>NC_060125.1:520762620-525562620 GCF_021461395.2 Schistocerca americana | reverse complement strand
ACCATTGGTATGAATAGCTCACTGCAATCCAGCCGCACCTGGCTGTAACCAAATAGCACCAACAGTTTTAAAGAGCATCTAACAGATCATTTGTATACACTGTAATACTCCGGAAATTATCTTTACATCTGTCGATTTTGTTCCGTTAAGAGCGACGTGTTGAGTTCCATCTGCAAGGAAGTCTTAAATCCAGTAGCAAATTTGGTCCGATACTCGATAAGCTGGTACTTCTTTCATGAAGGTGCAGCGCAGGACCGTGTTAAATGGTTCAAATGGCTCCGAGCACTATGGGACTTAACATCTATGGTCATCAGTCCCCTAGAACGTAGAACTACTTAAACCTAACTAACCTAAGGACATCACACAACACCCAGTCATCACGAGGCAGAGAAAATCCCTGACCCCGCCGCGAATCGAACCCAGGAACCCGGGCGCGGGAAGCGACAACGCTACCGCACGACCACGAGCTGCGGACAGGACCGTGTTAAATGCCTTCCTGAAGTCAAGGAACACGGCATCAAGCTAAGTGTCGTTCTTTCCACCGCTTTGGCTCTCATGCAGGAACAGATCAATTTGATCTCTGTTTGCGAAATCCGTGTTGATTTTTGTAGAAGAGATTTTCGTTCCCCAAAACCATCATAATTCTGCCCTCCCGTGTTACTGGCAACGGCTCTGCTTCTTGAAGTCGGAACCTTACAGGAGTGTAGCGGCAGCTGAGCCATAGTATTTGTACAACAGGTCTGGCATCGCCAAGTACTGCCTATTCCGTTCCTGAGCCTCGAGTCAGACGAGCAGCCACTGGTGCGTCTTGCAACAGGAATTTACCGCTTTGCAGTCAGTAGCAGCTTAGCGGTTCATCAAGTTCTACAGAAAGCAACAATGTCGCTCTCGTACACAGCAAGTCCAAATGCCTAGCTCTACTACTGCAAAACAAAGGCGCCAGCACGTGTAAGGGGAGATGGGTATGAAGAATGTATATATCATGAGAAATGTTTGTTTGGAATGAATACCACTACGAGCATCTTTGCATGGCTGAACACATGAACGATACGTATTCTTTGGTTCTTCGGCTGCCAGAGATTGTAGTGTTATCGAGTTGTAGCGGTACCATCGTTTAGGATAGGGAAAATTAGTTTTGTGCGATATTCTGAGCACAAGTTACAGCCAGGTGCGGCTGGATTGCAGTGATAATGTCACCATATTTCAAGTTTCCGCATTTAACACACACGCCAGGAAGACACGAATTCTACACAAATCCCTCGCCTACATGTCGGTGCTTATATACCCGTATGGCAGACGCGCTACGTTACAGATACGCTGCAGCTGCAGCAACGCTCTCAAACGGAAACTTTTTGATCGCCCGTTATACAAGCTGAACAACAGTGATGGTCAGCAGCAAATCTGTCTTACACTTTTCTTAACACCAACTTGACTTTGTTGCCGTCAATTTTATTACTATCTGTAGATGTACATTAGTCGTCTGTGTCTGGTCTGTAGCCTTCATCTTTTAACTCTTTCAGACGACAATTTTTTCTGGCGGAAAGAATGTTTTTATGTGGTAATTCTCTTAGATATTTTTTTAATGATTTTAGATGCAAGATTTATCCCAAAATATGAGTATGTTTTCAAAACATACTTCGTACACATGGCTTAGTTTTATAAAGTAACTAATCACCAAATTTTTTCTATTGTAGTAAATGGTAAAGTTATCATTCAATAATTAGCATGCAAAATAACAATAATAATATTCATTTATAGAGTGGAATATAGCAGATCAACCAGATCCGTGTATTCTGGTGGGCACGAGCTGCTGTGGACCGCTGCACTGACTTTCTAATACTTTCATAGTGATGCCCAACAGTTGGCAGCACTTGCACGTGATGAAATGGTTGGACATTCACAAACGTGTACCTCAGATTTCCATTAGGAAAAAATTCTTCTTTTGCAGCTAAGACACAGTAAAAGTTAATGTACAGAATTGTAGCCAGAGGGTCTGAAAGGATTAAGGACTGCGAATGTCTTATTGCATGGAAGACCTTCTGTAGGTTCACAAACGCTAGACAGGTATTGTAATATTATTTCAGTCCACTTTCCATTAATAAGCCCAGAGTCAGAATTGCCTCTCTGGTACATTTCCGCTTCGTGGAGAGAACGTGACCCTTTCCACGTACTTCCAAGCTTTTTCTGTCCTTTTGTGTATTGTTTTTGTCATGATGTAGAGCTACGGAAGACAATCGTCGTGATGTCTGAACTATCCTAGTCGTGGCGTTGCATCCTTGTCTCTATAAAGCATATGATAGGTAGCCGAATGACAGAGGAGCTCAACGAGTTCAGTCAAGGTATTCTTTTATTACCCCCAGTAATAAAAGAACTGAGGAAAGTTTGCACCGAAGAGATTTCAGAGATGTCACGTGAAATCAGCCGAAATTGCAGAAGAGAAACGACGAAAAAACAGATCAGAAGGAAGACAAAAATGATTAGCGTCACTGCCTTTGGTGCAGATGGGCCCAGATTCTATTCTCTATACCTCCCAATGATTTTCCTGAGGTAGGGACGTCTGGAACGAGCTCTACCCAGTCTCGTTCTCGTGAGACCAGATGAGGAGCTGCTTGATTAAAGAAGCAGCGGTACCATCAGGATTCACCTACTGTCAATAGTAGCAGGAGGGATCGGCGACATGCTGACACTTGTCCCACAATCATTGATCCTATCCGAGCTGCCTTGTAGGCATCAGTCGGCCAGCTGGAACAGGCTTAAGGCCTAATCCCTAAGTGATGTTTACAACCATCCCCATATGTTCTATCACGCACTTCGCAAACCGGATGTTACCATTTTCAGCAACCGAGCTCGAGTAAAAATCAAACATTACGGCAGCTCTTTTCATTCACTGCTACTTTTAAAAGTGTTCTACACTGTCTAATCAGATCAGCGTAACCACGTGTCAAAAGGCTGAATAACCACATTCTCCAGGGCGGACCGCTACGAGATGTGCAGAAAGAGAGTCAGTGATGTTCTGGAAGGTACTGACAGGGATGTTGAGCCATGCTAGCTCCTGTGCCATAGTTACTATCTCGGTTCAGGATCCATGATGCGAAGGCCAGATCGAAGTGATCCCACAGATTCTCAATTGGATTTGATACGAGGGAATTTAGCGGCCAATGGAGAATGGTAAACCCTTCCTTACCCATGCTTGTACACTGCGAGCTGTCTGATCCATTGCATTCTCCAGTTGGTAGATACGATCGAGCTAAGGAAAAGCAAACTGCTCCCAAAGGAAAGATGCATACATGTGTTCTTGCATTGTGCCTTACAGAATGACGAGATCACCCAGGAAATGCCATGAAAACGTTCCGCAGACCATAACACTCCCTCCCTCGGTCTGGACCCTTCCGAAGATTATTACAGGGTGTCTGCTTTCAGACGGATCACGCCGCATACGCCAAGGCCCATCTATCCGATAGAGCATAAAACGTAGTTCATCTGAAAAATCAACCTGTCACGTCCACTTGCGATACTGATCGAGCAAATTCCAGCCTTCGTCGGCAATGAACAGCAGTCAGCATGGGTGGATGAACCAGGCACCTGCTGCAGAGGTCCATGCACACAAACGTTCGCTGGAAGTTTGAGGGGACGTTGTTTTTAGCCCCTTACATCATTTGGGCGGTCAGATGCTCAACAGCTCCACTTCCTATAATTAAATTTTTTCCTAAGAGTTTTTTATAATCCACGATAATAAACGAAATGAACTAAAATTCGTGTTGCGGCCGGGACTCGAACGCGGGTCTGCGTGCTTGCTAGGCAGAAATGCTAACCATTACACCACCGAAGGACTATGGTCAACACTGCTGCACGAATTACCTAAGCCAAGTACCCTCCCCAACACAAACTTCATTTTCCCTTACATATTGTCACTACTGCCAGGGCTCTCCGTTATTGGCAAGAACTCCAGCATTATAAGGTCTATAGAGGTCACCAATGGTACAAGGACGTCCCATTACGACCAATGTTGGGGTGCTTGCCAATATCCGAGAGCCCCGGCAGTAGTGACAATGTATAAGGGAAAATGAATTGAAGTTTGTGTTGGGGTGGGTACTCAGGTAATTCGTGCAACAATGCGGTGGTATAATGGTTAGCATTTCTGCCTAGCAAGCAAGAAGACACCAGTTCGAGTCCCGGCAGCAGCACAAATTTTAATTCATTTCGTCCGCTACGATCATTATCGTAGTTCCACTTCTATTAGCCCGTACACATCTCCGTAGCCGTCGTTCAGCTTTCTCATCTATGGCCCGTGGTGCACCACAGTTGCTTCAGCATCAGTTTTCGATAGGCCGTTTTACCAAGCACGGTATACTTTAACCACAGCAACACACGAACAAACTTAGCTGTTTCGGAAAATCTTCCACCCTTCTCCCAAAAGCCAATAATCATGCCCTTTTGAAAATCAGATAAATAGTTCCGTTTCCGCATTACGACTGCACCGTTTTGCGGATCCCCCGACATGTTTTATTTACCCTCCAGTGTTAGTACTGCCACCAGCCATCTGTTGGTTCTTTATTGCATGTTGAATCGAACATAGGCGGTTACTGAACCGTGTATAAGTAAAATTCCTCTGTGGACGAAGTGTATTACTTTACTACTACTATTCCTCTCATGTTTTACCAGTATCGTCTCTATGCCTAAACTTCCGTTTACTCTAACTTCGGACCTCATACTAAGTAGAAGCAATAGCTGCTGCGGCACCGTATGGTCGATTCTTGCTTTCCTGCACGTGTACTTACGTAAAATGAAGCCCGTTTCATACAACAGTGAAGCATACTGAGGTGACAGAAGTCATACCATACCTCCTAATATCGTGTCTGACCTCCTTTCGCACAGTGTAGCGCAGCAACTCGACGTGACATGGACTGAAGCAAAGTCCCCTGCAGAAATACTGGGCCATACTGCTTCTACACCCTTCCATAATTTCGAAAGTGTTGCGGTGCAGGATTTTGTACACGATCTGACCTCTGGATTATATCCCATAAACGTTCCATGGAATTCATGTCGTTCTTTATAGGTGGCCAATTCATTCGCTCGAGTTGTCATGTCGGGTGATCTTAGTGGCCAAATCATTTTCTCGAATTTTTCAGAACATTCCTCAAACCAATCGCGATCAACTGTGGCCCGGTAACATGGCGCATGGTGAATGGCTGCAAATGGTCTCCAGGCAGCCGAACTTAACCACTTCCAGTCAATGACTGGTTGAGTTTGACCAGAGGCTCCACTGAATTCCTTGTAAACACAACCCACTTCTTTACGAAGCCAACACCAGCTGCAGAGTGACAACTTGGGTGCGTGACTTCGTGGAGCTTACCATCAGCTCTTGCCAACTGAAATCGAGAGTCATTTGACCAGGCCACGGTTTTTCAGTGGGCTAGGGTCCAACTGATGTGGTCACGAGCCCAGGAGAGATGCAGGCGATGTCGTGCTGTTAGCAAAGGAACTCGTCTGCTACCATATCCCATTACCGCCAGTTTTCGCCACACTGTCCTAAAGAATATTTCGTTTTACATCTCACATTGGTATCTGTGGTTATTCCACGCAGTGTTGCTTCTCTCTTAGCTTCAACAACTGTACGCAAACGCCGCAGCTCTCCGTCGTTAAGTGAAGGCCTTCGGTCACTGCATTGTATGTGGTGACAGATAATTCTTGAAATTTAGTATTCTCGGCACGTTCAGGTCACGGTCGATCTCGGTATATTGAATTCCCTAACGATTTTCAAATGTCCCAAGCATGTAGCTGCAACTACCTTTCCGCGTTGAAAGCCTGTCAATTCCCGTAGTGTGGTCATAATCACGTCGGGAACCTCTTCACGTGAACCACCTGAGTAAGTATTACAGCTCCGCCAAAGCACTGCCCTTTTATACCTTGCGTAAGCGATATACTGAAACCTGTATGTTTGCATACCGATATCTTATGATTTTTATCACCTCAGTGTATATTCAAATCTTTCCGGTCTTGCACCCTTCCAGACGGCAACCTCACGTGTACGGTCAGTCTAGCACAAATAGATACCCTAGCGAGTGTTAAAAACGTAAGGTGAGGGTTGAACATTGCTCCCCAGTGGGGAACAGAACCGCGGTCTCCAGCGTTGCAGTAGGGGGTACCGTCGAACGCCCGCACTCGACTGCCCTCAACGCGCAACTGAGTTCTTGAAGCTTCCCGACGCTAAAAATCCTCTCGACCAGTCCACAGTAGTGCCGTTTAGTTTCCATAAACGCCATGTCTCATCTCAGCCAGTGAGAAACTAAAACGCAGTCCGATGTCACCTAGTTGCTACGTGGGCAAGATCCCGCCACTGAAAATTACATCAGCCGCTCCTCCTCTGCCCAAAGTGGGGTACTACTGCGGAGCCTTATGAAATCAGATGAATTAAATATGGAATACTGCTTATGAGATCTAGCATATATGAGCACTGGTGGCAAAAATTGCAACGACAACAAAGAATTAATCTAGAGTAACGAGATTTCATAAACTGACTTACGGCAGAGAGAGTAGTGTACAGTTGCCCGTCCGTATCCGCATGCAGCGACGCCTGTGGGTTCAAGTGGCTCAAATGGCTCTGAGCACTATGGGACTTAACATCTGAGGTCATCAGTCCCCTAGAACTACTTAAACCTAACTAATCTAAGGACATCACACATATCCATGCCCGAGGCAAGATTCGAACCTGCGACCGTAGCAGTCGCGCGGTTCCGGGCTGAAGCGCGGCCGGCGCGCCTGTGGGCTGAGGATGAAATGATGGCCGGTCGGTACCATTCGACATCGTAACCTTTTAGGGCGGAGTATAGTTTTTTTTAATGAGATTTCGGGAATACATTTGCCTAGGTAACATATTTAAGTGATTAACACAGCAAGATCACAGGTTAATGTAAGCGCGAGATAAACCGTTGCAAATGTGGAATGCTGGTACATTAATAACCGGTATAAACTCCAGAACGCTGCATGTAAGCATGCAAATTGGCACATATTATGTTCTACAGGTACCGGATGTCGGTTTATATGTTGCAGTTTCATGCCTGTCGTGCTTGGTCAGTCAATAAATGGACGGTTAAGTGCTCTTTGTGGGTGACGCTAAGGTTGTCGTCCACTGATATCCCATATATACTCGACTGGAGACAGATCTGAGCAGGTCAAGACAACATGTCGACACTCTGTAGAGCAAGTCGGTTTACAACAGCGGTATGTGGGCGAGCTTTGTCCTGTTGGAAAACACCCGCTCGAATGATATCCATTAATGGCAGCATAGCAGGTCGAATCAGCAGACTGATGTACAAATTTGCAGGCAGTGTGCGTGGGACAACCACGAAAGTGTTCCTGCTGTGATATGAAATCGCACATCAGAACATAACCCAAGGTGTAGGTCAAGTGTGTCTAGCACGCAGACAGGTTGGTTGCAAGCCCTTAACTGTCCTCCTCCTAAACAACACAAGGCCATCACTGGTACCGAGGCAACAGACCTCCACCCTGTCCTCTAATGAGCTCTCGCTTGCCAAAACTGAAGTCGCAAATGGCGGTGGTTTGGGACCAGTGGAATCCACGCTAGACGGCCTCTGGCTCGGAGCTGTTCTTGAAATAACCGATTTGTAAACTTCGTTGTGTCACTGTGTTGCCAGCTCTGCTCAAATTGCTGCTGCCGACGCTGCACGATGCTCCAGAGTATACGCCGAACACGATGGCCTCCCTCTGTGGTTGGGATTCCGGAGCTCGTACTTTCTCTTTACCACTACTGCCAGCAGTCATGTACAGTGGCTACATTCCTGCCAAGTCTTCCTGCAATATCGCAGAAAGATCATTCAGCTCCTGTAGCGCTATTACACTACCTCGTTCAAACTCAGTGAGGTGAAGAAAATGGCTTCGTTGTCACCTTGAAGGTACTCTTGATTAGCATAAACTCATCACGCTACTGGCGCCAGTCTTATGCGAGTGGAGTGAAATTTGAGTAGACATCCTCTTTCAGATGTCGAAAGACGCCTACCGACATTCTTCTATTTCGCACAACTCCTTGGTGCTACGATTTTTTTTCCGTCAGTCTGTTACACATAGGTCAATAAAAGCTGCAGGTCCCCTACAAAGGTAATTGTCAAACTATTCCCTGCTGAAATGAAATATGAATACGGATGGGATTCGGCGACGATGTTCTGAAATCACAGAGGCAGAATCAGGTCAGACGCGTTCGCAATTTGGCAGCTCGCGTACCGAGACCCTCTACCGAGGCGTCCGCCGCCGACGCGCTAATAACGCGGCCGAGACGTCGGCAGCGAGCAGACATTCGGCAGTCGGAGCGGGGAGCAGGGGCCTGTTAACAGCGGCGCGCCCACGGCCATCCAATCTCGCCGGTACACACTCCTCCGCTCCCCGGCCGATGCGTTACGCCAACATCCCAGACATCCGCGTCTGCAGCCACGCCGATACGACTCCTGACCGCAGCAGGTTTCTATTAAGGCGCAGCGAAGCGGATCCGCAACATCTCCCTCGTGCCATGTGAAATGAATCCGGCACCATCAGGACACGTGCAAGCCAAGGGCTGGTGCAGCTACAAAATTTTTGTCTGTCTTTTTCCTCTCTTTTTGCGTTTGATACTCCACAATTTCAAGTTGTTAAGACTTCTAACATTGCTGACGATACGTTATTATGCAATGGTGCCACATGTTAAGGCATAGAACGACACTCGTGCTAGCTATAAAATACTGTTCTTAGTTTATAAATAACATCGCCTTTTGAACGCCGTAATTAAAAGATACAGGGTATAACAAAAAGGTATGGCCACACTTTCACGAAACATTCTGTAATCTAATAAAATAAAAAATTTTGTTTTTTGACTGTTAGTGTAATGTAATAAAATAAAATATGAGCCGTGACTTATACAAAAAAGAAATACACATTAATGCAATGGCTCAGCATAAAAGAGAAATAACTAATGTAGGAATATTATTAACAGTGTAATATGTTGTTTAATTTAGCCCGACGTGTATAAGCACTCAGTAAACTAGCTCAGTTCTCAGGGTAGTTACGTAATCGTCTATAATTAATTGTCCTTTTCTTATTTATTCTAGAGAATATTTGCCAAGTCTGTTCGATGTACACTACTGTAGTACGTAACTTAATGTTGTGGTTTCGCCTCGATTCCCCAACATAACAAGAGTAGCATCTACAAATGAAATCCTATAATGGAACTGAAATCCCGTGACCAGACGTTTTCTGCCTGGGATGTTATCTCGTTATATAAAGAAAATCTGAAAGTAAAATTGTTAAATTGCTGGTAGTTGCGTCCGGTCTCGTTCGATCTGAAATAGAGTTAATTGTCCTAACCGACGGCATGTCCCGTAGATGAACTAAAAGAAAAATGTTAAAGATTTTTCTAAGATGGTGCCTAACAATGAAAATTCTTTGTTAAGGCCTCTATCTACTTAAGGCAGTTTAGTTATCAGACTAACAATAGACTGACCACATACACAAAATTCTTTTGACGAAATAACCATTACATTTTTCGGGTTTTAAGTACAACTTACATTATCAACTGGTACAGCAAGATGAGCTTTACACAAGAACGTCCTCTTAGGTCCGAATCCAAGCAGATAAGATAAGTCAATGACAAAGGAAACGTAGTTCATACATAGAAGCGCAAGAGTCCATGGAATAACATGTCCATTGTAGTTCTAGCTCTTCTTCTTTGGCGTACTTGTCGATTATTTATAAAATTTATCGTAATATTTAGTTTACATTTCTTTTAACCCAAGTCCACCCAGGAAAAATAGTACATTTCCTCACACACAGGGAAATAAAACGTGTTATTTACGTATTGGTCCGGAAATGCTTTATTTCCATTTTGTGGCTCATTTTCTACTTCTCTTTACACTGACGTGACAACAAGTCATGGGTCAGCTATATGCACACACATAGATGGCGGTAGTATCGCGTATGCAAGGTATAAGAGAGCAGTGCTTTGACGGAGCTGTCATTTGTACTCAGCTGATTCATGTGAAAAAGTTTCTGACGTGATTATGGCCGCACGATGGGAATTAAAAGACTCTGAACTCGGAATGGTAGTCGCAGACAGACGCATGGGACATTCCATTTCTGAAATTATTAGGGATTCAGTATTCCGAGATCCACAATGTCAAGAGCGTGCCGAAAATACCACGTTTCGGGCATTACCTCTCATTAAAGACAACGCGGTGGCCGACGGCCTTCAGTTAAAAACCCATAGCTGCAGGGTTTGCATAGAAATGTCAGTGCTAACAGACAAGCACCATTGCATGAAACAGCCACAGAAATCAGTGTGAGGCGTACGACGTACATATCCGTTAGGACAGGTGGCGTTAAAGGGCCATAGCAGCAGACAACCGACTCGAGTGCCTTTGCTTACAGCATGACATCGCCTGCAGCACCTCTCATGGGCCCGAGGCCATATCGGTTGGACCCTAGCCGGCTGGTAAACAGTGGTATGGTTAGATGAGTCCAGATTCCGGTTGGTAAGAGCTGATGGTAGGGCTCGTGTGTGGCACAGACCCCATGAGGCCATGGACGCAACTTGTCAGCGAAGCACTGTGAAAGCTGGTGGTGGCTCTGTAATGATGTGGGCTGCGTTCAAGCAGAATGGACCGAGAGCTCTGGATCTTCGGTTATTTGGAGACCATTTGTAGCCATTCATGGACGTTACGTTCGGAAACAAAGATGGAATTACACTACTGGCCATTAAAATTGCTACACCAAGAACTAAATGCTCATTATAAACGGGTATTTATTGGTCAAATATATTATACTAGAACTGACATGTGATTACATTTTCACTCAGTTTGGGTACACAGATCATGGGGAATCAGTACCCAGAACAACCACCTCTGGCCGTAATAACGCCCTTGATACGCCTGGGCTTTGAGTCAAACAGAGCCTGGATGGCGCGTACAGGTACAGCTGGCCATGCAGTTTCAACACAATACCATAGTTCATCAAGAGTGGTGACTGGCGTATTGTGACGAGCTAGTGGCTCGGCCACCATTGACCAGACGTTTTCAGTTGGTGAGAGATCTGGAGAAAGCGTTGGCCAGGGCAGCAGTCGAACATTTTCTGTATCCAGAAAGGACCGTACAGGACCTGCAACATGGGGTCGTGCATTATCCTGCTGAAATGTAGGTTTTCGCATGGATCGTATGAAGGATAGAGCCACGGGTCGTAACACATCTGAAATGTAACGTCAACTGTTCAAAGTGCCGTCAATGCGAACAAGAGGTGACCGGGACCCCATACCATCACGCAGGGTGATACGAATACACGCTTCCGATGTGCGTTCACCGCGGCGACGCTAAAAACGGATGCGACCATCATGATGCTGTAAACAGAACCTGGATTCATACGAAAAAATGACGTTTCGCCATTCGAGCACCCAGGTTCGTCGTTGAGTATACAATCGCAGGCGCTCCTGTCTGTGATGCAGCGTCAAGGGTAACCGCAACCATGGTCTCCGAGCTGATAGTCTATGCTGCTGCAAACGTCATCGAAGTGTTCGTGCAGATGATTGTTGTCTTGCAAACGTCCCCATCTGTTGACTCATGGATCGAGACGAGGCTGCACGATCCGTTACAGCCATGCGGATAAGATGCCTGTCATCCCGACTGCTAGTGATACGAGGCCGTTGGCATCCAGCACGGCGTTCCGTATTACTCTCCTGAACCCACCGGTTCCATATTTTGCTAACAGTCATTGGATCTCGACCAAAGCGAGCAGCAACGTCGCGATACGATAAACCGTAATCGCGATAGGCTACAATCCGACCTTTATCAAAGTCGGAAACGTGATGGTCCTCCTTACACGAGGCATCACAACAACGTTTCACCAGGTAACGCCGGTCAACTGCTGTTTGTGTATGATAAATCGGTTGGAATCTTTCCTCATGTCAGCACGTTGTAGGTGTCGCCACCGGCGCCAACCTTGTGTGAATGCTCTGAAAAGCTAATCATTTGGGTATTACAGGATGTTTTTGCTGTCTGTTAAATTTCGCGTCTGTAGCATGTCATCTTCGTGGTGTAGCAATTTTAATGGCCAGTAGTGTATTGTGGATGACAATGCGCCATGTAACCGAGCCACAGTTGCTCACGATTGATTTGAAGATGATTCTGGACAATTCGAGCGATTGGTTCCGCCACCCAGATCGCCCGACATGAATCCTATCGAACATTTATGAGGCATAATCGAGAGGTCAGTTCGTGCACAAATTTCTGCACCGACAGCATTTTCGCAGTTATGGAAGGTTATAGAGGCAACATGGCTCAATATTTCTGCAGGCGACTTCCAGGGACTTGTTGAGTCCATGCAACGCCGAGTTGTTGCGCTAAGCCGGTCCAACACAATTTTAGGAGGTATCCCATGACTTTTGTCACTGTATAATTACGTTACTCATGGAGATATGCACAAACAAAACGTAACAACATCACATGAAACGTTTTCTTACATGAAATGTTCAAAATATCGAATTGGTTACCTTTGGTTAGCCGAGCGGTCTAAGGCACTGCAGTCTTGGACTGTGCGGCTGGTCCCGGCGGAGGTTCGAGTCCTCCCTCGGGCACGATTCTTTGTGTTTGTCCTTAGGATAGTTTAGGTTAAAGTAGTGTTTAAGCTTAGGGACTGATGACCTTAGCAGTTAATTTTCGTAAGATTCCACACACATTTGAACATTTTTTTGAACCTTTGGTTAGAATGTACAGTACATTGTAATTCATAGTTTTACCACCAGTATTTGTTGTTCCAATTCAAAATGAGTGATCTTGACTCACTTTACTGCTTGCTTTGACATGCTCTGATATTATGAAGCACGGAGCATCAACTGATTGGTGTTCATCGCAGACTTGTACTCTGTTATACTAGGGTCACTCCAAAAAATATGCACACTATTTTATAAAAATATAGTTTTCATTCTGCATGTGTGAAAGTTTTACAGTGTGTAGATACATCCTTCCCGCTTGTTTTCAAACTTAGTTCAACCTGTTCCCGTGAGTGACGCCGTCACAGCATGTCTTCAAGATGGCTGCTACACTTGACGTTCGTCAGAAGCAACGTGCTGTCATAGAATTCCTTTGCTGTGAAAACGAGACAGTGGAAAGCATCCGCAGGAGGTTGAAAAAGGTGTATGGAGATTCTGATGTCGATCGCAGTACAGTTAGTCGGTGAGCAAGCAGGTTACGTGATGAAAGCGGGTACGGCAATATTGAGGATTGTCCTCGCAGCGACAGGCCTCGTACTGCACACACTCCAGACAATGTTCAGAATGTTAACGAATTGGTGACTGCTGAAAGACGCATCACAATGAACGAATTGTCACGCTACGTTGGGATAGGGGAAGGAGGTGATTGCAGAATACTTGAAGTGTTGGCGTTAAAAAAGGTTTGTGCCAGGTGGGTTCCCAGGATGTTGACAGTGGTTCACAAAGAAACAAGAAAAACGGTATGCACCGAACTTTTGGAACAGTACGAATATGGTGGAGATGAATTTCTTGGAAGAATTGTGGCAGGTGATGAAACATGGCGCCATCATTTATCATCAGAGGCGAAGAGGCAATCAATGGAGTGGCATCATGCAAATTCACCCAAGAAAAAAAAATTCAAAATCACACCTTCTGCTGGAAAAGTTATGCCTACGGGTTTTTTCGATTCCGAAGGACTCTTGCTTGTGAACATCTTGCCAAGTGGAACCACCAAAAATTGATGACGACACTAAAGAAACTTCAAGCTAGACTGAGTCGTGTTCGACCACATCTGCAATAGCAGAATGTTTTGCTGTTGCACGGCAATGCACGGCCACATGTCAGTCAAAAAACCATGGAAGCGATACATTGAAACACCCGCTTTGCAGACCTGACCTGGCTCCATGTGACTACCATTTCTTAGGGAAACTGAAAGACTCTCTTCGTGGAACAAGGTTTGAAGATGATGACTCCCTTGTGCATGCTGCCAAACAGTGGCTCCAACAGGTTGGTCCAGAATTTTACCGTGAGGGTATACAGGCGCTGGTTCCAACATGGCGTAAGGCAGTTGAGAGGGATGGAAATTATGTGGAGAAATGAAAATATTGTTCCTAAAGGATGTATCTACGCACTGTAAAACTTTCAAACATGTAGAATAAAAGATGGATTAAAAAAAAATAGCGTGCGTTTCTTTTGGAGTGACCGTCGTAGTACAGTGAACGTACACTCAGATGCGTAATTGGGGAGATGTCCGTATGACGTGCGGATTAGCAGATGGTAATGGCCGTGGAGCTCAACATTTGTATCGAGATACATTTCGAGAACGAATGTGCCCGACAGGACGACTTTTGAAGCAACTGATCAGCGTCTTAGGCAACATGGAACGTTTAAGCCTATTACTCGCGGACTGTCACGAGAGAGATACATCAGGAACTGCTGTATCTGTACCGTGAGCAGCGTGTGCCTGCACTGTCAGCGTCTGATTTTCCTGTATCGATACACTTCTGCGAAAAGTTCATTCAACAATGTGTCAACCTTCACTTTAGTGAAAATGAGCTCTTCACGGTTGAGACTTGGTTTCAAAGTAGGTGATTAATGTGGTGAAGAGTTCTAGAACCTGAGACCTAACATCAAGCGTTACCGGCACCAAGTCCATATATTTTCTTCCTTCACGCGAGAGGAATATTTCCTGAAACTATGACGGTAGATTTTTGTTATTCCCTGTATAAAGCTTTATTTATTACTGCTGGAATGCATTTTGTATTTGTAATTATTCTTCAAGCACGTTTATGTTCAGAACAGTCACGTCCGGATAGCTTAATTTTTCTTGTTGTTTCCGTAGCTGTAGAAAAATTTTAAGAGATCTTGTTGATAATCCAACGCCCAGTACTCATCTTTTTGATCCGGGCTCGTTTGGATCAAATCTCAACCCCAATTCACAAATATGAAGTTTCGGGCTTAATTCACCACGTCAGTAAACTGTGAAATACCTGTCGGCAAACAAGGTAAGTTCCAGATGACTTAAGGCGTGTCATCATTGTCAAATTACCGAAGAAAGAAAATCTAAGCAAATGCACAAATTGTAAAGGTTGTGTGAAGTGTCTAGCTTGTTGTGGTACTAAGGAGAATGATATGAGCTCTATATTTTCATTCGATGTGTCATACTTTATATTTGTAGAGTAGATGTTTTTCAAACAAAAGTCTTCGATAGGCGTTGTGTTACCGCGTAGACGTTTTGACTTCAAGTTGTGTGATCTTTGGTTCTCAACAGCATTGTTAGAAGTGAGTGACTCGGGTAGTGGTTAAGCTACAGCTTACAAAGATACAAATTCAGAGGATGTCGCTATTTGGAAGTATGATTTGGGAAACCTCGATTTGGGAGGCATGAAGATTTTCAGGTAATGTTCTCTCTGCAGAGCTTGCTTGCGCGTAATTCACGATGTGTTTGAAAAACAAATTGTTGGTGTTTTTTATTTGTTGGTTTGGGTCAGTTAGTTCAACTGTCGAGACGTGATTAAGTAAAATTATTATTCACATAGCTTGCACTCAGAAGTTACAGATTTATCATTCCTTTACCATTCATTTAAGTCATTTAGTGGCAGAGTCACATTTTTTATAAAAAGAATGATTTTATAGTATTTGAATGCTAGTCTCTTTTTAATCATTTAGTAACTGCAAAATCTTCCCCCGCCTGCTAACAAAAATTGGTATTCTCAATTGCGTCTCGCCGCAGTGCATTTTGCGGTAAACAGAGGCTAAAGCCAAAGTTTAATGTGATTACAATAAATAGTTGCATATCCTTGCACTGCACTGAGCAAGGCTATCTATCCTTTTTAACTGGTTCGCTGCAGAGCTGTATTTTTAATGTTCATCACTTTCCAGCAGTACTGACTTCCCGTTGCCACAAGTAAACTATGAAAATTTGTTAGAGCAAGTTTTACATTACGTCAACGGCCTTGCCACAGTGGTAACGCCGGTTCCCGTCAGATCACCGAGGCTAAGCGCTGTCGGGCTTGGCCAGTACTTGGACGGATGACCGTTCAGGTCTGCCGAGAGCTGTTGGCAAGCGGGTTGCACTCAATCCTTGTGCATCCAACTGAGGAGCTATTTGAATGAAAAGTAGCGACTTCGGTCACGAAATATGACAACGACCAGGAGAGCGGTGTGCTGACCTCACGCCCCTCCATATCCGCATCCAGTGACGCATTTGGCTGAAGATGACAAGGCGGTCGGTTGCCTTCTGAGGCCTGTTGAGAGAGAGAGGATAGTAAGATCATTCATAGTTAGGCGTTGCATTTCAAAATCATTATCAGGTTCAGTTTAGGTAAAGATCAGTTCAGATTTCGTTTACTTTCCCAGATAGACTCATTCTTACAGTGTAATGTTACATTTTCGTGCGTACCGTCTAATGTTTGGAATTTTCTTTAGTCTGTTTGCGCACGTAAATATACAAGTCATAATTTGTAGAAACATTTTGGTTATTTGTGTATGGTACCCTCCCCCGCCTACCGCCCCCCCCCCCTCAATAAAAAAAAAAAAAAAAAAAACACGGAATAACATTGCCGTAGGCGGAATTTGTGTAGTACGCATTTCTGCCGCTAGTCGTGCTCAGCGCAACCCATTGGCAGTTCAGTGCCGCCTGCGTTGTCGACCTGGATTGTTCTGTCCATCTGCAGTAACTGCTTTTGCTAGCGCTGTTTTGTTCTTGTTTCGTTTTTTATGATGGCAATTTCAAGTGAACAACGTGCAGATGCGAAATTTTATCCTCTACTCGGTTAAAATGGTTGAAACTATTTTAAAGTTGAAAACAGTTTACCAAAATGACGCTGTGGGAAAAACTCAAGTGTACGATTGGTTTGCTCGATTAAAAAATAGCGACATGTTCTCTGATGACAAACCTCGTTCTGGACGTCCATCAACTGCCCTAATAGGCAAAAATACTGAAGAACAGTACGAGAGCTTGTGCACACAGATCGTTTTACGAAGTTGTAAGAAGATTATACGACATTGTTCGTCAAAAAAGACCCGATTTGCGGCAGAGAGGAGACTGGCTCTTCCACCACGACAATGCACCTGCACACTTAGCCATCTCTGTCAGACAGTTTTTGGTTGAAAATGGCACGGTTCCGCTGCTCCACACACGTTACTCATCTGGCTCCAAACAACTTTTCCTTATTCCCATGCTTTTACAAAGAGGCGTAACAGGACCCTGATTTGACAATACTCATGAAGTCAAGAGGAAAACGAGGAAGGGGCTGTGAACCATTTCTAAAGATGGCTACAAAAACTGTTTCGCTGGGACAAATGTATCAGTTGTAATGGAGATTATTTTGAGTAATATGAGGTTGTTTTGTAAGCAATTCGAAAATATATAGCTTTTAAAAAATAATTTAGGTTTTTTGGGTACCCCCTCATATCTTTACAAAATCTACAACACTGCAGGTTGGGGACCAGTCCTACAAGAGAGTGCAAGAATTCAAATACCTAGGGGCACTTTTCACTGAGAACTCGTCATCCTACGGTCGCAGGTTCGAATCCTGCCTCGGGCATGGATGTTTGTGATGTCCTTAGGTTAGTTAGGTTTAACTAGTTCTAAGTTCTAGGGGACTAATGACCTCAGCAGTTGAGTCCCATAGTGCTCAGAGCCATTTCTTTGAACTCGTCATCTGAAGCAGAGATCAATGCCAGAATACAAGCAGGAAACCGATCTTACCGCAGCCTAGCACAACTGCTCCGGTCCAGATATCTCTCCAGACAGTTCAAGATTCGACTGTACAAAACCCAGATCCAGCCTGTTGTTCTATATGACTGTGACACATGGAGTATCCGGAAACAAGACTTCCATAAGCTCCTTGTTTTTGAGAAAAAAGTGCTTCCGAAGATCTTCGGCCCGGTTCTGGATGCAGATACAGGGGAATGGAGGATCAGATACGACGAAGAGCTTGAGGAACTATACCAGCAGCCCAACATAGCAGGAACTGTCAAAGACAAACGAATGCAGTGGGCCAGCCATGCGACCCGGATGGAGGATCACAGATGGCCTCGAAAGCTCCCGGATTTCACACCTACAGGAAAGAGACCGCCAGGGAGACCCACGATGCGCTGGAGGAATGGACTCCATGATGATTTAAACCAAGTGTCAATAGATGAGACGGATGGCGGATAGCAGCAATGGACAGAATACAGTGGAGGAGGAAACTTGCAGTTGTGTGCGGTCCACTGGGCCTGATCACGTCGTAGTAGTAGTAGTAGTAGATTTTATGTAGAACTTTATGTTGTCCATCTTGTGTGTTACAACTGCACGTCACGGAGTGTGACGTCACGCACTGTAGCGTTGTTCGCTGCACTGTACAATACTGTTTTCACAGGGCAGCTTATTTAGTTTACAATTTTAAGTTTTCTAATTAATTTGACTGGAGCTGATTGCAACACATTTGTACACTTTCAGACCTTTGGAAACTCATTTTATCAGATAGCATTTTCGTAATTAAACAAATTACGTTGTTCAGCATTACAACACAGACACACACGGGTTACAAAGAATAGGAAACCAGTTCAGTTCAGTTTTAGTTCACAACATCAAATCCATCCCTTTCTCTTTTTTATAAGATTGTTACAAGGTATTAGGTTCTCTTGGTGACAGGCAAAGTATTTTACCTCGTTCTTCTAAAAAGGGTACAACGAGCTGTATTTCGTTGGCTAGGGAAAGAACAGGCTGGCTTTCGAAGCGGGCCATCCTGCATTTAAGAAATACAGGAACTGGAAAAAAATATTGTAATGCCAAAAGCACGTTGCCATGCCTCATATGGTGTAGGAAAACCGTTGGCATTCAAAACAGCGTCCCGTCGTCTCGGAATGGATAAATACAGGTCCTGTATGGGTTTCAAGGGAATTTTATACTGAAACGCCCCCTTTGGAAAATTATAAATTACTTTGCTGGTAAACTTCTACGTTATTTGATAGAAAGACAGATGAGTAAAACTGAACGTACTCAGACATTTCTCTCTTTTCTTATTCTGATCATCAATAAACTGACACACAATATTTTTAGCGCAACCTAATCTGACTTTCAATAATCCCTACAAAAGAATGGCCCTGACTAACAATAACCTATACCTTCCATGAATCACTTACCTCACAAAAATCTTCGTTACTCGAACTACTGCAATACAGCGAGCGCCAATACTGCCAGCTAAGTAAAATGTTCTAACTACGGAAGGCACTAACTACTGATAGGCATAGTCAGCAAATGAAAGATGTTGATAGAGAACAAAAAATGTATTTACATTAATAACAATGTATATATATATATATATATATATATATATATATATATATATATATATATAAAGTCATTATATTAATGTAAATACACTCCTGGAAATGGAAAAAAGAACACATTGACACCGGTGAGTCAGACCCACCATACTTGCTCCGGACACTGCGAGAGGGCTGTACAAGCAATGATCACACGCACGGCACAGCGGACACACCAGGAACCGCGGTGTTGGCCGTCGAATGGCGCTAGCTGCGCAGCATTTGTGCACCGCCGCCGTCAGTGTCAGCCAGTTTGCCGTGGCATACGGAGCACCATCGCAGTCTTTAACACTGGTAGCATGCCGTGACAGCGTGGACGTGAACCGTATGTGCAGTTGACGGACTTAGAGCGAGGGCGTATAGTGGGCATGCGGGAGGCCGGGTGGACGTACCGCCGAATTGCTCAACATGTGGGGCGTGAGGTCTCCACAGTACATCGATGTTGTCGCCAGTGGTCGGCGGAAGGTGCACGTGCCCGTCGACCTGGGACCGGACCGCAGCGACGCACTGATGCACGCCAAGACCGTAGGATCCTACGCAGTGCCGTAGGGGACCGCACCGCCACTTCCCAGCAAATTAGGGACACTGTTGCCCCTGGGGTATCGGCGAGGACCATTCGCAACCGTCTCCGTGAAGCTGGGCTACGGTCCCGCACACCGTTAGGCCGTCTTCCGCTCACGCCCCAACATCGTGCAGCCCGCCTCCAGTGGTGTCGCGACAGGCGTGAATGGAGGGACGAATGGAGACGTGTCGTCTTCAGCGATGAGAGTCGCTTCTCCATTGGTGCCAATGATGGTCGTATGCGTGTTTGGCGCCGTGCAGGTGAGCGCCACAATCAGGACTGCATACGACCGAGGCACACAGGGCCAACACCCGGCATCATGGTGTGGGGAGCGATCTCCTACACTGGCCGTACACCACTGGTGATCGTCGAGGGGACACTGAATAGTGCACGGTCCATCCAAACCGTCATCAAACCCATCGTTCTACCATTCCTAGACCGGCAAGGGAACTTGCTGTTCCAACAGGACAATGCACGTCCGCATGTATCCCGTGCCACCCAACGTGCTCTAGAAGGTGTAAGCCAACTACCCTGGCCAGCAAGATCTCCGGATCTGTCCCCCACTGAGCATGTTTGGGACTGGATGAAGCGTCGTCTCACGCGGTCTGCACGTCCAGCACGAGCGCTGGTCCAACTGAGGCGCCAGGTGGAAATGGCATGGCAAGCCGTTCCACAGGACTACATCCAGCATCTCTACGATCGTCTCCATGGGAGAATAGCAGCCTGCATTGCTGCGAAAGGTGGATATACACTGTACTAGTGCCGACATTCTGCATGCTCTGTTGCCTGTGTCTATGTGCCTGTGGTTCTGTCAGTGTGATCATGTGATGTATCTGACCCCAGGAATGTGTCAATAAAGTTTCCCCTTCCTGGGACAATGAATTCACGGTGTTCTTATTTCAATTTCCAGGAGTATATATATATATATATATATATATATATATATATATATATATATCAGTTCATGACATCCGGTCTTACAAATTTCCTTTTTTCTGGCGGACACACATCCAGATCGTCCGGTCTCAACATTCTGCCATCTCTCTCCCCACATCCACCACTGCTGGCGGCTCACCTCCAACTGCACAACGCTACGCGCTGTTCACATCCAACTGCCCAACACTATAAAAGCAAATATTCCAACAACGCCAACCAACGACAGACTGCACACATCACAGTGCACTACGTGGCGTTACCAACATAAAAACCTAAACAGCCTACTTACAATACTATTCTTCTTGAAAAACAATGGTAAGTTCAGATAACGGTGATTGAAGTGGATAGCGATCACTCACCCTTCTCTACGAAGTAGACCACAAAGGCTCAGTAATATTGGGAACCTATGAATATGGTGGCCAGGAGAGACGCGACAACTCATCCTAGTCCTCATAAACCAATACTGCAAGATGCGAGCTGTGTGAACAGGGGCCGTGTCGTCTTGGAACACAGCATCACGATGGGGGAACATTGTACCATGGGATGGTCTTGATCAGCCACAATTGTCATATAACCTTTGGTGGCTATGCATCCTTGCGGAGTAGCCATGGAGCCGATGGAATACCACGATGTGGCTGTCCAAAACATCACCGAGCCCCTGGCATGTTTCACTCTTGGGATGTAAACTCGGCCAGAAGGTGGAAACAGTATGGAACAAGCGTCATCCAACCAAATGACGTTCTTGCACTGCACCACAGTACACGTTTTATGGCTTCGGCATCACATCCTCGTGTATGGGCATCCGCTTCACGGATGGTTGCCTTTGGAATCACAGCTCTCCATGCAATGCGCCGCTTCTGGAGCTCCCTTTATATTGTTTTAGTGCTGATAGGGTTCACGAATCCGATTATAGTGACTTCTATAGCTGTCGCCCTCTTATATTTCGTGCCAGTCATCTTGAGTCAGCGTCCGTCACGATAACGCAGCACACACTTTCATCCGCGTTCTGACTTAGTGGATGACGTTTTCCTACTTTATCTGAATTAGTTACGAAGGTTGAATGAAAAGTAATGCCTCCACCTTCGTTAATTCGGTTTGGATGGAAATATTTTAATAAATCAAACGCAGAAATAATCCTTAGAATGTGATCTTTAATTAGCAGTATTCACTCTTCCACATAATCACCAACCAATTGCATGCATTTCTGACAACGATGAACAAGTTTTCTGAAGCCGTCACGGAAGAATCCGACAATCTGTTTCCGCAACCACAGTCTCACAATTGTCTCAGCGTCTTCATCAGATGCCTAATGATGTCCACGCAGATCGTCTTTCATTATCGGGAACAGATGGAAGTCAGACGGGGCTAAATCTGGACTGTATGGAGGATGCTGAACGGTGGTGAGATTCAGTCTCTGAAGTTCTGCTGTGATGGCACGTGAAGTGTGTGGTTTGGCATTGTCACGCTGCAGGAAAACATTTCCCTTTTCCTTTCGGACCCTTGTTAGCCGTCGTTTCAGGGTTCGCAGAGTTGTGATGTAACACTTTGAATTATTGTTCTTCGACGATCAAGGAAATCACATGGATAACACCATCTCCGTCCCAGAACACGTGGCCATGATTTTTCCAGCTGAGGGCTGTGTCTTGAATTTCTTTTCGTCGGGCGAGTCTTTTTGTCGATATTTCATAGACTGACGTTTCGTCTCCGGGTAGTATGGTGTGCCCACTTTTCGTCTCCTGTCACAATTGATTGGAGGAAGGCGTTACCTTCATTCTCGCAACGCGAGAGTAGTTCCTGACAAATTTCAAGTCTGTGCATTTTCAATTCAGGAGTCAGCATCTGGGGTACCGATCGTGCACAGATCTTCCGATAGCCAAGCAAAGCAATAATGAGACCCGCACGTTCTTTTGAAATGCCAATTGTGATTGCAATTTCTCTCTGAGTGATACGACAATCGTCCGGAATCAATCTGTCAACATTTTGCTTGTGAAACTTGGTGGTTGCTGCCACGGGACGTCCAACTCTTTGGTAACGAAGATCAGATGTTCCTGCCTCAATATCTTTAAACTTACTTGCCCAACGACGAACAGTACTCACATCAACACAATCACCATAAACTGCTTTCATTCTCTGATGAATCTCCTTTGGGATGACACCTTTTGCTGTCAAGAATTCAATGACTGCACGTTGTTTAAATCGCATTGACTGACCCTCTGGGTAGGGTTCCATACTTTACACTGTACAACACAACCGTTAAATACTGCTTCTCGCCAACTGGAGCTGTAGAGAAGAGGCTATGGAACAAGCCAGTATCTGCAGCATACCAATACTGCCAACTGTTGAAGAGTTAAAAAGGTGGAGGCATTACTTTTCAGTCAACCCACGTATAAATCTTGATTGTAGTGATTATTGAAACACCAAACATTTCAACTACTTTGGTTAAGCAGGCACCCACTATACGAGAACCAATAATTTGCCCACATACGACTTCACTTGGTTTCCACTTAACTTACACAGAACTATACAGAATGCTGTTCTGACCACGACTGACCTTGCAACGTGTTGAGGACTCGCAGAGGCCACATTCGTGATCAAATACAACAGCGCTAGCTGCAGACTTACCTAGCATTTACATTTAAGGTCATGCATGAAGCTGTCACGGTGTTGCCATAGTTTTGTCTAGCCTCTTTATTACTGCGAAACGCAGTGGAGCAATGGTTAAAATTCAGGTGTCCACTTCACCTAAACTTCGTTGATTTTAGAACTGATTTTGAGAGCATTCACCAGAATTATTTTGGAATATTGTAAGCCTGCATGGAAGTTCTGGTTACCCTGAAACTTCTTTATTTAATTTCTGAAACTGCTGAGTGAAAATGAATGCAAGTGAACCTTCTTAAACTGCTGAGTGAAACTGACGTACTGTCCTTCGCACGTCTATATCGATTCAACACTGACCAACAGAATTTTCCGTGACAAATACAGCTCAAAGATTTTCTGTTCATTTATGACCCACAATACACAAGGATAACGCAGTCTGACTGTTAATTAACACAAAAGGATGGCCGTGAATTCGAAGAAATTCGAACAATAACCCATTTATTTCATAAGTCACTCACCTCAGAGAACATCTTCATGACACGAACTACAGCAAATACAGCAAGTACACAGCCAGATAAATAAAAACTTTCTAACCACTGTTGAATCTAACTACTAATAGGCATGTGGGTAGCAAAGGAAAGATTTTGTTACAGAGCAAACAATGTATTTAGCAAATTTTACCTTAATCATGTGACAACCGACTCAAAAAATTACATAATCGTCCGTGACATCCAGTTCCAAAAATTATATAATCGTCAATAATTCCATTACCCACATTTTACAATCCATGTCCAACCAGTATTAAATCTCCATGATGGACACACGTCCAGACCGTCCGCTCAAGCTAACACTGGTCCTAACCTCCATCACTGCTGACTATTAACTGCTAACTGCTAGTCCTTCCAGCCATAGAGTCTCTTACGGAGACCAGTACAGCGCTGTCAGTGATATTAATCCAGTCTAAAGCGCTGCAACATACAGCCATATAAACAGGCTACTTACAACCTCACTGACGTTTTCAAAGCCTGTATCTGGACTCGAGTTCCTGTATAAGAGCAGATGATGGGAACATCCATTTCTTTAGCATTCTGATAGGCGTCAGACAAGTATATCAATCATTTTCGTATTAGTTATAGATTTTGTGGTGAGACAAACTATCGACGACTCAAAAGTTGGGGCATGTTTGGAATGAGCCTCGAAGCTTACTGACCTGAATTTTGCTGGTGACATCGTTCTTCTGATAGAAACACTCCAAACTAATGACTGCCAAGCTGGATGGAATGACTAGTTTTGTGGGGCTAAAAACAACAAGTGGTAAGACAAACACAACGTGCACAAAATGAGGAAATGTATCTATTCAAACTATAGTGCAACAGAAGGTACTACAAACTCTTGATTAATTTCCATATCTCGGCAGCTTTATCTGTAATAACCGGTACGCAGATGTAGACACGTAGAACTTCTGCAGTCTTTAAGCGAATGCGATCCAAATGGCAATTAGACTCTATCATCCTACCGGTGGCCGTATACGTGTGGAAGACGTAAAAAAAGGCAGTAAAATCAGCACAAAAGTTCAGTGTTTTGCACGAGCAGTGCTTCAGGTGAATTATCTCAGCCACTCTTTAGATGATGAAGTGCTGAGAAACAGCGGTCTATGCAGCCTGCACAAAATCCTTGTCGAATGTAGACTGGTGTTTGTGGGGCATGTTCTGCGCATGACAGATCGAAGAATCTCCAAACCACCACAGTTATAGAAACCATAAGGTGGATAAGGAGGTAGAGGAAGACTTCGTAACACCTGGAAAAGAACTTTTGCAAAACGATCTTCAGTGCTGAATATCTGGCAGCTGATTGAGTTCGATGGAGAAAACGTACTGGTCGATACGCTACTTAGCACTGGAGGAACTAATTCTTCAGGCACTTTAACTTTGCAGTAGTACATGCAGTTTAGTTTGTGGAGCAACTGAACTAATCAAACATACTAACGTAGTCCAACAGAAGAGAAATTGCATACAATTCATTAGGTTGATGCATACGTTCGAAAGTTAAACTCTTAGTTTTACGTTTTCAAAACATATGCTTTTCCTAAGCTTAATAAACACAACAGATACACATAGCAGAGACTCTAGTCATCAATAACTTGTTCTTCTGCTCTGTTTACAACAGCGGCCAGCGCTGGGCTAACTTTCCGATTCCTCGACTATAGAAATAACGTGTTTGTGAAACGACGAGCTCGTAAAGCCATGTTCGGAGCGCATTTTCATGCGCAGAAGAAGTTCCTTGAATATTGTTCGAAAGAGAACGGAAAAGGTGAAAATATGAGGGTGCAAGACCAGGTGAATAAGGTGGGAGCGTGTATAGTATTTTTCGTCAGTCTAGCCGAATGCGAGTGGGCATTACTTCATGCAGTCGTCCTGGTCGTTGTTCTTAGACTGCGTCTGCAAGACGTCCCAGTTGTTAACAATGAATCTCAGCAGAAATGGTTACACGTGGGATAAGCAATTCGTAATACACCACACCGTCGTTGTTCCACCAAATGCATAACATTTTCTTTTGTGGATGCGCGCAGGTCTTTCTTCGAGGAATTGCTGCTTTCTTTGGGCTATACCATTCCTTTCGTTTCCTTACGTAAGCATCAAGACACCATTTCTGGTGACCAGTAACGATACATGATGGGAATGATCAGTGTTGTTCATGAGACAATTGATGACGAGCAAGCAGAGGTGCAGATTTTTTGTGATTTTGGCTTAGAGCATGCATACCCATACACCCTGTTTTTAACCTTCCCCATAGCATGCAAATATCGCACGATGGTGGAATGATCACAACTGCCAGTTATCGAGTATAGTGAAGTGGAACATTTTGGATTAATGCGATGAAACGATCTTCGTCAAATCCCGATGATCTTCCTCAAAGTGGAGAGTCACTAGTATCGAAACGAACCTCCTCAAAATCAGAAAACTATTTTCTTTCCGTTCTCCTTCCAATGATACTCTACTGGCCATTGAAATTGCTACACCAAGAAGAAATGCAGATGATAAACGGGTATTCATTGGACAAATATATTATACTATAACTGACATGTGATTACATTTTCACGCAATTTAGGTGCATAGGTCCTGAGAATCAGTATCCAGAACAATCACCTCTGGCCGTAATAACGGCCTTGATACGCCTGGGCACTGAGTCAAACAGAGCTTGGAAGGCGTGTACAGGTACAGCTGCCCATGCAGCTTCAACACGATGCCACAGTTCATCAAGAGTATTGTGACGAGCCAGTTGCTCGGCCACCATTGACAAGACGTTTTCGCCGGCCGGGGTGGCCAAGCGGTTAAAGGCGCTACAGTCTGGAACCGCGCGACCGCTACGGCCGCAGGTTCTAATCCTGCCTCGGGCATGGCTGTGTGTGATGTCCTCAGGTTAGTTAGGTTTACGTAGTTCTATGTTCTAGGGGAGTGATGAAATTAGAAGTTAAGTTCCACAGTGCACAGAGCCATTTTGAACCAGACATTTTCAGTTGGTGAGAGATCTGGAGAATGTGTCCAGAAAGGCCCGTACAGGACCTGCAACATGCGGTCGTGCATTATCCTGCTGAAATGTAGGATTTCGCAGGGATCGAATGAAGGGTAGAGCCACGGGTCGTAACACATCTGAAATGTAGCATCCACCGTTCAAAGTGCCGTCAATGCGAACAAGAGGTGTCCGACACGTGTAACAAATGCCACCCCATACCATTACGCCGGGTGATACGCCAGTATGGTGACGACGAATACACTCTCCCAATGTGTGTTCACCGCGATGTCGTCAAACACGGATGCAACCACCATGATGCTGTAAATAGAACCTGGATTCATCCGAAAAAATGACGTTTTGCCATTCGAGCACCCAGGTTCGTCGTCGAGTACACCATCTCAGGCGCTCTTGTCTGTGATGCAGCGTCAAGGGTAACCACAGCCGTGGTCTCCGAGCTGATAGTCCATGTTGCTGCAAACGTCGTCGAACAGTTCGTGCAGATGGTTGTTGTCTTGCAATCGTCCCCATCTGCTGACTCATGGATCGAGGCGTGGCTGCACGATCCGTTACAGTCATGCGGATAAGATGCCTGTCATCTCGACTACTAGTGATACGAGGCCGTTGGGATCCAGTACGGCGTTCCGTATTACCCTCCTGAACCCACCGATTCCATATTCTGCTAACAGTCATTGGATCTCGATCAAGGCGGACAACAATGTCGTGATATGATAAACCGTAATCGCTATAGGCTACAATCCGACCGTTATCAAAGTCTGAAACATGATGGTACGCATTTCTCCTCCTTACACGAGGCATCACAACAACGTTTCACCAGGCAACGCCGGGCAAATGTATGAGAA
The DNA here is from genome assembly GCF_021461395.2 of Schistocerca americana. Taxonomy (NCBI): domain Eukaryota; kingdom Metazoa; phylum Arthropoda; class Insecta; order Orthoptera; family Acrididae; genus Schistocerca; species Schistocerca americana. The sequence goes on along the minus strand of NC_060125.1, from coordinate 525,534,836 downwards.
ATTGGTTGGTAACTTTCCTCATGTCAGCACGTTGTAGGTGTCGCCACCGGCGCCAACCCTGTGTGAATGCTCTGAAAACCTAATCATTTGCATATCACAGCATCTTCTTCCTGTCGGTTAAATTTCGCGTCTGTAGCACGTCATCTTCGTGTTGTAGCAATTTTAGTAGCCAGTAGTGTATTATCACCATACACGGCGCAAACGTTTCTCGATGCCTCCGTTGCTGTCACCCTTCTACTGAATTCAAACAGAAGATTTTGTCAGCAATGTTCCGTGGCACTCCATGGGCTAGCGTCCACAGCTTCTCTTACAATCACCAGATAACAAAATGTCATATCACTTATACACTCCTGGAAATTGAAATAAGAACACCGTGAATTCATTGTCCCAGGAAGGGGAAACTTCATTGACACATTCCTGGGATCACATATATCACATGATCACACTGACAGAACCACAGGCACATAGACACAGGCAACAGAGCATGCACAATGTCGGCACTAGTACAGTTTATATCCACCTTTCGCAGCAATGCAGGCTGCTATTCTCCCATGGACACGATCGTAGAGATGCTGGATGTAGTCCTGTGGAATGGCTTGCCATGCCATTTCCACCTGGCGCCTCAGTTGGACCAGCGTTCGTGCTGGACGTGCAGACCGCGTGAGACGACGCTTCATCCAGTCCCAAACATGCTCAATGGGGGACAGATCCGGAGATCTTGCTGGCCAGGGTAGTTGGCTTACACCTTCTAGAGCACGATGGGTGGCACGGGATACATGCGGACGTGCATTGTCCTGTTGGAACAGCAAGTTCCCTTGCCGGTCTAGGAATGGTAGAACGATGGGTTCGATGACGGTTTGGATGTACCATGCACTATTCAGTGTCCCCTCGACGATCACCAGTGGTGTACGGCCAGTGTAGGAGATCGCTCCCCACACCATGATGCCGGGTGTTGGCCCTGTGTGCCTCGGTCGTATGCAGTCCTGATTGTGGCGCTCACCTGCACGGCGCCAAACACGCATACGACCATCATTGGCACCAAGGCAGAAGCGACCCTCATCGCTGAAGACGACACGTCTCCATTCGTCCCTCCATTCACGCCTGTCGCGACACCACTGGAGGCGGGCTGCACGATCTTGGGGCGTGAGCGGAAGACGGCCTAACGGTGTGCGGGACCGTAGCCCAGCTTCATGGAGACGGTTGCGAATGGTCCTCGCCGATACCCCAGGAGCAACAGTGTCCCTAATTTGCTGGGAAGTGGCGGTGCGGTCCCCTACGGCACTGCGTAGGATCCTACGGTCCTGGCGTGCATCCGTGCGTCGCTGCGCTCCGGTCCCAGGTCGACGGGCACGTGCACCTTCCGCCGACCACTGGCGACAACATCGATGTACTGTGGAGACCTCACGCCCCACGTGTTGAGCAATTCGGCAGTACGTCCACCCGGCCTCCCGCATGCCCACTATACGCCCTCGCTCTAAGTCCGTCAACTGCACATACGGTTCACGTCCACGCTGTCGCGGCATGCTACCAGTGTTAAAGACTGCGATGGAGCTCCGTATGCCACGGCAAACTGGCTGACACTGACGGCGGCGGTGCACAAATGCTGCGCAGCTAGCGCCATTCGACGGCCAACAGCGCGGTTCCTGGTGTGTCCGCTGTGCCGTGCGTGTGATCATTGCTTGCACAGCCCTCTCTCAGTGTCCGGAGCAAGTATGGTGGGTCTGACACAGCGGTGTCAATGTGTTCTTTTTTCCATTTCCAGGAGTGTATATCAACAGTGAACTACAAATAACTTTCCTGACAACTTTCATGTAATTTTATACTCTGTGTGTTTGATTTCAATTTATGGAAAAGAATTTCTTTATAAAATATTTTAGTTTCGATGTTGTAATCGATAAGTACTAGTTCTGAACGAGCAGTTAATTTTTTTTTTTCCAGACGTTTCAAATTACGAATTATTTGCATACTTCAAATTTCTATTATCAATTACACAATCCTGTAGTGTTTACTATGTTTATATCTGGATTCATTTGTGAAATAATAATCGAAATTAATTGTAGTGTTGGCAGAAGAGCCAACACCGTGTTGCTAGAGAAGGCCGAAGTACACGCGTTTCAGCTCAAGCAGACTGGCGTGAGATCTGGAACAGGACAATGTCTTGAGAATTACAAATGAAGTACGAAGATCTTGGAATACTTAACTTTGATCCATAATTGGTGTACATCTCTCTTGACGGTACATGTTTTATAATCTCAATATAAACTGGTAATGGCGCCTTGCTAGGTCGTAGCAAATGACGTAGCTGAAGGCTATGCTAACTATCGTCTCGGCAAATGAGAGCGTATTTGTCAGTGTAGCATCGCTAGCAAAGTCTGCTGTACAACTGGGGCGAGTGCTAGGAAGTCTCTTTATACCTGCCGTGTGGTGGCGCTCGGTCTGCAATCACTGACAGTAGCGACACGCGGGTCCGACGTATACTACCGGACCGCGGCCGATTTAAAGGCTACCACCTAGCAAGTGTGGTGTCTGGCGGTGACACCACATTAATAATGTAACGAAAACTAGTAGGAATTAATTTGTTAAGAAAAATTGTAAACTCTTTGCAGTATTGTTATTTCCGCAGAGTGTAAGACTCGTAAACTTCCCTATGATGTGATCGGTCATATTTTTGTGTAATGAGTGCGAACTATGTAATTTCGGCTTTGTTAATGTGAAAAATCAAAACGCTACATGATACACTAAAATGTAACAAAGTCAGTGGAAAATATATTTACCTAAAAAAAATTCTGCAACAACAATCTTCAAATTTATTTAGTTGAAACCAACCGTGAGGACCTGGTGTAAGATTTTCAGCTTCAAGAATCAGACCCCTAGATAAGAAAAACCGGAGCCATTTCAACATACAAGCTAAGTAATCTTTAAAGTTCATTGTAATATTCACTCCTCTCAAAATCTTCATAAAAGACTTTACTTCTAAATTACTTGGACGGGACATTGTTTAATATGAACAACAGCTGGAAGAAAAAAAATATCAATATCTTTAAAACTACATAAGTTAATATCTCACAGCAAATAAACATATCCACAACTATCCTCTAAATTAACAACTTTTAAACGCTTCATGCGATTTCAACATATGATATCTCAGATGATAGCATTGCATTTTTACCAACAATCTGTTATCATCTAGGGTTTTTTTTTAAGGGCACAGGAATGTTGACCGATTTATTAATGAACGAATCTTTATTTAAAAGCATTGTGAATTATCTGAGTGTAACCGAATATTTATGATATTTTTTATTTAAATATTGCTATAATATATTAGTGTAGTCCGGGAAGTGGTCACGTTGAATTATGTCATGTCTGTTGAGCTAGAGAGCGATGTATTTTTGGTGAGGATGGCCTTCAACCTATGAGAGATGGACAGTGGGGGAACGCTGCTGGCGTCAAATGGAGACTGGTGATTTTCGAGGGACGAGCTCAAGGGAGCGATTCTGGACACTTTATGTCGAGTGATGGAAGAGGGTAGACTTGCCTACGCTAAGGTGCGTGATTCAGTCGTATAGGTAATTTATTCAGGCCGGTGAATGGCCGATAAAATACTCTAACGTCTGAAGCGACTTTGTATTTCCGGAGGCCATAGCTCCACAGTAGGGCTTTTAATTTTTCCGCTTGATTTACGGAACTCAGAATAGACAGACTATTAGTTATTATTCTTCGTATCCCGTTTGTTAAATTATGAATCATCACGTTGAATTATGGACTATTCTGACGTGGAGAATCTTTCGTGTGTTGTGATCACGAAATGAACTTAGTTTTCGCTAGTCTTTGATGACTACACTACTGGCCATTAAAATTGATACACCACGAAGATGACGTGCTACAGACGCGAAATTTAACCATCAGGAAGAAGATGCTGTGAATGATTAGCATTTCATAGCATTCACACAAGGCTGGCGCCGGTGGCGACACCTACAACGTGCTGACATGAGGAAAGTTTCCAACCGATTTCTCATACAGTTGACCGGCGTTGCCTGGTGAAACGTTGTTGTGATGCCTCGTGTAAGGAGGAGAAATGCGTACCATCACGTTGCTGACTTTCATAAAGGTCGGATTGTAGCCTATCGCGATTGCGGTTTATCGTATCGCGACATTGCTGCTCGCATTGGTCGAGATCCAATGACTGTTAGCAGAATATGGAATCGGTGGGTTCAGGAGGGTAATACGGAACGCCGTGCTGGATCCCAACGGCCTCGTATCACTAGCAGTCGAGATGACAGGCATGTTATCCGCTTGGCTGAAAAGGATCGTGCAGCCACGTCTCGATCCATGAGTCAACAGACGGAGACGTTTGCAAGAAATCAACCATCTGCACGAACAGTTCGACGACGTTTGCAGCAGCATGGACTATCAGCTCGGAGACCATGGCTGCGGTTACCCTTGACGCTGCATCACAGACAGGAGTGCCTGCGATGGTGTACTCGACGACGAACCTGGGTGCACGAATGGGAAAACGTCATTTTTTCGGATGAATCCGGGTTCTGTTTACAGCATTATGATGGTCGCATCTGTGTTTGGCGACATCGCGGTGAACGCACATTGGAAGTATGTATTCGTCATCGCCATACCGGCGTATTACCCGGCGTAATGATGTGGGGTGCCACTGGTTACACATCTCAGTCACCTCTTGTTCGCACTGACGGCACTTTGCACGGTGGACGTTACATTTCAGATGTGATACGACCCGTGGCTCTACCCTTCATTTGATCCTTGCGAAACCCTGCATTTCAGCAGGATAATGCACGACTGCATGTTGCAGGTCCTGTACAGGCCTTTCTGCATATAGAAAATGTTCGCCTGCTGCCCTGGTCAGCACATTCTCCAGATATTTCACCAACTGAAAACGTCTGGTCAGTGGTGGCCGAGCAACTGGCTCGTCACAATACGCCCCACTGACAACCCAGCTAATGGGCGGTGGACACTGTTCAGCTAATGGAAGGCCACTCCACTTGCCAATGAGAACTTTATTAAGTCAGATACCAGTCTGAGCCTTTATGTCAGGCCATTAGGCCATTTTCAAGTGGATCTGAAACACAAAAAAATGTAAGAGTCAAGCGGTTTCAAAAAGTTACGTGCCGAATGCCGCAGCTAAGCGGGCTCAAGTGTCACACTGAAGGTATGAGTAATTTTCTTTAAAATCTGTATTAGAAATGTCTGTTTTCTATCGTAAGTTAAAGCCAATAATTTGTTAATAAATTATGAACCTGTACCTGTTTTATAATAATAGCAATAGATTAGGGGACTGATGACGTCAGATGTTAAGTCCCATAGTGCTTAGAGCCAATTGAGCAATAGATTACATAACAATTTAGTATTCGTAAGTACATTAAGATTCACATGATTCAGAGGGGGAACTTGGGTGTCATGATTACAAAAACTGTACAATTCGATATATTAAATGTATAGACACTATTGAGCTTTAAGAAGTATCGTATTCTGAAACGTTCGAAGTTTCACTTTGCACGCTTTACCAATAAAATGCTTGCAGTAAATTTCCAGACTTAATAAAAATGTAAAACAGCTTCAATGGACGGGGTGTTCAAGTCCAGTGTAAAGTTACGTCCTCTCTTTCAGTGGTCCACAACCTTAATTACTAACGTAATATCCAGATGAGCTTCGACTCAACACGGCATACCAAAATGGCTCTCCGCTCAAAATCATGTGAATTTTAATGTATTTACGAATTACTAAATCGTTATGTTATCTGTTCCTATTATTATTATTATTATTATTGTTATTGTTATTATTATTATAAAACAGGAATAGACTTGTAATTTATAACATATTGTTAACTTCAAATCACAGTAGAAAAAAGACATTTCGTTCATAGATTTTAAATTAAATAACTCTACGCATACCTTCAGTGTGATACTTGAGCCTGCTTAGCTGCGTCGGAGGATCCTTGAAAAAGAAAGCCTCATTTATTCATCACGTGATTTCAGTCTCCCTTTGATATTTAAATTTCAGCCAACATCTAGCAGCCTAGTCCACAGTACTATGTAGATGAAAATGGTAATAACCCAATCTCCAAGATACAGGGGTATTCACTGATATTGATAACCAAAATGTTGATTTCAGTGTCCTGTTACTTTCAAATCTGCCAGCCCTTCTTGTAAGCCTAAGCCTAAATTATTCGGAACATGTTTCTAATTCACGAGTGGATCGCGAACCCAGTCAAAATCTTCAGCATTCTCTCTAAAATATTTTTATGAAATACTGATTCAACAGTACAAAATGTTCTTTATTTGAGCCCAACAACACGTTATTATCGACAGTAGAGAGCTATACAATTAAAAACACCTCACACGATCCATTTTCAGTTGTCTGTATCCCCAAATTTAACTGATTGATAGATTCTTGAATATTATCCACGCTAGTCAGAATATTTTTGTTTTTACCCTGCATTTTTTTGTTTAGTTCATATCCAATATTAGAAAGATATGCGAACTAAATACCCATTCACCACCTGATAATACATCCACATACTCATACTCGTCAATAGCAAATGTGCACGAACCTTATCTCTAAATACAAACATTCGCGTTAACACTTTACGTCGAGATAACCGACGTAAATCTGTATGTAGCAAAAGTATAGTGTCCAGCGATCCCGTCTATTGACACAAAACGCTAACTAGCCGCTTATTTAGGCGTCGTACACGGCTTTCGCTACTACGTCCATTACAATTTTCAGAGGAGATGGCAAAGAATTAGCGACTATGGCTTCGCGTTGAATGAGACAATGGTCGGTTCGTAAACAGGGTTTACTTTGCGTACTTAACCCATGAATTCTTTCACTCGGTCTGACGTAGAAGCGGCTCCGTCTGTTTAAAAGCTAATGTAACCATCTCACGTTAATTCATTACGGACCAAATATTCATTAGTTGCACGAAATATTTCTTCATCGGTTGCTCATTCGGCTAGTTCTTCGCAAAAAAGAGACATAACTTCCAGTTACGAGGGTTATTCCAAAAGTAAGGTCCGGTTATAAAAAAAAAATCAAAACTAAAATGTTTTTTCAAAACAATTGTTTTATTTACATTCCTTACATCTTTATCTATTTTTCTACATAACTTCCATACTTATTTAAACATTTGTCACATCGTTCAACAAGCTTTTGAATGCCCATGTTATAGAAATCGGCCGCCTGTGACGATAACCAGTCCTTAACTGCTTCTTTCACTTCATCATCTGTGTCGAAGCGCTTGCCGCCTAGAAACTCCTTTAAGTAACGGAACAGGTGGAAATCACTTGGCGCCAGGTCCGGACTGTAAGGAGGATGGTCCATCTGTTCCCATCCAAATTTCTTGATCAGAGCTTGCGTTTCATTTGCAGTGTGGGGTCTGGCATTGTCATGCAACAACAAGATTCCAGACGACAAAAGACCACGTCGCTTATTCTGGATTGCACGTCGAAGTTTAGTCAGGGTAGCGCAGTAGGCGGCTTTATTAATCGTTGTTCCTCTCTCCATAAAGTCGACTAACAATACTCCACGTCTATCCCAGAACACAGTCGCCATAACCTTACGTGTTGAGATTGTCTGCTTTGCCTTGACCTTGACTGGCGATGACGTGTGACGCCATTGCATTGACTGACGCTTAGACTCTGGAGTGATGTGAGAAACCCATGTCTCATCCCCTGTGACAACATTGTCTAAAAGACTGTCACCTTCCTTATGATATCGCTCCAAAAAATCAAGAGCAAAAGCCATTCTTTTCATTCGTTGGGGCTCAGTAAGCAGCCTGGGAACCCAACGGGCACACAATTTGTGAAACTTCAAATGTTCAGACACAATTCTGTACAAAGTTGTTCTACTCACATTCGGAAAATGCATGTCTATGTCTGTAATAGTGAATCGGCGATCTTCACGAATTTTTTTGTCAACCGCATTGACCAAATCGTCTTAAATCACTGATGGTCGGCCACACCGTGGTTCATCGTGCACATTATCCCGTCCTTCATTAAAAGCTCGCACCCACTTGCGCACTTTACTGTCGCTCATTATGTTAGGACCGTACACTTCAGTAATCTGCCGATGGATTTCCGCCGCTGAATTGTTTCTTGCAGACAAAAACCGTATCACTGCCCTTACTTCACAATCGGCGGGCTGATCAATTGTCTTAAGCATTGTAAAGTGACACTGTGAACTACACTCAGCAACAGTAACAAAGCGAATGGCGGCGTTTGACGCGCAAGGCTTGCCGGGAGTCGGCGCGCATGCGTGTTTTGTCATTGGCGCCAAATTTCAGTAGTTACGGCGAATCGGACCTTACTTTTGGAATAACCCTCGTACATCCCCATCAGCATGTAGGAATTAAGTTCTGCGTGACCGCCAATATTGGTGAATTGGACGTCCTGAAGTGAGAACTAACGACTGCTCTTTATTTTCTTCCTCAGAATGCTACTATATCGGTTGCTAACTGTGTCATCAGAGAGGAAAATTTTTGAAATTTCATTAGCGGCTTCTACTTCAGTGACTATTTTTACCACTTCTTCACATGTGGGCATTAACAACGTCTCTCTTATTGTGTGTGGTTTTTGGGCTCTACGATAAGTTTGGCTAGTTTCCTGAACGCCCTACTTTTTGCGATACATGCACCAATGCAGTCATGAGCTTCAGTTGTTTTTTATTTTGTTCCAGCAACCAACGAAAATATTCACATTTTTATTTAAAACATAGCACTGTTTTGTTGACAAATGGCGTTTCGGTTTACTAGAAATCAGAGCAGTTTTTCGCGACACACAACACACTCGGGGATCGGGCGTGATTTATCACCACGCCAGAAACCCACAAGATAAAGATCATGGTATTGCCTTTGAACTACACTGAAGCGTCAAAGAAACTGGTATAGACGTGCGTATTCAAATGCAGAGATTTGTAAACAACCAGAATATGGCGCTGCGGTCGGCAACGCCTATGTAAGACAACAAGTGTCTGGCGCAGTTGTTAGATCGGTTACTGCTGCTGCAATGGCATCTTATCAAGATTTAAGTGAGTTTAGTGATGAGACACATCATCTCCGAGGTAGCGATGGAGTGGGGATTTTCCCGTACGACCATTTCACGAGTGTACCGTGAATATCAGGAATCTGGTAAAATATCAGATCTCCAACATCGTTGCGGCCAGAAAAAGGTCCTGCAAGAAGGGGACCAACAAGGACTGAAGAGAATCGTGCAACATGACAGAAGTGCAACCCTCTCGCAGATCGGTGCAGATTTCAGTGCTGGGCCATCAACAAGTGACGGCGTGTGAACATGATCGATATGGGCTTTTCGAGCCGAAGGCCCAATCGTGTACATTTGATGACTGCGCGACGCAAAGCTTGACGCCTTGCCTGTGCCCGTCAGCACTGGAAACATGTTACATGGTCGGACGAGTCTCGTTTCAAATTATATCGAGCAGATGGACATGTACGAGTATGTAGACAGCCTCATGAATCCGTGGACCCTGCATGTCAGCAGGGGACTCTTCAAGCTGGTGGAGGCTCTGTGATGGTGTGGGGCTTGCGCAGTTGGACAGTTGGAGTGATACGGAACCCCTGATAGGTCTCGGTATGACTCTGACAGGTGACACGAACGTAAGCATCCAATCTGATCACCTGCATCCATTCACATTCATTGTGCATTCCGATGGACTTGGGCAGTTCCTGCAGGAGAGTGCGACACCACTCATGTCCGGAAATGTTACAGAGTGGCTCCAGGAACACTCTTCGGAGTTTAAATACTTCCGCTGGCCGCCAAACTCCCCAGACGTGAACATATTGAGCATATCTGGAATGCCTTGCAATGCGCTGTTCAGAAGAGATCCCCACCTCCTCATACTCTGTGTATTAATGGACATCCATGGAGGATTCATGGTGTCAGTTCAGACATTAGTTGAGTCGATGCCACGTCGTGTTGCGGCACTTCTGAATGCTCGTGGGGGCCCTACACGATATTAGGCAGGCGTACCAATTTCTTTGGCTCTGCAGTGTACTTTCTGTTTCTTTATTTCGGGCTCAATGGTTTCACTACTTGCACTCGAGGACGGACCACTCTGTCCAATAAGCTTCTCCATATAAAAAAATAGTTAGTTTAATAACACTGTAATAGAAAATTCTGGTTTATAAACAATATTCGCACTACTGCAGAGTGCAGCTGTGATAAAGCTAAACTGAAGTACTCAAACAATGGAAAGTCCATGATGGGACAACAAAAATATTGTTAACCTGAAGTTCTATATTACGATTTGACAATTTTTGGGTCCTTTGATGGCGAACGAAAACAGCAATAGGGTTTAAGAAATGGCTAAAAACTGGAACAAATATCAAAACAAGACAATAAAATACGTAATAAGAAATGGACATTTTTGATGACCCTAGAATTTTAGAGAAAAGTACCTACATTCTGCTGTTCACAAAATATGCTGTGTTACAAAGTACTCTCACCCTAGCGGCGTAGGCGGTGTAGTGATGCATGCAAGAACACAATTAATTTAAGATAAGCAAAGTATAACAACAATGCGTAACAAATGAATGACATTTAATTTCTGTGACAATGTGGCTGTTAGCAGGATGTATTAAATAATTAAAAAATAAACAACCACCTCCTTACTTAAACTCAAGGGAAATGAATTACATTGAATTTCTTTAAAAACATAAAAGTTCACATTATATCTATATTGGAATTCCCTTGATTTCTTTCAATGACATGTAAATGTTCGTGTCACAACCTTCCTATGTGGCAACATGCCAGAGTACCGCAGCACACTGGTTGCGGAACAGTGCTCTGTGTGCAAAAGATAAAACGCAGGGAAATGTAAAGCTCTCTACCGGAGCTTAGACACACCGCGGACAGCTCAAAAAAGCATCTACATACCGTTACATAATTGTGGAGTTGTCAACAACGGGGCAATAGATGTCCAAGAAACTAGTGGTGATTTTTGAACGTATTTTCCTTGTTTTTTTTTGTTTTTTGTTATGGATGTAGATTTCTGCTTCTTCATATTTGTCGATAAAGCACCACTTCTTCATTGTCTAAAGGATTACAAAATTATTTTCTGTACTGTGCACTGTGTGACCATCTTGTTTGAGGTGAGCTGCGAAGGTGGATTTACATGCTATGTTTCTTCTTTTTAGTTCTGTGTGTTCCTTGTATCACGTTTCGAGTTGCTTCTCGTTTGTCGGATGTAGCTACCCTGACAATTCATTGCATCACAACGTGAAATATGACCAATTTTCTAAAGCCTCCAGAGACACGTATAATATTATTACTTTCTTAGTCGAGCTCCAGAAAGATAACAATATTATTTTTTTTCGATCTTAGCGTTGTTATCACACCGAGGAGAGGTGACGCAATGGTTAGCACATTTGGCTTCGCATACTGGAGGGCAAGGGATTTCCGTGATTTCCCTAAATGCCAGGATGGTTTCTTTGTAATGGCACTGCCTATTTCCTTTCCCATCCTTCCTTAATCCGAGCTTGTGCTCCGCCTCTAATAACTTCGACGTCGTCGGGACGTTAAACACTAATCCTTCCTCCTTCCATTGCCATGAACCAACATAGATATTCTTTGTAGTTTATCATGAACCTACATCATGTGACGTCATTACTCCTGCCACATCATGTCATCTGGCTAGGTAGAGAAAGACTGTCTTCCGTTCTGCAGTAAATGGAATCCCTAAACTGTCACAACATGCTAATGAAGAAGGAAAGGGACTTAGCTGGATGCGAAATACAGCCAGAAATAGGGGCTATCAGAGCATCGTCGCTAATGAAATTTCTGCGGTAAATAGACTCCTTAAACCGCCACCAAATGCTAATGAAGCAGGAAAGGAGCAGCTGGATGAGAAACATAGCCTAGAATAACGCCTATCACAACGTTCTCACTGACTAAATTTATAATTTCACTAAGTCCAAAAGGAATCAATTAAGTCAAAACGAGGAACTACATAAAAAAAACTACATGTATCGTTTCCTTTCTGCGACCAGGTCTCATATACTAACCAATCTTATTAGGGAAACATAATGTACACGTCAACCTTCACTATTACACCTCTTAATAGACGACATTAACGCAACGCAAGTTTCGTACCAAACGGGCAGCATAAAGGTACAAAATTTACTGTTATCATTATAATAAACATCATTCGAATAAACATCAAAACACACGGAATTAAAGAGAAAAAATATAGGACGTAAATGCTGCTTCATAGCTCACCTCATACAAGATAATCACACGGTGCACAATATCTAAAACAACCTCGTAATCCTTCATACAGTGAAGAACGGATACTTTATGGACATACATGAAGAAATAGAAATTTACTCCCACCTGAAAATATCCAAGGAACAGACGCTCGCCCGCATCTCGTGGTCGTGCGGTAGCGTTCTCGCTTCCCACGCCCGGGTTCCCGGGTTCGATTCCCGGCGGGGTCAGGGATTTTCTCTGCCTCGTGATGGCTGGGTGTTGTGTGCTGTCCTTAGGTTAGTTAGGCTTAAGTAGTTCTAAGTTCTAGGGGACTGATGACCATAGATGTTAAGTCCCATAGTGCTCAGAGCCATTTGAACCATTTTTTTGAAAAGACGCTCAACAAGCAACGCATATTACGAAACACCAGTTTCTTCGAAATTTGTCACTCCGTTATTGACAACTTTCTTTAAAGATGCTCCGCAACTCCGTATCTACTCCTAAACGTTTGGAAGCATTCTTTTTTAAGCGGTCCACGATGCGTCCAAACTACACTACGTCCTCTAGAGTTCCCCGTGTTTTAACTTTTGCAGGTTAGAGGACGTAACTTTACATTTGTCCTGGACTTGCCATCCACTGCAACTATTTCGCATTGTCTTTCATGAAATCTAACAAAAGGCAAATAGATTTAAACTTCGAATATACCAGAATACAGCTCTTCTTAAGGCTAAAGCAGACTAATACTCTTAGTATATCGAACGGTAAAGTTTTCATAATCGTGATACGCCCAGTATTCTCAAAGTGTCACTAACATAGAGACAAAACTTTTTAAACCACCTGACTTCTGTAATTTTTTATGATATCACGTTGCTTCTCTGAAGCACACTGTGAGTCATATACAATGAGATGACGAAAGTCATAGGATACCTCTTAATATCGCTTCGGACCTTCTTTTGCCGGGGTAATACAGTATCTCGACGTAGGATGGACTCAACAAGTCGTTGAAAGTTCGCTGCAGAAGTATTGAGCCATCCAGCGTCTATAGCCGTACATAATTGCGAAAGTGTTTTCGACCTATTTTGTATCGGTATCGATATTTCTATGTCAATTTGTAGTGTTGCTTATGTAGAATGTTGTATCTGACTCAATTCTTTGGCTTTGTATACATATTTCAGTTAAGTGAACTTTCGAACGATGTTATTCAAATTGTGCTTGTGGTTTTAAATAACTACTGGAATGATCGTTATATTACGTACTGTAAATGACTTGGTATATAGTTATGGAACGTAGGGTTGAATGTAAAAGATGCGGGGAAGCCCCTCAGCTACGGAAGTAGCCTGGCGGAGTGGAAAAGGTGTGATTGGCGCGCAAGTGGTAACTCGTCCTTTGTGACTGGTAAGGAGTCTTTGGTTAACATCTCGCTAGCAGTATCGGATCATTGTGGTTCATATTCTTGGATTTTTGAGGCCAGAGAAGCTTACGAGCAGTATTTATGGGCCTCGGAAGCTGCATTTGGTGATATTATTATCATGGCATGGTTTTTGGCCCTTTAAAAGTATAATTCCGACGCCAAGAAGGCCTGTAACAGGGTGAGACCAATACTGTTGCCATGACTGCATCGCTGCCATGTTAACTGCCACTGCAAATTACGGCACCGGTACCACCAGCCTTACACCATATTGTTTGTATTTGGCACTCTGTAAATGGACCAGGTATTTGTGAAATTTGGCTGATTTTAATAGTAATTGTTATGTTGCTAAAAACTCTATCTCATATCCGAGATTATGCCAAATCACAAACCTGAACTATTCTTATGCAAGTTGCTTAATGAACAGGCATAGAGCCCCTGTACTAAGCAATGATGTTATAGAATATGATCATTAGCTGATCCTCTGATTTAAATCAGAATCATTTCAGGCTCTTCCCTGTTTAGCATTGATACTAGTTTCATGTGTGCTGGTGATTGGTTCTATAAATTGCTGCATGTAGTTTATTTGAGGTACATGTTGCCAGAGGCAACTGTTTGATACCTCATTCCCCATTTGTTTGTCTGACTTCCAAGTTAATAGCACATTTATCTACAAGGTTAGGTTACTGTGTTGTAATGTGAACAGATATAAAGAAAGAGTTTAGTGTGTGTGTATGTCAAGGAAGGTTAAGTTAGCTTCTGTTTTATTTTACTGCTTGACAGAAGAATGCCTCATTAGGCTGGCGATCGATATTAATATGTAGTATTGCAACCCGATTTTGTGCTGGGAGAACGTCTGTTCCTGACCAACCTGTTTACTGTTGGTTGTATTCTGCTGGAGTGTTTGGGAAACGAATCCCGTTTTAATTGTTCTGTTCCCGTTAGTTTATCTCACGGTCACAACTTTCTCAAAATTCCTCGAAGAGGTTTAATGTTAGTATCGATTCCTATTTAAGATAGTCGGTGTTACCGCTACATATTCCCTTACCTAAAACTTCACACCAATCCCCTATGACTATTAGATTTTCCTCTCCTTTTACATACTGAATTACCCGTTCAGTATCATCATATACTTTCTCTATCCCTTTATTCTCTGCTAGCGAAGTCGGCATGTATACCTGAACTATTATTGTGTGTGTTGATTTGCTGTCGATTCTGATGGGAATAATCCTGTTACTGAATTGTTCAGAGTAACTCACTCTGTGTCCTACTTTCCTATTCGTAACAAATCCTAGTCCCAGTACAACATTTTCTGTTGGTGTTGATATTGCGCTGTACTTATCTGACCATAAGTCCTTGTCATCTTTCCATTTCTCTCCACTGATCACCACTACATATATTTTACACTTCTCTTTTCCGATTTTCTAGCTTCCCTACTACGTCCAAACTTCCAATATTCCACACCTTGACTCATAGAATGTTATAATTTCGTTGGTTATTCGACCTTTTTCCCATGGTCACCTCCCCTTTGGCAGTCGCCTTCTGGGCATCCGTATGGGGGCTCCTCCGGAATCATTTGACAATGGAGATCATCATGACACTTTTTCAATGTCCTACGAGTACGCATTACCTGTCTTTAAAGCAGTGGTTTTCGTTGTTTCTGCATCCTCATGCTCTTGATCATTGCTGTTTCTTCCGCGTTTAAGGACAGTTTCGCACCCAAAGGACAAGAGAGTGCCCTCAACCTCTGTCCACTCTTCTGCCCTCTTTGACGTGGCCATTGGCAGAATGAGGGTGATTTCTTATGCCGGAAGTCTTCACTCGCCATTTGTTGATTATTTTTATTCAAAATTTAAGTAGCGGCAGTGTTAGAGCCCGGTATCGAGGACGTTTAAATTACTAGTCAGACACACTACTTCTAGACCGCCATGAGCCATGCCATACTGTGCACCAAAAGCATCGCAATCCTTTCACATCTGTTCCTGCCATGCATAAACAGTTTATGAACTCCCTGAAACATTCTGTGTGATCTCACACAATTGGTTGGAGACTAGCTACAGCCGGACAACGAAGTCACCGTCTCATGTGGAGGCTACCATTAAGACCACTTTAGAAACGTCTGTGTTTGGATTGGTGCCTCGGCCGGGAAGCATGGACTGTCGTTGAATGGCGCCACATTGTGTTCACTGATAAACAGCAGTTCCCTGCTAGTCTGAATGACCATTGTCAGGATGCATGGCGCCGATCTGGTGAGACGTTCCATTGTTACAATGTTTTGGAGAGACACAGCAGTATTACTCATTACATCAGGATGTGGGGAGCCATCAGGTACGACTGCATATAACTGCTGGTAGTGACTGAAGGAACTCTGGCGGCACAATCCTGTGTCGTCTTTTGTTACCTCTCGTGCTTCAGTATCATGGTACCATTGTTCAACAGGACGGTGTGTGGTGTCATTTATCACTGCCACCCCACATGTGTCACGGTTGGCAATGGAATGTGCGAGTTTCCATCGGACACCAATAGCGGTCACATGTGATCTGGCAGACCCAATGGTGCACGCCTGCTGGCCACGTCTCCAGCGGCTCTGGACTGCGAGCGACCTCTGCCGCTGCAATATAGGACGGCCAGTGGCAGACACACAGCCCACTCTCACTTGCCACCTCTTCGCTATGTGATGCAGCGCAGACATATCCAGACGCGGCTCTGACTCCATTGGTCGTGCTTTAGTACATAGGGGCTCATCGTTGTTGACTTTGTGATAGCTGTACTCTGTTTCTGGCTGCATTATTTGCAATGAGTCTTGGAGGAATACAAGTTAAGTAAATCTTCTGCTTACTATGCTAACTTGTTCGCTCAACATTCCTGCTCCTGTACAGCTTTTCTGCGACGACAGTTTTCGCACAATTGTGTAACCCATCTTTCCTTACCATTGTGTACAAAGTCGCACATACCACAATGCTTGTCAACACATAGCACGTGTCTCTATGAACTGTCTATGTGATGTTGAGGTATTTATTGGATAGGAAGGTTCCCACGTGTCCCCCTGACAGCACCTATGATCTAGGGGTAGCATCTTTGACTAGTAAAGACTAGTATTAGAAACGTCCTCGGTCCCAGGTACGAACCTTGTCATTGCTTTAATTTTAAACAAAAATCATCAGCAATGGTAGCAGATGACTTACAGCATAAGAAGTCACGCGATGCTCATTCTTCCAACGGCCTTTTCAAATAGGGTGGAAAGGCGGACAGAGATTCAGGGTACTCTCTCGCCCCTCAACGCGAGAAAATCAGCGTATATCAACAGCTTGAAGATACAGAAGACAATGCAAACCACTGCATTAAAAACACATGATGTGTAATCAAAGAACAAATGATATTTAATTGAAAAATTATCAAGATGGTCTCTCCGACGCCGGAGGATTCCGGACTACTTCCCCCGTTAGGATCCCTGGGAGGTGATTGCCAAGGGAAGCTGACCATGAGAAAAAGACTGAGTAACTAACGAAAGAGCAACGTTGTAAGTGTCGGAGCGTGGAATATCAGAACATGGAATGTGGTAAGGAAGCTAGGACAAGCTGAAAAGGGAAATGCAAAGGCTCAATCTAGGTATGTTGGGGATCAGAGAAGTGAATCGGTAAGGAGCCAAGGATTTCTGGTTTGTTGGGTATAGAGTAGTATCAGCAGCAGCAGAAAATATTATAAGGGGAGTAGGATTCGTTACTAATGGAAAAGTAGGACAGAGAGTAAGTTAGTGCAAACAGTTCAGTGATAGGGTTGTTCTCATCAGAATCGGCAGCAAACGACCACCGACAACGACAGTTCAGGTATACATGCCGACGTCGCTAGCAGAGGATAAAGAGATAAAGTATATGAGGATAATGAACGGGTAGTTCAGTGTGTAAAGGGAGAGGAAAATCTAATAGTCATAGGGGATTGGAATTGAGTTGTAGTTAAAGAGAAGGGAGTACAAGAAAGGGTTAAGGAAGAATATGGGTTTGCTCGTAGGATTGACTGAGGTGAAACAATAATAATTGTGTTCTGTATTAAATATCAGTTAATAATAGCGAATACTCGGTTCAAGAATCACAAGAGGAGCAGGTATAATTGGACAGGTGTCACGAGAAGTTTCCAAATGGTCAGGCAGAGATTCCGAAATCAGATATTGGATTGTAATGTATACACAGCACAATTTAGTAACGACGAGGAGTAGGCTGAACTTCAAAACACTAAAAAGGAAGCATCAATGCGCAAATAAATGGGATACGGAAATACTAAGGAATGACGGGAAATCCTTTAGATTCTCTGAGACTTAAGATACAGCGATAACGCATGGCTCAGTTATGAGATCAATTGAAATGAAATGGATCTCTAGAAGGGCAATCACGGAACTTGGAAAAAAGTATAGGTACAAGAAAGATAACTACAGGGAAACCACGGGTAACAAAAGAAATACTTCGGCTGATCGACAAAAGTTGTATCAAAATATTATAGGAAATTCAGGAATACAGAGATTTAAGTAACTTAGGAATGAAAGAAACGGGAAATAAGAGAAAGCTAAGGCGAAATGGCTCCATGAGAAATGTGAAGAAGTCGAAAAATAAATGACTGTCCCAAAGACTAACTCAGCATATACACTCATGCTCATAAATTAAAGATAATTGCAGAATGTGGTGCGACACAAAGTGGCACTACACAGAACTGGCGCTAATAGCATAGGCACATAGGGAACACACACGACACAGATCTGCAAGTCCACGGTATTGGTGATAAGTTGAGAAAATCGTCCCTAAACACATGTGCTACAAAACGCCACTGTTTCCTGGGCATGTACCCCGACATCAATATGGGATATGATCACCATGCACAAGTACACAGGCCGCACAATAGGTTGGCGTACTCTGGGTCAGGTGGCCGAGCAGCTGCTGGGGTATGGCCTCCCATTCTTGCACCAATGCCTGTCTGAGCCCCTGGAGTGTTACAGGGGTTTTAAGATGTGCAGCGATACGTCGACCAAGAGCATCTCAGACGTGCTCGATGGGGTTTAGGTCTGGCGAACAGGCAGGCCATCCATTCGCCTGATATCTTCTGTTTCAAGGTACTCCTCCACGATGGCAGCTTCTTGGGGCCCTGCGTTATCATCATCAGGAGTAAGGTGGGACCCACTGCACTCCTGAAAAGGCGGACATACTGGTGCAAAAGGTCCCGATACACCTGACCCGTTACAGTTCCTCTTTCAAAGACATTCAGAGGTATACGTGCACCATTCATAATCCCACCCCACACCATCAAACCACAACCTCCATACAGGTCTCTTTCAAAGATATTAAGGGGTTGGTATCTGGTTTCTGGTTCACTCCAGACGAAAAGCCGGTGAGAATCACTGTTCAGACTATACCTGGACTCGTCTGTGAACATAACCTTGGACCACCGTTCCAATGTCCATATACTGTGTTCTTGACACCAAGATTTTCGCGCTCTCCTGTGACCAGGGGTCCGTGAAACGCGCCTTGCAGGTCTCCGGGCGAATAAACCATGTCTGTTCAGTCGTCTGTAGACAGTGTGTCTGGAGATAACTGTTCCAATGGCTGCGGTAAGGTCCCGAGCAACGCTACCTGCGGTACTCCGTGGCCTTCTGCGGGATCTGATGGTGAGATATCGGTCGTCTTGTGGTGTTGTACACTGTAGATGTCCCGTACTGTAGCGCCTGGACACGTTTACTGTCTGCTGGAATCGTTGCCATGATCTTGAGATCACACTTTGTGTCACACTGAGGGCCCGTGGTACGACCTGGTGTGTTTGACCAGCCTCCAGTCGCCCTAGTATTCTACCCCTCATAACGTCATCAGTATGTGTTATATGAGCCATTTTCAACACACAGTCACCATTAGCACGTCTGAAAACGTCTGCACACTTACTCGCTGCACGTACTCTTACAAGTACCAACACACCTCTGCGTGTGTGGACTGCTGCCAGCGCTGCCGTGCGACTACTGCAGGTCAAATGCACCGCATGGTCGTAACCCGAGGTGCTTTAAACCCACAAACCGCCCACCAGAGTGCCATTTCACCATGGATCAGCATTATCCTTAATTTATGAGCATGAGTGTAGTACAGTCAAAACAACCGTCGGTAAAATTAAAAGCAAGGGCAATGCGAATTCCACTGTTAAATGCTGAGGAGAGAGCTGATAGGTGGAAATTGTATACTGAACGCCTCAGTGGGAGGGGGGGGGGATGGAGGGAGGGGGGGGAACTGGTCTGATGCCTTGATAGAAGAAGAAACAAGAATCGACAGGGTTGCAATAGGGGAGCCGTTATCAGCACTAGAACATAAAAGAGCTTTGGATGAATTCGCATCAAATAAGGCTGAAACAATAGAGAACGTTACATATGAATTTCTAAAATAATTGCGGGGAGTGGCAACAAAATGACTTCGGGAAAACATCATATTCACAACTTGGAAGGTAGCAAGAGCCGACAAGTGCGAGAATTATCGCTCAGTTAACTTAACAGCTAATGTATCTAAGTTACTGACAAGAAAATATACAGAAGAGTGGAAAAGAAAATAGAGGATCTGTTAGATGACAGTCAGTTGACTTTAAGAATGTAAAGGCACGAGAGAAACAGTACTGACGTTGCGGCTGACAATGGGAGCAAAGCTGAAGAAAAATCAAGACACTTTCGTATGATTTGTTTCGCTGGAAAATTATTTAAACAATGTCAAATGGTGCAAGGTTAGAAATTCTGAAAAAATAGTAGTAACCTACAGGGAAAGAGGGGAGAAAAATATAGGTAGGCTAGAAGGAAATATGTACAAAAACCAATAGAGAATAATAAGAGTGGAAGACAAGAACGAAGTTCTCGAATAAAAAAAAGGTGTAAGGCAGAGGTGCAGTCTTTCGAACCTGCTATTCAATCTACACATCGAATAAGCAGTGAAGGAAATAAAAGAACGATTCAAATGCGGAATTAAAATTTACGGTGAAATAATATGTCATAACACTCGCTAATAATATTGCTATTCTGAGTGAAAATGAAAAACCATTAAAGGATTTGTTGAGCGAAATGGGCAGACTAATGGGTAAGGAATATGGACTGAAAGTAAATCGAAGAAAGATGAAAGTAATGAGGGGCATCAAAAGTAAGAACAGCGAGAAACTCAACATTATAACTGCGGATTGCGGAATAGACGAAGTCCAATAATTACGTCTAGGCAGCAAAATAACCAATGACGGAAGGAGAAAGGGGGATATAAAAACAGACTAGCACTGACGAAAAGGGCATTCCTGCTCTAGAGAAGTCTGCTAGTATCAAACATACGCCTTATTTTGAGGGAGAAATTTCGGCGAATGTACGTCTGGAGCACGGCATTGTATGGTAGTGAACATGGACTGTGGGAATACCGGGACAAAAAAGAATCGAAGCATTCGAGATGTGGTGCTACAGGCGAATGTTGAAAATTAGCTGGACTGATAAGACAAAGAATGAGGAGGTTCTTCGCAGAATTGCCGAGGAAAGGAATATAAGGAAGATATTGACAAGAAGAAGGTACAGGGTGATAGGAAGCTTGTTAAGGCATCAGGGAATACTGAGGTGACAAAAGTCATGGGATAGTGATATGCACGGATACAGATGGTGAAGGTAGTATCGCACATACAATGTATAAAAGGGCAGTGCATTGGTGAAGCTGTTATTTGTACTCAGGTGGAAAAGTGTCCGAGGTGATTATGGGCGTACGACAGGAATTAATAGACTTTGAACGCGGAATGTCAGTTGGAGCTAGGCGCATGAGATATTCCATCTCGGTAATCGTTAGGGAATTCAATATTCCACGATCAAAAGTGTCAAGAGTGTGCCGCGAATAACAAATTTCGGGCATTACCTCTCACCACGGATAACGCAGTGGCCGACGGTCTTCAGTTAACGACCAAGAACAGCGGCTTTTGCGTAGATTTGTCAGTGACTGTGCAACACTGTGTGAAATAACGGCAGAAATCAATACGGGACGAACGACGAACGTATCCGTTTGGGTAGTGCGCTGCAGTAATTAATCAGAAATAAAGAGGTTGGGACAGGAGCGACTAACGTGGAGAGCTAAATCAACACCAACACAGTGAAGGACAGTTGGATAAAACAGAGTAGAGGCTTCATAAGAAAAGTATAACCTAAGTAAATACTAATACACCTCTGTCATTTTACAACACTCTTTCTGAAAAACATTACGCCAAAACTTTGCAACAGATAATACTAACATTTTATCCTCCTCCAAGAGCTCACTCATTGCGGAAGAGTGGTAAGTCAGTTCTGCGCGCAAGAAAATGAATAGCTTCGTTACACACATGGCAACCAGAATCCTCATCGTAGTCTAGTGTCAGTTGGAGGCGTCTGCTACGCGTGCATTGTCTGATGTTGAGAATGTAACGAACAGTATACTATTGTCTTTTACATTATCAAATACCCTCTTTGTAAAAATGTATAAACGAAACTACTTTAGGAAAATGCCTACTACAAAGCAATGGCCGCCTACCTGAATCATCCTTGTCAAATTAGACTTTCAAGTATACTATCTGACGTAATGACGAATTGACCAGTAAGTGTCAAGAGAGACGGAATCGCCAGTTATAAGGAGGCGGGTAGTATTGTGTTGTCAAAAGAGAAGCAGTAACAGCACAATATATGTCAGGAGAGTTCAGTGATTTCGAGCGTGGACGACGCACTGCGTGTCACCTGAGTAACAAATCCATTTGAGACAGATAACCTTTTAGGTGGGGCAACCACAGTTATGAGTATTCATCTTAGGTATTAATAACCGTTTCAGCTCTATTTGGTCCTTTATTGCTGTACCACTACCGGTGTCGTGGCGCTAGAAAACACATCTTCAGGTTTATGATGAAAGCATTAGAGCAGAAAAGCTCGGAATCTTTTTTTCCCAACATTCTTTGTCCGTCAAACGACATACCGTCTTTTAGCAGTGTTTTGACGGGCAACGAATGTTGAGGAAAAATATTCCGCGCTTTTCCGCTCTAATGTTTTAAACATATCACCTGAGGATGTGACTTTTAGCGCCACGAGACCGGTAGTGGTACAGTAATAAAGTATCAAATACAGCTGAAGCGGTTCTTAATACCCAAGTCGAGTGCCTTCAGTAGTTACAAACTTATATTTACCGTTTGAAAGGTACTCAATACAGCTGTTGTTGATTCGTTAAGGAAGTGGAAACACGAAGAAATAACTACAGCAAAACCAATTTAAGTAGGCTGTTTAGGTTTTTATGTTGGTAACGCCACGAAGTGCTCTGCATGAAAATCGCTTACTGCGCTGTGTGCAGTCTGTGGTTGGTTGGACTCATTGTTCGAATATTCGCTAGTGTAGTGTTGGGAGGTTGCATGTGAACAGCGAGTAGCAATTGGAGGCGAGCCGCCAGCAGTGGTGGATGTGGAGAGAGATATGCCAGAGTTCTGATAGGTTACTATGCGCGGACGATCTGGACATGTGTCCGTCGAAAAAGGAATTTGTAAAACTGGATGTCACGATCTCATATTATGACTTTTGAACACTATTAAGGTAAATACATTGTTTGTTCTCTATCAAAATCTTCCATTTGCTAATTATATGCTTATCAATAGTTAGTGCCTTCAGTAGTTAGAAACTTTTATTTAGCTGGTAGTATTGGCGCTCGCTGTATTGCAGTAGTTTGAGTAACGAAGATTTTTGTGAGCTAAGTGATTCATGAAAGGTATAGGTTATTGTTAATCAGCGCTATTCTTTGGTAGAGACTATTGAAAGTCAGATTTCGTTGCGCTAAAATATGGTGTGTCGTTTAGTGATAATCAGAATAAGTAAAGATAAAACTGTCTGAGTACGTCGAGGTTTGTTCTGCTGTTTGAAAATCAAATATCGTTAGAGTTTTCCAGCACTGTCATTCTTAATTTTCAAAGGGGATGTTCTATCAAGGCCAGGCAGACCATGTGTACTGACGGACAGGGACCGTCGAACGTTGTGGATGGTTGTTGTATATAATAGGATGAAGTCGGCTGAAGGAATGGCACATGAGTTCCAAGGCGCTACCAGCAGCCCAGCTATCGCAGAGGTTGTGGGTGAGGAGCTAAAAATAATGCGATAGAAAGGTCGAGCAGCTCCTCGAAAGACACGGAATTTTGTATTCAGAGCCAAGAGACACAACTGGGCAGCGAGTGACTGCAACGAGTGTTTTGGATTGATGAATTGTTGTAGCAAACCGATGGAAGTGTAAGGTTTGTGTTTGGCGAGTGCCTGTCGAACGTTACCGGCCGTTATGTGTAGTGCCAACAGTGAAGTCTGGAGGAGGAGATGGTGCGGTATGGAGGTGTTTCTCGTGGTTGGGGTGTGGTGCCCTCACTGCGCTTAAGAAAACGATAAAAGCAGAAGGATATGAATAAATGTTATAGTATCATGTACTGCTTACAACAGAAAAACAGTTCGAAGTTGATGATTGTTTGTACCTGAGCATGACACTGTACTCCGTCATAAAGCTGCGCCTGTTGGGTAATAGTTTGTGGAGAATAATATTCCTGGAATGGATTGGTCTGCGCAGAGTCCCGACTGAACCCAATGGAGCACCTTTGGGATGAGTTCAGATGTCAACTTCGCTCTAGATCCCAGCGTCCAACATCACTACCACGTCTGGTTTCAGTTCTGCAGGAAGGATGGGCTGCTGCTCTTCCACAGACATACAGACATCTGACTGAAGGTGTCTCCATCAGAGTTCAAGTTTTCATAAAAGTGAGGGTGGGCACGCGCCACATTAATGTCCAATAATAGGCCCGTAGATACTTTTTACCAGGTAGTGAATATAAACCACGTACGTTTGAATCAGGCTTTTGTTCTTAATATGCGATACAGTGACATACCCAGTATCCTTCTAAAAGAGATCCACAGGTGAATAGAATCCCTATTACTGCTTTCATAAGTAATGGCATGTCTCAGGAAACCACGCTCTCCTCATTGTAATTTATGCTACACACTTACCGCTCCTGACAAACTGTGGTTTGCAGCACTATATCTGCAGATAATATTTATTAGTCCAAGAATCAGTTTCGTATATTGTTTGTACATGTGATATAGGCCAGTGGTAAACCTAATTAGTTTACAATGCAGTAGTCATTTTGACTACATTGTTGAGATAATAAAAATGCATAATAATGTAGCTTGGTGTACTACATTGCCTCTACATGTGATAATGGCAGTTATTAAGTGAGATGACATGATAAGCACAATGTAAACCATATTATGAATTAACAATTAGTGAAATTTGGTAAATGAGGTTTACTTATTATGATGTTCCATAAACTCAGACAAGGAATAGAAGCAGTGGTCAAGCAAGAATGGTTTTAACTTTATTTTAAATGCATTTAATGTTGGTACGCATTTTACGTAAGAAGGCATATGGTTATATAACATAGCTCCTGAATGATACACTCCTCTTTTGCATAAGTTTGTATTTACTGTGTTCCTGTGTAGGTTCATCTTCTATCTAGTTTCATATGTGTGTATATCATAGTTGTATTTGAAGAGATTTTCCTTTTTTACGATTCTCCCTTTTGTGAAAATTAGTATTTCGTATATGTACAAGCAAGGCAGTGACAATATTTTCAGAGTTTTAAAAAAGGGTGTGCTAGGCAGATCGAAATCGATCCTCATTAATAAAAAATGTAAAACATAGTGATCTAGGCGGTGTTTTTCATTCGTTATACACGAGTGCTACAATTATTACCCCAAAGACTGACTTACAGTTGCAAATATTTTTCGCCACTGTTTGCTTCTTTCTCCTCTTCTTTGTACTGTCTGCTTTGTATTAGCATGATTACTTTCTGCCATGACTCTACTTGTCCTTTTTACCGAAGATTTCTCCTTTAACGTATTTGTTTAGAGTCTGCCACATCCAGACAAATGATGAGAAATTTAGTTTCCTTATACAGTCTAGACCCATTACCCTACTGAAACACAGATACCTTCTTGTAACTTTTTTATTACTTCGTTTTGTGTAACCTGAGCCTGAAACACGTAATTTAAGAAATTTTTCCTCTTCTTTGCAGTAGTCACTAGGCCTATGCCCTTAACACTACTTCTTTGCATTTCTTATACGAGCAGCTTTCTTCGTAATCTTACCCCCTACAACGCTTGAAACCACACCTCGCACTCGGGAGAATGACGGTTTAAATTACAGCCGGAATATCCAGACTGATGTTTCCCATGAGTTCCGTAAATCGCTCCAAGCAAATGCCAGGTCTGTTAAGGGCACAGACAATGTCCCTGCCTTCCTTTCATAATCCGAGCTTGTGCTCCGTCTCTGAAGAATTGTTGTCGACGGAACGTCAAACGCCAGTCTTCCTTCGTCTGAAAGCAAATCTTGTGTATTCACTTTCCAGTATTTATAATCACACACTTCACATAATGTTTCATCCCTTCCGCAGTAACCACCAGATTATTAACAGTCTTCTTTGTCAAATCTCCATAAAATATCTCTTTGTCAAATCTCCAAACAATACCGTTTGCATTTTATAACTGTAGTACAAAAGAAGCAACAATCATAATGTATACAAAGCAGCCACCCTTATCTTCACATGCCATGCGGTGTAATCTAATGTCGTAGGGTTAGTATTTGTACTTCCAAGCGTTTGTGCATAATTAACTGTCCTATTTCATCCATTACAGTGAGCACTGCCAGTTTGCTATCGCGCAGTATTGCTATCGAAAAGGTTCGATCATATCTAGCATAACAGGAAAGTTAGATTGTATAAGAAATAAAACAGTACCGTAGGGTCATAAGTTCTATAAATTTCGACATGCGAAGATCCTGTCGTTGAGAGTATGTGTTCCCATTAACTGAGCAATCAGACAGCTACAGCTCGGACACGATTACCGAATGGAATACTATAAGTCAATGTTATTTCCATTGATTTGTTAGTGCCATGAATTTGAATTTCGCAGGTCTGATTTTAATCTCTAATTGTTTTCAGCATTGTTCTAAATTAATACTTTTGCAATATATAATCTTCTAGTTTCTAAATGATCATTCTTATTGTAATAGAAGGAGTTGCATAGAATGATTTTTCAGCTCACTTTGATATTTAGCTTTGTTACCTGTGATGCATTTAATATTATTCGGTAAGTTATCAAACCTTTTGGTAGCAACGAGCTAAAATTTAGATTCTCATCAGTATGCATTTTCAAATATTTTGGAATATTTGGCCTTCCTCACTAACTTCAGCCCGTGCTTTAAATTTGTCACTGGTGCTGTACACTTCTCTTTTAGTTAACGGAGCAATCATTTGCAGAAAACCAGTCCAAACTCTTTCTAAACATAATTACAATTTGCTCTCTTGCTGTCTGTCTACTATGACTGATAAATTGTAATGCTTGTCTCATTTATGTATATCAAATGGAAGATCGTTAACGTATAAGGGGTAACATCAGAGAGCCAAAATTGTACCCCTTGGAAATTATAAATTTTTCCGCTAGTCAGAAATACATTTCTTATCTGTAATTGATGACTTACAAAACACAAAATTCTGCATTCGTTTCATTGAAAATTGTGTGAGCCATCTCTTAGCTACAACAATGCGTCAAAATGTGATTTATGCAGTTAAAGGTCTTGGGAAAATAACAAAAAATACCAACTGGTGTAGTTTGGTTATTTAATAATTGCAGCATCTGGTGAGCGAATGTATAAATAGTATTATCAGTAAGCAACCCTTCTGAAATCCAAATTGTGATTTGCTAAGTGTATTGGCATTACAAGAAGGGTTACTATTCAAGAGTACATCATCTTCTCAAACATTGTAGAAAATAATGCCAGCAGTTGAAACAGGTCACTAATAACTGAAATCACTCATTTAACAATCATATTTTAAATCCTGTGGAAAAATGACGTTGATTAGTGCTTAATTACGTATGTCAGAGACGATGGACTTAATATGAGCTGACAGCTCTTTAGATTTTTGTTGGAAACACTATTAATATCAAATGAGCATTTCTTTTTGAGGTATTTTCACATTTTTTTCTTTTCGAAGGAGACCTGGTGGGAACACCAATTCACCAAGTTGAATGGTGAATCAGTCGAGTAGCAAGCGAAAGTTCAAAGCGATATTATTTGATTAAATAATCACATTGAACAGTATATTAGTCAGATATGCCGTTGTCTTCCACCAAAAAGATTTCCTAGCAAAATTCTGAGTTCACTTCCTGTCTGTCAGAGGTAAGCGTAACTTCCCCACACACAACAGATCCTATTTCTCTCAGTCATACCACAAAACAATATTTCGAATAACATACCACAGTTTTTAAAGTAACAGATAAATAAAGAAGAGTAGCATAAGTTATTACGGTTAAAATAAGTGTTATACTTGCATTTATAATGATTTGTGACAGCAGACGACTGTGAAAAATAATTTTGTATGACGTTCAAGGGAAATATCTACTTCATAAATACGAACTGTTTTCTGTTTTGTTATAGCTGTCTGTGTGAAATAATAAATTATATACTTCTAATAATTTCCGGGTATGCAGCCGGATCCCGTCGACATTCTGCCACGATATTTCGGCCCAGAGACGTCCGGCCATCATCAGGTGAGTACACAACTACTGAAGAGCCCAGGTGCAGTCGCGGTATTTATGCCGAATCTCGCGCAAGCAAATATCGTGGCAGAATGTCGACGGGATCCGGCTGCATACCCGGAAATTATTAGAAGAAGAAATACGCCGGGAAAATTTCAGATTATATAAATTATATAGTTTGACTGGGGTGTCAAATACTGTTATCACTCAAACACTTCTCTCTTCACAAAAGCTGATTCTTTACATTACGTTACCATCAACAATTAATGAGTTATTTCTTTATGTTTAGTCATAAATACGTTGTTTCTCGAAAGAGATAACATTTTCAGCCCGTTTATTAGCTTTAATTCTAACTCTACGTAAAATAGATATTAAGTTCATATTAATAAGTTCTCGCCGCTGACGTGTGAGTTCTATCAAAAACGAGCAAGCTGTCAGAGAAGACATATCTTTGGGTGACGCAGTCTCGCTGATGTGGTAATAAAATCTGCGACAGCCGAAACAAAATGGATTATGTTCAGGGTGCCGTGCTTGCAAAGGTAAATATCAAATTAAATTTTAGTGTGTTGTTGTCCCGAACTGTGGGTCCACTGATCAACAGTATGCGACATGCTAAAAGTCTCGACAACAACGTACGGATACTAGTATAGGAATTTAATCTCCAATTAGTGAAAAACACTGTTAATACAGTCAACAGTACATTCACATTGTAAATTTATTTTACCGAGCGAAGTGATGCCGTGGTTAGCACAGTGGACTCGCATTCTGGAGGACGACGGTTCAAATCCGCGTCTGACCAGCCGGATCTAAGTTTTTCGTGATTTCCCTAAATCACTTCAGGCAAATTCTAGTACAGTTTCTTTGAAAGGGCACAGCCGATTTCCTTTCTCGTCCTTGAAACATCCAGAAAACGAGCTTCATCTCTAATGACCTCGATGTCGACGGGACATTAATCTCTAATCTTCCTTCCTTCCTTAATTACTTCCTTCCAAATTTATTTCATCAGTGCGTGCACATTTATTTTATTTCACGCGCATGTATAAATAAGCTATATAACTCGTCGGCTTTTGTCTGAAAATCAGTGATGGCTTAAAAGCGCAGTCTCCCCTTAATGTACAGTCCCGAGGAACAGATCGCTGTTCGATACATTTCTGCATACAATTAACAGTGCACAATTCTTATCAAATATTTTCTGTTATTACAGTTCCAGCTGTAACGGAGCATCAGTCTCCTCAGTATTACTTCTATCAGCCATGACCGTATCCATTTAAAAAATTAATAATAATAATAATAATAGTAATGACTGAGCATTCAAATTGAACCAGAATTGGAACAAGAAATATTATAACTGGAGGAAACTTGATATATTTGTAATAAAATGGTTATAAAATTTCTTGTATGTAATCTTGGAATAACTGAAAACATAAAATTTTGACTGCTTCCAGAATTCATTGAAAATTAAATAACTGAAAACATAAAATTTTCACTGCTTCCAGAATTCACTGAAAATTACACTCATTCTTGCTGGAACAGCTACTAACATTGACCTCAACAGGTAAGCGAGGTCCTACAATGGCTCTTGAATTAATTTATGGAAGGAAGAACTTCTGTACATTCGTATTTCACAGACCGCGCTTATTCAACGAAACAGTTTACCTGGTGATCCCGTTACTCAACTGTATAAACTTTGTAGCTTTCATGTTGTTATTTTTAAGATAATGATTTATGAAAAAATCGCCTTGACCTAAACGCCCAATAATTCACAGCCGGCGCGATACATTGAAAATAGTTACCCTACTGTCCGTACGTTAAAACTTACAGATTGATATTTCCTGAGATAAAGGTTTTTTTGACAAAATTCGCTTTGTACGCACAGTTCACGTCAAGTGCCGATAACAGTCTGTTCACCACTATCCACATATTGCAATTTTCATACTACATTGTTAGATGACAGTGCACGACAAGAAAGACTTCAATATATTTATATTTCATCTTCACAATCTCTTACAGGCATCAAAAACAGTCCGCGATATACACCGAAAACACAGTCTAAGGCTGTTGCTATTAACATGCCATTCCCACCGTCAAGTACGAAAATAATTCGGTCTCCACTTCTGTAGCAGCTCCTTCACACAGAGACCTAACGATAATTTTAAACCACGTCTCTCTCGTAACATATCACATTGTTTACAATGTAACATTAATATACAATTTTATACACACGGAAACAATTTAACAACACGATAATAAATGTGTAAGCACGCTATAACGGGAAATAAATAACATTTTCATAAATGTCAGTTACAGACTGTATACAGTAAGAAATACAAAATCTGCCGTAGCGTAATTCTCTTTGATGTGAAAAAAAAGAAAAAAATATTGTATCAGATTATAGTAGTATCTTTACACATCTGCCACACAGTTCAAATCCCTCAGCGCAATCTTTTAACTATCTTCGTGTTTTACACAGCAGTAATCTCCAATTGCATCATAATCCAGCGTACAAAAATGTTGTTCCACAGCTCCCACATCGCCTTCAATTAACCAAGTACAACCAAAAGGATCTCTAATTAACAACTTCCGAAACTACCAAGAGTCCAAACTCAGATCTGTTACTGAAATGTCTCATAACAAAATTAAAATGTTCACAGAGCGCTTCTGCAACATGGTACGTTTCCTCCTCCCAAACCTGCTACTCACATTCTCCTGTTTCAACAAAAAAAACTCCATATTGACAATATTTGACGTACGTAAAACATACTACTAACTGGGCCATTGCCTAACCTTACATCCAGAATAATTTTTTTTTTCAAATATTGACAATACTTTACACATTTAAAGAATAGAATATAATTCTACAGTCTGCCACAAGTCATACATTTACAATATAAGGATTACATGCACAATAAAATTTGTAACCGAACAAATGACTACTTACATTGATCAATGTGCACATGTTTATAAAATTTTTTTTTTTTTCAAGCTGTGTCTGAAGTCGTTAAGTTAGAAGACGCCGTTAACACTTTCAGAGTTTGCTCGTAACACCTGTGCAAATCATAGGCGCTCACAGAGGGAAATGGAGAGAGAGGGTAGACTTTTTATTAATTTCAAACTACTCACGTACACTATAAGACAAAAAAACGACACGCCACGAAGAAACTATCAGAATAGGAAGAAAGAAACTGTCAGAGTAGGAAGAAAGTCGGTAGATGTGATGTACATGTACAGAGTAACAAATGATTACAATTTCAGAAGAATTGTGTGATTTATTGAAGAAAAATAGATTCAGAAATTAAGAAAGTAGTAACGTACTGATCCAACTTTGGCCCTTATGTAAGCAATCATTCCCATTGGTACTGATTGACAGAGTTGCTGGCTGTCCTCCAGAAGGATATCGTACCAAATGCTGTCCTATTGGTGCGATAAATCGCCAAAATTCCGAGATGGTTGGAGGGCGCTGCCCATAATGCTCCAAATGTTCTCATCTGGGTAGAGATCCGGCAACCTTGTGAGCCAAGGAAGATTCTCGCAAGCACGAAAACAAGCAGTAGAAACTCTCAGGTATTGTCTTACTGAAATGTAAGCCCAGGACGGCTTACCACGACGGTCAACAAATCGAGGTGTAGAATATCTTCGATGTGCCACGGATGACGACTAAGTGGTCCTGCTACGAGATGAAATGGCATCTCAGACCATCAGTCCAGGTTGTCGGGCCGTATGCCTGTTTTTAATGCTAAAAGAAATTTGTTAACATCGGGTATTGATTTAAGTGTCAGGAAGTCGTTTCTGAAAGTATTCGTAAGGAGTGTAGCCATGTATGGAAGTGAAACGTGGACGATAAACAGTTTAGACAAGAAGAGAATAGAATCTTTCGAAATGTGGTGCTACAGAAGAATGCTGAAGATTAGGTGGGTAGATCACATAACTGATGAGGAGGTATTGAATAGAATTGGGGAGAAGAGGAGTTTGTGGCACAACTTGACTAGAAGAAGGGATCGGTTGGTAGGATATGTTCTGAGGCATCAAGGGATCACCAATTTAGTACTGGAGGGCAGCGTGGAGGGTAAAACTCGTAGAGGGAGATCAAGAGATGAACACACTAAGCAGATTCAGAAGGATGTAGGCTGCAGTAGGTACTGGGAGATGATGAGGCTTGCACAGGATAGAGTAGCATGGACAGCTGCATCAAACCAGTCTCAAGACTGAAGACCACAACAACGACTGCAAATGTATTATATAATAACAGCTTACTACGGTATAGCGAGGAACTGTTGAAGAACAGTTATAGTAGTGCTGTTGAGGAGAAATTATAGTGTGACAAGCGCTCAGTAACAGATTATGAATATTCTGCCGACCTATGACCAATACGAGCGAATGAAGCTGTATGTGTAGTGAATACTTAAAGATTTACTCATCTTGCGTAGAAAGCAAAACACAGATGAAAGCCAATCAAAGGTACAAATCACAAGAAGAATACTGTATAGTGGCGAACTGTAGTGCTTCGCCATCTACGACGTCGGTAGATCTATAAGTGATGCGTAAATAGGCTGAAGGGTCAGTTCTTGGTAAATCTATTTGTTCGTTTAGATTACTGACGAAAATTTTGTTTTGCTCTGAAAACTCTCCAATTCCTCAGGCACATTTAATGCAAACAGTTTTAAAGGATTTTTTCCAATATTTCAAGAGTAATCTTGTTTTCCCCTTCACCCCCCCCCCCTTTTTTTAATTGCTTCATTGATTTTACAGTGCTTGTTTTTCGCAGGAAACAATTTTGTGGTCATAGAACCGCAGAAGTTCTTCTGTACGTTATTTTAAGTGTGCCAATTCTAAACTTATTCCTTTCCCGCCCACTACTAGTCTGTGTAATTGGTTAAGTTTTATTATTTTGCGTCAGTTGGCATACGTTCAATTTCAGCTTATGGTTTGTTATATAGTTGTATTATTTCTGTAAGAGTTATCTTTAATTCCTAGAAAAAAGAACTGTGACTTATAACATAAGCAAAAGGAAACAAGATGTGTAAGGTAGCACAATTGCCGATGTACCATTAGCAGTAATATTGCACGTTTTACATGATAGTATTTTGGATGGTGATTTAGTTAAACTGATATTACACTGATGTTTGGGGGTTAAGGAGGTTTAATTAGATAAGGCAATCTGGGTTTGTTACCATATACTATTGATGGAACTGATGTATGAGGCTCCAAGATTGCGGCTTCACAAATTGTTTGAACTTCCTATACAGCATTTGCTCCCATCGATGCATGGGCGCTCTCTTTTCTTCATAAATGAGTGTCACGTGATTCAACTGGTATTTCTAGATTTTGTAACTTTTTGTGAAATGGTATTTATGAACTTTTACTGATGCTAGTAATTTATACGCTGTAAACTGTCAAAAATTGTTTGTTACCCTTGCACCACTTTGCGGACTCTTGCAGTGTATTAGTTTAACCACTCAAAAGATCTGTTGGAGACTGTTTTGTAAAGAAATACCTTTCTGTAAAACTTTTTAACGTTATTTACGTTAACTGTTTACGGATGAAATGGTTTTAGACCACGTAACGATGAAAATGTTGTTCTAATCACACAAATGCATCGTGTGTTACATACCCAGTTACACCTAGAGGTTTCCTCCATTTGGTTTCCAATTTATCCCTTGGTAGTAGTTTTCACTTGTCTCATGACTGAGAAGGTTGAAGAGATACAATGTATCTAATGAACAGTTTTATATGACTGACATAACGCGGCTGTTCTGATACTAGTGTTGTGTTGTATTTTATAGGCCTTGAAAATGACGGAATGTCCAAACGCGTAAGGCGAGTTTTGAAATAACAAAAAGTGTGGTCGAGACATCTGAGAGTCATTAAAGTTCACGCAAATGGCCGCTTCGTCTCATAGAATTTTCATGCAAACTGCAGTCACTATTCCAACAAACGCTACGACGGCTCCTCAGGGCCCCGGAAGGAAGTTCTCCGGTGCGCCGCCAAGAGCGCTGCCGCGGCTAACAAGGCCTGTAAAACCAATATTCAATTCGTCTTAGGAATGCCGCTATTAGGAGCGTTAATAGGGGGAGCTGGTGGGCCGTAATATTGCCGCCTCTCAGCCGAACTCAGCCCCTAAAGCCGGAGCCATTATTCGCGAGGGGCGCTCCCGTCATCGGGGCGAACGATTCCGCGCTCGAAATTCCATTCCGCGAATGCTGGCATTTTTCATCTTCTCCTCTCATTTTCCTTCTATCACTCCGACGAATACCAGCGGCGATTCCGCGTGGACAATCAGAAATATCCCCTCGTAGACTTAATACCAGCGGATTGAAAACTAAGACTCAACGTTCGACGGTTGACAGACGTCTGAAAGTAGCGTTTGCTTGAAATGAATAGGTTTCGTGGAAATGATAACTGTTATTCTAGCATCCTTGAGCATGTGAAAGTGCTACCAACAGCCTTGGTGAACAAATTTCGTGACACGAGTAATCACCGGTGTGTTTTATCTTCCAGTCTCTTCAGTCAATCTAGGGAGAAATTTTATTTTACTGTTGCTTCGAGGTTTTAATATTCCATGCATCATTCTTATTACAGTATACATACAGTTGTTATTTTGTAGCTTCATCTAACAAAACATGTTAGTGACGTAGTTGCAGTCCACTTAAATGTTGCCTGCTAATAATTATTTTCACAGGCCTAAATCTCTCAGGTCCCGCCATTAATCTCGACACCTTGCTCTCTTCTTTGTTACATTTTAAGATACATAGATCGATTCCACCATGATGCCAATAAGGATACTGCATCCTGTCAATAGGAGGACCGGATGTAGCATTACATCTTTTGTCACTAGTTACTTACGAGAGCAACGGAATTCTTAAATACACTCCTGGAAATGGAAAAAAGAACACATTGACACCGGTGTGTCAGACCCACCATACTTGCTCCGGACACTGCGAGAGGGCTGTACAAGCAATGATCACACGCACGGCACGGCGGACACACCAGGAACCGCGGTGTTGGCCGTCGAATGGCGCTAGCTGCGCAGCATTTGTGCACCGCCGCCGTCAGTGTCAGCCAGTTTGCCGTGGCATACGGAGCTCCATCGCAGTCTTTAACACTGGTAGCATGCCGCGACAGCGTGGACGTGAACCGTATGTGCAGTTGACGGACTTTGAGCGAGGGCGTATAGTGGGCATGCGGGAGGCCGGGTGGACGTACCGCCGAATTGCTCAACACGTGGGGCGTGAGGTCTCCACAGTACATCGATGTTGTCGCCAGTGGTCGGCGGAAGGTGCACGTGCCCGTCGACCTGGGACCGGACCGCAGCGACGCACGGATGCACGCCAAGACCGTAGGATCCTACGCAGTGCCGTAGGGGACCGCACCGCCACTTCCCAGCAAATTAGGGACACTGTTGCTCCTGGGGTATCGGCGAGGACCATTCGCAACCGTCTCCATGAAGCTGGGCTACGGTCCCGCACACCGTTAGGCCGTCTTCCGCTCACGCCCCAACATCGTGCAGCCCGCCTCCAGTGGTGTCGCGACAGGCGTGAATGGAGGGGCGAATGGAGACGTGTCGTCTTCAGCGATGAGAGTCGCTTCTGCCTTGGTGCCAATGATGGTCGTATGCGTGTTTGGCGCCGTGCAGGTGAGCGCCACAATCAGGACTGCATACGACCGAGGCACACAGGGCCAACACCCGGCATCATGGTGTGGGGAGCGATCTCCTACACTGGCCGTACACCACTGGTGATCGTCGAGGGGACACTGAATAGTGCACGGTACATCCAAACCGTCATCGAACCCATCGTTCTACCATTCCTAGACCGGCAAGGGAACTTGCTGTTCCAACAGGACAATGCACGTCCGCATGTATCCCGTGCCACCCAACGTGCTCTAGAAGGTGTAAGTCAACTACCCTGGCCAGCAAGATCTCCGGATCTGTCCCCCATTGAGCATGTTTGGGACTGGATGAAGCGTCGTCTCACGCGGTCTGCACGTCCAGCACGAACGCTGGTCCAACTGAGGCGCCAGGTGGAAATGGCATGGCAAGCCGTTCCACAGGACTACATCCAGCATCTCTACAATCGTCTCCATGGGAGAATAGCAGCCTGCATTGCTGCGAAAGGTGGATATACACTGTACTAGTGCCGACATTGTGCATGCTCTGTTGCCTGTGTCTATGTGCCTGTGGTTCTGTCAGTGTGATCATGTGATGTATCTGACCCCACGAATGTGTCAATAAAGTTTCCCCTTCCTGGGACAATGAATTCACGGTGTTCTTATTTCAATTTCCAGGAGTGTACATAGTGGATTGCCTAATATTTACCGGGTACGAATAGGCCTACTGTTTTCCATTGGCGTAATTTACGGACGGCCATTTGGGTCACGCAGTGTTAAATTATTATTAACGTACTCCATTTCATTATCACGAAACGAATTGGGCTTACAGACAATACTTTTTCCTAACGCTGTGGGGCAGTATGTTCTTGATTCAGATTATCTTTGTTCAGCATTTAGTTTACGCCTTACACTTAAAATCACCACTGCTGAAACGTGAAATTAAGAAAAAAATCACGAAGACACATTACTATAGTCCACTTACAACCGTGCAGCATAGACTGCTTAAAAGAAATTTTATTCCAAAATAACAACACAAAACTGCTAAGGATTATTGTTTTATTGTTCCGTAACTACTATCTATGACTAGCTGTCATCAGTGGCAGAACCTGGATACGATACGTAAACAACAGTACACAACTTTTATAGAAAAATGCTATATGTCTGTCATTAAACGACAAACAACTTTTACAATTTTTGTAGTGAATATACTATGTGTGTAGCTTAAATATATAGTCAATGATTACTTATCACTGTGCCAATATGTGGCTCTATAAATACCAATATGAGAAACAAACGAGAAAATTGATAATTCTATATTTTTGTTTGCACATAAACTCAAAGCCTACATATATTTTTCAAAAGAAATTATTGTCTGTTATGTGCTGTACAGTTTTCAGTTCATTTGCTGCTGGTCAGTTTCGACTCTTAGTCATTATCAAGCAACCTATAATTATATAAACACTGGTAGAACCAAGATTTATAAAAAAAACTGTATAAAAACACACGAAATGATGTGTTGTCAATTTAATATTGGACACAGCACAGCACTTACTTCCAGATAACGTCTATGCAACACATCAC
This sequence comes from Schistocerca americana, assembly GCF_021461395.2. Taxonomy (NCBI): domain Eukaryota; kingdom Metazoa; phylum Arthropoda; class Insecta; order Orthoptera; family Acrididae; genus Schistocerca; species Schistocerca americana. The sequence continues at coordinate 525,497,419 of NC_060125.1, read as the reverse complement.
AGCCGATGTAACATGCAAATCAATTCCCTAGCCCAAATGTGGAATTAGTTATAAACATTAACATGATCTGTATGAAACAGGAACAGAATACTTATAATACATACAGTTACACTATCTGGATTGGTGCACTTTCATGTTTTGTAAGTGATCTGTGCAAAATATTTTTAGATGAATGTAGTTTTGTAAATCTTGTCATTTGGAGTGTTTATATAGATATTGTTATAGATGTTACTCGTTTCATTCTACCTGTGCTCAGTATGTTTATAAGTTGCTCGAAAATAACTGAAAAGTCGAAATTGGCAATTATCAAATAAACTGGAAATTGTACTTCCCATAGAAGATAATTTTTTGAAATGCACATGCGTTCGATGTGACAGCAACCAAAGTCACACATAGTCTTAATATACCTACAGTGTGGCATACCATCACCAAGACTGGAATTAAATTAGGTATTTATGCTTAATATATTTATAGGGCAGAGAGGGTATCTCAGACAGTTAGTGTATGTTGTAATCAGCATTACAATTTATACACTTAGTACATTCACTCCACATGTTACAGTTTTACATTCTCTCAGAACACAAATAGATTGTTATAACACTTTCATAATAGTTATTATTATAACACTCCATAATCCAAAATCTTAACCATGGAGGTGAAACAGCAACTGTGTAATTCTGAATAGATTGAAAAGCCAGTGAACCAATGCTCAAGTGATAATAGACCATTATTTGCAACTGATTGGCTGACTTTTCAATCTGTTCCATAGTACAGATTAAGGACATAAAAATGCTATTAATTAGAAGTCTTGTAAAAACTAATCAGGAAACTGTACAGTCATTTTATTGTTTAAAAGATGTTACTTACTTGAGTTTTAAGTACTGCAATGTATTATGTTTATAGGTATAGTGTCTAGCACATGTTAGAATGTTAAATGCTATAGTGCATGTGTACTACTGGTGTTAATATAAAAATAATCAAACAATAGCTTTAAAAAAGACATTCACAATGTTTTTAACAGTTTTGATTGCAAAAAATATATATTATGGTTGCTAAGCAACCATATTGAGATCACTCATGGTAAAGCCATTGGCGTGCACAGCGACAACACTGGACATATGAGTGTCACAATATCGTCTTTTCAGACAATGCTCAATTTTGTCTACAGCATCACAGTGGGCATAGCAATATTTGGATGCTCCAACAATAATCGTTACAATATTGCATTTGGCATAGTTATTTTGAAGTAAGGTTACACACATAAGCTCATAAAAACGATTACAAAATTGCTGGAGCGAGAAAGTATATGCATAAGTGTATCTGCGTGAGTTGAGAACATGCAAACTGCGACTCCTTATGTTCCTGAACAACAGAAAGAGATACAATTGGAAAATAGCGACTTCTAACGTACAAATAGTCCAGAAATTATATTAGACATGATAAAAGTATGTGCTGTAGAAATGGACAGAAAGAGCTGAACACATATTCACATGTCACCTGCAGCTGAAAGGTCAAATACTTCCACAATTAAATTGTTCTGTGATGCTTGTCAAGTGTCACGTTAGTATTCAATGTTTTAAAATACATAAAGGGTGCTGGTATTTCAGTATGATTCTACGTCACTGGTGGTTAATAAAATGATTGTGTCATCATTTCACGTTTTTACAAGTTCTTCAGTATATTTCCCCTTAGCAACTGTCATTTTTTGGGGGAGGAGGAGATATTGTATCATGTTCTAAACCGAAAAAATGTAATCGAAGTTATTAACAGGTTAATATTGTTTTTATTTGCATTATATATATTAAAAGCTCGGTGTAGGTATTAGAATCCATGGAGAAGAAATAAAAACTTTCAGGTTTCCCGATGCCATTGTAATTCTGTCAGAGACAGCAAAGGACTTGAAACAGCAGTTGAACGGAGTGGACAGTGTCTTGAAAGGAGGGTATAAGATGAACATCAACAAAAGCAAAACAAGGATAATGGAATGTAGTCGAATTAAGTCAGATGGTGCTGAGGGAATTAGATTACGAAATGAGACACTTAAAGCAGTAAAGGAGTTTTGCTATTTGGGGAGCAAAATAACTGATGATGGTCGAAATAGAGAGGATATAAAATGTAGACTGGCAATGGCAAGGAAAGCGTTTCTGAAGAAGAGAAATTTGTTAACTTCGAGTATAGATTTGTCAGGAAGTCGTTTCTGAAAGTATTTGAATGGAGTGTAGCCATGTGTGGAAGTGAAACATGGACGATAAATAGTTTAGACAAGAAGATAATAGAAGCTTTCGAAATTTGGTGCTACGGAAAATGCTGAAGATTAGATGGGTAGATCACATAACTAATGAGGAGGTATTGAATAGAATTGGGGAGAAGAGGAGTTTGTGGCGCAACTTGACAAGAAGAAGGGATCGGTTGGTAGTACATGTTCTGAGGCATTAAGGGGTCACCAGTTTAGTATTGAAGGGCAGCGTGGAGGGTACAAATCGTAGAGGGAGACCAAGAGATGAATCCACTAAGCACATTCAGAAGGATGTAGGCTGCAGTAGGTCCTGGGAGATGAGGAAGCTTGCATTTATATATAATTCTTTCAGTTTATCGAGGTCCCATCTCCTTAAATTCCTACCCTTTTGCTGTTTCCAGTTTTTATTTACAGTTCAGAAACAATAGATTGTGGTCAAGTTCCACATCTGCCCCTTGAAATGTCTTACAATTAAAAACCTGGTTCCTAAATCTCTGTCTCACCATTATAAAATGTATCTGAAACCTTCCAGTGTCTCAAGATCCCTTTCATGTATACAACCTTCTTTCATGAGCCTTAAACCAAATATTAGCTATAATTAAGTTATGCCCTGTGCAAAATTGTACCAGTCGACTTCTTCTTTCACTCCTTACCCCCATTTCTTATTCACCTACTACTTTTCCTTCTCTTCCTGTTTCTACTATCTAATTCCAGTCCCCCATCACTATTAAATGTTGGTCTCCCTTCACTATCTGAATAATTTCTTTTATTTCATCATACATTTCTTCAATCTCTTCGTCATCTTTGGTGCTAGTTGGCATATATACTTGTACCACTGTGGTAGGCTTGCGCTTCGTGTCTATCTTGGCTACAACAATGCGTTCACTATGCTGTTCATAGTAGCTTACCCGTGCTCCTATTTTTTATTCATCATCAAACCTAGTCCTGTATTACTCCTATTTGATTTTGTATTTTTAAACCTGTATCCACCTGACCAGAAGTCTTGTTTCTCCTGCCAGCGAACTTCACTAATTCCCACTATACCTAACTTTAACCTAGTCATTTCCTTTTTTAAATTTTCTAACCTACCTGCCAGATCAAGGGATCTGACATTCCACGCTCTGATCCGTAGAACGCCAGTTTAGTTTCTACTGACCCTCCTGAGTAGTCCCCACCTGGAGGTCCCAATGGGGACTATTTTACCTCCAGAATATTTTACACAAGTGGACGCCATCATCATTTTCATAATTTAACGATAAAGTAAAGCTGCATGCCATTGGGAAAAATTATGGCTGTAGTTTCCCCTTGCTTTCACCCAGTCGAAGTACCAGCACAGCAAGGCCGTTTTGGTTAATGTTACAAGGCCAGATCAGTCAGTCACCTAGAATGTTGACCTTGCAACTACTGAGAAGGCTGCTGCTCCTCTTCAGGAACCACATGTTTGTTCTGCCCTCTCAACAGATACCACTCTGCTGTGGTTGAACCTATGGTACGGCTATCTGTATCGCTGAGGCATGTAAGCCTTCCCACCAACGGCAAGGTCCATCGTTCATGGGCGGTGATGTGACAGCGCACTAACGTAGGATCGCACTGCGCCAGCGACATAGCCAGAGTGAAATATGCACATCATTCTCTATATTTCATAAATGGTTTCAGATGTCTAAATGTGATTTTGGCAAATGATAGCACACAAGGAGGACAGTGTTTTGCCATATGGTTATTATGCAAAAATTAATTATCTACCATGTTATTCCACTAACTACAGACTTTAGATGAAAGAATGTAATTTTTAAGGGCCACCGATAGCTGGTGAAATGAGAAATGCTATGGGTTTTGGAACAACGTACGTGAAATCATTACTCGTTTATTTTGTACCGAGAATGCGCTTTTCTTATAAGATGCTGACCTCAGTTCAACACTTGATAACCACCGTTTCAGAATTCTCTCGCAACTGCATGAGCACAACACGTTAGTGACGTCAGAGTGTGTAAACTCCGCTGTGTGTAGAGAAATGTGTAGGTTTTACTCAAAATTCCCCACTCATGACTCTTCTGTGAAAGTTACAAATGTTTAACAAACCAGGCGGAAATAAATCGCTGCATTTTCGATGGAATTCTTTTTAGATGCTAACCAAAGAAAAGTGCGACACGTCTTTTGGAATGGTCGCCATGCAAGTGTGGGCGTGGAGGGACCCTGCTTAATATTGACCAAAACTGTGAGTGTAAGCTTTAGTTTAGAAGGGCGCTTCCCCTCAAGCGCTTGGCATTTCCCTTACAGAGCTCTGAGAGAGCTCCCACCACTGCGGCTCTCCCCACGCTTCCCCAGCCGACTGTGCATCTAGCGGCCACGGCATTTTGAGCGCACTGTAGCTGCAAGACGTAAATGTTGCTGAAGTCCCTGGACTAGCTGGAAAGAGCAGGTGAGGTTACATCTGTGGAAAGGGGCCAAAATAACTTGCCGTCAGTTACAAATGGCTCTGAGCACTATGGGACTTAACATCTGTGGTCATCAGTCCCCTAGAACTTAGAACTACTTAAACCTAACTAACCTAAGGACATCACACACAGCCATGCGCGACCTGCGGCAGTAGCAGTCGCGCGGTTCCGGACTGAGCGCCTAGAACCGCGAGACCACCGCGGCCGGCTGCCGTCAGTTACACTCAACATATAAATTTTATTAGTTAAAACACACAATAACATAAGCAAGAATTATAAACTCTCAAGGTTTTAACGAAAGAGCTCCTTTGATTTGATTTAAATCGGCTGAAAGCTACATGCGAAGATCCAGTGCCCAAGGCCTAAGCAAGGATTTGAGGCACAGGAGTTCTCCTGGAAGTTTAACTTCTTTCAAAAAAATTTCTTTTACTTCAATAATAGTAGGCTGAAGGCCACACATTAAGCAAAAACAGTGTTACGGATTAAGGCCAAATCAAAGATTTTCAATGTTAATTCTAAAGAGGCAGAAACCCGGCTGAAGGCCGCATATCAACCAAACAATTTAACGGCTTAAAGCCTAGGAAGAAGGGCTTTCAATTTAACAGCTGAGAGCCTTAGCTTAAAACATTTCATGCAAACTCGGCTGAAGGCCTCATATTAAAGAATAGCAATGTTATGACTTAAGGGAACGCCAAGATTTTAAAATTTTAGTTTAAGAGAAATTAAAACACGGCTGAAAACCACATACTAAAGACTAACAATCTTATGACTTAAGAGCAAGGCAAAATTTTGAAATTTCAGTTTAAGAGAGATTAAACTCGCCTGAAGGCCACATACTAAAGAATACCAATCTTATGACCTAAGGGCAAGACCAAAATTTTTGAAATTTTAATTTAAAAAGAGATTAAAACTCGGCTGAAGGCCACACACCATGCAAAAAACAATTTCACGACTTAAGGCCTAAATTGAGAAAAAACTTACAATTTTAATAAGCTGAAACTCGGCTGAAGGCCACACAGAGTATTTAAAAGGAAATCACTATGTGAAAAACAAGGAGCGGCGCTCAGAAAGTTCCAAGGGTCGGCCTGGTAAGGAACTCTAACCACAGTTTAAGAGAGACAGACATCCGAGGGTAACGCTAAACAATCGGTTTGCAGCACGACCTACGGATGGCTGACGAACCAACTGACCACCTAATTAATACCGTTCGACCTGACCATCAGCACGACAACCAAAGTACCAGCGCAGACGAAGATCGCAGCAGGATTATGTCTTAATAATTGGCGTATAAAACACAGTCAAGGCACAATAAACACTCACGGAGAAAAGGAGAACAGCACGAAGGTGTCTAACTACACGCCGTGCCGGACAGTATCAACACGGCGAGGAAAACCTGCTCCGCCGCAACCGACCAACTCCCCACACCCGGAAACGGTCAAAAGATCAAATACACGTCGGCCGATGAGACAACCGACCGAACGACCAACCAACGGTCGTTCCCGCTCTAGTTTTCTTCAATCGGGCAGTCCATGTGTGTCACCAGTGGTCGGCAAGCACTGGCTGTCCGCACCTCACTGGGGCTCCGTGTCCGACGCTCCTTCGTCCCCGACCTCAGCTCAGTGCCCGACTGCACTGCTGGTCCGTCTCCAACTGACTCCCCGACACACGACGAACCGGAAATACTATCGGTCGCTGCAGAGATGGTACGACAGTGCACTATCGATACGCGCTGCTGCTGTCACTCAAGGGCAAGTAAGGCAGGAAGTTAGTGACTCCAGTAAATGGAATAAGAAAACGAGGCGGCAGTACCGTAATCGAAGGTGACAAACAATAAATGGCATGGACACGAGCCGTGAGCGGCTCAGTTGCCAACTGACTGTCCGGAGAGAGCTACATGAGAACCAGAGGTGTCCGTACCACCTACAGCGTGTGGAGGCAGTATCAACAGCTGATTTCCCAGCACGGTTACATTGCTGCGAATTGTTTATTCAACAGTGCTTCAATGCTCAACACTAGGAAAGCGTTTCGCATGTTCTGTTAAATTATTTCCCTGCATGGTTCCCATGCTTAATGTGTTGAAGAATTTCAGAAACAGAGCTGTACCATGGAAATAAAGCGTTTACAGATCCATTTCCATGTAATATATTTTCTCCATCTAAGAGTAAGGAATGTTTCCTGAAAGTTTGACCACCCTTTTTTGTTACACCCTGTATATTACAATCGCTACATACTTTCATTCCTTTTTGGCCTGATACAAAAAGATGATTACACTAAGAAATTTCACAGTACTTGTTGTTCTCATTGTAGAAAAATTACAAGTGCGCTACCATCTGTTGACTATAAGCTCTACTTCAACTGCCCGCTTATCAAAAAAGATGGCTCTGAGCACTATGGGACTTAACAGCGGATGTCTTCAGTCCCCTAGAACTTAGAACTACTTAAACCTAACTAACTTAAGGACAGCACACACATCCATGCCCGAGGCAGAATTCGAACCTGCGACCGTAGCGGTCACGTGGTTCCACACTGAAGCGCCTAGAACCGCTCGGCCACTCCGGCCGGCGCCCGCTTATCAAAACGAGTTTCGATTTCTATTGCGATCCCTGCCACCAGTGACCCGGTGAAAAATAAACTTTTCTAGCCATTTCTCTTTCACGTAAGGTACATGAAAAAAAATTACACACACTGAATGTTCATTCATTTCATACTCACTAAAAAAAGAGAGTTCTGAAACAAAGGCATGTAACTTACCGTCGACTTAAAATGTAATACTTACGAGAGTAATATGGCAAGTGCCATAACCCGATTTTCGGAAAACTTCGCTCAGTGGGAGAGGCTTATCCGTAGACACTCAACCGTTTCTGAGAAAGCGACAGACAGTTTGTGACATAATTTAGTTGCCTTCTAGCGCGCACAACTTCCAACCAAGATGCTGGCACAGTGGCTAGCTTCCTTGTCTCGCAGTTTCGCGCCCCATATTCGAAACCGGATTACTATTTTTATTTTTGTTTTCTGTGTATCGACTCATGTCCGTAGAATATTAATGCGCGAAAGTTTTCCAATGTGTATTGAAATTAAGTTGTCGTTATGCATCTACTAATAGTATTAGGGAAAAAAGAATAATTATTTTAATTAATTGTAGGTGAAAACTCCTGTACTGTATCTCGATTCATAATCAATTGCAAGCGCCAGTTTTTGGTAAGTAAAGTTATCCGTTACACATGGTTTGCCGGGAAATTGTTGCCGAACGTGTGAAATGTGAATCATTATCAAAGGCGTTTCTTCCTAGAGTCAGATCCATTCAAAGAAATGTCACTGTAGCAATCTTGCCTTCTCGCGATGCTCATGGTGTTCGGAATTTCAATGCCTCTAATATTTCCAACGTGATGCACCAAATCTTCCTGACTAATAAACATAGGAATTGGTATAAGAAATGGCAATTCAGAAACATTTAGTCTCTGAAAATACCATATACACATATATAGAGAGAAATTGAGAATTTAAAAACGTTGTAATCCCTGAAAATACCACACACACAAACAAACACACAAACACACACACACACACACACACACACACACACACACACACTGAAGAGACAAAGAAACTGGTACACATGCCTAATATAGTATAGGGCCCCCGTGAGCGCGCAAAAGAGCCGCAACACGACGTGACATGGAACCGACTAGTGTCTGAAGTAGTGGTGGAGGGAACAGACACCATAAATCCTGCAGGGCTGTCCCTAAATCCGTAAGAGTACTAGGGGATAGAGATCTCTTCCCAGATACTCTCAGTAATCTTCATATCTGGGGAGTTTGGTGGCCAGCGGAAGTGTTTAAACTGGACTCACTCTGTAGCAGTTTTGGACTGTGAGTCGTTGCATTGTCCTCCTGGAATCGCCCGTCTGTATGTACACTGGACATGAATCTACGCAGGTGATGAGACAGGATGTTTACGTACTTGTCACCTGTCAGAGCCGTATCTAGACGTATCAGGGGTCCCATATCATTCCAACTGAACGCGCCACACTCCATTACAGAGCCTCCACCAGCTTGAACAGTTCCCTGCTGGCATGCAAGGTCCATTGATTTATGAGGCTGTCTCCATACCCGTACACGTCCATCCGCTCGATGCTATTTGAACGAGACTCGTCCGACTAGGCAACATGTTTCCTGTCATCAGCAGTCCAACGTCGGTGTTGACGGGCCCAGGCTAGCCGTAAAGCTTTGTGTCGTGTAGTCACCACGGGTACACGAGTCGGCCTTCAGCTCCGAAAGCCCATAAAGATGATGTTTCGTTGAATTGTTCGCACGCTGACACTTGTTGATGATCCAGGATTGAAATCTGCAGCAATTTTCCAGAGGGTTGCATTTCCGACACGTTGAACGATTTTCTTGATTCGTCGGTGGTCCCGTTCTTACAGCATCTTTTTCCGGCCGCAGCTATGTAGGAGATTTGACGTATTACCGGATTCCTGATATTCGAGGTATCCTAGTGAAATAGTCGTACGGGAAAATTCACACTTTATCGCTACCTCGGAGATTCTGTATTCCATCGTTCGTGCGGCGACTATAACACCACGTTGAAACTCACTTAAATCTAGATAACCTTCCATTGTAGCAGCAGTAACCGATCTAACAACTGCGCCAGACACTTGTCGTCTTACATAGGCGTTGTCGACCGCAGCGCCGTATTCTACCTATTTACATATCTCTGCATTTGAATACGCATGCCTATACGAGTTTCTTTGGTGATTCAGTGTATACAGCAAGACTATGACACTTATTGCGAAATCCATTTGTAATTTTACCGTATAAAAAACATTCGTGTAGCAACCTGCTACGGACATGGGTAGATAAATAAATAAAATATAAGACATAAAGGCTGTAATCGGGTTAGGAACACAGGGCGCAAAAATGAGAGAGCCCGTCGCTACCCATAGCACCACCATTCCAAATGAGAGCACCGCCCGCAAAGAGGCCTCTAAACTACATCGAAAATTTTGACCGACGTTTGGTCAGAAACGGTCGAGTATCTACAGTTAAGCAGAGACGCGTTCTCGGCTATTTTGACCCTTCTTCCAGTGAGCATTCTGGAAAATCGAGTTGTATCACTTGCCATGTTCTCCTCGTTAGCTGTAGCTTATCGACACACGAGAAAACATTCCTTCATTTGAGACATCGTGAAATAGTATTAAACAAAACGGCCATTCGCAAAGACCACTGTACTACACGACGGCCACATCTGTGTGTAGACAACTTTGCTCTGCGAAACAGCGACTGTGTGTTGGAGTGGGGAGGGAGGGCACGGGGCTATTGAGGCTGCAGCGAGATGCACGGTCGTATGCACCGGAGCGTGGGTCTGGTCGGCCCTAGGCAGCGCGGCCTGGTGAGGGGTGAAATATCGCGGCAATATCCCAGCCCGGCAGGCGCAGGGCCCACATTTCCCTGCGACGCTCGTAAGTCGCACTCCACTTGCTGGGCTCCCAACAGCCGTGATTCCGGTATGCACGCAATTCCGCCAGACGTGCTCCCCTCATTTACTTTTGTTTATATTGCATGTTTAAAGTACATTCCAGTTCGCTCGGCTAAAGGAACGTCTTCCAATAGTTCCACAAATAAATTTTCCAAAAAGTGTAGGTACCTCTCTCCCGTCAATCGCTGATTGATAGTAAGGGGACCTATCAAAAGGTTACCGATCATGCCACACCAAACATTTACGGCAAAACGAACTTGAAAATTGCTACCCACTGAAGTGCGTGTATTTTCCCGTAACCATCGATGTTTATTGCGTGTGTTATTTATTCCATGTCGTGAAAAGGGTACTTGAACGGAAGCGAAATTAAAACTGGGGTAATGGAATGCAGTCGAATAAAATCAGACGATGCTAAGGAAATTAAGTAAGGAAATGAGACACTAAAAGTAGGAATGAGTTTTGCTTATTTGAGCTGCAAAATAACTAATGATGGCTAAAGTAGTTGATTGGATGATTTGGGGGAGGGGATCGAATAGCGAGATCATCGATCCCATCGGATTAGGGAAGGATAGGAAGTAAGTTGGCCGTGCCCTTTCAAAGGAACCATCACGGCATTTGCCTGAAGCGATTTAGGGAAATCACGGAAAACCTAAATCAGAATGGCCCGACGCGGATTTGAACCGTCGTTTTCCCGGATGAGAGTCCCGTGTGCTAACCACTGCGCCAACTCGCTCAGTGGCCGAAGTAGACCAAGTATTAAAAACAGATTTATGATAGCACCAAAAAAAAATTCTGGAAAAGAAAAGAAATTTATCACTTAACTTGACTAAAAGAAGCAACAGGTTAATAGGTCACTGTTAAAGCACCAAGGAGTGGACAGTATAGTAATGGAGTGAAGTTTGCCAGGTAAAAATTGTAAAAGAAGACTGACTTGACTAAAGTTAAGAGGTCTGAACGGATGTAGGACGTTGCTTCAGTTTTATGTAGACGAAGGATCTCAAAAAAAATTGTTTAAATAACTCTGAGCACTATGGGACTTAACATCTGAAGTCATCAGGTCAAATGGTTCAAATGGCTCTGAGCGCTATGGGACTTAACTTCGGAGGTCATCAGTCCCGTAGAACTTGAATTACTTAAACCTAACTAACCTAAGGACATCACACACATCCATGCCCGAGGCAGGCTTCGAACCTGTGACCGTAGCGGTTGCGCGGTTCCAGACTAAAGCGATGAAGAAGCATGCGCAGGATATATTAGGGCGAGGAGCTACATCAAATCAGTCTTCGGACTGAAGATTACAACAAGAAATGCAGTCCAGGTGCGAAGAAACGAAAGGCATCTGAGATGATGGTGATTCAATAGAAGTGGCTGAAGTTGGAGGAAATGCTATGCGAAACGTACTTTGAAAACTGTTTATAAGTCATCTGTGAGTAAAACAGTGCTTCAGCTCTGAAATAATACTAGAATTGTTATACTTTACAAGAAGGAAACCATGCAAGGCATGAAAATACCTGGTTCTATCAGTATCCTTCCGTAATGTTCGAAGTACTCTCTAAAATATCGCCAACAGAAAACAAAAGTAAGAAACATTGAATTTTGATCAAGTGAAGAAACGAGCAAGCCTTAGAAGTCGATACAGAGCAGTGGGCCGCTTTTAAGTACTCAGCGAAGTTACAGAGCAAAGAAGTGAGTGTGACGTACCGCTTCACCTTGAAATCATTGATTTTTAGTTTGGTATTGATTCAATTTCAACAAAACCTGTGAGAAAGGAGGCACTGATTCAAACTTTGTTAATGAACTGAAAAATTTTTGCGCCAGTGCTACACCTTCCATTACATTTCATCAGGGGAGTTTCAAAGCAATGACTCTCCACTGAATATGAAAGGTTGAAGAATATATTTCATGATACCCCAACCATGTGCTGTTCCATACCCATCACAACTGCATCTGATACTTGATATTATATTCAAGATAAAGTGCGTCACAAAGCGAGAAAGTCAGTAACGCGTTGGTCTTCCTCTGGGCTTTATAAAAGCAGTTATTCGGTTTGACACTGATACACAGAGTTGTTGGATTTTCTCCCGAGGAATGTCGAACCAAGTTCTGTCCAGTTGGCGAGTTAGATCGCCAAAATCCCGAAGTGGTTGGAGGACCCTACTCATACTGCTCCAAAGGTTCTCAAACTGGCCGGGGTGGCCGAGCGGTTCTAGGCGTTACAGTCTGAACCACTACGGTCGCAGGTTCGAATCCTGCCTCGGGCATGGGTGTGTGTGACGTCCTTAGGTAAGTTAGATTTAAGTAGTTGTGAGTTCTACGGGACTGATGACCTCAGAAGTTAAGTTCCATAGTGCTCAGAGCCATTTTTTCTCAATCTCGGGGAGAGCCAGGGACCCTGCTGGCCAAGGCAGGGTTAGACAAGAACGAAGATAAGCAGTAGAAAACTGCGGGCGGGAATTATGTTCAAATGCAACCCCACGAAGGCTTTCTATGAAGGGAAACAAAGTTGCGCGTAGAACATCGTCGACGTAGCTCTTTGTTGTAAGGATGTTGCGGATGACAACCATGGGATCCTGCTATGAAAAGGAATGGCGCAACAAACCGTCAGCCCTGGTTGTCGGGCCGTATGGCTGGCGACACTCAGTTTGGTATCCCACTGCTGTCCAGGGCGTCTCCGCACATGTCTTCGCTGGTTATCGGGGCTCAGTTCGAAGTGGGACTCATCGCTGAAGACAATTCTCCTCCAGTCATTGAAAATCCAGGCCGAAATACTCGAAATTAATCACTAAGAAAAACATTATTAGCAAATATGACGGAAACCTTAATTAATAAATTTAATTTAATTAAATTCGTATAAATATATTGAGTTAGCACTCCGTCTTCGGACCACAAGTGACCCATCGGGACCATCCGACCGCCGTGTCATCCTCACTTGGGGATGCGGATAGGAGGGGCGTGTGGTCAGCACATCGCTCTCCCAGTCGTTATGATGGTTTTCTTCGACCGGAGCCGCTACTATTCGGTCGAGTAGCTCCTCAACTGGCATCACGAGGCTGAGTGCACCAAGAAAAATGACAACAGCGGATGGCGGCCCAGATGGTTACCCATCCAAGTGCCGGCCACGCCCGACACTGATCTGACGTGAACCAGTGTATGCACTGCGACAAGGCGGTTGCCTGATATATTAAGTTACAAATCCTGATACCAACACAATGTTAATTATTTAATTTATTAATTAAATCTATGGTATATACTAACAAATCACTCTTCTTCTGAAACTCTTTCCTTACCATTGACATTCCACAGTTTATATCACTTCTGCTTCGACTATCGTCAATACCCCAAATAGCAATCTCATCAATTACTTTTAATATCTCATTTCCTAATCCAATTCCCTTCTACTGCGTTATGTTACATTACCGGTAACCTTGTTTTACTTTTGTTAACGTTTCATCTTATAAACTATTTTAAAGATATTGTCCATTCCGTTCAACAGTAATTCCAAGTCCATTGTTGTCTCTTGCAGAATTACAGCGTCATCAGCAAACCTCAAAGTTTTTATTTCTTCTCGTTGAACTTAAATTGCATCTCCAAACACTTCTTTGCATCCGTATATACGGTGGGTTCTGAAAGATAAACACCGCCAATGCTTAGTATGTTGTGCGGAAAGGCAAATAGATCGGTTTTCAAGAAGGAACCCACATCCGGAAATGCCCAGCTTGCGCGCTGGAGAGCGTCGAAGTCTGAGAACGAATAGCTAGTTCTGAATACGGAAGGTATGCAATACTTTAGCCGTCTGCGTACCGTGGATGGACGAACTGAGCCTAATAACGGTCCTGAGCATTCGCTAAGTTCCTCCGTACAGCCCTTGTGCTCCTCCTACTGCGGACCTTGTATGGTCTTCCAGAGCAGTAACGTTGTTGCGAGCAGTGAGACATGTACCAGTACACGGCAGCGCAAATGACCCACATGGTGCTTGCATGCGGCTAAGTGGAGCTGCTGAAAGACTGTATGCGGAGCGTTTTCCAAACAGTCGTACGCCACATTATTCCACATTCAAGGCCATTGAGAGACGCCTCAGAGAAGACTGAAAGTTTCACGTAGGTGTTTGCTGCCTGATGTGTGTCCATTGTACAGTAAAGTAGTAGCTCCTTCTACTTGGTATTTGCGAATATTATAAAAAAAAGGCTCTGAGCACTATGGGACCTTACTTCTGAGGTCATCAGTGCCCTAGAACTTAGAACTACTTAATCCTAACTAACCTAAGGAGATCACACACATCCATGCCCGAGGCAGGATTCGAACCTGCGACCGTAGCGGTCGCGCTGTTCCAGACTGTAACGCCTAGAACTGCTCGGCCACACCGGCCGGCAAGCGAATACTATCCCCAGCCTGTTTGCCCTCTGATAGGTGATTGTCGTCCATGTTCGGCTCAAACAGTACGTCTGACGGAGGACATGCTTAGAGCGTTCGAAGAGGACCCAGCAACCGGCTCTCGACAGGTGTCACAGGCGCTGAACAGGGGGGAAAGCGGGTTGTGGCGTGTTGCCCCTGACCGCCGGCTCTTTCCATACCACCTGCAGAAAGTCCAGGCATTACGAGAGGAGGGTCACCCATGTCGGGTACAGTTTGCGCAGTGGTATTTACAACAATGCATATTCCAATCACAATTTCCTAGCTAGGTGCTATTCACGGATGAATGCCCGTTTACTAGAAACGGCATATAATCTTGCACAACATGCATGTTTGGATGGTCGAAAATCCGTGTGTGCAAGTTATCCAAACCCACAGGATAGGCTCCAGCACACTTTTTGGTCGATGTGCATAATCACCTCAGCGTCGCATATCCCAGTCGACGAACTGGTAGAGTTCCAGGCTCAGCCCGGTTGCCATACCTGATACTTTTCGATTATTTTATGTGGGATAGCGTGACGAGTATGGTGTACGGCACACCTGTTACGCCAACGCAAGACCTTATTGCTCGAGTCCAAGGTGCGATTGAAAAACTTCAAGGAAAATCGCACTTATTGGCCCATGTGCTTGAAGCTCATCATCGCCAACGTAGGCTCTGCATTGACGTAGGAAGTACGCAGTTCGAAGCCCGTTTGTTATGTAGACAGCGCGATGTGCTACTCACTTTAGGTTTATTGATGTAATGTGGAGCGTACACCCATCTCAGACTTCGACGCTCTCTAGTGCCCAAGTCTTGCGTTACCGGATACGAATTCCTCTTGAAAACCGACCAGTGTACCATCCTGTACAACATACTAAGCGTTGTCGATGGTTTTTTGGGACACCCTTATACAACTGAAATTATCTTCCTCTTTGGTACATAAAATAGTAAGCAGCATTCCATGAATATTCTTTGTTCTCCACAAGACATTTTATCTTGGCTTATTCACACCAACGCTACGCAGATGTTGACCACCTAACAAAATGTTTTAACTCTTAATTTAAGTTCATTCGAGAGTGGTCAGGTGAGAAATACATGATATTCGTTATTCACTTGCTTATGCCATTACAAGTTCATAACTGCCGTAGCAGTTATGGTGTAGCTTGAGTCTTCTTGTTGCGTTGGATGGCCTTCGAACAGCTGGTCATTTACTGGGCGACGTGATAAACTCACACCATTCGAAGTGTAGCCGTCAACGCTCATCAGAGCTCCCCGCTGTAAACGTAAACTCTGAAATCAACAAAACACTTTACAGTTTATATTATTTAAAAATACTGTCCTAATCAACTCACTATATTAACTATTTGCTGCACCACACACACTGTAGCCGGGAAAATTGTCTGTGATACTGCGCAAGTTACGATGACTACATAGCGGAAAATTCAGAATTGAGAGAGAACTCATAAATGATTTCATATGTTACCAAAAGTGTTTCAAGCAGTCCTAAAGAAACTTTCAGATCGTGAAACTGGGAAAACGAATAAGTAATAGGTATCAATGGAAAGCAAATGCAAAGAATATTTCATTTTGTTTATGCCTTGGAACTGTCTGCCTCTAGTGCAGGTACACCTTAATAACAAATGCAATACCTCTACACAGTAAGTCTGAAAATAGGCCTGAAAATCAATTATAGTAAGACTAAAATAATATACAGCGTACACCACCAAAATAAATTGTACAAGTTAACAGTGAAGTAACAGAACCAGTTTTTGTATGTAGGGCAGTTCTAGACAACGATATTATGGACAGGGGGGAACAAACTGGGGAGTCAAAAAGACCTGGAGTCCGTTGATAAAATAAATATGAATTTTAAACTAAGCAATCACTGTATTCAGTCAGTATTCAATCACTGTTCATTAGTGGTTTTGAATTACATAATTGTGACGAGGAACATTATTACGAAAATCACACAAAAGATTATGATTGTTCAGCCAACAACGTAGAGATGCTGGTTTAGAATGACGACACAAGTCACGTACTATATGACGTCATGTACATAGGAAATTAAAAATAATAGTCGTTAAAACGAAATAGCCAGCCAATATGGCCAATACAAATGGCCTCACAAAAGCACCACACACACACACACACACACACACACACACACACACACACACACACATACACACTTATTCAGTCACACATGATTGCTTTTATACTTCACGAAATAATGTTACTGTCATATATTATACTGCTTCTTCAGTAAATTTCCTCCCTCCCTGTTTTGCACTGCAATAAGAAATGTTTGTATTAAATACAGTACTGCCTCATCAGTAAATTTCATCTCGTATGTGCACGCACAGCAACAAAAATTATGTGATGTGTGTGATAACTTAGGATGCATATTCTCACAGGATGGCGACATAGTGAAAGAACTGGAAGCGAGGTGTAGCAAGGCTAATGCAGTGAGCGCTCAGCTACGATCTACTCTCTTCTGCAAGAAGGAAGTCAGTACCAAGACTAAGTTATCTGTGCACCGTTCAATCTTTCGACCAACTTTGTTGTATGGGAGCGAAAGCTGGGTGGATTCAGGTTACCTTATCAACAAGGTTGAGGTTACGGATATGAAAGTAGCTAGGATGATTGCAGGTACTAGTAGATGGGAACAATGGCAGGAGGGTGTCCACAATGAGGAAATCAAAGAAAAACTGGGAATGAACTCTATAGAGGTAGCAGTCAGGGCGAACAGGCTTAGATGGTGGGGTCATGTTACACGCATGGGAGAAGCAAGGTTACCCAAGAGACTCATGGGTTCAGCAGTAGAGGGTAGGAGGAGTCGGGGCAGACCAAGGAGAAGGTACCTGGATTCGGTTAAGAATGATTTTGAAGTAATAGGTTTAACATCAGAAGAGGCACTGAATAGGGGATCATGGAGGAATTTTATAAGGGGGGCTATGCTCCAGACTGAACGCTGAAAGGCATAATCAGCCTTAAATGATGATGATGCTGATGATGATGGGTATAACTTACTTTATCTTCGTTCTGTATTATTAATCAGAAATATGTGGGCACATAAAATTTTGCCTCGTCAGTAAATTTCATTTTCTCTCTTTTTACACGTCGCCAACCGTTTCTGCCAAATACTGTATAGCTTCAACAATTAATTTCACCTCTCCCTCCCTCTCTCTCTCTCTCTCTCTCTCTCTCTCTCTCTCTCTCTCTCCCTCCCCCCCCTCCCTCACTCCCTTTCTGTGTGTGTGCATGTGTATGTGTGTGTGTGTGTGTGTGTGTGTGTGTGTGTGATTTGTACATTCCGATAGGGAATTAGAACTGCACACTTACAGTTTCCTGTCTGAGATTCCTACAGTGATCAGAAAATGTTTTACTCTTCCATTACTTTCTTTTGCATTCTGAGCAGTGTAGTTTTTCAGCTATTGCAGCTAGCATGTTGATTATAACGAAGTGAGCAATAAGAGTAAGATGCCGTCGAAATGAGCCATCGACAATGAAATATTTCTTTATATGTTACAGAGGGGACTCGAAGAAGCCATGCAGACTAACTAAAATCTCTCTAGATATAAATTTTACTACCAAAATATTACATTCTAAATATCATAAAACAAAGTATGTGCTATTTTCATTCCAAAGAAAAGTTAAGTGCACATTTGGTTGACCGCAAACCGTTTAATTCAATCATCTGTATCATGCCTAGTGGCAGGTATGAATGCACACATTTTACTACGTTTTGTAATAAGCTAAAGTTGCCATTTATAATTTATGCTGATACAGAATGCATGCTAGAACCAGTTGCTACCTGTAGACATAGTAGTAAATCTGATTCATATACAATCAAGTGCATTTACATACAACATTCAGTAAAGGCTATTAAATGCACTGTAGCTATGGCAAAGGATATTCAGAGCTCAAACTGTACACAGGCACCTATTGACTGAAATAGTTCACTGAACAGCTCCATATAATTGCCGAGACTGTGAGTGGGTTTTACTGAAAAAGTCTAATAGATGTTCCTTCCAGTGCTCATTAGCTCAGCTTATAATTTGTTCAATATCCTCATCATCATCACTGTGCACTTGCTCCATGAGATCTTAAACCGGTAAGGAAACAACAAAATAATGAAATAATTTATTTACAATCATGATTTCATATTAATGTAATTGTAACAAACTGGGGGCTCTTATAAATTTCAATAAAGACGAACTTACCCTGCGTGCTTGGACATAACTTACGTTTTTGATAGTAATTATCGTTTGTTAGCTTTTATTGTTCATTTTTGGGTTTTGGAAACTTTTGTTTTGTCTTTTTTACATCACTGTATTTTGTGTATTTCCCTATTAATGTGGTTTTGCGTTTACATTAGATTTATAGTTTCTCCCTACCTGAGACACCGCTCCTTTCCTGTGATCATCCCATTATCTTCAATATTTATTGTTAAGATTTTGCATGATTATGTACTTCAAGTTTATATTTTCGCACCATGGAAACATTTAAAGTTATTGGTTGCCATCTTGAAATCTTGTCTATATTGTGTCTGGGACTTGATATGACGTCATTGGTCAAACACATTTGGTAGTATCGGTATGTTCTAGCTAGCCAAAAATGTACCTAAATACGAAGAATGTAAGTTCTATGCTATCCAGAATAAGTGATGATTGGTACTCAAATAATATCGGTGACAAGTTGCTCAAAAACTGAAGGTTTTCAAGAGAGAGATTCCAATTGGGCATTAAAAGAAACTGTTTTAATTTGTGTTAACGTTAATGAAAATAAAGGGTTTCGTGCAGAATACATTAACTGACAAAAGTGATAGCAAAGAAGGATGCAGTGATAGATATTGACTCAATAAATAATGGCTGTTTCGAAGTGCCAATTTTAACAGGTCTGTAACCTGTAAACAAGGATAAACATCCTCTGTCTAAATATTAGCCATATAGAAACAAATTAAACTTTGCTAACAGATCGTTCCCTACAGAGCTGAAGCAAGTTCACGTATTCGAAAAACAGAAACTAAGCATGTCTATTACGGTCTATGTTACCAAGTATTCTGATTATAAGTGGATGCTCATAGAAGACACGAACGATGAGGAAAAATTTAGAGTTGCACTGCTATAGGTCACAAAGCATCATCGCGAGAAACACACGTCTGACAGTGTCACAGGTTGCTAATACAGATGATACCTTTTCTAGTGCATAACAAACTTCCATTGTTAGCAAGTAGTAGCATTAGCACTCATGAGCATTTAAGTGTTGAATGTGTGTGAGTATTGTTTACGCTATTTTCATTCCAAAGAAAGGTTAGATGCACATGTTGTTGACTTCACACAGCTTAAGCCAGTCTAAAGCGTCATGCCTAGTGACAGGGATGAGTCTATAAAAATTACAACGCTTAGCAACAAGTTTAAGGTGCCTTTTATAATTCATTCTGATGTAGAGCGCATGCTAGAACCAGTTGCTACTTGCAGTCATAGCATTAACTCTGGTTCATGTTCTTATCAAGTACATTTACGTGCACCATTTGGCATAGCCTGTTACATATATTATAGCTACCACAAGGGATATTCTGAGTTTAATTGTACAGAGACAGCAGTTGCACTACACGGTTCAGCCAGCCGTGGTGGCCGAGTGGTTCTAGGCGCTTCAGCCACAAACCACGCTGCTGCTAGGGTCGCAGGTTCGAATCCTGCCTCAGACATGGGATGTGTGTGATGTCCTTAGGTTAGTTAGGTTTAAGTAGTTCTAAGTTCTAGGGGACTGATGACCTCAGATGTTAAGTCCCATAGTGCTCAGCGCCATTTGGACCATGATACGGTTCACTGAACAACTGTATACGATTACGGAGACTATGAATGGGTTATTATTGAAAATAAAAGTTTCACATAAGTCCCAAAGAAGAATAAGCATTTCATTCACCAGGAACCTGTTGTATTTATCAAGAACTGTTTAAAAAATTAGATATTAAACATAGAGACCACTGTCACTTGAATGGGGCCTTATCCGAATGCTGCAGTGTGAACTGTAGGCCTCACTTTACTGTCCCAGTTGTTTTTCACAATCTTAACAATAGCGATGCTTATTTCTTAATCACAAACACTCGTGAACAAACAATTACAGATGGCAAGGAAGAAATTAAATTAAATCTGGGCCAATTTTCTCTGCTGCCATCGAATATGGAGAAGTAGAAACCATTTACAAAGAGAATTTCAGTGATGCACCAAGAGAGGAATACAATTTAAATTTCCGATTTATAAGTACACTTAATTTTTGACATCTTCCCTCAAAAAGTGAGCAACGTACTTGAAATCATAACATACTGAAGCCAATGAGGATTTATTCTCCTGATGATCACGAGTTTCATCTAATAAATCAGAAAGGAATTTTTCCATTGTCATGAATAGTTGTTACTATGATATCATTTACCTTCAAGTATGAGCATAAAAAATTTACTTGGAGGTGAAATTATAACAGAAGGCAGCTACCATATAGCTTGTAATGTATGAAACTTATTCATTTTAATTTTAATAACCAACAGCCTCAATTGCAATGTTTACCTAGATTTACCAAGGTTTCAGTCGGGATAACCCAACCTTCTTCAGAATAAAAGTAACTACCGTTTTTCTGCAGTGGACATGGTGAAGCTAAAACTACAAACCCATAAATTATCCTCTGACTGTAAAAACTTATCTGAAACTGGCTCGGCCCCACTTCACGACCATGATGCAGCAGCCATGAGTGCTGTACTGGTACTGTGAGTTACTTTTATTCTGAAGAGGGTTGGGTTATCCCGACTGAAACCTAGGTAAATCTAGGTAAATATTGTAACTGAGGCTGTTGGTTATTAAAATTAAAATTAATATTTATACAGTTGCTGACAGGTCTGCGAAATGTGGAAAATATTTAAGAAGCTTACTCAAGTGTGAGACACTAGATGAGCATTTCGATTATTAATTGAGAATTGTTGTACTACTGCTTGGTGATGCCCTCTAAAACTTCTATAACCCATGTATGAAAACATACCAACTGGACCCTGTACATTATACTATTATGCATGGCTTGGCATGGCACACTCTACTGAAAATTACTACAACAGAATTACAGCTTATTACCAACTATGAACAACTTCATTTTATTGAAAGATGCATTAGAGGTGGTATTGTTCGTTGTTCATATAGTCATGATTTTACAAAACAAAAGGTTCAGAGCTACTCATGATCATAAAACTGAGGAATCTTAAATTATACATCTTGATGCCAATAGCCATTACACCTGGGCAGTCATGAAAAGTCTACCAGCGTCCAGTTTCATGTGGCTTTCTGAAGAGACAGCTAAAACTTTTGATCTGAAAGACATAACAGATGGTTTGACATACGATATATTTTAGAAGTAGATCCCGAAAATCCTAAGAGTATTCATGATTTTCATTCAGCTTTTCCATTACATCATGAAGAAATGGCGCTGTCATGTGATGATAACAAACCAGAGAGATGAATTTCTATTTTGTATGATAATAAAAAGCTATGTTATTCACTACAGAAATCTAAAACAATGTTTGCATTATAAATTGGTACTAAAAAGAATCCTAGAATTTTATCATTTAGACATATTTTCTGCATGAAGCCATACAATGAGATGAATACACCTAAATGTCTGAGTGCAAGCATTGACTTTGAGAGGAGAATACAAATTGATGAATAACAGTTTCTTTGGTAAAACTATACAAAACGTATGAAAGATGAGAGACATAAAAATATCAGCAATCTGGGAAGCCAGATACACAGCCGCTATATTGATTGAAACAGCTAATTTTCAAACAGTGTTATTTTTCATAGAAATTTAGTTGTTATTGAATTAAACATACTTAAGAGCAGTAGGAATGGCTATTTTGAATGTTTCAAAGACCTATCTTACAGACTGGATATATCCTAAACAAGTTTTGAGCATGGCATGTAAAACTATATCACACAAACACTAATATCTTACTTTATAATATTATAACTTCGCATATTTTCAAGGATATCAGGAGTGATATAACACATGGTTTGATATTTCAGGTTTCTCTGTAAACAAATATTTCTTGATTAAGTAAAAAACTGAGAGAATAATGAGATTTACTGATAAAGAAGAACTTTTTAGCTGCTTATACATTTTTGATAAATAATGCAGATATAGATATATCGTAAATTACATGCATTACACAATTTTTGTTGCTGTGTGTGCGCATGTGAGATGAAATTTACCGGTGAAGAAGTACACTAATAATTTCTTTATGAAGTATAAAAATAATTATTTAGAAATCTGTGTGTGTGTTTGTGTGTGTGTGTGTGTGTGTGTGTGTGTGTGTGCGTGTGTGTGCATGTGTATGGGTACCTGTGTGTGTGTGAGGTGCAATTTACCTCTTTTCATAAATAATACAAGTCGTTCAGCTACTTTTGAACAAAGCACAAAATAAATTCTGATCATTCGTATACTTTTGAACATGGTGGCTGCATGTTGACTGGTTTTTTCGTTTTTAATAGCCGGTATCTCGAATTTCCCACCAACGTGACATCATATAAAGGGGCGTTGCTTGTGGCGTTATACGTAGGACACTGACCTGCACAAGTGCTGTCACAAATGTAAACAAAGTGCTCCAGAGTCGGCATATTCAGTATAGTCATTCTACTCAAACAATTACTTCGAATTATTTCACATGCTAATGAACATGATAGAAAGCTGTTTTCTTATTTTCTGTGCAGTATTGTGTACTTAAAAGCATTATGGCATGTTTTTGTGAAATGCAATCACCAAGATGTCCGAAATTCTCTGGAGAATAGATCTTAGAAATAGAGAAAGATGGGTGATATACTATATGTACAAGAACCAAGAGGGAAAAATAAGAATGGAAGACAAATATTAGAAAGGGTATAAGATGAGGAGGTAGGCTTCCACCACTACTGTCTGGTCATCGCAGAAAGAATGACGGAAACAAAAAGAAAGTTTCAGAAGTGGGCTTAAAATTCACGCTGAAGTTATATCAATGCTAAATTCGTTCAAGTCATTGCTATCCTCAGTGAAAATGAGAAAGAACTGCTGGATCTGTTGAACGGAAGGAACAGTCTAATGAGTACATGCTATGGATTGAGAGTTAATAGAAGAAATACGAAAGTAGTGAAGAATAGCAAAAATGAGGTTAACGATAAACTTAACTTGAAAACTGGGGACAACGAAGTGTAGGGACTCTGCTAGCCTTAGAGGTGAAATAACGTGTGGCCGACGAATTAAGTATGACATAAAAAGTAGACAAGCACAGGTGAAGAAAGCATTCGTGGACAAAAGAAGTCATTTGTAGGGGCATTTTCCGAGAATGTGAGTTTGGAAGTGATTTATGGACTTTGGAGAAACCGCAAGAGAAGATAATCGAAGCGTCTGATATGCGTTGCTATAGGAGGATGTATAAAACAAATAACTTCTAAATTAGAGAGATTAGAGCGCGCATGGAGGCTTTCAGACAGTCGTTCTTCCCGCGAACCATACGCGACTGGAACAGGAAAGGGAGGTAATGACAGTGGCACGTAAAGTGCCCTCCGCCACACACCGTTGGGTGGCTTGCGGAGTATCAATGTAGATGTAGATGTAGATGTGCTTGGGGAGTCGCTCAGGGTAAAAACTCCTGGGAAACACAGGGACTAGAATATATTTAACTAATACCTGAGGACATTGGGTGAAAAGCTAATCCGAGATGAAGATGTTAGCTCAGGAAATGAATTCGTGGCGCTCCACATCTAACCATTCAGAATACTGATGATCCTAAAGAAAAGTTAATGATTTACTGGCTGCATAAATTTATTACTTATGGACAAGTAAATTAAAATAACTCTACAGCTGCATTGCAGCTAATATCTAGCGTTATACAATGTACTTAATGGTTCAAATGGCTCTGAGCACTATGGGACTTAACATCTATGGTCATCAGTCTCCTATAACTTAGAACTACTTAAACCTAGCTAACCTAAGGACATCACACAACACCCAGTCATCACGAGGCCAATGTACTTAAAAAAGCGTCATATATTCTTTCAGAAGCTTGCTCATATCTAGGAAAAAAGACGTATATACGCACGTCTGTAAACAAAAATTGTTGTGATGTGAGGGATTTTGTTTTATGATAGTCGCTTGTCTGTTGTTATCAAAGGAAGTTCTCAATGTGGTTTCCATTTGTTCTCCCTCTCAAATAGTCACCAACTCCTGGGAACGCACCTGGCCATTCTCGAATTTGGTGACACGCTTCGAACGCTCACTCCTGTAACATATGCGCTTTGTAGAAGAGTGTGTAATACACCAGTGGCACTAAATGTCTAAGTGATTAAGGTCAGGTGAACGGAAAATCATGCTACTGGTCCTCCTCGACCAACCCAGCACTCAGTAGACGTTTATGTTAGGCACTGCCGTAAGAGGTATAGAAAACGGAGTGATGTCCCATAGAGCAGACATATTTCTTTGTTTTTCTGCTAGGGTAACGTTCTTCCATAACGCGGATTATTTATCGCGCATAAATTGGTGATAAATATCATCTGCTGATATGTCTGCTGAAGTGTATGAGCCTCTACGTCAGTTTCCACAAACAGTGACCACCACGTGAAGCATCCATGATCGCATGAGGATTTGCATCTAGCTACATATGGTTATTGTGGTAATTTATTATTCCAATCTATGTGAATTTTGTCTCATTCGTAATTAATAGGCCAAATGTAAACTGCGGATCTTAATATCCCCATCTTAGAATACACTGAAAAAATGTAATATTGATGTTGGTCCTGGAGACTAAACACACTTCCTCTACATGCAGTGTGCGAAGACAGTTTTAATTGCGATATCTCACAACAGCATCATAGTTAAACGAAGAACATGGACAAAGAGACCCACTAATGAATAAGAAATAAACGTGAACACACAGTCATCCTACATCGGTAAGTACTGACTGCTGTTGACACAACTGAAATGGCCCATATCTCAACGTGTATCTGTTTCCAGATATATGCTTTTGGGAATTTTTTCTAATTTTGACCAACGCTATCTCCTTAAACAAGATGAAACACTTTTTAAAACTCGTATGAAAAACCCCAGAAAACGACAGTGACGATTAACATCGATCTCGCTGCCGCCTAGTTCTGTTAGTTATTTTAATTTGAACCTCTCAGGGGAGTAGTAATACCGAAGAGATTGCTGAGCTAGCATAAAACATCAGAATAAGTTCATTCAAACTACTTTTACAATATTCATTATTTTACAACCCGGTTTTTGGCTGTTACGCCATCGTTAGGTATAAAGGTAAATATGTGTGGCTGTTAAATTTTTGGTGGTTCAAAGATTTTAAAGTAGTAGATCAACAGAGTGCCACCCATAGCGGTTATTGGCATTGTCACACCACTAATAAAAACGCTTAAAAACAATAAAACTTGATTAGTGTCAAGAATTAATTTAAATAAGAGTATTTAATCATCAATTTGCAATACATAATATTATTCTTTTATTATGCATTACCCATTGGTATATAGTGTTATACACAATACATTAACATATAGTTGCACTCTCAATACATTAATGTACATTCTTCAGAAAACTATTTGCTACATCGAGACAGAAACACTTACAATCTCTTTCTAGCTTTAACAGCCGAGAAACTCTGCTATCACATCTTCATAGTTAATAGTTTGTGTTTTCTCATATTCGACAGTTTACACGATAAGATTGTTTAGCCTCGTGTTGCTCATTGTTGACAGTAAATAATTTTTAATTAATTTGAATTTACTAGAGCTTATCTCACGTGAAGCAACTTATACGCAAATCGTCATAAATCAGAGCGAGCATAAGGTATGGAAGAGAGTCTTTAAAATCCAATTCCGTGATGGCTTTCAACCCTTACAATCTCAGAGGGGTTTTCCTTCTGATACTTTATCATAAAAACCAGTGTATTTTGAAACAAATGATTTCATCTCCTCACTGTTTGCCAAAAGCAAAGTATCTGACTGCACAACCACGAACAATGAGGCTGCTGAAATATCAGTGTTGCACATATTCAATGAGGCGTACACTTTGATCTGGTTCAGATTCCAATACCGAATCGGTCAAGACTTTGAAACATCCTTTTGATGCTCTGCTGTCAGTGTGAATCCTGTATCAGTAGCCCATTCACCAGCCATTCGTTTCTTCCATCGAATGCTTCTTTCTATTGGAATGTCATATCCTCCGATTTTTTCACAATGTGACCTCGTTTTTGTTCAATGTAAAGACCAAGTGCCTCTATTTTTGTAACTAAGTAATAAGGCTCAAGCCTTTACTTTGCATTGCAACCTGAGTTGAATTTACTTCTCTCAGTACATCATTCCAAAAGTAAGGATAGCAAATAAGTGTGAAAATACATGCAGCAGGCATAAGATTTTGTGCAGCCCATCTGGTGTCAAAACTTTCTTGTTGATCGCATAATTCGTCAATTGCAGCCACAACCCCATCAAGATTTGCTACCAATGCTTTTACGGCGGCATAATGAGCACTTCAAAGCGTTGTTGAGGGTTTCGTAACAGATGTTTTCCTGTGTTCAACATGGAAATCCCAGCGGCTAGTGGTAACAGAAAAAATGTAAAAATGGTCTGCAATGTTCTGGAAAATGCTACATAAGATACATTTCGTGCAAAGGACTGTTATTCACATAAATTAATTAAGTGATTAATACATCCAACAAAAACTGCTTTATTATTTTTTTCCTTAATAATAGCTTGTAGTACTCCATATATGCCATTCATAACAGCTGTGTTGTCACAACCTTGGGAACGACACATCATAACGCCTAAACCGTCATTTACAAGCCTCTTAAGAACTTCATCAATTAGCTCAGCGGATTTTTCTCCTTTTAGAGGAAAAAGCCCAAGGGATACTTCCTTTACTTCCACTTTCCGAACATCAGTTTCAACATCTGATCAATATGTGAAATTCAGCTATGCTATCAGACATAATACCACAACATTTAGACAATTTAATTTCGTTGACAAGCTTCGATTTTACGTAGCTCCCTAAAATAATTATGAATTCATCCTGTACTTCAAGCGACGAGTATGACAACTTTTGAGATTTACCAACACTACATCAGTTACCAACACTGAATCATACTTTGACAGTACTTTCACCAATTCTAAGAAATTGCCGTTAGTTTTGGAGTCTTGTCCTCCAACATGTCCACGAAATGCTAGGTTTTGTTTAGCCAGGAACAAAGTTATATCCAATAAACTTGATAAAAGATGTTTCCACTTAATTTTTTCAGCATCCATTAATTATAAGGCTGTGTCATCTATTATTTTCTGCAATTTTAGTCTCATTTCCTACTTTTGTCACTTTTCAGTATTTTGAAGGTATTAATTTACAACTTTTTGGTTGGCAACTTTTGGATTCACTTTCCACCCTCTCTGAAATACAGTCACAAATGTAGATCTTGCATTAGTACTATTTGGGACAGCAAATAAACGACAGCAGAAGCAGTAGAGCTTATTAGTTGTTGAAGAGAAAACCATCCAAGACCACAGCATTTTTTCACTGTAGGCATGACCTTATAAAACCACTCTTTTGAAAGATACCGCACATCACCTTTTATTTTTCATCCATCCTTAGACACAGTGCCAGATGGCCCTTCTCTGTTTTGGTAATGTTCACTTCCTTTTTTGCGATCATTTTGAGGAACAGGCGTGCACCAGTGAGAGACATCTCTCAAGTCCTGCTGTGATTCATTTATATTATTTCAGTCTCTGATAGTAATAACATTATCAATATTATCACATTCATTTTTAGTATATATTGAGTATATGTTGAGTGTTTATGGAAAAAGTTCAAGGCAATCGTAAAATGCGTTTTAGACAGGTACGTGCCGAGTAAAACGGTGAGGGACGGGAAAAACCCACCGTGGTACAACAACAAAGTTAGGAAACTACTGCGAAAGCAAAGAGAGCTCCACTCCAAGTTTAAACGCAGCCAAAACCTCTCAGACAAACAGAAGCTAAACGATGTCAAAGTTAGCGTAAGGAGGGCTATGCGTGAAGCGTTCATTGAATTCGAAAGTAAAATTCTATGTACCGACTTGACAGAAAATCCTAGGAAGTTCTGGTCTTACGTTAAATCAGTAAGTGGCTCGAAACAGCATATCCAGACACTACGGGATGATGATGGCATTGAAACAGAGGATGACACGCGTAAAGCTGAAATACTAAACACCTTTTTCCAAAGCTGTTTCACAGAGGAAGACCGCACTGCAGTTCCTTCTCTAAATCCTCGCACAAACGAAAAAATGGCTGACATCGAAATAAGTGTCCAAGGAATAGAAAAGCAACTGGAATCACTCAATAGAGGAAAGTCCACTGGACCTGACGGGATACCAATTCGATTCTACACAGAGTACGCGAAAGAACTTGCCCCCCCTTCTAACAGCCGTGTACCGCAAGTCTCTAGAGGAACGGAGGGTTCCAAATGATTGGAAAAGAGCACAGATAGTCCCAGTCTTCAAGAAGGGTCGTCGAGCAGATGCGCAAAACTATAGACCTATATCTCTTACGTCGATCTCTTGTAGAATTTTAGAACATGTTTTTTGCTCGCGTATCATGTCATTTCTGGAAACCCAGAATCTACTATGTAGGAATCAACATGGATTCCGGAAACAGCGATCGTGTGAGACCCAACTCGCCTTATTTGTTCATGAGACCCAGAAAATATTAGATACAGGCTCCCAGGTAGATGCTATTTTTCTTGACTTCCGGAAGGCGTTCGATACAGTTCCGCACTGTCGCCTGATAAGCAAAGTAAGAGCCTACGGAATATCAGACCAGCTGTGTGGCTGGATTGAGGAGTCTTTGGCAAACAGAACACAGCATGTTGTTATCAATGGAGAGACGTCTACAGACGTTAAAGTAACCTCTGGCGTGCCACAGGGGAGTGTTATGGGACCATTGCTTTTCACAATATATGTAAATGACTTAGTAGATAGTGTCGGAAGTTCCATGCGGCTTTTCGCGGATGATGCTGTAGTATACAGAGAAGTTGCTGCATTAGAAAATTGTAGCGAAATACAGGAAGATCTGCAGCGGATAGGCACTTGGTGCAGGGAGTGGCAACTGACCCTTAACATAGACAAATGTAATGTATTGCGAATACATAGAAAGAAGGATCCTTTATTGTATGATTATATGATAGCGGAACAAACACTGGTAGCAGTTACTTCTGTAAAATATCTGGGAGTATGCGTACGGAACGATTTGAAGTGGAATGATCATATAAAAGTAATTGTTGGTAAGGCGGGTACCAGGTTGAGACTCATTGGGAGAGTGCTTAGAAAATGTAGTCCATCAACAAAGGAGGTGGCTTACAAAACACTCGTTCGACCTATACTTGAGTATTGCTCATCAGTGTGGGATCCGTACCAGGTCGGGTTGACGGAGGAGATAGAGAAGATCCAAAGAAGAGCGGCGCGTTTCGTCACTGGGTTATTTGGTAACCGTGATAGCGTTACGGAGATGTTTAATAAACTCAAGTGGCAGACTCTGCAAGAGAGGCGCTCTGCATCGCGGTGTAGCTTGCTCGCCAGGTTTCGAGAGGGTGCGTTTCTGGATGAGGTATCGAATATATTGCTTCCCCCTACTTATACTTCCCGAGGAGATCACGAATGTAAAATTAGAGAGATTAGAGCGCGCACGGAGGCTTTCAGACAGTCGTTCTTCCCGCGAACCATACGCGACTGGAACAGGAAAGGGAGGTAATGACAGTGGCACGTAAAGTGCCCTCCGCCACACACCGTTGGGTGGCTTGCGGAGTATCAATGTAGATGTAGATGTAGATGTAGATTCTTCTTCTTCATGGGTTGTCATCATGTCTATATTGTTGCAATTGTCTTCTGATATTGTCCAACTCACTCCTTGCACCAACGTGAAACTCAGTTTTTTTATGAACTTTGGCTTCGTCAGTTTTAGTAACATATTTGAAGATGGCGAGAGACAAGCTCTGAAGTCCAACAGTTTTAGCCTGGTTTGCATTTCTCTGCTGAAATCCACTTTTTCTTTTAGAGTATAAACTTGCGAGGTGCCGGCGCTAGCAGTGTATTTAACACTAAATTCTTCTAGAATCTTCATATGTAAATGATGCTCTAAGCCCCCCCCCCCTTTTCTAACTCCGACTTTTGCTGTTGCACATGGATTCAGAAGAAATGCGAACTGACTGTAATCGACCCTCCAAGTGGAGTAGAAAAGAGTTTGGCACCTGCAATAATTTAATTTGAAAGAAATTAATTAAATAAAGGATAGTTTCATTAACGTAGTGACAAATGAAAGGGTTGCTCTAACGATTAACAGAATTAAAGTTCTGTCCTAAATAACAATTTCATTTATTATGACTAAACTCAAAATAATAAACAAAACACATGAAACATTTACAATACATCAAATTGGATACTCAAATAAATGCTGTGAAGGTGAAGTTGTCCATGAAATAGATTGTGACATTTATGACAAAGTGATATGTGGAGCCAATTTCTTGCAACTCAAATCTTAAGAGAAAAACCCAGCCAACACAACATTAATTGGTGCTACAGTAGTGAGAACTAAGACAATGAACACCCAAGACAGAACAAAGTTAGAAAAGACGAAAAGGCGTGCTCTGCTAAGCTCTGATTATCACCTAGCAAAATTCCCTAATCTGCTGGTGCTGCGGACATACATTACCAATTTGTCTTCTTAACTGCAAGAACACGATCTGGCGTACCGGAGGCGATGGCTGGTTGCTTCGACGTCCCGTCGTGGTGATGATAATGTCGCGAGTATACCCCGAAACTAATTATACTAGTCAGGTTGTTCCAGACTAAAGACTTCCTAGCAATACAAATGCGCCTCTGAGGGAGACAAAGAAGGCCCGCCACACAATCACTGACGGTACAGTGATTTATTTTAGCAAGTGAAGTTACACAGTAACTCCGATACAGTCAACTTTAGCCAAAACTGCTTAAGACAGACAACACAGGTCGCTTGTACGCAGAACGCTCAATTGCCAACTGTACTCGGAAAGTTACATTGAAGTTGAAGCTTCAGCAACTTCGTCAAACAGTTACAATTAAATAAAAGTATATTAGACAACCAACGGAAGGCAGGCTGTCCAGAGCAGCGAGAGCTCAGTCTTGTAACCTACTCCGACCGAAAGGCGAGAGGCGACTCCCTCAAGAGCACCTGTACAAGCCGAACACCAAACATTCTCACCCCCACGACAGTGGCCGTGGTTAAACGTTCCAATCAGCAACTCAAAAACCGGCGGAAAATTCCACTCTATTGCCGATGCAGTACTATTCCACCAATGGAGATACTTGGCGCCAATTTCTGCGCCGATTTTGCTATGCCACGTAGCTATCCCCTGAGCCAGCCAATCACAGTTATGATTTTGCAGAAAATACGGGAATTTGCCCGCCAAGACTGCCTGGGAACACAAGTCATTCCCACGCCTCGCTGGTAGCCCGCCAGAAAGTGTTTTCAGTAAGTTTCTGCGAAGTAACTGAATCTTTAGCCCAGCCGCTCCGTCAGACCCCTGTGGGCATGTCGCAGCCGCTCTTATGACAATGCCGGCGTCTGGAAAGCATCCACTCGACTCCCTCACACCGGTCGGCTTAACCCTTTGAAGTTCAGCAGAACCCGCCTGTCACCGGACCACCCGGGTGATGAGAGACGCTGCGTGGGAAGTCCGCGTGGGAAGGAATAGCGATTTTTCACAGCATGCAATTAGAGAGGAAAATCGAATTACTCAGAGTAAAAGATAGAAATATGAGAGGGGGCTCATACCACCTCTCAAACTCATAGAGGCACATTTATTATATTAGGTGTTTGACACACATATCTAAAAAAGGTATTCTCAGTTGGTATAACTGACCTCATCTATGTGTTACTCTGTGAAAAAAACGTGCTGAGTGGCAGTGGCCAATGGATACTATCTAATATTTGTTAGTCGTAGTTTGAAGAAAGGTATTAGAGTGGTGCATCATTAAAGCTTCCCAACTGCTAGTCAGTGGCCTCTTCTGAGAACTACCTGTGTACTACTGCACAGTATACTCGTGTGTATCTTCTGTTTGCGTGCATTTAAGGTTAATACGAACATATTAATAAATTTCATTATCCTCTTTCCAAAACCTATTTACGACTTTCTACTGCATACGGTTTGACTGTCCACATAAACTAGTTTTCCACACACTCATTTCCCCTAATTAGTTCGGATAATCGACGCTCTACTGTACTTACTGTGATACCAGCAGAAAGATGGCTCCCCTAACAGCTTATTTCCACAAAACGAAGTGAAATATTCCTCGCTACGTGTGTTTACAAAGCATAACATTACATACTAAAAATAATACAATAATGTTACAGTCAGTTTCAGTTAGCATAAGACATCCATTTTCTAGAGTTACATGATATGACTCTTGCCATGTTTGCACTTGGGATGCATATGTCGCATACATAGGCCTTAACAGATGTGTTACTGTCAACATGAACGAGCTGACCACATTATGGTTAATTGGCAAGTGATTATTATCACTTCTGTTATGATTTATGTATGTTATATGCTGCCCACACACAGATATGTCACAAATATTTTTAATGCAGCTTCTGAAAATAGATAGCTTATGCTCGTCGAATCCAGTCAAAAATAAAGTCCCTTCCAAATGCAACTGGTGGCTGTATTTTCAGTGTGAATTATAGCACATTTCCTGAAGCGACGGCAATCATGTATACAACATTGATATATTTCGTTACAAATTATTGAACTATTCTATCCACTTACCTTGGTTTTACTTTTCCACAAAATATCTATTCAGCTCCTTTGTAACACACTATCATTTCACGTCAGTCAGAATTCACAACATGAAAGAAACGAGAAATGAACCAGCCGACAAGTAAAGACGATTTTGGGTGGAACCGTGACAGAGCATCAGAGGTATGAAAATAAAATCAACAGACAGTGTGTCCAAAATAGTGTGTCCAATAGATAGTGAGCTCCATAGAAGTGGCTATACTTCGTGTCTTCTGTCACAGCTGCCAATCCTAGCGATCTATTGTTTGGTATGAAGCACGGTTACTCGTATGCATTCCAACGGTAGCGGCCGGTGGTGTTCGAAGTTGATTGTTGCACCGAAGTTTCAACGTTGCATTTTTGAGACGCTTAGAAGGGAGAAAATTCTGTAACTCGGCACCTGGATTCCCTACTTTCTTTATTCAGGACCGACAACAATAAAAAATCCAGTTATGCTGATAAGAAGAGAGTTCCTCCGAATTTTTACCCTCAAAACAAATATGCTGATCAAGCAAAAGTATGAGGATTGCTGCTGAAACATCAGTGTTGAACATATTCTGTGTGGCGTACCCTATGGGCTATGATAGGAAATTAACATTGCAGGAGGAGGGAATGCTGCGAGAAGCGGTCTGCATAGAGTGGTGCTAACTCGGGGAGCTTTGTAACTGTTTCTAGTCGACCACAACACCCTAAAGTCACAGGAGGGCTGCCATGTGCAACGGATAGGCCTGTACTCCTTCCAGACCCAAGTTACATGGGCCACGCCGACCGCCAGAGACACGCCATAGGACGGCAATCTCCTTGAATTTGCTTCGAGCCCAACTGCGTTTTAGAGTCCTTTACGGAGCAGTAGAGAGCTGGAGAACCAAATGTAATATATTTCATGGTACGTATTATATTTACCAAACCCTAAATATATATAAGAAAAGGGAACATACGGAGTGTAAAATTATTGGGAGTTGTGGAACACTGCAACACCAGGCACTGCCCCTGTATTCCAATAATTGCTTTACGATGTATTACACACGAACCCCGTGTGTTGCCGCTGCCATATCCTAGCACGTTTAAACTTGAGAGCCGTTAAATTTCGCTTACACAATTGTTCTACTTCCGTGAGATGATTCTACCATAGCAGATAACCAGCACAAAAGCACTGTACGAGATGGTGACCCCGCACCGCCAATCCTAGTCCGGAAATAGTGTTTCCCCTCTGTCCAGAAATTTCAGGGGGGTAAGCTCATTATAGAAACACATACTACGTTCAGATGAGTGTGAATTCCTAAGGGACCAAACTGCTGAGGTTATCGGTCACTAGTTTTACACACAACTTGAACTAACTTATGCTAAGAACAACACACACACCCTTGCACGAGGGAGAACTCGAACCTCCGGCGGGACACATACTACATATATAATTTTGTCAGTATTCCTCCCAGTCTCGAGATCACGAACAGAATTTTGATGAAAAGAAAGAAACAACGGTGTTTAGTTATATTATATAAAAAATTAGTCACAAATGGGTGTCACCTTCATCGTATGGCACCCGGGGTGGGCTGCCCCGTGATGTAAAACTATTCATGTTAAATCAAACAATGCATTAGATAACATTTTATAACAATTGTGAGAAAAAAATAAGTTGAATGATGAATGGTAAACTTTGGTGACTTTTCCAAAGGGTTGACCGAGAAAGATAAACTGAACAAGACACGTCCTTAACATGTCCAGTATTGCAGGCAGGTAAAATATTGCTAGAGAGATCAAACAGGCAACTGAAGCAACAGTAATTATACAAAGCAAAATTTTCGTAACCGGGCTAATGAAACTACAGTAACTGAGGTAAAGGAAAAATAGGGCATGTGAGTAGAAGGGGTAATTTACAAAATGGTCTGTATGAGATTATTAGCAATATCTGCTCGTTCATTACCAAGCTTGGACATGTGTCACATGTTTTATCTAAGCTAAACAGTTTTACATCGCAAGTACATTTACTGGCGTCGGAGCTTCTAACTTTGTCGCTCTGTAGCGTCGCTGGATGACGTTCCCGGGCAGGGTTCCTGTTCAAAATATTATGTACTCACCCACCTTTACTAGAAGCTTTTAAAGGGAATTTTCAAACACCCGGTAAAAATTAAAATCTTCCATTCCACAAAATTTCACGGCCCCAAATATTTATCTTTGTACCTGACGATAGCGTAACAGCCGATAACAAGTCTGAAAAATAAATATTGTTTAATATTACGCCTGTATTGTGTGGTTTTTCATTCATAACCTACAAAATATTCTACCAAGAAACAACGGAACAGTAATTTTATGCAATTTCAGCTAGTATTAAATAGTAGATCTAATTAATAGTACCAGGATACAGGCACACCATCAGAACCTATAGTTTACCTTGCAGAAAGGCATCTGATACCTGAGTTCTGTAACTGGTGACTCTACCTGCCACAGAGTGCATAAACTGATACAAAGCTAGTCAGCTACATTTCAATAGAACTAGATTAAAAATCTGTGTGTTTGAATTTTGTCTGAGGTTTTTTTTTTTAAGATAATAAGAAGTAGTTAGTAAGTGCATGATTAGCCAAATTTCAAATTTATTTTTAGTAACGTTACTTTTTTGTATTTATATTATTATTCCGACGCATCAATACACAGATCTCAATACCACTGCAACAACATGCATCCATTCTGCGACTTATCTCAGCGGTACTACAGACTGAAGACGATCTAATAATTTTTCAATCTCCAATTTATTCACTGCTCTGATACCAGTCGCACTTACAATACATGTGAGGCTAGACTGTTCACTATTTCGAACTATAAAATGTAACAAGCCAGTTCCCAAGTAAAATGATGACCTACTTAAATTTTGAAGCTGCATGCGCTGCGTGTTTTGGAAGACTTGCATCTTGACATCACTACAAATAGCGCCCAACAGTGTGGTATACTATAGGTGTTGGAGAAAAATATGGAAAGACAGCGAGAAATGCATAATTGAAAATAAACGCAGATACTGGCAGAGCCTCGAGTTGCGCTGCTGTATTTGACCATGAACACCAACTGCGCAAAGGTTCAAATGGCTCTGAGCACTATTGGACTGAGGTCATCAGTCCCCTAGAACTTTGAACTACTTAAACCTAACTAACCTGAGGACATCACACACATCCATGCCCGAGGCAGGATTCGAACTTGCGACCGTAACAGCAGCGCGGTTCCAGGCTGAAGCGCCTAGAACCGCTCGGCCACAGAGCCCTCCGACTTTGGTTTCTTTCTATAAATTACAAAGTCTCTTTATAGTTAGGACAAGCTGACTTCTTGTAATTTGTAGCAACCATACGAGGATCGATACGCGCTGCATTCATCTTATACAGACAAAGATGTTATTAATTAAAGGGGCGTCGTGAAAGTAGCTGTTAGTGTTTCTCGTGTCTCAGGAAACACCACCGAGTCTCGTCGCGCTGGCACAGAAGTAATAAGGTGGCACACGAAAGAAGAAGAACTGCTGCTAAACAAGTCCCTCACAGTGTCGTTTGTTATCCGAGAAGGTAAACGCCTGGTGACCCGTTTTCCCTGCAAAACTTGCGACGTTACTTTGTTCCTCCGTAAGGGCAGAATATAACTACGTCCTCTGTTATTTTAATAAACGGAGAAAAATTCCGCACGAAATAAGAGGGCGTCCTTCCGTAATGAGCATATTACAAACTAAGTAAGTTTCCAGCGGAAAAGTTTCTGGACGTAAAGAGTCTCTTTTTTTTTCTCAGTGTAATACGTAACAAAAGGCGCTAGTCATCACATTGTCGTTTACGACGATGGAGAACGGTGCTACTAAATGTTCCTTCCAATTCCGAGCGCCAAATGTGTGGTATAAATGATGATCTATGTAAAACACATTAGTAACAAGGTCATAAAACACCGAGACAAAGGTCGCTAAAGAAAGTAGATTTACTCATGTGTTTTACTCGCTGTACACAGTATTTAATCATAATTACAGTGTCGTACATCCGTGGACAGATTAGTTTCGACAGAACTACAGTATCGTTACAGTCTCCTTTACTTTACAAAAACCTGTAATAGAATTTATAGCGTAAATTGAAGTGAACGAGTTTTAACGAATGATTAGATAAGGGGTGGTCATAAAGTTTCCATTCGAAAGACTTACAGTCCAGAATCGGTATGCTAATCAGGTAAAATCCCCATGAGGATTGAGACAATCATCCCATCAGGTTCAAAATACTCGTTCGTTTTACAAGACACCGTGCCCTGCTGCGTGAAGAAGTCCATAACTGCCGGCTGCACATCCTCGTCCGATAGGGGAGAGATGAAAACTATAGGGCGACTCCTCGATAGTGTCCCACATGAGTTGGCGTAAGTTCTTTGTTACAACTTTTGCGGTATGGGGACATATGTTATCATGAAGCAGCAGCACCCTTAGACGCAGATTTCGACAGACATCCGGTTACATACACATTCTTCAGTCTACGGTGAATGTCTACCGATTTCTCCTCCAGCAGCCAATAATAGCATGTTGGTCCTGTTTGGACGCATTTGATAACAACGTCACCATAGTTCACCTTTCCAAACTTTCCGCAAGCACGTCGTAAAGACACGAGTGCCACAGTAATCCGTTGCCTACACATCGCTGCTCATGTACCCGTATCGGAGTTGCGCTACGTTGCTTATAAGATGTAGCAACGCTCTGAAACGAAAACTTTTTGACCACCCGTCGTAATATCTTCAACAATTTTTATGCTTATTCGTTGTTACAGGCTGTGTATCATATGTAGTGCGTCAGGTTGCTACCGACACAAAAGGGATGCAAGCGTAAAAAATAAGCAATATTTAAATTTAGTAATGTAATACAAATCTCTTTTCACGCTTTACAGTGCACATGATTCTTGAATGATACTTCATTACTTTTTTATTCTGATAAAACGATAAATAACGTTAGCAGACACTATAAAGTGGAAAAATTAATAAAAATTGCACTACAAATAAAATGGTTGCAAAATAGTAAAACTCTATGACGCACAGAACTTCTTAAAACAGTTTCTTTCTGAAGTAAGAAAAAAGAAGACCTTACATTCAGGGAATTTCACATTTCTCAGCTCTCTTTTTTTATTTTAGTAGTTATTCAAAGCATATTTTTATGTTTTGGCCACTGGTTGAATAGAGTTTCCCTTTTTTATTTTCTCCTGTTCTGCTTCAACTTCCTGTTAATACATGGCTATAATGGTGGTGCCTGTAAATAAGGTTTCGGCAAAGTCCTTGTTTGGAGATATAAAGCCACATTATATTTTCCTTAGGCATTTGTCTTCAAGTGCAGCATCTCATACTCAATGAGTGATTCAGCAATGTTAAAAAAACAAAGAAAACTGGTGTCGTAACCCTCTTCCCAACAAATCCTGTACGAAATGCAGTCGCTGAGGCATTTGTCTTCAAGTGCAGCATCTCATACTCAATGAGTGATTGAGCAATGTTAAAAAAAGAAAGAAAACTGGTGTCGTAACCCTCTTCCCAACAAATCCTATACGAAATGCAGTCGCTGAGACCGAACCCAACGTATCAAATACACAGTTTTGATATCACGCCCAACTTCGGTTTCATTTTCTTTAATTGAAATCAAGGAACTATTAACAACTTCTTGGTACTGTTTTAGAAAGAAATAA
Source organism: Schistocerca americana (assembly GCF_021461395.2). NCBI lineage: Eukaryota > Metazoa > Arthropoda > Insecta > Orthoptera > Acrididae > Schistocerca > Schistocerca americana. The sequence continues at coordinate 525,458,374 of NC_060125.1, read as the reverse complement.
AACTAAATCAATGGTGGTAACCCTTTCTTCGTGAAGTCACATTCGAGTGCTCGGATATCGCCGGTTAGTAGTTGCTCCTGACGCACAGCGGTTATTCTGAGTACCCGACTTTGTCGTGGTGGAGAGAATAACGAATAAGACGTTCACACGAAAAACAGTGCACTTAGTAGACCCCATTTTATCGAATATGTCTAACATGACACAAGGGGTCGGTAGAGGATACAGCGGTACACAGAAACTGTGCAATGCTCCAGTCGAAAGAGGTTTGTCTAGGTTTCTAAACTGCACGCAGTGGCAAGACAGTACAACACCGTCTAAAATTTTGTTATTGCAGATATCTAATGAGAGGTATTCTGAATTTGATCTTACGTTTTTGTAATAGAAAACTGAGGCAAATTTCAACATTATCAGGTACTACAGTTTTATTTTGGGTCTTAATCTCTTAGTTCTCTAACAAGCACATCTTATGCTCAATTCTAGATGCAGATCTATTTGACCTACGCATCTTCGTACCTATTTTCTCTTCTTCCCATTTGTGATCTGTTCAGTCATCTCCTTCAAGATACTGTATGCCGCAAGATGCATTCTTGGTTTGCTGTCACTATGATAATCATGTTACCCTGTATACTTTGTAACGTGTCAGGCAAATCCAACACCTTCCATGAAAACCCTGACATGATAGCAAATCCGGCAGTATGTCACACAGCTCCAAATACATCCTGACATTAAATTAACCAAAGTAATACGATCAATGAGTGAGCAAATGGAATACCACAGACTAACACAAGAATGCCTAAATGCATGTCATACCTTCCCACCGTGAAACAGACGCAGTTCCGAGGGGAGAAACGCGAACAGAAGCCGAGAGCAGAACTGTGTTAAGCTAGAAGGCCCTACTGCCAAGATCACCCCCAGCCCATGTTAAAAGATAGAGCCCTCCAGAAGAAAGGTATATATCTTACGATAACACTAAAAGGGCCATGCCAGCTGCAATTTTTAGCATGAGACTTTTTCGCGTCTCTGTTACGTTGCAAACGTTAAAAATATTGCACCACCGCAAAAAGTATGACGTTTCTCATTGGATGGACGGAATTTTGTAGGCGGAGCTTAAGGTTAACGTTGAGACCCTGATTGGTCAGTTGAAAACACAGCCAGATAGCCTTTTTTAAACCAACTTTGGTAAACTGTAGTAAGGAGAAGTTAGGAGAGAGTTGCTTCCGAGACAGCGAGCTGTATGGAGCTGCGCTGCCCGCCGCCCCCTGACGCTGCCTAACCAACGACAAGGTAATCAACGCACGTGATGCCGCATAACAGTGCATAAAGCTTCACTCAGACCTGCAGAAGTCTCATCTGTTACACCCCCTTTTTACGTAATACTAGTGTCGATCGTCAATTAAATCTCATGGTGTTCACATTTGCTACTTGAAGTAAAAATCTGTAACGCAATGATTTTTCTGTTACATAATTATTGAGAAACCACATCAGCCACTGTAATTTACGACAAGTTATATAAGTAATTAAAGATAATTGAGGATCACTGTAGACCATTTTGATAGTTTTCTCTTTTGTGAAACTTAATTTAAACCTAGATTATAGATGTGATATGGCATAGGTCATCCTTCGATCCATTGTAGAACGTGGGAACCCATTCGGGGAATATTCGTTCACATTTTTGTTGAACGCAGTTGGTTTTTATCATCCTGTATTAAAACATTTCCTTTTATCAATAGGGCAATTTATAAACAATGTTTTGTGAGTAGAATAAAATTTCCAGTGGTTAACTTAACTGCATTTTCGACGTTATTTTACCAGCTAACTAAAAATAGGAAACCCTTGAACCACTTCCACTAAATTTAGTTAGTATTAAGATTCTTTTACAGGGAGTGCAGTGGAGCTGACGCTGAAATCATTAAGTATTTGGTTATATCATCGCTAGTCTCACTGAACTCTTCTGAACTCTACATGTCACGTGTTGTCTGGCGTCTCCTTAGCAGCAACAGGTCCCAGGTTCAAACTAGTCAATTCCCTAAAAAACATGCTCAGGGCGTCGTTGTGCGAAAGTGGTAGGGAGACACAACTTAGAACAAACAGACACCACGCAGAGTGTTAGCGAATGGCGACCCTGCCAGGATGGTAAAATACCATGATTGAAGGTCGACCACATGCCCAACTAGGTCAGAGAAATATCCTGTTAAAATTTTTTTTTTTGAAAGGCATAAATAGTTGAAAACAGTAGCTGCAGCGATAGATAGTAATAAAGTATTCAATAGAAAGTGAGACATTCTAGCAGAGACAATAGCATAATTAAGTTATGAATTGTAATATTGTTAGAATTAATTTTTCTCTCCTATGCAAGCGCACAGGTGGCGGATACATCGTTGACAAGTTGGTTCTGACCCAACAAGAAAAGTGAATGGATTGTCAGTCTTTGGTATAATAAGTGTCAAGTCGTGTGAACAAAAAGTTTATGAAATGCGTGAGATCGTATGAGCGCATGTTGACGCGAGGTAGGGCGCGTGAATCGCTTTTAAAACAGAAAATAGGGGATTCGGAAAGATTAGCAATGGCAGATCGAGACCTTGACCGAATTGAGGTAGAGACCCCAGCATGAAGATGGACAGAGAATAGAGGACAGAACAACGGACGATGCAGTATCGCGAGAAATATGACAGATAACGCACCATAACAAGGATAATGTATGTCAAGGCATAGAAAACGTAAGTCAGCATACGAAAGAGAAGCAGGGAAGTAGAGAGACAGTCGATGAGGATTCTAACTTGCGTCTTGAATACATAGAACCCATAGTACAAGTAATCAGAGTTCCCTCACCACAGAGTACAAGGAATGCAAGCAGAAACGTGTCACCGTACAGTTCAATGCAATCGGTTGCGAACCAACACTTGGGCGAAAACACAGAGCGTAGGACGTCGGAAGAAAACGTAATAGGACCCACCAATCTGGCAGAATTATTACAACAAATTACGGAAATCATTACAAGGCAAAATAAAGAAATTGCGAACCGAATACAAATTCAGAATGCAGAAACCACGAGACAAATGCGTGAGATTAAAGAACAAAACAAAAAATTTCAGTTACACTTAAGTCATATTGAAGACGAGGCAAAAGAATCTCGAGAAGTGATAGGAAACTTAGTAACAGGTCACAATCAATTGAGAACAGACATTGATAAGGTACAAGCGGACGTACAGACATTGCGTAATGACTAGACCACGGATTTTATAGGTCGTAAAAAGTGTGTTTTAGGCACCTAAAATAGGCTCCTTCAGTAGTTCATTTAGGCTATATAAAACTTAAAATAGGCTCTAATAAAAATGATACAGAGAAAATAAAAATAAATTAAAATACACAGTGTTGACAGTATGAACATCTTATTAGTCATTAAAACAAGAAGAATGAATATTTACACAGTTACAGAGCACAGCAATCTACAACATTAATGTTGAACATAACTCCAAATATATTTGAGTTCCTGCAACAAAAAGATCTCTGTAAAAAAGATGTGGCAATGGTTTAATTAATACTTTCGTAGTTTCACATATTCTGACCATAGTTGGCTTCTCAATAAATAACCAAAATCTTTTCTAGGTTTTTAGTGAAAAACTGTGGCGCTTGTCAGTCAGAATCAATTTATACGCTGAAAAAGAACGTTCTACATCAACAGATGTGACTGGGGCGTACTTCATTTTCGGCATATGTTGGACAGGAATGCTGCCGTCAGGAGTGCTGGATTTTCCACTAAGTATGTCGGCAGCTGCACACAACTCCTTCAGGCCAGAGTTCTTCTGCAAAACCGTTTGCATTTTTGCCCGTACTTTTTCCCCTACTTCACCTGGCGCCTCACTAATTTTCATTTGACTTCTTCAAGCAAAGAAATATTGTCGTAGATAGGTCTCCCTGAGCCTTCTAATTGTGAAATTATTCTTGCTGTAAATGTGTAGTGGGCCCTATTGTAAGATAAGTCCAGTTTTAAAGAAGAATCTTTGAGTAACTCCATTGCTGCAGTTACGGATGCAGCATCCTCCGGTATATTTACAACCACCTTCTGGACAGCTGAGAGATGCGTACTGTAGTATTCTGGTGCTATGAGCCACGTGCCCCAGCGGGTGACGACAGGCTCTGGCGGCAATGGGATATCTGGAAGCTGTTCTTTGAATACCTGTATTCTTGATGGTGCCTTAACAAAAATTTTCTTCACCATAGATATTACTTTATTTACTTTAGGAAATTGTAGCCTGACTTGCTCTGCTATGCAGTTGATCCCATGCACTACACAAGTTACGTGCAGCATCAATGGGTAGAATACTTTTAATAGTTGAAACGCTGCTATGATATATGCAGCAGCATCAGTGACGGCCACAAGCACCTTATTCTCATCCACTCCGTTTGGGTATAGCACCTTAAGCCCATTGTTCACAAACTGTGCTATTGTTTGTTGGTTAGTTTTTGCAAGCTGTTTTGAGTATTTCAAATGAGCCCTGGCTGGAGCATCTGGATCTAGCTTGCCAATAATCAGGTTTGCAATGTAAAGGCCAGGACTGTCAGTAGTTTCATCCACAGAAATACATATACAAGATTCTCCAACATCTTCTCGGATACTGTGCAATGCAGAATTGTAAGCTGAATCCACATAATTCTTGCGTAAAGTTGACTCTGCAGGAATAGACTGATGGTAGTACTTCTCAAGAAAACCTCTGCAGATAGGGTTTTCTAGTTTCCGAAAGGGCATGTTTGCTGCCACAAGTACATGACACAAATCACTGCAGAACTTGTTTTTTTAGGAGGATTCACCAGATTTATTGGTTAAAAGAGTATGCTTCAATTTTGACTTTCGTTCAACATTGGCTTTATGTGCGATTCCATCTGCATGCTGAGTTAAGTGAGATATCTTAACACTCGAAACCTAATACGAGAGAACAGGGAAATGCAGTTTAAAATCGTATATAAAGAGTATTTCGTATTACTAAAGGATAGCGATAAAAAAGAATCCTAAGTGACAGGAAAATATGAAGTCTAAGAAAAAGATCAGCTAACCTCCTTGTTGCATGTTTGGCAGAAAATAATTTTCCCATGTGTTGTATAATGCGGAAAATCTTGCAGCCACTGCCTTATAGGAGTAGACTTTGAACTAGCAGTTTTCGACATGGCGTGATATTCTCACACAGAAACTAGAATTTATTTTGCCCTTAGAACGTCAGTAACACTTAACACGTTGGTCGCTACACAGTGTACTGATTTGTTTTCGCTGGGAAAAAGTGAACGATGACCTGTTTTTTTTCTTTTTACTGCGGTGCATGGGAGCGGTAGGGGAAGTACCGTACTCGTTGCTGGACATATGGCACCTGACTGATGGCCGCCCCTTCTGAACAAGGGAATGGAATCTACCGGTGCTTCAGATGAAAACATCTCACTACTGGTAAATTATTTTTCGAACCGGAAAATTCACGAAACAGAGTAGTTTGATAGGACTGCCTGTAGACAGCAGCGAGAAAATGCGCGAAGGGCAGTAATTTAGCTATAGAGGGCGTCTACGATTAACATTGCGATTTTTTAACCCGTGCTCAGCTTAAAGCCTATGAAACCGTTTCTTTGCGAAAATACACAGCTGGCCAGAATCCTACGAACGAAATATTTTCAAATATAACATTTAGTACTCCCACGTTCGATTCTAACGCGTAACTCAAATCTTTGACCGGTTCCCATTCGCTCACCGAAGTTAAGCACTGTCGCGCTCGGCGCGTACTTGGATGGATGACCATTCAACCGTGCCGAGTGCTGTTGGTAGTAAGGCAAGCAAAGGAATTGTAAACAGTCTCTAACGACCTTCGCCTTCGACGAGACGTAAAGCCCTAAGTTTAATTCCTTTTTCTAATCTTTGAAAACACAAGAACTCTATGTCAGATTAACGAAATAGGTACTTTTTAGGATTTTGATGCCGAAATAGGCAAAACTAGGCGTCAACGTCAAAATACGCAATTATAGGTCCCATAGAACTAACGTTATTTAGTTTAGTTAGTCATGAAACGCAGAAGTACCAGCTTATATGCAAATTGGAGCTTAGGAAAAAAATATAGGTTTTAACCTAAAGATCTGTGATCTATTTTTTACATATTAATAATAAAACACCTATAAAGAGTATTTGTTATTGACAGGGATAGCGATATAAAAAAATAAAGAAAGACCGAAGTGTTAGGTAAATACGAAGCATGAGCACATATCAACTAGCCACCTTGCTGCACGCTGAGCAGAAAATATTTTTTTCCATCTGTCGTATAGTGTGGAAAAACTTGGAGCCACTGTCGTATACGATTAAATAGGCACTTTTTAGGATATTAAAGCCGAAATAGGCAAAAATAGGCACTAACGTCGAAATAGGCTTTTTCAGGTCCTATAGAATTAACGCTATTAAGCGTAAATAGTCATGAAACGCATAAGTACAAATTTGTAGGCAAATAGGAACTCAGGAACAAAATAGGTTTTTACCTAAAATCCGCGGTCTAGTAGTGACACTCAGGACGAGATCAAAACATTACGTAACAACACCCAGGGAGAAGTCAAGAAACTAGAGAAACAGATAAAGGGTAATTACTAGACAACCAGCAGGTACAGCGCGTGAAATTGTTGAAAACAGTGTGTTACACAAACGTATCACAAAAGCAGCGCTGAAAAGATATGATAACCGCATAGTCAAAATAGAAGCGCAAACGAAGCAACAATTTCAGAAATTGCGAACAGAGTTGTTGCAAACTATTGAAGAACGTAGTGAACAGGATCGAACAAGCACTGAGTCTGCAACCACATCCGCATCTGTAACAGCACCGGAAAACCAAACAATTAACGAAGATATCATGCATTTGCGATTCCAGTCAGAGGCGGAAAGTAACATACGTGAAATCAGACAGCCTGCACAGCAACAAACACGTTTCGAAATTCTTGATGAACAAACGGCATCACAAACACATGCGGAACCACAAAAGTATGTTTCAAGACAGTTTGGATCGTGCAATGAAGCAGCAAGGTTAGCCAGACAAGATACCGAACCAATACCTGACAATGGAAAGCCAGGTCGCGAAGAGTACAGTGCAATGCATTCAGCTACACGTTCACAACCGATGGAAGAAAATTACGATACTACGCAAGGGTAGGCGAAAGTTACAGTGGACAATATCCAATGGATCTACCACAACCGGAAAGAACGACGGGAGAAATGATCAGAAACAAAAGTGGCGAAGAATCGCGAATTTCATATGGAACGATGACGAACTACGACAACGATCATTTCCTCACAGTCAGAAAATTTCAACACCTTTGAGAAGGATAATCATTACATCCACGAACTTTTATTGATCAATTCCGAGTAGGATTACCAGAACAAAATGGTTCAAATGGCTCTGAGCACTATGGGACTCAACTGCTGAGGTCATTAGTCCCCTAGAACTTAGAAATAGTTAAACCTAACTAACCTAAGGACATCACAAACAACCATGCCCGAGGCAGGATTCGAACCTGCGACCGTAGCGGTCTTGCGGTTCCAGACTGCAGCGCCTTTAACCGCACGGCCACTTCGGCCGGCTGATTACCAGAACACTGGACGCTAGCACACAAATTAGACTTTATATGTGCACACATGTCAGGAACAGTCGCAGAAACCATGCAGAATGTTGCAGCGACATGCCGATCGTACGAAGATTTCAGAGAGAAGTTTCTCTCACGATATTGGTCCAGCAAAGCACAGAACAGAGTGAAGTACGAATTATTACAGAATCCATATTTTGAAAATTCAGGAGAGAAGAGTCCCGTGAAATTTTTCGAATTAATGGCAAAGATAAATCAATGCTTAGATGTACCATACAGTGACGGAGAGTTGATTAAATTATGCGCGATGAAGCTACCATTGAAATACCAGCAATCATTAGTAGGACGCGGAGGCAATGACGTCGAAGCATTTAAAGGTATTCTAGGGGAACTAGAGTTCATACTTTCGGAAGATGACGCAAGAAAAAGACGAAGCGCACGTGAAAACGAAAACAAAAAGCAGTGGAATCCACAAGACACAGTACGAAGAAACAATAATTACGAACCACGTGATAACTTCGCACCAAGAAACGACAACAGATTTCAACTACAAAACAGTTATGGATTTAGATGAGAATATGGCAATAACTATAATTCACCAAGGAACGGCAACCACTATTACAGAGGGAACAATGACAACCGTAACGGGTATTGGAGAACCAATAGACCGACAAGTTATCAACAAAGAAACCAATATCAACAAGCGGAGCAAGAAAAGAGAATACAGATAGAAGAGGTGGAGGTAAGACCACCAAACCCCGAAAAACGTTCGAATTGACAGCTAACCGCCGATGCCAAAGAGAATGACGCACCGACCCAGGATAATTGCAGCACCTTGAACAGAGAAGTAAATACTTTATCACGAGAAGAGAAGAAAAAAGAAACAAGTCCGCAGGGACCAGATGAAAACGAAGACAGGAAAATAACAATATCGTGTTCGGGAAAAATTAATTGGGAGAATACTGACGAGGAAGATGAATTACCAGAGGCATGCACGACGAATGTAGGAGGAAAGGACGAAGTAATGAGTATTGCAGAGCTATTTGAGATGGAAACCAGGGAAAGCGAATTCAATGAGGATAATGCGCAATCCACAGAAGTTGAAAAGAAGTTACTAGTGGGCATACAACCCAACGTATATAATGAAGGAAATTATGAAGCGATAATTAGAGCATTTAAATGCGATTATGTGGAAGTAGCGACGAAGAAGGAGAAGTTAGACGAGGATGAGGAAAAAGTAGAGGATGTTGAAGAAAGCGTAAATGAAGGAAGAAATAGAGAAGAGGAAATAAAAGAGAGAGAAGTAGCAGTCGAAGCTTATCCTACAGAAAGTTCGAATTCACAAGGGAAATTCCTGAAAAGACTCATGTATGATTCAATGGAGGATTCGTTGATGCAAGAAGAAGAAGAACAGAACCAACCCTTTCAAATTCAACCAATTGTGAAGGCCATGCTAAAGCATATCCCAGTCAATATTGTAATTGATAGCGGAAGTGAACTGACCGCGATCTCAGAAAATTTATTCATGCAGTGTAAAGTCAATGAGGAATTGCCAGTTCTGAAAACACGTAAGATTAAAGTAAGAGGTCCTATTAGAAACAATGCTGCGGAAGTTACGAGATAAACAAGGTTAACTCTTTCGTGTCAAGGTCAAAAGATCGAAGCCAACTTCGTGATCATACCTAAACTAACTGTAGATTTGATTATAGGTGCAGATTTTTTAATGAGAGACGAGCGATAATAGATGTGGTGGAATGTAGTGTAACATTCGGGAATGTCACACTTCTATTTGAGCAAAAGCTAAAATTAGAAGAAATACCAGTTATAAACAAACAATTAAGAATGATGCGACATAAAGAGGATGAGGAATTAGAATGGTATGCACAAAAGGGGGAATCGCCGCAACTCATGTTAGAAGTCCATAAAGAAATCGACGAAAAATTTCAAGAAGTTTCAAGGTATTTGGGAACACAATAAAAGAGAAGTAGAGGGTATTTTACGAGATAAAGCAGAGGTATTTGTACCTAGGACTGGCAGTATTAAACACTTTCAGTACAAGTTTGAAGTAAAACAGCACAAACCATTCAGAGTACCACCCTATACAATCCCATTAAGCTATAGGAATAAAGTATTCCAGGAGATATCTAAAATATTAGATGACGATATTATTGAACCAGCTACCTCCATATATAACAGTCCGCTCCATAGTGTGCAAAAACGAGATGGGAGCATCAGGTTAGTGCTTGATTCCAGACAGATCAACACAATCATAATCACTCAGGCAAATCGCCCAGAAAAATGAGAGGAATTGATACAAAACTTCCATTGTGCTAAGATATTTTCATCAATTGATTTACAGAGTAGTTTCTGGCAAATAGAATTGGCCCCAGAATGTAGAAAATTTACAGCATTTGTCGTATTCGGTAGATGTTACCAATTTAAACGATTGCCATTTGGTTTAAACATATCATCAGCAGCGTTTATTAGGGGATTTAATACTATACTCAGTCCTGAAATTTTACAAAAAATTACTTGTTATGTTGACGATGTGATTATAGCAGAACCCTCTTGGGAACATCACAACGACACATTAAATCAGTTTTTACAGATCATGAAAGAGCATGGGGTCACAGTAAATATAACAAAATCCAAATCTGGAAGGCGAGAGGTCAAATTTCTATGATACATAATTTCAGAGAGAGGTGTAATGCCCGACCCAGAAAAACTAATGGCAATCAAAGAATTCTGTACTCCATATAATAAGAAAACTCTCAGAGGATTTCTAGGTCTCACTGGATTTTATAAAAAATTTATTTGGATCGACTCTCTCGCAACACCACGCCTATGTGCATTGACTGAAAAAAACACGCCATGGGTATGGGATCAACCAGCCAATGAAGAACTTTTAAAAGTGAAAAACGCACTAACAACAGCACCGATTTTAGCACATCCTGATGTAACACAAAATTTTTGTATGGCCACTGATAGCGCGAAAACAGGTTTAGGAGTTGTTTTATTCCAAGAATACAAATAGATAGGGCTAAGATCATATAGAATAATTGCATTTGCCAGTCATGTACTCACAAAAAGCGAGAACAACTATTCAGTCATGGAGGTTGAAGAATTGGCCATTGTATGGGGCTTCCAACGTTTTCGACACTTCCTATTCGGAAGAAAAACAAAAGTATACACTGACCGCAAAGCATTAGAATTTCTGTTATCCGCCAAACTAACTCATGGGAGGCTAACCAGTGAATGTATTAGCAGATGCTTTATCACGATGTCCACAGGGTGCATCCAATAACATAGGTTTGGAAGCAGCAGAAGACCAGTTTACAATGTACTATATGAAACAAGTACCTTTCGAAAACTACATTACGACAGCAATGAAAAACATAGGCAAGGAACGGATAAGGATTCCGAAATACTAGGACTCAAACACAAGTGGAGAAGTAAGGATTTTCCAGACATTCGACAGCACTATCTCGTAAAAAACAATGTTTTAGTTTTTAGACGAAATGCTGCAACGAATGAATGGTTAACTTATATCCCAGATGATCTAATTAATAAGTACATATGGTGTACACATTTAAGTAATGGCCACTTTGGACCAAAGAAATGATTTTTAAAAATAAAAGAAACAAGCCATTTTCCTAATATGGAAAGACGAATTAGAAGAGTATTATCCAAATGCAAAAAGGGCTAAACACGTCAGTTTCCAAATCAAACCACCTATGTTTCCAATAATCCCTAAAAAATTAAAACAAATAGCTGCAACAGATATGATGGAGCCCCTCCCATGCACAAAAAATGGATATATTTTCATATTTGTCGTTTTGGAACTTATTTCTAAATATATTACCTTGACACCATTAAAATGGGCAACAGGACTTACTATAAGTAAAGCATTTAGACAAGATGTTCTCAGACAAGTAGGTTGAGTGGAACGAATAATTTCGGATAATGGCCCACAATACAAATCAGTGCAATGGCAGAACACGTTAAAACAACACAAAATAAAACCCATCTACATATCTAAGTACAAACCTAGCGTAAATCCAGCAGAACGATCTATGAAGGACATAGGCACTTTATGCCGATTATATGCAGGCAAAAGACACAACATTTGGGATATATACCTTAAAGATTTTCACGAAGTAATAAATGAAATGCCAGATAGCACTACACTACTACCTCCAGTTACTGTACTTAAAAATATTGAACCCCCAAACATAACAAGAGAAAATGTTGGATTTACTATTGTACCACATAGACAGCACAAACAATTCGTAGCAACAGCACTCTCCAACATCAGAAAGGCAGTCATTAAAAGAAAAGAAAGAGGAGATAGAACAGCAATTAAAAGAACATTCTCAGTAGGCCAGAAAGTATTTGTAAAAACACACCATCTCTCCAGCAAACAGAAACACAAAATACATAAGTTTTACGCTGCATAAAAAATGCCTGTCATAATTAGCCTAATTGCTCATGATAATGCTGTGGCAAAACCTTAGGACTTCACCATGTGAGCCACATTAAAAAGTTTGAAGATTAACTTTATTACTGGTAAATAATCAGCACAATATTTCAAGTTTATGTTGCAGATAAGATCGTCAGGAGAAAGAAGAATGAAGAGAGAGGAAGGTGGGAAAAAGAAAGTAGTTTCAATAAAAACAAAAACAAAAATAACACCAATACTACCACAGATTAAGGCGAAAGGATAAAGCGTAGATAGTCTAACAGGACGAAATACTAAAATGCTGTACACCATGACACTACACAAAAATAAAAAACGAATTTGAGGATTCTTGTAGAAGTTAAGACTCAAAATATCTTAGAATTGTAATATGGAAAGGGCACTGAAATTTGTAAAGCTTTTTAAGAAGGCGTAAAACAATGTAGGTACTAGATGTATGTTAGATGATTATAAGTAAAACTTTTTGTAAGAACCATTGTAAAAACTCCAGCAAGGACCAGATGCAACGACCCACAAGTTGCAACGCGAGAAGTATCAAGAAAGAAAAGGACGTATTTAGCAAGACACGATTCCTACAAGGCAGAAGCGTCGAGAGAAGGGAAAGGACTGTGAGACCAATAGAGGGCCATTGTAGCCGAAGTGGGCTGTAAATCTGCCCTTAAGTGGAACCCTGCTGAGACAGAACATGGAAGGCCAAGAGGGTCTTGGGATGTCCCGACTCAGCGAAGTGGGCAAAAAACGGCCCGACGAGAAGACCGCTTGGGCAAGCCACTACTGGCAAAAAAAATATGTGTAAAATTCACACTGCTGCTTTTAAACAGCACACTGATGCACGAAACTGAAGAAAACTTACACAAAGTAAAAATTACATGTCCAAACAATTTATCAAACTGTTACTAAGAGGAGAACTTCAAAGCGACTAGTTATCAATAAATATTCCCATATCCTGCCCAGAGAAGAACCAAGAATCAAGTAAGAAGCAGAGAAAAAGCAGGAAGAACAGATGTTGAAGATTTGCAAGATTGAGACCAAGAAAGAAGATGGGTGAAGAACAGACGACATGCCTTCCCAAATCCCTATCCTATTGTAATTTAGCCATCTGCAAAGTATCACAACGAAAAACGACCGCTTTCAGCGACACATAAAGATGCCTTTCATGCATACAAAGCCGGTAAACCATGAGACTCTGCACTCACACCGCCATTCCATTATGGGACCTCCACAACAGCAACACACCATTGCAAAGCCAACAAGGAACGATGAACGAAGCTGTACATCAAATACTTGCCCACATCCATCTCGCTCAAGTCCATCACCTTCATGCAAATACATTCGCCAACCTCCTGCTTAAACATTCATAGGATTGTGTGAATGTGTGAAATCAAATTATGTGATGTAGGAAATGTGCAAATGAAACATGTGAAAAACTAAATAAGTTAAGCACACCAGACAGCTAATAAACTACAAAATAACAGACAATGGACTTAAGTAAAAAATAGACTATCGATAACAATAAGTCATTAGTTCTGAATTGGACAGTATATGAAGAACAAAAGTAAGGGATAATAAACACTATATGCCACTTATTTTCTCCCCATAAAAATAAAAGAGTAACTACATTTTACTTATTTTCTCCTTATAAAAACAAATAATAAAAAAGTATCTTGTTGGATGTTTTCCCTTTTTTTAACATTTGTACCATTTGTTAGGATAATATCTCAATACTTGTGTATGTATATTTCTTTGTCAAAGCAATTCTTGGAAATAATTCTTATTTGTTAGTGTAACAATGTTGAAATGAGTGTCTAGAAACAAAAACATTTTACTTGTACATGATATTTAGAAAATGTGTTAGGAATAGATTTTACTTAACATTTATAACAAAAAATATTTCTAGGAAAATCGATGTGAAAGACTCCTCACTTTCGATAACAAACTTCTTAAAAAACTAACTTTACACTTAAGTAAAGAAAGAAAATAATTAAAAATTAATAATAATAATAACATAAATATATTCTTCTCTTGTCAATATAAACATATTTTTGAGAATAATTTGGAAGAATATAAAAATATAAATTAGTAATACAAACTAGCATTGAACCAGAATAATGTGGCTGAACAGTAGGCAATAAAATTTAGATAAAGGAATAATTTTTGACTGACTTAGACAACGATTCAATCATTGCCTAACTTCAGTGCAAAAATTAAGTTTGAAGGGTGGTGATATGTAAGGTGTCGGGCAAATCCAACACCTTCCATAAAAACACTGACATGATAGCAAATCCGGCAGTATGTCACATAGCTCCAAAAATATCCTGACATTAAGTTAAGCAAAGTAATATGATCAACGAGTGAGCAAAGGGAATACCACAAACTAACACAAGAACGCCTAAATGCATGTCATACCCTCCCACCGTGAAACAGACGCAGTTCCGAGCGGAGAAACGAGAACAGAAGCCGAGAGCAGAACCGTGTTAAGCTAGAAGGCCCTACGAAAAGGGATGGACACCCACGTCGCCAGCCGACTGCCAAGATCACCCCCAGCCCATGTTAAAAGATAGAGCCCTGCAGCCCATGTTAAAAGATGGAGCCCTCCAGAAGAAAGGTATAGATCTTACGATAACACTAAAAGGGCCATGCCAGCTGCAAGTTTTAGCGTGAGACTTTTTCGCATCTCTGTTACGTTGCAAACGTTAAAAACATTGCCCCACCACGAAATGTATAACGTTTGTCATTGGATAGACAGAATTTTGTAGGCTGAGCTTAAGGTTAACATTGAGACCCTGATTGGTCAGTTGAAAACACAGCCAGATAGCCTTTTTTAAACCAACTTTGGTAAACTGTAGTAAGGAGAAGTTAGGAGAGAGTTGCTTCCGAGACGGCGAGCTGTATGGAGCTGCGCCGCCTGCCGCCCCTGACGCTGCCTAACCAACGACAAAGCAATGAACGAACGTGATGCCGCATAACAGCGCATAAAGCTTCACTCAGAACTGCAGAAGTCTCGTCTGTTACACCCCCTTTTTACGTAATACTAGTGTCGATCGTCAATTAAATCTCATGGTGTTCACATTTGTTACTTGAAGTAAAAATCTGTAACGCAATGATTTTTCTGTTATATAATTATTGAGAAACCACATCAGCCACTGTAATTTACGACAAGTTATATAAGTAATTAAAGATAATTGAGGGTCACTGTAGACCATTTTGATAGTTTTCTCTTTTGTGAAACTTAATTTAAACCTAGATTATAGATGTGATATGGCATAGGTCATCCTTCGATCCATTGTAGAACGTGGAAACCCATCCAGGGAATATTCGTTCACATTTTTGATGAACGCAGTTGGTTTTTATCATCCTGTATTAAAACATTTCCTTTTATCAATAGGGCAATTTATAAACAATGTTTTGTGAGTAGAATAAAATTTCCTATGGTTAAATTAACTGCATTTTCGACGTTATTTTACCAGCTAACTAAGAATAGGAAAGCTTTGAACCCCTTCCACTAAATTTAGTTAGTATTAAGATTCTTTTAGAGGGAGTGCAGTGGAGCTGACGCAGAAATCATTAAGTATTTGGTTATATCATCGCTAGTCTCACTGAACTCTTCTGAACTCTACATGTCACGTGTGGTCTGGCGTCTCTTTAACAGCAACAGGTCCCAGGTTCAAACTAGTCAATTCCCTAAAAAACACGCTCAGAGCGTCGTTGCGTGAAAGTGGTAGGGATACACGACTTAGAACATACAGACACCACGCAGAATGTTAGAATTTCATAGCAGGTGACAGTTGACCATCAAGTAAAGTGCGAACTCACACTCGTCCATCATCTTTATCGCTTAGCAGGGCTACTAGATCACTCAGTACTCGATTAAACTACTGACCTGCAGTGAAACAGCCAAATAACACACCACAGTCGATCACTGTTGACCTCCATAGTGTGCTAGTGTAGCAGTGATCGGTGTTATCGCAAGCCATACTACATGTTCTGATCCATCGAAAGGGACCCTGAGGCCATCTTTTAATGCACACGGTATTGACATGGTCCATGTTGCCTACAGCATTTCGTATATAACCTACGATGCGTACCATACACCGAGGTGAGAAAGGTCATGGAACAGCGATACCCACATACACAGTGTACAAAAGGCACTGCTATGGCGAAGGTATCGTTTGTAATTAGGCGATTCAGCTGGAAAACTTTCCGATCTGATTAAGGCCGCACGACGGGAATTAACAGATTCTGAACACGGAATGGTACACTACTGGCCATTAAAAATGCTACACCAAGAAGAAATGAAGGTGATAAACGGGTATTCATTGAACAAATATACTAGAACTGACATGTGATTACATTTTCACGCATTTTGGGTGCATTGATACTGAGAAATCAGAACCCAAAACAACCACCTCTGGCCGTAATAACGGCCTTGATACGCCAAGGAATTGAGTCAGAGCTTGGATGGCGTGTACAGGTACAGCTGCCCTTGAAACTTCATCGCGATGCCTCAGTTCATCAAGAGTAGTGACTGGCGTGTTGTGACGAGCCAGTTGCTCGGCCACCAATGACCAGACGTTTCCAGCTGGTGAGAGATCTGGAGAATGTGCTGGCCAGGGCAGCAGTCGAACATTTTCTGAATCCAGAAAGGCCCGTACCGGATCTGCAACATGTGGTCGTGCATTATCCTGCTGAAATGAAGGGTTTCGCTGCGATCGAATGAAGGGTAGAGCCACGGGTCGTAACACATCTGAAATGTAACGTCCACTGTTCAAAGTGCCGTCAATGGGAACAAGAGGTGACCGAGACGTGTAATCAATGGCACCCCATACCATCACGCCGGGTGATATGCCAGTATGGTGATGACGAATACACGCTTCCATTGTGAGTTCACCGTGATGTCGCCAAACACGAATGTGACCATCATGCTCCTGTAAACAGTACCTGTATTCATCTGAAAAAATGACGTTTTGCCATTCGTGCACCCAGGTTCGTAGTTCAGTACACCATCGCAGGCGCTCCTGTCTGTGATGCAGCGTCACGGGTAACCGCAGCCATAGTCTCCGAGCTGATAGTCCACGCTGCTACAAACGTCGTCGAACTGTTCGTGCAGATGGTTGTTGTCTTGCAAACGGCCCCATCTGTTAACTCAGGGATCGAGACGTGGCTGCACGATCTGTTACAGCCATGCGGATAAGATGCCTGTCATCTCGACTGCTAGTGATACGAGCCCGTTGGGATCCAGCAATGCGTTCCGTATTACCCTCCTGAACCCACCGATTCCATATTCTGCTAACAGTCATTGGATCTCGACCAACGCGAGCAGCAATATCGCGATACCATAAATCGCAATCGCGATAGGCTACAATCCGAGCTTTATCAAAGTCGGAAACTTGATGATACGCATTTCTCCTCCTTACACGAGACATCACAACAAAGTTTCACCAGGCAACGCCGGCAACTGCTGTTTGTGTATGAGAAATCGGTTGGGAACTTTCCTCATGTCAGAACGTTGTAGGTTTCGCCACCGGCGCCAACGTTGTGTGAATGCTCTGAAAAGCTAATGATGGGCATATCACAGCATCTTCTTCCGTTGGTTAAATTTCACGTCTGTAGCACGTCATCTTCGTGGTGTAGCAATTTTAATGGCCAGTAGTGTAGTTGGAGCTACACGCATGGGACATTACATTCCGGAAATCGTTATTGAATTCAGTGTTCTACGATCAACTGTGTCAAGGGTGTGCCGAGAGTATAACATTTCAGGCATTTCCTGTAACCATGAACAATGCGGTGGCGGTGGCAGTGGCAGACGGCCTTCCCTGAATGACCGAGAGCAGCGACGTTTGCGTAGCGTTGCCAGTGCTAACAGAGAAGCAAATCAGGCTGGAATAATCTCAGAAATAAATGTGAGATGTACGACGAACGTATCCGGTGGGACACTGCGGCGAAATTTGGCGTTAATGGGCTATGGCAGTAGACGACCGACACGAGTGCCTTTGCTAACAGCACGATATCGCCTGTAACGACTCTCCTGGGCTCTTGACAATATCTGTTGGACCGTAGCGAACTAGAAATCCGTGACGTGGTCAAATGAGTCTCGATTCCACTTGTTAAGAGCTGAGGTAGAGTTCGAGTGTGGTGTAGACCCCACTAAGCCACGGACCCAAGTTGTCAACAAGGCATTGTGCAAACTGGTGGGGGCTCCATAATGGTGTGGGCTGTGTTTACATGGAATGGACTGGGTCCTCTGGTGTAACTGAGCCGATTTTCGGTTACTTGCAAACCGTTTTGAGCTATTCACGGATTTCATGTTCCCAAACAACGTTGGAATTTTTATAGATGACAATGTGCCATGCAATCGGCAGACGATTGTTCGTGGTTAGTGTCAAGAACATTCTGGACAATTCGAATGATGATTTGGCCTCCCAGATAGCCCGAAATGAATCCCTTCGAACGTTTATGGGACGTAATCAAGCGGATAGTTCGTGGGCAAAATCCTATACAGGCAACACTTTCGCAATTGCGAACGACTATAGAGACAGCAACGCTCAGTATTTCTGCAGGACATTTCCTACGACTTGCTGAATCCATGCCACGTCGATCTGCTGCACTACACTGGATAAAAGGAGGTCCCATACAATGTTAGGAGGTATCTCATGACTTTTGTCACCTCAGTGCAGATGCCCTAGCCAGCCGTTGCCGGTCACCGCATGATTACTGGATAACTGCAACCGACTGATACAAGCTGTGGCTTCATCTTATGCAAGCCATCGGACCCCAGCAACTACGTATGCCCACCGTTCTGCAATCAGCGGCGGGGAAGCCGCTTTAGCTTTACAGCAGAAGGATTACGCGACACCTGGGGAGCCTACACGACAGCATGCAGGGCCTAGGTGTCCTCCCTGAAGGCAACGGGGACCGAGCGCTGTGAAGCGGGGAACTACTGTGGAGTCCGGATAAGCATCGTCACTCATTCAGCGCCCGCTGGTGTAGCCATCAGCACAGTGACTATCATTCAACAGGACCGCTTGCCGCACGGTCCTTCATCTACCACCGCCAGCACTGGGTATCGAACTGGTACGCTTCTCACTACTGCCCACTTAGTGAGAGCCGTTCCCAGACGCCTCCGTCAACACATCTGGTGGCCGGAGTTCTCTCCCTGGATGACACTGTCGTCGCCGCAAGCTGCTCCCGGGACATCACTAACAAGGGGATCGCACCTACGCGTCGTCAACACTGTTGCACAGTGAAACCACACTAAAGCGCCAAAGAAACTAGTATAGGCATGCCTATTCAAATACAGAGATATATAAACAGGCAGAATAGGGCGCTGCGGTCGCCAATGACTATATAAGACAACAAGAGTCTGGCGCAGTTATCAGATCGGTTCCGATGCTACAGTGGCAGGTTATCAAGATTTAAGTGAGTTTGAATATGTTGTTGTACTCGGCGCGCGAGCGATGGGAGACAGCATCTCCGACGTAGCGATGATGTGAGGATTTTCCCGTACGAGCATTTCACGAGTGTACCGTGAATATCGGGAATCCGGTGAAACACCAAAT
This sequence comes from Schistocerca americana, assembly GCF_021461395.2. Classification (NCBI taxonomy): domain Eukaryota; kingdom Metazoa; phylum Arthropoda; class Insecta; order Orthoptera; family Acrididae; genus Schistocerca; species Schistocerca americana. Next base: position 525,438,748 of record NC_060125.1, on the reverse strand, counting down.
CTCCGACATCGCAGCGGCCAGAAAAAGATACTGTAACAACGGGACCAACGACGACTGAAGAAAATCGTTCAACGTGACAGAAGTGCAACCCTTCCATAAATTGCTGGGCCATGAACAAGTGTCAGCTTGCGAACCATTTATCGAAACATCATCGATATGGACTTTAGGAGCCGAAGGCCCACTCATGTACTGCACGACACAACGCTATATGCCTCGTCTGGCCCGTCAACTCAAACATTGGACTGTTGATGACTGGAAATATGTTGCACGGTCGGACAATTCTCTTTTCAAATTCTATCGAGCGGATGGACGTGTATGGGTATGGAGACAATGTCATTAATCCATGGATCCTGCATCTCAGCAGGAAACTGTTCAAGCTAGTCGAGGCTCTGTAATGGTGTGGGTCGTGTGCAGTTGGAATGATATGGGACCCTGTGATAGGTCTATATGCGACTCTTACAGGTGGAACGTACCTGTAAGCATCCTGCCTGATTGCTTACATCCATTCATGTCAATTCCGACGGCCTTGGGCAATTCTAGCAGGACAATGCGACACCCCACACGTCCAAAATTGTTACAGAGTGGCTCCAACAACACTCTTCTGCGTTTAAACACTTCCGCTGGTCACCAGACTCCGCAGACATGAACATTATTGAGTATATCTAGGATGCCTTGCATCATGCTGTTCAGAAGAGGCCTCCACCCCTTCGCACTCTTAAGGATTTATGGTCAGCCCTGCAAGATTGATGATGTTAATTTATTCAGACATTAGTCGAGTCCATTCTATGCCGTGTTGCCACACTTCTGCGTGCTCCCGGGGGCTCTGCACGATATTAGCCAGGTGTACCAGTGTGTACCAGTTTCTTTGACACTTCAGCGTATATGGTTCCAGAGACCTTTTCAAGTCTCAAACACCCACGATGTATACATTTGGGCTGAAGCGCCGAATGAATATTCGAACTCGGGTCGTTTGTTCACTACGCGCACATTCGCTAACCAATACGCCACCCAAGCTCAGAGACTTTGCACAACCGTATGGACCCCTGTAGTACGCCTCCCTCCTCACTCAGCATTCCCATTCAGGTTTCAGTCGACTTCGCATTCTCCCTATACTCGAACAGCATTGCAGAGGCTCTCCAACTGTATTGCAATAGCAGCTCAGCATCGAACGAAACGGGGGATCCTGTCTGGAAACCAGATATAGGTGCTTTAATCGTATGAAACTGCAAGGGTGACTCAAATGAAAACCTTAAATTTGTAACAAATCGAAATTTCGCGCCGTTGTCCTCTAAGTTGGTAAGCGTGCTGCAAACAGCGTGCAGAGTGGCCCGTAGGTGGCAGCATAGTGCAGATTCACACATACCGTCGCAGCATCAGTATAAAGATGGCTTCTCCACTTGCGTCATGCACCAGGGAAGAACAGTGTTCTGTTATTCGGTTTTTGCGTAGTGAAAGTGCGAAACTTATTGAAATTCATCGTCGAATGAAGGTTTAGTACGGTTATGCATGTTTGTCACAGCAGAAAGTCTACGAATGGAGTAGGAAGTTCGCAAATGATGTGACTTCAGTGAAAGGTGCTCCTCGTCCAGGTCAGGCACAACGAATTGTGACTCCACAGAACATTGCAGCAGTTGACGCAATACTGAAGGAAAACAGCCGAGTGACACTGAATGACATTGCAGCATGTTTACAGATTAGTTATGGGTCAGCACACCACATTGTGCATGATGTACTCCAGTTTCCCAAAGTGTCTGCAAGATGGGTGCCACGGCAGCTGACTCCTGAAATGAGAGAACGACGTGTTGATGGTTGTGAAGAATTACTTCGGCGCTTTATACGAGAAAGTGATGGCTTCCTTGCCAGAATCGTTACTGGGGACGAAACCTGGGTTCACTTCCACTAACCGGAAATGAAGAAAGCGAGCAAGGAATGGCCCCATTCCTCATCACAAAAACCACAGAAGTTTCGAACAGAACCATCAGCAGGGAAGGTTATATTGACTCTCTTTCGGGACGCAAAATGCGTCATTTTGGAGCATTACATGCCTAGAGGGACCACTGTCACCAGTGCATCATACACAGATCTCCTAAAAAATAATCTGCGGCCTGCAATCAAATCAAAGCAGCGTGGATTGCTGTCAGCAGGTATCCTTTTGAAACATGACACTTCCCGTACAACAGTTGCAACAATCACAGACCTGCATTTTGAGTGTCTTCCTCATCCACCATACTCACCAGAGCTTGCCCCACGTGATTTCCTTATGTTTGGACCACTCAGAGACGCAATGGGAGGAAAGAATGCCGTTCTGGTGAAGAGGTACGCCACGTGGTGCATGAGTGGTTGCGCGGTCTACCAAAAGAATTTTTTTCTAAAGGAATTTATGCACTTCGTAAGCGTTGGGGGACTTGCATTGAGCGTGGGGGAGATTATGTTGTACCACTTCTGCACAATAAATAATATTTAAAAAAGTATTTAAGGTTTTCATTTGAATCACCCTCGTATGTAGTTCTTGAGACCATTTCGAGTCTCAGACATGAATGATGTATGAATACAGTACCAAGGACGGGACTCGAATCAGGGTCTCCTGCTCACTAGTCCTGGGTTTCAGGCAGTACCCCCTGTTCCGTTAGATGCTGAGGTGCTATTCCAGTACAGTCGGAGAGCGTCTGCAATCTTTTTAGGAGTATGCGGGAAATACGAAGAGGGCTGAGTGCAGTTGTTCAGAGCCACTGTGCCAGGGTGAGGTAGTGGTTACCCCCTCTGCCTAGTGAGGTGGAGACCCGCGTTGTTGATACTTTAGTTTGGAACCGCGCGACCGCTACGGTCGCAGGTTCGAATCATGCCTCGGGAAAGGATGTTTGTGATGTCCTTAGGTTACTTGTGGCTAAGTAGTCCTAAGTTCTAGGGGACTGATGACCTCAGAAGTTAAGTCCCATGGTGCTCAGAGCCAATTGAACAATTTTGTTAGTACACTACTGGCCATTAAAATTGTTACACCAAGAATAAGTGTAGATGATAAACGGGTATTCATTGGACAAATATATTATACTAGAACTGACATGTGATTACATTTTCACGCAATTTGGGAACATATATCGTGAGAAATCAGTACCCAGAACAACCAGCTCTGGCCGTAATAACGGCCTTGATACGCCTGGGCTTTGAGTCAAACAGAGCTTGGATGGCGTATACAGGTACAGCTGCCCAAGCAGCTTCAACACGATGCCTCAGTTCATCAAGAGTAGTGACTGAAGGGTAGAGCCACGGGTTGTAACACATCTGAAATGTAACGTCCACTGTTCAAACTGCCGTCAATGCGAACAAGAGGTGACCGAAACGTGTAACCAATGGCACCGCGTACCATCACACCGCGTGATATGCCAGTATGGCGATGACGCATACACGATTCCAATATGCGTTCACCGCGATGTAGCCAAACACGGATGCGACCATCATGATGCTGTAAACAGAAACTGGATTCATCCGAAAACATGACGTTTTACGATTCGTGCATCCAGATTCGTCGTTGAGTACACAATCGCAGGCGCTCCTGTTCGTGATGCAGCTTCAAGGGTAACCGCAGCCATGGTCTCCGAGCTGATAGTCCATGCTGCTGCAAACGTCGTCGAACTGTTCGTGCAGATGGTTGTTGTCTTGGAAACGTCCCCATCTGTTGACTCAGCGATCGAGACGTGGCTGCACGATCCGTTAGAGCGTTGCGGATAAGACGCCTGTCATCTCGACTGCTAGTGATACGAGGCCTTTGGGATCCAGCAAAGCGTTCCGTATTACCCTCCTGAACCCACCGACTCCATATTCTGCTAACAGTCATTGGATCTCGACCAACGCGAGCAGCAATGTCGCGATACGATAAACCGCAATCGCGATAGGTTACAGTCCGACCTTTATCAAAGTCGGAAACCTGATGGTACGCATTTCTCCTCCTTACAAGAGGTATCACAACAATGTTTCACCAGGCAACGCCGGGCAACTGCTGTTTGTGTTGAGAAATCGGATGGAAACTTTCCTCATGTCAGCACGTTGTAGGTACCGCCACCGGCGTCAACCTTGTGTGACTGCTCTGAAATACCTGATCATTTGCATGTCACAGCATCTTCTTCCTGTCGGTTAAATTTCGTGTCTGTAGCATGTCATCTTCGTGGTGTAGCAGTTTTAGTGACCAGTAGTGTACTTCTAAGTCTAGGGGCCTGATGACCTCCAATGTCACGTCCCAAAGTGCTCAGCCCCGCAGCACAGTTTACAGCTGTGGCCACAGTCCTGACAGTGCACCATGCTACTGCTGATCGGCGATGTGTAGCATCACAGTGTCGTAAACAGTGTGTAAAGAGTGCGCGATTGCAACGCCAGCTTTGCTGAATTGCTCCTACTCCCATTAAAGAACCCGCACTATCGGGATGAAGAGGCTGGAACAGCCATCCTCTTAAGCGCACGACTGTATCCGTGCCATTACATAACGCTGCGAATTCGTCACATCTACACTATCTCATCAAAAGTATCCTGAAACCTATTAGTGGACATTACTATGGTGTGTCTACCCTAGGCTCTTATAACGACTTGAACTCGGCTGGTGACACTTTCAGTGAGGTGTGTGAATGCCTGTGGAGGAAATGCGTGCAATTCTTCCTCAAAAGGCCGAAACCGAGGTGTTGGTAAAGGACACTGTTTTATGGAGCGAAGTCGACGTTCTACCTTATCCTACAGCTGCTGCATTAGATCGAGCCAGTCAGTTTCAGAATGTTACTATCCACAAATCATTTCGCCGCAGACACTGCTATATGACAGGGTCCACTGTCGTGCTTATACAGACCATCACCGTCTCCAAACTGTTCTTCTTCAGTATGCAGTAGACAATGCTGTAATATCTGTTCATATCCTGGAAGAGGATGTAGATGAAGAGGAAATGAGAGATATGACACTGCGTGAAGAGTTTGACAAAGCACCGAAACACCTCAGTCGAAACAAGGCCCGGCCGTGCGGTTCTAGGCGCTTCAGTCTGAAACTGCATGACCGCTACGGTCGCAGGTTCGAATCCTGCCTCGGGCATGTATGTGTGTGATGTCCTTAGGTTAGATACGTTTAAGTAGGTTCTAGGGGACTGATGACCTTAGAAGTTAAGTCCCATAGTGCTCAGAGCCATTTTTTTTTAAATAAGGCCCCGGGAGTAGACATCATTCCATTAGAACTACTGATAGCCTTGGGAGAGCCAGTCCTGACAAAACTCTACCATCTGGTGAGCAAAATGTATGAGACAGGAGAAATACCCCAGACTTCAAGAGGAATATAATAATTCAAATCCCAAAGAAAGAGGGTGTTGACAGATGTGAAAATTACAGAAATATCAGTTTAATAAGTCACGGTTGCAAAATACTAACACGAATTCTTTACAGACGAATGGAAAAACTGGTAGAAGCCGACCTCGGCGAAGATCAGTTTGGAGTCCGTAGAAATGCTGGAACACGTGAGGCAATACCGATCGTAGGAATTATCTTAGAAAATAGATTAAGGAAAGGCAAACCTACGTTCCTAACATTTGTAGACTTAAGGAAAGCTTTTGACAATGTCGACTGGAATACTGTCTTTCGAATTCTGAAGCTGGCAGGGGTAAAATACAGGGAGCGAAAGGCTATTTACAATTTGCACAGAAACCAGATGGCAGTTATAGGAGTCGAGGGACATGAAAGGGAAGCAGTGGTTGGGAAGGGAGTGAGGCACGGATGTAGCCTCTCCCCAATGTTATTCAATCTGTATATTGAGCAAGCAGTAAAGGAAACAAAAGAAAAATTCGGGGTAGGTATTAAAATCAATGGAGAAGAAATAAAAACTTTAAGGTTCGCCGATGACATTGTAATTCTGTCAGAGACAGCAAAGGACTATGAAGAGCAATTGAACGGAATGGACAGTGTCTTGAAAGGCGGATATAAGATGAACATAAAAAAAGCAAAACGAGGATAATGGAATGTAATCGAATTAAATCGGGTGATGCTGAGGGAATTTGGTTATGAAATGAGACGTTTAAGTAGTAAAGGAGTTTTACTATTTGGGGACCAAAGCAACTGATAATGGTCGAAGTAGAGAGGATATAACATGCAGACTGACAATGGCAAAGAAAGCTTTTCTGAGGAAGAGAAATTTGTTAACATCGAGTATAGATTTAAGTGTCAGAAAGTCGTTTCTTAAAGTATTTGAATGGCGTGTAGCCATATATGGTATTGAAACGTGGAAGATAAATAGTTTAGACAAGAAGAATAGAAGCTTTCGAAATGTGGTGCTACAGAAGAATGCTGAAGATTAGATGGATAGATCACATAACTAATGAGGAGGTATTGAATAGAATTGGGAAGAGAAATTTGTGGCTCAACTTGACAAGAGGAAGGGATCGCTTGGTAGGACATATTCTGTGGCATCTTGGGATCACCAATTTAGTACTGCAGATCAGCGTGGAGGGTAAAAATCCTAGAGCAAGACCAAGAGATGAATACACTAAACAGATTCAGAAGGATGTAGGTTGCAGTAGGTACTGGGAAATGAAGAAGCTTGCACAGGATAGAGTAGCATGGAGAGCTGCATCAAACCAGTCTCATGACTGAAGACCACAACAACAACAACAACCCTTCCGCGCCGGCCGAGGTGGCCGAGCGGTTCTAGGCGCTACAGTCTGGAACCGCGCGACCGTTACTGTCGCAGGTTCGAATCCTGCCTCGGACATGGATGTGTGTGATGTCCTTAGGTTAGTTAAGTTTAAGTAGTTCTAGGTTCTAGGGGACTGATGACCTTAGAAGTTAAGCCCTGTAGTGCTCAGAGCCATTTTTTAGCCAACCCGTCCGGATTCAGCGTTTCCACGGTTACAGCAAAGCGACCAGACCACAGCCACGAAAAACACCTCTCACTGTAACAGCACCTGCTCTGTACTTCATATTGCAGATAATGGCTGGTAAAGTTCTCCAGGCATTCGTGAAACCCAAACCTGTTCATCGGATTACCATTGGTTATAGCGTCCAGTGGACCGCTGTGCAGTGACGTCGATCTTTGCAACGCACCATGCGTCGCTTTGGCACCAGAAAAGTGCAGCTTTGGAGGAGCTGCACAACCACTGTACCCATTGTAAGTAGGCTGTTTATGTTTTCTCTATGTAAGTAGGCTGTTTATGTTTTCTTATTGGCAACGTTACGTAGCGCTCAATATGAAAATCACTGGCTGTGCTGTGTGCAGTCTGTGGCTAGTTTACATTGTTGTCTGCCATTGTAGTGTTAGGCAGCTGGCTGTGAACAGCGCGTAGCGTTGCGCAGTTGGAGGTGAGCCGCCAGCAGTGGTGGATGTGGGGAGAGAGATGGCGGAGGTTTGTAATTTGTCATGAACTGCTATATTTATATATGATGATATCAAGGTAAATACATTGTTCGTTCTCTATTAATATCTTTCATTTGCTAACTATCCCTATCAGTAGTTAGTGCCTTCCATAGTTTGAATCTTTTATTTAGCTGGCAGTAGTGGCGCTCGCTGTATTGCAGTAGCTTGAGCAGCGAAGATTTTTGTGAGGTAAGTGATTTGTGAAAGGTATAGTTTAATGTTAGTCAGGGCCATTCTTTTGTAGGGAATTTTGAAAGTCAGATTGCGTTGCGCTAACAAAATATTGTGTGTCAGTTTAAGCACAGTCTTGTATAATTGTTGTAAGGGGACGTTTCATATGTCGACCCTTAGCCTAGGATACCTCATTGGAATCTTCTGATTTTTTCTTGTAGTTTGTGTATTTAGTGTAGCTTTTGTTTATTGCTAGCGCGTAATTGTAGAGAGAATCCCCTTTGTAGTTGTAGCCTTTCATTGTTGTACAGTAAAACAGTTGTGGCATGCATATAGATTTGCACCAAGTATTTCGCAGCTACGCTTGCAATTAACTAGATATTATTTTCAGTGCTATGTTAATGTGTTCTCCTATTTTTGCACTTCAAATTGTGCTTTTCTGTGTTATCGTGTGAAATATTGTGACAATTATGGCGTGTGAAAAACGTAACACTACGCTCCAAAGTAAATTGAGAAATGATAGTGACGACGAGCGTAGCTTGCCAGCACCACTGGGTAATGAATTAACTAATGTTCAAAGTAGTAATTTGGTAATTGCGCATAGGGAAATGGAGCGGGCGGCAAACAATGGTGTAGACAGTGAAACAGGTAGTGAACAGGGAAGCGTTATCGATCGATTGGTCGGCAACAGCTCGCCTCAGGAATCGGGAATGACAGAACACAATATTGCAAATACTACAAACTCAGGTTTTGGGTTCTCACCGTTTTCTCAAATGAGTCAAGACACATTTTCCGCTTGTCAAAATGTGAATGTTGCCGGTGCAAATTCACTGCCGAAAAGCACTGAGGAACATGTTTCAGACACCAGTGCATTGTTATTACAATTAATGCAACAAATGGGACAAAAGCTTGAAAAGTTAGACACAATGGAACAAAATCAGAGACAAACACAGCAAAAGTTAGACGCAGTGGAACAAAATCTTCAAAAGTTAGACACAATGGAACAACACCAGAGACAAACACAGCAACAGTTAGACGCAATGGAGCCAAATCTTCACACCACACTTGAACAAACACGCGAAGATTTAACTACTGAGTTACATAACATTGAATCGAAATGTCAAAAAGTCTGTAATGACGTAAAAACACAAATTTGTGAGCATTTTCAACCTATTTTTTCGCGGCATGAAAATGCATTACAGAATCACGAAGCAGCCATAAAAGAACTGCAAATTATTGTTCATGAAAATCATGAGACCTTGCAAGCTAAATTTGACTCAGTTGCATCTACCGATTCGGTTACGCAACTTGCAAAAACTCAGGAAAACTTAAAGGACAAAGTAGATACTCTGAAACTTGGTTCAGAAAAACACACTGAGGAAATAAGTATACTATCGGAGAAAGTAGCCGAACTTTCGGATCAGTTCACTAATTTATCTACAAAGGTAGATGATGATCTGAATGACACAACACCTGTAGCCTTCACTGACACAGAAGAGTATGAACAAATTAGGAAATTCAAACAAAATCAGAATCAAATTAATACACAACACCAAAGAGAAATCCGGGAAGTACAAGATCAGCTGACACAGGTAATACAAGAATTACGTATTTCAGAGGACACTCGCGCTCCAACACGGGAAGAGGGACTTAGAAACACGGAAAAGCTGCAAAATAATAACACAGGGCATTTCGGAAGTAATGAAAGAAATTGGGAATGTGCACCGAATTTTGAGATGGAACGGCCGACACGACCTAACAATGACCGATATGCGACTCGCCGTCATGATGATTTTGACTATAAGCTGTTCATTACTACACGTAAATTCAAAACATTTAAGAATTCTGGCAACGACATTCATCCACAAGCATGGCTCCATCAATTCTCTCATTGTTTTCCTCCCAACTGGTCGTTAGAACACAGATTAGAATTTATGTGTGGCTACTTGGAGAATGAACCAGCTGTAAGAATGCGATCGGTCATTCACGATTGCCACAGTGAAGGAGAATTTTACCATGCCTTCCTCTCAGCATATTGGTCTCAAGCCACACAAGACCGCGTAAAACATGGCATCATAATGATGAAACATTTCGAACAATCTGAATTTTCCAGTCTTGTGAAATATTTTGAAGACATGTTGCACAAGAATCAGTACCTGTCAAACCCATACAGCCCCTCAGAACTCATCCGCATTTGCTTAATCAAATTGCCTGAACATTTACGACATATTATTTTAGCAGGACATTGCAAAGAAGACATTGAGGCTTTTCAGGGACTCCTACAAGAATTAGAAATTCACACAGACAGTCGCGGGATGCGAAAACAAGAAAACAGTCACTACAGGTCACATCCGTCACAATTCCGTGACGACAGAAACAATAACTGGCCACGACAAGCCTATTCTTACAACGCAAATCGTGACCAAAACAGACACCACCCATATGACAACCATTGGCAGAGTAATAGTTACAGAGAAAGATCGCTTTTCCGTAGTAATGACTATCACAGAGACAATCAGAGAAACAGACAATATGGGAACCAAAACAAGTATTATCAAGGAAGGCAGAATAACTTCAGACGCAACAGTTCGGCGCAGAGTTACGATTCAGGGAGAAATTCTCCACCACATGACCGACAAACAAGAAACTATGTAAACTACCGACAAAACGACAGACGTGAATTTCATCAGAACTGGCGGGATTCTAACAGAGCTGGGCCCTCTCGGAAAGGCGAATTTGTGGAAGTTAGGCCTCCTAATCCCAGTAACGACGCGCGGCAACAAAGAGACAGACAATGACTCGCACCGCAGGCATACACGTGCGCCGGCTGGCTCCGAGAAAAATAACATTATATCTGGTACTGCTAATGAGATTTTAATGCAACATTTTGGTTTACTTGAAAATATATTCTGGATTTAAAGTACTTTCTGAGAGATACCAGATGACACAGAGGTTTGTTTATGGGACAGCTACACGATTTATATCACGACGTTACTAATGTGTGACAATTTACATTGTTGCTTTTGCGGAGTATCTGTTTTATATCTGCACAGTTTTCTGAATTCTTCTGGAAAGAAAAACATGTTTTAGTAGTAACTTTTGTGGTATAGCAACAATGAGACAGCCTTTTTCGTGGCACAACATTACGTTACTGTACAGTACTTTCTTCATCACGCCAATAAGCATAATAACTACGATATCTATACGCAAAGCATTTCACTTTTGTTTATTATGAGGTAAGTACATTGACTTCTGCAGAACTTAGCTTTCGGAGGACGATAACTACTACACTTCCACACAGATTATGTTGCAACAAGACACACATTTAGCGCTACAGGACACGCATTTGAGTGATTAATTTTGTACTTTAAAAATTTATTTTTTAAGATATTTGAAGTACAATGATACGAAGTTTTTCCATGATACATTTCATTCCATTGCTGTAATCTGTAACACCTGAGGGTATAATTACATTAATCCTCAGGGGGGTACACGCTTACTTTGTGTACCATGTGTGTGGCAACCACAAGGAACCCTAGCTAATATGGTATTTGCTTATACAACTTTACACATCGGTACCATATTTCTCTAACACACAAATTACACAGCTATCTGATCATGTAACTGAGAGATAAACTTTTTTTATTACATCAGTGACAGATGTTTACGCAATTACACAGTTGGATAACTTCACACTTATGAAACTGTATTTTGTCTGTACTTTGTAAACTGTTCATATTTTTTCGGAATCATTGTGATACTATGAGAGCTTTGAATGATGTATTTGGTATGAGATCATGATTTTTAAAGTACGTTTGAGGCAGCTGACACTTTTGACATGAGCAGAGAATTATTTTAGGCTTAGAAATTATTGGAGGAAGTTACGACGATTTTGAGATTTGACTGACGTGTTATGATGTTATTATTACGACGACGATGTGTATTATGTTGTTGAGGAATGTTTATTATGCTACGTATTTCTCACGATGAAATATTGAAGAAGTGTCGACGAATATGTATATGTATAATGAGGTAAGGAATAATGAGTAGTGTTTAGGGACTCTGATTTATGAAAAGGATGTTGGAAACCAAGAAACGTACTTTAAGAGTTATGAAATTCGTGACTGTATCACAATGCTGACGAATATTTTATTTGGACACTTATATTTATAGGATTTTGTTTCTACAGATTTGCAACGCTAATTCTTGACCTGTGAAATATTTTTATATGAGACTGCCACGGTAGCAGAAACTGCTGTCGTAAATATTTCCGTACGAAAGTTAAGTGACCACCTGCACGTAATGCGTCGCGGGCACCCAGCTGTGTCAGACGCCTGGAGAAAAAGCCATTATTGCGAGCCCTTTTCAGCGGCACAGGTAGAACAAAAAAAAAGGGGAGGCCATTATCCTCGGAAATATTCTTACATCTGCAAACCTGATAATGACAAGTGTCTTTCTACGAGAATTGAGAGCTACTGACTTACGAAATGCCACATAGCTATTGAATGATGTTTTTATGCTTTGGTTTGCGTAATTGCTTATTTCATTTGATATCTGGTTTCCAGCTGTGTTGCAGCATTACTTTTATAAAATGAAATGCATTTGCTAATGTGAACACTTTCTGTCAACAGATCAATTAAATAATTATTTTATGATCCACATTCTTTAAAAAAGGAGCACTTGGAAAGGAAAGAACAATAAGAAGGAACTAGTAACAGTAACACATAATTTTCTTTTCAAGTACATGGTAATATTTCTTTTTACAATAAGTTGTTGTGGTGCACCACTTTAATTACATAGACATTAAGATGTGAATATACATTTCCCTTATCTGCATTGTTATCTTTAGTGTACTATTTTTTCTGCTTGAGCTATGTCATGTTTAGATATAAGCTGCTGTTTGCCAGGCATAGTGCTACTGAACTTTAATTTGTGTTACTCTGCTAAGCCAGATTTATTTTTTGTTTGCTGCATTGCCTCATATTAGTTGTAATGTTGAATTGCTTGGTAATTTAGATTTACTGTAGCTTGCTTTGCGATTTTCCATTTTTTTTATTGCTGTTTATATTAATTGTTTTATGTGCTGCTGCATTGCCTCGTTCCTTAGTTTAGTATCTGAGCTCAGTAGATTTAAGTTAGCTTAAGAGGGGGTAGACTATATAAGAACCTAACTATGGAGAATAGGGAAAGAATGCTTTGAAAGTTATATGAAAACGATTTGGGCCTAAATGAGTATTGCACAATGAGCCATATTTCTTTTGAAAGAAATATGGTTAGAATACAGAAAACAGGTTTAGGTAGGATTTTCTTGGAAATAAATGTTGAGGTGAGAAATGTGTGAACATATAAATACAGAAAGCATGCTTAGATAGAATTTTTTTGGTGGAAACAAAGGATGAAATAAGAGGAAAGATATATGAAGTTTTGGGTTGGACTGCAGTACCAAATGTGACACTGAAAACGAACCCTGTCCTTTCCTATTGGTGTTATCCCACTATGTGTTTGTGTACCCTTGTGTATTTGTTTTCTTCCTGTCTCTGTGTAGTTTCATAGAATTTTTTCTTCTTTTAATATTAAGCTACATTCACTATGATGAGGAATACTGTTATCCTCGAATATAATTGGCATTAATAATATGTTATTTTCTTTGTAAAGTTGTTTACAATTCTGTTCTGTTTCAATGTTCATGTGTGAAATTAATGTTTCGAAAACTATTCTCATTATTTTATATATTCACTTATGTCATAATTCCTGTAACACTGATGTATATGTTATTTCAATTCTTTTGTAAAGCCTGTGTTACTACAAATGTTATCTGTATTGTTATGTTCTTTAATGATGTATTTTGTACCTTTGTAATTGTATTTTCATGTTGTAAATTTATAATTGTACAGACACCAGTTCTTCCAATTAAGTTACATTTCACTGCACATGTTTCTGTTGGTCATAGTATATGGACAATATGTGAGAAGTAGGGACTGTTAGTGTTTGCACGTGTGTTAATAATTCAGCAAGGGACTGGATAACAGCATTGCTGGTTCTAAGGACAATTCCAAAAACTTTGTGAGTGCACAAGTGGTGGTTTATGGACTTGCTATATTCTCCGCAAGACTCTTTGATGGTGAGTGTGCACCTGCACAATCGCAACAGATGGCTGCTGGCAATCTCTACAAGGACTGCAGTGGGTCTGCATCTTTGATGGCCCACCATTACCATTATCTCTACAAGGACTACAGTGGGTCTGCACCTCTGGTGGCCCACCAATACCGTAATCTCTACCAGGACTACAGTGGGTCTGCTCTGTGATGACCTACCTACCAATATTCTTCCAAACTTCGAATGACTCTGCTGTGGGTTTGCTCTGTTGTGGCCCATTACCTGTATGCATGTCAAGAGTCAGCACTGTCTTTCCGTTGGAAGGACAACACTACTTCTTCAAGACTGCATGGAAATCCACTACTTCTGTGTGCAATTTCTTTTACTAATGAGACTTTATGAAAAAAAACCTGTAATTACTGTTATGATGAATGATCAGGACTATCTTTATGGACTGTGAGAAAATTTTAGCTTTTGACCAACATTGTATCAATAAGTGTGTGCATTTGATTTCTTTGTTATTGTAATTATGAAAAATTTTATCAAATCATTATTGGCCACTGCCCAAAAAAAATTTGTAAAATTTTTTGTGGGGAGCATGGGGGCTATGTAAGTAGGCTGTTTATGTTTTCTCTATGTAAGTAGGCTGTTTATGTTTTCTTATTGGCAACGTTACGTAGCGCTCAATATGAAAATCACTGGCTGTGCTGTGTGCAGTCTGTGGCTAGTTTACATTGTTGTCTGCCATTGTAGTGTTAGGCAGCTGGCTGTGAACAGCGCGTAGCGTTGCGCAGTTGGAGGTGAGCCGCCAGCAGTGGTGGATGTGGGGAGAGAGATGGCGGAGGTTTGTAATTTGTCATGAACTGCTATATTTATATATGATGATATCAAGGTAAATACATTGTTCGTTCTCTATTAATATCTTTCATTTGCTAACTATCCCTATCAGTAGTTAGTGCCTTCCATAGTTTGAATCTTTTATTTAGCTGGCAGTAGTGGCGCTCGCTGTATTGCAGTAGCTTGAGCAGCGAAGATTTTTGTGAGGTAAGTGATTTGTGAAAGGTATAGTTTAATGTTAGTCAGGGCCATTCTTTTGTAGGGAATTTTGAAAGTCAGATTGCGTTGCGCTAACAAAATATTGCGTGTCAGTTTAAGCACAGTCTTGTATAATTGTTGTAAGGGGACGTTTCACCATGTCTTCCCTACTCCCTATGTACAATCTATGTGCTAGCTCGACTGTTATGTGCTAGTAACGTTTCGGAACTCACGAGAGATTCCTTCCGCTGATTTGATGCGATTTTGTACAACCACCCTCCACAATACTTGTTGGGGCGCTATCCGTCGGAGCATGCCTGGTCTTTGTTTATCCGTGGGCATTCCTTCGCTTTTCCACTTCATAGTCATTTCACCGATATTCGGCTTGGGTAGTTTTAGAAAAGCTGGAATGTATCTGATTGATTTGTTGTTCAGATTCGAGACGACGACGGTTCAAACCCGCGTCCGATTGTCCTGATTTAGGTTTTCCGTAACTTTCGTAAACCGCTTAAGGCAAATCCTGGAATGGTTCCTTCGAAAGAGCACGGTCGATTTCGTTCCCCAACCTTCCCTAATCCGAACTCAGGCGCCATCTCTAAGGACTTCATAGACGACGGGACGTTAAACATTAATCTCTTTGTTACTCAGGCGACACTCAACATCTAGTCCACGTTCAATATTACTGGGATCTCGTCACCGACCTATTCTACTGTTACTGCTTCTATACTAACAACACAATACTCCTCACTTCCTTCTATACTGGCGGGTCCACCTAGCGGTCAGTTCTGAATTACATAGGGACGTGTAGATACTCTTCATCAGATAGTGTACGTCTACACTTACATCTACGCTCCGCAAGCCACTTAATGGTGTGTGGGGCAGCGTACCTGATGTACGTAGTCTCTAATCTTACCTTCGCGGTCTTTTCGCGAGATGTACAAAAGGAGAAGCAATGTATCGATTGACCCTTCGAGGAACGCTTTCGTGCTCACTAAATGAACCCGTGACGCTACACGCTACTCTGTTTGGGATCTTCAAAATGCTTCAAATGGCTCTGAGCACTATGGGACTTAACATCTGTGGTCATCAGTCCCCTAGAACTTAGAACTACTTAAACCTAACTAACCTATGGACATCACACACATCCAGGCCCGAGGCAGGATTCGAACCTGCAACTGTAGCGGTCACGCGGTTCCAGACTGAAGCGCCTAGAACCGCACGGCCACACCGGCCGGCTTGGGAACTTCTCTATGTCCTCTATTTCCACTGGTAAGGCACACAAACTGACGAGTACTGCTCAAGGTTCTGTCGAACGAATGTCTTGTAAGCTACTTCTTTTGTTGCTGCGATACAATTCTCGAGGATTCTTTCGCTGAATATCAGTCCAAAGCCTAGCTTTCCATCGATTAGTTTTATGCGGTCCGTTCCATAACAACTTGCACCATACACGCTGTCGCAGGTATTTAGTAGATATGACTTCTTTCAGTGTTTGTTAGGCACTCGTACAATCCTATAATAGTTATTTCCGTATATTTACGGAAATGAATTAAATTTGCACCTCTGCAGGTCTTACTGCATTTCACTACAATTTTCTTGCGTATTAATTTGTCTTAATGCAGAAGCACCATCCGTAAGTATCCTCATGCAGCTTCGAACGTTATCGACTACGTCATTTATATGCGAATATAATGATCAGTAATGGTCCTGTAACACTCGCTTGCGTTACGTCCGAAGCTAGTGTTTCGTCTTAAGAGTTCTCTTAGATAAAAAAGAGATGCTGTCCACTAATAACATTTTTCTGAGATCCCATCTGCGTCAAGTTGTTAAATATCTACCAGCTATTGTGAAGTGGTGACTTACATGTGGTTGCTGCTTCCTTCCTTATACACCCATATTATGTAACGTCAATGGTGCTCAGTCCAGAATCATATAACGGAGTAACGGAATGCATGAAAAATTTCGGTGAAAGTAATGGAAAGGAATCGGAAGAGAAAGAAATAGGAAGGAAATATTGACTTCTAGGCACTCAGGGCACTGCGGCAATGCAACAGCAAGAGTTGAAAATTTGTGGAGGAGCGAGACTCGAACCCAGACTCTATGCATTTGCAGAACAGTTACCTTAACCGCCACGACCATCCGTACACGCTTGTCGTCGGAGCAAAATTCCCCATTTTGCGGTCAAGGCACTGTAACGACCCCCACACAGTAACCCCCTACCCGCAAATTTCTGATCCCGAAGAGTTCGGACGTTGGTTGTGCATTCGCACTGAAACTTTTTCATCAAACAGCCGGCGCGCCCATAGAATTACAGATATATGAGAGGTGTCTTTTCTGTAGGATATGTCCGACAGAACACGCATTTCAATAAATGTAAGATATCCAGGCTTCAAGAGTTTGTAACTAAAAGTGAAAGAAGCCGACCTTGCCTAAGGTAAGGAAAAGTTGAATGACACTACGTCTAAAGTGAAATTCATGGGAGAAATTTCTGAACCATTTGATATAAAGACTGGTGTTTGACAGGGAGATGGACTCTCCCCGTTACTGTTACACTGTGTTTTGGAAAAAGTGATTACAGAATGGCGAGATCAAAAGTCGAATCAAAATAAAGATCAATTAGTCAACTTAGGCAGAAGCATTATTAGAGTAGATTGCCTCGCCTTCGCAGATGATCTGGCAATTTTAACTACGGATATTATCGCAGCTCAAAAACAAATTGAAATTCTTAAAGAAGTTGTGGAAAGGTAGGGTTACAAATATCATTCGAAAAAACGGTATATATGACCTGCAACAAACAACCACCAAAGTTTTTTAACAAAAAATATGGAAAAATAAAAAGGTTTCTCAGTTTAAATACTTGGGGGAAATCATACGAGAAAACGGTCTGGAAATATCTGCAAACGAAAATCGCTGTCAAAAAATGGCAACTGCATTTAGATTAACACAAAATATTTATAATAAAATATCGCCTTCTAAATTCAGTAAGCTTAGGCATTACAGCACTGTAATCAGTCCTGAATGTCTTTATGGAGCAGAAACTTTAAGTATAAAGAGGGATATTGAAGAAATTCGAAAGATTATTAGGAAAACATTACGCCGCAAAATTACTTATGAAGAAACTTACAGGCTGAGAAGTAACACGGAAACAGAAGAATACACAGACATACATTGTGACATGAAGGAACGAAGACTTACATTTTATGGGCACATGAAAAGAATGTCACCCACTATATTGACAAAACAACCGATGACCGGGTCCCAAGCTGTGCTTAGCTGCAGACCGCTGACTTTATTTAGCGTACTGTGAGATACTTTTATCTGTATTGCTTCTTTTATAGTGCTATCGCAAAATCATGTCTGTTTAAAGATAGACGTCTCGTCGAATGCACTTTGGCGTCCGTTTTGCTGCCGCCGAGTTCTCTAGATATCATAGACAGGAACATTTCTCGTGTTCTACACGGCCCAGTTAAATAGTCCGACAGCTAAATAGTTGGACATAAAACTGTTCACAACAACACAGTATTTTGTATATCCCGTTGGGTTTTGCCGCCTGTGTCAATCTCTGACAGACCTCGTAAGTTGTCAAATTTTTGCTGGATTCTTGAAGACAATCGATTTTAGGCCTGTTAAGGAAGTGGGCTTAGCTTTCTTGTTGCTGAGTCACAGAGTGGCAAAAACGCAGTCTTCTTAACGTGTTCGTAAGCGGTCTTCTGCACTCTGGTCTTCGGTGAAGTGGCTTGCGAGATTAGTCGGCTGTTGTTGTAGCCGTTTTACTTGAATACTTTTCGTAAGTGGCTCTGTCACTACCACGAGACAAAAATATCTGAGAACGCTCTCTATATCAGGGGTGCCAAAGAATTGTCGCGCTGAATTAGCCGAGCGGTCTAGGGCGCTGACGTCATGGACTGTGCGGCTGGTTCCGGCGGAGGTTCGAGTCCTCCCTCGGGCATGGGTGTGTGTGGGTGTCCCTAGGATAATTTAGGTTAAGTAGTGGGTATGCTTAGGGACTGATGCCCTTAGCAGTTAAGATTCCACACACATTTGAACATTATTTTGGCAAAGAATTCGGCTTGCGAGCCATGGGCTGACACGAGTGCCTCAGTGAGCAGTATGGTTGGCTCATTTCCCCTACCGCCACCCCACGCTGTCTGAGCGCGAGGAGGGGCAAGAGGGAGAAATGCACCGCATTTAGATGGCAATGCCGCCGCATTGCATGCGACTTTGTTTTATATCTCACATTTATCAACAACGTAAATCAAAAACAAAACAAATTTTCTGTCTTCTTTAACCACTTTGGTGCGCTGACGATATATTATAATTTTTGTCTGGTTCAACTCTCATAATATGGACACAAGCAGAAAATTTTACAAATTAACCACTTAGGTTGCCACATCGTGGCTCATATAGTTTCATAATAGAAGAAAGGTTCAAAAATGGTTCAAATGGGTCTGAGCACTATGGGACTTAACATCTGAGGTCATAAGTCCCATAGAAGTTAGAACTACTTAAACCTAACTGACCTAAGTACATCACACACATCCATGCCCGAGGCAGGATTCGAACCTGCGACCGTAGCGGTCGCGCAGTTCCAGACTGAAGCGCCTAGAACCGCATGGCCACACCGACCGCCAATAGAAGAAAGGTCTTTCATACAATGTGTTGGTCGAAATATTGTAACACTTTCGCAACCTCATTATGGAGACGTGGAAACACTACTTAAGAAAGCAATGTAGGGATTCTGGACAGTTTTAACGTTAAAGGAATTTAAGACTTGAAGTACCTTGCACATCAATCACTTACATCTGCATGTACACAGGAGTGCATTCACCTGAAACGGCCAATGGTCTTCAACTGCTCGAAAGCAGATGTAAGTCTGCTGTGTCCTCAAAGCGTTTAGGAAACCATCCTTGTAATTCTTTGAACGCGGCAATGAATTATTCAAACCTCACGTTTTCCTTAACGTCAGTGAGCTTAGGGAACTGGACCGTGTTTGTCAGAAAGTGTTCCTTCTACAACGAGATTTTTTACATGTATTCCCATCGAATCAGAAAGAAGTAGTTTGTTTCCTTTCAATGTCTTACTGTGGACAGCGTGCAGCTAAGTCAAGGTCTGCAACCCATTCCGGGTAATCTAATTTTCGTTCCTGTACCGCTTTTTCCTTCATAAATTCGACAGTGGCGAGTTTTAAATGAAAAAATCGTTTCAGGTATGCCCCTTGACTTAACCAACGTACTGTACAATAATCATAAACTCTTCGTTCAGTTCCATGGAAAAACTGTTGCAACTGACAGCTGAACAATGTGTGCGACCTCAGAAATTATATTATTCGTACCACCGAGTTCTTCACGTGTTCCGTGCCTGTATATTTAGCATGGAGTGCTTCTTGACGTACAGAACGATGAATCTCTTGTGCTGATTTTTGTAATTTTTTGCTCATTCATTATCAGCTAAATCTTTAAGTTCTTTGCCGCGTGGAGTGGCCGCGTGGTTTGAGGTGCCATGTCACGGATTGCGCGGCCCCTCTCGCCGGAGTTTCGAGTCTTCCCTCGGGTATGGGTGTGTGTGTTGTTCTTAGCATAAGTTGGTTTAAGTAGGTTTACGTAGTGTGTAAATCTAGAGACCGATGAACTTAGCAGTCTGGTCCCCTAGGAATTCACATCCATTTGAGCATTCTTTAAATTCCTTCTTAATGCCATTTCATAGCAGTTTTGCAGTACCCATTGAAGTGCCCTGCTGAACCCGCAGGACAGGACAGGTAGTAGGAATTGTGGAAGGGGGCCAGAATGAGCGGCTGTCAGTTACGCTCCAAACATTACACTTTACTTAGTTGCCCAAACATTACAGCGCAACTTCGAAGCTTGACTATCGACAGAAAAACACCTTTAATTCCAAAAGCGGCTGAAGGCCCATAAATTTAAACCAACATAACTACAATAACCTTTCAATAGGCAGAAGGCCCAAACCTTATGACCAATAAGAAACCTTACTTCATAACGGTTGAAGGCCTTTGTAAAGAAAAAAAACTGCAACCAAATTTCCAAGGCAGAAGGCCCAAAGCCTTTAACCTTAAATAGTGTTTAAGCCCAAGTAATGTAATCCAAAATTTTAAAGCGGCTAAGGGCCCATCATTTTAAGAACAACACAATTACAATAAATTTTCAACAGGCAGAAGGCCCACAGCCTTATCTTGAAAGAAAGTAATACTGAATAAGTAAGAACCTTAAAACTTGAAGCGGCTGAAGGCCGATGCTTTTAAAAATAATACACTACAATAAATTTTCACCAGGCAGAAATCCCACAGTTTTATCTTCCAAAAGGTAAGGCTTGCCAAATTTTGAAAACACTTTTAAAACGGCTGAAGGCCTTTGATTTTAAAAACACAATTACAGGCATACAAATCCCAACCATCGGCTACAAGACATAAAAAATACACAATTAAACGCCAATAAGAAAGGCAGTATAGGCAACGGCGCTCAGAAGTTTGCAGGGGGCTCGGTCTACCCTTGAAATCTTAACCTTCGCTTAGGTGAGACAAGACGTCGGCCCAACTATACTTGATCCTCCGGCAACACAACCAAGAGACAGTCAGGGACCCACCGACAAGACGACGTGCTAACCGCCGACAAGTATGCGAGGATTCCAAAGCCAAAACGTTCCAGACACAGTCACCCATAACCGAATATACACTCCTGGAAATTGAAATAAGAACACCGTGAATTCATTGTCCCAGGAAGGGGAAACTTTATTGACACATTCCTGGGGTCAGATACATCACATGATCACACTGACAGAACCACAGGCACATAGACACAGGCAACAGAGCATGCACAATGTCGGCACTAGTACAGTGTATATCCACCTTTCGCAGCAATGCAGGCTGCTATTCTCCCATGGAGACGATCGTAGAGATGCTGGATGTAGTCCTGTGGAACGGCTTGCCATGCCATTTCCACCCGGCGCCTCAGTTGGACCAGCGTTCGTGCTGGACGTGCAGACCGCGTGAGACGACGCTTCATCCAGTCCCAAACATGCTCAATGGGGGACACATCCGGAGATCTTGCTGGCCAGGGTAGTTGACTTACACCTTCTAGAGCACGTTGGGTGGCACGGGATACATGCGGACGTGCATTGTCCTGTTGGAACAGCAAGTTCCCTTGCCGGTCCAGGAATGGCAGAACGATGGGTTCGATGACGGTTTGGATGTACCGTGCACTATTCAGTGTCCCCTCGATGATCACCAGTGGTGTACGGCCAGTGTAGGAGATCGCTCCCCACACCATGATGCCGGGTGTTGGCCCTGTGTGCCTCGGTCGTATGCAGTCCTGATTGTGGCGCTCACCTGCACGGCGCCAAACACGCATACGACCATCATTGGCACCAAGGCAGAAGCGACTCTCATCGCTGAAGACGACACGTCTCCATTCGTCCCTCCATTCACGCCTGTCGCGACACCACTGGAGGCGGGCTGCACGATGTTGGGGCGTGAGCGGAAGACGGCCTAACGGTGTGCGGGACCGTAGCCCAGCTTCATGGAGACGGTTGCGAATGGTCCTCGCCGATACCCCAGGAGCAACAGTGTCCCTAATTTGCTGGGAAGTGGCGGTGCGGTCCCCTACGGCACTGCGTAGGATCCTACGGTCTTGGCGTGCATCCGTGAGTCACTGCGGTCCGGTCCCAGGTCGACGGGCACGTGCACCTTCCGCCGACCACTGGCGACAACATCGATGTACTGTGGAGACCTCACGCCCCACGCGTTGAGCAATTCGGCGGTACGTCCACCCGGCCTCCCGCATGCCCACTATACGCCCTCGCTCAAAGTCCGTCAACTGCACATATGGTTCACGTCCACGCTGTCGCGGCATACTACCAGTGTTAAAGACTGCGATGGAGCTCCGTATGCCACGACAAACTGGCTGACACTGACGGCGGCGGTGCACAAATGCTGCGCAGCTAGCGCCATTCGACGGCCAACACCGCGGTTCCTGGTGTGTCCGCTGTGCCGTGCGTGTGATCATTGCTTGTACAGCCCTCTCGCAGTGTCCGGAGCAAGTATGGTGGGTCTGACACACCGGTGTCAATGTGTTCTTTTTCCATTTCCAGGATTGTACATTAAGCTGTGAAAAACTACACGCCATGTTGGACAGCGACAACAGGTGAGGAAAGAACACTGCCTGAATTTATGTCAGCGACCAAGGCAGATAACCGGAACACTAACGTCCACATGGCAGTAAATTCCGCTGGTGCACTCGAATTTCAAATCGACAAATATAGTTAATTCAGCCACACGGCGGCTAAATCTTCACCAGCTCGAACACTCGCTGTTGCTTCCAAGAATAGCACCAACAGCGAACCACCAACCAAAGGGGCAACGTGAACAGACGTGGCTTTGGTAATTAAATCACCACTTAACTTTCATATCCTGGGTCGGTGAGTCACGAACCTCGTAGCACGCCGGCCGGAGTGGCCGAGCGGTTCTAGGCGCTACAGTCTGGAACCGCACGACCGCTACGGTCGCAGATTCGAATCCTGCCTCGGGCATGGATGTGTGTGATGTCTTTAGGTTAGTTAGGTTTAAGTAGTTCTAAGTTCTAGGGGACTGATGACCTCAGAAGTTAAGTCCCATAGTGCTCAGAGCCATTTGAACCATTTTTGAACCTCGTAGCACTCGGAACAGCCCCCACACACTCCGGCACTGCATAGAGACTGCCAGCGGGCCCGGTAGACTGCATCGCGCAGAGACTTGCTGGCTGATCCACTCCAACCGACCGACTCACTGCCAGTAAGCCGACAACATTTAAAACAAGTTGTCAGTGGAAATGACACCAACTACACACAAAGTTTGACCAACACTTGCACGAAGACTTGAACGACAGTCAGCAGTGGCTGTGCAATCAGAAAGGCAAATCGGGAGTCGGTACACACTCACAGACAACCCATAAGCGATCGGCGAGCCAATTCACGTCGCCTATTAGGACGACCGACCGACGATCCACGAAGACCGTCCCCGGCTCAAGTGATGCGTGGCGGCAACGGTCGGGCGAGCCATGGACATCCAGGCCTCATTGCTGCTCCAACCCGACTAACTAGTGCCGCGTTCCACCTCCACGACTGGCAGGTCCGAACTGCCCTCCTGGCACGTTACAACTCACTCTACGACAGACGACAACTGGGAAGTAATAGCAGTGCAGCAAAGAAAACATGTGAGGGCTATGTCGATAGGCGCTGCTGCTGCTGCTGACGGGCAGTCAAAGCAGCAACTCAGTGACAACATAAATTGAAACTAACTTAACGAGGTGGCAACACGAAAAAAAAAGGATGTAAAATAAGAGATGACACGAGCGCGAGCCACGAAGGGCTCACCCATTGCTTAAGTGACTTTGTAATACGTATTGAGAACTGACATCCCTATTAATTTTTAAAGGCTTCAGACGATAGATCGCTAAACTGCCTCTATTTGTGCAAACAGCCACTGGACGTCCTTCACACCATGAACAAATGGCGAAGGGTAAACAGTGCTGACACTACGATTCTCTCGAAATGAACCGAGTTGTGCCGGCCGATAAATGCCACGCCGCAGTACAAAATAAAATGTGTAACACTGTTCCGAGAACTGAGCCCGCACACGCTGCACGCATGAAGCTTGGCGCGCCGTGGCAGGGACCGCTCTATACAGACGGCGGCTGGCAGCTAAGCACAGCCTGGGTCCAGGTGTCCGCGTCCGGAAGGCTGAACCGAGCACAGCGGATGCGCAGAAGAAACATTAGTTGATGTGGCACTTTACTGGGAACGAGTGATACCAGACGTAAGAACGTGGCCTGATGAAGTCGTCATAAGCAACAACGACGTGGCAGTCACCGCTTGCTGCTGACTGAGGAGTAGTCGTGGATGTACACTACTGGCCATTAAATATGCTACACCACGAAGATGACGTTCTACAGACGCGAAATTTAACCAACAGGAAGGAGATGCTGTCTTACGCAAATGATTAGCTTTTCAGAGCATTCACACAAGGTTGGCGCCGGTTGCGACACTTACAACGTGTTGACATGAGGAAAGTTTCCAACCGATTTCTCATACACAAACAGCAGTTGACCGGCGTTGACTGGTGAAACATTGTTGTGGTGCCTCGTGTAAGGAGGAGAAATGCGTACCATCACGTTTCCGACTTTGATACAGGTCGGATTGTAGCCTATCGCGACTGCGGTTTATCGTATCGCGACACTGCTGCTCGTGTTGGTCGAGATCCAATGACTGTTAGCAGAATGTGGAATCGGTGGGTTCAGGAAGGCAATACGGAACGCCGTGCTGGATCTCAACGGCCTCGTATCAATAGCAGTCGAGATGACAGGAATCTTATCCGCATGGCCGTAACGGATCGTGCAGCCACGTCTCGATCCCTGACTCAACAGATGGGGACGTTTGCAAGGCAAACCACCATCTCCACGAACAGTTCGACGACGTTTGCAGCAGCTTGGACTATCAGCTCGGAGACCATGGCTGCGGTTACCCTTGACGCTGCATCACAGACAGGAGCGCCTGCGATGGTGTACTCAACGACGAATCTGGGTGCACGAATGGCAAAACGTCATTTTTTCGGATAAATTCAGGTTCTGTTTACAGCATCATGATGGTCGCATCCGTTTTTGGTGACATCGCGGTGAACGCACATTGGAAGCGTGTATTCGTCGTCGTCATAGTGGCGTATCACCCGGCGTGATGGTATGTGGTGCCACTGCTCACGCGTCTCGGTCACCTCTTGTTCGCATTTACGGCACTTTGAACAGTGGACGTTACATTTCAGATGTGTTACGACCCGTGGCTCTACTCTTCATTCGAACCCTGCGAAACCCTACATTTCAGCAGGATAATGCACGACCGCATGTTGCAGGTCCTGTACGGGCCTGTCTGGATACAGAAAATGTTCGACTGCTGCCCTGGCCAGTACATTCTCCAGATCTTTCACCAATTGAAAACGTCTGGTGAATAGTGGCCGAGCAACTGGCTCGTCACAATACGCCAGTCATTACTCTTGATGAACTGTGGTATCGTGTTGAAGCTTCATGGGCAGCTGTACCTGTAGACGCCATGCAAGCTTTGTGTGACTCAATGCCCAGGCGTATAAAGGCCATTATTATGGCCCGAGGTAGCTGTTCTGAGTACTGATTTCTCAGGATCTATTCACCCAAATTGCGTGAAAATGTAATAACATGTCAGTTCTAGTATAATATATTTGTCCAATGAGTACCCGTTTATCATCTGCATTTCTTATTGGTGTAGCAATTTTAATGGCCAGTAGTGTATAACTAGTTGACGCTCTAACACACCTCCAGTCGTTTTCTTTGTCATAGTTATCTATATCTGTAATTTTACATCTCTCTAGTGTGCAGTTTCGACATATGCAAACTAATGGTATCTCTAGTGAACTAATTACGCAATGGAATTTTAAAGCTGTATTGAAGGGTGGCCCTGTCACTCATAAATATCCCCCTGTAGAAGTTTAGAGCACAATATCAGTAACAAACATTAACTGTTCCACAATTCAAGTACCCTTCAACATGAACTCATCCGGTGGATTGTTCCAATCAGTGTGAGGATAATCAAATTCCCATTCTTGTGCCCTGCTTATACAAATCAACTACTTCATCGAAACATTACTAAGTGAGCATAAAACATATTAAGAAATCAAATGATGAAGGGTAAACTATGCGTCCACTGAAAGGACAATTCTAGTTTTGGCTATACAATTTATTTTTAAACAAAACCCAGTTACTCGACATAAAATGTAAACAAGTTGCAAAACGTCCAGTGGGTATATAAAACATGAAGTGATTACAATAAACTATTAGTGGCTATCTTCTGCCAAATTATGCCAAGTTGTGAATAATGCGATATGAGAATCTCTACACAGAATTACTAAGTTCAGTTCCTTACTTAAAACTGGATGAATATACTCCCATCAATTGAAGTGAAATTTGAGTGGAGAAACTTTTACAAGTGATCGCAGCAATTTACAGTATCTGCCCTGATCGCCAGAGTTTGTAGCTACTTTACTGTTGAAAGGTGGCTACACTGAGTCACAGCGCCAGAGATTGCGCCAAAGAGTTTTATTCCGCCGCCTCCACTGGCAGTGCTTGTTCAGAAGTGGTAGTAGTTAGTGCTGGTTGAGACGATGTTGATAGTAGTACTAGTTGTGAACGTGTCGTGTGCAGTTGTTCTGATGGGCTAGACAGCCGATGCTGTTCGATTGGGGATGTTGTAATAACCAGAGTGTATTTTTCGTCAATATATATGAGGTAATATAAAAAAAAATTTGTATTTCAAATTTCCTAACTAACAATGCCTCTTGGTCACAGGTTCAGCCAACGAAGCATCTGGCTTGTGTTCATGTATTAGAGTGTAATTCTGGTTTCTGTGTGCAATTATAGTATTTCTGTTTTTTTAATTACTTCAGTGTAAATGGTGCTTAAATTACCTTGTTTTATTGAGGAAGAACCGTGCCAGATGTGTACGTTGAATCACACTTCCACACATAGAACAGTTACACTTGTGTTTTGTTGTTTCGTAGGTTTTATAGTTGCTGGGGACTTAATTAAGTAATTGTGTTAACGGAAGTTTTCTTTCATTCTTTGTTGTTATTCTATGCAGTCAGATTGCGGAGTAATACTAGTCAGGGCCAACCGGTTACGAGACTGCGTAACCGGACAGTCAGCTACTAAATTAAAATTATTTGCATAATATATATTTATTTAAGCCCCCATGCACTGTCTCAAATAGCAGTCTGGTGGAGTGCAGTAATGACTCTCGAAGTATCGTGACTGCGGAGAAGGCTGCAACCCTGCAGTGTTTTTAGTGTGCTGAAATCTAAATCCTCAGAGAGCAGAGCAGTGTCCACAAACTGCAAAGTTCAGTCTCGTTTCACTACCAGCAAGAAACGTCAGAGGAGAATTCCCAGCCAAAGGTGGACTGAAAGAACGTCTTAAACGCAAGCGCATAACAGAGAAAGAGCTCCCCAGATAAGTGTGTATCAGACGCCAGACGAGAGCTCCCATACTCGTCTTAAAACGAGTAGCAGAGTACAGCATACCAGCAATCGCGTGCAACAGAAGTTCTATCTAACGCAGGGGCTCTGACAAAAGTCTTGCGAGTTCTGGGGCTCAGACAGAAGACCTCCTCTCTAAAACTGCTGTCTCTCCAGCTCACCTCTGGTTACCTCTCCCCTAAACAAGTGGGGACGAATCACAATCTCAATGCTCCTGTTCATACTCCTACTCTCCCCACTCTAAACTGCTCTGCCCAACAACAAAATGGAATGAATATATAAAATTAATCGTCGGTAAAGCAGATGCCAGACTGAGATTCATTGTGAGAATCCTGAGGAAACACAGTCCGAAAACAAAGGAAGTAGGTTACAGTACACTTGTTTGACCCTGCTTGAATACTGCTCCGGACCAGATAGGGTTGACAGAAGAGATGGAGAAGATCCATCGGAGAGCAGCGCGCTTCGTTAAGGGATCATTTAGTAATCGGGAAAGCGTTACGGAAATAATAGATAGACTCCAGCGGAATACTCTATTAGAGAGACGCTCAGTAGCTCGGTACAGGCTTTTGTTGAAGTTTCGAGAACATACCTTCACCGAGAAGTCAAGCAGTATATTGCTCCCTCCTATGTATATCTCGCGAAGAGACCATGAGGATAATATCAGTAATATCAGAGAGATCAGAGCCGACACAGAGGCATACCGACAATCTTTCTTTCCACGAACAATACGAGACTGGAATAGAAGGGAGAACCGATAGAGGTACTCAAGATACCCTCCGGCACACACCGTCAGGTGCCTTGCGGAGTATAGATGTAAATGTAGAGGTAGATGTAGAAAATAAAGTTTGGTTTCTACCATCGAACCTTCTAGAACGAATTCCTTCTCTCATCTCTTGACGCAAGTACACCAATCGGAAACGTGCTCGTCAAAATCGGGTGAAACTGGCTGGCGGACTTGCCGGCGTGCTATGGATGGTGGCGCCACCGCGCTGTGCGACACTTTCTAAGCTGCTTCTGCAGTCCCACCAACTCGGCGTCAGCCGACCTCCGACAGTCACTGCGTGGCTCCAGCCCTCGTATTACGTCGCGGCCTTGTCTTCGTGAAAACTCGCGCCTTCGGCGGCATCTGGGTTGGGGACCGCTTGCCCACAACAGAAGCTATGCCGCTATGTATCTCTAGAGGTCCCCTGTGGTTACGTACCCCTGCAGGAACAGCTTTTCAGCGTACTGCCGCCGTCCGACTCCCCACTGTGCTTCATTCTTGCCCAACACCCGGCCGCACAGTGACCTAGAGGCCGGTGTCCCTTCTCTCCCGTCTACATTATATCTGATCACCCAAAACGCTGGTGAAATTCACTTATTAGTACCGAGGCGTACTTGACGCTGTCAGTCATATCTTATTTTCATAATAAAACTGCGCCACTCCTATCAATGATGTTAAAACACAATCTAACTACGTGTCACGGTGTGAGTCGAAAGCATTGTTAAGGTGCAAAATCTTGCCACCGTACAACGCGGATGTATTAGTTTGTATTCGTGAGGGCAGTTTTCTACAAACTCTTCAGTCCAGTCATAAAGCTGGAATCTTGTTCATTAGGCGACAGTGCTGTGTTAGCTGTCGTTTCTTCGAGGAGGATAACAACTGTATTGTCAGTGCCACGGCTGCGGCGCTGCGGCACGCCTGCTGCTGCTGCTACGATGAGAAGACGAGAGACGAGCTACTTCTGGTTCTGCAGGACTGGCAGGCAGCAGAGCGTGGCTGGGTGATCCGCGCGCCCTCCTTCCTGCGACACGTCGGGTCGGACGTGTGCACAGCTTCCGGTCACGGGAATCAATGTGGCGGCGCGCCGTGCGCATCCATTACCGCTCGACGCGCCGTTCTCGTCACCGGCGGCAAACTTGCTCACCAGTCGGGTGGAGAGGGGGGAGGCCCTGCTCCGGAATTAATGCGGCCAGACAGCGCGCATTAACTGCCACCTCCGCGGCGTGGGTCGCAGTTTGCCGCGAATAATGCCGCCGCTGCCCCTGCCCGTCTAACTCGCCGGCCGGCCGAGCTAACTTCGTTTCGGGGCTCCTCCCGTCCTCAGACAGCTCGACACGTCCGTTGCCTGCACCCTGGTGGGCTACCGCAGTTCGTTGCCACGCCAACCGTCCAGGTACAAATGAATCTGCGTTGAATTCTAGCTCTCACGATCACTATCGGACTAAAAATTACTTTTTCCCAGGCAAAAATACTAAAGGTGTGTGTATGGGTCACGATATTCTTAACTGGAAGACGGAAAATAGAAAACTTATGTAGGGTCCAGCAGCTTACTAATCCCCATATTAAATAATGTAAAATTTATTCATATTTGTAAAAATACGGCTTATATAACTGGTAGAAGCCGACCTCGGGGAAGGTCAGTTTGGATTCCGTAGAAATGTCGGAACACGTGAGGCAATACTGACCCTACGACTTATCTTAGTAAATAGATTAAGGAAAGGCAAACCCACGCATTTGTAGACTTAGAGAAAGATTTTGACAATGTTGACTGGAATACTCTCTAAAGGTGGCAGGGGTAAAATGCAGGGAGCGAAAGGCTATTTACAATTTGTGCAGAAACCAGATGGCAGTTACAAGAGTCGAGGGGCATGAAAGGGAAGCAGTGGTTGGGAAGGGAGTGAGACAGGGTTGTAGCCTATCCCCGATGTTATTCAATCTGTATATTGAGCAAGCAGTAAAGGAAACAAAAGAAAAATTCGGGGTAGGAATTAAGATCCATGAAGAACAAAACTTTGAGGTTTACTGATAACACTGTAGTTCTGTCAGAGACAACAAAGGACTTGGAAGAGCAATTGAACGGAATGGACAGTGTCTTGAAAGGCGGATATAAGATGAACGTCAACAAAAGCTAAACGGGGTAATGGAATGTAGTCGAATTAAGTCGGGTGATGCTGAGGGAATTAGATTAGGAAATAAGACACTTAAAGTTGTAAAGGAGTTTTGCTATTTGGGGAGCAAAATAACTGATGATTGTCGAAGTACGGAGGATATAAAATGTAGACTCTCAATGGCAAAGAAAGCGTTTCTGAAGAAGAGAAATTTGTTAACATCGAGTATAGATTTAAGTATCAGGGAGTCGTTTCTGAAAGTATTTGTATGGAGTGTAGCCATGTATGGAAGTGAAACATGGACGATACATAGTTTGGACAAAAAGAGAATAGAAGCTTTCGAAATGTGGTGCTACAGAAGAATGCTGAGGATTAGATGGATAGACCACATAACTAACGAGGAGGTATTGAATAGAACCGGGGAGAAGAGGAGTCTGTGACACAACTTGACAAGAAGAAGGGACCGGTTGGTAGGACATGTTCTGAGGCATCAAGGGATCACAAATTTAGCGTTGGAGGGCAGCGTGGAGGGTAAAAATCGTAGAGGGAGACCAAGAGATGAATACACTAAGCGGATTCAGAAGGATGTAGGTTGCAGTAAGCATTGGGAGATCATGAAGCTTGCACAGAATAGAGTAGCATGGAGAGCTGCATCGAACCAGTCTCAGGATTGAAGACCACAACAACAACAATGGCTTATAGATTATAAATTACTTACGACTGCTGCAGGGTTTCTCAAAATATCGATTAGTTTAAAGACAATAATCATTTTTGCAAAACTGGACATCAAGATAAGAAACTGTACGCATATTTCTATGATTTAAGGCTCTCATTTCTTTGAAATTTTAAGAATAGGTAAATCCCCGAATTAAAACAAGCACAGTACTCAGATAAGTGTATCCTGTAATCTTGAACAAATTCTGTCGAGTAGAAGCTGAGAAAAGGTACACTTTATTAACATTTTACGGGGAACAGCCATTACAGTTGTCGATGTATTCCAGCTCCACAAGATGGGTTATCGGCATCCTCTTCCAACCCATCTCGCCACATCCTTATTCCTGCTCGTCTGCTTTGTCTTCCCCTTGTTTCAAGGTCTCTAACAGCTCTCACTGATACCCTAACTGTTTCCTTATTTAAACTTAACATTTTTTTGTCTGTGAAAGTACCAACAGTTTGTAGCAGTGTTTTCAGAAGATCACACCTTGTAACATTTCCTTCACTGAACGTTGCCGGCCGGCCGTTGTGGCCGAGCGGTTCTAGGCGCTTCAGTCTGGAACCGCGCGATCGCTACGGTCGCATGTTCGAATCCAGCCTCGTGCATGGATGTGTGTGATATCCTTAGGTTAGTTAGATTTAAGTGGTTCCAAGTTCTAGGCGACTGATGACCTCAGATGTTAAGTCCTATAGTGCTCAGAGCCATTTGAACCATTTTGAACGTTGCCACTTCATCAAAGACACCAAAATTCGGTATAGTAATGGACAAAAAACACTGGCTTGGGAATTCTGGCCCAGATTACGCCGCTGATCGGCTCGCGATCATGAAGACATTACTCCAATAGGTCTTTCTTTCTTTCTCAGGGCCTTTGTCCCACTCCAACGCGGGGTCGGCTTTTTGATTATGGATTTGGCAGTGTTAATTGCAAAGGGTGGCCGGATGCCCTTCCTGACGCCACCCTGAACCCTCCAGGACAGAAGTAGTGTATCCCTGCTGTCTTGTCTAGAGTAAGTCATGAAATAGTGCGAGCGTTTTCAGATGTCTGTGAGCCTTGTAACTGAGGCGGAAATTGGGGACCAGCCTGGTATTCACGTAGCGGGATGTGGAAAACCGCCTAAAAACCACATCCAGGCTGGCCGGCACACCGGCCCTCGTCGTTAATCCGCCGGGCGGATTCGATCCGGGGCCGGCGCGCCTACCAGCATTAGCGCTATCGGTTACCCTGGCGGGTCTGTTTCTCCAATAGGTCTATATCTCACAAATCTCTGAAAGTTCTTTCACGACCTCCGCTGTGGAAAATGGTAAAACTGGTTTTGAATAAATTTATCACCATTTTACTGTGCTCTGTTCTATTTGTACCATGAACCACTTTCTAGAAAGCGTTGACTGGATTTATCGTCTGTTGAAGAGAGGTCAAACACAACTAGCCATACGGCCTTTCTCGTATCTTCTATGATACTAATGTTTTGCCTGATGGCTGTGCCATAATAATTTTGGATTTTATTTCTGACTATTTCTGTGAGTCTGTTATTACCGTCTAATCCTCTGCCATCTTCCAATTTCTTTCCCTTGTGCTACCGCTACGGTCGCAGGTTCGAATCCTGACTCGGGCAAATGTGTGTGATGTCCTTTGCTTAGTTAGGTTTAAGTAGTTCTAAGTTCTAGGGGCCTGATGACCTCAGAAGTTAAGTCCCTTAGTGCTCAGAGCCATTTGACCCATTTTTCCCTTGTGCTGCAGTTTTCAGTCGTTGCAGCCTCATACGTTTTCGCTTTTATACATGACCTATACACTACTGTTTAACGATAGTTACGTTTTCCCCATATGGCTTCTCTTCCTCAGTTGCTTTGTAAGCTTTTGAATCCCCATCTCCTAAATAACTGTCCAATCGCATCTTCTCCCACTGTTCATATTCTTGAAACAAGTACAGGTCCACACAGTGTTTTATGTAAGTGAATTAATAAAACAGAAATAAGGCAATAATATGGATGTATTATGTATCTTTGAACAGTTCAAATTCCGTACATTAGGATCAATGGAAAACCAAAAAGTGAAGGTTTCAAATGGTACGGAGCCACTTAACGACTGACATTCGACAGGAACTGCCTCCTTACTCAAGAGGATACAATAATAAGTTTCATGCTCAAAATATTAACCTGACTCATTGCAGTGGATAAATCACTTTTATTAAAAATCTCCACACTGCATCGACCGTTAAGAAAAATCAGTTTCCGCAGAAATTTTGTTTGTGGCATACACGTTGACAGAGGGAGACGTTTATCTCCATGCCTTAACGTCTGAGGTCATCAGTCCCCTAGAACTTAGAACTACTTAAACCTAACTAACCTAAGGACATCACACACATCCATGCCCGAGGCAGGATTCGAACCTGCGACCGTAGCGGTGCCAGACTGCAGCGCCTAGAACCGCTCGGCGACAGTTGGAGAGTGGAACCGTAGAGCTAAGATTCCTAGACCCTATTATAAAGACATAGCATGGGTAGGTGAGTGCAGCTTTCCTGCAGGACTGGCAGTGTGTTCTGTGTTTTTAGCTGTTGAGCCGCATTCCCACTACACCGCTCACTTATTCTGTACAGGGGTTAAGGTGATCGGGAGTAATTCATGCACAGTTTAATGACAATTTACACTATGTGATCAAAAGTATCCGGACACCTGGCTGAAAATGGCTTACAAGTTCATGGCGCCCTCCATCGGTAATGCTGGAATTCAATATGGTGTTGGCCTACCCTTAGCCTTGATGACAGCTTCCATTCTAGCAGGCAGACGTTCAATCAGGTCCTGGAAGGTTTCTTGGGGAGTGGCAGCCTATTCTCCACTGAGTGCTGCATTAAGGAGAGGTATCGATGTCGGTGAGGCCTAGCACGAAGTCGGCGTTCCAAAACATCCGAACGGTGTTCTATACGATTCAGAAAGGACTCTGCGCAGGACAGTACATTACAGGGATGTTACTGTCGTGTAACCACTCCGCTATAGGCCGTGCATTATGACAAGGTGCTCGATCGTGTTGAAAGATGCAGTCGCCATCCCCGAATTGCTCTTCAACAGTGGGAAGCAAGAAGGTGCTTAAAACATCAATGTAGGCCTGTGCTGTGAGAGTACCACACAAAACAACAAGAGGTTCATGCCCCCACCATGAGAAACACGACCACTCCAAAACACCAACGCCTCCGAATTTTCAAAAATGGTTCAAATGGCTCTGAGCACTATGGGACAACTTCTCAGGTCATCAGTCCCCTATAACTTAGAATTACTTAAACCTAACTAACCTAAGGACATCACACACATCCATGCCCGAGGCAGGATTCGAACCTGCGACCGTAGCGGTCGCGCGGTTCCAGACTGTAGCGCCTACAACCGCTCGGCCACTCCGGCGGGCCCTGCGAATTTTACTGTTGGCACTACACACGCTGGCAGATGACGATCTCCGGGCACTCGCCATACCCACACCCTGCCATCGGATCGCAACATTGTGTACCGTGATTCGTCACTCCACACAACGTTTTTACACTGTTCAGTCGTCCAATATTTATGCTCCTTACACCAAGCGAGGCGTCCTTTGGCATTTACCAGCGTGATGCATGGCTTATGCGCTGCCGCTCGGCCGTGAAATCCAAGTATTCTCACTTCCTGCCTAACTGTCATAGTACTGCATTTTGGAACTCCTGTTTGATGGTCTGCATAGATGTCTGCCTTTTACACGGTCTCTGTCAGCCAACAGAGGAGGTCGGCCTGTTCACTTTTGTGCTGTACGGGTCCCTTCACGTTTTCACTTGACTATCACGTCGGGAACAGTGGACCTAGGGATGTTTAGGAGTGTGGAAATCTCGCGTATAGACGTATGACGGAAATGACATCAAATCACCTGATCACGTTCGAAGTCCATGGGTTCCGCGGAGCGCCCTATTCTGCTCTCTCACGATGTCTAATGAATACTGAGGTCCTTGATATGGAGTACCTGGCAGTAGGTGGCATCACAATGCACCCGATATGAAAAACTTTTCTTGGGGTGTCCGGATGCTTTTGATCACATAGTGTAAATTTTTCTTTCATACGTGTAGCTGGAACCAAGCTACAGACTTCGAGCCTAGCATGAGTTCTTGCAGAGCATATACCTGACCAACCGGCCTATTCCTTCAGCACACAAGCTGTTCCATCTAGTAAAAGCGGCAGACCACCCCCCCCCCCCCTCCCAGAATGCACAAGATGTGTGAACGTCACGGCCGAGCCGTTAGTGAGGTAAGAGAAACCGTTCAGGTGTTCGCTGCTGGCCGTGTACTGGAAAGCAGAGCGCAGCGAAGTCTCGCTTTAGAGTTGCAGCCTTAGTTCGGAGAAGACACTCATAGTTTCCAGCTTTCAGATGCAACGGACGTCCTCTTACCGCCTGCCTCCATCTCCTCTCTCCCATCGGCTACCTGCTAGCTCAAACGTGAACCATCTTTCTCTCTTCTTCCTATTTACGTATTTCACTAACACTCAGACTGGCGGATGCCCCTACAGCCCAGCCTGAACGAGCCCTTCTGTATTCCTTAGTTTCAAAATGTACGCTGACGGAGAAAATAGCAACACCAAGAAATAATTGATGTAGAGTTCCGAAATTTCGGAAATACATTTGTCTACCTAACCTATTCAACTGATGAAAATCGCAAGATCACAGCTTAATGTATGAGCGAGATAATCCGTTGTAAATGTGAAATGCTGATACATCAGTAACCGGTGTAACCGAGGGATTTGAATGCAAGCTTGCAAACATGCATATATTCTATTATACAGGTGCCGGATGTCAGTTTGTGGGCTAGCCTTTCATGCCTGTTCCACTTGGTC
Organism: Schistocerca americana; assembly: GCF_021461395.2. Lineage (NCBI taxonomy): Eukaryota > Metazoa > Arthropoda > Insecta > Orthoptera > Acrididae > Schistocerca > Schistocerca americana. Next base: position 525,402,617 of record NC_060125.1, on the reverse strand, counting down.
GGTCAATACAGGGATGATTAATGATGTTCTTGGATGACGCTGAAGTTGTCCTTCGATGATATCGTAAATGTGCTCAACTGGAGACAGATCTGTTGATCGAGCAGACCAGGGCAAAATGTCGATACTCTACAGAGCTTGCTGGGTTACAACAGCGTTATGTGGTAGAGCGTTATCCTGTTGGGAAGTACCGCCTGGGATGCTGTTCGTGCACGGCAGGTGGAACCAAATTTTCAGTCATGGTTCCTGGGCTATCTCAAGAGTGCTCCTGCTATCGTACCAAATCGCTCTCCAGTCCATAACTCCGGGTATAGATCCAGTGTGTCTAGCACTTTCGTTGCAGGCCCAAAAATGGCCTCCTTCTAACCACTACACGGCCTTCACTAGCACCGAGGCAGAACCAGATTTCATCAGAAAGCGCAACAGACTCCATCCTGCCCTCCAATGAGCTCTCACTTGACACCACTGAAGTCGCAAATGATGGTGGTTTGGGGTCAGTGGAATGTGCTCTACAGGGCGCTTGGCTGGGAGCCGTCCGTGATGTAACCGGTTTGTAACAGTTCGTTGTGTGGCTACGGTGCTAGCTGGTGCTCAGAGTCCTGCTCCAGATGCAGTGTGATGCGCCAGAGCCATAGATCGAACACGATTGTCTTCCCTCTGCGTAATGTCACGTGACCGTACATTCCTGTGACTACTGCTGCTAGGAGTTATGTAGAATGGCTACTTACCTGCCAAGTCTTCCGACAATATCGCAGAAGGAACATCCAGCTTCTCATAGCCCTATTACACGATCTGGTTCAAACTCATTGACGTGTTTATAATGGCTTCTTTGTCGCCGTAAAGACATTCTTCACTAACATCAACTCATCGCATCCAATCTCGAAGATAACTAAACCCAACGACCGTAAAAGCCTGTATTTAAAGCAAACTTGATTTGCATCCTCACAGTGGTGCTTCTAGTGCCACTCATATGCGACTGGCGCGAAATTTGAATGGACATCGTCTTTCGTATGTAGAAACACGCCTAGCAACTTTCAGTTATGTCGAACAATGCCTCTGGGTGCTGCGATTTTTTTCCGTCAATGTACCATGAGTTTTCTTCAGTTCTCTCTTGTCAATTCAAACCGGTCTCCATTCCGGCGCTCACGACCCATCCTTCTCCCATCCATGACACAGGCTGGCTCCACTCCAGGTGCGGTGTGCAAAGTTCATTTACCATCGCTTATTAATTCCTTGTCAACGTGAACACTGGCGCAACATCCAGTTAACAGCTAGATAACAGCATGTTCTCTGAACCGCATTACCGCGGAGTCAGACCTGCAGTGTACGAAATTGCTGTTAATTCCATGGCATCGGGAGCGTATGGCATCGGTGGACGCCATAGCGGAAGTGACGAACGATACAAACTGCCCTCCCCCCGGCGTGTTGCTACCCCTTGCAGAAGATGTCTGGAACTCTCATGCTACCAGAGCACTTGCCCGCGGAAGGCAAAGGTCCCGAGTTCGAGTCTCAGTCCGGCACACAGTTTTAATCTCCCAGGAAGTTTCATATCAGCGCACACTCCGCTGCAGAGTGAAAATCTCATCTCGTGACTTGTCTGTAACCGTCCCATCTGGCCCACTAAATCATACAGCAAGTTTCAGCGCAAACACCTGCAGTTTAACGAGAAGTCCGACGCTGCCACGGTGATGGTACAGGAGAATTTCTCTAGAGCTAAGAAATTCCTTACCTGAAAGTGTGGTTATGAAGTGTCAGGGAAAGATGTACTCAAAGATTTACAGATGGAACGAAGACGAAAGGCAGGGGGTCGTTATGACCGGGTTGATGATTATTGTTTTATTGGTTAAGAGAAAAAAATTTGCTTGAATATAATTTAGTAAATATCGATACGATAATACATCAAATATGAATCCAAAATTACTGATGAAAATTACGTTTTTATTACCAGTCAGTTTAAAACTGATACCATAACTACTTGAGAAAGGTATATAAATAGGAAAATGTTCTTAAACGCAATTTTATAAAAATTTGCACTTGAACTCCTACAAACAAATTCCCGGTATCGACTCACCTATTACCATCCGAATCGAAAGTAGCAGCGAATCATTGATACTGAGACCGCCGAACGTGAATGTATATTGTCGTACGTTTTGCCTGTTCTTTGTGGAACACGGTGAAATATGTATGGTCTAGTCAGTGGCTTAACCAGTGCATTTACTATTATTATATCCTGACCATTAATTCTATTTTCTTCTCACATCATAAGTAACTATCAGGCATTAATTAGAGTTTGATTTGGTGCTACTTTCCCATTAATCTCTTTATTGTCATAACCTCGATCACTACAATCTACTGTGCAAACCACTCTTAAGTGCATGGAAGGGTGTACTTCCCATTTCAACAAATACTACGAATTTTCCCCTTCTTCTCACATATTTAGTGTGGGAAGAATGACTGGTTAAATGCCTCTGTATAAATATTATTTATGTGGTCCCTGCAACAGCAATGCGTGGTGGGCAGTGACATATTCCTGGATTCCACAATGCTGATTCCTGAATCTTTTAAGTAAGTTTTAGTTAGGATAGTTGGACTCTGTGGTCAAGAGACTGCCAGTTGATGTCATGATGCGTTTCCGTGATGCTATACCATGGCTCAAATAAACTTGTGAACGTTCATGGTGCCCATCTTTATCTACATTCAATAATCTCTGTGGCCCTATTTAATATGTGTCCCACAACATCTGACCAGTTTTGTAGAATGGGTCACACGAGTATTTTGTATCTGTAACAAAATGGAAGACGTACAGCCATCCTTTTCATGTTATTTATTATATGGCTAGTTTCAATGATTAAATACAGCATCTTCAGGTATTCACTGATGCTGAGGTGGTTAACTCCAACTGTACACATGATTCCATCAGTGGCCAACATACGTGAACTTGTTTCCCTAGAGTGTAGTAACGATGTAGCAGTCCCACGGTTCCGGACTGAAGCGCCTAGAACCACACGGCCACCAGAGCCGGCAGAATTGTACCCATATGACAATTTACATCTGCAGTGGAATCAGAATGAATACAGTCTAGCTTATGACATGTATGCAAGGTTTCATGCTTCTTACTGTGAAATTGCCGAAGGAGAAGGAGGAGAGTGTCTACTAACCCACGTAAGTTCAAGGAACTTTCGCCGATCATTGTAATAGACTGCTCAAAACAGAATGAGATAATTAAGTCTGGACTTATGCATGTGCGAATTGAATTTGAATCATTGACAATTTTCCCAGAACACACTGCCATGTATGCTCTAGTTCTACATGACTGTGTGATCAACAACTACCCTCTCACCGGTGCTGTGCAATGAGCTGTATAAATGAATAGGTGGTGCATCATACCCAGAGCATTTCACAATGGCGTCGCAAGGTGTGAAAATCACTGCAGACGCTCTGGGTTTCTGTGATGGTGAGTATAGAAGTTCATATTTAACAATGTTGCGTTTGTAGCGTACACACAAGGTGCTGAAATAATAGAGACATTCTCAGCAAACATTGGATCACTGAAGTCTTTCAGGTAGGTGAAGTGTTGTAAGACACGGAAGAGTGCAAAGTGGTTATCGCATTTCTACCATGGAATTCACTGGGATGATCCTGGCATACCCTATAAAGATATGGCGACAGTGCTTAAATTATTTGATCACACGGATAGCGTCACCTACGTGAAGGGGAATGAGAAGATGTCATGGATGTGTCGAATCTTTAAGTTTGGTGCTATTCAAGAGCAGGAATTCTATGGCTGTCCTTCTCTCCATCGACTCAAGAACATATATAAAAATAGTGTTGCTGTGTCTGCTTATGAAAGTGTAAAATTACTTTTAAGTTAGACCAGAAATAAATGAATTTTTACCTCACAACCTCTGTGTTCTTTTATCTCAACCCTGCTCCTGCTGTGACAGTATACAGTTTTTTTAACCACATGCTATGTCTGGTTTTCTTCAAGTACAGGGTGATATAATTTTAGATATGTCTGCTATATATCTTTGTCAATGGACACAGTCACTTGGCTCATACAGATGAATAATACTCTAAGACAAACAGGATGCCCTGAATTTAAAAAAAATAAAATAAAATAAAAAACTATCCAATACATCTGAAGAATATCGATGTCATTAATATGCATAATTTTTTATATATCAAGGTGGTGTTAGCGGTACAATAGTTAAGAGCGTGGTGTGTGTGAGTGGGTGACATGGAGCAGAACAGCAGGTTAAGTGCAGACCACAAAGTTAATATGAAATTTTTCATGTAAATGCAGTGCAATTGTTTAAGGGGTGGGTGACAATGAAGAATGCGCCAGATAAGGTGTTCAGAAGCATGTGAAATTCAAAAACTGTACCAGAAAATGGTGGGAGGTCATAAATTATTACTTAATTTCGTATCAAAGGCGGTACAGTAGTTTAACTGGGGTGACATAGAAAACCACTTAACAGAACAATAGGCTAAGCGCCGAGAAAGGCCCAAGCATTAGGTTAAGACAACCAGATACAGTGCTGGACATTAGGTTATGGCCAGCCGTTTTGGCCGAGCGGTTCTAGGCGCTTCAGTCCAGAACCGTGCTGCTGCTATGGTCAGAGGTTCGAATCCTGCCTCGGGCATGGATTTGTGTGATGTCCTCAGGTTAGTTAGGTTTACGTAGTTCTAAGTCTTGGGGACTGATGACCTCAGATGTTAAGTCCCATAGTGCTCAGAGCCACTTGAACCATTAGGTTATGCAGCATACCCCATGTTATTGCTTCTTGTAAGACGTACATGTTTGCAAACACCCTAGAATCATGAGCAAGAGAAAATCAACCCCCAAAAAATTAATGTTTATAAACAATATACCCTTTCCACATATTCTATACAGTGCCTTGAATTTTCTAAAACAACATCCCATACACAGCAATTGATTTCTCTCAAAATCACCGATCAACTGATTTTTTTCCCCATCATTTTCCTGGTAGGAGGAGAGGGTTGTAGGGGAGGGGATTTTAACAGATTAACATAGGTTAATTGATAAAATTAATTAACTAATCAATCAAATTATTAGTAGTGACAGGGCTTATTCCAGTAACTTAAACATGAAAATGTACCTCTTGCAGCCTGGGGGAGGGTGATTTGGAGGAGGGGGAGGGGGTGGGGAACAAGAGGTTAAGGGAGGTGACATGGAAAACCACTTAACAGGGCAATAGGTTAAGTACCTGTTAATACAAGCAGAACAATAGGTTCACCCCTGAGTGCTTACCTGCCCCTGATGTAGGCAATCCATACTAACAAAATGGCCCATCACCCCATCCCTGTAGGTGAGGGGAGTGGAAGGGGTGGGTGGTCAATTGGTTAAGTGAGGCGACATGGAAAACCACTTAACAGAGCAATAGGCTAAGGACATGTCAATCACAGGAGAACACTAGGTTAAGTACCTCTCAATCAAAGGAGAACCATAGGTCTGCCCCTGAGTGCATACCTGCCCCTCATATACACAAACTGCACTAACAAAATGGGCTCGTTCTCTCCTAGCCCCACTGTTTGTGTTTTGTGAAGTGCTCACTTTTACATTTCGTAACATTAAGGCAAATTGTCAATATTTTCAATACTGTGAAATTTTATTAAGTTCTGCCTGAACATTTCTCCAGTTTTGTTTTCATTCAATACTTCATTATAGATAACTGCATGATCTGCAAAGGGTTTGAAGTTAGCTAATTATTACTGTACACAAAAATTTCAGCAATTCTGAGTCATGCTGCTGATTAATATACCTCTTCAGTTATTTTCACAATTAATGGTAATCTGCTAAAACTACTAAATTTTACATAAATATTTTCAATATTGTGAATTTTGTAGTTTAGTTTTAACAACATAAACTTTGGAGAACTTTACTGAAACTGTTAAAAATATTTTGGACTTACGTAAATTTATTGATCGTTTCCATTGTCACTTTACAGCTTCGGTTATGTCAATACTATCAGAAGCGAATGGATTGATTACAAGATAAACATTACCCTCTGACTATGCCTCCGCCGAGAACGTTCCGTGACCGGTTTTATTCCTGGCGTGTAAGTAACGTCAATGCAGTAACCACGGTTGCACCTTGAACTAACACTGTAAACAACAGATATGCATTCGACCAGTCAGTTGCGAGCAGACAGTCTTAACTCTAAGTCAAGCGTTCAAGATATTCTCCAGAATATTTTTCCCCGAACGTCTTGACACTCCAAGAAAAACGACGAGGTGTGGACGATTGCCGGAACTTGACTCAAAGTTTTTTTTTTTTATCTGAATAAAACACCTCATTTGGAAAGACATTTTTTTATCAGTACGAACCTATCACCGAACGACAGGATGCTTAGATCCGCTTGATGGGCTAAACTCTTTGACGACGTAAGCAAAATTCAATACATTGTGAAGCTCGAGTTGAACGTCATCCCAAAGAAGGACTTCTTGAGAGTCTCACTGGGATGACCGAGCGAGGTGGCGCAGTGGTTAGCACACTGGACTCGCATTCGGAAGGACGACGGTTCAATCCCGCGTCCGGCCATCCTGATTTAGGTTTTCCGTGATTTCCCTAAATCGCTCCAGGCAAATGCCGGGATGGTACCCTTGAAAGGGCACGGCCGACTTCCTTCCCCATCCTTCCCTAATCCTATGAGACCGATAACCTCGCTGTTTGGTCTCTTCCCCCAAACAACCAACCAACCAACCTCACTGGGATGTATGAACGCTCTGTGAGTTATACTCATGTGGGGCGAGACTACGTCCAACACCTGAGGCATTAAAACCACCATCTTAACTTTCCTCTATCTTTTGCTACTCCAGTCTAGAAACTTTTAGGATTGACTGGATTTGTTTAAACTATGAATATTTGGGATAGAAGTTCGTAGTCTTCCGTGGTCGATGTCATTTCGGGTAAAACAATTTTGGCTATTGGATCGCGTCATTGCAAACTACTAAAACAACCAAATTGCTAATGTTTCAACCGACTTGGTGCGGCATTGTATTACATTGCACTTGTTTTGTAGCAGCACACTTTCATTATATTTTATCTATAGGTTGTCTAGTTGCTACCGACCTCACATATTTATGATGTGATTGGACACACTGAAGAGGCTGTTACGGAGGGGGTGGCTGCATGGTAAGCTATTGCCTGTACTACCCTGGTGGCTGATAAGATTATTGGTAGATTATTGGTAGAAGGTAACTTATCGGCTGGCTGTTGTACTGAGTGACAATTATTGAACTATACGAAAAAAACTCTTTATTCGACATGTAAACGTCACTACAGATATTCGGATTTAGGTTATGAAATATTCTATGTGCCTGCCATCGCTGGCGATGATGTGGCGAAGACGAATAGCGAAAGTCTGCATGACCCGGTGAAGTGTCGGAACATCGATGCTGTCGAAGACCTCCTGAATGGCTGTTTTCAGCTCTGCAATGGTTTTGGGGTTATTGCTTTACACCTTGTCTTTAATACAGCCCCACAAAAAGGAGTCGCGTGTATTCAGATCCGAATCATATGGCGGGCAATCGAGACTTACGCCAGTTAAAAGAACACAAAATCCCCAAGAGTGGCAAAGTTTTACAGAAGTACAAAATATGGCGCGTACTTCAATGCGAGATGCTTTTAATAATTTCCACAACGAAATTCTGTCTCGAAATATGGCAGAAAACCCAAAGAGGTTCTGATCATACTTAAAGCACACTAGTGGCAAAGACGCAATCAATACCTTCACTGCGCGATAACAACGGTGAAGTCACTGATGGCAGTGCCACCAAAGCAGAGTTATTAAACACGGTTTTACGAAACTCCTTCACCAAAGGAGACAAAGTAAATATTCCTGAATTCCAATCAACAACTTCCAAGAAGAGAAACATAGAAGTAGACATCCTCAGAGTAACGAAGCACCTTAAATCACTTAATAAAGGCAAGGCCTCCGGTCCAGATTGTATACTACTCAGGTTCCTCTCAGAGTATGCTGATAAAATAGCTTCATATTTAGCAATAATATACAACCACTCGCTCACAGAAAGACCCGCACCTAAAGTCTAGAAAATTGCTCAGTCACACCAGTACCCGAAAAGGGATGTAGGAGTAATCCACGGAATTACAGAAAACGGTTTATTGACATATAGTCAGCATGGATTCAGAAAATATCGTTCTTGTGAAAAAAAACTAGCTCTTTATACTCATGATGTAATAAGTGCTATCGACAGGGGATGTCAAATTGATTCCATATTTTTAGATTACCAGAAGGCTTTCCACACCGTTCCTCACAAGCGTCTTCCAACCAAACTTCTTGCCAACGGAGTATCGCCTCAGTTGTGTGACTGGATTCGTGATTTCCTGTCAGAAAGGTCACAGTTCGTAGTAATAGACGTAATGTCATCGAGTGAAACTGTAGTAATATCTGGCGTTCCCCAAGGAAGTGTTAAAGGCCCTCTATTGTTCCTTATCTGTATTAACGCCATAGGAGATAATCTGAGTAGCCGTCTCAGATTGTTTGCAGATGATGCTGTCATTTACCGTCTTGTAAAGTCATCAGATGATCAAAACGACTTGCAAAATGATTTAGATGAGATATCTGTAAGGTGTAAAAAGTGGCAATTGACTCTGAATAAGGAAAAGTGTGAAGTTATTCACATGAGTACTAAAAGAAATCAGCTACATTTCGATTACGCGGTAAGTCACACAAATCTAAAGGCTGTAAATTCAACTAAATTCTTAGGGATTACAATTACAAATAACCTAAATTGGAAAGATCACATAGATAATATTGTGGGTAGAGAAAACCAAAGACTGCGATTCACTGGCAGAACACTTAGAAGGTGCAACAGGCCTACTAAAGAGACTGCTTACACCACACTTGTCCTTCATATTCTGGAGTACTGCTGTGCGTTGTGGGATCCGCATCAGGTTTGATTGACGGATGACATCGAAAAAGTACAAAGAAGGGCAGCTCGTTTTGTATTATCGCGAAATACGGGAGACAGTATCACAGACATGATACGTGAATTGGAATGGCAATCATTGAAACAAAGGCGTTTTTCGTTGCGACGGGATCTTCTCATGAAATTTCAATCACCAGTTTTGTCCTCCGATTGTGAAAACATTCTGTTAGCACCCACCTGCATAGGGAGAAATGATCATTACGATAAAATAAGAAAAATCAGGGCTCGCACAGAAAAATTTAAGTGCTGGTTTTTCCCGCGTGCCGTTCGAGAGTGGAACGGTAGAGAGACAGCTTGATGGTGGTTCATTGAACCCTCTGCCAGGCACTTTATTGTGAATAGTAGAGTAATCACGTAGATGTAGATGTAGCCGTTGTTGTTGTTGTTGTTGTTGTGGTCTTCAGTCCTGAGACTGGTTTGATGCAGCTCTCCATGCTACTCTATCCTGTGCAAGCTTTTTCATCTCCCAGTACCTACTGGAACCTACATCCTTCTGAATCTGCTTAGTGTATTCATCTCTTGGTCTCCCTCTACGATTTTTACCCTCCACGCTGCCCTCCAATACTAAATTGGTGATCCCTTGATGCCTGAGAACATGTCCTACCAACCGGTCCCTTCTTCTGGTCAAGTTGTGCCACAAACTTCTCTTCTCCCCAATCCTATTCAATACTTCGTCATTAGTTATGTGATGTAGCCGCGGCCCCCATATTGCCCCTCCATGACATCAAACACTCTCCTGCTTCGATGGGGTCGAGCTCCGTCTTGCATGAATCGCATCTTGCCGAAATCAGGGTCACATTGGATAATGGGGATGAAATCATCTTGCAAAACCTTCACGTACCATTCGGCAGTCATCGTGGCATCAAGGAATATCGCACCTATTATTCCGTGACTGGACATTGCACACCTCAGTCACCCGTTGAGGATGCAGAGCGGATCGCGAAATGCGGAGTCTCAGTCCCCGAAATGCGGTTTACCGTGACACTTTCACATAGAAATGGCCAACAACAAAGCGTGTGCGTATATTAATTCCTACCATGCATCGCGTCCTTACGTGCTGTTTGAACGTCCCAACGCAAACCGTTCAGAAGTTATGATGATTTTATTTCAAAATGGTTGAAATGGCTCTTAGCACTATTGGACTTAACATCTGAGGTCATCAGTCCCCTGGAACGTAGAACTACTTAAACCTAATGTAACGTCACCGGTTTTTCTAATTGCTAGTTGATACATCAGTATTGATGGCCTCTGGCTAAAACTCGGCGATAGTCGATAGAGCGATGATACTGTTATTAGGTAAAGACGACGTTACAAAAAACAGTGCTGAACTGAACTCTCGACGTGTGCGTGATATTTACTTCACCAATTGTGACCAATATTACGCTACTCATCGTAATTAACTCGTTTATTTTCGATGGTTTAACAGTTGGTATTAAAATGTAATGATAAATTCAATTCAGTTCCACTGACACCAACTTCCCAATAATTTGGTTGTAATTTCAGATCTGTACTAAGTCGTGACATTGTGATTGCTTCCTAACATCAAAGAGTTTCTATACATGCGCCGAGCGCTTCAGTCAAATATTATCGCAGCAAGAAAGATCACAGTTATATCTCTAAATAATTTTGTAATTTGGAATCACATATGCGTAAATTGGCACGAAAGGGTGGTTTATTTCACAATAACAATCACTTCCTAACAAGGCCGTGAGGAAGAAGCTTTCCCAGGTGGTGGTGGTGGAGGGAGGGGGGAAATTTATAAATTATCTGCTTTAAAACTATTGCCGAGTTCCAGAGTCCATTTGCAGTTACGAATGAAGTTAATTGCCAATCACTCTTCAATGCCTAACTAGAGTTGAGTTCGAGTTATCTAATTAAAAAGTTCACTTCAGTCTAATATAAGGCAGTCCTCTATCTGAATTCTAAACCATGTTATAGTTGAAGTCAATGTTTCGTTTCACTGCGTCGTAGTAGATTGCAATTATCAATCCTCGAAAAACAATCTAACCCCGCCTATATATACGAGTATTCAAACAAGTCTGACCAGCGTCGGCTAACTCTCGTAACGTAGTGACAATGGATCAAATTTTCCTTAGTCGTTACTCACGATTCTCAAAGAGTACTCACGCGAAGTATTCTTTGAGATCGTTGGCTCTACTTTGCTAATTTTAATTACAATGATTTTGCGATTTACTATGGTTTTGAGATTGAGTTTACTGAGATTCTATCTTTCTTTTGTAAGTTGATAAATTACTAAGGTTCTTGTTTCAGTTATGGTTATTATTCAAATAATAGTGTTAAATGGAACTTCGGTTACTTGTCCACTTTTCATGGAATTTGGAACTTGTTTTGAGGAAGTTTTTGGGGCATTGGTTGCTACTTTTTCTTTTTTCATTTTTCGTCTGAGGAAGTGGCATTACACTAACTAACCTAAGGACGTCACACACATCGATGCCCTAAGCAGGATTCGAACCTGCGACCGTAGTGGTTGTGGGGTTTTTGACTGAAGCGCCTACAACCGCTCTGCCACACAAGGCCGGCTATGATGATTTTATTTCTTATAGTTCAATAATTGTCATCTGTATGTGCCACTCTGGTAAGTGATTGGTTGGTTAGCTCTCGTTGGATATTGGAAAGCAATAGCAAATCGGCAGCTTGTATGCAGGGGGTAGCGTTTTCCTCCAGCGAGACGTTAAGGCCGGAAGGCAGTTCTGTCGTTTATACTGTTGAACGTGGGTCAAGGGATATTTGATTCTTGAGGTGCCGCAGAATAGGATGGGAGGGGCAGTAGAGACGTAGGCCTCCAACCCAAGGCATTAAGGAGGCGTTGAGTTGGAAAGATTGCTAACCGTTGCCCTAGAGGAGACCTTCATGCAGCAGCAGATGTCACATGTCTGATGAAGATGAGTGTTTCGTGAAACAGCACTTCCAAACATTTCTGCAGCTACGAATGGAGCTGCTAGTGGAGACGCTTGACGTAGCAGATAGCCGGGAGACGCCCCCGCAGTTCGGAATTAGTGCCGCCGAAGGCATCCAGGCCGCGCGCTGACGAGTCGAGAGAGGTGGCGGACATTCCTCCGCAGAGCCTGTGGAAGGCATCCGCCTATTGACGGACTGACGTCGGCCCGCCGCTATTAGGAGCGAGTGCCTGTCTGCAATGAGGAGGGGATGGGCGGGGGTGGAAGGTGGTGGAGCGGCGGAAAGGAACGCCGCCTCCCCAGTCAGCACCGCCCTAGTTTCCCACTCCACGAGATTTCTCTCAGCCTCGCCTCAGAGATCGGCTGTGCGTAGTGCAGGGTAGGATATGACATACCGCAGTGTTTTGCAGACTGATGTGTCTCAGGCCGCGTTCACAGTGGCATCGATAAAAGTTGTCAGATGCCGTCGCCAGAGGTCGTCCGATCCCCTACGTCAGTTTGTGGCGGGATCAAGGAGATAAAGTTGGGTTAGCATCAGTTCTGAGTATGAATTAGGTCATTTTAGCCTAGGGTGGATGGAGACGAGTGCCACACTGCGGCTTTCGCTGTTAAAAAGATGTTGAACACCATCTTTGTGAGCTATATCTGTCTCGAAAATAACATGGGAAGCACTGGACACTCCGTCCTCACTTATAGGAATAACCAGACAAGATTTTCGAATATACGAGAGTAAGGGAGTTATGGTGTGTTACATACTCGAGATGATTCATGGTGGCCTTGAAAAGGCAGATTACAAAAACTCTGCTTTCCTGTATTTATTTGAATAAGTGCAGATAATATATGTCAATTAACCTTCAATAACTGCCACTGAGCCGGCCGTGGTGGCCGAGCGGTTCTAGGCGCTACAGTCTGGAACCGCGAGACCGCTACCGTCGCAGGTTCGAATCCTGCCAGGGGCATGGATGTGTGTAGTGTCCTTAGGCTAGTTAGGTTTAAGTAGTTCTAAGTTCTAGGGGACTGATGTCCTCATAAGTAAAGTGCCATAGTGCTCAGAGCCATATGAACCATATATGAACTGCCACTGAGCAACGTCGGAAGACAAGCAAAATGCTTAAAATAAGATACTCGGAACACCTAAAGCACTGAAGAGTGGAAACATAAACACAAAATTTACAAACCACTTCATATAACAGTCACCATCCTACTGGTATAGAAACGTCATGAAGCAGTACCAATAATTTGTAGACAGCCACTGTCCCCCATACCACAACTTGAAACAGATCTACCACAGTAACTATAAGCATATGATACACCACCCTCCTCACTTGAAAGAACTTATTTTTTGAGGTTATAATTTATGCCTAAAATTTCTGGTAAACATTTTGCCTACTTGTGTTTTCCAATAAAACTGCGATTTTGTCCATACATTCCGAACTACATCCCGATTATGATATTTTTCATCGTCAGGATGCCGCAACTTCACTCACGGTCGATACTTCTTGGGTAAGAACGTCGGTTGATTTGACCGAAGAAAACATAGTGATTTTACTTTCATCGATTGTCGTTAGAAGTTTCTACGTTCGGACGATGAGGTCGACTACAGTGTGATGGCGCAGTTAGTGGGATACTGATTTGAAAAGATGGGCCGTCTTCGGCCGATGACGGTCATCGGCGGAATCCAACGACATCGGTGCCTCTGTAATCGCGGCGTCATAGCCGCCGCCGTGAAAGTACGTGGCTCAAGGCGGTGTAACTCTGGTTCCAGCATATCATCATTATCTTCGTCTCATGGAGTAGGTTACACAGTATGTTCCGGGAACCATTTTGCTGTCCGGTGGGCGCGTAGTTCATGGCGAGTCTAGGCAGACGATTTTGCTGCATTCTTTCTACATAGTTACACCAATTGATTCTAAAAATTTTAATTTTACTTTCAAAATCGAAAACCTGTAGCGCTTCTTTTATTTCTGCTTTTGGTATTTTGTCCATCATTGTGCTTTCTTTGACTATCCTGAGAAATTTTATCCCAACTGAAGTAATTTTCCTTCTGCCTTCTCTCAAGAGTACTTCCGTACAATGCTACCGGTACCGCCATTGTTTTATAAAGCTTGAACCTAGTTACCTTTCCGGTCTTATTCCACAGTTCTGTGAATTGTGGCACGTATAAGTTTAATTTTGTTTCTGTGTCGTGATTTGTTGTTGGGGATATTTCAGATCCAAGATAGTTAAAGGTGGATAAGTGCTCCATTATTTTGCCAGTTTGCCATTTTAGATCTTGTCGTGTTTTTCCCTGGAAATGCCGTTACTTTTGATTCATGTGGAGATTTCACCAGGCCGTATCCTTCTACTATATTTCTTAAGATTTACAGCTATCTCTGTAAATTATCTTCTATCTGTGGCACAGTAACAACAGCGTTGGCATATGAAATACTATTCAATGTATATTGAGGTGAGAGCATTATACTACACTAAAAAATTTACCTCCATCTTCGTAGATGTTGAAAAGTGCCGGGAGAGACAACAACTTCGTCTAACTCCTTTATTTATTTTTGCTGATGCTGTTAGTTGCCTCCCTGTGCCCATAAACGCAGTAGTGTTTGATATAGACTTCTGATCGCTTTTGTTATGTTATCTGGTAAACATTTTCTGATCAGAATTTCCCATACCACGTCTCTCTTGAAGCTGCCAAATGCCTTTTCAAAATCGATAAAGGTGATATGAGTTTCAAAACAAAAATTCCTTCATTTCTCAACCTTTTGTTTCATTATGAAAATGGCATGCATTGTAGAGTGGCTCCGTCTAAGCCCCATCTGTTCTTTACTGATTATAGTATCTGCTATGCCCTTAGGCCTAATATTGATTATTGTGGAGCATATTTTATAGACACTGGCCAGGAAAATTATGCTCGTGTAATTTCTACATTCACTTCTAACACCTTTCATGTGAATAGGAAGAGCCTAGTGGAGTAAACCCAGAATGAGAATCGTGCAAACTCAGAGGCACTAACGTGGCAGTCTCTCCACTGCGCTGTCCCTGCGCGGTGCTCGTAACGCAGGCAGCAGGAAAACATATTACTGGCAGAAATCAGAATAGTCTTGGATCTAGGAGTTGATTAAGGTTATAACACGCACAACGTAGTGCTATTGTG
Source organism: Schistocerca americana (assembly GCF_021461395.2). Classification (NCBI taxonomy): domain Eukaryota; kingdom Metazoa; phylum Arthropoda; class Insecta; order Orthoptera; family Acrididae; genus Schistocerca; species Schistocerca americana. The sequence goes on along the minus strand of NC_060125.1, from coordinate 525,387,584 downwards.
TGAATTTTTTTCTATTCTTTGACATGAAAAATTGTCTAAGTTATTATAAAAAATATAAATGGCTGCATGTATTGTAAAGACATTGTTGCAGGAGGTATTCACCGTCTATGGAACTAAATGAAATTTTGTTTGTTTATTGCCATACACATTTCGCTTCTTCTATTTGTGAAGCACCTTCAGTGGCCTGTAATATATGTTTCTCTTTGTTGTTGTTGTTGTTGTGGTCTTCAGTCCTGAGACTGGTTTGATGCAGCTCTCCATGCTACTCTATCCTGTGCAAGCTTTTTCATCTCCCAGTACCTACTGCAACCTACATCCTTCTGAATCTGCTTAGTGTATTCATCTCTTGGTCTCCCTCTACGATTTTTACCCTCCATGCTGCCCTCCAATACTAAATTGGTGATCCCTTGATGCCTCAGAACATGTTCTACCAACCGATCCCTTCTTCTAGTCAACTTGTGGCACAAACTTCTCTTCTGCCCAATCCTATTCAGTACTTCCTCATTAGTTATGTGATCTACCCATCTAATCTTCAGCATTCTTCTGTAGCACCACATTTCGAAAGCTTCTATTCTCTTCTTGTCCAAACTATTTATCGTCCATGTTTCACTTCCATACATGGCTACACTCCATACAAATACTTTCAGAAATGACTTCCTGACATTTAAATCAATACTGGATGTTAACAAATTTCTCTTCTTCAGAAACGCTTTCCTTGCCATTGCCAGCCTACATTTTATATCCTCTCTACTTCGACCATCATCAGTTATTTTGCTCCACAAATAGCAAAACTCCTTTACTACTTTAAGTGCCTCATTTCCTAATCTAATTCCTTCAGCATCACCTGACTTAATTAGACTACATTCCATTATCCTTGTTTTGCTTTTGTTGATGTTCATCTTATATCCACCTTTCAAGACACTGTCCATTCCATTCAACTGCTCTTCCAAGTCCTTTGCTGTCTCTGACAGAATTACAATGTCATCGGCGAACCTCAAAGTTTTTATTTCTTCTCCATGAATTTTAATACCTACTCCGAATTTTTCTTTTGTTTCCTTTACTGGTTGAACAACATCGGGGAGAGGCTACAACCCTGTCTTACTCCCTTCCCAACCACTGCTTCCCTTTCATGTCCCTCGACTCTTATAACTGCCATCTGGTTTCTGTACAAATTGTAAATAGCCTTTCGTTCCCTGTATTTTACCCCTGCCACCTTTAGAATTTGAAAGAGAGTATTCCAGTCAACATTGTCAAAAGCTTTCTCTAAGTCTACAAATGCTAGAAACGTAGGTTTGCCTTTCCTTAATCTTTCTTCTAAGATAAGTCGTAAGGTCAGTATTGCCTCACGTGTTCCAGTGTTTCTACGGAATCCAAACTGATCTTCCCCGAGGTTGGCTTCTACTAGTTTTTCCATTCGTCTGTAAAGAATTCGTGTTAGTATTTTGCAGCTGTGACTTATTAAGCTGATAGTTCGGTAATTTTCACATCTGTCAACACCTGCTTTCTTTGGGATTGGAATTATTATATTCTTCTTGAAGTCTGAGGGTATTTCGCCTGTTTCATACATCTTGCTCACCAGATGGTAGAGTTTTGTCAGGACTGGCTCTCCCACGGCCGTCAGTAGTTCCAATGGAATATTGTCTACTCCGGGGGCCTTGTTTCGACTCAGGTCTTTCAGTGCTCTGTCAAACTCTTCACGCAGTATCATATCTCCCATTTCATCTTCATCTACATCCTCTTCCATTTCCATAATATTGTCCTCAAGTACATCGCCCTTGTATAGACCCTCTATATACTATTTCCACCTTTCTGCTTTCCCTTCTTTGCTTAGAACTGGGTTTCCATCTGAGCTCTTGATATTCATACAAGTCGTTCTCTTATCTCCAAAGGTCTCTTTAATTTTCCTGTAGGCGGTATCTATCTTACCCCTAGTGAGATAGGCCTCTACATCCTTACATTTGTCCTCTAGCCATCCCTGCTTAGCCATTTTGCACTTCCTGTCGATCTCATTTTTGAGACGTTTGTATTCCTTTTTGCCTGTTTCACTTACTGCATTTTTATATTTTCTCCTTTCATCAATTAAATTCAATATTTCTTCTGTTACCCAAGGATTTCTACTAGCCCTCGTCTTTTTACCTACTTGATCCTCTGCTGCCTTCACTACTTCATCCCTCAAAGCTACCCATTCTTCTTCTACTGTATTTATTTCCCCCATTCCTGTCAATTGCTCCCTTATGCTCTCCCTGAATCTCTGTACAACCTCTGGTTCTTTTAGTTTATCCAGGTCCCATCTCCTTAAATTCCCACCTTTTTGCAGTTTCTTCAGTTTTAATCTACAGGTCATAACCAATAGATTGTGGTCAGAGTCCACATCTGCCCCTGGAAATGTCTTACAATTTAAAACCTGGTTCCTAAATCTCTGTCTTACCATTATATAATCTATCTGATACCTTTTAGTATCTCCAGGGTTCTTCCATGTATACAACCTTCTTTCATGATTCTTAAACCAAGTGTTAGTTATGATTATGTTGTGCTCTGTGCAAAATTCGACCAGGCGGCTTCCTCTTTCATTTCTGTCCCCCAATCCATATTCACCTACTATGTTTCCTTCTCTCCCTTTTCCTACACTCGAATTCCAGTCACCCATGACTACTAAATTTTCGTCTCCCTTCACAATCTGAATAATTTCTTTTATTTCATCATACATTTCTTCAATTTCTTCGTCATCTGTAGAGCTAGTTGGCATATAAACTTGTACTACTGTAGTAGGCGTGGGCTTCGTATCTATCTTGGCTACAATAATGCGTTCACTATGCTGTTTGTAGTAGCTTACCCGCATTCCTATTTTCCTATTCATTATTAAACCTACTCCTGCATTACCCCTATTTCATTTTGTGTTTATAACCCTGTAGTCACCTGACCAGAAGTCTTGTTCCTCCTGCCACCGAACTTCACTAATTCCCACTATATCTAACTTCAACCTATCCATTTCCCTTTTTAAATTTTCTAACCTACCTGCCCGATTAAGGGATCTGACATTCCACGCTCCGATCCGTAGAACGCCAGTTTTCTTTCTCCTGATAACGACATCCTCTTGAGTAGTCCCCGCCCGGAGATCCGAATGGGGGACTATTTTACCTCCGGAATATTTTACGCAAGAGGACGCCATCATCATGTAATCATACAGTAAAGCTGCATGCCCTCGGGAAAAATTACGGCTGTAGTTTCCCCTTGCTTTCAGCCGTTCGCAGTACCAGCACAGCAAGGCTGTTTTGGTTATTGTTACAAGGCCAGATCAGTCAATCATCCAGACTGTTGCCCTTGCAACTACTGAAAAGGCTGCTGCCCCTCTTCAGGAACCACATGTTTGTCTGGCCTCTCAACAGATATCCCTCCGTTGTGGTTGCACCTACGGTACGGCTATCTGTATCGCTGAGGCACGCAAGCCTCCCCAGCAACGGCAAGGTCCATGGTTCATGGGGGGATGTTTCTCTTTATACACATAATAAATGTATGATGCAGTAGCTAAAAAATGTTAGTAATGTTACATTTCGCCATGTTTTCTCTTTTGTGCTTCAGAAGTTGACTCTAATCGGAGAAACTAGAGAAAACATGACAAAATGAACATAGTAACGTATTGTAACTATCACATCATACATGTATTACATGTATAAAAAGAAACTTATTACAAGCCGAAACAACCTTTCATTTAGTTGCACAGATGGAACATACTTCCACGAGTTGTGAAGCAACTAAGGAACAACGGAAAACAGAAAAAATGACATTGTTGCAGATTTACAAGTGACTGTTATTCCCACAGCTTTCTTTCATCAAGCTTCAGGCCAGTGTGATACGACTAACAGCGATTCCCCCTACTGTACGAAATTCTTCATCTCAATGTAAACGTCCTCAGTTATTTCTTGGATGTACAACAGTCTTTGTCTTGCCCTACAATTCTACCTCCTACAGCTACCTATGATACCGTATACGAGGAATATTGAGTACAGACTACTACTAACTCATAAGCTGCGTACAATGAGTACGGTAGCGATCTATTGCCATCTGAGTAAACCATAGGATAGACAATGCAGATGCGCACAGTATTGTTTTTCCCACTCCATACGTTAAGTTTCAGCAGTGAATGGAAATGGCTGTGCGGAGTTGGCGGCTCTAAAACTTCCGAGAGCCACTCTTCGCCATAAAACATTGTGTTCCGCTAAACATAAGGTTCAAATGGTTCAAATGGCTCTGAGCGCTATGCGACTTAACTTCTGAGGTCATCAGTCGCCTAGAACGTAGAACTAATTAAACCTAACTAACCTAAGGACATCATACACATCCATGCCCGAGGCAGGATTCGAACCTGCGACCGTAGCGTAAACATAAGGGATCTGATCTAAAGTATGCGGTCGTCCCTAAGTAATACGAGATCCACCATTAGATGTCTTCAGAGGTGGACCCACCAGTATAAGAGAAGGTGGGGAGAGCTCACTGACTTGAAACGCAGAGTAGTCATGGCATGTGACCTGAGTAACAAGTCCATCAGGACATCTCAAAGCTTCTAAAGCTGCCCAAGTCGACTGTTGGTTATTTGACCGTAGAGGGGAAGCGTGGAGGAACGACCATAGCTAAACCAAGACCAGTAGACGTCATGTACTGGCGTACACGGACCGTCGAGGATTCTGGAGGGTAGTTAAAAAATTGCATGAATTCATCGCAATGAATCACTTGTGAGTTCCGAAGTGATACCACCAGTTTAGGTACAACAGTCTGCACACGGAGTTAAAACGAATTGGGTACAATAGCCCAGTAGCTCCTCACAGGCCATATATTTCCGTCGTCAGTGCTAAGCGACGCTGGAGGTGGTGTAAAGAGTGACGTATAGTGTCCCTTTTGAAATATTCAAGCCGATATATTTGATGTAAATGATAAAAGGACTCTGAATAATATTATATGGACATAAACGACAAATTAATTATGAAAATGTATTAAATTAGCTTCAAACGAAGACTATATCGATTGCAAGGTAAATAAAAGACATTATTTATATTAGATGAGATCGTAGTGCATAACGTTCTCGAAATTAACATTATTATTTTTGTCATTATATATAAGAGAAAAAAGATATTTAAAATCACTCCGAGTCAGATCATTTCTTCTGCTGTATATAAGGTACGCTTGCTATTGCAAAGCGGTTGCTTTTGTTCTATTTGTTCTCGTACGTAGCGAATAATTCAAGTGTGTATTCTGTGCTTAGTGGAAATATATTTACAAAAAGTGAGTGCATTGTGTTACTGAAAGAATCCATGCAAACAATTCTTCCAGAATTAATAATTGCAAGAAGTTATTTAGCGTTTTTTCAGTCTCTGTGAAGCGAGCAGGGGTGATCTTTGACTGGCAACAATTGGCCGCCACTACGCGGCGTATTTAATTTTTTTTTTTTTTTTGTCTGTGTGTAACGCATCACCACAGCCGGAGCAGAAAGAATCATTTCAAGTTATTCAACTAACTAAAGTGCAAAGCTACACAAATTTTATTTTATTTCGCCAAAAATGCATACTTCCAAAGATACGATTTATTCTAGGTCAGTGAACTTAGCCTGCATTACATTTCGCTGAAAGCATTTTAAATAATTTGTAGGGAGCCTATCGCTCATTTGAAACATAATTTAATATTTATCTTTGGCCGTCTACAAATCAATATATATATATATATATATATATATATATATGTATATATATATATATATATATAATCCTTTTCTTGTGTTTCACTTAATAATAATAGTAATTAATAACCACAGAAAGGAAGGGATAAACAGACGCCGCTGGACAGTGAGTGACTGGCAACGAGTAATTCAGAGTGATGAAGCACGCTATACCCTCTATATTTGGTGAAAGCCTGCAGGCCGTTACCTACCGTTGTGTGTAGTGAGAACAGTGAAATAGGGGCGAGCGTCACGGTATTGCAGCGGTTTTTCATTGTTAGGCTGTGGTTCACCTATCACGCTTAGGAAAACGCTAAACGAGAAAGAGTATGAATACAATCTACAACATTGGGTACTGCGTTCGGTACAGGAACAGTTCGGAGACGATGATTGTATCATCATAGCAATGCACTCTGTCATGGAGCAGCATCATTGAGGCAGTGCTTTGTGGATAATAACATTTCCGTCATGAACTGGGCAGAACATCTTTGGGATGAACTATAACATCGACTTCGCTCCAAACTGTAGCGTCCAACATCACTATCTTCTCTGGTTTCGGCTTTTGAGGAAGAACGGGCCAGCATTTCTCCACAGGCATTCAGTCACTTCATTGAAAGTGTCTTCAGCAGAGTTGATGCTGTCATAAAGGCGAAGATTCATCTCACCCCACATTAGTGTCAACTAAATAGATTTTCCGGCACTTTTGATTAGATAATGAAACGGAAATGAGCGTTTGGTGTCATTGGCCAGGAAGCCCCTTGCGGGGCAGGTCCGGCCGCCTTGGTACAGGTCTTATTACATTCGACGCCACATTGGGCGGCCTGCGCGCCGGATGGGGGTGAAATGATGATGAAGACAACACGACACCCAGTCCCTGAGCGGAGAAAATCCCCGACACAGCCGGGAGTCGAACCCGGGCCCGTAGGACGGCAATCCGTCACGCTGACCACTCAGCTATGGGCGCGGACATTAGATAATGTAAATGCTTTTGTGGACTGAGTTGAAGAAAGCTTTTCGTCAACCTGCTATTTCTCGCCGAACCGGTTTTCGTTGACGCAAAGCGTTTCCAGACTGCTGGGAAAGTTGCTAGGTGCAAGGAGATGAAGGCGGGCCTGTCACAAGCACAACAATCGATACCTGTGCAGCCACGTCCCACTATCAAACAACTTGCACGCATTTCTGCAAATGCCTGGACTGTGGCAATATTGAATACTACAGTTGGTTACCCCGGAGCGAAATCGAAATGGTGTTGATGTGTGCCATTATTGAAAACTAAGTTTGAGGCGAGGTTCTTACATGATCGAAAAGCATCATCACTGCAGATAAAATGTTGGTGTTTCGCTAGAACCCAGAAAGGAAACGGAGCCACAGAGTCAGTGTAACATCGTCAACCAGCGCCAAAAAGCAAGGGTGTCCAATAGTTGCCAAAAAGGTTCAAATGGTTGAAATGGCTCCGAGCACTATGGGACTCAACTGATGTGGTCATCAGTCCCCTAGAACTTAGAACTACTTGAACCCAACTAACCTAAGGACACCACACACATCCATGCCCGAGGCAGGATTCGAACCTGCGACCGTAGCGGTCGCGCGGTTCCAGACTGTAGCGCCTAGAATGCCAATAAGGCCACAGTCATTACATTCGTTAGTTAAACTAGTATAGTGTACACTTATACTGTTTCAAGAAGTACAGCAGTCACTTCAGCACACTAGAGGTAGATCCTGCGCCAACTGAGGGAAGATCACACGCCAATGTAGAGGGAAGAATCTGTAGGGTGGTGGAAGCATTATGTAGCCAAAACAGTGGTGGACTTTTGATTATAAAAGGGGTTTCTGTGATATCCCGTTGACTTTAGCCTCCAGATCTAGCACCATGCGACTTTCTTTTCTACCAGACTGTCAAAAATGGACCTTACGAGACGTTATTTGGTCATGAAACCATTGCAGTTAAAGTTTTAGGGGCAGTTTTGAAGTACATGACGAAGAGCGGTCTTCACCATTTGGTCTAGGAGTGGTAACGGATATCGCACAAATGCACAGCATTTTGCGAACAGGAATACTGAAGATAACGCAAATTAGAATTTGCAGATATCTAATATGCAGCTTTTGTATACAGGCCACTGTGTAGAGTTTTGGTTAAAATACAGAAAACAACATTAGGCAATTGGATATCATCACTTTCATCTAACGGTTTGCGCAATTCACACCAAGACAGTTCCTAGGAGGCAAGAAGGTCATCTGTCCCAAATTTTACTGGTGGCTGGAGCCGTGAGCTCTTGTGTCGCCCGGCCTGCTCAACTTGAAAGCCACCCAACATCGTCACTAGTCCAGTGCGAACTACATTATCTGTGTGGCCGTTTGCTGCATTTCCTTACACACCCCTTAAACATGGACTCTAGACCAAAAGAACTCTTCTTATCCACTTAATATCTGGACCATAGGTCATTTAGTATGAAAATCAGCAAGCAATTTTGCATGCCCTTTTTATTTAACATGTGAATAATACACTAATTAGAGGATAATGATAGAGGAGAATAGGATAATAATGTTGTATTCAAGTGTACTGGATTACAAGGGTTGTACGCACTGACTTCTACCTTGCATATGAGATACTTTTAACACGGCGCAGGTCTTCTTGTTTTTCTATATGCTTTCTGTGAGTGCGTGGTAACGGGAAGCATACTGGATCTGGGACGGGAAGGCAGTGACCAACATAACGAAAAAAGCGGCCCCTGGCATTGGCACTGGTGGGGAGCCTCTGAAGTCGCGAAGCTGAGCCACCCAGGGCGGGTGTCAGCTGTTGTGCGTTTACAACCAAGTTCTGCCCCACAGACGAGTTTCAGACAGCGAACGGACTATCAGAGGGATGTCAGCGCTTTCTCGCGTTCTGAAGACTGCCTTCAGTAGATAACAATCTTACACTCTCCTAAAGAAACATGACTTGCAGAAAAATAAGAGCCTAGCTTTGAGTGCAGTTATTTTCTTTCAGAGTACCTCTGATAAAAGGCTAATTGCTGGCCGTGAAAATGAGAGATTGGGAAAAATAGTTGTGACACCACGGAGATGGGGGAGAAGTCGCAACTTTTTGGAAGAACAAGGGTGGATCGAAAAGTCATTGGTCTTTTTGTTGGCGGCTTTTTTGTGCATGAAAGACCATCGCCATTGGCGTCTGATTGGCCAGCTGACTGGCCTCGCATGTCCTGTTTTGGTGGTAAGAAATAGTAGGCTGTACGGTTCAGCTAAACATCTTGGAATTCAGTGGAAGACGGGGAGGTGTGTGCATCTTGTACATATTAGCAGCGTTAGTTCAGAGATGGATAGGCTTGCAAAGTTTTCACGCATCTTAGCATACAAGTGGGAGTCCAGATTTTGTGTTGATGGAAGATTGACCCTCGTCCTGTACTGTAGATTAAGTTTACTTGGTGGAATTCACATAGGAGGCAGCTGCAAAGTCAATTGATACTCTTTCATAATCAAATTCGTTTAATTTTAACACCTTCCGTTCATATTACATTTATTTCTTTGTAATTTTACACTTTAGGATCCATAGCTAGAGCCATAAATTCTTCGTGATGCCCATTCCATTCCAAGGCTTAGATCTTAAAGGCTTGTCTCGCTCTTAAATAACCTTCTGTGTCAGGGTAAATATTTTTACATGGAAAGAATTTCGAATAAATTGATGAACGCATGCGAGGATACGATGTTTTTTTTTTTCAATGTTCTTGGAAACAGACAGTAACATTAGTCTCAGGGTTCACATAAATTCATTTCTTCTTCATTTTACGTGACTTGGCCATAGACAATATATAGTACCACGATAGCTTATAGAACTATGCTGATACAAAAAAGTTACACTTCTAATTATATTTCTCTTTAGCTTCTGTTCATGATTTGGTAGATTTTCTCGATGTCTTATTGCTTATCGGCCCTGCAAGTCACTTTACTAAATTTTGGATAGGTATATATTATGTTGGGGGGATCTGTGACAGCCTATGATGAGAATACGCAGATATTAGTTGTAGTAAGGTTCCGTTGCCTGGATTTCAAGTTTTTCTAAGCATTCGACTTTGAATGTGGACACAAAACAAAGCACAACTTGAATTAGGTTAGAGAAAAATAAAACAGATAACATGAGGGAACAAAGTAAAGCCACAGGTCTGTGTGAGTTAGGAGAGGAACAGACAATTTATCCCATGGAACACTCATGCCCAGTCGATAGCAAAAACGAAGGTAGTATAAGGGAAAGCACACCAATGAAATGAGGACAATACAGCAAACTGTACTAACCATGAAGATGAAAATGAGGTCACACAACAATATGTAGAAGCAGTGGTGATAATTCATAATTGCAAGGAAGAAAAGAGTGGGAAGCCAAGTCAGTCAGTGAGACATGTTACTCCGTCAGGTTCACTATCACTTTCACTAGACAGAGGTAGTGAAATAGACAATGACATTTTTCATTTAATATAATCATTGAAAGCAATTTGGAAAGAAAATAAGGACATGTAAAGAAGTTACAAAATGATGTTCTGAAGCAAATTCGGAAACTGACAGAGGAAACAAAGGAAATTGCTCAAAGGTGAAAGAACGAAGCACAAGAAGCCAGGTATGTAGCATTAAAAGCGAAAGAATATTATGAGCAAACGCTTAAGAAAAGTCGTGATGCGATAACGAAAACAGGAAACAGAGCCGAAAACATGAGATGTGTCAAGAGAAAGAGGTGAATAAGACAAAAGTGAGAAGAAGCGACAATTCACTTTAAATGAGAATCGTGAGAAAGTAGAATGTCAAATTCAGAAACAAAGTGCAGGGTCGAATATGTCAATTGCGGTACCTACAACAGAAATATGATAAGTACAGACCCTTCTCACATTCTAGAACCAGCAAGAAAATATCAACATACAGCAGCAGAAGAGAACCGAGGAGACATATGAGAATCGCATTAAACTGCAACGGAAGCTCAGGTCCGCTTTAGGAGATTAGCCAGAGTGACTGGAAGAGCTGTGTGCAGTTGAGTAAAAGTCATGATCACAATGAAAGTGAATGTAATTGTAGACTTAGAAATTGTGAGAATTCTGACAATGAACCCAGACAGGATGGAGTGACAAGAATGGAAACGACACTCAAGAGAACATGCAAGTGTGGAAGTGCTGTTTGGTTACAAACCTTTCATGCAAGTATGGAAGTTCCAAAATTCTAAAGATGAAAGGAATATGCTTCACCCCAAAACTTGTATTTTCCAGTTTGATTTATTAATACCTCCATCTTGGTCGTTGGTATACAAACTAGAATTTGTATGGGTGTGCATCGAACGAACAGTAGCAGAAAATATGAGAGGCATAGCAATTATGTGTAGTTCATACAAAGAGTTTAGAGACGGATTCTTGGTGAACTACTGTTCACTGGAGACTCTAGAGAGAAGTAAACATGAAATGGTAATTGACTAAGATATATGTGGGATTAGGTTTCAAAAGCCTGGAGAAATCCCTGGATGCAGTGGTAAACAAGAACGAGTTCCAATATGTGTCGTGCACTCCCAGCGAAATCGTTAGGTACTGCTACACATTATCAGCAAGTGTTAGCAAGAATTTTCAATGAAAATATAAGCACATTTCGGAACACACTGCGTGAATTGTAATTTGCATTCAACGAGCAAAGTAGCAGGGAAGGAAGGCGTGATCATGAGAGCCACTTTAACTAACTGTCGCTTTATCAGAACACTAAAAATTACCATAGCAGGAACGGATCCTCAGGCAGTGGCGATTACTTTCAAGGTATAACAGGAGGCAGAAAGCATTGGTGGAATAAGAAACCACGAAATAGACGTTGGAACAAGTTGAGGAGTAACATTTATGGACTACAGAAAGGCAGGTAGAACGGTCACAGGAATAACAATAATAGCCAAAGATTAATTTATGATGATGTGACAAGTGATAGGAGCATAGGTCGGGCAGAGGTCATCGAAATTCAGTCACGCATAAATATAACTGCTACAGTATAGTACAGAAGGTAACTGAAAGAAATACGCAGCGAGACGAACAGAAATGAGACTTTTATACAAAGGCAATAACAACACTGAAGTCACCACGATTTTTGATAATCCCCTGGACATTACAAAAGGCAGGACATGTTTCTTAACAGGCTGTGTGCTCATCATAGACGGCAATGCAAGCCTTGCAACGCGCTCCAATGTTGGCCACAAGGTCAATAAGGAGTACTAGTGGTGAGGCGTTGCACTTTTCCGTCAGCGCGGCTAACAACTTCTGGATGGTTCATGTCCAGCACGGAAGCAGTCCAACTTGGCATCGACTACAAGAAAACATGAAAGAAGCTGATTTTACACCTGCCATATAAATTGGAACTACCCATGTAAATGTTATACAGTATGATTACATTTCAGATGTACTATTAGGAGAGTAAACGATGGCAACGATGAAGGACATCCGTCCTGTGATTAAAGTCATGAAATGAGAAATAGAACTGTGAAGTATTTTGGACGATGGGAACCAAATTTCAACGACAGCTGAGACCACTTTCAACAGACGCGCAGAAAACTTCAGTAGGTCAGTATTATCATAAGAGTAGTCCGCAGCTCGTGGTCTTGCGGTAGCGTTCTCGCTTCCCGCGCAGGGGGTCCCGGATTCGATTCCCGGCGGGATCAGGGATTTTCTCTGCCTCGTGATGACTGGGTGTAGTGTGTTCTTCACCATCATTTCATCATCATTGACGCACGCAAGTCGCCGAAGTGGCGTCAACTAAAAAGGACTTGCAATACGGCGGCCGAACTTCCCCGCATGAGGCCTCCCGGCCAACAATGCCATACGACTATTTCATCATAAGGTAGACTAGAATAAAAGGTTCCGTATGGAGAAAATTACGGAAATAAACAGATAACTGGAGTTCGAACTGGTGTGCCAAGGACACACACTGATAGGAAATTTCCTTGTGGTCCCTAAACTAACGACTGATTCAATTATTGTAGGCGTAAATATAAGATAAGCTATTATAACTATGCATGGAACAAGAAGAATGTCAAGGAATGTCTACAAATCGGAAGATGGAAGGGTGGGGGGGGGGGGGGGGGGGAAGAGATGATAAAACAAGAAATATGTTCAGGCCATCAACGAAAGCGTATTCAGGTTACAAACATCGCTCATCGCTACTAAAGATAGGGAAGCATTGAAGGAAATATTACTCAACAACTGAGATGGCTCCTTCAGCAATTTCCAGTTTGCTTTAAAGATGAAAGTCCACTGTAAATTCTTTGTACCAACTTAAGCCATTTCACTTGCTTACACGCTTAAGGTGGCCCAAGAAATAGTAAGAATATTAAAAGATGGATGATTGAATATGCGATTTCTACCTATTATAGCCCTCTGAGAGTTGTCGAAAAGAGAGACTGGTCTGTGTGCCTCGTACTTGATTCAAGGCAAGTTAATATCATTATCGAAACAGACAGGCAGGATAAACTTGAAGAACTGTTGCAATGATTTCACAGGGAGAAAAATCTTCTCATCTAGAGATGTAAGATCAAGTTTCTGGCATCCTTTTTCCTTCACATGCACTGCATTTCTCCCATTCGATCAGTCTTGTCGGTTTCGACATCCACCCTAGAGACAGAATAAACCTTTAGCTGCATTTATGTGGGGGCTAAACGGACTACTTGATGAGTCTGTGAAACAAGAGATAATACATTACGTCACAGATCTGCTGATTGCGAAAGAATTGTGGAAGGACGATATTAGACTCCTTAAGGCATTACACGGTGCTCAAAAGAATCATGGTGTAAGTGCCAATTTAGATAAATCTTCTTTGGGACAAGCAAGGTGAAGTTCCTAGGACACATCATTACAGCGGAGGGAGTATCACCGAACAAACGAATGTGGTTAAAGTTTTAAAGTTCTGTGACTTGTCCGACTTTTTTTACCAATATTTTAGGGAGAGGGTCTTGATTTATTCACAGGGTGACTGCCTCGCCCAGATTTTACGTAATTGGCCAGCCACTGCCAATTCCCCGTGGCATCGTTGACGCTCCTTTCTCGTATCCCTTACGTTTTATTTTCTTATACAGCATTTTTCATCTTTTCCCGGTTTCTTTGCGTGTATGCCTCCACTTTACTTAGTTTGTCCACATCCGTTTTCTTTTAATGTGTGTCAGGGCGATGATGACCTCGACGTTGACCGCCTGCAACCCCCAACACACACACACACACACACACACACACACACACACACACACCGAACCCAATGAAGCATAAAAAGTCTAAGTGGATCTCTAGGGTTCATTAATTTCTACGTACAATTCTTGAGGAAGTTTACACTGGCAGCAACGAGACTGTGTGCATTAACAGGCAGTAGGACGCAGACGCTAAGAGCATGTTTCAGGCGTCAAACAAAAAAAAAAAACAAAAAATTTTAAAAAATGCGCTAGTTATCACTCCGATACTCTTGCATCGTGACTGTTGGTATATTTTCTTATGGCAACTGACAGTGCGAAGACAGGAATGATAGTTACGATTTTCCAAGAAGATGAGGAGAACTAAGAGTATGTAAAGAAGACCACAGCGCTTCGTAGTCGTGTGCTATCAAAGACCGAGAGAAATCCTTCAGTTACAGAACTCGAGCCTTTAACCGTATTTTTGGCTTTAGTAGTTTCGGTACTTCCTCTTTTATATTAAATCCAGGGTTTACACAGATGACCTCCTGCTAGAGTTCCTACTGATGGCTAAATTAACCCATGACAGATTGATGAGGTGTGACCTATTCCTTGAAGCATTTGGCTTCTCATTCACTATGTGCCAGGAGAAACTACTGTGACAGCTGATTCACTGTGTCGTTCACCAACAGGATTAAAAGAATAAATTACTGAAGGTGACAAGGATAATCAATTTAGCTGATTTTATCGGAGGAACATGGCCATTGAAAATTGTATTACCACGTCGCTGAGAGCAATTGAAAAGGAACAAGCAAGGATTTGGAATTTAGGTAGCTTAAAGAAATGTGCAGAAACAGAGATGAAGTCACAATTAGGCAGTCTTAATTGGCGAGAAGGATACTCCTTTTCCATCGCAGAAGTGTTACTAATCCAATGTGGGCCTTCTGTATAACAGAAGAATTGGTAAACAAAGTCATACGGTACACCCACTTGAGCTATGTTCATTTTGGACTAAAGAAATGTTTCTTAAAATTCGAAACCTTCTGTTGCTTCAACAACATTGCTTGCATTATAAAGATGGTCCTTCCCATTTGAAAGGCGTTTCAAAGGACGAAACAACTACTCAAGTGGTGCAGGCTTCTCTCTGTCAGATTGTGCCAAATAAACTGTGACACTTTGTGGCCACAAACTTAACGGGACCTCTGCCAGTAACACACTATGGCTTTCATGACACTTTAGTTGTAGTAGAGCCCATGTCTGAGATTGTGACTCTCACATCATTGTACAAAGCTATGGCATTTACCACAGCGAAGGCACTGTCCAAGGACTTTCTGGCACTGGTAGGTCACGTTGACAAAATTTCTCGGACAGCGGGCTTCAATTCAAATCATAACCGTAGAGAACTACATTGAGATGTCTGATGTACACGAATATGCAATAAAAGTGTTACAGGTGGTGGATTGTCGTACGTAGTTGTATGACATAAATTAGGAACATGATTTGTTACTCATATCAGATAACTCTTGCATGGAATAAGATACAAATACCGATCTGTAAATGGTGCTTTGTATTTCCAATTTTTATGACTGTCTTGTCATCAGTAGATACTGTTGGGTTACGTACTCTTGTATTTTGTCTGTGTCAAGCAAGCGTTGAAGACGATTTGAAGTCCTCGCTAGAGATGTGAGTGGACGTTCATCCTGAAGAATGGTCGTATGGGTACAGCTATTCGATGTCAGAGAACATTTGAGCTAAATGTTTGTTCAGTTTCTTTATAGCATTACGATTGGTTCGAGTCTGCGGTGGCAAGCGAGGTTGTTTGTATTACAAGGGATGACATGGATGAACCACGAGTACAGGATACATGTTGTGCTGCGGTACATTAAGATATTCACCAGTTTGCAATAATTCCACCTCTGGCAATAGTGTGTGATTAGATATGGCCTATACTGGATACTAAAGATGTTTCTCTGTTGTTTAAATAGCCTACAGGGGAGAAAGGAAGCACAGTGGATAATGAATTATTAAAAAAAATAATTATGGCAGACACAGATTATAGAGAACACTGGGTTTATATTACAACGAGAAAGGAAAAGCAAAGCATAAATTATACATATACAGTTGCGTTTTCAGGAGGAGTGCAAAGTACCATGATGAGCATTTAGATCTGCTCCAAACGCAGTATTTTCAGAGGCATAGAATAACTACTTGATGTGTGTTATTCGTGTTATGATAGTGTTTTTCATCTTTTGTCAATAGGTAAACCTTTCAGCATATGAAGCTATAATGTAGGAGATACTGTTAGAAAGAAAGTTAAACAATAACAGGTAGATACGTAAGGATAACAACATCCCAGAACGGAAAAACCCTCAGTTAGTATATCAGTACCTTAGTTTTTTTAATTAATCATTATATCTTATAGTTTATTTGCATAATCTACACAAATAACTAGAATTGATACGATTGTAAATTAACCGACTTAAAGTGTGATATGAGTGGAATGTGGACCAATAATAATTAACTATCAACCCAATAACCTTGTACTAAGCCGGAACTTCAGCTATGATAAACTCACGTGACAGAAATGATACGATGAACATGTTACCTTCAGCGGCACTGTCAGTCAATTATATAGTTAATAATAATTTTTTTGTGAAAATCACATAATATTTCATGTTATAAAGAACTCTATACATTTTATATTGCTCATCATTACACTTGGAGCTGAATGTGTGGTAATTGTTTTAATTTATTGCTTACTATAGGAGTCACTCATATTTTTAAGTCATTCTCAAGAAGATAGCCGCGCTGTATAGCCGCGAGGTCTGAGGTGTCTTGACACGGTTCGCGCGGCTCCCCCCGTCAGAGGTTCGAGTCCTGCCTCGGGCATGGGTGTGTGTGTTGCCCTTAGCGTATGTTAGTTTAAGTTAGATTAAGTAGTGTGTAAGCCTAGGGACCGATGACCCTCAGCAGTTTGGTCCTATGGGAACTTACCACAAATTTCCAAAATTTCCAAGGAGATATTGGTTAAATTGTACTTAATATTGTAATAGAATTGTGTACTGAGTCTGGGATTTAGCCCTGTGCAGAATCACACTGACACAAGGACCCCAACATGGGAGACAACTGTCAGGCGCTCGCCTCAGCTGGCAGCAGCTGCGCTCAGGGTCATCCAGCTAGGGCACACAGACCACTTTTTCCAGGGCACTGATATGAATGGTATACGGAGGGTTGGCAGACTGAGCAGGAGGCTCCAGGAGGCGAGAGCTGGAAAGCGACGCAAGTAACTTCATCGTAACGACATAAGCGAGTCACAGTCTGGAACGCGAGAGTGGTCAATGCAACTAAGGGATTTCCATGCACTATGGGCACGTTAAGGACGTAATGCTGGCACTGTGCCACGACAAATGGACATTTTATCTCCAAGTGTTCATGACAGAAAGAGTCCTCATTACCATAACGTAAACTCACTCTTTTCTCCTGTGGGAGATTTTTATCCATTAGCCAGTCTGTACCACAACTCAGTCCTGAGCTACATAACCATCACCCATTACAAAATTTCTGTTTTAACAGGGAGAATATCCACCCAGTATCATCCAGCAAATCCGTTTCAAACTGAATTCTTGGATAGCGAGGTATGACTTTCTACGCTATTCCACAGATACCTTCAGCTCAGCTATAATCAGCAGTTTAGCAGCACACTGTCACGTTACAGTCGGGTTGGCAAGTAAACGAAAGGCAAGAGTCCCAGCACTATGAACGTTGGAGACATCGCAGACCCAATGTTTCACCCACCTATTGTCGTGGAACTGATGCAATGGGAAAAGGCTAGCCATGCCATCACTGAGCGAGATGACGTCATGCCAAGCATCACTGTCACAACTCCTTGCATCATACCTAGGCAGACTGGAGAGTGACGCAACTGCTGCCCACTATGCTAGCAGAATCTATAAGATGTACCACACGCAGACTATGAGTGATAACCAGATGGTTATCACTCATAGTTGATGTGGGATCTAAGTGGGGTTCGGTCAAAGGGGGGAGGGAGGGGGGGGGGGGGGCAGGGATCAGGGTCGGGGCCACTCCTGTTCCTTATTTATATAAATGATATCCCCCTTCTAGTATTACAGGTAACTCTAAAATATTTCTGTTTGCTGATGACACTAGCTTGGTAGTAGAGGATGGTGTGTGCAACATTGGCTCGGTTTCTAATAGAGAAGTTCATGACATAACTTCATGGCTTATAGAAAATAAACTAACGCTAAATCATAATAAGCAACGTTTTAATTTCACAGAATGGCCATATGATTAATGAAACTGAACAGTTCAAATTTCTAGGTGT
This sequence comes from Schistocerca americana, assembly GCF_021461395.2. Taxonomy (NCBI): domain Eukaryota; kingdom Metazoa; phylum Arthropoda; class Insecta; order Orthoptera; family Acrididae; genus Schistocerca; species Schistocerca americana. The sequence continues at coordinate 525,369,383 of NC_060125.1, read as the reverse complement.
TCAGATAGATAGTGAACTGTCGTGGAAAGCGTACGTTCAGGATCTTGTTCAGAGGCTTAATGTTGCCATTTTTACTATTCGAACAGTATCTGAATTAAGTGATTGTTCGACGCGGAAATTAGTCTACTTTGTTTATTTTCATTCGCTTATATCGTATGGTATTATACACTCCTGGAAATGGAAAAAAGAACACATTGACACCAGTGTGTCAGACCCACCACACTTGCTCCGGACACTGCGAGAAGGCTGTACAAGCAATGATCACACGCACGGCACAGCGGACACACCAGGAACCGCGGTGTTGGCCGTCGAATGGCGCTAGCTGCGCAGCATTTGTGCACCGCCGCCGTCAGTGTCAGCCAGTTTGCCGTGGCATACGGAGCTCCATCGCAGTCTTTAACACTGGTAGCATGCCGCGACAGCGTGGACGTGAACCGTATGTGCAGTTGACGGACTTTGAGCGAGGGCGTATAGTGGGCATGCGGGAGGCCGGGTGGACGTACCGCCGAATTGCTCAACACGTGGGGCGTGAGGTCTCCACAGTACATCGATGTTGTCGCCAGTGGTCGGCGGAAGGTGCACGTGCCCGTCGACCTGAGACCGGACCGCAGCGACGCACGGATGCACGCCAAGACCGTAGGATCCTACGCAGTGCCGTAGGGGACCGCACCGCCACTTCCCAGCAAATTAGGGACACTGTTGCTCCTGGGGTATCGGCGAGGACCATTCGCAACCGTCTCCATGAAGCTGGGCTATGGTCCCGCACACCGTTAGGCCGTCTTCCGCTCACGCCCCAACATCGTGCAGCCCACCTCCAGTGGTGTCGCGACAGGCGTGAATGGAGGGACGAATGGAGACGTGTCGTCTTCAGCGATGAGAGTCGCTTCTGCCTTGGTGCCAATGATGGTTGTATGCGTGTTTGGCGCCGTGCAGGTGAGCGCCACAATCAGGACTGCATACGACCGAGGCACACAGGGCCAACACCCGGCATCATGGTGTGGGGAGCGATCTCCTACACTGGCCGTACACCACTGGTGATCGTCGAGGGGACACTGAATAGTGCACGGTACATCCAAACCGTCATCGAACCCATCGTTCTACCATTCCTAGACCGGCAAGGGAACTTGCTGTTCCAACAGGACAATGCACGTCCGCATGTATCCCGTGCCACCCAACGTGCTCTAGAAGGTGTAAGTCAACTACCCTGGCCATCAAGATCTCCGGATCTGTCCCCCGTTGAGCATGTTTGGGACTGGATGAAGCGTCGTCTCACGCGGTCTGCACGTCCAGCACGAACGCTGGTCCAACTGAGGCGCCAGGTGGAAATGGCATGGCAAGGCATTCCACAGGACTACATCCAGCATCTCTACGATCGTCTCCATGGGAGAATAGCAGCCTGCATTGCTGCGAAAGGTGGATATACACTGTACTAGTGCCGACATTGTGCATGCTCTGTTGCCTGTGTCTATGTGCCTGTGGTTCAGTCAGTGTGATCATGTGACGTATCTGACCCCAGAAATGTGTCAATAAAGTTTCCCCTTCCTGGGACAATGAATTCACGGTGTTCTTATTTCAATTTCCAGGGGTGTATTTTGGAGTGACTCCTCACATTCTAAAACGATATTTTAGCACAGAAACGGGCGGTTCGGGTAATAAGTGGTGTATATTTCGAACGAACCTCTTGTCGACCTTGTAACATTGTGTGATTGCCCTACCATTTTAAATCATTCACCAACCGAGCACTCGCTCGGCAACAGCTACAGTTAACAAATAACATTACGAGAATTTAAAAAACGAACGTCCTGTGACGTGACATGTTTATTGTGGAAGCGCAGTCAGAGATACAGTGAGTTATTGAATTTGAAAGCCATTGCGCGAAAGGTGGACTAAAGAAGAACAATTTTACACATTCTTTTCATGTACGAGACATTCTCGATGAAAAGTTACTCACTCTTCTGTCTCTTGTAATTTGTGTCAGACACGCATGTCTTGTTACCGTATTATTATTGTTTAAAAATATTATTTTAATGCAATGTGAAAGTGCCATACTGCATAGCAGTAGATTTATGTGAGAAGCTATATTGTGCGACATGCATCTGGAAATGTCAAAGGATTGATTTTCATCAATGTTAAATCCTTCAGAGCATTGTAAGTTCGTTATCTATTGATTGCCATGAATTCAAAGTTAAATGGAACTAGTGTATGGACTATTTATTTAGCATAGAACCTATGTCTCACTACTTCATGACCATATGTGTTTGATTTTCTTTTATGTTCCTACAAAGTTTGATGGTTCAGAGTCACGAATTGTTTCGTTGAATTCGGACGGAAGTTGCTTACGGCGAAATATTTTCTCCGCACCTTATTCTATTGGTAAATGCATGATTAACTTCGGTCCCTTAGTAAACTCAGGTTGAGCTATCCAAAAACAATTATATTTTCAACAGTCATTTACCCTCCTCTGCAAAGCAACTTCCGACTGGTCAGACGATTCAACAAGAAACAGTCGCACAAAATCGGCGTAAAATTCCTGACCAGTAAAGGTATTCAAAACCACTACAATAACTAGTTATGTTTATTGGCCTAAAATACAATGTATATCATTATGTGCTTTTCTCTGTAAATTTATTTCCATCGCCGATTATAGGTGTATGTTAATGCACAAAAGTAAACATATTGTTATAATTGCTGCCTCTGAACAGCACATTTATAACTATATGTTTATGTATACACATTATGTAAACATATTGTTATAACCTCTGTTCACTAATCTTGGTGTTCTGACATTGGCCTCTCAATATATATATTATTTGCTGTCGTTTCTTGTAAACAATATCACCTTACTCCCAAGAATAAGCAAGTTACCCAGACTTCCTTAACTCTTGTCCAGAAAGGTGTGCAGTAGACTGCTGCACCCATTTTCAATAAGCTACTACAACAGTACAAAAATCTTAGCAGTAATCCACGCGTTTTCAAATCGAAACTGAAAAGCTTCCTCCTGGGTTACTCCTTTTATTCTGTTGAAGAGTTCCTTGAAAAATTAAGCTGATTCTTGTTGTATTGTTGATTGCGTTTACTTAAACTTAAGGCTTGACTTTTTTGGGTTCATAAACATTTTATTTTTATCTGTTATTACTTTTATGTTGAAATTTCATGTACTGACACGTTCCATGACCTTGGAGATTTGCTGCTCCTTAATTTGGTCCTACAAAATTTGACTTTTAAATAAAAAGATGAATAACTATCATACATGCACATTAAAATACTACTTATTGAATAATCATCATAACTATTTATGTACACAATGCAATGCATTTACTAAACTGAATAATTACTGCAATTGCAGATACAGCACACTCGCAATGACTCTTTAATTTTGAGTACCAAAATATTTGCCAATGAGGGGTTTTGAATATATGTAATAAAAGAAATCGGTTGCTTACACTGTCTTCAACTCTTGGATTTTAGAATGTGAACGCAACTGCTGTTGAGAAACTACGCATTACAAGTAAATATCACTTAGCTGGGTTATTGCTTTGACGTCGAGGCTAATTGGAAGATCAATAATCTCTATATGCTTCCTCGTCCCTTTTACTACCGTGTTATATCAATCACTACAAAGTGGCAGATCTATTCTCGTAACATATCCATATATAGTTACGTTATAAATGCTCCTTATGTGTTTCATCTACCGTCACAGAATGTTCGCAGCTGCACACAGATCACATGACATAACCACGACGAACACACTGTCACAGACTACTGCTCTCTGAGTTGTTACGATAAAGGAAGTCCCTGCCTAACTAGAGTAGTTTCTCGTACAAGGACAATAGTTGTTTTACATACTTTGTTTCCTTTTTAACACACATTCCACTTTTCATTATAATTCGACTTTCGAAATAATTGATTACACAAATAATATTATCTGCAAATACTAAAGTGCTCAGACAGAAATGGCAGTATTTATGCAAATAGTTCCCTATGCTACTAATAGATGGTATTACTGGTTGCAGTCTCAGAACAGGTGTTGCATATTTTAAAATTTTCTAGGTCGTATTATGATACGACATTAATAAACTCACCAATAGAATTTATGCTGTGCTTTTAAGTTTCGCAAGTGAGTGACACTAAGTGTGTGTTCTCTCTTGACTTAATTGTGTCGCTACAAGGCAACGCACTAATATGTTCGAATTACGTTAATTAACTGCACGATATCAATAATCTGCTAAAAATTTCACTGATCGATTAAATTAAACCAACCCCTACCATCCATCAAATCTGTGGTTTTATATCAGATGTTCAACTTTTTGATGCTAGGCCACGGCACACGTCATTAAGCAATCCATTACAATTATGTAATTAATTGACCAACCATTGAGGATATCAAATTATAACTGCAAAACATGATTTACATTTGAATATATCACATCACTACTGACAATACGCAAGCATCTACTGATTCAATTGCATCCACAAATTCCAGCGTAACGCAGTGATTGCACACACTTTCTCTTGAATAATGAGGTAATGTTTCTCGCCCACAACGCATTATTTGTCAAAAAGATTCCGTAACTTGCAGATATGACGAAAAACCTTCTGTATGGAAACACGTCACCAATACCAGAATTCTGAGGAACAAGTAACTGCATCAGATGGTAGTCACTAGGTGCAGCACTCGGATAGTAGCGTGAGAATTTCGAGAATTTTTCGCACGAAGTTTGAAATAGTACATGGCGTATTACATACTACGGATGTGCATTGTGGCGAGTCAACGTATTTCTATAACTAAGTTTTTCACGGTCTTAGGTCCAACATCTTGTATTTCAGCTTCGAAAAATCTCGATGTCACATCTCGTATTTTGCTGGCGATACCTGCCCCTTCAAATTCACCAAAAGCGAACTTTTGATATCGCAAAATAGAGCTGCATAATTTTTACTTGTACATAATGTTGGAACATTCTACCTTTAGTCAGTCTGAATAAAACTTTTGCGTGGATTACCGTCTAGATTCCACACTGATGTAAGACACCCATGTTTCACCACTACCACATCTGACGCGATATGAAATGTCTCTCCCTTCATCAGATATCGGTAATTCTGGCGTGGCTGGATTATTAATTTTCGGAGCCGTTTAACTGGTTGTCACTCAAACAGAAAGCAATATCAGTCTGCGGAACTTTGTCTACGAAGTATCGGTGCACTTTACTGCGCCAGAGCAGGGCGATCACTGGTGCAGACATTCATATTTTCTAGCCAACAGGCTCAGGTTGTTCTAGTCTGCTATTCACTGCACGGCCACAATAAACCATCCGAAAACTGAACGATGCAAAACGATTGCAAATTATGGAGCTGTAGCAGCACCCATACAATTGCTGCACTGAGTGAGACAGATGCTACCAGCAGGCCTGCAAAACAGTTGAAATTGGTAAAAGTTAATAAGGCCCCGGGACGGCGCAGAGTTTGATGTGCCACTCACACTGACACAGAGAATACAGTGATCAAAGTTTTCAAAAGTTTATTGACCGGCGAAAGAAACGTCTGCTTCGACGATAGTAACAAAATCACAATTACAGTGTCTCATAGGTATGAAGACTTGACAGTATGATGATTCCAGAGTCTGCTAAAGTAACACAGTTAGGATCTTTATAGACAAATACACTTGTATAGAAATACTAAGTCCGATGAAGCGGACCTGAATAACACGACAATGGTAATAGAAAAGTCTGTCTTGGATACAGTCTAATTTCACCAAGGGGAACAACGACCAATGTCGAATAAAGCGGCGTCGGTCCCTACGTTGGACTTCGAGAGGTTGCTAACATGATGACGTGAGAATTATCTGCCCAGAGGTTCTCGAAGCAGAAAGACCTGACTGTGCAACTGTGGCGCCGACTTTTATAACTGCCGGCGGCGGAATACTCGCGACACTATTTTCTGGTCACGTATGTGGCGGTAGCGAATAGGTCCATTGGAAGTGGCGACCTCTGCTAGCGCTGGTTTCGCCGTTTGGTGTCCGTCCTTTACTGCAACAGAGTCGCACAGAGTCATGCACGGACCATGTAGGCTACACGTGTGCACAAGGTGCCCGTAGAGTTGCCGATCACTTTTACTAAGGCCTCTGGTGTAGCAGACTTCATGTTTGACTCTACAAGGAATTTACGGGTGGGCTGATCCCATTACTAACGCTAATTTCCGCATCAACATCTACATTAGTACTCCACGAGCCATCTTACAGTGCGCGGCAGAGGGTACCTCTGGTACCAGTAACTTGCCTCCTTCTCTGTCCCTTCCGTAACTGGCGCGCGGGAAGGACGATTATCCATAAACTTCCGTATAAGCTCTAATATCACTGATATTGTGTCGTGATCATTTCTTGAGACATATGTGGGAGGAATTAACATGGCACCATACAGTTCTTCAAACACACGCTCTCCAAAATTTCGACAGTCACCCTCTCCCTGATACAGAATGTCTGTCTCGTAGCCTCTTTGTTGAGCATCTCCGTAACACCCTCGCGACGACTAAACGATGATGTGAGTCGCTGTTCCTTGGTTCTTCTCTGCCTCTTCTATTATTTCTACTTCGTAAGGGTCTCATAATAATGAACAATACACAACAAACGAACATTTTTCCGTGGCTGAATTATATCACCTGAAGATTTTTCCAATGAATCTCAGAGTGCCTTTGGCTTTTCTTACAGTAATCTTTATGTGGTCATTCCACTTTAGGCAGTTTCAAATGGAAACCACTAGATATTTTACAGTAGTTACTATTTCCAGTGAGTTTTCATCAATAGCGTAATAGAACATTAATTGATCTCTTCCCTTATTTATACGCGATATGTTACATCTATTTATATTCAGGCTCGGTTTTCAGACCTGCACCAATCATCGATTCTTTGCTGGTCTTTTTTCACTTCGTTAAAGTGTACTGGCTTTGCAAATTTTCTACAGACAACAGCATCAGCTGCAAAAAGCCTCACAGAGCTTATGGCGTCGTCCCCTACATTATTTATAAATACCGTAAACTGTAATGTCTCTACAGCACTGTCTGGGGTTGCTCCAGAAATTCTTTACATAAGTAGATCTCGTCTCGTCATGTCATTTTGATTTTCGTATGTCATCGACGTGCACGTCAGACAGAGAGCAAGTTTCGCTACCGTTAAATAACTTTTGGTCTTGTCGTGCCACAGTGTTTGCCCCTGCGCAGTGTGATACATTCTTAGCTGAAGTCTGGTAGACGATGGACGTATTTAGTAGTGCTTTGTGGTCTTGTGATTGTATCTGTTAGTTGAAAAAAGGACAGAAAGGGTGAATATCGTGTATACAATGAAAAGTGAAAGGAATATCAATTTTGAATAATGTGATTGTTTTTTGAAGAGAAGTTTGAGGAAAGGCTGCAAGATTACGCATCTAATTCGTCGAAATGATTATTGTCAGCTAGTTAACTTGCTCACAACTAAGAGAAAGACCACCCCACTTCCCTTAGTCATGAATTAGCACGTTAACTGATTAAGCTGTTTGATTTTACGGAGATTCTCTGTTACCATTGTACACTTTTTAAATCATTGTTCACTTTGTTGAACATAGTATTGTTCAGACCAATGTTATGTGTGAAGATCAAGCGACGTATTACTCTGATTTTTTGAATAAATATTTCATTCTAAACTCGTTGTCTTGGCATACCATTTCATAGAAATAGTTACTCTCCTTACCCTACTGTTTATCGTCACACATTACTACAAGCAACAGTTTGAATATGTATTTAGAAACAGAAATCTAGCTTAGCTGAGACCTGTTTGCTGTTGTGTTTTCGAGAAATATGCAACAATGTTGTCAAGACGTGAGGTAAGTGGAGATGTTGATTAAGGACAGATAATTGTTTTTCTTCCGTTGCGCATTTAATACAAAGACCAGCTGTATTCGTATTAGTTACAGCTCAGTTCAAATTAGTTTCTGTTTAGTCAAAGGTTAGCATATGAGTGTTAGGTGGATAACAGTTTGTGAATACATAGTTTTGGTAATACGTAGACTGTTATAGAGCGGGAGGTAAACTTAGGCTAAATTCCATACACAAACAAATGTAGTGGGGAGGTTACAGTCTCTCAGAAATCTCGTAGAAAACCACTCAGAAATCTAGTCAGAGATTCGGTGCCTCGTATTTTGTTCTCTTTTCCCGGTGTTAAAAAGGGAAAAAAGATCACACCAACTCGAAGAAAGTAGAATTGTTTCAGAAACCTAATAATTAAAACAGAAAAAGAAACGCAAATAATATTCGGTAACAGACTTACCAGAAGTATCTATGGGGGAGTACGTTGTGTGTTTCATATAAAAATTAAGACAACGCGTTCGAGTTCGTAAATCGAATTTTTAAGACTCAGAAATGAAGAAATTCATATAATAAGTGTACAATAAAAAAGTTAGAAAACGAACAGAAGAAAATTAAATGAGTACCTGCAGGAAATGATTTAAGATTTGTAAATTTTTCAAATAAGATTGAAAAGATCTTTTACACATGAAGAATACAAGGACCTTAACAAGGAAGTGAAGAAGAAAAGACAATAGGTATATCTGTATATTCGAAAAGTTTTACTGTCAGTACGATAGCGGCGTATGTTACAGAACATATTTTCGTGTAAGATATCTAGAAAAGTTTCCTGATATGCTCAATGTAAAGCCTTATCTTGAAAAGTGATCCACAAACGCAGAAATAATTTCGAGTGTACGCTATGGATGTGTGATAGCCTCATTTCCCTTTATTTTGTACGCTGTTCATTTAGCCGATGGTGTTACTTACAATCTCACACTTCTTGCAAATGATGTATTATTTTTGATGAAGTACTATCCGACGTGATTAAATTGTACCAAAGTATCCAATACGAAGTTGACAAAATCTAGTTCTTCTGAATAGTCTGTAACACGCTGTAAATGTCGATACGTGTAGAAATAAGGAAGTAATTTTGATGAACTGTGAAGGGTAAGTCATACAAATACTCTCGCGTAAAAGCGCGTGGTTACCTCAAATTGAACTGTCACATTGGCCAACTCCTAGGTGAAGGTACGGCAGGCTTCGTTTATTGATAGGATATCGTGAAAATGCAGCTCTTTACTTAAGAGATACTACATAAAGTACTGATTAAGGGTACGTTTGAATGCTGCTTAAGTGTGTGGAATCGACACTACGTAGTACCGATTGAAAAGTCTCGAATGGCATAGACCACTGAACATCTCGAAAGTTTGGAAAATCTCTGCTGAGGCATAGGTCTATGAGTACCATTCAGTCTGCCTTAAACCGCTCCTGAAGAGAACTGGAAAATAAATGTAAACACACAAACGGTCGCCCAGAGCCAAGTAAAATTCATTCTTTACATCTTCCATCCAGGAATGTAATGGGAATGGCACTTTAACATATTACGAGTACAAAAAGAACTCATTACCCCACACCTTACTGGTCGTGAACAGACAGTGAGAAGAAGAGTAAGTATTTGTGTAGGCAACGGTGAAATTCCATGCCTTGAACACTTCATTTGCTACCTGCCGTACATCTCCATCTTCCTACCACTACATTTGACGAATAAAGCATTCCTACCGCTACGAAGGAGATTCGGTTTAATAGTCGGGTTGCAAACCGGAAAAAAACTATTCTTAAAGTGTCACTCAGTATTACTCTAGCAGCCAATTCTCTTTTAAAAAAAAGCGACGATATGAACACATTGGCTTTAAACTTCCACTAGGAAGCATGAACGCACAAGTAGTTATGAAATAAACTGCAAAAAATTATCACATCACGTGACTCTGCTTTCCTTGTTACTTTATTACCTCTTGTTTACGTTTGTTGCAGTGTAATATATTTTCTTCCAAGGGGGCAAAATCCAGTCAGCATAATTGTGGTGCGAGTTGTGGAAAGAAATTTTCAGTATGCATTTCATGCTCAGCTTATACCCTCAGAGGACGAACTTCGCAAGGCACTCTATCGCTGGATCCTCGAATGTTCCTCCAAATTTCATCATTTCTAGGTCAATGGTTTAGCCTGGGGGTCGATTTGCGAAGTAGGAGACACGCGGAGTCTAATTCAGCCCCTTACAACCGTTTATTATTATTATTATTATTTTGAATCATCGGTCTTGTAACTGCTTTGATGTGGGCCACCAAGAATGCCTCTCCTGTGCCAATGCCACCTTTTCATCTCAGAGTAGCACTTGCAACCTAAGTCCTCAGTTACAATATTTGCTGCATGTATTCCAACATCTATCTTCCTCTACAGTTTTTACCCTCTACAGCTCCTTCTAGTACCATGGAAGTTGTTCCCTGGTGTTTTATCTGGAGTTTTATCATCCTGTCTCTTCTTCTTCTCAGTGTTTTCCGTACATTCCTTTCCTCACTCATGCTGCGAAGAACCTTCTCAATCCTTATCTTATCAGTCCACCTAATTTTCAACATTCTTCTGTAGCACCATATCTGAAATTCTTTGATTCTCCTCTCTTCCGGTTTTCCCACAATCTGTATTTCACTACCATACAATGCAGCGCTCCAGACGTACATTCTCAGAAATTTCTTCCTCAAATTAAGACCTATGTTTGATACTAGCAGACTTCTCATGACCAGGAACACCCTTTTTGGCAGTGCTAGTCTGCCTTTTCTGTCATCCTTGCTCTGTCTCTCATGGGTTATTTTGCTGCCTCAGTATAAAATTCCTTAACTTTGCGGGCTTTCAAATAAAATAATGAAAGGATGTGCTGGCCCTCAACTACGTACCCTCAGACTCAGAGTTGAAATATTAAAAGTTTTGGCTGGTTTCGTTGTCTAGGGGCTGGGATACGTAGTTACCGCATTACAACCCAAATACTGCTGAGTCTACAGTATACAATATGAATGTACACATGAATCGAATGGTTGAAGGTTCTTATCACTCGGCAATCGCGAATGTAACGTAGAAATTTATAGATAAAAGACTGCAATAAATAAAATCTGCAGGTACTATCTTAACGAGTAATATTAAAAGTTTTGGCTGGTTTCGTTGTCTAGGGGCTGGGATACGTAGTTACCGCATTACAAGCCAAATACTGCTGAGTCTACAGCATACAATATGAATGTACACATGGATCGAATGGTTGAAGGTTCTTATCACTCGGCAATCGCGAATGTAACGTAGAAATTTATAGATAAAAGACTGCAATAAATAAAATCTGCAGGTACTATCTTAACTACTTTAAATGATGAGTACGATAGTAGAAGTACTTTTGAGAATGTGGTATATTTCTGCAAAACACTTATTGGTGTCGATGGTTCAGCAATTAAATAAAATATCAGTTGAATAATGGGGAAATAATAGATTCCTACTGCACGTAATTAGTTCTGAACGACAACATAGCTCGCGAGATATTCACTTCTAAACGCATACTACGTCTTCACTGTAGAAACCTCAGAAATCTCACAAGTTCACAAGTCCGCACTACGAAGTATCTCTATCTCTCGCGACCATCTGCAAACCACTCCGTACTCCAAGTCTCTCTCACAACCGTGTGTCCCTCACGCCGTATTGTCCTGGACTCCTCGTGTCCTCTCCCATACTGTCATCCCACTTCCATCCAGTCTCCCCATTCAAGAGTGCTGTGTTTGCCTAGAGCGCTCCCACCAAGTCTTCAAGGCAACGCACATTCACGAACATAATGAAACACATTCAAAATACTGAATTTGCATTTAAATAACTTGAGATTAAATAAATATTCCTACCACTGGACCATAAACACGCTCTAACACAGATTATTGAATACATAAACAAATTAAATAGACCTATATCAAAGGAACAGCAATCAAAATTAGGCCAGTAACCTAACGTCTCTGTGATTGGTCAATTATTTACTAATAATTGACCAATTTACTCATGAGTAGCATATTTCGGATATAAACAAAGACATAGATGAATAAATTTATTTATAAGTATACTGCTACCGTTTTTTCATGTAACTGTGGAGTACTTATGGCCTGACGCGATCGATAGTAATCGGCCACTTTGACCTCCAATAACTCATGTACTATTCACGTTATATGCCTGTAATTCATACCAATTTACGTTTACACTAATAGCTTTCTAAAGACACGTCGATCGATGGAATCATTTAGATTTTCGAACTTCGTTGCTGGGTGTTACTTGTATTATTTATCATCAGATACTAAATTTTAAACTGATAAAGATATTGAAAATCTGATTACACCATCAGAACCATCGTACAAATAATGGTAACATACATGTTTCTTTTTGAGGTATCATGATTCATCTGGCTACTATTAATTTCTATATGCATTGTGAAATGTCTGCCATGATTGTTTCACAAAGACTGCCATCTTTGGCGCTCTCGGCGTGCAAGTCTCTTTCATCAACACAGCGTCACCATGGAATTCCCAGCCATGCGCCCGCCGAGCAGCCCGTGTGGCCACGCCAACTCCAAACTTAGAATATTTTCAAGGCGCCACAGCTCGCCCGTTACCTCACAAATTCATCTTCTTTGTGATAATTCTGATGGTTTCTCACTGTTATCATTTCTGCTACATCTAATTACTTTCATGTGTCTTCGGTTAACTCTCATTCCATGTTCTCTCCGCATTACACTGTTCATTCCATTCAGCAGATCCTGTAATTCCTCTTCACCTTCACTGGGATGGCAATGGTATCAACGAATCTTACCACTAATATCATTTCACTTTCAATTCCACTCTTGATCCTTTCTTTTATTTTCGACATTGTTTCTTCGATATATGGATTGAACAGTAGGGGCGAAACCTTATATCCCTGAGTTACATCCTTTTTAATCCAAGAACTTCGTTCTTGGTGCTACACTCTTACTGTTCCTCCTTGGTTCCTGTACATATTGTGTATTATTCGTGTTTCCCTATACATTATCCCTATTTTTCTCTGAATTTCGAACATTTTGTGCCATTTTGCGCTGTCGAACGCTTTTTTCAGGTCGATAAATCGTATGAGCGTGTCTTGATTTTTCTTTAGTCTTGCTTCCATTATAAACTGCAACGTCAGAACCGTCTCTCTCATGCTTTTACCTTTACTAAAGCCAGACTGATCGTCATCCAAACTATCCTCAATTTTCTTTTTCATTCTTCAGTACATTATTCTTGTCATCAACTTGGATGCGTGAGCTGTTAAGCTCCATATGTCTTAACTTTCCTGCAGTAGAGACCTCAGCAGCGATCACCGCCTTGGTCCATAACGTTGGGATCAGTTCCTGCCGTCTCACAAAAACCACTTCTGAACCAACGCTGTACGCCTGAAACTTGGTACATGCACCCCACTCCCGCACACCTCTTTGGAATGTGTTGATGATTTTTTCCAAAAGTCTGCTGGTATATCACCAGTCCCATATATTCTACACACCAACGTGAAAAGTCGTTTTGTTGCCACTTCCCTCAGTGATTTTAGAAGCTTCGATGGAATGTTATCTATCCCTTCTGCATTATTTGTCTAAAGTTTTCCAAAGGTCTTTTAAATTCTAACCCTAATACTTTATCCCCTATACCTTTCATATCGACTCCTGTCACTTCTGCTATTATGTGATGAGACAAGTCATCATCCTCAAAGAGGCCTTCAGTGTACTTTTTCCACCTATTTGCTCTCCCCTCTGCATTTTAACTATGGTATCCCCATTTCGCTGTTAATGCTACCGTTCTTGTTTTTAAGATCACCGAAGGTTGTTTTGAGTTTTCTTCGTGCTGCATCAGTGCTTCCGGCAATCATTTCCTTTCCGATTTGACATTTTTCACGCACCCATTTCGCCTTAGCTTCCCTGCATTTCCTATTTATTTCATTCCTGAGTGACTTGTATTTCTGTATTCCTGAATTTCTCTAAACATGTTAGCACTTTCTTCTGCTGCCGAATAACTAAAGCACTTATGTTACCCATGGTTTCCTCGTCGTTACCTTCCTTGCACCTATGTTTTTCTTTCTCTTTTCTGTGATTGCTCTTTGTTTAGACGTTCTTTCCTCTTCAACTGAACTGTCTACTAAGCTACTCATTATCACAGCATCTCCAGCCTCATTGAACTTCAAGCTTATCACTTCTTTCCTTAGCGCATTGATTCTCCCTGACTAGTCTCTTAACCGTCTATTTTGCACACATAAAAATGTTGTGAAAAAAAATTATTAAGTTACTTAAACTAGAAGTATATGATTATATGAACGATTTTATGCACATTGTTATATGTATATTTCCCAAAAAAAGGCGCATGAGTGCTACAATAAAATTTCTACAATGTTTTTCCTGTGGCTGAAGAAATGGTTCCATTTTGCACTACTGCATGTGAAATGGCTTAAGAAATTCCTTTTTGCTACAACGCATAGAACAATTCCACATTTTCCCCATTCTACAGTCGACTACCTGAGGGCGAAGCTACATTTTCACTTTCGGCCTATTCGCCGGCCAGTGACCAAAACTGGCATATTGTATATCATTCAACGCCACAGGAGCTCCGCTTTACTCAAATTGTGATCGTTTGTTTGATGTACATGTAAAACACGTATATTGATTTCGGTCCAATTCGGATAATTTCTTTGTGGTGCGTGTGTCTTCTTTTTCCTTAGAGTGTAATTGAACACCTCCTAGAAGCTAAATTATGGGAAGTTCCTATGTGGCAGGCTCTTAAGTCAGGCAAATCTCTGTATGTTGAAACAGTGGATTAGGCTGTCCGTCTTTATACCTGTAAAACAGTTTTCCTTTATTTATACAGCTTTCCAATCCCTTCCGCTTCCTCTTTTCTACCTGACTTCCTGTGATAGCAAGGAAGAGGTAATCTGGTAAGAAAAGAAGTGTGGATGGTGGGAGGGTAAAAATTGTTGAGGCAGTCCAAGGTTTAACTATAGTAAGTAGGTTAAGAGACTGCAGGTCGCGGTACTTACGCAGTGGTGAAGAGATTTAAACAGTTTAAATTAACGTGGGTTCGTGCAACAAATCAGTCATCGCACTGCCGACTATAATGACAAAAGATTTTTAGAACGTAAAGCAATTGTTTTTAAAGGTGATAAAAACAGTAAAAATGTGAAAAAAGGAAATGAAACTTAAAAGAAGATGGTGAACCCATCTGTCTTACCTTTCTTGTAGTAGAGACTTCAGCAGTGGTCACCGCCTTGATCCATAACGCTGGGATCAATTCCTGCCGTCTCACAAAAACCACTTCTGAGCCAACGCTATACGCTTGAAACTTGGTACATGCGACCCACTCCCGCAGACTTCTTTAGCCGTGATTAATGAGCCGTCAGACGATAGACTATAGCGGCCGCCAATCACAAGTAAATTAAGCCATGACGCAAAGTTGGCACGAGTTGTCGCCCTGGGCGATCTCGAGGTTATTCAATACTAAAAGCGTGGAGCGAAAAGAAGTTGTTTCAAATTATTATCCGTCACTCCTTACTTAACGTGTCTCGCTCGTTGTCGTATTGTCAGGTATAAAGTTGAAGTGGATCGTTATGGAAGTACACCTTCATAACTGCCGGCCTCTCTCAGGAAACCGTAATCTCTGTTGATATAATGAATGAAAATCACCGTCTGGATCACAGTTTCTGTTTTCTTAGCGGCTTTCGATCTGACTAGCAGATCATCTACAGGGCTAACGTGAATTCAGAGAAGGAAAAATAAGGTGCGACAGTATAAAAATTATCTGACTGTAACAATATAAACAATGTCAAAATTGGTACTACAAATAATTCAAAAAAAAAATGAACTTATTCGTACCTAGTGTTGAGAGGTGCAGTTTGTCAGCGGTGGTAAGAATGCAACATGAAACAACAGAGAAAAGGCAGAGAGAATGCAATAGAAAAGGATACATAGTCAGTCACGTGACATGTACGCTAGCTAGCAGTGCACTGATACAGTGTAAAGAAGATTTCGCACTTGCTGTCTTACGAAATGTACAAAATCATACGAAATGTATGATGTACAATTTACTCTATTTTCCTACATTTGTATTTTAATATTATCTGTATTTATACTGTTATCTGGTAGCACATCAAACATTTTGAAATGTATTAAGGCATGTATTTGCAATTCTAATAATTCTCTTTACTTAATTATGTAAGAATGTTGTTTACACTGTACCAGTATACTGGTCATTCATGTGAGGATTGTAATTTATGAACATGTCACGTGATTGACTATCTAACTTTCCCCATTGTTAGTTAACTAGTTAGTTACATGTTCCATAGATAATTTGAGCGATTTTTATCAGATCAGTGTTGAACGAGTCAGTTTACAGAATATGCATACATGGTTAGTGTTAACATTAATGAGTGTTATTTTTTAGTCCTATTCATGTAACTACAACTTAAAAACAAGCTTTTTACGGGATACAAGTTTTTAAAGAAAAATTCGTCCATGGTATAGGTGTTGTTCAGGATAAATAATTATGGGTTATATTTAAAACATGTTTTACTCTCTGTCAGACGTTTTATGTTATTCGGCAAGTAATCAAAATGTTTTTGAGGTTGGATTCCATTGGGAACCATGTGCTCAACAATCGCAAAATTAGTATTGCAAACAAGAAAATTGGCAGTATTGTCGAGTAGATTACTATTATGACGTATAGTACATACCAAGTATGAAAGTCTTGGGTCGTGTAACCACTCCACCACATGCGGTGCATTATGAACAGGTGCTCGATCGTGTTGAAAGATGCATTCACCGTCCCCGAATTGCTCTTCAACAGTGGGAAGCAAGAAGGTGCTTAAAACATCAATGTAGGCCTGTACTATGATAGTGCTACGCAAAACAGCAATGGGTGCGAGACCTCTCCATGAAAAACACGACCGTCTCCCTTCACGTTTCCACTTCACTATCACATCGGAAACAGTGGACCTAGGAATGTTTACTAGTGTGGAAATCTCGCGTACAGACGCATGACACAAGTGACACCCAATCACCTGACCACGTTCGAAGTCCGTGAGTTCCTCGGTGTGCCCCATTCTGCTCTCTCACGATGTCTAATGACTACTGAGGTCGCTGATATGGAGTACCTGGCAGTAGGTGGCAGCACAATGCAAACGTATGTTTTGGGTGGTATCTGGATACTTTTGATCACATAGTGTATATGTATGTAGCAGAATTGTAAAAAAAAAAAAGCAGTTTTTGTACGAGACAGAACGCTTAGAAAACGATTGTGTGGCCAGGAATAGAAGAGCACTCAAGTGACTGGACATAAACTTTCAGACTGGATTGACAGAGGATGAATGTACATTAAAGAGGGTACTATAAATAGTGAGAAATTTGTATGGTTTGCGGGTGAGTGTCACAGGTATTACCATAAATCTGAAGCGGCAGATTCTACAGCCAACATCCTTTTTTCACTCAAAACCGATCACGAAAGAAGTTCGCAGGGCTTTGTTTTCGTTCGTGCACGAATCGTGAAGATGAAATCAGAATTAGCGACATCGCACGTAAATGAATATAATCATTCATTCTCTTCGCTTTAAGACCTTCAGTCTAACGGGAGATGTCGTAAATACGGAACAGTTAAATGTATTCTCCACTATGTACTCAACCAGTGATTTTTAGTTTAAACTGTAGAAAGATTGCTGAAAAGTAATGCCTCCGAATGTTTTATTAGAAAACTATTAAAACTTTTTAAACACAAAAACTTAATTAAGAGTCTACATCTTTATTTTTCATGTCTGCGTATTTATTTCTCAGTATAGTCACTCCGGCAACGAACACATTTCTCCCAATTAGAAACCAATTTGTTGATACTATCGCTGTAGAATGTTGGATTTCGTTGTCGGAGTCACAATCTCGCCTCTGCAAGCACCACTTCTTCACTATCAATGTGAGGCCTTTCTTTAAGTTTTGGAAACAGATGAGAATCGAATGGGGCTAAGTCGGGAATGTGTTGAGGATGATCCGTGACAACGAACCCAAGGCGTCGGATAATTGCAGATGTCGCCGTGATCGTGTATGATCTGGTGTTGTCGTGCTGAAGGAAAGGGTGTCCAATTGTGGACGAACTCCTCAGAATCGTGCTTTCAGTTTTCGGAGGGCCTCTGACAAACCAACACAGAGTTAGTCACACACCGCCACGTTACACGCTACAATTTGGTAGTGGGTTGCAACTCGCGTCAGCGGACGGGGAAGTTGACGGAGTAATGTGCATAACATGCAATGCCACAACCGATACTGAGGGCAGAACAATAAATTCTAAAGCATTACTTTGCACCACGCCCTCGTAAATCTAAAAAGGCAAATTACACTCGTCTTGCAGTCTTAAACAAAATATTCAAAATATCACATCGATAATGATACAAATCGTAGTGTTCAAATTCTTCATATACATGGAGCCCACAAGGTGACGTTATAGAAGAAGTAGAAAACAAAGAAGGAATAGCTTGACACCTTGTTACAGAGTTTTCTAGTTGAATATGTAAATCAGAACGACAGACTAATGGTTCATTCACCGTCTATTCATTGCAACGATGCTGACGGTGGAAAATTTTGCTTGAAGTCAAAGATTTTACTCAGATTGAGTGTACAGAAGCTACAGATATACGCAACTTTATGGTTTCCTTAGCTGGTGCGACGATTTACTTCTAAAACAATGAATCATTTTGTGGCACTATTTATTCCAAGATACATTAGTGAATTTCGTTCGTAGAAGTTCTGGTGCTCTGTTGCCGACGGTGACATTGTAGTGTTGCATGAATGTTATTGCGACAGATATTAAGAGGCAGCAGTACGTTTGGTCATGGCAGATGCTCCTCGTAACAGAGTAAAAAGCCAGCGGTTTCTGGAAAAACTTTGGAAGACCGTGACCTCGAGAAAACGCTGCGAGAAGCCTTCCAACGTAAGTAACGCTGCGTTTTAGTAACATGACGTTCCACGCTGACGACCGTTTCACTTCAGCAATTATAGGGTCAATGACAGTGACTGCAACGCTGAAAACAGTGCGCTATGACATAAGAGTTGGAAATAGACGGACGCAAGGGATCAGATAAATTTTTTTAAATTTTTTAATTGCCTTGATCACTGTAATACGCTAATTTGCAATTAATTGTAAATTAATGTATTATTTCAATACAATTAAAAAAGAGTAATTTCCAAGTACGCTTGCAAACAATGTATATTGAAAGTGCAACTGACGTGGAGCAAGATATCGATTTTGTTTGCAGCGATCGGTACTACTACGACAAAAGACGAACGATGTGGATTACGGTTATAGCGTTGGCAACGATATAAACAATATTCGAAAATTGTCAAGTGACGACAGTAAACGTAATTTCACTTACCTTACACACCTCGATGTGTTTGTCCTGGACAATTCCGCATGATGTGTATGCTGCCAGTAGAATTCCTTTTTTCCATAGCTGGGTAAACTCTAGAAATATCTTTCTATAAAAATGGCGAAGTCTCACAGGGAAGTGTTATCGCACGTAAACTCAAATTGGGGAAGTATATGTATTGAAAAATATACGGTTTGTCTCAGTCTCCCGGTCTTCCTTCTCTTTTCTCTATTCGATGACAGCATTAGCATATAAAAAGTGGTAAGGAATATTTATTTCCAGTAGTCTCGTAGAGATGACCGGAGCTGCTAAGATTCCAGTAGTGTTCTTCTGATGCGATATGATTTGATTCCTGGGTCCGAAACTGCACTGTCGATAATACTGTTGGTGACTATTACGGTTTCTGTAGAAAAGTCTGTTACGTAATAGTGACTAATGACAGTGGTTCAATAGTAGGTGTCAACAAAATTGTGGATATAAATGACTTACACATAACTACTCGAAAATACTGGAAAGGACGACTTCTCAAGAACGAAACTGAACAGATTTAGGTATTCGAAGGTATAGAAAGAGACCAAGAAAATGCTTCATTGTGAGGGTGTGTCCTAGAACTAAAGAAACGTTAGTGCCTCTTATTAGGCACTTCACCTTGCCCGGCATCAAAGTCGTTACAGATGGGTGGAAACCGTACAACACTTTGAAGGAAGAGGGATTTAAAAACGAGTTTGTAAACAATTCTGTCGAATTAGTGTCTTCTGATAATCCGTCTGTGCGCACACAGAATATCGAGGAATTATGGAAATCCCTGAAATCTTCCATCAAAAGAGAAGGAAGACCGGGAGACCGAGACAAACCGTATATTTTTCAATATATCTACATCTCCAATTTGAGCTTACGTGGCGTAAGACTTCCCTGTGACTTGCCTATTTTATGGAGAGATATTTCTAGAGTTTACTCAGCTATGGAAAAAAGGAATTCTAACGGCAGCATACACATCATGCGGAATTGTCCAGGACGAAGATATTGATGATGTGCAAGGTAAGTGAAATTACATTTATTGTCCTCATTGGACAGATTTCGTGTATTATTTTCATCCTTGCCAGCGCTGTAACCGAAATCAACATTGTTCGTCTTTTGTCGTAGTAGTATCAATCGCTGTAAACAAAATCGATATCTTGGTCTGCGATAGTCACGAATTCGACTCATAACCCTTGCAAGCGTTATTGGAAATTACCGAGATTCTTTGTTGCAGATTATGTGTCATCGCCGTAAACGAAATCGGTATCTTGCTCCGCAACAGTCACGCGTTCGATATCTGTCGCTTGCAAGCGCTCATCGAAATTACCATAAAAGGTTTGGAGCCGTCTGAGGTAAATCGCATTAATTATTGATTAAAAAAGCCCAAATCATTTATGCGATGCAGGAGACAAAACGATGCGACTTCACTGAATGACTCTATTGAAGCTACCTCTTTTTCTTGCTTTTCTATCTTCGTCATCACTCATTCTTTACGTGAGCAGGGCGTGGCTGCTATAGACCTCTGTTCTTTCCTGCCAAATCCCAGAAAGCAGTGGGGGTGAGGGGGCGAAGTGATTCCTAACTGGAAATATTTGAGAGATGATTACTGGTCTTCAGGAAAGCAGCCGTGACTACTAACGTTGTTAAACATTTGACACAGCTGGTGTCCCGTCTTCACTTTCACACGCGCTAAGGTGCTACATCACCACTAGAAAGATACTTCGTTTGGTCGAATCGATATTAGGCTAAATTATCGCACCTCTGGCATGTTATGCTTTTGTTTATAATATGAAAGTGCTGCAGGATCCTTGCTCTTTCTGGCTATTCTGAACATTTCCTTTTCCTTCTGAAGCTTTTTTGATACCTGTAGTGGTCCATTGTTTCTCCTAAGATTTTCTGGTATTGCGTTTAATTACTTTTTTGGGGAAAATGTTCTGAGAAGTGATTACAAATTTATTACAAAGTAAGTTAAATTTAGAGGTGGACCTGGGCACATTGTAAACCGCTCTTCAGTCATCAGTTTTAAATCTTTCTATAAATACAATCCGTATTTTGTTGTCAATCATGCTCGTCGTTTTCTCTAAGTGTTTTTGGACAGTACTTGTAACTAAGATACGTTATGCGACCGCCTGTCCATCGTGAGCTGAAAAACCATCCATCACCGAATAAGTTTTTAAGTACTGGTTGTATGAATAAATTGTCTATTATCTTACAATTAGTTCTCTACTCGGTGATGATGATGATGATGTTTGGTTTGTGGAGCGCTCAGCTGCGCTGTCATCAGAGCCCATATAAAGCCCGAAGTATTACACAGTCCAACTTTTCTATATAGTCCAATCTAGCCATTGTCACGAATGGTGAAGAAATGGTAAGGAGAACACATACACCCAGTTCGCGGGCAGAGAAAGTCCCTATCCTGGCCGGGGATCGAACCCATGAGCCCGTGATCCGGAGTCAGCAACGTCAGCCACTAGACAACGAGCTGCGGACTCACCAACTCTAATAAGGAAATTTATGACCGACATGAAACTGTAAGTCGATGGCAACATCTTTCAGTCACTTTCCCTCTCAGATTCGTTTAAGAAATATGTATTAAATCATCTGAAATCAAAGGACTCTTCCCTCCGTCTGGCAGACGACGCTGTGAGGCATCAACCTTTTTCATGAACATTTCCCAGTAAACCTGTGCTGAGTTGTATACTGCAACACTGTCAAGTAGTATATCGTTCAATATTAAATCATATGCACAAGCGTCTGTGTCCTGATCTACTTATTTCTGCAGTTCTGAGTTTATTTAAAATATTCTGAAAGCGACAGCTTCTCCTTTATATACGCTGAAATTAAATGAAAATTCAGTTAATTTGTAACCACTTACTTCGAGATTTTCATCTCTGTACATATATGTGAGTATACACTTTGACAGACAAATAACATTAATTTCTTTCCAATTACTAAAGTCTTCCACCAACGAACAAACAACTCAGTCGCTCTTTTTCGCCCCTCTCTTCTCCAATACTCAACTAAAACACGGAGACATTCCTTTTTCCTTTACTCTTAAATGATTACTAGAGAATTTCAGTCAGTTTTGTTTCCTTTAACACTGTCTGTCTAATTTCCGAATTTAACTCGAACAGTTTTCTCACTTGATCCCAATAACGACAGCATGAATTTACCTTTATATTCTGTTCACCTTTATTCTCATCTTGGCTTAAACATTGCTGACTTGTGCCAGTGGGAGAACGAAAAGAGGTATAAAATTAAGTGTATATTGAGGAAATGTCTCTAAATAACTTTTTGCGCAGTAATGGACCGTGTAACAAGTCCAGTTGCGTCCTACATAGACCAAGAACACGGGAGAAACTGAATGAAAGAAGCAAGCGCAGGTTACAGGCGGGGAGGGAAGAAGACTGCAAAGTTTTCCGCGACAATGGACTGACGTTTCCTTTTGTCAGTTTTCTCAGATGGCATCACACGCTAGTGCTCCCCCGGAGGCTATGACAAGAAGTAAAATCATCAGGACGTTGTTAGTCGAAGTTGGGTTCTGAATCAGATCTTCCTTGAGCAATCGCGTTTTATGCTATAGTTGAGGATCGCTGAAGACACACGAAGAACTCGAAGTACACTCCTGGAAATTGAAATAAGAACACCGTGAATTCATTGTCCCAGGAAGGGGAAACTTTATTGACACATTCCTGGGGTCAGATACATCACATGATCACACTGACAGAACCACAGGCACATAGACACAGGCAACAGAGCATGCACAATGTCGGCACTAGTACAGTGTATATCCACCTTTCGCAGCAATGCAGGCTGCTATTCTCCCATGGAGACGATCGTAGAGATGCTGGATGTAGCCCTGTGGAACGGCTTGCCATGCCATTTCCACCTGGCGCCTCAGTTGGACCAGCGTTCGTGCTGGACGTGCAGACCGCGCGAGACGACGCTTCATCCAGTCCCAAACATGCTCAATGGGGGACAGATCCGGAGATCTTGCTGGCCAGGGTAGTTGACTTACACCTTCTAGAGCACGTTGGGTGGCACGGGATACATGCGGACGTGCATTGTCCTGTTGGAACAGCAAGTTCCCTTGCCGGTCTAGGAATGGTAGAACGATGGGTTCGATGACGGTTTGGATGTACCGTGCACTATTCAGTGTCCCCTCGACGATCACCAGTGGTGTACAGCCAGTGTAGGAGATCGCTCCCCACACCATTATGCCGGGTGTTGGCCCTGTGTGCCTCGGTCGTATGCAGTCCTGAATGTGGCGCTCACCTGCACGGCGCCAAACACGCATACGACCATCATTGGCACCAAGGCAGAAGCGACTCTCATCGCTGAAGACGACACGTCTCCATTCGTCCCTCCATTCACGCCTGTCGCGACACCACTGTAGGCGGGCTGCACGATGTTGGGGCGTGAGCGGAAGACGGCCTAACGGTGTGCGGGACCGTAGCCCAGCTTCATGGAGACGGTTGCGAATGGTCCTCGCCGATACCCCAGGAGCAACAGTGTCCCTAATTTGCTGGGAAGTGGCGGTGCGGTCCCCTACGGCACTGCGTAGGATCCTACGGTCTTG
Organism: Schistocerca americana; assembly: GCF_021461395.2. Taxonomy (NCBI): domain Eukaryota; kingdom Metazoa; phylum Arthropoda; class Insecta; order Orthoptera; family Acrididae; genus Schistocerca; species Schistocerca americana. The sequence continues at coordinate 525,345,520 of NC_060125.1, read as the reverse complement.
GCGTGCATCCGTGCGTCGCTGCGGTCCGGTCCCAGGTCGACGGGCACGTGCACCTTCCGCCGACCACTGGCGACAACATCGATGTACTGTGGAGACCTCACGCCCCACGTGTTGAGCAATTCGGCGGTACGTCCACCCGGCCTCCCGCATGCCCACTATACGCCCTCGCTCAAAGTCCGTCAACTGCACATACGGTTCACGTCCACGCTGTCGCGGCATGCTACCAGTGTTAAAGACTGCGATGGAGCTCCGTATGCCACGGCAAACTGGCTGACACTGACGGCGGCGGTGCACAAATGCTGCGCAGCTAGCGCCATTCGACGGCCAACACCGCGGTTCCTGGTGTGTCCGCTGTGCCGTGCGTGTGATCATTGCTTGTATAGCCCTCTCGCAGTGTCCGGAGCAAGTATGGTGGGTCTGACACACCGGTGTCAATGTGTTCTTTTTTCCATTTCCAGGAGTGTAGATACTGACAGTCACAAAAACTGGTAATACACTCAAGCGTCAAGAAACTTGTATAGGTATTGGTATTCAAATACAGAGATATATGAACAGGCAGAAGACGGCGCTGCGGCCGAAAACGCCTATACGAGACAACAGTCTGTCGCAGTTGTTAGATCGGTTACTGCTGCTACAATGGCATGTTATCAAGATTTAAGTAAATTTGAACGTGGTGTTATAGTCGGCGCATGAACACTGGGACACAGCACCTCCGAGGTGGCGATCAAGTTGGGATTTTCCCATACGACCATATCATGAGTGTACTGTGAATATCTAGAATCTGGTAAAACGTCAAATCTCCGACATCGTTGCGGCCGGAAAAAGATCCTGCAAGGAAGGGACCAAGGACGACTGAAGAGAATCGTTCAACGTGATAGAAGTGCAATCCTTCCCCAAATTGCTGCAGACTGCAATGATGGGCCATCAACAATTGCCACCGTGCTAACCATTCAACGAAACGTCATCGATATGCGCTTTCGGGGCCGAAGGCCTACTAGTGTGCCCTTGATGACTGCACGATACAAAGATTTACGGCTCGCCTGGGACCGTCAACACCGATATTGGACTGTTGATGACTGGAAACATGTTGCCTGCTCGGACGGGCCTCGTTTCAAGTTGTATCGAGCGGTTATGAAGACAACCTCTTGAATATATGGACCCTGCAGGGTACTGTTCAAGCTGGTGGAGACACTGTAATAGCTTCGGGTGTGTACAGTTGGAGTGATATGGGACCCCTGATACGTCTATATATGACTCTGACAAGTGACACGTTACGTAGGCATCCTTTCTGATCACCTACATCCAATTATGTCCATTGTACATTCTGACGGGTTTGGGAACTCCAGCAGTGCAATGCGACTCCCCACATGTACAGAATTGCTGCATAGTGGCTACAGGAACACTCTCCTGAGTTTAAACACTTCCTCTGGCCACCAAATTCCCCAGACATGAACGTTACTGAGCATCCTTGCAACGTGCTACTCAGGAGAGATCTCCACTCCTTCGTATTCTTACAGATTTATGGACAGCCCTGCAGGATTCATGGCGTCAGTTCCCTCCAGCACTACTTCAGACATAAGGCGAGTCCATATCACGTCGTGTTGTGGCACTTCTGCGTGCTTGCTGGGACCCTACACCATAATAGGTAGGTGTACCAGTTTCTTCGGCTCTTCTGTGTATAAACCTACTTGACTTTCAAATACCACAACCAGGCCGTCATAGCACTTGCATCTCGTAAGCTACACCCAACTTGATCAAGTTGTACGCTCTAAACATGCATTCTGAACCTTCTATCATTTAGAACACACCGAAGTACTTTTGTAACTTTCACGACACCGCTACATGTGATTTTTTTCTTAAATGCAAAAAAGTAAGCACATGAAGTATATACAAAATACTTTTTATTTTCGAATGAATGTAGGATACTTTTTTTAGAAATGTATCACGCAAGACCCTTAAATAGGAACACACGAACAGTAGCAGAAGGCGTGCAATAAAAAAAAAAAACTTTCCACACTTAAGCAGGAACGCACAGCGTCGCTACACATGTGGCATGTTTTCGTGACACACCAATGTGTCGGTATACGGCTGTCGAGAAACGCTGTACTAACCTTTGTTTCAACGGATTTGGATCTCAAAAACCTTGTTACACAGCGTCCGTTCGGAGCAGACCGAGATTTCTGCAATGTATTTAATTTGCGTCACCGTCAAAGAGCCGTCAAAGTTCAGTCTTCCTTTGTTTACGTATTTAATTTTAGAATAAATTTGTTTTGTTTTCGTCTATGATCACAAAACGTTTGATCCTTAGACTACTGTTTTCAGTCGGCGATGACCATCCCCAGATTTGCAGCGAAAATGGGAAATGAAATACAACTACTACACAGATTACATCTTAAAGCAATAAAATATGCCATAACGAACAACTGATACTTTCATGGAAACTTAAAACATGACAAGGCAAGCCAGATTTATAACACATCCTAATAAAATAAAACTATAGTGGTATCGTCACAAAATATACGCAAAATCAGCTTAGCATCGTCGCACGTATTTGAAACATGGTGCAATCTGGGCCACAGTACCGACGGAGTCATACTGTCAAGAGCGCGACTGTTGATAAACTGCAGTACAGTAACCACAACACATGTTTGTGCCGTAAGCCATTACATATCGCTACTGTAAGTCTAAGCATATTCGTCAATTATAAATTATTCAATTTTTATTTCATGGTCTCTATTACGTACGGACTTAAAAAAACTCATATCGTCCTACGTTAACACCATTTTGCAACAGGAACGGCGCATTGTCATAAGAGGGAACATTTCAGCCGTTTTCCGTAGACACAGTTCTGTTGCAAATGGTACAGCAACTGGAAACGCATTCCAAAGCTGAAGTACACGGGTCAGCACGATTCTTGTGTGCAAAGCGTCTAAAATGTCCAGAGACTGACCGTGGAATTGCGACGGTACATGGACGAAATGTGAAGTCGCGTCCACCCGTAGTGGAATGGTGCCAGGAGTTTGATCAGGGCTGCACAGACGCAGATGACGATGATCGGGGGGTCCAGATCTTGCACCATGTGAATTACATCTTTCGCCAAGCCGAAAGAGTGCCTGGGAGGAACAAAATTTTCCAATGATGAGGAGTTCACGCAACGGTTCTCAAATAGATCTGTGACCATTGAGTGGATTTCTATCTTGGAGGAACTGGGCGTGCAAAATAGTGGCATGTATATGTGTCGCTTTGACATGTAGTCCATCATGCAATTAAAGTTACCTAGCCTGCCATAATAAACTGTAACTGACTTTTAGAAGTTCTCTCGTGAATATAGAGAACCTCGACTTGGATGGACGTAGTCATTTTGAATCTTGAAGGAGTACTAGTTCACATCAGCATTATTTCGTGGCAAAGGGAGATGTTCCAGGTCACGGGACTTTGCACCAAAGCCTTGCACTCAATCCCAGACCTCGCCAGTGTCTCGGGAGTAATGATGGTTCATACTGTTGATTATGGATTGGATTGGATTGTTTGGGGGAGGAGATCAGACAGCGGGGTCATCGGTCTCATATCGGATTAGGGAGGGGCGGGGAAGGAAGTCAGCCGTGCCCTTTCAAAGAAATCATCCCGGCATTTGCCTGGAGCGATTTAGGGAAATCAGGGAAAACCTAAATCAGGATGGCCGGACGCGGGATTTTTGATTATGATCCATGCTTCTGAGACAACCTTGGATGCCCCTTTCTCGCTGTTTGACTACGTGCCAACGCCGGGTTTCATCTTCTTCTTTTGTTTGTTTACGTATCGTCCATCACGACATGACAATAGCTTTACACTACAAAAACTCATGACAGCCACCTAAGTAAACAAATTTAGTTAATGCACTACATTCATAATTTGCGAATGAAGAGTTATCTCCTAATACTACCGAATGGAGGAGAATAATTCAGGTTTATGCTTGTGAACCCCGACTCAGCTTTGCAAGCAGTAATGCAATGCGACATTTATGTAACTGAACTTACAGGCACCATTTCAGTATGGCTGGACGCGACTTCACATTTCGTCCATGTACCGTCGCAATTCCACGGTGAGTCTGTGGGCATTTTAGACGCTTTGCACACAAGAATCGTGCTGCCCCGTGTAATTCAGCTTTGGAATGCGTTTCCAGTTGCTGTACCGGTTGCAACAGAACTGTGTCTACGGAAAACCGCTAACCTGTACCCTCTTCATAAATTGCCAATTGATGAGAGAAACAGTTGAGTGAATAGTAAAACTTTTAATCTAGTCGGTGAAACCTCTATCATATATCGCTTATTGTTCGCATAGGACACAAGTTACAAGTCTAATTGCTTGGAAGATTACCGACGACACACTTATTTGAGGAAGTGAATCGTTTATCATTCCTGCTACACTTACAATAAAACTCTTTAATAAGAGCTACCAATAACTTAAGGACACCACTGGGAATCCGATTCGAATAGGCCGAATGGGGATTATAAATACTTCCAAAACACGAGGCTTGTGTCTCATCACTGCGGCATTACAGTCGGTACATTAATACGTAAAAGTAATTATCATAAATCGTCTATTTTGCCGTTTACACTGTGATTTCTTCGTTGCTTACACACTAATGTATATTACTGGTGGAACAGTTGCGAGAATAGTATTATGGAATTTCTAGATTTCAAAATTCCCCGTGCTGATCAATATGTGAATATACACAGAAGAGCCAAAGAAACTAGTACACCTGCCTAATATCTTGAAGAGTCCAAGCGAGCACGCAGAAGTGCCTCAAAACAAAGTGGAATGGACACTACTAATGTGTGAGGTGGTGCTGGAGGGAACTGACACAATGAATCCTGCAGGGCTGTCCATAAATCAGTAAGAATATTAACGGGTGGCGATCTCTTCTGAATAGCACGTTGCAAGGATCCCAGATATGCTCAATAATGTTCATGTCTGGAGAGTTTGGTGGCCAGCGGAAGTGTTTAAACTAAGAAGAGTGTTGCTGGAGCGACTCTGTAGCAGTTCTGTACATGTCGGGCGTCGCATTGCCCTGCTGGAATTCGAAAGTCCGTAGGAATGCACAGTGGACATGAATGGATGCAGGTCATCAGACAGGATGCTTACGCGTTTGTCACCTGTCAGACTCGTATCTAGACGTATCACGGGTCCCATATCAGTTCAACTGCACACGCCCCACACCATTCCAGACCCTCCACCAGCTTGAATAGTACCCTGCTAACATGCAGGGTTTATGTATTCATGAGGTTGTCCTCATAACAGTACACGACCATCCACTCAGAAAATTTGTAAAACGAGACCCGTCTGACCAGGCAACATGCTTCCAGTCATCAACAGTCCAACGTCAGTGTTGATGGTCCCAGACAAGGCGTAAAGCTTTATGTCGTGCAGTCGTCAAGGGTACACGAGTCGCCTCTGGCTCCAAAAGCCAATATCAATATTGTTTCGTTCAATGGTCCAGACACTGACACTTGTTGATGGCCCCGCATTGAAATCTGCAGCAATCTGTGAAACGGTTGAACTTCTATCATGTTGAACAATTCCGTTCAGTCGTTGTTGATCCCGTTCTTGCAGCATTTTTTGCCGGCCACAGCATGTCGGAGATTTGATGTTTTACCGGATTCCTGATATTCAGTTTTGGTGCAATATTTCTGAGTGCACAAGTTACAGCCAGGCATAGGCCTGTTTACAGTGAGTTATGCTCACCAGCAGTTGCACAGTAAATTAGAGGCAACAGGGGCATAGAAAGGCCGGAAAAAGTACACACAGCGGACTGCATGGCGCAAATCACGGGCAGAAGGGGCTCACTGGCCAACCAGGTGTTATGAGTATGTGACGCGGAGTGGCGCATTTAGCAAAACAGAGGCGCACAGCCACATATAAATAGGTGTCGGTTCACTGACAAAGCATTCAAGTGTGGCAGCTCTCCTGGATGGTGGGGCGTGTCACACCACCGGCTACACACAGCAGCAGATGGGGTGCGAGTGTTCCAGTCAACGGCGGGTCATGGTTCGATCCTCTGAAGCTGACGCGTGGTCCGTAGCCAGCCAACGGCGGGCCACTGCATGGCTCACTACCATGGGCAGTTGTTTTGGCTCCCAACACACGCTGGAGGTATCCCGAGGCGAAGTCCACAGATTCAGACACTGGATCGCGGGCGCTTGTTGACGCCGCGATCTTAACCACGACAGTGAAGAAGAAATGCAGCAGGCCGCCTGCAGCTCACACCAGGGGTGCTGAGGCAATGGGGACGTAAGCCACTGAGTTGGCTGCCTGGGCATCGTGAGGATGTCACAACTCCACGGCCGTACAAGGCCGATACACAGCAGGGCACTGCACGGGTCGCTGAGGCAGCCATTCCGCGCCAAGCCATTTCACAGACAGGGACTCGGTGATGCAGACCGAGGGGTATGCGGCACTGTAGTTGGAAACAATAAATCATTGGAAAGCTCGGACGAGTCTTAATATGGTGCCTTCTACCTCTTCCTGCTACATTTGGTGTTGCTGCTACGTTTGGTGTCAGAAATTGCTACTACATTTGGTGTCAGAATAGCTGACATCATCTGTACAGTATGACGTTTGAACCCACCACCTGCATTACAGTCACAAGATATCACGAGTTTTGACCAGTTATCTTTTGTGTGTTGGACGTTTTCTTGCTTTTCTGTGTTTTTGAGTATGGCTCATGGTAGACCATTGTAGATGTTTTACAAGGGCATAGTATTTTTTGTTGTCAAAGTAAGTGTTAGTGTATTTGGGGCAGTAAGATTTATTATTTTTTTCTTGGTATTTAATTACTTTTGTATTGGTCTGAGTATGATGTTACTGAGTACGATGATACTGAGGTGTAGGGAGTCGGGCTATTTTTGTATTTAATTGTTTTGTTTTGGGATTAACATGGAGCAAAAGCAACACAATGCCAGAGCCAGGAATGAGAGGTGTGATGGATCCAGAAGCAGTACGGATTTTTTTGGAAAAGGTAGCACAGTTGACAGTGGACAATACGCAGTTGAGAAGTGAATTAACATCCAGAAGTGAGCGGGAAACCACATTGGATCAGTCATTGTTGCCTAGGATGCCGCAGCAGGAGACTGATCCAGCTGCTACGAGTTTGATAATTCCGTTTTCTGGCAAGGCATCCGAGGATGTGCGTTCGTTTGTGGAGGTCTTGGAAACTTCAGCTGTGATGAATGGTTGGTCGGATGAACTGTTGTTACATGTAGCCAAGATTAGATTAACGGGTGAAGCGAAGGCATATGTAAGGTGATCTGAGGGCTTAAGGAAGGCAGGACAGTTTAAGCACTTGAAGGAGGGGTTTTTACAGAGGTACAAGAAACAAAATAGCGCTCGGTACTTCAGGGAGAGGTTGAGTACAATGACGAAGAGGCAGGGGGAGACGGTAGAGAAATTTGTGGACAGGATAAGGGAAATTAATGAGTATACTTACGGGTTGGGTCAGAGCGATGAAGAGAATAGTATTCTGCTGCAGGAGTCCGAACAAAGGGCACCTGTTGTTTTTTTGAGTGTTACCGGCGCATATGTAACGGAAAGTGCGTGTAGGAACTCCGAAATATTTGTATTTGGCCGTTCAGCTGACAATCCAATGTGAGGAAATAGATGTGGCAATGGGGGTACGTGATAGACAAACAGTGTTTACAGCGGGTATAAAATGTTATAAGTGTGGTCGTACGGGACATGTGCAGAGGCAATGTACCCAGTCACCAAGGAATAGAGGAAGGGGTGGAAATCAGCAGCGTGGAGGATGGGGAACTGGAGTTAGTAGGGGTGGACGATCATTAAACGGCAGAGGAGCCCCAAGACCCACTTAATTGAGCTCCCATTTAATTTCAATGCTACAAATACGTATGCAGAGGTGGAATGTTCAGTGGTAGGATAAATAGGAACTAAAAAGCTTAAGATTTTGTTGGACACAATGGCGCAAGTGTCAGCAGCTTCTAAGAGTTTAATGGGACGAAGGAAGTTGGACCCACCACATTATAGGTTGCGTGGAGTGGGGGATAAGGAGGTCACAACATTGGACTTAGTTGCACTTGACTTTTCATAGGGAAAGTCCGATTTGATGCATGCATAGAGGTAGTACCATGGGTAAGCGAGGGCTACGACATGATCCTAGGAGTAGATTTCTTGCATCAACATCATGACAAAATTGACCTTGGACAATGAACTGTGGAACTTGGTGGAATGTTATTTCAGCTAGGGGAAACTGTTGTCGATGCAGAGCTGTCGCAATCGGAGATCAACGTAATGAACAAACCAATTGAACCGTGTACATTAGCATTAAGGCTTAATTCACATGAGTGTGTGTCTGGTGGCACTGGGAAGTCGGTTTGGGTAAGTGTACCTGTGGGTACACTATGTGTTACTGAACCATTGGAGGATAAGAAGTTTTGGGTCCATTGGGTTGTTTTGTTAAACATACTATTGTACGCGTTCAGGAGGGGAACGACAGGTGAGTAGTTCCAATGAACGTGCATAATTTTAGCGCTGTAGACGAGAATTTGAGAAAAGGAGTTTTAGTAGCAAATTTGGATGTGCCAGATAACGAAGACTGGTGTTCGAGAGGTAGGCGAAGCGATCAACCACTAACTACTGCATTGCATGACAGAATTAATCATTTGAAAGGAGAAGAAAGGGAGCATATGGAAGAACTATTGCAGGAATTTAAGGATTTGTTTTTTCCACAAGGGCCGTTGCCAGCAACTCCATTAGTTCAACCCAGGATCCCAACAGGGAATGAAGCTTCTGTTTACCGTAAACCATACAGAATACTGAGGTATTTTCAGCCAATTGTGGATGATTTAAGGGATCAGCAACTTGAGGACGGTATTATAGGGCATAGTAATAGTTGCTGGGGAGCGGGCATTGTCGTTGTGCCTAAAAAAACTATGGATGTAACTAAGAAATATAGCTTCTGTTATGACTACTGATACCTCAATAATAAGACAGTAACGGACACATACCCCATTGCCAACATATCGGAGACTTTGGATCACTTAGGACTGTGCCAGTACTTATCTATGATGTATTTGACAAGTGGTTATCGTCAGTTAGAGGTGTCTCCTGAGGATCGTCCAAAAACTGCTTTCTCTACTCCTGGTGGTAGTTACCAGAACATCAGAATGCCATTCGGTTTGACAAACGCTCCAGCAACGTTTCAGAGGTTGCTAGACAGTGTGTTTAGGGGTTTGAAAATACGGCAGTGTCTTTTCTATTTGGATGACATTGTAGAGTTTTCAAGTAGTATGGGCAACATAGAGAGAGGTTAAGGGAAGTCTTTATGAGGTTAAGAGCAGCTCGTTTGACGTTGAGCCTGGAGAAGTGTCATTTTGCATTAGAAGAAGTAAAATATTTAGGTCATGTTATCAGTAAGGATGGAGTGCGAACAGATCTGACGTTGATACAGGTTGTAAGGGCTTTTTGGGAACCAAAAACATTTAAGGAAGTGCAGTCATTCATCTGAATTTGAAATTTCTATCGAAAGTTCTTGAAGGGCTTTGCAGATTTAGCAGAGCCGATGAATCTGTTGTTGCGAAAGGGTGTGAAATTTGAGTGGACAGAAGAGTGTCAGATAGCGTCTGACAGACTTAAAGAAATGTTAACATCAAGTCTAGTTCTTTTGTTGAAAAGGAGTTTATACTAGCATGCGATGCATCGAATCAAGCATTAGGGTGTTTTCTTAGTCAGGAAATTGATGTGAAACAACATCTTGTAGCCTATGCGTCTAGGCAATTGAACGCAGCAGAGAGGAGTTACTCAACAACAGAGAGGGAGATGCTTAGCGTAATCTATGGAATCACATATTTTAAATGTTATTTATGTGGGAGAAGATTTCCTGTAGTGACAGATCATGCTGCGTTGAAGTGGTTGTTTGGGTTGAAGGTTCCGTCCACTAGACTCGCTAGATGGGTTGTGACGCTTAGTGAATTCGACTACGAGGTGGAGCACAAGCCTGGGAAGAAGCACGGTAATGCGGATGAACTAAGTAGGAAGTGACGAAAGTAGAAGTCATAGGTTATGACCTAGCGGTATGGAAAGAATTACAGGACGTGGACAACGATTGTAAATTGTATCAGACACAGCCACAATTCAATATGTACGGTGGGCTTCTGTGCGGGGAAACAATGTTAGGACGAAAGGTAGCAGTGCCAGTGAAGCTGAGGGATGAGGTTTTAAAGGAAGCACATGATCACGTATGATCTGGTCATGGAGGGTGTAGAGCGACGAATAAGAGAGTGGCGGAGAGGTATAGGTTGAGAGGTAGGAAAGTAGACTGGATCAGTATGTCAGGAGTTGTATACCATGTGCGCAGAGAGAAGATTTGAGTCGGAAACAGAAAGAGCTACAACGATTGCTGGAAGCGACATGTCCATTCTCTATGTTGGGGATTGATGTCTTAGAACCTTTCAGGCGAACACTATCAGGGAACAGATTCGTTCTGACAATAATAGATCATTTTTCGAGGTATGTGGAGACGGTGGCAATGCCAAATCAACAGGCAGCAACGGTCGTGCAAGCGTTAGTAAACAACTGGATTTTGAAGTTTGGTGTACTGGAAATAATAATTACTGATCAAGGGACCAACTTCATCACGGATTTAATAAACTAACTGTGTAAATTGTTGAACATAAAGAAGTGGAGGACGAAGGCGTTGCATCCACAGACAAATGGAAGGACAGAACGAGGACACTGAACAATCGGGAAGATGCTGAGCTTTTATGTGGATTCTCATCACCATCAGTGGGACGAGTATTTGAAGCATATTGTATGCATATATAATGCAAAAGTCCATACAAATACCGGTTTGTCTCCATATGAGGTAGTGTACAGGCGAAAAATGCAGTCACTGTTTGATTTGGTGAGGCTACAGAACAGAAGGACCGGTGAATCTATACAGCAGTTCGCTAGGACAGTTGGGGATATTTGGAAACGGGTACAAAAGGCGAAAATGAAGGCTTTGGAAAGGCAGGAACACGCAGTGAAGCGGAAAGGAAGTTTACCGTAGTATACAGTGGTGCAATGGTAATGCTGTCCAGCCCCTATATGTAAAAAGGGAAAATGAAGAAGTTCCTCATGAGGTATCAGGGCCATACCAAGTTGTTGAAACCACATCCCCCATTAATGTTAAGCTTCAGCTGCCAACTAGAACAACGATAGTACACATTGGGCGGTTATGGCCATTTAAGGGTTGTCCGGATGGGATTCCAGGTGTGTCACAGGAAGGAAAGAGGAAGAAAGAGATAGTGAAGAGAGATGCTAAGCACAGAGAAAGCCAGGAAGATAGAGGACAGCGTGACGTACCGAATGCTTTGCGATCCGGAAAGTAGTAGAGTATTTTTAGTTTTTTTTTGTTTTGTTTTGTTTTCTTGTTATGTATCATTGGGTTTGCGAAGATTAGTCATTGTATTTTCGTATATATATTTGCGAGTATAGCCTGCTGTGGACAGCAGTCTTTTTGAAGAGGGAGGAAGGGTGATGGTGATCACTGTCCTCAGGTCACTGAAAAGGAGAGCATTGAGCAAGTGGTAGAAGTAAAAAACTGAGGAGGTGTTGCTGATCTCAGAAGTTCACAGCCGGTACACCAAGATGACAAGGGAAGAATTAAGGAGTTACCAACCGTGCACAGGCAGGGTGACGACTCCAGCAAGCGACCAAATGGTGTAAATTGTCCTGAAGATGATCCCATCGCGGGTTGAAACCGGTTGGCGGCAAAATAAATAATGCGATTGTGACTGTCATTTTGAATAATTAATTACAAGTAAATTAATCGCTGTTTTATCTCCACACAACCATGTTGTCAAAGAATTAAGGAACTGCCATAGAGGGAAGGTACCGGTATGCCCAGCTAGGGTGATAAGCACCAATCCAGACACATGCACGGTGCAGTTATTTTTAGACAGGAGGAAAGAAATAAAGTGTCCAAGGGCATCGTGGAGCCGAAGTTGAGCTTACAATGGGTCAGGGTGCATTAGATCTTCTCCACCAACGAAAAATTTGATAGTAGTAGCAAGTTGTCTTGGGCAGGGGGAGTATTTGCAGAAGCGAAACATATAGAGCTCGAGGGGAGGGGAATTGTAATCAATGGACCTGCGTGTAACATAATAGGCCCAACCTTCCATCTGCCAGCATCAACTCCTGGAGTCACGCAATTGAATGTTACGCAGCCACAGCTGTACTGGCCAGAAGCCAATTTATGGTTTTGCCGAGGAAGAATCTGACCTTGTTAAATCAAACTCTGGAACCAGGACTGTTGAGATCCATAAACTAGTTCATTTTCGAGCAAGAGGGGCGCATATCAGCTGAACAGTTTGTGCAACATGTCGCTCAGTATCGGGAAAGGCAACAGCAAATAACGATCATTTTGAGCACCTCTGTGCCAAGTGTCTTTCCAGCCTTAACTTTGTTATGTGTTGTTTTCATTCTGATCAGGCGGAGAGCCAATTCCAAGAAGGAACTAAGGGTAGTCTATGTCCCAGTGGATTGGATACCAAGGGCGTGAGACGAGTAGGTAAGGGGTTGATCGAGCAGTGGTCATCCAGTATGGAATTTTTACGTTTTGTCATGTGCTTTAAGGGGCACAAGACCTCATTTAAGTTTTCTAAAAGTAAGGAAACATGTCATAGGTGCCGACCGAAACAAGTTAAGAGTTAGTTAAAGGTCGACCTGGGTTCCAGGTGTTTCGAAAGGGGGGAATAACGTAATGGAACTACCGTTTGGGATAGGAAAAGTCAGTTTTGGTGCAATATTTTTGAGGGCACAAGTTACAGCCAGGCGCAGCCCTGTTTGCAGTGAGTTATGCTCACTACCGGTTGCGAAGTAAAGTAGAGGCCACAGGGGAGTAGAACCGCTGGAAAAAGTACACGCAGCGGTTTGCATGGGGCAAGTTACCGGCAGTAGACGCCCACTGGCCAACCTAAGCGTTATGAACACGTAGTGTGGAATGGCACATTTAGCAAAACAGAGGTACACAGCCACATATAAATAGGTGCCGGTTCAGTAACAAATCATTCAAGTTTGACAACTCTCCTGGATGGCTGGGTGTGTCACACTACCGGCTACACACAGCAGCAGATGGGGCGCCAGTGTTCCAGCACATGGTGGGTCGCTGGTTCGACCCTATGAGGCTGACGTAGGGTCCGTAGCCAGCCAGCTGTGGCCAATCCATGGCTCGCTACCGCAGACAATTCTCATGGCTCCCAACACACACTGGAGGCATCCCGAAGCGAGGACCGCAGAATCGGACCCCGGATCGCGGGCGCTTGTTGTCGCCGTGATCTTAACCACGATGGCAGAGAAGAAAAGCAGCAGGCCACTTGTGGCTCACACCAAGCAGAGATGAGGCAACGGGGATGTAGGCCACTGATTCGGCTGCCAGTGCATCCTGACAATGTCACAACTCCGCAGCCGTAAAAGGCTGACACACAGCAGGGCTTGTACGGGCCGCTGAGGCAGCAATTCCGCACCAAGCAATTTTGTAGACAGGGAAGTGGTGTCCTCAGCATCGCGGGACTTGGTGACACAGACTGACGGGAATGCTGCACTTTATTTGGGAACAATAAATTACTTGGAAAGCTGGCATGAGTCTTAATATGGTGCCTTCTGCCTCTTTCCACTACATTTAGTGTTGCTGTTACATTCGGTGTCAGAAGTTGCTACTACAGTACTATCGTGCAATGATTGTATGGGAAAATCCGCTCTTCATCTCTACCTTGGAGATGCTGTGTCCCATCGCTCATGTGCTGACAACAACAGCACGTTCAAACTCACTTAAATCTTGATAACATGGCATTGCAGCAGCAGTAACCGATCTAACAACTGCACTAGACACTTGTTGTCCTATATAGGCGTTGCCGACCGAAACACCATATTCTGCCTGTTTACATGTCTCTGTATTTGAATACGCATGCCTATACCAGTTTCTTTAGTGCTTCACTGTATAACTTAGTATGTACAACACAATCTGTGATGGAAAGACAACCGTAGCGACGTTTAATTTGGAGGTGGGAAGGAACTCAAAGTAAGAAACACACGAAAGCGACCAATATTAATTATTGTCGAAATAGTCATCTGAATCATTAGCATAAACTGTGACAATCCTAGTAACAATTCACTCCTATGTATGGGCCACTTCGTAGTGGCAACTCTGCAGGGGGTTATTTGTGTGTGATGATGCCGTAAGTGGTCGAAAACCAGTGGAAACGCTATGGACGATTTAACTATATAACTTTTTTATATCCTTAATTCTACTTAGACACTGGACTCGCATTTGGGAGGACGACGGTTCAATCCCGCGTCCGGCCATCCTGATTTAGGTTTTCCGTGATTTACCTAAATCGCTCCATGCAAATGCCGGGATGGTTCCTCTGAAAGGGCGTGGCCGACTTCCTTCCCCAACCTTCCCTAATCTGATGAGACTATTGACCACGCTGTCTGGTCTCCTTCCCCAAACAACCAACCAACCAACCTTAATTCGACGAGAGGCAGGCACACCTCTCCTTGTGAGTGTGTAAGGTGTCAGGCAAATCCAACACCTTCCATGAAAACCCTGACATGATGAGCAAATCCAGCCGTATGTCACATAGCTCCAAATAAATCGTGACATTAAATTAACCAAAGTAATACGATCAACGAGTGAGCAAATGGAATACCACAGACTAACACAAGAACGCCTAAATGCATGTCATACCTTCCCACCGTGAAACAGACGCAGATCCGAGGGAAGAAACGAGAACAGAAGCCGAGAGCAGAACCGTGTTAATCTAGAAGGCCCTACGATAAGGGACGGACACCCACGTCGCCAGGTAACCACCAGGACCACCCTCCAGCTCATGTTAAAAGCTAGAGCCCTCCAGAAGAACAGTATAGATCTTACGATAACACTGAAAGGGCCACACCAGCCGCAAGTTTTAGCGTGAGACTTTTTCGCGTCTCTTTTACGTTGCAAACGTTAAAAACATTGCCCCACCACGAAAATTATAACGTTTCTCATTGGATAGACAGAATTTTTGTAGGCGGAGCTTAAGGTTAACATTGAGAGCCTGATTGGTCAGATGAAAACACAGCCAGATAGTTTTTTTTTTAAACCGGTAAAATTGTAGTAAGGAGAAGTGAGGAGAGAGTTGCTTCCGAGACGGCGAGCTGTATGGAGCTGCGTCGCCCGCCGCCCTCTGACGCTGCATAACCAACCACAAGGTAATGAACGCACGCGATGCCGAATTTTTGAGCGCATAAGGCTTCACTCAGAACTGCAGAAGTCTCATCTGTTACATCCCCGTTTTGTGTAATACTAGTGTCGATCGTCAATTAAAGCTCATGGTATTCACATTTGCTACGTAAGTTAAAATCTGAAACGCAATGATTTTTCTGTTATATAATTATTGAGAATCCAAATCAGCCTCTGTAATTTACGACAAGTTAGATAAGTAATTAAAGATAATTGAGGGTCACTGTAGACCATTTTGATAGTTTTCTCTTTTGTGAAACTTAATTTAAACCTACATTATAGATGTGATATGGCATATGTCATCCTTCGATCCATTGTAGAATTTGGAAACCCACTCAGGGAATATTCGTTCACATTTTTGTTGAACGCAGTTGGTTTTTATCATCCTGTATTAAAATATTTCCTTTTATCAATAGTGCAATTTATAAACAATGTTTTGTGAGTAGAATAAAATTTCCAATGGTAAACTTAACTGCTTTTTCGACATTATTTTACCAGCTAACTAAAAATAGGAAAGCCTTGAACCCCTTCGACTAAATTTAGTTAGTATTAAGATTCTTTTACAGGGAGTGCAGTGGAGCTGACGCTGAAATCATTAAGTATTTGGTTATATTATCGCTAGTCTCACTGAACTCTTCTGAAATCTACATGTCATGTGTGGTCTGGCGTCTCCTTACCAGCAACAGGTCCCAGGTTCAAACTAGTCAATTCCCTAAAAAACATGCTCAGAGCATCGTTGTGCGAAAGTCGTAGGGAGACACGACTTAGAACAACAGACACCACGCAGAATGTTAGAGAATGGCGACCCTGCCAGGATGGTAAAATACCATTATTGAAGGTCGACCAAATGCCTCACTAGGTCAGAAAAATATCTTGTTGAAAAATTTTTGTAACAAAATTTTTTTCCTAAAGTTATAAATAGTCGAAAACAGTAGCTGCAGCGATAGATAGTAAGAAAGTATTCAATAGAACGTGAGACATTCTAGCAGAGACAACAGCATAATTAAGTTATGAATTTTAATATTGTTAGAATTAAGTTTTCTCTCCAATGAAAGCGCACAGGTGGCAGATACATCGTTGACAAGTTGGTTCTCACCCAACAAGTAAGTGAATGGATTGTCAAGTCGTGTGTGCAAAAAGTTTATGAAACGCGTGTGATCGTATGAGCGCATGTTGACGCGAAGTAGGGCGCGTGAATTGCTTTTAAAACAGAAAATAAGGGATTCGGAAAGATTAGCAATGGCAGATCGAGACCTTGACCGAATTGAGGTAGAGACCCAACATGAAGATGGACAGAGAATAGAGGACAGTACAACAGGCGATGCAATATCGCGAGAAATAGGACAGATAACGCACCATAACGAGGATAATGTACGCCAAGGCACAGAAAACCTAGGTCAGCATACGACAGAGGAGTAGGAAAGTAGACAGACAGTCGATGAGGATTCCAACTTGCGTCTTGAATACGTAGAACCCATAGTACAAGTAATCGGAGCTTCCTCACCACAGAGTAAAAGGAATTCGAGCAGAAACGTGTCACCGCACAGTTCAATGCAATCGGCTGCAAACCAACACTTGGGCGAAAACACAGAGCGTACGATGTCGGAAGAAAACGCAATAGGACCCACCAATCTGGCAGAATTATTACAACAAATTACTGAAACCATGACAAGACAAAATAAAGAAATAACGAACCAAATTAAAATTCAGAATGCTGAAACGACGAAACAAATTGCAGAAACCACGAGACAAATGCGTGAGATTAAAGAACAAAACAAAAAAATTCCGTTACACCTAAGTCATATTGAAGACAAGGCAAAAGAATCTCGAGAAATGATAGGAAACTTAATAACAGGTCACAATCAATTGAGAACAGACATTGACAAGGTACAAGCGGACGTATAAACATTGCGTGACGACATTCAGGACTAGATAAAAACATTACGTAACAACACTCAGGGAGAAGTCAAGAAACTAGAGAAACAGATAAACGTAATTACTAGACAAGCAGCAGGTACAGCGCGTGAAATTGTTGAAAACAATGTGTTACGCAAATGTATCACAAAAGCAGCGCTGAAAAGATATGATAACCGCATAGTCAAAATAGAAGCGCAAACGAAGCGACAATTTCAGAAATTGCGAACAGAGTTGTTGCAAACCATTGAAGAGCTTAGTGAACAAGATCGATAAAGCACAGAGTCTGCAACCACATCAGTATCTGTAACAGCACCGGAAAAACAAGCAATTAACGAAGATATCATGCATTTTCAATTCCAATCACAGGCTGAAAATAACATACGTGAAATCAGGCAGCTTGCACCGCAAAAAACACGTTTCGAAATTCTTTATGAACAAACGGCACCACAAACACATGCAGAACCACAAATGTATGTGTCAAGACAGTTTGGATCGTGCAATGAAGCGGCAAGGTTAGCCAGACAAGATACCGAACCAATACGTGACAATGAAAAGCCAGGTCCCGAAGAGTACAGTGCAATGCATTCAGCTACACGTTCACAACCGATGGAAGAAAATTATTGCGTACCACTCCAACGATACTACGCAAGGGTAGGCGAAAGTTACAGTGGTCAGTATCCAATGGATCTACCACAACCGGAAAGAACGACGGGAGAAATGATCAGAAACAAAAGTGGGGAAGAATCGCGAATTTCATGTGGAATTATGACGAAGTATGACAACGATCATTTCCTCACAGTCAGAAAATTTCAACACTTTCGAGAAATAAACTCATTACATCCACGAACTTTTATTGATCAATTCCGAGTAGGATTACCAGAACACTGGACGCTAGCACACAAATTAGACTTTATATGTGCACACATGTCAGGAACAGTCGCAGAAACCATGCAGAATGTTGCAGCGACATGCCGATCGTACGAAGATTTCAGAGAGAAGTTTCTCTCACGATATTGGTCCAGCGAAGCACAGAACAGAGTGAAGTACGAATTATTACAGAACCCATATTTTGAAAATTCAGGAGAGAAGAGCCCCGTGAAATTTTTCGAATTAATGGCAAAGAAAAATCAATGCTTAGATGTACCATACAGTGACGGAGAGTTGATTAAATTATGCGCGATGAAGTTATCATTGAAATATCAGCAATCATTAGTAGTGGGCGGAGGCAATGACGTCGAAGCATTTAAAGGTATTCTAATGGAACTAGAGTTCATATTTTCGGAAGATGACGCAAGAAAAAGACAAAGCGCACTTGAAAAAGAAAGCAAAAAGCAGTGGAATCCACAAGACACAGTACAAAGAAACAATAATTACGAACCACGTGATAACTTCGCACCAAGAAACGACAATAGATTTCAACAAAGAACCGGTTATGGATTTAGAAGAGAATATGGCAATAACTATAATTCACCCAGGAACGGCAACAACTATTACAGAGGGAACAATGACAACCGTAACGGGTATTGGAGAACGAATAGACCGACAAGTTATCAACAAAGATACCAATATCAACAAGCGGAGCAAGAAAAGAGAATACAGATAGAAGAGGTGGAGGTAAGACCATCAAACCCCGAAAAACGTTCGATTTGACAGCTAAGCGCCCATGCCAAGGAGAATGATGCACCGACTCAGGACAATTGCAGCACCTTGAACAGAGAAGTAAATACCTTATCACGAGAAGAGAAGAAGGAAGAAACAAATCTGCAGGGACCAGATGAAAACGAAGACAGGAAAATAACAATATCGTGTTGGGACGTAATTAATTGGGAGAATACTGATGAGGAAGATGAATTACCAGAGGTACGCACAACGAATGTAGGAGGAAAGGACGAAGTAATGAGTATTGCAGAGCTATTTGAGATGGAAACCAGGGAAAGCGAATTCAATGAGGATAATGCACAGTCGACAGAAGTTGAAAATAAGTTACTAGTGGGCACACAACCCAACGTATATAACGAAGGAAGTTATGAAGTGATAATTAGAGCATTTAGATGCGATTATGTGGAAGTAGCGACGAAGAAGGAGAAGATAGACGAGGATGAGGAAAAAGTAGAGGATGTTGAAGAAAGCGTAAATGAAGGAAGAAATAGAGAAGAGGAAATAAAAGTTCGAATTCACAAGGGAAATTCCTGAAAAGACTCATGTATGATTCAGCTGAGGATTCGTTGATGCAAGAAGAAGATGAACAGAACCAACCCTTTCAAATTCAACCAATTGTGAAGCCCATGGTAAAGCATATCCCTGTCAATATTGTAATTGATAGCGGAAGTGAACTGACTGCGATCTCAGAAAATTTATTCATGCAGTGTAATGCCAATGAGGAATTGCCAGTTCTGAAAACACGTAAGATTAAAGTAAGAGGTCCTATTAGAAACAATGCTGCGGAGGTTACGAGACAAACAAGGTTAACTCTTTCGTGCCAAGGTCAAAAGATCGAATCCAACTTCGTGATTATACCTAAACTAACTGTAGACTCCTAAATCACTCCAGGCAAATGCCGGGATGGTTCCTCTGAAAGGGCACGGCCGACTTCCTTCCCCATCCTTCCCTAATCCGATGAGACCGATGACCACGCTGTCTGGTCTCCTTCCCCAAACCAACCAACCAAACAACTGTAGACTCTGACGCTGCATAACCAACCACAAGGTAATGAACGCACGCGATGCCGAATTTTTGAGCGCGTAAGGCTTCACTCAGAACTGCAAAAGTCTCATCTGTTACACCCCGTTTTGCGTAATACTAGTGTCGATCGTCAATTAAAGCTAATGGTATTCACATTTGCTACGTAAGTTAAAATCTGAAACGCGATGATTTTTCTGTTATATAATTATTGACAAACCACATCAGCCACCGTAATTGACGACAAGTTAGATAAGTAATTAAAGATAATTGAGGGTCACTGTAGACCATTTTGATAGTTTTCTCTCTTGTGAAACTTAATTTAAACCTACATTATAGATGTCATATGGCATAGGTCATCCTTCAATCCATTGTAGAATTTGGAAACCCACTCAGGGAATATTCGTTCACATTTTTGTTGAACGCAGTTGGTTTTTATCATCCTGTATTAAAATATTTCCTTTTATCAATAGTGCAATTTATAAACAATGTTTTGTGAGTAGAATAAAATTTCCAATGTTAAACTTAACTGCTTTTTCGACGTTATTTTACCAGCTAACTAAAAATAGGAAAGCCTTGAACCCCTTCGACTAAATTTAGTTAGTATTAAGATTCTTTTACAGGGAGTGCAGTGGAGCTGACGCTGAAATCATTAAGTATTTGGTTATATTATCGCTAGTCTCACTGAACTCTTCTGAAATCTACATGTCATGTGTGGTCTGGCGTCTCCTTATCAGCAACAAGTCCCAGGTTCAAACTAGTCAATTCCCTAAAAACACGCTCAGAGCGTCGTTGAGCGAAAGTGGTAGGGAGACACGACTTAGAATAAACAGACACCACGCAGAATGTTAGAGGTGTTGAACGGTGCAGCTATCATCGGCTGCTATGTCGGCGCCCCACGATAATGCGTCAGGACTCCAGCTTGGCGGCGAAGGCAAGGCCACAGCCAGTTGTGACGGTGGCGCATCCCGGCAGTAGAGACACTTCAGGGGGATGCCACACTGCTCTTCGCACCATGGTGGCGGAGGCGGCTGTGCTCCTGGGCCCCAATGTCGGCTTCAGAAGGGGCAGACAGCAGGCCAGGACGGAAGCCTCGATGCTACTTTCAGTCACTTTCACTAAAGATTTAATATATACAGTAAAAAAAGTTTTGCATCACCCCGGTTCCCAAAACTCCTGAATATAGACGTTGACTGTGGATATTGTATCTCAGAGACAGTCCCTTCGACTGTTCACAGATGTCACTAAACCCGGCCAAAAATGTAAACAATCATGCGTGAGCAGAACCTATGAGTCGGAGGGATCCGACAGCCGATCAGTTCCAGTCATTCCACCAGGAAGGAGGTACACGGCTCGTGTCGTCTGTAGTTGAGCCGTGCCTAGACGGCCAATACCGCAGTTCGACCACCCCCGCATTTTTATTTTCTGTCAGGAAGGACTCTCAACAAGGGAAGTATCCAGGCATCTCAGAGTGAACCAAAGCGATTTTATTTGGATATGGAGGAGATACAGAGAGACAGGAGCTGTCGATGACATGCCTCGCTCAGACCGCGCAAGGGCTACTACTACAGTGCATGACCGCTACCTACGGATTATGGCTCGGAGGAACTTTGAACGCCACCGTGTTGAATAATGCTTTTCGTGCAGCCACAGGACGTCCTGTTACGACACAAACTGTGCGCAGTAGGCAGTATCATGCGCAACTTCACTCCCGAAGTCCATGGCAAGGTCCATCTTTGCAACCTCGACACTACGCAGCGCGGTACAGATAGGCCCAACATACGGACTGGAATACTCAGGATTGGCATCACGTTCTCTTCACGGATGAGTGTCACATACACCTTCAACCAGACAATCGTCGGAGTCGTGTTTGGAGGCAACCCAGTCAGGCTGACCGCCTTAGACACCCGTCCAGTGAGTGCAGCAAGGTGGGGTGGCATTATGTGGGGCCGACTTACGCCGCTGGTGGTCATGGAAGGCGCCGTAACGGCTGTGCGATACGTGAATGCCATCCTCCGACCGATAGTGCAACCATATCGACAGCATGTTGGCGAGGCATTCTTCTTCATGGACGACAATTTGCGCTCCATCATCCACATCTTGTGAATTAGTTCCTTCAGGATAACGACATTGCTCGACTAGAGTGGTCATCATGTTCTCCCGACATGAACCCTATCGAACATGCCTGGGATAGATTGAAAAAGACCGTTTATGGACGACGTGACCTACCAACTACTCTGCGGGATCTACGCCGAATCGCCGTTGATGAGCGGAACAATCTGGGCCAACGGTGCCTTGATGAACTTGTGGATAGTATGCCACGACGAATACAGGTATGTGCCAATCCAAGAGGACGTTCTACTGGGTATTAGAGGTACTGGTGTGTACAGCAATCTGGACGACTACCTGTGAAACTGTCACTGTATGTTAGTACAACATGGAATGTGTGGTTTTCATGAGCAATAAAAAGGGCGTAAATGATTTTTATATTGATCTCTATACCAATTTTCTGTACAGGTTCCGGAACTCTCGGAATCGAGGTGATGCAAAAATTTTTTTGGTGTGTGTACATTACCTAAAACACTTCGTAGTGCCACTGCATCAAAGAGTGTGTCAAGGTGTGAGAAGGTGATAAAATGTAAAAGTAACTGACGACGAAGACATGTAGATCACGTGGTCTTTAGGATGTACAGAATGACTGGTGGCAGTACCAACGACATTTAAATCTCTGTTTAGCTGTATCGACAGAACTGAACTCTCTGAAGTCTTCTGGAAATTTTTAGAACTGAATGGAAGAAGTCTATTGTGTGAACAGATTTTTTGTCTTCATCATCATCAGCATCATCGTCATCATCGTCATGGGTTGCCTTCCAGGTTGCTTGACTTGACTAGGGCATAAATGTAAATGAAAGCATTCTCTAGATTTTGAACGCTGAATTGTGCAGCTTTTACGATTGTTTTTGTTTGAGAATAACGTGCTGCGGTCGACATTGGAAAGTGCTACCTGCCTGCCACACTTACGTGCTCATCACACAAACGATAGGCAGAGTGGTATAAGCCCTTTATTGCCTTAACCCAGAAAATGGCTAGTCACAGTAACTGTAAATCCCCCATGATTCCAAATCTGTTAAACATATTTGAGAGCTATTCTCACCAACGGTTTATGAAGTAAATTAATCATATTTCCTACAATACACATGTTCTTCCGTACAGACACCTGTCATACAACGGAAAGCCGTCACAGTAAGAGCACAATTCAGTTATGCAGAATTCGGTCATATTTCTTTATCATGGATCGCCTGAGCCAATTTATTGTAGGACTAAAGGAAAGGGAGAAAAAAAGAATTTTTTTTAAATACTAGATTTATTATCTCTAAACTGGTTCACAAGCAAAGTGGATATTTCCCGAAAATAAATCTCCGCTCAGACAATAAGTAAATTGTGTCTGCAAAAATCCAACACAATCAATTTCCACGGTGGAATGCACGTTTATGTGCCGAAAATTACAATAAATGATGGTTTAAGCAAAGCTCACTTGGAACAGATGTTCAGCTAACAAGGGCTGGAGACTTCTAATCGAACAACAAATTGCTATGGAACCGCGATTGCCTTTCCAAACTCTGTGCAGCTGGCAACTGGAAATTAAAACCGGATTCAACATCCAAACAAGTAACGGCACTGAAAAAACAAAACGACATGCGGAATGTATCAAGCAAATTGTGAGCTGCTAACAAGGGAACCTCCCCATCGCACCCCCCTCAGATTTAGTTGTAAGTTGGCACAGTGTATAGGCCTTGAAAAACTGAACACAGATCGATCGAGAAAACAGGAAGAAGTTGTGTGGAACTATGAAAAAATAAGCACAATATACAAACTGGGTCGTCCATGTGTAATATAGGCAATATTAAGGGCAGTCTGAAACGAGGAGCGCCGTAGTCCCGTGGTTAGTGTGAACAGCTGCGGAACGAGTGGTCGTTAGTTCAAGTCTTCCTTCGATCGAACATTTTAACTTTTTATTTTCAGTTTATGTGACAAACTCTTATGTTTTCATCACTTTTTTTGGAGTGATTATTACATCCACAAGAAAACCTAAATCGGGCAAGGTAGAAGAATCTTTTTACCCATTCGCCAAGTGTACAAGTTAGGTGGGTCGACAACATATTCATGTCATGTGACGCACATGCTGTAACCAGTGTCGTATAGAATATATCAGACGTGTTTTCCTGTGGAGGAATCGGTTGACCTATGACCTTGCGATCAAATGTTTTCGGTTCCCATTGGAGAGGCACGTCCTTTCGTCAACTAATCGCACGGTTTTGCGGTGCGGTCGCAAAACACAGACACTAAACTTATTACAGTGAACAGAGACGTCAATGAACGAACGGACAAATCACAACTTTGCGAAAGTAAAGAAAGCAAAATTTTCAGTCGAGGGCAGATTTGAACAAAAGACCTCTCGTTCCGCAGCTGTTCACGCTAACCACGGGACCACGGCGCTCCTCGCCTCAGATTGCCCTTAATATTGCCTATCTTACACATGGACGACCCAGTTTGTATATTTTGCTTATTTTTTCATAGTTCCACACAACTTCTTCTTGTTTTCTCTATTGATCTGTGTTCAGTTTTTCAAGGCCTATCCACTGTGCCAACTTATAACTAAATCTGAGGGGGGTGCGATGGGGATGTTCCCTTGTAAGAGCAAAAGCCGCGCTAGCTCTGAGAGGTGACACAGCGTGAACTGCCAGGCTGTGGCCAGTCGCCTCTCTCGATGTGACCTCTGGGCCATGAGCCCTCGCCTAGACTCTGCACTCCACAACAGTCAAACGTTCCTCTCCGCTCCCGGAAAACCACCGCCTGGAGGAGAGGATTTAGAACTTTCGCCGCAGTGACGACCAAGAATTCCTCTCAATAGGCTGAAACGCCTGGGGAGCCTGCCATAACTTCTCCACTATCGCTGACAGAGGTTGGTATCCTGTATATTCCCAGAGGTTGGTACCCTGTATATGCTGTGTCGCCACTCATTGTATCAGACGTTTACGCTACAGAGCCTATGCCGATGGCCTTCCTGATTGGCTGACATCATCCGGACAGTTAGGTTCTAGAATTTTCTCACAGCGAACACGGCACAATGCTGGTGTTGCTTATGTTGCTTATTTGCAACCGCCGACGTGAAATGCAAAGTCGTCACACCTGAAATGCTCAGAGGACCTGTGGTCGCCCAGCTATCTTCCCAGACCGTACCGCCTCGCGAACACCGGAAATCGGCCAGCTTGTTACCACAACATTTCCGCGAGCCAGCAGTTGCAACCACCCAGTTCCGTCGCTGTACCATCACAGGCCTGCCTCAGCGAAGGGAAATTGACGATTCTTACTCCAGTCAACTCGACAGTGGAAAGTGCTATCTGCCTGCCACTCTTGCGGCATGCAAATTGATGCAAATTCTATTGCCTTAACCTAGCAAACTGCTAGTCATAGAAATTGTAAGTGCTGTGTTATTTCAAAAATTTTGTACAAGCGTTTCACAGGAATCTTAGAAATTTACATTTGATATCAGAAATGAACTTGGTTTAAAGCTTGGAAGCGCAAATCATAAGGGGAATTTCGTTTTTTTTTTGGGAGAGGGGGGTACAAGTTTCACAGCTCAGGTATCGTTAGACTATTTAAATTTTCCCTATGGGAAAGATGTTTTTGTAGATATGAAGAGTCCAGAAAGAAAATGGTTCAAATGGCTCTGAGTACTATGGGACTTAACATCTGATGTCATCAGCCCCCTTGAACTTAGAACTACTTAAACCTAACTAAACTAAGTACATCACACACATCCATGCCCGAGGCAGGATTCGAACCTGCGACCGTAGCGGTCGCTCGGTTCCAGACGGAAGCGCCTAGAGCCGCTCGGCCACAACGACCGGCAAGAGTCCACAAAAACTTTGAATTTGGAGCTATGAACTGCAGCAAAGTAACGATTTATTTGCATGTCTATTATTTTTTCTCGGTTTGTACCTTTCCATTATTATCTTTAGCATATAATAACATTTAGCACTTTAACGTATTTATATAGCTGGCTTTAAATACAACCATCCACTTAATTCCATAACAAACATTACGTGGAAACATCCTAGAACTGAATAAACGAAAAACCATTTCATAGACGTATTTCCCAATCCTACACACACAAAAGACACACACTCGCCTGCAAACTGCTCCTTCTCAAAAAATGTATCTGCAAAGTGTTTTGAGCCAACTATGAAATATTTCTAGGGACTAAACTCTGCCTGTTTGATTTTGTAGTACAATAAGTTTGTTTGTTCAGAGCTCTATCATCACCCGTCACAGAGAGAAGAAGTGCTAAACGCACTGGCCCACAGAGCTCGCGTGATCTCTGATGAAGTAAGCCTAAAACCGGAACTCGATCACCTCGGGGGCGTGCTCTACAAAGACGGCTATAGCGCCCACCAAATTCGACGTGCCTCCAAGAAAAAGACCACTCTACAGCCGACACCCGATGAAGAACAACCGAGAAAGATAGCCTACAGTTCATGCGCGTGCTACGTATGTGGAAAAATCGGTAGAATTTTACGACGACAAAATATCAGATGTGTGTACCACCCACAGGCAAAGACCAGACCCCTTTTTAGAGACAGTAAAATACGACCTGGGACTTCCGAAATCTGGAGTGTTTTACACGCCATGCGAGTGCGGGAATCCTTATGTCGGACACACCAATCGCACAATTGAAGGAAGGTGCACGGAACACAAATGGCACTCCGATCTCCAGCAGCCTACAAAATCAGAAAATGCTGAACATTGCCTTGAAACCAACCGCAAAATAAAATACGAAGATACCAAAATTTGGAACAACACATCTGACTATTGGGACTATGTATACAAAGGGGTTATCGAATCCGGCTACATGAAAACCTCATGGATTTTAACTTAGTCAAGCGTGAACCCTGGCACTGAAATTTCTCCAGAGACAGCGGAAATGGAACACCGAGCAAGGCGAAACAGGAGCGCAAACTCAATACAGTCACTCGACTCCCGAGCGCGATCCATACACGGGTTCATTGGGAGGGGGGGGGGGGTGGGGACCCACTGGTCCAGGATGTCAGTCAGCAGGAGTAATCTGATGATGATGGCACGTTAGACTGTAGAAAATTCGTTCTACAACGATCAATCAATCCGGCTGCGTGCCCGAGAGACTTTCAACTTTCAGGCACAATAAGTGTAATCATCTTTCAGCCTTAGGGAAAATAATACAGGGTGTCCATAAAGTCCCTTTACAACTTCAAAATTTTATTACAACGGCAGTTGTTGAAAGATTTTAACAACATTTCTTTTATTGTAATCAGTCTTTATAAAAGTTTTTCTGACAGTGTTTAATAGACCTCTATATGCGAGCCTTTAGTTCCACGAAGCACATCAAGACGGTATTCGATTGCTTGCCATGTTCGCTGTAGCATAGCGTCAACAGTGGTGGCAGTAGCATTACGAATCCTTTGCTTCAAGTCAGCAATGTCCCGTATCTGTGTTAGATACACGATATCTTTTAAATACCCCCATAAAAATGTCCAAGGGAGTGATATCTGGCCAACGTGGTGGCCAAGGAATTGGCCCACCCCTCCCAATCCATAGGCCTGGAAATGTTTCATTGAGGAACCGTCGAACATACAGTCCTCGATGTGGTGGTGCACCATATTGCTGGAAAATGAAAGTTGGTTGTAAGTCAATCAATTGTGGTGCTACATATTCGGTCAGAAGGTCGAGGTAAACATCTGCAGTAATTGTTGACTCGTTGAAGAAAAATGGACCAATTATTCTGTTGCACGTGACTCCACACTAAACATTCAGTTTTCGACTATCCCGGAGAAGCTCCCTAGTCACATGGGAATGTTCAGATCCCCAGATTCTCACGGTGTGCCTGTTTAATGTCCCAGAAACAAGAAAAGTTGCCTCATCACTGAAACAAACTCGCTTGAGGAATGCTTCATCTTCCGAAAGGCGTTCCAGCATGTTGAGTGCAACCTCTGTCCGTTTTGGCTTGTCATTTGGCTCAAGTGTCTGTAACAGTTGCACTTTGTAAGCGCACAACCGTAAGTTCTTGTGGAGGACCTTAGGCACAGTTGAACGTGGTAGTTGCAACTGTCTGGCAGAAGTGCGGATGGACTTCGTAGGTGAACGAGTGAAGACGCTTAAAACGCGATCGATGTTTTCCTGGGATGTTTTTGGTCGCCCGCTCCTCCCTTTATCCAACACTGTCCCTGTCTCCACAATTTTTTTGTGCCATGTACGGACTGAAGGGCGCGATGGTGGAGCTCTTCCATACTTTGTTCTGAAGTTTCGTTTAGTCTGAACATTCGACTTTGTCTCAATAAACCAGGACACACATTATGCCTTCTCTTGAGGAGTTGCCATTTTATAGAGGTTCAGTTCCTTCCATCATCACAGTACCTGAAAAACAAAATTTTAATATATATAAAAACTTAAGTAAACAGTTGATTACAATAAAAGAAATTTTGTTAAAATATTTCAACAACTGCCGATGTAATAAAACTTTGAAGTTGTAAAGCGACTTTATGGACACCCTGTATATTAATCAGATATAATCATACAGTGACCACTTTAAAATAACAACAAGGATTTTGAAATCTAT
This sequence comes from Schistocerca americana, assembly GCF_021461395.2. Taxonomy (NCBI): domain Eukaryota; kingdom Metazoa; phylum Arthropoda; class Insecta; order Orthoptera; family Acrididae; genus Schistocerca; species Schistocerca americana. Next base: position 525,317,012 of record NC_060125.1, on the reverse strand, counting down.
ATAATATGAAGGAAACATTTCTCGAAATGTGCTTATATTTAACGTATTGACTGGCAGCACACTCGCATACTACCGAATTTATTTATCATCTCCTCCTTCTGACTTCTCTTGTTCCTTTGTCCCACATCGGAGCAGGATCTACATCTACATCTACATTTATACTCCGCAAGCCACCCAACGGTGTGTGGCGGAGGGCACTTTCCTGTTCCAGTCGTGTATGGTTCGCGGGAAGAACGACTGTCTGAAAGCCTCCGTACGCGCTCCAATCTCTCTAATTTTACATTCGTGATCTCCTCGGGAGGTATAAGTAGGGGGAAGCAATATATGCGATACCTCATCCAGAAACGCACCCTCTCGAAACCTGGCGAGCAAGCTACACCGCGATGCAGAGCGGCTCTCTTGCAGAGTCTGCCACTTGAGTTTGTTAAACATCTCCGTAACGCTATCACGGTTACCAAATAACCCTGTGACGAAACGCGCCGCTCGTCTTTGGATCTTCTCTATCTCCTCCGTCAACCCGATCTGGTACGGATCCCACACTGATGAGCAATACTCAAGTATAGGTCGAACGAATGTTTTGTAGGCCACCTCCTTTGTTGATGGACTACATTTTCTAAGGACTCTCCCAATGAATCTCAACCTGGTACCCGCCTGCATGATTGTTTAAGGATTTGACATGTTTAGTTTAAAGGGCTGACAGATTCTTTTCTTGTCACCATACCGTTATCCCTTGGATAGATACATCCACCCCAACTATCTGGGTGTAGTGTTAGTCATGTTAAAGCAAGCGAGAGTTTTCTGAATGTTTCTGAATCGTGTAAATGAGACGGGACTTGGCTACCAGTCCGGTATTCACTCAGCGGGGTGTGAGAAAGCACCTAAAAACCACATCCAGGCTGGCCAGCACACTGCTCATCATAGTTAATGCTCCAAATGGATTCCGTCCGTGGCCAGTGCACTTCCCAGTCCTGGAAGCAACGCAATAACACGTACGGCTATCCACGAGGATGGAATTTGTCTGTCACTTTTCGGATGAATACATGGCTGTCCAACATTAAAACCTGCTTACACTCCGTCTCGAAATTTTTCGATGCATAAAGTTACTGTCACTAACACTCGTAGCTAATCCTCCACATGGGTTCGAATCGGGGGCTGGTAAACCTCCCCGTCCCAGAAGTTGCACGTTAAAACACGCGGCTGTCAAGGAGGATAGAATTTATCTATACTTTCAGATAAATAAATGGCTCTCCGACATTAACACTTTCTTACACTCCGTCTCGACATTTTGCGATACATAAAGCTCTTGTCACTAACCCTCATACTTAATACTCCGAAGGGATTATATATGGGACCAGTGAACCGACCTGTCCTGGAAGTAGCATATTAATGCAAACAGCTCTCTATGAGAATGGAAATTATCTATCACTTTCGGATAAATATATGGCTCTCCGACATTAGCATTTTCTTACACTCCATCTCGACATTTTTCGATACTCCTGTCACTAAGCCTCATAGTTAATCCTCCAAACGGATTCGGCCAATGAACCTCCCCGTCCCAGAAGTGGCGCATTAACACACACGTCTATCCAGGAGAACGGAATTTGTCTATCAATTTTTGGATAAATATATGGCTCTCCGACGTTAACACTTTCTTACACTCTGTCTCGACATTTTTCGATACATTTAACTAATATTATGACTATACTCCGACTTTTGTGGTAGTTATCAATGAAAATAGCTCATGTTCCTTTCACATATTTCTGTTTGCAGCTGTAGCATCAGTAATTGCAACTGCTGTTATTAACAAACATGTATGCAAGCACAGGACAATTAGAGGTAATTTTAAAGTTTCAGTCTCAACACCAAATATAAACAATCAGCGTTATACACTATGTGATCAAAAGTATCTGGACACTTGGCTGAAAACGACTTACAATTTCGTGGCGTCCTCCATCGGTAATACTGGAATCATTTATGATGTTGGCCTTGATGACAGCTTCCACACTCGCAGCCATGCGTTCAATCAGGTGCTGGAAGGTTTCTCGGGGAATGGTAGCCCATTCTTCATGGAGTGCTGCACTGAGGAGATGTATCGATGATGGTCGGTGAGGCCTGGCACGAAGTCGGCGTTCCAAAACATCCAAAAGGTGTTCTATAGAATTCAGGTCAGGACTCTGTGCAGGCCAGTCCATTTCAGGGATGTTCTTATCGTGTAACCACTCCGCCACAGGCCGTGCATTAAGAACAGGTGCTCGATTGTATTGAAAGATGCAATCGCCATCCCCGAATTACTCTTCAACAGTAGGAAGCAAGAAGGTGCTTAAAACATCAATGTAGGCCTGTGCTGTGATATTGACACGCAAAACGTCAAGGCGTGCAAGCCCTCCCCATGAAAACCACCACCACACCATGACACCACCGCCTCCGAATCATACTGTTGGCACTACACACGCTGGCAGATGACGTTCACTGGGCATTCGCCATACCCACACCCTGCCATCGGATCGCCACACTGTGTACCGTGATACGTCACTAAACACAACCTTTTTCCACTTTTCAATCGTCCAATGTTTACGCACCTTACACCAAGCGAGCCGTCGTTTGGCATTTACCGGCGTGACGTGTGGCTTATGAGCAGCGGCTCGACCATGAAATCCAGGTTTTCTTACCTCCCACCTAACTGTCAAAGTAGTTGCAGTGGATCCTGCAGTGCAGTTTGAAATTCCTGTGTGATGGTCTGGATATTCCTGTGTGATGGTCTGGATAGATGTCTGGCTGTTATGCATTACAACCCTCTTCAACTGTCGGTGGTCTCTGTGAGTCAACATACGAGGTCGGCATGTACGCTTTTGTGCTGTACGTGTCCCTTCACGCATCCACTTCACTATCACATAGGAAACAATGGACCTAGGGATATTTAGGAGTGTGGAAATCTCGCGCACAGATGTATGACACAAGTGAAACCTAATCACATGACTACGTTCGAAGCCCGTGAGCTCCGCGGAGTGCTACATTCTGCTCTCTTACGATGTCTAATCAGAGGATCAAGTGGGTAAAAAGACGAGGGCTAGTAGAAATCCTTGGGTAACAGAAGATATATTGAATTTAATTGATGAAAGGAGAAAATATAAAAATGCAGTAAATGAAGTAGGCAAAAAGGAATACAAACGTCTCAAAAATGAGATCGACAGGAAGTTCAAAATGGCTAAGCAGGGATGGCTAGAGGACAAATGTAAGGACGTAGAGGCTTATCTCACTAGGGGTAAGATAGATACTGCCTACAGGAAGATTAAAGAGACCTTTGGAGTTAAGAGAACCACTTGCATGAACATGAAGAGCGCAGATGGAAACCCAGTTCTAAGCAAAGAAGGGAAAGCAGAAAGGTGGAAGGAGAATATAGAAGGTCTATACAAGGGCGATGTACTTGAGGACAATATTATGAAAATGGAAGAGGATGTAGATGAAGATGAAATGGGAGATACGATACTGCGTGAAGAGTTTGACAGAGCACTGAAAAACCCGAATCGAAAAAAGGCCCCCGGAGTAGACAACACTCCATTGGAACTACTGACGGCCTTGGGAGAGCCAGTCCTGACAAAACTCTACCATCTGGTGAGCAAGATGTATGAAACAGGCGAAATATCCTCATACTTCAAGATGAATATAATAATTCCAATCCCAAAGAAAGCAGGTGTTGACAGATGTGAAAATTATCGAACTATCTGTTTAATAAGTCACAGCTGCAAAATACTAACGCGAATTCTTTGCAGAAGAATGGAAAAACTAGTAGAAGCCGACCTCGGTGAACATTAGTTTGGATTCCGTAGAAATGTTGGAACACGTGAGGCAATATCACCCTACGACTCATCGTAGAAGCTAGATTAAGGAAGGGCAAACCTACGTTTCTAGCATTTGTAGACTTAGAGAAAGCTTTTGACGATGTTGACTGGAATACTCTCTTTCCAATTCTGAAGGTGGCAGGGGTAAAATACAGGGAGCGAAAGGCTATTTACAATTTGTACAGAAACCAGAAGGCAGTTATAAGAATCGAGGGGCATGAAAGGGAAGCAGTGGTAGGGAAGGGAGTGAGACAGGGCTGTGGCCTATCCCCGATGTTATTCAATCTCTATATTGAGCAAGCAGTGAAGGAAACAAAAGAAAAATTCGGAGTAGGTATTAAAATCCATGGAGAAGAAATAAAAACTTTGAGGTTCGCTGATGACAATGTAATTCTGTCAGAAACAGCAAAGGACTTGGAAGAGCAATTGAACGGAATGGACAGTGTCTTGAAAGGAGGATATAAGATGAACATCAACAAAAGCAAAACGAGGATAATGGAATGTAGTCGAATTAAGTCGGGTGATGCTGAGGGAATTAGATTAGGAAATGAGACACTTAAAGTAGTAAAGGAGTTTTGCTATTTGGGGAGCAAAATAACTGATGATGGTCGAAGTAGAGAGGATATAAAATGTAGACAGGCAATGGCAAGGAAAGCGTTTCTGAAGAGAAATTTGTTAACATCGAGTATAGATTTAAGTGTCAGGAAGTCATTTGTGAAAGTATTTGTATAGAGTGTAGCCGTGTATGGAAGTGAAACATAGTTTGGACAAGAAGAGAATAGAAGCTTTCGTAATATGGTGCTACAGAAGAATGCTGAAGATTAGATGGGTAGATCACATAACTAATGAGGAAGTACTGAATAGGATTGGGGAGAAGAGAAGTTTGTGGCACAACTTGACTAGAAGAAGGGATCGGTTGGTAAAACATGTTCTGAGGCATCAAGGGATCACCAATTTAGTATTGGATGGCAGCGTGGAGGGTAAAAATCGTAGAGGGAGACCAAGAGATGAATACAATAAGCAGATTCAGAAGGATGTAGGTTGCGGTAGTACTGCAAGATGAAGAGGCTTGCACAGGATAGGGTAGCATGGAGAGCTGCGTCAAACCAGTCTGAGGGCTGAAGAGCACAACAACAACAACAACGATGTCTAATGACTACTGAGGTCGCTGATATAGTGTACCTGGCAATAAGTGGCAGCATAATGCACCTAATACGAGAAAGGTATGTTCTGGGAGTGGCCAGATACTTTTGATCACATAGTGTACCTATGTCACGTAACGACCCCTGTCTGATGTTAAGGACATCTCAAGTACACTACCTATCCTTCAGAGATATGTGTATGAGTGCGGCCAAGGTATATAAAAGATAATAGACTACACTGGCCGACAGACAGCAAGAAATTTCCTACTTTGCGCTCCACGAAGTTACTGCAAAGAATGTCTGCAGTGAATGTAGAGTGGACGGTGTCGTCTTGTTCTAACAAGAAAAATATTTAGATTTGTACTAGTCGTGATTAAGAGGTATACCAATAGCACAGAGGCATAATGCGGGACTAAGCTCGATAGACGATAGATGCTATATATCCTTTATATACTTGGAAAATTCATTGAAATGATTGTGGGCCACCAGGACAATCGCTTCCTACCTGATGCTGACTAATAAGATGAAACTGACTAATAAACAAATGAAAACCGATTGAAATCATCAAGAAAAAAATTTTAGTTGTTAATTATTAATCGCCAAATACTAACAAATAATGTCATTAAATCATGCACACAACCAGAATGAATCTTTGACTCTGTTGAAATGTGACGTATTGAATCTATAAAAAATTTCCAATTATATTAATTAATTATCAGAAAAAATTTTGCTTAATATACAAGCTCAGTTTTGAATTATTTTTGAAAGAGCAACTTCGTAGCAAGCAGGACAGAGAGGAGTAAATAAAATTTAATGTTCACAACTTGGGTTTAGCTCCACCAACAGAAAGCGTTTCCTCTCAGTGCATACATTGCATTTTAAATTTTGGCACAACGAATTCTCTTTGTACTCAGTCTCCACACAATTTGGTTTCTAGCATGAAATAGAAAAAAAATTATAATTACAGTTCAATTTACAATCACAACAACGGCAATTAATTGTCTGGTTTATATTTACAATCCTATCATGGTCGTCAGTTTATCCAATAGACTAATAACAATATAATAATTATTTATGATTATTTCATTTGAATGTTTCGTCAGTGGACTTCGTTTTTCTCTACAGGTTCTACATAAATGAGAATTGATCTTTAAAACTCATATTAGTGGCAAGGTTGAACGTAATAACATCTCAATAAGTCGTATTTGACTCAATTTCACACGATTATTTATTGAGAATACACATACATTAGTTGACATTAATTTGAGAAATTCCAAGGCAAGAGTGAGTGGAAAAATATTGGCAGATAATATTTTACATTTTCCGCTAAAGCCGCAAAAAAATAAGGAGATGAAACGCTATTTTATACTTCACGCACGTAACATTTACCGATCTCCCCGATTTTTACTGCACAATTTCCCAATTTATTATCTACCTGACGCTACAGGCGCACAATCATTTTCACACTGTAGAGAAGTCTGTACTGGTTTGAACTTCCTGCAGAAGTACTATGGAACACCGGACTGAGACTCCAACCCTGAATCCTGCCTGTACAGGCTATGCTCTTACCGAATGAGCTATCCAGATCCGACTCACGACTCACCCTCACAGTCACATGGTAGCCCAGTAGGCTTAAGATGGACTCTGTTAGGACTCCTCTCTCTCTGCAGTTCTTACTAGTTTTGCACTTCCAGAAGAAAAGATATCGCGTAGAAACGTTTTAGCCATAGTCTAGGATGAGTCTTTGTTTCTTAAGTCGGATGTGCACTGCTTGGAAACTTCTTGGCGTATTAAACCTGTGTGTCTGCCGGTCTAGAGTACGGAATCATGAACATTCCGACTTCGAATCATGGCTCGACACTTATCAGTAAGTGTCAAAGTTGACCCCTAACTCAACCGACAAAATTTCGGAGGGTGCTCAGAGACATTTTGCTATAACAGACCCGTGGTCTTTAGTATCTCATTACAGAGTAATGATGTAAATATGATTTATTCGGCTTGCTACCACGATTCGCTTCGTTTCTGTGAAAATGTCTGCACAACAGTGACATACAGCACGCAATCACCAAAACGTGCAACGCAAAGCACAGAGTAACCCAACAACCCTCAGTACTGTGGTATGGTTCCCGTCGCTGCGGGAACGGTGTAGCGATGTTGTGCCCTTCCTCCACTGCATTCAGTGAATCCACACGCGGGGTGCATATTGGCCAACTCCTCATCAATAAATCTGTCCATACTGCTATGAATCATTGTCAACGTGCAGCTATCTCTGCTGGGAAACACAAACCACAGACAGAATTGAACAGTACTGAATGGGGGAAGGATAAAGTGGGCGTTACTGTTGCCAGCGGCAAATGCATTTCATGCAAACAGAGGAGGACGCGCAGGAGGAGAAATGCAACGACGAGCAAAGCGGTTAAAGGCGGAACGAGCATTCACAAGAAAATGTAAGCGGGTTTATTTTACAAGCGCAGCCGTACGAAACGTACAATTCATTTGTAAAAGGTAACTTCGATGTTAAGAAGGCGTATACAGATCTTCAAATTAACTGCAGACACAATTGCACATTACAAATATTACAGTTCATCGTGTGACATAATACTATGCATTTTTCAAAAAATGTTCAAATGTGTGTGAAATCTTATGGGACTTAACTGCTTAGGTCATTAGTCCCTAAGCTTACACACTACTTAACCTAAATCATCCTAAAGACAAACACACACACCCATGTCCGAGGCAGAACTGGAACCTCCTCCGGGACTAGCTGCACAGTCCATGACTGCAGCGCCTGAGACCGCTCGGCTAATCCCGCGCGGCTGCATTTTTCAGTGCCACTGTTTCAATACAAAAACAGGTTTAGGAAATGCTCCAACCTATGTTTCTTCATTTTCAGTAGCCGTATCTGTTTCACTTCCACAAGTAGTGTCAGTTGGCTCATTGCCATTATCACTTGCGAAACCTGTATTGCTTCCATCACAATGACCATCACCATTCGAGTCTGTGCCATTTCCTATATTCCTGTGGTTGGTCCAGTAAACCTTCGCTTGATACTGCTCTTCAATTTTCTGTACGTGCTCACGGCGCTTCTTCCAGTCTTCTTCTCTTATGGGAACAATTTCTTCACTGTAAGTCTATTTTGATTGTCACATTATGTGCAGGAACGCCATTCTTGACCGTAGCCAATGTAAGTTCTATACGTTTCAATTCTGGATGGTATGGAGGACGTCGTAACACTGAAACTTCCTGGCAGATTAAAACTGTGTGCCGTATCGGGACCTTTGCCTTTCGATGGCAAGTCCTCTACCAAGGAGAGCTTCTGTAAAGTTTGGAAGGTAGGAGAAGAAGTACTGGCAGAAGTACAGCTCTGAGGACAGGGAGTGAGTCGTGCTTGGGTTGCTCAGATGGTAGAGCACTTGCCTGCGAAAGGCAAAGGTCCCGAGTTCGAGTCTCGGTCCGGCACATACTTTTAATCTGCCAGGAAGTTTCATATCAGCGCACACTCCGCTGTGGAGTGAAAATCTCATTCTGGAAACATCCCCCAGGCTGTGGCTAAGCCATGCCTCCGCAATATCCTTTCTTTCAGGAGTGCTAGTTCTGCAAGGTTCGCAGGAGAGCTTCTGTAAACTTTGGAAGGTACTGGCAGAAGTAAAGCTGTGAGAAAGGGGCGTGAGTCGTCCTTGGGTAGCTCAGACGGTAGAGCACTTTCCCGCGAAAGGCAAAGGTCCCGAGTTCGAGTCCGACACACAGTTTTAATCTGCCAGGACGTTTCATATCAGCGCACACTTCGCTGCAGAGTGAAAATCGCGTTCTGGAGTCGTAACACTGTTTGACCATGTTCGGTTAAATACAGTCTGTTTTAGAAGTGTTGTGGCCTAGTTCGTTCTCTTTCATGTGTGAATACAACTGAGGTCTCAAAATGTCTTTGTGAAAAGGAATTTCCTTTCCTGTTAATCAGGGCATCACTTCGCTCCTCCTGGAATTTGATGTTGTAGCACTACCCAGTTGCTTACTGTGGTAAGGGCAGTATTAGATAGTAAATCAGGTACTAATCTCTTCCTGGGACAGTTTTCGTAATTTGAGAGGTCCGCGTCGTTGTGATAATCCGCTGTTTTCTGGTCAGATTTATACCTTACGTAGGCATTCGTTACAAAACAGTCCTCCCCACTGGCATGTTTCTTTCGAAACAAGTTTCAACAGTTCCTGTAGTGAATTGTCACTCCGTCCGTACGATGGTGTGTAACAAGTGTGAACATGTGTGTCGTCCATAGAGATGATAGGACGACACTCACGTCTTTATTGTTGCATACTTTTTAAGTTAGCAGTTCGTTTTTTCTGATACTGCTTTGTTTCTGGAGAACTTTTCTGTTATTCTCCGTCTTTTTCGCCCTAGAGTGCGAAGAATTTTGCGAAGTTTGTTTAAAATCCCTTCAAAATGTATTGTACTCTGTACCTTTTTATGAATTTCCTTCCAAGTGGGTGTTCTTTTACCTGTAATGTAGAAATCATTCACCACGTGGCAAATGACTTTCTCGTTAAAATTGCCTAAACTAGCCCTCCCAGACCTTATTGGTCTTTCCTTATGTGGCGATGAAATTGTCGATTCACCCGCCTGGACTCTTTCTAAAAAAGTTGAAATGTGTGTGAAATCTTACGGGACTTAACTGCCAAGGTCACAGTGAAGCGGAAGATATGAAAGTGGTCCGATCTTCAAACTTATTTTACGTCCAAACGGTACATTCCCAGTCATGGGTTCGTTATCGAAACTTTATCTACTAAGTCCCATATATAAACCCTAGAAGCTTGTTATAAGAACTGGGAATACCCTGTATAAATAGGAGTATTAAATCGAACAAAACAATAACTTTCTGAAGAGCAACCTGTGCTCACGGGTCTGTTTCATACCGGCTTGTTGTGTGATGTTTCTGAAATCACAAATATCTTTTTGCATTTTTGTGGCGCGATAGGATGGGTGGTAGGAAACAGAAAGGGAGTAAAAGGTTGAGGTGCGAGCGAGATCACACACTGTCGGGAAAAAAATTGCAACACCACAAAGTAATTAATATAGTGTAAAGAAACCCTTGGAATACTTTTGCCTAGGTAACGTATGTAAGTGATTAACATTGAAAGGTCACAGATTAATGTAAGTGCGAGATAAGCCATTGCAAATATTACATTAACAGCGTAACGGCCTTGCCGCAGTGGATACACCGGTTCCCGTGAGATCACCAAAATTAAGCGCTGTCGGGCGTGGTCGGCACTTGGATGGGTGACCATCCAGAATACCATGCGCTGTTGCAATTTCTCTGGGTGCACTCAGCCTCGTGATGCCAATTGAGGAGCTGCTCGACCGACTAGAAGCGGCTTCGGTCAAGAATACCATCACAAAGACCAGGAGAGCAGTGTGCTGACCCCACGCCCATCCTATCCGCATCCTCCATTGAGGATGACACGGCGGTCGGATGGTCCCGGTAGTCCACTCGTGGCCTGAAGACGGAGTACTTTTGGTACATTAATAACAGGTACAACCGCCAGAATGTTGAACGCAATCATGGAAAAGCGCACGCTTTGTGTTATACAGGTGCCGGACGTCAATTTGTGGGATGGAGTTCCATGCCTGCTGCACTTGCTCGGTCAATACAAGGAGGGTGAATACCGGTTTGGGGCAACGCTAGAGTTGTCGCCCGATGATGTCCGGGGATAGAGCTGGTGATATAGTAGGCCAAGGCAACACGTCCACACTCTACAAAGTACGTGGAACAACAGTGGTACGTGGGCGAATGTTATCCTGTTGGAAAACATCTCCTGGAATGCTGTAAGTGAATGGCAGCACAACAGCTCGAACCGCCAGCCGCAGTGGCCGAGTGGTTCTAGGCGCTTCAGTCTGGAACCGCGCGACCGCTACGGTCGCAGGTTCGGATCCTGTCTCGGGCATGGATGTGTGTGATGTCCTTAGGGTAGTTAGGTTTAAGTAGTTCTAAGTTCTACGGGACTGATGACCTCAGATATTAAGTGCCATAGTGCTCAGAGCCAGTTGAACCATTTGAACAGCCAGAAGCGATTGAAATACGAATTTGCAGTCAGGTGTGCGGGGTAACCACGAGAGTGCTCCTGCTGTAGTACGAAATCGTACCGCAGACCATAACCCCATCTGTAGGTCCAGTATGTCCAGCACGCAGACAGGTTCGTTTCAGGCCCTCAACTAGCCTCCTCCTAACCAACACATAGCCATCACTGGTAACGTGGCAGAGTCTGCTTTCATGAGAAAATGCAACAGACCTCCACCCAACCTGCCAAATGAGCTCTCGCTTGACACCACTCAAGTCGCAAATGGCGGTGGTTTGGGGTTAGTGGAATGCACGCTACAGGGCGTCTGATTCGGAGCTGTCCTTGAAGTAACCGATCTGTAACAGTTCGTTGTGTCACTGTGGTGCCAACTGCTGCTCAGATTGCTGCTGCGAATGGATTACGGTGAGTAACAGCCATACCCCGAACACGATGGTTTTCCCTCTCGGCAGTGCCACGTGACAGTCCGGAGCCCGGTCTTCTTGCGACCGTACTTCCTCGTGGCCACCGCTGCCAGCACTCATGTACCATGGCTACATTTCTGCCAGGTTCTCTCGAGGAAGAAACGTCTTGCTTCTCTTAGTTCTGCTACATAACCTTCAAAACAGAGGAGTGTTTATAATGGCGTCTTTGTCGCCGTAAACGCATTCTTGACTAACATCAACTCACCACGTCCAATCTCAAAAGCAAACTTGATCTGTATCATCATAGTGACGCTACTAGCGCCATTCTTTTGCAACTGGCGCGATGAGATGTAGAGACTCACCTACCAACTTTCAATTTTGTCACAAAAATCCTTCTAGGTGTTGTGATTTTTTTCCGTTAGTGTAGTACGAAGGTGAAAAGGTAGCGAAAGACGAAAAGGGAAGGAGGAGTCCTGATGTGCGGTGCGGCAGGAAAAAGGTTAACGTTTCTTTGAAGTATGGTATGGATGGTGTGTAGGTGTTTGGTGGGATGCTTCGGTACAGGAACAGCAATGTACGAAGACTGTTAATTAGAGGAATAACGTTGTATTCGAGTTTGCGAGTAGTGCAGGTTACTGGAGGAAATACATATGAGAGTGTTCTCAAAGAATAACTTAACCGTCTTAATACCAAGGGGAGTAGAGGAGTACTTTATTCCCACGTTTTCAAGATATTGTAATCTAGTTACTTACTTTATATCTTCAAATTTTGAAAAATAATATTTATTGTTTTTAATTAATTCTTCTACAGATTGCATATATTTTGTAAATTTTTCAGTTAAATTTCACCCAAAAATTTAAATTTCAATAGTAGATGTCACTTTCCTCACTGAATACAGTATTCAATTTTTCCAGGTTCAGGGCCTCACTTACAAATCCATACTTTCAAAAGTACGTTCAAAGCTAAAGTCAATAACAATGAACGAAATCCGTTTTTTTAATTTTTTTTGTGGTGGTCATAAAGTCGGTGGTATACTTGACTGAAAGTGTGTTGATATTGCTAAGAGTATACTAAAAGGTATTTCCATGTTCTGGATCAGTGTCAGTAGGTGCACGTTACTGAAAGTGTGTTGATATTGCTAAGAGTGTGCTAAAAGTTATTTTCAGGTTCTGGACCCTAATTACATATCAGTACCTTGTTGCTTATATAATTCGATAACAATTAATGAGTTTTATTTTTTATTTTTTTCTGGTAGACAAAAAGTACCACCCCCCTCCCTCTTTTGGTAACGCTCGTTATGGAAAATGCCATGGTAAAGCTAGGATGAAGCTTTCCAGAACGAGTGTTTCCGGGCACAGTTTTTAAGTGACTGGCGATACTATTGTTCAGGTCACTGACAGTGCTGAGACGGTAGACATGCAGACCTTACGGTGGCCCGGGAGGCGTGAGGTCGACACAGAAGAACAGCTTTGCGGAGGCTGCACTAGCGGCCGGCACCGCCGGGTGCAGTTGCTGCAGTGTCTCAACCCGGCCTTCCTGCTGGACGAACCGCGGATCGAGACCCAGCGAGGGCAGTCCCTGAGCAATCCTCGCTCTGGGCCCTCTCCAAGAAGCGAGTACAAGGAAACAGCGCTCTAGTCCGTCTCCACAGATTTATCGACGCCATCACCTCACGTCACTTATCTCGTCAGCTTTGTAGCAGGGAAGCGTCATCACGACCATCTCAACCTGTTAACCGGTTTACAAGAATCCTATTGGTCATTTAAACGTGTAATCATTACGCATAGTACTTGGCTAATAAACAACTGTAAAATATACCCGCAACCCCTTTTCTAGTGACAACAGATTCTCATGCAGGAAAGAAGAGGAAATTATTAAATGATTGTGTTCTTCGATGTGTGAATGTTTCAGTCAGAGTCAAAACAAAATGAGGGAATTCGTTTGAACCTATGAATCTTTCAGTTTGTGGATAAACTGTCTTAAAAACTGTTCTGTGAGGGTCTTAGCAAATACAAGTGGCACCTTTAAGAAAAACTTTCTTTGGTACAAGTCATATTAATTATTTTTCTTGATTAATTTTGTAATCCTCCACATCCAAAGTACCGGGTGATCAAAAAGTCAGTATAAATTTGAAAACTTAATAAAGCACAGAATAATGTAGATAGAGAGGTAAAAATTGACGCACATGCTTATAATGACATGGGGTTTTACTACAACCGAAAAAGTTCACAAAATGCCTGACAGATGGCGCTGGACAGCAAAACTTCAGTTACTGCGCATAACAATCGTGTATAAAAGGAGATGTAATGAGAGGGAGAATCTTATCTAGAGGGTTGGATCCCCTCCTTCGAAAGCGTCAGACTGCTAAGCCTGGGCTACTCTCAGGGTGGAATCTCCGTCTTCGAAGATTGTGTCTGTCTGTCCGTCTGTCTGTCTGTCCGCCCGCCCGCCGCTTGCTGTTGTAGCTGTTCGTCCATCCGCCTGCTTGCTCGCTGTCCATCGCCGTCGCCGTAACCGCTGCCGCCGCCGCCGCTGCTGCCTGCTGTCCGTCCATCTGTTCGTCGCCGACCATCGCCGTCGCCGCTGCTGCCTGCTGTCCGTCCGTCTGTTCGTCGCCGACCATAGCCGCCGACGCCACCGCCTGCTGCCCGTCCGTCTGTCCGTCGCTGTTCGTCTGCAATGAGTACTCCCACCTCCACTGTCATCTACACCTCCCCGTCCCCCTCTCCCACAGTCACTTCCTGGAGTGCCGCCCCTGCCTCCCTCCTTACACCTCCTCTCCCCTTCCCCCACTTACCCATCCCCCTATCTCCTCCCCTGCTGTATACCCACACCTCTACACCCTTCCTCCAGCCTCCACACCCTCAACAGCTCCCACTACTACCCCCGCCCTCACGTACGCTTCTGTTGCCGCTTCTGCTGCCGCCCCTCAGGTGGTCAGCTTCCCCTCTCTCACCCACCCCATCACTTTGTCATCTGCATCTCCTGCACACATCACGTCGCGCCGAGCCACCATCGCCACCACTGAACCAGCTGCTTCTCCCAGCGCCTCCACTACACCACAGGGATCTGCCACCCGCCACCTCCCTCTCTTCCCCGTCCCTCTCCCCTCCTCCCAGCCTCCGGTCTCCAAAAAACCCCAAAAGCGCGTTATTACCGACTCTGCTCCTGCCACTTCCCACAAAACGTCAACACCACTTCCCCCTCCCCCTGCCGTCTCCATGGACACAACCCCTCCTCCTGCCACCCATACCTCGGCCCCCACCCTCCACACCTTTGTCCTGTCAACTCCCGATCCTAAGTTCCTCGATGCTGGTACCCTCACCATGGAGATACGGAAGTACTTACCTGGTGCTCCCATTTCCCAACTCATTCCTCACAGGGACTCAGTCCTTATCAAGTCCTCGTCCCCATCCTTTCACACGGAGCTCCTTCGAAAACTCCCACGAGTTATGTTTGGCCCCCACGCCTCTCTGACACCCTTCCTTTCTGCTTCCACTCCTTGTCAGCCCCAGCCTCCCCGTCGCCCCCCCACCTACACCGCTGTGATCACCAAGCACAGCCTGGTGATCACAGAGGATGAAGTGTTGGCAGAACTGAACTCCCTCCCGGACTTGGAAATCCGCTCTGCCCACCGTATCCACAATGCCTCTGGTCCCACCTACCTCGTGTGGGTGTTCTCTGAGTCTGCCCCATCCATTGACCATATCCTCACCCAGGGTGCACTGATATACCACCGTCGCCACCCTGTCGAATCCTCCAAAATCCCCTCCCCAATCCTACCGTTGACAGCGGTGCCTGATGTACAATGACCACCTGACTCCCAACTGCAAAAACCCCCCCACCTGTCCCCATTGCAAGGCCTCCCACTTTCTTAAGAACTGCCCCAACCTCGCTGCTCCTCCTTCCTGTAATACCTGCAATGGCCCCCATCCCACCTACTCCCACAAGTGTAAAGCTAAACCCCCTTCAGCCACCCCTGAGCTTACAGTACCAGTTCATCCCGTCGATCCCGCTGTCCGTCTCAGCAATTCCCTCTGTCCACCCCACATGGCCGAGGACATCATCTGGTTCCTTACCGTTGTACTCCAAAACATTCACTCTTTTCAGCACCGCCACACCTTCCAACAAATCTCCATTGCCGCTCGCTCCATTTTCCACCTGAACACCTTCGCCACCTACTCCCACAACCAAGCCCACTTCACCTTCACCTGCCTCTACACCCTAGTTTAAGTCTCTTCCCTTCCCTCTCTTCACCCCCTCCTTCCCGGCATGGCGCAGCACGAGTATCGCATCCTCTTCCAGAATATTCGCTCCTTCTGCTCCAACAAATACCTCCTCATGCACACCCTCTCCCACCACCAGGTCGGCACCTTCCTCTTGAACGAAACCTTTCTCTAGCCCCACCATTCTATCCGCACCTCTCCCTATATCCACCACTGCACTGACGCTCCTGGTCTTCGTGCGCAGGGTGAAGTCGCGACTGGCCACCTTAAGCATATCCCCGTCCGACCACAACCTCTCCTCAATGACCCCACTGAACACCTTATCCTTCGCGTCTTCTTCCCCTCCCTCACCATTGCCTGTGCCACCATCTATGTCCGCTCCACTGCCCCTCTTCCTTATGACTTCATCTTGCACATTGACCACACCTTCTCCACCTATCTAATTGCCACCGACTGCAACATCCATAGCCGCACTCCTGCTGCCCTTCGGCGGTGGCATCAGTTCCTCTCCCAATCCAAGATGACCTTGTTCCCCTTCTCCAGCACACCCGACCCGAAAGTGACACCACCCCTGATTTTGTCATTGCCTCTGCCAACCTCCTTGGGCGTATCGCTGCCGCCGTCCTTGACCCCACAGGTAGCGATCACCTCCCTGTCCTTCTCACCATAACGTCTGCTCACCGCCCCCCTCTGGCTCCGCACCCTGCGCCCCCTCCCAAGGTCGTCCATGACTATCACTGTGCCAACTGGGATGCCTACCAGGACTCCATCTCCACCCAGGTCGAAAGCCACCCTCTTACCTATCGCCATCCTGACGACATCATCCATGCCTCGTCCTTCCTTCAGAAGGTAATTACTGACACCATGGAGGCCCATGTTCCTACTAAAACCATCCACTAACACCGTCCCACTCACCCTCCGCAGGCTGTCCTCCTCCTCCGTGAATCCCGCTGCCTCTATCGCTCTTCCCTGCGCACTCGTGACAGGGATACACTCCAACACCACCGGCAAATACAGCGAAACGTACGGAACCTTATTACAGCAACGAAACGCCGAGACTGGCGCCAGACCTGCACATGACTCAACGCCACCTCCCTATCAACTCCTCCAAGTACTGGTCCACCTTCCATCGCCTTACAGGTTCCCTTTCCTCTCCCCACTACCCCCTTCTCCATAATGATCACCCCCTTCCTGACAACCTCAGTAAGGCCAACCACTTTGCTTCCCACCTCTCTGAGGTCTTCTCCATCCCTGATGATCCCCACTTTGATTATTCTCTTTTCCCCACTGTCATGGAACGTGCCAATACCTCGGTCGCTCCACTTGCTCCTAGTCTCCAGTACTTGGGGCAGTTGCCCCCTCCAACATAAACACTTCCATCACAGCACAAGACATTAAACTTATCCTCCGGTGCAAATACAACATGGCCCCTGGTCACAACTGTGTCTCCTACCATCGCCTTCGAGAAAGCCCCTATTCCTTCCTGACTGTCCTCGCCCATCTCTATAATGTCATCCTCTCTACTGGCTTCTACCCTGACCTGTGGAAGACCTCCCGCGTTCTCTTATTCCTCAAACCCAACAAACCCCCTTCTGATGCCTCTTCCTATCGTCCCATCTGCCTCACCTCCGTCTTCAGTAAGGTCTTCGAATCCATCCTCTCCCACCGTATCCATCAGCACCTTGCTCAACGCCACCTCCTCCCCCTTACCCAGTGTGGCTTCCGACCCTCCTTCTCTGCTGAAGACCAACTCCTCAACCTTGTTCACCTTCTGTCCCTCCAGCTGAACTCCCATCGCTCCGCCATTTTTGTTTCCCTTGACCTCCAAAATGCCTATGACCGTGTATGGCATCCCGGTCCCCTCTTTAAACTCCAAACCTACGCCCTGCCTATCAATTTTGTCTGTCTGCTGGCTTCCTTCCTCTCGCACCGTCCTTCCTATGTCACCCTCCACAACACCAACTCCCGTATCTTTTATCCCACGGCTGGCGTCCCCCAGGGTTCTGTCCTCTCCCCTCTCCTTTATCTCTTGTATACAGCTGATATGCCCAAGCCACCCCCACCAGTCCACCTTCTCCAGTATGCTGATGACACCGCCTTCCTGGCTCTCTATCCTACCCTTCAACGGTCTCAACATACCCTCCAAACCAACCTTAACTATTTCACCATTTGGTGTAACCAGTGGTTTCTCCGTTTCAACCCCTCCAAAACCCAGGCAATCATCATAGGCCGCACCACTCGCTCCTTTCGCCACCATGATTTCTACCTCACCCTTTATGGTCATCCCATCCAGCTCACCCCCACCCTGAAATACCTTGGCCTCACCCTCGACCGACACCTCACCTGGACCCCTCATCTCCAGACCATCCAGCACAAAGCCCATTCCCGCCTCCGCCTTCTGAAACTCCTGTCTGGCCGGACATGGGGATTGCATCCTTCTACCATCCTCCACACCTACAAATCCCTCATCCATCCTATCCTCTGTTATGCCGGCGTTGCCTGGATCTCCGCCCCCATCCGCTTTTACAAGGCCCTCCAAATCCTTGAACGCCATGCGCTCTGCCTTGCCTTCCGTATCCGCCTTCCTTCCCCCACACGGCTCCTGTACGAACTGATCCCCTTCCCCCACCTCCTCCTGTTCCTCCAACATCTCCGCATCCTTTACATTGTCCGTAGGCTTGATCCCCCCCACCCTCTGGTTTCCTCCTTCCTCTCCACCCCCCCCCCCCCCGCCCATTGTCGCGCCTCTATCGCTGTATCCTTCCCTCTCTCCACCTCCACACCCTCCATCTCCTTCATCAGGGCAATTTCCAACGCCTCCCCCTCGCGGATGACGAACTTTGCTGTGACCTCTACCCTTCCTTCCAACTAGAACCTGGCCTTGTTCCCCCTTCCCCTCCCCAGGGCCCCCTTTTTCCTCTCCCCTCCTTCTTCCAGAGCGGATTTTAGTCCTTCCCCCCCCAAAGACCCTGCACCCCATACTTGCCTCTTTCCTTCCCACAGCCCTCCCTACCTGGCCCTCTTCAGCGCCCCCCCCCCCCCCCGCTCATCTCCCCCCTCTCTTCCCCTCCCTCCCTTCTTCCTGTCTCCCTCATCTCCTTGCGACTGGCAGATCCTCCGTTTTGATCATCGTCAGTGTGCCACATCAGTGTTGTGTTTAGTGCTGTTTCTCCTGTGCGTCAAGAGGTGTGATTTTAATTGTGTACTGCCTTCAGGTTCGCCGTCAGTGTTCGTTATGTGTTACGCCATCTGTCGATACCTTTTATGCTCCAGTCATACTGTGCCTTGTGTTTTCTTAATTGTCGCAGTGTGTGGCTTTTTGTGTGTGCTACTTTTAAACAGTTTTAACAGTTTTTTATCTCCATTTTACGGTCACACCGTTTTTTGTCTATTGCCTTCCATGATGTTCCCCCCTTTTTATATCTATGTTCACCATATTCTCTCCTTTGTTATTTTTAAATGTCTTCTATTGTTTGTTCTATGTCTTTCGGCTGAAGAGCAGTGCATATGCTGCTGCCAGCCCACCCCGATGGGAAATTGAAACACAATAAAGAAAAAAAAGATGGAGAATCAGATGCGCCAGCAGTCGCAGCATGTTGACGTTACCTGAAAAGGCGCTTTTAGTGAAGCTGTATTATCAGAATGGAGAATGTGCTAGTTCAGCATTACGATCCTATCGCCATAGGAAGGGGATGCGAACGGGTTAAGGTCCGTTGACAAATGCAGCTGTGGCGAGAATGATGTCGAAGTTCGAAGCCACGGGTTGTTTAGACGATAGACCCCGTAGTGGCCGACCGAGCACAAGGCGTAATGCTGCTGAGACAGTTCAGGAAGAAATGGAGCGGGTTCGTCTATCCACGGGGAAGTCAGCGCTCGTGCAGTCGCACGTCGCACCGGCATTCCATGCACTACTGTTTGGTTGGCACTGAGGCGTACCCTCCGATGCTATCCGTACAAAATCCATCGGCATCATGAACTGAAGCTCATTTCACGCTCGCAGGGCCTTTCAACACCAACAACTGCAGAATTTGGGCTACCGAAAATCCTAGAACTGTCGTGGAAACTCCATTGCACGGCGAGAAAGTCACGGTATGGGTTGGATTTACCACATCTACCGTTATTGGGCCTTTTTTCTTCGGGGAAATGCGTGATTCTGGTTTTGTAACTGCTACCGTGACTGGTGAGAGGTACGCCGATATGTTACAGAATCACATCATCTTTGCTTTGTCTTACTTTGTTACGCTAATTATTGCTGTTCTGGTCAGATGAAGAGTCATCTGTCGGACATTTCTTGAACTTTTGTATTTTTTTGGTTCTAATAAAACCTCATGCCATTCCAAGCATGTGTGTCAATTTGTACCTCTCTATCTACATTATTCCGTGATTTATTCAGTTTTCAAATTTATACTGACTTTCTGATCACCCGGTATAACGGCTCTTTGAAACCCCTCAGAGAACAAGCAATCTTCCGAATAGTTTATATATCTTTTGTCTGAATACCACATTATATCGTGAAGATTACTAACAAGGATTAGCAGTTCGGCACAGCTACACTCGTTATTGAAAAATCAAGAAGTACTGTGAAAGTAAAGTATGGCATGAATGGATGGGAGACCCCTAAGGGCAGGTTCAGCCGTTTAATTGCAAAGCTTTTTCCTACAAGGAAGAATAGGAAGAAAGCAATCAATCACAATCCCATTGTTTTTTTATTATTCCTGCATATCCACATTTCAGCTATAAATAGCCACTTAAGCGTCAAAATACAAGGAAGTTACAGAATCAGAAGTGATTTACGTAAAAGAAAAGTAAGTAAAACGACGTGTTATTCAATATAAATGATCCATTTTAGCCAACATACCATTTGGCTGAGTAATAATCCAACAAACTCCAAGCAGTACATGTCACCACACGGCTTTATTGTTGTACAGACAGAAGGAAACTGAGGTTTTTGTTTATAATAAGTACAGCAGCCACAGTTTGCGTCATGTAGCGTTAAGTAACGCCCACTATATTCCAAAAAGTAGCTAACCCATTCCTCTCCGGTATAGTAGTTTAAAACCCACATTTATTGAAAAATCTGCAAGTATATTTGCATTATAGCTTTAAAATGCATCAGGATACGGTGCAGGTGAAGAGCAACCGGTTCTGGGAGCTTTTTGCTGGTCTCCCGCTTCAGGGCAGGAGAAGTCACGACCCAGGAGTAAACTAATATCTATTTTTTTCTCTTTATCGTTATTTCATTCAATCTCGTCCAATGTGAAATTGGGGTGGGGGAGCTGGCAGCTGTACAAATAATCCGCTCTTCAGCCAATAGCACTCAGTGCTAACTTAGACGCTAAAACAAAATAACAAGAAGAAATACGTACTACAAATTTTAAGTTATTTGAAAAGATGACGTGAATGGGAGAGATATAAATATTATAATACTATCTTGATGAATTGTTTAAAAACAGTGATAAAAATGTGGACAGACGGCACAGTTAAAAACACTTGAGAAAGACTTGAAGACCACTAGGCACTTGAGGAAAAAACTTAAAAAAACACTAAACATGACAGGAGAAACACTGATTATTAATAACGGTGCACTGTGGACTTTCACTAAAACTGGAAGGGGTCTACTTTGGAACGGTGGATGAAAAGAAGCGCGTGTATGGAGAGAGGTAGAGGAATAGTCGTGATGGGTACTGAGGTCTGATAAGAGATGGTGGGGAGAGGAAGAGGAGGGAGTTGTAATCAAGATGTTGGCCTGCCTTAAATATGACTACACTAGGTACGGTAGCATGTGGAAACGTAAGTTATTATCATCACTCCATCAATTTGTCTTTCATTTCATTGGCACTGTCCAATGCTATATCGGTTTTACCATCAAACAAGTAAAATAGCATTCAACTATGAGCCTATCGTTCTATCCAAGATGTGCATCACAACTGGAGCAACACCATACGTTACTTTAGAAATTTACTTCAATAAAAGGCTTTAGTATGTTTTCATTAATTGTACCGGGTTAAAATAGCTTTGTGTTGTTGAAATTCAGAATTTTACTATCATGCTAACAGATCTTAAAAAGAACGGTTTGTGTGAACACTGATAATACTTTTAAATTATTTATTTAGTGGATCACTTAACCATTACGGCTCTAGCGACTACGCTAGATTTTAGCTTCCGACGAATTTTAATTTGGGTGCTATGTTGACACTTGGTGTTCCTGGTAAAAGTTCACCTGTTTGACTAATAAAACTATCAATTTGGCACAAGGATTCAAAGTCTGTGTTGTTGTTTAAAATGTTTTCAAACTTTCCTTTCAGTTTTCTTGGAAATACCTCTGGCAGTTAGCAGTTCACAAGAATAATTTTATTCATTAACTGAATAGATTCATTCAACGCAAAAGCTTGAGTTTCAAGCTTTTTAATACTTGCAGGTATATGGGAAAAATCGATTTTCCAAATGGTATGTAGGGCTAATAGTATGTTATCAAGATGATTTTCCAAAATTTTTTAAATTTTTGTTTAGAACGTGAAGTAACAATTCTATATGGGACAGTTACACGAACCAGTTAATGATCGACTGCATAAGACTGGCTGGTCGCTTCACCACTAACATACGACTATACACATTGTAAATCGACGTTTCTTAATATATTTTAAAGGTCACATTTATATACAAGTGCTGATTTTATTGAATAAAAATGGATTTTCAACTACTATATCGGAGAGGAACTGGGGTAGCTAGTTTTTCGAATATATAGGGCGTTGCTTGCACTACATGACGCAAATTGAAGCTGCTGCTCTTGTAAGCAGCAACCTCAGTTTCCTTATGCCTGTACACCAATAAAGTCATGTGGTGACACACACTGCTGGGAATTTGTTGGATTATAACTCACTCAAATGGTATGTTCGCATAAATTGGTCATTTCTATTGAATTAAGTGCTGTTTTACTTATCGTTTTATGTGAATCAGTTTTGATTCTGTAATTTCCTTGTATTTTAGCACTGAAGATAGCTATTTCTGAAATGTGGATATGCAGGCGTAATAAGAAACCAGTGGGATGCCACTGACTGCTGTGTTCCTTTCCCTCATTGTAATAATATACAGTCGCTACGAATAACGGTTCCTCATGGAGTCAAAGCTGGCGGAGGTTTTCCTATCCTCGGCGCCCGCAGGCGTCTTTCCTACGCGAAGGATGAGCCGTGTGTATAAGTGTACCTTTTAAGTGTAGATAACTGTAATGGGTGTCTGTGTAGCGTAGTGTAATGTCATGTTAGTGATGGAGAGGATGAGAGAAGGGAGACGGTGAAACCTGGTGCCGGAGCAAGCCTACAGCTCTCGAAGAGCATCAAGGGGGTCGCCGATCTTAACGTCCTTATTCGTCGCACGGATCGCCATCAACCGTGTCGCTTGCGTTCTCTTCATGGGACACTGCGGAGAGGCTTGGAATTTAACCCAAGGCATTGGCACAAAGATTGGTGATGAGGTACTGCATGCCACTGCCTCTTCTCAAATTGCAGCCCAGATACTAGCAGTGAAAGTTTCACCCATCTCTCGCATTCGAACCGGCTTACCTCCGACTCGAGCTCCAGCGCACAGGCTTACGTCGGCAACCTCGGCCACGGAGGCAGGTAATAAGTGCTGTCAAAGCTACACTCGAGTATCCTTTTTGAAAGGTAAGTTCATTTCTTTGCGCTAAATTTGTGTCAGGTCATAAACAGAGTAATTATGCAAGATACTTTTATCCTTTACTTACAGCTAGGATTCCACATTATCTCTTAGAAGCAAATGAACATCATCCGACTTACTACGAGGGTCACTCCAAAAGAAATGCACACTATTTTTTTTAATCCATCTTTTATTCTACGTGTTTTAAAGTCTTACAGTGTGTAGATACATCCTTTAGGAACAATATTTTCATTTCTCCTTATAATTTCCATCCCTCTCAACTGCCTTACGCCATCTTGGAACCAGCGCCTGTATACCCGCACGGTAAAATTCTGGACCAACCTGTTGGAGCCACTGTTTGGTAGCGTGCACAAGGGAGTCATCATCTTCAAACCTTGTTCCATGAAGAGAGTCTTTCAGTTTCCCAAAGAGACGATAGTCATATGGAGCCAGGTCAGGACTGTAAGGCGGGTGTTTCAGTGTTGTCCATCCGAGTTTTGTGATAGCTTCCATGGTTTTCTGACTGACATGTGGGCTTGCATTGTCGTGCAACAGCAAAACATCCTACTTTTGCCGATGTGATCGAACACGACCCAGTCGAGCTTGAAGTTTCTTCAGTGGCGTCACATATGCATCAGAATTTATGGTGGTTCCACTTGGCATGATGTCCACAAGCAAGACTCCTTTGGAATTCAGAAACACCGTAGCCATAACTTTTCCTGCAGAAGGTGTGGTTTTGAATTTTTTTTTCTTGGTTTAATTTGCATGATGCCACTCCATTGATTGCCTCTTCGTCTCTGGTGAAAAATGATGGAGCCATGTTTCATCACCCGTCACAATTCTTCCAAGAAATTCAACTCCACCATTCTCGTACTGTTCCAAAAGTTCGCTACATACCGTTTTTCTTGTTTCTTTGTGAGCCACTGTCAACATCCTGGGAATCCACCTGGCACAAACCCTTTTTAACGGCAACCCTTTCAGTATTCTGCAAACACTTCCTTCCCCTATCCCAACGTAGCGTGACAATTCGTTCACTGTGATGCGTCTGTCAGCAGTCACCAATTCGTTAACTCTCTGCACATTGTCTGGAGTGTGTGCAGTACGAGGCCTGCCACTGCGAGGACAATCCTCAATATTGCCGTGCCCGCTTTCATCACGTAACCTGCTTGCCCACCGACTAACTGTACTGCGCTCGACAGCAGCATCTCTATACACCTTTTTCAACCTCTTGTGGATGTTTCTCACAGTCTCGTTTTCACAGCAGAGGAATTCTATGACAGCACGTTGCTTCTGACGAACGTCAAGTGTAGCAGCCATCTTGAAGACATGCTCTGACGGCGGCACTCACGGGAACAGGTTGAAATATGTTTGAAAACAAGGGCGAAGGATGCATCTACACACTAAAACTTTCACACATGCAGAATGAAAACTGTATTTTTACAAAAATAGTGTGCATTTCTTTTGGAGTTACGATCGTATAAGTGATCGACAACTTCTGAATAGCTTGAGGACGAAACTGTCTTTCATTAGGAAGATAATAGCGATTCAGTCACTGATGCCCCCATGAAAAATGAATCTGCGTCTTCTAGTGCCCCAAGTGAAGAAATCAGTGAAGAATTAGACGAGGTTGATTACAGAAGTGTTGATTTCCTTATCAGTCGAGATGGAAGCCAGTGCATTACATCATCGTCACCATTCAAGAGATTTCGGGTACACACAATCATGAAAATTCCACCTGATAAGTAAGCGCTACTGTAACTGTGTTACTATCCAAAAGAATGTTAGAGGAAATGGCTCGTTGCACTGTTTTAGAAGTTAGGCGTATTGCTAATGTCAAGGAAAAGAATTGGGTAAAAAGGAATTAGGGGCATTTTTTAGACTCCTGATTATACTGCTGCAGTAGAGACTGGTCAGAGAGGGGGAGCAATAGGATATTAGTGTTTAACGTACCGTACGAGGTCATTAGAGACGCAGCAGAAACTCGCATTAGGGAAGGATGGGGAAGAAAATAGGCCGTGCTCTTTTAAAACAAAGACCCCGGCATTTGCCTGAAGCGATTTAGGGAAACAACGGAACATCTAATCAGGATGGCCGGAGGCGGTCTCGAACTGTCGTCCTCGCGAATGTGATCCCAGAGTGCTAACCACTCCGCCACGTCGCTAGGTATGAAACAGAGAGCTGTTTCAGGATAACTTCTCCAGTCTTACTTGGCCTCATTTTCCGTTAATACAATTGAAGATACGCGAAAAATGTTGAGATTCAGTGACAAACGGAACAGAGAGGCCAGAAGCAATAATGACAGTATAAAGCCACTTCGCTACATTCGAGATCTTTTCATAGAAAACTGCCGACAAAGGATGAATCCCGATGAAATATTAACTGTTGCTTACCTCAGTAGTTTGATCCCTTAAAATTCACGCACACATTAACAGTTGCTGAACACCTTGTCACTTTCAGAGACTATTACAAGTTTATTCAGTATATTCCCAGCAAACCAGGGGAAGACGAAGTCGAAATATTTTGGCTTTGCTATTCATACGCCAGACATGGAATAGTTTACCCATGGCCACAGTAAAAACACTAAAAAAGATGTTCGAAGGACCTCAACAAGTATTACAATCGACATTTTTTTCGAAATTGTTCCGTTGTTTGAGGAAATATAGTAGGAAAAGATTACCGCAGTGGGTACTTTGAGACAAGACAAGAAGGCAATTGTATCAGAGATGAACGCCTTCTAGTCCAGAGATGTTTATTCCTCATTGTTTAGTTTCAAAGACAGTTTAACAATTGTAAGTTATATACCCAAAACAACAGAAGTGTCACACCGCTAAGTTCTCTGCACACATCGACTTATAAAGAAGCCAGAGACAGTTTCATTCTATACTAAAACTAAATCAGGAGCTATTTTTCTTGACCAGAGAGAACGTACATACACATCATGAGACTGTCAAGGAAACTGAATTTTGTCTTACGAAGCAGCAACCACAAATGCCATGTGTTTATTTTAACAGCAACATTCGAACTACCTGGTAGACAAATCTGCTAACAGAAGATTATTACTCAAGCAATTAGGCAAGAAATGAATATCTCATATGGAGGAGAGTCAACAAGGCACACCTCCAAAAGATTTTCTACAAAACATGGCACGTTGTGGAATTACTCGAAAATAGTCCAACATTGCCGAAACTGGAAATTCGCCCAAAAGAAGACATTTCATGTGATTTCAGCAATTAGACATAAAAACTAGTCCAATATGCAGCAACTGCATAAAAAAAATATTTTCAAAGGATATAGTACAATTATTTATAAGAGTCTTTTTTTTTTAATCAGCAGAACTTCCACAGTGAGTCCAGTTCAGATGGAAAGATTATTGTGTAACCTCAGAAAAGATATAACGTAATTCATGAGATAGTATTTCATATACTAAAATAAAGGTCACAATATCGTCATAAATACGACCTTACTCATTATCTGAAACTAAAATCCATCATATTTTGATAATATTTTTTTAATAAACAGCATTTTGTATTTTCTATGGGGTAAAGATACTATAAACCCCATTGTGTGTTCAGCCATTCATGCATCCAGGAATTAACATGCAAGGGCTCATCATAAAGATCGTATTGTCACAATGAAAAGAGATACTTATGACCAGGAGTTTTGATCCTACAGTTAATGGTTGTAAACATATTTTCCAAATGAAGTATCAATTTTTTTCACGGTGTACGAGCTGGCAGATCCCTAACCAACGCGAACTTTAGACACTGAACTTTGAAGAACTGCTCCACTTCTGCTACAATCTTGTTGATGTTTTGGATAGTAAGCTCTTCAAGTGAGGAAGGGAGAAGAAGCCACTGGGTGACTGATTGGAGGATAGGACCAAATTTCATATTCCAAAGAAACCCAATATGTTGCTATCCACTGGGAAGAAAGTACCCTTGTGTTGTCATGCTGGAAATAAACTCCCTTGCACAACTTACTGTAACATTTCTGCGTTACAGCCTCGCACAATCTTGTCAGGAGATCATGGTGATTTTATACTGCAATTTTATGGCTCTTAAAGGTTTGAAATATCAAATAGCACACTATAGCACTCTTAATATGACTTATGACTAGAAACCGGATTACACGCATTTGCTTGTTGCATATGCATTTGCATATTTGGTTCCTTTTCACCGGTTGTTGCATATTTTAACTAAAAACTAGTGACAACGCATATTTTCCTCTATGTGTACTACATTTTAAAAATTTAGACGCGGTCTCTAGCTGAATCTAGTTTTGATGTCTCACAGATTGGCCGCGACCTAGAACTGCGTGCAATCGCTAACCGAAAGGCCACTGTCTAGCGAAATCATTACAGAAGAGGAACGCGAACGGGCAGACAGAGTCAGTGCCTCTGCGCCCGCGCTCCCGGTTGATCCTCTCCGCTGTCATACCGTACGCGTCGGCAACAATGAAATGCAACTACGCGAGCTTTTAATCGCACGTCCAGTGTTTCAGTTTAGCTTTCTATTTACTTGTACACAGTTCAATGTGTTTACGACGTGTAGTGTGTAACGTGTTGTGCGCCATGCCGCCCGAAAAATGAAACGTCGTTTCGTGGGTAACTAACTGACCATCCTGAAACATTTACATGTGACGTAATTGTTTTATATTGTCGAGTTTAAGAGAAAAACGTTTCGTTGCAAAAAAAGTTTCAAATAGACCATCATGTCAAGACAAGTCATCACATCGCAGG
This sequence comes from Schistocerca americana, assembly GCF_021461395.2. Taxonomy (NCBI): domain Eukaryota; kingdom Metazoa; phylum Arthropoda; class Insecta; order Orthoptera; family Acrididae; genus Schistocerca; species Schistocerca americana. The sequence continues at coordinate 525,288,947 of NC_060125.1, read as the reverse complement.
AATACAGAAGAAAGGATCACAACAACAAATTCTGACAACAGCAAGTTGCAGTAGCAGGGATTTGCCCAAAGGTAACCAAAAAAGTCGATTTAACGTGGATCTACGTGAAGCATTCATTGTAAGCAATATTCCTCTTCACAAACTTACAAACCCTATCCTCAAAGCCTTCCTGCGCAAATATTGCTTAAATCAAAGTATACCAAATGAATCAACATTGCGTAAAAGTTACACACCGACAATTTACGTAAATGTTTTGGAAGAAATACGCAATGAACTCAAGGACAGCATCATCTGGATTTCAGTTGACGAAACTACAGACACATGGCCGTTACATTGCAAATTTTATTGTTGGTGCTTTAAAAGAAGAGCTTTCTTCTTCGAATGTAGTGGCCTGCAAATAACTTAAAAAATTATCAGTCTAATATCCCCAGATTTGTGGGTGAGGGTATTAGAAAAATATTTCCAGAATCTTCTGCAAATGAAAGGGTGTTTGTCATTATTTCAGATGCTATCCTTATACGATCAAAGCAGAAAAAGTCCTCGGAGTATTTTGTCGAAATTTGATTCATGCGGCGTGCTTTACTCAAAGAGTACATCGCCTTGCTGAAGAAGTACGTTCCACGTTTATGAATGTAAATAAACTGATTTCATCAACAAAGAATGTGTTTCTAAAGGCTCCCGCTCGCATCAAGACCTGCAAAGAAAAACTACCAAATGTGCCTTTACCTCCCGAACCAGTGGTAACTCGTTGGGGTACGTGGGTCGAAGCTGTGTTGTTTTACAGTGAACATTCCGAGGTCATTAGAAGGTTGCAAACGACTTCGATAGTGCAGAGTCTTTGACAGTTTGCCAGTGCAATGAAGCTTTTAATGATTCTGGTATTAAAAAAGACATTGCTGTGATTAGCACTCATTTTTCCAGTATACCTGAAAGTATCAAAAAGCTTGAAACTCAAGATTTTCAATGAATCTATTCAGTTAATGAATAAAATTATTCTTGTAAACTCTTAACTGCCAGAGGTATTCCAAAGAAAACTTAAAGGAAAGTTTGAAAACATTTTAAACAACAACCCAGACTTTGAATCCATGTGCCAAATTGATAGTTTTATTAATGGGACAGGTGAACTTTTACCAGAAACACTAAGTGTCGACATAGAACCCAAATTCAAATACATCCAAGTTACCTCAGTTGATGCAGAACGGTCCTTTTCTGCTCATAAAAATGTTTTGAGTGATCGATAACACAACCTTACTACCGAACATTTGGAACAGTACTTCGTCGTTTATGTTTACAGTAGCAGAAAAATGTAAAATAAATTGTAAATGATGCTTTTGATCCAATAGTATTAATTAAAAGTTAATGCTGTTCAAAAAATCATGATGTATGTTGCTTTTTAAATAAAATATTACGGACTTTTTGTTCGTGCCCCTCTGCGTGCGATGTATCTCGATGTTGGCGCTGTACATATAGACTGTTTCGCTGTGACTCACTCGCATCGTATCCGCTTGTTATCGACAACAATAGCGAAGAAGGAAAAATTCTTGAAACACGATATGCGTCCCCATTTTGCAAATTTTTATGAAATAATCGCAGAAAGGCTCCCTTCCTAACCTCCACCAGAAAGTACTCAGAAAATGATATCAGCGTTCTAAATGTACCGATTTTTCGCGTGGTCGGCGCTCTTCCTCGTAACTGATATCCACAGGTTCAACTTTTGAAGATATAACACACGCAGTAACTACCATGCATTTTTATTATTTGATCTTGCATATTTCGACACTTTCCATGCATTTTTAAGCATTTTCATCCGTATTTGCATGAATATTTTAAGGTTTTATGATGCATATAATCTGGTCTCTACTTATGACATTACTCGATTAGATCTGTATCTTCGCTGGTAGACTATGACGTGCAGGCAGTAGATACAAGGCTGAGGAGGCAAAAATGTTAGCAGTGACAGGCAACACACGTGCATACTCTTGTAAATCTGGTGAAATGGGGTTTGGCGCGGAGATATAATGTTGCACCACACAACAAAGGAAATCTTGTGGAGGAAAGGACGCTGGTGAATGAACTGCACTCCTGTTACTGCTGACCACATTACGACTAATATCTTGCTCACTTCAATGAATCTGTTGTTCAAATTCTTGAGCTTGTTTTTTCCCGCATTAGTCGGAACTCTACGACTGTTATCTGAATATGGAATCAATAGGCTAAGGAGGGCCAAATACATGTAACGCAGGATCTCAGCCCGAGATGAGAGACATACTCTTTCTACAGAGACGCCACGTACTGGAAGAGTCAGGAAATGGGCTTGCAAGACAAATATCCGTACATACCTTACGACGACCTGTGGAACACCACTAACTGTCTCCATGGTGATTATTGTGATTATTGTCGAGATTTCCTTTGGTGCGACAGAGGAGGGGGGGAGGGGGGGCGGGGGGACAGGCTCCGACAGTGATGCGTCCAACAACGCTGGATACAGGAGTGGCGCAACATCGTCCTACTAGCTTCGTTTCTGCATACAGCATACTAATGGATGTACCTGTGTATGGAGCCCCTCCAAGAGAATAAACGTGGCCAGACTCCGACCGCCACAGTCATATTAGTCCAGTACCAGACGTGACGTTACAGAGTGCCATTGGGTATACAACACACTCATTTCTGGTTCACGCATCCGATAATTTGTATAGCAGACGTTTTAAGGGTGGTGGCGATACCCGATTTTCGAGGTCTCTGTAACGTTATGATTCAGTAAGATAACGCAAGACCACATGCTGCGTGTGCTAGGATACCCATCTCGGTACAGAGGTTGTTCCATTTTTGCCCTGGCCAACATGTTCTCCAAATCTCTCACACACTTAAAATATCTGGTCATAGATTGCCGAGAGACTAATTAACCTCTATGATTGATAAGCAGAATGGGCAACGGCCTTGCTACAGTGTATACACCGGTTCCCGTAAGATCACCGAAGTTAAGTGCTGTCGGCGATGGCCGGCTCTTGGATGGGTGACCATCGAGGCCGTCATGCACTGTTGCCATTTTTCGGGGTGCACTCAGCCTCGTGATGCCAATTGAGGAGCTACTCGACCGAATAGTAGCGGCTCCAGTCACAGAAAACCATCACAACGACTGGGAGAGCGGTGGGCTGACCCCACTCCCCTCCTAACCGCATCCTCAACTGAGGATGACACGGCGCTTGGATGGTCCCGATGGGCTACTTGTGGCATGACGACGGAGTGCTGCTATATCGATGAACAGAGTTGAAGCAGCGTGGAATGACGTACCAGTCTTTGTCATCAAAATTCATTTAGACTCGATGCTCAACAGGTTGCAGCTCTGTATACGGAATTTCGCTCCCCGTATACCCCCAAATCATATGCAGATTTAATAATGCAGTCTTTCTACTATAAGGCACAATCAAAATAAATAAAATGTCCTCATTTGTTATCCTTTCTACGGGCGAAGTTTTAATGTCACCCAGAAGTATAGATAGCTAGTGGTAACCTTTGCAGACGGTTGAAATTTTCTAGTCGAGTGGCTATATTGCCCTTTCCTTTTCTTCCATAAGGAAGCTATAAGGAGCGATCAAAAAGTTTCCGTTCGAAGGCCGTACAGTCCAGAATCGGTATGCCAGCCAGGCCAAATCGCCACGAGAATTAAACCAATCACCCCACCAACGCACCAGGTTGAAGATACCCGTCTGTTAAAACACAGTATCCTGCTGCATGAAGAAAGCCTGCTGCACACCATCGTCCGAAGGGAATCGTCGACACTTTGATCCTACAACACTGAAGGGGGGGAGGGGGGGGGGGAGTGTTACTTTGCTACTAAATCATCGTGAACTTTACTTGCATAGATTGAAACGTCCCCTTAGAAAAATTTATACACGACCGTGCTTAAACTGACATACAATATTTTTAGCGCAACGCAATCTGACTTTCAAAATCCCTACAAAAGAATGGCCCTGACTAACATTAAACTATACCTTTCAGATATCACTTACCTCACAAAAATCTTCATTACTCGAACTACTGCAATACAGCGAGCGCCACTACTGCCAGCTAAATAAAAGATTCAAACTACGGAAGGCACTAACTACTGATAGGGATAGTTAGCAAATGAAAGATATTAATAGAGAACAAACAATGTATTTACCTTAATAGTCATAATATATGTAGCAGTTCATGACAAATTACAAAACTCCGCCATCTCTCTCCCCACATCCACCACTGCTGGCGGCTCACCTCCAACTGCGCAACGCTACGTGTTGTTCACAGCCAGCTGCCTAACACTACAATGGCGAGTATTACAACAATGCAAAGCAGCCACAGACTGCACACAGCACAGCCAGTGATTTTCATACAGAGGTGGCGTTACCAATAAAAAAACCTAAACAGCCTACTTACATAGCCCCCATGCTCCCCACAAAAAATTTTACAAATTGGTTTGGGCAGTGGCCAATACAGATTTGAAAAATTTTTTCATAATTACAATAACAAAGATATCAAATGCACACACTTATTGATACAATGTTGGTCAAAATCTAAAATTTTCTCACAGTCCATAAAGACAGTCCTCATCATTCGTCACAGTAAAATTGCAGTGTTTTCTCAAAGTCTGAGCAGTAAAAGAAAATGCACACAGAAGTAGTGGATTTCCATGCAGTCTTGAAGAAGTAGTGTTGTCCTTCCAACGGAAAGATAGTGCTGACTCTTGACATGCAGACAGGTAATGCGCCACAACAGAGCAAACCCACAGCAGAGTCAGTCGAAGTTTTGAAGAATATTGGTGGGGAGGTCATCACAGAGCAGACCCACTGTAGTCCTGGTAGAGATTACGGTATTGGTGGGTCATCAAAGGTGCAGACCCACTGCAGTCCTTGTAGAAATAATGGTATTGATGGATCATCAAAGATGTAGACCCACTGTAGTCCTTGAAGAGATGGCCAGCAGCCATCTGTTGTGACTGTGCAGGTGCACAATCACCACTGAAGAGTCTTGCAGATAATATAGCAAGTCCATAAACCATCACTTGTGCACTCACAAAGTTTTTGGAATTGTCCTTAGAACCAGCAATGCTGTTATCCAGTCCCTTGCTGAATTAATAACACACGTGCAAACACTATCAGTCCCTACTTCTCACATATTGTCCATATACTATGACCAACAGAAACGTGTGCAGTGAAATGGAACTTACATGTTAATAATATGATGAACTGGTGTCAAGTACAATTTTATAACATAAGAATACAATAACAAAGGTACAAAATACATCATTAGAGAACATAACAATACAGATAACATTTGAAGTACAGGCTTTACAACAGAACAGAAATAAACATATACATCAAAGTTACAGGAATTATGACATGAGTACATAGATAAAAGACCAGAATAACTTTCAGAATATCAACTTCACACATGAGCATTAAAACAAAACAGAATAAATAATGTCTAAACATCTTTACAAAGAAAATAACATATTATAAATGCAAATTATATTTGAGGATAACAGTATTCCTCATCATAGTGAATGTAGCTTAGTACTAGAACAGAAAAAATTTTTCTATGAAACAGTACACAGAGACAGGAAGAAAAGAAATACACAAGGGCACACAAACACATAGCATAATAATACAAAAGGAAAGGACAGGATTTGTTTTACTGCAGTATTTTGCAAACAAAACTTTCTTTACTTCTGGGAGATCTCCCTTCATTCATCATTATTCCCAAAAAGTCCTATCTATACCTGCTTTCTGTATTCGATTCATATTTCTTTCAAAATAATTATTTCTCAGTGCACAATACTCATTTTTGCCAAATCTGTTTCTTATATCTTCTCAATGCGTTTCTTCCAATTCATCACAACTCATTCTCTTATATAGTCTACCCCCTCTTAAGCTAACTTAAATCTACTGAGCTCAGAGGCTAAACTAAGGGACGAGGCAATGCAGCAGCACAAAACAAGTAACACAAACATCAATGACAAAAAATTCAAACTGGCAAAGCAATTGCAATATTACAACTAATATAAGGCAACGAGCAGCAAACAAGAAAAATAAATCAGTAGTAAAACTGGCTTAGCAGAGTAACACAAATTAAAATTCAGTAGCACTATGCCTGGCAAACAGCAGCAGCAAATGAAATAATTTAAACCTAGACCTCAAGCAGAAAAAAATATTACACTAAAAATGGCCATGTCTAAAACCTATGTCACATCTTAACACTAGAGTGATGCATCACGAGAACTTACACTAGCAGATAAGTTACCAAATCGTAAAGAAATTATTTATGCAATTCCTGTGAAGGAAAATGTCTATTTATGTGCCCTCGTTTTCTTGGAAGTAGATCATAAATTTCTTATTGACTGGATCTGTAGGCATAAAATAACTATATTAGTACATATATTAAATTTTATTTTAACCAATGCTGCAGTGCAGCTAGAAACTAGATATTAAAGAAAATGAGCAAATATGTACAAAGGACGGCATGAAACATCATTCATTAACCATATGGCATTTCATAAGGCAGTAAAAAATCTCTCAATTCTCGAGAAAAACGCTTGTCATAATCAGGTGTGCAGATGTAAGTATCTTTCCAAGTAATGAGCTTGTCGTATTTGCGGTGCTTTCTACAAAGGAATGTCGATAGCGAGGATAATGGCCTCCCTTTTTTTTTTCTTCCTGTGCTCTGAAAAGGCACGCGCTAATGGCTTTTTCTCCAGGCGTCTGACACAGCTGGGTGCCCACGACGCATTACGTGCAGGTGGTCACTTAATTTTCTTACGGAAATATTTACGACAGCAGTTTCCGCTACAGTGGCAGTCTCATATAAAAAATTTCAGAGGTCGATAATTTGCGTTGCAAATGTGTAGATACAAAATCTTATGAATATAACAGTGTCCAAAAAATTTTCGCCGGCATTGTGATACATTCACGCATTTACACACATTTCATAACTCTTAAAGTACAATTCTTGGTTTCCATCATCCTTTTCCATAAATCAGAGTCCCTAACCACTATTCGTTACTCCTTACCTTATTACACATATACATATTCGTCGTTGTAAAAATAACATCAAAACACCTCAGTCAAATCTCAAAAACGTCGTAGCTTTATGCAATAATTTCAAAACCTAAAGAAAATTCTCTGCTCATTTCCTTAGTGTCATCTACCTCAAACGCACTTTGAAATCATGATCCCATACCAAATACATCATTCAAAGCTCTCATAGTATCACAATGATTCCGAAAAAATATGAACAGTTTACAAAGTACAGACAAAATACAGTTTCATAAGTGTGAAGTTACCCAACTGTGTAATTGCGTAAATATGTGTCACTGATGTAGTAAAAAAAAAAGTTTAGCTCTCAGTTAAATGATCAGATAGCTGTGTAATTATGTGTTATAGAAATATGGTACTGATGTGTAAAGTTGTATAAGCAAATACCATATTAGCTAGGGCTCCCTGTGCTTGCCAAACACACGGTACACAAAGTAAGCGTGTACCCCCCTGAGGATAAATGTAATTATATCCTCAAGTGTTACAGATTACAGCAATGGAATGAAATGTATCACGGAAAACTTTCTTTGTAATTCAAAAATCAAGAAAAATAAATGGTTTAAGTACAAAATTGATCACTCAAATGCGTGTCCTCTAGCGCTAAATGTGCGTCTTGCTGTAAGATAATTCTGTGGAAGTGTCGTAGTTATCGTCCTCTGTAAGCAAAGTTCTGCTGAAGTCAATGTACTTACCTCATCATAAACGAAAGTGAAATGCTTTGTGAATAGATATCGTAGTTCTTATGTTTATTGGCGTGATGAAGAAATTAATGTACAGTAACGTATTGTTGTGCCACGAAAAAGGCTGTCTCATTGTTGCTGTACCACAAAAGTTACTACTTAAACATGTTTTACTTTCCAGAAGAATTTAGAAAAACTGTGCAGATATAAAACAGATACACCACAAAAGCAACGAGGTAAATTGTGTCACACATTAGTAGCGTCGTGATATAGTCGTGTAGCTGTCACATAAACTAACCACTGTGTCATCTGGTATCTCGCAGAAAGTACTTTAAATCCAGAATGTATTTTCAGGTAAACCAAAATGTTGCATTAAAATCTCATTAGCAGTACCAGTATATGTTTTAAGTATGTGAGCCTTATGGTCGTTACGTAATCGTGCCACTAACAAGCAAGAATGTACACACACAATAACGCTGTGTCGTCAGTTCACTATAACAATGCATTCGTAATTTCTGTTTAAATAAGTTCTCTTGGTTCTTGACTGGATATTTAACTACAAACATTGTTGCATGTTAACAGTTTCTTAAGTCTAACAAAGCATACTAGAAATGTGAAGTGAAAAATTTTATAGCAAAGACTAAGTTAAACAGCAGATTATCATTCAATAAACGGTTTTACATGTGAAATGTGGTGTAAACTTTTACTCTTCCTAGTACGCAGACTTTCAACTGCAAAGCAATTGTCATGTTTTATACGTCGGTAAGGAATGCTAAAATTTTTCTCAAGGTTAGCGTCTATGTTATTTTTCTCTGAGCCAGCCGGCGCACGCGGCTGCCTGTGGTGCGAGTCATTGTCTGTTCCTTTGTTGGCGCGCATCGTTATTGGGATTTGGAGACCTAACTTCTACAAATTCACCGTGACGAGAGGGCCCTGCCCTGTTTAAATCCCGCCAGTTCCGATGCAATTCAGGTCTGTCGTTACGATCATATCGTCTGTCGTCATGTCGGTAGATTCCATAGTTTCTTTCTTGTCGGTCACGTGGTGGAGAATTTCTCCCTGAGTCGTAACTGCGCACTGGACTGTTGCGTCTAAAGTTATTCTGTCTCCCTTGATAATAATTATTTTGGTTCCCATATTGTCTGTTTCTCTGATTGTCTCTGTAATAGTCATTACCGCGGAGAGGTGATCTTTCCCTGTAATTACTACTACCCTGCCAACGGTTGTCGTACGGGTGGTGTCTATTTTGGTCACGATTTGCGTTGTAAGAATAGACCTGTCGTGTCCAGTTATTGTTTCTGTCGTCACGGAATTGTGACGGATGTGACCTGTAGTGATTGTTTTCCTGTTTTCGCATCCCGCGACTGTCTGTGTCAATTTCTAATTCTTGTAAGAGTCCCGGAAAAGCTTCAATGTCGTCTTTGCAACGTCCTGCCAAAATAATATGTCGTAAATGTTCAGGTAATTTGATTAAGCAAATGCGGATGAGTTCTGAAGGGCTGTATGGGTTTGAAAGATATTGATTCTTATGCAACATGTCTTCAAAATATTTGACAAGACTGGAAAATTCAGATTGTTCAAAGTGTTTCATCATCATGATGCTATGTTTTACTCGGTCTTGTGTAGCTTGAGACCAATATGCTGAGAGGAAGTCATGGTAAAACTCTCCTTCACTGTGGCAATCGTGAATGACCGATCCCATTCTTACAGCTGGTTCATTCTCTAAGTAGCCACACATAAATTCTAATCTGTGCTCTAATGACCAATTGGGAGGAAAATAATGAGAGAATTGATGGACCCACGCTTGTGGATGAATGTCGTTGCCAGAATTCTTAAATGTTTTGAATTTACGTGTAGTAATGAACAGCTTATAGCCAAAGTCATCATGTCGGCGAGTCGCATATCGGTCATTGTTACGTCGTTTCGGCGGTTCCATTTCAAAATTCGGTGCACCTTGCCAATTTCTTTCATAATTTCCGAAATGCGCTGTGTTATTATTTTGTGGCTGTTCCGTATTTGTATGTCCCTCTTCCCGTATTGGGGCGCGAGTGTCCTCTGAAATACGTAATTCTTGTATTACCTGTGTCAGCTGATCTTGTACTTCCCGGATTTCTCTTTGGTGTTGCGTATTAATTTGATTCTGATTTTGTTTGAATTTCCTAATTTGTTTGCACTCTTCTGTGTCATTCAGATTATCATCTACCTTCATAGATAAATTAGTGACCTGATCCGAAAGTTCGGCTACTTTCTCTGATAGTGAACACATTTCCTCAGTGTGTTTTTCTGAACCAAGTTTCAGAGTGTCCATTTGTGTTGAAATCGAATCTACTGTGTCCTTTAAGTTTTCTTGAGTTTTTGCAAGTTGCGTAACCGAATCGGTAGATGCAACTGAGCCAATTTTAGCTTGCAAGGTGTCGTGATTTTCATGAACAATAGTTTGCAGTTCTTTTATGGCTGCTTCGTGATTCTGTAATGCATTTTCATGACGCGAAAGAATAGGTTGGAAATGCTCACAAATTTGTGTTTTTACGTCATTACAGACTTTTTGACATTTCGATTCAATGTTATGCAACTCAGTAGTTAAATCTTCACGTGTGTGTTCAAGCGTGGTGTTTAACTTTTGAAGATTTTGTTCCATTGTGTCTAACTTTTTAAGATGTTGTTCCATTGTGTCTAACTGTAGCTGTGTTTGTCTCTGATTTTGTTTCATTTGTTGCATTAATTGCAATAATAATGTATTAGTGTCTGGAATCTGTTCCTCTATGCTTTTCGGCAGTGCATTTCCACCGGCAACATTCACATTTTGACAAAGAGAAAATGTGTCTTGACTTATTTGAAAAAACGGTGAGGACCCAAAACCCGAATCTACAGTATTTGCAAAATTGTGTCCTGTCATTCCCGATTCCTGAGGCGAGCTGTTGCCGACCGATCGATCGATAATGCTTCCCTGTTGACGATTTGTTTCACTGTCTACGCCATTGTTTGCCGCCCGCTCCATTTCCCTATGCACTATTACCAAATTACTACTTTGAATGTCTGTTACTTCATTACACAGTGGTGCTGATAAGCTACACTCGTCGTCACTATTATTTCTCAGTTTACTTTGGAGTCTAGTGTTACGTTTTTCACACGCCATTATTGTCACAATATTTCACACGATAACACAGAAAAGCGCAATTTGAAGAGCAAAAATAAGAGAACACATTAACATAGCACTGAAAATAATATCTAGTTAATTGCAAGCGCAGCTGCGAAATACTTGCTGCAAATGTACATGCATGCCACAACTGTTTTACTGTACAACAATGAAAAACTACAACTACAATGGAAACTCTCTCTATAATCTCACGCTAGCAATAAACAAAAGCTACACTAATTACACAAACTACAAGAAAAAAATCAGAAGATTCCAGTGAGGTATTCTCGACTAAGAGTCGACATATGAAACGTCCCCTTAGAAAAATTTATACACGACTGTGCTTAAACTGACATACAATATTTTTAGCGCAACGCAATCTGACTTTCAAAATCCCTACAAAAGAATGGCCCTGACTAACATTAAACTATACCTTTCAGATATCACTTACCTCACAAAAATCTTCATTACTCGAACTACTGCAATACAGCGAGCGCCACTACTGCCAGCTAAATAAAAGATTCAAACTACGGAAGGCACTAACTACTGATAGGGATAGTTAGCAAATGAAAGATATTAATAGAGAACAAACAATGTATTTACCTTAATAGTCATAATATATGTAGCAGTTCATGACAAATTACAAAACTCCGCCATCTCTCTCCCCACATCCACCACTGCTGGCGGCTCACCTCCAACTGCGCAACACTACGCGTTGTTCACAGCCAGCTGCCTAACACTACAATGGCGAGTATTACAACAATGCAAAGCAGCCACAGACTGCACACAGCACAGCCAGTGATTTTCATACAGAGGTGACGTTACCAATAAAAAAACCTAAACAGCCTACTTACAAGATCCCCTGAGCCAGATGGGTTGACACTCAAATTCTAACGCGAAATTGAAAATCTAATTATGTCCCAATGGGTGTTGATGTCTCGTTGCATGGTGGGAATGCTTATACCAATGCCGGAGATGGCAGAGAGTGTCAACACTCACCAATTTCATTCAAAGGAAGTCGTAATTTATAGGTTTTTCATTAGTTAATTACAATTGTTGGATCTCCAGTGGTTACATGCCAAATTAGGTACAAAAAGTCATTTTTATAACCTACTGCCTTTGGTATATTTTACGAGAGTTTAGTAATCTAGGCTTACGGTCTTTTTAAGGGACCGAAGGGGTGATAATCACAGGGAGAGACGTCGGATGCTCGAGTGTCTCTCACTTGACTTGGCATAACTTCTGCATTACGACATTTGCAATGCTGGGACGTGTGTTCCCATGAAGCAGCAGCAACTCCTGCCCTACCGTTCAACGACGGGGGGCTTCAACCGACATGCTGCCCCATATACATTCTTCATTCTTCGATGGATATCTTTCGGCGTTTGGTCCTCGGCAGCCAAGAAATTAGTAACAGCACGTTCGTCCTGTTTTTGGACGCTTTTAGTAATAACATCTCCATAGTCCACATTTTCGCATTTACTGCACGCACGTTGGAAGCACACGAATGCCACACATACCTTGTCTATACGTCGGAGCTTATACAGAGTGGACGACTGATCGTGACCGGGCCAAATATCTGACGAAATAAGCGTCAAACGAAAAAACTACAAAGAATGAAACTCGTCTTGCTTGAAGGGGGAAACCAGATAGCTCTATAGTTGGCCCCCTAGATGGCGCTGCCATAGGTCACACGGATATCAACTGGTTTTTTTTAAATAGGACCCCCCCCATTTTTTATTACTATTCGTGTAGTACGTAAAGAAATACGAATGTTTTAGTTGGAGCACTTTTTCCGCTTTATGATAGATGGCGCTGTAATAGTCACAAACATATGGCTCACAATTTTAGACGAATCCTCCAATTTTCTCCACAGAAAGAAAACCGGGGACGTCAGATCCGGTGAACGTGCGAGCCATGCTATGGTGCTTCGACGACCAATCCACCTGTCATGAAATATACTATTCAATATCGCTTCAATCTAAAGCGAGGTATGTGCCGGATATCCATCAGGTTGGAAGTACATCGCCATTCTGTCATGCAGTGAAATATCTTGTAGTAACATCGGTAGAACATTACGTAGGAAATCAGCATACATTGCACCATTTAGATTGCCATCTATAAAATGTGGGTCAATTATCCTTCTTCCCAGTATGCCGCACCATACATTACCCCGCCAAGGTCGGTGATGTTCCACTTGTCGCAGCCATCGTGGATTTTCCGTTGCCCAATAGTGCATATTATGCCGGTTTACGTTACCGCTGTTGGTGAATGACGCTTCGTCGCTAAATACAACGTGTGCAAAAAATCTGTCATCGTCCCGCAATTTCCCTTGTGCCCAGTGGCAGAACTGTACACGACGTTCAAAGTCGTCGCGAAGCAATTCCTGGTGCATAGAAATATGGTACGGGTGTTGTGGATGCCGGCCTTTGTGGCCGAGCGGTTCTATAGGCGCTTCAGTCTGGAACCGCGCGACCGCTACGGTCGCAGGTTCGAATCCTGCCTCGGGCATGGATGTGTGTGGTGTCCTTAGGTTAGTTAGGATTAAGTGGTTCTAAGTCTAGGGGACTGATGACCTCAGATGTTAAGTCCCATAGTGCTTAGAGCCATTTGAACCATTTTGTTGTCGTTGATGTAGCATTCTCAACACCGACGTTTTTGAGATTCCCGATTCCCGCGCAATTCGTCTGCTCCTGATGTGCAGATTAGCCGCGACAGTAGCTAAAACACCTACTTCGGCATCATCATTTGTTGCAGGTCGTGGTTGACTTTTCACATGTGGCTGAACACTCCCTGTTTCTTTAAATAACGTAACTATCCGGCGAACGGTCCGGACACTTGGATGATGTCATCCAGGAAACCGAGCAGCACACATAGCACACGCCCGTGGGGCATTTTGATCACAATAGCTATACATCAACACGATATCGACCATTTCCACAATTGGTAAACGGTCCATTTTAACATGGGTAATGTATCACGAAGCAAATACCGTCAGCACTGGCGGAATGTTGCGTGATACCACGTACTTATACGTTTGTGACTATTACAGCGCCATCTGTCACAAAGCGAAAAAAGTGGTCCAACTAAAACATTCGTATTTCTTTACGTACTACACGAATATGTAATAAAAAATGGGGGTTCCTATTTAAAAGAAACGCAGTTGATATTCGTTTGATCTATGACAGCGCCAACTAGAGGGGCCAACCATAGCGCCATCAGGTTTCCCCCTTCAAGCTAGACAAGTTTCGTGCTTTGTAGTTTTTTCGTTTGACGCTTATTTCGTCAGATATTTGGCTCGGTCACGATCAGTCGTCCACTCTGTATAAGCTCCGACGTATAGACAAGGTATGTGTGGCATTCGTGTGCTTCCAACGTGCGAAGTTTTCTCGTTTGATGCTTATTTCGTGAGATATTTTTCCCCGGTCACTATCAATGGACCACCCTGTAAATCCGTTTCGGAGTCACACTACGTTGCTTATACGCTGCAGAAACGCCCTCAAAGGGAAACTTTTTGATTCCCCCCTTATATATGTCGGGCTTATTTTTTAGGTGATTACTGGATAAGGTGAAGGTATTCGAAACACGTTGTCTCCAGTCGATAAAACGACGGTGCGGAGTGCTCTCGTAACTTAATAGTTTGTTAATAGATCTGCCTAAGCTACAGTGATGGATTCGATTACTGTTTTGACATGAGAAGAATTTTTATTAGTTCACCGGGTTTCGTGGGAAGCACCGTCAACAACGCTTTGACAAGCACGACTGCGCCGTGTTTACAAGCAACACTTGTCCTCAAACCAGAGGGCGGCCGCCGCGTCGCTGTAAAAGGCGTTAATGGCGTCCCCATTGTGGCCTCAGCCCGGTTGTCACTCGTCGCGGAGACGCCATTGTCGCCGACAGCAATTAGACCAGTTGCGGCGGCAAGAAGGCGTTTCTTGTCGCTCCGCAGGGAAGCCAGGGGTCGTTAGAAAGTGCCTTGGGCCACCTCATTAGCGGGGCTCGAGCCGCCAGACTCTCCCACTGCGGCACTAGAGGGCCCGCTACCACCTGCCAGCGTCGCTGCGATCCCAGGTACGTCGCTCAAGTTGCGAGGCAGGAGAGACTCTGGTGTCGATTCCTGTTGCCTCTTTCATTTGCCCAATAAGCTAACAATAATTAACACAAAATTTTGACGATAACTTTGACAATGGTTAACATAGAACCATTGATAAATTAAACTACTAGGAATCTCAGGCTTTTCTCGAGGCTTTTCAGAGAGGTTCCCTTGGCTATCAGACGATGTCAGAACTGGAAATCCCCCGCCATATATTCGCAATTGTGAGCGCCTTTGGCCCACGGCCACTCTACTGGTACAATTTGCTTATACAACGGCCTGTCCAACGCTCAGGAGTACTAAATGAAGGACGTAGATCCCAGCCGCCCCCCCCCTCCCTGCTCCCATACCCCCCCCCCCCCCCCCACTTCTGGTCTAGGTTTCCTGTGGTTGTAAGGCAAATACTGGAAATGGAGAGCCACTCCAAAATGTTCCCAATTTGGATTCCCTATGACCCACCATCATCTCTTCTAATAATTGGTTTAAGAGTCCTCCATGCTCCATTGATTCGTTAATCAGCGTACTCCACCTTTAGGGGTAGATTAGAGGTAGAGGATGAAAAATATTTTAAAAAATGGCTACACCCATCGATAAAAATTACATACCAGCATTCAACATCTAAGACCAGTTAGCAACAGCTTCATGATTCCAGCATCACCAACACGTCCATTTTGACGCCAAGCTACGTGGGCGTTCCAGGAAACGAGCTAGTTTATTAAAACAGCAAACTGTTAGATCTCAGAACACGTTCCATGGATATACGATCCAAACTAATGCAATTAATTTTAAAATGTGGTAAGGCAAATAGCAGTCCACAAAAATAAGACTGATTAATGGAACCACATTAGCACAGATGACCTCCCAGAGCCCCTCACCTCATTGGTGGTATGCAGTCCACACATTGGCCACACCTGGTCCACCCATGACTTGACTGTAAAACGAATGGATCCGATTAAGGTTTAATGTCCAGTCGACAGCATCATTTGTGACGAAGCGCAAGCTCAGACTGGACAAGGCGAACTGCACAACTTTTATCTGCTCGCTACCCAAACTCCTCAACTAGGCAGCACACGCCTCCCTCCAGTACTAAATTGATGGTCCCTTGATGTCGTATCAACCGATCCTTTCTTATAGTCAAGTTGTGACATAAATTCCTTTTCTTCCCAGTTCTATTCAATACATCCTCATGAGTTACATGATGCATCCACCTAATCTTCAGCATTCTTCTGTAGCACCACATTTCAAAAGCTTCTATTCTCTTATAGACAGATACCGTCAAAATAGACTTCCTAACACCTTAATCTATGCCGGCCGGAGTGGCCATGGGCTTCTAGGCACTACAGTCTGGAACCGCGCGACCGCTACGGTCGCAGGTTCGGATCCTGCATAGGGCACGGATTTGTATGATGTCCTTAGGTTAGTTAGGTTTAATTAGTTCTAAGTTCTAGGCGACTGATGACCTCAGAAGCTAAGTAGCATAGTGCTCAGAGCCATTTGAACTATTTGAACCTTAATCTATATTTGATATTAACAACTTTCTCTTCTTCAGAAACGCCGTCTCGCCATCGCCAGTCTACACTTTATATCCTCTCTATTTTGGCCACCATCAGTTACCTTATTGACCAAGCAGCAAAACTCATCTACTGTTTTCAGTGACACGTTTCTAATATACGTCCCTCAGTATTGCCTGGTTTAATTCGAATGCCGGCCGGAGTGGCCGTGCGGTTTAAGGCGCTACAGTCTGGAGCCGAGCGACCGCTACGGTCGAAGGTTCGAATCCTGCCTCAGGCATGGATGTGTGTGATGTCCTTAGGTTAGTTAGGTTTAATTAGTTCTAAGTTCTTGGCGACTGATAACCTC
This sequence comes from Schistocerca americana, assembly GCF_021461395.2. Classification (NCBI taxonomy): domain Eukaryota; kingdom Metazoa; phylum Arthropoda; class Insecta; order Orthoptera; family Acrididae; genus Schistocerca; species Schistocerca americana. The sequence goes on along the minus strand of NC_060125.1, from coordinate 525,272,111 downwards.
AGAAGTTAAGTCGCATAGTGCTCAGAGCCATTTGAACCATTTTTTAATTCGAATACATATCATTAGTCTTGTTTTAGTTTTGTTGAAGTTCATCTCACATCCTACTTTTAACACAAAGTCAATCCTATTTACTTGCTGTTTCACGTCCTTTTCCGTATATGGCAGAATTACAATGTCATCGACAAACCTCAAAGTTTTTGTTCCTTCTCCCTGAATTTTAATTCCTACTCGATTATTTTTCCTTGACTGTTTCCTCAATGTACAGTTAAATAACATCGAGGCTAGGCTACAACCCTGTCTCACTCTCTTCTCAACCACTGCAACCCTTTCATGCCCCTCGACTCTTCTAATTGCTGTCTGGTTTCTGTATAAATTGTAAATAGCTTGTATTTTACCCCTAATACCTTCAAAATTTCAAAGAGTATATTACAGCCACCGCTGTCGAAAGCTTTCTCTAAATTTACAGATGATATAAACACTGAGTTTGCCTTTCCTTAACGTGTCTTCTAAGATAAGTCGTAGGGTCCGTATTGCCTCGTGTGTTCCTACATTTCTCCGTAATCCATACTGATCGCCCCCGAGGTCGGATTCTGCTGGTTTTTGTCATTCCTCTCTACTATTTTATAGCTATGAATTTTTAAACGTATAGTTCGGTAATATTCACGCCTGGGAGCACCTGCTTTGTTTGGAATTGTAATTATTACATTCTTCCTGAAGTCTGGGGGTATTTAGAATGTCTCATACATCTTTCACACCAGATGGAAGAGTTTTGTCATGGCTGACTCCCCCAAGGCTATTAATAGTTCTTGTGGAATGTCGTCTACACCAGAGGCCTTGTTTCGACTTAGGTGCTTCAGTTCTCTGTCAAATTCTTCTCGCAGTATCATCTCTTCCAACTCATCCTCGTCTGTTTACCCTTTCCTTCCTGTAATATTGTCCAATAGCCTCTCCGTATACTCGTTCCACTTTTCAGATTGACTTTCTCTTCTTTCCGAAAGCGTCGTAAATTTTTCTTCACTTTCTGTAGTGATATACGCTTCTATATCATTACATTTGTGCTTCAGCAATCCCTGCGTAGCCATTTTGGACTTCTTGTCAATCCATATTTTAGACATTTGTATTCCATTTTGCTTGCTTCACTTGCTTCATTTTTATATTTTCTCCTTTCATCAACTAAATTCATTATCTCCGTGGTATCCAAGGGCTTTTGCTAGTCCTTGTCTTTTTACCTATTTGATCATTTCCTGCCTTCACTGTTTCGTTTCTCAAAGTTACCCATTCGTCTTCTATTATATTCCTTCCCTCTTTGTAGTCAATCGTTGACTAATGCTCCCTCTGAAACACTCAACAAACTTGTATTTTCAACTTATCCATGAACAAACTCTGGTATTTGCAACTTATCCATGTCCCATCTCCTTAATTTCCTATCTTTTTAGAATTTCTACAGTTCAAATCTGCAGTTCATAGCCAATAGACTGTGACCAGAGACCGCATCTGCTCCTGCAAATGTCTTGCAATTTAAGAACTGGTCCCGAGATCTCGGTCTACCCTTTAAATAACGAATCACTGACAGTGGAGAAAGTATCTTTCGGAACGGTGAAGCTAGCGGAAGGGGAACCTTTTCTCTTTGCTTGCATTAGGAGCGCAAGTAGTGAATGTACCCCAGAAGGCGGCAACAGAGTGAGCGGATGATTTTAGGCAGGACAACCTACTGAGTGCATGGAAAGTTTCGGGATACCACCACGTTGATTTCCCAAGCAGTATATGGTATTTAGATATATGAAAGGAAGAAGCGGAGGATGAAGGAAGGAAGGATAGATAACACTTGGAACGTGGAATGTCTGCACTCAGCTGCAATCAGGAAAGCTAGGAATTGCAAACCAGGAGATGAAAAGGAAAAGATTATATGCACTTGACATGTGTGAAGTGAGATGGGGAGAAACCGAGGTGGTAGAAAGTGGAGATTAAAAGCTTTTCTACACAGGAGAAATCAAGAGTGGTGAAAAGGGAGCTGGAATACTGATAGGACTGAAACTGAAAAATAAGATAATTTTGATGCAATATATTGATGGAAGATTGGTGATAGACAGCAAGGTTGATCGACAGACATAATATGAACACAGGTATATATGCCAACCAGCCAGCGTTGAAATGACGGGATGGAAGAATGTTACGAGAAGATTCGAGGACTTATAGAGAAAGAAAATAGAAATGCCTACATTATCATTATGGGAAACTGGAACTCAATGGTGTATGATGGAAGAGGCGAGAATATAGTTGGGAAATTTGGGTAAGAGCTAAGAAATGAGAGAAGTGGACGCCTAATTAGCTTCCGCGAAGAAAACTCTCCACTAGTGGGTAACACATCATTCGAAAATCACGAAAGAAGATATTACACACGGATCTCAAATTTGGATAGAGAAAGGTAGCAGTTGGACTACATGCTGATGCAGAAAAGATTTAAGAACTGTCTGAAGAATGCCGAAGCTTACCTAGGAGCAGACATAAATTCAGACCACAGCCTTTTCGTGGTACAAGTACAGGTGAAGTTGAAGAAAGTGTGGAGAGGTAAGGCTTCAGAGTTGTAAAACAGGTTTATGGAGAAATGGGAAAGCGTTAGAGTTGAAGAATGTATACATGAAGTGGATACCAATGAGAGAAGAACTTATTGACGTTTCCAAAGAAGCAATAGGTGTTATAGCCCCCAGAAGTATCAGGTTGGAAAAGCTGGAAGAATAAAGAAAGTGGAAAAACATGAAAAATGAAGAAGACAAAAAGAAGTACAAGAAACTGAATAATGGATTAAGAAGACAAACTGAAGAAGCAAAAAAGATTGATGAAAGAGAAATGCGAGAAAATAGAGAAAATGGGGAGAGAGGGATAGTAGTAAAATGACGTACAGATTGGCTACGGAGAAGATGAAATAGAAAGCGCAGATGGCACATTAGTTGAAGAACCACAGGAGGTTTTGAGCAGGCGGCAAGAATACATAGAATGTCTGTATAAGATGGATCAAATACCAATTAAAATCAAGATTGAAGGGTAGGAATACGTTCCAGAAAATGGAAAGGAGTACAGCAGAAGTAGAAAAGGCACTGAAGGAGATGAGGAATCGGAAGGCATGTGGAATAGATAACTTTCTGGCAGTAGTGTTAAAGCGTGGGGGAACAGGGGAAGGTAGGAAACAATCTACCCTTCTAATGAGATACACGGCAAAGGAGAATGACCTGATAACTTTCTTGCAACAATAGTGATACCAACTAAGAAAAACAGAAATATCAAAAAATGTAAAAAACGTAGGACTATCAACCTAATTTCTCATTCAAATAAAATATTGCTGAGTGTGTTGATAAAAGACTGTACGGCAAGCTCGATAGATGGATTGGAGGAGGACTGATCGGATTTAGAAGAGGAAAAGGAACAAGACGTGCTATTAGCCTATTAAGAATCATAGGGGAAAGATGAATGAGGTGTTGATAGTCGTGGGATACCACCTTTCATCGTGTCGAACTCCCTTTTGTCCGGCGTAGTTCAACAACTCGACGTGGTATGGACTCAACAAGTTGTTGGAAGTCCCCCGCAGAAATATTGAGCCTCGCTGTCTCTATAGCCGTCAACAATTGAGAAAGTGTTGCCGGTGCTAGATTTTGTACACAAACTGACCTCTCGACTATGTCTCATAAATGTTCGATGGGATTCCCTTCACGCTATATGGTTAGGCAGATCATCCGCCGCCCGCATCTCGTGGTCGTGCGGTAGCGTTCTCGCTTCCCACGCCCGGGTTCCCGGGTTCGATTCCCGGCGGGGTCAGGGATTTTCTCTGCCTCGTGATGGTTGGGTGTTGTGTGCTGTCCTTAGGTTAGTTAGGTTTAAGTAGTTCTAAGTTCTAGGGGACTGATGACCATAGATGTTAAGTCCCATAGTGCTCAGAGCCATTTTTGAGATCATCCGCCACATTTCGCCGCACTATCCTAATGCATACGTCCCACATTGATTTCTGTAGTTTTTCCAAGCAGTTTTGCTTGTTGTTAGCACTGACAATTCTACGCAAACTCAACTGCGATCGATAGTTAAGTGAAGACCGTCTGCCACTGTGTTATCTGTGGTGAGTGGTGATGCCTGAAATTTGATATTCTCGGAACACTTTTGACAATGTGGATATCGAGCTACTGAATTCCCTAACGATTTCCAAAACGAAATGTACCATGCGTCTAGCTCCAACTACCACTCCGTGTTCAAAGTCTGGTAATACCCGTCGTGCAGCAGTAATCACATCGGAAACCTTTTCACATGAATCACCTGAGTAAAAATGACAGCTTCTCCAACGCACTGCCCTTTTATATCTCTTGTACCCGACACTACCGTCATCTGCATACGTGCAAGTCACTAACCCATGACTTTTGTCGTCTCAGTGTATACTGGCAAAGGTAGAGAAATGTAAGCTTTCGATAGAATTCGGTGGAACAAGCGGATGGTTATTTTGAGGGGGAAAAGGGTAGATTGGAGGTAGAGTCGACTGGTGCAGAATCTCTGTCTGCAGCAGCAAGTAAGAATAAGGAATGGAGATGAAATGTCTGAAGGAAGCAGTATTGGAAGGGGCTTTAGACGAGGTTGTTGCCTCCCCCCTTTATTGTTCAATTTACACCTGGAAGAGATTATTGCATTTTGCTTAGATGGAAAAAAGAGGATTGTGTATTGGTAGAAAGAGAATAGAATGTAGAAGATTTGCTGCTGAAATTGTTTTAGTGGAATAAAGTGAACGAACTGTAAATAAAATGCTAAAATATGCGAACGAAATTAGTGTGGAATATGGCAGATGTGGGCAAACAGCAGACCCCCCCACACGGCTACTTGCTCCCCCTAATGTGCGGCCCGTCAAGACAGTCGAATTTTTGTGTAACACTTTATACCTTTTCTGAAAGGCAGAATTAAATAATGTATGCAATCATTTTAAAAGGTGCGGCCCTCCGCTATCTACTGCTTCCACAGAGTGGCCCCAGAACCAAAACTATTGCTAACCCCTGGAATGTGGGATGAGAGTCACTGCTGGAAAAACGAAGAGTGTGGTGATAGGCGAAGGAAGGAGGCAAAGGAAGGAGACTGGCAAATATTAAGGTAGGATAAGCTATTATTGGCCAGGTAAGAGCATTTAAATAACTTGGAAGTACGATCATCGAAGATTTGAGATGTTATCACAAGATGAAAACTCGCAGACTTGGCAAGTGTTTTATCTGAAGTATAGCACTTTATGTGGCAGAAACGTGGACACTGAGACGAGAGAATTAATAACAGCTAGAAGCATTTGAGATGTGGATGTAGGGAGAGTGGAGATGGTAAGGCAGATGGAAAGATCGAAACGAAATAGTGTTCGAAAGGGTTAGTGAGATGTGCAGCAGTTTATAAGAGAAATGAAAAAGAGTTGGGTGGGATATTCGTTGAGATGGGAATGCTTGACAACATATGTTTTGGAAGGCTTAGTTTGTGGGAGGAGATTGAGAGGATGGAAGATATTCAAGATGATAGTCGACGTAAAAGGAAGGGAAAATCACGCGGACCTGAAGAGCATAAGGAAGACGACAGGAGAGCATGGAGAGTTACCACGTGAAAATCTGCCCTTGTTCAGAATACTAGTCGTGATGAAGACGAATCAATGCGAAACTTTCTGGAGTCTCCAGGCCTTATCCTCGTATACAATCCTTTTTCATTATTCTCCAAATCTCTTCCACGTATACAACCTTGTTTCATGATTCTTAAGACAAGTGTTAGCGATAAGTAAATCATCCTCTTTGCAGAATTCTACCAGGAGGCTTCCTCTTTCATTCCTCTCCCCAGTTCACATCCTCCTACTGCTGAATAATTTCTTTTATCTCTTCATACATTTCTTCATTCTCGTCATCTGCATTGTTGGCAGCCATATAATCTTGTACTAATCAGCGAAAAAACAGTCTAGATCGCGACGGTTATTTGATTAAAATGACCGGTTTCGGCTTAGGCCAACTTCAGAATAGCACCATCAGCTGAAGTTGACGATGTCTGGAATGGTCAGTAGACTTCTATCACTGAAACTTTTTCAGCGACTGAGATCCACTGGCTGTTCTAGACATCGTCAGCTTCAGCTGATGATCTACGACTAGTCCGAAACCGGTCATTTTAATACGATAACCATGGCGGTCTACACTGGTTTTTCGCTGATTTTACCTAGCTTACAAGGTTGCTGTTTTCCAAAATTGGTATACTACAGTGGTGGACGTTGGCTTCGTGTTTATCTGGGCTATGCGTTCACTATGCTGTTCATAGCAGCTTACCAGCATTCCTATTTTCTTAGTCATTATTATACCTACTCCTGCATTACCCCTACGAGAATTTTGTATTTATAACCCTTTATCCACCTAACCAGACATCCTGTTCCTCCAGCCATCGAATGCCGATAACTCCCACTATAGCTCACTTGAACCTATCCATCTCCGTTTTTAAATTTTATGACATACCTGCCCGACTGAGGGGTCTAAATTCGACTCTCCGACCCGTAGAATACCAATCTTGTTTTTACTGTTGCAGATATCCTCCTGAGCCATATCGTCCCCTTCCCCCCTCCCCCTCACCACGGAATTCAAAATGGGATACTATTTTACCTCCGGATTATTATACCCAAGTTTTGGAAGTTTTGACTCTTGAATTTCTTTGTTGTCACATAGTCCACACCCGTTTTATTTGTTTGTTCTCATTTCTGTGAGACGTCTATGTGGTATTTCGCCTGTTCTCATTATTCATCAGGTTTACTTGCGACGGTAACGTTCTTACCACATCACTCATATTCTATAACCATTGTATAGTGTGACCACTGGCATGACTACAGAAAGAGAACAAACATTGCATTGACCGAACGGACAGTTGCGAAAAAAAAAATTGCCACGAGGGAATTTTGGACACAGCTCGCCTGCGTTGCAATCCACCACGGTGATCACTTACCCACGACGTCACAGCTGGTCAGCTCTGCTCAATATTACCTTTGTTAAGCTTGGACTCTTCACTGTTTCTATTTCGCTTTTTTTTCACAATTCAGTACAATTTCTTCCTGTTTCCATGCTTGATCTGTGTTCAGCTTTTGACGGGCTAGCTATCCACTGGGCCATCTTACCACTAAATCTGAGGAGAGTCCTATGGGGAGTTTCCCTCGTCAGTATTAGCACAGCAAGGCCATGTTGGTTGATGCTACAAGACCAGGTCACTCAATCATTCACACAGCTTCGACCTATCCACACTCGCTTATTAGGTGTTAAATAATAACATATAAGCAGGAAGATTAAAAGAGACAAACACACAATAGGCAGTGATGTAAGTACTATTTTGTGGGACAGCCTTATTATAAAAAAAGGACTCCCAAAGTTATTAGTAAAATCTAGAGAAAGTTAAATTTTCTCATTTGAATAATTAATGAACTAACGCGTTCTTTAATGATCGTAGGCATTCTTGGACTCAAAAAAATCACCATTTAAGACTGGAACACTCTAGAAGATGGATATTCTGAATATGAATAATTTTTGAAATATGAAGGTTTTTGGAAAAAGTAAAGCGTTTGTCGGTAAGATGAAAATGGGGCTGTCAATAGAGCTATAAAAACAAGTGTTTGGTCATAGAAAATTGCACCTTCAACTGTTTTGCATGTGTAGTAATTCATGAATATTTATTCAGTAAAAGTATTTCCATGTAGAAAAACTATAATATTATTCTTAGTAACTGAGAAATTGTACAGTTAATAATAAAGTTTTAAGAATCACCACTTGGATAAGAAATTGCATAGTTCGAGTTACTTATGTATGTGCAATATTTACAACACGCGGCAGGATATAACAGAAAACAGCCTGTATTCAGGTAGGGAAAGGCATAAGAATAAGTGGGAAGGATCCAATTCGCTGTGTTAAAAACGGACATTTGGTGTCCGGTACCTCGTAACATGCCACGGCTCACAACGGCACATATAGCCTGCACGTTTTCAATTGGCCAAACAACATTCGAACTAGACGCTAGTTGCCTGAAGACGTGTAGTGTGGTTCGACGACACGCGATTTTTCTTCTTTTCAAATGATGAAAGGCGTTGAGTTCACCGATGAATCAATAAGAGGTGCTCTTAAGTGGCATTTATGAAATGAGTGGAGCCCTGAGCTATATCCTGATGGCTAAAAGAGCCACACGCAAATGGAAATGCTATCTGACATTACAGTCAAAGTAAAAGATTGGATCGCCACTAAATAGCCGCATGACAAACAAGAGGTTCGACTGAGTTGGAAAATTAATTAATTTAGTCATAAGACAAATTCATAAAAGAACACTCGTTGTACTGTCACTCATTAAAAAATTGGATATAATTATTAATATGATCCAGGGATTGTTCACATCAATCAAATATTAAAATAAAGTAAAAAGTGTGGGAACACGATGAATAAGAGTAGCTTGCAGCGACATTCCTGAAAACAAATTCTATTCTAAAGAATCTGGTTTAAATAAAAAGGGAACACTAATTATTGGACCTGTGGGCATGGAAATGCTGTGGATGGACTAACAAGGAAACTACAAGGTAAACGGCGTAGGTAAAGGAGACGTAACGTCGGTACTGGATAAGACATGAAACAAAATTATTTATTTTTCAAGACATTGATATACGACATCTGTACAACTGCTGTTGCCTGGTAACTGCGTGCGATTGCTCGTGAAACCCTACACGATTCATAACAGAATCTGTTAATTTAGAATCGCGGTCGTAATTAGAGGGATGCAGGAAATATTTAATACTCGCTTTCAGCCCACATTCACTCAAAGAACAGCAAGGACAGCTCCAACACGAACATGTAACGAAGCTAGGAGGTTTGTCCCGCTGTGTTGAGATATGATTAAATAAAAGAGTTAATCTGTACATGTAGATTAAAACTAAAGAAACTGCAAAAAGGTGGGCTTTAAGGAGATGGGACCTGGATAAACTGGAAGAACCAGAGGTTGTACAGGGTTTCAGGGAGAGCATAACGGAACAATTAACAGGAATGGGTGAAAGAAATACAGTAGAAGAAGAATGGGTAGCTTTGAGGGATGAAATAGTGAAGGCAGTAGAGGCTGAAATAGGTAAAAAGATGAGGGCTAGTAGAAACCCTTACGTAACAGAAGAAATATTGAATTTAATTGATGAAAGGAGAAAATATAAAAATGCAGTAAATGAAGCAGGCAAAAATGAATACAAACGTCTCAAAAATGATATCGACAGGAAGTGCAAAATGGCTAAGCAGGGATGGCTAGAGAACAAATGTAAGGATGTAGAGGCTTATCTTACTAGGGGTAAGATAGATATTGCCTACAGGAAAATTAAACAGGCCCTTGGAGAAAGGGGAACCACTTGCATGAATATCAAGAGCTTTGATGGAAACCCAATTCTAAGCAAAGAAGGGAAAGCAGAAAGGTGGAAGGAGTATATAGAGGGTCTATACAAGGGCGATGTACTTGAAGACAATATTGTCGAAATGGAAGAGGATGTAGATGAAGATGAAATGGGAGATATGAAACTGCGTGAGGAGTTTGACAGAGCACTGAAAGACCTGAGTCGGAACAAGGCCCCCGCAGTAGACAACATCCCATTAGAACATTGGGAGAGCCAGTCCTGACAAAACTCTACCATCTGGTGAGCAAGATGTATGAGACAGGCGAAATACCCCCAGACTTCAAGAAAAATATAATAATTCCAATTCCAAAGAAAGCAGGTGTTGACAGATTTGAAAATTATCGAACTGTCACTTAAACAAGTCACAGCTGCGAAATACTAACGCGAATTCTTTACAGACGAATGGAAAAACTGATAGAATCCGATCTCGGGGATGATCAGTTTGGATTCCGTAGAAATGTTGGAACACGTCAGGCAATACTGACCCTGCGACTTATCTTAGAAGAAAGATTAAGGAAAGGCAGACCTACGTTTCTAGCATTTATAGACTTAGAGAACGCTTTTGACAATGTTGATTGGAATACCCCCTTTCAAATTCTGAAGGTAACAGGGGTAAAGTACAGGGAGCGAAAGGCTATTTACAATTTGTACAGAAAGCAGATGGCAGTTATAAGAGTCGAGGGGTATGAAAGGGAAGCAGTGGTTGGGAAGGGAGTAAGACAGGGTTGTAGCCTCTCCTCGATGTTATTTAATCTGTATATTGAGCAAGCACTAAGGGAAATGAAAGAAAAGTTCGGAGTAGGTATTAAAATCCATGGAGAAGAAATAAAAACCTTGAGGTTCGCCGATGACATTGTAATTCTGTCAGAGACAGCAAAGGACTTGGAAGAGCAGTTGAACGGAATTGACAGTGTCTTGAAAGGAGGGCATAAGATGAAAATCAACAAAAGAAAAACGAGGGTAATGGAATGTAGTCGAATTAAGTCGGGTGATGCTGAGGGAATTAGATTAGGAAATGAGACACATAAGTAGTAAAGGAGTTTTGCTGCTCTCTGGGGAACAAAATAACTGATGATGGTCGAAGTAAAGAGGATATAAAATGTACACTGGCAATGGAAAGGAAAGCGTTTCTGAAGAAGAGAAATTTGTTATCATCGAGTATAGATTTAAATGTCAGGAAGTCTTTTCTGAAAGTATTTGCATGGAGTGTAGCCATGAACGGAAGTGAAACGTGGATGATAAATAGTTTAGACAAGAAGAGAATAAAAGCTTTCGAAATGTGGTGCTACAGAAGATTGCTGAAGATTAGATTGGTAGATCACATAACTAATGAGGAGATATCGAATAGAATTGGGGAGAAGAGGAGCTTGTGGCACAACTTGACCAGAAGAAGGGATCGGTTGGTAGGACATGTTCTGAGACATCGAGGGATCACCAGTTTAGTACTGGAGGGCAGCGTGGAGGGTAAAAATCGAATAGTGAGACCAAGAGATGAATACACTAAGCAGATTCAGAAGGATATAGGCTGCAGTAAGTACTGGGATATGAAGAAGCTTGCACAGGATAGAGTAGCATGGAGAGCTGCATCAAACCAGTCTCAGAACTGAAGACCATAACAACAACAACAACAATCTGAACATCACGGTTGCTTTTAAAGTTGAACCTCTGTTTGGAGAAACCGCCTCAACGAATGCCACACATACACGATTATGCGCTTAACATGAAATCACAAACCACAAATAAAACTGAATAATCTGGACAGGATATATTTAGTATTCCATAATCAGAGCAATAAGTAAACTTTAGGACAGAGACAGGGGGCCGCAGAAAAGTTAGGCTGACAGATAACTTGTGTGGCCACGTGGTTGGGGGAGAAACAATTTCTACGTACCGTGGCCAAATTTTAGCAACATTAAACCACGCAGCCGCGAACAATTAATATTTTACAGAGGTCACACTGGAATAGACAAAGGGTAATGGCAGACGGCCAACGAACTCTAATATTAACCCACGTGGATGGTTTCCAACGGACATGTGGTATGAAACAAAGGAAATTCCCGAAGAGGCAAAATTTATCAAGATTAGAATGTATACACACGCAGTCGCAGGCACACAAACATTCACACTGACCCGGGAACACACTTCCGATGTGAGATCGTTTCAACATATGCAACACCTTTGTGCTACGTTCTTCTTATGGACCAAAGTCTACATTAGGACTCAAACTGAAAGTCTGCAAAAGCCTTGTATTCCTTGCTGCGACCCAGCAAAACAATCTTTATGAGACAAACACGAGTCCTAAAGCTAAAAGCTCCCCTGTTGCTATGAGACAACGCGCCACGCGGCTAAATAAACTAACCAACCTAGAAGAGACCTTGGCTGCAGACCCTCGGAGTGCTGGAAGCAGACTGCCCATTTCACACTAAAATTTCTCCCACACAACCACATGGCCAGGAAAATCCACAGATGAGGCTTCCGCCACCAACCTAACACCGGTAACTTTCACACAGGGGGAACAAACCTCTTAGTCTACCTAAAATCTACAAGGGGTGGCCATTCTGTAAGACTACTGCTGATTCTCTGCAGCAGACTAAACCACCGTCAAGAAAAAGAAAACACACCAGAATTCATGCCACAGAGTTTTGGAAAAGGAGAACAAGGGATAAACATTTTATGGAATAATAGTCATGAGTTGGGTTACATATAAACATATGGAAGACTTATAATGGCGTTATAGACGCATTTGCAAGTCTGAAAAGAACCAACATAACAACCATATGATGCTTGCAAGTCGTAGAGAGAAACAGGCTACAGCTGGACTGAATCATAGCTGTCTTCTCCGGTACGAAATTTAGCAACGAAAACACCCGAATTGTTCTGTAGGATGCAAAGTGCACTGGAAAGCAAATAAAATGATAATGAAAGAGAACTATAGGACCCTTTCAACGTTTTACCCAGAAATGTGTGGAGGATGTAATTTCGGCCGGAGGCGGTTATGGCCGGCCGGTGTGGCCGAACGGTTCTAGGCGCTTCAAAAAAATGGTTCAAACGGCTCTGAACACTATGGGACTTCACATCTATGGTCATCAGTCCCCTAGAACTTAGAACTACTTAAACCTAACTAACCTAAGGACAGCACACAACACCCAGCCATCACGAGGCAGAGAAAATCCCTGACCCCGCCGGGAATCGAACCCGGGAACCCGGGCGTGGGAAGCGAGAACGCTACCGCACGACCACGAGATGCGGGCTAGGCGCTTCAGTCTGGTACCACGCGACCGCTACGGTCGCAGGTTCGAATCCTGCCTCGGCCATGGATGTGTGTGATGTCCTTAGGTTAGTTAGGTTTAAGTAGTTCTAAGTTCTAGGGAACTGATGACCTCAGATGTTAAGTCCGATAGTGCTCAGAGCCATTTGAACCATTTGGAGGCAGTTATGTGTTGTTTCGGGAATGTTTCCGGCATCATTGTCTGACCACTTCATTCAGTATATCTTGAACACGAACCAGGACGTTTGTTTGCACATTCTCTGTGACGAAATATTGCTCTTTCTTGTACGTAATGATGATGATTGTACTGTTGCCACTCCCGGATTCCAAGATTTATAGCCACGTGGCACTTCGACTATTAGCTAAATCTCTGAGCCCATCATCAACGACTCTTCATGATCCATTGGTAAGTGGTTTTCCGCGGACTATATGAGGCACAAACCAAGTGGGCGTCACGCAGAGCAAATTCAACAAAAATTCAGAAATTCTTATGCTAAGTGTGATTAAGGTATAACTCTATCAGGCAGACCCACAGTTATAATTGATCATTACTGCTATCAGCGGTTCTGCACATTCTTTATTGGTATAGTTCCTGAATGAAATTTTGGGTGGTTCTAATTTCGGTTCCAGACAGTTTGTGTGTCTGTGTGTGTGTGTGTCGCGCGCTGGCCATGTTTCAGTTAAATCTCGATCTTTCGAAGATATTCGCCCTCTTTTTCATGCTGGCTGCCCAGACCGACATGAGTGTCTCATGTAGCAGTGGTCTGACTTACTATTAGTGAAGTGGCGTCATGAACTGACTGTGACCTTTCCTCGTCCTTGCAGAGCCACCTTCCCCCGCCTACCCCCCTCCCCTTCCCCTCCTCTTCCAACCCAGAGCAAGAATTACTGACTGAAAGGAGAACGGAGAACGCCTCCATCGCCAGCCCTTCGAAATCATGTGCGTAGTTTTGGTTCTTTGTGAATGTTTCGTTTCTAACGTCCCGTCCGAGACTCTCCTACGATCATATATTTAAATTTACTAGTGCGTATCCGAACCTCAACCTCTTCTTTTCGTCATAGGTCACAGTAAGACAAAGCTGGTGGTAAGATATTCACATCATCAAAGCAGTTTTTATGCTCTTTAGTGAAGCTATGTTCTGCTATCGTTCGTTTTTCAAAGCTTCTGAATTAAATACGACATTCATGCTCAGTTTAGTTGTCGAAGACGCTGCGGGAACGTATGGCCCGAGTAATTTTCAACAGCTTCACACGGCAGGTTCTACATACCAAATACTCTCAGACAACGGCAGTCTTTTCCCACATTTGTGCATGCCAATCATGCCCCAGGTGATGTCCAGCGGCCGTAACCAGATCACTACTATATAAGAGACGTAGCAGGTGCTCCTGACGAAGAAGATGGTATCTTTGAATGCTCGCGTGGCTTAAACACCGAGAAACACTACTTTTGGGGGCTTATCCGTTCTGAGTGTCAGAAATAGCCGTCCACACGACCGCATCACCTAATGAAGAAATGCCGTAGAATGTACATTCTGCACGGTTAGTCAGTAAAATTTCAATTTTTTTAAGAACTCTTATTTATCTCCAATGTTGCAGACATTTACTCTACTGTCTTTTTTTTTTTCAGAGAGGAAATGAGAGTATGTTTGTGTTATTTGTTTGCCAAATAGAAGACCCCTGAGCATATAATAAGGGTTTGTGGAATGAAGGCATTAAAGGGGCTGTTCCATAGGGTGGAATGGGATACAAATAATGTATGAATGGTGATTATATTGTAATTGACTGTGAAACTGAGAATAATTGAATATTTCAGGAAGATTTGTGTATGAAAAGGAGTTAATTATTAAGGGGTGTTTAAAATCCATCTATACTGCTACTTAGCTCATGTATATCACTATCTGTATTTCCTTTTGTCTGGGATGAAATACACTCCTGGAAATGGAAAAAAGAACACATTGACACCGGTGTGTCAGACCCACCATACTTGCTCCGGACACTGCGAGAGGGCTGTACAAGCAATGATCACACGCACGGCACAGCGGACACACCAGGAACCGCGGTGTTGGCCGTCGAATGGCGCTAGCTGCGCAGCATTTGTGCACCGCCGCCGTCAGTGTCAGCCAGTTTGCCGTGGCATACGGAGTTCCATCGCAGTCTTTAACACTGGTAGCATGCCGCGACAGCGTGGACGTGAACCGTATGTGCAGTTAACGGACTTTGAGCGAGGGCGTATAGTGGGCATGCGGGAGGCCGGGTGGACGTACCGCCGAATTGCTCAACACGTGGGGCTTGAGGTCTCCACAGTACATCGATGTTGTCGCCAGTGGTCGGCGGAAGGTGCACGTGCCCTTCGACCTGGGACCGGACCGCAGCGACGCACGGATGCACGCCAAGACCGTAGGATCCTACGCAGTGCCGTAGGGGACCGCACCGCCACTTCCCAGCAAATTAGGGACACTGTTGCTCCTGGGGTATCGGGGAGGACCATTCGCAACCGTCTCCATGAAGCTGGGCTACGGTCCCGCACACCGTTAGGCCGTCTTCCGCTCACGCCCCAACATCGTGCAGCCCGCCTCCAGTGGTGTCGCGACAGGCGTGAATGGAGGGACGAATGGAGACGTGTCGTCTTCAGCGATGAGAGTCGCTTCTGCCTTGGTGCCAATGATGGTCGTATGCGTGTTTGGCGCCGTGCAGGTGAGCGCCACAATCAGGACTGCATACGACCGAGGCACACAGGGCCAACACCCGGCATCATGGTGTGGGGAGCGATCTCCTACACTGGCCGTACACCACTGGTGATCGTCGAGGGGACACTGAATAGTGCACGGTACATCCAAACCGTCATCGAACCCATCGTTCTACCATTCCTAGACCGGCAAGGGAACTTGCTGTTCCAACAGGACAATGCACGTCCGCATGTATCCCGTGCCACCCAACGTGCTCTAGAAGGTGTAAGTCAACCTCCCTGGCCAGCAAGATCTCCGGATCTGTCCCCCATTGAGCATGTTTGGGACTGGATGAAGCGTCGTCTCACGCGGTCTGCACGTCCAGCACGAACGCTGGTCCAACTGAGGCGCCAGGTGGAAATGGCATGGCAAGCCGTTCCACAGGACTACATCCAGCATCTCTACGATCGTCTCCATGGGAGAATAGCAGCCTGCATTGCTGCGAAAGGTGGATATACACTGTACTAGTGCCGACATTGTGCATGCTCTGTTGCCTGTGTCTATGTGCCTGTGGTTCTGTCAGTGTGATCATGTGATGTATCTGACCCCAGGAATGTGTCAATAAAGTTTCCCCTTCCTGGGACAATGAATTCACGGTGTTCTTATTTCAATTTCCAGGAGTGTATATTTAAAGTTTTGGTTTGCTTTTTAGATCTAAAACAGTTCGTAACAGATGTTATTGATGTGTGGTTTTTACTTATACAATTCTTTCCTGATTTGCTCTTATATCTCAAAGTATCGTCCGCTAACACACTTCGCTGGTATTCTTACCTAGGGCATTGATGTGTTTTGATTAATTTCATGTTGTTTCGCTGCACAACCCATTTCTTGAATTTAAATGCAACGAAATACAGCATGACCAGTGTTTGTTTAAAGGTCGCCTGGCTAAATATCTGCCAAGGTGTTTTGGGTTTGTAGTGTTGTAATCTTAATTACTAGTCGTACTCTTCCCTTTATCTTAAAATGTTCTCTTGATGTGTGGTTTTACCATATATGAAGGGCTTATTTCAATAGTGGTACAAGTCCATTTTTGTTCATCTTGTGATACAGAGCCCTAAAGGTAAATGAGCGCTGAAAAATCTGCAGTTGGGATACCAGAAATATTCAAGCATATGGCTTCTTGCTAGAAATTACCCTTTCTTTCTGTTTGTTTGAATCATTAGTTTCAGAAGCATTATAGGCAGAAAAGTGGATGTAATGGACTTGTACCACTAGTGAAAGAAGCCCTTCGTATGTGGTCTGTACTTTTATTTATATTTATGCCCATTTATTTAATATGTAAGTGCGATGAAGGATCATTGTAGAGTTGAAGATGAAAATGATGAGTGGGTGCGGGCAGGCAAAGGTGAGCGGAGGTTGTGAACAGTGAATGCATAGTAGGGGAGGAGACAATGAGACGGTAATGAGATGGAAAAGGGAGCAGGGAAGATGCAAATGCCAAATGAGAGGTTATAATGAGAGAGAGAGAAACATATGGAGAGGAAGTATTATTTTTGTTAGCTGAATTGTTCATTGTCTTTTTGTAATATCTGCTTTCCAATGTTCATCTGGTCATTATAGAACTATGTATCGTGTGAGTGTGTGTCTGTGTGTGCGGAGGGGGGGGGGGGGGTCTGTTTGTATCTGTGTGTGTGCACGCCTACGTGTGTGTATGGTAGATTTCTTGAAAAGTGAGGGCATGTATGTTTTTACCGATTTTAGTGATGCCCATATTTTTTTGCTTCTGCGCTCGGCCTGCAAATGTTGATCTGCAGGTTTGTACTGTTTTTCTACACGCTGATGTATTCTGTATACCTTTTGTTAAAGATCCTGTCAGTCATGCCGACATAGATCACAGTTTCTGAAAATTCAGCTGGTGGATACCAGACGGTATCTGTCTGGTTTATGTTTCAGTTTTGGGCAGTATTGGATTATTCGTTGTGAATACAATGTTTATACCATGTTTTTTTAATATATTACCTATTCTTTATGTGTGTTTGCTGTAGTAAGTTATTTAATGTTTTTTTTTCTTTTAATTATGTTGCTTTTATTATTTTTATCATCATATTGATCTGTGGCGGTATTGTGTCTGCATTTATGGGTTTACATGATTTTGTTTCTTTGCTTCTACTTTTGTGTTTTTATATTTCCGTTAATTTTATCTACTGGTGATTTTTGTATCCATTTTTAATGGTATCCATTTCATAATGACTACCTCTTTTTAATAATCATAAGTATTTAGGGGAATCTTATTGAGTTTGTTTAAAATGTTTCTGACTGCAGCTTCTTTGTGATTCTGTGGGTGGTTTGAGTATGTATTTATCATTGTGTCTGTGGTTATTGATTTTCTTTATATGTCAATAGCTTGGTAATGATCGTCTTTTTATGGTTGTATCCAGAAAGCAAGTTTTTTTCATATTATTTTTTCATTAGAAACTTTATGTTCTTGTGTGCTGTATTTATGTCTTTGTGCAGTTGTTGAATTTTGGTCTGTGGTTCATCTGCCATGCATATTACGTCATCCTCGTACTTGGACCAGAAGAGAAAAAATCTTTATTTTTTATTAAATGTACGTGTGTTAGTTTCTCTCTAAAGTTCATGGAGGTGTTGGCTTGTTTTAATGTCAAGAAATGGGTTATACTACAAACCAACATGAAATTAAGCCACAGATATCAATGCTCTAACAGGAATACCAATGAAATGTACAAGCGGACAACACCTCCAGATGTAACCGGAAATCATGGAAAAATTATGTAAGTAAAAATCGCATATTAATATCGTTTTTAAGGAACTGTTTAACATTTTGAAACCAAACAAAAATTGTACGTACGCTTTATTCCATACCACTAACAACTTTTTATATGAAGAAAACGAAACGCCTATGATAAGAGAAAGACGCATTGTTCACTTTCTTTATTGTTTTCCACATCTTTAATAAATCGTAGAACTGTCATATTGTAACATGTGAAGCTGCTCTACAATATATTTTTAATTGAATGACCTGTTTCGGCCAGAGACCACTTTACGCTACAAATTGTTAACAGCAGGTGTTTCATATATACTTGTGTATTATAAAACAAGTTCCAAAATATATGTGTAAATAGTATTTTGAAATGCAAGGGTTAATACATGGAGAAAACTTAAAAATAAATTATACAGACGCTTTACATGTTACATAACACCAGCTCTAAGAATATTTGAGTAGTTGCAAAGAAATATTTTAAATATCGTTAATGATTGTAATTTTGTAAAGCCGCTACAAGCGCTGTGGCCACACAAATGAAGAAAATGAGTTAGTTTATGCATTTGACGCACATAAATGGTTATCCAGCAGAGAGCTTAATGTCAATAAATCACATCACCTGGGTTTCAAGACGTACAGTATATTTAAAGATTTGTTTTAATTACCGCTGCCTGTCACAAACTTTGTTAACTAATGCATTACTTATTTATTTAGCGACATGTTTCGAGGGAATACCTCATCTTCAGGCTAAATGGCATTACAAAAACAATTTTACAATAACGTCGAACTGATGTTACATAGTCTTTTCATAAATGGTGAGGTTATCCTGTGGAAGAAGAGAAAATTTAGTAAGAGGTGGTGTCGCTCTGGAAGCTGGACTGATGTTTGCATGAAAATGTTTTGTGATGGTCACTCGCTTTCTTCTTCTGGCGTGGCAGTCTCGCTGTGATGCGCTGAGGCGTTTCTGCCACGCCAGAACAACGAAGTGAGTGACCGTTACAAAACATTTTCATGTAAACATCAGCCCAGCTTACAAAGTAACATCGCCTCGTACAAAGTTTCTTCTTCTTCCACAGGATAACCACAGCATTTATGAAAAGACTATGTAACATCAGTATGACGTTATTGTAAAATTGTTTTTGTAATGCCATTAGCCTGAAGATGAGGTATTCCCTCGAAACATGTTGCTAAATAAATAAGCAATACAATAGTTAACAAAGTTTGTGACTGGTAGCGGTAATTTAAAGAAAAATTTTACATATTATTTGAGACAGTCACGGTCGAAAAATAGTCAAAATGCCTTCAAATTCTAGTACAGTACATTGGTTATGCATGTTATCACTTTAAGCGTAATTCATTATCAGCCCTGCTTTCAAGTTTTTCTATTATATACAGCAGTTCGGTCTTGAAATTTAACTGTATAAGTGGCAAACAATACAATTTTATCGCCAAAACGAAGGAGGTTCACAGGTATTCCATTAATTCTTTTTCGTTCTTCTGAGGCTTCTGAGAATAGTTTATTGATATGAAATCTGTAATCTATGATAAATGGAGCAAGAAATGTCAGTGCTGCATTCCGAAAGATAATTAAAGACAGAGACTATACGGTAACAACGTTAAGGAGCGAGAGCGACATGGATGTGTCTAGATGGAGATTGCAGTTCACGATAAAATCTAGAGGAGGCCTTTATCCAACAATGAACGACAGATGACTGACAATGATGATGTGAAGAAGATAATGATGGTAGTGGTGGTGGTTGTAGTAGTGGTGGTGGTGGTGATTGTTTTGGGGTGGTAGTTAAACGAGTTGTTTGTTGGCTTGACGTCCAAAACAACTGTATGGGCTGTCAGCTGAAAGATTGTAACGACAGAGAATACTGACGCTCTTTTGATCTTTCCATGATACATATAGAGAATGTGACGTACCTGACTGTATTTCACAAATGAAAGTAGATGTTCTACTGTTTCGGTTGTTATTTTAGTTTTACTTTCGTATTTTCTCATATCATATAAACATGATTTAATCCAAAACTATCTTATCATGACTGAATCGATCTGAAAAGTAAGAATAAATTAGTTTCTGCTAAAGCAAAATATATGCAGTCAACTAAAAAGCTAGTTTAGTAAGTAGTGCTTTTTAGAGCTGTTTAGTACTCCCCTCTAGGTAGATATGTACGAATTGTTTCAAATTTTCAGATGCTTTTGTCTAGAAATCCTAATCTTATCGAGAATATGGACGAGAATCCGGCAGCCTATAACTCACATCAGGTAGCGATGACAAAGAATGACGGACGCTTCTAAGGTTGAGAAATCGCTTCTTCTAAAGAGCTGTCTTTAGCGGGCTGCAAACCAACGCGCGGAGCCTTGGAGCAACGCCTGAGCGCCGTATGAAACGTATTCAGGAGTGCACGCAAAAACTTTGCGAGTGGGTGAAGTGTCCGTCTTTGTCGGGATATCAATACCATTATCGCTGGCTCTCTCCCACTGCCCGGCAAACAGTCTCGACCCAGTTCCCTGTTTTGAGAGATCACATAGCCAGGGTGGAAACGAATATGAAAGCACTTGGAATCCCGAAGGTCAGTCGTAAATAAAGGACGAAAACGCAACACCGACTGAAGCTTCTGGAAGCACATTGGGAGATGTGGTTTCGGAGGGGTACGGTTATTAAATTAAATAACAAATAAATCTAGTTAGTCGTTGCATTGAAAATAGAGACAAAACGTTAATCTTAGTACTGTAGTTTAGCGAGTGTGAAATTTCGTCAAAAAGTACTCAGCAATTTCAACCTGTTAGTTTTTTAAGACGCAGAAAAAACATTTGCATGCCTCCAAAAGGTCTATTAAGTAACACATTAACACATTATTTTAGTGCCACTAAGTTCGACAAAATGCCATCTGTCGGACTTACAACTCAAAGTAGTATAAATTACATAGCCAACATTACCGTGTGCGACGCGGTGGAAGAAAATTTGCATGAGGTACGGGATTACACCGCCCATCACACCATCATCAATATTATACGTGTTTCAGGCTACTCACTGTCAACTTTCAATGGTCCATAAATCATACTGCTTCTAGAAAAGTGATCTGCATTTCAAAATTGCACTAAAAAAAGCAAGATGAACAGGAACTGCGTGCTGCACAATTATAGTGAACTGTGAAAATGAGGACGAAAATTAACGATTATCTCCAGAACTGTAGCGATCAATAATTAATGTTCGAATGTACGTTGCTATAGAATGTGAATACTGCAGCCCACATTTAGGCATGTTGTTTTTGGTCTCAATAGACGAACAATGTAACTATAGCTTCGTGCTATTGCGCCCTTTTGCCCAGCGCTCTAAAAGGTAGTTAATTACAGGACCACATGCTTGTGGAAATGGAACACGTTGATGAACGTGTCGGTGCAGATCAGGTGCATACAGGAGGGTGGACAAAAAGATGGAAGCACCGAAACAAAACACTTTACCGGACCTAATATTGCTTAGAAAAACTGTTGGCATTCAAAATAGCTTCCAATAGTTTCAAAAGGGATAAATACAAGTCCTGTGTGGTTTTCAAGGGAATGCTATGGCATTCTCCCTGCAGTATAATGGCAAGTTCAGGTAACGATGATGGAGATGGTTAGCGATCCCCAACGTTCTTTCCAAAGTAGACCACAAAGGCTCAATAATGTTGAGGTTTGGTAACTTTGGTTTCCTCATCCTCTGGCTCACAAAACCAGTCCTGAATGATGCGAGAGCGAGAACAGGGGCCATGCCTTCATAGAACACAACGTCACCACTGGGGAACATACACTGTACCATGGGACGGACCTGATTAGCCAAAATAGTCGAAATGGCTCTGAGCACTATGGGACTTGACATCTGAGGTCATCAGTCCCCTAGAACTTAGAACTACTGACTAACCTAAGGACATCACACACATCCATGCCCGAGGCAGGATTCGAACCTGCGACCGTAGCGGTCGCGCGGTTCCAGACTGAGCGCCTAGAACCGCTAAGCCACATCGGCCGGCGCCAAAATAGTCACGTGATCCTTGAGAGTAATGCGGTCTTTCAGACTACCCATGGGACTCATGGAACATCACGATATAGCTGCCCAAATTATCACCTAACCCCCGCCATATCTCATTGTCGGAGGTAAACATACACTGTACCATGGGACGGACCTGTTTAGCCGAAAAGGTCATATGATCCTTGACAGAAATGCGATGTTCCAGACTACGCATGGGGCTCATGGAACATCACGATATGGCTGCCCAAATTATCACCTAACCCCCGCCATGTCTCATTCTTGGACGTAAACATACACTGTACCATAGGACGAACCTGATGAGCCAAAAAGGTCACGTGATCCTTGACAGTAATGTGATGTTTCAAACTATCCATGGGGCTCGTGGAACATCACGATATGGCTGCCCAAATTATCACCTAACCCCCGCCATGTCTCATTCTTGGACGTGACCAGACGTTGGAATCAGTCTGCAACCAGACTCTTCGGAACATATGACTTTCTTCCATGGCTCTATAGTTCAGGTTTTACGGATTCGACACCACTCATTCCTGTTATGGGCATCTGAAACACAGATAAGTGGTTTTGGAACTGCAGTTCGCCCTACAGTCACGTGCTTATCGAACTCCCTTCGTGTTGTTTTGGTGCTGACGAGGTCCCCAAGCGTCATTTCTGCAGTGACTTTTGCGGATGTCGTCCTCTTAATTTTGTCACGATCCTCTTCAATGAGTGTCTCCCACGATCACTTAACATATATTTCCGTCCACGTTGTGCCTTAGCAGAAGATTGTTTTTCCTCTATGCCTGTATTTGGTATAAATGCTCGGTACGCTGCCTCTCGAAACACCAAACGCTTCGGCTGCCTTACTTACGGAGGCACTCATCCTAAGATCACCAATAATTTGCCCACGTTCGAATTCACTTAGCTCTGACATAATTCACTTACAACTACACAGAATATTGTTCTGACACGACTTACACTTGCAACTTATTGAGGACGTTGGTCAGGTTTTTTCATGTCCAAACACTGGGTGGTTTTAATTAAGGTGCACTACTCGCGGATATCCAGTGCAGGCTGTAATTAATGTATGACAGCGAATCTTGGTAGATATGCTAATGTGCTAATGCGGAATCTATTTGCGCTGCAAAAAATTTGTTCCAATTTTGGCAACCAGGTGCTAATGTGGCGTTGTACACTGTTTGTATGACGTCCACGCTGTCGTTTGAGAAGCCATAATGTGATTCTACAGTGTAACCTCCCTCTTACTAATCGGCCTATCTTGCTTGCGATATAAATAAAATATGACCGTGGATCGCGTGTATGCTTGATGGATTTTTTCTAATTGTATAAGGCTATCTTTCCCGAAGAAGTGATACCGATAAGTAGAAGAAAGTGTACAACCGACCCTTCTGATGGAAAGTCTACTAAAGTTAAAAGTAGTTAACGGAACATGGCTATAATTAGGAAAATGAAAGTTATTTTATGCATTCACCCACGAACAACACTGGACGGAAAGGGGTACCACTGATCATGAATCCAAAAGTTAAACTAATGAACGAAAAGGAAATAATTAACGGTCGCCAGCCCACTAGGGCAATTTACATCCTAAATCCTGTACAAGATGATGGGAAAGAAAAACATGTATTATTAAACACTGACGTGGCAACTGAAGGTTGTCACCGTTTTTGACACTAATTTTAAGTGAGTATGTAATGATAAAGAAGACTGAGAAGTCACTCTTACGTTATGTTTGGCATTAAATTTTGAAAAAGGCAGTCGAGTAATGATTTGAAAATATGCAATTAAATGCTATGTTAGCACTGAACTTCGTTACGTGAACAACGACTTTCAGTGACCTCAGCATAACTTCATCAAATAAATTTAGAAAAAAACCAAGCACTTTTTACTTTGCCGTACTTATTACGCAAATTGGATTTCATATTATTGTCTGAACAACCGAGCCCTTTTTACTGACTTGAACAGAATTAAATACTAGATTACATACTAAACCAGACAGTCATGTGCTCCAAGCTATATGTAAAACGAATAATACTTCCGCACTCTTAATTTGTGCATTTCTTTAGATTTGGATTTTTTCCAATCATTGATTCTCAAACTTGAAAAATGAAATTGCTTTACTTTAGTCATATACTGAAAACTCTGTTGTACAACAATTAATTGAAAGTAGACTGAGGCTAAAATTCTTAGAAGAGAATTTATTCATTAATAAACTGGCTGTAACTATTCAATATGATTGTTAAGACACTCAGTTAGAATATTAGAAAGAAAAGGAACAAGGATCTTGCTTCGTAACAATGTCTGGGGGCAATGAGAACACAATCGCCCTGAGTTTAACTGATTATTATTTAAATAAATCTTATCAATCAAATCACATTCAGTTGTGCTGCTGGGTTTGCCGTTAATACTTTCTACCAATGGACAGTCTTGCTTCAATGCTGTGCATACGACGGAACTCGGAGCCGACGACGAAACTGTGTTGCTGGAACTGCTGATGTTGTTGAAGACGGTAGCATATTGTGGAGCCACGGCTAATTACAGGAAAGGGCAATCGTAATTAATACAGTCTCTTCCGCCCGTCCACGGTCCGTACTCCGGTTCTAAACATCTAACCGGCGCGCGTACATGATGCCGCCGAAAGCGGTACTCTCTAATGTGAGAGCGTTAACACCACACTTCCGCACACTACAAGCGCTGGAACCCGTCTCCCGCTCTCCCCGCGTGCTCTGCGCAACAACCCCTACCCAAAGATTTTACAACGCACAAGCACTGCTATTATCGTTGCTAGTCGATGCAAGTATCAATTCCTTTGGCTTTTTCCCAGAGCTTATAAGATTCACAGTAAAACACAGATAAATACAAAGAAACGTCAACACACTTCTACATAAATGTACACATACAGTGAAGCAATGTCCTTACTTATTAAAAGAAAGCATTTAAATTACAAATATTTACATACAATTAAAAGAAAAGTTACATATCGGTAGCAGGTGCCATGCATTCCGCATTTTCGGTGTTACAACAGTATCACTATGGAGAAGAGAGACCGTGCGCTGTTAATGAAATTGTTTTATGTGAACGGCAGCAATTACAGTCCTGCAGTGAGAGAATTTCGCAGACTGGACGGACTCAGTAGAGGCCCAATTTTATTCAAAATGGCTCTGAGCACTATGGGACTCAACTGCTGTGGTCATAAGTCCCC
Source organism: Schistocerca americana (assembly GCF_021461395.2). Lineage (NCBI taxonomy): Eukaryota > Metazoa > Arthropoda > Insecta > Orthoptera > Acrididae > Schistocerca > Schistocerca americana. Next base: position 525,246,739 of record NC_060125.1, on the reverse strand, counting down.
TAGAACTTAGAACTACTTAAACCTAACTAACCTAAGGACATCACACACATCCATGCCTGAAGCAGGATTCGAACCTGCGACCGTCGCGGTCGTGCGGTTCCAGACTGTAGCGCCTTTAACCGCTCGGCCACTTCGGCCGGCCCCAATTTTATTAAATGGTTTAAAGAAGGTGCTAATGAAATTTGAAAACTCAAGTGAACTTGTTGTGGCACCTGGAAGACAAAGGCGTTCTATTCCGGTGAAAATTACTGACGAGGTTGCTGTTGCAGTAACCGACCATGCCTGACGTTCCACGGATATTCCTGGCGGTCGTGCAGCGTCACGAGAATTGTCCACCCCGTGGTCGATAGTTTGCGGTCTGTTTTACACTGGTACCTGTACCAGATCAGACGGTACGGCAACTGAAACATCATGATCCCTAGCAACATTCTGAAATCGCTCTTAGGTTTCTGTCACGCATCGAAGTTGATGACATTGTTTTATAAAATACATTTTAGCCATCAGTTGTTTATTTGTCCCATTAGTCATCACCACGGTTATTAACCATCATCCAGGTTGTATGATACAACAGGTTAGTTGAAAGCATCACAACTAATCTGTTGTACCCTACATCCTAAATGATGGTTAATAACCGAAACCGGTAGGTGACTAATGGCACAAATAAACAGCTGATGGTTAAAATGCATTTTATAAAATACACTAATGGCCATTGAAATTGCTACACCACGAAGATGACGTGCTAAAGACGCGAAATTTAACCGACAGGAAGAAGATGCTGTGATATGCAAATGATTAGCTTTTCGGAGCATTCGCACAAGGTTCGCGCCGGTGGCGACATCTACGACGTGCTGACATGAGGAAAGTTTCCAACCGATTTCTCGTACACAAACAGCAGTTGACCAGAGTTGCCTGGTGAAACGTTGTTGTGATGCCTCGTATAAGGAGGACAAATGCGAACCATCACGTTTCCGACTTTGATAAAGGTCGGATTGTAGTCTATCGCGATTGAGGTTTATCGTATCGGGACACTGCTGCTCGCATTGGTCGAGATCCAATGACTGTTAGCAGAATATGGAATCGGTGGGTTCAGGAGGGTAATACGGTACGCCGTGCTGGATCCCAACGGCCTCGTATCACTAGCAGTCTAGATGACAGGTTCAAAAATGGCTCTGAGCACTATGGGACTTAACATCTGTGGTCATCAGTCCCCTAGAACTTAGAACTACTTAAACCTAACTAACATAAGGACATCACACACATCCATGCCCGAGGCAGGATTCGAACCTGCGACCGTAGCAGTCGCGCGGTTCCAGACTGAGCGCCGAGAACCGCTAGACCTAGATGACAGGCATCTTATCCTCATGGCTGAAACGGATCGTGCAGCCACGCCTCGATCCTTGAGTCAACAGGTGGGGACGTTTGCAAGACAACAACCATCTGCACGAACAGTTCACGACGTTTGCAGCAGCATTGACTATCAGCTCGGAGACCATGGCTGCGGTTACCCTTGATGCTGCATCACAGATAGGAGCGCTTGCGATGGTGTACTCAACTGCGAATCTGGGTCACGAATGGCAAAACGTCATTTTTTCGGATAAATCCAGGTTCTGTTTACAGCGTAATGATGGTCGGATCCGTGTTTGGCGACATCGCGGCGAACGCACATTGGAAGTGTGTATTCGTCATCGTCATACTGGCGTATCACCCGGCGTGATGGTATGGGGTGCCATTGGTTACACGTCTCGGTCACCTCTTGTTCGCACTGACGGCACTATGAACAGTGGACGTTACATTTCAAATGTGTTACGACCCGTGGCTCTACCCTTCATTCAGTCCCTGCGAAACCCTACATTTCAGCAGGATAATGCACGACCGCATCTTGCACGTCCTGTACGGGCCTCTCTGGATACAGAAAATGTTCGACTGCTGCCCTGGCCAGCACATTCTCGAGATGTCTCACCAACTGAAAACGTGTGGTCAATGGTGACCGCGCAACTGGCTCGTCACAATACGCCAGTCACTACTCTTGATGAACTGTGGTATCATGTTGAAGCTGCATGGGCAGCTGCACCTGTACACGCCATCCAAGCTCCGTTTGCTTATTACAGCCAGAGGTGGTTGTTCTGGGTACTGATTTCTCAGGATCTATGCATCCAAATTGTGTGAAAATGTAATCACATGTCAGTTCTAGAGTAATATATTTGTCCAATGAGTACCTGTTTATCATCTGCATTTCTTCTTGGCGTAGCATTTTTAATGCCCAGTAGTGTACTTTACGGCTGTTGAACCTTACCTTATGGAAACATTGATGATATGGGTCTGGACAATATTCTACGTAATGACGAGGCACAATTTACACAGCAAGCCGCAGAGAATACAGTGAACTGCCGGATTAGGGGTACTGTAGTTTAATTCTTTTATCTTGGCGGCTCGCGCATGCCTGCCCAGCCGCGGGAGATTGCTGCGTTGGCAAGTTGCACGCGCCAAGAGAAGCAGCGCCATAGTATAGTATAGTTCAGAAACTTACGTTTAGGGGGGAGCGCGCAGGTTATGAAGTAAAGCCGCATTAACCCTTTCGCTGCTTCGGAGACGTGCTCCCCGCATTCCGCGCTGTGCGCGATTTTGTCATCACTGCACTGCTGGCCTGTGCAGACACATGGTGTTCCGACTGCTTTGACACACTTATCATTCGAATTCACAAAAACCATTTGGCCCAAAAATTTGATTTTTACACATCTTCTTGAGTGATACCTTCCCCCCCCCCCCCCCCCCCCATAAGTGACTTAATTTTGTTTCAATGTTCAACGCAGTTATTGTGCAGCATTAAATGTAGTAAACCATTGCACGAAATTTTGAAGAGTTTGCAGAGATAAAAGACCACAGCATATACTTTCTGTATGAACAATTTTAGTCGCCACTAGAAATTTCAAAAAATTACATTCAAACGAATAAAATTCACAAAGTAAGACACTTCGATATTGTTTTTAAATAAAGAAAATATTAAGCACTGAACAAGATTTGAACTTGGAACCTTTTGCTTAGAAAGCAAACACTTTAACCAGATTCCTTGAGAACTTTAAAAGGTCACGCAAAATACCGATAAACACTGTTGGTATGACTATGAATTACTCACGTTTCGTCGAAGTACAATAGGAAATAAACAATTACCGCTGTTCTTTATTGCGGAAAATCGGTTAGTGAGAATGAATTTCCTTGCTATCGACTGAATTAGGAGGCTTATTGCTTGTTTGGTTTAATTAATTGATAGAATGTGTAGCAGTTGGTATAAAGAATGCTTTTTCCAAACTTTCTTTTATAGAAATTCTGCTATCAAGACATTGCTTTTCTTCAATTACTTTATTTATGACTGAACGTTTCTAAAACTGAAGACACTCGTTCGTGCTCTGCACTGCAGTCGAGCTCTGGGAATGTCGTTCTCTGTTCATTGGCTGACTGTGTTTTGTGGCGTCAGATTCGCAGAACGAACCTAAACTGAGCCGCCGTCGTAAATGACGCGCACTTTAGTAAACTGTGTGTTCTGCACGAAGATGAATTGTACTCACTGTATACGACTGTGTCGTGCGGAATCACAAGCACCTTTATTCTATGTCCAACCTTCTTTGAAGAGAAAACACTCTGAGGGCCTGTTAGGTGTACCGTGATGTCTGCATGTTATCGAGATCTCCTTGTACAGCATGTGATTCCCGCTTTGGAAGGTGAAAACTGTGTGGAAGCCACTGTTTTGTTGCAAGGTGTGGCAACACCTCGTGGCTGTCACCCCGTGAAATATCTACTTAATGCTTAGTGCAACCTTCCAATCTTCCACGAACGTATTGTAAGTAGATTGTTTCGGTTTTTATATTGCTAACGCCACGTAGCGCTCTGAATGAAAAGCACTGACTGTGCTGTGTGCAATCTGTGGCTGGTTGGCATTGTTGAAATATTCGCTATTGTAGTGTTGGGCAGTTGGATGTGAACAGCGCGTAGCATTGCGCAGTTGGAGGTGAGCCGCCACCAGTGGCGGATGTAGGGAGGGAGATGGCAGAGTTTTGAGAGCGGACGATCTGGACGCGTGTCCATCAGAAAAAGGAAATTTGTAAGACTGGATGTCATGAACTGATATATATATATATATATATATATATATATATATATATATATTACGACTTTTGAACACTATTAAGGTAAATACATTGTTTGTTCTCTATCAAAATCTTTCATTTGCTAACTATGCCTATTGGTAGTTAGTGCCTTCAGTAGTTTGAACCTTTTATTTAGCTGGCAGTATTGGCGCTCGCTGTATTGCAGTAGTTCGAGTAACGAAGATTTTTGTAAGGTAAGTGATTCATGAAAGGTAGAGGTTATTGTTAGTCAGGGCCATTCTTTTGTAGGGATTATTGAAAGTCAGATTGCGTTGCGCTGAAAATATTGTGTGCCAGTTTAGTGTTGATCAGAATAAGTAAAGAGAGAAATGTCTGACTGAGTACGTTCAGTTTTGCTCAGCTGTTTGAAAATCAAATGAGGTAGAAGTTTTCCAGCACTGTCATTTATAAATTTTTCTAAGGGGATATTTCAGCGTTTTCTCCAGAGATTTTCAAAGTGTATGGCCCGTAAGGTCACCTGATCTGAAACCATGTGTCTTTTGGTTCTCATCATATCTACAAGAACGTGTTTACCAAGAACACTTTCGGTCACTACCAGATGTGAAGGCGAGTGTACAGGAACACGTTGCTCAGGTTCCACCGGAACTGCTGCGAGCAACTGTTGATCGCGTCTTTTTAGGGATGCAGCACCTCGTCGGCGTCTCCAGTGCTCAATTGAACAAAATGTGAAAGCGGCGGTTAATAATAAAATCAACGTTATGCCGTTCTGACTTCTTTGACATTTTAGCCCATGTCCCGTTCCTAATTCATTAGAGAAAGGAACATTTCTATACATTTTCCCTACAATCACTGCGCCAGATTTCTACCTGGTGGCCAAAGTTTGAACCAACTCTTCTCCAGCGTAAATCTGTTCTCCATTAATGCATTGAAATTTCTACCAGGTTTCGCTGCCATACGATAATTACAGCCCACTTTGGACCTCTGTCAGTCGCTGCACCTCAGTTATAACCAGTGCAATCTGATGGCTTGAATAGCACCTTTCTTAATGCTCAAGCATGCCACATATGTACTAGCTCTCTGAAACAGGGTATTTTCCCAGATAGACTGAAGTATGCCATTGCTAAACCACTGCATAAAAAAGGGGATACGTCTGATGTGAACATCTACCGCCCAATCTCTCTTCTAACTGCCTTATCCAAAATTCTTGAAAAAGTAATGTATTGTAGAGTAGCTTCACACCTTTGTAAAAATAAAGTTTTAACAAGATGTCAGTTTGGTTTCCAGAAGGGTTTTTCAACGTAAAATGCTATATATGCTTTCACTAATGAAATATTAAATGCTCTGAGTAACCAGAAGTCACCCGTTGGGATTTTTTGTGATCTATCAAAGGCTTTCGATTGTGTAAATCATGGAATACTTCTGGATAAGCTCAAGTATTGTGGTATGAATGGGACAGTGCTCAAATGGTTTAAATCATACCTAACTGGAAGAGTGCAGAAAGTTGAAATAAGCAGTTCACATAATATGCAAAAAACTTGCGATTCCTCATACCGGGGAACAATCAAGAATGGGGTCCTCTGCTGTTCTTAACATATATTAATGACGTTCCATTCTATATTCAAGAACATGCAAAACTGGTACTTTTTGCCGATGATACAAGTATAGCTATCACACCCTCAACAGTCAAGAATTAACTGGTGAAATTGTAAATGATGTTTTTCAGAAAATAATTAAGTGGTTCACTGCAAATGGGCTCTCAATTAACTTTGACAAAACACAGTATATATAGTTCCACACAGTAAATGGAATGACACTATTAATAAATATAGACTTCGATCGGAAAGCGGTAGCTAAGGTAGAATATTCAAAATTTCTAGGTGTATGCATTGACGAGGGGTTGAACTGGAAAAAACACACTGAGGATCTGCTGAAGCGTTTGAGTTCAGCTACTTATGCTATTAGGCTCATTGCAAATTTTGGTGATATACATCTGAGTAAATTAGCTTACCACGCCTATTTTCATTCTCTGCTTTCGTATGGCATCATATTCTGGGGTAACTCATCATTGAGTAAAAGAGTGTCCATTGCACAAAAGCGTGTAATCAGAATAATTGCTGGAGCTCATTCAAGATCATCCTGCAGACACTTACTTAAAGAGCTACAGATATTTACTATAACCTCACAATTTATATATTCACTTACGAAATTTGTTATTAACAATCCGAAGGAATTCAAAAGTAATAGCAGTGTACATGGCTACAACACTAGGGGAAAGGATGATCTTCACTACTCAGGGTTAAATCTAACTTTGGCTCCGAAGGGGGTAAATTATGCTGCCACAAAAATCTTTGGTCACTTACCTAATAGCATCAAAAGTCTGACAGATAGCCATATAGCATTTAAAAGAAAAATAAAAGAATTTCTTAATGGCAACTCCTTCTACTCATTAGATGAATTTTTGGATATAGTGAGTGGGTAATTTCCCCAATCCCCACAAAAAAATGAAAAATATTATGTGTCACGTAATATTCTCTGTAATGTTATATCTTGGATAGACACCTTTTATTGACCTGACACGTTCCACATCATTACGAAGTGTCGTATTCATGATCTATGGAACAAGTACTAATCTAATCTAATCTAATCTGCATCTCTAGCGGTGATTTCGTGTTTTTGTTCAACCTTCGTATGGTTAATGCATCCACCCACTTCCCCCGTGGAATAAAAACTGTGATTTCGCTTTCTTCTTTCTTTCCTCTGTGAACAGGGAGGACGGCCATGGCGCCTACTGGGGTGCCGCCGCTGCTCATCGTGTACACAGCAGTGGCTGCAGCGTCAGCATCCCAGCTCTTCCCACGAGAGCACGGCAGGAACGGCGCCAGAGGACTCGGCCCACTGACCTGCATGGCCGAGGAGGTCTTTTGGCACTTCAAATGTATCCATGTCGCAATGGCAGGTAAGGCTCTGCTGTACTGCTGGCAAGTCTTCTGCTCGTGGAGGAAAAGTGGCAGGGCAGAGAATTTCCCCAGCTTTGCACAGAAAAGGTAGAGTCTTGTAACCTCACAACAGAAAAATAATTGTAATATTCACATTAAGTGTAACCTCCCAACACGAAAATCTCGTTTAAGTTCCCAATAGAAAAATTTCTTTCCAATAATAAAATTTCAAGTTTTAGTGTGACCTTCCATTAAAGACTGACTGCATATAGAGATTAATAAGTTTTGACGTTAGCAGCGCTGCGTCATGGCCATGTGAAATCGTCCTGAATAAATTGAAAAATTCTTACCTCACAATGATTTCGCCGGATAACGTTAACTATAAAGGGTGGTCCATTGATAGTGACCGGGCCAAATATCTCACGAAATAAGTGTCAAACGAAAAAACTACAAAGAACGAAACATGTCTAGCATGAAGGGGGAAACCAGATGGCGCTATGGTTGGCCCGTTAGATGGCGCCGCCATAGGTCAAACGGATATCAACTGCGTTTCCTTAAATAGGATGCCCTATTTTTATTACATATTCGTGTAGTACGTAAAGAAATATGAATGTTTTAGTTGGACCACTTTTTTAGCTTTGTGATAGATGGCGCTGTAATAAATGGCTCTGAGCACTATGAGACTTAACATCTGAGGTCATCAGTCCCCTAGAACTTAGAACTACTTAAACCTAACTAACCTAAGGACGTCAACACATCCATGCCCGAGGCAGGATTCGAACCTTCGACGTAGCGGTCGCGCGGTTCCAGACTGAAGCGCCTAGAACCGCTCAGCCACAACGGCCGGCGGCGCTGTAATAGTCACAAACATATGGCTCACAATTTTAGACGAACAGTTGGTAAAACGTAGGTATTTTAAATTAAAATACAGAACGTAGGTACGTTTGAGCATTTTATTTCGGTTTTCCAATGTGATACATGTACCTTTCTGATCTTATCATCTCTGAGAAAACACATTAATGCAATAAATGCTCAAAATGATGTCCGCCAACCTCAATGCATTTGGCAAAACGTCTAACGACATTCCACTCGACAGCGAGTAGTTCGCCTTCCGTAATGTTCGCATATGTATTGACAATGAGCTGACGCATGTTGTCAGGAGTTGTCGGTGGATCACGATAGCAAATATCCTTCAACTTTCCCCACAGAAAGAAATGCAGGGACGTCAGATCCGGTGAACGTGCGAGCCATGCAATGGTGCTTCGACGACCAATCCAACTGTCATGAAATAAGCTATTCAAAACCGCTTCAACCGCACGCGATCTATGTGCCGGACATCCATCATGTTGGAAGTACATCGCCATTCTGTCATGCAGTAAAACATCTTGTAGTAACATCGGTAGAACATTACGTAGGAAATCAGCATACATTGCACCATTTAGATTGCCATCGATGAAATGAGGGACAATTTTCCTTCCTCCTATAATGCCGCACCATACATTAACCCGTCAAGGTCGGTGATGTTCCACTTGTCGCGGCCATCGTGGATTTTCTGTTGCCCAACAGGGAATATTGTGCCGGTTTACGTCACCGCTGCTGGTGAATGACGCTTCGTCGCTAAATAGAACTCGTGCAAAAAACCTATCATCGTCCCGTAATTTCTCTTGTGCTCAGTGGCAGAAATGTACATGACGTTCAAAGTCGTCCCCATGCAATTCCTGGTCATAGAAATATGGTAAGGGTGTTGATGTAGCATTCTCAGCACCGACGGTTTTGAGATTCCCGATTCTCGCGCAATTTGTCTGCTACTGATGTGCGGATTAGCCGCGACAGTAGCTAAAACACCTACTAGGGCATCATCATTTGTTGCAGGTCGTGCTTGACTTTTCACATGTGGCTGAACACTTCCTGTTTCCTTAAATAACGTAACTATCCGGTGAACGGTCCAGACACTTGGATGATGTCGTCCAGGATACCGAGCAGCATACATAGCGCACGCCCGTTGGGCATTTTGATCACAATAGCCATACATCAACACGATATCGACCTTTTACAAAATCGGTAAACGGTCAATTTTTTTTTCTTTATTGTGATTTTGATCACCTTACACAAGGCGGGCTGCCTGCAGCAGAGGACGCCGCTCTTCAACCTTGAGTTTTACAATAAGTAATACATATAGGTGGCACAGAGAATACAATCAAAACGGCGGGCAAAAAATGGAGACACTAAAAAACAAAAAACATGGAGCCGTTCACACAGGACGAGAAACATCACTAACATTAGTTGACACGGCGCACATAACATGGATGACGGCGACTGTACACGTGAACAGTGGTGGCGTGACGGCGAACAAACACTAAACAGAAACGAAGGCACACACACGAGACACTGATGGCGATGATCTCCAGCGCGCGAATGTTCACTGAGCGTGTGCGAGTCCGGGGACCTGCCAAGTGAGGGGGAGGAGGAAGGGGAGTGGGAGAGCGAGAGGGGAGAGCAGAGATGCCATGGGCAGGGGAGATATGGGGAGGGAGGAAGGGGGAGGGGAAGCCTGGGGGTAGAGGGGTGGAGGGAGGGGACGGGGGAAAAGGAAAGAGAAGGGAAGGGAAGGGAAGGGAGGGAGGGTGCCTAAAGGAAAGGACACTGGAAGTGGGGGGGGAGGATCAAAGTAGATAGGAGGGGTAGATGGAGGGGAGGAGGGCATCATCAGGGAGGGGGAGCTGGTGGAAGCCACCTTGGGAGAGGGTAAGGAGGTTGGAGAGATGGAGACCAGGTGGGACGTGGGAATACAGGCGCAGCAGTGGGCGGGGGTGGGAGAGGACGGGTGAGACAAATGGATGAGGAGGATCGAGTTTGCGGTAGGTGTACAGGATCTGTATCCTTTCAAGGAAAACGTCGAGGTGGGGGAAGAGGATGAGATCATACAGGATCCACGTGGGGGAGGTGAGACAGATGCGATAGGCGAGGTGGAGAGCATGGCGTTCAAGGATTTGTAGGGATTTATAAAAGGTAGGGGGGGGGGGGGGCAGAGATCCAGACCGGATGGGTGTAACAAAGAATAGGGCGGATGAGGGATTTATAGGTGTGGAGGATGGTGGAGGGGTCCAGACCCCATGTATGGCCGGAAAGGAGCTTGAGGAGACGGAGTCGGGAGCGTGCCTTGGCTTGGATTGTCCAGAGATGGGGAGTCCAGGAGAGGCGACGGTCGAGGGTGACGCCAAGGTACTTAAGGGTGGGAGTGAGGGCGATAGGACGGCCATAGATGGTGAGATAGAAATCAGGGAGGCGGAAGGAAGGGGTGGTTTTGCCTACAATGATCGCCTGGGTTTTGGAGAGATTGACCTTGAGCAACCACTGGTTGCACCAAGCGGTGAACCGGTCAAGATGGGATTGGAGAAGGTGTTGGGAGCGCTGCAGGGTGGGGGCAATGGCAAGGAAGGCGGTGTCATCGGCAAACTGGAGAAGGTGGACGGGGGGTGACGGCGGCGGCATGTCCGCCGTGTACAAAAGGTACAGAAGGGGGTAGAGGACGGAGCCTTGGGGCACACCAGCGGAGGGGAAAAAGGTGTAGCAATCCGTGTTATGGATGGTGACGTAGGGAGGACAGTGGGAGAGAAAGGAGCCGATCAGACGGACGTAGTTAATGGGAAGGGCGAAGGTTTGGAGCTTGAAGAGGAGACCAGAATTCCATACACGGTCATAAGCACGTTCGAGGTCCAGGGAGAGGAAGATCGCGGAGCGACGGGAATTAAGCTGGTCGGAAAGGAGATGAGTGAGGTGAAGGAGGTCGTCGGAAGAGAAGGACGGCCGAAAGCCACACTGGGTAACGGGAAGGAGGCGGTGCTGGCGGAGATGCTGGTGGATGCGTCGGGTGAGGATAGATTCCAGGACCTTGCTGAAGACCGAGGTAAGGCTGATGGGACGGTAGGAGGAGACAGCGGACGGCGGTTTGCCAGATTTAAGGAACATCAGGATACGGGAGGTTTTCCACAGGTCGGGGTAGTAACCGGTGGACAGGACTACATTGTAGAGCCTGGCCAGAGTGGAGAGGAAAGCGACAGGAGCTTCACGAAGGTGACGGTAGGTGACACGATCGTGACCAGGAGTGGTGTTGCGTTTTATGCGGAGTGCAGCAATGAGATCCTGTGTAGTGATAGGGCCATTGAGTTCTGTGTGGGCAATGTTGTCCAAGCCTGGAAACCAGGTGCGAGGGGAGGGACACAGGAGTCAGTTCGATCGCGGTCATCCGGGAAGAGGGAGTAATCGAACTGGGGATCATCGGGGATGGAAAACACATCGGAGAGGTAGGAGGGAATGTGATTGGCCTTACTAAGGGTGTCAGGGAAGGGGTGATCATCATGGAGAAGAGGATAGTAGGGGGAGGGATTAGTTCCGGTAAGGCGACGGAAGGCTGACCAGAACTTGGACGAGTTGATAGGTAGGGTAGCATTTAAACGGGTGCATGTCTGTCGCCAGTCCCGGCGTACGGTCCATTTTAACACGGGTTATGTATCACGAAGCAAATACCGTCTGCACTGGCGGAATGTTGCGTGATACCACGTACTTAAACGTTTGTGACTATTACAGCACCATCTATCACAAAGCGAAAAAAGTGGTCCAACTAAAACATTCATATTTCCTTGCGTACTGCACGAATATGTAATAAAAAATGGGGGTTCCTATTTAAAAAACGGAGTTGGTATCCGTTTGACCTATGGCAGCGCCATCTAGCAGGCCAAACATAGCGCCATCTCGTTTTCCCCTTCAAGCTAGACGAGTTTCGTTCTTTGTAGTTTTTTCGTTTGATGCTTATTTCGTGAGATATTTGGCCCGGTCACTATCAATGGACCACCCTATAAGAAATTTTTGGCACAGAGTAGTGCAATGCTTGCCACAAGATTTTCATTTGTAGGAAAACAACTGATTTTCTTTTACTTAATCAACGTGAGTATGCTCAGGAAAATCTCGTAAAATATTTAAACTTAGGTAAATGACTGGCAAAAGTTTTCTTCAGATAAAAAGTTATTATTGAAACATTTCTGCAAGGAATTACATGGGACTTTAACATTACAATTGTGGCTAAATCAGTTCTGGCAATTAACATTTGCGCGCGGCAACAAAGAACAATAATAATTATTTTTCTTTGACCTTATACCACATCGCTCAGACACCGCCATCGTTCTCCACGACCGGCCCAACACAAGTCAACCGCTGCACTGCCCTGTCCGAACTCCAGAACTCAAGTGCTCTGTGCGAACTACAAAGCACGACTGCGCTCTGCGAGCTACTAAACTCGACTTACTGCCAACACTGCTCTGACCTGCGACTCTATTGTAGCATAGATATTCCACCTCTAAGGCAGCGCGTGAGCAATCTATCGAAATTACATCTGTTCAAGTGCGCTAGCGAATAGTAATGAACCCCTAATTAACCCCTCACAGTCTGAACTAATTCTCTTATTCCACTTTTGTTGGAGCTTTTCTAGTCCATTCAAATGCAAATCATAGGCGATGATCAGCAGCTTGTTCACGTCTTCAGTGTCGTCAAACGGCATCTACATCTACAGGGATACTCTGCAAATCACATTTAAGTGCCTGGCAGAGGGTTCATCGAACCACCTTCACAGTCCTCTATTATTCCAATTTCGTATGGCGCGCCGAAAGAATGAACATCTATATCTTTCCGTACGAGCTCTGATTTCCCTTATTTTATCGTGGTGATCGTTCCTCCCTATGTAGATCGGTGTCAACAAAACATTTTCCCATTCGGAGGAGAAAGTTGGTGATTGGAATTTCGTGAGAAGATTCCGTCGCAACTGTAAACCCCTTTCTTTTAATGATGTCCAGCCCAAATCCTGCATCATTTCTGTGATACTCTCTCCCATATTTCGCGATAATACAAAACAATCTCCTTAGTAGGTCTGCTGCATTTTCTAAGTGTCCTGCCAATAAAACGCAGTCTTTGGTTAGCCTTCCCCATAACATTTTCTATGTGTTCCTTCCAATTTAAGTTGTTCGTAATTGTAATACCTAGGTATTTAGTTGAATTTATGGTTTTTAGATTAGACTGATTTATCGTGTAACCGAAGTTCAGCGAATTCCTTTTAGCACTCATATGGATAACCTCACACTTTTCGTTAGTTAGGCTCAACTGCCATTTTTTGCACCATTCAGATATCTTTTCTGAATCGTTTTGCAGTTTGTTTTGATCTGCTGATGACTTTATTAGTATCAGATTGTCTCCCAAATCGTTTATATAGATAAGAAACAGAAAAGGGCCTATAACACTACCTTGGAGAACGCCAGAAATCCTTCTGTTTTTCTCGGTGACTTTCCGTCAATTACTACGAACTGCGACCTCTCTGACAGGAAATCTCAAATCCAGTCACATAACTGTGACGATATTCCATAAGCACGCAATTTCATTACGAGCCGCTTGTGTGGAACAGTGTCAAAAGCCTTCCGGAAATCCAGAAACATGGAATCGATCTGAAATCCCTTGTCAATAGCACTCAACACTCCATGTGAATAAAGAGCTAGCTGTGTTTCACAGGAACGATGTTTTCTAAACCCATGTTGACTGTGTGTCAATAAACTGTTTTCTTCGAGGTAATTCATAATGTTCGAACTCAATATATGTTCCAATATCCTGCTGCATATCGACGTTAACGATACGGGCCTGTAATTTAGTGAATTACTCGTGCTACCTTTCTTGAGTATTGGTATGAACTGTCCAACTTTCCGCTCTTTGGGTACGGATCTTTCGTCGAGCGAACGGTTGTATGTGATTGTTAAGTGTGAAGCTAATGCATCAGCACACTCCAAACGAAATCTAATTGGTATAGAGTCTGGACCGGAATACTTGCTTTTATTAAGTGATTTAAGTTGCTTCATTACTCCGGAGGTATTTACTTCTACGTTACTCTTGTTGGCAGCTGTTCTCGGTTCGAATTCTGGAATATTTACTTCGTCTTCTCTGGTGAAGGAATTTCGGAAGGCTGTGTTTAGTAACTCTGTTTTGGCAGCACTGTCTTCTATAGTATCTCCCTTGCTATCGCGCAGAGAAGGCATTGATTGTCTCTTGTCGCTAACATACTTCACATACGACCAGAATCTCTTTGGATTTTCTGCCAGGTTTCGAGACAAAGTTTCGTTGTGGAAACTGTTATAAGCATCTCGCAAACACGGGCATTTCAGGTGTTTCTTCACGTTACGTTGTAGTTGGCACCCCGAAGGGTCAGGCAAGTATTGAAGCGGAGGCGGGGTAGAGAAGAATGGCCGACCATTTGGAAACGCTGGACCTTCAATTTCACAACAGCAACTTCGGGGACGCGAGCGAAGATGCTTTTTCCAGTGCAAGAAGCCGGTGTTTTGTGAATTAACCATAAGCTCTATGAGTGCTTCCTCTGCTGAAATGGTAGCTTGTTCCTTTCCCCGGCGCTCCATACAACTGCTGCAGAGAGCGCCCATGAAACTTGGCGAGCCATCTGTTCGCATAATGGAAATGCATTGTATCCTACTAGATTTCGTCGTGGTCGTAATCGTTAGCTCACGGTGAAAGAATCCCTTGCAATCAATGCAAAAAGTTTCCCCTTCCAACTACCAAATGCAACCAATAGATCTTGCAAGACATAATTTGTTCAATAAGACAATAACTCAAATTAATGATTTGACAGTGAAACAAAAATGAAGTAATACAGAACAATACATGTTCGCCAACAGCAAAAATCGCTGGATAATTAATATCCACATTCAATATTTTTGGTACCAGTTTTGGAAAACTACGATCTTGTAAGGTATATAAAATCTGTGACAAAACATTCTAGATCGCGATGATTATTTTATTAAAACGACTGGTTTCGGCCTGGACTTAGGCGATCTTAGGAACAGCACTGTGAAAGACAGAAAACGTGCTAGTTCCATAAAGAAATAGAGTAATTTATACATATTAAAGTCGAAGAATCGTTACCCATCGGCTAAAGTTGACGATGTCTAGAACAGTGAGTAGACCTCAGTCGCTGAAACTGCTAATTTTAGCTAGGCAGCACTGCGTTATACAGATCTGGTGAGGGCATGTTCGTGCTGTATGACTCAACGTCAGCCAATGATGCGCGATTTACCTAAATTACGTATCATCTGAAGATACAGTTTATATAAAAGTGAATAACTATAAAAAGTAATGCCTATGGGACAGAAAAGATTGTTAAAAATAGCGAGTAATGTAATAAGATTATCCAAGAATTATTTCTAGTCGAAATTAATTTTTTAACTAGTGTAATATATCCATAGGATCGGCTATTCAATCAACAGAATGTCTGTATAGAATAAACAAATGGATTAATGTAAAATCGTTATCATCTACAATAACTATGCAGTAACTACACTGCGTTCTGAGTAGTACGAAATTTAGTAGAACATTGGAGCACCAAAAATTGTACTGGGGCCACTTCAGAAGACTCCATCCTGATTATCTTTGACAGCTGCGATCGATCCCAGTCGTTATGGTAACACATGGCGTCCATGACGTACATCTTTGATATTTGCTGGCCATCTTAAAATGATGTCTCCATGGCAACGGTATCCATAGATAGTCAGTTCAGGCCAGAAGATTGCGCCAGTGTTATACTAAATTTTGTCTTCTGCAGTTCAACAGTCACCCATTCCACTTTCGCTCTGACTAACGAGGAGACAAATTCGTGGCGGGTCACATCAAAGCAGTGAGGAGGCTGAGGGGAAGAAAAAAAAAAAAAAAAAAAAAAAAACACGAGCTCAGCGGCCTCCAAGCGTAGCTCGACAAACTGCTTCCATGTGCAGAAATGTTAGATAGAAAAATTCGGAGTAGGTATTAAAATCCATGGAGAAGAAATAAAAACTTTGAGGTTCGCCGATGACATTGTAATTCTGTCAGAGACAGCAAAGGACTTGGAAGAGCAGTTGAACGGAATGGATAGCGTCTTGAAAGGAGGATATAAGATGAACATCAACAAAAGCAAAACGTGAATAATGGAATGTAGTCGAATTAAGTCGGGTGATGCTGAGGGAATTAGGTTAGGAAATGAGACACTTAAAGTAGTAAAGGAGTTTTGCTATTTGGGGAGCAAAATATCTGATGATGGTCGAATTAGAGAGGATATAAAATGTAGACTGGCAATGGCAAGGAAAGCGTTTCTGAAGAAGAGAAATTTGTTAACATCGAGTATAGATTTAAGTGTCAGGAAGTCATTTCTGAAAGTATTTGTATGGAGGGTAGCCATGTATGGAAGTGAAACATGGACGATAAATAGTTTGGACAAGAAGAGAATAGAAGCTTTCGAAATGTGGTGCTACAGAAGAATGCTGAAGATTATATGGGTAGATGACATAACTAATGAGGAGGTATTGAATAGGATTGGGGAGAAGAGAAGTTTGTGGCAAGTTTGACGTGAAGAAGGGATCGGTTGGTAGGACATGTTCTGAGGCATCAAGGGATCACCAATTTAGTATTGGAGGGCAACGTGGAGGGTAAAAATCGCAGAGGGAGACCAAGAGATGAATACACTAAGCAGATTCAGAAGGATGTTGGTTGCAGTAGGTACTGGGAAATGAAGAAGCTTGCACAGGGTAGAGTAGCATGGAGAGCTGCATCAAACCAGTCTCAGGACTGAAGACCACAACAACAACAACATTAGAACTCGAATGCAAGATTGAATCATTTACACGTGATGTGATTCTAAGACGATTAAAAAATGTGAGGAAAAGCGCCAAGATGAGACTTAGGCTCACACCTGCACGAAAAATTTCCCTTTTGTCAACTTTTCATTCCGTTACGTCTTAATACTCTCCCTCGACTTATCGAGCAGGTTGGTGTCATATTCTTCGATCAAACTCTTCCAGAGGAAGGTAGTCTACGCATAGAATACAATCGTTGTCCCAGAAAACAGATGACATGAGATTTTTACAGCTTTCTGTGTGTGCAAATCCTTCAAGCGCGTGAACCCACATTGGCAACTATTTTCTTGATTTCAGCCTCATAAATGTGGAGGCAGGTATCATTCTCAATCATTGACCTACCCAGAACAGCTCATAACAGACCATGAAGATAAATATAGAGAAATTCGAGTCCACACAGAAACTTTCTAGGAATCGGTCTTGCCACGAAACATACACATATGAAATTGGAGAAAGGGAAGTGACAGCAGAGCACAGAGTACGCTCCGCCACACGCCACAAGATGACTTGCAGAGTATACATGTAGATGTTGATGTAGACATAGACTATTTCAATTTCTGCCTTCTTCTGTTCATTGTTTAAACATTTCAGTACCCACTTCGCTGAACAATTCCTCATTCTCTATGATATTCTCGACAACGAAACCAACAGCCTCCCAACAAATGTTCAGAATCTCAGCCGTCTTTTGGCGGATATTCGTCGCTAATCAATAATCAGATTGCAGAACAGTATCACTTGTTTGTGGTCCATTAATGTTGTGTGCGGCCTATTGCGTGGTCCACCTACAACAGTAAAATGCACAGCCTTGGAACGAGACAGTGAAATCTTGACAGTGCTTCAGCAAAGACACGTCTCCTTTAGTGTTTGTTGCATATCCTTTGGACATTTTCTCTGTAGAAACAAAATCTTTATGATGCCACGTAATGTGACAGACATGTAATGTTCTTGAATCCTTTCACTTTAAATTAATCTTCCTTCTTTCCCTTCATGTCGTCAACCCCTTCCCCTCCCCGCCTCCTCACCCCCGCGCCGAAATTTGTTTGTAACCTCAAATTAATAAGAGCTGTAAGAATACGAAACTTGCGATATTTGTACAGCTATGTAATGAGGTATTTCATTCGGTAGGATTTTTTTTTTCACTTCGAACTGCAAGGAGACGATGCTAAGCACTTTTCAGCCCCTCTCGTACATTGAATTGACTATATGCAACTTGTTCCAGACTTGTTCCGACCTTCCATGGTCAGAAAAGTTCGAAAAGAACCAGCGACAAGCTACGGCTTTGAGACGCTCTAGGAACTATGTCTGAAAGAAGGAAGGAGGGGGGGGGGGTTCAGTAGTGAACTGTATTGGAGTCGTTGGTGACAACCGCTTGGCAATAGATTTCCTCTCGATCGCACTTGGCGAGCTTCTTGCAGTTTTCCGGTTTCGACACTTATGAGTCATCATCAGAACTGAGTATCCATAAAAGAGAATAATGCAAAATTATTATTGAATATAAAAGTTACAAATATATTAAAAAGAGCTTCATAAAGACTAAAACTGAAATATACACACACCAAAAATGTTTCGCATCACACCACTTCCCAGAAATCCGGAAGATATACGTTCACTGTGGATAATGTATCACAGACAGTGTCCCTTTGACTGTTCAGAGATGTCACTAAATCCGCCCAAAGATGTAAACGACAATGAATGAGCAGCGTCCATTAGACGGACGTGTCCTGACAGCCGATCAGTTCCAGTCATTCCACCAGGAAGGAAGTACACTGCTCGTGTTGTCTGTAGTTCAACCGTGCCCAGACGGTCAATACCTCTGTTCGATCGCGACCGCATTGTTACTTTGTGCCAGGAAGGGCTCTCAACAACGGAAGTGTCCAGGCGTCTCGGAGTAAAGCAAAGCGATGTTGTTCGGACATTGAGGAGATACAGAGAGACAGGAACTGTCGGTGATATGTCTCGCTCAGGCCGCCCAAGGGCTACTACTGCAGTGGATGACCGCTACCTACGGATTATGGCCCGGAGGAACCCTGACAACGTCACCATCTTTAATAATGCTTTTCGTACAGCCACAGGACGTCTTGTTACGACTCAAACTCTGCACAATAGGCTGCATGATGCACAACTTCACTCCGAACGTCCTTGGTGAGGTCGTCTTTGCAACCGTGACAACATGCAGCGCGGTACAGATGGGCCCAACAACATGCCGAATGGACCGCTCAGGATTGGAATCATATTCTCTTCACCGATGAGTGTCGCATATGCATTCAAAAAGACAATCATCGGAGACGTGTTTGGAGGCAGACCGAGGACACACTGTCAGCGAGTGCAAAAGGTGGGGGTTCACTGCTGTTTTGGAGTGTCATTATGTGGGGCCGACGTACGAGGTTGGTGGTCCTGGAAGGCGCTGTAACGGCTGTACGATACATGAATGCCATCCTCCGACCGACTGTGCAACCATGTCGGCAGCATATTGGCAAGGCATTCGTCTTCATGGACGACAATTCACGCCCCCATCGTGCATATCTTGCGTATGACTTCCTTCAGGACAACGACACCGCTCGACTAGAGTGGCCAGCATGGTCTCCATACATGAACCCTATCGAACATGCGTGGGATAGATTGAAAAGGGCTGTTTATGGACCCACCAACCACTTTGAGGAATCTACGCCAAATCGCCGTTGAGGAGTGGGACAATATGGATCAACAGTGCCTTGATGAACTTGTGGCCAGTATGCCACGACGAATACAGGCATTCATCAATGCAAGAGGACGTACTACTGGGTATTAGAGGTACCGGTGTGTACAGCAACCTGAATCGTCACCTTTAAAGGTCTCGCTGTATGGTGATACAACATGCAATGTGTGGTATTCATGAGCAATAGAAAGGGCGGAAATGTTGTTTATCCTACGGTCGCATTTTCGAATCCTGCCTAGGGCATGGATGTGTGTGATGTCCTTAGGTTAGTTAAGGTTAAGTAGTTCTAAGTTCTATGGGACTGATGACCTCAGATGTTAAGTCCCATAGTGCTCAAAGCCATTTGAACCATTTGTTGTTTATCTTGGTCTCTATTCCAATTTTTCGTACAGGTTACGGAACTCTCGGAAGCGAGGTGGTGCAAAAGTCTTTTTGATGTGTATAGCCAGAAACACGTCAAAAAATAATCATCTACAGGCCGGCGCGGATACTTAAAATGAACTGCCATGCTTGCTCATGCGTCGGATTTATAAATTGTACAGTCTGCTTCATCAAAAGTATGCAGCTCCTTGATGACCGCTTCAATGCCGGGAATACTTTCAATGAGGTGTCTGAAAGCCTGTGGAGGAAAGACGTGCCATTCTTGCCCACGAGCCGAAACCAGAGATGGTAAAGATGTTGAGCGCTTGGGTCTGGAGCAGAGTTGATGTTCTGACTCATCCAAAGGGTGTTCCATTGTGTTCAGGTCGGAACTCTGGACAGGGTAGTTCAGTTCACGAGTGTTATTGTCCACAAAGTATTACCTCTCAGATGCTGCTGTATGACAGGGTGTACTGTCACGCTGATACAAGCAATCGTCATATCCGATGCTGGAAGGCGCATTGATACCCTCCCGCATGTGGCGTTTACTGAAGCACAGTCAGAGGACCACGCCCTGAACATGAAAAACTCCACTTCCTGCGTACTTCACTGTTGGGACTACACATGATGGCAGGTAAGTTCCCCAGGCACTCGCCAAAACCGAACACTTCTATCAGATTGTCAGAGCTGTAGCGTGACTCATCACTCCAAATCACTGTTTTCAGTCATCCACCATCCAGTGGCGCCGTTGTTAATTTCTCTTCAAGCGCCGCTTAACATTCCCCGTATAAATGTGTGGCTTATGAGCAGTTGCTGGACCAACGCACCCCATTCTTTTTAACTCCCTGTGCACAGCCATTGTGCTAGCTGGACTGCTGGAACTCACGAGTGGTTCCTTTCGCTGACTTCATGCGATTTTTTTGCAGTCACCCTCCGCCATATGCGGCGGTTCGTGTCCGTCAGTACACGAAGCCTCCCTTGACTTGGTTTAGCTGCGGTCGTTCCTTCGCATTGACACTTCGCAATTATATCACCAAAAGTCAACATGGGCTGTTTCAGAAGGGTTAAAATGCCCTTGGACGATTTTTTACTCCGGTGATATGCAGTGACTAGTCAACATTCGCAATGTGTATTCTGAAATGATTCCAGACGAGCAGAACTCCCTCTGTAAATATAATTTGAAACACAAGAGGTATGCTTTTTTATAGAACATATTATGACTACATTACAGGAGTCCCTCACGGTGTGGTCGACGACCTGGCTACGTCGTACCTGTCCATCATCAGCCAGCGGCACTCGGTAACTCTGGAGACGAACGTCGGAAGTGGTGGGACCAGTGGGGCGTACCTCATCTTCGGAGACAGCTTCAGTGCCATCGACAGCTACCTCCACAGTTCGCCAGTGCCTACCGTGCCAATCAACAAGAAGAGGAACGGTGTCCTCATCGTGGTAGCGACTTCTGGGGAATCTCTTGCTGTCGAAGAGTTCTCGAGGTGGTTGTGGTTCCAGCACCGTCTACTCTACGCTGTTGTGGTAACAGTGGACACGCGGAATGGCCAGTGGAATGTAAACGATACAGCTGTCGTGTTCGATCCGCCGTCGATGGTGCCCGATTTCGACAACGACTCGGGACAGATTATCTACTTGAAATGCGGTGGGCAGTGGAGGCGGTTAAGGAAAAATATGGTAACGAGGAAACAAAATTTCTACGGACGTCGCTTGCCGATAACCATTTTCAAAAGGGACCCGACTGCGATGCCGGTAACGGATCCGGAGACGGGTGCAGTAGTCCGGTACACCGGGCTAGACGGCTACGTCCTGCAGTGCCTGTCCCAGTACCTGAACTTCACTCCCGATTTCAGGGAACCTGAGGACGAGGAGGAGTTCGGATTCGTGAGACAGAACGAGAGCGCGGGTATGCTGGGCGACCTGGTGAACAAGCGGTCGGCGTTCGCGTTCAACTCGCTCTTCTACAAGGACTACAACACGGACGCCATCGACTTCACGCACGCCATCGACAGCGACGCGGTGTGCGTGCTGGTGCCGGCGGCGGAGATGCCCGCCACGTTCGTGGTCGCCATAGTGCTGGACTCTGCTGTCAAGCTGTGCATCGCCGCCACGTACGCGGTGCTCTGCTGCGTGTGGCACGCCCGCTCGCGCCTGCTGCCGCTGCCGGCCGCGCCTGCGCACTCGCGCTCTCTGGCGGACACCTGCCTCGAACACGTGCGCCTCCTCGTCTGCTCGCCGCTGGCGCGCACGCCCCGAGCCGCCACCCAGCGCCTGCTGCTCGTCGTCGGCCTCGTCTTCTACGTCACGCTCAGCGAGATCGTGCAGGGCGCGATGGTCATGGAGCTCAGCAACCCGAACGCAGCCAAGGAGATCGACACCTTGCAGGAGCTGTACGAGCGCGGCTACGAGATCACCATCAGCTCGCCCAACCTCGAGGACGTATTTGGGTACGTACCGTGTCGCAATAAGAAAGTGCAGGGCGATCCGTAATTTGTGTATTTTCCGTAAGAAAGGCTCAAAGGACAATATGGGTGAACCGCGAATTTACTTTCAAATTTATCTTTCTTAAAGAATTTACTTTATTTACTGGCGATTCATCAAGAACATTGACACATTTAATCACACTCTGAGGTGTGTGGGGTTGATCTTTGTTTTGTTATTCTGCGCAACGGATTAATCTGAAATGTTCCCTTTACCCTGCAATTTCCACCCCCCCCCCTCCCCTCCCCCCCCCCCCCCCCCCACACACCCCCACACCACTACAGAAGTCAGACAGACGCTCCTGACGTTCTAAAGAGAAATACCTGAAAAACTTCCAGCAATAAATATCTTCTGGAGTCGTCCGCTGTAAGGAAATGACACAAAAATTCACAAAATTTCTTACGTGACTAGTGGGACACTTGGGTACTGGAGTAGTGCTAGTTAGTGTAAGAAAAACATGAAACTAACGAAAGTTATTATTTATTTTGCAAAATTCAGAGAAATCACAATGGCACTTTTAGTTATGAATTGAACAAGTTATATCCTGGTTCTTTTCGGAATGTGAAGTTACCTCTCCAGGATAGGATTCGCTAATGAAATTTCTACACAAAGTTTAAGATGCTTGTTGCCTTGGCAGAATGGCTGAGAGGCATGCCTACTCAACTTGAATAATTATTCTTTAGAGTGTTGCTAGGTACGGTCGAAGCTGTCGCGTGCGAAATGCAGTGAAGTGTACTGTTGTGGAGGAAATATGGGGCTCGCAATAGCTGTAGCGCACAAAACTGCAAGCTGCGATGACTGCTGCCTGCACCGCTCGCTGCTGACAAATAAGATAACTCTCGTTCTATCTGGATTGACCTTCGCCAATTAAACTCTCCTTATGCCTTGATGAAATCAAGGAATCCTATTCGCCCCTAGTCTATTAGTGTGGTACACCGGTCAGATAATCAGTCCACTGTGATGCCACTCAAAATTCGCTCACAGGCGTTTAACTATAACTCTGTCCGTTCACACCGAACAATAAGTGTGTCGGCCAACACTGTGAACAACGCTTAGTCGCAAGGACTCAGTATAGAGTCGCCCTTCGATTCGCTCTCGACACAGGTGCTCTCCCAGTGAAGTACTGAGGAGAAACTTGTTCCTCGCTCTTTCGAGTACACGTACGAGAGTGCATGCTCTCGTTACGTGTCCTCGCTCCAAGAGCGGGGTATATCTTTCAGTCTCTTCCATTATTCCTTCAGCTCAAGGCGTCAGAAATATCGTCTGCCAATCAGCATTGCCCTTCTAAAACGGGAGAATGACGTTTCGTTTAAGGCGACCAACCCCGAAACCTGTAGCTCCGGCGTTTGGCGTTTGCTATCTCCCTGTGTTAATCTCTGAAACTGTGTGCTATGTGTAAAGAATGCGTAGGCTGGCCACTCCCACACAATGTAGCGGAATTTGCTTTTAAGCCGAACACGGATTGTTCCCCCCTTTCCACTCGGGCCCACGCTGTCTGCTACGGGCAATCACCGGCTGACATGGGCTGAGTCATCCTCTGAAGAGCCTGGCGTCCCGTTGTGCGGCCTCTCTCCCGAACTAAAAAGCCTCTGTGACCGTCGTGTCTGGAATGTATGTTTGCACGCCAGCCTCGAGTTTTTCAACCACGGTGCGCTCACTTGTCAATTGCATATCGTTTACATGAACTTATACAACATTGGCATTATCTTATCGAGTTTGGGTTCGAATGAAGCGTCTTGATGTGCTGAACATGATTGTGAGGGCAGAATATGTAAGCAATGAAGGTCAGGAGACCGCGACGTCTTACAACACTAGGTGAGCCAGGAAGTAGTTTCCAAGAAGTAACTGATGGAAAATTACTTTTAACAAATGTGAATTTTATTCCTAAAAGCTTTTTCGAAACAGATTTAAAATTATAAGCAGAAAACCGCCCTCGAAATATCAGATTACAATTTTTTTAGAGGCAAAGAACAATATTAACAGTAGGAGCCTTCGGGCCGAGAAGCTTGCCTGCTCCCTTTCAACATGGCCGTAGTCATGACCGGCCGGCCGGTGTGGCCGTGCGGTTAAAGGCGCTTTAGTCTGGAACCGCGTGACCGCTACGGTCGCAGGTTCGAATCCTGCCTCGGGCATGGATGTGTGTGATGTCCTTAGGTTAGTTAGGTTTAATTAGTTCTAAGTTCTAGGTGACTGATGACCTCAGAAGTTAAGTCGCATAGTGCTCAGAGCCATTTGTAGTCATGACCGCTCACAACAACCTCTGAAATAGTACACTGGTGCAAATCTGCAACTCACCAGATTACTTCAAACGAAAAATTTTTAACAATTCACACAAACATGTAAACAATGCACCCCGTAAGAGGAATGGAAATGGTACAACCCTCAAATTATTTGCCACCGAAAATGCAACTTTTTGTAAGGACTCTGACGGTTGAAGGGTGGCAAGCTTATAACCTAAAATGACTGTTTAAATAAAACCCATAAAATGCAGACTTACATAAAATGTACAACATGCTCTACATTACACATATACCTCCTTGCAAGATAATAGGCAAGATAGAAACATATTTCAAGAATTCGGCCTTTAAGCCATAAATTCGTTAACACCGAATCCGAAAAACATGACAGAGGCAGCTATTAACGTATGGCAGACCGACAGACAGACACTAACTGCCTAACAAATGCGGACGGAAGACAGAAAAGCATGCTGGGGACGAGAGACTGACCAAGAAAACAAGTAGAATTGGTAAATGAAACAACATATCACAAATCACTTAACTTCTAAAAATTGCGGTGTCTGGCGAAGACCTGGCGCAGGAGCCCCAAAAAGCTCTCCCGAACCGTCCGCTGCCAACCGCTTCAACGGGCGCAGGAAGGCGCGCCGATCTCCCGTCTCACGGCGTCGCAGCTCGCACCGGGCAGACCGATGTCGTGGGTTGGCTCCTGCTGCTCTCGTGTCGGCCGCGAAGCCACTACCCCTCGATATACGGCGCGGCCCACCGGACTGCCGTGGCGACCTCACATGCGCCGACGCTCAAGACGGACAAGTCATCTTGTGTCCCAGTGCGCGACCGACCAACCGATCGATCCAACCGCCAATGCCCATTGCCTAAACAAACTCGAGCAGACTGGCGGCCTAACACATACTAGCACTCCGGACGACAGACAGACATTGACTGCCGCACAAATGCAAACGAGAGACAGACCAGTAACCGGTGACGTGTGACTGACCCAGACCCACTCCGTCTGACCAACTGACTAGACTCACCGAGACTGACAGACTGCCCAACTGCCTCCGACTGACCGGCTGACGTACGGCAGGCCTACAGACAGACAGACACCGACTGCCCAACACTGAACCGGCTGACCAACCCACTAGACTCAGCCTGACAGACTCACTGACAGACTGCCCCCCGTCGAGCTCATAGCGCCCCTTAAATGCACGTGATCAGGCAACTTTTCCCCTTTTGTACCAGAGTGGGACACCAAAGCCGTGATTGCCACAGCGGCGCCAGCGCCAGAAACGGAGGGCGACTGCTTTACACTACGCGCTGCGGCGCTCTCTTCAAAACAGCAAATTTTGCTACGGCTCGATGGGTATTTGAGGAAGGGTAGTTGTGTAAGAATTATTGATGGGCGAGTCGCACGAGTCACTTCTCGTCCCATCCTATCCCACATGTACTGAAGACAATTCCGGAGATCGTAGCGGCCAGGGATGTTGCTGCACGTCTTCCAGAGCACGTTGAGTTTCACAGGTAGTGTGGGCGAGCGTGGTTGCAAGAAAGGGAAAAGAACTGTGAGCGGACGATTTGGATGGGATTCGGTTAATGAAAAGGGGACATGCAATTCAAGGTTTATTTCCCCAAAACAATCAATTAATTGTAATAAATTACACTGTGGCTTACAAATCACAGTGACACAAACAAATCAAGCTGCTTACAATATGAGGTAATAAACATGTTATATACCACAGGTAAACAGAGAAACTTCAAAACTGCTTACAATTTGATACATTAACAAATAATCGTTGTGCATTAAAGTACATACTTTCACCTAATACAGTTAAATTTTTAAATGTGAAGCACAAATGTATAATTTGCAATTAAATTTTAAGTTGAAGTTACTCCTTCCCATACCTTCTTTAAAAGAGTGATAAAATTTTCAACAGGTATCTCAGTTAAAAAACGCCCTAAAATCCTTAACACAACAACACGTACATGACTAAATATATGTACGGCAAGGCCCAACATAGAACAGCGCAAAACACATTCAAACTCTCCCCAACATGGGCCGCTTGCCGGTCAAAACATGTTACGACTACAGCAGCGAGCAAAATTACATAGGTAATAACACAGGCCACCTAGCGATCTCGCCAAAATCAGTTTACACGAAGGAGGAAGAAGGCGGGGGGGGGGGGGGGGGCCAATAAATACCATACGCAAGTGCACTTGCCAAACCTGCTACTAAAAATACAGTATAAAAAAGCTCTCAATTAATGACAAATCCGGGATAGACCCGGCAATATTGCACCTGAGCGCTAGTAGCCAAAATAAGGTTGACAGATACCAAGGTCTGACATCATCTTAGGGCTAACTGACACAACAAATAAATAAGAGTAAAAGAACAAGCAAATGCCAATGCCCAAGAATTTAAATAGGATTAACTACATACGAGGCTAAAATCAATTGCTAGCACCTTGGACATCGTCTTAGGTCTAATTGACACTACAAATAAATAAAGGTAAAAGAACAGACCAATGACAATGCCCAGCAATTTAAATAAAATAAGTAAGCACAAGGCTAAAAGCAATTGCTAGAAACTTAACAAGCACACATAAAATATTAGACTGCTGCCACATCACAAACGGAACAGGCGCGCGCGCAGTCCCCAGCAAGCCAGAAAACGAATAACACACACACCAGCAACCGAGCCATCCTGACCACAGTAATTTCAACTCAGAAGCAGGACGCGTGAGCACACCGGGTCCACGCAAAACACACACTACCAAATAATTCCCACCAACAGATACGGCTGCCCCCCCCCCCCCCCCCCCCCGGAGCGGGAAAACAGGGGCGACGACCGGGTACACACCAGCAGAAAACTCGACACCCAGACTCCGGCTAAAACGGAATCACGTAGAAAATATAAACAACAGCTGAAGTAAGGTGGAACGAACCCCGCCACTCAGACCGGAGAAAGCAAAAACACAGAACACCTGCCCTGCAGTGCTTACAATTCCTGGGTGCGGAAACCCAAGCGATATCGTGGCACCCTTTTCAGAGGCTGAGAACCTCGAGCAATCTCGTGCGGGAATGCATCAGTTGTCCACTACAGCACATCATCAACACTCCACATTGCCCAATACCCAAATCCTCGAGGCCCGCCAACAACGAGACCACACCTCCGTGCCGGGGCGGAAGGCAAAATACTGCCAGCTCGGTGCGAATCCAACTGCCGAGTCGAGCGCGCGCGGCCCCACGCGATAAACGCTCCAGAGGGCAGCAGCCGCCTCAGCGCCTGCGCAGGTCGAACCAGACAGAAACAGAAATGCAAGTCGCTGTCGATAGTACCGGATACGCAACGCGCCAGAGAAATGGCACAAACTGATCTAACAACATCCTGCACGTACCCAGAGCTCATTACCGCCCACTCCAGAAACACCCCAGACCGTAACGCCTCAATCTGACTCGTTTCTGGCCGAGCGGTTCTAGGCGCTTCAGTCTGGAACCGCGCTACCGCTACGTTCACAGGTTCGAATCCTGCCTCGGGCATGTATGTGTGTGATGTCCTTAGGTTAGTTAGGTTTAAGTAGTTCTAAGTTCTAGGGGACTGATGACCTCAGCAGTCGAGTCCTATAGTGCCCAGAGCCATTTGAACCATTTGACCCCTTTCAAACTTGCTCAGCTGGCAACAGGATTCACGAGTGCGTCTCTGTGGCATGGTTGCCTTCTTGCTTCACACTTTTGCTCTTCCGTGCAGGGTAGCCACGTGGTCTAGGGCGCCTTGCCATAGTTCACGTAGGTGCCCCTCTCGTTGAAGGTTCGAGTCCTCCATCACTCATGGATGTTTGCGTTGGCCTTAACGTAAGATAGTCTAAGTTAGATTAAGTAGTGTGTAAGCCTACGGACCGATGACCTCAACAGTCTGGTCCCATAGTAACTTACCACTACCACTTTTGAGCCACAATGAGACTTCTGACAGTCACCACTCCCTAATAGACACAGATGGAGCTCTGGTAGCTATGCCACTACACTAACTTTTGGCGGACGTCGTTGAAACCATTATCAATGTACCTACCACACCCCTGGCGGCATATTCTGTCATCGCAACACAATTGTCTTCGCCTTTCGAGGTGTACTAATTTTTTTCCCGGCAGTGTATTTGAGTAACAATCTGATTCTAACACACAATATATTTTAATAAGATGTTTACTACTACTGACACCGAGCGAGGTGGCGCAGTGGTTAGCACACTGGACTCGCATTCGGGAGGACGGCGGTTCAATCCCGTCTCCGGCCATCCTGATTTAGGTTTTCCGTGATTTTCCTAAATCGTTTCAGGCAAATGCCGGGATGGTTCCTTTGAAAGGGTACGGCCGATTTCCTTCCCAATCCTTCCCTAACCCGAGCATGCGCTCCGTCTCTAATGACCTCGTTGTCGACGGGACGTTAAACACTAACCACCACCACCACTACTGACAAATCTTTCCATAATACAATATATTTTAACCTATGTTTTTAGTGTGAAAAATAATATTTCTGATAAACATATACAGGCCCTTTCAAATAAATCAGAAACAGTACGCTATAATGAACAAATATTTCTCTCATCTAATGTTATTTTAACCCTCATAACACATTAAAACGTATCAGCAATACTATTCATAATAATACCTATGATCAGGGAACTCTCAAAAAGGTAGAAGACTGAAATAACAGAAAGTAAATTGATAACGAAATACAAGTAAACAAATAAAACATCCATCACTGATATTGCGATGGACCGTTTCTAAACAACGTCTGGTTGCTAGGGACTATCTTCAGGCATATAGTGCTACCACAAACTCCTTTTATCATTCGGATACTTAAATGAACCGCTGACATCCTATTCATTTTCTGGCTTCACTGCACTAAGCGTCTCTGTTGATGTTGTTGTTGTTATCTTCAGTCCTCAGACTGGTTTGATGCAGCTCTCCATGCTACTCTATTCTGTGCAAGCTTCTTCACCTCCCAGTACTTACTGCAACCCACATCCTTCTCAATCTACTTAGTGCATTCATCTCTTGGTCTCCCTCTACGATTTTTACCCACCACGCTGCTCTCCAATGCTAAATTTGTGATCCCTTGATGCTTCAGAATATGTCCTAACAACTGGTCCCTTCTTCCAGTCAAGTTGTGCCACAAACTCCTCTTCTCACCAATTCTATTGAATACCTCCTCATTAGTTACGAGATCTACCTATCTAATCTTCAGCATTCTTCTGTAGCACCACATTTCAAAAGCTTCTATTCTCTTCTTGTCTAAACTATTTATCGTCCATGTTTCACATCCATACATGGCTACACTCCATACAAATACATTCAGAAACGACTTCCTGACCCTTAAATCTATACTCGATGTTAACAAATTTCTCTTCTTCACACACGCTTTCTTTGCCATTGCCAGTCATACAGTAAAGCTGCATATCCTCTCTACTTCGACCATCATCAGTTATTTTGCTCCCCAAATAGCAAAACTGCTTTACTACTTTAAGTGTCTCATTTCCTAATCTAAATCCCTCAGCATCACCCGACGTAATGCGACTACATTCCATTATCCTCGTTTTGCTTTTGTTCATGTTCATCTTATATCGTCCTTTCAACACACTGTCCATTCCGTTCAACTGCTCTTCCAAGTCCTTTGTTGTCTCTGACAGAATTACAATGTCATCGGCGAACCTCAACATTTTATATTTCTCCTCCATGGATTTTAATACCTACTCCTAATTTTTCTCTTGTTTCTTTACTGCTTGCTCAATATATAGATTGAATAACATCGGGGAGAGGCTACAACCCTGTCTTAGTCCCTTCCCAACAGCTGCTTCCCTTTCATGCCCCTCGACTCTTATAACTGCCATCTGGTTTCTGTACAAATTGTAAATAGCCTTTCGCTCCCTGTATTTTACCCCTGCCATCTTCAGAATTTGAAAGACAGTATTCCAGTCAACATTGTCAAAAGCTTTCTCTAAGTCTATAAATGCTAGAAACGTAGGTTTGCCTTTTCCTTAATCCTTCTTCTAAGATAAGTCATAGGGTCAGTATTGCCACACGTGTTCCAACATTTCTGCGGAATACAAACTGATCTTCCCCGAGGTCGGCTTCGACCAGTTTTTCCATTCGTCTGTAAAGAATTCGCGTTAGTATTTTGCAGCTGTGACTTATTAAACTGATAGTTCGGTAATTTTCACATCTGTCAACACCTGCTTTCTTTGGGATTTGAATTGTTATATTCTTCTTGAAGTCTGAGGGTATTCGACCTGTCTCATATATCTTGTTCACCAGATGGTAGAGTTTTGTCAAGAATGGCTCTCCCAATGCCGTCAATAGTTCCAATGGAATGTTGTCTACTCCCGGGGCCTCGTTTCGACTCAGGTCTTTCAGTGCTCTTTCAAACTCTCTCATTTCAACTTCATCTACATCCTCTTCAATTTCCATAATATTGTGCTCAAGTACAGACCCTCTATATACTCCTTCCACCTTTCTGCTTCCCATCTTTGCTTAGAGCTGGGTGTCTATCTCACCTCTTGATATTCATACAAGTGGCTCTCTTTTCTCCAAAGGTCCCTTTAATTTTCCTGTAGGCAGTATCTGTCTTACCCTTAGTGAGATAAGCCTCTACATCCTTACATTTGTCCTCCAGCCAACCCTGCTTAGCCATTTTGCACTACCTGTCAATCTCATTTTTGATACGTTTGTATTCCTTTTTGCCTGCTTCATTTACTGCGTTTTTATATTTTCTCCTTTCATCAATTAAATTCAATATTTCTTCTGTTACCTGAGGATTTCTACTATCCCTTGTCTTTTTACATTCTTGATCCTCTGCCGCCTTGACTACTTCATCCCTCAGAGCTACCCATTCTTCTTCTACTGTATTTCTTTCCCCCGTTCCTGTCATTTGTTCCCTTATGCTCTCCCTGAAACTCTGTACAACCTCTGGTGTAGTCAGTTTATCCAGGTCCCATCTCCTTAAATTCCCACCTTTTTGCAGTTTCTTCAGTTTTAATCTACAGTTCAGAACCAATAGATTGTGATCAGAGTCCACATCTGCCCCTGGAAATGTCTTACAATTTAAAACCTGGTTCCTAAATCTCTGTCTCGATGATAGGGTCATTTTGTTTATGCATACCACGAGTATTTCAGGTGGTGATTACTTATCTTTTCCCAATACGAGAACATTCTATTGGGCAATTTTATAGGAACTTTGGACTGATTAAAGCAAAAGTGAAGAAAGAACAATCCATTCCTACTGCAAAACCTATTTATAGGGAATGGTGATGTGCAGAAGCAGCCCATCACACCTTATTGTTCTTGTGGACATTAGCTTAATATTTTTTATTAAAAATGAAATTCCTCCAGCTGTACTTAAGATTTTATATTTACTTCGCTACTAGTTGCATCAACGCCATCTTCAGGCCCGAACATTTTGATAAAATCGTGTGTGTGGCTGAGCCTAGAAGTCCGCGGTGAGCATGTGGAGCACGTGTTGGTCTCACTGCGGACTTCTAGACTCAGCCACACACAACTGATTTCATCAAAGTGTATGGGCCTGAAGATGGCGTTGACGCAACGTCTAAACTAGTAGCGAAGTAAATATATAATTTTAAGTACAGCTGATGGAATTTCATTTTTAATTTTAATAAAAATTATACTAGCTGTTTCCCACCTTCGTCCAGTTTAAATGCGGATGTACGAAGAACCTTAATAACCCAATGGAAAGAAGGTCGTTTGAACATAATCTGTTCAGGAAACCTATCCACAAGGGAACTGTGTTTAAAATTCAGAAGTATTTTGTTCTGAAATACAAAGCAGATGGTTCAGTATGAGGCTCACCAACATAAAAAGACCCATACACATCATTACGACTTTGGAAACAGAAATACAGTAATGGAGCACTGAAAAACCTGAGACTATCAACAGAGTTTGTCTCAGGTTTTTCAGTGCTCCATTACTGTATTTCTGTTTCCAAAGTCGTAATGATGTGTTCAAATGGCTCTGAGCACTATGGGACTCAACTGCTGTGGTCATCAGTCCCCTAGAACTTAGAACTACTTAAACCTAACTAACCTAAGGACATCACACACATCCATGCCCGAGGCAGGATTCGAACCTCCGACCGTAGGAGTCGCACGGTGCCGGACTGCGCGCCTAGAACCGCGCGACCACCGCGGCCGGCGTAATGATGTGTATGGGCCTTTTTATGTTGGTGAGCCTCATACTGAATCATCTGCTTTGTGTTTCAGAACAAAATACTTCTGAATTTTAAACAAAGTTCCCTTGTGGATAGGTTTCCTGAACAGATTATGTTCAAACGACCTTCTTTCCATTGCATTATTAAGGTTCTTCGTACATCCATATTTAAACAGATGGCCATACCGTAGGTGCAACCACAACGGAGGGGTATCAGTTGAGGGGCCAGACAAACGTGTGGTTCCTGAAGAGGGGCAGCAGCCTTTTCAGTAGTTGCAGGGGCAAAAGTCTGGATGATTGACTGATCTGGCCTTATAACACTAACCAAAACGGCCTTGCTGTGCCGGTACTGCGAACGGCTGAAAGCAAGGGGAAACTACAGCTGTAGTTTGCAGAACAATGTTCTTGACGTTTAGAGAGTCTTTCAATTTGATTTCTGGAACATTATTTATCAAGGATACATACTGTAGAGAACAAGGGGTTATTTTTAGGAAATATGGTGCGAAATTGTGATTT
Source organism: Schistocerca americana (assembly GCF_021461395.2). Lineage (NCBI taxonomy): Eukaryota > Metazoa > Arthropoda > Insecta > Orthoptera > Acrididae > Schistocerca > Schistocerca americana. Next base: position 525,213,488 of record NC_060125.1, on the reverse strand, counting down.
AATGTGTTTCAGTGCGCAATGCGCCAGCCTCACTGCAGACGGCGGACGAAGACTTGCCGGCGCATTATGCAGGTGACACAGTTTTGCAACGAGCGTTGGTATGTGTGTACGTGCGCAGCAGCCATCAACAGCCAGAACACAGCATTAGCAGAATTACGCAGGCGCAGGCCATGTGTGGCGCGGTTGCGTTATCCAACTCATGGGCACGTGCACCTTCCGCCGACCACTGGCGACAACATCGATGTACTGTGGAGACCTCACGCCCCACGTGTTGAGCAATTCGGCGGTACGTCCACCCGGCCTCCCGCATGCCCACTATACGCCATCGCTCAAAGTCCGTCAACTGCACATACGGTTCACGTCCACGCTGTCGCAGCATGCTACCAGTGTTAAAGATTGCGATGGAGCTCCGTATGCCACGGCAAACTGGCTGACACTGACGGCGGCGGTGCACAAATGCTGCGCAGCTAGCGCCATTCGACGGCCAACACCGCGGTTCCTGGTATGTCCGCTGTGCCGTGCGTGTGATCATTGCTTGTACAGCCCTCTCGCAGTGTCCTGAGCAAGTATGGTGGGTCTGACACACCGGTGTCAATGTGTCCTTTTTTCCATTTCCAGGAGTGTATCTGGGAGTACGCGTGCGGAACGATTTGAAGTGGAATGATCGTATAAAATTAATTGTTGGTAAGGCGGGTACCAGGTTGAGATTCATTGGGAGAGTCCTTAGAAAATGTAGTCCATCAACAAAGGAGGTGGCTTACAAAACACTCGTTCGGCCTATACTTGAATATTGCTCATCAGTGCGGGATCCGTACCAGATCAGGTTGACGGAGGAGATAGAGAAGATCCAAAGAAGAGCGGCGCGTTTCGTCACAGGGTTATTTGGTAACTGTGACAGCGTTACGGAGATGTTTAACAAACTCAAGTGGCAGACTCTGTAAGAGAGGCGCTCTGCATCGCGGTGTAGATTGCTCGCCAGGTTTCGAGAAAGTGCGTTTCTGGATTAGGTATCGAATATATTGCTTCCCCCTACTTATACCTCCCGAGGAGATCACGAATGTAAAATTAGAGAGATTAGAGCGCGCACGGAGGCTTTCAGACAGTCGTTCTTCCCGCGAACCATACGCGACTGGAACAGGAAAGGGAGGTAATGACAGTGGCACGTAAGGTGCCCTCCGCCACACACCATTGGGTGGCTTGCGGAGTATAAATGTAGATGTAGATGTAGAACGCAAGACTTCGCGATTGGTTCCCTCAGACCAGCATGCAAGGCAAGTGCTTGTTCGAATTGTAGACGTTGAACCAATGGAAAATTTTGAGTAAAAGAACCAGGCGTCGTCTCTCCTGTCTTCTGATTGAGGGAGACGCCTGGTACCACCGCTTAATTCGTCTTGTCGACTGGTCGGTTCACCCACTTCCATTTCATTTCTGCCTCTGTCCACGGAGTCAGGGCAGGATGCGCTTTGTATACAGTTCATCAGTCGCTGTGCTGGGGCCTGGTGAGCACGACCCGCTGCTTTTGTGCCCACTTGGAAGGTGATTTTGGATGGGAGTCAGTTCAGTTTCCCGTGTTAAGAACTTTCTACAATTATTAAAGTCATTTGTCAAAAGCATTGTGGGGTTCTCGCGAGTGGTAACTTCTCTGTTGTTTAACTAGATTCATATGGGGTCGACATTTTTCTATAACTCGTTACTATTCACCTCAGGCATCGTGATCCCAATTAATTTTTGTGTTTCTTTTCGCGGTGAGTCTCAAGCCAAGCCAGTTAAGATAACTCACCCTTTGCTGTAAAATGATGAATTTTGCCTTCGGCTATTCTTTTAGTGCTAGAATCTTTGCTTATGAGCACATGAGCGTCCATGTTGCGTTTATTAGTTAATTAATTCTCGATGAATGATGGTGATTAATGTAATGAAAAACATATTCCTCTTAAAGAACAACAGTGTTAGAATTTGATACGTGTTAAATGTTTCCTGAAGTTGGGGATTACGCTTCATTTTTGACAATAAATGTCAGTTAGGAATCAACTTACTTCGTGAAACTTTTTCCTGCTATGCATACCAGCACGCCATTCCACGTCCTGCGGCACTTCCCTCCTTGTGATCCAAGTGAGGGACTTGTCTGGAATCTATTGCCAACGGAGAGACCATCGTGACACTTTTCTCAGCTACAGGACATGTCCTGTGGAAACACATTATGTGTCTTTAGTACAGTGGTTTCCATTGCCCTTTGCATCCCCACGCCATTGATCATTGCTGATTCTTCCGCCTTTTAGGAGCAGTTTCCCACCCCAAGGGCAAGAGAGAGCACAGAACATCTGTCCGCTCCTCCGGCGTCTTTGACAATGCCTTTGACAGAATGATGGTGGCTTCTTATGCCGGAAGTCTTCGGCCGCCATTTCTGTTGATTTTTATCGTTAATTTAAGCAGTGGTGAGGTTGGAACCGTGGACGGAAGACTTTTTGATTTCTAGAGGAAGACGCTACACCTGGACCACGTGTGCATGAGCTACACTTCCATAAAACTCTCCCAGTAAACCGAAGTGAACCAAACACCTTCGCTGCTACTGTCTTTGTGAACTCGTTCCATTACATATTACTTTGCAGCTTTAAGCCCGGTCACTATTAATACTGTATTCGAAAGTTACAGAATTGTTATTCCTATACATCTGTGTTAACTTATCTTTTTCTACATACATACCATGCTACCATTAATTAGGCGCCGACCAGAGTGGCCGTGCGGTTCTAGGCGCTACAGTCTGGTACCGAGCGACCGCTACGGTGGCAGGTTCGAATCCTTCCTCGGGCAAGGATGTGTGTGATGTCCTTAGGTTAGTTAGGTTTAATTAGTTCTAAGTTCTATGCGACTGATGACCTCAGAAGTTAAGTCGCATAGTGCTCAGAGCCATTAATTAGGCAAACTAGAAATTCTGTGTAAATCATCTCGCATCCTGCTACAGTCACTCAACGAAGATACTTTCCCGCATACTACGGCGATTCTGTCACACTCCCTTGCGGCACTCCTGACGACACCCTCGTCTCTGAACACTCGCCGTTGAGAGCAACGTACTGTGTTATATTACTTGTGAAGTTCTCAAGCCACTCGCATATCTGTGAAAATTTATCATACGCTCAGACCTTCGTTAACGGGCTGAAGTGGAGCACAGTGCCAAACACTTTGCAGAAATTTAGGAATATGGAATCTGCCTGTTGCCCTCCATCCATACTTTGCAGGATGTCGTGCGAGAAACGGGAAAGCTGAGTTTAGCACGTTCAACGCTTTCTACAGCTGTGCTGATTTGTGGACCGAAACTTTTCTGTCTCAATACCTTCATAAATATGGGCCTGTAGTTTTTTGGGTCCGTTCTTTAACCATTCTTATACTAGAGAGTTACAATTGAACAGACGGTGCTCCCAATGCTACAGTGTGGGCTGTATACATCGCAGAATGCTAAATCATCGCGTATATGTTGATCAGTCGGTGCATTCCCAGAGTATACCGAAAAAATAATAGTTACTATTTTTACTACCTGGCGAAAATATGGCGCTGTAGGCAATCAGAATGTGGTTTGGATGCGGAAAAATGGGAGAAACGATCAAACATGACGACATTGGTTCCGGCACGTTAATTAGGATACGGTCACAAATTATATGTGTTCAACATGTTCTCGAAACTCAGCAACACGCTGCACACGTAACAAGGCATGGTCGGTTGCTGCTCGCAACATGTCTGGTGTAATCAGAACATTATGTGGTTGTATACTTTTATTCAGATGAGGAAGAGCCTAGATATATCCCTGATAGACACGGTCTTTCAGATATCCCAACGACCAGAAGTTGGGGAAACTGGAAGGTCACACATCTTGAAATTGTCTATAGATGATGCGGGCGTTAGTGAAGATTTCTCGAAGCAAATCTTTCACCTGTCAAGCAACATGTGTTGTCATCTCATCTTGCATGAAAATAGTGGTGCGGACGCAGTTGTGTTCTTGCAAAGCTGCAGTCACGTGTCACACAAGGAGGCCCTTATAGCACGCAAATGTCACTGTACACCTAACAGACCCGCGAGGTGTCATCTCCTTGAAGAAAAACGGACCGACAGTGAAGGAGCTTGTGAAAACACACCTCACAGTGACATAAGCTGAGCGTACATCTACATTTACATCTACATGGTTACTCTGCATTTCACATTTAAGTACCTGGCAGAGGGTTCATCGAATCATTTTCATACTACTTCTCTACCATTCCACTCTCGAATGGCGCTTGGTAAAAAGGAACATCTAAATCTTTCAGTGCGCGATGCGCCAGCCTCATGGCAGACGGCGGACAAAGGGTGGCCAGCGCGTTATGCAGGTGACACAGTTTTGCAACGAGCGTCGGTATGTGTGTACGTGCGTGGCAGCCATCAACAGCCAGAACGCAGCATTAGCAGAATTACGCAGGCGCAGGCCGCGTGTGGCGCGGTTGCGTTAGCCAACTCATCGAGAACGTTCTAATAAACATGGTAACCGTGTAACAGGCGGATTCAGCAGCGGTCTACACTATTTAAGGGCATCAGAGGTGGGCATCGGCATTCGGTTCGACTGATTGAGCATTCAGTCACAGTCACATCGTTATCATCAGTGACACTGTCCCCGAGGCCTGGCCAGTGGAGGGGGTTTCCCGCTGCTGCACTGGCGACTCCCGGCGTCATCACGAGCCGCAACGTCAGCAGGAGGGTGTTGGGCCGGGCCTCGTGCTGCTAACCTCCTACCGCCTGTGCAGCCGCTGACCGAGCATGGCGTCACGTTCCCTGTGCTGCGTGCACCAGCATGTCTCCACCAAGACACGAGCAGTGAGACTGAGCTACCGGATAATGTATTGGAAGAACCAACAATAATGAGGAAGATTGCTAAAAACCGCCACCTTCTTCTACCCAGCCGCGCCCTACAACCCTGACCACGTCACCCACTCCGGTCGTCCTATTACAATACTGTGTTGGGTTCGTTTTTAACTTGCATTTCTGTGAAGCAGTACGTATATGATTAATGATCATAGTTACATGCACATTGGAAGCACATAATCATAATAGACAGTTCTAAAATTGGCTGGCCACATTCATTTTTGGTCACAAGATGTGCACTATTTACGGGCATCAGAGGTGGGCATCGGCATTATTTTATTGTGATGATCAATTCTCCCTACATAGGTGGGTGTCAAAAAAAATATTTTGGCATTCGGAAAAGAAAGTTGGTGATAGAAATTTCGTAAATAGGTCTCGCTGCAAAGAAAACCGCCTTTGTTTCAGTGACTGCCACCCCAACTAGCGTATCATGTCAGTGACACTCTCGCACCTATTGCGCGATAACACGAAACGGGCTGCCCTTGTTTGCACTTTTTCGATGTCCTCCGTCAATCCTACTTGGCAAGGATCCCATATCGCGCAGTAATATTCCAGCAGAGGACGGGCAAGTATAATGTAGGCTCTCTCTTTAGTGGGTTTGTCGCATCTTCTAAGTGTTCTGCCAACAAAGCACAGTCTTTGTTTTACCTTCCCCACAATATTATCTATGTGGTCTTTCCAATTTAAGTTCCTCGTAATTGTAATTCCTAGCTATTTAGTCCAATTGACACCCCTTAGATCTGTGCGATTTATCGTATACCCACAATTTATCGGATTTCTTTTAGAACCCATGTGGATGAACTCGCACTTTTCGTTGTTTAGTGACAATTGCCACTTTTTGCACCATATAGAAATCCTCTCTAGATCATTTTGTAATTGGAATTGATCGTCTGATGATTTTACTAGACGGTAAATTACATCGTCATCTGCAAACAATCTAAGGGGTTTGGTCAGATTATGACCTAGATCATTTATGTAAATCAGGAACAGCAGAGGGCCTATGACACTGCCTTGCGGAACGCCAGATATCACTTCTGTTCTACTCGATGATTTGCCGTCTATCACTACGAACTGTGACCTCTCTGAGAGGAAATCGCGAATCCAGTCACACAACTGAGGCGATACTCCATATGCACGCAATTTGATTAATAGTCGCTCGTGAGGAACGGTATCAGAAGCCTTCTGGAAATCTAGGAATACGGAATAGATCTGAGATCCCTTGTCGACAGCACTCATTACTTCCTGGGGATAAAGAGCTAGCTGCGTTGCACAAGAATGATATTTTCTGAATCCGTGTTGGTTATGTATCAATAAGTCATTTTCTTCAAGGTGATTCATAATGTTCGAGTACAGTATATGCTCTAAAAGCCTACTGAAAATTGAGGTCAGTAATTCGATAGGTTACCCCTATTTCCTTTCTTGAATATTGGTGTGACCTGTGCTACTTTCCAGTCTTTAGGAACAGACCTTTCGTCAAGTGAGCGGTTGTATGTTCCTGCACAGCACGTGGCGGAATAGAACCCCATGTGCAACAGTTGTATGCATCCGTGACGTAGTGCGGGGCAAAGTATATCACGTCCGTCCAAAGAATATCGCCCGATCACGTCATCCGTTTCCATGAGTGCCAAAAACGAAGATCTAAGTCATGGCATTGTAGCCTATCTTGGGTCTTCATTTGATGCTCATTCTGAACCTTGTAGGTATACCAGAGTCAAACGCGCCGCGAAACCTTTTGAACTGTTGAGTAGGGGGGAGCGAATTGCCGTGACACAGCTCGAGCACTGGCTGCTGAATTTGGCGCATCTGCTGCACTGTCGTCTATAGCTATAGCAACTTCATCAACAACTGCCACGGATATAGGTTGCGCCTCTCTCCCTGCAGCACCAACTAACTGACCTGTTAATTCACATTTCCTGATCATATTCTTTAGCCCATTTATTGAGATGGGACCTCTTCGCAGCTCTTTCTGTCGGCGATATTCCCGCAATGCAGCGCCGCTGTTGCTGGCGTTCTTATAAAAACAACTTTACCAGCAATGCATGGTCTTTCTTCTCAATACCGTTGCGTTTCGTATGGAAACTTTCTTAACACTTTGCACCGAAATTCGAATCAGAAAAAAAATAGACATGCGTCGCGTAGTGACAAACAGCACACTGACGTCAAAACAGGAAACATTTCACATGCTGACTGCTTAGAGCGCCATATTTTCATCTGGTGGCACAAACTGGAACTGTTATTATTTTCAGTACACGACATAAACACACTGATTAATGAACATACCGCTACACTCGACCACCGTCAGTTTAATTATAGCCACCCGGTACGTAAGCGTCATCTGCGCTTTCTTGCAATCGCTACGGACTTTGAGATGGGTGACTGATTCACCATTGATACAAACAAAGTAAGGGGCCAGTGCTGTAGAGTACTCTCTGTAAGACCAGACTGAGATTCAAAAATGGTTCAAATGGCTCTGAGCACTATGGGACTTAACTTCTGTGGTCATTAGCCCCCTAGAACTTAGAACTACTTAAACCCAACTAACCTAAGAACATCACACACATCCATGCCCGAGGCAGGATTCGAACCTGCGACCGTAGCAGTCCCGCGGTTCCGGACTGCGCGCCTAGAACCACCGCGGCCGGCGACTGAGATTCCATGCAGACCTTGTGACTTACTCGTTTTCTGGTCTTTCAGTTGCTTCTCAACGTGAGGAATGCCTATTTCTATGTCCTTATGACTGGAATACCCTCTTTCAAATTCTGAAGGTGTCAGGGGTAAAATACAGGAAGCGGAAGACTATTTACAATTTGTACAAAAACCAGATGGCAGTCGTAAGAGTCGAGGGGCATGAAAGGGAAGCAGTGGTTGGGAAGGGAGTGAGACAGGGATGTAGCCTGTCCCTGATATTATTCAATCTGTATATTGAGCAAGCAGTAAAGGAAACAAAAGAAAAATTCGGAGTAGGTATTAAAATCCATGGAGAAGAAATAAAAACTTTGAGGTTCGCTGATGACATTGTAATTCTGTCAGAGACAGCAAAGAACCTGGAAGAGCAGTTGAACGGAATGGACAGTGTCTTGAAAGAAGGATATAAGATCAACATCAACAAAAGCAAAACGAGCATAATGGAATGTGCTCGAATTAAATCGGGTGATGCTGAGGGCATTAGATTAGGAAATGAGACGCTTAAAGTAGTAAATGAGTTTTGCTATTGGGGGAGCAAATTAACTCTTGATGGTCGAATTAGAGAGGATATAAAATGTAGACTGGCAATGGCAAAGAAAGCGTTTCTGAAGAAGAGAAATTTGTTAACATTGAGTATAGATTTAAGTGTCAGGAAGTCGTTTCTGAAAGTGTTTGTATGGAGTGTAGCCATGTATGGAAGTGAAACGTGAACGATAAATAGTTTAGACAAGAAGAGAAGAGAAGCTTTCGAAATGTGGTGCTACAGAAGAATGCTGAAGATTAGATGGGTAGATCACATAACTAATGAGGAGGTACTCAATAGAATTGGGGAGAAATTTGTAGCACAACTTGACCAGAAGAAGAGATCGCTTGGTAGGACATATTCTGAGGCATCAAGGGATCACCAATTTAGTACTGGGGGGCAGCGTAGAGGGTAAAAATCGTAGAGGGAGACCAAAAGATGAGTACACTAAACAGATTCAGAAGTATGTAGGTTGCAGTAGGTACTGGGAGATGAAGAAGCTTGCACAGGATAGAGTAGCATGGAGAGCTGCATCAAACCAGTCTCGGACTGAAGTCCACAACAACAACAACAAATGATCAAACGGCGGTAAGTATGCACAATTCTCTTGCACGAATGATTTTTTTTAAACGTGGTATTTAAAACTTCAGTTTCCCTTTTGCTGACATATATTGCCACACCGGACTGGTCAGCGAATGACCACTCGTTCGGTGGTTTTAAATAGTATCAGAATTTTATCGGGAAGATCCTCCGTTAAGGTATGACGTTGGAAGCTGTCGCACGTGTTGGAAGATCTGCGGCATACTCTGGATCGTATCTGCAGTAGCCACTATTGCATTCCACAAATCTTCTCTTGTGTAATGTCGTTGAGAGTGGAAAAACTCTTTCGTGTGCCTCCACAACCAGGAGACACAGGGTGTCAAAGCGGGAGATCGTGCTGGCCATGCAACAGGTCCGTTATGTGCACTCTGCATCCCGGAGCAATGTTCATTCAAACAGTAAACCACACACAGCACGCTAATAATGTGCAGGAGTTCTACCGTGAATCGGCCACGCCTTCTGGCTCGTTGCCAGTGGAACATCACCCAGTGTATCAGGAAGAACGGTTTGAAAAAACCTCATGGTCATCAAGACAGTTCAAACGTTCCATTCAGGCAACACCAACTTTTCCTCTCAGTGCGCTGATGGAGACCTGATGCTGGAAATGGACCTCCAAGATGGCGTGTCGATTTTTGTCAGCCCAAACATGGTAACTGTGCTGACTGGAACTGCCATTTCTGGTAAATGTTGCTGTGTCCATTGTCACTACTCCACTGGGACGACAAGTTCTCCTCTGACCATTGGTAGGTTTGCTGCTGGAAGTTATGGAATCCAGTTGATTTTCGTCCTACTGCACTCGACTTTGTTGGTTTCACATGCTGGTGTAACATGCTTAGTAAGTTGTAGTATTTCTACATGAAGACTCCGTTGGTCTTTGTCTTTGTGGTTCACACGCTGATGGCAGAGTAGCACGTACTAAATAAACGACGCTTGAATTATAACTGTTGGTTTCAATTTCCATTATTCATGTACGATATGCATATGTCATCAATAACTTTTTTTTATTCGCATCGCGAAATTGCTATAAATTTCACGTGTTGGACTCGTGTGTCATATGAATGGCTTACTTCAATAGTGGTCCAAGTCCATTGCCTCCACTTTTCTATCTAAAATGCTTCTTAAATTAATGATCCAAACAAACAGAAAAAAAGGTTCATGTGTAGCAAGATGCCATATGCTTGAATATTTCGGGTATCTCAACTGCATATTTTTGAGCGCTCATTTAATTTTAGGACTCTGTACCCCATAATGAACAAAAATGGGCTTGTACCACTATTGAAATCAACCCTTCATATGTAGTCACTGGTTCTTTGTGAGGCTAATATGTTTCGAGTTTAGGTACAGAATCTGCCTATGATTCCTTCGTTCAAAAGACAATACAGTAACTTCAGTCACATTCCTTATTCGTGGTCCTTTGTAAATGTTTTGAGATTTATTTTTGGATCATACTTTGTTTGATTTTGTTACCCTTTGATTATTTGTGAACCACTTGCCCTCTAGACACATGAGAGAGAGAGTATATCACTGAGACTTTATCATTTTTCTGAGATCAGTTATTATACATGCAGCAGACCTCATCAGTTAAGAACCCCAGTTGTAGCTTCAAATAGAAAGAAGAAGGTTTTGCTGTTAGGTAGTTCAGATGGCAGAGATGTAGGCAGCAGTTGCAGGAAGTGTTGGGGAGTGAGTACCAGGTCGCCAAACTTATGAAATCTAGTGCAGCGTTGGCTCAGGTCCTTGTTAGCTTAGGGGAATTATGTAGGAATTTTACGAAAGAGGATCAGATAGTGATTTTGGGTGGAGCTGGGGTCCTGATAGGGACGGAGAGTGTGATGTAAGTGGTGACATGGAAAAGATAGCTACTCAAACTGGTGGCACAAACGTGCATTTCGTGCAACTGTTTCAGCGTCGGAATCGGATTTGTCTTGATGCTACTGTCAGGCGTGTTAACATGGGACTTGATGCCGGGGGGCATGGCTCACATTGCAGTGGTGACAGCTGAGTCTATCAATAGATCAGGTTTCACTAGGCATGGCCTGCACTTCAATAGGCAGAGGAAGGGGAGGCGACAGTGCAGTAGGATCATTCACGGGAAAAGTCCCCATAGTGGTTGGTGTTAGAGCTGCTTTTTTAGACTGAAGTTAACTGATAGGTATCCCTTCTTAAAGGAAGTCTCTCTCTAAGAGAGGAACCACCTTCAAAGAATGTCAGCTGTCCAAGTAGTTAAGGAATTAGCGTATTTCATCAAGATACAAGAGGTATTAGAGTTAGTGAACTGCTTATACATGTTGACTCTGACATTATTGGTATATCAGAGCACCACTTAAATAATGTGACAGGTCAGAGGCTCCCTTTGCCAGGATACAGATTAGCTGGCTATTTTTCAAGGAGTTCTTCATGGAGTGAAGGAGTGATCATGTAGGTAAAAAACAGTATTCTATTTGAGTCCATAGATGTATCAAAGCACTACACTGAACATGTATTTGAATGTTGTGAAGTGGCAGTTGAATTTAGCGAAACTAAACTTTTAATTAGAGTTATTTATAGGTCCCCTAACTCTGAGTTCAGAGAATTTCTCCTCAAGCTAGAGAGGGTTTTGGGTTTTACAGGAAGTATCATAAACTAGTTTATGTGGTGTCCTCAATAACAATTTTGTATGTGATTGTGCAAGAAATAGCGTGCTGCAAAATCTCCTAAATTCATACAATCTAATGTAGACTGTATTTTTCCAGCCAGGTAGCAGGGGTATAGTAGCACAACCACAGACAATATTTTTCTTCATTCTTCATTGCTAGATGGGCATTCTGTTAGTAAAAGGGTGAATGGCATTTCAGACCATGATGCACAAATTTTAACACTAAAAGGTTTTTGTATTCTAACACATGTTATTATATAATTACAAACTATGTAGAACAGCTAATCCAAAGACAACAGATAGTTTTTTAAACCTCATTAAGGAACAACAGTGGCAGGATGTTTATAGTCCTGATAACATAGGTGATAAATATAATGCTTTCCGTAACACATTTCTCATGCTCTTTGAAAGTTGCTTTCCATTAGAACGTTCAAAACATGGTACTAGTAGTAAAAGGTAGCGTGGTTGACTGGCTACTGGGATAAGGATATCATGTAGAACACAGAGGAACTTACACCAAAATGTTAGAAATAGTCACAACAGAGCTACAGTAGCCTATTACAAACAGTATTGTAAGGTGCATAAAATGTTATTAGGATGGCAAAGAGCATGTGGCAGACAAATAGAAAAGCTAATATTCAAAGGATAAAATGAAAACCATTTGGTTAGTCGTGAAGGAAGTCTCTGGCCAACAGCAAAACGCCGAGGATATCTAGTCAGTGTGTAGTAAAAATATTTCTGTTACTGACAAGTCATATATATATATATATATATATATATATATATATATATATATACAATATTTCACAATTACTTTCTGAAAAAAGCTGGTGAATTAAATAAAGACTTAGTTCCTTCAGGGAATTATATAACTCTCATGGAAAATGAAGACTAATATCTGAAATACTCTTTCATGATACTGACGAGAGGAGATCGAGTCAGTAACCAAATCACTGAAAACTAAGGACTTTCATGGATATGATGGAGTATCTGTCAGTATACTAAAGTAATGTACTGAACATGTTACCCGTGTACTTACCCATATTTGTAATTTTTCCTTTCAGGAATGATCAGTTTCCTTAACAGTTTAAGTGCTCAGTAGTAAACAGCTTCATAAAAAGGGAAAAAGGAATAATGTAGACAATTATAGACCTATTTGTATGCCATCAGTGTTTGCTAAAGTTACTCAAAAGGCTGTGTAGCTATGGGTAATCATTTCATCTCACATTATTTGCTGTCAAATGTACAATTTTGTTTTAGAACTGGTTTAAAAACTGAAAATGCTATATTCTCTTTTCTTCGTGAGGTACTGGATGGTTTAAACAAAAGATTTGATTTACCTAAGGCGTTTCACTGTGTTAGTCACAAAATATTGTTCCAGTAGTTCGACTATTATGGAATACAGGGAGTAGCTCAGAAATGGTTCACGTCTTACTTTAAGAGCAGACAGCAAAAGGTCATTCACCAAAGTATAGAGAGTAGGGCAGTGCCTCCGGGATCAGTGCTCGGGCCACTCCTGTTCCTTATTTATGTAAACGATACGATTTCAGTATTACAGATGATTCTAAAATATTTTTGTTTGCTGATGACACTATCTTGGTAGTCAAGAATGTTGTGTGCAACGTTGACAGTTTTTAAAACGGTGCAGTTCAAGATATAGGTTCATGGCTTGCAGAAAATAAACTAACACTCAATCACAGTAAGTGATACAATTCAAAAACACCCGACGTCCCAGTTACAAGGAATGGGCATTTGGTTAGTGATACTGAACAGTTCAAATTTCTGGGTGTTCAGATAGATGGTAAGCTGTCGTGGAAAGCAAATGTTCATGATCTTGCTCAAAGACCTAATGCTGCCATTTTTAGTGCTAGCTTAGTATCTGAAGTAGGTGATTGTTCTACACGGAAAGTGGTCTACTTTGCTTCTTTTCATTGGCTGGTGACATGTTGTATTATATTTTGGGGTGACTTTCCCCATTCTCAAAGGCTATTTTGGGCTCAGGAACGGGCGGTCCGGGCAATAAGTGGTGTAAGTTCGCGAACCTCTTGTCTATGGAATTAGATGTGAAAATAAAAAATAAATAAAATTGAAGACTAGAAATTAAAAAGCTTCGATGTCCCATAGTAAATAATTTTGAGGTTTGGTGTGGAATGGAATCTACGTGCCAAGCCCAATAACGTATAAAAGGTTCAGACTGTCACTATTGAAAATGTAGTACCAAATGCGATTAATAGATGGTATGCAGTTTAGCAGCCACTGTGTTAACATGTGAAAGGCTCTATGTTCTGAGTGGTTAATCCTTACGGTTTGATAAAATGGCGAAGGCAGCAGAGGTTTGTAACGTTTTGAGTGGAAACAAAAGACAAATTAAAGACGGAGGTACTATGACAGCAATGAGGAAAAAGCAGAGAAACGAATATGTAAGTTAAAGTAATAAATGAAGACATGCGCGGAAAAACGAGCTAACCCTCAAATGTGAAAGCTTAGAGATAAGCGTTGCCATCTGTTTCTGGTTACGGGAACCATCAAAATTGACATTGGTCTCACCCCCAAATATCTCATTAGGATACTTATGGGTGAGACCAATGTCAGTCATGATCGCTCATATTCACTTCAATCCAATTTCACCCTTGGTAAGAACACTGTTGATTGTTGAACTAACAAAAAGTGGAAACTGTTTAGGTAACTTTACTTAATTTCTTTGCAGTCACATAGCTTTCTTAAAATTAATTTTCGTGTCAAAATGTTGTAAATGAAGCGGAGTAGTTTACAAATCATGGCAAATTTGGAATTACTTTCACTGATATGCGTACTGAAAAACTTAGCAGTACGCTCAAAAGTAGAATACACATGTTTGAATTTTGTCAGGAGCGGGTTGTGGCTGATTGTCCTTATGACAGGATGCAAGTTGTTCCAGAGCTCCTGATATATGGCTCTCGAGGACCTTAAATGCATCTGCTTTGGTGGTTGTGGCACAGTCATCATCATCTATAGAACTTAAAGTGTTTCGAGGGATGGGCTGTTCATCAGTAAAGCTGTTAAAAAGCGTTGGAGCAAGTACACTGCTCTGTGGGAGCCAATTGTTCTGTATTCTCCAATGGCTCCTCTCTCCTTAAGTCTGCATAAAATCTTTGATTTTGGAGAAGGTTTCCAATGATTTGCGTCACCCTGTTGTTCTTGCTAAGAGTGTATGAATTCTCCGAGAACAATCAATGACGTTTGATTTAAGACCATCCTTCTTCTTTTGTTTGTATCTCTGTACATGGTGGCAGCCAGTCAAGGAATATTTTAGAGAACTGGTTTAAGAAATTAATTTCAAAGGCCCAGTCATATCTTAACAATTTTCTCCAAGGGCAACTTCAGCTGTGCCTACGTGACACAAGTTGCCTGTCTTTCAGAACCGAGGCAGTCCTGTCCAGTTAAAGGTGCTGACAAGAGACGCCCTCTGCTGAAACTTCTAGCGAATTCACGCCGCCGTTTTTAGCCAATAGCGTGTGTGGGATAGAGGTCACGTGTATGGGTGCTGGAGAATTCTGCAGTGCAAGGGCACAGGTGCTTCGCTCTCTTGTGATCCAGACCTTGAGAAGAGCAGACGTCTTTCTTGGGAGGCAGAGCCTCTGGCTCTGCGTTCCATGACCGGCCACCAACATAAGTTAACATGAACTGCCTCCTCATCCGTTGCCCACATATTTAATTGTTCGTCCTCCTAGACAGCCTTACGCCTGGTAACTGCCGACCCTAAGCGCACCCTTTGTATTCCGTACACTGAAACATATTCTCTTTATTTTACCTAACGTTCTGTTTTGGCATTTAACGGCAGCCCTGGATGCCCACTTGCAAGTCCTGGCCGCTCGACCTCCTGTACGTTGGCGTCGTAACCCGTATGTAACAACTTTCTTCCCTCTCCATGCCCATGTACATCTCATTTCTGCGTGGGATCAGCGTGTTAATATGGAATTGACGCATTGGTGGTACAGAATGGTCTGATGCCCTTTCTATTGCCACCCCTTCCTCCGCCCCCCTTCCCTCCTTTGCCAGGATGGAAATAGTATACCCCATCAAAGTCTAGTTAATACCAACATAAGCAGTACAATGCCACATCATATATAAAGCACTCAAAACTTGTAGCATTTTAGTAATATTTAAAGGATAATAGAAACAAATACACATGTAAACACACATTATTTTAGGTTAGTAAACACAAAAGGTACCTACAGCTGAGTCAGCGTAAGTTGATCCCTGACAGTTGCAGTGGGCTGGAGTGGCAGCTTCGCGCACCAGTCTCAACGTATAATGTGAGGCGCCGTTGCAGACGTCTCTATGGCAACATGACAGTGTTGTCACACGTCTAAACGTAACTGTTTTCGCCTGCAGCCGTTAGCGGTTTGCAGCTGAAAGCTGCAACAGCGGTGCGAACTCTCAGGGTTCTGCTTACGGCGACTCGACTATCAACTAGATGTAGGGTCACGCTGTCTGAGTACCAGAGGCTCGAAGTGTTGCTAAGGTACTCGCTTTCGGATGGCGTGTCGTAGCAGATCAAATGGTGGCTACCCAGACACTCTCCACCATGGAAAGCATCGGTCATGGCATCCCATAACTCTAAATTCCTATTTATCTTACTATTTTCCTCTCATCTTAATACATAAATTATTGATTTTAATCATTTCCAGTTCCTAATTAGTGCCAAGTTTGCACCATTTAAAGCTGAAACTTTGTTAGAGTAGTAACAACTTTATGTTATATACATGCACAATTTAATATTGTAGAAAATGTGGCCTGCCTCAGTCACTAGGCGAAACGCTATTTCTAAATTGTAGCAAATAAAATTAAAAAAACCTATACTACTGTATAAAAGCAAGTCGTTCTTTTACTTTTTTATCAAAAATCTCGAGAAGTACTTGACTGGTTTACTTCAGACTTTTACACAATACTCTAATAAACATTCAGATGCTCACAGGCTGTATTTTTCACTACATGTATATGTCTATATTATTACATAAAGACAAGTCGTTCTTTAAAGTTGTTACCAAACCTTTCGAAAAGCACATGACCAATTTACTTCAGGTTTTTACACAGTACTCTAATAAACATTTGGACCGACATAGGCGCTAGGAGATGGACAGAAAGGGGGGAAAGGACATTAGGATGTATAGCCAATAGCAACACATATTTTGCAATTGCAAAGCATTGATGGGTTTGGTAGTACAAAATAAAACCCTATCTATTTGCATCTAATATTAGTCCTGTAAAAATGTGGGAACGTATTCGAAATGTTCATGAATCGTGTAACTGAAGTGGAAAGTTGGTACCAGCCCGGTATTCATCTAGTGTGATGGGGGGAAACCGCCTAAAAACCACTTACAGGCTGGTTGGCACACTGGACCTCGTCGTTAATATACATACAAGGTTCAATATGTGACCATCACCCCACCGCAATTGCCGAAAGCTAATGTACACGACCATTCCTGCGGGTCATCGTTAACAACCATAAGTGATAAATAGTTCTTGACCAAATTGTTAATAATTGCAGCCATTTTCCTCAGTTGCCAATAATTTCAATCATGTTTGATCATGAAGATAAAAAAAAGTTCCATCTTTTGCAACTGAAATTTATTCCTGAGTATCAGACATATTTCGCCCATTCATGCAAGGCATCTGCAGTGGTCTATAATACGTATAAAATTATTTAATTATACATGTTTTGATGTGATATTTGCTGCTGAACATGTTAAAAAATGATTCAAACGGCTCTGAGCACTATGGCACTTAACTTCTCAGGTCATCAGTCCCCTAGAACTTAGAACTACTTAAACTTAACTAACCTAAGGACATCACACATATCCATGACCGAGGCAGGATTCGAACCTGCGACCTTAGCGGTCGTGCGGTTCCAGACTGTAGCGCCTAGAACCGCACGGCCACTCCAGCCGGCTGCTGAACATGTAATAAAAGAAAATCACACTGGGATAAAAACAGATATGGTAGTATTACGGAATAACAACAAAATACTCTAATACTCTACGGTATTTTTTCAGAAAGCCGCCAGTTAAAATGAAAATATTTCAGTGACCAAAAGAACAACAACAGAATACCAATATTCATACTAATTCACAGTCTACCATTAGAAATACGTTAAAAATGAAAAGTAAATAACATAAAAATAAATAAACAATTTAAAAAATTACATACACATACAGTGCCCACCACCCACCCTTCTCCCATCCCCACCCGAATGCCCCCTCCACTCTCCCAGCATACCTCAGCCAGTTGTCATGATCCGCCAGTCAGCTCTAAAGCGTGTGACCAAGAGCAGGGCAAGCATCTGCAGTTTCCTGCAGTATAGATTATGTGCAAAGGAGTATTTACCTATACCACGAGCATTTATCTCATACGGGACAACACATCGCTGCATAAACGGTACACAGAAATGAATGTAAGTGAGAAACACAAACTTCTAATTGTAAACAGAAATAGCTAGATCTTAAAAAACTGTCAAAGAATCATTACAAGTCTCACATAAAAATATGTATAATTGAATTATTTTGTATGTATTATACACCACTGAAGATGCCTAACATGAATAGGCGAAACATGTCTGGTACTCAAGAGTAAATTTCAGTTGCGAAAGACGGAAGTTTTGTTACCTTTACGATAAAAAATGATTGAAATTCGTAATCAGTAACTTGCTGTCTGATTAGAGTACGGCGGACGATGCAGATGAGAAGAATCAGCAGGTGTGCGAAAGTTCATCACATAGGTAGCATAGAAACCAAATGCTGAGAATGCGCCCATTACCTCTCGCCGCTGTGTGGCTTAATAGACCACAGTAGCGAGGACTAGAGTTACACTCTACCAAAACTACTGTTACTTGGATTTCTCTTTGTTTTTCGTTTGTCTGTTTGTTTTGCACATACATGGAATAGCACGTCGCTCAGTGTTAGTCCATTGTGTATTTTATACCCTTCCAAAATATGAATTACATTATTGTAAGCGATAAAAATTAGTTTATCACGAAACTTCTATCCTTTTGTGTAATCAAAGCACTTGCTTTTGGCGGATATACAGTTTATATGCCAAGCGTAAATATCTATATAATTATAGTTGTTATTTTGTAATCAATAGAATGTTCTTCATCATCATCAAAGGCAAGAGTTTCTGTTATCATTGATAAGTGCAAAAGTCGTTTGTATAAAAAAGGTATATGTTTTACGTAAGCTCTAAGTAGCACTGAAGCGTTGTTTGACATTTTTATGTTGTCCAGTGTTTTATAATTTTACATTTTTTTTAAATTGCGTTTTCTAGCGCTATATGATAAATCTTTGTTTTTTCATTTTTACTACTACATCCCTCTGGTTCTCACAACAAGTGTACAATTTTCAAACAAAACCTGAATTAAATACTAACAATTTCAATTTTTCTATAAATGTTATTTATTTTTAGGTATAAGGCAGGAAAACAAATCTGTAGATCAAAAATGTTCTGTAGGTTATATGGTCCTTTACATGCGCTCACTCAGTTTCTAGACAGGTCACTGCTTCTAGTTTCTAGAAGAATCTAGTAAGACACTGTGAAAGGTATCTTCATAAACCAAAAAGATGAAGATTATGTGCATGTGCACCTGTTTGCTTTACCTCTGTATTGTCTCTTCCTGAATGTATAGACTCTTTATAAATGTAAACTGTTGTATATCAAAACATTCCATTCATAGAAAAGAAACATGCGCATAAGCTAAAGTCACATTTACAGTTAAGAAATCTATTTTCAAAGATGGGAAGGAAATCTGACTGCGAAAATATAAATGAAACATGCCTTGTCTGAATCAACATTTAACTCCTAACTTTAATGAGAACAATTAAACTCAACACTGTTAACTAACCCTGTAAAATTGAGAACTCATATCCCCTATGTTTACCTTACCTGTGTCGCAATGGAAATTGCTGTGCAACTGCTGTCGTGGAAACAGAAGAAAAGGCGCATCGCAATTTCCGAGCAGCTACTAACTACAAAGAATCGTGGTAGTGCAATGCGATTTCTTAAATGCGTACAATGCAAACATTGTTCTCATAAAATTTATCTCTCATATAAAGACTGATCATCGAGTAATAGGAGCTTCATAATGGTAATGAATAATCTGAGTTACTCTCTAGACAAAAATTCTTCTCAAGAAAATGTATTGAAAGAATTCGTCTCAAAAAAAGTTCTTGACACTACTCCATTTACATAATTTCACCATTGAAGTCTTAGTAAGCAATAAGAAAATATCTCATTACAAATTACAATTATGCAATAAGAACACTGGAGACATACAAAACTGCAACTCAACATGAAATTTTTTTCTAACACAAAAATCCTCATACTAATTATTAAATTATTTCCATCTTTTTCAAATCCATTAATATTGACTGTGACAAATCTTTACAAAAACAGTAAGAAATTTCTTATTTCGGATTTCTGTGTTGAACCAAGAATGCCTAACTAAATGCGGCCACAATAGATTAAAACAAATTTAATTCGTTACCTTTTATCCCAATCTTCTCAAAACAGTATCGCTCTTAGTAAATGTATCTTATTCTATGCACAATGACAGTATTCCTTTTGTAGTAATAATAATAATAATAATAATAATATCTTACATCGGATGAATAAAATGATTCCCTAGAGCACCATGTTCGTCCTCATTCCTGTACAAGCTCATTGCCACAACAAACCAGATCCAGCTCCCTATCTCCTTTCCCTGCGATCAACATTTAACACCCGCAAATCACCACAGAGCTGTGTTGTTATGGTCTTCAGCCCTGAGACTGGTTTGATGCAGCTCTCCATGCTACTTTATCCTGCGCAAGCTTCTTCATCTCTTAGTACCTACTGCAACCTACATCCTTCTGAATCTGCTTAGTGTATTCATCTCTTGGTCTCCCTCTACAATTTTTACCCTTCACGCTGCCCTCCAGTAATAAATTGGTGATCCCTTCATGCCTCAGAACATTTCCTACCAACCGATCCCTTCTTCTAGTCAAGTTGTGCCCCAAACTCCTCTTCTCCCCAATGCTGTTCAGTACCTCCTCATTAGTTATGTGATCTACCCATCTGATATTCAGCAGTCTTCTGTAGCACCACATTTCGAAATCTTCCATTATCTTCTTGTCCAAACTATTTATCGTCCATGTTTCACTTCCATACATGGCTACACTCCATACAAATATTTTCAGAAACGACTTCCTGACACTTAAATCTATACTCGATGTTAACAAATTTCTCTTCTTCAGAAACATATTCCTTGCCATTGCCAGTCTACATTTTATATCCTCTCTACTTCGACCATCATCAGTTACTTTGCTCACCAAATACCAAAACTGGTTTACTGCTTTAAGTGTCTCGTTTCCTAATCTAATTCCCTCAGCATCACACCACTCAATTCGACTTCATTTCATTATCCTCGCTTTGCTTTCGTTGATGTTAATTTTATATCCTCCTTTGAAGACACTGTCCATTCCGATCAACTGCTCTTCCAAGTCCTCAAGTCCTTTGCTGTCTCTGACAGAATTACGATGTCATCGGCGAACCTTAAAGTTTTTATTTCTTCTCCATGGATTTTAATTCCTACTCCAAATTTTTCTTTTGTTTCCTTTACTGCTTGCTCAATATACAAATTGAATAACATCAGGGAGAGGCTACAGCCCTGTCTCACTCCCTTCTCAACCACTGCTTCCCTTTCATGTCCCTCGACTCTTATAACTGCCACCTAGTTTCTGTACAAATTGTATATAGCCTTTCGCTCCCTGTATTCTACCCCTGCCACTGTCAGAATTTGAAAGAGAGTATTCCAGTAAACATTGTCAAAAGCTTTCTCTAAGTCTACAAATGCTAGAAACGTAGGTTTGCCTTTTCTTAATCTATCTTCGTGTTCGAGTATTTCTACAGAATCCAAACCGATCTTCCCCGAGCTCGGCTTCTAACAGTTGTTCAATTTGTCTGTAAAGAATTCGAGTTAGTATTTTGCAGCCTACCCAGTTGGCCGTGCGGTCTAATGCACAGCTTTCTGGGTGGGAAGGAGCGCCTGGTCCCCGGCACGAATCCGCCCGGCTCATTTGTGTCGAGGTCCGGTAAACCGGCCAGTCTGTGGATGGTTTTTAGGCGGTTTTCCACCTGCCTCGGCGAATGCGTGCTGGTTCCCCTTATTCCGCCTCAGTTACACTATGTCGGCGATTGCTGCACAAACAAGTTCTCCACGTACGCGTACGCCACCATTACTCTACCATGCAGACATAGGGGTTACACTCGTCTGGTGTGAGACGTTCCCTGGGGGGGGGGGGGGGGGGGGGGGGTTGATCCACCGGGGGCCGAACCAGACAATAACCCTGGGTTCGGTTTGGGGCGGTGGAGGGGTGAAGTAGACTGCGGTAGTCGTCGTAGGGTTGTGGACCACCGCGGCTGTGGCGGGGATGGAGCCTCTCCGTCGTTTCTAGGTCCCCAGTTAACATACAATACAATAGTATTTTGCAACTGTGACACGGAGCAAAGATTACCTAACTAGTGTCAACATGAAGAGGTATGCAACACACCTTATGTAGGAGCAACGCTGTTATGATCTCTGCTGACCAAGGCTACCAGGAAAACTACCGTAGACTGCGCTTACTTACGGTAGCCTACGGTAGTTTTACGGGATGCGTGCGCGCAGGCGGCCGGAGGAGGCGGCCGCGGACTCGCTGGAGCGGCGGCTGATGGCGCGCATCCGCGTGGTGGATCCGGCGGATGGCGCGGGCGCCGAGCAGCGCGTGGCGCAGGGCCGCGACGCGGCGGCGCTGGTGCGCCTCAGCAACGTGCGCCTCGGCCGCTTAGACCGCTGGGCCGGCCGCATCCACCTGTTGGCGCAGTGCCCCGCCTCCTACCTGCTGGCCTACGCCGCCCCCTACGACTCGCCGCTGCTGCCCGCCGTCAACTCGTTTCTCGCCAGGGCGCTCGAGTGCGGCCTCGTCGACAGGTAGCGGCGCCAGTACTAACGGCGTTCATTATGTAGTCCTACCTCGGGAAATCGAGCTATGACCATAAAACTTGATCGCGTTATTATCCCTTCTCCAAACAATGACCGTTCAGTTTCTTCTTCTTCTGAACTTTTCTCTCCCACCTCGTCCCGTATCTGCCTACGTCCCTTCTTCCTATTTTTGCTGATAAAGCATTGCCTGACGTGAGATTCTCTCTACACTCGCTCTTTGTTGGTGATGTTTCCATAACGTTTTACTACCTTGTATCCCTTCATTAATAACAGGTGGCTATAACTAAAGTGCAGCTATTCATGATGGTCCATTGTGGGCTGTAATTATCGTATGTCAGCGATATTCGGTTGATATCTTGATGCGTTAATGCGGAATCGTTTTAAGGGGATTGAATCACCCCTGCTATGTCGTTTATTGAGTTTTGTGTGATTTACGAAAGCCGCCAAACAGTTAATGATTATGAATAAATGACCATGTGCTTAATGGATGTAAGGCTATCGGTATTTCTCCTGTGACTTCGGGGGTATTTCAACCTAGTGCGGCTGTTCTGAGACGGAATAGTTAATTATTGAGAGTTTGTCTATTATTAGAAGCCATAAAGGTTGCGATGTACAAACTATATTGTATTTTCTACGAACACTCAAATTGTGAGCCAGCATCTCGTGGTCGTGCGGTAGCGTTCTCGCTTCCCACGCCCGGGTTCCCGGGATCGATTCCCGGCGGGGTCAGGGATTTTCTCTGCCTCGTGATGGCTGGGTGTTGTGTGCTGTCCTTAGGTTAGTTAGGTTCAATTAGTTCTAAGTTCTAGGGGACTGATGACCATAGATGTTAAGTCCCATAGTGCTCAGAGCCCCCCCCCCCCCCTTCAAATTGTGAGGCAGTTGCTACCTTCACCTTACACGTTTAATTACGGTTATATCTTTTATTGGTTGCTCATTTCAAGTACTTCGTCACACGCAATGATGATGGTTAACATTCACAACAATCCTCACTGCAATCAATGGTTGTTGCTGGCCGCCGGTCGCGGTGGTCTCACGGTTCTAGGCACGCAGCCCGGAACCGCGCGACTGCTACGGTCGCAGGTTCGAATCCTGCCTCGGGCATGGATGTGTGTGATGTCCTTAGGTTAGTTAGGTTTAAGTAGTTCTAAGTTCTAGGGGACTGATGACCACAGCTGTTAAGTCCCATAGTGCTCAGAGCCATTTTGTTGCTGGCCGACGCGGTTGACGTGAAACATGTAATTCGGCACTTGTCACTTTTGGTTTCATATCACTCACGAATCGGTATCGATGAGGATCCACCCCACGACGATTAGGGGGACGCGCTCATTTGTCATACTCCGGTGAATTTACCGTTACTACTCACTCGACTACCATTCTTGCCCGTCTCTCCAGTACCACTTCTCACTCGACACTCATCTCACTGCCTCCTGCAGCGCTCGACAATCGACTCCTGTCTGCTATCGACCTGTGTGTCGGATACAAGCATCTATGTTCGTGGGATCACGGATCCCTTACAGGACCACACCGTGGTTCAGGTCGACAAAAAAATCGATTTACGGTTTCCATCACATTTCGATAGATTAGGGCTTTATTTAAGTACGCTGAAAAGGATTTTTCCGAAAAAAATTTTTTTTCGAGGATTTAAAGAGCATTTTCCTACCACGTGTGTTTATGTGCCACGCCCACTTTTCTGTCACCCACTTTTCTTTATATATCTTTTATCTTTATATTGCCTACATTGCAAGTTAGGGATTTTTTTGTACTCCCGAGTGTGTTGGCTATCCTTGGAATGCAACGGTCGATATACTTTCGTTTCTGCTGTTTGTAAACAACACGCTTTCAAACACCTGGTTAGCTTTGTTCAAGTGTGATTGCGTATAGTTGTTATACTTACGTTTGCAGTGCTTGTTTACGTGTGTTTTGTTGTGTTTATTGAAGATGACGAAACGTAAAGGCATTTTCAAGAAACGAAAATTTAGAGGAAAAAGTTTAGAAAGCTTTCCGCACAAGAGGTTATGTCGCCTGGCAACGGTGTTTCTAATTGTAATTCTTCAGCATCATCAAAGAAGCTCTCACCATTTCCCTTCCTCCTGCTGTTGTTACAGAAATTAAACCTATTTTCAGAGACTTGGCTCATCCTGAGCTTCTAAGGAAATGTCTGTATGGGCAGACACAGAACTCAAACGAATGTTTCAACAGCATAATTCGGAACCGCCTTCCTAAAACTGTAATTGTAGGCACGCATACAATGAAAGTAGGAGTTAATAATGCTGTTGTTACATTCAGTTGTGGTAATATTGGAATGTGTTGGGTACTGAAAAAGCTGGGAATTAATCCTGGTGAAAATATGATCAGTGGGATGCAACATTGCGATGAAATCAGGGTAGCTGATGCAGACAGGTCTGCATCTAATATGGCCAAGACAGCAAGACAAACGTCCAGGAAGATGAAGAAGAAGCCGGAAGACCTGTTAGAGACCAAAGAAGGGCAATTATATGCGCAGGACAGTTTTAATTAACTCTAATATCAAATTTCAAAAGTTTTTTCTTCATCCTGCAAACTAAAATTTTCAGTACATATGCCCCATTATATTAGAAACTATCATAGATAAATGAATGAAATCTTCAGAGACTCTGTATAACATAAAAATCCACCTCTGGTACTACATTCATTAATATTCCCCTATTAGGAAGTACACAAAAAAATATTTTCTGCAGAAAAAATTTAATATTTTTTGTTAGTAAATTTAAAGAAGTATTTCTTAAAAACTATAAAATGGATAAAGTATATTTTAGTACCGTTGACTCTATTAGCATCACGTAACATACAGTAAAAATATTAAGGTCCTACATCAAATAGTTTTCTTCATAAATGAGTCAAATACTTGCCTAAATTAACATGGGTTAGATAGGCAGGGTGTGGTCCCCATAAGCTGTAAAAAAATTTTAATCCAATTTTGGTCACCAGGTGAAAATCTGTTGCTGTGACTCCGGTGCTCATATCGAACAAATTGTGTAAGCGGTGGTTAATAATAAAATTATTATTACGCCAGTCTCACTTTTTTGATCTTTTCCGCCCACGCCCATTTCCAAATATGGAAACATATCGAAACGTTTCTGTGTGTTTTTCCTGCATACACAGCGCCAGATTTACACATTTAGCCAAAATTGGAACTAATTTTCCAGTGTAAATCGGTTCCGCATTAATACATTAGAATATCTATCAAGTTTCGCTGCCATACGATAATTACTGCCCACGTCGGACTTCTGTGAGTCGCTGCACTTCGGGTATAGCCACACTCTACTATAAAAATCTATTTTTATACAGGGCTTGGACAAAAATGTGGGAACATAGCGAGAAATGCGTGATTGTACATAAATGCAAATGGTGGTTCAAAAATGGTTCAAATGGCTCTGAGCACTATGGGACTCAACTGCTGAGGTCATTAGTCCCCTAGAACTTAGAACTAGTTAAACCTAACTAACCTAAGGACATCACAAACATCCATGCCCGAGGCAGGATTCGAACCTGCGACCGTAGCGGTCTTGCGGTTCCAGACTGCAGCGCCTTTAACCGCACGGCCACTTCGGCCGGCTCAATTGGTGGTCAAACCTGCTGACTACACTGTTGTATTCCACCATGAGCGGGACCTGCGGTATATCCTCAACACGGAAGTGCCCGTCTAGGTCTGTGTAGTTTTGAATGCATTATGATGGTTGATTGATTTGGGGGAGAGGACCAAACAGCGAGTTCATCGACCTCATCGGATTAGGGAGGGAAGGGGAAGGAAACGAGCCGTCCCCTTTCACAAGAATCATCCTGTAATTTATGAAAGCGATTATGGGAAATCACGGGAAATCTGAATCAGAATGGCCGGATGCGGGTTTCAACCGTCGTCCTCTCAAATGTGTGTCCAGTGTGCTAACCACTGCGCCTCCTCGATCAATAGTGCATTATGTCAGAGCTAAATGAATTAGAACGTGAGAAAATAGTGGTCGTACAGTGCATGCTTCCGTTACTAAGCTAGCCAAAGTATTTAGTATTTCATGAGGCACCAATCGAAGGTTTATATCACACAGAGTCAAAGCGGAAAACCTCATCCTCTCAGTCACAGTGCAGACGAAAGTGTGTGTTCACTGGTCGTGACGGAAGGTCACTGAAGAGCACTATGATGAAAAATGGAAGGATGTTAGGTGAAAAAGTCGCTGCAGAACTAAATGTCGCTCCCGCGAACCGTGTCAGCATAAAGAGAATAACGGAACTGTGTAAACAGGGAATTGCAGAGCGAGCTTGAATTCTAAACCGTCTTTTCAATGATGCAAATGCTCGTAACAGGAAAACTTTGAGCCAAAGCCATAAAACGTGGACTATGTAGAAATAGAAGAAATTCATTTGGTCTTGTTCCACACTTTTTCCAACTTCTGACCGAGTTTACGTGCCAAGAGTGAAAGGTGGTGAGGGTTGGGTGATGACTTGGGCATCCATACCGTGGTACTGCGTGGCCCCAATGGGTACTCTGCAAAGTCCCGTTACTGTCAAGGCTTATGTGACCATTTTGGCTGATGGTACAATATTTGTTCGCCAATGGCGTACCTGTGTTCCAAGCCGACAGAGCCCATGTTCACATAGCTCGCACCGTCGAGGACTGGTTTTTCTAGCAACTGAGTGAACTGTCGCATACCCCTGGCTACCGCAGTCATCAGATCTCAACATTATTGGTTTACTTTGGGTACGTGATCGCTATCCACCCCTGTCATCGTTACCTAAACTTTTCACTATTTTGTAGGAAGAATGTCATAGGATGTCCGCATTTATCCATGCGGAGACGAATAGAATTCCAGCGCTTTTCCTACAACGTACAAGGTGTTTATAAATGTGTATCGGGGTTTTAACGCTTTATAATTTGTATTATATTTAACTTACAGTTATAAATGATGTGTCAAATGAAAGAGTAACTCGAACAGTTTTACCAAGAACCTTATAAATGTTCAATGTGAGCACCATTTGTCACACCGCACACGTCAAGTCTATAGCCGAGTTCTTCCCAAACGTTGATAAGTGAGTCTTCAATAATTGTAGCAACAGCTGTTCAAATCCGGTTTCTTAATCCACGGAGGTCTGCTAGTAGCGGAGGCCCGTACACATGATCCTTGATGAAGCCCCAAAGGAAAAAATCACATGGCGTTAGGTGAAACTGGAGGCCATGCGAAGTAAGCCCTGGCATTGGGCCCCTTGCGGCCTATCCAGCGCTTGGCTATAGACTTGATGTGTGCCGTGTGACAAATGGTGCTCACATTCAATATTTATAAGGTTCTTGGTAAAACTGTTTGAGTTGCTCTTTCATTTGACACATCATTTATAACTGTAACTTTAACGTAATAAATATTATAAATCGTTAAAACCCCGATATTCATTTATAACCACCCTGTATTAGGCATGGAACTACACTCATGCTCATAAATTAAGGATAATGCTGATACACGGTGAAACAACACTACGGTGGGCGGTTTGCGGGTTCAAATCACCTCGGGGTATGACCATGCGGTGCATTTCACTTACGGTCGTTGCACGGTGGCGCTGGCAGCAGTTCACATACCCAGAGGTGAGTTGGTGCGTGTCAGAGTACGATGCAGCGAGTAAGTGTGCAGACGTTTTCAGGCGTGCTAATGCTGACTGTGTGTTGAAAATGGCTCAGAGAACACATATTGATGACGTTATGAGGAGTAGAATACTAGGGTGACTGGAGGCTGGTCAAACACAGCAGGTCGTAGCACAGGCCCTCCGTGTGCCGCAAAGTGTGATCTCAAGATTATGGCAACGATTCCAGAAGACAGGAAACGTGTCCGGGCGCTACAGTACGGGACGTCCACAGTGTACAAAATCATAATAAGACCGATATCTCACCATCAGTGCCCGCAGACGGCCACCGAGTACTGCAGGTAGCCTTGCTCGGGACCTTACCGCAGCCACTGGAACAGTTGTCTCCAGGCACACAGTCTACAGACGACTGAACAGACGTAGTTCGCCCTGAGACGTGCAAGGTGGATTCCACTGACCCCTGGTCACAGGGGAGCCCGTGAAGCCTGGTGTCAAGAACACAGTACATGGTCATTGGAGCAGTGGTCTCAGGTTATGTTCATGGACGAGTTCTAGTATAGTCTGAACAGTGATTCTCGTCGGGTTTTCATCTGGCGTGAACCAGGAACCAGATACCAACCCCTTAATGTCCTTGAAAGGGACCTGAATTGAGATCGTGGTTGGATGGTGAGGCGTGGGATTATGATTGGCGCACGTACACCCCTGCATGTCTTTGACAGAGGAACTATGATAGGTCACGTGTATCGGGACGTCATTTTGCACCAGTATGTTCGCCTTTTCAGGGGTGCAGTGGGTCCCACGTTCCTCCTGATGGATGATAACGCACGGCCTCGCCGAGCTGCCATCGTGGAGTACCTCGAAACAGAAGATATCGAACGCGTCTGAGATGCTCTCCGTCGACGTATCGCTGCACGTCTTCAAACCTCTAGGATACTTCAGGAGCTCCGACATGCACTGGTGCAAGAATGGGAGGCTATACCCCAGCAGCTGCTCGAACACCTGATCCAGCGTATGCCAACCCGTTGTGCGGCCTGTGTACGTGTGCATGGTGATCCTATCTCATATTGATGCCGCTGTACATGCGCAGGAAACAGTGGCGTTTTGTTGCACATGTGTTTTGGGACGGTTTTCTCAACTTATCACCAATACCGTGGACTTATAGATCTGCGTCGTGTGTGTTTCCTGTGAGCCTATCTATCAGCGCCAGTTTTGTATAGTACCACGTTGTGTGTCACCACATTCTGCAATTATCCTTAATTTATGAGCGTGAGTGTATATTGTGTTTTTGGTGTTTCCCAATTTTTCGCGATCGCTTGTATGGTCTTCCCTGGTAACACTTCTAACTTTCTTCAGGAATCTCATTTCAGTTGCTTATTACTTACATCACGTTTTTTCCATGACTCTTTTCCGTATAGAAACATAGGAGTAACAACTGTTTTGCAAAAAAAATGTAACATAGTACAGTTCCATATTTCTATTCGGAACGTTTTGTTTATCATTCCACGTACTGACACATTTGTTAATCTTGGTTTCTATGTTCTTGCCCACAGCATAACTTACACCACGTCGTAGAAACTTGAAGCTGGAGACCTGCTTAAGTGGGATATTTCTGAGTGCGTGAGATATTTCGCATAATGAGCCACGATTTTAGTTCTTTTATTGACCAACGACGGTTATATTCTCTCTTTCCTGACTGACGCAATTTATACACCGTTTTTTGCAGCTCGCCTCACTTTCTTTCAAAATTGTTATTCATCTGCATACACTTCCACTGAAAAATATTTCGTGACTATATTAATACGGAATAGGGAAAACTAAGATGGTGGCTTTTATGTTTGAGGTGTTCTACATAGTATTTCCTCACCTGAGTGCAGCTTACAGAAATTTCAAACACCCATGTGAAACTGTCGGAAAAGTCGTTCTATGGGATGTTATTTAACTCGAGCGTCACATCAGCTTCAGTATCGGTTTTGCCGCCGTCAAAGCGTTGACCCTTCACGTGAATAGATTCGTGTTCGATTTTTATTGATGACGCTAAGTCTCGTCACCCGTAAGGATTTTTTCGCAGAAAAGAACTGTCTGCGTTTTCCATCAGAAACAAGTCGCGGCCGTTATCCCTGCTTTTGCGCTGGTGTCAAGGTGTGTGGAACAAACTTCTTTAAACCATTCTGTAGAATGTCTTGAACACTAGATTCAGACATGTTGTTCCTTTGCGATTTATTAGCAGCGGCGTTGACACGCTACGGCCGCACGTCAACTGCTGAACACTGCCTGCTCACAACTAACTGGTCGAGAGCCATCTGTTGTTTAGAATTGTCAGTTAGCTGCCGCCGCAGTTACTGCGCTGATGTCGCTTATAAAACCAGCTCGGAACATTTTGGAAGGACGGTGAGCATAAGTAAACTATCATAATTGTTTCGATCAATCTGTATAAGTGTATTTACTTCCCGTATCCAGTTCTTGCATCATTTATATACATATTAGATAATGTTGGTTGTAGGCTACAGCCTTATTTCAGTTCCTTCAGTTTTATTATTGCCAGCATTTATTATTATTTTTGAGTCCTCGTGCAAGGTCTTTACAGCTTAAATAAGACATACATTATATCCAGTTTTACTCATCACGTCCCGTAATTTCTTACTGCTCACTCTGTTAAAAGCTTTTTGAAGACAATAAAAGTTACATGTTTCCAGAATGAGATTTTCACTCTGCAGTGGAGTGTGCGCTGATATGAAACTTGCTGGCAAATTAAAACTGTGTGCCGGACCGAGACTCGAACTCTGGACTTTTGCACTACGCGGGCAAGTGCACGTATGACCCTTCTGGAAACCACTTCGTTACAATAGCAGAGTCGTTGCTACGGTTTTCAGGCTATTATTGTTACTTTTGCAAATAATTTGTAGGCTGAGTTTAGGAGGCTTGTTCCTCTACAATATTGGCAGTTGTATTTTTGGCCTTATTTAATACTTGATAACACTTCTGAAATTTTCCAGTAGTTAGATATCTTATACAAGTGCCAAAATCCAGCAAACAAACGTAATGCTCCAGAATAACAGAAGGGACCAGCATATTTTAAAAGTTTCATATTGATACCATCTGGTCGACATGCTTTAGCCGGCCGGCGTGGCCGAGCGGTTCTATGCGCTACAGTCTGGAACCGCGCGACCGCTACGGTCGCAGGTTCGAATCCTGCCTCGGGCGTGGATGTGTGTGATGTCCTTAGGTTAGTTAGGTTTAAGTAGTTCTAAGTTCTAGGGGACTGATGACCTCAGAAGTTAAGTCCCATAGTGCTCAGAGCCATTTGAACCATTCGACATGCTTTTCAAAATTACTTGCTGTAAATCTATTGTGACTGAATCCACGGGACTATCATACACTGTGCAGTCATATTAATATGATTACCTGTCAAAAGCCTGAATAACCACATTTTGCAGTGCGGATCCCGCGAGACGTGCCGGAAGAGAGTCAATAAAGTTCTGGAAGATGCCAACACGGAGGTGGAGCCATTTTAACTGCAGTCCCGTGGCCAACTGCGATAGTTTTCCCGGTTGAAGAGCCACGGCACGAGCAGCCGGATAGGTGTGCTCCCATAGGTTCTCGGCTGAGTTGAAAATCCAGGGAGTCTGATGACCAAGGGAGTACAGTAGACTCGTCCTAGTTTTCTTCGAACCACGCACGTGCACTGCGAGCTGTGTGGCACGTTGCACTGTCCTCCTGGTAGATTCCATGGTGCCGAGGAAATACAAACTGCATGTAGGTGTTCCGCGCGGGATTAGCCGAGTCGTCTAAGACGCTGCAGTCACAGACTGTGCGGCTGGTCCCGCCGGAGGTTCGAGCCCTCCCTCGGGCATGGGTGTGTGTGTTTGTACTTAGGATAATTTAGGTTAAGTAGTGTGTAAGCTTAGAGACTGATGACCTTAGCAGTTAAGTCCCATAAGATTTCACACACACATGCATGTAGGTGTGGACATGGCCCCCCAATGATGGAAGCATACTTGCGTTGATGCATTGTATCATCCAGAATGACGAGATCACCCAAGGAATGCCCTCCGTCCTGGAGGGTCACTATTGCAGGGTGTTTGCTTTCAGACGTTTCACGCCGTACACGCCAATGCCATCTGCCCAACGGAGCATGAAGCGTTATTCATCTCAAAAGACCACCTGTCGCCAATCAGTGGACGTCCAGGTGCGGTACTGGCGTGCAAATTGCAGCCTTCTTTCCCCATGAACAGCAGTCAGCATGGGTACATGAATCATGCGCCATACGCAGCAAAGTTCGCTGAACTATCGTTGAGGAGATGCTGTTGATAGCCCCTTCGTCCGATCAGTTACTGAACAGTTGCACGTCTATTCGCTCGTACATATCTCGGCAGCCATCGTTCACCTCTGTTATCTATGGCCCGGGGTGCACGCGTGGCTCCATTAGTCGGAGGTTCAAGTCCTCCCCCGGGCATGGGTGTGTGTGTGTGTGTGTGTGTAGTCCTTAGCGTAAGTTACTTTAAGCTAGATTAAGTAGTGTGTAAGCCTCGGGACCGATGAGCTCAGCAGTTTGGTCCCATAGGCACTTACCACCACCACCCAGGGTGCACCACAGTTGCCTCGGCGGTGGTTTTGGATAGCGTAATTTTGCCACATGGTGTACTTTAACTACAGTTACAGACTTATCCATTTCGGAAATGCTTCCGCCCTTGTCCCGAAAGCCAAAGATCATACCCTTTCGGATGTCAGATAAATCGCACCGTTTCCGCGTTACGACAACAACTGCATTGTTTCCCGAGTCTTCCGACACGCTTCATACACTCTCCACTGCTAGTGCTGCCCCATACAGTACGTGAGTGGTTATTGACTTCGAATATAGGCGGTGGTCACATTAATGTGACTGGACCGCGTATAATATGATCTCCTTTTTCTTCAATTCTAAATCTTCTATTGTTCAAAATGTTTTATAAAACTCCTTGGACTAAATTATGTTTAGTTCTGTAGTACCTTCTTCTGCTCTGTTTAAGTGTTTATAGGCAAAAAGTGCTTCCATCTACATCCTATTTTAATTTAGTTGTAGGATAATCCCATGTCTTTTGGTGTGCTAGCCTATTTGTTTGGAATAGTTCCTTTTTTGCTGATACTCTTCTTTAGTTTCTAGTGTTATTCTGTAGGATATTTTTGTAGGCTCTACATTCTTCTTCAACGGCCGTTGCAATACATTCATTCCAAACCCCATGCCTCATATGCCCTTTTCTATGCATTCTTCAATATTTTGTCATCCTTTCTCTACATCCTAAACAGCTGGAGTGTCTACCAAATATATCTGTGTGAGTCCATTGCCTCTACGTAACTTTTGAATGATGAAGCCATTTTCAAAAACCGCCTTAGAGTGTTAAGTTGTGTAATGCAAGATGACCTTCATTATACGATCTATACGTATGACATTAGAGGCCAGTTTCAGAGCGTAGCCATTTTGAAATCTGTTTGCTTGGATGTTGCGTCATATTTAAAACCTGTTTGGTGGTACGTGGGAACAGAAACAGACGTCTAGAGCCTACATACACTGCTCTTGCACTTCAGTTTGCTTACAAACACGGATTTTGTAATGCGTCATGCATGTAAAGTACTCTCAACGAAGTGGAGGCCTGGACACACACATCACCAACACAAATACATCTGAAACTGGCAATAGACTTGAACTAGCAGTAGTGACATATACGCAGTATATGATGCAATAAAGGTCATCTGGCATTATAGAACGTGAAAGCTTACAGTGAGTTTCTAAAATGGTTTCATCATTAAGAAACTTCTGTAGCCGATTTTGATAAAAATTTTCCAACACTTTCTTGTTACAGAAGGAACACCGTAAAGATATATTCAACATTTGTTTGTTTTCTTGGCCTAAGTTTCCTTCACTTAGCCATCATATTGTAACTGTTGTGATTACGAAATAATGTTCAGAACGGACGTCACTTCCTCGGTGTTTGTTTACATCTTGAATGTGGTTACATATCCTGTCGTTTGCGATCATGTAACCAATTAAAGATCTGTTACCCTAGCGCTCCATGTAATCTAATGTATCTCCTTTTTTCTGAAAGATTTGGTAGTAGTCTTAAGTTGATTGAAAGCTGCAAACTATCTTAGTTTGTCAGCATTTTTGTTGATGTCTTGTTCTCCTAATGTATCCATGACTCCTGAGATACATTCGTTGCCTCCTCTAGCACTTAAAACTACACAAATGAGAAGCTGATACCTTTCATTCGCCTTTCAATGCGACACATGTTTCCCAAGTATGGATGACTTGGCGGAGAGCTTGGTTAAAGTCGGCATTTTGGCTGTTTAGAAAAAGTCCCACCTCGAAAATCACCACACAGTTACTCTGGAAGATCTGCTACGCAATGGTTTCTTCTTCTGAAGAAAGAAGAAGTCACTGTGTCCCATCTCAGGAGAATACAGGGATGAGGCAAAATTTTGTAGCCCAAAATTCAATATATGTGCCTCTGTCCGGTGCAGAACGATCTGGGGAGTTCTCATGGAGCGAAAACACCACCTCGGACACCTTCCCGCTAAACAGGAATTTAGAAAACATCGGTCTTGTGAAATACAACCAGCTCTTTACACACTTCAAGTGTTGAGTGCTACTGACAAGGGATTCAAAATTGATTCCATATTTCTAGATTTCCAGAAGGCTTTTGACACTGTACTACAAAAGCAGCTTGTACTGAAACTGCGTGTTTACGGAATATCGTCTCAGTTATGTGACTGGATTCGTGATTTCCTGTCAGAGAGGTCACAGTTCGTAGTAATTGACGGCAAGTCATCGAGTAAAACAGATGTGATTCCTGGCGTTCCCCAAGGTAGTGTTATAGGCTCTTCACTGCTCCTTATCTATATATCAGTGAAGAAGAAAATCTGAGCAGCCGTCTTAGGTTGTTTGGAGATAATGCTGTCGTTTGTCGTCTAGTAAACTCATCAGAAAATAAAAACAAATTGCAAAACGATTTAGAAAAGAAATCTGAATGGTGCGAAAATTTACAGTTGATCCCAAATAATGAAAACCGTGAGATCATTCACATGAGTGCTTAAAGGAATCCATTAAACTTAGATTATATGATAAATTACTGAAATCTAAAGGCCGTAAACGCAGCTAAATACCTAGCAATTATAATTACGAACAACATAAACTGGAAAGAACACATAGAAAATGTTGTGGGGAAGCAAACCAAAGACTGCGTTTTATTCGCGGAACACTTAGAAAATGTAGCGGATCTACTAAAGAGACTGCCTACAATACGCTTGTCCGTTCTCTTTTGGTGTACTGCTGCGCGGTCTGGGATCCTTACCAGAAAGGTTAACGGAGTGCATCGAGGAAGTTCAAGCAAGAGCAGCACGTTATGCATAATAGCAAAAAGGGGAGAGAATTTCACTCGCATGATACACGATTTGGGATGGACATCACTACAACAAAGGCTTTTTAGTCGCGGCGGAATCATCTCACGAGATTTCAATCACCAATTTTCTCCTCCAAGTGTGAAAATATTTTTGTTGACGCCGACCTACAGAGCCAGAAACTATCATCATAATAAAATAAGGAAAATCAGAGCTCGCACGGAAAAGTATGGGTGTTAGTTTATTGCACACGGGTTCCCGGGTTCGATTCCCGGCGGGATCAGGGCTTTTCTCTGCCTCGTGATGACTGGGTGTTGTGTGATGTCCTTAGGTTAGTTAGGTTTAAGTAGTTCTAATTTCTAGGGGACCGATGACCATAGATGTTAAGTCCCATAGTGCTCAGAGCCAACAGTGTTAGTTTATTCCGTGGTGTTCGAGATTGGAATAACAGAGAAATTTTACGGAGGTAGTTCCATAAAACCTCTGCCAAGCACTTAAGAATAATTTGCCGAGTATCCGTGTGAATGTAGATGTAGACACACAAAAATAGACAAATTCCCCATAACAGAACGGCCTTCCATTGGATAGTAAATAATCGAGTCATGACAAAAGTGATGAGCAAATTTTAACTTTTACTTTGCAGATTAATAACTCTCCAAAATTTCACAACTGTAGTCGAGGTGTCATTCGACGATGCGCTTCAAGTGGCAGCAGATGTTGTATGAAAAGACTAATTCTTCTTCTTTTTCTTGTGCCTTTGTCTCGCATCATCGTAGCATCAGCATGGCTATTTACGGATTTGTCATGGTTAGGTTAAGGGGTGGCCGGATACTCTTTCTATCGACATCCTGTTACGCCACAGGACAGAATGTGTGTACCGCAAATCTCCGCTTGAAGTGTTATTGCCGGCCGGGGTGGCAGAGCGGTTCTAGGCTCTACAGTCTGGAATCGCGCGACTGCTACGGTCGCAGGTTCGAATCCTGCCTCGGGCATGGATATGTGTGATGTCCTTAGGTTAGTTATGTTTAAGTAGGGGGACTGATGACCACAGCAGTTAAGTCCCATAGTGATCGGAGCCATTTGAACCATTTTTGAAGTGTTATTCATGTGGAAGAGAGTGAAAGTTTTCTAAATGTTTGCGAATCGCGTAACTAATGCGGGATGTGGGTGCCAACCCGATATTTACCTAGCGAGATGTGGGAAACCGCCTAAAAACGACATCCAGGGTGACCGGTACAGCGGCCGTCACCCTTAATTCGCCGAGCAGATTTGAACCAGGGCCGGCACATTTCTACATCCCAGACGCTGCGCTGTGATGCGTACGGCTATCCCAGGAGGCTATAGATGGTGTTTCCGTAAGAACATGCAAAATGTAACATGACATAGAGAACGCTCTACTGATCAATTTGAGATGGGGAGCCAGGGGTTGGAGAAGCCAGCTTAAGGAGATACTGAAGTAAACTTGTCTATCGTTTTGCCTGTCATTGCTGTTTATCAGCTTATTTACAACTAAAAATGTGTACACAGGTATGCAAGCATTGTGCTCTTTATTTACAAGTATATTCCTTATATCCTGCAGGAAAACAAGGAGGACGAGCCTGATTACCAGGCAGTCATGATGCAGGATGTATTTGTCCATATGGTGGCCCTGTTGTATCGCATTTACATTGTCCCATGACAGAACATGTTGTAAATCAACGAAAGAACCATTCATTACTTAGTGCTATTCAGAGACATGTAGTACAATACTATGAAGCAGTACCGGTACAGTACTTTCTGGTCACTGGATTGGAAGGGTAGGTCCTATTCCAAGGCCTGCGTGGTCACCTGACCTGAATCACCTTGATTATTTCCTATGGGAATATCTAAAGCCACTTGTGTATGAGACTATAGTGACTACGGAGATGGAGTTAGCCGCAGCAATTGTAGCTGCCTGTGATGTTATTCGAAACACATCAGAGATATTTTTTCAGGGTGCGTCAGAATCTTGTTCGCCGATGTCACGCTTGCATTGAGATCGATGGGCGCAAGTTTCAGCACTTTTGTAAGATACAGTACAAATGGTACATTCATTGTGCCAATGATCGTATTTGCATTTAACTAATGTGAATAAAAATTACACAGTAATGTGATTTTATTCCTATTATCTCGTTAAGCTGGTTTCTCTGGCCCCAGGTTCCCTACCTCAAATAGTTCAGTGGAGCATCCTCTATATCCTGTTAAACTTTTGCACGGTCTTACGAAAACACCCCATATATGAGAACTCTGATTCATTTTTAAAATTCAACAGTTCATTTGATTATATTGCAATTACCTTTAAGTAACTATTTTAGAGTAAATCACAACAAATCACCATAGAAAATTTTACGACACAGTAGAGAATAGTAACATTAAACATTGTTTATCAACCAAGAAACTGGTCGACATCTATTTTCTATAATTAATTTCATTTTAAATCTTAGTAGTAATTAATTTTGTACTGTATTTCTTAAAAATTAGCGGAGTTAGGAACATGGGGGCATCATCAATGGAAAAATCGCGAAAAATCGTTTTCCAATCATTTGTTTACGTTTAATGATTTCTTTTAAGTCTATCGAAGTGTAGTGAAGTATGAGAGGAGAAATATAATGAATGGTTGCTGAAGCGACAGAATTAATGCAAACAGTGTCATGTTTGATAACAGTGGATGCTGCTTTGAAAGCGACGCAATGTGGTGCTGTAGATTTAACATAAGTTACAAGACGTGGTTTCTGTCATCACTTACCTGTATTTTGGAGGTAGAATTATGAGATTTGAAGGAAGAGAGACGATATGAACGTACGTTCTGGGCGCGCAGAGTGAGGGCCAGTGTGTGAGCTAGGGATTACCTGAAAGGGATTTGCGTGTTGTTTGAATCGAAAACTTTAGCTGAAGCTAGGGAGACAGATTCCAGGCTATTGGAATGTCGCAGCATTGAACTTACTGCAATGCCGTGCGGTAGCGCAAGATTAGCGAGTAGTGGTACGGAACGCGGTGTTATTCGTATGGCTTCTAAGCACTGAAATTCCGTAATTTAAAGTGAACAGTTTGAACTCTGACACTCGAACTTCAGATGTCAGACACTCATATCGGTACCAAACGTTGTATGTGTTGTGTACATAGTTCCGCGTAGTCAGCGCGTACACAACTTTCCCACTAGGGCGCGCCCCGCTAAGCGCAACAGCGCAGGCGCAGCGCTCGTCCGTCTCCGCACTACGAGATGGCGAGGTCTTAGACACGGACCAAATTCTGCTTCCGCCGATCCACGTATTAATATGTGACGCAGCCAGTGAGATTGCTGCTAACGTAGAACCTTTTCTCCTCGCGGATCACACTCGCGCAGTGATACCTGAACGCGCGAGGTATTATAACAAGTGTACAGACCTCCGATTAGTTAGTCTGCATCAGTCTGCATTAGTCTGCATTATTTGCATTTGTCTGTAGTCAAGTTTTAGTCTGTGCCTAATAAGATTCTCATGTTCCTGTACATAGGCATGAAGAGAAATGTATAGACACTTTGTCAAGTATCAGAGATATGTGAGAATAAGATTAACGTACCAAGACCAAAGGAACTTCAGATTGTCAAATGTAAACAGCATCCAGAATCAAGTTAAGTAATTTCTATGCTTTTTATTATTTTAATAAATATGAGTGAAAATTAATCAAGTTCTGTCTAAAGTTGGTCACCGTCAATCTGCTACTCTAAGCGTGCAAGTGGCATTTCTATCGTCTGACCTAACGGCAGAAGATAAACACGCCACAGTAAGACCACGAGACATATTGCTGACTCTCGCCTACTTCGTTAGAGCGACAAGTCAAATAATCTGATGGTGTGTGTACCGAAGGTCTTACAGTACACACACCACAGTATGCAGATAGAGTATCAACCAAAACACCGATTTGTTTCATGCTATGTGCTGTCATCAGTAGAACAAGAGTAAACGGCAATTAAATGTAACACCAGAACTGCGAAGCACAGGAAAGACGTATCTGTGAATGACTGTTCTGTAGACCTCGCCTGGGGGAATTGGTAGAGCGTGAGGACAAGCTGCCAAATGTCACTCGTTCAAATCCCAGTAAATACAGTTTGTTTTAATTGCTTACTCGTGAAATTGTAATATGGGAGAACATTTTCCTGACATGTGAAAGGGCTTTTCGGAGATTCGAGCAATTTTCTTTTGGCAGTCTACTTTCTCTTCGTTAGTTGAAAGTAGCGAACTTTTAGAGTACATTTGTAAAGAAAAGTATGGTGTTCTCTCCGACATGTGCAACTTGTGATGAATCAGCTAGTGCATTTCTAGTTTGACAGAATAAAAGTAAACAATCGGAACAGTAGAATTAAGAAACGATTGCGTCACACGTGTGGAAGTATTAATAGTCTCATATAACACTTTCAGGCATAATACAGTAAAAGAATTGTCATCATTCGGATATGAACCGAGGACCCGTGGCAGGACGATCTAAAGCTCCACCAACTTCCCCATGAACGCTATGTAAATTAGCTTCTCACAATTATGGTTTCCCTATCCTCCGTAGTTCTGGTGTTACTTTTAATTAACATTTACATCCGATCTGTTGGTCGACACCACATGGTACGAACTAATACGGAGTTTTGGTTAATACTCTACCAACACATAAATTTTGGTACTTATGTGACTGTCTGATATCCGGAGATTCGCGTGTGAACTCCACTGGTTAGTTGGTGATGGCTTTGGCTCGCTTTCTAGTGCCGAAATCTGAGTAATTATTTGGTAAAAGACAGCAGCTTAAATCTGAAAGGTACACTCACTCTCGTGCAGCCTTGTGCTGGACTAAATACACAAGAGTCCGCTCTGTGAAACAGACTGCTAATATTTACTGCCGAATCGTGTTTAATAAATGAAGCATCGAACAAATTCTCGTCTGTAATCAACAGTTATTGATTACCCACTTCCTATGTTTCAATAATGACGTGTAAGAAGCACATACTTTGAGCCTGGGTGAAACAGAGTTCCATTGCGTGTGGTCACTCTCTAGATTAGCGAGAGCCAAAGAGTGTGGAGGCTATACTTCGTTCAAATAACCCTGGTGCTGACAGAAAGTATTTATGAGCCAGGGTGTTAGGTCGCAAAGTTGGGTTGGGTTGGATTGTTTGGGGGAAGATACCAAACTACGAGGTCATCGGTCTCATCGGGTTAGAGAAGGATGGGGAAGGAAATCGGCCGTGCCCTTTCAAAGGAACCATCCCGGCATTTGCCTGGAGCGATTTAGGGAAATCACGGAAAACTTAAATCAGGATGGCCGGACGCGCGATTGAACCGTCGTCCTCCTGGGTCGCAAAGTATAGCCATTTCTTCTCCCTGTTTCTAGCCCTACACAGAGAGGTTACAGTTTGCAGGGGAGCACAGTTTACCACTGAGTACATCTACATCTGTACTCCGCAAGTCACCGTTCGGTGTGTGATTTCGCGGGATGAACGATTGTTGGTAAACCAGCGCGTGACCTCGAATCATCTAATTTTACGTTCACGCTCTTTTCGCAAGATATACGTAGGAGCAAGCAATGTATTAGTCGTGTCTTCTGAGAATCTACACTCTCAAAACTCTAACAGAACACCGCAGCAGCAAACAGAACGCCTCTCTTGCAGTGCCTGCCACAGACGTTGGCTGAGCATTTCCGTCTCGCTTTCGTCCTTTGCGAATGATTCCGAGACGAAACGAGGTGTTCTTCTTTGGATCGTCTCCATTCCGTCTACCTGTCCTATGTGGTACAGATCGCAAACTAACTAACAATATTCATATAGTGGTAGGACCATGATTTTGACCCGCCACGATGGCCAAGAGTGCTAATGCGCTGCTTTCTGAACTCGGGTAGGCACACTGGCCCCGGATCGAATCCGCCCAGCCTGGATGTGGTTTTTAGGCGCTTTTCCACATCCCACTAGGTGAATACCGAGCTGGTCCCCACGTCCCACCTCAGTTACACGGCTCGCAGACATCTGAACACATTCGCACTATTCCATGGATTACACTAGACACAAACTGCTGAGGTAAACTAATTCCGTCTCGGGGAGGGGGGGGGGGGGGGCGGCAGGGTGGCGGCAGGAAGGACATCCGGCCACCTCTTCAAGTAACCTTTCCAAATCCGATTAACCATACCGACCCTGCAACACTGTGGGAAAAAAGGCACCAGCAAAAGAAAAGAAAGGTAGAACCAGGATTTTGTAAGCTACCTTCGACAACAGACCGACGTCTGTAGTACGATCGTAGAAATGGGGCGTATGTGAAACGTTTTGCACAGATATCGGTCATATTTCCATTCTTCCAAGATATTTCAGTATAGTATCTGCCTTGCCTGCGATTAGTTTTATGTGGTCATTGCACTTTAAACTGCTATGTACACATACTCCGAGATATTTTATGGGTCAGACTGCTTCCAGTGATTGTTCTTCAATCATGTAATCATACAATGAAAGGTCTTTATGTATTGGCGATACGTTACATTTCCATATGTTCAGAGTCAATAATCAATCCCTACACCAAGCGTTGATCATCTGCAGGTCTTCCTGCACTTCACTACAATTTCCTAGAATCGAGATTTCTCTGTATAGACCAGCATCATGTGCGAAAAACCTCGTGAAGGTTCCAGTGTTATCCACTGTCTCATTATATGTAGTGTGAAAAATAATGATCCTACAACACTCCCCTGTGGCACGCCCGATATTACTTTAATGTATGATAATTTGTCTGAGTTGAGAACGACACGCTGTGCTCCGTGATTAGGAGGCAGTGAGGAACGGCATCGGATGTCTTCCACAAGTCAATGAACCAGGCATCTGCTTGGGCGCTAAACTGAGGGCCAACTCGCTTCAAAACCTGGACATAATGGGAAAATGGATACGAAATCCTACAAAACTGTGTTCTTTTTAGATTCTTTGGATCGTTCATTAGTAATTCGATGTCGGAACTACGGTATCAAAAAGGGCGGATCAAAAATCACAAATTTAGTGGATTCGAGTAAAACTTGGGGTAGAAAGTATTGTGAGGTCGCTGATAAAGAATTAAAGTCGAAATTGCAGTACTGATATGTTTTATTCGACATTGTATGTTTTTCCGTCGAAATTAGTCACTTGCGCTCCTCGTGTCATTGCTTTCAGAAGGTTCGGTGTCGGGTTGTTTACTGCGAGACCTTTTACCTCAAATAGAATCTGTTCATGTTATTCAGCTGTCATTCCCTGGACTCTCGAGGTGAATGGATCCGAAGATGCCAGCGATGGAATACGACATTCATCGTTTTCTCATGGGAATATTTGCTTGTAAGATTTTCTGGGTAACGCCGGGCATCCTTATTCCGATCTTCCTGCGCCTCTTCAGAGAGGCGTGTAGTCGGAAACGGAGCAGCTTCGATTATGACACACCCGCGCATCAAAGCTATGTGGACTGAAGACGACATCGGGCATTACTGCAGAATATTTGCTCTCCACTGAAGCTGGCATCATTCGGGAAATATACATGGACCTTGCCGTTGGTGGGGAGGCTTGCGTACCTCAGCGATACAGATGGCCGTACCGTAGGTGCAACCACAACGGAAGGGTATCTGTTGAGAGGCCAGACAAACGTGTGGTTCCTGAAGAGGGGCAGCAGCCTTTTCAGTCGTTGCAGGGGCAACAGTCTGGATGACTGCCTGATCTGGCCTTGTAACACTAATCAAAACGGCCTTGCTGTGCTGGTACTGGGAACGGCTGAAAGCAAGGGGAAACTACAGCCGTAATTTTTCCCGACGGCATGCAGCTTTACTGTATGGTTAAATGATGATGGCGTCCTCTTGGGTAAAATATTCCGGAGGTAAAATAGTCCCCCATTCGGATCTCCGGGCGGGGACTGCTCAGGAGGACGTCGTTATCAGGAGAAAGAAAACTGGCATTCTACGGATCGGAGCGTGGAATGTCAGATCCCTTAATCGGGCAGGTAGGTTAGAAAATTTAAAAAGGGAAATGGATAGGTTAAAGTTAGATATAGTGGGAACTAGTGAAGTTCTGTGGCAGGAGGAACAAGACTTTTGGTCAGGTGAATGCAGGGTTATAAATACAAAATCAAATAGGGATAATGCAGGAGTAGGTTTAATAATGAATAAAAAAGTAGGAGTACGGGTTAGCTACTACAAACAACATAGTGAACGCATTACTGTGGCCAAGATAGACACAAAGCCCACGCCTACTACAGTAGTACAAGTTTATATGCCAACTAGCTCTGCAGATGACGAAGAAATTGAAGAAATGTATGATGAAATAAAAGAAATTATTCAGATAGTGAAGGGAGACGAAAATTTTAGTCGTGGGTGACTGCATTTCGTCAGTAGGAAAAGGGAGAGAAGGAAACATAGTAGGTGAATATGCATTGGGGCTAATAAATGAAAGAGGACGCCATCTTGTAGAATTTTGCACAGAGCATAACTTAATTGTAGCTAACACTTGGTTCAAGAGTCATAAAAGAGGGCTGTATGCGTGGAAGAATCCTGGAGATACTAGCAGGTATCAGATAGATTATATAATGGTAAGACAGAGATTTAGGAACCAGGTTTTAAATTGTAAGATATTTCCAGGGGCTGATGTGGACTCTGACCACAATCTATTGGTTATGAACTGTAGATTAAAACTGAAGAAACTGCAAAAAGGTGGGAATTTAAGGAGATGGGACCTGGATAAACTGACTAAACCAGAGGTTGTACAGAGTTTCAGGGAGAGCATAAGGGAACAATTGACAGGAATGGGGGAAAGAAATACAGTAGAAGGAGAATGGGTAGCTTTGTGGGATGAAGTGGTGAAGGCAGCAGAGGGTCAATTAGGTAAAATGACGAGGGGTAGTAGAAATCCTTGGGTAACAGAAGAAATATTGAATTTAACTGATGAAAGGAGAAAATATAAAAACGCAGTAAATGAAGCAAGCAAAAAGGAATACAAACGTCTCAAAAATGAGATCGACAGGAAGTGCAAAATG
Source organism: Schistocerca americana (assembly GCF_021461395.2). NCBI lineage: Eukaryota > Metazoa > Arthropoda > Insecta > Orthoptera > Acrididae > Schistocerca > Schistocerca americana. Next base: position 525,169,206 of record NC_060125.1, on the reverse strand, counting down.
GCTAAGCAGGGATGGCTAGAGAACAAATGTAAAGATGTAGAGGCTTATCTCACTAGGGGTAAGATAGACACTGCCTACAGGAAAATTAAAGAGGCCTTTGGAGAAAAGAGAGCCACTTGTATGAATATCAAGAGCTCAGATGGAAACTCAGTTCTAAGCAAAGAAGGAAAGCAGAAAGGTGGAAGGAGTATATAGAGGGTCTATACAAGGGCGATGTACCTGAGGACAATATTATGGAAATGGAAGAGGATGTAGAAGAACATGAAATGGGAGATACGATACTGCGTGAAGAGTTTGACAGAGCACTGAAAGACCTGAGTCGAAACAAGGCCCCGGGAGTAGAAAACATTCCATTGTAACTACTGACGGCCTTGGGAGAGGTAGTCCTGACAAAACTCTACCATCTAGTGAGCAAGATGTATGATACAGGCGAAATACCCTCAGACTTCAAGAATAATATAATAATTCCAATCCCAAAGAAAGCAGGTGTTGACCCATGTGACAATTACCGAATTATCAGTTTAATAACCCACGGCTGCAAAATACTAACGCGTATTCTTTACAGACGAATGGAAAAACTGGTAGAAGCAGACCTCGGCGAAGATCAGTTTGGATTCCGTAGAAATGTTGGAACACGTGAGGCAATACTGACCCTACGACTTATCTTAGAAAATAGATTAAGGAAAGGCAAACCTACATTTCTAGCATTTGTAGACTTAGAGAAAGTTTTTGACGATGTTCACTGGAATACTCTCTTTCAAATTCAAAAGGTGGCAGGGGTAAAATACACGGAGCGAAACCAGATGGCAGTTATAAGAGTCGAGGGGCATGAAAGGGAAGCAGCGGTTGGGAAGGGAGTGAGACAGGGTTGTAGCCTGTTCCTGATGTTATTCAATCTGTATATTGAGCAAGCAGTGAAGGAAACAAAAGAAAAATTCGGAGTAGGTATTGATGTCCATGGAGAAGAAATAAAAAACATTGAGGTCCACCGATGATATTGTAATTCTGTCAGAGACAGCAAAGGTCTTGGAAGAGCAGTTGAACGGAATGTACAGTGTCTTGAAAGGCGGTTACAAAATGAACGTGAACAAAAGCAAAACGAGGATAATGGAATGTAGTCGAATTAAGTCGGGTGACGCTGAGGGAATTAGATTAGAAAATGAGACACTTATAGTAGTAAAGGAGTTCTGCTATTTGGGGAGGAAAATAACTGATGATGGTCGAAGTAGAGAGGATATAAAATGTAGACTGGCAATGGCAAGGAAAGCGTTTCTGAAGAAGAGAAATTTGTTAACATCGAGTATAGATTTAAGTGTCAGGAAGTCGTTTCTGAAAGTATTTGTATGGAGAGTAGCCATGTATGGAAGTGAAACATGGGCGAAAAATAGTTTGGACAAGAAGAGAATAGAAGCTTTCGAAATGTGGTCCTACAGAGGAATGCTGAAGATTAGGTGGGTAGATCACATAACTAATGAGGAAGTATTGAATAAGATTGGGGAGAAGAAGAGTTTGTGGCACAACTTGACAAGAAGAACGGACCGGTTGGTAGGACATGTTCTGAGGCATCAAGGAATCACAAATTTAGCATTGGAGGGCAGCGTGGAGGATAAAAATCGTAGAGGGAGACCAAGAGATGAATACACTAAGCAGAAGGATTTAGGTTGCAGTAAGTACTGGGAGATGAAGAAGCTTGCACAGGATAGAGTAGCATGGAGAGCTGCATCAAACCAGTCTCAGGACTGAAGACAACAACAACAACAACAACAATGTAGCATTTCGAAAAAAATATATTACTTGGGGAAATTTTTATCCTGTAGAAAGAATTGTCAGACGGGTACAAAAATATGATCTCAATGCCGAATACCACGCCAGGAATTGCACAGAAAACCCTAATGATTTTTTGGTCCACATAATAGCTTGTAAGGTATTGCCGTAATGAGGGATCCATTTATACCATGTAGCATTGCTGCAGGGTGTAAAACTGACAGCCCACAAGAAAGCTGCAAATAAGTGCATGCAAATACATTTGAACTTGTTAACTGTACTGTTAAGGTAGTGGGAGAAACATTTAGAAAAGTGGAGCCACACAGAGGAAATTATGAAGTCGCGAATTCGGCTAATATCGTTAGTAGCTTAGTTTTACATCGGTATACTACATTACGCCGGTTCAAAATGTCATAAACATACCTTACGGAGAGTTGCCCATCTTATTTTATCCTGATAAACAGTCAGGGTCGCTACATACACACATAAAAAAGTTTTGCATCACCCCAGTTCCCACAACTGAAGACAGACGTTGACTGTGGATATTGTATCACAGGCACAAGCCCTTTGACCGTTGAGAGATTCACTAAACCCGCCCAAAGATGTAAACAAACATGCATGAGCAGCGCCTATTAGACGGAGGGGATCAGACAGCCCATCAGTTTCAGTCGTTCCACAAGGAAGGAGGTACATGGCTCGTGTTGTCTGTAGTTCAACAGTGCCTAGACGGCCAATACCGCGGTTATATCGCGTCTGCATTATTATTTTGTGCCAGGAAGGGCTCTCAGCAACGGAAGTGTCCAGGCTTCTCGGAATGAACCAAAGCGATGTTGTTCGAACACGGAGGAGATAGAGAAAGACAGGTACTGTCGATGACATGCCTCGCTCAGGCCGCCCAAGGGCTACTACTGCAGTGGATGACCGCTATCTACGGATTATGGTTTGGAGGAACCATGACAGCAACGCCACCATGTTGAACAAGTCTTTTCGTGCAGCCACAGGACGCCGTGTCACGACCTAAACTGTCGCAATAGACTGCATGACGCACAACTTCACTGCACTCACGACGTCCATGGCCAGGTCCATCTTTGGAACCAAGCCACTATGCAGCGCGGTACAGATGAGCCCAACAACATGCCGAATTGACCGTTCAGGATTGGCATCACATTCTCTTCACCGATGAGTGTTACATATGCCTTCAACCAGACAATCGTCGGAGACACGTTTAGAGGCAACGCGGTCAGGCTGAACGCCTTAGACACACTGTCCAGCGAGTGCATCAAGGTGGAGGTTCCCTGCAGTTTTGGGGTGGCATTATGTGGGACCGACGTAGGCCGCTGGTGGTCATGGAAGGCGCAGTAACGGCTGTACGATACGTGGCTGCCATACTCCGACCGATAGTGCAACCATACAGGCAGCATATTGGCGAGGCATTCGGCCCCTATCGTGCACATCATATGAATGACTTCCTTCGGGATAACGACATCGCTCGACTAGAGTGGCCAGCATGTTCTCCAGACAGAGCCCTATCGAACATGCGTGGAATAGATTGAAAAGGGCTGTTTATGGACGACGTGACCTACCAACCACTTTGAGGGATCTCCGCCAAATCGCCGTTGTGGAGTGAGACAATCTGGACTCACAGTGCCTTGATGAACTTGTGGATACTACACTACGACGAATACAGGCATGCATCAATGCAAGAGGACGTGCTACTGAGTATTAGAGGTACCGGCGTGTACAGAAATCTGGACCACCAACTCTGAAGGTCTCGCTGTATGGTGGTACAACATGCAATGTGTGGTTTTCATGAGCAATAAAAAGGACGCAAATGAAGTTTATGTTGATTTCGGTTCCAATTTTCTTTACAGGTTCCGGAACTCTTGGAATCGAGGTGATGCAAAAGCTTTTTGATGTGTGTGTTAAACACGTCACACAAACAATATCTGAAAAACGTGTCGTTCTCGGATTCACTGTTTACCGTCAAGTTTCATGGCACTTCCGGTATCGACTTCAGACTCGAATGACACCACAGCCCTGGGCAAGTATGCACCACAACCTTCTACACACGATTTCTGTGGATTTAATTCGGAACACAGACCTTTCTTTCTGTTCTGTCCCAGTTTTGTAGCGAATTAACACACTGTGCTCTGGCATCCACTGTTTTCTGGGTCTCGTAGACGAACAGAGGTTCTGAGCACTATGGGACTTAACTTCTGAGGTAATCAGTCCCCTAGAACTTAGAACTACTTAAACCTAACTAACCTAAGGACATCACACACATCCATGCCCGAGGCAGAATTCGAACCTGCGACCGGAGTGGTCACACGGTTCCAGACTGAAGCTCGTAGAACCGCACGGCCACACCGGCCGGCGACGAACAGAGCTAGCTGGGTTTCACTCGATCGTTGTTTTCGGACCCCACGTTGATTCGTACAGAAGAGACTTCTTCCGTCTCCAAAAATACCATAAGATTTGATCGGAAAGCATTTCCGTAGGTTCTGCATCAGACCGACGTCGTAGGTACAGGCGTTCGGTTTTGTACGTCTGTTCTACGAACCACTGTGAAATGCGTGGACTGTAGATGTAACGTTGCACGCAGGTGGCGGCAGCTGGACCTGGACTGGAAGAAGGGCAGCGCGATCCTGCGACAGGCGTCGGCGCAGCAGCACCAGCAGCGCGACTTCTCGGCGTTCTGCGCGGCCGACCTGAGCCCCTACTTCCGCGCCTACCTAGGCATGCTGGCGGCCAGCGTCGCCGCCTTCTTGGTGGAGCTGCTGCTTCATCACCGCCGCAGGCGCCGCCTAGGCCCGCCCGCCGCGCACGCCTTCTGCCGCTCTGTTCTGCTCTGCTGCTAGGTCATTAATATGTCATTTAATATGTGCACTAGACAAATCTATTACTCTACAATAATTATTTTTTGGTGTTACGATTTTTTCCACGAGTGTAAATTCTGCGATATTTTGGCAAAGTGCCACGTAAAGTAGAACCAATAAAAAGCAGAACCTGCGAAACCCAATATTGTATTAGTCGCGTTCAGCTGAAACCAAAATTTAGTGAGTTTTATTTTATAATTTAAACCCTTACGAATATACGCTGTTTCTAATCATCATCGCCTCGTTATTAATACCATCTGCTTTGATAAAATTACGGGAAATTTCATATTGGTGGTTATAGAGTTTTCGTATTTTGTAATTTTCGTATCGTAACACGCGTGTTATGAAAGTTTTAAGACAGCGGTACACTGAACATTTATCAAAAACGTGTTGTTTTTGGTAGGACTTGTTATAACTAAATGTCACTCAATAACATATCGGCGATTAAAGCCATCAGAAAACCGTAACAGAAAATACAAGGTCGCTCAGTGTAGAACTTCAGCATGGCGGCAGTGACAAGGGCGCCATGCTAAGAAACAACAGGTAACTAGTTCACGTCACGCCATATCCAGATTTTTTCCAGCCTCCGCTTTCAAAAATGTTGAGGATTTTCTTGATAAATTAATAGAAAAATATCTGTAATATTTCATGCTATGTAAAGATAAGCATGCTCTCTGTCAGGAGTGAGTCTGTTTGACTTTGTGAACTTTTATAAGGTGATATTCTTACTGACTGGACTTTCTCTTTCCTTTTTCTGACACGTTCATGGATACTGAAATGGTTCAAATGGCTCTGAGCACTATGGGACTTAACATCAGAAGTCATCAGTCCCCTAGAACTTAATACCACCTGAACCTAACTAACCTAAGGAGATCACACACATCTATGCCTGAGGCAGGATTCGAACCCGCGACCGTATGGATACTGAAGTCTTTATTTGCGTAAACTACAGACAGAACAACATCACTAGCTTATGAACAAGTGAGGAAATGTGTGTGTTAATAAACGTAGGAATTTTATGCTCTTCCATATTCGTAAACAAACTGTGTGGTTTGCGTTCCAAATAAAACCGACAGCAGCCGCTGCAGGGTGCTAAGAGCGTGCCCCGCAGTGACAACGGTATAAAGCTTCGGCCAGAGCCGAGTTGGACATCTTCGGAGTGTGTTCTGCCCTCCTACCAAAATAAGAGAATTACAGGGAAATCTTGTTTCACAATAACCAACAATTTATTACAAACCTTACCAACGTGGTATGTTGTACATTGACCAAACAAGTAAGATGACGGACATCAGATGATAAGAAGATCAGAGGCAACTATATCAGCTATTCTCGAGCACTGACTGGAGCCTGATGATACCACAATCTTTGAAAAAAAAAAAAAAAAAAAAAAAACGAGGGTGCTGACACATATCTGCAGATACTGGCGCAGTTTTCGAAATAGTCAATATAGATAAAGATTGTAACACTTATATTAAATTGGTTTTGTAAGGTGGTGTAATATTGCCCAAGACTGTCAGTCTGTGCGGAACGACAACGTGACGTTCTGATGACATGGAGATGCCAGTGTGGTTTCACCCAGTCCTCAATAGCTGTTGGCTTACAGCATCCGAAACACGTACAAGCATAAGAAAAATCCAGGCCCATTTGCCCCGAACGATTTGAAGCCTGGAACGTGAAACGTCCCCTTAGAACAATTATACAGCACTGTGCTTAAACTGACACACAATATTTTTTAGCGCAACGCAATCTGACTTTCAATAATCCCTACAAAAGAATGGCCCTGACTAACATTAACCTATACCTTTCACAAATCACTTACCTCACAAAAATATTCGTTACTCGAACTACTGCAATACAGCGAGCGCCACTACTGCCAGCTAAATAAAAGATTCAAACTGCGGAAGGCACTAACTACTGATAGGCATAGTTAGCAAATGAAAGATTTTAATAGAGAACAAACAATGTATTTATCTTAATAGTCATAATATAGTTAGCAGTTCATGACATCCAGTCTTACAAATTTCAAAACTCCGCCATTTCTCTCCCCACATCCACCACTGCTGATGGCTCACCTCCAACTGCTCAGCACTATGCGCTGTTCACATCCAGCTGCCCAACACTACAATGGCAGACAACAATGCAAACTAGCCACAGACTGCACACAGCACAGCCAGTGATATTCATACAGAGCACTACGTAACATTGCCAATAAGAAAACATAAACAGCCTACTTAAATAGCCCCTATGCTCCCCACAAAAAATTTTACAAATTGTTTTGGGCACTGGCCAATACATATTTGTTAAAAAATTTTTCACAATTACAGTAACAAGGAAATCAAATGCACACACTTATTGATACAATGTTGGTCAAATGCTAAAATTTTCTCACAGACCATAAAGACAGTCCTGATCATTCATCACAGTAAAACTGCCGTTTCTTTTCTCAAAGTCTGAGCAGTAAAAGACAATGCACATGGAAGTAGTGGATTTCCATGCAGTCTTGAAGAAGTAGTGTTGCCCTTCCAACGGAAAGACAGTGCTGACTGTTGACATGCTGACAGGTAATGGGCCACAACAGAGCAAACCCACAGCAGAGCCATTCGACGTTTTGAAGAATATTGGTAGGTAGGTCATCACAGAGCAGACCCACTGTAGTCCTGGTAGAGATTACGGTATTGGTGGGCCACCAGAGGTGCAGACCCACTACAGTCCTTGTAGAAATAATGGTATTGGTGGGTCATCAACGATGCAGACCCACTGTAGTCCTTGTAGAAATAGTGGTATTGGTGGGTCATCAAAGATGCAGACCCACTGTAGTCCTTGTAGAGATGGCCAGCAGCCATCTGTTGTGACTCTGCAGGTGCACAATCACCATTGAAGAGTCTTGCGGATAATATAGCAAGTCCATAACCACCACTTGTGAACTCACAAAGTTTCTGGAATTGTCCTTTGAACCAGCAATGCTGTTATCCAGTCCCTTGCTGAATTATTAACACATGTGCAAACACTATCAGTCCCTACCTCTCACATATTGTCCATATACTATGACCAACAGAAACGTGTGCAGTGAAATGGAACTTACAAGTTAATAATATGATGAACTAGTGTCAATTACAATTTTATAACATAAGAATACAATTACAAAGGTACAAAATACATCATTAAAGAACATAACAATACAGATAACATTTGTAGTACAGGCTTTACAAAAGAATCGAAATAACATATACATCAGTGTTATAGGAATTATGACATGAGTACATACATAAAAGATCAGAATAACTTTCGAACCATGAACTTCACACATGAGCATTAAAACAAAACAGAACAAATGATGTTTAAACATCTTTACAAAGTAAATAACATAGTATTAGAAAAATTCTATAACATAACAACATCAGCTAAGCACATAAAGACAGGAAAAACACAAATACACAAGGGAACACAAACACATAGTGGGATAACACACAGGAAAGGACAGGGTTTCTTTTACTGCAGTATTTTGCAAACAAAACTTTCTTTACTTATTGGAGATCTCCCTTCGTTCTTCATTATTTCCAAAAAGTCCTATTTATACCTGCTTTCTGTACTTTTTTCGTATGACTTCTCAATGCATTTCTTCCAATTCATCGCAACTCATTCTCTTATATAGTCTACCCCCTCTTAAGCTAACTTAAACCTACTGAGCTCAGATGCTAAACTAAGGGACGAGGCAATGCAGCAGCACAGAACAATTAACACAAACAGCAATGACAAAAGAAAAATGGAATTTGGCAAAGCAAGCAGCAGCAAATGCAATAACTTATAGCTAAACGCGGCAAAGCTCAAGCAGAACAAATATTACAGTAAAATGGCCATGTTTAATACCTATGTCACATCTTAACACTAGAGTGATGCATCACGAGAACTTACACTAGCAGATAAGTTACCAAATCGTAAAAAAATTATTTATGCAATTCCCGTGAAGGGAAATGTCTATTTATGTGCCCTCGTTTTCTTGGAAGTAGATCATAAATTTCTTATTGACTGGATCTGTAGGCATAAAATAACTATATTAGTGTCTCTATTAAATTTTATTTTAACCAATGCTGCAGTGCAGCTAGAAACTAGATATTAAAACAAAATGAGTAAATAAAAACATAAAGTGAGCCATATGGCATTTCTCTCAATTAGCAAGACAATAGCCGTGAAATGTTTCTCATCGTTTCATTAGGCATTTTAGTAAATATCATAAATTAAGAGCTCCACAGTATAATCATATGTTTTCAAGTTTGAGCGTGTCGTATTTGCGATGCTTTCTGCAAAGGAATGTCAATAGCGAGGATAATGGCCTCCTTTATTTTTTCTCTACCTGTGCCTCTGAAAGACACACACTAATGGCTTTTTCCCAGGTGACTATTGCGCAGCTGTGTGCCCACCACGCATTACGTGAAGGTCACTTAACTTTCCTACCGAAATATTTACGACAGCAGTTTCCGCTACAGTGGCAGTCTCATATAAAAAATTTCACAGGTCGAGAATTTGCGTTACAAATGTGTAGAAACAAAATCCTATAAATACAACAGTGTCCAAAAAATTTTCAGTGGCATTGTGATACATTCACACAGGTACACACATTTCATAATTCTAAAGTACGATTCATGGTTTCCAACATCCTTTTCCACAAATCAGAGTCCCTAACCACTACTCATTATTCCTTACCTTATTACACATATACATATTCGTCGACACTTCTTCAATATTTCACCATAACAAATACGTAGCATAATCAAATTCCTCATATACGGTATCATCATCTTATTGACCATAAACATACCTCAACAGCATAATACATATCGTCATCGTAATAATATCATAACATCTCAGTCAATTCTCAAAATCGTCGTAGCTTCATCCAATAATTTCAAAACCTAAAAAAAATTCTCTGCTCATTTCAATAGTGTCATCTACCTCAAACGTACTTTAAAATCATGATCCCATACCAAATACATCATTCAAAGCTCTCATAGTATCATAATGGTTTCGAAAAAATATGAACATTTCACAAAGTACAGAAAAAATACAATTTCATAAGTGTGAAGTTATCCAACTGTGTAATTATGTACACATCTGTCACTGATGTAGTAAAAAAATGTTTGTTTCTCTGTTAAATAATCAGACAGCTGTGTAATTTATGTGTTAGAGAAATATGATACCGATGTGTAAAGTTGTATAAGCAAATACCATATTAGCTAGGGCTCCTTGTGCTTGCCAAACGCATGGTACACAAAGGAGGCGTGTACCCATTGAGGATTAATGTAATTATACCCTCAGGTGTTACAGATTACACCAGTGGAATGAAATGTATCACGAAAAACCTTTGTATCATTGTACTTCAAATATCTTTAAAAATAAACGTTTTAAGTACAAAATTAATCACTCAAATAGATGTACTGTAGCGCTAAACTTTGCGTCCTGCTGTAAGATAATCTCTGTGGAAGTGTCGTAGTTGTCGTCCTCTGAAAGCTAAGTTCTGCAGAAGTCAATGTACTTACCTCATGATAAACAAAAGTGAAATGCTTTGCGTATAGATATCTTAGTTATTACGCTTATTGCCATGATGAAGAATGTACTGTGCTGTAACGTATTGTTGTGCTATGGAAAAGGCTGTCTCATTGTAGCTATACCACAAAAGTTACTACTAAAACATGTTTTAATTTCCAGAGTAATTCAGAAAAACTGTGCAGATATAAAACAGAAACACCACAAAAGTAACAATGTAAATTGTGTCACAAATTAGTACCGTCGTGATATAATCGTGTAGCTGTCAAAGAAACCAAATACTAAGTCATCTTTAATCTCACAAAAACTACTTCAAATAAGGGATGTCTTCTCAAGTAAATAAAAATGTTGCATTAAAATCTCATTAACAGTATGTGTTCTAAGTATGTAAGCCGTATATTCGTTATGTAATCGTGCAACTAACAAGGAAGAATGTACAAATAACAACACTGTGTCGTCTGTTCACTATAACAATGCATTTGTAATTACTTGTCTAAGTTCCCTAGGTTCTTGAATGGATAGTTAATTTTAAAACATAGTTGCATGTTAACAGTTTGTAAGTGTGACAAAGAGTACCAGTAACGTGAAGTGAAAGATTTCATGGCAAAGACTAAGTTAAAAGGCAGATTATCTCTCAGTAATTGGTTTTACACGTGAAATATGGTGTAAAGCTCTACTCTGCCTAGTAAGTTTCAACGCAATTATCATATGGTATACGTCGGTAAAGAATACTGGAATTTATCTCAAGGTTAGCTTATGTTATTTTTCTGAAGCCCAGCCGGCGCACGTGGCTGCCTGCGGTGTGAGTCATTGTCTGTTTCTTTGTTGGCGCGCGTCGTTACTGGGATTTGGAGACCTAACTTCTACAAATTCACCTTGTTGAGAGGGCCCTGCTCTGTTTGAATCGCGCCAGTTCTGATGCAATTCAGCTCTGTCGTTACGATCATATCGCCTGTCGTCACGTCGGTAGATTCCACAGTTTCTTTCTTGTCGGTCACGTGGTGGAGAATTTCTCCCTGAATCGTAACTGCACGCTGAACTGTTGCGTCTGAAGTTATTCTGTCTCCCATGATAATAATAGTTCTGGTTGCCATATTGTCTGTTTCTATGATTGTCTCTGTCATATTCATTACTACAGAAATTCTCTGTAATTATTACTATTTTGCCAACGGTTATCATACAGGTGGTGTCTGGTTTGGTCAATATTTGTCTTGTGAAAATAGCCTTGTCGTGTCCATTTATTATTTCTGTCGTCGCGGAATTGTGACGGATGTGACCTGTAATTGTTGCGCTCCTGTTCTCGCGTTCCACGATTGTCAGTGTCAATTTTCCAATTCTTGTAACAGTCCCTGAAAAGCTTCAATGTCGTCTTTGCAACGTCCTGCCAAAATAATGTGTCGTAAATGTTCAGGCAATTTCATTAAGCAAATGCGGATGAGTTCTGAGGGGCTGTATGGGTTTGAGAGGTACTGATTCTTGTGCAACATGTCTTCAAAATATTTCACAAGACTGGAAAATTCAGATTGTTCGAAACGTTTCATCATTATGATGCTATGTTTTACTCGGTCTTGTGTAGCTTGAGACCAATACGCTGAGAGGAAGGCATGATAAAATTCTCCTTCACTGTGACAATTGTGAATGACCGATCGCATTCTTACAGCTGGTTCATTCTCCAAGTAGCCACACATAAATTCTAACCTGTGCCCCAATGACCAGTTGGGAGGAAAGCAATGAGAGAATTGATGAAGCCATGCTTGTGGATGAATGTCGTTGCCAGAATTCTTAAATGTTTTGAATTTACGTGTAGTAATGAACAGCTTATAGTCAAAATCATGATGTCGGCGAGTCACATGTCGGTCATTGTTACGTCGTTTCGGTGGTTCCATCTCAAAATTCGGTGTACCTTGCCAATTTCTTTCGTAATTTCCGAAGTGCCCTGTGTTATTATTTTGTGGCTGTTCAGTATTTCTATGTCCCTCTTCCCGTATTGGAGTGCGAGTGTCCTCTGAAATACGTAATTCTTGTATTACCTATATTAGCTGATCTTGTACTTCACGGATTTCTCTTTGGTGTTGCGTATTAATTTGATTCTGATTTTGTTTGAATTTCCTAATTTGTTCGCACTCTCCTGTCTCATTAAATACCGGTTTTGTGTCATTCAGATTATCATCTACCTTCGTAGATAAATTATTTTGCTGATCCGAAAGTTCAACTACTTTCTCTGATAATGAACTAATTTCCTCCATGTGTCTTTCTGAATTAATTTTCAGAGTATCTACTGTATCCTTTAAGTTTTCCTGAGTTTTTGCAAGTTGCGTAACCGAATCGGTAGATGCAACTGAGTCAATTTTAGCTTGCAAGGTCTCATGATTTTCATGAACAATATTTTGCAGTTCTTTTATGACTGCTTCGTGGTTCTGTAATGCATTTTCATGCCGCGAAAAAATAGGTTGAAAATGCTCACGAATTTGTGTTTTTACGTCATTACAGACTTTTTGACATTTCTATTCAATGTTGTGTAACTCAGTAGTTAAATCTTCACGTGTTTGTTCGAGAGTTTGTTCCAATGAGTCTAACTTTTGAAGCTTTTGCTGTGTTTGTCTCTGATTTTGTTCCATTGTGTTTAACTGTTGCTGTGTTTGTCTCTGGTGTTGTTTCATTGTGTCTAACTTTTGAAGATTTTGTTCCATTGTGCCTAACTTTTGAAGCTTTTGTCCCATTTGTTGCATTAATTGTAATAACAATGCACTGGTGTCTGAAACATGTTCCTCAGTGCTATTCGGTAATGCATTTGAACCGCCAATATTCGCATTTTGAAAAGCAGAAAATGTGTCTTGACTTATTTGAGAAAACGGCGAGGACGCAAAACCTGAATCTACAGTATTTACAAGATTGTGTCCTGTCATTTCGGATTCCTGAGGCAAGCTGTTGCCGACCGATCGATCGATAATGATTCCCTGTTCACTAACTGTTTCACTGCCTACACCATTATTTGCAGCCTGCTCCATTTCCCTATGTACAATTACCAAATTACTACTTTGAACATTAGTTAATTCATTACACGGTGGCGCTAACACACTGCTTTCGTCTTCACTGTCATTTCTCAGTTTACTTTGGAGCTTAGTGTTACGTTTTTCACACGCCATTATTGTCACAATATTTCACACGATAACACAGAAAAACACAATTTGAAGAGCAAAATATGAAAACACATTAACGTAGCACTGAAAATAATATCTAGTTAATTGCAGCTGCGAACTACTTGGTGCAAATCTACATGCATGCCACAACTGCTTTACTGTACAACAATGAAAGACTGCAACTACAAAGGAGATTCTCTCTATAATTACGCGCTAGCAATAAACAAAAGCTACCGTAACTACACAAACTACGAGAAAAATCAGAAGATTCCAGTGAGGCATCCTCGGCTAAGAGTCGACATATGAAACGTCCCCTTAGAACAATTATACAGGAATGTGCTTAAACTGACACACAATATTTTTAGCGCAACGCAATCTGACTTTCAATAATCCCTACAAAAGAATGGCCCTGACTAACATTAACCTATACCTTTCACAAATCACTTACCTCACAAAAATATTCGTTACTCGAACTACTGCAATACAGCGAGCGCCACTACTGCCAGCTAAATAAAAGATTCAAACTACGGAAGGCACTAACTACTGATAGGCATAGTTAGCAAATGAAAGATTTTAATAGAGAACAAACAATGTATTTACCTTAATAGTCATAATGTATATAGCAGTTCATGACATCCAGTCTTACAAATTTCAAAACTCCGCCATTTCTCTCCCCACATCCACCACTGCTGGCGGCTCACCTCCAACTGCTCAACGCTACGCACTGTTCACATCCAGCTGCCCAACACTACAATGACAGACAACAATGCAAACTAGCCACAGACTGCACACAGCACAGCCAGTGATTTTCATACAGAGCACTACGTAACGTTGCCAATAAGAAAACAGAAACAGCCTACTTACAAACGGCATTGTCGCTGTTCAGTGAGTCTTGCAAGGTCGACCGATGCAGGCGGTCGCGTGTCGGTCACGGGGCGCACAAAATGTCGCTTTATGTCTTAATTATTGTCAAGTAAATTCAGTATCATATTCAGAAGGTAACAGGAAAGGTCGTGAGAGTGATGACAATCCTAATTATTAAATCGGATGTGAATGTGATGATCGAGAATCAGTGCATTTTATGAAATGTGGTTAGAAAGTCTTGGATTAACATGCTGTGTAACATCAGTGGTTGTAAATAGTTCCGATATTTTGCTGAAGCAAGAAAAGCAGACAAGTTATCAAAGCTGGCACCTCTAAAATTTGTTTGAAGTGGTACTTACTGAGCCAACGGCCTTTCCACAGTAGTAACACCTGTTCCCATCAGATCACCGAAGTTAAGCCCTGTCGGGCTTGGCTAGCACTTGGATAGGTCATCATCTGGGTCTGCTGACTGCTGTTGGCAAGCAGGGTGCCCTCAGTCCTTGCGAGACCAATTGAGGAGCAACTTGACTGAGGAGTAGCGGCAACGGCCACGAAAATTGCCAACGGCCGGAAGAGCGGTGTGCTGACTACATGCCCCTCCATATCTGCATCCGGTGACGTCTCCGGGTTGGGGATGACACAGCGGCCGCTGGGTAACGTTGGGCCTTCAAGGCCTATTCAGACGGTGTCTGTTTGGTCATTACTGATGTCAAGTTTCTCACTATCCCACGATTCTCAGATAAAATACTCTGACATCTCAAAGAATTGATGTGTCCGCAACCTGGTACTGTCAGCTACTGCGTCAGGGGTATCATCTGACGAAGACACAATACGGGAGATCTCTATAGATACTCTTGGCGAGGTTTGATGGATGTGTGCATGGGAATACACAACTGTCACGTGTACAGTCGCTTTATTGCATCCATGGGGCATGTACTTACCAACATAATGCGAGTGTCGCAAGGTAATAGAAAATCTCATGAATCGTGACACTGGACAACTCAGCCACGCCTGGGCTCCTGCACTGGAGATGCTAAAAACGCAGCGGTTGCAACAACAGATTTTAGGTCAGATTAGATTAATTATTCATTCCATAGACCCACAAAAGAGGGGATCATCGTAGGTGTGGGACATGTCAAATAAAAACATTACAAAAATGTAATTAGAAAAACTTGAATTTCATTAATTTTAATGTTCCTCAGTCAATAAACAGTAAAATTATGTACATGAATTAAAATTAAACTTCTAATATTTACCGGTTTAATACTTACATCTGCTTTCATTAAATCCATCGTTGACTCAGTAGCTGGTTACTTTGGCTATAACAACCAGTATTGTCAAAAATTAAAGTAAGTTATTCATTTCAATGATCCTCAGTTAAGAACAGTCAAATTATGCACAAGATTTAAAATTAAACTTCCACTATTTACAGACTTAAGACTTACATCTGCTTTCCATACAGCCATCATTCACACAGTAGGTAGTTACTTGGCTGTTACAACCAAGTATTGTCAAAAATTAAAGTATAATAAATTTTCATTAAAATGTGATAAATTCGTGGATGGAATGGAAGGAGTTGGCCATAAAAAATTCTTTTAAATTATGTTTAAGCTGTGCCTTGTCTGAATCTAAACTCTTAATGGTTGATGGTAACATATTGAAAATATGCGTTGCTGAATACTGGACTGACTAAGCTCACATGAAGACTCTTTTATTAACTTTGTTGATATGTTATCATAACCACTAGAATGCTTTGATTTCAAGGACTTTATGATGTATTCTATTTCTTTGGGTGAAGTAAATGTCAATTCAATTTTACTGAGATTGCTTGTGTGCACTGGTCTCAAGATATTCCATTGCATTATTTACTGAACCTGACAACCCCAGGGCCGGCCGCGGAGGCCGAGCGGTTCTAGGTGCTTCAGTCCGGAATCGCGCGACTGCTGCGGTCGCAGGTTCGAATCGGGCGTCGGGCATGGTTGTGTGTGATGACCTTAGGTTAGTTAGGTTTAAGTAGTTCTAAGTTCTAGGGGAATTATGACCTCAGATGTTAAGTCCCACAGTGCTCACAGCCATTTGAACCATTTTTGACAACCCCATGCTATCGGTAACAGAGACAAATTACTTGCTTAAATTGTTTGCAACACAACATGCGTTTGTTACCAGGGTTTCATTTGTTTTAGAGCTATTTGTTCCTCCTCATTTCTGGTCCTACCTGTCTCTGACATAACTATATCTCACAGTGTTTTTAATTTATTGCTGGATGTATTTATCTTCTTCTCGTAATGCAGGTGTTTAGATTTCTGGATAACCTTCTTCAATGTCTTGCAATAATTTTTGTAATGACCTATAATGCTAGTATCAAAGGTGTCCCTAAATATCACGTAGAGTTTCGTTTCTGTCTCACGTGATATCTTTATCCCTTGTGTGATCCATGGTTTCCTATTAGAGACAGAACTCAACAAAAAGATGAACAGAGAATTTTTACATGGGAAGCGAACCCAAGACAGAGCATCAGGGACACTATACCGAGGACTGAACGCAAGATCGCTGTCAGGTGCAACGAACCGATAACGGACAGCTCAGGACGATTCTACATCTACATCTACATCTACATCCATACTCCGCAAGCCACCTGACGGTGTGTGGCGGAGGGTACCTTGAGTACCTCTATCGGTTCTCCCTTCTATTCCAGTCTCGTATTGTTCGTGGAAAGAAGGATTGTCGGTATGCCTCTGTGTGGGCTCTAATCTCTCTGATTTTATCCTCATGGTCTCTTCGCGAGATATACGTAGGAGGGAGCAATATACTGCTTGACTCTTCGGGGAACAGACCACAGACCACAGACGGAGAGCCTAGAATCGCCCAGGGGCAAGTACACAGTTCAAGTGGCGGAGCGTTCAGCAAGTTCTTTCTGTGAGAAGTCCCAGCGGCACATCACCAGGAAGTACCAATAGATCTGGAAGAGATGATACCGATGGTCTGTCAGGGCATGCGTGAATGGGCACGAAGACCCTTCCCACTTGACTAGCACTTCCAGGAACCACCAGATGGAGGCAATGAGTCACGCTGTCGAAATATTGCGCATGGACGACACTGATGTTCGGCAGAACACCCGACACCTCACGATTTCAACGGATCACCGGGTAAGCTTGAAGTATTACATTTTGTGAGGTGCTATTGACTGAACTGAGTCTTCCCGACTGGGCACGAAAGCAGCTGCTGACTGTTCCTATTTTCTGTATTGATCAATCCTTGGAAATAATCAGTCTCAATTTCCAGGAGGATAATAATCTTCGTAACTTCATTAATGAAGGACAAAGCCGCGGAAACAGCAAGTCACAGACGTATAACAAACAGACCGAGGTAACAACAACGTAAATGGGACAATTGGCGGCGAAATGCAAGGGATGGCGCACCACCATTTCCGACAACTCCTGTGACTGAGGCTATTTTGCAAAACTTATGTCCACAATCCAATCAAAAGAGTCTGCCAACGCTGGGGTAACTTTTCGGTTCTGCGACCGTCGAAATCACGTGGCGCTCAGACGAAGGACTCAACGAGCCATGTTCGGAGCGCTTTCCATTCGGAAAGAAAGATCCATGAAGGTTGTTTGATAGAGAGAGGAAAAGGTGAGAATCTAATGGCACAAGATAACTTGAAAAATGTGGGTACGGAATGAATTCCCAACACATCTATTGTATAGTGTCTTTTGTCCACAGGATGCGGAAGGGCGTTACCGAGGAGCAGCATCACTTCACGCAGTCTTCCTGGTCGTTATTCTTTGATTGCAGCTGCAAAACGTTTCAGTTGTTGTCACTGAATGTCATCATTGATGGTTATACCTCGCGACAGCAATTCGTAGTACACCACACTGCCGCTGTTCCCACCAAGTATAACATTATATTTTGAGGATGGACACAGGTTTTTGAGCGGGGAGTTGATGCTTTGTTTCGGCTCAACCATTCATTTCTTTCCCGTATGTTAGCATAAAACACCATTTCTCGTCAACAGTAACGATACAGGATCGGAATGGTCGATGTCGTTCCATAACCAATCGATGACAAGCCAGCAGAGATGTACATATGGCCACCTGCTGACTTTTGTCATTTTGTCTTAAAACATGCGGCGCCCATACATCCGATTTTTCAAAGTTCCCCATTGGATGCAAATGTCGCACGAATGTGGAACGATCGCAGTCTACCACACTTGCCAGCTCTCGAGTACGCTGACGTGCATCATTGTGGATTAATGCGCTTGAACGCTTTTCACCTCGAAGTTTTCCCTGAACGTGGGGACTCAATAATGTCAAGACGATCCTTCTTAAAACGAGGAAACCATTTTCTTACCGTGCTCTATCCCATGGCATTATCCCCATACATTGCGCAAATATTTCTGGCTGCCTCCGATGCTGTGACCCCTCCATAGAACTCAAGCAGAAGAATATGTCGGAAATGCTCCGATTCCTCCAATTGATGCTCCATTTTCTAATGTCCATAGCTCTACTCACTAACTCCAAATGGCAAAATGACAACACGTAAATTCAAATAGCAGCAGTCAACAACAAATAAAAATTACAATCGATAAATAAACCAGTAGCAACCCACATGCCAAAACGAAAAACAAAAACGCTACGAACTTGTGCACCAAACTAATATATCACATTTTATCCTGTTACAACAACTTCGACAATCATTCTACAAAGATGCCTGTAACATTATATTGAAACAGTCAGTAACTCTACAGGTTTCTTATTAGACAAATTTTTTCAGTTTACCT
Source organism: Schistocerca americana (assembly GCF_021461395.2). Classification (NCBI taxonomy): domain Eukaryota; kingdom Metazoa; phylum Arthropoda; class Insecta; order Orthoptera; family Acrididae; genus Schistocerca; species Schistocerca americana. Next base: position 525,150,241 of record NC_060125.1, on the reverse strand, counting down.
CTCGTGTTTCGGTTGGGTTGAATTGTTTTGAGGGAGGAGACCAGACACCGAGGTCATCTGTCTCATTGGGTTAGGGAAGGACAGGGAAGGACGTCGAACGTGCCCTTTCAAAGGACCCATCCCGGCATTTGCCTGGAGTGATTTAGGGAAAGCACGGAAAACCAAAATCAAGATCGCCGGACGCGGGAGTGAAACGTCGTCCTCCCGAATGCGAGTCCAGTGTGCTAGCCACTGCGTCACCTAGCTCGGTCTTGTTTGCATCTCTGAAATGTAGAAGATGGAGGCACCATCCATCGGACAAGCATCTATCATGCAGCAGCTAACTCCGTAAGAGAAACTTCCGTTAAGAAGGATAACTGGCTAGGATATGCTGTTCCATGAAGCATACGAAATGATTGGCGTACATTCCTAAATTTGAAGAAATATCTACATCTACATGGATACTCTGCAAATCACATTTAAGCGCCTGGCAGAGGGTTCGTCGAACCACTTTCACAATTCTCTACTATTCCAATCTCGTCAGTCCTATCTGGTAAGGATCCGACACCGCCCACCAGAATTCTAAAAGAGGACGGACAAGTGTAGTGTAGACAGTCTTCTTAGTAGGTCTGCTATATTTTCTAAGTGTCCTGCCAATAAAATGCAGTCTTTGGTTAGCCTTCCACACAACATTTTCAATGTGTTACTTCCAATTTAAGTTGTTTGTAATTGCAATAGCTAGGTATTTAGTTGAATTTACGGCTTTTAGATTAGACTGATTTATCGTGTAACCGAAGTTTAATGAGTTCCTTTTAGCACTCATGTGGATGACCTCACACTTTTCATTATTCAGGATCAACTGCCACTTTTCGCGCCATTCGGATATCTTTCCGAAATCGTTTTGTGGTTTGTTTTAATCTTCTGACGACTGTATTAGTCGATAACCGACAGCGTCATCTGCAAACAACCAAAGACGGCTGCTCAGTTTGTCTTCCAAACCGTTGATATATATAAGGAACAGCAAAGGGCCTACAACCCTACTTCGGGGAACGCCAGAAATCACGTCTGTTTTATTCGCTGACTTTCCGTCAGTTGCTACGAACTGTGACCTCTATGACAGTAAATCACAATAATAAATAATTTGGTTCACAACACAGCCGGTTATCCCCTGCCAAAGCTAACTCTAGACAGGTGTATAAACACACCACTTAGAGAAGCAGCGATGTTACCCCCTTCCCCTGTCGTAGATTTATAGACTGACAAAAAGTCAGACGTAGCCCCAAGGAGCATTAGGAGAAACGAAACCTAGAAGAAGAAACGGCACAACTTCACATCAAAGGAGCCAACAAGTGAAGTTAGTGACCTAGTCCTGGTCCAGACCATCTAGAATCAGACCTTGTTGAACAACGGATTTCAAAAATTTACCTTTTATACAACAGCCCACAAAAATTGGAAAAGATGCTGGGTGATCATTAATATATATGTATTGACCATGACACTGGCACTGCAAAAGGAATTCCAAATATTGAGAACATACAATTGATTATTAATTAAGGCCAATAACTTAGGAAGAATTAATTCTCCATTGCATGCTAAAGGTAGGAAAAGTGGGCACGACTTCGAATTTTATGAGTAATATGTTAAGATTAAGAAGAAGCGCGCAGAAAGAGAAAAACACTGAACAGCAAGAAGTGAATGAAAGACCGTGTGTAGTTAAGGAGTAAACAGGGAAGACGTCGAAATAACTAAGGAACAACTACGGACCAGAATACGAAGTTTTTCAATCACATGCGACTCTTGGAAAAGAGAAGATGAGAACAATAGTTACTCGATATGAAGGAAGGATTTACTGGAAGAGCTATAACGACTGGACATTTAAGTGGATTGTATCAGTTTTTGCTTCCAGTTCAGCCAGCGATTCTAAGAAATTCGGAAAGGATAATTTATGAAAGACAAAACGAACCGTCATACAAAGTAACATCTTGTCTATTAGGGTACGTTTAATTGTGTAAGTTCAGAAAGTGATGCTGACTAATAGTTCTGAAGAGAAACTATGGTTGGTAGGAGACCAAGTAGCAGGTGTTGATTTTAAGAGAATGATGTGGAGTACCTTCGAGTAAGCATTAGATGTTAAGTGGTGGGCAAAGGGAGAAATGGTTGTTTGTATTACATTAATTAGTGTTGTCATATAAATGTAAAAGCACGATACGCTATGCAATTTAGGACGTCGCCACTTAAGAAGGTAGGCGACAGCGGTAGATGTAGTTCTTAAAGATATATAGTTTCCTTTTATGCCTGTTTTTCTATTCCCATAAGATACTTGAAATCAAACTTGGAGCTTCAGAGAGGTCTGCTCACAGCTAAGCCACCATAGGAAATATACCATCATCAAAACAAGCTGAGAGTAAACTAAAGAGAAACAGTAAGGACTGAAATAGTTGACTACTACGGCATTGCTCGAAGTGGCAACAGCTCGATGTTGAACGGATGTCTCTCGGAGCTCCAGGGAGTAAGTAGACTCTCCACTGAGACACAGGTTATTGTTGCAGCAAATGCGGCCGCTGACATGACTCCCGGGAAGGATATGCCTCAAGGATACACAGTTCTTGCCACAATAAGATCGATGAAACAGACAATACAGTTTCATAGGTTTCATTAAAGTGTTTAATTTTTCATGTAATGTCAGATTGTAAATTAAGTACCTTATTGGAGTTTAATCTGCACAACGGAACATAGTTCTGTAATCTGATTTTGTCCATTGTAAATGGTTTGGTGAAAGCCTCCGACTGCTAAAATGATAGTTCTCTACTTAAGTAACCCATCCATGGTTTACTTTCGCTGTGAAAAATTGATATTAATGCCTAAATTGATCAATAAATTATATAAATTTTCTAATTAAACATCGAATGGGCCCTTGATTACCATGGTTCAAATCGTGATCACATATGCTGTATGAATCCGCGATTTGGAACATTATTATGTAATGAAACTCTTTTTCTTTGTGTGGGACTGGACTGGACAGCTGCCTAGGCTTCTGCACGTGGGTTAGACATATATCACAAAGGAAAAATATTTTGAAGAATAACATTTTGAAGAATCAGCCTCAGTGGCGCAAATTTTCTGGTCTTTACCAGGTTTCGGCTAAATTAATCTAGCCTTCTTCAGAATCATAACATTACTATAACATGCCAGAGTAAGGCACAGTCAACATTAAAATTAAGACCTATAGTAGCGTGGTACCAAGTCCAATTGAAGCTACTTAACTGAAGTCCAGCCCCGGCATCTCTTCACCACGCGGTCGGTTGGCAGCGGCAACTACGTTGGACTTCAGTTAAGTAGCTTCAGTTCGACGTGGTACCACAGTACTATAGGTCTTAATTTTAATGTTGACTGTGCCTTACTCTGGCACGTTATAGTAATTTTATGTTTCTGAAGAAGGCTAAATTAATTTAGTCGAAACCTGGTACAAACCAGAAAATTTGGGCAACTGAGGCTATTTCATCAAAATATTAGTCTATCACAGTTGCTCACGGGGCTGCAATATGCTAAAAATTCTTATATCACAAAGGTCTCATCGTTAGAACCGACCCCTACAAGGATTACGATGGCATAGACAGCCGTCTTTCCAGAAAACAGAACTTCTTGCTAAATTTAAGATACAAGTTAACAACAATTATTGAAATACTTAATACAGAGTTCACAAAAGAGACGTTCAAGTTGAAATATATTTACAATGATTAACTGAAATGTTGTCCCCCACAAGACCTCATCAATAAAATTATTTAGCAAACTAGCTTATTTATAGTTACAAAACTGTGGGTTTGTCTATAAATAGCTTTTCCGCTACCTGATACGATTTTCTTTTATTCGTATTTTATGCGACGCGTTTCGAGAAAAGATTACCATATTCAAGTATTTTTTCTCTTTGTACTAGGACATTGTTATGCAATATTTTCGATCTGTGAGGGTCTGTTTTGTTTTATTGACTTATCTGTAATATATAAAATACGGGTAAGTTTTCATTAGTTACACATAGTTACGGCGAAATTTGGAAGAACTTGTAATTACAGTTTGTTACGGTCCATTTGTGCAGAGATGCAGTCGACAGATCTGAGTTTACAGATCTCCCACGGAGTATGATACGCTTTCGTATGGAGGGTATTTATCTTAACAGTACGGACCATAATTTGCTTGTATCTGTTTTACAATTCTGCTTATTTCCATGTGTTACTTCATTTATTTAAGTATATTGTCTAAGCATCTGAAGAAAGTTTCGCTGATTCACTTTCAAATTCTTCATTTAACATTTTGTCTTCATATTTTCCGTAATGTGAATATATTTCGAGTTTTTCTAATCAACCCTTTCCGTGTTCTTTATTTAAAAAGAGGAGTACTTTGAGAGTTTGCTCTACCTTTCCAAATGAATATTTTGTAGTGATGTTCGTCTGTTGTGTATGTAGGCTTTAATGTGTTCTGTGTATCTGGTGCTGATATTTCGGCCTGTTTGTCCTAGGTAGAACATGGAACATTCCTGGCATGTTACTTTGTGTATTACAGAGTCTGAGTATGGGTTGTGATTACGTTTTATATTACGTATTAGTTTCTGTTGTAGTGTGTTTAATGTATTTCATGCTAATCGAGATCATATAAGCATGGACTTTTCCGAATGTAGCTCTGACCAAAAAGCGATTCTGGTAGCTAGAGTCCAAGGTTTTTGCGTTATTGTGGAGACCTTTCCTTAGCAACTTTCATTCCCTAAAAATGTTTCTTTATATCTAAAAGAGAAGTGAATTACCAGTGTGAATAGAGTCAGCTTTAACCTTATTTAATGTAACGAAATATTTTCTTCAAAATTTTCTTCCCCTGTCGCTCTCCCGTAGAGGCTGAATTTCCAGAAACTCTGCACACATTTTTTTTTTCATTTGTAACCGAGAAGTCAAATACTATTTGTCATAGATACAGCCTTAGAAATTCTTTTCTAGTTCTTCAGTAATTATTCATTTTCAAACAAACTTTTACCCCTATTTTACCCACTTAGTGGTCGAATTTCCGTAAATGCTAAAACACTCACTTTTTTTATCTTCTGACTGAGAACCAAATACAAGTATTCGCAGTTATCGCTTCAAAATTCCCCTTAACATTGTTGTACTTTCAAAAAGCTTTTCAACGCCTACTTCAACCCCTTGTTGTTGTTGTTGTGGTCTTCAGTCCTGAGACTGGTTTGATGCAGCTCCCCATGCTACTCTATCCTGTGCAAGCTTTTTCATCTCCCAGTACCTACTGCAACCTACATCCTTCTGAATCTGCTTAGTGTATTCATCTCTTGGTCTCCCTCTACGATTTTTACCCTCCACGCTGCCCTCCAATACTAAATTGGTGATCCCTTGATGCCTCAGAACATGTCCTACCAACCGATCCCTTTTTCTGGTCAAGTTGTGCCACAAACTTCTCTTCTCCCCAATCTTATTCAATACTTCCTCATTAGTTATGTGATCTACCCATCTAATCTTCAGCATTCTTCTGTAGCACCACATTTCGAAAGCTTCTATTCTCTTCTTGTCCAAACTATTTATCGTTCATGTTTCACTTCCATACATGACTACACTCCATACGAATACTTTCAGAAATGACTTCCTGACACTTAAATCATTACTGGATGTTAACAAATTTCTCTTCTTCAGAAACGCTTTCCTTGCCATTGCCAGCCTACATTTTATATCCTCTCTACTTCGACCATCATCAGTTATTTTGCTCCCCAAATAGCAAACCTCCTTTACTACTTTAAGTGCCTCATTTCCTAATCTAATTCCCTCAGCATCACCCGATTTAATTAGACTACATTCCATTATCCTTGTTTTGCTTTTGTTGATGTTCATCTTATATCCTCCTTTCAAGACACTGTCCATTCCATTCAACTGCTCTTCCAAGTCCTTTGCTGTCTCTGACAGAATTACAATGTCATCGGCGAACCTCAAAGTTTTTATTTCTTCTCCATGAATTTTAATACCTACTCTGAATTTTTCTTTTGTTTCCTTTACTGCTTGCTCAATATACAGATCGAACAACATCGGGGAGAGGCTACAACCCTGTCTTACTCCCTTCCCAACCACTGCTTCCCTTTCATGTCCCTCGACTCTTATAACTGCCATCTGGTTTCTGTACAAATTGTAAATAGCCTTTCGCTCCCTGTATTTTACCCCTGCCATCTTTAGAATTTGAAAGAGAGTATTCCAGTCAACGTTGTCAAAAGCTTTCTCTAAGTCTACAAATGCTAGAAACGTAGGTTTGCCTTTCCTTAATCTTTCTTCTAAGATAAGTCGTAAGGTCAGTATTGCCTCACGTGTTCCAGTGTTTCTACGGAATCCAAACTGATCTTCCCCGAGGTTGGCTTCTACTAGATTTTCCATTCGTCTGTAAAGAATTCGTGTTAGTATTTTGCAGCTGTGACTTATTAAGCTGATAGTTCGGTCATTTTCACATCTGTCAACACCTGCTTTCTTTGGGATTGGAATTATTACATTCTTCTTGAAGTCTGAGGGTATTTCGCCTGTTTCATACATCTTGCTCATCAGATGGTAGAGTTTTGTCAGGACTGGCTCTCCCACGGCCGTCAGTAGTTCCAATGGAATATTGTCCACTCCGGGGGCCTTGTTTCGACTCAGGTCTTTCAGTGCTCTGTCAAACTCTTCACACAGTATCATATCTCCCATTTCATCTTCATCTACATCCTCTTCCATTTCCATAATATTGTCCTCAAGTACATCGCCCTTGTATAGACCCTCTATATACTCCTTCCACCTTTCTGCTTTCCCTTCTTTGCTTAGAACTGGGTTTCCATCTGAGCTCTTGATATTCATACAAGTCGTTCTCTTATCTCCAAAGGTCTCTTTAATTTTCCTGTAGGCGGTATCTATCTTACCCCTAGTGAGATAGGCCTCTACATCCTTACATTTGTCCTCTAGCCATCCCTGCTTAGCCATTTTGCACTTCCTGTCGATCTCATTTTTGAGACGTTTCTATTCCTTTTTGCCTGTTTCACTTACTGTATTTTCATATTTTCTCCTTTCATCAATTAAATTCAATATTTCTTCTGTTACCCAAGGATTTCTACTAGCCCTCATCTTTTTACCTACTTGATCCTCTGCTGCCTTCACTACTTCATCCCTCAAAGCTACCCATTCTTCTTCTACTGTATTTATTTCCCCCATTCCTGTCAATTGCTCCCTTATGCTCTCCCTGAATCTCTGTACAACCTCTGGTTCTTTTAGTTTATCCAGGTCCCATCTCCTTAAATTCCCACCTTTTTGCAGTTTCTTCAGTTTTAATCTACAGGTCATAACCAATAGATTGTGGTCAGAGTCCACATCTGCCCCTGGAAATGTCTTACAATTTAAAACCTGGTTCCTAAATCTCTGTCTTACCATTATATAATCTATCTGATACCTTTTAGTATCTCCAGGGTTCTTCCATGTATACAACCTTCTTTCATGATTCTTAAACCAAGTGTTAGTTATGATTATGTTGTGCTCTGTGCAAAATTCGACCAGGCGGCTTCCTCTTTCATTTCTGCCTCCCAATCCATATTCACCCACTATGTTTCCTTCTCTCCCTTTTCCTACACTCGAATTCCAGTCACCCATGACTATTAAATTTTCGTCTCCCTTCACAATCTGAATAATTTCTTTTATTTCATCGTACATTTCTTCAATTTCTTCGTCATCTGCAGAGCTAGTTGGCATATAAACTTGTACTACTGTAGTAGGCGTGGGCTTCGTATCTATCTTGGCCACAATAATGCGTTCACTATGCTGTTTGTAGTAGCTTACCCGCATTCCTATTTTCCTATTCATTATTAAACCTACTCCTGCATTACCCCTATTTGATTTTGTGTTTATAACCTTGTAGTCACCTGGCCAGAAGTCTTGTTCCTCCTGCCACCGAACTTCACTAATTCCCACTATATCTAGCTTCAACCTATCCATTTCCCTTTTTAAATTTTCTAACCTACCTGCCCGATTAAGGGATCTGACATTCCGCGCTCCGATCCGTAGAACGCCAGTTTTCTTTCTCCTGATAACGACATCCTCTTGAGTAGTCCCCGCCCGGAGATCCGAATGGGGGACTATTTTACCTCCGGAATATTTTACCCAAGAGGACGCCATCATCATGTAATCATACAGTAAAGCTGCATGCCCTCGGGAAAAATTACGGCTGCAGTTTCCCCTTGCTTTCAGCCGTTCGCAGTACCAGAACAGCAAGGCCGTTTTGGTTAGTGTTACAAGGCCAGATCAGTCAATCATCCAGACTGTTGCCCTTGCAACTACTGAAAAGGCTGCTGCCCCTCTTCAGGAACCACACGTCTGTCTGGCCTCTCAACAGATACCCCTCCGTTGTGGTTGCACCTACGGTACGGCTATCTGTATCGCTGAGGCACGCAAGCCTCCCCACCAACGGCAAGGTCCATGGTTCATGGGGGGGGTTCACCCCCTTAGGAGTGGGATTTCTGACAATCCCTTGTTAAACGATGCCTACAGTGTAAGACCCACACCCTTTACGAACTTAAGGTTTCTGTACTAAGCTGTTTCCGTTGGGTGACGACGAGCCAGTCAGTCAGTCAGGACTTTGCCTTTTATGTACAGAGATGAACAACAAGGGTCTCAACACACTTCGCTGGGCGACAGCCTGAAGTTACATCCACACTGTCGATGACTCTCCAGCCAAAATCAGTCAGCAGCTCGTGGACTACTGGCTAGTGTTGCTGCCTCTGGATCGCGGGGTCCCGAGTTCAAATACCGGCCGGGTCGGGGATTTTCTACGCCCAGGGACTGAGTATTTGTGTGATCCTCTTCATCACATCATAATTCGGGGAGTGCTGACAATGGAATGTGAAGGATGAGCCAGACAGTAGGAGATTTTACTTTATTATATGAGCCACCAAACGGTAACTTCGTTTTTCCACTGCGGCCAAGCCACGGCCGGCAGTGTTAGCTGCCTGTAAATTCTTTCGTCCCACGGTCTAGTAACAGGAAGTCAGCACCGACGAAGGGCACCTTGATCACGCGCCTCTCTCGTGTGCTCACGAGGTAACGCCGCCCCAGGCGTCGCTTAGCAGGCAACGCTCCGGAAAGTACCATGCCGACCGCACGGTTTGCTCGGTCGTGACCAATCAGGGCGGAGATAGCCGCGTAGTGCGTCGAATATACCCGGCCGCCCGTCGCCGGGCTCGCCCTCTTGTATTCTTGCTCACCCGCGAGTCGGATGCGCGCCCTGTAGCATTGAACATCTCCCACTTCTCCCGGTGCTGCGGCACTGTGGACTTAGTTTTGGCAGACAACTTTCGGTAGCTTCGCGAACAGTGTTCGCCAAATTATAAGCTCTGGCTCACCCTCACCTCCCTAGGCCTATGTAGCCCCTTTCAACATGCTTTAGCCAATAAATGGCCTTTCTCTAAAAATTACACTATTATTCCATAACGCCCACCGCCTGCCCATACGCCCGTCCTGTACAACTGGTGTCAGAAGTGTGAATACGTTCCCGTAGTGACTTCGTCGCTACACAAAATTGTTTCCGGCAAGACGCCGTACACTTCGCGCATGGAATGTGCCAACCGGGCGCCACGTTTGCTCCACGTGGGCCGTGGCTGCTCCACTAAACACGCACAGGGCGCGCGCTGCAGCGAGGCAGCCCACGCTAGTCAGCCACGTGAGCCGGACGCCGCCTCGCTGCCCGCTGCCTGAGTTTGAGGGCCCGCCTGCGCTGCGCGACCGGCCGGGCCGCCGACATCCGCCGCCGCAACAGCCGCTCACCGTCGCCCGCCGCCGTCACCAACGCACCAGGGCCTGCCGCCATCGCCGACCGGCCGAGCCAGCGCCGTCCGCCGACAACACAACGCCGCCTTCAACCACCCGCAAGGACACGTACCTTACGTGACGAGGCTGGCACCCGCGCGGTCCCTTAGCTGTCTGTGCCATTTCTTCACTTTTCCGTTTCGCGACATAGTCCATCCTACCCACTTTTATCTGTCAACTTTCAACAGACACAAAACTGTTCAGCCCAGACTTTGATTTTCCATGTCGAAGAAGAGTTCACGAGAACAGTGTTCCGTGCTCTCTGACGACAGCTGATCAGGCACCATCAGACGCGAACCACGTCTAGCCCGCAGCTAAACCCCCAGTAAGCGGAAATCTCTGTTCAAAACCTTGAGGCTTCTTTGACACTGTTTTTCCATTGTATTTTCCGAAGGAATACCGAGTATTGAAGTAGTAGCATTTAACTGTATGACGTGTCCCAGGACACTGCGATGTACAGAACGATAGACGGAGTTTTAAGCAACCATCTGGGCCCGATGAGGCCAGCACCATGGAGTTATAGGGACGGTGAGTTTAGTTGCAAAATGTTGAGAGGATGAAGACGGCGAATTTGGTCGCAAAGTAAAGTTAGTCGCAAGATGTTGAGAGGATAAAGACGGCGAATTTTGTCGCACAGTAAAGTTTTTTTTTATGTGATGGAAGTCGAGTTTGAAGAAGTATGAAGGAGCTGTCTTGGAGTCGCAGCATGTCATGTACACAGTTAAGTAGGCGATACGTCGTGTCAACGATGCGCCGTGCACTAAACCTTCATAAAGGAAAAGCCCTTCAGAAATTACACTCAATGTTGTCTTTTCTAATTCAAATCCTTACACTTTCTGTTCCCAGTATATAAATCTCTAGATTCTTGTCGAGTTTTGTTTCTCTCCTCTCGTTAGCAACAGCGTTGACATCCAACGACACAGTCTACACCCCACCTGCACGAAACTGGTGTCACTTTTCTTTGTCATTCCCACTTTATGGTGTTTAGTGAATATATTGATGCATGAGAAACTTCTCATAATGTGAACGTTATTACACGTAGAGGGTCAGCCCAAAGAGAGACTTAAGTTTCTTTGTTTAGTGGTATGGAATATGCAGTATTTTTAATATGATATTTGAGAACTTCATTTTTATATTTTCATGTTAATGGAACAATTATGTTTGAGCTAAAATGGATTTCATAGGAACTTTGTTACGGGATTGTGACGTATCTGTCAAACCAATTTACTAATGCATTATGTAATTTTAAACAGAACGCACTGTAATAACTCATCTAGCTTGATGTCACGTAAGCCCACTTCTGTTTTGCTGGTCATCGGTGAATAAACCATATTGATTATGCAAATCTGTTCCCCTTTATTCAGTAGTGCTATACCCTCTTTTTGTGACATTAATATTTGTCACTTTCAAGCACATAAATACGCTCATCTGGCGCAGGAGACCAGGAACATGTGGAGAGAGCGTAAAATACAGACAGCGCAGTGAACAGCGTCGGTAAGCTTCATCTCTCTCTCGCTCTTAAACCTGACGCTTGCTTCCTGCGCCGCGCACGAGCTCCCTCCGTGCGGCACTTGACAGTCGTAGCCGCCTCGGCTTCGTACCTCAGCTGCAGCGTACAGCTCTAACGCCGCACTAGCCTTGGAAATTATCTGCCGCGCGCCTTTCTGACGTAGCTAGTGATTCGGCCTTGTAGTCAGCTGCCACTCTGACATAGCCTCCGCGCAGATCTTTAGCAAACGGTTCCTGTTGGAACACCACTTGTAACCTTTCATGCCACTACGGCTTACTCAGTATTCGCGCCCCTTTAATTATGTTTTTTTATACCTGGGAGCTTATTCGTGATTGCCTGCTTTACCTAATAAATCAAATGATCACCTCCAATCGTCAATTGATGACTTGCTAGAACATGAAAAAGGACAAATTTCTTACGTTCGCCTGTTGGCACACTTAAATTAATCGCAAACAGCCAAGAACTAAACAAAAAATATTAAACAAGAACCTATCAGGCATGTGCCCTCCCTTAGTTTTAAGAGTGCAATAGTGATATCAACTAATGTGGAAAAACTAGTGTAGTGTAGTGAAGTGTTCCCTTAGTGATAACTCCCTTTTCAACTGTGTTTTGAAACGTGTGAATCTCCCCTCATACCCTCCCATCGCTGAGTTCCAGTGCACGGACCTGGCCACGGCCACGGCCCCTTCCCGCCGGCAGCCTGCGCGCTGCCTGCTGAGGACAACACACCACGCCGCCTCGCGCCATTTGCCCCTGCAGTGACGCGTCAGTGGTGATATGTTTACATTTTCAACTTATTTAAGCAAAAAAAAAAAAAAAAAAAAAAAAAAAAAAAAAAAAAAAAAAAAAAAAAAAAAAACGCTTTTACTTCATCTTAGCAACAAGAACACTTGGCATGTTTACCTAATTCACACTGTTATGTTTTGTTCTAATTTTGTGTTGATATTTCATGATGTTTTGATGTTGTATGATGATTCTTGTATACACACAATATTGTTGACATGTGTAAGTCCCTTTGCGACCCTTAGGAGATCTTTAGAGTCTCCACACCCTCCCATAGATTAAGACCCCTGCCGTCTTCCGTGAGGGCCATTCTTAATCAAGCATTGTTTACTTTGTTTTACAAGCTAAATTTGTTTACATTCAAATAATAATTACATTGAGCGAATTCACATACGTTCTTCGCTCCCACGGAAGGGGGAGGAGTGTAAAGGATGAGCCAGACAGTAGGAGATTTTACTTTATTATATGAGCCACCAAACGGTAACTTCATTTTTCTATTGGGGCCAAGCCACAGCCGGCAGTGTTAGCTGCCTGTAAATTCTTTCGTCCCACGGTCTAGTAACAGGAAGTCAGCACCGACGAAGGGCACCTTGATCACGCGCCTCTCTCGTGTGCTTACGAGGTAACGCCGCCCCAGGCGTCGCTTAGCAGGCAACGCTCTGGAAAGTTCCATGCCGCCCGCACGGTTTGCTCGGTCGTGACCAATCAGGGCGGAGGAAGCCGCGTGGTGCGTCGAATGTACCCGGCCGCCCGTCGCCGAGCTCGCTCTCTTGTATTCTTGCTCGCCCGCGAGTCGGATGCGCGCCCTGTAGCATTGAACATCTCCCACTTCTCTCGGTGCTGCGACACTGTGGACTTAGTTTTGGCAGACAACAACTTTCGGTAGCTTCGCGAATAATGTTCGCCAAATTATAAGCTCTGGCTCACCCTCACCTCCCTAGGCCTATGTAGCCCCTTTCAACATGCTTTAGCCAATAAATGGCCTTTCTCTAAAAATTACACTATTATTCCATAACGCCCACCGCCTGCTGTCCTGTACAGGAAATAGAAAGATTTGGAACTTGTACGGGCGCTGATGACCACGATCTTGAGCGCCCCACAAACTTACATCATCATCATCATCATCATCATAGAAAGAAGGATCCTTTATTGTATGATTATACGATAGCGGAACAAACACTGGTAGCAGTTACTTCTGTAAAATATCTCGGAGTATGCGTGCGGAACGATTTGAAGTGGGATGATCATATAAAATTAATTGTTGGTAAGGCGGGTACCAGGTTGAGATTGATTGGGAGAGTGTTTAGAAAATGTAGTCCATCAACAAAGGAGGTGGCTTACAAAACACTCGTTCGACCTATACTTGAGTATTGCTCATCAGTGTGGGATCCGTACCAGATCGGATTGACGGAGGCGATAGAGAAGATCCAAACAAGAACGGCGCGTTTCGTCACAGGGATATTTGGTAACCGTGATAGCTTTCCGGAGATGTTTAATAAACTCAAGTGGCAGACTCTGCAACAGAGGCGCTCTGCATCGCGGTGTAGTTTGCTCGACAGGTTTCGAGAGGGTGCGTTTCTGGATGAGGTATCGAATATATTGCTTCCCCCTACTTATACCTCCCGAGGAGATCACGAATGTAAAATTAGAGAGATTAGACCGCGCAAGGAGGCTTTCAGACAGTCGTTCTTCCCGCGAACCATACGCGACTGGAACAGGAAAGGGAGGTAATGACAGTGGCACGTAAAGTGCCCTCCGCCACACACCGTTGGGTGGTTTGCGGAGTATAAATGTAGATGTAGATGTAGATGTAGATCATTATCATCCAGGATCACACTGTGGCAGCCATTCGCCGCTCATCGGTCTTAGCAGTCCGGCCCCACTCCACACGCGCCTAACTCGATACGGACATCCGGTAACGCAGAGAGTTTCTTTCTGCGCGCGCCTACTTCGGCCCGCAACTGTCGGTTCTGCAGCGCGACCGGATACCCATTTATAACGGTCGCTGACTACCGAGATCTCGACGACAGCTCCGGACCTAGCTAAGCTTCCGTCGGCCTATCGTCGCCCTAACTGATCGGATTTTCTCTTCTCGATTCGCATTTCGGCCCCGGGCACGCTCCGTGAAGGACATTTGACGTGGCGACGCACTTCGTATCCGTGATGCTCGTCGCAAGAAACTGACACCCAACACGCACTGCGCCTCCTCCGCTCCTGCAACGCAGCTCGGCATGTAAAATGATGCTTCACGCCCCAAGGCATTCCCTACGAGCAGCAAGCGTTTGTGCTCACGTGGGTAATAACCAAGTTTCAAGCTGCCGCCGCCTCACGGACTGTACGCTCGCTTGACAATTACACTGCGCAACAAAATTAGAGGGTAATGTAAATAGTTCTGACCGTACCGTAGGTAGGGCTGCAGAAACAGAACATATTTCAGATGAGGAGGAGGAAGAAGACGGTGATGCTTTTTCCATTTTGAGAAGTTTAGTGAACCTGCCAGTAATAAAAATAAGGTGAAAGAGGATCCTGTAAATGTACACTTAATTTCCACAGGAGGGGTAGGTTTCGACAGACGTGAGGTGGTGCAGGATTTGCTAGACGAGCCTGAGTCTAAATATCTAAAAATAAATCCAAGACAACCTATAATTGAGGTAAAAGTTTTTAATGAGAAAGTTGAGTGTTTAATGAGCAGTGGTTCTGAGGTGTGTGCCATCTCACAGGAATTTGTTAATTCTCTACCTGAAAGTAAATAAATAAGTATTATGCCAGTAAGTGGGTTAAAAATAATTGTGGTCACTGGTAGAAGCATAAAGCTAGTGAAACAAGAGTTAATGATACCCATTACTATAGATGGGGTTCAGATTGAACAAAAAGTTTTGATTATTAATGGACTTAGTGTTTAAATGTTATCAGGGGCCGATTACTTACATAAATACAAAGGAAGGTTACACTTTGGAAAAATCGAGGCGGCAATAAATGTACAGGGGAAAATTGTATCCACTCCTTTTGTTGGTTGGTTCGTTGGTTGGTTTCTTTGGGAGAAGAGACCAAACAGCGAGGTCATCGGTCTCATCGGATTAGGGAAGGACGGGGAAGGAAGTCGGCAGTGCCCTTTCAACGGAACCATCCTAGCATTTGCCTGGAGCGATTTAGGGAAATCACGGAAAACCTAAATCAGGATGGCCGGACGCTGGATTGAACCGTCGTCCTCCCGCCTTTTGTTGGAGAAAAAGGATCTATTGTCAAAGATTTGCCTATACGTTAGTGCAGAACCATGGTAAACATTGAAGAGATAAAGGATAATGTAGAAGGGAAAGAATCAGGTCCTTCTGGGATAGGAGAAAGTCACTATGTTGGTATAAATTCATTCAAGCGGTTGGGAATCAAAAACATATAGCATCTGAAAAGATACTTAATGGAGCAGCAATTAAACAGCAGTAACTAAGAAGCCTCAGGGGACACGCATTCTTTGTGCTGTCAGGTGGTTGAAGAACAACAGGCAACCCGAGTTGTTGACAGTTTTTCGAAAACCCTAATTGTGTCCCATTGTGACGCATGACTTTGAAATTTGGCTCAGAGGTGCCTACGACCTTCCCCTGTAATGGTGCAAAAGCTTGACGGCCTGCGGTGTCGTCCTTGGCGATGCTTTAAGCATCACTACAAAAAAAAGGGCCACAGCTCAAAAGTTCGTGTGAGCCTTAAGGTCGGGTATTATGTCACATTGACACGAAATTTCACCATAATTCTCCCCAACGCCAGCATGGACGTGCGACACCATGCAAAGGTCTTCACATCCCCTCTTACCCTCTATCCGCCCCTTTCTTTTGACGTCTCTGCGATGTACGGGACTCCCAGCACTGAATCACGCGGTTTTCCTCTGGGTAACCGAAGAAAACATTTCAGATCTACCACCGCTCAGAACCGACACAAAAAGTCTTCAGGGAGTGGCACAAAGTCAATTAAACCACCCCTTTCCCTGAGGTTTGATTCCCACACATTTCGCTGTCGAAAACGACAGAGCACAGTGCGACGAACAACAGCAAGATATTCCTGACAACATTTGGGATTTCTGAGACCCTCCGATGTTTCAACCCTTCTCTATGGACGTTCTTAAGCTACGTCTGCATTTAACGTGATCGATACACCTTTGGAGTGCAGCACGATCGCAACTTTTGCTCCCGTATGGGACCACTAGGGATTGTTCAAATCTATTCAACAAAGTTTGAATATAGTCTGAATCACCAAAGGACACTTCTGCGTTTTGAGCCCTCCAGTTTTCCACCGTCCTGGAGGGCTAATGCGCGGGAGTGCCACATTAACATGTGCGTGGATAAAACAGCAAAGGGCGCCTCTCAGATCCCCCAGTTCGGCAACACTCTCGGTGCCCCCACATCGGAGGCTGTCAGTTTGGTCAAAGGTTGTCAATAACAGCTTCCTGTTGTTCGTCGCAGAGCGAACTATCGTTTTCGACCGTGAAATGTGTGGGAATGAACGCCCCAGGTAAAGGTATAATTTCACTGATGCCCTTTATGCCACCTGCTGAGGCCTTTTCGTATCAGTTCTGAGCGGCGGTGTGTCTGAAATGTTTTCTTCGGCCACTCATAGGAAGACCGCGTGATTTCAATGTGGGTGTCGCGGTTCTGACCTCCAGCTCAATTATGTCAAAATAAGGAATGAAATGTGAATAAGAGGGACTGTGACGACCTTGGAATTGTGAGACACGTCCACGGTGGTGGTGGACAGAACTGTGTGTAAATTTGGTGCCAATCTGTTGTGCAGTGTATGCTCCGTTCGTTTCAGTCTCGCCCTGGCCACTTGTCCCACGAGAGACGTTCGATTCTACATCTCGTGTCGGCAAAAATCGTGTTTGTGCTGGTGAATACTCGGCGACGATGTAGTGACTTTCCTCTGTGTCCTATACTCACGTGGAAGGTATGTAAAACTTTAATTTTTGGGATGAATCGGAACTAATGACGGTATTGTTACCACTTCTTTATTTACTGTTACCTTATCAGCAAGTGACTTACGCACTTAACTATTATATTTTGAGATCATTCGGTGCTTCCTGTTGCACAAGGGTGAATCAAAAAGTCTTTGTCTCTATTCTTTATTAGCCGAATAGTGTACATACAGGTCAAAAAAAACATACTCAAACATTTCTCCCATGTCAGCACTAAATTTGAGATTCCCCTGTGGAAGAATTTGTCCGGTGCTGACATACGAAGTACCGGCGGTCTGTTGTCTCGGCTTCATTGTGGCATGTGAATCGCTCTCCTGCCAGGAACTCCTTCGGCGGACCAAAAACGAGGATATCACTAGGGGCGAAGTCAAGACCCTACTCTCCCAGAGAAATGGCCGAAGCTTGTTGGCGCTTCTCATTGCCTCAGGTGGCCTCGCATTGTCGTGGAGGATAATCACTTTGACCACATCGAGAATCCTTCGATGCTTTTTCCTGTTGGCAGCCCGCAGATGTCGAACAATAACTGACGGCATTGATGGTTGCACGTAGTGACATGAAATCCAGCAGGAGCCGTCTACAGTGATCCTAGAACACTATTAACATCCCTTTCCCAACAGATGGCACTGAATGTAATTTCAGTCATAGGCGAACCCATATGTTTCCACACCTTGCTCCACTGCTTCGATCCCAGTATGAAATTTAGTGTCCACGTTTCATTGCCGGAAATGGTGCATTACAGGAAACTGTCACTCTCCTTTCGTACTGTTGCAGATGATTCAGTGGAGCAATCATTCGCTTGCCTTTCGTCTTTATTTCATCTGTTGCATGGTGTCTGTTTTCTTCGGATATGTCCAAAAGAACAGACACCACCCATTCATACCACTGATTTGCCTCAGTATGCAGTGAATCCACCACTTGCTGCTGGAATCTCAAAGTAGCGATCGTACAGGACATCGACAGGCAGAGCGGATAGGATCGCAAGGAGGGAGTGTGGGTCAGCCAGGTGGCGTGCCGAGGTAGTCCCCGTTATTGCGGTATACACTGAGGCCGGATGGCACAGTGGTTAATGCAACTCATAATGAGCAGGAAAGTCCGATCTGGCACATTTTTACACTCGTCGCCTCTGCTTTCACATAAAAGTCCCGATGCAGCTGATATCAATAGTCCCTTCCTTTTCCTCTCCTTTCTCCCCCACCAACTTCAATTCACATAATTTCAGCTGGTCATGTGTTTAGTTAGCCATCGACATGAAGCCTTGACACCTTCCAATACCCTAAGAACCCGTGAACCATGTCGCAAGCACTCCCATATAAAATTCGAAGCTTTTAGGAAATGTTTTCTTTCTTTTGTTTCATGTTTGGTTTTCAGGCTCTGCCCATTCACACATCTCGATAGTAATGTCTATTATGACGATAAGAAATTAAGGACAACGCGATACCCAGGCACCATGTAGCCCCAGCCAGGAATCGAAACCTGATCTCTTCGCTTATCAATCTGCCACGCTGAAGGACCCCCCCCCCCCCCCCCCCTCCAGGAAATGTTCTCGAGGTGCGAACACTGATCCGCTTTTACCATTGCAACCACGTAAGAGACGTTGTCATCAGTTAGCGATGAATGTTCATTGTGATGCATGTCTTGATGACCTTTTGCGAAATCACAACTTCACCACCTCACATTTCTCAAAGTGAGACACTTTTTCCCCATATGTGGGCTGCATTTCGCTGTGGATTTCGATGCACGGTCATCTCTTTAACCACAGAAAACAAATCACACTTCCTTGCTCGTACGCCTATGATGTGCGAAGCACAGCTGCCGCCTTCAACAACTGAAACCAGCATCGCACTGTGGAGTTACCAGCAGATAAGGCTGGGCCGGTCCAAGAAAGCTCCACTGCTGGCAGTGGATGTGCTGATTTCACGTTGCGACTCTACCTAACAGTTACTGCTAGTGTAATTTCTCTTCCTAAACAGTATCCCACACAAGCATACCAGTTGCATGTTTGTAGTTACCCATACTTTAGGGACTTGGGCTATGTATGGCTTTATTTAAAAAGAATAGTTCGGTGTAGCCATAGGGTCGAGCCATGCTAGTTAGCTGCAAATAATAACCTGTAGGTTTGTTCCTACAGTCAAACAGTCTAAGGATTGGCTAGAATTCTCAATTAATAAAATACACAGAAATACAAATTAAGTGAAAAGAATAATTTAATAACAAGGGTGCTATTCTAACGTCTGTAATTGATGTAGGTGACAGAGAACTGTGTTGAATAATGTTTATTCAAGAAGAGACATCCCAAATAAACAGGAAGTTATCGTACTATATTCAGTTAAATACAGACAGAAAGAAATGCAGTAAAGTTACGTTGAGAGCTTTATGATAATGGTAGCAAAATCCCCAAACTAAATTGTAATCAAATATAATCAAAAATAAAATCCGCTTCGTAATTACAATACATGAAATGTTCGCTGGTTCAAAGAAGTTCAGAGTTCAACATGATCGTTAACAAATTAACACACGCAATACAAAGAATAGTAATTCATAATCTCTCTAACCGCAGTTCCAAAATACAAGAGAGAACAGTTGGAGTTTTACTCTGGAGGGCATTCAGACCTCTCGAAATTTTAAGTCCCTTCAGAAGTCAAAGTATGGTAGCGGCTGTACACCACCCAGAATCACTCACCTACATGACCAAATCATGCATCCTGTCCCTCGCAGGTCTGCCTTCTTCAAGAACTCGACATAAAGTGCCCAGAATCATTCCCTTGAGCTCTTCACTCGAAAAGTCCCAGTCTCCAGTTCCGTAGGGTTCTGCTACTGTCTGCTTTTCCATTGGCTGGAGCCCATCCCCACAAAAAAACATCGTTCTTACGTTCTGCAGACATGATTTGGTTCAACCAGACCTCTTTGTGGACTAAACTAATATATTACAACAATATTTAAATAAATAAATGTCATAAACATTCGGCTATACTCAGATCATTCACACTATCTACAAATAAGGACCGTTAATAAATAAATGAACTAGCATTATAGTGCAAGTGCACGCATGTAAAATTACAACGAATTGTTGTTAAATATTATTTAAACAATCGTTTAGCCTTTCTTGACAGAAACGTCTTTTGGTTCTCTTTTCAATTGTGGTGTCCACTAACACATGTGAGTGACCACTTGTAAACTAGCACAGTTTTTAACAGCACTTGCAATCAACATTTAAATAAACTTACTGGCAAAATAGTAAACTGCTCATTAAATAACTGCACAGATATAACACTATATAAGGTATTCGCATTACATCCATTGCTGTGTAATTGTGGAGGGTACGATGTTCTGACAAATATTTGTATAACAAAAAGACGCAAAAGACGTAATAAATCAACATATAAAATATAGATACGTAGCCTTCAGAGATGATAACTATAGTGCAATACTGTCGTCTTAGGTACTGTATGTTGGAATCTCATTAAGTGTTTAAAAGTCGTTAGTACAGAGGTTCAATGTGAAAATGTTCATTCACTGAGAAATATTAAGTTATGAAGTTTTAAAGTTATTGAAATATTGTTATGTCATTGGAAGCGCCGTATTTTTCTGAGACTGCAAATGTATTCAGATTTGTATTTATATTTGACATTAAATTATTACTGATTCTTAAATACCTGTAAGAAGCCATCTTTCACCTTGTCTGACACTGCCCCATTTTTTGGAGTACTGTCCCCTGCACAAAGGCCATGTGACTAACAGCTGTCCAAATTCCCAGCTTTGGGATATAATTATTTCCGGTAACACTGCTCGTCTCTGCACCTGGCTGGCCTGTGCCAGTTGCTGCAACAAATTCATCTACATCTACATTTATACTCCGCAAACCACCCAACGGTGTGTGGCGGAGGGCACTTTACGTGGAACTGTCATTACCTCCCTTTCCTGTTCTAGTGGCGTATTGTTCGCGGGAAGAACGACTGCCGGAAAGCCTCCGTGCGGGCTCGAATCTCTCTAAT
The DNA here is from genome assembly GCF_021461395.2 of Schistocerca americana. Lineage (NCBI taxonomy): Eukaryota > Metazoa > Arthropoda > Insecta > Orthoptera > Acrididae > Schistocerca > Schistocerca americana. The sequence goes on along the minus strand of NC_060125.1, from coordinate 525,129,169 downwards.
TTTACATTCGTGATCTCCTCGGGAGGTATAAGTAGGGGGAAGCAATATATTCGATACCTCATCCAGAAACGCACCCTCTCAAAACCTGGACAGCAAGCTACACCGCGATGCAGAGCGCCTTTGTTGCAGAGTCTGCCACTTGAGTTTGCTAAACATCTCCGTAACGCTATCACGCTTACCAAATAACCCTGTGACGAAACGCGCCGCTCTTCTTTGGATCTTGTCTATCTCCTCTGTCAACTCGACCTGGTACGGATCCCACACGATGAACAATACTCAAGTATAGGTCGAACGAGTGTTTTGTAAGCCACCTCCTTTGTTGATGGACTACATTTTCTAAGGACTCTCCCAATGAATCTCAACCTGGCACTCGCCTTACCAACAATTAATTTTACATGATCATTCCACTTCAAATCGTTCCGTACGCCAACTCCAAGAGTTTTACAGAAGTAACTGCTACCAGTGTTTGTTCCGTTATCATATAATCATAGAAAAGGATCCTTCTTTCTATGTATTCGCAATACATTACATTTGTCTATGGTAAGGGTCAGTTGCCACTCCCTGCACCAAGTGCCTATCCGCTGCAGATCTTCCTGTATTTCGCTGCAATTTTCTAATGCTGCAACTTCTCTGTATACTACAGCATCATCCGCGAAAAGCCGCATGGAATTTTCGACACTATCTACTAGGTCATTTATATATATTTTGAAAAGCAATGGTCCCATAACACACCCCTGTGGCACGCCAGAGGTTACTTTAACGTCTGTAGACGTCTCTCCATTGAGAACAACATGCTGTGTTCTGTTTGCTACAAACTCTTCAATCCAGCCACACAGCTGGTCTGATATTCCGTAGGCTCTTACTTTGTTTATCAGGCGATAGTGTGGAACTGTATCGAAGGCCTTCCGGAAGTCAAGGAAAATGGCATCTACCTGGGAGCCTGTATCTAATATTTTCTGGGTCTCATGAACAAATAAAGCGAGTTGGGTCTCACACTTCGTCTTATCTCGAACCATTAGTAAGTAACCGATTAGCTCCCCTAAATACGAGTAACGTTACAGAATGTACACCCATAATTTGCCTACAATATAGGTGTAAAGAGTTTCCGATTAGCCATCGTAATTTAGTTATTTGAATAAATCTGTTGTTTTCTTAACACCTTGTGGACATCGTTCATTGTGCAGTACCCAGCAACCCTGTTCTCACTGCCCTCAATTTCAACTAGATATTCGTGATTATTTTGTTAAGTTGGTAGGGATACTTTCTTACTGCATGCTGTTGTAACACACACACCCAATTTTTTCTGAGGATTTCGAGCATCTTGTGCCACTTTACATTGCAGGACGCTCTTTCTAGGTGGGCAAATCCTGATTTTTCTCCCCGGCGTGGGCGGTGCAGGATAAACAGGGCGGCCGCCAGGTGGGGGCGGCTCTAGCTCCCCTGCCTCTGCGGTAGCTGCGACAGCGCAGGCGCGCGTCCGTTCCGGGATAAGCCGCCGGCAAAATTGGATGCGCCGCAGAAATAAAGGCACCCTGCCTGCCCTATCAGCTAAATATCTCCCGGTGTAACAAGCTTCCCATGTCTGCCGTGGCGTAACTCCAGGAACGAGTTTGGAATCTCACACTCTGCAGCTCTGCGGTGTGAACGTAACATTTTTCCCCAAGAATTTCTCCGCATTCTCTTTGCTCCCCTACGCCATAAAGACTGCGACCCCTTTCTGTGGCAGATTTAATGGAAAATACGAGAGGCGTTCAATAATTAGTGCAACATACGTTTTGGTCGACCAAGTTCTGTTCAAAAAAGTGTCTAATTTATTGTGGAACGTTGTGGAGCATTCCCGCTACATCCCCTGTAGTTTCCTGAGGTTCCGATAGGTGGCAGCGATATATGTAGCGTTCCAAATGGCGTCCGTAACGGATGTGCGTTCCAAGCAGAGTCATTGAGTTTCTTTTGGCAGTCAACCAGAGCATCGCACATATTCATAGACGCTTGCTGAATCCTTACGGAGACCTGGCAATGGACAAAAGCAGGATGAGTCATTGGATGAGGCATCTGTCATCATCGCAACAGGGTCGTGCAAACCTTTCCGATCTCCCACGTCCTGCCCGGCGGTCACAGCTGTGACTCCTGCAGTGTTGGAACGTGTGGACACTCACATTCGAAGTGATCGACAGATCACAATCAAACATCTCGCTGCTCAACTTCTAACAATACCACGACTTGCAGAGTAGGTTAGAAATCAGATTAATAATGTTGCTCACGCAGCATATGTTCGCTTTATCGGGCAACATCAAAGTTATTGACTGTCGATGGTATCGTCAGAATGGAAATAATGAAGTCACTGCAAAAAAGTCATTAATTATAGCACTTATCTTGAATGGATTCCCACGTAGATTTCGACGAAGTTGTTATGGCTCATCTTGTTGATTCTAGGGTGATTCCACTTTGACTGCTAGAAGGTCAAAAAAAAACTCTGAGCTCTATGGGACTTAACATCTGAGGTCATCAGTCCCCTAGAACTTAGAACTACTTAAACCTAACTAACCTAAGGACATCACACACATCCATGCCTGAGGCAGGATTCGAACCTGCGACCGTAGCGGTCGCGCGGTTCCGAACTGAAGCGCCTAGCACTGGTCGGTCTCCGTGGCTGGCTAGAAGGTCCAGATCCGTATTTTAGCAATATTTGAAGACCTAACAAATGCGTTTTTCAGGAAATTCTTAATGATCAAACAATCCCAGATCAGAACAATGGTATGGTAGAAATAATTTTTGACTTGGTGTTCACGATCCACATTTTTATTAAACTTCTTGTAAATTCACATATGCTTCTTCTTAATTGTCACATCATCAAGAAAACAGTTTTGTATCAATCTTCATATATTTAATTTCCACTTTAACCAAACACAAGACTTGGCCCTTTACAAAGCGAAATAACAACTTAACCTCTGCAAAGTGAAACAAAGACTGCTCTGTGCGCATTCGCGCCAAAACGGTTACAAGTAAGTCAAAGATTATGACAGTCTCACACAAATGAATACACACAAATGAATACACATATCACTGTAATATATCGATACTCGTGAGTACCTACACATTAATAAAACCTAATGTGAATGTTGTCACAAAAATATGTCTGTTACTTCGCAGAAAAGTAGTGCGATATTACTGGTATCGAGCAATGGGGTTGGAGTGCCGTAATGGTCACGTAAATAAAGAACCATTACATACCGGACTGTCAGAGGATTATTCTGTTTGTGGGCCTCCCTCATGATGCAACGATCAACTCTGAAGTGTATTGTGCTGCTGTCACTGAATCCAAGAAACGACTTCTGCTCGTTCATCGCCAAAAAATGCAAACGACTTTTCCTTCTCCCTGACAACGCAAGGCCTCACACAAGTATGCGCACCAGAGAGGGGCTCACAAAAATTCATTGGACCGTTCTTCCTCATCCACCCTACAGCCCAGATCTCGAACCTACCGACTTCCATCTGTTTGGTCCAATGAAGGATACACTCCGAGGGAAGCAGTACGTGGACGATGGGGAAGTTATTGATGCAACAAGACTTTGGCTCCAACATCGATCAGTAGAGTGGTACCATATGGTGAGGTGTGGTCAGGCCATCGCGTTCAACAGCGTGTCCGAAATTAAAACAACAAGCAGAAAGTTTGCAAGGTTATGTTTATTTTGCTACAAAACAGTATAAACAGGTGACAGAAAAGTAGAAACAATGTAAAGTATACAGAATGTCAGCAACTGCAACATGCATAACGGTAGATAAGGACATCTTTATATCTTTCCAACTTACTGTATTTGCACACACATTCCGACAATTGGTTAACGTGTTCGGTATGGAGTGTGGCCACCTCTGGCAGCAGTACACGCCTGAAAACGACCGGGCATGCTATGAATGTTACCAACCTCATGCTGAGGCAATAACGCCCATTCTTTCAGCAGAGCTGCTCGCTAATCTTAGTGAGTGGTTGGTGGATGTTGACATCATGCAACCCGTCTCCCTAGTGCATCCCAGACTTGCCCTATGGGATTAAAATCAGTAGAGCGAACAAGCCACGCCATGCAGGCAATATCTTCCAAGGAAACATCAACCATCCTTGCTCTATGAGGTAGAGCATTATCGTCCATAAATATGAAGACTGGGTCCACAGCACCTTGCAACAATCGCCCATGATCTCCCCAAGATCTCGTCACGATACCTTGCCGATTAACCTGTACAATTTCATGAAGAGGTGTTCGAGAGGCCAACATAATTCCTGCCCACACTATCAGAGATCCTCGTCGATATCAATCTCTTTCCACAATCTTTGGACCCCGAAATAGGGCTCTACATTCCCTCCAGACGCGAATGTGTCGAGTATCACTCTCCATACGAAATTGGTACTCATCTCTAAAAAGAATATTGGCCCGCTGCTCCATCGTCCAAGTGGCATGTTGACGACTCCACTCTAGACGTTCCCTTCTGTGAAGACGCGTCAGATGTACGCATACGGCAGGTCTCCGAGAATAAAGGCCACTTGTCCGAGGCCTTCTCAACGCCGTTTGCCTCTATACAACACGTCCAGTGGATGCTGCGAAGTCTGATGCCAGGTGCCATGCAGTACTAAGGCGGAGCTGTCGTGCACTTACAATCAAATAACGGCCCTCTCTTTCTGATGTCACACGTAGTCGGCCCTGCTCTGGTCTTCAGGATACAGTTCAGTTTCCATAAATGTTGCCAATCCGCGAAACAACAGGACGATTCACATTAACCCATCGAGCTACATCACTTTGCGACTATCCTGCTTCCATTCTTCCTACGGCCCTACAGCGCAGAGAGTCTGTTAGGCGTCTTCTCTGTGCCATACTGCACCGTCTGTGGCTCTGTAATCAGTGATTGTGGATGTGGGACAACCCGGCAAACATTAACCCTTTGGACAGGTGGCCTGGCGTCGTCGTTGGTGTGGTTGTCCGTAAACTGGAACGCCAACTTCCGTGCAGAACACGATCGTACGGAGATCTGTGATTGTTTGTATGATTATATCGTTAATGAGACACAGGGCCGGCCGAAGTGGCCGTGCGGTTAAAGGCGCTGCAGTCTGGAACCGCAAGACCGCTACGGTCGCAGGTTCGAATCCTGCCTCGGGCATGGATGTTTGTGATGTCCTTAGGTTAGTTAGGTTTAACTAGTTCTAAGTTCTAGGGGACTGATGACCTCAGCAGTTGAGTCCCATAGTGCTCAGAGCCATTTGAACCATTTTTCATTTGAGACACAGGACGGGGAAATAGGGGTTTGTTGATTTAATTTCGGCCACCAGTGTATGTGTGTGGCAGCAGTTCAAATGGTTCAAATGACTCTGAGCACTATTGGACTTAACATCTACGGTCATCAGTCCCCTAGAACTTAGAACTACTTAAACCTAACTAACCTAAGGACATCACACAACACCCAGTCATCACGAGGCAGAGAAAATCCCTGACCCCGCCGGGAATCGAACCCGGGAACCCGGGCGCGGGAAGCGAGAACGCTACCTCACGACCGTGGCAGCTGTATACATGATATGTGTGTGGTAGCAGTATACATGTTGTGAGCCTGTTGGCAGAAGAATCCATGTTCGCCCGTACAAAGCGAAAGCGAAGTAGTCCGCGGTTGCCAGTATTCCCTATTGGCTGTTTACCACTCTTGTCGGCCGATAGACACGACGAGCCATCTGGAGGCTGCTGCCCGAAGCCGAGAGACGTAAGGCGAGTGGTTGTGCGGCCTTTAAAGGTATTTGTTAGTTAGTTTCATGCTCCGTGGATGATTTCGCACGATAAACCATAATGATGTGGAATGAGTCAATTTATGAGGGCTGTTTGGTTGTGAAATGAAAACCACAGTGAAAATCAAAAATTGTTTATTTGCGATAGTTATCCACGCCTTCCAGCTACCTCTCTAAATAGTCGCCGCTCTGACTTAGACATCTGTGATGGAGTTGTACAAACTTTCCAGTAACCTCGTCACAGAAAGCAGCCGCTTGTGCTTTCCACCAATTCTCTACGCTGGTCTGTCTTTCGTTGTTTGTGCCAGGATATTGTCTTTGTAACCAGTGGTTCATAGAGCAGAGATGAACAATGGAGGGAGTGCTGTACTGTGGGTGATCAGACACTTCCCATCGAAAAAGCTGTATGTGCGTTTTCATTGCCCCTGAAGAATGCGGCTGAAAATTGCCTCGAAGAAATAAAAACATGGCATTTACACTATGTGGGCTGCATCCCAAACCAGATCCACATACTGTTGTTTTAAGCATTTCTATGTGATCACTTAGCGCCCTGAACTGAAAAGAACGACATGAAACGATCGACATTCACACTAGAGACACTACCCTACACATCTATGCAAAGTTCCATTGTATTTTCATTGTGGTTTCCATTTCGTGCCTAATGTGAACTTACTTTCCTAATACGCATTGTACATTCACATCGCATATTAGTTTGTAAATATGGTTACATGCTGAACGTTTTTAAGAGTTTTTTTAATACTGTAATTTGTAGTTTACCTCTTGCTTGGTACACAACCCATCCTCTTCCATTATCTCTTTGTCGTCCCTTAGCCACTCACATCAACAAAAATGATATGACATCTCCTAAGGTAGGATAGCCTCTCTGGCTAAAAGTAAGGGACACTTTTGAGAACTGCTGAAGACAATGGATACTTTACTTAGCAATGAATCTCTTGAAAGGGCATGGCGGACTTCCTTCCCTATCCTTCCGTAATCCGATGGGACCAATGACCTTGCAGTTGGTCCCATCCCCCAATTCAAAAAACCAACCAGACAATGGCTCTTCGGCGAAAGTTGCTGCGTGGACCTCTGCAGCAGGCACCTGATTCATGGACCCACACTGAGTGCTGTTCATCAGTGATGAAGGCTGAAGTTTGCACCCAGTTCCGCAACTCTCGGTAAGTCCATCTTTATATGAGATGGTTGCGGAATCTCGGCTGTTCAACATAAAATGTCCATCATCACTTGCCTGGGGAGTCTACAAGTGATGAACAAGGGTATCTCTCTGTTAAGAAAAAGTCTACAGATTTCAGTGTCTATATACTGGCCCCTATTTCGATTGTACAAGAGTTGGGTTTTTCCTAACTGTCAATCAGGGTGCCTGAAGATGGCATAATGTAATGCTGCAGGTATAACATAAATAAAATAAAACTGGATATTTAGACGGCTTGTGGGGTTATGATTTGATATTAATACATTTGATTTTATAATACTGATATAAAAATATTTCATACTGCAACTGAACTTCCACAAAGTGGCGACAGGTGGTCTTTTCAGATAAATCACGTTTCAGCCCCTATCATACGGATGGCCGTTGGTGTGTATGGCATGAAACATCAAGATAGCCAACACTTTTCATCAATTGCCGGAAGGGTCCTGGCCGGAAGAGTGAGCATTTACGGTCAGGGAAATGTTTTCGTGGCATTGTCTGGGTGAGCTCGTCATTCTGGAAGGTATAACGGGTCAACACAATTATGCATCTATCCTCGGTTTGGAGATTTCACGACAGTTAATCTGTTAAAATACGCACCACATGTTGTAATGAAAGCATGAAAACCATCAACAATAGTCTTCAAATAACAGTCACGGTCTCCAACCATGTCATCATATGAGAAAATTACATAAAATTTGTGTTACATACAGTACTTGAACCCAGGTCTCCTTGCTTGCCAGCTCAAGGGTACTAACCTTTATAGCACCGCAGCTGCGCAGGCTGTTCTACTCCACTGGACAAAAGGGAAATTTAATTATATCACATCTATAAATCACCTACGCCTGAGATACAGGCAAGATTTTCCCATTATGTTCAAAAGCTGGGGTGCTATCCCAGTACTGGACAGCCTTGGCAACAGTGATGATTTAAGAAGGGGAAAATAACCAGAAGATGTGAACTGAAGTTTTTGTTAGGGAGCGCGTTGGACTAGGGTAGGCCTTGCAGGTATGTTACCTATGGTGTGGTGGTATAATGGCTAGGACAACTGCCTAGTAAGCTAGGAAACCTGAGTTCAAGCATTAGCTGTTGCACAAATTTTGATTCATTTCTTCAGCTTCCATCATCACTGTGATCTTTGGTTGCTAGCAGCATCATCGTTGCAGTAGGTATCCTAAGAGCGGTTAGTGAGACAGTCGGTTGTTGGCTATGCTACTAAGCGGATATAAATAGCTTTCAGAGCACAGAGATAAAGATACTGAGAGGGTGACATCTCAATTATGATTTTGTAAAGATTAATTGGACAAGTGAAGATTTTTTGAGGTAAAGTGTAGTTGCAGTGCTTCCTTGTTTGTAATTAAGGTGTATGTGAATACAGGAAGGTTTTAGTGGAATCTCTCTCTATTGGTTTGGGTTAATTGGCTTTATTTCTCATACGAGAATACTTAAAGCTTGCTATTCGCATGGTGTACACTCAGAAGTATTAGATTTTATCACTTCTTTACCATTCCAGTAGATAATTTTGACGGAGTAAAATTTACTATGAAGAATAAATTCTGTAAAAATGATTGTTATAATCAGACAATTAGTTCGCTTTGCAACACAGTTTTTTAAATGTCAGTTTTCCTTCAGTTATGTAACGGCTTGAAATTGCAGGTCCTTTTCCTCACGAAAGATTTCTAATTATTTATGTCGCTGCACTGCACTCTGCGGCATACAATGGCTAAGAATGAGACATGCTATCTTTAATAACAGCAGCAGCCCTTTGCATTGCACTCCGCAAGATTTTCTTTCCTATTTAGCTTGCTTGCTGTATATTTTGTGTTCATCACTCGGAGCAGCAGAAGTTTCTGTAGCTACAGGTAAACCATATGAAATTTGTTAGGGTGAGTTTTGCTTTACGGTCAAGACAGTGTGATCATTCACTGTTAGACTTGTTTTTCAAAATTCATTGCCAGGTCAGTTTAGGCAAAGTGCAGTTCAGTTTTAATTTCTTGTGCAGACAGTTTTATTTTCAGAGTGCGTGCATTATTCTGTGTTTAGAAGATTCTTAGTCATACTGCATGCGTAAATTCACAAGGCACTTCTAGGGAAACATGTTGTTGAGTCATTCTTTCGAAATTCAATCAGTAATTTTACGGAGCTTCTTCATTCTGTCAGCTTTGTGTGACAGAGTTGCAAGTCACTTATTGTGACGTCACGTGTTGTGGCATTGCTCACTTTACCACACAATGCAGTTTCACGGGGTAGCTTATTTAGTTCACAATTACGGTTTACTAATCACTTTGTTTGTTGAAAATACAGTTGTTCAGTTTTAGGTTTGGTGACACACTTTTATATCAGTTAGCGTTTTTGCAATCACACCACTTGCATTGTTCAGCATTACAACACAGACACACATGAGTACAAAGAGTAGCAGTTCAGTTTACTCCAGTTCTAGTTCACAAAATAAACGATAGGAAAATTACAAACTCTACAGATAACGAATGTATTATCATGAAATTCATTTTGAGGAAAAGTTCACCCAGCGAGTACAACAGACTGAAACGTAATCCCATGTTTGAAGTTCGCTTATCATGGTGCAAAGTCAACAAAATATTTGTTTCCTTTAGTGGAGCCGGCCGCTGTCGCCGAGCGGCTCTAGGTGCTTCAGTCCGGACCGCGCTGCTGCTACGGTCGCAGGTTCGAATCCTGCCTCGGGCATGAATGTGTGTGATATCCATAGGTTAGTTAGGTTTAAGTGGTTCTAAGTTCTAGGGGACTGATGACCTCAGATCTTAAGTCCCATAGTGCTCAGAGATATTTGAACCTTTAGTGGAAAGTGAGCAACATTTTAGTGTCGTAATGTTAATATACGACCTCTTAAGAAACCTGTTGAAAGGATTCAACGCACCAAAGTTACTGTGTACGTAGTGTGTCATACTCCCGTTAGGACTGCATGTGTGAAATTCCAAACTCCAATGCCATCTAATAGCGAGTTGCTGCGTTACGTCCTTGAAGCTTCAAAAACAGCTGTATAGTGCGTCACAGCATGTATCCCGGCTTTGAAATGTAACAGTACGTATCTGACACTCGTCTGAAAATGGCAGTGGAGCAGTGAGGCAAAATCAAGTTCTTTCAGTCCTCCAGCGTTTGTGGGCGAGAATTCTTCGAATTGGACCCAACTACTGGAAAGCAGGTTCCTGTTTGCATCTCCATGGCGACATGCCAACCCACAATACGAAAATTTTGCGCGAGTTTTTGGCCAGAAAATGGATCACAGTACTCGATCACCCACACTATACGCCGCATTTGTGCCCTGGTTCTTCCCAAAAATTGAAGTTGATAATGAAAGGACACTGTGATGACGCAATTAAAGACGTCCAAGGAAATCGTACTGAATTAGTAAAAAAGAACTACGGTGATTGTTTCAAAACACTTTTAAAAACGATTTCAGCTGTGTTTTGACTCAGGGGAAGACTATTTTGAATAAACACAGTGATTTTGTGAAAATAATCCTTGAATTTTATTTTTCATAACCACAATCCGAACGAAACTGGGACACAATGGGTTTAAATATGACTTACCAATCTCCTGGTTTAAGTTGGCTCATTTACGCTGTATTATATCTTGTAATTGATTGTTATTCTCATCATTCTTCCATAAATACTTTACAATTAAACTTTGTTAAATAAATAAATAAACTGACAATTATAAAATCTTAAATCTTAAATTCATAACCAGACGTAGAAGAGTGAAATGTAAAAGCATTTATATAGCATTTGCAGACTTCAAAAAGTATATGATTCAGTTAACAGAAAAACATTATTCAACACCATGAAAGAGTTTGTAGCTGACATGAATACAGTGGCAGTCATAAAAGACACGCTAACAAATAAAAATGCAAAATTAAATTTTAGACGAAACCTCAGAGGCTTTTGAGATCAAAACTGGTGTAAGGCATGGACATGGACTGTCCCCGCTGCTTTCAATTGTGTGTTAGAAAAGGCAATCAGGGACTGGAGGAAAAGAACAGATAAGAAGAAGAAATTACAAGAATCACGACTGACAGCAAAGGGGATAATTTCAGTCATGATTGTCCGGCTTCTGCAGAAGATCTTGACATCTTTAGTAAATGTAACATTGCAGATAAATCTCCTACAAGAGAGAGATTCAAAAACAGATCTTTTGAAAGAAACAGAGTACATGACAGTTGTGATTGTGGCACCGAAATACATGGAAAATGCTTATCGTAGAATAAAAAAGCCTATGAAATTTAAATATCTGTGTGAAATAATACAACCAAATGCTTTAGACAAAGGAGCTAACCTAGCAAGGGTAAGGAAAATAGAGGTGGCTTCTCAGCTAACAAGAAACCTACGAGAAATCTATTTCCGTAAATGCAGAACCTTTGCACTACGATGCTGTCATTAAACTAGAATACCTTTATGCGTCAGAGTGCCTTTCACTAAATGCAGCCAAACAATCAAGTGAAACAGAAAAGAAGGAAAGGAAAATAAGCAGAAAATCTTAGGACTAAAATATGAGAATGGGAAATGAAAATTAAAAAATGATGAATAAGTTTAAGGAAAAATAGAGCGGATATCAGAGACGATGAGGAAGAAAAGACATCTAAAAACGCTTGACGAAAACTGGATAGCAAAAATAATTTTTAACTTCCTCGACAGCAACCCCAAAAACATCCATGATGTGGGTAAAAGAAATTAAAGCCAACCTGATGGAAATGGAAATAATAGAGGAAGAAGAAGGAGAAAGAGAAAGGTTCAGCGCGAGAGTAAAAGGTTTCAAGGGCTTCCAGGAGAAAACAAAGACAAATACAAGTGCAATAGTGGCAGAAGAAAGAAGAGAAAAACATAGAGAAAGAATGAAAAATTAATGGAAAGAAAGAAAGGGGAAAAGAAAGAATACATAAATTATCTCATGTGCTCCTTAGTAGGCCAAACCAATTTTTTTTAAAAAACTAGCAATTTTACAACGTGACATTTACATTCAGAAATCATTATTAACAAACTACCACCTCCGCCTACGACACTGACGTCGACTTCGATAAGCAGTAGTCCAGCCTCTGACTTCCATTCTGGTAAATCCATCTCCGTTACATCCCTAATGTAGACCGAATTACTAAGGAAGAGATGTTGATTTGAACTGGAAAGAACAGTAAACAACTTGACTAAAAGAAGGCCTTGACTGGACACATCTGGGGGAGTAAAAGAATCGCCAATTTGGCAATGGCGGTAAGTTTGGGTGGAGGGGGAGCGTACAAAATAGACCAAGGCCTTGGCTACAGCAAGGAGTTTCAAATAGCCGTAGACTGCGGTGGTTATTAAGATATGAAGAAGCTTGCAAAGCATAAACAGGGGTGGGAGCTACATCAAACCAGTCTTCACATTTAAGACCACAGCAAGCAAAACAACATTATACTATGGCAAAAAATACTTATAACGACGTGGACATTAGGTCTCGTCTGCAAAACAACGTTTATGTCTTCTCTTTTTCCTTCCTTTTTAAGAAAAGTTTATAGCAAAATTTATTTACGTAATAATTTTATTATTGTACGTGAAGTATAACCTTGCCTCATATTTCAAAATAAACTGATTTGTAAAAAAATATGTCTCAATGGGTAGTTGTTCATCTGTATTTCATTGAAAAATTTTCTTTCTCTCTCTGGAAACCAAGCAGCCTGGCTGGTATTAAACAGAATGGTCGTCCTCTGTTTAACTTCTGGAATTATTACTATGCTCTACCATTCATAACGCTAGTACAGTTAATCATGTTTATTTCGAGTTAACAAAGCGTGAAAGGCAGTAATCTTAACCGGGATGAACAAAACAAAAGTGCAATAATTCCAGCTAAGCGGGGAGCATCACACTGCTTGACGCGGCACTTAATCTTCCGCAACATTGGTCGGGAAGCGTCCATATAAACGTATGTACAATACTTCGCCACAGTTTAATTACTGAAATGGAGCGAGAGCCTACTGCGTACGCGATACCGTTGATTCATGAATCCCTTGGCTTCAATATGTTACAGAAGATTCAATAAATATTTGCCGTGTACGCATGAAACACTGCCGCTATTTGCTTTATTTTGTAACCTGTTTCACTTCGAAAAAATATTTATCACAGTCCTCTCTGACTGCCTTCTTCCTTTGTTATATTAAGTTCTGATGATACAAACAAGATTAACAAGATGGCAAATCAGAAGGTCAATTCTTTTTCTTAATACGTTTAGTTGCTTTAGAGATAACAGTAGCAGTTTACGACTGCACAAACAGTTCACTAAAAGCAAACGAAACGAAAATATGTCATTTTTTGAGACACCTTCTTAAAACTGGTTGGACTTGACTTTGTCATTAAGTATGTTTCTTGTTACTACTGTAATAAATGCAAAATTTCACAGCTTCTTCAAGGTGCAGTTGATGCAACTGCTATGCATGGCAGTAATATGCATTCGTCTGTGAACAATGTTATTTAACTATGTTGAGCAATGCTTTCCACACGTGGAAGCAATCAGACGTATGCATGTGGTCCTGTTTTCATTATCAGCTGGTACATATTATTATCACGTTTCTGTTAGATCGCTTTCTTGGCTGTGTGTTCGGTACAAATTTTGCAGTTGGTTTTAAACTGACTTCCCTATGAGCTAGAGACTTCAAATTTTAAGCATAGCTCAGAATGGATGACAATGCATGTGGTATATGGTGGAAGGTACATTTTGTACCACTATCATTTCCCCCTTCTCCCGTTCCAGTCGCGTATCGTTCGCGGAATGAACGACTACTCCTAAAGCTGCGTGTGACCTCAGTTCTCTCTAATTTTTACCTTCATGGTCTTTTCGCACTTAGAAGGAACCAATATATTGGTGGAGTCAGGTGAAGACAAAGTGAAACAAATCTGAAATTTAGCACATATTTCATCTGTAACGTCATCAAAATGTTCGAAAGCGACCGAAGAATCTTACACAAGACTAAAAGGCAGAAAGTAAGTATTTAAACAAACGTGAATTTGCAATATTTATCACATTTTTAAATCGGAGCAAAAACCTTTAATAATATCTCCTAGTCCCATACAGGTTGGTAACCCCATACAGATGTATTTGAATCGAGGCTTGCTATTACACTACTTACTAGCTGATGTAAGGACAATTACCATCCCTACTATTATCTACTGCATCCACCACACGTTATACATTATAAATCTTACAAGTATTTTTACAGCTATTCAGTAATTACAATCAATTTATTTCAGGACTGTCAATATGAGGTTAGGAATCTATAAAGGGCCAGGAGGAAATAATTTTTACGTTTTATCCGATTTAAAAATATATATTAACAATTGATTATTAATTAATTATTTCTTTCTATATTAGCAGTTGGCCATCGCCATACAGCCATTCATCACATTTACATACTATCATCCGAAATGGTTATTCTATTACACCCTTCATTGATTTCTATTTAGAAAAAATTAAGCTATAAATAAATGATTCACACATGACCTCACTTGAAACTACTCATAAAATAATTATACCACAACAATAAAAAAACATAGCATCATTCAAAGTACGCACAGACTATTACATCTACACTGAAGAGCCAGAGAAACTGGTACAACTGCCTAATATTGTATAGGGTCCCCGCGAGCACGCAGAAGTGCCGCAACACGATGTGGCGTGGACTCGACTAATGTCTGAAGTAATGCTAGAAGGAACTGAACCCATGAATCTTGCAGGGCTGTCCAGAGTGCGAGGGGATGGAGATCTCATCCAAACAGCACTTTGGAAGGCATTCCACATATCCTCAATAATGTTCATGTCTGTGAAGTTTTACGGCCAGCGAAGTATTTAAACTCAGAAGAGTGTTCCTGAAGCCTCTCTGTAGCAATTATGGCCGTGTGGGGTGTCGCATAATCCTGCTGAAATTGCCCAAGTCCGGAATGCGCAATCAATATGAATGGATGCAGGTGATCAGACAGGAGGCTTACGTAAGAGTCACTTGTCAGAGACGTATCTAGACGTATCAGGGGTCCTATATCAATCGAACTGCACACACGCCCCACACCATTACAGAGCCTATATTAGCCTGAAGAGTTCCCTGCTGACATGCAGGGTCCATGGACTGATGAGGTTGTCTCCATACCTATACGTGTCCAGCCGCTCGATACAAGTTGTAACGAGACTAGTCCGACCAGGAACATGTTTCCATTCATCAACAGTCCAATTCCGGTGTTGACTGACCCAGGCTTGGCCTAAAGGTTTGAGTCGTGCAGTCATGAGTACACGAGTGGGCTTTCGGCCTCGAAAGCCTATACCGATGATGTTTCGTTGAATGGTTCGCGCGCTGAAACTTTTTGATGGCCTAGCATTGAAACCTACAGCAATTTGCGGAACGGCTGCACTTATGTCACGTTGACCGATTCTCTTCATTCGTCGTTGATCCCGTTCTCGCAGGATCTTTTTCCAGCAGCAGAGATATCCGAGATTTGATGTTTCACCGGATTCCTGATATTCACGGCACACTCGTAGAAAGGTCGTACGGGTAAATCCCCATTTTATCGCTACCTCGGAGATGCTTTGTCCCATCACTCGTGCGCCAAGTATTACACCACGTTCAAACTCACTTAAATCTTGATAACCTGCTATTGTAGCAGCAGTAACCTGACAACTGCGCCAGACACTTGTCTTATATGGGCGCTGCCGACCGCATTGCCGTATTCTGCCTGTTTACGTATCTCTGTATTTGAATATGCATGTCTATACCAGTTTCTCTGAAGCTTCAGTGTAGAAAGTTTGATCACTCATATTAAGCGGTTTGTGACGTGACTCACATAAACTGAGCTGAGGAGTTTTGGTCGAGTTTGGCGTTTGAGTTACACATGCTGTGGCGCTGTGCAAGCTATGTAATTACAGTAAAACATGGGACACGATTTTAAAGATGAGGAAAGGTCGACTCAGCGGATCTACAGATATTCTGTGGAGATGATATATGAAAGGAGTTACAGCGTCCAGAAGTTTCCGTTAACGGGAATTTAGTAAATGATTAACACAGAAATACTAGTTGCTGAGGAATGAAACAAATAGGAAGTGCAGGGAAGCTAATACGAAATGGCTCCATGAAAAATGTGAAGAAATCGAAAAAGGAACGATTGTCGGAATGACTGACTCTGCATATAGCAAAGGCAAAACAACCTTCGGTGAAATTAGAGCAAGGGTGGTAACATTAAGACTGCAGAGGAAAGGGGTGATAGGTGGAAAGAGTACATTGAAGGCCTCTGTGAGGGAGAAGATTTGTCTGATGTGATAGAAGAAACAGGGTTCGATTTAGAAGAGATAGGGGACCCAGTATTAGAATCCGAATTTAAGAGAGCTCTGAAGAACGTAAGATCAAATAAGACAGAAGGGATAGATAATACTCCATCAGAATTTCTAAAATCCTTGGGGGGATTGGCAACAAGACGACTTTCACATTGGTGTGTAGAATGTATGAGTCTGGCAACATACCATGTGACTTTCGGAAAAATACCACCCACACCATTCTGAGGGCTTCAGGAGCTGACAAGTGTGAGAATTATCGCACAAACAACTTATCAACTCATGCATCCAAGTTGCTGATGAGAATAATATACAGAAGCATGGAAAAGAAAATTGAGGATGTGTTAGATGACGATCAGTTTGGCTCCACAGGGGCATTTCTGACAATGCGATTGGTAATGGAAGCAAGATTAAAGAAAAATCGAGACATGTGCACAGGATTTGTCGACATAGAAAAAGCGTTCGATGGTGCAAGATGTTCGAAGATGTATAAGAGGCAAGAGGGAATAACAAGAGTGGACGACCAAGAATGAAGTGCTCGGATTAAAAAGGGTGTAAGACAGGACATGAGGAACTGAAAGGAACAAAGAGTCTGATCAGTACGGAATATGGACTGAGAATAAATCGATGAAAGACGAAAGTAATGAGAAGTAGCAGAAATGAGAACAACGAAAAACTTAACATCAAGTTTGATTATCACGAGGTACATGAAGTTAAGGAATTCTACTACCTAGGCAGCAAAATAACAAATGACGGACGGAGCAAGGAGGACATCAAAGGCAGACTAGCACTGACAAAAAGGGCATCTCTGGCCAAGTGAAGTCTACTAGTATCAAATATAAGTCTTAATTTGAGGAAGAAATTTCTGAGAGTGTACATTTGGAGAACACATTCTATGGTAGTAAAACATGGACTATGCGAAAACAGTAACAGAAGATAATCGAGCCATTTGAGATATGGTGTTGAACTGGTAAGGTAAGGTTCTGAGCGGAATCGGAGACGAAAGGAGTATGTGAAAAACACTGACAAGGAGAAGGGACAGGATGATAGGACATCTGTTAAGTCATTAGGGAATGACTTCGAGGGTACTAGAGGGAGCTGTAGAGGGCAAAACTGTAGGGTAAGACAGGGATTGGAATACATCCAGCAAATAATTGAGGAATTAGGTTGGAAGTGCTACTCTGAGATGAAGAGATTGGCACAGAAGAGGAATTCGTGGTGGGTCGCATAAAACCAGTCAGAAGACGGATGACTCAAAAACACAGTTAATAACTATTGTAATTTTAATTGCAGAAATGAAATCGATCTATCGGTTAGTAGTGCTAGTCAATATGCATCGGCTGAATACGTTACATGTTCTGTTAGTTAAATAATTAACCTGTGAGGAACATTTTAATTAGACATTTGATTAAAATCCGACTATTTTGTAGACCGAAACAGTTGAACTACCAGAAGAGTAGGATGCATTGCCAGATGTGTAAACCCATTACCGACAACCTTTAGTTCATAAAATTTATGTGTTTAATTGCTATTTTAATTGTTTATTATTTTGCGTAGTTTTGCTCTGAATTTAGAAATGGCAAAAGTTCCTTTAATTCTGATTGCAGCTATGGAAAGTACGGCTCAGTTCATGTGGAGAAAAATATGCCATAGGTGTTTGTACTGCAGTTATTCAAGTCACAGAGATCAAGAGCTGAATTTGATCACTGCTATTGAAATATGCGTTTGTTTAACTTTAATTTGACGGCAAACTACTTGACATAGAATCAAGTGTAACATGTAATTTTATTCAGATTTTTAGCGTTCATCCAGTGGCAATCCAGGTTTAAGATTACTGTATAAGAATTGTAAGTAAGGCTGGTGATTGCTCGAATGGTTAAGTGACGTAGATGCTTAGTATTTCTAGTGAATGGACTGCAAAATTATAAAATGCAACGGCTAATTTACCTCAAGTACTTTGTTCTGTACGGAGTTGTAGACAAAAGACCTTTGTCGGTTTGGGCAGTGGTCCAGCCGTGCACTTTGGATTTATTCCACAATAGTTCAATGGCAACTTAGAGAAAACCACAGTGCTCGGAATCTGATTTATTCTGCCAGTAGTTTAGTGGAACTTGTATTTTCTGCGAGTTAAGTCGGATCAGACTTGAAATTACATACAATGTATCTAAATTTAACTCAGGTTTGCTAGTGGTGACGCGTTATTTCAAAGCTGGCCGACACTTAGAATCGTTATATTTCGTGGCTATTAGATTTGCATCTTATTGTGTTACTGTTAATTTGACTTCGAACAATCTGGGCTGTAAACACCTGCTGCGTGTTTGCTAACCACTATATTGGTGGCTCAAGCTGTTTTCGATTTGTGTATTAGTAGCTGAGTTTAATCACCAGCCTACAATAAGGATGTGTCGAAAAGAAGAATAAAGTTTATTACTGATCTTCTATAGTTTGTAGTTGGGGAACTTTATTTATATTGCTGCTCCTACGTTCAAGCTAACGTTATTTAAATCTGATTGACACACCAGAAAATTTTTATTATTTTGTTAATTAAAGTGACAGCAACCATTTCTTTAGTTATTATCCCCTAGACAAGGAGATTAACGTCTCCATCATTGTTTTAAAAATTTACCTCACAGGTTGAACACATTTAATAATAATCACTCTTTTGGGTGCACAGCAATACTGCAGTCGATAGTGGAAGAGCAACCTTTGTATTAGCCAATGCTTGGATAAAATATTTGAGCCTTGATGCGGCTCGCGTTGGTGCCGTTGCTAGGTTGGCATCGTTTAGTTGTTATAGTTACAGTTGTCGTCTTCATATGGTTCAAATGGCTCTAAGCACTATGGGACTTAACATCTGAGGTCATCAGTCGCCTAGACTTAGAACTACTTAAACCTAACTAACCTAAGGACATCACACACATTCATGCCCGAGGCAGGATTCGAACCTGCGACCGTAGCAGAAGCGTGGCTCCGGACTGAAGCGCCTAGAACCGCTCGGCCACAGCGGCCGGCTTTTCTTCTTGTGTTCATTGGCGCCTCTCCGTTTGCAAGCGTTGTCTGTCCGCTAGTGGCAGCAGCGGCGGTTATCGATATCTAGCATATATCAGCATGCACTGCCGGATGGAAGGGCTGTACTCACGAGGGGTACAACCTCGTTGTCAACAGGACCCAGGAAGTTTAAGTTGAGTGGGCCTTAATTCAAGTAGTGAAACCTCCACCATTGTGAGATCTCGCCATTTGCTTGCGTGTTGCTGCTCGCAGTGTCGCCGAGACGAAGAGAACAGAGTGCATTTGGGGAAGGCGAACCTAATTAGCCTTCCTCCACTTCTTATTATTAATTGTTGCATTCTATATGTTATTATTTGTGAAGTTCAACCAGTGGTATTTTTCCTGCCTATTGGTTGCTAACGCCCCAGTTACCTGACCTGGAGCTTAGTGTATGTTACGGCAGTGTACTTTTCCTCGCCTTGCCGCTGCTGTCCGGTAAGGCGCGTAGTTCGACAGCTTCCTTGATTTGTGGGCAGCGTGGTGTTTTTTTCTTTTCTCCTGCTGTGATAGTAGTGCTTCCTTTCTGCTTCTGGATGCTCTAAACAACGTAGTCTGAAGACGTAGTGCTGACCGCCGGTTCCGGCTTGGGTGTGTTATTCCATTGTTGCATTGTTCAACGCATGTTTGGCAGATTCTGCAAATGATTATTGGTCATGTGCTTAAACTGCCACTAGTCTGAGTTACCATCTCGTGAAGTGAATGCAACTCTTTGCTGCCTGTCCCATCGCATGCGAAGTTTTGAGGGACTTTCCCAGGTCGATCCTTGGAGCAACGTCTGCGCCCCCCCCCCCCCCTACCGCCTAGGTTTGGTCAGATTTGATGAGTGTTTTTTAAAAGAGAAAATATTTTAATGACTGTAATTTCAAGTTTGAAGATGTTTAACTGGTTCTTGAAAGAATTACTAGTCAGGCATTCAGCCATGAAACAGTTTTAAATTATTACTTTTGGAGCCTTCATCCGAGAAGTAGTTTGAATTTGTTGTCATTAAGGCCTTTAGCCGTGAGTGTTACTTGTCTTGAAATTTTAATTAGACAATTGTATTCTAGCAGTGAGATTTTGATGATTGTTCTTTTAAAAATATTTTAATAACTGTACCATAATTGCTGCTTGAAGTAGTTTAACTGGATTGGTTCGTAAGATTGCTATTCAGGCCTTCAGCCATGAAACAGTTTTAAATTATCACTATTGGGGCCTTCAGCCGAGAAATAGTTTGAATTTGTTGTCATTAAGGCCTTCAGCAGTGGAACACTTATTAATTTATTGTCACCTTTTATTTGTTATTGTTTCCAAATAAAGTGTACGTGATTGAAAAATAAACTAACCAAGAGTAATTGATTACGGTCCCGTCCACAATAGCAACCCAGTCCCGCCTTCCTTCGTACCAGGTTTCAATATTTTTATTCTGTCTTGTATCTCGTAATCTTGTTTCGTAGATGGTGCACGTCCCCTTCTTCATTGCATAAACCACGTAACTGAGATTTCTTCAACCATATTTGGAATAAGTGGTTTGGCAATGTGTCATGTTTTAAGCGCGAGCGCGTAATTGTTGTTATGAACCTTCTGCTTATATTCAAATTGGTAAAATTACGTTGCGGCTGGCTATAATACAACCGTTTTGAAGGCTTGGTCGAGTCCCACTGCGTCTGCCCGGTCGTATCTCGCATTTTCATTGGTAATGAAATGTATCATTGAAGATTT
Organism: Schistocerca americana; assembly: GCF_021461395.2. Lineage (NCBI taxonomy): Eukaryota > Metazoa > Arthropoda > Insecta > Orthoptera > Acrididae > Schistocerca > Schistocerca americana. The sequence continues at coordinate 525,108,146 of NC_060125.1, read as the reverse complement.
AGTCTAAATTTATTGGTCGTTTCGCGAAGTTGCCTACTACTTTAATAAGAATCAGGCCACTGTGCTCTGGAATCCGCAAGAAAATTGTTACTAATCGTGCTTGCTTATTTGTCGTGACTTCTTTAATAATGTCTACAGTTACTGCGACATACATCTGTATAACTTTGGTGTTTTGAGAGTCTTTCGCACTGTTAGGGGATCGTTAACATCAGCACACAGCTACGTGTGCAAGGTCTGCCGTATCTTCCTGCATCCATGATTGCGATTGCTTCCGCGTTGTAGGTTGTTTTCTCCTTAGCCAGTGAACGCAGGGTGATTCACGAAGATATGCAGTTGGTAGAGCACTTCCCCGCGAAAGGCAAAGGTCCCGAGTTCGAGTCTCGGTCCGACACACAATTTTAATCCTCCAGGAAGTTTCATATGCAAATATTTTAATATGTTAGTCTACAAGTAAAACTAAAGAAAAAAGTTCAGATAAACATACGTCCGCAAATGGTTCGTTACGCAGTTACGACTAATAAAAGATTTGGCCTGAAATATAGCAACTTCGCAGAACCGTATGACGTTAAAGTAAAGCACAATTTCCATTTATTTTGTTGTTATTCGTCTGGTGAATCTGATAAAATATGTCCCAGACGTGTATCTGCTGTAGTTTTCCAGAACATCCAGAGAAGCAAAGATTATTACACAAGTAATTTTTTTTACTTTCCATTGAGAATGTAGACTCGCTTGTGTCATTGTTGGCAACCGTTATTGAGTTGTTTCAGTCGTTCAGATACACGGCCGGGGACTTCTTTTATTAGATTCACCAGATCAATAACAACAACAAAAATGGATATCGTGCTTTACTTTAACATCGTACCTACGGTTTTGCGATGGCTTCATATTAGCAAAGTTGCTAAATTTCAGGCAAAATCTTTTATTAGCCGTTAACTCCGTAACTACACATTTGCGGACGTATGTTGATATGAGCTCTATTTTAGTCTTACTTGTACAATAACATACTAAAATATTTGCATATCTTCGTGAATCACCCTGTATAATGGACATGGGACTTAGTAATTTTCTAAAGGGTTGCACAGGCTGCCCACAATTAAAGTTTCAGTTTCAGAACACTGTTGTAAGATAACCACTGCTCATAATGATGCGAAATTTGAACAGCGTATTATTGGCGTAGTTAGAAATGTCATTGAACAGAAAAAATTAATGAAAATTTGACCAATAGATGGCTCTGTAAGCGTCAGAATATGCACGCCATCAGACGTGAGTCGCGTGGCTGTCCCTCAGCTCGCGTCCGAGACTTCCAACATGACTGCGCCCACGGAGGATCGCGCGCTGCTGGTAAAGCTCTTTTACAGGAATGGTGACTGTGCGTCAGTAGCCTTGTAGAAGTTCCGGACACTCAGGAGTACAGAAAAAGGCACTGGTCCGATGTCTGCTAAGGGTCTCGAGAAGATGATTGCAAAATTCGAAAAGACAGGTTCTTATGGAGTTCAATTCGGCAGAGAGAGGAAAGCAGTTGATCCCACGTCTATCCAAGATGTGACCACAGCATTACAAGAGGGGTCGATACATGCGCTGCACGGGGAATTACTCGAACGGTGGACATGCCTGCGAGCACGGTGTGTAAATCCTAAGAAACATCCTGCGTCGCTAGCCATAACAAAAACACCCACGTCAGGAGTTGCTTCTTGCTGACCTTCCAGCAAGACAAAGGTTCTCTCTGTAATTTCTTGCTCAAATGGAAATGGGTAATGAATGGCCGTAGAACATTCTGTGTACAGATGGACTCCATTTCTTTCTTTAAGGACATGTCAATAAGCAGAATTGCAGAATACGGGCGATGGAAAATCTGCACCCAGATCGACAGGTACCACTTCATTCTGCAAAGGTGACTGTGTGGAATGGGTCGACGGAATCGTTTATCGTATGGGCCCTTTTTTTTCTAGGAGATTAATATTGCCAGTCCTGTTAAATGCACCGTCACTGGTTAACGCTATGAGAGTCTTTTGATCACCAATATCATTCCAGCCCATCAAAAGCGTGAATGTGTGGGTAGGATCATTTTTACGCACGATTGCACTCCTCCGTACATTGCACAGCCTGTGAAGCGGCTGCTGCAGAGACATTTCGGAAATGCTAGAATCATCAGCCATTCATTTCGCTATAGCCTGACCGTCCAGACCACCCAATCTTAATTCGTGTGATTTCTGCCTGTGCGGTTATCTGAAAGATGTTTTGTTCAGTGCTCCACTTACGAACGTAGCTGAATTGAAGGTACGCATTGCGCAATGCATTCTGAACATGACCCCAGAGGCAAAAAATGGTTCAAATGGCTCTGAGTACTATGGGACTTAACATCTGAGGTCATCAGTCTCCTAGAACTTAGAACTACTTAAACCTAACTAACCTAAGGACACCACACACATCCATGCCCGAGGCAGGATTCGAACCTGCGACCGTAGCGGTCGCGCGGTTCCAGACTGTAGCGCCTAGAACCGCTCGGCCACACTGGCCGGCACCCCCTAGACACTCCGATTTGTTGTGAATATGCTGTTTATAGCATAAAACGGTGGACAGCACATTGAACGTGTATTGCGCTAGTCTCACGACAATTAGAAACCAATGTCATTTGGTTTGGATGCGGTTTTTGGCCGCTGGACCACTAAAGACCGATTTTTTTCCATCCAACGTGGTATTACTTTGCCGTGATGGATGTTTAGCTAACGATGCCACAGCTGTTAACAGCCGAACTTGTGCAGTCATGCACATTGAACAATACGGATGGTGTAATGTGCAACTCGAACCATAGCCGACACATTGCGATTCATCTGTCATTTTTAGCCGACTCAAATTGCGTTAAGAGGCTCACAGAGACATCTATTGGTAAACTATTCGTTAATTTTTTTTGTTTCGTTCCAGGACGTTTCATTAATATGCTGTTCAAATTTGAAATAATTGTGGGCAGAAGTCCTCTTCCTACAAGGTTTTGAAACTGGAACTTTAATTGTGGACACCCTGTACATTGCGTTTCCTACTTTGTCGCCGTCGATGTCCTTGTCGAATTCAGGAAAATGATTTTGAGCAAAACGTTGATTTTAATCTTCAGGTTAGGAGGGTTTTTTATTGTATGATATCATCGATCAATAGTACATTTTCTTCTTGACAGGTCAGTTTGGCTAGGAATTGTAGTAAGATCGTTAGGTTAGAGGGACCCCCCCTTGGGCGAAACGATAAAATACCTGACGGCTTACCAGAGAGGACATTATCATCGTTGATAAAGAACGTCCGTCCTCAGAGACCAAAAACAGGAAAAGTTAACGTAATATTGGTAAACTGCAGGAGTATCCAGGGCAAGGTTCCTGAATTAGTATCTCTTATTGAAGGAAATAGTGCGCATATAGTATTAGGAACGGAAAGTTGGTTAAAACCGGAAGTGAACAGTAACGAAATCCTAGACACAGAATGGAATATATACCGCAAGGATAGGATAAACGCCAATGGTGGAGGAGTATTTATAGCAGTAAAGAATTCAATAATATCCAGTGAAGTTATTAGCGAATGCGAATGTGAAATAATCTGGGTTAAGTTAAGTATCAAAGGTGGGTCAGATATGATAGTCGGATGCTTCTATAGACCACCTGCATCAGCAACCGTAGTAGTTGAGCGCCTCAGAGAGAACCTGCAGAACGTCGTGAAGAAGTTTCGTGATCATACTATTGTAATAGGGGGAGACTTCAATCTACCAGGTATAGAATGGGATAGTCACACAATCAGAACTGGAGCCAGGGACAGAGACTCTTGTGACATTATCCTGACTGCCTTGTCCGAGAATTACTTCGAGCAGATAGTTAGAGAACCAACTCGTGAAGCTAACGTTTTAGACCTCATAGCAACAAATAGACCGGAACTTTTCGACTCCGTGAATGTAGAAGAGGGTATCAGTGATCATAAGTCAGTGGTTGCATCAATGACTACAAGTGTAATAAGAAATGCCAAGAAAGGAAGGAAAATATATTTGCTTAACAAGAGTGATAGGGCACAAATCGCAGAATATCTGAGTGACCACCATCAAACGTTCATTTCTGAGGAAGAGGATGTGGAACAAAAATGGAAAAAAATTCAGAAACATCGTCCAGTACGCCTTAGATAAGTTCGTACCGACTAAGGTCCAAAGCGAGGGGAAAGATCCACCGTGGTATAACAATCATGTACGAAAGGTACTACGGAAACAAAGAAAGCTTCATCATAGGTTTAAGAGTAGTCGAATCATAGCTGATAAGGAAAAGCTGAACGAAGCGAAAAAGAGCGTAAAGAGAGCAATGAGAGAAGCATTCAACGAATTCGAACATAAAACACTGGCAAACAATCTAAACAAGAACCCTAAAAAGTTTTGGTCATATGTAAAATCGGTAAGCGGATCTAAATCCCCTATTCAGTCACTCGTTGACCACGATGGCACCGAAACAGAGGACGACCGAAGAAAGGCAGAAATACTGAATTCAGTGTTCCGAAACTGTTTCACTGCGGAAAATCGTAACACGGTCCCTGACTTCAGCCGTCGCACGGACGCCAAAATGGAAAATATTGAAATAAACGATATCGGAATTGAAAAACAACTGCTATCACTTAGTAGCGGAAAAGCATCCGGACCAGACGAGATACCCTTAAGATTCTACAGTGATTATGCTAAAGAACTTGCCCCCTTTCTATCAGCAATTTATCGTAGATCGCTGGAAGAACGTAAAGTACCTAGCGACTGGAAGAAAGCGCAGGTCGTTCCCATTTTCAAGAAGGGTCATAAATCAGATGCGAATAATTATAGGCCTATTTCGCTTACGTCAATCTGTTGTAGAATAATGGAACATGTTTTGTGTTCTCGTATTATGACGTTCTTAGATAATACAAATCTCCTTCATCATAACCAACATGGATTCCGCAAACAGAGATCATGTGAAACTCAGCTCGCCCTATTTGCCCAAGAAATTCACAGTGCCGTAGACACTGGCGAGCAGATTGATGCCGTATTCCTGGACTTCAGGAAGGCATTTGATACGGTTCCGCACTTACGTTTAGTGAAAAAAATACGAGCTTACGGAATATCGGACCAGGTTTGCGATTGGATTCAGGATTTCCTAGAAGAAAGAACACAACATGTCATTCTTAACGGTTCAAAATCTGCAGATGTAGAGGTAATTTCGGGAGTACCGCAGGGAAGCGTGATAGGACCTTTATTGTTTACAATATACATAAATGACTTAGTTGACAACATCGGTAGCTCCGTGAGGCTATTTGCAGATGACACGGTTGTCTACAAGAAAGTAGCAACATCAGAAGACTCGTACGTACTCCAGGAGGACCTGCAGAGGATTAATGCATGGTGCGACAGCTGGCAGCTTTCCCTAAACGTAGATAAATGTAATATAATGCGCATACATAGGGGCAGAAATCCATTCCAGTACGATTATGCCATAGGTGGTAAATCATTGGAAGCGGTAACGACCGTAAAATACTTAGGAGTTACTATCCGGAGCGATCTGAAGTGGAATGATCACATAAAACAAATAGTGGGAAAAGCAGGCGCCAGGTTGAGATTCATAGGAAGAATTCTAAGAAAATGTGACTCATCGACGAAAGAAGTAGCTTACAAAACGCTTGTTCGTCCGATTCTTGAGTATTGCTCATCAGTATGGGACCCTTACCAGGTTGGATTAATAGAAGAGATAGACATGATCCAGCGAAAAGCAGCGCGATTCGTCATGGGGACATTTAGTCAGCGCGAGAGCGTTACGGAGATGCTGAACAAGCTCCAGTGGCGGACACTTCAAGAAAGGCGTTACGCAATACGGAGAGGTTTATTATCGAAATTACGAGAGAGCACATTCCGGGAAGAGATGGGTAACATATTACTACCGCCCACATATATCTCGCGTAATGATCACAACGAAAAGATCCGAGAAATTAGAGCAAATACGGAGACTTACAAGCAGTCGTTCTTCCCACGCACAATTCGTGATTGGAACAGGGAAGGGGGGATCAGATAGTGGTACAATAAGTACCCTCCGCCACACACCGTAAGGTGGCTCGCGGAGTATAGATGTAGATGTAGATGTAGATGTATTTCTGTATGTTATTTTCATGTAGTTCAGGAAACTACATAATCACTGGCATCTTCTGTTTTCTGTGAAATAGTTAATTTTTTTAATGTCTGGCCAATATTTCATTAATCCTTTGACTAAAGTTTGTCATATCCGCGAGATTCACTTCAACATGAGTTTACTCATAAGTTTATCGTCTCTAATTTTCCGTTGTAGTCCCCTGTTTGTCAGATTCACTTTAGCATGATTTTATTCGTAGGCTGTTGCTTTCTAATACTAATACGCCGTGGTAGGACCCCTGCCTCAAGAGAGACAGTATTCGTAGGTAAAGAAAGTATTACACCAAAGAACTTTTTACGTCTGTAACATGAAATATATCACTTTACCTGTAGCACATTCATTTTACTGTATGTGAACTTCTACAACAAAACTGAATGAAATTATCATACTGCAGCAGTGTGTACGCTGATATGGAACATCCTGGCAGATTAAAACTGTCTGCCTGACAGAGATTCAAACGAGGGACCTTTGCCTTGCCGAGAAAGTGCTCTTGCCAACTGAGCTACACAAGCACGTTTCAGGGCACTCTTAAGTTTGAAAGATAGGAGATGAGATACCGGCGAAAGTAATGCTCTGGGGAGAGGTGCTGAGTCGTGCCTGTGTAACTCAGTTTGTTGATCATTCCCCCCCCCCCCCTCTCCTCATCACGAAATGAGAAAGTCCCGATTCGAGTCTCAGTGCGGCAAACAGATTTAATCTGCCAGGAGGTTTTACAATAAAATTATTTGTAGGCAGTGGAAGAATCTTGAGGAAATGTAACGCTCTCTGCAACACACCATAAGGAAACTTGCTGAGTGTACGAGCAGACGTGGAGGTTGATGTAGGCGAACTGTCCCTGCATCCCATTCACGCGACACACAAGACTATCCAATTCACTATGGTGACAAAAGAGATTTATTTCTAGCACAGCAGATATTTCTAACTCAACGCCACATGAGGAGGAGGAGATTAGTTTTTCACGAGATGGGACACAAGGTCGGATGAGGGAAGGATGGAGAAAGAAAGCGACCGTTCCCTGTCGAAAGCATCACATAGGCATTTGCCTTAGGCGATTTAGAGAAATCACGGGAAACCTAAATTCGGCTGGCTGGACGCGGGTTTGAACGGTCGACCTCCTGAATACGGGACCAGTCTGTTAACAGTGCCCCATGGGTGCATACACCAAAAGACCATACCAGCAGGTAGAGAGTGGCTCTTGTATGTAATGAATTACTTGTAGTAAGCCCCAGGATTCTTGAAGAGTTGTCTCTAATTTTACGTTCATCAGGCCACTGAGAGAAGATCCTACAGTTGTAAACATTGGGTTGTTTGATCCATCAAATTTCTGGCGTGCAACCACAGAAACCCTATTTCTTCTCCTGTATTTAGGTCTTCTCCCTTTTTGGCCGTGTTCTGAGTGAGCCACCAGACTGATGAAGATGCTCATTAAGGTGCTTATCTATCAAAACTTAATCGTACGTTCAAATAACAAAACAAGTTATTGACGTATTATTTGAACTTTTACGCTAGCTCACTCACAACTAAAGAAGCAAAATTCAGCTCTGAGTGACGCTTGAAACTATTTATGAATTGCGAGTACATTTGTTTTACCATAATGTTAAATTTCGATAACATCAGTTGAGCTAAAGCGCGATGGTGAAGATGAACAGGCTTATCTTCGGCCATTTTTTGTTTTTTTGGGTACTTATAGGAAAGAAAGTAAAACGTGAAAGAAGCAACCCTCCAAGTTCTTCCGAATAAGAGAAAATCCCCAAATCTTATAAAAATAGTGACCACTTAGAATTTTGTAAGTACACATAAAGTAACAAATCGCTTGTCGACGATGACATTAATATGAAACTTTTTAAATTCAGTAACAGGACATTCAAGGAACGGTTGCCGAACTTTATAAATAGAGTCTGGACAGGAGGAACTCCATCACAAAGATCACAGAGAACAATTTTCATCCCAATCAATAAAAAAAACTGATGTCAGAGACTGCATTATCTAAAGAGGAATAAACTTACTCAACAGTGGTTATAAAATTTTCTCAGCATCATAAAATCAAAATTACAAACTCATTGTGAATCACTCCCAGGAAAAGAACTGAATGGTTTCCCGGAAGCCAGATCTTGCGCAGATGGACATTCAATACTCAAGAGGCCAATTAAAAAGGAAAGAATTCAAATTGGAAACACATATAGCATTATTTATCTTAAGAAAGCTTTCTTCATATTCACACATCAAAAAGTAGTTCAGAACATATACAGCCAAAATTTGATTGCAGTCAGAATCGAACAACAGCAAACACGTTGGCTAAGAAGTGAGACAATGATGTTTGTCCCTCACCATTTCTGTGCAAGACACATATAAATAAAATCGTGAGTGAGTGGATAAAAACTACCCGCAACAGAATCAGGATAGACAGTCAAACTGACCTACTCATAATACTGTTTGCAGATGCCCAGGTAGTTGTTGCAGAGCTCATGGATGGTCTACAGAGATCAGTTTACAACCTGCACGCAGTACAACATAGAGATCTCCCTCAATAAAACCAAAATTATGGCCTTCTCAGGGAAGACCGTAAAAGACCCAAATTTTAATAGACTACACAACCCTCGAGCAAGTATCAACATTCAGTTACCTCGTGTGCAATCTCAGTTACAGTCAAGAACACGACATACAATACAAAACCACAAATTTCACAAAAGTCACAGGACGAATAAACAGATTCTTCCGACTATCTCTTGTTCAGTGGCACACCGAGCTTTTGACTGTGAGAATCAGAAAATTCTCATAGACAAACTTAAGTATTGCTGTATGAATGGGACAGTGCAGAAATGGTTTAATTCATATTTAACTGGGACAAAGCAGAATGTTAAATTAACAATACAGATAGCATTGCAGCGAATCTTGGACATTCCTTAGAGATGATGAGCGAAGACTACTGAGAACAGAGTTGCTGTTCACGAGAAGAACAGCTGGCTACACACCACAGAATGGGAAAAGATCTTACGGCACCCTTAAAGAACTCAAACGAAAACCGATTCTCAACATAGTATAGTACCACAGAACGTTTTGGAAACACCTTGCATGATGGATGAAAGCCAGCTGAATCCAACAAATCCTAAAACTCTAACAACCGAGAGATAGAAGAGATGTAGGGAGACTGGCAAGGCGATGATCTGAGACCATAACAGGCAACAAATCCTAAAACTCTAACAACCGAGAGATAGAAGAGATGTACGGAGACTGGCAAGGCGATGATCTGAGACCATAACAGGCAACTAGGTCTAATATCTGATATGAGGGGAAAAAGAAGAAGAACGAGAAAAAGAAGAAAATAACAAAAAAACTTGTCAGTTCTTATAGTAAGAAAGCTTTCGGACATCTTCAAAACGAAAAATCCAAAATTCTTGAAAAGCAACGTATTCAAGAGGAGCTTCAAGTATTTGTGAAAAGGAAGTACTAACAAAATGTCAGTTTGGTTTTCAGTAAGGCTTTTCAACAAGAAATGCTATACATGCCTTCATTGATAAAATATTAAATACTCTAAATAATCGAACATCACTAACTGAGATATTTTGTGATTTTTCAAAGGCTTTTGACTGTGTGAATCAGAAAATTCTCCTAGACAAACTTAAGTATTGCGGTATGAATGGGACAGTACACAAAAGGTTTAAGTCATATTTAACTGGAACAATGCAGAAGGATAAATTAACAATACAGATAGTCTGTGAAAATTAGCAGATCCCTCTAACTGGGGAGAGACCAAGAATGCTGTCCTGCAGGGTTTTATTCTTGGATCCCTTATTATTCTTAATATATATTAATGACTTGCCACTCTATATTCATGAAGATACAAAACTAGTTCTTTTTGCTGGTGAAACAAGTATAGTAAACACACTCAATAAAGAAGAATTAGCTGAGGAAATTGTAAATAACGTCTTCCAGAAAAATATGAAGTGGTTCTCTGGAAATGGACTCTCAATAAATGTTGAGAAAACACAGTATATACAATTCTGTAATAAATGGCATAACACCATTGATAAATACAGACTCTGAACAGAAGTCTGTTGCTAAGACAGAATATTCAAAGTTTTTGGGTGTGTGCACTGATGAGAAATTGAATTGGACGAAACACATTGGTGATCTGCTGAAACAGTTGGATTCAGCTACTTATGCTCGTAGAGTTATTGCAAACTTTGGTCGTAAACATGTCAGCAAATGAACCTATTATGCCTATTTTCATTCACTGCTTCCATATGGCATCATATTTTAGGCTAATTTATCATTAAGAGAAAAGGTATTCATTACACAAAAGCGTGTAATCAGAATAGTAGCTGGAACCCACCAAAGATCACCTTGCAGGCATTTATTTAAGGAACTCGTGATATTCACAGTATCTTCTCGATATATATATTCACTTATGAATTTTTTATTATAATGCACCCACAATTAAAAAATAATAGCTAAGTGCAAAGCTACAACAACTGAAGAAAGGATGATCTTCACTAATCTGGGTTAAATCTGACTTTGGCACAGAATGGGGCTAATTATGCTGCTACAAAACTCTTTGGTCTTTTGCCAAATGGCATTACAAGTCTGACAAAAAGCCAACCAACATTTAAAAACAAATTAAAAGAATTTCTGAATGACAACTCCTTCTACTCAATTGATGAACTTTTGGATATGAAGTAGTAACTGCAAATAAAAATTGTGTAATGAAAACTTATATTAAACTGACACATTCCACATCATTATGAAATGACGTGTTCATGATCTGTGGAACAAGTGTTAATGTAATGTAACGAAAAAACAGTTAATAGATTAATTAACCCATGGAGGTTATGAGATGAACATCAACAAAAGATAAAAAGGTACCGAAACACAGACAAATTAAATCAGGTTATGCTGAGGGAATTATACTAGGAAACTAACGATGAACGGAGTAGAGAGGATATGAAATGCCGACTGGCAATAGTAAAAATGTATTTCTGGAAACAAAGAAATTTATTCACATTAAATATAGAATTAAGTGCTAGAAATTATTTTCTGGAGGTATTTGCCTGGAGTGTAGCCTTGTTCGAGAGTGAAACGTAGACGATAAGTAGTTCAAACAAGAACAAAAAGAAGATTTTGAAATGTGGAGCTATTGAAAAATTACTTGTGTAGTATAACACATTCATATTTTAACATGGTTCCTTCCTCAAAATATATTATATCACTAGGTGGCTGGAGTTGCTAACTTAGAAACTTAGAAAAAAGTGAATTAATAGTAAATAATTTATCCGAAACGCCTTTTTTGAACTCACCAGTTTTTATTTCTTTCATCAGCATTGTATGTCCCGTAACTACAAATAGGTCAGCTTTGCTCAACGACAGACAAAAACATGCTACATTCAGATTTTTATCATTTGTTTCTTGAGAGAGAGCCAGCGACAACAATTTCTCTGGATCACAATTACACATATGGCTAATTAATCGGACATAACTGTCAACGACAGCCACTTAAATTCCATCCAATCATAAGAACAATTAAAATAATAACCAGCTTACTGCTGTCTCTGAAGGGGAGGTATGTGAGATATTACAGTACATTGAATAATCAACGAAGAAGTACTGAATCAAGACGAGAGGAAAATGAAATTTATGGTACAGCCCAACTAAAAGAACACATCGGTGTATAGCACTAATCCTGGGACATCAAGTGACGGTCAGTTTCATAATAGAGAGAACTGTGAAGTGTAAAAAATGAAGAGAGAATGCTCGAATACAAAAAGCAGGTTCGAGAGTATGTAGGCGGCAGTCGCTATGTGAAGATGAAGAGACGTGTACAGTAGAGACAAGGGTGGGGAATTACAAGCCAGTCGTAGGAGTGAAGACCACGACAATAACAAGCAGCAACAGGTAATTAACCGATTTTGTGACGTTTTAAGAGTTCCTAACCAAGAGCGAATTATGTAGCTTCATCTGTGTGCTCTGGCAGTTTAGTTCTTCAATTTCTGCGTGATAATTTAAAATTTAGTAGACATAGTTCTCGCCTTTTTTTGCGTCGGAAAGTAAACCGGTTTTGTGAGATATTACTTGTTCCTAATCAGGAGCGAATTATTTAGTCGCACCTGTGTGTTTTGGTAGTCCAGTTTTTTAATCTCTGAGTGTAAATCTAATTTATTGTATACAGTTCTTGCTTTGATAGTCCTTGTTTGTCTGCGTAGTGTAGTTTTCCACCGTCTTTAGCATGGACAGGGGTTGCTGTGTGCGGATGCGAGCTGAGTTGGTGATACTTGGCTCTTAGCTCCAGCAGGCCGTGTTGGATTCGGTTACACAGCTTGAGGCAGCAGTGGATGGGTATCACTGTTGTGCACCGGTCCTGGGGATTCAATAGACTTCCAGCAAGACCTACGAGTCCTGCGATCGGTCCCCACCAGCGACCAGCCCAGTTACTGCTCGCATTGAGGCTGACCTCTCACCTGTAATCGAGTGGGAGGTCGCCTCCGGGTATGGCAGGCTGCGAAAGACTTTCCAGGGGGGCCGAACTTAAGGCCTCCCCAGATAGTCTGACAAACAGGTTCGAGGTACTATCTCTGCCTGACAGTGTCCCTCAGCCAGTAGCAGTAGCTATTGCTGTTTCACAGGCGCCTTGTAACCTCCTCCGGACTTATCGGGCTTAATGACAGTGAAAAATTAAACCGCGTGTACCTAATGGAAATTTGGGAAAAGCAATCGTCACCGAAGTTAATCTGTCGGTAAAGAGGGAGGAAGGGGTTACGTCTAAATGAAAGGAAAAATGCAAATGAAACTGGTGGAAATTAATTTAGAAAAGGGGTACAGTTAATAAAGAAAGTAAATGTGCGGCCGTTACGTTAACAATGAACTAGCGGTAATTAGATTTTTGAGATTTGGGGGAAATTACGGTCGCCAGTCCTATGGACAATTACTATAGTACCTGAAAAAGAAACGTTATTACACATATAATTAGCACTAGAAGTGTGGCAACTGAAGGTTGACACGTGTAGTGCGAAAACTGAAAGTTTGTCAGAAGTAATAAATTTCGCTACACTCTGACTTAATTTAGCAAAAGAATTAATAAAACCAGAAAATTGAAAGCTAATTTAGTGACTGAAATTAATAGTGAGATTTGTTTCTGAAGCACATCGAAATTCAGTAAAATACGGTTAGTCTTGGGCTACCTCAACAATCATTTCAAAAGCTGCTTGAATCTACGCAATTTAGAAATAAGAGATTTAACTTTGAACTTGAATTAAATGATTCTGAACAATTAACAATAGTAAAATTTAGTACGTACCAAGCTCAGCTGCAGTCACAGGTAAGCTAAATTATGGTAATAAAACTCGCACTCTTAATTTGTGTTTGTGTAATCTAAATATTGTAGCCAGCTGTGAATACTTTAACTGAACTTTGAAATTAAAGCAGTGAAATGGAATAATATTACTTTAATGCTGGCGTTTGAATTTCAACGACACTCGGGTTCATTCCGGAAAAGGAAGGGACCGTGCTTGGTAATGCAATTCGGACAATGAGCAACAAATGTTCATGCTAAGTTGCTGTAATTATAGTTACGAAAATGAAACAGTTTGAAAAGCTGAGGTCTGCCATACAGTTCTAAAACTTTACGTGCTTCCAGTCTTCCTTGTTGGTTGATCGAAGGTTTGAAGCCGTCGAACGAGGAGGTGGCGACAGTCACTCATTGTCGGCCGTCGCTGTTGCAGAAGCTGGATGTTGGCGCGCCTTCTTCTCGACACGGTCACCAGGCGAAACGGGCTCTTGATGTGTGTCAGCTAATGCTTCCCGTCCGCGACACCGTGTCAGAAACTATCATAGCAAGTCGAGCGCAATTACATGCTGCCAAACCCCGAAAGCGCGGCAACTCGCGGGAGCGTCACACAATACACCTGCTCAACCGCACTCCTCCAGCCAGACTCCGTCTGCTCTGCCCGCGCTCCACGCGGCAGAGTTAACACTACCAAAGATTCTAAACACTTGGTGCTCCACACGACCTGTCGATGTATTCGTTCGACTGCATAATTTTCCCTAGGCAAGACCCAGAGTAAAATACAAATGATATTTACAAAACAAACCAATTATACATCGACATAGATGCATAAATATATTTATACAAATAGTAATACAATTACAATATATAAAGGCACAGAAATGTCATATATTCAGGTAACAAAATAAGGAAAAAATTTATAGTACAATAGATGGAAACAGGAGGATATGTATTTCCGGCGTTACACGTGCCCCACATTGTCTGAGGATGTTCGTGTTACCTAAACAGCCTCAGAAAATGTCCCAAAAAAAGAAACAGCGGAAATGCATATGCTCAAAACATCAACAAAATTTAGCATTTGTCTAATTAACCATAAATCAATTTTTAGACCATAATAATTGAGTGGAGAGAGTCCTAATCTTATTCCACTCTGTCATATTACACAAAAGAAATGAGCTGGACAACATATTAAAATTCATAGAAAACATAGAAAATGGTTTAGCTATTCTAAAATCATCAAAATTCCTAACAGTATGAAGAAATGGAATTCTATTTACAAAATTAACCAGAGTACATGGTCATAAAAAACAGGTATATCAAAATACGAAAATTAATATTTCATTACATAGGATACACATTTTATATAACCTTTTCATAATTAATATTCTCGTCATGAGAGTCCACTTAACGCTAAACAAGAAAATAATATACAGCAGATCGACAAAAACATAAATATTGACAACAGAATTCTTTCACATAGGCTGTCCGGGAAGAAAAACAACTCCGCCTTCCACACTCGCAAGTACAAAGAATGCCGATAGAGGCACAAGAGCCGACAGTGGCTCCGCCTCGCCAGTATTGTTGCGCCCGCCTGTGCGGCACGCTTGATCTCACTCGCCCGTCTAGCGGCATTTCCAGAACGTCCGTTTCTCTGAATTCTTTCGGATAAACTCACTCCCGAGCAATCTCAATGAGTCCATTAACACTATCACAGTGGATAACTCAACACTGTCCATCATCACACGCATGTAATAGCCTGAAACTTAAAACAGCGTCTAAGTACATCGGCAATGACTAGTAAATCACATGTTTATGAAATCTTACAGCTAGTTACAAAATCTTATTTACATTCCTTAATCTACTGTGACTCAGCTGAAAACTTAAACTACCAGCTTGGATTTTTCAATTGGTTACTAATCAGTTACTCTTAAATCATTTAATCAAAATTAATTACTTATTAATGACAACTTCTTTAACGACCTCTAGGTCAGGCAAAAGCATCGCAACATGGCACATCCTTAAATCTTACACTCTATATTTACATACTGTACAAATTACCCTTTCTGCGGTATTAATCAATCCTTGGTTGGTACAATTTCCGGTCTACAATGTTCCGTATACCTAATAGCTTTCCAGAGCTTGGACACTCTAGCAATAAGCATTTGTGTGAGGTATACCAATGCCTTTATATGGTCCATTTAGAGATTTCATTGTCTATCTCGCTCGATTTCTCATGAGCTTTTACAAGTACTAAGTCTCCGATTGCAAACTTAGCAAAACTCGCTTTAGCGTCATGACGACGTATGCGAGCATCGGCTTTTAGCTTCATTATTTCTCGCAAACGATCTTTTTTCACACCAATACTAATGTCAATCCGTGGAGCTAATTTGATTATCTCTTCCAATTCACTTTCCACACTACTGTCAACGCCGAGATTCCTCACAATACAGTAGTTCAAATTCGTACCTACGTCAATGGCATCCGGCCAGTTAACAATATGTATAGGCTGGTATTGCATATGCACACCATCTCCTGCCTCGACAAAACTAACTACTATTGTTTTATCTTGTGACGCACATGTCAAAGTTTTGCTTTCGCAATTAACCACTGCACGGTACTTTAATAGCCAATCTAACCCGATAATTACTTACGTAGTTAAGTCTGGCACGACGACAAACTCTTGTTCAAATCGTGCCCCACATATATCGAAGTTGACAAAAATCTGTTTTGTGACCGGTTTACTGGCCTTCCCAGTAGCACCGATAATTTTCACTCCTGTTACTGGCATAACAACGATACCAGGTCTGTCTTTCAGTAACTCAAATATTTTCCCAGATGCAGCACTCAATTCTGCACCGGTGTCAATCAACACGTTTAGTTGTAGGTCGTGCATATTAACAGACACTACTATCTGTCTACAGTTGTCCTCGACTGTTTCTTTATTTTCCCACAGTAAATCCTCGTCTATATCCAGGTCATTCCAGAAAAAACCATCCGGCTTTGATCCTAAATCCGGCTTATCTGGCGGCTTTTTCAGCCTCTGTTCACATACAGTTTTAATTTCAACACGTTCGTCCTGAGGCTTAGTCTGTAGCTCCGCCTCCAATACTGAAACCTTTTCTTGTAACTCGTCAACTAGTGAGTGTTGCTTTGCTATCAATTCACTAATTGTCACCTTCGTTGATTCCTCTTTGGTCAGATTGATCTCATCCGCGAATCTACCTGGAGGAATGTGGCCAGTAGTATCTGCAATTACTTCCTCTGGATCTGCGCAACCCACACTGCTACCGTCTGACCGTATAACGTCAGCTCTAACCTCATACACGCTGTAATCTACGTGCTTTTCCATCAATCGTGTCCGGCTATCACTAAAATTCTCGTAATCTTTCTCCTCAATACTTTCACAATGTTTAAACTGGAGTTTTGCGTTGGATGGGTCGGCCACTTCTAACACTATAACTTTCGGTAAAGTCTGCCGGTCGGGGCCAGAACTTTCCGTTACTACTTCAACATCCAACTCTTGCGGTATGAAACCCAACGAATCTTGCTCGTGCTCCCCATTAACATCAGCTATTTCTGGTAAAGTCTGCCGGTTAGGGCCAGAACTTTCTATCATTTCACAAACACTATCTTCCTGCGGGACGAGACGCGGAAAATCCTGCACGCGCTCCCCATAAACATTTCTCCCATACAGGCCCCTATAATCTCTTAGTTCGTCGTATAAGCGACCGAGCTGCCTTAAACAGACCTCATCCCTCTGCATCCACTCGCTCGATGACGGACGTTTTATCCGACATCTGATCTTCTCTCAACACTTGCGAATCATTCTTAAACTCAATCTCCAGTTCCGCTGTGGGTGTTACAGCTGCCCCTTCATAATCGATTTCCGGAACACTGCTTAAATTGTTCTCACTGACAGTGAATGTATTTTCTGCTGCCGTGTCTACAGCTGATCTGCTACTTGTGGGCGCACTCCTTTCTCCTAACAGTGGCACACTCTCCCGCCGTTGATTATTCAATACGGAATTTTCATTACAACGACAACTCGGTTTTCTACTGTTATTAAGCCGCCAAAATTTCTCCACGCCCGGTCGGCCCCTCACCGGCGCGGCTAATGGTTTCCATGTCTCGTCCCAGCAGATACGCTCCCCGGATGCTGCTGAGGCGGCTTATCGCACCCTCTGGTGTTATTACTATTCTGCGAAGTCCGTATCACGCTAGTATGATACTGGTTTCCGTCATTCCTGTTTTTATCCGCATTGTACCGATTGTCATTACGGCCCGAACCATTATTGTTATTGCTGCCATGGTTGCAGTATGCATTATTCCCATGGTTATCATTGTTGTGGTTGTTGTGGTACCCGTTGTTGTTACCACGGCCTCTACCACTGTCGCGATTATGGCGCCAATTGTCCTCGTCCTCAACTCTTTCCAGGAAATCATTGATTGTCTTGTAATTCCTTCCTACGTATCGTTTTGTATCATCTGGAAGCTTCTTGTAGAGTTCGCAGACTATTTCGGATTCCGTGCGGCGATCACGCAAATATTCCAACTTGCGTATCCAACCCTCACAAAACTCCTTCATCGAGCCGCGCGAATTCGCATCGAAGGGCCTCGATACGACAAATTCGCGCCAGACACTTTGTTGTTTTTTCTCTGACGAGTATTCAGTCAGAAACAAATTTTTAAACTCGTCAAAAGTCAGGTTCGTAATGTTGAGGTTTAAGCCCAAACGCTTGGCGTCACCAGCCAACACGTCAATAACTGCATTAATTTTTCTCTCATTAGTCCATGATCTGGGTAAAATTCTTTCACAATTTTTAATGAAATCCGTCGCGTGTATACCGCCTTTTTTCAAGGGGTCGAACCGCTCCTCTTTCGTCAACAATTCCGAACTATGTGCACAGATTGACACACAGCTCTGTTTTTCGTCAAGTTTCTTTTCTAACGCCGAAACTCTCGTAATTACTTGGCAAGTGGTTGTCGCAAGCGTTTCCACTTCCCACTTTTTTTCTTCGCAGGTATTAGCCTGCTTCCTCACTTTAGTATCTAATTCGGATACTAAAGCCTTTAAAGTTTCCACCTTCTGTTGATCCTCTTTTTTCACTAACTGAATTTGTTCCGTCACCTTATTCTCGATGATCGGAGCAACTGCTTCTCCTACACTTTTCTCGATTCTGCTAATTTCGGAATCAAAACGAGTATTTATGCTCGCAATTTCCGCCTGAACGTCTATCATGTCCTGTTTAAGATTACCGATTTCGGTATTAATTACAACAATATCTTCTTTGATTTTATCAACCTTTGTGTAACAACTCCAACATTATTGTTAACAACATTAATAGCTTTGTCCTGATTGTCTAGCTTCCTGTCAATTTTTTCAGACTGAGCTTTAATTTCTGCCGATTGACTCTTGATTTCGGTAATCAAAACATTCAATAAATCAGTTAAATTCCCGCTAACTACCGGTTTTACTTCCGTAGCGGCTTCCTCTTTAATTGTTCCCCCGTATTCGTCATCAAGCGGTACAGATTTGATTTTCGCTTCCGATTCCGAAACATTTTCTGAAGTTTGGAATTCCATTTCTGCTCTTTGTTGCATTTCGGCGGTCGCGTCTTTCATGCTAGCCGCCTGCCCCTGAACAATGGGTTCCGTGGTGCGTGTTTCCCACTGTTCGACCGATTGTTCCGTATCAAAGTCTACCAAATTTTGGTAATTGTTGCCTTCATTCATTTTAATAATTTTCAATATAAATGCCGAAACTCAAATATAATTAGGATTACTCCCACTACTTATTCTCGCTGACGTAACGGCCTGTTCGTAACCAGTACTTTGTTACGAGATTTGTGCAATGCAAAATTCGTGTCCAGAACAACCTCAAATCTGAAGGTTGTCCTGTCACCAGGTCGCCACGTGTAACCTCCTCCTCACTTATCGACCTTAATGACAGTGAAAAATTAAACCGCGTGTACCTAATGGAAATTTGGGAAAAGCAATCGTCACCGAAGTTAATCTGTCGGTAAAGAGAGAGGAAAGGGTTACGTCTAAATTAAAGGAAAAATGCAAATGAAACTGGTGGAAATTAATTTTGAAAAGGGGTACAGTTAATAAAGAAAGTAAATGTGCGGCCGTTACGTTAACAATTAATTAGCGGTAATTAGATATTTGAGATTTGGGGGAAATTACAGTCGCCAGTCCTGTGGACAATTACTATAGTAACTGAAAAAGAAACGTTATTACACATACAATTAGCACTAGATGCGTGGCAACTGAAGGTTGACACGTGTAGTGTGAAAACTGAAAGTTTGTCAGAAGTAATAAATTTCGCTACACTCTGACTTAATTTAGCAAAAGAATTAATAAAACCGGAAAACTGAAAGTTAATTTAGTGACTGAAATTAATAGTGAGATTTGTTTCTGAAGCACATCGAAATTCAGTAAAATACGGTTAGTCTTGGGCTACCTCAACAATCATTTCAAAAGCTACTTGAATCTACGCAATTTAGGAATAAGAGATTTAACTTTGAACTTGAATTAAATGATTCTGAACAATTAACAACAGTAAAATTTAGTACGTACCAAGCTCAGCTGCAGTCACAGGTAAGCTAAAATATGGTAATAAAACTCGCACTCTTAATTTGTGTTTGTGTAATCTAAATATTGTAGCCAGCTATGAATACTTTAACTGAACTTTGAAATTAAAGCAGTGAAATGGAATAATATTATTTTAATGCTGGCGTTTGAATTTCAACGACTCTCGGGTTCATTCCGGAAAAGGAAGGGACCGTGCTTGGTAATGCAATTCGGACAATGAGCAACAAATGTTCATGCTAAGTTGCTGTAATTATAGTTACAAAAATTGAACAGTTTGAAAAGCTGAGGTCTGCCATACAGTTCTAAAACTTTACGTACTTCCGGTCTTCCTTGTTGGTTGATTGTAGGTTTGAAGCCGTCGAACGAGGAGGTGGCGACAGTCACTCATTGTCGGCCGTCGCTGTTGCAGAAGCTGGATGTTGGCGCGCCTTCTTCTCGACACGGTCACCAGGCGAAACGGGCTCTTGATGTGCGCCAGCTAATGCTTCCCGTCCGCGACACCGTGTCAGTAACTATCATAGCTAGTCGAGCGCAATTACATGCTGCCAAACCCCGAAAGCCCGGCAACTCGCGGGAGCGTCACACAACACACCTGCTCAACCGCACTCCTCCAGCCAGACTCTCTCTGCTCTGCCCGCGCTCCACGCGGCAGAGTTAACACTACCAAAGATACTAAACACTTTGGTTCTCCACACGACCTGCCAATGTATTCGCTCGACAGCATAGTTTTCCCCAGGCAAGACCCAGCATAAAACACAAATAATATTTACAAAACAAACCAATCATACATCGACATAGATGCATAAATATATTTATACAAATAGTAATACAATTACAGTATATAAAGGCACAGAAATGTCATATATTCTGGTAATAAAATAAGGAAACAAATTTATAGTACAATAGATGGAAATAGGAGGATATGCATTTCCGGCGTTACAGCCTCTCAACTTGCAAGATGTTGGTAGTCACAGAGGTTGGGATTATTGGTAGTTGGGAGAACCAATGTTTGGCGTTATGGGTCTCCTTAGAGACATAGCTGACGAGGAGGGGAAGAAAACTAGTGTAGACTCTTTGTGCATAGGCCTACCGGGTGGAGTCATTCCAAATGTGGAATGGGTCCTTCCGAATCCCATGAAGAACACAGGGTGCTCCGAACAGCAGGTGGTGACTCACGGCAGTACCAATGATGTGTGTCGTTTTGGATTAGAAGAGATTCTCTTTGGTTTACAGTAGCAGTGGTAAAGGCTGACAGCCGTACTTAGGAGTTGAAAATAGAGCTCACCATTTGCCTCATAGTCGACAGGACCAATTGTGGATCTGTGTTACAGAGCCGAGGTGAGGATCTGAGTAAGAGGCTCAAACGGTTCTGCGATTGCGTAGACCACAGATTCCTCGGCTTGCGCTATAGGGTGGAGGGGTTTCAGGTTCCACCAAATAGGACGGGAATCTATTACACACGGGAGGCGTCTACGCAGGTGGGAGTGGTTGTGTGGCGTGGACTGGGTGGTTTGTTATTTTAGAGGACAGTCTCAAACGGTGCAGATCGAACCTGGGAAGAAAGTAGATCTAACAGCCATCAGCATTACAGTTGTAAACTGTAGTAGCAGTGTTAGGAAAGTACCAGAGCTCCAAGTGCTAATAGAAAGCACTGATGCTCAAATTGTTATAGGCACTAAAGGCAGAGATAAGTTCAGCTGAAATTTTTGCGAAGAACTAACGGGGTTCAGAAAGGGTAGGCAAATATACTGGGCTGTGACGTGTTTGTTGCTGTTACAAGTAGTTTATCTTCTAGCGAAACTGAAGTAGATAGTTCCTTTGAGATAGTATAAGTAGAGGTCATGCTTGGCAACCGTAGTAAAATAACAGCTGGATCCTTTTACCGACCTCCGAACTCAGATGAAACAACATCTGAAACATTCAAAGAAAACTTGAGTTGAATTTCAAAAAGTACCAGATTCATAGAAATACAGTTGCTGGTGATTTCAATTCCCCTCAATATGTTGGCGAAAATACATATTTAAGTCCGGCAGAACGCGTAAAGCGTCGTCCGAAATTGTGCTAAACGCATTCTCTGAAAATTATTTCGAGCAATTAGTTCATGAGCCTAGTTGGATCGAAAACGGTTGTGAAAACACACTTGACCTCTCAGCAACAAATAAACAAGAGCTAATAACGAGCATAAAAACGGATAAAAGGGATTAGTGAACACGGGTTGTCATAGCGAGACTGAATATCGTTAACTCCCAAATTCACGAAAAATAAACGAAGAAAGTATATATATTCAGAAAAAATAGATAAAAATTCGCTTGAGGCAATCTCCATACCTTCCAAATTAATGGCGCAAGCGTACACTGGATGTGGCTTGAATTCAAGAAATAGTATCGACAGCAATTGAGCGATTTATGGCAAATAAATTAACACACAACGATGCTCATATGCCATTGTACACGAAACAGGGCAGACACTGTTGCAAAATCAGCGAAAACGCACGCCAGGTTTAAACGAAAGCAAAATCCCCAAGATTGATCTATGTAAAGTATGCTAGCGGCAAAACACAATCAATGTCTTTTCTGCGCGATAGCAAAGTTAATAGTATCGATGACAATTCTGCTAAAGCAGAGTCACCAAACACAGCCTTCCGAAATTCCTTCGCCAAAGAAGACAAAGTAAATATTCCAGAATTCGAATGGAGAACAGCTGCCAACATAAATAACTTAGAAGTGAATATCGCTGGAGTACTGAATCAACTTAAGTCACATAATAATCTGATCCAGACTCTGTGCAAACTACGTTCGTTTCACAGTATGCTGATGCAATAACTCTATAGGTAACAGCCATATACAACCGTTCGCTCAACGAAAGAACCGTACGCAAAGACTGGGAAATGCACAGGTCACACCAATATTCTAGAAAGGCAATAGGAGTAGTCCTCTAAATTACAAGTTCATATCATTAACGTCGATATTTTGATCGAAAATTATGAATTACCTCGAGCAGTACGGTCTCTCAACACATAGCCAACACGGATTTATAAAACATCGTTCCTCTGAAACAAAACTGGCTCTTTACTCACACGAAGAGTTGTATGCCATCGACAATGGATAACCTATTTCTAGTTTTCCAGACCGCTTTCGACACTTCATCCCACAAGCAGCTTGTAATCAGATAGCGTGATTATGGAGCATCGTCTCAGTTATGGGACTGGATTCCTGATTTCCTGTAAGAGCGGTCACAGTCCGTGGTAACTCACGGAAAGTCATCAAGTAAAACAGAAGTGATTCCTAGTATTCCCCAAGGTATTGTTACAGGTCCTCTCTTGTTCCTGATCTATGTAAACGATTTAGGAGACAATCTGAACAATTCTCTTAGTATGTTTGCAGATTATGCTGTCCTTTATCGTCTAGTACAGTCGTTCCCAACAGGTGGTCCGCGGACCCCCAGGGGTCCGCGAGCTATGCCAGAGGGGTCCGTAAGATGCTATTAGAATAAAAAATACATTAAATATATTTCGTATGATAACAGATTTTTGTTTTGGCCGCTCAATATTTTTTCAATAATGAATATTTCAATGTTTTTTCTACGTACAAAAAAAAAAAAAAGAAAACGTATAAAAAGACTCTTAATTTGGCATTTTTAGGTACTTGATACTGTGATATGACAAGGTACCAACCATGCTCAATGAGGGGGTCCTCGAGAAAATTTTGTTCGGAACTCCTGGTCTAGTAAATTCATCAGACAAAACCAATTTCAAATCGATTTAGATAAGATATTCGTATGGTGCGAAAATTGGCAGTTGACCCTAAATAATGAAAAGTGTGCTAAAAATAATCCATTAAATTTCGGTTAAACGCTAAATCAGTCAAATCTGAAGGCCATAAACTCAACTAAATACCTAGGAACTACAATTGTTCGTCCACTTTTGGAGTACTGCTGCATGGTGCAGGTTCCTCACCTGATTGGATTAACGGAGTACATCGAGAAATTTCAAAGAAGAGCAGCACGTTTTGTATTATCGAGAATAGGGGAGAAAATGTCAAGGCCATCATACAGGACTTGGAACGGACATAATTAAAACAAAGGCGTTTCTCGTTGTGGCGGGGTCTTCTCCCGACATTTCAATTACCATCTTTCTCCTCCGAATGCGAAAATATTTTGTTGACGCTAACTTCAAAGGTAGAAACGATTATCATAATAAAATAAAGGAAATCAGAGCTCATACAGAAAGATATAGGTGTTCTTCTTTACTACTCGCTGTTCAAGAGTGTAATAACAGAGAATTATTGTGAAATGGTTCGTCAAACCCTGTGCCAGGCACTTAAGGGGAGCCGGAATGATCGATCTCCTCCATGTTAATTTTAGCAAATAGAAGGAACATTTTTTTTTTCTAAAACTATAAACATATTGCTTTGAAATTTGGACTACATGTTCAGTGAATATTTCTCTACAAAGTTATTGTGCCATTTAAGAAATACCTATTGGCTTTTGTTTTACAATTTTTTTAAACAGATGCTTATTTTTTTCTCTAAAATTTAGAGCTTTTTCGTCTATAACTCTTGAATTACAAAATATTTTTTTTACAATTTGTTATAAAAGTGAAGGAAATGAAGTAAACAATATTGTGTATAAATTTCATTGATATACTGTTAGCAGTTTTTGAGAAAATGGTCCTCAAAGATGAAAATTTTAATGTTACAGGAAATGGCTTCTAAAGTTTTTTAATACATTCCTGCCCCATATGATAGATAATCAGCATCCTCTTCTTTTTCCAGTGATAGTTTCCTTTTCACCGGTCTTTTCTTCCCTTTTGCTGCATGTTATAGGCTTTTGTCTCTTCTTCCTGCACCTCTTAGTCTTTCTTCATCAATTAGGCGCATTGCGGAAATGGTGTTGCGTCCTGGTTGGAAACCGAAACGTTTCAGCACATCACATTTGAGAATGTTTCCTTCGTTGTATGTTCCCACTGCATCATACACTACAAAATGCAATGTTTTTATCTGTACAAACACTCTTTTGGGAATCCTAATCCAAATTAAATTATTTACATTTTCATTTGGATTCTGTGTTTTCCTATGTAAACACTTTTCCAATAAACTTGGCTGTGATAAATCTCTGGATATGGGCTAAATTACATCAATTACAGCATTTGGCAAACTGTTTTTATGGGCATATTCCTTTCCTGATTGGTACTTACACACTGAGTCATCACGTGTGGGGCACAGTGCATCTTGTGGGTGCTCATTTGTTGATGCAGTAAGAAAAGATTGTGCCCATACTGCTCTCCTCAAATGCTCAATGCTTCTTGCACACCCATAATACCTCTGCAATCTATCAATTGCTTCATCTGTCAATCTTCCTCTTCCTCCAAGGGTCTTACCAACACTAAGCTTCTGGGATTCTAATGTCTGCTTTAATTTGCGCAAGCGAGCCCCCTTGCGCTTCTGCACATGTCCAAAGCACTCCTGTTTTTTAATGTGAATTTCATTGCCATAAGGTTTGAGTTCGTCAACAACTTTATATCCCTTAGAATACCATCTCCTAGATAGTGTATCGTACATTATACCACTCCTGTGATCTGGAAAAAATTGCTTTCACTCCCTCTACTTCCATCTCTCCACTCGTGCTATGAAAATTTTCTTCACAACTTTCACTATGTTCGTCCTTGATATTGCCCTTACATCTACAATGTTATGAGAGAATAGCAACATCAATTACTTTGCAACTGTCTCCACTGGTAGCTGTCACAACTCCATTTAAAGATTTACGACCTCTATGTTGTCACGATCGATCTAAAGCAACAGTTAAATCCCTACAATTCCCTTCATCTGTCAGAACTTCTTCAAATGCTTGCTTCATTGTTCCTTGAGCAATATTATAAGCAGAAGATCCCACCAATTAATTATAAAATCCAGACTTGGTTGGTGGTTTTGACAAGTTCATAATTCCACATAACATTGTCGCTGCAGCACTGCCCTTGCCAAGGCAACGCAAGCCATACACTAGCCTAACATTTATATCATACACCATCTTTCCACTATTACCACTACGAGGGATACTGTTAGAATTAGAAAACGAAGCTTCTGCAGCACATTTGTTACAATTCAATAACATTTTACATGCCAAATCAATGTGTGAAGTTATTTTCAATTCCAGTCCTCTTTCTTTGCAAACTTGGCATAATACGTTATGTTTCAAAATATTAGAGAGCAAGGAAATGTCAATTATTTCATTCACATCATTACTGTCACTCTCATAGTTTTCAAATTTTTCTTTGCTGTCATAAAGATTCTTGCTGGAATAAGTTCTATCACATTCATCAACGGGGCATATTGATATCCACAAACTAAACAGGTCAAATATGCAAAATTAAACAGCTAAATAACACAAAGCAAACTCCACATTTCAACGCACACGGGATAGTGTTTATTTTTACCGATATGAACAGTCATTTGTCACAGAGATAAAGCCATACAACGTTGGAAAACAAAACACTGTCTAATTCCGCAAAGATACCCTGCTTGCAGCCAACGAGGGGCGTCGTCTGAGGTGACACACCAAGTCGCTACAACCGTTTACGCGGCGCGTCAGCTTTGCAGCGATAAATAACACACTTAGAATTCACTTAGAAGGGCGAAACTTGATTTGTTTTATTCAGAAAACTCCAAATAATTTTGTAATGAAAAAATCAAAAAATGTTAATTTTGTCATTTTCATCGTTTTGACTCCCCTTAAGTGTGATCTGTAGAATGGCCATGTAGATGTCGATGTAGATGTAGAAGCTGTTGCATAGGTAACATGTCATCAGTCATAGTCGCTTTCCATTGGCAATAGGAAACACAAATGTAACAGGGCCTAGTATTTACAGAATGAATATTTCACTCTGGTAGATTAATATTGTGTGCCATACCGGGAAAGGCAATGTTCCGCGATCGAGTACTGGTTTGACACGCAGTTCTAATATACTCAGAAGTTTCATATCAGCACACACTTCACTGCAGAGTTCAGAGTGATCGACTCAATGATACCATAGACCGACGAAAATCCTCTGCAAAGCACTTACGCGCGAACTGCAGAGTAGACACGCCGCTGCAGATGAAGATGTTCCTCCAGGTCTGCTAGGCTCGCAGGGTCTACAGGAGACCTGTGAAATACGGAAGATAGGAGACGAGATACTGGTGGAAATAAAGCTATGAGGACAGATCGTGAGTCGGTTGTGGATTGCTCGGTCGGTCCATTTGGAGATAATTCCGTAACGGAAAACTCGCAGTAGAATCTTGCGCCGACGGCATAAATATTACAGTCATGAAAAATAAGATTTATATTCTGGAATTGCTAACTTACTCAGGTACTTCAATTGCAGAAGTAATGACCCAGGTCACGAATTTCGCTTAGGACACAAATGCACTACCAATAGGATGGATCCAGTCTTGTAAAAAATTAAAAGTATTAGGAGCTGAATTCACAATTCACCAAAAATCTGCGAAAAGTCACCATCGTGTCATAAACGGGAAAAAATCTAGGAGCAATAAGAAGGAATATACAAAGGAACACACAAACATAACCGAGTATGACACAGAAAATTCAGCGCATAAATGTCGCACTGCAAAAAATATGATACATGGCACGTATTTCCCCCAGTTGCGACAGAAACCCTACGAAGAATGGGAACAACTGTAAGTTGGTTCGAGTAGAGGCGAAATAATTTCAATATAGGTCGTTACAACGGAATTATGAAAAACGGCGTTTAAAATTAGTAGACATCAGAGTGAAATTCATGGCTGATTTTCTTCGCAGTACGCTATTACATCGCAGCATGAGGAATCCACCGCCCACTAAATACAAAATAAATGATATATGACAACAAAGTAGATGAGTTCCAGTCAATGTTGGCCACATTCGCAGCCAACTTCAACACTTCCGGACGTTTTTTGTAGAGAGCAACTACAAGGAGGAAATCAATCTATAGAAATATCATGCTTAAAAGGATGTTTCAAAAAGAATATATGTCTTACAAAGCATAATATTGTCAAAACTATCGATCTCTGCGCCACGATCAGTTACTGGAGTTTCCGTCGCATGTTACAAAAAGGCTGTTCCACAACAGAAATCATTTTGTGTTCTCGAGTTTTCGAAGTGTAATTCCGCGATTATAGCGCAAAGACGTTTCATGTTTGAGGTACCAAACTGATCCCCCGAATGGATGGAACGTTCGCAGATGCTGTCGACAGTTTGTAGACACAGGATGTGTATGTAAGGGAAAGAGTCGTGCCCCCCTTGTGTTTTCAAATAAAATGTCGCGCGAATTCAAACCTCTTTCCAATGCTGTACTACAAAATCAACTCTTCGTGCCAATAGTGAGTTACAACTGCCGGTAACAGCAATTCTGTTTGTTTTGAGATGCCAGTTGGTTATGAATCTTTATCAGTTACAGGTGTTACAGGCTCTACATCATGACGACAAACGTGTGCCATTTTCAGGCGAGCTTCAGAGTGCTAGCGATAATGATAACACTTCGCACAAGGCATCGTGTTCAGTAAATAAGTGACTTTCCACCTTAATGGGAAAATAAACAAACACAATGTTCGAATTGGGACCTACAGGACACACATGCACACAGTCACCATGTGCGAGCTTCATCCAAAGTCAATGTGTGTTGTGCGATATCCCACCCATCTGTTTACGGCCGATTCTTTTTTATGGAAACACGATTAACAGTCGGCAGTATCTTGCTGTGTTACAAAACTGGTTGTTTCCGAGGCTGAACAAGAACAACTTTATTGTTCAACAAGGCATGGCACCCTCTCACTGGAGCCGCAAAGTGCGTGAATATCTCGATAGAGTTTCATTCAGAAACTCTACCACAGAACCTAGAAGTGTTGAAGAGCCGGATCCTTAGTGCCATAATACAAGTGACGATGGATACCTTACCCGACTATGGGAGCAATCGGAGTATCGATGTGAAGTTCCTTTCGCTGATGGAGGACATTGAACATCTGTAATCTAAACTTGAGAGATTCGAGAATATGTGTCACAGGTTTCATAGATGCATGTCTTACAGTTTAATAAATATATGCGTTCGAAAACATGTATTCTTTTTGAAACACCCTGTACAACAACAAAAAATGGAGATCAGGCATTTGAAGTTGATTCCAGACCGATTCTACTGCTGCCAAGTTTCATTTGCGTAAGAACCATGAACATAGAAATTGGCACTCGTCCGGAGCCATTTAGACTCGTTTGTCTCTCGCTCTACTTGCGAGTGGAACAGGGTAGGAAATGACCAGCAGTGTTACAAGATACCATCCGCCATGCACCTAAGGTGGCTTCCGGACTATGCATGTAGATGTTAACGTAGATCGAAAGCGATCACAAACTGGGAAAAAATGTGGAAAATCTTGCACTATGTACTAACCAACTCTAAAAGTGTGTTCACTGTGGTGTAGAATGATTCACCGGAAAATCAAAACTGCCAATTTCACAAAATAGGCTTATGCCCTATCGTCACGTGCACTAACTCTAATCTAGAGTACAACGTATAATTTAGGTTGTATGTTGTGGAAAACCAGAAGTATGGCAATGGGCTAGGGTATACATTGTCATGATAACTAGAACAGCATAAACATATGCACCACAAATGGTATATTACTACCTGTACAACTTTATTTCCAAAAATTAAATGCAATGCTGTTATCCAGTTACACTTATTACGCCGTTACTAAAAGGGGAAAACCAATGATGGAGAATTATTGGCATGTGTACAACAGAGCAGAATAAGCTAACGCAACGTCTAAAGTGCAAACGCGCTACGCATGTTTCGTTACAGCAACAATTCCGTACTGAGGGAAAATTTAAAACCAGTCGACTTTGTGACAAGGAAGTATATGAATGTTAGTACTCCTCGATTAACTTGCAGCAATTTAAGCTGTTCTCTTAGGTTCCTGCCTAACCACACACTAGAAAATAGCCACACATTCGTAAATAAACAGCGAAATATACGTGACAAGGAAGAATATGAATTTTTATTGCTTGTTTCAGTCGCAGCAGTTTGAGCAGTGCTCTTAGATTCCCGCCTAACCACACAGCCGGAAATCACCACAGATTTGTGAATAAACGGCGAAATACTTTTGACAAGGAAGTATACGAATGTTATTACTCCTTGATTCACTCGCATCAATTTAAGCTGTCCTCTTAGGTTCCAGCCTAACCACACACTAGCAAATCACTAAAAATTTATTTCATCCTTCGTTCTCAGATCAGACGGATTGTAAATAACATTGAATACTGCAGAACATACTTACATTACGTTCATAAGACAGTCCCAGTATGTGTTAACAACCCTAACATGGAAAAAATATTTGCAAGTGGTGCGATGTCAACCTACGCTAACAATTAATCATGCAATGTTTGCTTCCTGTTTTGGTTACCATATTCTCTCTTGAATGCTTATACTGTTGATGTTTTATTAAGCGATGTTCAGTGGTAATGGTGAAGTGTTTGTGATAAATTTTCAATGCTCTGTTACCTTGAAACGGCAAACTGCAAATTATAAAACAAATGTGTTTCATGCTTAATTTGTAAATTGTTGACAATAATAACTCACTCTTGCGAAGCACTCTTATATGAATGTATTAACAGTCGATAAATCATTGTGTTACATATTATTATGGCAATAATTATGATAAATGATTTCAAGAATAACGTGTTTTTTGTAAATCTCCTATACATGTGCCTTAAGCCTTGTGAGAGGCCCGCATCGAACACTAACAAAAGTCGATAGCCGATCATGCAGTCGTCGATACTGCATGTGACGTCAAAATGACGTCACGTTTGTAAAAACTGTTGTGAAATGAGCATTACCCCAAGTTTTCAGTAATAGAATAGACGATACTCCATGGTATACCAATAGTCTGTACAGCAAAACCCGTATACAAGAGTTTCTAGCAGGCAAAGAATAAATAAAAATATAGTAAACACACAAATGTGGCCATATTGAGTTGTTCCCTGTTTTCATGCTTTTCCTTTCTTTGCTTACGTGACAAAAGTCCAGGAAGATTTTGTTTACGTTAACACCACTTTATTTTGCCCGATAACTATTACGGGACAGAAGCCGAAATAATAAAACTTTAAGTCCAAGAGGATTATTGTTCTCGGTAACACTGTTTCTTTTTATGAATAATTATTGTGGAATAGAAAAATGTTATAGGTAACAGTATTACCTGCGAATGGAAAGGGTACTGGGTCTGACTCCCAGCCAGGAACACAGTCGTAATCGGCCACGAAGTTACAAGTATAGGATTTTAGCACTGCTATAATGAATAATTCAAATATTTGCTAATTTTTTATTCTTCCATTAATTTATAGCAGCCACTGATAACCCCTGTTAGTGTGTGTTCAAACTTATGGCTTACTAGGTACTACGCACATTCTGTTTGAGCAGGCCTCCCGCCAGAGATCAGCTAAGTCAAGTTATTGACTTCGTCTCCAGCGCGTTTGATTTATACCCTGTTATATAATTCCATTAAAGATAATTATTTGTTATGTACTGTGACAATAAAGAGTCTTCTCCTGTTCTTGGATACAGTCATAAATGCTAATGTGGAAACAATGTGCAATCAAAAGCAGCTATGTCAATATATAGGGAACTAGTTTCCTTATTTTACAGTCTATTGTGAAGTGCATGGAAAAGCGTACTTCTCGTTGTGCCACATATCAGGATTTCGTTCCGTTCCATTGGCATGTGTAACGTGGGAAGAGTGATTACTTAGATCAGTTCAGTTTTATCTTCACAGTCTCTATAGTTGAGATACTTAGAGGGCTGTAAAATATTCTTGTATTCCTTACTTAACTGGTACAGCCAAGCAATGGATAATATCATATTTAACAAAAAGAATGCAAGAGGGTGTACTTCATAATTCAACTATTGTAGTCTGGGAACTTTATTCTGACTGGCGAGAAATTATCTATGGGATTCCCCAAGGCTCAATTTTACGTCCACTATTGTTCCTCATATATGTAAATGATGTTCCATCTAATATAAAACAAGAAAGATTAATACTTTTCGCAGATGACACTGAAACGTCTCAGTAGGCCCTTTCCATAAGGCTATTGCCTCCAACAACATTGTGTCACCTACTTTTTCACGCTACAAGTAAACAGTTTAGTTCTTCAACCAGCCCAGGAGGACTAAGCAGTAGATGTGAGACAAATTTTATGCCAGCATGACATAAATAAAAACAACCTGTGTCTGATTGTAGCAGCAATTCAATTGATTATGCTCCATATTTTATGTTCAAACTGAAGCGAAACATCCCCTGCCACGTCCTTCCTGCGTTTTACTGTATGTGTGTTCGAATGTGAACGACTGAGTATTTTTGTGTGTATTCTTCTCTGCGCGATAGCAAGGGAGATACTATAGAAGACAGTGCTGCCAAAGCAGAGTTACTAAACACACACTTCCAAAATGCCTTCACAGATGAAGACGAAGTAAATATTCCAGAATTCGAATCGAGAACAGCTGCCAACATGAGTAACAGTAGAAGTAAATATCCTCGGAGTAGTGAAGCAACTTAAATCATTTAATAAAAGCAAGTCTTCTGGTCCAGACTGTATACCATTTAGGTTCCTTTCCGAGTATGCTGATGCATTAGCTCCATACTTAACAATCATATACAACCGTTCGCTCGACGAAAGATCCGTATCCAATGACTGGAAAGTTGCACAGGTCACACCAATATTCAAGAAAGGTGGTAGGAGTACTCCAGTAAATTACAGGCCCATATCGTTAGCATCGATATGCAGCAGGTTTTTGGAGAATATATTGTGTTCGAACATTATGAATTACCTCGAAGAAAACACAGTCTACTGACACACAGTCAACATGGGTTAAGAAAACATCGTTCTTGTGAAACACAACTAGCTCTTTATTCACATGAAGTGTTGAATGCTATTGACTTGGGATTTCAGATCGATTCCGTATTTCTGGATTTCCGGAAGGCTTTTGACACTGTACCACACAAGCGGCTCGTAGTGAAACTGCGTGCTTATGGAATATCGTCTCAGTTATGTGACTGGATTTGTGATTTCCTGTCAGAGAGGTCACAGTTGGTAGTAATCGACAGAAAGTCATCGAGTAAAACAGAAGTGATTTCTGGCGTTCCCCAAGGTGGTGTTATAGGCCCTTTGCTGTTCCTTATCTATATAAACGATTTGGGAGACTATCTGAGCAGCCGTCTTCGGTTGTTTGCAGATGACGCTGTCGTTTATCGACTAACAAAGTCATCAGAAGATCAAAACAAACTGCAAAACGATTTAGAAAATATATCTGAATGATGCGAAAAGTGGCAGTTGACCCTAAATAACGTAAAGTGTGAAGTCATCCACATGAGTGCTTAAAGGAACTCGTTAAACGTCGCCTGCAAGATAAATCAGTCTAATCTAAAAGCCATAAATTCAACTAAATACCTAGGTATTACCATTACGAACAACTTAAATTGGTAGGAACACACAGAAAATGTTGTGGGGAAGGCTAACCAAAGACTGCGTTTTATTGGCAGGACACTTAGAAAATGTAGCAAACCTACTAAGGAGACTGCCTACACTACGCTTGTCCGTTCTCCTTTAGAATAGTGGTGCGCGGTGTGGGATCCTTACCAGATAGGACTGACGGAGTACATCGAAAAAGTTCAAAGAAAGGGAGCACGTTTTGTATTATCGCGAAATATGGAAGAGAGTGTCACAGAAATGATATAGGATTTGGGCTGGACATCATTGAAAGAAAGGCGTTTTTCGTTGCGACGGAATCTTCTCACGAAATTCCAATCACCAACTTTCTCCTCCGAATGCAAAAGCATTTTGTTGACACCGATCTACATAGGGAGGAACGATCACCGCTATAAAATTAGGGGAATCAGAGCTCGTACGGAAGGATACAGGTGTTCATTATTTCCGCGCGCAGTATGAGATTGGAATAATAGAGAATTGTGAAGGTGGTTCGATGAACCCTCTGCCGGACACTCAAATGTGATTTGCAGAGTATCCGTGTAGATGTAAATGTAAAAGTATTTCAGATGTGAGAAGCTTCCTTGGTTTGTGTTCTTATTACCGTCGTTTTATCAAAGAATTTTGTGTCAAAGCCAGGCCACTCCACCAGTTGTTAAAAGCTGATGCTGAATTTATCTGGGGTGGTGCTCAACAAGATTATTTCGATGTTCTGCGAAAAGCTCTGATGACTGACCATGTACTTGGTCTGTATGATGAGAGAGCACCTTCACAACTACACACAGATGCCAATGGATTCGGGATCGGTGCTGTTCTGGTGCAAATTTCGGATGGAAAAGAGAAGGTTGTAGCGTATGCTTGTAGGACACTTACAAAAGGCGAGAGAAACTACTCAACTACAGAAAGAGAATGTCTTGCTGTGATATGGGGCATGTGCAAATTTCGACAGTCTCTCTATGGAAGGCCATTCACAGTTGTTGCAGACCATCATTTACTTTGTTTGCTGACAGGTCTTAAGGATCCAACAGAACGAATCGCCAGGTGGGCACTACGTCTTCAAGAATGTGACATTACCATAGTGTACGAAAGTGGAAGAGAACACCAGGATGCCGACTGTCTCTCAAGAAACCCTGTGCAAGACCATCAAGACTTTGATGAAGATAGTGACTGTCTCGCTGCGCTCCAGGATCTCTCTGCTGAGTTGAAGAAGGACGCCAAGATATCTCAAGTTATGCTTGCCTCAAATCGGTGAGAGTATGTGAAAGGTCAATTTAAGGTAGTTAATGGATTACTTTGTAAGGAAAACCTTGATCCGTTTGGAAAGAGGTGGCTACCAGTGATTCCTAAACACATGCGCTTAGATGTTCTACAGAAATTCAATGACACACCTGAGGCCGGACATTTAGGATTTATTAAGACATACGATAGAATCTGCAAGAGATTTTTCTGGCCAGGTTTATTTAGTAGTGTCCGTCGCTATGTGTTGCACTGTCGAGAGTGCGAGAGGAGAAAGGCAGTTCCTCAGAAACTACCTGGCCGACTCATAACAATTCTACCAGCCGAAACGCCTTTCCAGCGTGTTGGGATTGACCTCCTCGGACGATTTTTAACGTCTGCTAGAGGCAATAGATGGATTATTGTTTGCACTGAGATCTGACACGCCATGCCATTACAAAAGCCGTGAAAACAGCCGAAGCATCCGAGGTAGCCAAATTCATCGTGGAAGACATTGTATTAAAACACGGTGCCCCAAGGTCGTTAATTGCGGATCGAGGGAAAGTTTTTCAATCGAATCTTGTGACAGAGGTAAACCGTCGGTGCAACATTACTCATCACATGACGACTGCCTACCATCCGCAAACTAACGGGCTTGCTGAACGCCTTAATAAGACCTTGGCCGACATGCTATCGATGTTCGTCAATGTTGAGCAGAGCAACTGGGATGAGGTGCTACCTTTCGTGACGTTTGCCTACAACACCGCCAAACAAGACACCACAGGATTTACGCCATTTTTCCTGGTGCATGGGCGTGAGGTGACTACGACGATAGACACTGAGTTTCTGTTACATCTTGATGACGTGGACGACAACTACATCTGCCAGGTGTTAACCAGAGCTGAGGAAGCTCGGCAGTTAGCTCGACTCCGCACACTGCAGGCTCAAGAAGACGATCGCCCAAGGTGTGACGCGAGCCACCGCCCTGTTGTCTACCAGCCTGGTGACCTCGTCTTGATCTTCACTCCTGTTCGGAAGGTTAGTCTCCCTGAGAAACTCCTCAAGAGCTTCTTTGGACCTTATAAGGTTGTAAGACAGTTGTCTGATGTTACTTATGGAGCGAAAGATTTCGACCCCGATACAAGACGGCGAAAGATCAGAGGTACGTTCCACGTCCTTCGAATGAAGCCCTACAAGAATCCTGCAACTCAGGGTAAATTCGAAGCTCCAGCGACAGGCAACAAGCGAAAGGTGAGGAAGAGCGTAGTAACACAAGAAGTTCCAAGAAGATCACTGCCAGGGCGAGCATCAGTCATTGGGAGTCAGAGTATGCAGGACCGATGACTCGTTCCCTGACTAGAACGACGTAACACCGAGACGCTGCTGGCGAAAGGAGGGAGCAATGTGGCAGCAGAAACTGAGTGGCACCGTGGTGTACTGGTTATAACAGTAAACTGTTGCATGCAGGGTTGTGAGTTCAGAACTCGCATCAACTGCACAATTTTAATTTCTATATTCGTTTCGAGTACATTCTAGAAGTATCCACAAATGACAAGAATCATTGTACTGGAATGTTCTGTAGCTGTATATATACTGTATGTGTTCTGGCCGGAAGCAGTTCGCTCTGCGCTCCTGTATGTGCAAGTACTGAATAACCCTCCGTTAAATGAAGTTAGTGATCGTCATTCATCTAATTACACCTTCTTCTACGTGACAATATTATGAAGTCATTCAATAAAACTAAGTCTATGTGGAATGGTGTGTAGGATCTTATGGGGAAGAAGACAACGCACACAATGGCAAGAACGTCACTGACCCTAGGGCAGCTGGAAACAGCTTAAATTCTTAATATGCAACTGTTGCTAGAAGGAAAAATTTGGTAATCCACATAATATAACATGGAAATATCTTCCATCTATTGAAATAAATAATGTATCCATGTTCCTCAGTCCAATAGGCCCAACACAGCTCCTAAATAGCATTAATTAACTGAAGAGTAATTATTCAACTGGTATTGATGATATTCCAGATTGTATTACAAAATTAACAGGGAGACAAATACTTTCTCCTTTATTGGACACATGCAATTCATTCTTATCATTTGGTGTCTCTCCATAGCAACTGAAAATAGCAGAAGTAATAACCGTATATAAATAAAGGTGATCATCAATGTATGGGTAACTAAAGACCTGTATCGCTACTGTCTGGGTTTTCGAAAATCATTGAAAAAGTGTTCCTTTCACAACTAACTACATTTTTCGACAAGAAGAAAATGGCTGTCAACGTGACATGGATGTCAACATGGCTTCAGACTACAGTGATCAACTGCAGCAGCCACTTTCAGTCTGATGGACTACGTCTTAAATGCAGTGAACAACCACAGATATATCTCAGGTTTATTCTTGGACCTAACAAAAGCTTTTCATGTGATTGATAATTCTGTGCTCCTGAAGGAATCTTGAACAGTGGGGTCTAAGAGGTGTGCCAAATCAGTTGATTAAATCATATTTAGATTATTGCTCTCAGTTAACTGAAATTAAGTACCTGGAAGAAAATGAACACCTTTCAGAAACATGTGGACTAAGTCACGGTATAACACAGGGCTCTATTTTAGGTCCCTTTTTTGTTATACATTAGTGATTTCCCATCACATGTTGGGGATTCTGAACCAGTACAGTTTGTAGACGACACCAGTCTATTAACTGAAGGGAATAAAGAAGAAAATATTACTCCATCTGCAAAAGATATTGCGAAAGAAGTGTGTGGACGGTTTACCAGAAACAGGCTAATAGATAATCATCAAAAACCGGTTCTCATGAGTTTCCACACTGATAAAAATAAAAATGCGGCACAGCCCTTAATATGTATAGATAACCAAACATTAGTGCTTTCAATGAAACTAATTTCTTGGGATGCATATCCAGAAAAATCTTAAATGGAGCATTCATATCATACCCTTAAATTCAAAACTAGCACAAATGAGCTATGAAGTAAGAATTCTTTGCAACAATACCAGTGTAGAAACAGTTAGGGCTGTATACGTTGCTCGTGTACATTCAATACTGAAGTATGGTATGATTTTCTGGGGAAATGTGCACCAGGCCATGACAGTTTTCAGGAAACAAAAGGCAATTATACGAATAATGAAACAAGTGAGCAGCAGAAAACTACGCAAACCTTTCTTTAAAGATGTAAAGATCTTACCCCTTCCCTGCATTTATATACTGGAAGTAGTCATGCATGTCAAAAAAGGATACTGAGAAAAGAAAACCTTTTTCATGATTACAGTCAGACAGTGACATACTTGTTCATCACTGTGACACCATATTACGCCAAAAAGGTGTATATAATGCAGGAACAAAACTATACAACAAATTACCAAGATATATAAAATCTCTTTCTGAATTACAGAGCTTCTGTGGCAGCCTACCTTCTGAAAAACTGCTACTATTCAGTCTCACAGTATCTTATGCAAGAACAAATGTAGTTTGTATCTTTCATTGTAGAAATAAGTTACAAATGTACAGTGTTTAAAAGAATTTGTAATTATTAACTATATAGATTATGTATTTGTATAGATTATATTTGTATATAATATATATTTGTTATAAAACTTTAAATAATGTATGTTTGATGTTTGAAAAACCAATAGATAAAAAGGTTTTCTGTCCAATATCCTGTGTTCGATGTATGTACTGGAAAGGAAATTTATATGGACAAAAATAAATAAATAGAAGCTTGCATGTCGTGACAAAAAGGCAGGAAACTTACAACAATAGTACTGTAATCAATCCAAGCGCACATATGCAATAAAATAAAAGGAAACAAGGTTCTTAAAAATATCGCTTTTCTGTGTATGGTCTCACCCTCATTTTTATAAAAAAGACATAACGTATTGAGTTCTGCACATCTGGTGGTACGACACGAAGTCAAGTGTAACACAAGGTGAGGAAATAATGAGAAAGATAGAAACTTCGAAATTCTTAGGTGTCCATACAGATGAAGATTTCAATTACAAAAAAACACATTTTGCAAGTCCTAAAACAACTTAATACAGATACATTAGCAGTTAGAATTTTGGGTATAGACAAATCAGTAACTCGATATATTTTGCGTATTTTCATTCACTGACGTCATATGGAATAATGCTTTGGGGTAACTCATCCTTAAGAAAGAAAGTCTTGACTGCTCAGAAGTGTGCTCTGCATCATTTTGTAAGCGTCTGTTCAAGGAGTTACGAATTCTGAGAACTGCCTCGCATTATATTTATATGAAATCTGTTGTAAATAATCCACTGTGATTCAAAAGAAACAATAATGTGAGGTACATAATTACAACACCAGAAGGAAAATGACATTCATTACTCCACATCACGATTGTCTTTAGCACAAAAGGGTTGCACAATGCCGTAACTAGACTTTTTCATAACTTACTGAGTGACATAAAACGTGTGTCAGCAAAGTAACATTCTAAAATGAAGGAAAATGACATTCATTACTCCACATCACGATTATCTTTAGCACAAAAGGGTTGCACAATGCCGTAACTAAACTTTTTCATTACTTACCGAGTTACATAAAATGTGTGACAGCAAAGTAACATTCTAAAACAAACTGAACAAGTTTCTCCTTGACAACTCTTGCTGTTCCATAGCAGAATTTCTGTTATTGTAATGTGTATATTTAATAATAATTATAATAATGAAAAAATAACAAAACAAAAAACTTATAAATGTTCAGTATGTCGCCTCATCTATAAATTTGTTTGCGACGTGAAAGTAAAATGATTCGTTCCATATTTTTAGGTTTTATCGCACAGGTTATCCATGAAACATGAAACTAACTAATTAATTAACTTAGAAATCCGTAAATAGGATGTCCTGGGATAAGTGGCGAGTTTCTTTAAACGTAAGTGTCTCTTGTAAAATCAGCTTGAAACTAACTTCTGAATGTAGTGTGGCTGAAAGATTTAGGTTTTGAGAGCATTGATGCAACATGCTGGAAATCTTCCTTACAGTCTTTCAATTTTTTTAGCTTTTCTTCCTAAAAATTAATTTTATGTCGTTTCTTGTTCCAGTCGCACGTCACTACAAACGGAACAAAAGAGACGGCTTCAGCCCTTTTATAAAGAACCTGTAAACTCTTTCTCTCCTACTTCTCACTCCCTTTTTCTTTCTCTTTATGTATATATATTTCTTCGACACACAACACACAATTACACATACACACACACACACACACACACACACGCACACACACACATTCTTTCACTGGGCCAGCTTCTTTGACACCAAACAGGAAAAGAACCCAAGTACGTGACTTGCACGCAACAGGGTGAGCCTGGCAGATTGCTTACACCGGACTTCTTAAAATTCTGTGCCGGTCCCAAAAGTCCAACTCGGAAATAAGTTGTAAACCGCCTGTTGCCCTGCTCTGTAATGGCCACCCTGCAAGCTGGTGCGTCCTCCACGAACTTCCTCACAAAAAGAGCACCATAGAGACCTTCGACCGCAGAGATCTTGCTGTCGTACAAGCTGTTAACACACAGTTTTTTTATTAAATCAATATTTGTGCACAGTGTGCTGCCCTCTTCAGCATATCAGCTGTAACATTTACTGGACGAAACAGAAGACGGTGTTCTGATATGAAACCAACCAAGTATGCAAAAGAAGGCTAGAAGTTATTCATCATCTTACTACGAACGTGTGTTGATTTAAATTGAAAAACAGCAGGGAATGAAACCGAAAAGTAGTTTTACAGTAAAACAAAAACGAAATAACAACCAAAATAAAGCCAGTCTGATTGAAAGAACACATCATGGCTATCAACCCGTCTGTCAACATTAGTCGAGCAAAACATTATGGACTCAACCGAAGATTAGTCTGAGCCCAGCAGATGTGACTAAAGTTATGGCGAGCACACAACAGTCATCTGGCGGCTTCTGAAGAACTTCCACCTGGAGGTGAAA
The DNA here is from genome assembly GCF_021461395.2 of Schistocerca americana. Classification (NCBI taxonomy): domain Eukaryota; kingdom Metazoa; phylum Arthropoda; class Insecta; order Orthoptera; family Acrididae; genus Schistocerca; species Schistocerca americana. The sequence goes on along the minus strand of NC_060125.1, from coordinate 525,067,439 downwards.
AGACATGGTGGAGATGGATGTCGCTGAATAGACGTCGCCAGGAGTGGCTAAATCTACAGCTGAAAGGGTGACGTGGATCTTTCTGTGTAAATCAGCTATTTGTCACGTGGAAAACTTCCCAAAAAATTTGCAGCAACCAGAAGATTTTATCGGATGCCAATGCAACTTAGTACATGTAGACACCATCAGCGGGCATGTAAATGATTAGGGTTGCAGTTTTGTGTGACAGGTAGACCGACCACCCGAGTACATTAATGTTCTACATCTACATCTAGATGGCTACTCCGCAAATCATACTTAACTGTGTGGCAGAGGGTTCATCAAACCACATTCACGATGAAACTTCCTAGCAGATTAAAACTGTGTGCCGGACGGAGACTCGAACTCGGGACCTTTGCCTTTCGCGGGCAAGTGCTCTACCAACTGAGCTACCCAAGCACGACTCACGATCCGTCCTCACATATTTACTTCTGCCAGTACCTCGCCTACTACCTTCCAAACTTTACAGAAGCTCTCCTGCGAACCTTGCAGAACTAGCACTCCTGAAAGAAAGAATATTGCGGAGACATGGCTTAGCCACACCCTGGGGGATGTCTCTAGAATGAAATTTTCACTCTACAGTGGAGTGTGCGCTGATATGAAACTTCCTGGCAGATTAAAACTGTGTGCCGGACGGAGACTCGAACTCGGGACCTTTGCAGAAGTAAATCTGTGAGGAAGGATCGTGAGTCGTGCTTGGGTAGCTCGGTTGGTAGAGCACTTGCCCGCGAAAGGCAAAGGTCCCGAGTTCGAGTCTCCGTCCGGCACACAGTTTCAATCTGCCAGGAAGTTTCATATCAGCGCACACTCCGCTGTGGAGTGAAAATTTCATTCTAGAAACATCCCCCAGGCTGTGGCTAAGCCATGTCTCCGCAATAACCTTTCTTTCAGGAGTGCTAGTTCTGCAAGGTTCGCAGAAGAGCTTCTGTAAAGTTTGGAAGGTAGGAGACGAGGTACTGGCAGAAGTAAATCTGTGAGGACGGATCGTGAGCCGTGCTTGGGTAGCTCAGTTGGTAGAGCACTTGCCCGCGAAAGGCAAAGGTCCCGAGTTCGAGTCTCCGTCCAGCACACAGTTTTAATCTGCCAGGAAGTTTCATATCAGCGCACACTCCGCTGTAGAGTGAAAATTTCATTCTAGACACACTCACGATAATTCTCTGATATTCCATTCTCGAACAGCAAGTGGACAAAACGAACACCTATATCTTTCTGAGCGAGCTCTGATTTCCCTTATTTTATTATGATCATCGTTTCTCCCTATGAGGCTCGGCGCCAGAAATATCGCAATCAGTGGAGAAAGTTAATGACTGAAATTTCAAGAGAAGATCCCCCCGCAACGAGAAACGCCTTTGTTTTAATGATGTCCACCCCAAATCCTGTGTCATGTCTGTGACACACTTTCCTCTATTTCTCCATAATGCAAAACACGTTGCCCTTCTTTGAATTTTGTCGATATACTCCATTAATCCTATCTGGTGAGGATCCCACACAGGGCAGCAGTATTCTAAAGGAGGACGAACAAGCGTAGTGTAGGCAGTCTCTTTAGTAGATCTGTTGCATCTTCTATGTTCTGCCAATAAAACGCAGTCATTGGTTCACCTTCCTCACAACATATTCTGTGTGTTCTTTCCAATTTAAGTTGTTCATAACAGTAGTTCCTGGGTATTTAGTTGAATTTACGGCCTTTAGATCTGACTGACTTATCGTATAATCGAAATGTAACGGATGTGCAGAACTATAGACCTATATCTCTAACGTCGATCAGTTGTAGAATTTTGGAACACGTATTATGTTCGAGTATAATGGCTTTTCTGGAGACTAGAAATCTACTCTGTAGGAATCAGCATGGGTTTCGAAAAAGACGGTTATGTGAAACCCAGCTCGCGCTATTCGTCCACGAGACTCAGAGGGCCATAGACACGAGTTCACAGGTAGATGCCGTGTTTCTTGACTTCCGCAAGGCGTTCGATAGAGTTCCCCACAGTCGTTTAATGAACAAAGTAAGAGCATACGGAGTATCAGACCAATTGTGTGATTGGATTGAGGAGTTCCTAGATAACAGAACGCAGCATGTCATTCTCAATGGAGAGAAGTCTTCCGAAGTAAGCGTGATTTCAGGTGTGCCGCAGGGGAGTGTCATAGGACCGTTGCTATTCACAATATACATAAATGACCTGGTGGATGCCATCGAAAGTTCACTGAGGCTTTTTGCAGATGATGCTGTGGTGTATCGAGAGGTTGTAACAATGGAAAATTGTACTGAAATGCAGGAGGATCTGCAACGAATTGACGCATGGTGCAGGGAAAGGTAATTAAAACTCAATGTAGACAAGTGTAACGTGCTGCGAATACATAGAAAGAAAGATCCCTTATCATTTAGCTACAAAATAGCAGGTCAGCAACTGGAAGCAGTTAATTCCATAAATTATCTGGGAGTACGCATTAGGAGTGATTTAAAATGGAATGAACATATAAAGTTGATCGTCGGTAAAGCAGATGCCAGACTGAGGAAATGCAATCCGAAAACAAAGGAAGTAGGTTACAGTACGCTTGTTCGCCCACTGCTTGAATACTGCTCAGCAGTGTGGGATCCGTACCAGATAGGGTTGATAGAGGAGATAGAGAAGATCCAACGGATAGCAGCGCGCTTCGTTGCAGGATCATTTAGCAATCGCGAAAGCGTTACGGAGATGATAGATAAACTCCAGTGGAAGACTCTGCAGGAGAGACGCTCAGTAGCTCGGTACGGGCTTTTGTTAAAGTTTCGAGAACATACCTTCACCGAAGAGTCAAGTAGTATATTGCTCCCTCCTACGTATATCTCGCGAAGAGGCCATGAGGATAAAATCAGAGAGATTAGAGCCCACACAGAGGCATACCGACAATCCTTCTTTCCACGAACAATACGAGACTGGAATAGAAAGGAGAACCGATAGAGGTACTCAGGGTGCCCTCCGCCACACACCGTCAGGTGGCTTGCGGAATATGGATGTAGGTGTAGATGTAGATGTAGATTCCTTTTAGCACGCATGTGGATGACCTCACACTTTTTATTCTTTAGCGTCAACTGCCAATTTTTCGCACCATACAGATATCTTGTCTAAATTGTTTTACAATTGGGTTTGATATTCAGATGACTCTATTAGACGATGAACTACCTCATCATCTGCAAACAGCCCAAGAAGGCTGTTCAGATTGTCTACTAAATCGTTTATATAGATAAGGAACAACAGAGCACTTATAACAATGCCTTGGAAATGTCTGGATTCACATCTGTTTCACTTGCGACTTTCCGTCAATTCTACGAACTGTGACTACTTTGACAGGAACTCTCGAATCCAGTCAGGTAACTGAGACGATATTCCATAAACGCGATATCTTACTACAAGCTGCTTGTGAGGTACAGTGTCGAAAGCCTTCCGGAAATCTAGAAAGAGGGACTCAATTTGAAATCCCTTGTCGATAGCACTCAACACTTCTTGTGAGCAAAGATCTAATTGTGTATCAGAGGAATGATGTTTCCTAAATCCGTGTTGACTATGTGTCAATAGACCGTTCATAATGTTTGACCACAATATATGTCCCAAAATCCTGCTGCATACTGACGTTAATGATAAGGGCTTGCGATTTACAGGATAGCCCCTAATGCCTTTCTTGAATATTTGTGTGACCTGCGCAACTTCTCAGTCTTTGGGTAATGTTCTTTCGTCGAGCGAGCTGTTGTATATGATTGTTACGTATGGAGCTGTTGTATCAGTATAGTTTGAAACCAACATAATTTGTATACATCCTGGACCGGAAAACTTGCTTCACTGCTCCAACGATATCCACTTGTAGGTTAATCATGTTTTCATGTGTTCTTGATTCGAATTCTGGAATATTTACTTCGTCTTCTTTGGCGAAGGAATTTTGGAAAACTGTGTTTATCAACTCTGCTGTAGAAGCATTGTCATCGATAGTGTTTCTGTTGCTACCGCGCAGAGAAGGCACTGATTGTGTTTTCCCGCCAGCATACTTTACATAAGACCAGAATCTCCTTGGATTTTCTGCCAGGTTTTGAGACAAAGTTTTGCTGTGGAAACTGTTATAAGCATCTCGAATTGGGGTCCGCGCTAAATTTCGAGCTCTGTGAAAGATCCCCAATCTTCGACTTTCTGCGTTCATTTAAATTTGGCATGCTTTTTCGTGTTTCTGTAACAGTGTTCTGCCCTGTTTTGTGAACCATAGGGTATCAGCTCCGTCGTTTGTTATTTACTATAAATCTCTTAGTTGCTGTCGACACTATTTCTTTGAATTCAAGCCACATCTGGTCTACACCAACAATGTTAACTTGGAAGGAGTGGAGACTGCCTCTCAGGAACACGTCAAGCGAATTTTATCTGTTTTTTTTTAATAGATATATTTTTCGTTCATTTTTGATGTATTTGGGAGTGACGATATTCATTCTCGTTACGACAATCATGTGTTTACTAATCACTGTATCCGTTTTCATGCTGGTTATTAGCTCGGGTTTATTTGGTGCTAGGAGGTCAAGTGTGTTTTCACAACCGTTTTCTGTTCGATTGGGTTCATGAACTAACTGCTCTAAATAATTTTCAGAGAATGCGTTTAGTGAACGATTTCGGATGGTGCTTTATGTGTACCTCCGGATTTAAATATGTATTTTCGCCAACAAATCGAGGATAAGTTGAAGCTTCCATCAACTGTAATTGCATGAATCGGGTATGCGTTTGAAATTAGACTCAAGCTTTCCTTGAACCTTTCAGCAATTCTATCATCTGAGTTGGGAGGTCGGTAAAAGAATCCAGTTATTATTTTATTCCGGCTGCCAAGAATGACGTCTACCCATGCTAACTCACATGAAACGTCTACTTCAATTTCGCTACGAAACAAACTACTTCTAACAAATAGAAGCACACCACGGTCAACTGTATTTAGCCTATCCTTTCTGAACAGCGTTAGGTCCTTCGCAAATATTTCGACTGAACTTATCTCCGGCTTTAGTGCCTATAACGATTTGCAGCTCGGGTACTTTTCCAACACCGCTACGACACCTTACAACTGTCATGGTTATGGTTGCTGGATCTAAGTTCTTTCCATGTTCCACCTTCACCCTTTGAGACTGAAACCCTTTTTATGACTCCCCGAGGCTCACTAACCTAGGAAACATCCCAGTTCATGCCACACATCCTCCGCTACCCGTGTAGCCGCCTCCTGCATGTAATGGACTCCTCATCTGTTTAGCAGTACCCCAAACCCTACAACTCTATGGCACAAATCGAGGAATCTGCAGCCTACATGGTCCGTCTGAGCCACTGATTCAAACCCTCCACCCGACTCTCTGTCAGAAATCCGCAGTCGTTCCTGTCGACTATGCTTCCAATGGTGAACTCTGCTTTCATTTCACAAGCAAGACTGATAGCCCTTACCTCTGCTGCTCGGAACCAGAGAAAATTTGTTCTAATCCAAAGCGATACACATCATTCGAACTGACATGAGCCACCACCTGCTGTTGGCTGCACCCTGTGCCCTTCACGGTACTCAGAAGGACCCATTCCACATCTGGAAAGACTCCACCCGGTATGCACATGGAGTGCCCAGTGGCTCTCTTCCCCTTTTTGGCAGCCATGACCCTAAGGGACAGTAACGTCCCTAACATTGGAGATCCCAACTACCAATAATACCATCCTCTATGAGCTGCCAGGATCTTGCAGGCTGAGAGATTTCCTTTGAAACAGGACAAGCGACTGCATCTAGCTGATGGACGTCGTCAGATACAGAGAACACATGTAACCTGTTTGTCAGACTAACTAGGGAGGCCTTATGTTCAGCCTTCCCAGGAATCCTCTCACAGCCTGCCTCACCCTGAGGCTGGATGTCCATTGAATCCCTATGCCTGATCCACAACAGTGATGGATATCCACTGCAGCCTCAGGCTATGAAACTGAGGCGAACACTGCCTGGAGCTGAGAGAGAAGTGTGACAACTCAGTCCACACCCCCACGCAGCAATAACAGCTCCTATCCATGCTAAAGACGCTGGAGAACTACATTATACAGAAAAACAAACGTCTATTCATACTCACTACAGAACCCCATTCTAGACCTTGATGAAAAGTTAAGAACTGTCTCTAATAAAATAGATTGACACGCAGCAATTCAAAAGCTATACTACCAAAGCACAGAGATGAAACTATATAATTCTCTCCTAGGTAGTAACTTGTAAAATATCACAAAATAGGTTACTTTCCAACACAAACTAAAACGCGAGAACTGTATCTATTAAATATTAAATTAACATGCAAAACTGAACTACCAAAGCACACAGATGAAACAATACATGGTAATGTTTTTCACAGTGTACAAATTCTAAGGACTTATAGATGAGAGGACACAGAACAAAAAAGGTCTAGTGATCTTATGTCCAGGAACTCATGGTTTCCATGCTAGACACCATTTGTGCAGTCATACATAGTTACAGAGACAACAGTCTAATATGCACTGTACGATGCAGCCACAGTTGCAGTATGTGTTGAAAATGGTTTCCATGTGCCTCAAAGCATGTGTGAACAAGCTGTAGCAAATTCTGTCCCACACGTTCACATTGGCCAGGCTGCATCCAAATAGTGTCAATGGCAAAATCAATACGCTGCTCCAGTGTCTCCACATTTGCAATGGGCTCTCCATAAACGACACCTCTGAGATGGCCCCATAACCAGAAATCGTATGGCTTGAGATCCGGTGAACGAGCAGGCAACGCAGCTGGATCCCCTCGTCTGATGCATCGACCAGGGAAGACGCAATTGAGATGTGTCCAGACATAAACACCGGAGTGGACTGGAGTACCATCATGTAGCTGCCACATAACCCTTCGAATCATCAATGGAACTTCTTCCAGCAAGGGAGGCAAAGTTACTTGCAAGAAACGCCGATAGTTCCGGCCTGTTAGGCGACGTGTAAGGAAGACTGGTCCCAAAATACAGTCGCCTATTATCCTGGCCCACACATTCTGACTGCACCGACGCTTGCAATTTGCTGTCACGATACCATGGGGATTCTGCACACTATACCATAGATGACTGTTATGAAAGATGAAGATACCACTCTGTGTAAAGGTCGTCTAATCTGTGAATAGGGTGTATGACTCAAATCCTGAAATCGTGATTGCCTGGTGAAGAAACCAGTGACACACAAAGTGTCAAGGGTAGTAACACTTGTCGTGAAGAATGTTTTACTACATGGTCGTGTGGCTCACCCTGTACTGACGGCCCATTGCCTGGTACTGACACGGCAGTCGGCTTCTACAGTGTTAATCACATTTTCCTGCAAGTCTGGTGTCCGAACATTTCGGGTACTTCCTTCATGATTTCCTGCTTCCTGAAACGACACTGTCTGAGACAAACGGTGAAATACTGAATGCTGTGTTTGTTGTTGGCGGTGATAGGTCTCCTGATACAATCTTGCTGCCCGCCAACCATTCCGTTTGCCCTTCCGTAAGTAAACACCATGTCAGCAAGCTCTGGATTCGAACACGGATCCATTGTGTACAACGCTGAATCACATCCACTGCAAGGTGAGTCAGCAACAGAAGTGAATCGGACTCAACATTACCAATGACTATATCGGGAGAGGGCACTAGAGCATGATGTATGGGGAACAGTATCACTCTCTAGGAGGGAACCATGCATACCATAACTGTGGCTGCATGGTACACCACGTATTAGACCACAGTCTCTGTAACAAAGTATGAGTGAACAAAAGGTCTCTAGCATGCAAAAAATGCATTTCCAGATATAAGTTCATTACACCTTTTTTGTTCCATATCCTCTCATCGATCAATCGCTAGGGTTTGTACACGGTGGAAAAAATCACCCTGTATAATTCGCCGCCCTTGGTTAGGAACTCTTAAATGACTCAAAACTGGTTACTTCCCTGTTGCTGCTCTGTCTTGGCTGCTGCCTGACGGACTACTGCCAACGAGCAGACACTAGCTCTCGAAGCAAACTAACAAAGGAATATCGACACGAGCTATGAAGCTCTACCGTTGCTAGTCTTTAGTGCCGTTATCAGGTCTGGTGGGGTATAGAAGAGGCGTGAAGGGCATCAGATATTGAGTGATCATTGTGAAAGATATGGAAGTGCCCTGTAGTCATGTGAGACGGCGCTAACAGTACCTGACACAAGCTGAAAGCACTCCCATCGTGGATATCCATTTGGCCGGCAGATCGCATCGTGCAACATCCTGAGTTTTCGGCCATTCGGATGCGCGAATGGATCGATGTTTCCGATCGATCATATCTACCACAAAGGATGACAGCCATACTGTGAACCAAGCACATCATAACGTCGTCACATCTGCGTCTGTTAATCAAGTGTGAGTAATGGATTTCTTGCAACATTATTTGTCACCTTATATCAATGGTGAAAGATTAGCAGCAGCCGGACTAGGGAACTACCTTCCCAAGTCTGGACGCCATGAACACCGCAACGCTGACCTGTATTTGGAGTAATGCAGTGATTGGGAAGCACAAACTGCTTATGATGGAGTCACATCGTGTTGACCAAAGAACTGCAGTTTTACACTACCCTAGATGACCATCATCAGCGAGAGTGGCTGTAACATGGAGAGAGACCCACTCAAACCAATGTTTTGCTAGAGACACAGCGGTTTTACTCCTGGCATCATAGCATAGATCGTCCGGTAGATCTTCAGGTTACAACTGGTAGTAACTGAGTAAAATCTGCCAGGATAACTGTACGTCACGGGCCTCCTGTGTCCTCATGCATTACCTCTCAGGTGACAATATTGTGGTGTCACTTTTCAACAGGTTAATGCTCGTCTACACATTGCACGTTTCTCTAAGAACTGTTTATGAGATGTTAAGTTACTCCCATGGCCAGCAAGATCCCCAGACCAGTCCCCAACAGGACGTGTGGGGCCAGCTGAACATCAGTCCCATCGCAGTGCAAAAATCCGGGCAACCAAGGACCAGTTACAGCAGTTATGGGCCAGCTTACCTCATCAGAGAATACGACTTATTCGTATTTTTTTTTATTTTTTCCGAGATAAAGTGTTTCGTTTTTAAATTTTCTATACTACTTAAAGAGTGTCGTTGTATGTTATGTAAATGTCGTGTTTTGCTATACCATTTTTGATGTTTCTGACACGAATGTATAAATCTTTGTGCATCTGTGAATTTAAAATCAGTTATTCAATAACATTTCGTACTGATCGACTCCGTATACTGTAGGGTGCTTGGGTCCTGGTTGACATGCTATTCACTAGATGTTCGAGACGTTGAGGATCAAGCCTTTCACCTTCTTCCTTAGGTCATCCAGTTTGTGGGGTGAGTTTCTGTAATGACGTCTTGCATGAATCAACTGATCAATTGGATTAATGTCTGTAGATGCAGCATGTTATTTCATTTGTTTGATTCTTAGAGGGAGATGTCCATAAAGTGGGCGTGTTGTGATCGTGCATTATCATCTTGAAACACGAACGCATGGCCGAAATGTTGACTGTAGATGTGGACAATAGCTTGGAGTATCCTGTCCCAATAGTGCACAGCCCTCAAGCCATGCTCGATAACGATCAGAGATGTCCAAAATATGTACATGATACTGGCCCAATAAATGAGTGACCCATGTCCTTGATGAACCCATATGTCTGTGGGCTTGAGACATGCAGTGGCATCTGTCCTCCTCCGCCTTCTTCTATGATGATTGTAAGGTACAAGACAAATCCTGTGCTCTTCAGTCAACGGCCATTGATCCAATTTCAATTCCAGCAGTTCCTTTGCCCACCTTCTTCGGCGCAGCATGATGATGTGAGGCTCGCACATTATCTGACTAAAGGTATTCGAGCACCTATTAGCGGACATTAATGTGGGATGTGTCGACTTTTTGCCTTTATGACGGCTTTAACTCTGCGGGGAACACTGGAGGAATGGCGAGCCATTTTTCCTCAAACGCGAAACCAGAGAAGACGGTGATCCTGGATGCTGAGTTTTGGGGCGAAGTCGACATTCTAACTCACTCCACAGGAGTCACATTTGGTTCAGGTAGGAACTTTGGGCAGGCCAGTCCCTTTCAGGCACGTTATTGTCCAGAAACCATTGCCTCACAGACGTTGCTGTATAACTTGGTGCATTTTATGCTGATACTGTCATCGTACCCCAACTGTTCCTCTACTTCACGTACTACACAATGCTGTAAAACGTGATCATATACTTCCGCATTTACCGTTTTATTACTCACAATACGAGGACCACACACTAATGATGAAAAACACCTCCAAAGCATAACACCATCTCCTACACACTTCAGTGTTGGCTCTATGCATGGTGATAAGATCCGTCTCCAGGCATTCTCCAATCCCAGACCCTTTCATCAGATGGCCACAGCGTAAAGCGTGGTAAAGTGGCTGCTCTCTTTGCACCACCTCAGGCGACGGTTAGCACTGACTGCAGAAATGTGTGGCGTTTTAGGAGCTGCTCGAGCATTGCACCCCATATTTTTTCGCTGCCTGCACACAGTCATTGCTCTAGTCCGACTTGGGCACTTGGGAACATACGAGGGATTGCTTCTGTTGATTCCATGCGATTTTTTACAACCACCCTCCACAGTGCTCGACAATCCCCATGTGTTAGTACATGAGGTCTCCCAGGCGTTGGTGTAGCTGTGATTGTTCCTTCACATTTCCACTTCACAGCCACATCACCAACACTAGACTTGAGCAGCTTCAGAAACGATGAAACTTCAATGACATATTTGTTCTCTGGTGCCATCCATGACTGGTCCACATCTGAAGTCACTGAGCTCTCCTGGTTGACCAATACTGTCAATCTTTACCTGCAACCAATGCGCATGTGTCATTTCCTCGTAGCCACCTACCTCTACCCCATATATGTTCATGGCCAATAATGCACATAGTTCAGTGCGTCCCAAAGAGGATGGGATCACAAACAAATTGCTGTTCCCGTCCGTGAAACACATGTTTTAAATGTTTTGATTCAACCCAACTGAAAGGTGCGTTAAATGATAGAAATATGTTGAAGTAATGCCAGAACATCACATTGCTTGGCTTTTTCTGGGGAAAGGTTACGTTTATTGCCTGCAAATTTATGTCACGTACTAAGGTACGCAGTCTCATCGATCTGTACAAAATAGAAGCTTCTAAGTAAATGCAATCGACCAGTACGCCAGTTTACTGGTCATGTTTCTGATGTATAAAACTCAATTATTGACCGCTCTAAGTACCTTGCAGTTGACCTAGGACCTTAAGATTTCGCACGAGATGAGATGTAGCAGCCACATTACACGAGAAAACGCCAGATCTATTAACTTGTACTGAAAATGTAAGAAAACGACCCGTATTTGACATTTATTGTCACATTGACGTAAAGCCAGAACATCATATTGCTTGGCTTTCTCTCGGGAAAGGTTACATTTATCGGCTAGAAATTTATGTCACACATTAAGGTACCCAGACTCTTTATTCTGTACAAAATAGAAGATTCTAAGTAAATGCAATTGACAAGTAAGCCATTTTAAAGGTCATGTTTTGTTTATCAAAACTCAATTTTTGACCGTTTTAAGTGCCTTGCAGTTGACCTAGGACCTTAAGATTTCGCACGAGATGTGATGCAGCAGCCACATTAGACGAGAAAACGCGAGAAGTATTAATCTGTAGTAAAAACTTAATGCTAGAACATCACATTGCTCTCATTTCTATCGGGAAAGGTTACATTTATTACGGAAATTTATGTCAAGTACTAAGGGACCCAGTGTCTTCGCTCTGTACAGAATACAAGATTCTAAGTAAAAGCAATCGACAAGTCCGCCATTTTACAGGTCATGTCTTGGTTATCGAATAGTAAATTATTGACCTGTTTAACTGTCTTGTAGCTGACCTAGGACCGTAAGGTTTTGCACGAGAAGAGGCTTAGCAGCCACGTTACACGAGAAAGCACCAGATCTATTAATCTGCAGTGAAAACGTAACGTCTTCGCCATTTTCGTATTGACGTAATTCCAAAACATCAGATTCCTCGCCTTTCTCTCTGGAAAGTTTACATTTAACGTCGCGAAATTTATGTCACGTACTGAGGTATCCAGTCTCTTCGTTCTGAACAAAATAAAAGATTTTAAGTTAATGCAGTCGAAAACTAAGTAGTATTACAAGTCATGTTTTGGCTATCGAAAATTCAATTATTGACCGGTCTGAGTGCCTTGCAGTTCATCTAGGACCTTAAGATTTTGCACGAGACGATTGTTCGCCTTTCTCTCGGGAAAGTTCACATTTATCGGCTGGAAATTCATGTCACGTACTGATCTATCCAGTCTGTTCGTTCTGTGCAAAATAGTAGCTTCTACATTAAACCAATCGTCAAGTAAGCTGTATTAAGGGTCATAGTAAAGTTAACGAAAATTCAACTATTGACCAGTTTAAGTGCCTTGCAGTAGACCTATTACCTTCCGATTTTGTACTAAACGTGGTGAAGCAGCCACATTACACTAGAAAACGGGAGAAGTATTAATTTGTAGTAAAAATTTAAGAAAAATCTACTGTTTTTGGCATTTGTTTTCGTACTGACGTAAGGCCAAAACATCACATTGCTCGCCTTTCTCTCGGGAAAGTTTACATTTATCGGTTGGAAATTTATGTCCCGTACTGAGGTATCTAGTCTGTTTATTCCGTGCAAAATATAAGCTTCTAAGTTAATGCAACCCACTACTAAGCTATATTATTTGTGATGTTTCAGTTATTGAAAATTCAATTATTGATCGGTTTAAGTATCTTGCACTAAACCCAGGAGCATAAAATTTTGCACGAGACGACGTGTAGCTGCCACATTACACGAGAAAATGCGAGAAGTATTAATCTGTAGTAACAACTTCAGTAAACCTCCAGTTTTTGTGATTAGTTTTCGTACTGACGTAATGCCCCAACATCACGTTACTCGCATTTCTCTCTGGAAATCTTACATTTACCGGTTGGAAATTTATGTCACGTACTGAGGTGTCCAGTCTCTTCATTCTGTACAACATAGTAGCATCTAAGTTAGACCAATCGAGAAGTAATCCGTATTAACGGTCAAGTTAAAGTTACCGAAAATACAATTATTGACTGGTTTATGTACTATGCAGTAGACCTAGGAACTTACGATTCTGCACGAGATGAGGGGTAGCAACCACATTACACGAGAAAACGCGACAAGTCTTAATTTGTAGTAAAGACTTAAGAAAAACTCCCGTTTTTGTCATTTTTTTCGTGCTGAAGCAGTGCCAGAACATCACATTGCTTCCCTTTCTCTCGGGAAAGTTTACATTTATCGAATGGAAATTTTTTTCACTTATTGAAGTATCCAGTCTCTTCGTTCATTAAAGCTTCAAAGTTAATCCAATCGACAACTAATCCTTATTACAGGTCATCTTTTGGTTATCGAAAATTCAATTATTGACCGGTTTAAGTGTCTTGCAGTTGACCTAGGACCTTGCGATTTTGCACGAGACGAGTTGTAGGAACCATATTATACAACAAAACGGCAGAAGCATTAATTTGTAGTAAAACCTTAAAAAAACACCCGTTTTTGCAATTGTTTTCGTACTGACGTAATGTCAGAACATCACATTGCTCGCCTTCTCTCGGGAAAGTTTAGAGTTATCGGCTGGAAATTGATGTCACATACTAAGGTATCCAGTTTCTTCGTTCTGTACAAAAAAGAAGCTTCTAAGTAAATCCAGTTGACAAATATGCCATATTACATGTAACGTTTAGGTTATCGAAATCTCAACTATTGACCGGTTTAAGTGCCATGCAGTTGACCTAGGGCCATAAGGTTTTGCACGAGACGTGGCGTAGCAGTCACATTACATGAAAAAACGCGAGAACTATTAATTTGTCGTGAAAACTGAAGAAAACGTACCGTTTTTGACATTCGTTTTCGTACTGACGTAATTCCGGAACATAATATTTCTCGCGTTTCTCTCGTGGAAGGTTACATTTATAGGCTATAAATTTATGTCACTTACTAAGGTATGCAGTCTCTTCTTTCTGTACAAAATAGAAGCTTCTAAGTTAATGCAATCGACAAGTAGTCTAAAACCTTCCTTCGGTCCCTATTTAAATATCTCTCCTGGTCAAGAGTGTGGAGGAAGGAGCGGTAGAGGCGATAGGATTCACGAAGGAGAAGGAGAGCCTTTGGGGGCACGGGTAGGCAGTGAGGGTGGGTGGCTTTGGTAGGGATATGGGTCTCTATGGCGTCAAACATTGTCTGGTGAAGGAAGGCTGTGGTTCGGGAGATGTCATCAGGAGATTTGAGAGTAAGGTCGTGGCATTTGTCCTGGGTATGTATGGAGTGCTGGTAGGCATTCAAGTTGGCACGGGAGTAACCGTGGGCAAGTTTAGGAGGAACATCCAGGCTAAGAATAGGGTGGGGATGGTGATCAGATAGTGAGGAGGACGGGGAAGTGGTCACTGCCAATTAGGTCAAGGACTTCCGTGGTGATGCCCCCAAGGAGGTTGGGAGAGGCTAGGATGACGTCAGAAGTGGTCTTGTATTTGGGTCGGGTGTGCTGGGGGTAAGGAACCAGGTCTCCCTGGAGGGTGGTGATAAGCCAATGCCACCAATTGAGTTCGGCAGCAGCACAGCTGTGGATATTGAGGTCTGTGGCAATCATGTAGGTGGAGCAGACGCTGTCAATGTGGGCTAGGAAATCGTATGGGATGGGGTTACGAGGGCAGATGTAGATGGTGGCACACATGACGGTAAGCATGGGGAAGAAGAGGGTGAGGGTGAGGTGCTCAATAGGATCGTTGAGATGATGTTGTGGCCAAACAGGGAGGTGCTTGAGGTGGCCAATCGCAACCCCACCACATCCCAGTGTGTGCAGGTTATCGGTGCAGTGGAGGGTGTAAGGGGTTGTGGAGACAGACATATGGGTTTGGTGGAAGATTTCATTTAGGATTAACGCATACACACAGTGTCGATTGAGGGTGTGGAGGAGAGGAGTTTGAGGGTGGCCAGGGAGCAGATATTATGGTAAAGCATACTGTAATATTGCCACACCATGGTAGGGGAGATTTAGACAAGGGTGGTGAAGGAGGTGAAGGTTGCTTGGTTGTGGGAGTAGTTGGCATAGGTGGTGAGGTGGAAGATGGAATAGGCAGTGATGGCGATATGGGATAGGGTTTGGGGGCGTTTGGAAGGGGTGGATGTTTTATAGGACAATGGTGATAAAGCAGATGATGTCCTCTGCAGTAGGATGGCGGAGCAAGTTGCTGGAGGGACAGTGAGCTCTAGGGTGATGAGAGGTAGTTTCCCTTTACATTTAGAGGAGTAGGTAGGATGGGTTTCATTATAGTCACTACAGGAGGGGGGAGAGGCGAGGTTGGGGCAGTTCTTCAGGTAATGGGAATCTTTGTAGTGGGGACAGGTAGGGAGGCTCTTGCAGGAGACAGTTATATGGTCGTTATACTTTGTGGCTGTCAGTAGGTAGGATGGGTTTCATTACAGTCACTACAGGAGGGGGGAGAGGCGAGGTTGGGGCAGTTCTTCAGGTAATGGGAATCTTTGTAGTGGGGACAGGTAGGGAGGCTCTTGCAGGAGACAGTTATATGGTCGTTATACTTTAGACATCTTTGGCAGCTATAGGATTGGAGTGGGGGAATGGGAACGGTCAACTTTGTGATGTCTGTTATAGATTAGTGCTCCCTCTGTAAGTAGCTGGTCAATGGAGGAGGAGGATTCTGTGAATAGGTGCATAATGTAATTTGGCCTAACATCATTAAAGATGTGATGGGTTAATCGGATTTTAATGTCAGGATGGGAATTTTGTTCCTCCAGCACCTCAGGCTCTGTGATCATTGGGCTAAGCTTCCTGATCACAGCAGTGAAGGTTGGCGGATGTCAGGGAGGTTGTGACTGTCAGGGAGATGATGGGTTGTGGTAGGGGGTAAGGGTGCCTCATGGGCCAAATTAGATATGCAGAATTTTGGAGAGGAGAATGATGTGGAAGCAAGCATTGGAAGATTTAATAAGAACTGAGTCCTTTTGAGGAATGAGAATGGAGAAAGGGGCATTGGGGAAAATATTTACAGATTGCCAGGGAGAGGATCGAGTCCTTTTGAGGAATGAGAATGTAGATAGGGACATTGGGGAAAATATTTATGGACTGCCAGGATAAGGGTGCGGGTATTGAGGAACTGAGGATCAAGATTGGAGAGGTCGAAGGTGTGGATGGAAGGAGTTGAAGGTGTGGGGGCCAGGTTCATGTCCATGGGGGTGGGTGGGTCACAGGGATCAGGGGTTTTCTTTGTGGAGAGGGTGTGGCAGGGTCAGCATTAGGGCATTTAGTAGGTTCCTTGGACAGGCCATGGTGGGAAGGGGCTAGGGGATAGGTTGGAGGGGCTGGTGTCATGGAACAGGTACTCCCCGAAGGGTGGGTGATGCATGGGGTGGGGCCATGGTTGTGGCAGAAACTGTGATGTCGTGAGCATAAATCCGCACCACTGGGGAACCTGTTGCAGGTGGCGCAGTGAGTGGTGGGAAGTCTAAAAATGGCGATGGGGTGACAGCTGAAGGGGATGACGAAGTGGGGGAAGTGACAGCCGAAAACAGCACAGGAATGGACCGGACAGGGAGGGTAGGGAGGACAGGGATGTGGCCTGCAGAAGAGCTCCATGTGATTGTGGTTGGAACAGCTGAGGGGGAGGTGAAAATGATGGAGGTGGTAGGGTGGGACATAGCGGAAGTGTGCAAGTGGGAGATAAAGTTGGTGACAGTGATGGCAATGACGTCGAGAAACGGCGGCGGCAGCGAGGACAGTGGCGGTGGCGAAGGATGGTGGCGACGGCAGCAGCAGTTGCGGCAGCGTTGGTGATGAGGGAGCCCTCAGCAGGAAGGGGAGGGCTCGGTGCGACTCGACTAGGGTGGGGCGGTATCCCCTCCGGTAGGTGGTGAAGGCAGTCTGTCGAAATGCTCTGTGCAGCGGCACTTGACGGTAGGGACGGCGGACGGATGGAGGGCTGGCGGCGGCAGACAAATACACTCCTGGAAATGGAAAAAAGAACACATTGACACCGGTGTGTCAGACCCACCATACTTGCTCCGGACACTGCGAGAGGGCTGTACAAGCAATGATCACACGCACGGCACAGCGGACACACCAGGAACCGCGGTGTTGGCCGTCGAATGGCGCTAGCTGCGCAGCATTTGTGCACCGCCGCCGTCAGTGTCAGCCAGTTTGCCGTGGCATACGGAGCTCCATCGCAGTCTTTAACACTGGTAGCATGCCGCGACAGCGTGGACGTGAACCGTATGTGCAGTTGACGGACTTTGACCGAGGGTGTATAGTGGGCATGCGGGAGGCCGGGTGGACGTACCGCCGAATTGCTCAACACGTGGGGCGTGAAGTCTCCACAGTACATCGATGTTGTCGCCAGTGGTCGGCGGAAGGTGCACGTGCCCGTCGACCTGGGACCGGACCGCAGCGACGCACAGATGCACGCCAAGACCGTAGGATCCTACGCAGTGCCGTAGGGGACCGCACCGCCACTTCCCAGCAAATTAGGGACACTGTTGCTCCTGGGGTATCGGCGAGGACCATTCGCAACCGTCTCCATGAAGCTGGGCTACGGTCCCGCACACCGTTAGGCCGTCTTCCGCTCACGCCCCAACATCGTGCAGCCCGCCTCCAGTGGTGTCGCGACAGGCGTGAATGGAGGGACGAATGGAGACGTGTCGTCTTCAGCGATGAGAGTCGCTTCTGCCTTGGTGCCAATGATGGTCGTATGCGTGTTTGGCGCCGTGCAGGTGAGCGCCACAATCAGGACTGCATACGACCGAGGCACACAGGGCCAACACCCGGCATCATGGTGTGGGGAGCGATCTCCTACACTGGCCGTACACCACTGGTGATCGTCGAGGGGAGACTGAATAGTGCACGGTACATCCAAACCGTCATCGAACCCATCGTTCTACCATTCCTAGACCGGCAAGGGAACTTGCTGTTCCAACAGGACAATGCGCGTCCGCATGTATCCCGTGCCACCCAACGTGCTCTAGAAGGTGTAAGTCAACTACCCTGGCCAGCAAGATCTCCGGATCTGTCCTCCATTGAGCATGTTTGGGACTGGATGAAGCGTCGTCTCACGCGGTCTGCATGTCTAGCACGAACGCTGGTCCAACTGAGGTGCCAGGTGGAAATGGCATGGCAAGCCGTTCCACAGGACTACATCCAGCATCTCTACGATCGTCTCCATGGGAGAATAGCAGCCTGCATTGCTGCGAAAGGTGGATATACACTGTACTAGTGCCGACATTGTGCATGCTCTGTTGCCTGTGTCTATGTGCCTGTGGTTCTGTCAGTGTGATCATGTGATGTATCTGACCCCAGGAATGTGTCAATAAAGTTTCCCCTTCCTGGGACAATGAATTCACGGTGTTCTTATTTCAATTTCCAGGAGTGTATAACGGCAGCGACGGCCGGCACACAGACGGCGGCAGCAGCAGCAGGGGCAGGGGGCTCTTCCAAATGGATTGATTCCACCCTGAGTGTAGCCCAGAGTGTGTAATGATCTTACTTTGAACGGAGGGGATCAAACCGTCGAGAATCTTGAGACAAACATTGTGTGCAAAATAAATAGCATATCTCATCAGTACAACATGACATGTTCGAAGCATTCCGACCACAAACGATAAAAAATTCAGGCTTGCACACAAGAACACTTGATAACAAACCAGAAAGTAGGTTCATTTGTAGCTTGGGTGACGACTGTCGTTTACCTTTTTTCCTTAAACTAGATAATTATGAAAAGTAAGCAACTGCTTTCTAGTGCATAGCCATACTACAGGGACCTTGATGCTTGATGTCAACAACAGATGGCTGTACAAGAGTTTGGCTTACGCCTACTGGTGAATTATGCGATCTGTCGTAGGCTTGCACAAACAACAGGTGGGTACTACCATATAAAGCGCGAGCACATCGACTGCTTTTTCTGCCGCGTGATTTGTGTGGAATGTTTCATTATCCCTGATATTTTTTAGAAATGTTCTTCACTGTATACCATAAACATAGGCTAGTTTGGCCCTAGAGTCCTTCTTTGGCCCAAAAGCAAAATAAAATGAAACACATTCTATTGAGCGATTTGTGGCAGTATGTCAAATGGGTTGGTTCTACTAGATGGTAGCATCAATTAAGCTGCCTGATAGTTCAAGTGATTCCCCAGTTTGCCGCAAGGATGCAGCACCACAAGTTGTGTGTCTAGTATACACACGTGGAATTTTAACCTTAAAAACTTCTTCCTGCAGAAGACGTATTTCTTCAGGAACTTCTAAAGTAAGTATTGTTTCTAGAACACTTTTTAGTTGTTTATGTCATCTTGTAGTTATACCCTGTAAACATAACGTGTCTTCCCATTTTCGTATATCTTTAAATCAGTTCTGGTAACCTGTAAGATACGACCTACTTTGGCCTGGCTCTTTTTTTTTTTTTTTTTTTTTGGGCCAAAGTAGGCTGTACTTTTATAAACCAGTTATTTTTAGCGGTAAATTTCTACAATTAGCTTGCAAAATGGATACCAGTAGTGAATATATTTCTATTGCACATGTTTGGTTTTAGCTTGTTCAAGAAGCCCTACAACTACACTAGTCTTCCTGGGCATGGGAGCCGAAAATATGCTGACTACAGCAACGAACATCTCCAAACTTGTTTAGAAACCATCAGATCTGGTGAAATGACGCAAAGGAAAGCTGCTGAACATTTCTGAATTACCCCGAAGCACTATTAAAAACAAGTTGAAGAATGCATTTTCACTTTCCCCAGGCCATCCTAAAGTATTTTCGCAAGAAGAAGAATTAGCCTTTGCTATTCATGCCGACAAAATGTATGGACATGGTTTCCCACCAGATGAACTCGATTTGAGGTACATCATAAAATCCTAACTAGACAAGGGAAGACTGTATAATGTTTTTGCAACAATGTTCCGGGTCGTGCCTGGATTACGTCATGCTTGAAGAGACACCCTCAGTTGACAGTCAAGCCTAACATCAAACGAAATCGAACTCAGATTGACGAAAAAATAACAGAGTGCATTGAGAATCTGAAAGAGGTGGTCAGTGAAGTATCGCCAGATAAAATTCATAACTACGACGAAACGCGTATGTCAAATGACCCTGGAAAGAAAAAAGTGATTTGTAGGAAAGGCTGCAAGTACCCAGAATGGATAATGAATTCCACCAAATCTAACATAAGTGTGACACTGCGATAGTGCCAATGGTGACTCGTTGCCTTTTATGTTATATATAAAGGAGAGCATTTATGGAGTACGTGGACTGAAAATGGCCCTGAAAGGGAGCGATGTAACAGGACAAAACAAGGATGGATTGATGGTGCAACTTTTGAGGACTGGTTTTCAACTCATGTACCTCCTGTTCTAAAAAAGCAAGAAGGCAAAAAAGTAGCCATTGGTAACAATCTCTGTTCACATATAAGTGTGAGTTCTTAAGCTTTATGAAGAGAACAACATCTAGTTTGTCTGCCTACCGAACTCTTCGCATTTAACACAGCCACTGGATTTGGCTTATCTTAAGCCTCTCGAAATGAAATGGAGACAAGTTCTTACAGAGTGGAAGCAATCAGACAGTGGCAAAGCTGCGTCCACGTAATCGAAGGACATTTTCCCAAGATTGTTAAAAAAGGACTTAGACAGCACAGAGTCGAATGTGCGGAATAATCTTTTGGCTGGATTTAAAAAGGCTGAAATCCACCCGAACAGCAAAGCAGAGGTTGTCAAGCGATTGCCATCATACAATGCTTCTGTTTACCTTGATTTAATAGGACAGACATTTATCAACCACCTTAAGGAAAAAAGACAAGGGGTTGTTCAGCCATGAACAACAAAATGAAAACTGGAAGTCCCTTCCACGAAAAAGTATATCTTCAATTGAAATTCTTCAGTACCAACAAAAACAGCAGACCGAAATAGACGATAAAATGAAAGGAAAAGAAGCTTTGAAAAACCAAAAAAACAATTTAAAAGGAAAAGAAGAAAATAGAAGAAAAATAAAAAAATAGATGGAAACAAAAAGAAAAGGAGGGGTAAAAGAGCGGAAAGCCTTTCATCAACAGATGATGATGATGATGATGATGACGACAATTTCAGCTTAGTGTTCTCATGTCACAGGCACCTGGTTTTTTCCAGCAGCGAAGAAGACTCTTTTACTGTCAATGAACAAGATAAACCAATTAACTTAGACGATTCAAGACCCAGCTTCCCAACTGTAAATGCTGAAGACCCAAAAGGAAGCAATGAAGACATGAAGGAACTTGTAGAAAAGGACAAATTTGTTGTTATTCATTGGAACGGACTCTAATTCCCGTGGTTGGTGCTCTCTGTGGCAGGTGAGGGAGCGACAATGGACTGTATGGCACCGACCAAGAAATTTTGGAAGTGGCCCCAAGAAAAGAATACGTTATTTTGCCAGTGATGTGACATTGTAAAAGTTATTCAGCCACCAAAGCTCGTAAATAGAGGCCTTATTAAGGTTGATTTCATTTAAACATAAAAATTCCTTTTTTGAAAGAACATAAACTTTTTTAAAACTTTTTTTCACTTTGGCTTACCTAAGTATTTTTAACTTGGTGTAAAATTTTACTACCATCATTAAATAACGTGTGTTTTTAAATACCCAGGTCTTTCTTTCTCACTTGCTTTTATACCACGCTTTTTCTATCGAAACACTGACTTGGGCCAAGGTTACCCAATCCATAGGGTAACATAGGCCCGAAATTAAAAATTAAAAAGAATTGAAAAAATTAGGACAAAAAGTGTGTAGCATCTAAAATATAAGATGTTATAGTTGTATAAAAAGATTACCAGAACTTAAATTAATTAAAAAATGATTTGTTTGAAGGTTAAATCATATGAAATTATTCAAAATTGGGCCAAAGTAGCCTGTGTTTATATTCCAATGTCTGACTGACTGACTGACTGATTCATCATCACACAGTCAAAACCACTAAGTAGAACAAAAACTTGAGATTTAGAGAGGGTGTTGATCTTATACTGTAAGTGTCGTTTGAGAAGGAATATTTCGAAATTCCACGACTAAGGGGGAGAAATAGGAAATGAAAGGATTTATGAAATGTGTAGCTAATAACGCTATTTTGAAGCGAGACATTCGTAAATTTGAATCTGTTTTCTCAGTCAGAAGTAGAGAAATATGTGTTTCAGTATTTTTGGAAATTTTTAACTGTATGGGGTGAAATAGTGTGTGAAAGGTTTATTTGAAGGTAAATAATTATGGAAGAACTATTGAAGTATTTTTAAGCTACATCTAGGAAATTTGGTATCTCACTTCAAGGTTACAAATAATAAAATATGTGTTTCAGTGTTTTTGGAAGTTCAACCCCTGAGGGGATGAAATAGAGGATGAAATGTTGAAATATTTCATTATGAAAGCATTCTTAAAGCTAAATATATGAAAACTTGAATTTGGCTACTCGGTTAAAATACAAAAAAAACGTGTATCACAGTTTTTGAAAAATTCAAGCAATAAGGGATTGGAATGTGGGGTGAAATGTTTTATGAAAGTAATTCACTGCGAAAAGATTTTTAAGGCTATATCTTTGAAAATTGGTATTTGACTTGTCAGTTAGATACGAAAAAAAGTGTTACAAGGCTTTTGGAAATACAACCTCCTAGGAGATGAAATACGGGCATACTGATTCACTGACTCATCATCACCCAGCCGAAATTGCTAAGGATAGAACTTTGAAATTTGGGGAGGTGTATATCTTATACTGTAGACATCATTTAAGAAAAGATTGTTCGAAATTCTACCACTAAGGGTGTGAAATATGGGGTGAAAGCTTTTTGAAAACATGTCGCAGTTTTGAAGCTAGAACTACAAAACTACGAAAATTGGCATTCTGGTCAGAAATAAAAAAATACGGGTCACAGTATTTTCGGAAATTCCTCCACTAAGGCTGTAAAATAATGAGTGAAACTTTTTTTGAAAATAGATCATTATTAAAGAACTGCTAAGGCATTTTTAAAGCTGCATCTATGAAAATTGATGTTTGCCTTTTAGGTCAGAAGTAAAGAAAGGTGATTCATTGTTTTTGTAAATTTAACCCACTGATGGAGTGAAATAGGAGGTTAAAAGTTTCATGAAATATTTCACTGTGAAATCATTTTTACAACAAAATCGATGAAAATTTGAAGCTGGCTTCTCGGTTATGAATAAAAGAATACGTGCGTCATTGCTTTTGAAAATTCAACCCCTAAACGGTGTGACATGTTTCTGAAAATGTTTCATTATAAAAGCATTTTCAGAGATATATCCGGAAATTCCTATTTGGCTACTCTGTTAGAACAAGATATCTGTTTCATTACTTTCGGAACTTCGATCCTGAGGGGATGAAAGAGAGGACGAAAAATTTTAAAAAAATATTTTGTTATATTAAAAAATTTTAAAGCTCCATCTATGAAAACCGGTATTTCTCAGTTAGATATAAAGAAATATGCATTAGGGACAGAAAGATTCTACGGAAATATCACCGCAAGAATACAGACGGCTTGATTAACAGAAACCTTGGATTCCAGCTGTCGGGATCGCTTTTTGGTCGTAAGTACATTCAGTAAAAGACCATACTTCAATGGCGTTAAATACCGTGAAAAGTTAAGAAGGTGTTGCAGTTTATGAAAGACATATAAAAACGATTAAAGAAAAAAAGGTCTGTGGAGAACATATGGTCTACGCAAGTGAAGAAGTGGATGCTAAGCTGGCTCTTTATGCAAATGAGTTGGTCAGTTTAAGTTGCGAGACATGTCATGCAGCAGGAACCAAATCCTATAGTTGTTACGATTGGCTAAACGAAGGATTTTCCAGACTCACGGGAAATCACTTCTACAAGTGGCTGAGAATCTCTTAATGAATAAAAATTCTGTACTGAAGATTCCAAGGTGGGAGCGACGAGATTCCTCTTCCCCCTCCCCACCCTGTTGTTATCCTCAGCTGTGAAACTATCTGCAAACAAGAGAACGGCCCTTGAAATTGATCACTTCAAAGTTTTAAGCCCTGTTCATTCCGGATATCGATTATAAAGTGTTTATCCATATATGAAACCTGAGTACGTAATCCACGGTGTTCTAGCGATGTGACAAAGTGCAAAATTCTTAGAACACACTTACGGACAATGCTCAGGGCAAACATCTCATTCAGAATGGTCTAATTGTATTTTTTTAAACGTGTACGTGTCTAGACTGTAGGAGCTGAGAGGTTTTTTAATCAGTTCGTTACCAAAGTTTCTACAGCCCATTGTTCTAAGCTATATAACGGCCGCCACGGGACTCTCTCAGCTGGAGACACATGGCTCAGGTAGAAAACTTGCAACATGCATGCAAACGTAATCGCTGAAAAAGTTGAATAGGAACGTGTGCAGGCTGCCGAAAGCAGCATATTCAGCTCAGCCAGATCGGCTTTCTTCGTCAAGAAGAACGGAGCAATTGCCTCCAGGTACAGTTAGAGTTAGAGGAAGGGTTGACATATGGTCCTGGAATTGCAGACTAAACGTAAATAACGAAACTACATTTTTGGTAAAATTTGGTTGAAGCAAAATTCTTGGTCCGCCATATTGGATTCGCCATTTTGAATATTGAAAATCTAACTTCAGATTCGTGTTCAGCGACATCAGAAATATATATAACACGTAGGTCATGAACTAATAATACAAATAACTGCTCCCCAAACTTTAAACAGAATTTTTTTTAGAAACGAATGTTTCAAAACGACATGCGACATAAAAAACTGTTCAATCTATTCTATCTTTGACCCTGAAAAGTCTTGGGAGCTTATACCTAAATATACACTACTGGCCATTAAAACTGCTACACCAAAAAGAAATGCAGATGATAAACAGGTATTCATTGGACAACTATATTATAGTAGAACTGACATGTGATTACATTTTCACGCAATTTGGGTGCATAGATCCTGAGAAATCAGTACCCAGAACAACCACCCCTGCCCGTAATAACAGCCTTGATACGCCTGGGCATTGAGTCAAACAGAGCTTCGATGGCGTGTACAGGTACAGCTGCCCATGCAGCTTCAACACGATACCACAGTTCATCAAGAGTAGTGACTGGCGTATTGTGGCGAGCCAGTTGCTCGGCCACCATTGACCAGACATTTTCAGTTGGTGAGAGATCTGGAGAATATACTGGCCAGGGCAGCAGTCGAACACTTTCTGCATCCAGAAAGGCCCGTACAGGACCTGCAACATGCGGTCGTGCATTATCCTGCTGAAATGTAGGGTTTCGCAGGGATCGAATGAAGGGTAGAGCCACGAGTCGTATCACATCTTAAATGTAACGTACACTGTTCAAAGTGTAGTCAATGCGAACAAGAGGTGACCGAGAGGTGTAAACAATGGCACCCCACACCATCATGCCGGGTGATACGACAGTATGGCGATGACGAATACACGCTTCCAATGTGTGTTCACCGCGATGTCGCCAAAACGGATGCGACCATCATGATGCTGTAATCAGAACCTGGATTCATCCGAAAAAATGACGTTTTGCCATTCATGCACCCAGGTTCGTCGTTGAGTACACCATCGCAGGCGCTCTTGCCTGTGATGCAGCGTCAAGGGTAATCGCAGCCATGGTCTCCGAGCTGATAGTGCATGCTGCTGCAAACGTCGTCGAACTGTTCGTGCAGATGGTTGTTATCTTGCAAACGTCCCCATTTGTTGACTCAGGGATCGAGACGTGGCTGCACGATCCGTTACATCCATGCGGATAAGATGCCTGTCATCTCGACTGCTAGTGATACGAGGCCGTTGGGGTCCAGCACGGCGTTCCGTATTACCCTCTTGAAGCCACCGATTCCATATTTTGCTAACAGTCATTGGATCTCGACCAACGAGAGCAGCAGTGTAGCTATACGATAAGCCGCAATCGCGATAGGCTACAATCCGACCTTTATCAAAGTCGAAATGTGATTGTACGTGTTTCTCCTCCTTACACGAGGCATCACAACAACGTTTCACCATGCAACGCCGGTCAACTGCTGTTTGTGTATGATAAATCGGTTGGAAACTTTCCTCATGTCAGCACGTTGTAGGTGTCGCCACCGGAGCCAACCTTGTGAGAATGCTCTGAAAAGCTAATCATTTGAATATCACAGCATCTTCTTCCTGTCGGTTAAATTTCGCGTCAGTAGCACGTCATCTTCGTGGAGTAGCAATTTTAATGGCCAGTAGTGTAAGAAATATGTTAATATTAGCTAATTTTTGTAAAGCCAATCACAGTGAAACAAACGTCCAAAAATCGAACTCATAGTTCGTTAGAACCATATCGTTAAGTTTAACGTTATTTCGTCGTGATTAGGTAAGAGCTCCCATAAATTTAATGTAGTATCGATTGATGTTATCCATTTTTATTGCAGTGAAATATGAGCTCCCATAAATTTAATGTAGTATCGACTGGGGTTATCCATTTTCGATTTCAGATATCTCCTGAGGGGCCACACTGCGCGCAGTCTGCATATTTCAAAATCGCAGACCCTTGATCATAATTATGGGCGCCATTCCGTTTTCGTACTGAGAATCTAAAATAAAGCTCATAGTATGATCAGTCATAATCGTCAAACAGATCCTTTGAATGTGTTTTCACTTTCTCAAAGAATTTCCAAATGTGCCTTTGTTTTTTGTACTGAAAATCTAAAGTAAAGATCATAGTATGATCAGTCGTAATCCCCAATGAAATTTTCACTCTGCGACGGAGCGTGCGCTGATAGAAACTTCATGGCAGATTAAAACTGTGTGCCCGACCCAGACTCGAAGTAGATACCTTTGCCTTTCACGGACAAGTGCTCTACCAGCAGGAGAGCTTCTGTGAAGTTTGGAAGGTAGGAGACGAGGTACTGGCGGAATTGAAGCTGTGAAGACGGGTCCTGAGTCGTGCTTGGGCAGCTCAGCTGGTAGAGCACTTGTCTGCGAATGGCTAAGGTCCAGAGTTCGAGTCTCGGTTCGGTACACAGTTTTAATCTGCCAGGAAGTTTCAGATCCTTTGATTGTCTTTTCACTGTCTCAAAGAAATTTCCAAATGTGCCTATTTTTTGCTCATTTGAACAAGAGCCTGGTGTTCTCATTCACGAGATTTTTTCGGAGGCGTTGTACGTTCGCGAGAAAAATTTCATTGTGCGCGTGTCGATGGACACTCCATAGATATTACTACTCGAGTGTATATCTTTGCATTGTTTTCCTTTACAACGTGAACATTGCTACGCTCAGTTGCGAACTGGCCAGTGAGTGATTCCGAAGGTGTCGAATGTGCGGTGCGTTCGGTTTGATAGGACAACGGTCTGGCGTGATGCGATGGCAGAAGCAGACATTGATGGAGCTTGCTGTTGGGACGCCATCAGACTATTGATGACAAGTAAGACGGAGAGAACTGTTCTAAAATTATGGGTCATCACAAAAGTGTTTATCATTAGTGTATCTTGTAGCTGAGACTGACAATCAGTCGTCAATAAGTGACAGTTTTTCCTAGAGAGTGATACAGGAAATACGTCGTCGTCGTCGTCGTCGTCCCCCCCCCCCCCCCCTCCCAAATGAAATTATGGTTGTCATGACAGGCTGATGTGTAGCGTAGCCTGAGATCTAAGTTGGGTTGGAAGGGGATATTTTGGTCCCACGATTATGGATGTCAAGTAAACGATGTGCTAGCAGATTGTTCTGTAGTGTAGCCAAGTGTTTCCGTTCGTGCCATATTTAACTATGTAACTGTTACTAGAATTTTTAATAACCACAGAAACCAGCCGAAATAGAAGAATAATTTTAACTATATTTCTGTGGGTGTGAAAATGGTGGTTCTCCTCTTTCGGCATTAATTATAATATTTAGTCGACGAACTAGTGTTATTCTTAACTGCGAACTCTGATCTCATATTAGATGTAGAATTTTCTTTACGGTACTTGTTTCGTAGTCTATAGTAAACAATTCAATCTATTGGTATATATTTTTTGAAGTGTGACGTGTTACATAGATGGCTTCCGCTATGTTTGTAAGGTTAAGTTTGTGTTATATATGAGGTGTCTGTTCTTTTAGACATAAATAATAAAGGCGAGTAGGATAATGTTCAAGGGGCACTACATTAGCAGCCTGTGGAAAAGATGAGAGCCGGTCGTTGTGGACGAGCAGTTTTAGGCGCTTCAGACTGTAACCGCGCAACCGCTACGGTCGCAGGTTCGAATCCTGCCTTGATCATGGATGTGTGTAATGTCCTTAGATTAGTTAGGTTTAAGTAGTTATAAGTTCTAGGGGACTAATGACCTCAGATGTTAAGTCGCGTAGTGGTCAGAACCATTTGAACCATCTGAAAAGATGAGACTTTGGACCTGACGGACGGCATACTCGGGCACTTCCTGTAATTGCAATGACCACCGTGTCTGAATGACGCTGTGGTCAGCGCATCTGCCTAATAATCAGGAGACAGGCGTTATAGTCCTGGTCTGGCACAAATTTTGAACAGTGCCCATTGATTTAAATCGGCGCCCATGGGCAGCTAATGGCATTAATTCCTTCGGTCTTAAATTGTATTTTGTGTACGATACGTCGTTTATTTCTTTTATGAATTACGGCTTTGGAAAGACTTCAGGCTGTATAGGTTATATTGATATTCTTTACCACGCTCCTCGAGTAAGGGGCAACTATCCTGATTTTTAAACATACACTCCTGGAAATGGAAAAAAGAACACATTGACACCGGTGTGTCAGACCCACCATACTTGCTCCGGACACTGCGAGAGGGCTGTACAAGCAATGATCACACGCACGGCACAGCGGACACACCAGGAACCGCGGTGTTGGCCGTCGAATGGCGCTAGCTGCGCAGCATTTGTGCACCGCCGCCGTCAGTGTCAGCCAGTTTGCCGTGGCATACGGAGCTCCATCGCAGTCTTTAACACTGGTAGCATGCCGCGACAGCGTGGACGTGAACCGTATGTGCAGTTGACGGACTTTGACCGAGGGCGTATAGTGGGCATGCGGGAGGCCGGGTGGACGTACCGCCGAATTGCTCAACACGTGGGGCGTGAAGTCTCCACAGTACATCGATGTTGTCGCCAGTGGTCGGCGGAAGGTGCACGTGCCCGTCGACCTGGGACCGGACCGCAGCGACGCACAGATGCACGCCAAGACCGTAGGATCCTACGCAGTGCCGTAGGGGACCGCACCGCCACTTCCCAGCAAATTAGGGACACTGTTGCTCCTGGGGTATCGGCGAGGACCATTCGCAACCGTCTCCATGAAGCTGGGCTACGGTCCCGCACAGCGTTAGGCCGTCTTCCGCTCACGCTCCAACATCGTGCAGCCCGCCTCCAGTGGTGTCGCGACAGGCGTGAATGGAGGGACGAATGGAGACGTGTCGTCTTCAGCGATGAGAGTCGCTTCTGCCTTGGTGCCAATGATGGTCGTATGCGTGTTTGGCGCCGTGCAGGTGAGCGCCACAATCAGGACTGCATACGACCGAGGCACACAGGGCCAACACCCGGCATCATGGTGTGGGGAGCGATCTCCTACACTGGCCGTACACCACTGGTGATCGTCGAGGGGACACTGAATAGTGCACGGTACATCCAAACCGTCATCGAACCCATCGTTCTACCATTCCTAGACCGGCAAGGGAACTTGCTGTTCCAACAGGACAATGCACGTCCGCATGTATCCCGTGCCACCCAACGTGCTCTAGAAGGTGTAAGTCAACTACCCTGGCCAGCAAGATCTCCGGATCTGTCCCCCATTGAGCATGTTTGGGACTGGATGAAGCGTCGTCTCACGCGGTCTGCACGTCCAGCACGAACGCTGGTCCAACTGAGGCGCCAGGTGGAAATGGCATGGCAAGCCGTTCCACAGGACTACATCCAGCATCTCTACGATCGTCTCCATGGGAGAATAGCAGCCTGCATTGCTGCGAAAGGTGGATATACACTGTACTAGTGCCGACATTGTGCATGGTCTGTTGCCTGTGTCTATGTGCCTGTGGTTCTGTCAGTGTGATCATGTGATGTTTCTGACCCCAGGAATGTGTCAATAAAGTTTCCCCTTCCTGGGACAATGAATTCACGGTGTTCTTATTTCAATTTCCAGGAGTGTAGTTGTAGTACGTATTAAGTTAACACACGTGTTAATGTCCTTTGTTTCTTTACCAAGAACTTCTTCGTATGTTATTTCCCTATAGTTATTTTATAGGCTGCATGCTTGGATGAAATATCCGAAGTTAAGTTCGCTGCAGCAGATTCTCTTTTATCCGTGCTAGGGGCACAAACTCTTCATTTAATACTGAAGGACACTATTTATCTCCAGACTTTGCAATTTTTCGTGATATAGCTAAGATATATTTTGCTGTAATTCTCGTTTATATTTAATCTTAACTCTTCCACCAGTAATTCGATTTGTGGTTTCATCCCTTTCGTAGCCCAGAGTTCGTAATGTGTGTATCTAAACGGTCGATGATATTAATAATTTCCTTTCCCACTTTTGTTATTTCCTGTATAATCTCTTGTCTATGATTTTTCTAACGTGTCTCACGGTCACATTTTTATTACTTTTATTTTTCTAGTTTTGTGACTGGTAGCCAAATTCTTTCAATTTAGTTATTAATGCTGAAATAGTAACAGTTAAAGGTCAAGTGTGTATAGCGATCCATTTGAGGAGAGTGGTTTGAACGATTTTTTTTATATTAGATGTACACAGGTGTTGGTCTAATTGAGATACTTATCTATATTAAATTGCTTCGTTAGTGTCATGTAGCTCATTGTGGTGAAGAAATCATATGTAGTGTAGCGAGATGTCTCGGTTAATGAAAGAAAGTGATTACGAAGTAAAGACTTTGCTAACAGAACAGTTTGTAGCGTAGTCCAAACCCTTCCTTCGGTCTCTATTTAAATCTCTTTTAATTAAAAATAACTAAAGCTACAAGATAACATCACAAACTGTGTTACGTAATAAAGAATTCCCAAAAACTATTTTGGTGTAAATAGAGTAAGTACACTATTTTTGGCAGTCAGTATATATTTTCCACTTTTTTTATTAGCTAGATTTCACTTTTCCGCGTTTTGGGCGACAAACCTTTCCCTGCGAAGGCTAAATTGGTTTTCCGATTATTGTAGTGAGCATCTAGACAGTCAGTTATTTCCTGATGGTCTAATCTACCCCTCCTATATGGCGCCGTTTGTCAATCGGCGTCATTGTTAAAATCGAAAATAGATTTGAGTATTAGGAAGGCTAATATGAAGGTATTTCCCTGACCTGTAGCCTTCAATGGAAGTGAAACGGACAAGAGGATTAAATTAGATAAGGTTATGTGTGCTTTCCGTTCCAACTGATCCATAGTGAGGAGATACTCCAGGAGGTAGAACATGCCAGAAAAACAAGAGTACAGAAAATATTTAAAATGGGAAACAAATATGCTGATCTACCTTCCACAGATCTCAAGTGGAGTGATCAGGGACGTGGAATGAGGAAAGAAAATTTAGAAATAGTTTTGATTGTACTCGCATTATTTGAACTCCCTCTCTCGCGCGCGCGTTAGTCCTAATAAAAAAATTCAATTCATTAATGGAGTAGGAGGAGTTGGTTAGCAATAAATTCTTTATTCTCCTCTTAAACTGAAATTTAGTGGTAGTTAAGCTTTTTATGGCTGCTGGCAAATTATTGAAAATGCGTTTTCCTGAATAATAAAGACTTTCTTGCACCAAAGTAATTAAATTCCAAATTTTTGTGAATATTATTCATGTCTCTATTACTGATTCCATCAATCTGTTGGTTTCAGAATATTCATTTGTTTTTAATGCCATTTCAGGAGGAGAAGGTAACTTCTATCCCCGCCATTTTAAATTGACCTATTTCCATGTCCCTTCTCTCACATGCACTAAACACTACTCACATGCATTTACACTATTTTCTAACAAGCCGACGTGTTTTCATGAATAATATACTGAAAGCGTAATTTTGGAAAAGTTTAGAAAGACACGATTTGCGGGCAAATTTCAAAAATAAAATGGTCACATGGTTCTTTATAATATAGCTAGAAAGCCTTAACAAAAAGTGTTACTTAATGCACGTTGAGTAATACAATTGACCGTTAGAATTCCCTTGTTCAGGGATAAATGGTTTAAGAGAAAGGGTACATATAGGTAGAAAAGTTACGGAAAATTGAATTTGTAGTTGTATTGCACTCATCTAAATTCATAATTTCTTTCACTGCATCTGTCAGATTTCTGACATTTATTTCGAAGCAGCGCATAATAAAGATTTAATTTTTATGATGGTTCGTAAATCTTAATTCCTTGCCAATAGTACTCATGCCCTACATAAATACACTCCTGGAAATGGAAAAAAGAACACATTGACACCGGTGTGTCAGACCCACCATACTTGCTCCGGACACTGCGAGAGGGCTGTACAAGCAATGATCACACGCACGGCACAGCGGACACACCAGGAACCGCGGTGTTGGCCGTCGAATGGCGCTAGCTGCGCAGCATTTGTGCACCGCCGCCGTCAGTGTCAGCCAGTTTGCCGTGGCATACGGAGCTCCATCGCAGTCTTTAACACTGGTAGCATGCCGCGACAGCGTGGACGTGAACCATATGTGCAGTTGACGGACTTTGAGCGAGGGCGTATAGTGCGCATGCGGGAGGCCGGGTGGACGTACCGCCGAATTGCTCAACACGTGGGGCGTGAGGTCTCCACAGTACATCGATGTTGTCGCCAGTGGTCGGTGGAAGGTGCACGTGCCCGTCGACCTGGGACCGGACCGCAGCGACGCACGGATGCACGCCTAGACCGTAGGATCCTACGCAGTGCCGTAGGGGACCGCACCGCCACTTCCCAGCAAATTAGGGACACTGTTGCTCCTGGGGTATCGGCGAGGACCATTCGCAACCGTCTCCATGAAGCTGGGCTACGGTCCCGCACACCGTTAGGCCGTCTTCCGCTCACGCCCCAACATCGTGCAGCCCGCCTCCAGTGGTGTCGCGACAGGCGTGAATGGAGGGACGAATGGAGACGTGTCGTCTTCAGCGATGAGAGTCGCTTCTGCCTTGGTGCCAATGATGGTCGTATGCGTGTTTGGCGCCGTGCAGGTGAGCGCCACAATCAGGACTGCATACGACCGAGGCACACAGGGCCAACACCCGGCATCATGGTGTGGGGAGCGATCTCCTACACTGGCCGTACACCACTGGTGATCGTCGAGGGGACACTGAATAGTGCACGGTACATCCAAACCGTCATCGAACCCATCGTTCTACCATTCCTAGACCGGCAAGGGAACTTGCTGTTCCAACAGGACAATGCACGTCCGCATGTATCCCGTGCCACCCAACGTGCTCTAGAAGGTGTAAGTCAACTACCCTGGCCAGCAAGATCTCCGGATCTGTCCCCCATTGAGCATGTTTGGGACTGGATGAAGCGTCGTCTCACGCGGTCTGCACGTCCAGCACGAACGCTGGTCCAACTGAGGCGCCAGGTGGAAATGGCATGGCAAGCCGTTCCACAGGACTACATCCAGCATCTCTACGATCGTCTCCATGGGAGAATAGCAGCCTGCATTGCTGCGAAAGGTGGATATACACTGTACTAGTGCCGACATTGTGCATGCTCTGTTGCCTGTGTCTATGTGCCTGTGGTTCTGTCAGTGTGATCATGTGATGTACCTGACCCCAGGAATGTGTCAATAAAGTTTCCCTTCCTGGGACAATGAATTCACGGTGTTCTTATTTCAATTTCCAGGAGTGTATAACATTTTTTCGTGATATTCACTACTTTATTTCCTGCAAGTCCTCCAGAACTTTTTTCGAAATCTTTGTGGGTCGATCTTGGCCTTTGTGTTCAGAAACAAAAACACCCCTGATACGTTACTACTGTAGCAAACAACTGACTAAGAGACAAGAAACAATGTATTCAATAGGCGAAAGCTAAAAGCAACGGGAAAAAATGTTCCTAGGCTTATCAGCTCAAAGAACAGCTGTCACAGAGAAACAAGTGGGCATGTCTTACATAGCAAGCTGCCATTTAAACCGACATTTAGATCCTTCAAATAAGGATTTGGACTAAAATGCTTTTATATTCGCAATAAGTGTAAATCAAACTGTCACAATCACCAATAAAAAAATCGTGTTTTCGTTGTTTCCGAGGTACCTTACACCCTTTGGAATAAATATATTGCGTATCAGTAGTTAATATGCCTGGTTCACCAAACAGGAGACGACTAGAAACCTTTGTAATGCGGTGGTGTGGAAGAATGTAAAGAAAGTTTAGATCGACTAACTGATGGGGAGATAAGAGATAAGATTAGGGAGAAGAGAAATTAATGGCACAACTTGACTGAAAGAAGCGATTCGGGGTAAAGGGCATATTCCGATTCCACCCGTCTGCTTTGACCCATGACGTTCTGCATGACGGTCATTAGTTTGCGTTTCGAAGGATGTCAGTGGCCTTATTAAATGTTACCAGTGATTGTCTTCGTTCCTAGTGCAATTTATAATGTTCGTTAACTATGATCTTTTCAAAACATATCGTGATGAACGATGGTGTGATTTTGGGAGGAACCTGAGACCACAGCTTAAATTATCGTTAAAGGAAAGAGTAGCGATTACACTTTAACTTTCTTATCCGACATACATTTGCCTTCTTTTTTTTTTCTTCGTGTTTGGCACGATTTCCGTGGGTTAGGTTAGGAAAAACACAGCACAATTGAAATTTTTGCGAAAGAAACTATTAGTGATTATAATTATCATATTAGTTTTTTTCAATAATTTGGCTACTTTTACAATGTTGCAATTTTGTTGAGGTTAACCAGAAAAGTGAGTTGTCAGTGAAACAACTAGTAATATTTTTTCAATTTTGCGTTTTACAAATACTTGACATTTTTTCGAATGTGACGTCGTTGAGGCGCTGCATATATGAAACACTGTTCTTTCACACGTTGTGTTATTAGGTGTGTGTGTGTGTGTGTGTGTGTGTGTGTGTGTGTGTGTGTGTGTTTATTCTTCATGTTTTGCTGTCTCTGTTAATACAGATAAAACGAATACCGCAGTAGACTAATCTGGAACCACTCTACCGAATGGGCACGTTAAATTCCACTTCAGAAATCATTTTGATTGTGACGTAAAACATACGGACGCTTTCTGTTGCCACTAGGCGTCGGATTTTCACGTGATTAGCAGCATTTGTTTGACCCGACTCTACCTACCCATTGCAACAACGAAATTCTAAATATCGGCCGGAACACATATGCTCCTGACGACCCATAGGACATAGGAAATACATCATATATATTTATATATTGGCCCATTGATCGTGACCGGGCCAAATATGTCACGAAATAAGCGTCAAACGAAAAACTACAAAGAACGAAACTCGTCTAGCTTGAAGGGGAAACCAGATGGCGCTATGGTTAGCCCGCTAGATGGAGCTGCCATAGGTCAAACGGATATCAACTGCGTTTTTTAAAATAGCAACCCCCATTTTTTATTACATATTCGTGTAGTACATAAATATGTTTTAATTGGACCACTTTTTTCGCTTTGTGATAGATGGCGCTGTAATAGTCACAAACATACGGCTCACAATTTTAGACGAACAGTTGGTAACAGGTAGGTTTTTTAAATTAAAATACAGAACGTAGGTAAGTTTGAACATTTCATTTCGATCGTTCCAATGTGATACATGTACCTTTGTGAACTTGCCATTTTTGAGAAAGCATGCTGTTACAGCGTGATTACCTGTAAATACCACATTAATGCAATAACAGCTCAAAATGATGTCCGTCAACCTCAATGCATTTGGCAACACGTGTAACGACATTCCTCTCAACAGCGAGTAGTTGGCCTTCCGTAATGTTCGCGCATGCATTGACAATGCGCTGACGCATGTTGTCAGGCGTTGTCGGTGGATCACGATAGTAAATATCCTTAAACTTTCCCCACAGAAAGAAATCCGGGGACGTCAGATCCGGTGAAAGTGCGCGCCATGGTATGGTGCTTCAACGACCAAACCCTCTATCATGAAATATGCTATTCAATACCGCTTGCCGGCCGGAGTGGCCGAGCGCTTCTAGGCCCTACAGTCTGGAGCCGCGCGACCGCTACGATCGCAGGTTCGAATCCTGCCTCGGGCATGGATATGTGTGATATCCTTAGGTTAGTTAGGTTTAAGTAGTTCTAAGTTCTAGGGAACTGATGACCTCAGAAGTTAAGTCCCATAGTGCTCAGTGCCATTTGAACCATTTTTGAATACCGCTTCAACCGCACACGAGCTATGTGCCGGACATCCATCTTGCTGGAAGTACATCGCCATTCTGTCATGCAGTGAAACATCTTGTAGTAACATCGGTAGAACATTACGTAGGAAATCAGCATACATTGCACCATTTAGATTGCCATCGATAAAATGGGGGCCAATTATCCTTCCTCCCATAATGCCGCAGCATACATTAACCCGCCAAGGTAGCTGATGTTCCACTTGTCGCAGCCTTCGTGGATTTTCCGTTGCCCAATAGTGCGTATTATGCCCGTTTACGTTACCGCTGTTGGTGAATGACGCTTCGTCGCTAAATAGAACGCGTGCAGAAAATCTGTCACCGTCCCGTAATTTCTCTTGTGCCCAGTGCCAGAACTGTAAACGACGTTCAAAGTCGTCGCAATGAAATTCCTGGTGCATAGAAATAGTACGGGTGCAATCGATGTTGACGTAGCATTCTCAACACCGACGTTTTCGAGATTCCCGATTCTCACGCAATTTGTCTGCTACTGATGTTCGGACTAGCCGCGAAAGCAGCTAAAACACCTACTTGGGTATCATCATTTGTAGCAGGCCGTGGTTGACGTTTCACGTGTGGCTGAACACTTCCTGTTTCCTTAAATAACGTAACTATCCGGCGAACGGTCAGGACACTTGCAAGATATCTTCCAGGATACCGAGCAGCATACATAGCACACGCCCGTTGGGAATTTTGATCACAATAGCCATACATCAACACGATATCGACCTTTCCCGCAATAGGTAAACGGTCCATTTTAACACGGGTAATGTATCACGAAGCAAATACCGTCCGCACTGGCGGAATGTTACGTGATGCCACGTACTTAACTGTGTGTGACTATAACAGCGCCATCGGTCACAAAGCGAAAAAATTGGTCCAACTAAAACATTCATATTTCTTTACGTACTGCACGAGTATGTAATAAAAATGGGAGTTCCTATTTCAAAAAAGGCAGTTGATATCCGTTTGACATATGGCAGCGCCATCTAGCGGACCAACCATAGCGCCATCTGGTTTCCCCCTTCAAGCTAGACAAGTCTCGTTCTTTGTAGTTTTTTCGTTTGGTGCTCATTTCGTAAGATATTTGTCCCGGTCTCGATCAATGGACCACTATATAGTAATTTGCGAGGGCTTTTTCCCCATTAATTCGTTGTTTTCTGGAAGTGTGTATGCCATCCCTGTTTCCTTTTGGGCTATATGTGGCAAGCGAACCATTCGTTTGCAGTTACGCTATTGTTTGATTTATTTTGCAGATATTCGTTTGTGCACATGTCTGTTAACGTGGTTCTTTTGCCTTTGGGGGAAGTGCCTATCATCGATGTCTTCCACTGAGTTATATAGGTTCAGCGTACGTTGCGATTACAGTTGTTATTCTTTTGTATTCTCATTCGCTTTATATTGGAACAATTTGTGTGTTACTATTCAGTTTATTCGTTTCTTTTTGGTGGTGCCGGGTATCCCCTCCTTCGTTTGAGCTACATAGGTCAAGCAAAATATTAGATTCCTGGTGGGTGTTCGTTGCATTCTTCTTTTCGGTTTATTCTGGATGAATTTGTGTATGTTATTATCTGATTATGTGATTTTTGATATCGCTGTTTTCATTGGGCTAAATAGGCCCAGGATACACCGCGATTCCTATTTTTCTTTTATATTCTGCAGATTTATTATGGAGGGATTACTGCGTGCTATTTATTGAATGCATCATTTTATGCGGGTGTGTGTGATACAGTGGTCTTCGTTTGAGCTATGTAGGTCAGTCGAAGATTTCAGTTCAAATTGTGCAATTCTTTTAAAAATTTTCTGGTTGTATTAATTAATTGGCATTAATATGTGCTGTTTCTTACTTATGTGGGTCCTCTTTGGGAGGGGGCAGTGACTGGGGCCTGTCTTCGAGGAAAGCTGCGATTCCATTTGTAGGCTTTCGGAGGGGTTTGTATGGTATCCCTGTTTGAGTTCTAGGTCAAGAGAATAATTTTTTCAGTTTATTTTAGAGAGGATT
Organism: Schistocerca americana; assembly: GCF_021461395.2. Classification (NCBI taxonomy): domain Eukaryota; kingdom Metazoa; phylum Arthropoda; class Insecta; order Orthoptera; family Acrididae; genus Schistocerca; species Schistocerca americana. Next base: position 525,029,057 of record NC_060125.1, on the reverse strand, counting down.
TAGTGTGGAGGAATTTTTTTTTATTTCACGATTGCGTTGTTCTTTTATGGCTCTGTGGCTAGTATCACCGCCTTCTTTTGAGCAATGTAGGTCTAGCGTGAGCTGCAGTTTCACTTCTTGGCTTTGACTCGTGATGTAAATACGTTGTGTAATGTGAAGTCGTTCGTATATGCTCCGTTCATTTGAAATTGTCATTTGAAACTGGGGACGCACTCTTTTTTATGTTTGATTTCGTTTGTAGTAGTGCTGTCAAGTCTTATGTACCAATATGTCAATCATTCAATTCCAGTTGTACGATTTCTGTATTTTTATGTGTAGTTAGTTCTACACAAATTCATGTCTATAATTTCTCGATTAACTTGTTTTCGTGAGGGGAGCGTCCGGTATCCTTCCTTTAAGTTATATAGGTCAACCGAGTTATTAGATTCAAGTTTTGTATTTCCCGTATATTTTCATTCCGTTTATTCTTTATGAATTCCCTTGTCCTACTTTTCAAATTTTTTGGTTATCAATGATCTAAAATCTATTACCATTTTTTAATTTTTCCCCGGCCCAAACTCCCTCATCCCATGGTTGTACCATTAATTTCAATTTATTTGCCTTTTGAAATATTTTATGGGTTTTACTTTTGTTTGATCATAATTGTCTGTCTTGTGGTCATCATCTTGAAGAGTGTAACTGGCCTGTTATTAACTGTTTTCGGAGAGTGTCTTAAATAACTAAGTTGAAAGATCGTTTATTCCGGTAATATGACGTCAATGTTCAAAGCAGACCGATGGAATCAGACGTTACCCTGTTCCCGCGATCGGTTGTTAGGACACATCCTGAGGTATAATTGAATCGTCAGTTTGATAAAGAAAGTGTCAGGGTTAAAAAAAGAGTAGATTGGGACCAAAACGTAAGTGGGTACAAATGGCTGTAGGTTGTATTAGTTACACGGATGTGAAGAGCGTAGTGCGTGGATAGCTGCGTTAGACTGGTCTTTGGACTGAAAATAGCTTACATAACACTGTATAGGGTGGCCAGAAGAATCTAGACAGTTGGTTAAAAGAAACGAAAGTAACAACAACGCTAGTGCAGTAGGAAGTTTTAACCCGTTAAGTTACTACTAAATGGTGATAATTCCGCCTTGTCAAGTTGGTGTACAATGCAATGACAAACAGAACAAACACAATAACCAAAGCAGTGAATTGTTGAAAGCGTGATCTATGAGGCGTGTCTACAGCTGTAGGTTTCCGAATTGCCACGACGTTATCGAAAGAAAGAAAAGGATTTTCGCGCTAAAAACATTCTGTTGAGATAAGTTTCAGGAACACGGATTGTTGTGGATGAACCAAGATCTGGCCGCCCAACAACAGTTACAACTGAGGAAAATGAATTGCGGTTATGTTTTGCTGTCACCCAAAGTGACAGAAGGTTACACAAACAGAAGTCTACATTCCACTTTTACACTGATTACTTGAAGATGGTCTAGATCGACGCCTTCAGTTTTGTGAATTCACCCTTGACCAACAGAAAGATTATCCTAACTTATTTACTAAAATCGTGTGGTCTGACGAGGCCAATTTTAAGTTAAGCGGGCAAGATAACAGTAATACCTGCACTTATCGGTATACCGACAATCAAAATCTTTTGTTAGAACAATCACTAAATCAACCTGGTGTGAGTGTTGGGGGGGGGGGGGGGGGAGGGAGCAAGATCATTATTCTGCGTATTTGGTCCATATTTTTTTGAAGTAACAGTGGCAGGAGATAAGTATTTGCATATGCTTCAGAATTACGTGGTTCCAGGACTTACGACGTGTGCTGAAAACTTGAAATTTACTTTCAGCACATTGGTGCTCCACCAGATTATCCCACTGGCGTCCGCGATTATTTAAACGAAACTTTCCAAGGAAAAGTGATTGGTCGAAGGACAGATATTGACGTGCCTCAAATTTCCCCAGATATCACGCCCATGGATTTTTCCCTATGGAGTTTCTTCAAGGACTCCGTTTATTCTCAAGAGCCTCGCACCATTTATGAACTAAAAAACATGCACACGTCTCATTTCATGATTTGGATAGTGACACCACACTATGCCATAGAGTACGTAACAGTGTTCCAAAGAGACTTCAAAGATGTTAATGGAAAACAGCTTGAACATAAGAAATAAGTGTAAGTATCATCCGTTCAAATGGCTCTGAGCACTATGCGACTTAACTTCTGAGGTCATCAGTCGCCTAGAACTTAGAAATAATTAAACCTAACTAACCTAAGGACATCACACATCCATGCCGGCAAGTATCGTCTGTAACGAAACATATATTCAGTTTTTTTAAATCAGTGCCCAGCGACTTTTGCGCCACCGTTTAGTCGCAGTTTACAAGATGTAGCTGCCGGCCATGGTGGCCGAGCAGTTCTAGGCGCTACAGTCCGGAACCGCGCGACCGCTACGGTCGCTGGTTCGAATCCGGCCTCGGGCATGGATGTGTGTGATGTCCTTAGGTTAGTTAGGTTTAAGTAGTTCTAAGTTCTAGGGGACTGAGGACCTCAGAAGTTAAGTCCCATAGTGCTCCGAACCATTTGAACCACGGTGTATCTGAAGTGTATTTTGTGATAGTGATTACATTCATTTGTAATAAATATTTTCATTAAGGCTTATTGTGTGTCTTGCATCCACTAGAGCTGCATGTTTTCTTTTTCAGGGTTCCGTGTATATCAATGTATAAACGGACCCGTACAGGATCGCTTTGTTGCCTGTGTGTCTCACTGTTACGGTCCCTTTTTTTCTCTGGACCGTGTGTACGTATCAAGTTCAAATTTGTTATATATTAAGGCCTATGGTTCCTTAGAGCTTCAAAAAATTCTAACCTTTTTCTAAGTCACTGCAATCAAAAGATACGGCCATGTATGCCACATTCTTTGATACTCGAAAAACTCACTCATCAAAACGTATAGGGTACTTCCCGTTGAACTAGAATCGTGAAATTCGGCAAGAAGCAAGGTTCACAGCAAAAGTGAAGTAAAAGATCTGAAACTCCTTAAGCTGTAATTATATCACACACAAAAGTCTTCCGCCGTTCGAACGTATATCATCGCCCGTCAGAAGCACAATAGACGATCATTGCTGCATGCAAATATAAAATATAAGTTGCAGTCATGTTTTAGTAAGTAAATAAAATGTTTCATCAGATCTTCTTTCTGCATTATATAAACTGGAGTCCCTTGCTCTCTTTTTGAATGTCCGGGTTTGAGGACCTACTTAGAGATTTTGGTATCGTCTTTGAAGTCTCGGGACCGGTACCTTCGCAATATCGGTATCGATATCGGGCAGAAATCGTTGAGATTCTCGATTCCCAGGATGAATTAACTGACCTTCCATGCGCGTGCCTTTTTTTTATTCCAGTACTTGATTTGTACTTCATTTGCATTCTCTCCAATAAATATTCGTATTAATAATCTGTGACTAAGCATCATAGTTGTAGTTCCAAATTATTTTTCCCGATGCAATGAATTCTGTTAGTCAAAGCTACCTGTCTTTCTTACGTTGCGGGATATAGTATCATTGTTGTTGAGTCGACACACGAATTTTCACTGGTCGAGACCGGCATGTGGCATCGCACTGGTAATTTCAACTGCAGTGAATGACATAACTAAAGTGACGGTAGGTCAACAGGTGACTGAGATACAAGCTGTCGACACGAAAGTTTGATGTAATATGTAATAGTAATTGTTTATCTATAAGGTCGTATCCTCTAAATATTTTAAATTGTATGGTGTTCTTTTTCATAGTACCGTTGGTTTCCAGTGCATTTTTCGTACCTTACGTACAAAATAAGTGACTAATAGGCATAAAATACTCGCAGACTTAACCCCTGTCGCGTAATGAGGAACATTCATCATGAGAAGAAACCTGATGTAAACATCACACCATGTATTCTTCCGCGCTTATTTGAATCTTATTCCATTGCGTTTCATGTGGAGCGGAAGCCAAGCTGTGACCAGTACAGTCAAGTACGATCATAAGGATACGTTTTATGCTGCGCACAGACTGAGCGATGATGCGGGACAAACAGCTTTACCGGCGCATTAAACTCGGACAGTACTGGCCGGCCAGCAAACCAACTAACCCGCAATGTGAGCAGTTGCTGTTCAGACGTAAAAAGAGACGAGCAAAGAAACAATATAGCTTCGAATATCATTTAATTTTTAAAGAGAATGGAATAATATTCAGAGAAACTCCAGTGCTACCGCGCGCTTCTTGGGTGGCCAGATGGAAAGCATGAAATGCACTCATTCTGACCTGAAGTAGTATTCTAATTACAAACGCAGGAATTTCACCGTACTGTTGAATACTGAAGGTATTACAGTCAGTAGTCTGATAATATCTCAGCTCATTACTTATCCGAATCCGAGAAATGCATTTCAGTTCTGGAAGTGTCACCTGCTACGTTGCTAACGAGCCTATGAACAACAGAATCCACGAAGCCAACCAGGGGCAGCATTCTCTCTCCTTTTATGACGAGCCAGTCTATATCCCGCCAACGTTCGGCAGTGACATGTGGAAAAGCTGCGCACGTTAGTGCCCATACGTCTGGCAGCTTAACGGTTTTGGTACTTCTCCGGCCAAATCCCGCAACCTATCTCTAGATAAGTTCTGTTGGGTTCATTTTGTAATGGTACAGTAGTGAATGTAAAAACGCAGCTTTTGTATGCGTGCTCGATGCTGTGAAAATGATAGTTTTTAATGTTTCTACGATACTTACCTACCTTTCTTTCTTTCACTTTACGCCTTTATCCCACAATGGTCGCAGGATCGGCGTAGTTACTACAGAATTGGCAAGGTTAATCGAAAGGGGTGGCCGGATGCCCTTCCTGCTGCAACCCCATATCCCCCAGGATGGAATCAGTGTACCCCCAGCTGTCTGCATCTAGTGTAAACCATGAAATAGTGTGGAAGTGTTACAAATGTCTGTGTGTCATGTAACTGAGGCAGGATGTGGGGACCAGCCCGGTATTCACCTAGCGGGATGTGGAAAACCGCCTAAAAACCACATCCAGGATGGCCGACACAACGGCCCACGTCGTTAATCCGCGGTGGCGCGCCTGCCAGAGTCCAGGAAGCAGCGCATTAGCGCTCTCGGCTAACCTGGCGGGTCGACGATACTTACCTACCTCTGTGGTATAAACTGGACATAGTCCAAATATAAAGGATTTGGTTTTCCACGTATGCCTCAAAAAATTAAATTGTTTTTTTTTAATTTAAGCAACTTTCATAAAACATCGATAATTAAGAATTTGTATTTGAAATGAAAATAGGAATTTTGCGTCCAATATGTTATTAGATTCAAGAAGACGTGCGTTATTCATAAAAAATAAGTTTTATAATTACGAGATGGAGGTATTTTAAATTGAACGAGAAGTATAATGATAATTGGAAGATAGGAATCAACGAACCATTAACTGCACCAGTGTCACATTCCGTTGCGCTGCCGACTGCGTTACACATACGGTTTGGAATCATACGTCACCTGTATTACATACAGTGGCTGGGAAAACTTCAAAGCCGATTTTCTGCGTAAATTTATGAAGACCATTAATAACAGCCTATTTCTCGGCATTTTTAACCGTATTCCACACGCGTTTTTCACCATGGAACAGAAAGCAGCCCCAACCATTTTCATACTACGCAATAACAGCGCGACAATCTGAGTACAGCGCTGCAGAGGCTATGACTGTACCCGATTTTCGAAATAAAAACTACGTAGCTACAGCGTGATTAAAAAAATCGTTGACGGCTGTTAATACATTTGAATATCTTAAAGTTCCAACTAACGTAACTTAGTAATATATCTTATACATAAGTAGGACCTACTCCAAAGAGCATAACACTACTAGTGTACGTGTGCTACGTCTTCCAACCAATCATCGCGTTTGTGTTTGTTTAAATCAGGTTCACTTTCATGATGAACGGATTATAATAGTCGTCAATGACCTGCGATATGGGAAATGTGCATCGAACGTCTTAAGCAACATGGCGACAACGTAATATCAGTGGCGATTATTTTCGAACGGGTTCAGTTGCAGATCAGTGTGTGTCCACATCCAGTTGTTCTGTTTTCACATTCGTCGGCTTTGCAAGCTCACAACCACGTTGACCCATTCTAACCTAAGATAGACCTCGGGCTAAGGTAAAGATCAGCGTGTCACCATAACAAAGATATCAGAGGGGAGGGGGGGGGGGGGGGGGGTGAGGCGGTGCAGAATGGTGTGTCTCCAGTATCTCACACACTAGCCCAAATTATTTGCAGTATGTGCTCTGTATCAGTAAAAGCACCGTATTTTCCATTCGTGTGGCAAGTCTATTAACTCATTGGCGTATACAGCCGGCCACAGGCTTCAAGTCCGCTATTACATTACCGTGAGATGGGCAGAGCAGCAATAGCTTCTTCTTAGTGTTTCTTCTTCTATGTTAATAGCTTGCATGGCAACTTGTATGCCATTGGAAAGCTGAGATACCGATCTGTTTAGTGGTGTACAACACACAAGATTTCTTTCGATATTTTTCGAGTTATAAGCAATGGTTTCCAGGTTTTGTTAAGCCCCTCCCCTCCAATCTTGTCGAGAAAACTCCCTCCAAAAATGATGAAGTGTGCAAAAACAAGGAAGAAGAAAAGTAATACTGTATGAATGTGAGAAAGGTCTACTGGCGTTGCACGTATCTCTGTTTTTCCGGGTACACCACACCAACCAAAACTTCTAAAACGGTATTACCTACACTTAATCATCACTTCAATAAATAGTAACTATAAATCTGTAAAGAATTCGTATAAAAAATTGTGATTTTGAGAAAAGTGTGTAACACAGAACATGCAGATTTTTCGTAAATTCAAGTAAGCTGAGGGGAAAAAGTTGGTAAGTCAATAGGTCAAGTTGCTTCTGCAAACAATGAATCCATTGAATAATAAACATTTCGTTTTGATGTGCTTGAAATGTTCGAAAACAGTGTCTGGGAAGCGTGCCAAAGTCGAAAGGCAAAACTGTACACATACCTAAACATTAGTCCGTATATTCGTCTGAAACGATTTTCCTAAAGCTCTTCTGATGCGCTGTAAGTTAGCACACAGTTAGGTTTACAGCAACTGTTGCTGATCCTTTGTGTCGTATAAAGTAATCGAATAAGATACTTTTGGCAGGAGGACACAGCATACCATCTTGGATGGAAAGTTCATCTGTATGTGTAAAAGTAACCAGTTGTGCCTCAGCGAAGTTTGTTGGGAGCCTTACTGTTCATGTTGTATTTTACTGACATGGCAAGCAATATAAGTAAGCTCGCATTTCTTGCATATGGTGCAGATACTTAGATTTAGGTGACAAAGGTCGGGGGATAGTGAGAAACACATGTACAGATGGCAGTAGTATAATCTAGGTATGCATTGTCTGTATTCAGAGATCCACAGTGTCAAAAGTGTGCCGAGAATACCAAATTTTAGGCATGGACAACACAGTGGTCGACGGTCTTCACTTAACGACCGAGAGCATCGGCGTTTGCGTAGAGTTGTCATTGTTAACAAACAAGCAAAATACCGTGATGTACAACAAACGAGATCGTTAGGACAGTATGGCGATCCCTCTGTGGGTCCGGGGGTTAGAGTAGGCCTGAGATATTCCTGCCTGTCGTAAGAGGTGACTAAAATGAGTTTCACACGTTTCGGCCTTTATGTGATGGTCCTCTGTAGGGTTTGACCTCCATTCTTCAAAATTTTCCCGATGAGCGAGCCAACTGGGGAAGGGCGCCTTACAAGGTGCATCGTGTCCATCGTGCATTTGAGATCTTTAGGCCACTTTCTCGTCGTCACATTGCAGTCCTGCCCATTCTACATCTCTTGGGTGAGGACACCTTCCTGGGTGCGTTTTCCACCATGCACTATGCAGGGTCGATTTCTGTGTCGACGATAACCATGGAGTTCTTTGCACCTGATATCCACCATGGTAGCCAGTCTGTTGTGGTGGGGCCACCAGTACCCTGTTGGTTGTAGTCCGCTGACAACACATGGATCACTCTGCTGATGCCTGCACCATTAACTTCCCATGTACGCCAAGGAATAGATGCCTAACCCCCTGGGGCATTGGGACTCATGGCAATGGCCATCCCGCTGTGTCTGGGTGGCGCCCATGGGAGGGCCCAGGTCGGAGTGGGTGGCATCAGGGTGGATGACATGTGATGAAGTGTAGTCCATCATCTCTTGCTGTTGGTGAAATACAAGCAGTCCCTAAGCGATCACGAGCTCAATGCAATGCACAGAAGTAAAACCCCAAATTATTTCTCTCTCTGGTCACACCATGAGAGGAACGTCAGGCTAAGGATGGCAGCAGATTTTATGCACCCCAGTACCTTGTATGTTCGATAGCTGATGGGGAACCTTTCATGACGATGAAGCCTCAGTTTTTTGTTGAGCGTTTAGAGAAGAAGTTTGGAGAGGTGGAGGGCTTGTCCAAAATGAGATATGGGTTAGTCTTGATCAAAACAGCATCCTCTACCCAGTCACAGGAGTTATTCACTTTTGACAAGCTGGGGGATGTTTCTGTAACCACCACGCCCCATAAGAGCTTAAATATGGTCCAGGGTATCATATTTCGTAGAGGCTTTCGTTTGCAGTCCGACGATGAGCTGTGGGCCAATTTAGAGCGACGAGGTGTACATTCCCTCTGGCGTGTCCGCCAGTGTCCAAAGGATAATCAGGTTGCCACCGGTGCCTTCATCTTGGCCTTTGAGGGTGATACATTGCCCGAGAAGGTCAAGGTGATGGTCTACCAGAGTGATGTAAAGCCCTATATCCCTCCCCAATCCAGTGCTTTAATTGCTGGAAGTTCAGCCATATGTCTTCCCACTGTACATCATGCATCACATGCCAAGATTGCAGACGCCCATCACATGCCAATACTCTATGTGCCCCACCTCCCATCTGTGTCAACTGTGGAGAGCACAATTCGCCTTACTTGCCTGACTGCAGGATTCTCCAGAAAGAAAGGAAAACCATGGAGTACAAGACCCTGGACAGGCTGACCTACACTGAGGCTAAGAGAAAATTTGAACGCCTGTATCCTGTGTGTATGACATCTTACGCTGCCGCTGCAATAGTTCTGGCACCATCAGCTCTGCCAAACCAGGTCACCTCTCAGATAGGGAAGACTACACCTGCCCCCTTGATGGTAGGGGGGGGGCAGCATTTGCCTCCCTGTTGCTCCTGCAGCACTCAGTTTGGGGGCAACACCCCCGCAACCATCGAGGACATCCGTCTCCACTACTAAGTCAGCGAAGTGTAAGTCTTCCTCGGCTTCTCTCGCCAGGAAGGAGTCCCTTGGGTCACTTCCTTCCCAGGTTTCTTCTAGTGGGAAAGACGACACCCGCCAGTGGCTGAAGAGCCCAAAAGCAGCTGGTCATAGGGCTCCATGCTCATCGTCAGTCCTGGAGACTGAGCCAGTGAAGTCCTTCCAGCCAGGGAAACTCAAGGAGCAGTGAGAGAAATCCAAAAAGATGATCTCCAAAACCAAGGAAATTGCGGTGGCACCGACATCACCGCTACCTACAAGCTCTGTGGCTGAGGGTGGGGTGGAGAATTTGGCGTCCTCTGAGGATCAAGATCTCGCCAGACCCTCCGACACAATGGATATAGACTGCTCAGGCAACAAATCGGTGGCAGCAGGTGGTTCTTTGGCGTAAACTGCCTCATTGAATGTTCCCTGCCTTCCCAGTCTCATAATGTGATCCTCCAGTGGAATTGCCACGGTTTTTTTTTTCACTGCCTGACTGAGCTATGGCAACTGTTAAGCTTTACACCTGCTATCCGCATTGCCCTCCAGTAAACCTGGTTCCCAGTAATGCGGACCACTGCCCTCTGCGGCTATAAGGGATATTACAGGAACTGTAGCGACTATAATAGTGTCAGATGAGGTTATCGTTTATGTCCTAAACTCGGTCTGTAGTGAACATGTGCCCCTTGAAACTCCTTTTGAAGCTGTGGCTGTCAGAATAAGGACGACACAGGAAATAACTGTCTGAAATATATATCTTCCTCCAGATGGTGCAGTACCCCTGAATGTATTACCTGCAATGATTGATCAACTCAATAGACCTTTCCTACTTTTGGGAGACCCCCAGGGGGTCCACAACTCTTTTGTGGATACGTGCGTGGCGAGCATTGGGCCCCAAGCTATTGCAGCCTTCTTTCTCTCCAGGGCTGCATTTCCTTGCCCTTCCCCTCATTTCTCCTCCTTGCTCCTCTCCCCTCGCCCTCTCCTCTCCCTCTCTTGGTGTCCTTGCTTATGTTGGCCCCGCTATCCTCCTGGTTCTGTTGATTTTCCAATTCGGCTTTGTTGCATAATCATCTCCTCCTTTTGGCATTCCTTGGTCCCCCTCTGGGGTTTGACCTCCATTACAAAATTTCTCCTCCGTAATGTGAGCCATTTGGGGAAGAGCACCTTACCTAGTGTCTCCGACGTGCGCCCTCCTAGTACATTCCACCTTTTCTTTCACGTCATCGTCTGATACTAGGGTGCATAGCCAGCACGGTAGCCAGCCCGTGTGGTGGGGTCGCTATGTACCCTTTTGGTTGAGCCCCCTGAACACACAGGGATCACACTTCTGGTACCTGAGCTGTGACCACCTCATGCATGCCTTGGAGTGGTTGCTCGTCATCCTGGAGCATCGGAACTCCCGGCAATGGCCGCCGTGCCAGACGGCCCTTGCTGTAGCTGGGTGGCGCCCGTGAGGAGAGCCCCTGATCGGAGTGGGTGGTATCAGGGCGGACGCTATGCAGATGAAACGCATACAGGTCCAAAACTGTGGCTGTTCTTCTGCGGCCGTCTCTGCGTGGAACTGATTCCTCAAGTGCTGCTTCTCTTGCCCCTTCGGCCTTCCCTTCCATGGCTACCCCCTGGGAAGAGGGTCAGGCCCGTCGTCCAGGGGCAAATCCTTTCCCCCGCTATCTAGTTTGCACCAGGACTGATGGAGATACTTTCACCAGTGTCAAACCTTTATTCTTTGTGGAACACATTGAAGACAAGTTTGGCGAAGTGGACTCCCTGAGCAAGATGCGGTCGGGTTCGTTCCTGATCAAAACTGCTTCAGCTGCCCAATCTGCGGCCCTTCATGCCTGTACCCATCTTGGCACAATTCCTGTGTCCATTACCCCTCAACGTCTCTAAATATGGTACAAGGTGTGATTTTTCACAGGGACCTCATCCTTCAAATTGATGAACTTCGGGACAGTCTCGGACGGCGGGGTGTTCACTTTGTTCGGCGTGTTCAGAAGGGTCCTAAAGACAATCGTATTGATACTGGTGCCTTTATCCTGGCCTTTGAAGGGGATACCCTCCCTGAGAAAGTTAAGATTATGGTCTTTCGCTGTGATGTGAAGCCGTACATCCTACCTCCTATGAGGTGTTTTAAGTGCTTGCATTTTGGCCACATGTCTTCTCGCTGTTCCCAGGCCCCTCTCTGTGGTGACTGTGGACGTCCACTCCATGAGGGGAGTCCCTGTGTTCCCCCTCCTGTATGTGTAAATTGTCATGGTAGTCATTCTCCACGTTCACCACATTGCCCAGTATATAAGAAAGAAAAAAGGATACAGGAGTATAAGTCCCTCGATCGTTTAACTTACACAGAGGTCCATAAGAAATATGCACGACTGCACCCTGCGTCCATGACATCTAGTTACGCCTTGGTTACATCTTCACCCCTTCCTCCCCCTTCCTTACCCCCATCCCGGACCCCTCTCCTCCCCCACTCCCCTGCAGCTTCCACACCTTCTCCTATGGGCGCTGCTCCCTCTCCCCAGCCGGAGAAGCGTCCCACTCCTTCGGCGTCTGCCGGTCAAGGGCGCCTCTCCCGGGATGCCCCTTCCCGTCACCTTCCAGGCCAAAGGTCTGCTGCCGCGCGACGACCGCGAGAGCCGCGGTCTGTCGGCCCCCAGGTCGCCCGGTTTTTCTGTTCCTGATCTTGCTGCAGATGGCTCCTTTATGCCACACAGCCCTCCTCGATCTCAGCCTGAAAAGAAGAAGAAACATAAGACCCGGGACAAAGAGCCTCTGGTGTCACCGGAGGTCCCTTCCCCGACTTCACAACCGGATTCTGACCTGTCGTTCATGGATGTCGCCCTCTCCTTGTCGGTGACTGGTGGGGACCCGGCGGTATGACTGGATTTAGCGTGTTCAGCCCCCATTTAAACCATCATTCTGTGGTTCTCCAATGGAATTGTAATGGATACTATCGTCACCTTCCGGAATTGAAATCCCTTTTGTCCTACTCTGCAGCTTGTGTGGTTCTCCAGGAATCTCATTTTACTTATGCTCACTCACCGACCCTCCGTGGGTTCTGTGTTTTCTGTCGAAATCGGGTCGGACCCTTGTGGGCTTCTGGTGGCCTTTGTACGTTGGTCCGTACAGACATTGCTAGCACGTGGATTCCTCTCCAAACTACATTGGAAGCGGTTGCTGTTAGGGTCCATTTAGATTCTGCAGTCACAGTTTGCAACCTTTATCTCCCTCCTGATAGGACTCTTACACCTGCTGCCTTAACCGCCCTTCTTCAGCAACTTCCTCCTCCCTTTCTCCTCCTTGGGGATTTTAATGCTCATCATCCTTTGTGGGGCAGTGCCTTTCCATCTAGACGAGGTCTTCTTATAGACCAATTTATTGCAGACCACGACCTGTGCCTTCTTAATGATGGCTCCCCTACTCATTTCAGTGCTGGTCATGGTACCTTTTCTGCCATTGATCTCTCTCTTTCCTCTCCCTCTCTCCTCCCTTCATTACACTGGTCGCCACACGACGACCTTTGTGATAGTGACCATTTCCCGTTGATTATCACGCTCCCTTCCCGCTCCCCGATGGACAGGTTACCTCGTTGGTCTTTCCACCGCGCCGATTGGCCTCTATACACTGCACAGGTCGAGTTTTCTCCCTCTTTGTCGGGTTGTATTGATGACGTCCTACGTGACGTGTCTGACGCGATTGTTCGAGCTGCTAACCTTGCTGTCCCGCGCTCATCTGGACCATTTCGTCTCCGGCAAGTCCCGTGGTGGAGTACGGCCATTGCCATTGCCATCCGTGATCGCCGTCGGTACCGCTACGGTAGCTGGGAAGGCCCTATGGGAACCCTGAAACGTGACGGCTAACGGGGCTCTGGTGAAGCTGCGATAGGCCTAGCAAGCCAGTAGTGGATAAATCAACTGCTTTTAAAAAGGGAACATGCCTCGGATCACGGAACGGATTTAAAGGAAACCGACCAAGCAATGGAAAAGGATTACGAGCTGGTTTACGACTGGGCACCTTAAACGTAAGGACTCTAACTGGGAAGTTAGAAGTAATTGTAGAAATGATGGAAAGGAGGAAATTGGACATCTTGGGACTTGCTGAGACTAGGTGGAGAGGAGTTGGTGAAAAACCACTAAGTAAAGGATGTAAACTGTACTGGATAGGGAATGAGAGGGGAAGAAATGAAGTGGCAATAGTGGTCAGAGAGGGTCTGCAGGAGGAGATGGAAGGTATCAATGATCGAATGATAAAAGCCAGAGTACGAGTGAAAGGAAAAAGTATTGAAATCATCCAAGCATATGCCCCACAGGTGGGGTGTACATAAAAGGAGGAATTTGAAGATGACATGCAAAAGCAGCTAAATGGAGGTAATCAGATTGTAATAGGGACCTCAATGCACATGTTGGCACAGACAGGAAAGGATTCGAGGAGATAATGGGACCAGAGGGCTGGGGGAACCGAAATAGAGAAGGAAAATTGTTGCTGGAATTCTGCAAGAGGAATGGGCTGGCGATCGCAAATTCCTGGTACAAGAAGAGAAGTAGCCACAAAATAACTTGGTACAGTGGAGACTGGTCCCAAACTTCAGTAGTAGACTATGTACTAGTGGATAGGCAGATGATGAGCAGCCTCACAGATGTTAAGGTCATTCCATCTGAGGCCTTAGACAGTGACCATCGGCTGTTGGTAGCCACCCTGAGAGAGAAAAAAGATAGGAGGGCAACAGATATACAGGACAAAAGGTTGAAGACATGGATGCTGAAAGAGGATGAACGGAGGACGCAGTACCAGACACTGATCAGGAAGAAGCTGCCAAAGGAAGATCAGAGAACAGTGGACGAAGAATGGGGAGATTTTAAGAGGGCTCTAGTTGAGGCAGCTGAGACTGTGTGCGGAAGAACTAGCACAAAGAGGAGAAGTAAGGAAACCCCATGGTGGAACAACATATGTAAAGAGGCAGTACTTCGAAAGAACAAAGCCTTCAGAGAATGGTTCCAGACCCGAACAGAGGAAGCTAGGGTAAAATATAAGGAAAGCAAGAAAGCGGCACAGACCATAGTAAGGGCGGAGAAGAAGAAGAAGTGGATGGAAAAATGGACAAGAATGTTAGAAGAGGACAGTGAAGGGAACAAAAAAGTACTTTACACCATGGTAAGAAATAAGAGGAACGACAGAAGCGAGTGCCTGAGGATCATGGATAATAATGGAAGAGTTGTGGAGGAAATGCATGAGCTCAAAAAGATTTGGAAGGAGTACTTTGAAGATCTGTTGAATGCCGCCAAGCCGGTAACTAACAGCGATGGAGAGCCTAAGGCAGCAGACGATTATAATAGTGGGGAAATTGATGATCTAACTTGGAATGAAGTGGAAGAAGCCATAAAGAGGATGAAAGGGGGCAAGGCACCAGGTTGGGACGAAGTAACAGCGGATATGATACGAGCAGCAGGAGAAGTAGGAACCCAGTGGCTATACAGAGTGCTGAGGGTGGTGTGGAAGGAGAACAGAATTCCTGAGAATTGGAAGAAAGGAATTATAGTCCTGATCTTCAAGAAAGGGGATAAAAGGAGATGTGAGAACTACAGAGGAATCACCCTGCTATACCACTGTGGGAAAATCTATGAAAAGATCCTGGAGAAGAGAATAAGAAGCAGTATTGAAAGTAGACTGCAAGAGGAGCAGCACGGTTTCAGACCGGGAAGATCAACAACGGACCTCATATTTGCGGTAAGGCAACTGCAGGAAAGGCACTATGAGTACGGGAAGGACTTAATCATGGCCTTTTTTGATATTGAGAAGGCGTATGACAGTATCTGTAGGGACAAGCTCTGGGATGTGCTGAACGCAAAAGGGATAGATGAAGAGATAACACGAAAAGTCAGAAAAATGTATGAGGGAAGTGAGAGTTGCGTGAAAGTGGGGAGAGAACGTACTGCATGGTTCAAGCTGGAAAATGGGCTGCGACAGGAAGTGCACTTTCGCCTTTATTGTTTATTATTGTTATGGATGAAATCCTACAGCAAGTATCAGATGCAATTGGAGATCATAAAATGAAAGCAGTGCTTTTTGCCGATGACCTGATGTTATGGGGATATTGCGAGGAGGAGGTGCAAGAGCAGTTAGATGCATGGGAGGCAACGACAGCACAATATGGAATGCATTTCTGTGCAAAGAAAAGTGAAATAATTGTCACAACAAGGAAGAAGAATAGGCCAAATGTGGATATAACTTGTGGAGGGGAAAAACTACAAGTGGTAGAGAACTTAAAGTACCTGGGAAGCATGACTGAAAGTAAGGGGGGAAACGCAATGGAAATAAATGAAAGGTGCAGAAAAACAGGGCAGTTCTACAAATGCATTAGGGGGCTTATTTGGAGCAAGGAGGTGCCACAGAAATCCAAGGGAATTATATACCGAACCTACTTTGTCCCCATATTGGCATACAGAAGTGAGACATGGGTAATGCACAAAAGTGACAAAAGTAGAATACAGGCTAGCGAAATGAAGTTCCAGAGGAGCAGGTTGAGTGTAACAAGTCGAGACAGATTGCGAAATGTGTATGTGAGGGAAAGACTAAAGGAGGAACCAGTACAGGACAGGATAGAAAAATAAAAACCGCAGTGGTATGGACACATGAAGAGAATGGATGAGGGAAGAATTCCAAAGAGGATGTTTTATCTGCAACTGGAGGGAAAGAGGCCCAGAGGAAGACCAAGAGATAGATGGGTGAAGGGAGTGAAGGACTGTGTGACGAGAAGAGGAGAGAACTGGACAAAGGTGGAAGAGGGGGAATGGTGGAAAGACAGAACACGATGGAGAGGCTTGTGTTCCCGACAGACCCAGCCAGTAGCTGGAAACTGTCCAAGATGATGATGATGATCGCCGTCGAGCTTTGCAACACTTTAAGAGGCACCCTACCATAGCCAGCCTTACTACTTTTAAACGCCTCCGTGCTAAAGCCCGTTATTTAATCAAACACAGTAAGCAGATATGTTGGGAACGATTCGTTTCTTCCCTTGGTTCTACTGTCCCTCTGTCACGGGTATGGCCTACACTTCGTTCTCTCCAAGGTTGCCATCGGCAGTCCACCCTCCCAGGCCTTCACCTCCCAGATGCCATTTGTATGGGCCCATTAGTTTTTGCAGAACATCTTGCGACCCATTTTGCAGTGGCGTCAGCGTCAGCCTCCTATCCAGCTGCTTTCCTTCATCAAAAACAGCTGGCTGAAGCTTCCACCTTATGTTTCACCCCTTGTGAGTCAGAATCTTACAACGAACCTTTTACTGAATGGGAATTTCTTTCTGCTCTATCTTCTTCTCATGATACGGCCCCTGGCCTAGATTCCATCCATAACCAACTGCTTCAACATCTCAGTGCTTCACAACGGCAACATCTTCTTCGGGTGTTTAACCGTATCTGGCTCCAGGGTGACTTCCCTTCTCAGTGGAGGGATAGCATTGTGGTTCCTGTCCTTAAGCCTGGTAAGAACCCCCTATCTGTTGACAGCTATCGGCCAATTAGTTTGACCAATGTTGTTTGTAAGTTACTTGAACGGATGGTAGCCCGTCGGCTCAATTGGGTCCTCGAATCTCGGGATCTATTGTCGCCTTACCAGTGTGGCTTTCGAGAGGGACGCTCTTCAATCGATCGTTTACTTCGCCTGGAATCCGCAGTTCGGCAGGCTTTTTCCCAGCGCCGCCATTTGGTTGCAGTGTTTTTTGACCTTCGCACAGCCCATGACACGGCCTGGCGCCATCACATCTTACTTACATTTCATCAGTGGGGTCTTCGGGGCCCACTCCCGATTTTTATCCGCCAGTTCCTGATCCATCAGTCATTCAGAGTTCGAGTTGGTACTGCTTTTAGTTCTCCACGGACCCGGGAGACGGGCATCCCACAGGGTTCTGTCTTGAGTGTCCTTCTTTTCCTCATTGCTATCGATGGACTTGTGGCCTCTGTCGGTCCCTTGGTCGCCCCTGCCCTGTATGTGGATGATTTCTGCATTTGGGTTAGTTCCTCCTCGATGCCATCTGCAGAGCAGCAGCTCCAGGTAGCTATACGGCGTGCCTCTGCATGGACCCTCTCACACGGGTTTCAATTCTCTCCTTTAAAATCCACTTCTGTCGCCGTACTACGATCCACCCTGATCCAGAGCTCTATCTCGCTGCACAACGATTGCCTGTGGTCCCACAGTTTCGTTTCCTGGGTCTTCTTTTCGACAACAAGCTCACTTGGCTGCCCAATATCAGACTCCTGAAGGTAGGATGTTTCCGTAAACTCAATATCCTTCGCTTCCTTGCCCACTCCTCTTGGGGTGCGGACCGTTCCCTCCTCCTCCGTCTTTATCGTGCTCTAGTTCTGTCTCGCTTGGACTATGGTTGTCAAGTTTATGGTTCGGCTGCTCCTTCCACACTGCACGTGGTGGATCCAGTCCACCATCGCGGTATCCGTTTGGCCACCGGTGCCTTCCCTACTAGCCCTGTTGATAGTCTCCTGGTTGAAGCTGAGATACCCCCCCTTTCTGTTCGGCGGTCCCATCTTCTGGTGTCTTATGCACTCACTATCCGTTCCTCTCCCACTCATCCTTCCTATTCTATCCTGTTCCCAGACCATGGACGTCGCCCACCCGACTCCCGCCCTCGAGCGGGTTTACCGGTTGGGCTGCGCCTTGCGTCTCTTTGCCGTGATTTTCAGCTTCCTTCTTTGTCCTGTCTTCCTCGCTACCTCCCCTCCACCCCTCCTTGGTTAGTTCCTTGGCCTCGATTTCGGATGGAGAGTGGTTTTTATTCTCAGTTTTAAAGTTTTTAATCTCTCTCTGGTGTTGGGGCAGGGTGGTGAGTGTTTGGGTGTCTCCCACTGTAGGCAGTGTTCAGAGATTCCCGATTCACCTCCCCGACCGGAATCCTCTTTTCTTCCCCTTTTACTCTGTTTTTACCCCTTCTTTTTAAGGCTTGGTTTGTCTTTCTATTCCCATACGTACTTTCTGCATTATAGCAGTTGTACCTTTTAAGTCACAGGTGGTCTTGCCTATGCTGCTTCAGCGTAGTGTTGGGTTCGTTCTCTTGCCGACTTCCCTCATTTGTTTTTACAAATGACAACGTGCTGCCCTTTTACGTTTTTCCGTCTAATTGTTCTGACTTTTCTGAGATGTCCCGTTAGCACAATGGAGTCTATTTGAAACAAGGGACTGATGACCTTGCTGTTTGGTCCCTTTAACCTCAAACAACCAACCAAGCAACCAACCCTTTAAACGGCTCTGTGTCCGTGTTCGCTAACTTATCAAACAATGGAAGAAGGATTGTTGGGAGAGATAAGTCTGGGCAAAGAGCAAACGTCTTTTCGGCTACCAGGCCCCAACAGCTGTCTGCGGTTTTACCATAAATGGCGAGTTACGTACCGATACAAACGCGATTGCCGAGCACTTCGCTGAGCACTGTGCTCGAGCCTCTGCGGTGCTAGAAGGGAATGTCCTCTCATTCACTACACGCTACAGTGAATCCTATAACGCCCCATTTACAGAGTGGGAGCTCCTCAGTGCCCTTGCACATTGCCCCGACACAGCTCCTGGGCCTGATCAGATCCACAGCCAGATGATTAAATATCTCTCATCTGACTACAAGCGACATCTTCTCATCATCTTCAACTGGAACTGGTGCGATGGCGTCTTTCCATCGCAATGGCGGGAGAGCACCATCATTCCGGTGCTCAAACCTGGTAAAAACCCGCTGGATTTGGACAGCTATCGGGCCATCAGCATCACCAACGTTCATTGTAAGCTGCCGGAATGTATGGTCTGTCGGCGGTTGGGTTGGGTCCTGGAGTAACGTGACTTGTTGGCTCAACGTCAGGGCGGCTTCCGCCAGGGTCGCTCTACCACTGATAATCTTGTGTCCAAAGAGTCTGCTATCCAAACAGCATTTTCTAGACGGCAACCCCTGCTTTGTCTTTTTTGACTTACCTAAAGCATACGACACGACTTGGCGACGTCATATCCTTGCCGCATTGTATGAGTGGGGTCTCCGGGGCCACTCCCGATTTTTATCCAAAACTTACTGTCGCTCTGTACTTTCTGTGTCCAAGTTGGTGACTCCCAAATGACAGTCGTCCACCTCTTGCTGGCCTGCCCACTTTTAGCCGCTCTGCAGCAGACTTTCAACTTTCCCAGCACCCTGCCTTCAGTGTTGAGCGACAATGCCTCCACAGCAGCTTCATTTTTACGCTTTATCCGTGAGAGTGGGTTTAATATTTCTATGTATGTTTTAGCGCATGTCCTTTGTCCCTCTGTGTCTTCCACTCTAGTGCTTATAGGGTTGAGGTTTTAATGTGTTGCAGAGTGGCTTGCTTTCCCTTTTTATTCTCGTGGTAGGCCAGCCACTGTAATCTGCTTTAATGTTTTACGCTCTTCTGTTTCTAGCGTCTCTGTTTTCCTGTCCTCTTTCGTTCCTTTTAGTGTTAGTTGCCTTCCATCTTTTCTTGTGGCTTTACCTCGTAGTTTGGTCCCTTCACTCGCCTTTAAACCATCCAATCAACCAACCAAACAACCATCAGATGATTAAACATCTCTCATCTGACTATAAGCGGCACCTACTCGCCATCTTCACCCGGATCTGGTGTGATGGCGTCTTTCAATCGCAACGGCGGGAGAGCACCATCATTCCAGTGCTCAAACCCGGTAAAAACCCACTTGATGTGGATGGCTGTTGGCCTGTCAGCCTCACCAACGGTCTTTGTAAGCTCTGGAACGTATGGTGTGTCGGCGATTGTGTCCTGAATTCACGTGGCCTTCCGGTACCATGTCAGGGCGGCTTCCGCCAATGTCGCTCTAACACTGATAGTCTTGTGTCCCTGAAGGCTGCCATCCGAACAGCCTTTTCCAGACGCTAACATCTGGTTGCCCTCTTCTTCGACTTACTTAAAGCGCACGACACGACCTGGTGACAGCATATCTTGTTACATTACATGAGTGATGTCTCAGAGGCCCACTCCCAATTTTTATCCAGAATTTCCTGTAGCTTCGTACTTTCCGTGTCCAAGTTGGTGCCACCCATAGTTCCCCCCATATCCAGGAGAATGGGGTCCTGCTGGGCTCTGTATTAAATGTCTCTCTATTTTTAGTGGCCGTTAATGGTCTAGCATCAGCAGCTGTAGGGCCGTCCATCTCACCTTCTTTGCATGCAGACGACTTCTACATTTCATACTGCTCCACCATTACTGGTGTTGCTGAGCGGCGCCTACAGGGAGCCCTCCATAAGGCTCAGTAATAGGCGCTAGCCCACGGTTTCCAGTTTTCGGCCGCAAAGTCGTGTGTAATGCAGTTCTGTCGGCGTCGTACTGATCATCCAGAACCAGAACTTTATCTTAATGACGATCCACTCACTGTAGTGGAGACATATCGATTCTTAGGACTGGTTTCGACGCCCAGTTGACTTGGCTTTCACACCTCTGTCAGCTCAAGTGGATGTGTTGGCAGCACCTCAGTACCCTCCACTGCCTGAGGAATATCAACTGGGGTGCAGATTGCTCTACGCTGCTGCCGCTCTAGAGAGCCTTTGTTCAATCCCGCCTTGGCTATGGTAGTCTGGTTTGGGGTTCGGTGGCGCCCTCAGCATGGCGTTCACTCGACCCAGTGCACCACTGTGGCGTTCGCCTAGCGACAGGAACTTTTAGAATGAGTCCAGTGACCAGCGTTCTTGTCGAAGCCGGAGTGCCTCCATTGAAGATTAGGCATGCACAACTTCTGGCCAGTTACGTAGAATAGTCTCCTTTTCCCACCACAGCAGTTCATCTCCTGCATCGGTAGGCCAGGTCAGGGCTTTGAACTGCAGTCCTTGTTCAATCTCTTCTTTCTTAACTCGAGTCCTTGCTTTACCACCTGTACTTGAGGTCCATTCACGTACACCTCCATGGTGTACACGTAGGCCACAGCTTCGCCTGGATCTTTCACATGGCCCGAAGGACTCAGTTAACCCCGTGGCTCTCCACTGCCACTTTGTCTCGATTCTTGACAAGTACTAAGGCCACAAAATGGTTTACACCAACGGCTCGATGGCTGATGCTCACGTCGGCTTCACACGTGTCCATTGAGTACATATTCAACAGCATTCCTTGCCCAATGGCTGCAATGCTTTCAATGCCGAGCTGGTGACTGTATCTTGTGCTCTTGATCACATTCATTTATGCCCTGGGGAGGCGTTTCTTATGTGTGCTGACTCATTGAGCAGCCTACAAGCTCTTGACCAGTGCTACTCTCGTCATCCTTTGATAGCGACCATCCAAGAGTCCATATACGCCCTGGAACGGTCTGGTCTTTCAGTGTGTTTGTGTGGACCACAGGTCAAGTCAGAATCTCAGGCAACGAACTTGCCGGCAGACTGACCCAACATGCCACATGGAAACCGCTTCTGGAGATCGGCTTCTCCGCAAGTAACCTGTGTTCAGTACTATGCTGCAAGGTTTGGCGGCTTTGGGATACGAAATGGCATAACTTCAGCACACACAACAAACTGCTTGCCATTTAGGAGACTGCTAGTACCTGAGCTGTTAAATCCTCGTGTATGCAAGGAGTCAATGCTGATCAATTTAGGGCACCAGAACTCCCAGCAATGGCCGCCATGTCAGACGCCCCTTGCTCTGGCTGGGTGGCGCCCACAGGGTGAATCCCTGGTCAGAGTGGATGCTACTAGGGTGGACGCCTTGCACATGAAGTGACAAAAGCTTCAACATCCTGGCCATTCAGTGGCTGTCTCTAAGAATGATAGAGGACATGACACTTTTTCTGATCATTCTGCCTTCCCCTCCTTGGCCACCCCCTGGGAAGAGGGTCAAGGTCGCTGGCTTGGGTTGAAAACTTTCCCTCAGTACCTGGTTTGTACCAGGACAGATGGCGAAAGTTTTGCCATGACCAAGCCTTTGTTTTTCATGGAGACGTTTGAAGATAAGCATGGTAAAGTGGAATCCATGATCAAAATGCGATCTGGTTCTATACTCATAAAGACATCTTTTGCTGCCCAATCTGTAGCCCTGTGTGCTTGTGACCACCTCAGTGTTATCCCAGTCTCCGTCGCACCCCACCAGCCTTTGAACTCGGTACAGGGCATCATTTTCCACCTGGATCTTCTTCTCCTAACTGACGAGGAGCTCTGTGCAAACCTCTAGTGGCGAAGAGTTCGATTTATCCGCTGTGTACAGTGAAAGCCTAAAAACAACCGCAGCAATTCAGTCGCCTTTATCCTGGTCTTAGAGAGGGATACCCTCCCAAAGAAGGTAAAGGTGATGGTGTATCAGTGTGATGCAGTACCTTACATCCCTCCACTGATGATATGCTTTAAATGCTTACGGTCTGGACACATGTCTTCCCACTGCACCAATGATTCCCTCTGTGATGACTGTGGGTGCCCCCTCCATAAGGGGAGTGCCTGTGCTCCCCTGCCATTGTACGTAAACTGTAATGTGCAGCATCCTCCACGCTCGCCATCGTGCCCAGTGTATGTGAAAGAATAAGGGATTAAAGAGTACAAGACCTTAGATTGACTTCACAACACCGAGGCTTGTTGAAAGTATGACTGGCTCCATTCTCTGCCTATAACTTCTACTTCTGCTTCAGCAATGTCCATTCCCCTTCCTCTTCCTAGCCCCACCCCATTTGCCCCACACCTTCCGCCTCATCCTCACTCTCCAACTCGCCCTCCCCATCAGTACCCATACCCACCCCTTCAGGTGCTGCTCCCCCTCCCCTGCCAGAGAAGTGCTCCCCTTCTTCAGCAGCCACCAGTACTGGAGCTCCTTCCTGGGACTCCTCTTCCTGGGACTCCTCTTCCTGAGACTTCTCTTCCTGGGACTCCTCTTCCTGGGACTCCTCTTCCTGGGACTCCTCTTCCTGGGACTCCTCTTCCTGAGACTCCTCTTCCTGCGACTCCCCTTCCTGGGACTCCCCTTCCTGGGACTCCTCTTCCTGGGACTCCTCTTCCTGGGACTCCTCTTCCTGGGACTCCTCTTCCTGGGACTCCTCTTCCTGGGACTCCTCTTCCTGGGACTCCTCTTCCTGGGACTCCTCTTCCTGGGACTCCTCTTCCTGAGACTCCTCTTCCTGGGACTCCTCTTCCTGGGACTCCTCTTCCTGGGACTCCTCTTCCTGGGGCTCCTCTTCCTGGGACTCCTCTTCCTGGGACTCCTCTTCCTGGGACTCCTCTTCCTGGGACTCCTCTTCCTGGGACTCCTCTTCCTGGGACTCCTCTTCCGGGGACCCCCCTGAAAGGCGATCTGCAGCTCCACATAGGCCATATGATCCACAGTCGGTGGGCGCCAAGATTGCCAGGTGTAATTCCGTGCCTGACCTCGCTGCAGTCTGCCCTACTCTTTATTCACAAGAGAAGAAGCAGAAACACAAGAACAATGGCAAGGCCCCTCCATTACCCCCTGAGGTGCCGCCTTCCTCTCTTCCAGCCAATGAACCATCAGTGTCTGACCCCACCTAAATGGACATTACCCCATCCTTATTGGTGACGGATGGCGTGACTGGCTCCGGTCCATTCACTTCTTATTTAGACTCTAGCTTGAGAATCCTCTAGTGGAATTGTAATGGCTATTTGTGTCACCTCCCAGAGTTGCAGCCCCTTCTTTCCCCCTACTCTGCTACTTGCATTGCTCTTCAGGTGACCCATTTCGTCAATTCTTACTCACCCACCCTTCGTGGGTTCCACACTTTCTGTCGAAACTGAATTGGCCCCTTGCAGGCTTCTGGCGGTGTTTGCGCCTTGGTCTGCAAGAACATTGTTAGTAAATGGGTTCCCTCCATATCTCTGTGGAAGCAATTATCAGGGTCCAGATGGCCACTCCAATAACAATCTGTGACCTCAACCACCTGCCTGACAGGCTGCCCACATCCCTTGCCCTAACCACCCTTCTTCAACAACTCCCTTCTACCTTCCTGCTTCTAGGAGACTTAAATACCCACAACTCTCTTTGTGGTAGTCACACGACTATTGCACTGGGCAGGACAGTTGAAGCTGTTCTGGCAGGACTTGACCTCTGTCTCCTTAATACTGGTGCACCCACACGCTTTAGTGTGGCACATAGCACTTTTTCTGCCACCGACCTCTCCATCTACAGTCTGTCTTCTTCCCTCCATTCAGTGGGGTGTCCACAATGACTTATGTGACAGTGATCATTACCCAATTGTTTTGACCTTCCTTCGGTATATCTCGCTCCATCACGCTCCCAGGTGGGCCTTCTCTAAAGCTGATTGGGGTGCCTTCTCCTCTGCTACCATCCTCCCCTGTACTACCATACAGTAGTATTGATGAGTCTATACAGACTTTGACTGCCGCCATTCTTTCTGTAGCTGTTTCAGCCATCCCTTCTTCCTCCGGTTCCCCCTGTGAGAAGATGGTCTCTTGGTGGACTCCAGAAATTGCTGCCGCCATAAAGACCGCCGCAGTGCTCTTCAACGCTTCAAGTAGCACCCTTCTACTGCTCTCCTTCTGGTCCACACCCGGGCCCGTTACCTAATCAAATTTAAAAAACTGATTTGCTGGGAATCATATGTGGCTGCCATATGACTGCACATCCCCTCTTCACAAGTCTGGGCGAAACTGAGGCGAATTTTTGGCCATCGTCCTCCCACTGGCATTGCATGAATTTCTGTGCACGGTGTTGTCCTTACCCAGCCAGACTTTGTCGCAGAGCCTTTCACTCAACACTAAGCCCAAGCCTCTGCATTTACTCAGTACTCGTCCAAGTTCCTCCTCCTGAAAGAGCGCTCGGAACGACTGCCTTTGTCTTTCGCTTCTAGCTAGCGTACGACTAGCAGGGGATATTGAACTGATGCTAAGAAAGATAGCACGAATGGTCACAGGTTTGTTTGACCCACAGGAGAATGTAACAGAGGTCCTGAAGACACTGGCAGATGCCTGAAGATATACGTAAGCTGTCCCGAGAAAGCCTACTTGCAAAATTTCTAGAACGTACTCTAATTATGGAACATTCGTAATTTCGTGCCAGTGGTGTTTTGGAGCGAAATGCAGTTGAGATCTCTGCGTACACCTGTGTTTAATGTGTAACTGCAGAAAGTTTCATTGTTGTATGTGTATTAGCTTATCGTTCAGTGTGGTACTGAGTAGAACGTTGTGTCGCACAGTTCGCGAATTTCGAGAGGGCAGAGTTACAGGAGCAATGCGCCTGCACTAAATTTTGCGTGAAACTCAAGCCTTGCTTGCCACGGTTCGTGCAGCTCCGCCCCTGCCCCCCCCCCCCCCTCCCAATCACCGCACCCCCCCCCCCCCCCTTCGAGGTTAGATTCCTCCCTCGGGCATGGGTGTGTATTATGTCCTTAGCATAAGTTAGTATAAGTAGTAGGTAAGCCTAAGGACCGATACCCTCAGCAGTTTCGTCCCATAGGAACTTAACACCTAAACTCTAGAAGACCTTCACAGAGACACACCAAATGATGCTGGAAACCTACGGTGATGAGTACTTAAGCCATAATCGGAGTTACGAATGGTTCACACGGTTTAAAAACGGCCGGACGGAAGTTAAAGACGGCCCTCGTTCAGGACGTCCTTCGGCGTCTACCAACAACGCTCGTGCCAAGAACGCCAACGAAACTGTGCGTGCTAAACGAAGGCTGTCCGAGGGATTCCAGAAGAATGTAACATTCCAGTTGTATCATGTCATGAAGTTCTAACACAGCATCTTGGAATGTATCGTGTTTCCGCAAAGTTCGTACCACAGCGATGAGTCAAGACTAGAAAGACCTTCGCCTCGCAGTCTGTGAAGAGCTTTTGTATCCCGCAGATGAGGACGAGATGATCTTTTAAAAAAATCATAACTGTTCATGAGACATGGGTCTACAGTTATGATGTTGAGACCAAGGTTCAGTCTTCACAATGGGTAGGGAAATATTCTCCAAGGTCAAAAAAAGATTGTTAGGTTAGGCCAAATGTCAGTCAAGCTGACAGTTTTCTTTGACTTTGAAGGATTAGTGCCACAGGGACAAACTGTTAAGCGATGGTACTATCGGGACGTGTTACGCCTGCGAGAAAATGCGAAAAGGAAACGGCCTGAAATGTGGCGAGACAATTCGTGGGTCTTGCATCACGATAACGCAGCCGCACATTCATCCCTGTTGGTGCATGGCTAACGCGCAAAATACAAAATTACTATGGTGCCTCATGCTCTGTTCTCTCCAGACCTGACCGCTGTAGCCTTTCTTTCCAAAGTCGAAAATCCCGTTGAAATGAAGATTTGCGACAATAGACGAGATAAAAGAAAATTCTCAGATAGTGCTTCACACGGTCCAGCAAAAGGCGAACCAAGACTGCTTCCGGAAGTGGAAGCGGCATTGGGAGCGGTGTATTAGTCGTGGAGGACACCATATACGAATCAGTGAACATAAGCGTAGAAAAATTTTATGGACAAAGTTCCGGGATTTTTTGAACAGACCTCGTAGACGAAAAGTAGTGAATATTGGCAAATGGTCAACAAATGCTCGTTCCGTTGTGTTCGCTTCCATTCGCTGTGGTGCAAGCTAAGCTCAATAATAATATTCCCGGTGCTAGATGTAGTTGGCAACTCTGTAAACGCTGAGCGGTGCGCCGCTTACAGCCCAGGCAAAATTATTCTCGGAGGGACACATCATTATCTCCTTCGTGCCTAAAGTTCCTTCGGCCAATCTCTAACTCAGTTGCCAGGCCGATAGCTCGTTATCCCACTCCTCTGCAAGTAACACGTCGTTAGAGCAGACACTCAAGTCGGACAGTATCGCAACCGATTGAACATAACTACTATGGATGTTCAACAGCACTGGTTCCCAACCCGGGGGTAATTACGCTCCTGAGACGTGAAATGAATTTTTGAGGGGGTAAAAACTAAACTATTCCATTCTGTTTGAGTCACGAAACTAAATTATTTTCAAAAGGTCACTACTATTACCACAATTTTGTATGACTCCAATGCTGGTTATATAAGTTATCAATAATTACTTTTTCTCAGTTAATACAATACTGGCCATTAAAACTGCTACTCTATGAAGATGACGTGCTACAGACGCGAAACTTAGCCGGCAGCAAGAAGATGCTGTGGTATGTAAATGATTAGCTTTTCAAAGCATTCATGCAAGATTGGCGCCGGTGGCGACACCTACAGCGTGCTGACATGACGAAAGTTTCCAACCGATTTCTCATACACAAAAAGCAGTTGGCCAAGGTTGCCTGGTGAAACGTTGTTGTGATGCCTCTTCTAAAGACGAGAAATATGTACCATCACGTTTCCGACCTTGATAAAGGTCGGATTGTAGCCTATCGCGGTTGCGGTTTATCGTACCGCGACATTGCTGCTCACGATGCTCGAGATCCAATGACTGTTAGCAGAATATGGGATTGGTGGGTTCAGGAGGGTAATACGGAACGCCATGCTGGATACCAACGGCCTCGTGTCACTAGCAGTCGAGATGACAGGCATCTTATCCGCATGGCTGTAACGGATCGTGCAGCCACGTCTCGATCCCTGAGTCAACACATGGGGACGTTTGCAAGACAACCACCATCTGCACGAACAGTTCGACGACGTTTGTAGCAGCATGGACTATTAGCTCGGAGATCGTGACTGTGGTTGCCCTTGACGCTGCATCACAGACAGGAGCTCCTGCGATGGTGTACTCAACGACGAACGTGGGTGCACGAATGGCAAAACGCCATTTTTTCGGATGAATCCAGGTTCTGCTTACAGAACCATGTTGGTCGCATCTGTGTTTGGTGACATCGCGGTGAACGCACATTGGAAGCGTGTATTCGTCATCGCCATACTGGCGTATCACCCGGCGTGATGGTATGGGGTGCCATTGGTTACACGTCTCGGTCACCTCTTGTTCGCATTGACGGCACTTTGAACAGTGGACGTTACATTTCAGATGTGTTACGACCCGTGGCTCTACCCTTCATTCGATCCCTGCGAAACCCTACATTTCAGCAGGTTAATGCACGACCGCATGTTGCAGGCCCTGTACGGACCTTTCTGGATACAGAAAATGTTGGACTGCTGCCCTGGCCAGCACATTCTCCAGATCTCTCACCAACTGAAAACGTCTGGTCAATGGTGGCCGAGCAAGTGGCTCGTCACAAAATGCCAGTCACTACTCTTGATGAACTGTGGTTTCGTGTTGAAGCTGCATGGGCAGCTGTACCTGTACACGTCATCCAAGCTCTGTTGGAGTCAATGCCCAGGCGCATCAAGGACGTTATTACTGCCAGAGGTGGTTGTTCTGGGTACTGATTTCTCAGGATCTATGCACCCAAACTGCGTGAAAATGTAATCACATGTCAGTTCTAGTATAATATATTTGTCCAATGAATACCTGTTTATCATCTGCATTTCTTCTAGGTGTAGCAATTTTAATGGCCAGTAGTGTAGTGGAGGTTACAGGTTCCCCACGTAGTCAACCCACTAGACACACATGTCGTGCTTTGTCCCGTACATTGCTGATGATAAACATGAGACACACACGTGACAAATGGTCAATATCTCAAGAAAATGTCTTCGCCAAGTTGTGCATAGTACCTGTAGTAGTCCAGGAACTGCTTCATTGCTCGTTTAGAGGCAGATAAATGAATTGACAGCACGACACAGCAATAACTTCATCATCTTCATCATCATCATTATTACTATCATTATAATTGCTATTATATTTCCATTATTGGCTGTGGTTGGACACCAAGATTTAAAAGCCTGAAGTCTTCCAGTTCAGAAGTAAGGGGTTCAGCAGTCAAGTGATCTATCAATAGTATGTGCAGTGCACACATTTTAGCTTAGTTGATTTTAATTGGGGTTGCAGTGTGCAGGTCTAGCAAGTGTCGTAATTGAGAGAAGTTGAGCAGGAGAAGGGTTTTGTAACAAGGGTGTACCCTCACTTTGGATAGTTAGCTTTCTTATCTGAGAAGCAGTTGTGGGTAGCACTTGCAGTGCACCACGAATTCCTTCGTCATTCAGTCTAATATCGGCCCACCCCCTCCCCCCCCCCCCTCACCACCACCACCACCACCACCACAGATACACACAAACTAAATATCCTTCACCTCTCATCATTTTAAAAATAAGTGTTCTTAGAAAAGTTGCTCAATCTACAGTTTATTTATGTGCCAAAGTAAGTGATAATGTGGGAGCGGGAAATGGGTGGCGACAGACAGCAGGAGGGGGGGGGGGGGTGGAGCGGGGATGCTAGAAAATGTCTGATTGCACTCAGGGGCAATGGTCTAAGAAAGGTTGGGGACAGTTGTTAAAGAGCCTGGGACTGTGTACAGAACATGAATGGGGAAAACTGCAACGACTCACTTTTTGAAATTTTTTTAATCCAGTTAACTTATTAGAGCCTTTTCAGCCTAATCTTCAAATGTGGCACACAAATGTTGCGTCTTCATTTCGGCAGAGTGATGCTGGGTACTGATTCTCTGACAAGGAGACGGAGAACTCTTTAATGTATCGCCATGAGCGGCAGTTACACTGCGACATGTATCGGGAAGCCAAATCCTCTACGTATGTGGCAGTTATCATCCACCTGGCAACTTCAGTTTTAGTTACCTATTGGCCACGGATTAATCTCTTTTCATTGTAAATATAAATACGAATTGTCACCATAAATCACCAGCATAACGTTTACTACAGATGTACATTACAAGGACCTTCACTTAAAAAAAACAGCATACTTTGCTCAGAAACATTTTTTTTATTTTTGTGCATATAACACGACGGCGTGCTGAGAAGATAATGACTCGGACTGTTTTATTTCAAAACGTCAGTGACTTTCTACATTTTTATTCTACATATCTGCAGCCCTCTGCTGCTAGAGGGATCCGATTTGTTCCGTGTAACATAGCGGTGTGTGACGTGCTATGTTAGTGTGTGAGAAAGAGCTCACAAAACTGAAAGCACGAATTCGGAGACTTGTCCGCACGTTTAGCACCCACTTCTCCAGCATTACAACGCCAAACTACACACGAGGGCTGCAACATCTGCAGCAATCCGGTTCACTGCCATTGATCATTCTAAACAGGCCCGATTTTCGTCTTTGTCCAAAACAAAACACCTTCGGGCACTTAAATTGTGGCAAGCAGAGGTGAGGTTGTGGCTCTGTTAAGTCAGACATTATGCTGTGACGGTATCAACAAAATAGTATCTAGTTGGGACTATTGTGGGAAATAAATATACAGACATGAAGAATAAAGATGTAGAATGTTAATGAAGTTCGTTATTTAAAAAGTGTTACGAGTTTTCACATAAAACATCTGGTGACATTACTTTTCAGTACGTCTTCATACAATCGATGTCTGAGAAAATACGTACATTGATCGAAATAAGTGTTAACATAAATGCTGCTAACAGCACTAGATTCAAAAAATTTGAACTGTATGGCAAATGCAGATTAATTTTATTTGCAGCAAGCGCGATTATATGAGTGGAGTATTAGTTTTTATGGCGAGCCTTTATATAAATTTTAAGCATTGTCTTTACTGTCATTCTTCCTCTTCCTCTGTAACTGCCTCGTCCTCAAAGAACACTGCCGATCAGTAGCATGATCTATTGTCCGTCCATGGATTTTCAGAACACCGATTCAATGCTGAACCCAAACTACTGGCTTGAGTTATTAAGCCAGGATAATCATGTGTGTCGTGGATCACGTCTGCGATTAATCTTTCTCTGAATTATTAAGTTCAACAGGTTGTATTTATTGTTGCGGGCTTGCGCGACCAGAACAATCGATGTTTCCTCTCTGGATGGAGCAGGTCTTCGTACCACCATATGTTTGACTACATCTGCCGATAGTATCCTTAATATTCTTCGGTACGCCCACATTTCAAATGCCTCCAGTTTCGTCCCTAATGCTGCCGCATGAGTCCATGACTCAGCTTCATAGAGTAGGGCACCAAACACGTAGCATCGAAGTAGTCGAGTACGAATCGTAATGACTGGTCTGGAGATTCTTAGCATTCGCTGCGGACTAAATGACTGCCCGAGACTGCGTGCATTGGCTTTAAGTTTTCCAGAAACTCTGAAGATTTAGCTGGGAGTAAGTACGAGGTCGTTTCGCACCGTTTATGTTACAATGGATACGTCACTAAATGTGTGTCACACTACCATATCAGCGAAATTGCGGCCGTCTTTCGTTATGGCTTACAAGGAGATTTCTCCAGCAGTAGGATCCACTTTTTGAAACAATCTGTACGGTTATGTAGGTTAAGCATCCAAGTATCAAACACTGCAGTCATTTATCCCGCTGGGCCCATGTTTGCGAGTGACTGAAGAGAGAAGAAATTCGGAATTTTATGTGACACTCGGTAGCATTAAGAAAGTTGATTGTGCGGTGTAATGGAAAGGATGATAGCTTCACATTCATGAGGTTGTGGGTTCGAATCTTATCAGAGAAAGTAAACTTTTTATTTTTCTGTCTTTTTCGAAATGACATTGATAATCATTCAATTGATTGATGTAATTTTTTTTAATTTTCATTTCTCGATCACGTGGTTTAATCACAATACTAACTTCTTAATTTGCTCATTTTTTCTTCCTATTATCCTACTTCCACTCTAAATCTTTGTTCATGAGCTTTTAATTAATTTCATGTATCTATTCTGATTTAATTTCTTTTGTTTTATCATCCTGTATTTTCGTCTAGGTTATTGTTTTCATTGCATCTATTCCTCATTTTGCTTGAATTTCATTTTACTTATAAACCCTTCCTTCATTTCAATCTTCATCTGCGCTATTCCGTCCACAATGTGGTAAGAATTTAGGTTATGTTTTAAATTTTTTGTATGGCGATTGTCACGCAAAAAATTGCACATCTGGTAAAGAAAAACATTTTTCACACTAATGCACACTCAGTATAAATAGATTGTTTTGGCCTTAGGTTTTTCAGTTAAAAATAAAAAAAAATTCCTACATCTGACGAGTCATGATTAAGCTATTATCCTAACTATTATGCCACACAACCAGACTATGGAATAAGACTTTTTTAACGCTGTGGAGCATCACCAAAATTCCGAAATCTTTTTCTTCAGTTTATCGCAAACGAGGGCACACCAGGGTGAATGACTGTAGGGTGTGCTAGTTGGGATGTTAAAAGTAAATTACCGCTTATTTGGTTTCAAAAGGTCGATCGCACCGCTGGGGGCCTCTCCTTGTTAGTTTTAAGAATAACAAATGGAACATTTTGAAAGAAAAATGTCAGAGTACAGTAGCGTGAACTAGTGGTGGCCCCTGCAAACCTGAAATACGATTCTCGGTAAGGCAAAATGCGAAGCCATTGAGAAGTCAGATTGCTGTTAGTTACGAGGAACCCATGCACCACTATAAAAGCAAAACGAGAGAGAGAGATAGAGAGAGAGAGAGAGAGAACGAACGAATGAATTAATTCATTAATTTTACCGTAGCAAGTAAGCAGGCAACGTTACCCCACACGTTTAGCCAATAGAACGATGATGATGATAAATGATATAGTCTCATTAATGTGACTAACGCCTGTTTTCTATTTCAGTGTACAATAACCACTCACAGACGCCAGGTGATAGCATTAACAAGGGGGGGGGGGGGGGGGGGGGAAGACGGCAGGACGGGTGGAGGAAGAGGTGGGAGGCTGGAAACAGTGAAGTCGTTGTCATAATACAGAGAAGGAGCGATTTTTCGCAAGCATTTCCGAAACGGCAGAATCTGTAAACTTTTCACATGCCACTGTATGTAAAGTAAACGGTGTGTGGCAAAATCTCAGTATTCAAACCGGGGTACAATGCCATGTTGCACTACGGGCAATAGGTGACAAGGGTTAACGATAGCTGTGGATGTGTATACTGGCGAATAGACATGCAGGTGTTCAGTAGCTGACTGTCCAGATGAACTAATATCTCCTCAATGACAATTCAGTGAAGACTGCTACATATGAGTCCCTGCCTCTCCGGGGGACACCACCTTGATGAAGCACTGTCTGTGTAGGTGGAGAGGCTTGCGCATCCATGAGAAGCTGAGGGCTATGCTGAAGGTAGAGGACCTACTGCCAGAAAGGCCTCAGCCAATGGATTGGACTAAGAGTATCCCACAACGTCCCACCTTCCCTTTCCACTCCTAGTCCTACCCTATTCCCTGACCCAATCCAAGGTGTGATGCGATCCGTGCTGAGGGGTGCATGGCACATGGGAGATGTGTCGCAAATGGAGCCTCAGGGATACCGGGCGACCTCCCTGAGTAATTAGCCTTACACCACATAGGGTATTCGTGGTGTGGACCTTCTAGATGCCCAAATCTCGTGGGACCAACATGGACACAACTACAGAAAAAGAAAAAGAAACTCACTTCCCGCGCCTGGGTTCGATTCCCGGCGGGGTCAGGGATTTTCTCTGCCTCGTGATGACTGGGTGTTGTGTGATGTCCTTAGGTTAGTTAGGTTTAAGTAGTTCTAAGTTCTAGGGGACTGATGACTATATATGTTAAGTCCCATAGTGCTCAGAACGATTTGAACCATTTGAAAAAGAAACTGAGGGGCAAATTGAGACCTCAGATGCCCAAATATCGGGGACTGAACCGATGGAAGGCATTTCCACTACTGAATCAGGGTCTAGACCTGAGCCAGAAGTGAAAACTGTAACTGAGAAGCTAGACCAGATCAAGATCAAAGGCTGGTCTGGGGCCCAAAGGAGGAAGCTGCTCAGGGAACAGAAAAAAAAGAAAGGAAAAGAATGGCTTCCTAAACACAAGTGGAGGGAAGTAAATGGATTGGAACCCAAGACCTTCAGGAGAAAACTGTCTCAGGTTGAAGGGAACCTGGCGACCCCCACAACATCAAAGACAGGTAGTAAGTGGATAAGGGAGGAATCAAAGACTCCCTCCTTCCTGGATAGGCGAGTCTAGAAAAAACGGGCAAGAAATAGGGAAACAGACCTATAGTACTGCAGTCTCGGTTTTTAGGATGGCCGTTATCCGGGAAGGTTATCCACTGGTGGCCATCACCTCGCAGCAGGAGGAACTACTACAGATGGCCCTCTTTGAAAAGATTGGGAGGGGGGGGACGCTAGCCCAGGTCGCAACTTCAGGAGGCTCTATCTAGCTCGTGGTGCACTCATTTTTGTCTGTGAGAGGGTGCACACAGTAGAATGGCTCAAGGAAAAGATGCCCATGATATCCCCGTGGGAAGATGTGAAGCTGTTGGTCAAGACAGCAGCGGAGCTTCTTAAGACCGCAAAGATATCATTGTGGGTACCCAAGATCCTTAAGAAAGTCTCTCCCAAGAGACTATTCAGGAAAATGGGGGCCCAGAACCCAAAAGTCCTGACAGAAGACTGGAGAGTGATTAACCAGAAGGTTGCTCCAGAAGGACGAACCCTGGTGGTGGAGTCTGGTGAGAGGTCCCTGAAGGCGATGTGAGAGCAGGACCTGAAACTGTTTTTAGGGTTCTCGCAGGTCACCGTCAAGGTTCTCAAAGACCTCAAAGATAGCAGTAAGATGGAGCCTGGAGGTGCTGCAGATTAATCTGGAGCACAGGAAAGGGGCCTCTGCTGCCCTGAGCCGCTGCCTGGAGAGACAGGAAGTGGACGTGGCCCTGATACAAGAACCCTATTTATACAAAGGGGATCTATCGGGCCTTGGAGGTACTGGAGGTAAGCTGATCTATGCTAGGAATCTAAGAAGCTCCAGAACATGCATCTATGTTAGAAATGACATTTCTTTCATGCCAGTGATGGATTTCTGCCCTAGGGACTTAGTGACCATCAAAATGCAGCAATGTGAGGAAGGTATCACGAGGGAAATTATTTTGGCCTCAGCATACCATCCTTACGAAGACAGTTCTCCCCCTCCCTTGGAAGTGAAGAGACTGGTAGAGACTTGCCATCGGCAAGGTGACCAACTGCTGATGGGGTGCGACGCCAGTGCCCACAAGCTAGTATGGGGCAGCAAGGACACCAACAGTAGAGGTGAGTTTCTTTCTTGAATTCCTCTTAGCTAACAACTGAGAGGTCCTTAATAGGGGCAATGAACCTACATTCAGGAGTAGCAGAAGGGAAGAAGTAATTGACATAAGATTTGGCTCCATGATGATGGGTAGCTGTCAAACAATGGCATGTGGTGTTGGAGCAATCCTCATTGGACCACATGTACTTTAAATTCAAGGTTGAAATGGGAATCAGAGAGACTATGACATATAGAAATCCCAGGAAAACAGACTGGGAAACATATAGGAGAGATCTTGACTTAGGCTTATCGGAAATTAAAACCACGATAAGGAAGCCAGTAGAATTTGAGGAAGTAGCAGAGGCTGTTACCTCTGCCATAGTGACCCCATATCAGGACAACTGCACAATCACCGGGAAGTGCACAAATAGTAGTGTTCCTTGGTGGAATAACAAATTGGAAACGCAAAGAAAACAGATATGGAGACTGTTTAATATTGCGAGACGTAAAGAACAATGGGCTAAATATTGTGAGGCCCTTGTCAATTACAATCTTGCAATAAGACAAGCAAAGGAGGCGTCCGAGAAGGCATTATGTGAGAAAGTGGAAGGCATGGCTGCACAAGCCAGACTTCACAAGATTCTCACTAGAGTACCAAGTAATCCAGAAGGTACGTTGAGGAAGGAGGATGGGGATTACACAAAGACAGCACATGAGACGCTGGAATTGCTCCTCAAAACTAACTTTCTTCAATATGCTCTGCCGGATAACACAGACCAGTATGTGACCCCAGAGAGACAACGGTTCTCAGGCACATCAAGAGAGGACTGGGAATCGGCCAAGGAGT
The DNA here is from genome assembly GCF_021461395.2 of Schistocerca americana. Taxonomy (NCBI): domain Eukaryota; kingdom Metazoa; phylum Arthropoda; class Insecta; order Orthoptera; family Acrididae; genus Schistocerca; species Schistocerca americana. The sequence continues at coordinate 524,992,992 of NC_060125.1, read as the reverse complement.
GTGTGAACTTCAACTGAATCCAGTGGGCAGTGGGAACATTCCAATGGTTCAAGTCACCTGGCCCAGATGGAATTTTTCCAGCTCTCCTGCCATAGGCAGAAGGAAAGCTTATAAGAGTCCTATGCTTAGCAGTAGGAATCATTCCCAATGTTAGGAGGGCAGTCTTCATTCCAAAGCCAGGGAGAATTGATCATAACAAGGCTAAGGATATGAGACCAATCAGTCAGTGCTCCTTCATTCTCAAAACATAGGAAAAACTGGTTAATGTATATGTTGGGGAGAGGAGGCTAAGTAAGGTCCCTCTACACCTGAACCAACACGCATACCAACCAGGTAAACCATGTGAGACAGCTGTCCAGCAACTCATTGGGAAGGTAGAAAAAGCACTTCACTTCCAAGAAATAGCTCTCTGCGTCTTCCTGGATATCAAAGGGGCCTTTATTAACACAACCTTCAATTCCATGGTAAGGGCAGCAGAGGTGCATGACCTGCGGACCACTATATGTAGGTGGACTAGAGCCATGCTTAGTGGAAGGAACTTAGAGGCTACCATGATGACTGAGAAGATAGTAATTAAGACCACTAGAGGCTGCTCACAAGGAGGAGTTTTGTCTCCTCTATTGTGGAGTCTAGTGGTGAACAAGCTCATTGAGGAACTAAATTCCAGACAATGCTTCTGCCAAGGATATGCAGATGACCTTGTCATAGTAATAATTGGCAAATTCATTGACAAGGTCAGGAATATGGCACAAGGAGGGTTGACATTGTGCAAAAATGGTGCATTAAACAGGATCTGTCAGTTAATCCTAAGAAGACTGTTGTGGTGCCATTTATGAAGAGACATTTCAGCATGCAAGTTGGAATCTAAAGCTCTTTGATGAAACTCTACCTGTGAAGGGGACAGTGAATTATCTATGGGTAACCTTGGATGAGAAGCTAACTTGGGACCCTCATATTAAGAGTATCTGTCCCAAGGCAAAAAGTACTTTAGTGAGTACTAAGAGGGCTTGTGGCAAAAACTGGGGCCGAAGCCCCGTGGGTATGCACTGAATACACACCACCGCGGTTAGACCTAGGATCTCCTATGGGGCCGTAGTGTGGTGGAAGAAGGTAGAACAGTGGGTTGCTGCTAAAGAGCTTGCTAAGGTGCAGAGACTGGCCTGCTTAGCCATAACAGGCGGAATTAGCAGCACAACAACCGCTGGAATGGAAGCCATGCTGGATGTGCCTCCACTTCACCTTTGCGTTAAGATGGAGGCAGCAGTTGGGGCATACAGACTTAAAACTGGCCAAAACTGGGTCTCATTTGGATATCCAGAACCAAACACTGAGTGAGTGAGGTAAATATAGGTATGGCTGGGGAAATGCCTGCCGACTATATAACAACTCTCAACTGCTTCGACAAGCCTTACAACATAATAATTGGAAGTAGGGGGCAGTGGGAAAAAACAGTTCAACACCGTACAGGGGACATTGTTTGGTTCACCGATGGGTCAAAAACAGATCAAAGCATTGGGGCAGGGTTGTACAGGGTTCAGCCAAGACTGGAGAGTAGCATCTCTCTAGGGAACCTGGCCTCTGTATTCCAAGCTGAAATTACTGCAATCAGGGAATATGTGGAGGACAATATGAGTAGGTGCTACAATAACCATAGCATCTACATCTATTCAGACAGCCAGGCAGCACTGAAATCATTGGCAGCTCCTGCAACAAGATCTAAGGTTGTTGCAGATTGCCACAGGGCTCTGGTGGAGCTAGGGGGAAGCAATAGGGTGTACCAAGTGTGGATCGCTGACCACTCAGGGATCTGTGGCAATGAACAAGCCGATAGATTGGCTAGGGTGGGGGCAACAACTCCATTTATTGGACCAGAACCTGTCTTGACAATCACCAAGGCTATGATCAAATTAGAACTACGCAACTGGCTTAGACAACAGCACGTACGGTATTGAACCAAGGTCCATAAACAAAAACATGGTAATGTAATGATGCCCAAGTCATGTTTTAAAAGAAGCTCTGTAATCCTGGGATTGAACATGAAAGAGATCAAACTCATGACTGGACTGACGACCGGCCATGGGAACTTCAAAAAACACCTACACACAGAGTATAATGGATCAGGATCCTAAATGTAGGATCCGTGATGAGGGTGAAGAAACTGCATCACACCTAATCTTTGAATGCATGTCATTGGAGAGTAAAAGATAGAGAATCTTCAGGAAAACTAGACCTAAAGAAATCGTGTCTAATAAAAACTGGTAGAGGGACTCGTACTATTTAAGGGCACTGATTGACTTTACTAGACATACAGGGAGCGATACCGCACAATAAACCTAGTTTCGGTGTGGGCAGTGTCGGGTCAGACCTAAGCTGTTTTAGCTCTCCTGTTAAAATCAATCAATCAATCAATGAGCCCCTGCAGCAGGTACCTGGCTCATACACCCATGCTGACTGTTCATTGGCGTCGAAAACTTGCATTTGCATGCCACTACCGCAACTGAAAGTCCACTGAGTGCTACAGGTAGGTTCTCCATATTAATCACATTTTTTGCTCCATTGGACAGATTCTGGAAAGCACAATGGATCAACCCAAGTACGTATTTATACTTGGGGACCATATCCAACCCTAGATGCACCTTTTCCTCGACACAATGGCAACTACTAGCAAGACAATGCAACGTGTCACGTAGCTCGCAGCGTATGTGCATGGTTTGAAAAGCACTAGGATGAATTGCCCGTACTTCCCTGGCCGCCAAATTTCCCGGTTTTAAACCCAATCAAGAATCTGAGGGACCACCTCGATTAAGCAGTTTGTGCCACGAATCCTCAATCGATAAAATTCTATCGCAGCTGGACAAGTACTGGAGTGGGCATGGCTTCTTATCCCTGTCATTACCTCACTGACACTCTACCTGTACATCTCGTCCTGAAAAAGGCTTTCCTTTGGGATTTTAATACGCGGTCAGATTAATGCGACTAGACAGTGTAATAATAATAATAATAATAAAAACAATAAGAACAACAATAAGAATAACAATAAATTTCGCGTATGTCTGTGCCCTGGTTTAAGTCTTTCGATTGGACGCCACTTTGGCGATTTGCTTTCCAACTGGAGAAGGGAATCAACAGTTTAACCTTCACGCGCGGGCAGTGAAGTGACCGCCTTTTTGCAATTTCGCGCCATACCTACTCCACAAAGGTAACGAGGCGGCGGGAGGGACATGTATTCTCTAGTTGCACCTTTTTTCGACAGATGCTGCTCAAAGTTCGTCCAAGTCGCACCTCTCTGCCTCTCAGGACAAGTTCAAATAGGTCCGAACACGTTCGGCGGTCAGTTTACCACCTTGCGAGCGCTTACGAGACTTTGTTCTACTCGTCTATACCTCGGAATGTAAGTATTTCTTTTTGTAATTCCCCTATAATTCCTCAATTTTATAGACTCTTCCAATTCTCTAGTGAATGTGCATGTGCCCCAGAATTTCAACATCAAGAAGAACACAAAGGTGGCCTGCATGTACACTCCTGGAAATTGAAATAAGAACACCGTGAATTCATTGTCCCAGGAAGGGGAAACTTTATTGGCACATTCCTGGGGTCAGATACATCACATGATCACACTGACAGAACCACAGGCACATAGACACAGGCAACAGAGCATGCACAATGTCGGCACTAGTACAGTGTATATCCACCTTTCGCAGCAATGCAGGCTGCTATTCTCCCATGGAGACGATCGTAGAGATGCTGGATGTAGTCCTGTGGAACGGCTTGCCATGCCATTTCCACCTGGCGCCTCAGTTGGACCAGCGTTCGTGCTGGACGTGCAGACCGCGTGAGACGACGCTTCATCCAGTCCCAAACATGCTCAATGGGGGACAGATCCGGAGATCTTGCTGGCCAGGGTAGTTGACTTACACCTTCTAGAGCACGTTGGGTGGCACGGGATACATGCGGACTTGCATTGTCCTGTTGGAACAGCAAGTTCCCTTGCCGGTCTAGGAATGGTAGAATGATGTGTTCGATGACGGTTTGGATGTACCATGCACTATTCAGTGTCCCCTCGACGATCACCAGTGGCGTACGGCCAGTGTAGGAGATCGCTCCCCACACCATGATGCCGGGTGTTGGCCCTGTGTGCCTCGGTCATATGCAGTCCTGATTGTGGCGCTCACCTGCACGGCGCCAAACACGCATACGACCATCATTGGCACCAAGGCAGAAGCGACTCTCATCGCTGAAGACGACACGTCTCCATTTGTCCCTCCATTCACGCCTGTCGCGACACCACTGGAGGCGGGCTGCACGATGTTGGGGCGTGAGCGGAAGACGGCCTAACGGTGTGCGGGACCGTAGCCCAGCTTCATGGAGACGGTTGCGAATGGTCCTCGCCGATACCCCAGGAGCAACAGTGTCCCTAATTTGCTGGGAAGTGGCGGTGCGGTCCCCTACGGCACTGCGTAGGATCCTACGGTCTTGGCGTGCATCCGTGCGTCGCTTCGGTCCGGTACCAGGTCGACGGGCACGAGCACCTTCCGCCGACCACTGGCGACAACATCGATGTACTGTGGAGACCTCACGCCCCACGTGTTGAGCAATTCGGCGGTATGTCCACCCGGCCTCCCGCATGCCCACTATACGCCCTCGCTCAAAGTCCGTCAACTGCACATACGGTTCACGTCCACGCTGTCGCGGCATGCTACCAGTGTTAAAGACTGCGATGGAGCTCCGTATGCCACGGCAAACTGGCTGACACTGACGGCGGCGGTGCACAAATGTTGCGCAGCTAGCGCCATTCGACGGCCAACACCGCGGTTCCTGGTGTGTCCGCTGTGCCGTGCGTGTGATCATTGATTGTACAGCCCTCTCACAGTGTCCGGAGCAAGTATGGTGGGTCTGACACACCGGTGTCAATGTGTTCTTTTTTCTATTTCCAGGAGTGTATATTTTTCCGCTTACTTGACTTGGCAGGAATAAATTCGTTACGCATTTTTCAATTCAACACAGGTAATATGAAAGAGAAAACGAGAAGACAATTCTTACATGCGTTATCTTTGGAACTGATGAGTGAAACCCTAAAAGAAAATGCTAAATTGAAGTATTTACCAAAAGATTTGTTAGTATTTTCGGAAAATTACAGAGAGTGTGATGTAGTTTATCCCGCTGTATCAACACCTACAAGGAGAGGAATATGTTATTTGTGTGGCTCAAAAAAGAATATAAAAACAAAGCGATAATGCGGTGAATGTGGAAGAAACATCTGTCTGCGACATTCAGCCACGACAGTTACGTGCAATAATTGTCGTCAGCCTCAAAACGAAAATGAAATGCACACAGACTGATCAGCATTCTTCATCTGACAGAAATGTTTGTGAGCTATCAAGCACTATTCTTTTTTCGAAGTAAAATTAGCTTTTCTTGTGACGAGTTAAGACAGTGAATAATTCTAGTCTTAAGTATTACATTATATAGTCCCAAAATATTGCAATTAAAAAAATGTTCTTATATTTCATTTGGGTATTTGGCTTCCTTTTTGTATTCCATTGTATATTTTATTGTTAAATAAATAATTTTGATTACAAATGTGTTTGCAATATTGTGTGAGATATCCTATGTCGATATCCTATGTCGATATTTTATGGAAATATGACCTTTAAAACCGGAAGACCTCAAGAGATTGATGAAAACTCTCGGGCGGTCGGACGACAGCCCGCGCGAGCGCTCGCGTGACTATTTCTAGCTCGAGCGCATAAAGATTAACGTGGAATCTGCAGCACATGTTGTTTCTCCCGACTCCTCATATCATTGAGAGATGAAGGCTGGATTAAACGCAAACTGAAAAATTTATTGGTTCGTCTGTGATTCAGTCCCAATGAGAGTGCTCCTGCAGCCACTGTCTGGAAATTCTGGACATGTGGGGAGTCGCGTTGTCCTGCTGGAATTGACCAAGTCTGTCGGAATTCACAATGGATATGAATAGATGCAGGTGATTACGCAGGATACCTACGTATGTGTCACCTGTCAGTCATATCTAGACGTATCAGGGTACAATATCACTGGAACCTCACATGCCCCACACCACTAGAGAGTCTCCACCAGTTTGAAATGTCCCCTGCTGACATGGAGGCCCAAGGATTCATGAGGTTGTCTCCATACCCGTACACATCCATCTGCTTGATACAACTTGAAATGAAACTCGTCTGACTAGGCAACCTGTTTCCAGTCATTAACAGTTCATTGTTGGTGTTCACAGGCCCAGGCGAGGTGTAAAGCTTTGTGTTCTGCAGTCAGCAAAGTACACGAGCGGGGCTTCAGCTATGAAACCCCATATTGGTGACTTTTTCCAAGTCTGACAGAATTTCAGTGTCATCGGAAAAGCACAAAGGTTTATCTCTTCTCCCTGAAATTTAATTCCAATTGCAAATTTTGCTTCTGTTTCCTTTACTGCTTACACAGGGTGAAGATTGAATAACATTGGAGATCGGCTTCAACTCTGTCTCACTCCCTTCTCAACCACTGCTTCCCTTTCATGCCTCTCAACTCGTGCATCTGCTGCTTGGTTCCTGTAGTTTTACCCTTGCTACACTCAGAATTTCAAAGAAAGTATTCCCGCCAACATTGTCAAAAGCTTTCTCTAAATCTACAAATTCTGTGAATGTAGGTTTGACTTTCCTTAACCTATCTGCTAAGAAAAGTCATAGGGTCAGTATTGCCTCACATGTTCCTACATTCGCCAAGGTTGGGTTCTACCAGATTTTCCATTCTTCTGTAAATACTTTGTGTTAGTATTTATTTTTTATTTATTTATTGTTTTTTTTTGCATGGGGACACCAACTGGTGTCTTTTGCAAACGTCATAGCATTTTATTACAAGTTCAGTACTATATATATATATATATATATATATATATATATATATATATATATATATATATATATATATATATATATAAAAGTTAAGAGAGAAACATTCCATGTGAGAAAAATATATCTAAAAACAAAGATGGGACTTACCATACGAAAGTGCTGGCTAGTTGATAGACACACACAAACAAACACAAACATACACATAAAATTCAAGCTTTCGCAACGAACTGTTGCCTCATCAGGAAAGAGGGAAGGAGAGGGAAAGACGAAAGGATGTGGGTTTTAAGGGAGAGGGTAAGGAGTCATTCCAATCCCGGGAGCGGAAAGACTTACCTTAGGGGGAAAAAAGGATGGGTATACACTCGCGCGCACACACACACATATCCATCCACACATATACACACACAAGCAGACATATTTAAAGACAAAGAGTTTGGGCAGAGATGTCAGTCGAGGTGGAAGTGCAGACACAAAGATGTTGTTGAGTGAAAGGTGAGGTATGAGTGACGGCAACTTGAAATTAGCGGAGATTGAGGCCTGGTGGATAACGGGAAGAGAGGATATATTGAAGAGCAAGTTCCCATCTCCGGAGTTCGGATAGGTTGGTGTTAGTGGGAAGTATCCAGATAACCCGGACGGTGTAACACTGCGCCAAGATGTGCTGGCCGTGCACCAAGGCATTTAGCCACAGGGTGATCCTCATTACCAACAAACACTGTCTGCCTGTGTCCATTCATGCGAATGGACAGTTTGTTGCTGGTCATTCCCACATAGAATGTGTCGCAGTGTAGGCAGGTCAGTTGGTAGATCACGTGGGTGCTTTCACATGGGTCTGCCTTTGATCGTGTACACCTTCCGGGTTACAGGACTGGAGTAGGTGGTGGTGGGAGGGTGTATGGGACAGGTTTTACACCGGGGGTGGTTACAAGGGTAGGAGCCAGAGGGTAGGAAAGGTGGTTTGGGGATTTCATAGGGATGAACTAAGAGGTTACGAGGGTTAGGAGGACGGCGGAAAGACACTCTTGGTGGAGTGGGGAGGATTTCATGAAGGATGGATCTCATTTCAGGGCAGGATTTGAGGAAGTCGTATCCCTGCTGGAGAGCCACATTCGCAGTTTGATCCAGTCCCGGAAAGTATCCTATCGCAAGTGGAGCACTTTTGTGTTTCTTCTGCGGGAGGTTCTGGGTTTGATAGGATGAGGAACCGGCTCTGGTTATTTGCTTCTGTACCCCGCCGGAAGTGTAGTTGCCGGATGTGAAAGCTGTTGTCAGGTCGTTGGTGTAATGGTTCAGGGATTCCGGACTGGAGCAGATTCGTTTGCCACGAAGACCTAGGCTGTAGGGAAGGGCTGTTTGATGTGGAATGGGTGGCAGCTGTCATAATGGAGGTACTGTTGCTTGTTGGTGGGTTAAATGTGGACGGACGTGTGAAGCTGGCCATTGGACAGGGGGAGGTCAACATCAAGGTAAGTGGCATTGGATTTGGAGTAGGACCAGGTGAATCTGATGAAACCAAAGGAGTTGAGGCTGGAGAGGAAATTCTGGAGTTCTTCTTCACTGTGAGTCCTGATCATGAAGATGTCATCAATAAATATGTACCAAACTTTGGGTTGGCAGGCTTGGGTAACAAAGAAGGCTTCCTCTAAGGGGCCCATGAATAGGTTGGTGTACGAGGGGGTACCCATGGCTGTTCCCTTTAATTGTTGGTATGTCTGGCCTTCAAAAGCGAAGAAGTTGTGGGTCAGGATGAAGCTGGCTAAGGTAATGAGGGAAGAGGTTTTAGGTAGGGTGGCAGGTGATCGTCGTGAAAGGAAGTGCTCCATCGCAGCGAGGCCCTGGACATGCAGGATGTTTGTGTTTGAGGAAGTGGCATCAATGGTTACAAGGATGGTTTCCGGGGGTAACACACTTGGTACGGATTCCAGGCATTCGAGAAAGTGGTTGGTGTCTTTGATGAAGGATGGGAGACTGCATGTAATGGGTTGAAGGTGTTGATCTATGTAGGCAGAGATATGTTCTGTGGGGGCTTGGTAACCAGCTACAATGGGGCGGCCGGGATGATTGGGTTTGTGGATTTTAGGTAGAAGGTAGAAGGTAGGGGTGCGGGGTGTCGGTGGGGTCAGGAGGTTGATGGAGTCAGGTGAAAGGTTTTGTAGGGGGCCTAAGGTTCTGAGGATTCCTTGAAGCTCCACCTGGACATCAGGAGTGGGATTACCTTGGCAAACTTTGTATGTGGTGGTGTCTGAAAGCTGACGCAGTCCCTCAGCCACATACTCCCGATGATCAAGTACCACGGTCGTGGAACCCTTGTTCGCCGGAAGAATGACGATGGACCGGTCAGCCTTCAGATCACGGATAGCCTGGGCTTCAGTAGTGGTGATGTTGGGAGTAGGATTAAGGTATTTTAAGAAGGATTGAGATGCAAGGCTGGAAGTCAGAAACTCCTGGAAGGTTTGGAGAGGGTGATTTTGAGGAAGAGGAGGTGGGTCCCGCTGTGACAGAGGATGGAACTGTTCCAGGCAGGGTTCAATTTGGATAGTGTCTTTGCAAATGTCTGCTTGTGTCTGTGTATGTGTGGATGGATATGTGTGTGTGTGCGAGTGTATACCTGTCCTTTTTTCCCCCTAAGGTAAGTCTTTCCGCTCCCGGGTTTGGAATGACTCCTTACCCTCTCCCTTAAAACCCATATCCTTTTGTCTTTCCTTCTCCTTCCCTCTTTCCTGACGAGGCAACCATTGGTTGCGAAAGCTAGAATTTTGTGTGTATGTTTGTGTTTGTTTGGGTGTCTATCGACCTGCCAGCGCTTTTGTTTGGTAAGTTTCATCATCTTTCTTTTTAGATATATTTTTCCCACGTGGAATGTTTCCCTCTATTATATATATATATATATATATATATATATATATATATATATATATATATATATATATATATATGCATATGTATATATGTATATGTATATATGTATATGTATATGTGTATATATGTGTGTGTGTGTTTGTATATATGTATATATATGTATTAATTTATTGCAGTTTAATATTAATATTCACTTAAAGAGTATAAACACTTGTCAATCAAGAAATGTTTCAGTTTCACTTTGAATAAGTTCCCTTTGTGGCACCTTATAGCGCTCAGTAATCTGTTGTACCATGTTTGACCACTAATGCATGGACTATGGTCTGTTGTTTTTAATTTTGTTCTTTGTCTGTAGTAGCAGTCTTTATTTCTTCTATTATAGGCATGCATATCAGAGCACTTTGTTTCTTTGTTTTGATGGGTCACAAAAAATATAATTAATTTGTAAAGATACAGTGAGTAGAGTGTGAGGTGTTTATGATGAACAAAGATTTCCCTGTGTGAATCCCTAAACCCTAATCCATGGATAATTCTGATTGCCCTTTTCTGTAGGGTTAATATACTGTTCATATGTATGTCGGCAGCACAACCCCGTATCTCTATCCCGTAATTAATCTGTGGAAAATGGTTCCATAATAAATTGTTTTTAATGTCTGATGTGGAACTACTTTTGATAACTGGATGATTAGATGTAATGAACTGCTGATTTTACTGCATAAAAATTTGATATGGTTTACCCATCTTAGATTTTCATCTAGGTGAATATCTAGAAATCTGCAGCCTTCTGTGTCCACTACTTCAATTCCACCTATGTTACTGATAACGGTTTGGTGTGAGTTTGTAAGTTTAAATGGCAATAACTGAGATTTACTGGTATTAACTTTCAAACCTTGATCTTGGAAATAAGTAGTTATTTGCTGTAGTCCCTCAGTGGCTACCAACATTAACTCATAATTTTGTTTACCAGGAAATAACAGTGAGGTATCGTCTGCATAGGTTACCAATTGGGAGTTGAAAGGTTGCTCTATATTATTTATGTACACTAGGAAAAGGAAAGGGCCCAAAATTGATTCCTGAGGTACACCTTGTGTAACTGTCTCATCTTTGGACTGGAAATTAATGATCTGATTATTGATTTTGTAAGTCAGCATTGTACACTGCATGCGGTTAAATAAAAATGTAGCCAGCAATTGCATGGATGCAGCATTTACATTGTATGGCTCAAGTTTACTTAAAAGTAACTCATGGTTTACCGAGTCAAAGGCTTTAGTGAGGTCTAGAAATATGCCAGCTGTTCGCATTCCTTGATCAGGGGCACCATACGTTTTGTGAAGGAATTCCGTAATTGCTGTGATAGTACTATGATCTTTTCGGAATCCATGTTGTGTTGCTGTTAGGAACTTATTTTTCAAGAAATAGTCTCTAAGTTGTGTCAGCACCACAACTTCAAATACTTTGCTGAAGACAGGTATTAATGATATGGGCCTGAAATTTGAAACCTCTTCCTTGGATCCTTTTTTATGCACTGGTTTAACTGTGCTCCATTTCAATATATTTGGAAATGTATGTTCTCTGATACTGCAGTTTACCAGGTGGGTGATTATTTTAACTAGTTCCTTATTACATTTTTTAATCACGATACTACTCAAACCATCCCATCCAGACGAGAACTTATTCTTTAGGTTATTTATTATCCTGCCTGTTTCTTTTTCACTTACTTGTTTGAATTCAAAAGGTGGCTCTCCAAAGGGGCAGAGCTTTACCTCACTACTCACAACTGTGTTATTAATTGGACTAACAGTTGCAGATATAAAGTATTTATTGAAAACATTGCAGACTTTACTAGGATCTTTAATTGTTTCCTTCATGTCTTATAATTAAAATTTCAGTTTCTGGCTTCGGTGTTGCTTTGCTAAATTGATTTAAAATTCTCCATGAGGTCTTGGCTATATTGTCTGATTGAGCTATTTCACTGCTGTATATCTGTTTTCTTAGATTTGAAAGCTCTTTCTTAAAGATTTTCTTGGCTTCGTTGTACTTGATCTTAAAAACCTGCAGGTTTGTTGACTTGTGTAACACATCCTGGTCCTGGATGTCTTGCCTGAGTTTTATCATATTTGTTGGAAGTATCAGTCTGTTGGTTTTTGCACCTTGGTTATGGGTGAACACTCTTTGTATTTTCTTAACAGGGCAGCATCTGTCGAAGTGTCTTAGCATAATATCATAGAATTTGGCCCATTTGCTTTCAGATCCTTCAGTCTGGTAAACCAGATCCCAGTCCTCTATAGCCAATTTATTTCTTAAGGCAAGGATGTTACCCTCTTTTAGGATTCTTTTATTTTCGATAACTTTTGTCATTTTTGGGAAGCTTGTGTTTACATACTCTACAAGCTGGTATTTGTGGTCAGAGTAGTGAAAACCCATATTCCAGCACCTAACACTGTCTTTAATATGTTTACATAGTATAACATAATCAATTCTGCTAGATATGGACTTTGTTATCCTGGTATCACTATTTACTACATTTATGAGATTATATGAGATAAGAGTATCTATTATCCTCATATTACACAAACTGGAAGATTTTGGCTCAATATTCAGATCACCAAGTATAGTTAGGTAACTGGGACCACAATGTCCCACTGCTCTACTAAATATGTCTGTGAAGCTAACTACATCCGCCTTTGGTGGATGGTAAATCCCAATAACTTTTTCTCATAACCCCTCTATGCTCTTTGGTGTGGACTTCAATGCCTGTCACTTCAATCAAGCCTTCTTTGTTGTACTGGTCTAGATAGTCTATTTTCTTGTACTCGAGATTCTCACTAATGTAAACTGCCACACCACCACCCTTACGTTGCTGTCTACAATAACGATTTGCTAAGGAGTAGCCCTCTAGTTTGCAGTAAATAATTTCATCAGATTTTAATCCATGCTCAGTTAACACTACTATATGAGGTGACTGTTCACTTACAAAAACCTGTAATATATTAAGCTTATTTCTAAGGTACTGTATGTTTAGGTGCATGAGCCTTAGTGGTATTTTTAACTGGTCACTCTGATTATCTTCATTTAAAATGCACTGAGTTGGTTCACTTACATAAGTTCTGGATCCAGGCACTAAAAGTGTTCCTGTTCTTTGGCGATCTTGCATTTCTTGATCTACTACCCAACCTGGCTTCTGTCTGTCTAGTTGTCAAGGTAGCTGTTGAGGTGCCTTCTTGCTCCGTACAGTCCAAGGAGGTGCCGAGCTGATTGGTGTTGCAGTAACTGGAGTTGTATACTCCATCACATTTGATTAAGTGATGCTGAAGAGTCTGCATTTGATGCAACAGCTTCTGTTGTTTTAACTAGCTGGCTTGGCCAGTTGTTTTTACCCAGTCCTGGGAATTTGTAAGTTGCTTTACTTTCCCACAAAAACATGTCACTTTGAACTCTGGGTTTTATTGGTCTTGAGGATCTTCTAGGAGCACAATGTGTTTCTGGACTTTTGAATATCCTGTTCCTGCAAACTGATCTTCCTACTCCATTGTTCGTTACTGTCCTCTTGACAACATTGTGGTTGATTTCTGGTACTGTAATTTTTTCTTGCTGTGGTATTACTTGCTCAGTTCCATCTGGATCCTTCCACTCAAGTGATATTGCAGGCTTCAGTTGATTTTTTGGAGAGATGGCTGCAAGTAGAGTTCTGGCCATTTCTTCTTTGCCATTAGCATTTAGGTGTAGTCCGTGAGAAGTGTACCAGTCTCTGTTCACAGGGACTGTTAAAAACTGAGTGTTTTGGAAAGATTTCACAATTTTGGCTATTTTCCTATTTGTTCACCTGGTTTCATCACTCACACAAGACCATCTTTCAAGATCATATCTATGGGGTATCCCTACTATGATTACATTTGTGTGCTGAAGCTTAATTAATGCTGATGTTATAGCATTTAATGCCTTGTCTGCTTCGTTTTTGGCTACATCATTCGTGCCACCTCAGATTATAACTGTGTCATTCATTGTGAGATCTTGTAAGTTGTTACAGCTTTCAAGTATTGAAGTTAATGGTGCACCTGGTATAACATATCCTTGGATTACGAAATTATTATGACTTTGATGCATTAAGTTAGCTGCAACTGATCGCCCATGGCTGTCTGCAAACACTTTTTTTGCAGCCATGACATACTAAACTGATAGTTCAATAATATTCACACCTGTCAGCACATGATTTCCTTGGAATTGGAATTATTATATTCTGCTTGAAGTCTGAGGGTATTTCACCTGTCTCATGCAACATGCTTACCAGATGGAAAAGTTTTGCCATGGCCAGCTCTCCCAAGGCTATCAGTAGTTTTAATGGAATGTTGTCTACTTCTGGGGCCCTTGGTTTGACTTACTTCTTTCAGTACTCTGTCAAATTCTTCTTGCAGCATCAAACACTAGAATATCTCTGCCCCACAACCTCCTGATGCTGCACCTGTTAGCATTTAGTTCCTGCACACTCCACCAGACAGCATTTTTCTCTCTCTCCTTCCGTGTATGCCACCATCCCTTTCCCTTCCCCGCCTCTCCAGATTGCTGATTCCATCAAACATGATAGTAGTATCCTGGCCCAAGATGCTGGAATTGGTGCTCATTTGCATGTGTGAGTGGCCTGTGTCTCCCTTTTATGATGAAGGCTGTGGCCAAAAGCTTTAGGTAAGTGACTGTCTGGAACTTAACATGTGTTCTTTATGGCTGTCTTTTCACTGTATAATACATCCCATCTTGTATTCAACTATGTCCTCTTCTGTTTCTATAATATTGCTCTCAAGTACATCTACTGTGTATGGACACTGTTCACTAATCAGCCAGAACATTATGACCACCGACCTATTACCAATATGAATCCATCAAGGCAATAGCAGTGTCAAGATTGCTAGTCACACAAATGCACAGTGCATGTAGTATCAGTGAGCATGCTGTCCATGTGTAGAATGGGGAAGGTGTGTGATGTACTTGAGATTCACCAAGGGCAGATTGTGATAGCCTGGAGACACAGCAAGAGCACTTCGGAAACTGCACGACCTGCTGGACATTTCAGGAGTGCTGTGGTGAGTGTCTTCAACATGTGGTGAAACAACATATAGATGTTGTGTAATTGGGCAGCCACCCCCTCGTTACTGATGTTGGATGCTATAGGCTGGGTACACTTGTAAAACAGGACAGGTGGTGAATTATGGTGGAACTAACATTGGACTTTAATGTCAGTATATGTGTGTCTGAACCTACAGTGCACTGAATGCTCATAATTATTGGCCTCCACAGTCGACAACTCGTGCATGTGCCAGTGTTAATGCCTTGACATTGACATGTAACCATTGGCAATGGAAGTTGGTGCAATGGCAGTTTGTTGCACAATTTGATGAATCCTGATGCCTTCATCATGCTGATGGAAGGGCATGAATCCGCCATCTTCCAGGGGAACAGCACTACGTCTTTACTGTGAGATGGAGACAAGCTGGTGGAAACATTCATATGGGCATCAATGGGCGCAGTGGAACTTGTGCAAGGCACCATCATATCCAAAGAGTATTGTACAGTGACTGCAGACCACGTACACCCAAGGCCAGCAGTGTGATGGAGTGGGTTAAGGAACACAGTGCCGAGTTCCAGTTGATGTGTTGGCCCACCAACTCACCAGATCTGAACCTGATTGAACACATCTGAGATGTGACTGAACATGGCATCAAAGCTCTTCACCTCTGTCCCTGGAATTTACAGGAATTAGGTGACCTGTGTGTGCAGGTATGGTGGCATCTCCCTCCAGCAACATACCAAAGTCTCATTCCTTCAATGCCATGAAGTGTCGCTGCTGTTATCTATGCCAGAGGCAGACATACTGTCTATTAGGAAGGGTGCTAATTAAGTTCTGGTGCTCAGTGTATATACTTGTTGCACCAGTCAGCTTCCCACTCTTTGCTTAGGAGAAAAAGCAGTACCAATTTTATTTTATGTTAAGTTATTTATTTGTCTTTATAGTAGCATCACATTTTCTACCAGTTTTCTTGGTGGCAAATAAAACAAATTAAACAACTGTCACATCATATTGGTACTAAGTTGCGATAGCTAGCATAAACACAAATTTCATTTATCAGTGTTCATTGATAATACTGTGTGCATATGATGTTTTTGTAAGTTTCATGCCTGTAGGTTGATGTTTGCTTTCACTCCTAGCATATTCCTGAAGGTTCTCAATCTTGATCAAATCTACAGAACATGGTGGATGGATGGAAGCACTTCAGCAAACATCAGTTGCTAAATATATTCATTTTTATTTATGTTGTATACATAATTTTAATTAAAAATTGTCACTACAGGCTTTCAGAATTACTAATATCATGGCTTACAATAATAGTAGTAATACTTATAATAAAACGAAAATCTCTGTAGAGACATTGCAGTAGATAAAGAGAGAATTTTCTGAAACAATAAAAATATTCAAGGATTTACAATAGCAGTAACGAAACTTACCCTTACCATAATTCCTATGACCATTCCAACACATCATCTCACTCATAAAGCAGAAAGTAACTAAACAGCTGTTAGTTGTGATTCAATGAAGAATGACAGCAAAGTGTAAACTACTGTAATAACCACACAACTGACTATTGGATAATAATAGTCAGCTGACACTGTACCATAATAAAACTGAATTAAGGAAAAATACAGTTATGATGGAATTACATACTGCCTCACTATGAAAGAGGAGCACCTGAAATGGGAAAAGGAAATAAAACAAAACTTCACAGGTTAATGGGGTATGTAATGTTAGTATTCAGTATTCTGATTTACCAAGAACTTGTCAGTATGAGCTGACCTATTGGTATGACGTTGCACCCCTCTGTCCAGGGTGCATGCACTCACTCAATTGGGAAGGTTCTCATAAAACTCTTGTATCCCCTACGCAGGCATGCAACTGGTTCTTTATATCCTGGATAGCACCACTGGGATGGAGTTGACTCCTGACCTGGGCCCACACATCTGTCAAGTACAGATCTGAGGATCTTTCTGGCCACAGCAGTACTGTAGACTCTTTGTAAAGAGACAAGCCATGTGTGGATGAGTGTTGTTCTATTGAAAAATGGCATCACAATACTGTCGCATGAGAGGTAACGCACGAGGATGCATGACGTCTATGATATACTGTTGCACCGTCAGAGTTCCCCTGATCACTACCAGCCGTGACCTGAAGTTGTGCCCAATGGCTCCCTACAGCGTGATGCTAGGGGCAACACCACTGTGCCTCTCAAAAATATTGCAGAATAGAGCCTGACACTAGGTTGCTGCTGTACTAGCTTATGACAGTCATCTGAGATAGTGCAGAACTGCGATTGATTGCCGAACGCAATGTGACGCCATTTGTCAGCAGTCCGTGCTTCCACATCTACATACGAATTGTGTAAGCCATTGCACTGTGCATGGTGGAGGATACATAGCAGCACTATGAGCCATGTCATTTGCTGTTCCACTCATAAATGGGGTAAGGGAAAAATGGTCTCTTATATGCCTCCATGCAAGCCCTAATTTATTTTATTTTTTATTTTATTTACACATCATGTTCTGTAGTACCAAATCTCCAAGGTCATGGAACAATTCAGTACATGTAATTACAACATAAAAGTAATTACAGATAAAAATAAAATCTTTATGAACCCAAAAAAAGTCAATCCATAAGTTTCAGTAAACTCACTCAACAATATAACATAAGAATCAGCTTAATTTTTCAAGGAACTCCTTAACAGAATACAGGGAGTGACACATGATCCAATTGAAAGCACATCAGTTACTGCTAAGAGTTCGAATTCTTATGGTAGGTTATTGAAAATGGATGCAGCAGTATACTGCACACCTACCGGCACAAGAGTTAAGGAAGTCCGATCCAAATTCAGGTTGGATTTCTGCCAAGTATTAACTGAGTGAAAGCTGCTCATTCTTGGGAATAATCTGATGTTATTAACAAGGAATGATGGTAATATATATATATATATATATATATTTTAAAAACAAAGATGATGTGACTTACCATACGAAAGCGCTGGCAGGTCGATAGAAACACAAACACACATACATACACACAAAATTCAAGCTTTCGCAACAAACTGTTGCCTCATCAGGAAAGAGGGAAGGAGAGGGAAAGACGAAAGGAAGTGGGTTTTAAGGGAGAGGGTAAGGAGTCATTCCAATCCCGGGAGCAGAAAGACTTACCTTAGGGGGAAAAAAGGATGGGTATACACTCGCGCGCACACACACGCATATCCATCCACACATATACACACACAAGCAGACATATTTAAAGACAAAGAGTTTGGGCAGAGATGTCAGTCGAGGTGGAAGTGCAGACACAAAGATGTTGTTGAGTGAAAGGTGAGGTATGAGTGACGGCAACTTGAAATTAGCGGAGATTGAGGCCTGGTGGATAACGGGAAGAGAGGATATATTGAAGAGCAAGTTCCCATCTCTGGAGTTCGGGTAGGTTGGTGTTAGTGGGAAGTATCCAGATAACCCGGACGGTGTAACACTGCGCCAAGATGTGCTGGCCGTGCACCAAGGCATGTTTAGCCACAGGGTGATCCTCATTACCAACAAACACTGTCTGCCTGTGTCCATTCATGCGAATGGACAGTTTGTTGCTGGTCATTCCCACATAGAATGCACCACAGTGTAGGCAGGTCAGTTGGTAAATCACGTGGGTGCTTTCACATGTGGCTCTGCCTTTGATTGTGTACACCTTCCGGGTTACAGGACTGGAGTAGGTGGTGGTGGGAAGGTGCATGGGACAGGTTTTGCATCGGGGGCGGTTACAAGGATAGGAGCCAGAGGGTAGGGAAGGTGGTTTGGGGATTTCATAGGGATGAACTAAGAGGTTACGAGGGTTAGGAGGACGGCGAAAAGACACTCCTGGTGGAGTGGGGAGGATTTCATGAAGGATGGATCTCATTTCAGGGCATGATTTGAGGAAGTCGTATCCCTGCTGGAGAGCCACATTCAGAGTCTGGTCCAGTCCCAGAAAGTATCCTGTCACAAATGGGGCACTAGTGGTTCTTCTGTGGAGGATTCTGGGTTTGAGGGGATGAGGAAGTGGCTCTGGTTATTTGCTTCTGTACCAAGTCGGGAGGGTAGTTGTGGGATGCAAAAGCTGTTATCTGGTTGTTGGTGTAATGGTTCAGGGATTCCGGACTGGAGCAGATTCGTTTGCCACGAAGACCTAGGCTTTAGGGAAGGGACCGTTTGACGTGGACTGGGTGGCAGCTGTCATAATGGAGGTACTGTTGCTTGTTGGTGGGTTTGATGTGGACGGATGTGTGAAGCTGGCCATTGGACAGGTGGAGGTCAGTGTCAAGGAAAGTGGCATGGGATTTGGAGTAGGACCAGGTGAATCTGATGGAATCAAAGGAGTTGAGGCTGGAGAGGAAATTCTGGAGTTCTTCTTCACTGTGAGTCCATATCATGAAGATGTCATCAATAAATCTGTACCAAACTTTGGGTTGGCAGGCCTGGATAACCAAGAAGGCTTCCTCTAAGTGACCCATGAATAGGTTGGCGTACGAGGGGGCCATCCTGGTACCCATGGCTGTTCCCTTTAGTTGTTGGTATGTCTGGCCTTGAAAAGTGAAGAAGTTGTGGGTGAGGATGAAGCTGGCTAAGGTGATGAGGAAAGAGGTTTTAGGTAGGGTGGTAGGTGATCGGCGTGAAAGGAAGTGCTCCATCGCAGTGAGGCCCTGGACGTGCGGAATATTTGTGTATAAGGAAGTGGCATCAATGGTTACAAGGATGGTTTCCAGTGGTAACACACTGGGTAAGCATTCCAGGCGTTGGAGATAGTGGTTGGTGTCTTTGATGAAGGATGGGAGACTGGATGTAATGGGTTGAAGGTGTTGATCTACGTAGGCAGAGATACGATCTGTGGGGGCTTGGTAACCAGCTACAATGGGGCGGCCGGGATGATTGGGTTTGTGGATTTTAGGTAGAAGATAGAAGGTAGGGGTGCGGGGTGTCGGTGGGGTCAAGAGGTTGATGGAGTCTGGCGAAAGGTTTTGCATGGGGCCTAGGGTTCTGAGGA
This sequence comes from Schistocerca americana, assembly GCF_021461395.2. Taxonomy (NCBI): domain Eukaryota; kingdom Metazoa; phylum Arthropoda; class Insecta; order Orthoptera; family Acrididae; genus Schistocerca; species Schistocerca americana. Next base: position 524,973,186 of record NC_060125.1, on the reverse strand, counting down.
TTCCTTGAAGCTCCGCCTGGACATCGGAAATGGGGTTACCTTGGCAAACTTTGTATGTGGTGTTGTCTGAAGGCTGACGCAGTCCCTCAGCCACATACTCCCGATGATCAAGTACCACGGTCGTGGAACCCTTGTCCGCCGGAAGAATGACGATGGATCGGTCAGCATTCAGATCACGGATAGCCCGGGCTTCAGCAGTGGTGATGTTGGAAGTAGGATTAAGGTTTTTTAAGAAGGATTGAGATGCAAGGCTGGAAGTCAGAAATTCCTGGAAGGTTAGGAGAGGGTGATTTTGAGGAAGAGGAGGTGGGTCGCGCTGCGACAGAGGACGGAACTGTTCCAGGCAGGGTTCAATTTGGATAGTGTCTTGGGGAGTTGGATCATTAGGAGTAGGTTTAGGATCATTTTTCTTCGTGGCAAAGTGATATTTCCAGCAGAAAGTACGAGTGTATCTCTGCCTACATAATCAACACCTTCAACCCGTTACATGCAGTCTCCCATCCTTCATCAAAGACACCAACGACTTTCTCAGATGCCTGTAATTCTTACCCAATGTGTTACCCCCGGAAACCATCCTTGTAACCATTGATGCCACTTCCTTATACACAAATATTCCGCACGTCCAGGGCCTCGCTGCGATGGAGCATTTCCTTTCATGCCGATCACCTGCCACCCTACCTAAAACCTCTTTCCTCATCACCTTAGCCAGCTTCATCCTCAACCACAACTTCTTCACTTTTGAAGGCCAGACATACCAACAACTAAAGGGAACAGCCATGGGTACCAGGATGGCCCCCTCATACGCCAACCTATTTATTCATGGGTCGCTTAGAGGAAGCCTTCTTGGTTACCCAGGCCTGCCAACCCAAAGTTTGGTACAGATTTATTGATGACATCTTCATGATCTGGACTCACAGTGAAGAAGAACTCCAGAATTTCCTCTTCAGCCTCAACTCCATTGATTCCATCAGATTCACCTGGTCCTACTCCAAATCCCATGCCACTTTCCTTGACACTGACCTCCACCTGTCCAATGGCCAGCTTCACAAGTCCGTCCACATCAAACCCACCAACAAGCAACAGTACCTCCATTATGACAGCTGCCACCCAATCCACATCAAACGGACCCTTCCCTACAGCCTAGGTCTTCGTGGCAAATGAATCTGCTCCAGTCCGGAATCCCTGAACCATTACTCCAACAACCTGGCAACAGCTTTCGCATCCCACAACTACCCTCCCGACTTGGTACAGAAGCAAATAACCAGAGCCACTTCCTCATCCCCTCAAACCCAGAATCCTCCACAGAAGAACCACAGAAGTGCCCCATTTGCGACAGGATACTTTCCGGGACTGGACCAGACTCTGAATGTGGCTCTCCAGCAGGGATACGACTTCCTCAAATCATGCCCTGAAATGAGATCCATCCTTCATGAAATCCTCCCCACTCCACCAAGAGTGTCTTTCCGCCGTCCTCCGAACCTTCGTAACCTCTTAGTTCATCCCTATGAAATCCCCAAACCACCTTCCCTACCCTCTGGCTCCTATCCTTGTAACTGCCCCCGGTGTAAAACCTGTCCCATGCACCCTCCCACCACCACCTACTCCAGTCCTGTAACCTGGAAGGTGTACACAATCAAAAACAGCGCCACATGCGAAAGCACCCACGTGATTTACCAACTGACCTGCCTACACTGTGATGCATTCTATGTGGGAATGACCAGCAACAAACTGTCCATTCGCATGAATGGACACAGGCAGACAGTGTTTGTTGGTAATGAGGATCACCCTGTGGCTAAACATGCCTTGGTGCACGGCCAGCACATCTTGGCACAGTGTTACCCCGTCCGGGTTATCTGGATACTTCCCACTGACACCAACCTATCCGAACTCCGGAGATGGGAACTTGCTCTTCAATATATCCTCTCTTCCCATTACCCACCAGGCCTCAATCTCCGCTAATTTCAAGTTGCCGCCACTCATACCTCACCTGTCTTTCAACAACTTCTTTGCCTCTACACTTCTGCCTCGACTGACATCTCTGCCCAAACTCTTTGTCTTTAAATATGTCTGCTTGTGTGTGTATATGTGTGGATGGATATGTGCGTGTGTGCGAGTGTATACCTGTCCTTTTTTCCCCCTAAGGTAAGTCTTTCCGCTCCCGGGATTGGAATGACTCCTTACCCTCTCCCTTAAAACCCACTTCCTTTCGTCTTCCCCTCTCCTTCCCTCTTTCCTGATGAGGCAACAGTTTGTTGCGAAAGCTTGAATTTTGTGTGTGTGTTTGTGTTTGTTTGTGTGTCTATCGACCTGCCAGCGCTTTTGTTCGGTAAGTCACCTCATCTTTGTTTTTATATATATATATATATATATATATATTTCATCATCTTTCTTTTTAGATATATATATATATATATATATATATATATATATATATATATATATATATATATATGTATATATATATATATATATATATATATATCTAAAAAGAAAGATGATGAAACTTACCAAACAAAAGCGCTGGCAGGTCGATAGACACACAAACAAACACAAACATACACACAAAATTCTAGCTTTCGCAACCAATGGTTGCCTCGTCAGGAAAGAGGGAAGGAGAAGGAAAGACAAAAGGATATGGGTTTTAAGGGAGAGGGTAAGGAGTCATTCCAATCCCGGGAGCGGAAAGACTTACCTTAGGGGGAAAAAAGGACAGGTATACACTCGCACACACACACATATCCATCCACACATACACAGACACAAGCAGACATTTGTAAAGGCAAAGAGTTTGGGCAGAGATGTCAGTCGGGGCGGATGTACAGAGGCAAAGATGAAGTTGAAAGACAGGTGGGGTATGAGCGGCGGCAAATTGAAATTAGAAATTAGCAGAGATTGATGCCTGGCGGATAGTGAGAAGAAAGGATATGCTGAAGGGCAAGTTCCCATCTCCGGAGTTCTGACAGGTTGGTGTTAGTGGGAAGTATCCAGATAACCCGGACGGTGTAACACTGTGCCAAGATGTGCTGGCCGTGCACCAAGGCATGTTTAGCCACAGGGTGATCCTCATTACCAACAAACACTGTCTGCCTGTGTCCATTCATGCGAATGGACAGTTTGTTGCTGGTCATTCCCACATAGAACGCTTCACAGTGTAGGCAGGTCAGTTGGTAAATCACGTGGGTGGTTTCACACGTGGCTCTGCCTTTGATCATGTACACCTTCCGGGTTACAGGACTGGAATAGGTGGTGGTGGGAGGGTGCATGGGACAGGTTTTACACCGGGGGCGGTTACAGGGGTAGGAGCCAGAGGGTAGGGAAGGTGGTTTGGGGATTTCATAGGGATGAACTAAGAGGTTGCGAAGGTTAGGTGGACGGCGGAAAGACACTCTTGGTGGAGTGGGGAGGATTTCATGAAGGATGGATCTCATTTCAGGGCAGGATTTGAGGAAGTCGTATCCCTGCTGGAGAGCCACATTCAGAATCTGATCCAGTCCCGGAAAGTATCCTGTCACAAGTGGGGCACTTTTGGGGTTCTTCTGTGGAAGGTTCCGGGTTTGAGGAGATGAGGATGTGGCTCTGGTTATTTGCTTCTGTACCAGGTCGGGAGGGTAGTTACGGGATGCAAAAGCTGTTTTTAGGTTGTTGGTGTAATGGTTCAAGGATTCCGGACTGGAGCAGATTCGTTTGCCACGAAGACCTAGGCTGTAGGGAAGGGACCGTTTGATGTGGAATGGGTGGCAGCTGTCATAATGGAGGTACTGTTGCTTGTTGGTGGGTTTAATGTGGACGGACGTGTGAAGCTGGCCATTGGACAGGTGGAGGTCAACGTCAAGGAAAGTGGCATGGGATTTGGAGTAGGACCAGGTGAATCTGATGGAACCAAAGGAGTTGAGGTTGGAGAGGAAATTCTGGAGTTCTTCTTCACTGTGAGTCCAGATCACGAAAATGTCATCAATAAATCTGTACCAAACTTCGGGTTGGCAGGCCTGGGTAACCAGGAAGGCTTCCTCTAAGCGACCCATGAATAGGTTGGCATACGAGGGGGCCATCCTGGTACCCATGGCTGTTCCCTTTAATTGTTGGTATGTCTGGCCTTCAAAAGTGAAGAAGTTGTGGGTCAGGATGAAGCTGGCTAAGGTAATGAGGAAAGAGGTTTTAGGTAGGGCGGCAGGTGATCGGCGTGAAAGGAAGTGCTCCATCGCAGCGAGGCCCTGGACATGCGGAATATTTGTGTATAAGGAAGTGGCATCAATGGTTACAAGGTAACCGGGGGTAACAGACTGGGTAGGGATTCCAGGCGTTTGAGAAAGTGGTTGGTGTCTTTGATGAAGGATGGGAGACTGCATGTAATGGGTTGAAGGTGTTGATCTACGTAGGCAGAGATGCGTTCGGTGGGGGCTTGGTAACCAGCTACAATGGGACGGCCGGGATGATTGGGTTTGTAAATTTTGGGAAGAAGGTAGAAGGTAGGGGTGCGGGGTGTTGGTGGGGTCAGGAGGTTGATGGAGTCGGGTGAAAGGTTTTGTAGGGGGCCTAAGGTTCTGAGGATTCCTTGAAGCTCCGCCTGGACATCAGGAATGGGATTGCCTTGGCAAACTTTGTAAGTAGTGTTGTCTGAAAGCTGACGCAGTCCCTCAGCCACATACTCCCGACGATCAAGTACCACAGTTGTGGAACCCTTGTCCGCCGGAAGAATGACGATGGATCGGTCAGCCTTCAGATCACGGATAGCCTGGGCTTCAGCAGTGGTGATGTTGGGAGTAGGATTAAGGTTTTTTAAGAAGGATTGAGAGGCAAGGCTGGAAGTCAGAAATTCCTGGAAGGTTAGGAGAGGGTGATTTTGAGGAAGAGGAGGTGGGTCCCGCTGTGACGGAGGACGGAACTGTTCCAGGCATGGTTCAATTTGGATAGTGTCTTGGGGAGTTGGATCATTAGGAGTAGGATTAGGATCATTTTTCTTCGTGGCAAAGTGATATTTCCAGCAGGGAGTACGGGTGTAGGACAGTAAATCTTTGACGTGGGCTGTTTGGTTAAATCTGGGAGTGGGGCTGAAGGTGAGGCCTTTGGATAGGACAGAGGTTTCGGATTGGGAGAGAGGTTTGGAGGAAAGGTTAACTACTGAATTGGGGTGTTGTGGTTCCAGATTGCGTTGATTGGAATTTTGAGGTTTTGGAGGGAGTGGAGCTGGAAGTGGGAGATTGAGTAGATGGGAGAGACTGGGTTTGTGTGCAATGAGAGGAGGTTGAGGTTTGCTGGAAAGGTTGTGAAAGGTGAGTGAGTTGCCTTTCCGGAGGTGGGAAACCAGGAGATTGGATAGTTTTTTAAGGTGGAGGGTGGCATGCTGCTCTAATTTGCGGTTGGCCTGTAGGAGGATGCTCTGAACAACAGGTGTGGATGTGGGAGAGGAAAGATTGAGGATTTTTATAAAGGATAGGAGTTGATGGGCGTGTTGATTGGCTGAGTGGATGTGTAGGTGAAGGATTAGGTGGGTGAGGGCAATGGATTGTTTGGTTTGGAACTGGTATAGGGACTGATGGAAAGAAGGGTTGCAGCCAGAGATGGGAACTTTAAGTGTGAGGCCTTTGGGGGTCATGCCAAATGTCAGACAAGCCTGAGAAAATAAAATATGGGAGTGTAATCTGGCTAGGGCGAAGGCATGTTTGCGGAGGGAATGTAAATAAAACTTAATGGGGTCGTTGTGAAGGTGTTGTGAGGGTGACATGGTACTAGAAGGTGGAAAGTGGAACACGAGGCTGAAATGAAAATGAAAATAAATATGAAAAAATATATGGGGAGAGATAAAGGTAAAATTAGAAAGCAAATGGAGATCTGGTGTGAAAAAAGGCGAAAAAGGGTTGGTTAGGGCTGGGCTATGTTGATCCTGTGGTGAACTTGTGTAGGAAGATAATGATGTGCATAAAGGTTAGGTGGTTGTGTTGCCGCCAAAACACGTTAAGGGTGGAGAAATTCGGGAAAATTTCGAAAAAACTACGTGAGGATGTATTAAAAGGAATGGTTTGGTGGTGGCAGATTATGGAAATGAAGCTAACAATTGTTTGATGAAGAAATAATGACGTTAAAACCTGTGGGAAGCGGCTAAAAATGATCGGTGATGTGAGAAAAACGGAAATGGAAATAAAGCAAAAGTTATTAAAACTGCCGAAAGGGTTGTTTAATAGCTAAAAGGAACTGTTTGTGGACTGGAAACGGTGGATTTTATAGCAGCAAAGCGGAAAAAAAAATTTTTTTGGTTATGGTTTCGAAGTGATTTACGTATTATTACGTATTATTGAGTGTATATCGACGGGATAAAATTGTATACTGGATTACGGTAAAAAAGGAGAAGGTGAATAGAAAGTGAAACTGCTGGCAAAAACAGAAGGAGGAAATAAGACGACAGAAAAGACTTCGAAATGTAACAGTGACAATAACAATAACGATAACAATAACAAACGTGATTGTTGGCTTCAAATTAATGATATGAATATAATAGAGGGAAACATTCCACGTGGGAAAAATATATCTAAAAAGAAAGATGATGAAACTTACCAAACAAAAGCGCTGGCAGGTCGATAGACACACAAACAAACACAAACATACACACAAAATTCTAGCTTTCGCAACCAATGGTTGCCTCGTCAGGAAAGAGGGAAGGAGAAGGAAAGACAAAAGGATATGGGTTTTAAGGGAGAGGGTAAGGAGTCATTCCAATCCCGGGAGCGGAAAGACTTACCTTAGGGGGAAAAAAGGACAGGTATACACTCGCACACACACACATATCCATCCACACATACACAGACACAAGCAGACATTTGTAAAGGCAAAGAGTTTGGGCAGAGATGTCAGTCGGGGCGGATGTACAGAGGCAAAGATGAAGTTGAAAGACAGGTGGGGTATGAGCGGCGGCAAATTGAAATTAGAAATTAGCAGAGATTGATGCCTGGCGGATAGTGAGAAGAAAGGATATGCTGAAGGGCAAGTTCCCATCTCCGGAGTTCTGACAGGTTGGTGTTAGTGGGAAGTATCCAGATAACCCGGACGGTGTAACACTGTGCCAAGATGTGCTGGCCGTGCACCAAGGCATGTTTAGCCACAGGGTGATCCTCATTACCAACAAACACTGTCTGCCTGTGTCCATTCATGCGAATGGACAGTTTGTTGCTGGTCATTCCCACATAGAACGCTTCACAGTGTAGGCAGGTCAGTTGGTAAATCACGTGGGTGGTTTCACACGTGGCTCTGCCTTTGATCATGTACACCTTCCGGGTTACAGGACTGGAATAGGTGGTGGTGGGAGGGTGCATGGGACAGGTTTTACACCGGGGGCGGTTACAGGGGTAGGAGCCAGAGGGTAGGGAAGGTGGTTTGGGGATTTCATAGGGATGAACTAAGAGGTTGCGAAGGTTAGGTGGACGGCGGAAAGACACTCTTGGTGGAGTGGGGAGGATTTCATGAAGGATGGATCTCATTTCAGGGCAGGATTTGAGGAAGTCGTATCCCTGCTGGAGAGCCACATTCAGAATCTGATCCAGTCCCGGAAAGTATCCTGTCACAAGTGGGGCACTTTTGGGGTTCTTCTGTGGAAGGTTCCGGGTTTGAGGAGATGAGGATGTGGCTCTGGTTATTTGCTTCTGTACCAGGTCGGGAGGGTAGTTACGGGATGCAAAAGCTGTTTTTAGGTTGTTGGTGTAATGGTTCAAGGATTCCGGACTGGAGCAGATTCGTTTGCCACGAAGACCTAGGCTGTAGGGAAGGGACCGTTTGATGTGGAATGGGTGGCAGCTGTCATAATGGAGGTACTGTTGCTTGTTGGTGGGTTTAATGTGGACGGACGTGTGAAGCTGGCCATTGGACAGGTGGAGGTCAACGTCAAGGAAAGTGGCATGGGATTTGGAGTAGGACCAGGTGAATCTGATGGAACCAAAGGAGTTGAGGTTGGAGAGGAAATTCTGGAGTTCTTCTTCACTGTGAGTCCAGATCACGAAAATGTCATCAATAAATCTGTACCAAACTTCGGGTTGGCAGGCCTGGGTAACCAGGAAGGCTTCCTCTAAGCGACCCATGAATAGGTTGGCATACGAGGGGGCCATCCTGGTACCCATGGCTGTTCCCTTTAATTGTTGGTATGTCTGGCCTTCAAAAGTGAAGAAGTTGTGGGTCAGGATGAAGCTGGCTAAGGTAATGAGGAAAGAGGTTTTAGGTAGGGCGGCAGGTGATCGGCGTGAAAGGAAGTGCTCCATCGCAGCGAGGCCCTGGACATGCGGAATATTTGTGTATAAGGAAGTGGCATCAATGGTTACAAGGATGGTTTCCGGGGGTAACAGACTGGGTAGGGATTCCAGGCGTTTGAGAAAGTGGTTGGTGTCTTTGATGAAGGATGGGAGACTGCATGTAATGGGTTGAAGGTGTTGATCTACGTAGGCAGAGATGCGTTCGGTGGGGGCTTGGTAACCAGCTACAATGGGACGGCCGGGATGATTGGGTTTGTAAATTTTGGGAAGAAGGTAGAAGGTAGGGGTGCGGGGTGTTGGTGGGGTCAGGAGGTTGATGGAGTCGGGTGAAAGGTTTTGTAGGGGGCCTAAGGTTCTGAGGATTCCTTGAAGCTCCGCCTGGACATCAGGAATGGGATTGCCTTGGCAAACTTTGTAAGTAGTGTTGTCTGAAAGCTGACGCAGTCCCTCAGCCACATACTCCCGACGATCAAGTACCACAGTTGTGGAACCCTTGTCCGCCGGAAGAATGACGATGGATCGGTCAGCCTTCAGATCACGGATAGCCTGGGCTTCAGCAGTGGTGATGTTGGGAGTAGGATTAAGGTTTTTTAAGAAGGATTGAGAGGCAAGGCTGGAAGTCAGAAATTCCTGGAAGGTTAGGAGAGGGTGATTTTGAGGAAGAGGAGGTGGGTCCCGCTGTGACGGAGGACGGAACTGTTCCAGGCATGGTTCAATTTGGATAGTGTCTTGGGGAGTTGGATCATTAGGAGTAGGATTAGGATCATTTTTCTTCGTGGCAAAGTGATATTTCCAGCAGGGAGTACGGGTGTAGGACAGTAAATCTTTGACGTGGGCTGTTTGGTTAAATCTGGGAGTGGGGCTGAAGGTGAGGCCTTTGGATAGGACAGAGGTTTCGGATTGGGAGAGAGGTTTGGAGGAAAGGTTAACTACTGAATTGGGGTGTTGTGGTTCCAGATTGCGTTGATTGGAATTTTGAGGTTTTGGAGGGAGTGGAGCTGGAAGTGGGAGATTGAGTAGATGGGAGAGACTGGGTTTGTGTGCAATGAGAGGAGGTTGAGGTTTGCTGGAAAGGTTGTGAAGGGTGAGTGAGTTGCCTTTCCGGAGGTGGGAAACCAGGAGATTGGATAGTTTTTTAAGGTGGAGGGTGGCATGCTGCTCTAATTTGCGGTTGGCCTGTAGGAGGATGCTCTGAACAACAGGTGTGGATGTGGGAGAGGAAAGATTGAGGATTTTTATAAAGGATAGGAGTTGATGGGCGTGTTGATTGGCTGAGTGGATGTGTAGGTGAAGGATTAGGTGGGTGAGGGCAATGGATTGTTTGGTTTGGAACTGGTATAGGGACTGATGGAAAGAAGGGTTGCAGCCAGAGATGGGAACTTTAAGTGTGAGGCCTTTGGGGGTCATGCCAAATGTCAGACAAGCCTGAGAAAATAAAATATGGGAGTGTAATCTGGCTAGGGCGAAGGCATGTTTGCGGAGGGAATGTAAATAAAACTTAATGGGGTCGTTGTGAAGGTGTTGTGAGGGTGACATGGTACTAGAAGGTGGAAAGTGGAACACGAGGCTGAAATGAAAATGAAAATAAATATGAAAAAATATATGGGGAGAGATAAAGGTAAAATTAGAAAGCAAATGGAGATCTGGTGTGAAAAAAGGCGAAAAAGGGTTGGTTAGGGCTGGGCTATGTTGATCCTGTGGTGAACTTGTGTAGGAAGATAATGATGTGCATAAAGGTTAGGTGGTTGTGTTGCCGCCAAAACACGTTAAGGGTGGAGAAATTCGGGAAAATTTCGAAAAAACTACGTGAGGATGTATTAAAAGGAATGGTTTGGTGGTGGCAGATTATGGAAATGAAGCTAACAATTGTTTGATGAAGAAATAATGACGTTAAAACCTGTGGGAAGCGGCTAAAAATGATCGGTGATGTGAGAAAAACGGAAATGGAAATAAAGCAAAAGTTATTAAAACTGCCGAAAGGGTTGTTTAATAGCTAAAAGGAACTGTTTGTGGACTGGAAACGGTGGATTTTATAGCAGCAAAGCGGAAAAAAAAATTTTTTTGGTTATGGTTTCGAAGTGATTTACGTATTATTACGTATTATTGAGTGTATATCGACGGGATAAAATTGTATACTGGATTACGGTAAAAAAGGAGAAGGTGAATAGAAAGTGAAACTGCTGGCAAAAACAGAAGGAGGAAATAAGACGACAGAAAAGACTTCGAAATGTAACAGTGACAATAACAATAACGATAACAATAACAAACGTGATTGTTGGCTTCAAATTAATGATATGAATATAATAGAGGGAAACATTCCACGTGGGAAAAATATATCTAAAAAGAAAGATGATGAAACTTACCAAACAAAAGCGCTGGCAGGTCGATAGACACACAAACAAACACAAACATACACACAAAATTCTAGCTTTCGCAACCAATGGTTGCCTCGTCAGGAAAGAGGGAAGGAGAAGGAAAGACAAAAGGATATGGGTTTTAAGGGAGAGGGTAAGGAGTCATTCCAATCCCGGGAGCGGAAAGACTTACCTTAGGGGGAAAAAAGGACAGGTATACACTCGCACACACACACATATCCATCCACACATACACAGACACAAGCAGACATTTGTAAAGGCAAAGAGTTTGGGCAGAGATGTCAGTCGGGGCGGATGTACAGAGGCAAAGATGAAGTTGAAAGACAGGTGGGGTATGAGCGGCGGCAAATTGAAATTAGAAATTAGCGGAGATTGAGGCCTGGCGGATAGCGAGAAGAAAGGATATGCTGAAGGGCAAGTTCCCATCTCCGGAGTTCTGACAGGTTGGTGTTAGTGGGAAGTATCCAGATAACCCGGACGGTGTAACACTGTGCCAAGATGTGCTGGCCGTGCACCAAGGCATGTTTAGCCACAGGGTGATCCTCATTACCAACAAACACTGTCTGCCTGTGTCCATTCATGCGAATGGACAGTTTGTTGCTGGTCATTCCCACATAGAACGCTTCACAGTGTAGGCAGGTCAGTTGGTAAATCACGTGGGTGCTTTCACACGTGGCTCTGCCTTTGATCGTGTACACCTTCCGGGTTACAGGACTGGAATAGGTGGTGGTGGGAGGGTGCATGGGACAGGTTTTACACCGGGGGTGGTTACAGGGGTAGGAGCCAGAGGGTAGGGAAGGTGGTTTGGGGATTTCATAGGGATGAACTAAGAGGTTGCGAAGGTTAGGTGGACGGCGGAAAGACACTCTTGGTGGAGTGGGGAGGATTTCATGAAGGATGGATCTCATTTCAGGGCAGGATTTGAGGAAGTCGTATCCCTGCTGGAGAGCCACATTCAGAATCTGATCCAGTCCCGGAAAGTATCCTGTCACAAGTGGGGCACTTTTGGGGTTCTTCTGTGGAAGGTTCCGGGTTTGAGGAGATGAGGATGTGGCTCTGGTTATTTGCTTCTGTACCAGGTCGGGAGGGTAGTTACGGGATGCAAAAGCTGTTTTTAGGTTGTTGGTGTAATGGTTCAAGGATTCCGGACTGGAGCAGATTCGTTTGCCACGAAGACCTAGGCTGTAGGGAAGGGACCGTTTGATGTGGAATGGGTGGCAGCTGTCATAATGGAGGTACTGTTGCTTGTTGGTGGGTTTAATGTGGACGGACGTGTGAAGCTGGCCATTGGACAGGTGGAGGTCAACGTCAAGGAAAGTGGCATGGGATTTGGAGTAGGACCAGGTGAATCTGATGGAACCAAAGGAGTTGAGGTTGGAGAGGAAATTCTGGAGTTCTTCTTCACTGTGAGTCCAGATCACGAAAATGTCATCAATAAATCTGTACCAATAAATCTGGATATTGCAGTATTTGGCTATCTGGCCAAATGGAGATCCACAATTAGGCACCTTTCAGGTGCTGATAATACTGTCCCACACATGCATGCAGTATCTCCATGTCCTTCACAGTAATCACTCAACATCTGACACTGTTCACACCACCAGGCCCGGTAACAAACTAAAAATGAACAACATTAACACAGTCGGATTGCCATTCTACTTGTCATAGAGAGCTGTAATTTTAATAACAGATGTACCCACAGATGGGTATGTGTACGAATTTACATCAACATCCAACCATGTCTTCTGGGTGTTTCAGTTCTTTCATAAAAACACACAGTGGAATCTTCCTTAATGAGCAATTTCAATAATGTGCAACCACACAATGAGCCAAACAAATTGTAAAAAAAAAGGCTCCCTTAAGGAGTGATGTTTCATGTATCAAGTGATGATGATTTAGTGTGATGTCACCAGCCGTTCACATGTGGCAAGGGAAATGTTCCACAATGCCAACAGTATGAACATCTTTCATTGTTAGCAGCAGCACATTAACAATGTCTTTAGTACATACTGCAGTCTGGGTTTAGTGCTCTTTCTACTGTCATCATTGTGCAGCTTGTGATCAGTGTTTTTTGTGTGCAAATTGTGATAACCTTCCTAGAAATGTCCTCAAAGACAAAGCTGCAAGAAGACAATCATAAGATAAAGAAAATTACCTTAGAAATGAAAAGCAAAACCACTGAAAAATGAGAAGGTGGTGTGAGCACTGCCGATTTGTCATCCACATGCAATCAGTCTACGTCAACTATTTACACCATCCTCAAGAACAAGGAGAATAGTAAAGAGACAGGTGCTTCAAAGGGAATGACAAGAGTATCTGCATACCAATACCACAACTAGATGTCCACTGCACTGTGACAGGTGGCCCTTTCAGATAAGTCAAGTTTTATGCTCCATCAGACAGATGGCTGTTGGCATGTGCAGCATAAAACATGTGAAAGGCAACACTTCGCAACATTTGTCAGGAGGGCTATGATCAGGGAAATGTTTATGGCCTGTGGCATTCCCTTGGTCATCTTGTCATTCTGGAACACACAGTGGATCAACACAAGGAAAGAAATGGGTATCAGGCCAGTTAATCACAGTAATATAGAACTGATTATGAATAAAAATAAACTGAGTGACTCCAAACATGTTGCTAGTGCTTTCAACAATTATTTCTCAAGCACAGCACAGCAGTTAATAAGTACATTCCATGACAAACAGCCAACCAGTCACTCAGATATAATAAATATTCGGTGGATGTTGATGAGATACCAGATGCTGTTATCAAAGCTAGTGCAACATTTATTGTGGAACCACTAACAGACATAGTAAATTCATCTTTTGAGAGTGATGTATTTCCAAATAATCATAAGAAGGGTGCAAAAAGTGATATTGCTAATTATATACCAGTTTCAGTTTTGTCAGGCTTCTGCAAAATTATGGAAAAAATGTTCCTTAGAAGATTAGCAGTTTTCCTAAATAAAGGGAGGCTGATAAGTGACTCCCAACATGGGTTCAGAGCTGGAAAGTCAACAATTTTTGCCTTCTTAAATGAAGTATTAAAAGCATTGGATGATAAACATGTATCTGGCATATTTCTGGATCTAAGTGAAGCCTTTGATGTAATTGATCATGGCATTCTCTTGTGTAAATGAAGTAATTATGAAATTAGTGGCCAGTCTGAAAAGTCGATCCAGTCGTACATCAGTAGTCATCACCAGATTATAGAAATAAAGCACAAAGATAGTGAAACACAAAAAATTTCTAGTTTTTACAGTGATGAGCAGGAAATTAAGTATGGAGTCCCACAAGGGTCAGTTCTAGGACCTGTCATATTTCTGCTGTATGTAAATGACTTGGCTAGTAAAATACATGATGGAAGCACTGTACTGTTTGCAGATGACACTAATATTCTAATTAAATCACAGAATGAGGAAAATCTGCAGGAGACTGCAGTATCAGTTATGCGTACCTTAACACAGTGATTCAAGACCAATGAATTCATCATAAATTCCGAAAAAACTGTGGCAGTTAACTTTCATACCACACAAAACCTTCACCCTACAAACCCTGTTTTCACTATCAAAGGAAAAAAATGTGTTGAAGGTCAGTCATACAAAATTTCTTGGTGTACATGTTCATGCAGATCTGCAGTGGCAGGTACACCTAAACAATTTAAATAAGAGACTGAATTCACTAGCATATGCTGTTAGGACCCTCACTCAAAATAAAAGCTGCTCATCGGTGCTGACAATGTATCATTGCAATATACAGTCACTACTTATGTACGGAATAATTTTTTGGGGGAATTCCACAAATACTACAAAAGCATTTAAAATACATAAAAAGATTATCAGATTGATAAAAAAGGCTAAATGTAAGGATTCCTGTAGACACCTTTTCAAAACTCTGAAAATATTGCCACTGCCTTGCTTGTATACACATGAGATACTAATTTTCACAAAAGGGATCATCTTAAAAAAGGAAAATCTCTTCAAACACAACTATGATATAGACACATATGAAACTAAACAGAAGATGAACTTACACAGGAACACAGTAAATACAAACTTATGCAAAAGAGGAGTGTATCATTCTGGAGCTATGTTATGTAACCATATGCCTTCTTATCTAAAATGCATACCAACATTAAATGCATTTAAAATTAAAACGGTTCTTGCTTGTCCACTGCTTCTGTTCTATGTCTGAGTTTATGGTACATTATAATAAGTAAAGCTCATTTACCAAATTTCACTAACTGTCAATCCATAATATAGTTTACATTGTGCTTATCATGTCATCTCACTTAATAACTTCCATTATCACTTGTAGAAGCAATGTAGTACACCAACCTACATTATTATGCATTTTATTACGTCAACAATGTAGTCAGAATTACTACTGTATTGTACACTAACTAGGTTTACCAATGTCTTATATCACCTGTACAAAATGTATGAAACTGATTCTTGGACCAATAAATAATAAACATGTAAGCATGCATCCTTGAGGAAGTGTCCACTCCTACATGCAATTTGTTTTTCCTCGGTACAGTTGCATCTACTAGCAGGATAATGCAGTGTGTCACACAGCTCGCAATATATGTGTGCAGTTCAAAGAGCACCAGGATGAGTTTACTGTACTCCCTTGGCCACCAAATTCTCTGAATCTAAACCCAAATGAGAATCCGTGAGACCACCTCCATTGATCTGTTCACACCATGGATCCTCAGATAAGAAATCTAGTGCAGCTGGCCTCAGCACGGCTCCATATTGCTGTTGATACTTTCCAGAACATCAATGACACTCTTTCTGCAAGTCTCACAGTTGTGTATGCTACGAAAGGTTGTTAGGCAGGCCTTTGACAAGTGCTCATAGTAATGTGACTGACAATGTATTTATAATGTGGCTTTTCTTGTTAAAAGAGATATGACAGTATTTTTTGAGTGCACTTCTATACATTGTGGATGGCAAATTCGTGTTTGGTGTGGGAAGTTACATAACAGATCTGTAAACTCTCTCTCCCCCTCTCCCCTCTCAGGTTGCAGAGTGTGTGATGTTGTTCTTGTTCTTTCCAGTCTGCCCTGCAGGCTATTGTGGTGATCGTTGCATGGAACTGTGTGAATGCAAGAATGAGAACTTCACCTATCATCCCATCGATGGTTGTGTGTGCCAGCATGCATTCAAAGTGAAGGGATCCACTTGTTAACTTCTGAGAAGTTCATTCCTAACAATAGTCCATCTTATTATGTGTTTATATAGTTCCTGGATTTCGTATATGTCTCTTTCTTTTCCTTGTCCTCATTTCTTTTGTGTACTGCTCCTTATTTTTAATTTTTTCTCCGTTCATATCTGTCAAAACTTGGTACTTTTTTCTCAGAAGGTTTTCCATTATTTCTTATTATTTGATTTTTTTCTTTACAGATTTTATTCGGTTTCTATGATTAAAGTTGTTGAATATTTTTTTACAAAATTTGTGGAATAGTCAATATGTTTTGACATGTCCTGACACAGATTTAAAGGCATCCAAAAAAGATCAACCACCAAGTTTGTCTCCAGTATAGTGCATGTAGGCTTTGGTAAATTTTCCTTATTACTGCCCATTTTCTATCTAGCTTTTGTCTCTATTTCACTGATTGTATTTTACATGAAAATCCATTATGTGCCTGAAGTTTGTAGATCTCTTGTTACATGTATTATCTGATGCGCAAAACACAGTTTTGTTGCATTGATTCTTTCTCCTCCTATTGATTTTTCTCAAACTTCTAATAATACATTCAAGTTTTCTTACTATCTCTGTTTTCCCTTTTCATGTTAGGATGCACTTAGCTGCATTTTTCAAAATATGTAAACAAAAATTTTTTGCTATGTTTTATAATTGTTCTTTAGATTTTCTGGCAGTACTTTTGTTAATCACCTGCAGAAGCTGACAGTTTGACTTCATGTCATTCAATGTTCCTCCTGCAGTATCTGATCTATTTCTGTAATTTTTCAAGTTCTGATGTCTAAATCCATCCTTATAGTTTTTTTTCTGACATGAATGTAGCTTTTAAATTCCACAAATTTGTTACACCAAGATCACATAATTATCACGAACATTCATGTTGGCAGCTTCAGGATATTATTGTCATCTTCTGATGTGATAGTTAATCTACAAGCAGTTTTGCCAAGATGTATAAATTCAAGATATATGCATACTGAGCACTCTGAAAATGGTTTTAAATATGTGAATGAAATGTTTATCATCTTGTCACATGATAAAAATGAGACTGAATTTAAAATGTTAGTGTGTGCTCATGCTCATGCACATGTGCACATTTTATATAGGTCTTATGGAAGTGAAAATCAAACAATGGAAAATCCAGGATGAAATGTAACAGTGCAAGAGAAGGAAAGCACACACACACACACACACACACACACACACACACACACACACACACACAAGCGCAACTTGCATACACATCTGCAGTCTGAGAGAGCTGAAACTAAGTGAGGTGCATGGGAAATTGGGATGGGGAAGGGGACCAGAGGTATATTTAACTTGTGTACTTACTGGAGTTCACCGTACACAAAAGGCCAATACATCATCTACATGTAAATCCATAATCTATAATCTGGTGGACAGTGCCCATACCCTTACTAGTCATCTTCTTTACTGTTCCACTTGCAAACAGAGTGAGGGAAAGCAAATAGGAGCCCTAATTTCTTCTATCTTACCTTGTTGTCCTTATGCACAATGTTTGTTGAACACAACAGAATCATTCTGCAGTCAGCTTCAACTGCTGGTTCTCTAAATTTTCTCAAAAAGACGGTCTCATTCCTTCCAAGGATTCCCATATGAAATCCTGAAGCATGTCCGTAGAACCTGTCTGAAACAAATCTCGCAACCTGCCTCTGAATTACTCTGATGCCTTCATTTAATCTGACCTTGTATCTATCACAGATACTTGAGCAGTACTCAAGAATAGGTCACACTAGCATCCTATATGTGGTCTCCTCTACAGATGAACTGTACTTTCCTAGAATTCCTGCAAAAATCAAAGTTGACCATTTATCTTCCCACCTTCATCCTTACAAGTTCATCCCATTTCATATTGCGTTGCAGCATTATGGCCAGATGTATAAATGATGTGAGTTTGTCAAGCAGGACAGTGCTAATGCTGTATCCAAACATTACGGATTTGTTTGTTCTTCTCATCTGCATTAACAGCCAGCTGCCATTCATCACACCAACGAGAAATTTTGGTTAGATCATCTTGTATCAACACTCTCACCTTCAATACCTTCCTGTGCACCACAGCAGAATCAGCAAACAACCACAGATTGCTGCCTCCCCTGTTTGCTGGATCATTTATGTATATAGAAAATAGGAATGGTCTTATCACACTTCCCTGGGCTGCTCCTGACAATACCCTTGCCTCTGATGAACATGTGCTATTGAGGACAACATACTAGATTCTATAACTTAAAAAGTCTTCAAACCATTTGCACATCTGTGAACCTTCTCCATATGCTCATGTCCTTTTTTAACAGCCTGCAGTGGGGCACTGAGTCAGACACTTTCTGGAAATTTAGAAATATGGATTCTGCCTATTGCCCTTCATCCATAGCTTGCAGTATATCACGTGAGAAAAGGGCAAGATGAGATTTGCACAAGTGATGCTTTGTAAACCCATGGTGAATGATGGGCATCAGCTTCTCGGTCTCTGTTTGTTATCTTACATTCTTCACAGATAAGTAGCATTTCTACCTTATCTCTATTGGTGTATGTTGCAGTCACACAAACCTTTACCAGAAGATGGTTGACTGAATGAACAGTGTGAATTTGTCTTGTGTTTCCATTTGTTCATCAGCATCAGCAAGTGTAAGAGCTAGGTTACCCTGGGCTCCTGCCCTGTGTGCTAGATGTGTTTTATTTTTAGTAACACAGCGTTTCTGTCATATATTTTTAACATGTCTAGAAGAGAGGAAGTGGGTCACCAAACAAAAAATACACTGTGCAATTTAAAAAAAAAATAAATAAATAAATAAAAACAGTTCGCCAAGTGTGAGTAGAACTCACGCTCAGAGGGTTCCATACAAACTTTATATGCATATAGACAGTTCATCAATCCCATGAATTGAGAATCTCAATTGTTTTTGCCTCTTATTGACATTGATGCTGGTAAAATATCAGATCCATGATTTCCAGGACTTTCGAGAGTGGTTTAATTTAAATTTAAAGTTGGGTAGCGAATGAGAAAACAAATATTTATTAGTCTGACATAATTACAAATTAACAATTTTCTTGTTTTTATCTCTTTACTTGTATTGTGAAACTTTGCTTCTTGCCAAATTTTGTGATTCAAGATCAACCTGTATGTTTGAATGTGTGTATTAGGGAGTATCAAAATATGAGACATAAATAGTCATAGCTTTTGATGGCATGGACTTGGATCTTCACATTCTTAGCCCACAAAGGGACTGTGGACCTCATTTATAATGTAAATATCAGCTTGATACATCAACTCATTCCAGAAAAAAGGGTTTTTGCTAATTGGGCAAACAGATAGACAGACAGGTAACGAAGTGATCCTATGAGGGTTCCATATCAACATTCTGCTATTCATATTTTTGTGCCAAAGCACAAAAAGTTATGAGAAATGGAATTATGCTGGTTAATGTCCCACATGGTAGCTAAACATAATTTGCATGATTTATATTTTATTTTGCTTCTGCAAAAAGATTATTCGGGTCATTCATGATAAACAGGGCGTCCTATAGAATCCAATCAAGTGAAATGTGTTCACACCAGCTCTGGTACTTAACAAGCTCTGCACACTGTTGGAAAGCAGTGGCCTGTGTCTCAGATGACAGCATTCTTTCCACTTTCATGTCAGAGCTACTAGAAAAGTGAATCAGTAGCATTATCTTGGTAACCCGATACACACATTCATGTTTTCCAGAGAACATGACAATCTGTTGCGAGTGTGATAAGTGTGGCAACTGTACAGAACTGTATGGTAAATCAACTGCTACTTTACCAATCAGGTTCCAACTGTGACATCCCACTGAGCCAGCAGCAGGATCAGGAGATGGTCGGCTATGGTGGCATCACTGCTGGCATCGTCTCAGTGCTCATTCTGGTCGCCATCATCATCATCGGGCTGCTCTTCTACATCCAGAGGCGTGTCCGCTACCTAAAGACTGAGATTGCGCAATTGCAGTACAATGTGGACCCACAGAGCGCACCAGGTTAGGGAGGTGGTGCTTTGCATATATGTGGGCCACAGTCTCAGTTTAGCAAACTATAAGTCTGAAAACCTTCTAAGAATTTTTAATAACATTTTCCCATGCGTTTTTTTCTGATAAATCATTCACAATCCTATGCACTATTTATGAACAGAGGTTGCAAGGAGGCATACTAACCAATCCCTCTTTCCTAGCTGGAGGGATTAATAGCACTGCTTAACCAAATTAGTGGGGCAAAGGAGGGATAAGATGCAATTGGGCTGGAATCATCAGTGTCTGTGAAGAATTCATCGTGGGGGCTACAACACTGAACCCACCACAATACAAGCTGAATGGAATAGGGGGGGGGGGGGGGCAAAATTTGTATTTGCTGGGATCAACACTTTTGAATTTATAGGAAAGAGAGGAATTTCTGGGCTTGTGTGGAAGTGTTACTTTCGTGTAGGCAATAACTTAAGCATAATACTAGGACTGGATTTTCTGCTTAAGAAGAATCATTCCATAACCAAAATCAAGTGGCACTTATTCGAGCTTAATGGGGTGTCATTCATTTGGGGGGAAACAGGCAAAAGGCTTGCTTTGGAGCCAGGTGTAGACATTTAAGCTGGGACAGTGTGCAATGAGGCATGGGAAGCTACTAAAGGTAGACATCAGAACCAATTTCCTGTCAATACATTATGCTTAGTGCTGCCACAAGAGGAAAAGTAGGAGGCTGACAAGGAGTGGTGTTTCATGTGCTGCAGTGTGATACGGAGACGAGAGTTCTATGGCACTGTGGTAGTAACCGTCGAGGCAGATAATTTTGGAACAGTAGATGTAATATTATCTAAAGCAGGGACAGCCACAGTGTGTCAAACTGCATGAGAGCTGGGTATGCAGGGTCTAATGAGATGTCCTCACAAGCCTATAAAATTGAATGGAAATGACGGAAGAGAGCTCTCAGTATCTATTATGCAGTTGCATAATTGACAGTACTGGAAATTTACTGTGAGACAAAACCAGAATGCCATACAGAAAGAATCCAAAGAACAAAAAATTACAATGATCAACAGATGACATTTATTGTTCTATGCATCAAGAAGCACTTTGTGCTAAATTTTCTGGCATGGATCACCTGAAGACATTGATGGTACAAGAACTAAAATTTATGAAGCAGCAGATATTATTCCTCTGTCAGTTGGAACAGTTTTCAGTGGAAATGAGTGAAAACTGTGGAGAAGTTATATACTACTGGAAAATACATTGGTTAAGTCAAGGGGATTGCTTGGAATAATTTTTTTGATTTAAAACCTGCTATTATTGAATTTATAAAGGAAGGAGAAAACTGGAAATCAAGAATGGATGGCAAACCTTTCAATTTAAGTGGACGTGACAGCACACTGCCCATCATAGTAAGACCTGTAAGGTGAGAAACAGCTTACTTCTGATATGATGGGGATGCATTTAAAAAGAAAATCACATTGTAGAAGGGACAAATTGTGACACACAGGCCAGGCCTCGGGTCACTGGTAGTTGAGAATACATGGTGTGTGTGTGTGTGTGTGTGTGTGTGTGTGTGTGTGTGTGTGTGTGTGTGTGAACTGTCTATGTGCCAATATTTGCACCAGGCAAAAATTAAATTATGACTTCAGAATGCCAGAAACACTTACATAATGCTGAAAATCTGTATTGTTTGTGATATTTGTAGTTGAGAAATGTGAAGTATAAAACTGAGTCATTTTTGTGTAATGTGAAGTGTTTGCAGTTTCTCACTCTTCCCACTCGGACAGCATACTGTGGTCATGTGGGAAATGTGCATCTAGGTTGAGCACTATGGTACTCATACCAGGGCATTGCTCACAGGCCAAATTCTTGGCTGCCCCTGATCTAAAGCATTAGTGATGACTAATTTAGAGGTTTTACAAGTAGAGAATTTGGACAGTTTTATGCATTACGCGGAAAAGTAACTGATTTAGAGCAAGTGGTTATAAAAGACATAGAAGTGTTACTGGTAGAATACAAAGACTTGTTTACCAGCCTGAGGCTTCATCAGTGACTCTATTATCACAACACAAAATATAAATTGACGACAAAGTGCCTGTATATCAAAAAGCTTGTTGGGTACCTCCAGCTTCTGATGAGGGAATTTATCACCCAACAGTTACTGAAGAAAGCACTTCTCCATTGTGTACACCAGTAGTGATTTACTAAATGAGCACTTTTGGAACAAAAGCCTTTTGGTATTGTTGTGATTACAGGTACCTGAGGAAATGAACAATTACAGGTTACATTGCAAAAACATAATACAACTAGAGACAACTCAGCTACTTTGCATTAAAGGTTCTGTAGAGTGGATCCATCTGTTGGAAGATCAACCAAAACAGCATCTACCATTCCCTCAGTACCAGTATTGATGTACACTTCTTGCATTAAAGAATGCACCAGCTACATTTCAGCATTTGTTAAATGGAGTATTGTGAGGATTAAAACTGAAATTAGGCTTTTTTAACTGGATGACATTCCTGTGATTTGGAAAGAAGTATAGCAACATGTAGAATGATTAAGGGTAGTACAAAGAAGAAAAAAAAGAAAAGAAAAGCGCTGTGCCTAGCACATCTAATGTTGAGGTAGGAGAAATGCCATCCTCCAGGATTGTGAAGGCTGTATAGCATTACCTTACACCATGTGCAGTTCCTCCCTCCCCCGCCTCCCCCCCCCCCCCCCTCTCCATGAACCATGGACCTTGCTGTTGGTGGGGAGGCTTGCGTGCCTCAGCGATACAGATAGCTATACCGTAGGTGCAACCACAACGGAGGGGTATCTGTTGAGAGGCCAGACAAACGTGTGGTTCCTGAGGAGGGGCAGCAGCCTTTTCAGTAGTTGCAGGGGCAACAGTCTGGATGGTTGACTGATCTGGCCTTGTAACACTAACCAAAACAGCCTTGCTGTGCTGGTACTGCGAACGGTTGAAAGCAAGGGGAAACTACAGCTGTAATTTTTCCCGAGGGCATGCAGCTCTACTGTATGGTTAATGATGATGGCGTCCTCTTGGGTAAAATATTCCGGAGGTAAAATAGTCCCCCATTCGGACCTCAGGGTGGGGACTACTCAAGAGGACGTCGTTATCAGGAGAAAGAAAATTGGCATTCTACGGATCGGAGTGTGGAATGTCAGATCCCTTAACTGGGCAGGTAGATTAGAAAATTTAAAAAGGGAAATGGATAGGTTAAAGTTAGATATAGTGGGAATAGTGAAGTTTGGTGGCAGGAGGAACAAGACTTTTGGTCAGGCGAATACAGGGTTATAAATACAAAGTCAAATAGGGGTAATGCAGGAGTAGGTTTAATAATGAATAAAAAAAATAGGAATGCAGGTAAGCTACTACAAACAGCATAGTGAACTCATTATTATGGCCAAGATAGACACAAAGCCCATGCCTACTACAGTAGTACAAGTTTATATGCCAACTAGCTCTGCAGATGACGAAGAAATTGAAGAAATGTATGATGAAATAATAGAAATTATTCAAGCAGTGAAGGGAGACGAAAATTTAATAGTCATGGGTGACTGGAATTCGGTAGTAGGAAAAGGGAGAGAAGGAAACATAGTAGGTGATTATGGATTGGGGGGAAGAAATGAAAGCGGAAGCCGCCTGGTAGAATTTTGCACAGAGCACAACTTAATCATAGCTAACACTTGGTTCAAGAATCATAAAAGAAGGTTGTATACATGGAAGAATCCTGGAGATACTAGAAGGTATCAGATAGATTATATAATGGTAAGACAGAGATTTAGGAACCAGGTTTTAAATTGTAAGACATTTCCAGGGGCGTATGTGGACTCTGACCACAATCTGTTGGTTATGAACTGTAGATTAAAACTGAAGAAACTGCAAAAAGGTGCAAATTTAAGGAGATGGCACCCGGATAAACTGACGAAACCAGAGGTAATACAGTGTTTCAGGGAGAGCATAAGGGAACAATTGACAGGAATGGGGGAAAGAAATAGAGTAGAAGAAGAATCGGTAGCTTTGAGGGATGAAGTAGTGAAGGCAGCAGAGGATCAGGTATGTAAAAAGACGAGGACTAGTAGAAATCCTTGGGTAACAGAAGAAATATTGAATTTAATTGATGAAAGGAGAAAATATAAAAATACAGTAAATGAAGCAGGCAAAAAGGAATACAAACGTCTCAAAAATGAGATCAACAGGAAGTGCAAAATGGCTAAGCAGGCATGGCTAGAGGACAAATGTGAGGATGTAGAGGCTTATCTCACTAGGGGTAAGATAGATACTGCCTACAGGAAAATTAAAGAGAGCTTTGGAGAAAAGAGAACAACTTGTATGAATATCAAGAGCTCAGATGGAAACCCAATTCTAAGCAAAGAAGGGAAAGCAGAAAGGTGGAAGAAGTATATAGAGGGTGTATACAAGGGCTATGTGTTTGAGGACAATATTCTGGAAATGGAAGAGGATGTAGATGAAGATGAAATGGGAGGTATGATACTGTGTGAAGAGTTTGACAGAGAACTGAAAGACCTGAGTCGAAACTTGGCCTCGGGCGTGGATAACATTCCATTAGAACTACTGACAGCCTTGGGAGAGCCAGTCCTGACAAACCTCTACCATCTGGTGAGCAAGATGTTGAGACAGGTGAAATACCCTTCACAACATGTTCAGTTATGCCTTGATCTAACAAACTATTACAATAAAATTTGTTTCTAGTGCACTGAGATTGAGTGGGTGGACTAACTTCTGCTCAAGAAGAGAGGAAAATTCAGTTGAGGAGCTTAATGGGAAGGAGCCTTTAAGCATCTAAAAAGCATATCACAATGGGACATTTCTTGGCCTTCCTGGACTAACAGAAACTACTTATTTTGTCTTGAAATGAGGGTAATTACACTCTGTGCTGCGCATTAAGTCAGGAGGTAGATGGGGTTAAACGTGCTCTGCCTTGTCAGTTGAACAAAGGAGAGAGAAATTACTCCACCACAGAAAATGGGATGTTAAGTCTTACTTACTGCATTAAATGATTTTGCTGCTATTATACGGGATGAATTTCAGTTTTAACAAACCATGCAGTCCTAAAGTGGCCAGTTAGGTATGGAGGATCTGCCCAGCCATTTGAAAAGGCTGACATTTAAGCTCAAAGAATCATACACTGATCTGGTAAAGCCAGCAGAATGGTGAAAGGCACAAGCAGAAAATGAGAATGCACAACAGCTTATCATAATTGCAATTTGTTATTGATGGTGGTCTGTTGTTGTTGTTGTTGTGGTCTTCAGTCGAGAGACAGGTTTGATGCAGCTCTACGTGCTACTCTATCCTGTGCAAGCTTCTTCATCTCCCAGTACTTAATGCAACCTACATCCTTCTGAATCTGCTTAGTGTATTCATCTCTTGGTCTCCCTCTAAGATTTTTACCCTCCACACTGCCCTCCAATACTAAATTGGTGATCCCTTGATGCCTCAACACATGTCCTACCAACCGATCCCTTCTTCTAGTCAAGCTGTGCCACGAATTCCCCTCTCCCCAATCCAATACTTCCCCATTAGTTACGTGATCTACCCATCTAATCCTCAGCATTCTTCTGTAGCACCACATTTCAATAGCTTCTATTCTCTTCTTGTCCAAACTATTTATCGTCCATGTTTCACTTCCACACATGGCTACACTCCATACAAATACTTTCAGAAATGACTTCCTGACACTTAAATCTATACTCGATGTCAACAAATTTCTCTTCTTCAGAAACACTATCCTTGCCATTGCCAGTCTACATTTTATATCCTCTCTACTTTGACCATCATCAGTTATTTTGCTCCCCAAATAGCAAAATTCCTTTACTACTTTAAGTGTCTCATTTCCTAATGTAATTCCCTCAGCATCACCCGACTTAATTTGACAACATTCCATTATCCTCGTTTTGCTTTTGTTCATGTTCATCTTATATCCTCCTTTCAAGACACTGTCCATCCCATTCAACTGCTCTTCCAAGTCCTTTGCTGTCTCCGACAGAATTACAATGTCATCGGTGAACCTCAAAGCTTTTATTTCTTCTCCATGGACTTTAATACATACTCCAAATTTTTCTTTTGTTTCCTTCACTGCTTGCTCAATATACAGATTGAATAACATTGGGGAGAGACTACAACCCTGTCTCACTCCCTTCCCAACCACTGCTTCCCTTTCGTGTCCCTCAACCCTTATAACTTCCATCTGGTTTCTGTACAAATTGTAAACAGCCTTTTGTTCCCTGTATTTTACCCCTGCCACCCTTGGAATTTGAAAGAGAATATTCCAGTCAACATTGTCAAAAGCTTTCTCTAAGTCTACAAATGCTAGAAACATAAGTTTGCCTTTCCTTAATCTAGCTTCTAAGGTAAGTCGTAGGGTCAGTATTGCCTGATGTGTTCCAACATTTCTACGGAATCCAAACTGATCTTCCCCAAGTTCGGCTTCTACTAGTTTTTCTATTCGTCTGTTAAGAATCCGCATTAGTATTTTGCAGCCGTGACTTATTAAACTGATAGTTTGGTAATTTTCACATTTGTCAGCACCTGCTTTCTTTGGGATTGGAATTATTATAGTCTTCTTGAAGTCTGAGGGTCTTTCGCCTGTTTCACACATCTTCCTCACCGGATGGTAGAGTTTCATCGGGACTGGCTCTCCCAAGGCTGTCAGTGGTTCTAATGGAATGTTGTTTACTCCTGGGGCCTTGTTTCCACTCAGAATCCACATCTGCCCCTGAAAATGTCTTACAATTTAAAACCTGGTTCCTAAATCTCTGACTTAGCATTATATAATCTATCTGAAACCTGTCAGTATCTCCAGGCTTCTTCCATGTATACAATCTTGTTTCATGATTCTTGAACCACGTGTTAGCTGTGATTAAGTTGTGCTCTGTGCAGAATTCTACCAGGTGGCTTCCTCCTTCATTTCTTACCCAAAAAAAAAAAAAAAAAAAAAAAAAAAAAAAAAAAAAAAAAAAAAAAAAAAAAAAAAAAAAAAAAATTTATATGTGAATCATGAGTAACCCGGCAGACATCAATGCGGTAATCAAATTCTTGCCATACCCATCCCAGCATGGCATTGTCGACAGTGGCAGTCACTTTCTGTATTGTCTGCCACAGCTCTGCAACCTCACGTTGTAGGGGCGGTACATACACCAGACCTTTAGTGTGTCCCCACAGAAAAAAGTCCCACAGAGGGAGATCTGGTGATTGGGGAGCCCATTTTGTGAAACAGCTCACTCCGCACCTAAACTCGCCATGTTTGCAACTAGTGCTCACTATCAGCAAATTACCAAACTACACTGTGGCTGCATACATGAAAAAAACTTTCAGGCCTTGTCTTCAAAAT
Source organism: Schistocerca americana (assembly GCF_021461395.2). NCBI lineage: Eukaryota > Metazoa > Arthropoda > Insecta > Orthoptera > Acrididae > Schistocerca > Schistocerca americana. The sequence continues at coordinate 524,946,023 of NC_060125.1, read as the reverse complement.
GACATATGTATGATATCTGTACAATGTTTGGTTCTTGTGCAATAAATAACTAAAAGTGTTCCCAGACTTTATTCACACCCTGTATTAAGCAGTTGTGTGGTGTTTGCTTCATATGATAGACCTCAAAATTATTCAGTTTCACTTTCCATTTCCTCAAGCATATTTGAAGATGAAATCACACAATTTCAAAATTGATCATGCTGATAAAATACCATAACAGCTTCATAGATTATCCAGTAACAGTTTCTTGTTCTATTACATGTATCTCTCAGCAGTATTAAGATTTTTGCCTCATGACAGTAAATTGTTGCCAGCCATTCTGTCTCTCATATTTTTAAAAGCATGTGAATAAAACATGTTTGATTTTATGCAAAAGATATATTTTATACCTTTTCTTCTGAAACAGAAAATTACGAATCAGGCAAACAATGGTGGACACATGCTATAGTAACAGAGTGCATGCAATTTTTTGCTTCTTTCATGTTTTGTGACTGGTACTGGCATCGTTAAACAAAATAGTCAACATGATATTTGTTGGCATTCCTCTGATGTCATTTTTGCATTCCTTCACTTTTCTCACTGGATCTGATGTTCTGGGCAATTGCACCACATTATTCCTGAACAAATTGATCCTCCAACCATTTTTTCTCTTTTGTTAAATAATGCAACCTCTCGTGCCATTGTCTGTTCCTGTGTTACAAGGCAAAGTGCAGTAGCAGTGTCATACAAGTAAAATACTCATTTCCTTGTCATTTATTCACAGACCGACACATCAACAATTTGCTGTATTCGTGCCAGCTGAGTCCATCCACAGTAAAAGACAGAGCTGGATCTCTCCTCAACAATGAGCAACAGATTCACAATGACTTTGGCTAAAAGTACAACAAAACCAAGATCTAGTTGCAAAAACTGGGATGTGAGGGATGCACTGTTGATGATGAAGATACGGGCAGCTACACAGGTCACAGCCTTTCTGTTCCTAGATTCTTTCAAGGTGATTCTGTCGTTTATTTTCTTCTTAGGAATTTTCACTGTCATAGAATTTAGTATTGTGCTAAAAGACATCTCCAGTTTATTAAATAAGTGTTAATAAAACATTTCATTGCTGCTGGAATTAATGGGAGCTACCATGCACACACTTTCTGTGGCTTGTCATATTACCACTGACCACCTAATCACACCACACAGAATGGCACAAAAAAAACACACACACTATTATGAATACAATCAGTATTATTAAATTATTTATTAGTCAAATAAATCTGCCTATAGTTAAAAACATAATACTTAATGTAATTGCATTTTATAAGTCATCTTCAAATGAATTGTTAGTACACAACCCCTTTATAATCACTTATTGACTGTCAAGGAAACAACTCTCAACAACTTTTCGAAGATATTTTGCGCCAGTACACTGAAAGGTATTGTAGTGTACATTTATATTCTTTTGGCAAAACGGTTTCATTTCTTTATCCATAATTTCTAATTGTTGGAAAACAAACATGCATTGTTGCATTTACAACAGTTTTAGTTTTTGTAACATATGTTTTTTTTTTCTTCTACTAGTAGTTCGTATACAGGATGAACCACCTAAAACTTGCACCAAAAATATTGTGGGAATGGAAAGTGCTAGTTCTGCCTGGTTTTCATAGAAGGGATTGGTAGTCACAGGCTTGTATTGTCAGTTCAAAATAGAATATTGCATATTGTCATGAACACACTAAAAGTAGAGTAAATAACAATGTCAGTGATGTTTGTTGCAGGATTATAGTGCAAGTCATTTATGAAATATTGTATTTTGAAAAGTTCCCACACTGATACTAGTACAATACCTGTGGTAGCATACAATAAAGAAAACACAAGTGTATACACTAGTTACGTGGATTGTGACCAGTAACAAGACAATTGACCTGTGGCATCAATAGGTCATATCAACCATAGACAACATTAATCTTTGGGACTCGGGTTGCTCATCGGAGGTGCCATGTTAACTCACTTTGTTCTTATACCTCGTACTGTGTGCACATCTATGATAATTATCCAAATATATGTATGTGCAGATATTAGTGGGGACAGTTTATTCCATATACCGCTATTCGTATCCTGTTCCCATACTGGTGACCCTGAAGTTTCTATGTCTTCCACACCGGGTGTTGTAAATCAACAGGTTACGCACACGCCACCATGGGCACCTCACCAAATGCTTTGTTCAAAGATTTGGAAGCCCAACTATGACTGCCGGACCCCTTCAATCCTTCACCAATGGCTGGCTCTCCATTACTCCACAGTGATTCGTGATCTCCAACCACGTTAATCTCAAACTTTGTTGTCCTACAATGATTGAGTGTTACACCATTAACTCAAACAATGGACTTGGGTTTCATGTTGCCAGACTGTGCTCGCCAACATGTGAAGTGTAAAGTGGATAATATTCAGAACTGTGTACCTACCAATCGATCGTATAATGTTCAAAGCGATCTACATTCACATACGAACTTTGACTCTCAACAGGCTGCAACAACTATTATTGTTGTGCCATGTGCAATGCTACAATTTGTGCAAAACACACCTGGCCACTATCAATCGTGACCTGTTCCAGTCTAACGATGGACATTTTTGTTCTCAAAATTCTCCTTGCTCACCTTCCAGACCTGTTGCTCAACCTTTTCAACCACATGGGTTAGAGTACATCTTTCAGCAGTTCACCTTCCAGGGGCATCTTACCACACCGCAGTGATCTTCCTCAAGTTCCACCAGTAATTTATAGTCTGACCCCACGGGGCGTGTTTTCAACGTGTGCAGAGAACTCGCACGAATTACAGCATTTTATGTAATGTCTGCAGCATAAAGAAAATTCACTCCACAGCCTACCACTTGCTCCCATGTAATGCTGAGAGATGATGTGGTCCAACAACCACTGCAACCACCTTATCTTGACCTCTTTAAAGTCCTCCAGCAGGGCGATACAACTTTCGACATCATCGTCAAAGACAGTCCGCTAACTGTTTCACTACACTGAATCAAACCAGCATTCGTAAACCGCGACATCCCTCTGCTGGCTCAGTCCAATTCTCCTAATGACTCTCCTGCCGTGGAGCCTGACAGTGTTTCTCCTCAGGCCACCATGCCATTTTGTTCACCCGACGCCTCCCCGCCACCTTTAGTGGGTTTCTCAGACACATCACCCTCCACCCCGTGTGTGGGTTTTGCTTCTACCTCATCGAATATGGAGACACCCTCTCCCATAGTCACCCTGCTCTGCAACGAACCCCCACACCATGTGGACAACATTTCAATCATCACTCCTGATGACTGAGTTCTCATTCTACTCACAGACAGCGAGGCCCCGCCACCCAACAACCAGTTAAAAGTCGGTGTTGTGCATAGCCTCACTCTCCCTCGTGAGTGCGACCTGACAACAATTCTTACCAGGCGGCTCGATTAGCATCCAGGCCTGCCACACCTACACCCCTCTATCTGCCATTCAACCCACCTGCTCTTGGGCTGGCTGCCACATCATCCATCCTCACTGACCCAATGACTTTGAGGTGGACCTGCCTCCCATCGAGCGCACCGTCTCCACCCTGATCAGGATGGAAGTCCTGGTCATGCGTCTACCAGCTCGTATGACCACCAACCTTGATGCCCACATGGTCTACCCTCAAGACTCACATATGGTACTCCATACTGCAGGGAGGGTTGATAGGTCATATCATAATCTTTCGGACTCATATCACTCATCCGAGCCATCATGTTAATTCAGCCTATGCTTATACCTTGTACTGTGTGCATGTGTGTGATAATTGTTAAAATATATGTATGTGCAGATATTAGTGGGGGCAGTTTATTCCATATACTGCTATTCATATCCTATTCCTATAAATCGTATTGTAAATATGTTACTCCCACTGTGTCTGATTTTTGCTCACACCTGTAATATTGCGTGGGATAAATGATTCCACATTTGGTGGCAGTGGCCATGTGTGTGTAATTATATATGTGCTTTCTGTCTCTCAACGTGACCTTTCAGCCAAAAGCTTAAATGTTTAGTCAAAAGCCTGCTAGCATGGAGCTCTCCATTCTTTTCATTGTACCTGTCTGCAGCTCAGTGCTTGCTCTATGTGGGGAGTAGCAGTCCATCTTTTTCATAATATTGTGTTTTTGTTTCATATAAAATAGAAGCTACTTTCATCATGTGATTTTCTGCAGGCTCATATATTTGTTTCTGCTTACAAATCCATGTGTGAACTACTAAATTTTATTGCATTGTAAGTATATTGCTTGTATTCTACCTTATTTTTGTTTGTGTCCATTTTCCATATTTTCTTGCATTTAATGGAGAAATCGGAAATTTTCATTGGAGTGGGAGGATGATTCTAGTACATCAACTTTTGCTAAAATGTATTTTTGTAGTACTTGTCAATAATGTATGAAAAAACATTTGTAGCTGCTGTATTTTTTAGTATTTGTGAAGAAGAGTTCTCTAGCCACTGAGACTACAGAACATAGTCTGGGGCAAGAAGCAACAGTATTCAAAGCAGAATTTCATGTAAAAAAGTTAAATACCAATTTTGTCAAAAGCCTGCTATCATGGAGCTCTCCATTAAATGTGAGAAAGTACAGAAAAATGGTGTGAACATAAAGTAGAATATGAGCAATACACTTAAAACTCATTTAAATCAAGTAGCTCACATGCAGATTTGTACACAGAAAAGCGTGTGGTGAAACCAGTTTCTATTTTATATGAAACAAAAACAGATATCGAATTATTCACCCCACAAAATGTTATGGAACAGATACATACAAGTACATACAAAAAGTTACAATCAGGAACACAATGTGATGAAACCATCTTTTTTTTGTAGTGTCAGATGATTGTTGGATTTTGACATTTGCTAAGGTGCAGTTATTCCCACATGATAATGGCCACATGCTCAAAATTGCAATATTGAGATTTACAAATCAACAATTTTACAGTCAAAAGGTGAACACAATGCCATTTACAAACTCTTTCACGACTGTAGGTCTCAGCTAGAAGTTAATATTTGTTTTTTGATTGAGATTTCATGAATATATTACATTGTACAGTTGCAAAAAGATTTCCAGGCATGCACTTAATCACTAAACTACAAAGCCCTCCAATAAAGTATAAATGGAAAACATTATCATCTAATACTCATATTCTGTTTGCAAAATGACTCAGTTTGTGCCCTTCTACAACATGTTCCTCATTTATAATGTGATACTCTGGTCACACCCAATGACAAGGCCATTTTCCTTATTTACAGTGTTCCTGTTAACTGTGTTGGTAGAAACCTGAGAATAATCTGTAATAAAATTGAAATTGTGTGGTTACAATAAAGAATAGAAACATAAAACTTTGTTTTATTATGATTATCAAAGAATTACTTACAAATCATCACAATGATGTAGTTAAGTACTGTATTATTATTATTATTATTATTATTATTATTATTATTATTATTTACTCTGTATTATCACTTATTTCTTATTGTAGCTCGGGATGTCTGATTTTGAACTTGAGTAAAATGCTGGGTGATTACAACCGAAGTGCGGCTACTCATGGAGATCCAGTGTGGACTGTAATTACCATATGGCAGTGAAACTTGGCAGATACACTAATGGGATAATGCAGAACCAATTTACATTGGGAAAAAATTAATTTCAATTTTGGCCACCAGATGTAAATCTAATGCCATACAGCATTTTGTCGACATCTCTGGTGCTCATATTGAACAAATTGTGTAAGTAGTGCTTAATAATAAAACAATAATTATGCCCTTCGGTCTTGTTCAAACTTTTCTGCTCATGTCCTGTTCCTAATCCACTTCATGTGGAAACATTTCTATACATCTTTCTTGCATTCACAGTGCCAGATTTGCACTCAATGGCCAAAATTTGAACTTATTTTTTTCCGGAGTAAATCAGTTTTGCATTTACGCATTAGAATATCTACCAAGTTTTGCTGCCACATGACAAGTACAGTGCACACTGGACGTCTGTGAGTAGCTGCGTTTTCATTATAATCACCTGGTACTAGAATGTTAAAATTTTATTTAAAATCATTTATTGGCAAGATACTACCCATGAATCTGTTGGATTGGGCCTAATTCCTAGGATGTCTCAAACTTACACTAACCAAATCATCATGAGATAACATGCATTGTAATCACTCCTGTAACAGACTTGTGTTGGCTACAAATTGCATATAATATTTTGATGTGTGCATTTATGGCATGCTTTTCAACATATAGACTGTAAATATGGTTCATTGGGTATTAAGAGTTGAATGACACACTGTTCCATGAAGTAATGAATATGGATAATAATATGCTTCAGGTGCAGACTTCTATATTACTATCTACTGTTGACTAAGAACAATGATGCAGTTGTAAGTAACCCCAATGTGAATGTTTACCACAATATTGAAGATCTGCATGTTTATGATGAAATTAAACAGAAAGGAGGTTGAGGTAAGGAGATACATTTGACTCTTAATGTCACAGCAGTCAGCTGGAATTACAGATTGCAGAGCTTTGGAACAAAGGAGGATCACAGCAAGGAATATGAAAGTAAAGTGCAGTTAGCACAACCTTAAAATTCATTTTGCTATGTGTGCATTACAACCTGATAAGGATGACTGAAAGGAAATAAAATTTTAGATAGTAGAAAGTTTGCACATTTGCTTTCTTAGAGCAAATCACTTATTGTCATGGTTTATTGAAGAACTTCTTCCCTCAATCTCCCACATGTAATTAGGCCACATACATTCTCATATTAATGTGACAAATCAGCATTTTTGTAGCAGAAATGTGTATTAGGAGGTATTTGACATAACTTGTTGTCAAGTTGCAAAAATGTCTTATTCTTTGGTCAAGTACTGTTCCTGTCAGGACACAAGTGGAAAAGTTTTCAATGTTCTTCCTGTTAACAAGCTGTCTGTAACATATATTAGGCATGGAATTACTGAAAAACAATTCATCATGAATTTTTTTTTAAGTCACAATTTAGAAAAGTTTAAAATTCTGCAGATTTATAAGGGTTTTACACTCAATGAATATTATGCAGTCTTCAAAATTAATGGTCATATGAAGAACCTAAGCTTTTGACACTGCTGACTAGAACACAGATTTAAAATTCTGAAGCTCATGGTGATAAAATATAGGGAGCAGAAAGTAGTTTACAATTTGTGCAGAAAGCAGATTGCTGTTACAAGAGTCAAAGGACATGAAAGGGAAGTAGTAACTGAGAAAGCAGAGAGACAGGGCTGCAGCCTATCCCAAATGTTGTTCAGTCTGTTCACTGAGCAGGCAGTAAAGGAAACCATAGACCAATTTGGAAAGGGACTTACAGGCCGGGGAAAAGAAATATAATACTTTTTTTTAACAGTGAAGACTAAGGATGAAGGGCAGCTGAATGGGATTGGTAATATCTTGGAAAGAGTTTATAAAAAAAGCGTCAATTGAAGCGTGCGCACGAATAATGCAATATGGCACATTTTGACGTTTTGTAGAATTGCGTGGAATAATGCTGTGTACGGCAGTCTGCATCACCTGCTGTTATAATTGACATGTTCACCATCCGAGGGCAGCACTAAACAGCAATGAGATGCGCACAGTTTTCGTGCCTCTGCGCTAACAATGCTGTATGTTACAAGAATGGCAGAGTGCAGCAAGGTGACACTTACTGCAAGTGGTTTGAAACATGCAAATAACGCACGGTAAAGGAAAATTAACATTGGTAGTTGGCAGGATATTAAGAGGGAAAAGGCTTCGTGATGCTGGACTGGAACATAAATCACGAAAAGGAAAGGTAGTTCCTGTGAAACAGCCTCCAACAAAGGTGAGTGGAATAATGCTGTATGGGTTTTGTAAAAAGGTGTATCTCTTTAGAGAAGTGTATGTGTCCTGTAAAGTGGCGACGTGCCCTGTAAAGTACATGGCTCTAATGACATGTTATGTGTATCTTCTGAAAACATTACAGCAAAATTATGTAACGTGAATGAAATTAACTACAATTCTGTACTTATCATTGGTGAAAAAACAGAATACTCAGTCTGAGTAATGCTATGTTATTAAAAGAGAATGTGAAATTTGATAATCTAGTTGAATATTATGTAGTAATAGTGATTGTTTTCGTGATTCAGGATCGTGTATTTAATGCAGAAGTTTGCTCAAAAGAAGGATGCAAGGGCATAAGCCTGGAAATGAAGTTAAAGCTGCACGAAGGATATCATGCCTTAACATATGATGAGCAGTCCATATACTTAATAAAATCCATGGAAATGGGCAGGCCAGCCAGGTGCAAGACAGGTAAGACAGACGTTACTTTACTGAAGCAAGCTACTTTCAAATACAAAGTTTACTCAAAAGAAGTGTGTTAAAAAACATTGCTTGACATATTCTCCATCACCCAGAGACGAATGCAGACTCTGCAACGTAAAGTAAAAGGTGTAGTAACCACTCCTAAAGATGGTAGAGGAAAACATGGCAATAGGCCACATGCCATATCAAATGATGACAGGGCTCTTATTCGGCAACACATATTGACTTTCCCAAAGCAGATGAGCCATTACAGCAGGAATAAATCCTCAAAAGAATGTCTGCACCGCGATCTCAACCTCTGTAGAATGTATCAGTTGTTTACCGAAAAGTTTCCTGATAAGTCAATAAGCAGGTCATACTATCAAATTGTGTTTCAAACAGATTTTAATCTGTGTTTCGGAACACACAGATCAGATACTTGCAGACTGTGCAATTTGTTATTTAACAAAATGATTGCAGCTTCAGATGAAATAGAACTGCACAAGAGCGAAATTGAGAGTCAGTTGCATCATTCACGGGGCAGACCAAGCATACAAAGCCCTAACAAACAATATGGAAATGGCTAAGAGGAATAACAATATACATGTTATATGTGTTGACCTACAACAGGTTTTACTTTGTCCTACATTGACTCATTCCATGGTATTCTACCAGAGACAGTTGTCGTATAATTTCACTATTCATGATGTTGGTACTGGAAACATCACCGTAAATTTGTGGGATGAATCCACCGCAAGGAGAGGTTCAGCCGAAATAGTTTCCTGTCTGCTTAAATTTGTGACACACAGTTATGATACACTTGAAGAAGGTATGGAATGAAAACTGATTGTTTGGTCTGACCGCTGTGTCGGGCAGAACAACTGGAGAGTTTTAGCACTTTATTTCTATCTGATCAGCTGCAAGTACTTTACAGAAATACATCAGACGTTTTCATGTTCGGGTCACAGTTTCCTACCTTGTGACAGGGATTTTGTAGTCATCGAGAAAAGAAAGTAAGTGTCAAAAGTTATGGTTCCTTCAGAATGGAAGCACGTCATTGCTGAGACCTTTGTCGATCCTTCAAAACTGACCATTCACAAGATGATGATGGAAGACTTCAAGGACATAGGATCCATAGAGTTGCTTTTGAAGAAGCCGCCTGCTTTGAAAAGTACTGATGTACTTTGGTTGAAGCTGTGTGGTGACGATCCTCGAGGTTTAAACGTGCGCCGTACCCACAATGTGCTTCGCCCATGGGAAAGACACTGTATTGTAAAGCATGGTTGTGAACATCAGGTAAAAAATTTTCCATTACCTTCTGAATTCTGGTTGCTCTATAACGGGACACTGAAAGTTCATAAGGAGAAGAAAAGGGATCTATTTGACATGATGAAATATATGGAACCAAAATACAGGCAGTTTTATGAAAACCTGCAGTGTGAAAACTGACTATAATGTATTAGATTTGAGCCTAAACTTGATAAACTAATGTTGTATATTTTTTAAGATCAAGCAATTCAGTTTACAATAAATATTATTTAGTACCTTGTTTTAAATCTCTTACTTACTATTTTTGGATTCTAGACACCTTATAATTACAGCAGGGCACTGGCTGATCTGGAATAACACTGTGTATCCATTGCCATACAGTGTTATTCCATTTTAAAACTTACTTATTTTCGAAAAATCTGTGCTTAGTGCAATTTTAAAAACCAGAAATTAGTATTTTCCACAGCCTGTATGCACAAACAATACATATCTGCTATTACAGTATTATATCGTATTAATTCTCTGGAACTAACAGTTTTTGTCAATTTCCCAATAACTGCAAAATGTGCCATACAGCGTTATTTGTGTGCACACTTCAATTAACATTCTAAAATGTAGTAGGTTAAGAAATGAGACACAAAAAGTGGTAAATGAGCAGTAAAGTAGCTGACAATGGCTGAAGCAGAGAGTATATAAGGAGTGTCCCACAAGGAATGCAGTTTTTAAATTGAGCACCTCTTCCAGTTTGTTAGGTTGCCAGATGTGAAATTTAAGCAGCTGTTATCTGACGATATTGCGATTACTGATTGTCATTGTCAATTGACATTTGTGTGTAGTGTTATCAGCTAAAATGGAGAGATACGTGATGGATCAACAATCCAGATTCTGAAAGGCCATTACAAGTACATTGAATGCCATGCAGATACCATTTGAAAGCTTTGTGTAATTTTTAGTATCCAAAATGTACCTAATGTGTCAACGGTGCAGAGACTGGTAAGGAAATTCAAAGATACAGGGTTGACAGGAAACATAAAATCATGTTGATGTCCTCATTCTTGTCAATCAGCAGGAAATGTCTCAGTCATCAGTGAGAGTGTCGCTACAAGTGCAGTGAAGTGAATTCGCCACCGTTCTCAATGGTGAGCCCTTCTGAGAAGGAATTTTCATTGAATTTTAACAAAAGATCTGCATTTGCATTCTTTCATGATCCAAACAACACATGAGGTGAGATCAATGGACCATTTGAAGTGACAAATATTTGCTGATTGGGTATTCACAAAACAAGAATTTGATAGTGATTTTCATTTTAAAAAAATAATTTTCTGTGACAACGCACCTTTCTGGCTTAAAGGTTATTTGAATAAACAAAATTTCCAAGTTTGGGGCGCAGAGAATCCTTATGTAGTCAGTAAGAAGTGTCTTCATCCAGAATAAGTCACTAATTTGTGCTGGTTGTGGGCTGGCTGACTAAATGGACCATACTTTTTTTGAAGACGAGATTGAAAAAGCAGTGACAGTGACTGGTGATTGTTATTGCCAGATGATAACACAGTTTTCATGGCTGCAATTTCAAGGGCAAGAATTGAATGTGAATGACATCCAACAGGATGGGGGCAACCTGCCACAATGCTTGTTGAAACAACTAGGTTGCTTACAGAAAGATTTCCTACTTGTCTCATCTTTACAATGCTAATATGAACTGGCCACTGATAACATGTTATTTGACACCATATGACTGTTTTGTGGAGGTATGTGAGACCTTGCATTTAGTTGAACAATCCATGAACCATCCATCAACTCAAGGCAGAAATTAGATATGTCTCAGGTCAAATTCATGTGAAACTTTGCTCTAGAGTCATCAAAAATTTTGTCCACAGAATGGATGTGTGTAGACAAAGCTATGGATGACATTTGCCCCATATTTTGTTTCATGTTTAACTGTAGTCTTTGTTTTGTATTAATATAGTAATACCAGCAATTTTCAAACAAATTGCGTGCTTTGTTATTGAATTAGAAATTGTGTTCTTTATGTAACACCCTATATAAGGAGCAGTCAAATGAAAACCAAACACCTGACATGACAGGACCATGGAGTGGTTCCATTCAAAAGCAGTCACACACACATTCCCCCCTGCGGGTCCGGGGATTAGAATAGGCCCGAGGTATTCCTGCCTGTCCTAAGAGGCGACTAAAAGGAGTCCCTCCCCCTCAAGGGGGTAGTTAGCACCTGCATCCGGATACGGATGGTTCCACGACCTCTATTTGCGGTCATTTTGCTTTTTCACTTCTCGTTTCTTCCTTCCTTTGGTTGGTTCCTTTCTTTGCTCTTCTCCACCTCACTGTCTTCCTTAATCTTTCCCTTGTCTTCTTCCCCTTGCCTTCTCATTGCCTTCTTCTCATTGCCTTCTTCTCATTGCCTTCTTCTTATTGCCTTCTTCTCATTGCCTTCGTCTCATTGCCTTCTTCTCATTGCCTTGTTCTCATTGCCTTCTTCTCATTGCCTTCTTCTCATTGCCTTCTTCTCATTGCCTTCTTCTCATTGCCTTCTTCTCATTGCCTTCTTCTCATTGCCTTCTCTGGTCTCCGCCTCGGCGTTTGAGACAGTCTGTCCTCTCTCTCCCTCTCTCTCTTCTTTTACCTCTTCTTCCTTCCTCCCTGTGCGCGCCTGAAGGCCGACCCACGCGTTCACACGTGTAGCCGGTGACGGGGTAACGCGTAATTCCCCGCCCTGGGTAGACATGTAAGGCACGCATGTACCCCCTGGTAAAGGCCAGGCCCAGGGAGGGGTGATTGTCTGAGCTGATACCTTCTGACCATGCTGATTGGTCCCTCCGTCTGTTTCTCGGGAGGTGTGACCTGAGGTGTAAACAGGACGGAAAGGATTTTTCCTCTGTCAACCCTTTCGTTATCCAAAAGGGTGTAGATGCCATAGCCGGATCTGTCGAATCTTGTACCAGATTGCGTAACGGTACCTTGTTACTAGAAACTGAGAGCACCTTTCAGGCACAAAAACTGCTTCGGGCCACACTCCTGTACACGTTCCCTGTCCGGGTGGAGGCTCACCGAACTTTGAATTCGTCTCGTGGTGTGGTCTATACTAGATCCCTCGACGGATTGACTGACGAGGAGATTCAATCTTTCCTCACTAAGCAGGGCGTGACGGCTGTCCATAGGGTCATGAAAAAGGTCAACAATGACCTTGTACCGACCCGGACACTTTTCCTGACCTTTGATAGTGTTAAGCTGCCATCGCGCATCAAGGTGGGCTACGAGGTTATTTCTGTTCGCCCCTATGTCCCGACACCTACGCGCTGCTACCAGTGGCAGCATTTCAATCACACTCAACAGTCTTGTTCCAATGCGGCTAAATGTGTCACTTGTGGCGGGGATGCCCATGAGTGTGACTGTCCACCTCCGTCTCCTCGTCGTGTGAACTGTCAGGGTGACCATGCCGCATCCTCCCGCGACTGTCCTGTCTATAAGGAAGAACACTGTATCCAAGAAATTCGGGTCAAAGAGAAAGTGTCCACCTCGGCTGCTCGCAAGCTATTGGCTACTAGGAAGCCCACACTGCTCCCAGCGGGGAAATACAGTACTGTCATCGCCTCTCCTCGGACTACCAGGGAGGTGGCAACCCAGACATGCGATCTGACCTTCAGCACCACGATCGTCTGTTCAGCCAGTGCTAAGATCGCGCAGTCGACGTCTCCTCTTCCTCCCAACACCCCAGACATCAGCCCTTTCATCAGCTTCTGCTAAGACGAAGACCCAGAAGTCAGATGGACGGGCCTTCAGGAAGGAACCGTCCCGTGCAGACTTCCTATGTACCTCGACCTCTCAGCCTTCGACCGGTACTTCCACCAAACTACCTTCCAAGAAGGCTCATAGGAAGCACAGTTCTCCTTCTCCGCCACGGTGCATTTCTTCTCCTGCGCCACCCAGCGGTTGCCGCCCCAGGCCGTCATCCGTTTCGCCTGGCCCCACCACTGGTAGCCGAACATCTGGCCGTTCACCGGCGGAGGAAGCTCCCCCTCCCGGCCATCTTACCAAGATTGCCGATGAACCTATAGACACAATGGACGATGACTGTCCGCCTACTGATAGCGGTGGCAGTGCTCGCTTGAAGCCAGGCCCTCAGCGGCCTTCGAGGTGACTCCTTCTTTCATCTTCCTTTTCTTCTTATGATGGCACTTATTCACTGGAATATTCGCAGCATTCACTCCAACCGAGAGGCCTTCTAGTTGCTGCTCCACTTGCACCGTCCGCTCGTCGTAGCCCTCCAGGAAACGAAGCTACGCCCATGTGATCAAATTGCCTTGGCACACTACACCTCTGTGCGTTTTGACCTACCCCCTGTGGTAGGTATTCCGGCTCATGGAGGGGTTATGTTGCTGGTCCGGGATGATATTTACTACGATCCCATCACATTGCACACCGGCCTGCAGGCAGTTGCCATCCGCATTACTCCCCCCACTTTTACATTTTCCATTTGTACCGTTAAACTCCATCGTCATCTGCCGTTACTAGGGCAGACATGATGCAGCTTATTGCTCAGCTAGCTGCCCCATTTTTGTTAACTGGAGACTTCAATGCCCACCATCCCCCTTGGGGCTCTCCGGCATCCTGCCCGAGGGGCTCCCTGTTAGCAGACCTTTTCAACCAGCTCAATCTTGTCTGCCTCAATACTGGCGCCCCTACTTTTCTTTCGGACACATCTCACACCTATTCCCATTTAGACCTCTCTATATGTACTACCCAACTTGCACGCCGGTTTGAGTGGTATGCACTTTCTGATACATATTCGAGCGACCACTTCCCGTGTGTTATTCATCTCCTGCAGCATACCCCTCCCCGTGCTTATCTACTTGGAACATCTCCAAAGCAGACTGGGGGCTCTTCTCTTCCAGGGCGACCTTTCAGGATCAAACCTTCACAAGCTGCGATCGTCAGGTTGCACACCTCATGGAAGTCATTCTCACTGCTGCTGAATATTCCATCCCTCACCCTACTTCTTCTCCACGTCGCGTACCAGTTCCCTGGTGGACCGCAGCATGTAGAGACGCTTTATGTGCTCATCGACGTGCTTTACGCACCTTTAAACGCCACCCTACAGTGGCGAATTGTATCACTTATAAACGATTACGTGCACAGTGTCGTCGTATTATTAAAGAAAGCAAGAAAACCAGCTGGGCTGCTTTCACAAGCACCTTCAACAGTTTTACTCCTTCTTCTGTTGTCTGGGGTAGCCTGCGCTGGCTATCTGGCACTAAGGTCCACTCACCAGTTTCTGGCTTGATGGTCGCGAATGACGTCCTTGTGGCCCCAGAGGGTGTCTCAAATGCCTTCGGCCGCTTTTTTGCAGAGGTTTCGAGCTCTGCTCATTACCACCCTGCCTACCTCCCCCGCAAACAGGCAGAGGAGGCTAGGCCACCTAACTTCCGCTCCTCGAATCGTGACAGTTATAATGCCCCATTCACCATGCAGGAACACAAAAACGCACTTGCCCGGTCACGGTCCTCTGCTCCAGGGCCTGACTCTATTCATATTCAGATGCTGAAGAACCTTTCTCCTGTGGGTAAAGGTTTTCTTCTTCGTACTTACAATCGCATCTGGACTGAGGGACATGTTCCCGTATGCTGGCGTGAGTCTATTGTTGTCCCGATTCCTAAGCCGGGGAAGGACAAGCACTTGCCTTCCAGTTATCGACCCATCTCGCTTACCAGCTCTGTCTGTAAAGTGATGGAGCGAATGGTTAACTCTCGTTTGGTTTGGCTGCTCGAGTCTCGATGCCTACTTACCAATGTACAATGTGGATTTCGTAGGCGCCGCTCTGCTGTTGACCATCTGGTTACCTTGTCGACCTTCATTATGAATAACTTCTTGCGGAAGCGCCCGACCGCGGCTGTGTTCTTTGATTTGGAAAAGGCTTACGACACCTGTTGGAGGGCGGGCATTCTCCGCACCATGCATACATGGGGTCTTCGCGGTCGCCTTCCTCTTTTTATTTGTTCCTTTTTAATGGATCGACAGTTCAGGGTAAGTGTGGGTTCTGTCCTGTCAGACACCTTTCACAAGGAGAATGGGGTGCCACAGGGCTCAGTTTTGAGCGTCGCTCTCTTCGCCATAGCGATCAATCCAATAATGGATTGCCTCCCAGCTGATGTATCAGGCTCCCTTTTCGTGGACGATTTTACCATCTATTGCAGTGCGCAGCGTACACGTGTCCTGGAGCGCTGTCTTCAGCGTTCTCTTGACCGTCTTTACTCCTGGAGTGTCGCCAATGGCTTCCGTTTTTCAGCCGAGAAGACGGTCTGTATTAACTTCTGGTGCTACAAAGAGTTTCTCCCACCGTCCTTACGACTCAGTCCCGTTGCTCTCCCATTCGTGGAGACAACAAAATTTTTAGGTCTTACATTTGACAGGAAACTTAGCTGGTCTCCACATGTGTCATATTTGGCTGCCCGTTGTACCCATTCTTTAAATGTCCTCCGTGTTCTCAGTGGTATGTCGTGGGGAGCAGATCGAACCATCCTACTTCGTCTATATCGGTCGATCGTCCGCTCCAAGCTGGATTATGGGAGCTTCGTGTACTCCTCTGCATGGCCATCCATCTTACGCTGCCTCAACCCCATACAACATCGGGGTTTACGACTTGCGATCAGAGCGTTTTATACTAGTCCCGTAGAGAGTCTTCATGCTGACGCTGGCGAATTGCCGCTCACCTACCGGCGCGATATACTGCTTTGTCGGTATGCCTGTCGGCTACTGTCAATGCCCGACCACCCGTCTTATCGTTCCTTTTTTGACGACTCTCTCGACCGTCAATACGGGTTGTATGTCTCTGCCCTGCTACCCCCTGGAGTTCGCTTTCATCGCCTCCTTCAACACCTTAATTTTTCACTCCCTGCAACCTTTCGAGTGGGCGAGAGCCATACGCCACCTTGGCTCCAGGCTCAGGTTCGCGTTCACCTTGACCTCAGCTCGTTCCCAAAAGAGGTTACCCCCAGTTCGGTCTACCACTCCCGTTTTGTCGAACTTCGTTCGCAGTTCATTAATATGACCTTAATTTATACAGATGGCTCAAAGACCAATGATGGGGTCAGGTGTTCCTTTATTGTCGGGGCACAAAGTTTCAAATATCGGCTCCATGGCCATTGTTCGGTCTTCACAGCTGAGCTCTTTGCCCTCTACCAGGCTGTTCTTTACATCTGCCGCCACAGACATTCTGCTTATGTCATCTGCTCCGATTCCCTGAGCGCCATCCAGAGCCTCAGTGATCCGTATCCGGTTCACCCTTTCATGCACCGGATCCAACGCTGGTGGACGTCGGTTGTCCAGTTAGCTTTATGTGGGTTCCTGGCCATGTCGGTATCCCTGGGAACGAAGCTGCAGATGCCACGGCCAAGGCTGCGGTCCTCCAGCCTCGGACAGCTTCTTGTTGTGTCCCTTTGTCAGATTGTAGCAGGGTAATTTGTCGGCGCATTATTGCTGTGGCATGCCGATTGGGCTGCACTTACGGACAACAAGCTTCGGGCCTTGAAACCTCTTCCTGCGACTTGGACATCCTCCTCCCGCCCTTCTCGGTGGGAGGAGGTCGTTTTGGCCCGGTTACGAATTGGACACTGCCGGTTCAGCCATCGCCATCTGCTGATGGCTGCGCCAGCGCCGTTCTGCCCATGTGGGCAATTGCTGACGGTCCGCCACATTTTAATGCCCTGTCCGGATTTTAACACACTGCGTCTTGATCTTGGCCTGCCATGTACTCTAGATGCCATTTTAGTGGATGACCCACGAGCAGCTGCTCGCGTTCTTCATTTTATCAACTTGACAAACCTCTCTAAGGACATTTGATTATGCTGTTTTTTTTAATCCTATGCCTGTCAGTATGTCTTTTATCATGTTTTCCCTTTTAGTTGTTGTTTTAAACTTGTGCCTCGCGGTGCATTCTTAACGTAGTCTGGGCGCTAATGACCATTGAAGTTGTGTGCCCTAAAATCACAAAAAAAACACACACACACACATTGAGACATTTATCCACTGGGAGATGAAACTATCAATCCCTGTTCTGTAGAATGAAGTCGGCCACTGATGGATCCACAACAGCACCCACTCCTTGTCCGACTGAAACCAATGTCCACACAAGTCTTTCTTCAGACTGCCAAAGGTGTGAGAATCACACAGTGAAAGATCGAGGCTTCATGGAGGATGTTGCAGTGTTTCCCAACCAAGTCGCTGAAGCATGGCCTTTGTACTATTGGCAATGTGCCAGGTGGGCATCCTCATGCATTAAGGTCATCATGGCCTTAGCAGAACTTGTGTGAACAGATTTTGGTTTCTTTGGTGTGGGAGACATGGAATGGTTCCACTGTTGGCTTTGCCACTTTACCTTGGGCTATTGGAATGCTGTTGGGTGGAATTGTCCTGTTGCATGATAATGCTTGCCCCCAAGCTGCCAATTGGATGAAGTGTGTGATTCTCTGATTTTGTTGGGAAATGCTGCAACATCCTTCATACAGCCCAAATCTTTCTCCATGTCATTTTCATATCTTTGGTTACCTGAAGAAAGAAAGACATGCATGAATGTCAGTTTCAGTTGGATGAGGAACTGAAAAAGTGATAGCAGTTTTGGAATCAGCAGCCATTTGCTTTCCTCAAAACAGGAATTGATCATCTTGTCTCCCAGAGAGATAAATGCCTTAACATGTGCAGTGATTAATTCTGAATGGAATTGTTCCGTGGTCCACTTGTGGCAAGTGTTAGGTTGTTATTTGAGTGCCCCGCATAAAATCCAGAATTGTTATAGCATGAAAAGCACATCTGAAAAAAGGATTTTGTTAACATCTAATATAAATTTAAGTGTTAGGAAATAGTTGCTGAAGGTATTTGGGCTAAAGCCATGTGGAAGTGAAATTGGATGATGAGCAGTTCAGACAAGATTAGAATGTTAAAGATTAGACGGGTGGGTAGAATAACCGATAAGAAGCAATTGAATCAATATGGGGAAAAAAGACATTTATGGTACAACTTCATGTAAAAAAATTAATAAATAGGACACATTCCAAGGCACTGAGGATTTCTCAGTTTGGAAACATGTGTAAGTTGCAGTAGTCTTGTAGGTATAAAGAGGATTTCACAGAATAGACTAGTGTGGATAGCTGCATCAAACATGTTTTCAGCTAGGAAACCACAACAAGAAGATCCTAATATATGCTACAAGGAAAAAAATGTAAGACTCAAAAGGACAGTATTGAGTGGCACCTGGGTATAACAAGTGTGTACTGAGGGGTTGTAGTGTCAGTGATTCATTTGTCAGTCATGATGCTCATGAGGGCTGTCTGTGCACCCTCTCTTTTGATTCTGCAGGCAGTAACTATGCTGAGTTTAGGGTTGAACAGTGTTTGCAACATTAATTCTACTGTATAACCATGCCACACAAATAAGTACATACTCCTGCTGAACAGCTTCAGACATTTGAACTTGGATGCATTGTGGGCCTGTGGGGAGCTGGACGGATGTATTGGTGGACTGCTACACATGTTGGGTGCAATGTATTGATGATGTATCATTTCTATCAACAGTGGTCTGTGGAACATTCCATCATCTGTAGATGAGGTTCAGGACATCCACATAGTACAGACACATGTCAAGATTGATGCATTACACAGCAACAGTGGCCATCCAAACATAATCCATTAATGAAATTGAGGTACACATTGTGTCATCAAGGGTCATGGGGAACTGTCTGTCTTCTTACTCCAGGGCACTGCCTGGTACATCATATAGGGTACCCCATACCACTCCTAGTCATTTATTTCCTGTTCCACTTGAAAATAGAGGGAAGGAACAACAAATGTCTACAAGACTCCATACGAGCTCTAATTTCTCATATGTTATCCTTATGTGAAATGTATGATGGCAGAAGTAGAATCATTCTGCAGATAGCTCCAAATGCCAGTTCTCAATATTGTTCCACAAAACAAACATTTCCTTCTCTCCAGGGATTCCTATTTAAATTCCTGAAGCATCTCTGTAATATTTGTTTGTTATTTAAACATATCAGTAACAACTCTAGCAGCACGCCTCTGAATTGCTTTGATGTTTCACTTTAAACTGACTTGGTGCTGATCCCAAACAGTCAATCAGTACTCCTCAAAGTCTGCACTTCGGTCCTATATGAAGTCTCCTATACAGATGAAGCACACTTTCTCAAAAATCTCCCAATAAACCAGAGTAGACTGTTTATCTTCCCTACCACAGTCCTCACATGCTTGTTCCACTTCATATAGCTGTGTAACATTTCACCCAGGTATTTAAATGATGTGATTGTGTGAAATAGAAGACTAATAATGCTGCATTTGAACATTACAGGTTTTGCTTTTCCAACTTATTTGCATTAACTTACATGTTTCTACATTAGAGATAGAAGCCATTCAAGACAGCAGCTAAATTTTGTCTGTCATTTTGTATCCTTCTACACCCACTCTACCTTCCCATACACCACAGCAAACAGCTGCTGATTCCTGTCCTCCAGCTCATTTACGTATACAGAAAAAAATAGTGGTCCTTTCACATGTCCCTGGAGCACTCATGGTGATACCCTAGTCTTTGATGAAAGCTTGTCACCATCTTGCAGCAGGACTAATGATCACATGTGGCTCTGGCCAGATTACCACTGACACATGACACCAGCAAGCATGACAACTCAGGTGTCATGAAGGAGTCAAATGGAGCTCTGTTGTCATTGCTGAGAGTAGGTTCTGTCTATCTGGGAACATACTTTTTCTCCAGAGCTTGCAAGAACCATTGCCAAACTGCAACAAAAGGCTCAAGAACCTTTGGGGAAATGTATCGTAGAATGCCATTTGGCACCTTTATGATCATCAGTGTGTGTGTGAACACACATCTGCACTGCCGTCAGAGAATGGTATGCATTGTAGTGATGTGACAGGACACCCTTCGCTGTTACATGTGTTTCATTTGACCTGAATTTGTTGTGATATACCCCTACAATGATGTCACATCATGTGTTAATAAAATGACCATTTCTTTGAGTGTGTTGCATTATCGTTTTTCAGCAGAGTACATAATATGTGCTAGTCCAAGCACACTATAAGGACTTACTCGCACAGACCAGGAGCAACTATGTTGCAAATAAGCTTCAAAACTCGCACAATGTAACTGCTGGCATCTGGGCAGTCATAAACAGTTTTAGAACCTGCAATGAAAAATCCACTATGGACTTTACTATTAAGCATAATGGCATGCTCATAAAAAACCAACTGGAAATTACAAATATTTTTAATGAATATTTATCTTCCATAGGGGAAGCCATAAATGACAAACATAAAAACATGCTCTACAGTTTTAAAGGTAATACATGTGGCCTAGTATATATCTAGCCCCCACAAACTGTGCAGAAATAATGGGCATCATTAGCTCTCAAATGCCCTCTAATTCAGCTGGGCATGATGGCCTAAATACTAATGTTTTAAAAGCCTATAGCCAAAATGTCTCTGTACATCTGTCTGCAGCAGTCAACAATATAATAGAATCAGGCACCTTTACAGACAGACTAAAAATAGCACAGGTAACACCCATTTTTAAGAAAGGTGACAACAACAAAATAGAAAACTACGGACCAGTCTCAATCCTTCCTGTCTTTTCCAAAATAGTTGAGAAAGTTATATACAACAGGATTATAAACTTTCTTAACAAACACAACCTGATGTTCAAAAATCAAAATGTATTCGTAAAAGGTAAATCAACTAGCACTGCAGCTGCTCAACTAATTGAAGAGGTGTTGGGGGTATCGAAAGCAAGGAACATGTGGCAGGTGTATACCTAGACCTGTAAAAAGCCTTTGATTGTGTGAACATTGACATCCTATTAGACAAGCTATGGAACATGGGCATTAGAGGCGCTGCTTATGACCTAATAAAGTGTTATATGAGCAATAGAAAGCAGTTTGTTCTACTTAAAACGGAAAGTGGTGTCTACAAATCAGAGATTACTTGCATAAAATATGGGGTGCCCCAGGGCTCAGTATTGGGCCCCCTTCTGTTCTTGATCTATGTAAATGATATTAAATACTGTACTATAAATTCCAAAATTGTTCTGTATGCCGATGACACGTCCATTGTATGTAAAAAGGAATCATGTAATGAACTAGAGGCCGAGTGTAACAATGTGACAAAAGAAATTGTTCAGTTTTTTAATGAAAGCCACTTAAATGTAAGCACCAGTAAAACATGTTTGATGGAGTTTAACAAAAGTAGTTTGAATAATGAAATTAAATTATACATGGGCAACGAATTGGTAAAGAAAGAGTCTAGTGTAAAATTCCTTGGCGTAACAATCCAAAGCAACGTGAAATGGGACACACACATTGACTCCCTAGCAACTAAGTTGTCAAAAAATATATTTGCAATCAGTACTATTAGCAAGTTCTGTAGAGACACCGTAGTCCTAAAGACTGCATACCATGCTCTTTTCTCCTCTCACTTGAACTACGGTATTGAAATTTTGTGGGCAACAACCAAAGCTAATCTAGATAAGCTACTCATTCTTCAAAAAAGGGGTGTGAGAATAATCTGTGGAGCAAGATATAGGGAATCTTGTCGCAACTTGTTTCCAAAAACAGAGGTGTTAACTGTTATATACACATACATTCTAAAAGCCATATTGCTTGTGAAAAGACTGCACCCAAACACTTATTCAGATTTCCACCAGTACAATACTAGAAATAAAAAGATTTTACATTGGCAGCCACAGAACAGCACTTTATGAAAATGGGCCTCAGTATGCAGGTATAAAATTAGCTAATGCACTGCCTAGAGCAGTCATGGCTCTTCCTACAATTAAACTGAAACATCAGCTTAAGAAATTTTTAGTAAAACACCCTTTCTACACATTAGAAGAGTACCATACTTATATGAAGAACAACAAATGCTTTGTGAAATTATGTGAACAGAAATAAGTAAACACCTTATTGTAATTTTGTTGTAAAATAATGACGTATTCAGAAGAATGTGTCCTGTGTATTGTACAAATAACTTTAATCATTACTGTTTCTTTGTAAATGTGCAGTGTACCATTCGATGTTGAATAAAGCTATTATTATTATTATTATTATTATTATTATTATTACTGTTTCTTTGTACATGTGCAGTGTACCATTCGATGTTGAATAAAGCTATTATTATTATTATTATGCGTTTCATTGTTAGTTGTATAGTTTAGTAAATAAATCACCTACCCTGACAAGGATTTCTATGTTTGCTTATTTTCTGTTACTACGTATATACTACTGGTCAAAACGATTCAATCACCTATGAAAAAAGCTGTACACTTTATTTTAATTTACAACTGCATTCTCCAAACTAAATAGGCTAACAAAATAAATATTTTCTCTCTCTGTCATTAAGTACAATACAATGTGGTTTAGATTTTAGTCTCTTCAAAGTATCTACTCTTCATGATAAGAACAGCTGCACAGAATGTTGGCATTATGGAGATAATATTTTTGCAGAGATTACAGTCCAACACATTTGCAAATTATTCCATAGATTTTCAACATCAGATGACTTCAGTTCTCTGATCTCCCTGTCGAGTTCATCCCACCAGGTGAGGTGGTGCAGTGGTTAGCACACTGGACTCGCATTCGGGAGGACGATGGTTCAAACCCATGTCCAGCCATCTTCATTTAGGTTTTCCATGATTTCCCTAAATCACTTCAGGCAAATGCCAGGATGGTTCCTGTGAAAGGGAACAGTTGACGTCCCTCCCCAAAGCTTGTGCTCTGTCTTCAATAACCTTGTTGTCAATGGGACATTAAACACTAATCTCCTCCCTCCCTCCCTCAAGTTCATCCCATAAGTGTTAAATCCCGTTGAAGTGAGGTGGCTGACTTCACCGGATCATATTCTTCTGTTTTCCACTTTTCTCTCCTCTATTGTCTTACCCTCTGCAGAATTTAGAAGTATGTTTGGGATCATTGCCTTGCTGCAGAACAACCCACAACTAATATGTCTCTTGCCAGATTGAACTGCATTGTTGATCAGTATCTTTTCATATCCTTCCTTCTTTAATGTTCCATCAATTCTCACTAGAAAACTGACTGTATCACCCACAAAACACCGACCCTCCACCACTCTTTGTCATTGGCGTTACATACTGACTTCATATGTTCTCCACAAAGTTAATGAGTAAACATTCAATGATGGCTTTCAAATTTCAAACTTGATTCATCCATGAACACCACCTTGGACCATTGCTGTACTCTCCAGTTGTTACGTTGCTGTGTCCATCGCAATCAGTTCAACTTCTTTTGTTTGTGTAATAAAGGTTTTGGCCACTGTCCATCCATTTAAGTCATGTTCACGTAAATGTCATTGCTCTGCTGAGGCACAGATTGGAGCTGTTCACACGTTGTGTACTTTGTAGTTAATTTCAGGTGCAGGAAGAGTCCTCAAATTTACTCTGTACACATATGACTAATCCTTGCATTACGGTGTTACTCAGGGCCTTCCAGTTTGTAAAACAATTGTGTTGGCACCAGTCTGCTTGAAGTGGAGCAATGTGAACACCACTGTAGGTTTGGTTAAGCCAAATGTTGTTACTATTGTCTTGCTAGGATAGCCTGTGTGATGCAGAGCTACAATTACAGCACTTTCTTCAATTCCGAACTGCTCCTTCCATCTCATTAGGAGGCAATACGGTATGAACTTGATCGGGTATACAAACTCACTAATAGATGCACACAATGTAATATAAACTAACATAAACTCATTGCTACAAAGGCAGCAGAAGAAATGAGACCTATTTAAATGGAACCCACTTAGGTAAAGGCCATCAGTGTTGGGGATACTCACCAGCACATCCCTAGGTCAATAATGATTTGGATACATGACAGAGGAGCTTAGTTTTTGCATATTTATACTTGTGTTACTATCAGAACAGGTTTATGATAGAATATTCAAAATAAAATCCCTGTTTTTAACACAAAACAATATCTGTGATCAAAAACTTTAGACTGGTAGTGTAGCTGTGAAAACTTTTTTTCACTTCTGCATCTAAAATTCACAGACATGGAGTATGATCATCTGGACCACAAGAGAGCAGCAAGCTCATTGAAACCGAACTACCACAGGATGACTAAATCTCTGGGACACCCAGAAAGATCAAAATGTGCCTGACAGGAAGCCATCCGACTGAGTGTTGGCACATCCTAAGGGCTGAAGTAGCATGTAAGCAGTTTTATAGTCACCCAAACACAAGTTGCTTCTAAATCTCAGAAATGGAATTGTGTGACTGCAATTGCAACCTTTGTAAGAGATCTGTTTCATTTGATATGAAAGATTAGAATGTATGCCACTTACTACTAGCACAGAAATTCTGTTAATTTTCAATGTTCTCTCTGTCAAGATAATTGTAACTGAATTGGTAGAGATGTGTCTAAACACAGGGATCATATTGGGTTGCTACAGCAAAATATAAACAAAATCAGGGATCTCCTCTTTATAGCAATCAATAATTTAGTAATTCGTTTCTGCTGCTGAATCGTATTCCATCTGCATATTAGTGTCTATGTAGTGCCCAAATTTTCAAATTTTGAATTCAGAGTGTTTTCATGTGTGAAATGTCACAACTGGTGTCCCTAAAAGTGTTGGTATTATAATTTCCAGCTCAGAGACATTGTTATTCAGTTCAAATGATGGTGAAAAAGCCTCCAATTGAATACAAAGCTGAAATATGAGTGAGAGAACCTACAATTGCACATTGTATTATACTCTGTCCATTATTGATATATTTCCTATTCTCTCATCATATGAGTGGATAATTTTCTGCATTTAGCTACAGTTATCATGGCACAACTTGCTACAATTAAGCATGGAAATTACCCCAAGACGGTTAAGGTCACAGGAAACGTGGGATTAGTATCTGAACTGAAATGATTTGAAGCAAGCTATCCTGGGCATTGATCAATACTAAAAAGGGTGTACTGCTTGGAGTATCTGAAAAATTGTGCAGGGTCAGAAACACAAATGTTGTACTCTTTCTGTAAAAGATTTGGTGAACATTTTGTCTAAAATGTAGTATATTGAACTGTCATGGGTGAAATAGAGTACTACACAAAGTAGAAGTTGATATTGTGTCTTTTACTTCAGGGAGTGCCTTTACAGTAACCAGGATGAAATGTTTGTGGCTTTTTGTGAGTTTCCTCACCTGTGTGAGGACTGTTGCTAAAGAACTAAATTATTTTATTTTTTGAAATTAGTTTTAAAGTAAAAATTTAAAGGTATTAATACATATATTGACTGCAGTATAAGGATAACTAATGATAATGGTTGTTCAGACATTCTAGACTACATCTTTGGTACAATTACAAGAAATGGTAGGTGCTGTGAAAAATGGTATTGGCTTCTACACATTTATATGTAATGCTGTGGTAATTCAGGATCAAGAACATGCCTTGAAAAAATGTTTGTGTCTTCTTTTTCTTATATTTTTAAGTTGAAGTGACTGTACCACTTGTGGCAAGAACTGAAACAAGTTGACAATAAATCTAAATGAAATGTATCAGGTGATCGAAAAGACAGTATAAATTTGAAAACTTAATAAACCAAGGAATAATGTAGATAGAAAGGTAAAAACTGATGCACATGCTTTGAATGACATGGGGTTTTGTTAGAACTGGAAACAAAGTTCACAAAATGTCCGACAGATGGCGCTGGACAGCAAAACATCAGTGAGTGAGTGCGCATGACAATCGTGTATAAAAGGAGCTATAAAACTAAAATTCAATGCATTTGTGTGGATGCTTTGTACCAGAGATTCAACAATTATGCCTGTTCACTTTCCCATTAGTGTGAAAAGTGGTTTCCTTGCTAAAAATTTACCAATCAATAATGCCATTCCCAACCTCATTCAGTTTTTGCAGCTGTGAACAAAACTCAAAATGCTTATCTTTGTCATCATCATTGAGCTGCTGCACTAGCTCCAATTTGAATGGTTTCATTGACAGCTCCTGTTGCAGGACTTTCCATAATGTCACTGGAGCCATTTCAAGTTCACGGGATACATGACACACCAATTTCCTTAGATTCCTTATGAATGTAACTCATATGCACTCCACATTCACTTCACTCACACTGGGATATTTCCTTCTCTTTGCCAGGCACAAGCAACCCATTGTAATAAATTTGTTGTGCCAGTGGTAAATGGTCTTCCTTGTTGGTGGCTTCTTACCGTACTTGGTTCTAAACATCCATTGAACAGCTGTAGCCCACTAGTTCTTGCTCCACACCTGAACTCACCATGTTTGTAACTAGTGCTGACTATCAGCACTAACTACACTGTGGCAGTATACATGGAAAAAAAAACTTTCAGGGTTTCTCTTAAAAATGATATCTGTACAATGTTTGGTTCTTGTGCAATAAATAATTGAAAGTGTTCCCAGACTTTATGTACACCATGTATTTTTCGATACAATGAAAAAACATAAGACATTCTCGAAATTAGAAATGTTCATAGTGTAAGCACACATATAAATTAATTTTCAAATGACTTAGTCCACATCATTATGATTTGTCATACAAAATGATCCAGCTAGCTAACTAACTTTGATTAGATGGCTGATGCATTTAATGATGGTGACTCACTCTGAAGTCATTTGCCTGTGTTCTCTCTGTTGCCAAAAAGTGTATTATTAAGGGAGATAATACTATTAGTTTGTTCTTTCAGTCATCACATGAAACTAAAAATAACATTGATATGAAACTTTATGGTTCCAGAGACCTTTACAAGTCTCAACCAACTATGCTGTATACATGCAGACTGAAAAGATGAATGAAAATTTGTACCAAGACAGGGATTTGAACTCAGATCTTCTACTCACTAGGCCGATGCACTAACCACTATGCCACTCTGGCACAGTGGATTTGCACAACTGCACTGTTTGCCCTAGCATGCCTCCCCCCCCCCCCCCCCCCCCCCCCCCCCTCAGTCCACTTATTCCCCCTAAACTCAAATAGCAACGCAGAGATTCTCAAAATGTAATGGAATAGCATCTCAGTTTTGAATGAAATGGGGAATCCTCTTTGGAACCATATAGTTTCATTTGATTAAAGCACCTATACTTTGGTTTCAGGCAGGATCTCCTGTCTTGTTTGATGCTGAGGTACTATTCCAATACTGTTGGAGAGCCCCTGCAGTGCTGTTAGAGTTTTGAGGGAATACCGAGTGGAGACTCGGGTTTGAATCTCAACCTTGCTACAAATTTTCTTTTGTCACTTCAGTCTGCATATATACATGGAATGGAAATATCAACTATAATCATTCATCAGATATAAGGTAACTGAAAATAATATGAGATGTCAATTCAGTGTAAATTGCACGTGAGAGCTGACTGCTCATCTTGTGACAGTTTATTGTGTATCATTGGAGCAATAAGGCATTCCATGTGACTGGAAAGGACACACCATTCCCATTTTCTGGAATGGGTGTGAGACAAATGCACCTCTATATTCTGGATAACAATCTGTTGAAGCATTAAAGACCACAGTTAACACTTGTGAATTGCGACTTTCTTTGTGGGCCAGAATTTTCTTTTCTCAGTCTCAACATGAATTTGATGAAGGGTAATTGTGGGAAACTTTGCTGGTAAAGGTGAAATAGTGGTCTTCACTCGCCTGAAAAGCATGATAATCGACTCTGATATCAGATGGAGCAATAAATGAAATACTCAAAAGTGTCATTAATTGGTTTTCAATAAATGGTCTATCACTTCATTTACAAAGAAAGGGCACTTTATTCAGTTTTGTACAAGACAAGACAGATCACCAATAACAATAAAGCATGATGGAAAAGAAATATGTGAAAACTGATTGTTCAAAATACTAATGAGAACTTGAACTATAAATTGCATGTTAGAGAACTTTCCAAACAACTGAGTGCAGCAAAATTTGCTCCAAATGTGACTGCCACTTATGGCAATGACAACATTAGAAAATTAGCTTCCTTCTTTCATTGATGTCATATGGAGAATGCGGGCAAAGGTCACACATAGCAAATTTTGTTGAAGATTAAAACTGAAACAAATAAACAACAAAGTTTAGTAAATAGTCAACATGAATTGATTCTGTGCAATGGGAACCTCCGAAAGGCAGATGATAATAGCTCTCAGATTACCAATGTCTTCCTCAACTTCCAAAAAACACTTGGTGGGGAGGGGGGGGGGGGCTGGGGCTGGTGCATGTTAAATGCTTGCTATGCCCACAGTATTCATTCTGCCACTTCTGAATTTTGCGTCATGACAAATTTTGAGCATCTTGATGAGATCAGTCTCATTGACTGGGTGCATGTTTGTCAAACACGAAGTTCATGAGCTGGGGACTTGTTAACACGAACAGTCCATTGCTACTCTAAGCTCTGGACATGCTTTCAACCGCCATCCAGTGACACAGTAATGGAACATTGCCTGTCACAGTGCAAGGTATTTTGATTTTATTGGCTGAACTGTGAAAATTGTAGAGTAAAAAATAATTTTGAAGGTGCACCATGTGTCAATAAGAGTTGAGGGCTTGGCTGTTGAATTGAAAGAATCATTACTGCATTACTAAGTAACTGCTATGGAATCTGCTGTACTGAGGCAAGCAGGGCTCTGTTTGGGTAGGCTCCAATCTCCATACCTGGGATCAAATTGGCTTGTGATTATCTCACCCCATCACCAAGTGAGTCCTTCAGAGCAAACATTGTTTAACAGTAAAAATGTAATAGTAAGACCATATCAAAACATACAAACCAGTATCAAGAGAATTATTAAAGAATGTTACACTACTTACAGAACAGAATGCATGTTAGCATTGCTTAAATGTAAAAAGTCCAGAGAATTTTCTGTTGTAGTGGGAAGGCATAATTTCTTTAACTTGAGTAGAAGTTAGACACAGATTTGAACCACTGCCTCCTGACTCATATTCCTGACTCATATTCAAGTGTGTGTGTGTGTGTGTGTGTGTGCGCGCGCGCGCGCATGTGCGTGTGTGCGCACACAAGTTGGGGGGGGGAGTCTTCTTCTGCTTCAACACGATGAGCACTGATCCAAAAGAATCACTGAATAAATTGATTAATTTATTCAAAAGATGTACTTGGGAAGTATAGGGACTTCTGAAAATAAGTTACATGTCAGCTCATGCTAAGACCATTACACAACAGCTGTGGCACACTGTCGGAAGAGTGTGCATGTTCCTGATTTCCTGCAGAGACAATTCTGATGCAGTATGGACAAAAGGTTCATCGCATTGTAGGAGTGAAATGGCACTCCAAAGTTGAAGTACAACAAACAGTATGGTTCTTGTCGGCAAAACATCTAAATTGCACACAAATTCACCATGAAATTCTTGCAGTATATGGTCCAAATGAACTGCAATGCAATGTGGCATTCGGTTTTAGTGAAACAGTGCCCACAGTTTGATGAAGGCCATCCAGTCTTTTCAGCAGGCTGGGAGGATATCTGGCAGGAAGAGATTTTCCATCAATGAGGACATTCACACAGCAGTCCTCAAATGGTTCCATGAGTGAGGGGCAGAATTATACTGTCAAAAAATTGAACAGTTGGTGGGATGTTCCAATTGTTTACAGTAGTATCACTTTGAATTTTATTGCAGCGTTCAGTAAAAGTTACTCAGCTTCTTTTTGAAGTCTTGTAGTTTCCTCCTGCTTTCACACCTTTCTTTGACAGTCATCAAATGTCAGGTTACTCCTGGATGCGTTGGTGAATGGAATCCTACACCACTGATTGAGCATCCATTTGTGTGTGTGTTCCCTTACCCATCTCCATGGACCAGTGCTTTGGGGGAGGGATATTAGTGTCATTTGTAAAGGAGGCCACATTGATAATGTGGGTACTTGGATTCTGTCTTGACCATAGTTGCCTGGTATCCTAATTTAGGTGGGATCATCCCAAATACCTAGTTGAAAACTCAACTCTGAATTGAACCTTGTTGGAATAGATAAAAATCCGGGTTACATAAAAATGGACAATATTTTATGTAATGCTGTGGTCTCCACTTCAAATTGTTCATTATTGATTTCAATTGAGGGGCAGTCTTGTAAGAGTTACTGACTTTAAAAGTCTGCTTTTAGAGTGCTAAGCTGGCAAACTTGAGTCAACAGCCATTGTTTTCAAGTAGTGCATCAGGGGTCAATCATGACAGTGCTTTCTCATTCACTACAAGAAAAAACTGAATATAGTTGTGCACTTTCCTTCCCCTGTGGCAGCCTTGGTTGTCTTGATGCCAATAAATGATGAAACAAGCTGGAGTAATTTTTAGTTCCCCCTTGTTTTTCCACATGCCTCCTTAAAATTCATTGTCTCACTTTTAACTAATTACCGTTAACATACATGAATATAATCTGCGTTGTCATAAAAGAGAATGGTTGACCCTCAGTTTTAAAGAATTTAACATCAGGTCTAATTTCGTATTTAGTTTTATGTATGTAATTGATTTTCTAATTTATTTTGACTATTCCTAGTTGGTATCTTTCATTATAGCGTGAAATCAGTAATTGTTATGTAACTTGAATTCTATTGTTGACTTATAAACAAATCTAAATTCTGTTATAATTGCAAACATTTGAAATATGAAATGCTAGTATTCTTAAAGTACCTATTTGGCTCTAGTTGGAAACATGTTAGCAAAGCCAGCCCTTAATTCATTCCAAAGTAATCAGCAGTTTTGACTAAAGTATTACTTGCATAACTATATATGTTAATTTCATGATTTAAACAAATAATTTGGCTTAACTCTTGTAGGAGAAGAAACTACTAAAAAGATGGAATTTTTGGATGTATTCAGTTAACTGATACGATTAAATTTTAATTTAAATTTCTGTAAATTGAACTTTGAACAATTTGTAGTTTCAGTACCTATTATTGTGGTGATATATAAGGGTCACAAGACAGTCAGTCCACAGCTGAGTTTCAGACAAAGAACCTGTGTTCATTAGAACAACAACGATGCATCAACTTCATAGTGATATAAGTGGTACACCAATAGGCTATGTGTTAAAGCAATGACAGTGTCTGTTCCATATGTACCCGATTATTCCAAAAGAATTGTAGATTATGTGGTTATGTTTTTAGTGCATGTAGATGTTCAACAGTAAACTATGGTAGCAGTATGTGGATGTTTGCCTCGAAACTATTAATGAGGCTTATGGGAAGTTATGCACTGGCCACATATAACTGTGATTTATTGGGGGGGGGGGGGGGGGTGAAAAGTGAAAGTAAAAGACTGAGAAACACAACTGTCGGCTACATCATTTACAGTAGACAGTACTGCACATCCACCCCCTATTTTTTCAGCCAGTATGTCGACACCAAGGACAACAAATGAAGAAACAAAGTAGGCAAACCTCTACAAAATGGCAGTTTACTTGCAGCACAGTATAGACTATGTTGACAAATGATTTGACTTTGAAGAAAGTGTCTACAGAACTTTAAAACCATTTTCATTAACAGTGAAACAGAGCTCATTATCAGAAGTGATTTCTTGATATCAGGATTTGATGTGTGCAATTAAACAACTTTCTCAAGGAAGAAGAGAAGAACTTTTTAAGGTGAAATCTGATTAGTGGAAGAAATTTTTTTCATTGTTATGAAAACTATGACAACTTCTTCAAAGTTTTCTGTTTTACTTTTTCTGTACCTATGTGCAATGCTGCAGACGAAGGATGAGTTTTCAGCCTGATGGTAAACACTTGGTGAGCTGAGAGAAACCCTTTCCCAGCAGCAACATTAGAAGCTGAAATAATAATGAAGATGGTTTAGTGATTTACATGTCTGCAGTTTTGTAGCTATCTTGATCAGGAAGAAGAGAAGATTCTATGAAGGAGATTGAAAAGTGGGCAGAAATCTCAATAAGGTAAAAAACAGTCATTTGTTATATTGTATTTTGAATTTTAGCCTGTGTGTGTTTAGTCTAGGTTTTTTTAAAAAAATCCCAATTGTGCTGAGAAAAAACTTAGTACAGACCAGAGTCACCAAAACAGCTGCCTTCTAATCAGGCAGTGCACAGCCCTTTTGCATTTTCTTGGGGGTGCCTACGAGCCCTAACTTTTATGCTGTAATCACGTTGTTGACTCCAGGCTACCACTGCAAGATAGTTTGTCTCACAGTACTGGTTCTCTTTTTAAATGATGTCACTGTGGTGTACACCAAATTGACAGGCAACTTACATGCTGCCAACTGTCCTACCATAGACTGACAATGTGGATAATAAGCCTGAAACGATCCTTCAGAGCATGTTTACAGACTAAACAGTGCACACAGTTGAAGATTATAGGCAATCTGCCTCACTGTGACTTCTGTTCAGTAGTAGTCTATGATAAATATTCTGATTCCATTCATTTTCCAACAATATTTTTTTCCAAAACTGCAAACCTGCTGTTCAAAAATGTAAGCCTTTTGGATTGATATTTTGTTTGCAAAGATTTGTTTGAAATGTCTTTCTTTTTCTTTAATAATGTTATTCATCAACTACATTATAAATTTCATTTTATTTTCAACTGTAAAATGTCATGTGTCTCACATTTTGAAAGATTTCATTATGAAAAATGCATCATGCACTTCTCTATCAAATAATAACTGTTATAATTTTTTTGTAAACACCAGAACAGTTCCTGAAGTTAATATTGCAAAAATGTGCCTTTGATGCTTTGCATAAGTGAGTTTTGCTATCTTTGTTTAGGTTCTCAATAGTTTTAGTAAGGTTACTGAAGGAGAATAGTTGTGTTGTACCAAGTCTTGGACTTGATGTTACATGGAAGAAAGTGCAGTTTTATCTTTTTAGCCAGTTGCCAAAGCTTTAAAAAAATGAAGTTGATTACATTTGGAGAATTGGACTTAGCAAAAACCACAGTGTTCTTTATCTGCAAGTCAAGATATTAACTGAAACTATATGACTTAAAGCCCACAATGAATTGTACTACTAAATATATTTGGATAGTGAGCTGAGCCACAAAGTACTTCAAATCATGTAGATGATTGTCAATATTGTTTTCTAGGTTATGGAACTCTATCCTACAGTGCCATTTCCCAATGTTACACTTCAGACAGTTCTGACAAAGAAATATTATAGCTTTATTGAAATGATGAAATTAATCTCTTGTTGTTTGGAGTGAGGGACAGGAATCTTAGAAGACACAGGAATTAATGTTCAGAGAGAAGAAATAAAGCTTTTGAGACTAGCTGATGATATCAGAGGCAGCAAAGGACTTGGAAGATAAGTTGAATGGAATCATATCCTACCTAGAATTTCCACTGGTTGTTTTAAAAATGGTAAAATCCACCATATTGTCACCTGCCAGGTGGTGTAATTTGATGCAGCATGGAGGGGCAACTGGTCAGCACACTTCTTTCCTGGTCTTTGTGGGATTTTTTGACCATGGAGCCACTACTAATTGTTCAAGCGGCTCCTCAGCTAGCCTCACAAGACTGTACCAGTTGCCCCACACCATTGAAAAATCCCTGGCAGTACCAGCAATTGAACCCAGGTCCTTAGAACAGCAGTTAGCCGTACTGACCATTCAACTAAGGAGGCAGACAATCGAATGGATAGTGTGTTAAAGAGCAGTTCTAAGATGAACATATGCAAAAATAAGACAAGTATAATGGAATGTAGTCAAGTTGAATCAGGAGATGCTGAGGGAATTACAAGGGATGATCAAAAAGTTTCCATTTACAAGTTGTACAAGGCGGGGTTGAAAAGTTTATACCCTAACAAATAAAGAATGACAGGAATTTCATAACACCAATTTATTTTTCTATATTATACTTGTGTACACTAATACACTTGCAGGCATGCTCAGATGACTTCTGCAAACCGTTCAAATAAAAGGTCTTTGATTTCAAGTCCAATGAAGCATAAATCACTGCATCATCATTGTCAAATCATCATCCTTTGAGGTATTTTTGTACGTTTGGGGAAAGAAAAAAGCCTGACCGAGTCAAATCTGAAGAATGTGGCAGGTGACATAGGAATTCGAACCTGCAGTCACGCAGAGTATCCAGTGTTGCCAGGGCTTTGTGCACCGGTGCATTGTCCTGATGCTAAAGAGCTCAGTGAGCCAATTTTCTGCACATATTTCTCTCTTCTCTCAAATGGTGCAGGAGGGTGCAATAGTACAATGCATTGATAGTTGTGACCTTTAGCAAGTAATCCACTGCAATTACCGCTTTTGCACCACGAAGACCAATGACATCACTGTACCAGCTGATTTTTTGCACACAGAATTTTTTTTTTTGGTGTAGAGGGTGAATGATGTTTTCATTGCTGTGACTCTTGTTTTGTCTCAGGATCACAGCAGTCAATTGACATTTTGTCCATTGTGACATACCTTGCAAGAAAGCCATCTTCATCCACTTTCAATTGGTGGACAATTTCTTCACAACACTGCATGTGTTCTCGTATCTGATCTACACTCGAGTCTGTCTTGACCCACCGAGATCAAACTTTCAGCATTCCCAAAATATCCACAACAGTGTCATGAGCACACCCATGGGAGATTTCAAATGTAGTTTCAATGTTGTTTGATGATCCTGCAAAATCGTATCATGAATTGCAATCACTGTTTCGTCAGTGGTAGGCCTTCCATTCCTTGGCACATCTTTCACACTCATTCTTCCATGTCTGTAGTCAGACACCCAGTTTTTCACTGTTGCACAAGACTGAGCACTGTCCTTAAGTGTATTCCGCTTGTCCTCCGATATTTCCTCGGACATCATTTCCTTCAAATGAAGGTATTCAGTCACTACACAGTTCTTGATTCTCCCAATATTCACCACTTTGCTTACACTACAGTATACAATACATCTTAATTGCCAAGCTAATGAAGCTGGAGCTGTTATATTTGACTTGCGTACCCATAAAGGATCACCATAAAAGTAGGTGGTGGTGTTTGTGTGAGACATTACAGTAACAATCTAGGGCTAGAAGGTTTTTGACCACCCCTCATATGCCAATCAGGCAAAATTATGATGAGAACTGAGGCAATCATCCTACCTGTGCACCATGTTGAAGATGAAGAGGCCCATTTGGTAGAACATCATGTCCTTTGTGAAGAAGTCTGTCACTGCCTGTTGCACACCCTCTTCCAACAGGAGTCACTGACCCTTCAAGGCCTTTCTAAGGGACCAAAGGCATGATAAGCATACAGGTAGAGATCAAGACTGTAGGATGGCTATTCAAGTGTCTCCGACTTAAGCTGGTGTCTGTGATATGGCATTCACAATATGTGGAAGAATATTATCCAACTTCATGCACCATTCCACAACAGTGGTTTTCAACAGCTGTGCTGCTCCATACACATTCTTCAATCCATGATGGATGTCTACCAGTGTTTGTCCGTCCTGTTTGGACATATTTGGTAATAACATTGCCATAGTTCACATTTCTGCATGCACTTCAGAAAGGCATGAATGCCACACATTTCCTACATGTCAGTGCTCCTATAATCAGGCTGGAGTTATGCTATGTTGCTTTTACTCTGCGGCAACGCCCTCAAATGGAAACTTTTTGAATGTCCATTATATATTAAGAAATGAAACACTAAAGATGAGTTTTGTTATTTGGATAGCAAAATAATTGATGATGGCTGACACAGAGAGGATATAAAATGCAGACTGGGCTGTCTGAAGGACAGAATATCTGAAAAAGAGGAATATGTTAAGAGTGGATATAAATTTAAATGTTAGGGAGTCTTTTTCTGGAGGTATCTGTCTGAAGTGTAGCCTTGCTCTGAAATGAGACATGAACGACAAGCATTCAAGCTAGAAAAGGATAGAAGCTTTGGAAATGTGGCTCTAGAGAAAAATTTTGATGATTATGGGGATAAAACATAAAGGTAAACTCTGTCCATTGGTACTGGCCGACCACCGTGTCATCTTCTGCCAATGACGTCCAGCACACCACTCTCCTGCATGTGTGAGTTTTCTTGACCTTGAGCCCTACTTGCTTGAGCAGCTCCTCAGTTGTGCATTCACTCTTGTGATGCCACTATTCCATTCCTCTCACCAAGGAAAAATCCCTGGCAGTACCAGGAATGTAAAGCTGGGTCCTCCTCATGATAGGCAGCAGCAGTGAGCACTAAGTTACAGAGGTGGTCCATAAGTGGATAGATGATTATGACTGGTACTAGATACCCTCTGCAATGCATCTAAAGGTAGCTTATGGAATAATTATGTTGTTGTAGATCAAATTATTGAGGAGGTGGTACCGAATAAAATTGAGGAGAAGAGAAATTTTCAGCACAACTTGACTAAAAGAAGGAATTGGTTGATAAGGCATACCCTGACGCATAAAGGAATCATCAGTTTGGTATTGGTGTGATTTGTGTGTGTGTGTGTGTGTGTGTGGGGAGGGGGGGGGGGGCGGAGGGGAGGAAAAATTGTTGGGGGAGAGCAAGGGGTGAATACAGTAAGCTGGTTCAAATGGATGTAGGCTTCCATATGACTAGCATAGAGAGCTGCATCAAACCAGTCTCTGGACTGAAGACAACAGCAGCAGCAACAACAACAACAACAAAGAGCTGGCTGTATGTAGGAATTTTCTGTGGTCAGGAGAGCATTGAGAAAGGATCTTCCGATAAAGAAAACTGCAAACACTATATATGAATGTGGTGTAAAATGTTTTTTGAGCTGTTTATGAAGCTAGGAAATACGCCAAAGAAATCTTATCAGTTCTTTTGGTATGGAAAACCTGTGGAGGATGATTAAACTGCCCCTACCCATGGGTTTTATGCAACTTGCAGTGCCTACAAAAGTCACGCACAAGATTTTCATTTCTCTCATTCACCACATGCAAATTAATAGTTCTATATAAAAAATGAACAGTATATTTTTTGCAGGAAATTTAATGTGGTCAAAATTTTTGGGGGGATACATTTTTGATAGTGGCCATAGTTTTTGAATTATCCAAAAAGAAGTACAGAAATGATATTCAATTGCAGCAGAACACAATGATTAGATTGAGAATTTCACACCTTTTGTTTTGAATAGTGTGATAGAATTCTGTGGGTGTTTTGCAGTATCATAGCACATTTGTGGTTTCAGATCTGAGAAGTAATTCAACAAGCAGAATGTCTTGTTGGTCCTAGAATCCACTTCACCTGAAATTTATTTATTTATTTATTTTTTTTTTTGGTGGGGGGGGGGGGGGGGGGGGTTGTTGATGGGGGGTGGAGGGAGGGGGAGGAGTCTGAGTTCCTCCACTCCATAGACTGTTGTTTTGATTTTGGAGTGTCATGAAAAACCCAAATTTCGTCACCAGTCATGATCTATTTAAGAATTCATCTTCCTCAGTACTAAATGTCAAAACTGCCAAGGTACATAATTTTATAGACATTATAAGCATTTTTGGAACACTGTTCACAAAAATTTAAGCAATTTCTGACCAATTCACGCAAAACAGTTTTTGAAATTTATGGAAATGCATTCTCATTGTGAACCATCTGTTTTCAAAAATTTTCTAATTCATTTTCTCACCCAGACCATCAGTGACAACAGAAGGCTGCCCAATACATGCTTCATCATGAATGCTTGTTAATCCATAATTCAATTGTCTCATCCACTTTCTCACCATTCCATCAATCATTACATTTTTCACCATAAATATCTACAAGTTGATGAATTTCAGCTGGCTTAATGTTATGTGTGTTGAAACACAACATAACAGAGTGCACTTCACAGTCAGTGGGCTCAGAGATTGTCTTAAACGTTTTGAATTATCACTAACAAATATAAACACAACAAAATTCAGCTCCAGTATTGACTGTGGAAAGACAATGAACCAGAGAAATGAGTGTGAACCTGTAACACAAGTGCTGCAGTGGCAGTAGAATGATTCAGTACCTACTTTCAGGATACACCTGATACTTTGAACTTCAATGGAAGTGCCAATCACCCGTTAATGTTAATTTTTGCTTATGGTGAAAACTACATTTCAACAGTGTGGGTAGGTGTTGAGGGAGGTTATTTAACAGTTGAACTATCTTTCTTTTGTTTATTTCTCTCTAGTCATGACAGGTAGGGTGATTCAATGATATAGGTACTCCAGCTCTTCTGTCCTGTACAACTACTTGCTTTTACACTGAGAGTGTTAATCTCAGGCCTTCTTGAACTTAAAGCTGGTTCATTAGAAATGAAGTTGCTCCTAAAATATTATGTACAGTGCGTGTAAAAAAAAAAAAAGACCTACATTTACAAAGTATTTGTGGGCTGAGAGGAGATAGGGATACACTTCCTTAAATAACACATATATCACTGGTGTGCACCATGTTCCTGATATGGATCCATTGAAGTTTCGATGCTAGTAATGCTCAAGAGATGGTGTGACTATTGTTTTAGGGGCGTTTCTGAAAATTTTGTCTGTCCACATTATGGCACAACTGGAGTGTGCTTGCTCATGATTCTCTCGCATGCTCAAAACAGCCAAGTGTGAATAAAGGCTGCAGATTTAACTGAACTGGTAACCAGGTCTTCTGCAGTGCTTCATACTTCGTCTCCCCCTATAAAAAAGAAATCTATAGGCAGTCACACAAAAAAGCTTCTTTGTACCTCTCCTAAACACTCAAGAATTGTGTGTATGTAGTTTCTTTTGTTTTAGGTACTCCCTGTTATGAAAAGAGCTCTCCTGGTCTAAAGAGTTCTCACCAATACCTACATTGTTTAGATGCTGTTAATGTGCACACAGATGTCTGATTGTTCCACCAAAACATTTGCAGTATAAAGCCAATACTTGCTTGTAACTTAAAAATGTACACAGCTCAAAGGGAGGTAGCATTGAACATGTCTGTAGATTTAACCTTAAAATACCCTACATGTGCCTCCTGGGTGGTGCTAATTGACTAACAGTGATTACAGGCAGCCGGACTATCCACAGGATCTCCTGGCAATGACATATCAACTAAACAGCAGAAACAGTTCGTTTCAGAGCTCATTAACAAGAAACATTGGACCAACTATCAGACTCCTTCAACTGAATATCAAAAGAATTAGCAGGGCAAAGTGTGACTACCCGTCAAAATTTTTGCTGGACAACAATATCAATGATGTTGCCATTCAGGAAAGTTGTGTTTCCAGTGAAGAAATATTCCAAAGCAGTAGTCTAATTCCTGGATATTCTGCACTTGGTGTAACTTACCACGAGGTGTATGGAATTGCTACGTATGTCTGTAACAACAAAAACGAAGCTTCACTGATTTCTGTAAGTGTGGAGGCAGATATATACACAGTTGTCATACAATTGCCCAGTATTACTATTATAAATTTTTACAAACCACCCAAAAGAACATGGCCCAGTTTTGTCCTACACACAGCAGAACATCCTGCAATTTACGTAAGAGACTTCAATAGCCACCACAAACTTTGGAAGTACTCTCAAAATGATGAAAATGGGAGCATGCTTGCAGAATGGGTTGAAGAGAATAATCTTCATCTAGTGTTTGATGCCAAAGATCAAGCCACTTTCAGGTCAGCTGCTTGGGACAAGGATTCAAATCCTGACTTCGTTAGCTGCAACGAAAGTGGGTTTCCCATTAACGTCACAAGGAGTGATAGATGCCTTTTTTCACAGACCTGTAATAATACAAATTGGCTGCACGGTTCCTGTCATATGATCAACCCCACATACTTGATGGAATTTCCAGAAAGCTGACTAGATGAAGTTTTCAACCAAACTGGATACCTCCATCACATAAGAGCTATCAATGCATCATTGGTGCAGTAACAGCAACAGCTAAATAGTGTATGCCAAGAGTATACCAAAAAGAATATTTTCCATGATGAAACTGAAACACTGTACCAACACTTGCAGCAAAGTGGTGCTACGGAATTTGGACATGTCTCGGAGGCAGAAACAGTGAAAAACATGGACTTTACCCACTTGAGTAGGAAAGCATGGATTCTTCTGAGAAAACTGTGAGGAAGTGCCCCAGGATTCCAAAGTAACATCAGACCAAATTGCTTCCCATATCATTACTACCTCAAGAGTGCCTCCTCACAAGAAACATATCAGACGACAGCTTCAGGACCTGAAAAAGAAGGCATCTCCTTCATCTGAGTATACCCATCCCTTCACAGTTTCAGACACTGACTCTGGATTAAAGAACCTCAAACCTCTTAAGGTACCTGGATTCGATGCTATCCATCCAGAATTCCTGATCCACAGGGGAGGAAAAGCTAAGAAATGGCTGGCAGAAATCTTCACAGACTGGTCTACTTCCATTGGAGTTTAAAAAGGCATAGATAATATCTGTTCTGAAACCTGGAAAACCCAGCAACATGGTAGAAATCTATTGCTCCATTGCCCTACTTAGCAGCTGCTGCTACAAGCTTCTTGAAAGGCTAGTATATAACAGAATAAGTAGCGCTATCCTAGAGAATGTTCCAGTTGATCAGGCAGGCTTCAGACCACGGCGTAACTGCTGCATCTAAGTATTGCCTCTCACTCCCTTCATAGTCAGGATACCAAATGAAGCAGAAAACATCTGTGGCATTTGTTGATCTAACTGCTGCCTTCAACACTGTGTGGACGGAAGGCCTTATCTACAAATTTCTCCACACCAAATCCTGCAGAACCATGGACCGACTGATCAACAGCATGCTAAGCAATCGGAAGTTCCAGGTAATCACTGGAAACAACATAAGTAAGGAGAGGAATCTGAATAGCAGATTTCCTCAAGGATCAGTTCTCTCACCATAATTGATCTACCTGACTCTTTGTCCAGAAAATACTGCTATGCTGTA
Source organism: Schistocerca americana (assembly GCF_021461395.2). NCBI lineage: Eukaryota > Metazoa > Arthropoda > Insecta > Orthoptera > Acrididae > Schistocerca > Schistocerca americana. The sequence goes on along the minus strand of NC_060125.1, from coordinate 524,904,629 downwards.
TGACACTAGGAAATGAAGACAACAGAAGAGATTCTAACCAATGACCTGTCTGCATTAGATAATTACTTCAAAATCTGGAGACTCCAACCCAGTGTGAGTAAAACAAAAGTGTGTTGCTTCCATTTAAATAATCGGTTGGCAAACATGAAACTGGAAGGAAGTTTCAGAGACAGAATTCTTCATCATAATTGGAACCCAAAATACCTTTTTGTCATCCTGGACCATACACTATGCTTCAAACACCACCTTCTTAACTTAGCTCAAAAGTTGAAGACTCAAAACAACATCCTCCATAAGCTATGCAGAACTACCGGGGTATCTTCAGCAACCACCCTGTGATCATCAGCTCTGGGCTTGGTGTACTCAAGTGCTATGTATTGTGCACCTGTCTGGATGAACAGTCATCATACAAGGCTTGTTGACACCAAGCTGAATACAACAAAGCGCATAATATCTGGTGCCATCAGATCTACCCCAGTTTATTGGCTTCCACTGTTAACTGATGTAATGCCTCCTTATCTATGCAGATGTACTGCCCTTATGAGAGAATTCCACAGAATCTCCAGGAATTCTAACCTACATGTGCACAGCGACCTGCCACTTCTAAATCGTAAGAGACTGAAATCACACCATCCATCTCTGTGTGATGCTGCTGACATGGCTGCTAAGGATTTCAAACCTGTTGAAGAATGAAAAGGTCTGTGGGAAGCAGTGACAGATGTGCACCCGCATAGCACCTCCTCAGGTGCTAAACTTCCAAGTGGATTCGACCTACCACAGAAGACCTGGACTACTGTCAACATAATCCGTACCGGCCATGGCCTATGCAGGGATACTCTCTTTAAGTGGAAGAAGCTGCTTACTCCAGCCTATGGCTGCGGGGCTTCATACCTGACTGTTCACGACATTGTCAGTGAATGCAGGATTCGAGCCTATCACAGTGCCAAAGAGAACTTCCTGCTAGTAACTCCAGATACAGTGTGCTGGATTGAAGGACTGGATATTCAGGTGTAAAGTCAAACTTAAGTTTCTTGTGTGTCAATTTGTACATATACATATGTAATTTACTTTCATGATACGTCTGTGTTAGCTATACGCTAAATAAATAAAGATAGTACAACTCCAACTCTGTGGAATTATCATGTCTATCAAACTATGGAAAATCCAGGCTGGTATGTAACAATATGAGAGAAGGAAAGTTGCCACTCACCATATAGCGGAGGTGCTGAGTCGTGATAGGCACAATAAAAAGATTCACACAATCGCGACTCAGCACTTCTGCTATATGGTGAGTAGCAACTTTCCTTCTCTTGTAGAATTACCATGGCTTTCATGCAGTACAACATATTTAACAGTGCGATTAAATATTCCTTTAACTGATATTTAGTGATGAGACTTCTTGGACAAGCTACAAAGTAATTACTTCATGCTGTACAGAAAAACCAAATAGTCTGAACAACCTCACTGTTAACATTTATCATGTACATAATAGGTAATGAGAACAAAGGAACCAACAAAATTAAGTTGAAAATTAGCATTTTGTTTAATTCATCTATCTTTTACTGAAAAAACAGTGCACTTCAACCATAAATGTTTCGTATTCATGTTACAATATTAACAAACACTGCATTATAATTTGTGACCATACATAATAATATATTTTCTCTGAAAGTGTTTAGCATTAAACTTGTAACAAGAAACATTATGTCCTGTCTTGTTGAGTAGTCTTTGCTTTACTTTTTTAATTATTTGGAACACTATTTAGCGTGCACCTCTATACTTAAAATTAAAGTACTATTACGCATGTTGAGCAATAAAAATAACTTTTATCAACTTACAGAAACAGTTAGGTCACTTGACAGTTGTCTATATCTACCTGTAGTCTATCACTGCCATGTAGTGTTCAAATCATAGGCTAGGTGGAAGACTCACTGGACGAAAAATTGTTTGAACTTCATACATACATACATACACACATGGGTGAAAAGCAGTTCTGCTGGTGTCAAAAAACTTTATTTTGCGCTTCTGTTCCAAATGACAACTTAAATGAAACTTCACACCTACGGTAATTTCACCAATAAGGTTGGGTACAAATGGAATGTAATATTCTGACCTGAATAACTCTTCAACCAGTGGAGCTACATAATATGTGCTACAGCTTTTATATACGAACACTAACACTAGTCATGTTTCTATTGTAAACAATAATTACGTCCAATACATTTGAAATTGTATGGCTACAGGAAGCAACACTATAACCAGAATGTACTGCTCGTTGAAAGTGAAAAGTCATCAAAATACTTGTAGTACACACTGAAATATTTTACATCCATTCTCCCTTGCTGCAATAATGCTAAGACTCATAGCCAAAGGCAATTGCATATTGTTGTGGGTCACTAGAATAGCTAATAAATACAACTGAATAATATATCTATTCATTTGAGTTTGTTTCACTAAGATCCAGATTATATTGTCACAGTGGATACAGTAACTTACATTCCCTTGTTCTCACATTAACGGATTACATTTTTTTTTTTTTTATTTTTCCTTTTCAATTTTCCCAATTGATGTAAGTGTTCCTTGTAACTCGTTCATGTTCGTTGTTATTGGCAATAATGTCATAATAGCTAATGAAGTTATGAGCTAGTGATTATCATGTTTGACGACAACACAATCCAACAAAACTCAAAGGTTACAAACTCTGTTGGTAAACAAGTCAATGCATCCTGTGCCACCATTTAAAAAAAAAGTTCTTCAAATTTTGTTTACATTCAGTGCTACTCATTTTGTTCTAAGACTTGTGTGGAGTATAAATAACCACTAGTGCATCTGTAAGCCTTATCAGTTTCAACATTAAAACTGTACCATGCAGAACGGCATTTCTCTGTCCAATTGGAAGTAATGTTCCAGTGTTCAGAGCATTTGCCTCAATTTGATCCCATAGATTGCCACTTAACTGATGTGGAATCTAATAAATTAAGAATTTGAAATATATACAAACTGAATACTGTTGAACAACACATATGTACATTTCAACACAGCATTACAATTGAAAATATTGACAGATATGTTGTGACTGACAATTCGTAATTTTTCACAAACACCACTTTTATTGATGTAAGTTCACAAGGTTGATGACTGAACAACAAACAAAAGATAACAATAACAATGCCAGGAAAAGTCTCCTAATTCAGGCAAACAAAAGTTCACTTCTAATTTTCCACAAAGGTTTGTGGCAACACACACACCAGTGTGAACCGAACTTCAGGGCTGGTTCTAGCCCCTAAATAGCTGTATCCAGCCAATCAGGTTTTGACGTAGTGATACTTCCTGCAGGCTGTGGTTGGAGCTTCTAACAATACCACCACTTGCAAAGTAGATTAGAAATTAGATTAATAATATTGCTCACACAGCATATGTTTGCTTTATCAGGCAACAGCTAAGTTACTGATTGTGGATGGTATTGTCAGAATAGAAATAATGAGATCACTGTAAAAAAAGTCATTAATTGGGAACTTATCTTGAATGGATTCCCACGTAGATTTCGTCGAAGTCATTATGGCTCATCTTGTTGATTCTAGGGTGATTCCACTTTGACTGCTAGAAGGTCCAGATCTGTATTTTAGCAATATCTGAAGACCTAACAAATGTGTTTTTCAGGAAATTCTTAATGATCAAACAATCCCAAATCAGAACAATGGCATCGTAGAAATAATAATTTGTGTCTTGGTGTTCAGGATCCACATTTTTAATAAACTTCTTGTACATTCAAATATACTTCTTCTTAATTGTCACATCATCAAGAAAACAGTTTTGTATCAATCTTCATATATTTAATTTCCACTTTAACCAAACACAAGACTTGACTGTTCTTCTACTAAGTGAAATAACAACTTAACATCTGTAAAGTGAAACAAAGACTGCTCTGTGCGCATTCATGCCAAAACGATTACAAGTAAGTCAAAGATTATGACAGTCTCACAGAAATGCATACACACAAGAACCATATCACTGTAATACATCACTACATCTACATCTACATCCATACTCCGCAAGTCACCTGACGGTGTGTGGCGGAGGGTACCCTGAGTACCTCTATCGGTTCTCCCTTCTATTCCAGTCTCGTATTGTTCGTGGAAAGGAGGATTGTCGGTATGCTTCTGTGTGGGCTATAATCTCTCTGATTTTATCCTCATGGTATCTTCGCGAGATATACATAGGAGGGAGCAATATACTGTTTGACTCTTCGGTGAAGGTATTTTCTCGAAACTTTAACAAAAGCCCGTACCGAGCTACTGAGCGTCTCTCCTGCAGAGTCTTCCACTGGAGTTCATCTATTATCTTCGTAACACTTTCGCGATTAGTAAATGATCCTGTAACGAAGCGCGCTGCTCTCTGTTGGATCTTCTCTATCTCTTCTATCAACCCTATATGGCACGGATCCCACACTGTTGAGCAGTATTCAAGCAGTGGGTGATCAAGCGTACTGTAACCTATTTCCTTTGTTTCCAGATTGCATTTCCTTAGGATTCTTCCAATGAATCTCAGTCTGGCATCTGCTTTACCGACAATCAACTTTATATGATCATTCCATTTTAAATCACTCCTAATGCGTACTCCCAGATAATTTATGGAATTAACTGCTTTCAGTTGCTGACCTGCTATTTTGTAGCTAAATTATAAGGGAACTATCTTTCTATGTATTCACAGCACATTAAACTAGTCTACATTGAGATTCAATTGCCATTCCCTGCATCATGCGTCAATTCGCTGCAGATCCTCCTGCATTTCAGTACAATTTTCCATTGTTACAACCTCTCGATACACCACAGCATTATCCGCAAAAAGCCTCGGTGAACTTCCGATGTCATCCACAAGGTCATTTATGTACACTCCTGGAAATGGAAAAAAGAACACATTGACACCGGTGTGTCAGACCCACCATACTTGCTCCGGACACTGCGAGAGGGCTGTACAAGCAATGATCACACGCACGGCACAGCGGACACACCAGGAACCGCGGTGTTGGCCGTCGAATGGCGCTAGCTGCGCAGCATTTGTGCACCGCCGCCGTCAGTGTTAGCCAGTTTGCCGTGGCATACGGAGCTCCATCGCAGTCTTTAACACTGGTAGCATGCCGCGACAGCGTGGACGTGATCTGTATGTGCAGTTGACGGACTTTGAGCGAGGGCGTATAGTGGGCATGCGGGAGGCCGGGTGGACGTACCGCTGAATTGCTCAACACGTGGGGCGTGAGGTCTCCACAGTACATCGATGTTGTCGCCAGTGGTCGGCGGAAGGTGCACGTGCCCGTCGACCTGGGACCGGACCGCAGCGACGCACGGATGCACACCAAGACCATAGGATCCTATGCAGTGCCGTAGGGGACCGCACCGCCACTTCCCAGCAAATTAGGGACACTGTTGCTCCTGGGGTATCGGCGAGGACCATTCGCAACCGTCTCCATGAAGCTGGGCTACGGTCCCGCACACTGTTAGGCCGTCTTCCGCTCACGCCCCAACATCGTACAGCCCGCCTCCAGTGGTGTCGCGACAGGCGTGAATGGAGGGACGAATGGAGATGTGTCGTCTTTAGCGATGAGAGTCGCTTCTGCCTTGGTGCCAATGATGGTCGTATGCGTGTTTGGCGCCGTGCAGGTGAGCGCCACAATCAGGACTGCATACGACCGAGGCACACAGGGCCAACACCCGGCATCATGGTGTGGGGAGCGATCTCCTACACTGGCCGTACACCACTGGTGATCGTCGAGGGGACACTGAATAGTGCACGGTACATCCAAACCGTCATCGAACCCATCGTTCTACCATTCCTAGACCGGCAAGGGAACTTGCTGTTCCAACAGGACAATGCACGTCCGCATGTATCCCGTGCCACCCAACGTGCTCTAGAAGGTGTAAGTCAACTACCCTGGCCAGCATGATCTCCGGATCTGTCCCCCACTGAGCATGTTTGGGACTGGATGAAGCGTCGTCTCACGTGGTCTGCACGTCCAGCACGAACGCTGGTCCAACTGAGGCGCCAGGTGGAAATGGCATGGCAAGCCATTCTACAGGACTACATCCAGCATCTCTACGATCGTCTCCATGGGAGAATAGCAGCCTGCATTGCTGCGAAAGGTGGATATGCACAGTACTAGTGCCGACATCGTGCATGCTCTGTTGCCTGTGTCTATGTGCCTGTGGTTCTGTCAGTGTGATCATGTGATGTATCTGACCCCAGGAATGTGTCAATAAAGTTTCCCCTTCCTGGGACAATGAATTCACGGTGTTCTTATTTCAATTTCCAGGAGTGTATATTGTGAATAGCAACGGTCCTATGACACTCCCCTGCGGCACACCTGAAATCACTCTTACTTCGGAAGACTTCTCTCCATTGAGAATGACATGCTGCGTTCTGTTATCTAGGAACTCTTCAATCCAGTCACACAATTGGTCTGATAGTCCATATGCTCTTACTTTGTTCATTAAATGACTGTGGGGAACTGTATCAAACGCCTTGTGGAAGTCAAGAAACACGGCATCTACCTGTGAACCCACGTCTATGGCCCTCTGAGTCTCGTGGACGAATAGCGCGAGCTGGGTTTCACATGACCGTCTTTTTTGAAATCCATGCTGAGTCCTACAGAGTAGATTTCTAGTCTCCAGAAAAGTAATTTTGCTCGAACATAGTACGTGTTCCAAAATTCTACAACTGATCGACGTTAGAGATATAGGTCTATAGTTCTGCACATCTGTTCGATGTCCCTTCTTGAAAACGGGGATGACCTGTGCCCTTTTCCAATCCTTTGGAGTGCTACGCTCTTCTAGAGACCTACGGTACACCACTGCAAGAAGTAGGGCACGTTCCTTCGCGTACTCTGTGTAAAATCGAACTGGTATCCCATCAGGTCCAGCGGCCTTTCCTCTTTTGATCGATTTTAATTGTTTCTCTATCCCTCTTTCATCTATTTCGATATCTACCATTTTGTCATCTGTGCGACAATCTAGAGAAGGAACTACAGTGCAGTCTTCCTCTGTGAAACAGCTTTGGAAAAAGACATTTGGTATTTTGGCCTTTAGTCTGTCATCCTCTGTTTCAGTACCATTTTGGTCACAGAGTGTCCAGACATTTTGTTTCGATCCACCTACCGCTTTGACATAAGACCAGAATTTCTTAGGATTTTCTGCCAAGTCAGTACATAGAACTTTACTTTCGAATTCACTGAATGCCTCTCGCATAGCCCTCCTCACACTACATTTCGCTTCGCGTAATTTTTGTTTGTCTGCAAGGCTTTGGCTATGTTTATGGTTGCTGTGAAGTTCCCTTTGCTTCCGCAGCAGTTTCCTAACAACTATATACATTGGAGTACCTATACATTAATAAAACCAAATGTGAATATTGTCACAAAAATATGTCTGTTACTTCGCAAAAAAGTAGTTCGATATTACTGGTATCGAGAACTGGGGTTGGAGTGCCATAATGGTCACGTAAATAAAGAACCATTACAACACCCCCCCCCCCCCCCCCCCAGTTCCATGAACAAGCTGCATGGGATTGGGTGTCCCAAAAAACAAAGTTATTAAAAGAAATTATTCTCTAATTGATAATAAGTTCCAATAAGTATTATGAAAATAATGATTTCTGAAAATGTTCAGTGTACCTACAAAACTATTCAATGACCATTACATGCACAAAAAAAACGTCAGAAATGCTTATAGTACATCAATTTAGGTCAGTCTGTCATTCAATAATCCACAGTATTTTGCATGTAAGACAGTCAAGAAATTATTCATTTTTAATCCTTTCCTCACAAATCGAGTTCTTTATATTTCTCTCCCAACATAATTGTTTGAATATACATACGTCCAGTCCTTTAAAAGCATGACACACTATCCGTTTCACCACTATCAATCTTGCTCTCTTGGTCAAGTCTCTCCGCGATAGGTAGGTCCATAAATCCTTCCTTTCATATAGTTCCTTTTTCTGCTAGTGTGTTATATTGGTTACTCAAGCAGTTAGTCTCATTCACTTAAAGACAGAGTCTCAGTTTCTCTGCCCTCTCATTATTAATTCTCATCAGCAATATGTGACAAAATTTGAACAACTGTGTCACTCTTATGTTCCCGTCACTCACAGTCTCTTCATTATGTCACAGTGCAAGTATTTAAAAATCATTTCAAAACACTAAGGTACACACAAAAATATCAATGTCAGAATGTTCATACATGTTCAGCAAAAATGTTGAATACCTAACATGTATAAATTACAATTAACATGGTACATGCCCTAACACACACAAAAATACAAATGTTAGAATGCTCTTGTATGCCTAGCAAGGCTGTCCAATGGCTAACATATGCAAACTATAACTGGCATGGTAAGATTCACAGCACACAAAGAAATTATAAATATCAAATGTCTTCTTATGTCTAAGCAAATGTTCAATGAATGGTATGTATAAAATTACAACTGGTATATTACATGTCATAGCACATAGGTAAATCAAAATGTGAAAATAGGTATCTCTATACAACAAATGATTCATTAAGCAATAAGCACACAAAATAATCGTTGTTCTATATCTCCTTCAAACAGTAAGTAAATTTCATAATTATATGTAGTCCTCACAGCACATACTGTACATAAAGCAAAATATGAAAACAAGCATCCTCACATGATGATTAGTCCAATAAATGACAAGTGCCCAGTACAAAACACATTCTGCATCTCCTCCTAACAGTAGATAAATTGTATAACAATATACAGACTTCATGACATAAGGCATTGCATAAATTCCATAAAGAATGCGTGGTGTGAAAAATCTTCCTTGTGTTTTAGGTTATTGAATTAGCAAGTTTCGTATTAGGTCTCTGAATTACATGGTTTCAGCTCAGTTACATTTCACAATCCGAATAATTTTCTAGCCTTTGGGTAAATTAATCTACAAGCATTGGGATGAGGGTTTTCTTTTACCTCAAATGGCCCTATATAAATGTCAGAAAATTTCTTCAGTTCTGAGGTCATAAGTTTAGATTTCTCCTTCATCTTAACCAAAACCAAATCCCCAACATTAAAATGAGAAAACCTACCCTTATCATCATGTCTTTTCTTTCTGTATTCTCCCTGTTTTTTCATGGTTTCTTTTACAATTTGTTGTCTTTCCTGAGGTGATAAAATTTGACATGTTGCAAATCCTGTGTGTTCGGAAAGAAAACTATCAGGTCTTTTGTTAAACATAATTTCAAATGGTGAAAAGCCAGTGGATGTGTGTTGTAAACTACTCATAATGTCTTCAAAGTTGTTCACATACTCAATCCAATTTACATGATTTTTACTACAGTATGTTCTACAAAGGCACCCTATCCCTCTCATGTATCTCTCTGCTGGATTACTGGACAGATGATAAACTGAAATCAAAATGTGCTTTATATTTGCGTTTTCGACAAAATCTCTCCAAACTTTCGATGTGAATTGTGATCCGTTATCAGACAAGATGGTTTGGGGTGTACCTACCTTTTTGAAATATTCATTTGTTGTCTTAGATGTAATTTGTTTACTCGTGGCTTTCCTCAAAGGATATAATTTGATAAATTTTTAGAATACGTCAACAATCGCAAAAATGTAGCAGTAACCTCCTTTCGACTTGGGGAGGGGTCCGTAGATGTCACAAGCTGTTAGCTCTAAATTTTCGCTGGGCAAAATGTTTTGCATCACCCTTCTGCGTGTCTGATTACTTACTTTTACTCTTTAACAATGGTCACAGGCTGCTACGTTTTTCTTCATTCTTCTGGCAATATTATAAAAATAGATGTTTTCCTGAATCTTTTGTATGCACTTGGTAGAACCACAATGTCCAAAGCTTTCATGTATGTACTTCATCAATGTGTCTGTGATGCTCAGGCCAACATAATTTCCAATTGTCCAAATCAGGTCTCAGTCTCCTAAACAGAATTCCCTTGTGTACCTTGTAATACTCAGCTACCTTTGGTTTAACTCCCAAATAACTTTTTACCAGTCTCCAATTCTCATCATGATGTCGATGTCTTCTAATGTCATTACAAATTTTCAAAATTTCCCCTTCCTCATTTATCCCCTTCAAATACCTGATTTTGAAATTTCTATCATCATTTCCTGAGTTATTCTCAAAATTTAGCCCAATGGGTGACCTCGGAAGAGCATCGGCAATTACATTTTCCTTTCCCTTAATATATTTAATTTCGTAGTGAAACTGTTGCAAGAATTTTGCCCATCTGGTGTTCTACTATGATACAGCTTACAGCTTAGTGCTTTGTGGTCAGAATAAATAATTACTTTACGTCCAAGAAGCTAATTTTTAATTTTGTTGAAAGCCCAATGAATGGTCAAAAGTTCCTTTTCAGTTACAGTGTAATTCTTCTCATATTTTTGCAATACTCTACTGGTAAATGCAATGGAATGGTGTTCAACGTGATTTCAAATAACTTTTTCCTGGAATAAGTGTGCTCCTAATCCTGTGTCACTACTGTCAGTCATTAAACAGAAACATAAGGACATGTCAGATCTATATAAAATTTTGCTCTGAGAAACTCTTTCTTAATTCCATCAAATGCTTCTTCACATTTCGCAGACCAATCCCACACAGTGTTTATCTTCAATAGATCACAAAAACAAGTGGCATTCACAGCTTCAGTACTGACATACTTTCTATAAAATCCAGCAAGACCAAAAAAAGATTTTAACTGTTTTTTGTTTTTTGGGACAGCAAAATTCTCTATTTCTTCATTCTTCTCTTTGTCAGGTTCAATCCCTTTTTCTGAAATAATGTGCCCCAAAAATTTCAATTCACTTACTTCAAATTTACGTTTTTCTAATTTCAAAGTAATCCCCCCGCCCCCCTCCCTCAATTTTGTACATACCTGTGTTAACAATTCAAAATGTTCTTCCCACGTTTTTCCCGAAATCAAAATATCATCTACATACACAGTAATGAGATTTTCACTCTGCAGCAGAGTGTGCACTGATATGAAACTTCCTGGCAGATTAAAACTGTGTGCCCGACCGAGACTCGAACTCGGGACCTTTGCCTTTCGCGGGCAAGTGCTCTACCATCTGAGCTACCGAAGCACGACTCACGCCCGGTACTCACAGCTTTGCTTCTGTCAGTATCTCGTCTCCTACCTTCCAAACTTTACAGAAGCTCTCCTGCGAATGTGAGCAGGAGAGCTTCTGTAAAGTTTGGAAGGTAGGAGACGAGATACTGGCAGAAGCAAAGCTGTGAGTACCGGGCGTGAGTCGTGCTTCGGTAGCTCAGATGGTAGAGCACTTGTCCGCGAAAGGCAAAGGTCCCGTCCCGAGTTTGAGTCTCGGTCAGGCACACAGTTTTAATCTGCCAGGAAGTTACATATACAGTAATTTTTGACAGAAACTCATCCCCCTAAACAAGATCCAGTGCTCTAATAAATTCAGCAACAGAAACAGTCAGTCCAAATGGCACAACACAGTAATGGTAACTTTTACCTCCATACAAAAATGCACTGTATTTTCCAGAAATTATTCCTAAAGAAATTTGGTGAAAGCCTGAAGTTAAATCCAAACTGCTCATGAATTTTACACATTCAAATTTATGCAAAAGTTCATCTATGTTCTCAAGGTGACCATTTTCTTTTGAAAAATTTGTTAAGGTACCTAGAGTCAAGGACAAGTCTAACACCCCCTCCTCATTTGAAAACCACCACTAAAGGATTATTGTAATCACCGTCACTCCTCTAAAAACATCTTGACATTCCCACAATAAATTTTCTAACTGTCTCTTCTGATTAATGTAAGTTGATTGCCTCATTTACTTTGCTTTTGGCTGGGTTTTCATAATTTTGACCAGTAAAATTGAGCTCAGGTTTATCCTCATGAAAGCACAAATTCTCCTCATAATTAGATTTTTCTGATGTGATTGCAATTTTGTCCACAGTGTATAATAAATAGTTGTGTACACACAGTTATATTTCTTTTGGGTTCACAAACAATTAATTTCATCTCACTCCAACTAAATGCAGCACTTACCTTTAACACCCAGTCCATGCCAAATAATATGTTTTCTTCTAAATTTGGAATTAGAAGCCAACCCTGTTCAAATTTTACATCTTCTATTTCAAATGATTAAAATACTTCACTTTTAATAACTTTGCTATGCTTTCCTGTGGCTCCTCTTATTTTTACTCCTAACACAGGTGCTTCCATAAAATTAACACTGTTCCTAATTTTGTTCCTAAATTGGACTCCCTGTATCAATGAGACATTTACCTTCCCAATTGTTAACTTTAGCTTTGATGTAAGGACATTGTAATTCACATTCTTCCACCTTTTCTTTTAATGGTTCATGTAACAAATCACCTTCAATTTCCTTAAAATTTCTCTCATTACTTTCCTGACTAGTTTTTAATAACTGTACATACGCATTAACACTTTCATAATCATTATCTACGGATACAACAGGTTGAGTATCCATACACTTTGCCACCACTGGGGATACAATGTTTTACAAATTTTAGCTAAATAGTTCCAAAATTCTTCCCTATCTTTGTTGTAATTGCAACTGCATCGTAATATTTTCGAAAACTTCTCACCTTTTCCTTCAGAATTTATGTATTGGTTTAAATACTTTACACTATTGTTTGACACAACATTACAGCTCTCAACAATCTTAGATTGATAACATTGACTTAATTTTACCTGTCCTTCAGATGCATGAATGAATGTTAACCTCCTTATTGCAAACCACACTTACCTTATTATTATGCTCACAATTATAAACATCATCACCACACAATGTCACCACTTCACTTGGAATAATCTCGACAAATACCTGATACTCATTTTTACCTTCAACCACAGCTTCACTTACCTCCAAATCATTTTCAACAACAGCTCTAGCCTTAGCATTTTCATCAAAATCAAAACCTTCTCCTTAATGCATCTTATCTACAATTACATTAAGTTTTACATCACTCTCTTTACATATTTCTCCACATTCATCCAATAATCTCTTTAAATCAGAACTGTAATGTTGTTCAGATATCTCAGTGTTACCTTGACTGCCATTTTCAACCCAATCATAGAATTCTGACAAAACAGCAATATCTTCAACTGGTTTGTTTTCATGGTTTGTTACATCATCATTTTCAAACTGATTACCTCCCCCTATTGTATCCCAAAATTTCTGACCAAAATTTAAAATGTTAACATAGTACTGGACATCACTGTTTGTTACTTGTGGTGTATATTTAGTTTGATTTTCACTGGATTTTTGATATAGCAAGTTACATTTCTCCTTCTTCCCCTGTCTGCTGCTTCCCAATTATTAGTGTAGGCCGTATTGTAATTAAATTTCCTCGCCCCAAAACTGTGGACCCTCATTGAGGTGGCCCAGAGTTTTCCTGCCTGTCTTCCCTGTTATTTGGCCTCCAATATTGATCCCCTCTGTTTTTGTCTTCCCGCCTGTTCCTATTTCCAAGGTTTCTGTCTCTGTGATTACCATTATGCTCCCTGTTATTTCCCCTGTGTTTTTCATTTCTGTTATCTCTGTTTTCCCTTCTTTCTCCATACCTATTTGAATACCACCCCCTCTGTTGGTGTTCACCATTATTAGAATTTTGCGTACTACCTCTTTCGAAAGCCCTGTCTAATTTGTCAACATATTTTAAAAATTGTTCCAAAGAATAATCAGGTCCATGAACTAAATCCCATTGTAATTTTTCAGGTAACCTTCTTTTCAGCGTGTCTGTTTGTGTCATTTCATCAAAAGGTTTATCTAAGTGTATCAGTTTTATTAATTGCTCTTTACAAAATGATTTCATGGTGCCTACTCTCCCTCTAAAAATAGGTCCATTTAAAAATTCAGATTTTATCCACCCCTGTTCTGATTCTGACTAAAATTTGTTTAAAAACTTTTTTCAAAATTTGCAAAGGTGTCCTACTTATCGAAACTTTCGATGGTACCACAAGCCACCACACTCTCGTGTATATCAGAGTGCAGGGTTTCAGACCATCCAATTCAGAAGGTAGGTGTTTCAAATACAGTGATAGAAAGAGCTGCAACTTTTTGTGACAAGAACCACTTGTATTCCAAAACTAAGCATCTAGTGATATAAAGCTGGCAGATATCAAGAAATGCAGATGTAAAAATACTGAAAAATCGGGATAAACTACTTATTGTGCTCCTTCCTCTGTATAGTGTCCAAATAGCAAAATAGGCAGGGTCCTAGGGCCCAAAAGGATAAATGAGATATTATGGACAGGCTGCCTCAGGGTCCTTGTGATGTGTAGTACACCCTGTGAAAACGGAAGTAACTACATTGGTGAATCCAGCAAAACCTTTTTTGACTGCTGTGTGGAACGCCAAAGACAGAACAATATTTTAAGAAATTAAAATCTTGACCCCTGTACTTCTACATACTGGGTTTCTGTTACTAAAGAAGCAGAAGAAATTAGAATGTGTGAGAATCACTTCAATCAGGCCAGTGGCTATATAATCTTAGTGGTGCATGGAAGTGGGTTCTCATGACTGAGAAGAGACAGATAAATAAAGTGAACTGTTTATGTTCCTTTGAAAGATGTAGTGCCACTATTGCAGACACTGATACAGTCTCTGGTAGCACAAAGTAAGGATTGTAAACTGCCATGCCAGATAGACATATGAGTAAATTCATTATCAGTTTGTCAAAACATATAACAGGTATCGACTAGTAATAAGTTTGTCCAAAACCAGTTGTCAATGATTACAAAATTAACAGGAGTGCCTACATCCATCTCAAACCTTAGATGGATTCTTGCCTCAGTGAGTAAAAAGTTCAAATGACTGCATCTGAAATCAATGAAAAAATGAATTATCTTTAAAGACATATTTTGTTCACTAGCTAGGAGATTAGGTCAGTATATGCCTAAGATGTCATTGTTCATGAGCAACACTGTGTTGATCACTAATTGTGTGAACAAAGAACAGCTCTCAAGCAAACTAAACATCAATGACCCACTGCCTACTGGAATAACAGAAGTTTCTTTATGGACTGCATCTATGGCTGCTTCTCCCAAGCAATCACTAGTTTCTTGTGGGCTGTAATGATTTAAAGCATATCATCTCACTTCAACTCACACACTTTATAATGGTAGCATTCTGCTGTGATTAGTGCATTGCTTAACGAATCAGAGAAGTAAACAACAGTTAGACAAGACATGGAACCTCTTTTCCTTTTCTCTTTTTTTATAATGCCTGCCACTCGGATTGTGTCATGTTAATAGAAACTGACAATCTGAGCACCAGCAATGGTTCAATTTTCACTTTCACAAAAAGAAATCCAGACTGTCGTGGGTTTGGTGTTCAGCAGGAGGCAAAACCTTGTTAGTGCTCTGGCTGTGAGACTCAAAAGCATTCTAAGTCCCATGCTCACACTGCCAGGTTTTGAGAGAACTGTCAGGAGGCAGCAGTGTTCTGCTTGGCAGGTTGCGCAGTTCCTGAAACACACAAAGTGTAGCAAAAATTATTATTGGGACAGTAATGCATTAAGTCAGTAGAAACTGCTGTCAGGTAGAACCACTGTACTGAACAACAAGGGGAACGTATCTATGTAAACATACAACAAGAAGCATTTCTATAAGTAATACATAATTGTGCAACATATGAGAACTATATGGACATGGGTTAAAAACCCCTTTCTTACCTGCAGGGCTTTACACTAGATTATAGCACAACAGCTGTAGATTAAGTTGATTCATTATGGATGTTTAAGATTGTTTATTCAGTGTAAATACAGAAAACTGCAACTACCCTTTTGCTTTGCAACACTCTCATTTCATTCTTTGCAGCAGAACAACAAAAGAAATAGAAAATCTAGCTGAAGAAATTAATAAATTATACCACAAAATTCAATTCACTTCACTGCAGAAATGAAACACCAGATGACATTAACAAAACTTGATATAAAAATGCTGAAATTTCCAGGAAGCCAACAATTACGAGTGTTGCCATTCATAACTCTTCTTGCTATCCAGATCAATATAAAAAGGTATTCTTTGGAAGAATGTTTAGTCACTTGCTTAATAATGCAATAGATACAAGTGAAAGATATAAAGAAACAAAAATTGTAAAATCAGCTGCCTCCAGTAATGAATACAATCTTGCTATAATAGATAAATTAAGCCAACCAATTGCTGTACAACCGCCCACAAACAGGAAGACCATCTTTGTAATAAGATGGCCTTCCTTATGGAAGATTTAATACCAAATTGCCAACATCTTTAAGTTGTATGACATAAAAATATGCTTCTTCACAAGCAACAAAATACAGAATAAAATCACCCACAGTACTGAAAGCATTAAGCAAGAATATCAAAAGTCAGGTGTGTAAAAACTCATGTCCAAACTTCTGCAATTAACAAACTGATAGAAGCACAGGAATGCGCTCTGTCTTAACATCTAGAAGAAATCCAACTTTGCAGAATGACTTATTGGGCAAGAATTGTGGAAAACAGTGTAGAAAAGAACCTTCAAATACCTAATCTTGCCAATAAAGGCAAGAAATTTTACTCCCCTCCATCCCCCCCCCCCCCTCTCTCTCTCTCTCTTGCATGATATGTCTAAATAAATAAGCCTTCTACTGTTGTTTTTCAAAGTAAAGTTCACATACACATCAACAGTTGCAAATATTAGATCTTCACTTGATTTTATTTTTGGGCATTCATGTTCAGTTTTGATTAAAGTATTTACCCATAAATTGATTTTATTATATGCAAACAAACACAATAAAATTGTCTCTGAGCAAAATATGTCATATCTTGGGGTGGGGATCTTTACTGAACAGCACATTGCAAATCATCTCAGATATGCTCAATGTTCAAATCTGGGCAGTTTGGTGGCCAGTGGAAGTGTTTCACCTTAGAAGAGTGTTCCAGGAGCCACTTTGTAGCAATTCTGGATGTGTGGAGTATGGAATTGCCCTGCTGGAATTGCCCAAGTTCATTGGGATCCACAACGGACAGGAATGGATGCAGGCGATCAGACAAGATGTTTACAGATATGTCACCTATCAGTCATACCTAGTCATATCAGGGGTCCACTATCACTCCAACTGCATGCCTCCTAGACCATTACAGAGCCTCCTCCAGCTTGAACAGTCCCCTGCTGAACATGCAGGGTCCATGGATTCATGAGGTTGTCTCCATGCCCGCACATGTCCATCTGCTTGACACAGTTTGAAACGAGACTTGTCCAACCAGGCAACATGTTTCCAGTCATCAACAATCCAATATTGGCACTGACAGGCCCAGATGAGGCATAAAGCTTTGTGTCGTGCCGTCATCAAGGGTACATGAGTGGACCTTCATCAATGAAAGCTCATATCGATGTTGTTCCATTGAATGGTTCACACGTTGACACTTGTTGATAGCCCAACATTGAAATCTGCAGCAATCTGTGGAAGGGTTGCACTTCTGTCACTTTTAACAATTCTCTTCAGTTGTTGCTGGTTCTGTTTTTGCAGGATCTTTTTTTGGCCGCAACAATGTTGGAGATTTGATGTTTTACCAGATTCCTGATATTCACTGTATGCTCATGAAATGGTCATACTTCACTGCTACCTTGGAGATGATTTGTCCCATTGCTCATATGCCCACTACAACACCACATTCAAATTCACTTAAATCTTGACAAGGTGCCATTGCAACAACGCTAACCAATCCAATATCTGTGTTGGACACTTGTCGTCTTATATAGGCATTGCTGACTGCAGTGCCATATTCCGCTTGTTTACATATCCCTGTATTTGAATATTCATACCTACGACAGTTTTGTTGGCACTTCAGAGTTTACACATATCCTGTGAAAAGAGAATGATATATTACCAACTGCCAATCACAATGGAAGCTGAGAATTACCTGCTAAGAACAAAACTACTTATACCACCACAGTAAGTACAGAATTCATTTTTGGATCAAAATTCTGTGTAAACGCACTCACAGTAACACCTAAAGGGTGTTTTATGCATGTGTGTTTTCAGGTTGTTGTGAGGGATGCATAATATCAAAAGTTCAAGGAAAGGCCCAGTGTGTGAAATCAGTCATGCAGATTAAAAGTAACTTCCAAACAAAGTACAGAAAGCAACCACCCTCACAGATGTTGACACACCACTCTACAGGAATTTTAAGCAGAAAGGAAGCATTGATGTGAAGCATCATACTACCAGCCACTAATAAGTGAAGCTGATACAGTATGAATACAGCTAACGTCTCAATATACACTGCAGAAGTTTGGAGGGGAGGGGAGCCACCGATCACTAGGGCAATTGTGTACTGGGTTATTTGGAAATGTTTGCAGATGTATCTGTACTGATTGCAACTACACACACACTGAAACCAGATGACAAGCCACAAAGTAAGAAATTCACTGTGGATTTTCTTCACTGTTTAGGGGAGGATGGAAATTTTCTGAGCATCCTAGCATTTTCTGATGAAGCAACATTCTGCATGTGTGGTAAGGTAAACAAATACAATGTCCATACCTGTGACACAACCAATCCACACACTGTGATGGAAGAAGTACATGATAGTGAATGTGTTGTGTTGTTCGATGGTTGATTGTATTCTGGGACCATTTTTTATTTTTTTTATTTATTTATTTATTTATTTTTTTACTCAGAAGGAAACAGTTTTAATTCTAACAGTTACCCTGATATGCTCGGGCTGTAACTATGACTGGCTGACTGCCAAGACACAGTCTTTTTCAAATAATAGGGTGCACTGCCACATTGGGCTCAGACTGTGACAGATGTCGTGGACCAGGTGTTATGAGGTATGCTGAATTGGCAGAGGTGGTCCTATTCCCTGGTGTTCTAGGTTGCCCAGCATAACAAAGGTGGGCTTGTTTCTATGAAGATATATCAAGGACGGAGTCTACCAAGCAGCTGTCAACCACATCAACAATTTAATGACCAAAATCATTTCTGCCCTTGCCACAGCTGATGCAGATGTAATGTGCCGAATGTGGATAGATCCTGATAACAGATTTGAAATTGTGTACACCGCCACTGGTGCACACATGTTGAAATTGATTAAATGGCATAAAAACTTTGTGAGATACTGTGTCACATAAGCCAAACATGGTGTGAACACCTTAATTAGTTTGGATGCTGTAACACATTATAACTGTTCCGTAACTTTTGAGACACTCTGTGTATCCTCTGCCCATTGCAGGCTAAAAGCATTAATGTACTGTCAGAGCCCTTGTTATGTTCTAAAAAAAGAGGCAAAATCACCATACATTGCAAGTGAAGTGACCTACTGTCCAGTTTATGTGGTATTTGCTCCACTGACAATATGTAGATTTTTATGCCTCTGTGGTCAATGGTCTTCTGCAAGGGACAGACATCCATTGCACGCAACTTGCCATCACAATATTTGGCTGAAAACTGGTAGATATGGGTCCGCATTTACTAACTGCAGTGATTCCTGTTGTGTTTGAGACTGACTGTCAATGGCAACTTACAAAATTCGTCTCTATGACTAACTACGAGTTAGGATCTTAATGTGGCCACTTTTATTATTATGCCGCATTATGTGCTTGCAAGTGGTACTCCATTCCTTGTAGACAAGCTGTATAGTCTTCACTGACACACCAAGAAGTGGGGTAGCTTAATTCATAGGCACTTCCAAAGACAATAGCTCTAATCTGTTGTGGCAATCCACTGTACTACACTGATTCCTTATAATCGACTGGCACATACATACCTCTTCAGTGATGTGGCTCGTGTCAGCACTGGAGGCTCAGGTAACTAGCAGGTATCAGTTCCATTCCATCTACAACACTTGAAAGGGACCTGTGTGCCCTTTTAAGATGGCAACTAATATATTGTCTGGTGAACTTACAAGGCTGTTAACACAATTTTTGAAGTACACTCTAAGGAAAGAAGAAAGTTACACCACACAGGGATGATCCAAATAGGATTGAAATCAGTAGATGTGATGTACATGTGCAGAGAAACAAATGATTACAATTTCAGAACACTTGGGTGAGTTATTCAACAGGAAGAGCATCACGAATTGAGGAAGTCATCAAGGCATTGGCAAACTCCAGCCCTTATGCAAGCAGTAATTTGGTTTGATATTGGTTGATACAGTTGTTGGATGTGCTCCTGGGGGATATCATGCCAAATTCTGTCTAAATGGTGGACTGGATCATTGAAATCCCAAGATGTTCAGAGGGCCCTGCCCATGACACTCCATTCTCAACTGGGGAGAGATCTGGTGACACTGATGGCCAAGGCAGGTTTCAGAAAACATAAAGACAAGCAGTAGAAACTCTTGTCATATGTGCGTATGCATTATCTGACTGAAATGTTAACTCAACATGGTCTGCAATGAAGAGCAATAAAACATGGTGTAGCATATTGTTGACATAACACTGTGGATGACAACTGAAGGGATGTTGCTATGAAACTAAAGGCACCCCAGACGATTGCGAGTCATAGGGTCAGGTATCACACTATTGTGTGGGACATCTCCAGGCACTTCTGCCTGGAATCTTAATGATGGGAGTGGATTGAACTCAGACCAATGGCCAGCAACGACATGTCTGGAGATGCTTTGGACAGCAGTGTGATACCAACCTGACTATTGCCTGATAACCAGGAGTGATGGACTGGGATTCCATTTGAATTTTGTAGCAGGACCTCTTTTTGGTTTTCGTCTGTGGTACTCTTACAGCATGACAGTACGCAACAATGTTCGAAGTACCATTTCGTGTATTGGGTGAATGACTCGGGCATGTACAGTGACAGATAATCTGAAACAGTGCAGTCAAGTATGTTGTTCTAATTTTCATCCCCCAGAGCCCAGTAGTGCACAGACATTCAAGAAACAGGCCAAGAGAATGTTTTTGAGCATTGTTCTGCTTATTTCTTGAAGGCTATTTTGTTTGTTTGTTTGTTTATGTTTGTACACTTTTGTATATGCTTTTAGCAGTGTGAATTGATGCATGAATGTGGTCTAAAGTAAATATGTATATCATTGTTCTACTGATGAACACTGTAAAATGGGGATTTTAGTATCATAATATGTTAAGCAAGTTTATGGTAAAGGGATAGCTAATTTAAATGCAAATGAAAATAGTTAATAACGTAAAGTATAAACAAAGGATCAGAATGTTAAATATTTACATTGGGAAAGTACAGTTTGAAAGTGTGTTATTTGTTGATTGGTTAGTCATGAAAAGCATGGAGTAACAGAGAAGAATGATGTTTCTCTATTGGCCTTAAAGAAAATTGACCAATCAGAAAGTGCCATAGTATTCTTCACACATCTTTTCTCTTGGATATATAGAATGCTTACAGCAGTGTAAGGAGTCAGAGCCCTGTCTTTCAATGGTATGGTCACGTGTAGTATGAGCTCCAAAGGAAGTTATAATTTGCCAGTTTTGTTCAGAGTTTACCAAAGTTTTGCCAGTATTTCCACATTTTATTCAAAATTAAGATATTTTCCTGATTCTTAAAATAGTTACATTGTATGCAGCCTGGTGTGAGTCGCAGTATGGTAGGTCTCTGCTCAGCTTTCCTACCAGCAAACTGCTGCAACGAGTTTACAGGTAGATGCTGGTAAAAAGGATGAAAGGAACTGCGCCGCCAAACTTGGCTTACATTTCTGCCTGTGCATGGTGAGAATTTCTAGTGCTTGTTTCATGCTTTCCAAACTTTACCTTGGCCAGCAAGGTCGCAGAATTTCTCTCCAACTGAGAATGTTTGGAGTATTATGGGCTGTAGCCTCTAACTAGCTTAAGATTTTGACAATATAATGCACCATTGGACAGAATTTGCCACAATACCCCTCAGGAGAACTCTGTCAATCAATGCCAAGCTGAATAATTGCTTGAATAAAGGCTGGAGGTGGCCAACTTGTTATTGACTTACTTAATTTGTGAAACTCTTCCTGTGGAATAAATAACCCAATTTTTTCTGAGAATGTAATGATTTGTTTGTTGGTACATGTACATAACTCCTACTGGTTTCCATCCCATTCAGGTAATTCCTTTATGATGCATTTTTCTATGTCTTGGAGTGTACAAAATGCATTTGAACATTTGGTGAATGGTCTTGGAAAGAAACAAGAGTTATAAACAAAATGCTTTTTCTGGCCTTCAAAGTAATCACCATTACCTGCAACAGACTTCTGACTTCAGCTGTGAAGCTGTAGGAAATGATCAGCCAACACTTCTTGTGGAATCGCTTAAAGCACCATGGGCACACAATGCTGGATATATGCATCATTGCAGGAGATGATACCTGATGTTATCAGTACTATCCAGAGACCATGCATCAGTAACTAATAAGGTGTTCATTGTCTTCCCAACCTGCCACAGGTAGAAATCCATCATTGATCAAGCCCTTGCCATCAAAAGTGGTGACTGATATGTCTTAATCTGAGTTTTTCATCCAACTTTTTGGGAGGCAGGGAAGATGATGAACACCATTCCATTGACTGTTGCTTGGTCTGTGGATTGTACTGGTGGCTCCAGCTCTCATCTCCTATAATAGTGCAGATATTCAAATAGTGCTGATATCCAACAATGCGTGACAACTGTGCATTCAGTGACTCCACAAGAATTGTCTGCAGACAGTTTCCAATGGCTTTACAACCAATGTCAGAAGTGTTTTGTAGCTAATGGTGATTACTTTGAAACTTTTGTTCTCTTCATTTTCTGAGACCATTCACCAAACTTTTCAGACAAACCTTGTACAAGAAGCAATAGACACATTTGTCTCTTACATATATCGTCAGGTGACATGTGTATGAAGATAGGTCACATTTTGTTTGAAGAATGTGTTGCTGAGAACTGGACAAGCATGTAGAACAGGTTGAATATGGGTTAGCTTTGAGGTAACAGTCATTGTTTTCTCCAAGTATTGGCATATCATTTGGGAGAGAATAATCCCATATGGAGAGGAAGAGGAGGTTCGAGGAAAGAGAAGATCAGCATGTAAAAGGTACATTATAAGATATCTTAGGAGGGGGGAGGGGAAATAACCTAGAGTAGCATCTATCTACCCACTTCACTGAGTGGTCAGCACATCTGACTGTCACACAGTCAAGCCTGGGTTCATTTCCCAGCCATGTCAGACATTCTCTCTGCTCAGGGAGTGAGTGTTCTGTTGTCCTCACCCAGCATGGTGTCAACAGCAAAGACTGGCCACTTGTTGCCCAGTGTGGTATTTAGATGAACAACAACCCGAAGAAGAGAAGCGAGCTCTGGCCTTTCTGCCATTTGCTGGCAACGTGTCATCAAAAATAGGGAGACTGTGAAGGCGACACAAGATTGACATAGTCTTCCGACCACCAGCAAAGATTCGTGACCTACTAGGAACGGCAATAGATGACATAGGCCTTAAGAAAGCGGGCGTATACAAAATCCCGTGCGGCTGTGGCAAATCCTACATCAGCCAAACAGTTTGCACGGTCGAGTACCGATGCAAGAAACACGAATGTCACACCCACTTGTGTCAACCCAGTCATTCAGCCCGAGCAGAATACTGCATTGAAACCGGACACAAAGCAAAATTCGAAGAGACAAAAATCCTGACGGCCACAAGTGCGTACTGGGACAGTATCTACAAGGAGGCCATAGAAATTCGGTTAACATATAACCTCATCAACAGGGACACCGGGTTTCAACTTAGCAAGGCCTGGAAACCATTACTAAACACCATCAAAGAGCAACAGCACGAGCAGATGCAAGATCTTTCTGCCACGGTGGACAGAGATGAACTGTGCCTACCACCGGGCGTGGCTGCAGCTACCCCCACACCACGCGGCGCCCCGCCGGCCGCCCATGCCGCGGTACGACTCAGGAGCCCGCAGACACAGCGCAGACAGATCATTCCATCAGCACCACCTAATGATGGCGGAACGGTTATTCACTGAAATATCGTGAAACTTTGACTATCGGATCCGGCTGGACTCCCGAGAACCTTGGATACGGCCATTTATGTCACACGTTTGCTCAAACTCACTCACTAAAACCTAGAGGGCACTTTCTGTCGACCTACAATTATGAAATTTGGCAAGAAGCAAGGTTTTACAGTACACATAAAGGAAAACGTCCGAAAACTGATGATTTGTAATTATGTTATTTGTTATACAGCGTCAAACATGAAATTTCAACAATCAGTAGTTCAGCATTCATGTTGTCTGGGTCGCAATGCTGAAAGTCAAATATCAGGCAAGGAATGACTTCATTGCTCATATGCCGAATATCTGAGAGGAAACTGACTGGAACATAGTATAGACCGCAGGCCTTGCCTTTATTAAGTATTTTAAGCTGCTTCGATACTCCGAGCATGTCGACTTCTAAGTTATTCACATTGGCAGTTGTTCTAATTCGAATTCTAGAATACTCACTTCCTTGTCTTTTGTGTAGGAATTCCGAAAAACTGTGTTCAGTACCTTCAATTTAGTGGCACTGTGTTCAGAGACACCACCATTATCACTCTGTGAAGGTACTGATTGCATCTTGGCGCTGGTGTACTTCACACGTGACCAGAATCTCTTTGTTTTAGGCAAGATTTCTGAAACAGAATGTTGTTGTGAAAACTATTAAAGGCATCTTGCATTGAAGTTCTGATAATGAACAACTCAATGTGCACACTCACGACAGATTAGAGACGTGGGGACAGCATATATGAAGCATCAGAACAGGAATCCATCCCACCTGCCTCCCCCTTTCCAAACAGAATTGTGGGTCATACTCGCATAGTCGCTTACAGTATCCAAATTCTCTTCAAAGTTACCAATAGAACGAACAAACATTGACTTCACGTAGGCTATCATAAGTAACACATTTAAAGTTGTGATTGTTTAAGTATGGAATAATTTAGCAGTCTAACCTTTGTCATATGTGACCATGACCTAATGTTTAAAGCTGATCAGTTCTTCTGTTATGGGGTTTGTTTAAATTTTTCAACACTTCCGGCACCGTTGTTTCCTCTCTTAGAAGGCCAAAAACTTTTCTTCTAGCAGCATGATAAGTCTCCCTTTCCTTTATCACAAGATTGCCGTCTATTTTACATGAACCTCATGTCACACCATTTCCTCTTTTTATCCCCTTCTTTTAACACCACTCTTCCCCTTTTCATTCATATTAACACCTTAACTCATCCCGGAACCACGCGACTGCTACAGTCGCAGGTTCTAATCCTGCCTCGGGCATGGATGTGTGTGATGTCCTTAGGTTGGTTAGGTTTAAGTAGTTCTAAGTTCTAGGGGACTGATGACCTCAGAAGTTAAGTCCCATAGTGCTCAGAGCCATTTGAACTATTTTGAACCTTAATTCATCATCATCATCATCATCATCAGGATTTCCTTCCAGTGAGCCAGGTAGGAACTTTGTGAACGATATGTCTCCATTGGTTTCTGTCGTGGTATAGCTTTTCCCTCTCCACTACATTCCATGTTACTCCTCTCCTCTATCCACCTCTTTCTAGCCCGCCCAATTGGTCTTCTTCCTGGTACCTCAATCTCCAGATACCAGGGTGGAGTTCGAGTTGGGTGCATTCGCTTCACATGGCCGAACCACTTCAATCTCAAAGCTCTCATTCTCTCCTCTGTATTCAAGGTCACCTGTGGGTCTCTCCTTACATAATCGTTCCTAACTCTGTCTCTCCTAGTATTTTGTAGAGCTGACCTAAGGAACTTCATTTCACATTTGTACTATACTCTCTTCTCTCTTATTTATGACACAGGCCTCTAGCCTATACATCACGATTGGCAGGCTCTTTGAGGGGCTTCCCTGTCCCAGATTAGATTAAGTACTTGGTGTAAGAAGCTAGACCCTTTGGTATTCCGTTTAAGACTTCTAGTTCGGAACTTCCATCACGTGATATGATGCTATCCAGATAATTTAATCTTTTCACACACTCAACTGTCTCCCCCTCCAGTACGATGTGACAAGGGGAGGGTGTTCTCTTCATCTTCATTACCACAGTCTTTTTCCTACTCACAATTAACTTGATTTTTTAAATTTTGTGTTCCAGTAATCTAGTGTCCTCTTGACCTCCATTTCCATCTCTCAACAAATTGCGATGTCATCAGCAAAAACAAAAGCACTGAGATTTTCATTTTCTTATTCTTTGATTTCTTTCATGATTGTGTCCATAAGTGTAATGAAGAGTAAATGGGGGAGAGAGCTGCCTTGCTGAACACGTCTCTTTGTCTTAAACCATTTTGATCTTCCACCTCCTACTTGTACACTGCTCTCTCAACCATCATACAGCTTCTGGACTTTTTTAAATAATGAATCAGGAACATAATGTTTTCTCAAGCATTCCCATATTTTATTCCTTGGTACACTTTCATATGCTTTTTCCAAATCTGCGAATAGTACTATTAAGTACATTCCTTTTTCCCAATATTTCTCCATTAACTGACGGAGGGAGAAAATGAGATCTATTGTTCCCCTATTACTTCTGAACCCATTCTGTTGTTCATCTAACTGGTGTTCTAGAATTTTCCACAATCTTTTTTCTATCACCTTTTCGATTATCTTAAGGCAGTGCGATTCCTCAGTAGTTGGTGAATTTCTTTCTACTACCTTTCTTGAACAGTGGTATTATAATTCCTTTTTTACATTAATCCAGCACATTGTTTTCTTTCCATATCACCCCCGGCACCCGGTGTAACCATTGTATTCCATGGATTCCTGTGGCTTTAATCACATCTGCTGTCAGTTCATTTACTCCAGCCGCATTCCCAATTTTCATCTGTTTCAGGGAATTCTCAGTTTCTAACCAAGAGATTGGATCCTGCTCCTCCTCTAATTCAATGGCTTCAGTGTTACTTTCTTGTGCACCTTCCCCATTCAGTAAGATTTCAAAAGAATTCTTCATCTCCTTAACTCCTACATATATTTAACCTTCTCCCACTTTTTCCCTCTCCTCTCCCTCCCTATTCCTCCCCATTCCCTTGAACATCATTCACATTCCCACTCCTGCAGCACCACCATACAGCTGGCCTTCAACTGACGCAGTTCCCTGTCTGTAACCTCACTGCGCCACTTAGATGTTTACAGTTGGCCAGGGCACCACGTTTCTATGTATTCAATTTGATGTTCTAAATGTGCACCTACTGTTGGCACCAGATGATCCATCTATCATGGCAACTTTTATTACGTGACATCTTTTTTCTTATTACTTTTATATTTTGTTTTCCCTCCGCCATTAACTTGTTATACTCATTGTTTTTGTATTTATCTGTTTAGAGTTCCCTATGTTAACTTGTAGTTTATGACAGGGGTGTTTCCCACAACTATTTTATATGGCAATGGGCTGACGTGTTAAACGCTTTCTGTGTCTTACTAATTGTGTTTCAAATGTTTTTTTTTTTCTTTTTTTAATTCACTGACATTTAACGATATCACATCCATTGCTTGCTAGATTTATGTGCTTGAGCTGTAGTTTATTTCCTTATTGTCCTTTTCTCATGATGCTCTAGCTGTGTGAAACGTGTAAGTGGAATTAATAAACAATTACATAAATCCAACAGAGATGCACTAACTGGGTGAAAAGTGGAATAGGAATTAATAAACAATTACATACCTGCAACAGAGACTGTGTACTCATCTGACTCTGAGATATGTAACTTTTTGTGTGGAAGGTACTGTAATAAAAGCAAATATTTCATGTTAAACCTCCAATTAATTTGTTCCATTCATACATCCATTCCTTAACATCTAACTGTTGTGTCAGTAATAGTGAGTATCTTTGCTCCTTGAAATTTCTGGATCAATTCTTCTGCCGTTTTAAGTTTGTCCCACTCCAGGTCAATTATCCTTTTCACTGTTGGTACACACAAAATTATCCTTCCCTTCCCATACTTTTTATTTGCCACAAACAGTGGGTGCTATATTGACTATTGTCACTTTCTATAACATCATGGTCCATCATTTTCTGTATTTGTTCTTCTAGTGCTCTTCTTTTTGATTGAGGAATGGGATATTACGTAGTATTGAATGGTTTATGGTTCTTTATCTTCAGTCAGCATGCCACCCTTTTCATCATACGTAGGTGGTGAGACAAGACTTCGCAATGTTTATACAATACTCTAGGGTGTTTCTTCTTAAACTCTTCATCCAAGTGTGTCATTTCCTCCAATTTCTTATCTGTCATATCCTCCCTATGTTGATTCTCATGTGCTAATCTATCTAAACCGCATCCACAACTTTTTCTCTTGGCTCTTTGCCACTATGTGACTACTTTCCCTTAATGTTGCTGTAATTATTAATTTCTTCTTTCTTCTTAACTCTCCAGGCAAAAGGTTCACTCTTATTTCTGTCTGTTATGAAATGGATTCTGTCTGCATCTCTAAAATGTGCTGAGGAGCTCCTTTTAACCATTCCCCTTTCGGTTTGTACCTCTGCCCTGTTTTAGTGTGCGTGTACCTGTCATCACTGTTCACTAATGTAGCAACATTAGCTTCCCCCACTGTCAAAGTTCCATTATAATTTTCCTATCCACCTCTTCGGTTTTATTCACCAGCAGTTGTATCTCTTCCTTTAAATGCCTAATCTCTTGTGTGACTCTCTGATTGTTCTCTTGTCTCTGCTCTACTATTTCAACCTTTGAACTTAAAGCCAGTTCACTTTATTTAGTTTCAGTTCTTTTATAGTGATACTAATCCTATTTTTATTTATCGTGATGATCGTTTCTCCCAATGTAGATGGGTGCCAACAGAATGTTTTTGCAATCGAAGGAGAAAACTGGTGATTGAAATTTCATGAGAAGATTCCGTCGCAATGAGAAGCACCTTTGTTTTAATGATTGCCACTCCAATTCACGTATCATGTCTACTCTATTTCACAATAATATAAAACGAGCTGCCCTTCTTTGTACTTTTTCGATGTCATCCATCAGTTCCAACTGATGAGGCTCCCACACTGCACAGCAATACTCCAGAATTGGGCGGACGAACATGGTGTAAGCAATCTGTTTAGTAGTCCTGTTGCAACATCTAAGTGTTCTGACAATGAATCGCAGTTTTTGGTTTGCTCTACCCACAATATTATCTATGTGATCGTTCCAATTTCGGTTATTTGTAATTGTAATCCCTAATTATTTAGTTTAATTTACAGCCTTCCGATTTGTGTGACTTATCGCATAATAGAAATTTTGCAAATTTCTTTTAGTACTCATGTGAATAACTTCACACTTTTCTTTATTCAGGGTCAATTCCACATTTCCTCATTCCAGGTCAATTGCCACTTTTTGCACCGTACAGATATCTTATCTAAATCATTTTGCAAGTCGTTTTGATCATCTGATGACTTTACAAGACGGTAAATGACAGCATCATCTGCAAACAATCCAAGACGGCTAATGAGATTGTCTCCTGTGTCGTGAATATAGATTAGGAACAATAGAGGGCCTATAACACTAACTTCAGGAACACCGGATTTTACTTCTATTTTACTCGATGGCTTTCTGTCTGTTACCACGAACTGTGCTCTTTCTGACAGGAAAACATGAAGCCAGTCACACAACTGAGGCGATATTCCATACACACGCAGTTTGGTTAGAAGATGCTTATGAGGAACGGTGTCGAAAGCCTTCTGGAAATCTAAAAATATGAATCAATTTGACGTCCCCTGTCGATAGCACTCATTACTTCATGAGTATAAAGGGCCAGTTATGTTTCGCAAAAACGATATTTTATGAATCCGTGCTGATTTTGTCAATAATTCATTATCTTT
Source organism: Schistocerca americana (assembly GCF_021461395.2). NCBI lineage: Eukaryota > Metazoa > Arthropoda > Insecta > Orthoptera > Acrididae > Schistocerca > Schistocerca americana. Next base: position 524,874,880 of record NC_060125.1, on the reverse strand, counting down.
GAGGTACTTAGTAATGTTAGAACACAGTATATGTTCCAAAACCCTACTGGAAATCGACATTAGTGATATGAGTGGATTACTCCTACTGCCCTTTTTGGGTATTGGTGTGAATAGGGCAATTGGCCAGTCTTTAGATATGGATATTTCTGTGAGCGAGCAGTTGTATATAATTGCTAAATATGGAGCTATTGTGTCAGTATACTCTGAAAGGAACCCGACTGGTATACAATCTGGACCGTACACCTTGCCTTTATTAAGTGATTTAAATGTTTTTACTCCAGTCTTTGATCACAATATTAAGTCCTTCGACTGGTATCAGTCAGTAATGACCATCTTTAGATCTGTTCTACATCTTGTCTTAATATGGTAAGGACGTAATGGCATCGTCAAAACATAGAAATACACCCAGCAAAGCATCGTCAGGCCTATTTTACACCATGTTTTAGTTCTACCCGACGATGCTATGCTGAGTGTATTTCTATGTTTTGATGATGCCATTATGGCTTTATCACATTACGACAAGATGTATAACAGAGCTGAAGTGGTCATTACTGACTGATACCGGTCATCGTCGAAGAAATTAATATTGTGATCAAAGACTGGAATAAATGTTATCATTTGACAGTACTTGGATCACTGTTTATATTCGCGACTATGTCTCAGCTTGTGAAATAAATGATTTAAGGTGATTTGCTATACCAAGGATATCTACTATGTTTCTCATCTTGGCAGTTGTTCTTGATTGGAATCCAGGAATATTTACTCTGTCTTCTTTGATTAAGGAGTTTCGGAAAACTGTATTTAATAATTCTGCTTTATTGGCACTGTCATCAGTGACTTCACCATTGTTATCACGCAGTGAAGGTATTGATTGCATCTTGGCACTGGTGTGCTTTCTGTATGACCAGAATCTCTTTGGATTCTCAACCAGATTTTGGGACAGTTTCGTTATGGAAATTATTAAAAGCATCTCGCATCGAAGTACGCGCTATATTTCGAACTTCTTCAAAACTTTGCCAATCTTGGGGATTTTGTGTTCTTTCAAATTTTGCATGCTTTTTTCGCTGCTTCTGCCACAATGATCTGACCCGTTTTGTGTACCATGGGGGATCAGTACCATCACTTATTAGTTTATGTGGTATATATCTCTCAACTGCCGTCGACCTATGTCTCTGAAATCATTCCACAGCTCTTCTACGCTTACATGATCAGATCGGAAGGAGGGAAGAATGTCTCTTAAAAAGGAGCTAAGAGCATTGTTATCAGCTTTTTTTAAAAAGTAGATATACTTTGATCTTTCAACATTTCAGCCCAGTCAGCAATCGTGATAATCTAATATGTATATTGGTTTCATTACCGCAATCGAGGCTGATAGTTTCTTATACATTAGATATACTTTGAGTTTCTTTTTGATGATTGTAGGTGTTACGGTATTCTGCCTAGCAGCAACTGCCTTGCCTTTGCTAATCCCTGTAATCGTCACAACACTCACTATTTGTCCAGGATTATTTGATGCTAAAAGGTCAAGTATGCTTTCGCAACCATTTACGCTTCGAGTGGGCTCATGAACTAATTGTTCAAAATAATTTTCTGAGAAAGCATTCAGTTTAATTTCGGATGACGTTTTATGCCTGCCGTAGGCCTTAAACATATAATTACAACAATCTTCATGAGGAAATAAATATACTGTGAATCTGTAGTCAGAATGCCCGACTTCTTAAACAGATGCCTGCAAGATCAATGGGGGTGAGCACCACATATTATTCCTACAGCAGATTTTTAAGCAATGAAGACTTCCTTAAAATCACCTTTTGTTGCACTTATCACAGGTGTGGAACGGAATATGCTGTGTTTTTAAAATTGGGGTTGAGGTTATTATCAGAAAACCAGCTAGTACTACTTTTAAGAACATTGTTTACCATTTCTTCTGTTTCTGTATATATGCTTGGCTTGATCAGAACACTAGTGTCATCTGCAAAAAGAACTAATTCTCCTCGTTGACGGGAGGTCATCTACGCATATGAAGAACAATAGAGCATCTAAGAGTGAGCATTGAGGAACCACATATGTGATCTACACCTCTGCAAATCACACTGAAGTGCCTGGCAGAGGGTTCATCGAACCACCTTCACAATCATTCTCTATTGTTCCAATCTCGTACAGCGCGCGGAAAAAAGGAACACCTATATCTTCCCGTGCAAGCTCTAACTTCCCTTATATTATTATAGTGCCATTTCTCCCTATGTAGGTCGGCTTCAAGAAAATATTTTCGCGTTCTGAGGAGAAAACTGGTGATTGAAATTTCGTGAGAAGATTACGCTGCAACGAAAAACGCCTTTGTTTTAATTATGCCCGCCCCAAATCCTGTACCAATTCAGTGAAACTCTCTTCCCTATTTTGCGATAATACAAAATGTGCTGCCATTCTTTGAACTTTCTCGATGTACTCCATCAATCCTATCTGGTAAGGATCCCACACCATCCAGCAGTATGCTTAAAGAGGACGGACAAGCGTAGTGTAGGCAGTCTCCTTAGGTCTGTTATATGTTCTAAGTGTACTGACAATAAAACGCAGTCTTTGGTTAGCCTTTCCCACAAAATTTTTTGCGTGTTCCTTGCTATTTAAGTTGTTCATAATAGTAATTCCTAAGCATTTAGTTGAATTTACGGCCTTTAGATTTGACCGGACCGATTTATCATGTAATCAAAGTTTATTGTATCCCTTTTAGCACTCAGGTGGATGACCGCACACTTCTCATTATCTAGAGTCAACTGCTAATTGTTTTCCGGCCGCTGTGGCCGAGCGGTCCTAGGTGCTTCAGTACGGAACCGCGCTGCTGCTACGGTCGCAGGTTCGAATCCTGCCTCGGGCATGGATGTGTGTGATGTCCTTAGGTTAGTTAGGTTTAACTAGTTCTAAGTTCTAGGGGACTAATGACCTCAGAAGTTGAGTCCCATAGTGCTCAGAGCCATTTGAACCAATTTGAACCTTCTGGAAATATCGAAATGCGGAATTATTTTGAAATCTTTTGTCAGTAGCAGTCAACACTTTATCTGAGTAAAGAGTTAGTTGTGTTTCACAAGAACGATGTTTTCTAAATCCGTGTTGACTGTGTGTCGATAGACCGTTTTCTTCGATGTAATTCATACTGTTCGAACACAATATATGTTCCAATATTCTGCTGCATATCGTCATTAATGATATAGGCCTATAACTTAGTAGATTACTGCTCTTACCTTTCTGAAATACTGGTATGACCTGTGCAGCTTTGAAGTTATTGGATACAAGTATTTAAAATCTCTTTATATAACATATTATTGTATAGTCCCCACTGGTAAAGAGATAAAATAAAGATTACGATGCTCGAAGTCGGTAATACCTGAATTGTTCGGATATGGAAGAATGGTTACAGTAGTGGTCTGAGGACTAGAGAAATAAATTATTAAGATCTTCTTCCCTTCAACGCAACACGAAATCGCCTGTTGCAGATAGCTGTATCTGTGGCTTTGTTGTGCTTCATACTGACTGGAATGAAAGAAACGGTACAAGTTGAAGTAAACGAACAGCTCTGGGAAAATTATCAGTAATGACGTAGATTCGAAACGTTATGTGCGGAATGTCCTTAAACTTAGTGACTTTTTAGCTTCATGACATGCCATAAGCAAAATATTAAAACTCAGTTTCCAGCAATTGAAATTGCCCGAGTAGCAGAAGTTGCCAAATTACTCACGTTTTACTTTTACACTCTTCCACTCTTGATCGACTTTACGACCAGCTACTCTTTCTATGTTCCGTTTGCCATATGACTAACCTGCCTTCATTTGAGAGCAGCAGATATTATACATCGTATGGCATTGAACCACAAGGCTTTTTTTTTCCTGAGGCTTATGGAGGTTGGTGGAATACTTGGGGTAAACAATGTATGAGAGTCCAAAATTTCACGGTATGTGGTCTTGACCGATTTCTTCGTAGTTAATTGCAAATATTGAAGAAATTTGTCTCGGCGCCTACGATGGTGTATTGCGTAATTCGCCGCACGGAGACGAATCGTAATGAAATGATCACTTTCCACTGTCTTCCTCTTCGTTCTTTGGTGACTAAACTGAGATCATTCGAAAAACAAGCAAAGACAAAAAATTAATTAGTTACTGTAAATGGCGGAATTGTACGGGTTGGTTTAGGTGGCAGCCAGAGGGGGTGTGCAGGTGTACCTACTGTGACAAGCCGTGCGGACTGTGACGGGCCCGAACGCCACCGTGCCGCGTCCCGAGCGTGTGTCTGGCGAGGTACCGAGCTAGGCGTGCAAGCGGCGGACCCGGCTGCGGCATGCGTCTTTGGGTAGAGGGAATTCCGCCGGTTCACCGAAGAGAGAGGGAGACTTGCCTGTCTGACGAAATTCCCTGAGATGGATATAAAGAGTCGGAGGATGACAAGGAGAATAATTAACTCGGAAACAGAATTAGCTTCTTAGTGTTATTCAGAACGTCGATTACAGGAAAGATTTTGCTATCAGAGGTGCCTGCACACCGGTAGTCGAGTGCCTCTATAGAGACAGTGTCTCTCTGACGCTGCTCTCTCTGCTTACTGAGACTGTCCTACAGAATCTGAGACCAGCAGAGCCCTGAAGCTAACCAACTTTCCCAGAGACTCCAGTCGGTAAGTCCGGCTCCGTCCGCTGACGACTGCGTGTCACTGACTCTAACGTCTGACTGAATGGCTTCTTACTAACTGCCTCTGGATGCTCGACCCTACAGTTTCTTCTCGTTTCCCTCTTCGACCCTGCCTGTCCCTGATGTGTCGTACCTCGAAGGAAACGATTTATTGACAAAGTCAGCACGGTTTCAGAAAATATCGTTTTTGTGAAACACAACTAGCTCTTTCTACTCATGAATTAATAAGTGCTGTCGACAGGGGATGTTAGATTGATTCCATATTTTTTTAATTTCAAAAAGGCTTTCGACACTGTTCCTCACAAGCATCTTCTAACAAAACTGCATGCCTATGGAATATCGCCTCAGTTCTGCGACTGGATTCGCGATTTCCTGTCAGAAAGGTCACAGGTCGTAGTGTGGGGCGGCGGTTAAGTTTGTAAAAATAAATAATTATCTGGTTTGCTGGATAAACGCTTGCATGTAGAAGCAGTTTCTGGCTTTTAGAATGTTGTTAATGCTGTCTTTCACTGTTCTCAACACTGGCTCTCTATTTACTTCTTGGCACCCAGAAAGTGATTTAATAAAACATGGAGCCAGTAATTAGATATCCTAGTGCCCACTTCAATTGAGATACCATTATAGCTGCAGCTTATAGCTCTGAGGAATTAGGAGATTGTCCGGGATTTCTAATCAAAAACGGTTTTCCAAAATAGTTGAGTATATTCTGAAATTCACTGATAAAAAACACAAATATCCCTACAACCTAACTAACAGAGCAGTTCAGAGTCTAATGCGCTGATGCAACTATAAATGTCCGAATTAAATGTTAAAAAGAATGCTCGCCATAATTTGATGAGAGTATTTCATCAAACGCCACGCTAAATATTTGGTAGAATGTCTGTCCCACGACGGCACGTGAAAATACGACAATACGCAAACTGAAGCTAGATAATGAAAATCATTCCAGAATGAACACTTCACATAAAATGTTTTCATGGTTCCGCGTATCTCTAGTAACTTAATACGGCACCCGAGGCTGTTTGTAGCAGATACACTGATGCGACGCGACTACCGACACAGATGGCGTGTCATTCAGCGTCTGGAGAGAACTGGGGCCTTTCTTCCTCGCGTAGCGTCCTTATATATAAAGCCGCGGTGCGTACGGCGAAGGGAACGCCTGATCTTTTCGGCTCTCTCGACTAGCCGCGGGGCTAGTAACGCACCACTTGAAGTTACATAATAATTTATAGCTTCTTTGGCTGATAGCCGAAGAAGCTCTTAATTTAAACGTGCATTCAGCACGCAGGTAAGTATTGATAATAATATTTTGACGTGGCCAAGTTAAATACTTTGGGCGAGAGAATTAATTATATTACACTGCACGCAGTAGATGAGCTCTGAACTGGCCCTTTTGAGATCTGCTATCGCTGTAATTTTATAGGTATTCAAAAGAAACTTTACACATCTTCATAGTCATAGCGGACCTCCAACCTATTTAAATCTAAACATCCTAGCCTTATTTACTAGCCTACTTAATCTATCTTGCTTCCTTCAGTTTTGAGACGAAAATCACAAAATCATGAATTTCCACTAAAATCTTAATTTGTGAAATCCAAAGTACTGTTTTTATTAAATCATTATGAAAGATGAATCTAAATATAAATTTTGAAGTCTCTAGCTCTTTTCTGTTGCGCCAATGATTTTTTCAGAAAAACGTCCAAATTTCGAAAATGACTGAAGTTATCGAACTGATATTTAATACACATTAATTTAGTATTATTTCTGACATGCTAGAAAAGTTTTAGGTTCTTTGCTTGATTTTTAAAGTATTGCGCAACATTTATGACGTCTGAGCTAGTTACAGCAGACTGGCTGGCACACAATGGAAACTGATGTGAATTTACTACAGCGTGAGTAGGCTGCTTCCCTACATCACCCTCTACTTAAATTTTTTGTTTATGAATGTTAATGAATGAAAAAATAATTTAATTACAAAAAGGGAAGCAAGAGTACAGTTTAACTCCCTATGAAAAATCAAAATTGAAATATAAACCTGTAGAAACATTAAAGAAAACTGATTACCTACATTAATTATTTAAATTGTAGGTATGTTCACTGCCTTTTAAACAATGTCATTACTCAAAATTTTAAGCAAAGTCAACGAAATATTTTGGCATACATATTGCCTTAGACAAACAAACACATACAAATTGAAAAATTATGAAAATCTTAACTCCATTAAATACATTAAATACATTTTTACATACACAAATTCAAAGAAAATAACATGATACATAAACAGATGATTATCTCTTAGCAGTCTTTTCTAAACCTGAAAGAAAAGTTCACAATTAATTTTTACACACTTGGTTGTAGCCGCTTTGGCTGGCGTCCTACACTTCCATTCACAAGGGTAGAGGAGGGGAAGTAGCTATGGTGTGCGTCCTTCACGTTCTCTCTAAATTACATGGGGGAAAGGGGAGGGGTCACTGTGAGTTGTGTCCAAGTCACTCCACACTTTCACGCAGCTACCAGGCTGCCATTATCTGGTTTGTCCTGTAGAACAAACAAAAAGAGTGCCTCAGACTCTGTTCACTTAATATCTAAGGGTGGGTCACAATGAAATGGGGATATATACATTTTATCCTTCAGTATGTTACTGGAACAAAGTTAACAGAATTTTTTCAATTCTACTCTTACGGTTACTTAACTGTCATAAAATCGGTCAACAATTGGCTCAAAACGCCGTTAGTCACTTACAAGAGAAAATTAATGCTCCTAAGGCATACAATCATAAATCATATTTAATCTGAATTTCTTATTTCTGGGCCGGAACACTGAACCAATGCTCGGTACATTCCTGACACCTCTGCATCTTATTTACTTAACTGACTCGTCTTTGATTACCTTATTCTTAGAGATAGTATGAGTATGATTAGTGGTTGTTTTCTCAGCTTCTTTGTACATGTGAGTAACTTTTGGTAATAGTACAGTTTTGAGTGTTCAAAACACACTACGTTTAGTTGACTACTAAATCCACTTATTTGTCCTCTGCTGTTGTCAGTTCCACATCTGCAGTTAGGTACTTACTTACTTTGAAGTGTATTTATGCGGAGCTAAAATAATGTTTTAAGTCTGCCATCATGTACTTACTTACTTTGCTAGTGTATGAACTTAAGTAATACTCACTCCATTTAAATTTAAAGCATAGGAAAGCACATTTATCTCATATTCATAGTGTATTGCAGCTGATTAGTTTGCTCACGTGGCAATCCATTTCCACTCGATCGGATGCTGAAACCTCAGGTAGTCTCTCTCAGACCTACCACTAAAGTGCATCAAGTAATTATGGACGAGCGTAATGCTAAATTCCTTAAACCTATAGGACACCATGAGCTGCTCTATCTCATCTAACATAAGGGTACCTATGGCCGCATTCACGCCTCCAACTCATAACCTCAATACGTGTAGATGTATCCTGTCACACACTACACTAAAATAATGGCCAGCTCCAACCTTATAAATACTTCAGGGACGTGTCTTTCACGTCTCAACCACAAACACTGCTCAATTCTATTACACTGCCTTTCCTTGCTACACCAGGTGAGTTTATCCTTACAACTTATCTGCATATTTTTCATAACACTAAGCAATCTCTTTCTTACTATTTATTAGTTAGCTCTAATGCATACACTAGGTTTCACTACCACTTCAGATCTTGCTTGTACATGAATTCATATATCTTTTTAAATTACTGTTGGTGGACCATTTCCAATAAAACCACACTTTGTACTTACTATATTACCAGGGTTCTATATATAATTGTTACTCAAATACATTTTATATCTTAATTACGTCATACTTCTCTATTGTTTGTCATTATTAGGTCTGTCACATTAGGTATTTTTCTTCACTAATCGGTAGATAGAATGGTTACATAACTCAAGGCTTGATAGTCATAACGGAAAATTTTAGTATTTGGAAAAAAAAGGTCGAAATTTTTGTGGATAGGAAAGAGGAAGAATGAGTGAGACCTGAAAGGGAAAGAAGATCTCACACAGCTGGGACTGCACAGCTGCCACACTGTGTAGAGGTTACAGAACAACCTCCTCCCTACAGCATTCATTGGTTTAATGCTGTAAAGAAGAGTTAGAAATTTTAGGTGGATAGGAAAGATGAAGAGTGAGTGAGACCTGAAATGGAAAGAAGATCTCACACAGCTGGGACTGCACAGCTGCCACACTGTGTAGAGGTTACAGAACAACCTCCTCCCTACAGCATTCATTAGTTTAATGCTGGCTTGATAGTCATAACAGAAAATTTTATGTGTTGGAAGATGATGTCGAAATTTTTGTAGATAGGAAAGATGAAGAGTGAGTGAGACCTGAAAGGGAAAGAAGATCTCACACAGCTGGGACTGCACAGCTGCCACACTGTGTAGAGGTTACAGAACAACCTCCTCCCTACAGCATTCATTGGTTTAATGCTGTATTGATAACCATACCGGAAAATGTAATGTATGAAAGAAGAGGTCGAAATTTTTGAGGACAGGAAAGAGGAAGAATGAGTGAGACCTGAAAGGGAAAGAAGATCTCACACAGCTGGGACTGCACAGCTGCCACACTGTGTAGAGGTTACAGAACAACCTCCTCCCTACAGCATTCATTGGCTACCTATGAATCTGCCAGGTCGATCTGAAAATACCTTATGATGCCTTTTTTAGAACCTGTCTCAGTTCTTCCTTCTGATTGGCTGATATCCTATCGATTTCATGCAATTTAGCTTCTATCTTGTCTAACATAATTGCTTCTTCTTCTTCTTCTGTGTTTAGCTTACTTGTACCAAGATTAACATCCTCGTCCCAATACCTCCTATTTTTCAGAACTCGTATAGGCAGCTCCCAAGTTTCATGATCAGTTACTACATGCTTATCACTAAAAGTTACTATAATTACTCCGGTTATTGGCAAGACCATTTTTAACTGGCTTCTTTCAAAGTCAACAACACTCTGATATTTTGACAAGAAATCTATGCCAATTAAAACCTCAATACTGAGATTGTTTACAATTAAACATGGATGATCAATTAAATTACCATTAATGTTAAAGGGTAGTAAAGCTTCTTGCTTTACCGTTTTTGAAACCTTGCCAGTAGCACCAATTATTCTTAGTCCTGATACCCTCATTACTGTAAGCTTGTCTTTACCAGGTAATGCATCAAAGAAGGACTGAGATATTGCACTCACCTCACTTCCACTGTCTAAGAGACAACGTACATTGATACCCAACATATTCACTATTATTATAGGGTGGCTTATTCTAGGTTGTACAGGTGGTTCCTCAAATTCATCTAATAGTTCCTTTTGGATTTGTCTCCAACTAAAGTGATCGACATCTGTCTTCATTACATTTAGGTCACAGTGTGTAGGGGTTTCCTGAATTACATTTTCAGCTGCCTTTTCCAGTCGGTCTATTAATTTTAAATCAAAACACCACACGACTTCATTACATTTAGTTTGTTGAACATGACCCAAATTACTGTATTCTGAGCTATTCTGCGCCTCCAGACCGGGCATAACATTAGTTACAGCTAAACCACTTTAACCATTATCGTCGGTTTCCTTCTCAAGTGACAACTGGTCACAGCTACTGGGTTCATTGACCCCAAACTGCCTACCCTCTACATTCCCACTTATCTCCTGTCCTAAATCTATTAGTACATTATCAACATCCTGCACAGGCACTTTAGATAAGAGCACATCATCCTCATCGTAAATATAAGCATGAATTTCTTCTGCTTCTTCACCTGTCAATTCAGTATTTTGTAGCTCGTCCCTATCGTTACACTGCTGCGCCTTCTCTTTCTCTTCCCACTTAGAAAGCGTCTCTAACACAGTATCTATCAAATATTGTGAGTGATCTAATATTTCTGTTGTATCTTTAGGTGCTACCGACTCTTCATCCACATGTTCAGTTTGAGTATTCTGATCTGTCTTACCAATTCCCTTAACTACTGGCATAGGAAAAGTAACCGCCTGGTGAGCGCCAGTGTCCTCATAGACGGGAACTAGTTTTCCTGCCTCGGCCTACTGCTGTTTCCTTTAGTTTCATTATACTTGACTAGCACAGCATTACTTTCCGTACTGTTGTTTACATGCATATCTCTGTTTGGGAACAAAATTATTATCCCTTGGACGCCATTGTTGGTTCTGATAATTATTTCCCCAATTCCTACCTCTCTTAGGATGGCGAACACCTACTGTTCTGATGTTTACATTGCCATTTTGCTCGTTCCTAAAATTACTATTATTGTTATTGGCATTTCGGTTATTACATGCTTGCTCCTCATTGGCAGCAACACGTTCTACACGTTCCAAATATTCAATGAAACGATCCAGATTGTCTCTAGGGGCAGATATAATTCTCGTTTGCCAGTACCATGGCAGTTTGGCTTCAAGACCTAGTATTATCATTTCAGGTTTTAGCTTTTCGTCCAAATGTGATAAACGTGAAATCCATGACCTAGCAAATTCTTTAATTGATTCCTTGCCTGCATTGAAGCGTTTCCCACTCCAAAATTCTCTCAACACTTCATTTTGCTTATTGCTAGACCAATACTCATTAATAAAAGCTGTTTTAAATTCCGCTAATGTTCTACATTTCAACATAACATCAGCTGACCAATGCATGGCGTCACCTACTAAATGGCTTCTAACAAACGAAATTTTCTCTCGTTCAGGCCAAGTTGGTGGAATCACATCTTCAAAATCGTTCCAGAAATCTAGCGGATGGATATTTTTATCTGGATCGAACCGCAAGAACTGCCGACACCCGATAAAAGCGGCGTTTGCAGCTACAACTTGTTGTACATTACTATTACCAGAAGTTACTGAAGCTACTTTACTCTCAATGTTAGCAATGTTAGTACTGATATTTTCTACTTTCATTTCAACATTATCTACTCTTTGTACAATATGAGTAGTATCAGTTTTGATTGCTTCTACTTCTGCTTGACATATGTTTACTTTAATAATAACATCTTTAAATCTATCTGAGCACAGTTCAGATTCCGCCTCGATCTTTTCTGTTAACTTGTGCTCCAGCTTCGCATCTTCCATTTGAAAGTCCTTGTGAACCTCAGCAATTTCGGATTTTACTGTTTTATACATTTCAGAAAATTGTTGAGCAATCTTGTTCTTAATATCCTCATGATTGTAATCAATTTTATAATTCAAACTGTCTAGATCCTCTTTCAACTTATTGCAACTAGCCTTGAAAGAATTTTCTAATTCAGCTTTATTGGATTCTAATTTATTGTCCATTGCCTCAAATCGTTTATTAAAATTTGTTTGACTGGCCACCATTTCAGACTTTAATTCAGCTGTCATTTGTGCATTACTGGCAGCTATTGCTTGTAATATAACATTTTGATCGACAGCCCCAGCATCTTTGGGTTGCTCAGTAGCTGGCTTTTTATCACACTCAGGTGACGAAAAACTAGCTCTACCAGAATCATCAAAACTACATGAAACTTCCGATTGATTAGTCATATCTAACTTCTCCTTCTTAAACTCTACCATCTCTGATGACTGTTTCATTTTTAATTCATCAGAGAAACTATCATCCAATAAATTTACAATTTCTACTTTCCGCTTTACTACAGGGGTCTCTATTATTGAATCATTGCCCCCTCGCACACTACTGTCAGGAGACAATACTTCATATTTCACTTTAACATTACTACTTTCATGCATATTTACACTTGAACCGTTGTCTGGATTTACAGTTCCCTCAACACACATAGGTTCTAATTTAAGTTTAAACTCAGTTTCTTTTGGCGGTTCCATCGCCGACAGTCTTTTAGTGCAGGTTAGTAAAGTTTTTAACAGCTTTTCACTTAACTTAGTTCCTTCTGCACGACGTATGGCGTTGCCGGCGCGGCGTACCAGGATTCCTGATGCGACGTGGCACGTTGAACTGCAGACGGCTCTCCGACGGCTGTTGTGTGTTTGCGTGGCCCGCAATTGCAGGCTCTGCGCCGGCTGCTCCAGGGGACGACTGCAGTACGGCGAGACTGGCTTCTCGCGATGCCGGCAGCACCGCTAGACTCAGTGCCAGCTCCGTCAATCCAGATGCGTTGTTAATCCAATTGCGTCGTCCATATGCACACGTAACACTTTCACTGCTCTATTACTCAGCTGCGTGTCGCATTTCACTCGCTAATCCGAATAGTTAAAAATCACTTTCACTTAGTTGATTTCCCGGCCGATGCACCATATGTGGGGCGGCGGTTAAGTTTGTAAAAATAAATAATTATCTGGTTTGCTGGATAAACGCTTGCATGTAGAAGCAGTTTCTGGCTTTTAGAATGTTGTTAATGCTGTCTTTCGCCGTTCTCAACACTGGCTCTCTATTTACTTCTTGGCACCCAGAAAGTGATTTAATAAAACATGAAGCCAGTAATTAGATATCCTAGTGCCCACTTCAATTGAGATACCATTATAGCTGCAGCTTATAGCTCTGAGGAATTAGGAGATTGTCCGGGATTTCTAATCAAAAACGGTTTTCCAAAATAGTTGAGTATATTCTGAAATTCACTGATAAAAAACACAAATATCCCTACAACCTAACTAACAGAGCAGTTCAGAGTCTAATGCGCTGATGCAACTATAAATGTCCGAATTAAATGTTAAAAAGAATGCTCGCCATAATTTGATGAGAGTATTTCATCAAACGCCACGATAAATATTTGGTAGAATGTCTGTCCCGCGACGGCACGTGAAAATACGACAATACGCAAACTGAAGCTAGATAATGAAAATCATTCCAGAATGAACACTTCACATAAAATGTTTTCATGGTTCCGCGTATCTCTAGTAACTTAATACGGCACCCGAGGCTGTTTGTAGCAGATACACTGATGCGACGCGACTACCGACACAGATGGCGTGTCATTCAGCGTCTGGAGAGAACTGGGGCCTTTCTTCCTCGCGTAGCGTCCTTATATATAAAGCCGCGGTGCGGACGGCGAAGGGAACGCCTGATCTTTTCGGCTCTCTCGACTAGCCGCTGGGCTAGTAACGCACCACTTGAAGTTACATAATAATTTATAGCTTCTTTGGCTGATAGCCGAAGAAGCTCTTAATTTAAACGTGCATTCAGCACGCAGGTAAGTATTGATAATAATATTTTGACGTGGCCAAGTTAAATACTTTGGGCGAGAGAATTAATTATATTACACTGCACGCAGTAGACGAGCTCTGAACTGGCCCTTTTGAGATCCGCTATCGCTATAATTTTATAGGTATTCAAAAGAAACTTTACACATCTTCATAGTCATAGCGGACCTCCAACCTATTTAAATCTAAACATCCTAGCCTTATTTACTAGCCTACTTAATCTATCTTGCTTCCTTCAGTTTTGAGACGAAAATCACAAAATCATGAATTTCCACTAAAATCTTAATTTGTGAAATCCAAAGTACTGTTTTTATTAAATCATTATGAAAGATGAATCTAAATATAAATTTTGAAGTCTCTAGCTCTTTTCTGTTGCGCCAATGATTTTTTCAGAAAAACGTCCAAATTTCGAAAATGACTGAAGTTATCGAACTGATATTTAATACACATTAATTTAGTATTATTTCTGACATGCTAGAAAAGTTTTAGGTTCTTTGCTTGATTTTTAAAGTATTGCGCAACATTTATGACGTCAGAGCTAGTTACAGCAGACTGACTGGCACACAATGGAAACTGATGTGAATTTACTACAGCGTGAGTAGGCTGCTTCCCTACAGTAGTAATAAACGGAAAGTCAACGAGTAAAACCGAAGTAATATCAGGCGTTCGCCAAGAAAGTGTTGTAGGCCCTCTATTGTTCCTGATCTATATTAACGATATAGGAGACATTCTGAGTAGCCGTCTTAGATTGTCTGCAGATGATGCTGTCATTTACCGTCTTGTAAAGTCATGAGATGATCTAAACGACTTGCAAAATGATTTAGATAAGATATCTGTATGGTGTGAAAAGTGGCAATTGACCCTGAATAAGGAAGTGTGTGAAGTTATTCACATGAGCACTAAGAGAAATCAGCTAAATTTCCATTGCGCGATAAGTCACACAAATCTGAAGGCTGTAAATTCGACTACATACTTAGGGATTAAAATTACAAATAACCGGAATTGGAACGATCACATAGATAATATTGTGGGTAGAGCAAACCAAAGAGTGCGATTCATCGGCAGAACACATAGAAGGTGCAACAGGTCTACCAAAGAGACTGCTTACACTACGCTTGTCCGCCCTTTTCTGGGGTATTGCTGTGCGGTGTGGGATCCGCATCAAGTGGGACTGGCGAATGACATCGAAAAAGTACAAAGAAGGGTAGCACGTTCTGTATTATCGCGAAATAGGGGAGATAGTGTCACAGACATGTTACGTGAATTGGAGTGGCAATCATTAAAACAAAGGCGTTTTTCGTTGCGACGGGATCTTCTCATGACATTTCAATCACCAGTTTTCTCCTCCGGTTGCGAAAACATTCTGTTAGCACCCACCTACATAGGCAGAAATGGTCATCACGATAAAATAAGAAAAATCAGGGCTCGCACAGAAAAATTTAAGTGCTCGTTTCTCCCGCGTGCCGTGCGTGAGTGGAACGGTAGAGAGATAGCTTGAAGATGGTTCATTGAACCCTCTGCCAGGCACTTTATTGTGAATAGCAGAGCAATCACGTAGATGTAGATGTAGATGTAGAGCTGCTCATCGACCTGTTGACTACCCCCTGATACGTTGTTCTTCAGGTGGAAAGGACAGGGAGCCTATGGTCTCTAACTGTGTCTTAAATCGGCTTCTGCTAACGTAGTGCATTCCCCAACAAGAGCCCCCTCTCTCTATGCCTCGCAGCCGCCACTCCCTGTGTCAGTTCTTGCCACTTTTATTGCACGAGGACCTTCACTCGTGAATACTGTCACGTCAGATATTTCACAGGCTGCCGTGTTTGCTCGCGCCTCTGGCCCGACCGTGTGGCGCTCTGAGGATGCTTCTGCGATTCCCGAGCTCCGTCGTCGCTTCGTTTCCTTTCTGTGTTGTTGACTTTTGTTGTGGACACATCCGTGCTGATGCCAGCAGCGAGTCGCCACAGCATGTCGCACAGGTGGTGAAAACGCCGCACAGCCCCGTTCCCCTTGCCGTGCAACTGCTGCCCTCTACCCAAGGACGTAGGTCACAGCAGGGTCCGCGGTTTGCACGCCTCGCTCGGTGGCTCTCCAGATGTCCCGACAGAACAGAGCTCAGACTGACGCACAAGCGTATCGAGCACACGTGCCCGGAGACAATACGAAAGAGCAGGTGGCCTTCTGGCGAGGCATGCGAGACGGAAATTTCAAGGGAAGTATCTCTTCGTTTCTAAATTATTTTGTTCTATGATTACTACTTCCCACGAGCAAGTTCTTTTAATTGATGTTTTAAAGCCGGAAGGCCAGATAATCACAGCATGACTGTCGAAACATCAAGTTGTACTGTAACACCGTTTTATCGTGTTCTGAATGCTAAATAAACGTAACAAAACGGTCTTAGATAACTGTTTTATCCAGTCGTTTTGAGACGGTTCTGCTGTGATGGGACGGAGCGTCGTCTTGTCGAAGGTGAAGGTCGCCTGCGAGGTCCTGCAGGGGAACGAGTATATCGTGCGACAGTACATTGTTTACCCGAAGTATTCCACCAACCTCCATAAGCCTCAGGAAAAAAAAAACTTGTGGTTCAATGCTCTCAAATGAAGGCAGGTTAGTTATATGGCAAACGGAATATAGAAAGAGTAGCTGGTCGTAAAGTCGATCAAGAGTGGAAGAGTATAAAAGTAAAACGCAAGAAATTTGGCAACTTCTGCTACTCGGGCAATTTCAATTGCTTGAAACTGAGTTTTAATATTTTGGTTACGGCATGTCATGAAGCTAAAAAGTCACTAAGTTTAAGGACATTCCGCACATAACGTTTCGAATCTACGTCATTACTGATAATTTTCCCAGAGCTGTACGTTTACTTCAACTTGTACCGTTTCTTTCATTCCAGTCAGTATGAAGCACAACAAAGCCACAGATACAGCTATCTGCAACAGGCGATTTCGTGTTGCGTTGAAGGGAAGAAGATCTTAATAATTTATTTCTCTAGTCCTCAGACCACTACTGTAACCATTCTTCCACATCCGAACAATCCAGGTATTACCGACTTCGAGCATCGTAATCTTTATTTTATCTCTTTACCAGTGGGGACTATACAATAATATGTTATATAAAGAGATCTTAAATACTTGTACTAAAGCTGTAATGTTTATTTTTCATCTTAGAAAACGTTCGTCAATTCGTTGTCAGTTCGTAGAAGTAACCACAGGGGTGAAAACTACTCGACTGGCTCTTAGGTCGTCGAAATGGCAACGAGCCTACCACATAAGCGAAAAAGTCACTGAAATTTACGTACTCATTATTTCATGACATATTAAGGACCGTAAATCGACGCTGAGCCAACGCCCACATGCTACGAACTAGCGGCAAGTATCGCTGTGGAAGCAGAGGAGAGAAACACATTTTCTGAACATCTGCTATGAAGATAAACGACTGTGTTAACCACCTAAACACACGGAACAATTACTGTCGTGTTTAGGTCTTAAAAGAAAATCCTTTAGAGATAAGCATGAAGTATACGCTCTTTATTACCACACGATTGCAGCAGAAAGATAATGGCTCTACGAACAACGAACACGCAAGCAAGAAATTAAAGCACTTTACGACAAACGTTTGCAGGCATTATAGCGCGACTGGCGACTAAATGCACGTATTTATTAACAAATGTAAACTTTTTTACATGGCATGTACCTGGGGCGATCCAAGAAGCCCGTTAAATTCGAAAATGTATTAATTCATAGAATAACGTAAGTAGAGAGGAAAAATTTGACACACACATCCAAAATGACATGGGTTTTAACTGAAATCAACAGAAAGTGCACAAAATGATCAATAGATGGCTCTTAATACTATACAAAAGCAGTAATTAGCAATACGATTAATTTTTAGTACAGACGATATCCTTTATAACTAATGCTCAACATGTCGGCTGGCATTCATCAACAATACCTGTAGTCGAGGAACAATGTTGCGAAATCCATCGTACAGTATATAAGTAGGTACGGTGAGACATTGCCGTCGGATGTTGTCTTTTAGAGTCCCTGAAGAGGTCGGACGATAGCGGCAGACTTAGGACCGCGGTTAACCGCGCAACAAATAGTAAGACGGATCGAGGCCTGGGGATCTGAAAGGTCAAGCGCGACGGAAGAGGCGGCTCACCACGTGATCCTCACCAAACGATGTTCGCAAGAGATCTTTCACAGGTGTCGCGCCATCCTGCCTAAGAGTTGTACCTCCCCATACATGTTTATGAACTGCTGGCGGCTCATTGGATGCTCATGACGCGTGAACCACCTGCAGGAGACAGATGGTGCTCATTTTCTGAAGATAATTAATAAAATATTGTAGCAGTACAGACTGTTGTTTTAGCCCAATTGTATCACCATGTTTTCCAAACTTATGATGGAATTTGACAGCCAGGACAAGGATGATGCGATTCTGTGACATCTCGACGATCCTCGCACCCGTCGCGTTGACAGTTGGCAAAGCAGCAGCCCGCGGTTTTTCGAAAAGAAGGGTCCGATCGCGATTGATGTGCTAAAGCTCCACCAACAGAGCCTTTTCTCGTGAATGAATGACTCTCTCTCTCTCTCTCTCTCTCTCTCTCTCTCACTACGGCTCATTTTATACGCAGTTCTCAAGTGGTGACACTGACGTGTTGCTGCCCTCACCGCCTGTTGACTGCTTTTTTTTTCACTCTTTCTTGGTTTCAATAAAACGTCATATCATTTGAGGTACGGGTCTCAAATTTTATCTCTCTACCTACATTATTTTGTAAATTAGTTTATTTTCGAATGTTAACGGACGTCTGGGTCACCATGTACATCGCTCTTTGTTTCCATTGTCAGATTAGATTATGGGATACAATTTGCACAGCGCAAATCTCAGGAGCGAATAACGGTTCCATGTGATCGGAAGAAGACGCAGGCCGTGCTCGTGTCAAACTGGATGACAGAATGTAGCGTATTTAGAAAACTACTGACCTGTAGCCCTTAAGCAAGCTATCCATAGGTTCAAATGGTTCAAATGGCTCTGAGCACTATGGGACTTAACAGCTATGGTCATCAGTCCCCTACAACTTAGAACTATTTAAACCTAACCAACCTAAGGACATCACACAACACCCAGTCATCACGAGGCAGAGAAAATCCCTGACCCCGCCGGGAATCGAACCCGGGAACCCGGGCGTGGGAAGCGAGAACGCTACCGCACGACCACGAGCTGCGGACTATCCATAGGATTTTGAAATATGTGCACTACTGGCCATTAAAATTGCTACACCAGGAAGATGACGTGCTACAGACGCGAAATTTAGCCTACAGGAACAAGATGCTTTGATATGCAAATGATTAGCTTTTCAGAGCATTCACACAAGGTTGGCGACGTTGGCGACACCTACAACATGCTCACATGAGGAAAGTTTCCAACCGATTTCTCAAACACAAATAGCAGTTGACTGGCGTTGCCTGGTGTGATGCCTCGTGTAAGGAGGAGAAATGCGTACCATCACGTTTCCGACTTTGATAAAGGTCGGATTGTAGCCTACCGCGATTGCGGTTTATCATATAGTGACACTGCTGCTCGCATTGGTCGAAATACAATGACTGTTAGCAGAATATGGACTCAGAGGGTTCAGGAGGGTAATACGGAAAGCCGTGATGGATCCCAACGGCCTCGTATCACTAGCAGTCGAGATGACAGGCATCTTATCCGCGTGGCTGTAACGGATCGTGCAGTCACATCTCGATCCCTGAGTCAACAGATAGGGACGTTTGCAAGGCAACTACCATCTGCACGAACAGTTCGACGACGTTTGCAGCAGCATGGACTATCAGCTCGGAGACCATGGCTGCAGTTACCCTTGACGCTGCATCACGGACGGGAGCGCCTGCGATGGTGTGCTCAACGACGAACCTGGGTGCACGAATGGCAAAACGTAATTTTTTCGGATGAATCCAGGTTCTATTTACAGGATCATGATGATCGCATCCGTGTTTGGCAACATCGCGGTGAACTCACATTGGAAGCGTGTATTCGTCATCGCCATACTGGCGTATCACCCGGCGTGATGGTATGGGGTGGCATTGGTTACACGTCTCGGTCACCTCTTGTTCGCATTGACGGCACTTTGAACAGTGGACATTACATTTCAGATGTGTTACGACCCGTGGCTCTACCCTTCATTCGATCCCTGCGAAACCCTACATTTCAGCAGGATAATGCACGACCGCATATTGCAGGTCCTGTACGGGCCTATTTGGATACAGAAAATGTTCGACTGCTGCCCTGGCCAGCACATTCTCTAGATCTCTCACCAATTGAAAAGGTCTGGTCAATGGTGGCCGAGCAACTGGCTCGTCACAATACGCCAGTCACTACTCTTGATGAACTGTGGTATCGTGTTGAAGCGGCATGGGCAGCTGTACCTGTAGAAGGCATCCAGGCCGTTATCACGGCCAGAGGTGGTTGTTCTGGGTACTGATTTCTCAGGATCTATTCACCCAAATTGCTTGAACATGTAATCACATGTCAGTTCTAGTATAATATATTTGTCCAATGAATACCCGTTCATCATCTGCATTTCTTCTTTGTGTAGCAATTTCAATGGCCAGTAGTGTATTATACTTTCAGATGATGATATGTTTGAAGACAGACAACTTTTTATGTACCAAAATGAACGCTGCGAGAACTAACTGAGAGGGAGCCCACCCGTTTATTGGCGGCTATCGGTTGGGCTCCAAGCCCCTTGGTCGTTCAGAATGTTTCCCCCGGTTCCTCAAAATTCATTAAGGCGAATACCTGTACGGTTTTTTAATCTCCTCCTTCCATTATCACTCAGTGAGTTTGGCTACTTTTGTTTTGTTACCACAGTGCTTAAGCGTGCTCCGTATTGATATCTCTTTCTCGGATACTTAGAACTCTCCCCAATACGGACTCGTTCAATGCAGAAAACAAACTACTCCGAGTGCTACGAGTTCAACGCGTGCGGCAGATAGACTTAACACAGCTCGCGCCGTTGTGTCCCACAAATACACACACCATCACCACAACATATACATAGCCTGCAAACAATGCCTTGTATGATGGTGAACAGTGTAAGTAATCTAACTGAGCGCACCAATTGCTTCCAGGCAATTCTCGGTTAAACAGATGAGTGCGCTTATACTTTCTCGAATACTGTCTGTTTAAATGTGTTTCTCACTCGAAAATACAAGTAAAACCTTTTGAATGTGACTCAATATTCCTTTAATTATATTGTTTGTCGCGGGCAGTTACTGAGGATCAGGTCTTGTTCTCAGAGGCACACGGCACGAAAAATCAGTATTTCGTTATTCATAGCCACTCGTACGAATTGGCGTAGTTTTCTTAATACGTTTTATTCCTGATGCCTATCAAGTCCAGCCCTATACGCTGCTTCGTTTTCAGCGCAGCGATAAATAGCGATCCATGTGAAGTGATGGACTTCTCAGCCCAATAGCGGGCGAGTTAGTAATGGAGCGGATAGAGTTACAACCACGTATTTATGGAGAAGGGGTTTCCCGACACTGCAGTTCTCACTTTGTCACTGCACTACAGTGTACAGGTCTGTCAGATACACCTGAAAAGTGGAGCGCGGTACTCGTCACCACCGATTTCGTCTAAATTTATGCTACATGCAGGACTTAACCAGAAATGAAAGTGACAGAAGCGGGAACTCCAGATGGCCAAGCATTTGAAAAAAAAAACAAACAAAAAAATAGCTTTTTCGGCACGGGTCATATACGTTAGGGTAGTTTCCAGAAAGCGGACGGTGTGTGGGGGGGAAGTATATAGATAAATTTAATCCGAAGGTCGTGTGGTCGTATCCCTTAGGGGAAACGATTTCTTCCTTTTTCTTTTCAATTATTGCGACAGTTGCACTGAAAATATACCGAAATAATGCTAAATGTTTTATTTATATTAATATTCCCATAGAAGGCATGAAAAGGAAAGACAAAGGAAAATTTTGGATTCCAAATAAATTTCCAAGAAACGATTGTACTTTCCAAGAAGGAATTCTCTTTAAAGCATCCGGACCAACAGGCAAGCTCTGAGTTAAAGAGCATTTCGCTCAGCCTTCAGGAATTGTGAAACGAGCCCTGTCGTCCAGGACCGTGTGCTACAAAGAGCGCAAATTCACCACGAGAAAGGGAAATTCACAGGCGTCTGTTGTGCTGAATGAAGCCTAAGCACTGTAGTGTGCGAGTGAGACAGGCGAGAACCTACGTCATAGGGAAATCCCGTAGAAGCTATTTGTGGCCAGGGAGACGTACGATTGTTAAATATGGCGGACCTAAGATCGGCCATAAAGAGAAACATTTATGAAAACTATTTAAATCTGTAGTAATTCAGCGAATGTAATTTTAACCTACCATCCTTCTTAAATTTTCATGGTGATCCCAATAAAACTTGAATATTGCTCGTATCTATAATAGTTTAGGATTTTCTGTTATAGTGAAACTGACAAGTTTTGTAACAAAGATCTGAATGCTACAATCTGAATGCTTAGGTCGATCTTAACGATCGACATTTCATATATAAGCGCATCATTAAAATAACAAATGTTGTAAACATGAACTGAGTAACTTTATTGTTAAAAGATATAGTAAATTTTAATCATCACTGTTTTCAGTTAAGCATCAGATCATCATTTCCTCCACACAAAACACATTGAACGATGACAGCATGACACCTTATTGATTCATTAGGTAACAGAATACTTCCAGAATGAGATTTTCACTCTGCAGCGGAGTGTGCGCTGATATGAAACTTCCTGGCAGATTAAAACTGTGCCCGACCGAGACTCGAACTCGGGACCTTTGCCTTTCGCGGGCAAGTGCTCTACCA
Source organism: Schistocerca americana (assembly GCF_021461395.2). Classification (NCBI taxonomy): domain Eukaryota; kingdom Metazoa; phylum Arthropoda; class Insecta; order Orthoptera; family Acrididae; genus Schistocerca; species Schistocerca americana. The sequence continues at coordinate 524,852,185 of NC_060125.1, read as the reverse complement.
ACTGAGCTACCGAAGCCCGCGTAAGGCTAAGGTCCCGAGTTCGAGTCTCGGTCGGGCACACAGTTTTAATCTGCCAGGAAGTTTCAACAGAATATTTGTTGTAAAGTTTAGTTCATAATAGTTACTTATTTCTTTATTTGTTTATCAGAAGGAACATTGGTGCAAGGCTACTGGCCGTTACATTTAAAGCTAAGAAGGGAATTGTACTGGCTTTATGTAAAAGAATTTAACGTTTATTATGTAATGGATATTATTGTTACTTTATTTAGAACGCGAAAGTGGCCAAGCTTTGATTATTTTATGTTAAAATGTAAAATAATGTAGAATTAGCTGTAGCCAATCAGAAGGACGGCTTCAGGAAAGGGATCTGCCCTAGTCAGTAGAGCGAGTATGTTCGGCGCGCGGGAAACACGGCCGGGGACGGGCAGAGAGGCAGTGCTGGTGGAGACGCGAAAGCGGACGGTCGGTCTTTAGGTAACTAGAAAGTGAAACGACTTAGAAAATTTCGCGTTGTGTGGTATCGCGGGACTTAGTCTCTAAGCGGTGAGCAGCCACGCGCTGATATGAACTCTTACTTTTCACATAGTTAACGAGGTGGAGTATTGAACTTGTAATTCGTGATGAGATTGTGAATGATAGAAATGTGTCAATGGATATGCACTAGAGTGTATTATTAGTTTTAAATGCGACCACTTTCGCTATTAGTTTGCTTTCTGAATAAACATTATTTTAACCAAATCGCAACTGTGTGGCCTACATCATTTATGGATCGTTAATTTCTCCCAATATTATTATTACTGTTGTTATATATGTTATATTGACGTTGTATGTTTCATACAATTTCGCAAACTTGCAATCAGCCAGTCACAAGTGTCTAATTTAGGGCGTGTAATGCGACACGTGCGGTTCAACCCCTAGACGGGTTTGAGCCAAGACATTTCGACGAAGCGGAACCGCATGTGAGCCCGAACATCTGTGGGATGTTAGCTCGCAAAGCTGAGAATTCATCGAAAGAGCAAAATAAATTACATACCGTGAACACTGCATCAAAATACGCTCCACTGTACATCAACAGCTATCCTCGCCAAACTGTGCGATGAGACAGAACTTTTACTGAATGTAAACCATGTTTGTTTTTCAATAGAAACTTTAAAACAATTACGTAATTGTAAAAATGCGGCTTTTATATGTGCAAGGTGCTAAGAAAATGACTGCTTACCCTATTTTTACGATGCATACCCCACCAGAACGTATGAGTATTCAACCGTAAAATAACAAAAGTATCTAATTTTATATACGAAGTTGTCTTGTACACCTTAGAGTTCCTTGCTGGAAATGTATTCGTAAGCCCTAATTTTCCATTTCGTGCTTTTTGTGAAAATATTAATAAATACAATGTACTGAGCAATGTTTCGGTTTATCTGCAGTGTAAGTAGTGTAAAAATTTAAAAAAAGCAAACATTAGTTTCCGTTTGGGGACTCGATACCCATGAACCTCTGATTACCCCCTCTCTTGAAACTACACTAACCTAAATGGCTCATACCTCGCCCGACCCAAATCAAGAACACTATTTTTTCTAAACGCTTGGCCATCCGGAGCTTTCACTTCTGTCACTCATTTCTGGCCAGGCCCCGCGTATGTCACAAAAGTGGACGATCGGTGGTGACGGGCAAGTACCGTACCCTTGTGAGAGAGAATTGAGAACAATGCCAGAGTAAGTCTGCACACATTATCGCCCCTCCACAGTTCAGAACTGTTAAACAGAATCACTCTGATACAGCACTATTTAATGTCTTCAGTAATCTTGCATGTGATTTTAAGTTCATTCTTTAAAGATTGGACCATGTTTAATTCAGATCCCATCTTTACTTTTTTTTTTTTTGCTGACAGACAACGAATTGAGTGCTAAAAAATTCGTTGTTAGGTCTAAGTCTTGAAAGTTAAATAGCACTGTACAGCCTTCTCCTAGCTCTCGATGTAAAAGTGTTTTCTGAATCACTCGCACCACTCAAAAAGTGCCAGTCTTCCTTTGACTCCAGCAGTGTTCTGCCACCGTCTGATTCGTATTGGCTGAGAGCCACCTCCACAAAATTTACATCGTTCTCGCGTTCTAGAGTCATGTTTTAAAGACATGTTTCGACTCAACGTGATCACTTTCCGTGCTATAACAATATACCGGTATTTAGTAATAGGTATGATATAAACAGTTGGTCACACTCAGACGATTTATAGTAAGTATAAATAACAGTTTGTTCATAAATGAATAAGCCAGAATTCTTACACACCTGCACTAACATTAAATGACAGTAATATGTTATCAAATTTTGCTAAACAATTATTTATATCTGCTTAACAGAGGCGTCTTTTTGCACTCTTTCCAACGGTGTTGCAAGCCAATACATGCTATTGACCAGTTTTAACTTACAATGGTTTTTAATGTAAACTGTAAACATTTAAAGTTACTGGTAAAAACAGTAAAATATTTATTAAGTAGCTGCACACATATGACAAGATACGAGGCATTCGTGTTACATACAACTGCTGTGTTATTGTGGACAATACGATGTTCTGACATACACAATGTGATCTGACGTATCCGGACACCTGACTGAAAATGACTTGCAAGTTGTTGGCACCCCCAATCGGTAATGCTGGAATTCGGTATGGTGTTGGCCCACCCTTAGCCTCGATGACAGCTTCCACTCTCGCAGGCATACGTTCAGTCAGATACTGGAAGGATTCTTGGGGAATGGTAGCCCGTCCTTCACGGAGTGCTGCACTGAGGAGAGGTATCGATGTCGGTCGGTGAGGCCTGGCTCGAAGTCGGCGTTCCAAAACATGGCAAAGCTCTTCTATAGGATTCAGGTCAGGACTCTGTGCAGGCCAGTCCATTACAGGGATGTTATTGTCGTGTAACCACTCCGCCACAGACCTTGCGTTATGAACAGGTGCTCGATCGTGTTGAAAGATGCAATCGCCATCCCCGAACTGCTCTTCAACAGTGGGAAGAAAAAAGATGCTTAAAACATCAATGTAGGGCTGTGCTGTGATAGTGCCAAGCAAAACAACAAGGGTAGCAAGCCCCCTCCATGAAAAACACGACCACATCATAATACCACCGCCTCCGAATTTTACTGTTGGCACTACGCACGCTACAGATGACGTTCACCGGGCATTCGCCATATCCACGCCTTGCCATCGGATCGCCACATTGTGTACCGTGATTCGTCACTCCACACAACGATTTGCATTGTTTAATCGTCCAATGTTTATGCTCTTTACACTAAGCGAGGCGTCGTTTGGCATTTACCGGCGTGATGTGTGAGTTGTGAGCAGCCATTCGACCAAGTTTTCTCGCCTCCCGCCTCGCCGACTGTCATAGTACTAGCAGTGGATCTTGATGCAGTCTGGAATTCCTGTGTGATGGTATGGATAGATGTCTTCCTATTACACTCTTCAACTGTCGGCGGTCTCTGTCAGTCAACAGACGAGGTCGGTCAATAAACTTTTGTGCTGCGTGTCCCTTCACGTTTCCACTACACTATCACATCGGAAACAGTGGGAAGAGGATGTTTAGGAGTGTGGAAATCTCGTGTACAGACGTATGTCACAACTGACACCCGATCACCTCATCACTTTCGAAGTCCGTGAGTTCCGCGGAGCACCCCATGCTGCTTTCTCACGATGTCTAATGACTACTGAGGTCGCTGGATGGAGTAACTGGCAGTAGGTGGCAGTAAAATGCACCTAATATGAAAAACTTATGTGTTTGGGGTGTCCGGATACTTTTGATCACATAGTGTGTTTATGTCACGAAAAAGATGTAAAAACGAAATAAATCAGTAAATAAAGTAGATACATGTGTGTATCTTTCAGGGACGGTAGGTATAGTGCTGTGCTATCATCGGAGACACAGTTCATTGAAATCGCACAAATGTTTAAAAGTTGTTAATTTCAAGGGTTAGTGAGAAGATATTCAGTCAGTGTAAATTATTAACTTCTGTATTTTTTAAAATGTTGAAAATATTGTTGTGAAACACACTTGGTCTCTTAGCAGTAAATAATCCTGAGTTAATAACTAGCATCAAAACCGATATAGGGATTAGTGAACACTGGGTTGTCGTAACGAGACTGAATATTGTAACCCCCAAATCCTCCAAAAATAAACGTAAAATATACTTATTAAAAAAAAGTAGATAAAAATTCACATGACGCCTTCCTGACAGACAATCTCCACTCCTTTGAAACTAATAATATAAGTGTAGATAAGTTGAGGCTTGAATTCAAAGAAATAGTAACGGCAGCAATTGAGAGATTTATACCAAATAAATTAACAAACGACATTGGTACACAAAACGGGTCAGAACACTGTTGCAGGAACAACGAAACAAACGTGCCAAATTCAAACAGGTGCAAAGTCCCCAAGGTTGGCGATCTTTTACAGAAGCTCGAAATTTTCAATGCGAGATTCTTAGAATAGTTTCCATAGTGAAACTCTGTTCGAAAACTGGCAGAAAATAGCAAAAAATTCTGGTTGTATGTGAAGTGTGTTAGTGGCAAGAAACAATCAATGCCTTTTCTACACGATAGCAATGGAGATACTATCTAAGACAGTTCTGCCTAAGCAGAGTTACAAAACACAGCCTTCCGAAATGCCTTCAAAAAGAATACGAAGTAAATATTCCAGAATTCGAATCAAAAATAGCTGCCAACACGAGTGACGTAGAAGTAAATATCCACGGAGTAGGGAAGCAGCTTAAACCACTTAATAAAAGCAAGTCTTCTGGTCCAGACTGTATACCAATTAGGTTCCTTTCACAGTATGATGATGCATTAGTTCCATACTTAACAATCATATACAACCGTTCACTCGACGAAAGATCCCTACGCAAAGACTGGAAAGTTGCACAGGTTACACCAATATTCAGGAATGGTAGTAGTAGTAATCTAAAAAATTACAGGCCCATATCGTTAACGTCAATATGCAGCAGGATTTTGTAACATATATTGTGTTCGAACACTGTGAATTACCTCGAAGAAAACGGTCTATTGACACACAGTTAATATGGGTTTAGAAAACATCGTTCCTGTGAAACATATCTAGCTCTTTATTCACAAGAAGTGTTAAGTGCTATTGATATGGGGTTTCAGATCGATTCCGTGTTTATGGATTTCCGGAAGGCTTTTGACAGTGTACCACACAAGCGGCTTGTAGTGAAATTGCGTGCTTATGAAGTATCGTCTCAGTTATGTGACAGGATTTGTGATTTCCTGTCAGAGAGGTTACAGTTCGTAGTAATTGACGGAAAGTCATTGAGTAAAACAGAAGTGATTTCTGGTGTTCTGCAAGGTAGTGTTATAGGCCCTTTGCTGTTCTTTATCTATATAACGATTTGGGAGACAATCTGAGCAGTCGTCGTAGGTTGTTTTCAGATGAGGCTGTCGTTTATCGACTAATAAAGTCATCAGAAGATCAAAACAAATTGCAAAACGATTTAGAAAAGGTATCTGAATGGTGCGATAATTGGCAGTTGAACCTAAATAACGAAAAGTATGAGGTCATCCACGTGAATGCTGAAATGAATCCATTAAACTTCGGCTACACGATAAATCAGTCAAATCTAAAGGCCGTATGTTCAAGTAAATACCTAGGAATTACAATTACAGTTACGAGCAACTTAAATTGGAAGGAACACGTAGAGGATGTTGTAGGGAAGGCTAACCAAAGTCTGCGTTTTATTGGAAGGACACTTAGAAAATGTAACAGACCTACACTACACTTGTGTATCCTCTTTTAGGATACTGCTGTGCGTTTGGGATCCTTACCAGACAGAATTGACAGAGTACATCGAAAAAGTTCAAAGAAGGGCATCACGTTTTGTATTATCACGAAGTATGGGGGAGAGTGTCACTGAAATGATACAGGATTTGGGCTGGACATCATTAAAGGCGTTTTTCGTTGCGACGGAATGTTCTCACGAAATTCCAATCACGAACTTTCACCTCTGAATACGAAAATATTTTGTTGACACCGACCTACATAGGGAGAAACGATCACCAAGATAAAATAAGGGGAATCAGAGCTCGTACGGAAAGATAGGTGTTCGTTCTTTCCGTGCGCTATACGAGATTGGAATAATTGAGAATTTTAAGCCGCGCGGGATTAGCCGAGCGGTCTTGGGCGCTACAGTCATGGACTGTGCGGCTGGTCCAGGCGGAGGTTCGAGTCCTCCCTCGGGCATGGGTGCGTGTGTTTGTCCTTAATTTAGGTTACGTAGTGTGAAGCTTAGGGACTGGTGACCTCAGCAGTTAAGTCTCATAAGAGTTCACGCACATTTGAACAACATTTTGAGAATTGTGAAGGTGGTCGATGAACCCTCTGCCAGGCACTTGAATGTCATTTTCAGGGAATCCATGTAGATGTAAATGTTTCATTGACTACGCCTCAATTTTGTGAGGTCACAGATGTATTCAAATATTCTTCACATATTTCAGACTGCCATAAACCCTGCCACTACTGGTACATATTCTGTACTCTGGCCATGTGAACAACTGCCATCCAAATTCTCCCTGTTCTGGAGTTGTCCGCTCCAGGCCACGCACTGAACGCTTGGATGGGGCTACCACGGCACGGCTGGAGAGGCTGGGCAGCCTCTCCGCCCTACCGATTCGTTACCAGTCGAGCAAGCAGACTCACCTCTCCTCAGTGCCGACCCTAGACAGCACGATAACTCGCCTAAATACGTGCATCATTACACATACATGCAGATCGCTGAATCTGCGAATTTGTTAGAACAACTAAACGTTAAACTGACGGTGTTGCCACTTATGTTCGTTAGCGCCGCTCAAAAGACAGTGTCACCTCTCTTGTTCGATGTATGTTGTTCCACTGAGTGGTATATATGAATTAGTGTTCCACAGTCACAGTTCTTACGTTAATAAACGTAATCTCGATTGTATATAGAATTAGGAATCGACCATTTTGTTGTACAAACTGCACTCACAAATGTCGTGATTCACAGCAAAGAATTTTTATATGCGTATTGCATTTCCGTTTCACAATTATAAAATCTTACTATTTCACATACAAACCCTTTTAACTGAATGGTTTTTGGTAATAGTTTCTTAAGAAAATTACTGTGCAATTCTGTGAGGGTGAGTTGAAAAGAATATCGTGAGCCAACAAAGGGGGAAGGCAGCATAGAGCAAATCAAAGGAATGATGATGCGCAGAAAAAGAAAATTAATGCTCGAATATGGGACTTAAAAATACACGGCCTTGCTAAAGATATTAGCTGATGGAATCAACTACCACTGTTTATGGTTCTTACAGGAAAGGCCTTGCTGATAAACGTGAAATTTATACCTGGTAATTATAAGTCCGCGAGCACAGCCACTAGATAAGCGCTGGACGATGTACGAACACGCCATCAACCACTCAAAGATTTTATGGCAGCAACTTGTACTCTGTAGTGCAGAAAGGTACGTGTTAGCCGATTATTTAAGCCGTAAAAAACACTTTTACATTAGGTGCAACTCTTTCTTTCTTTCCTTTTACTGAATCTAAATAAAATTAATTCATTCTTTCGCCAGGGTGTTTTGTCAGCGACGAGGTACATCTACATAAATAGTCCTCAAGCCACCAAACGGCGCGTGGCGGAGGGTACCCTGTACCACTGCTTGTCATTTCCCCTCCTGTTCCACTTGCAAATAGAGTGAGGGAAAAACGACTGTCTGTACGCCTCCGTATAAGCCCTAATTTCTCCTATCTTGTTTTCGTGGTACTTACGCGCAATGTATGTTGGCGGCAGTAGAAACGTTCGGCAGTTCGCTTCAAATGCCGGTTCTCTAAATTTTCTCAATAGAGTTTCCCGAAAGGAACGCCGCCTTCCCTCCAGGGATTCCCAATTGAGTTTCCGAAGCATCTCCGTAACACTTACGTTTTGTTCAAACCTACCGGTAATAAATCTAGCAGCCCTCCTCTGAATCGCTTCGATATCTTCCTGCAATCCGACCTGGTACGGACCCCAAAAACTCGAGCAGTACTCAAGAAGGGGTCGCACCAGTGTCCTATATGCGGTTTCCTTTACAGGTGAACCACTCTTTCCTAAAATTCTCCCAATTAACCGAAGTCGACCATCTGCCTTCCCTACCACAGCTTTCACATGCCCGTTCCACCTCATATTGCTTTGCAACGTTACGTCCAGATATTTAAACGTCTTGTCTGTGTCAAGATGGATAATAAGTAATGCTGTAACCGAACATTACAGGTTTGTTTTTCCTACTCATCCGGATTAACTTACATTTTTCCACGTTTAGGGCTAGCTGCTATTCATCACAGCAACTGGAAATTTTGCCGAAGCCGTCTTATACCTTTTTACAGTCACTCACCTTACCGTACACCATGGCATCATCAGAAGTTAGGGGTACTGCTCTGTAATTTTGCGGGTCCGTTCTTTTGCCTTTCTTATATACTGTAGTCACTTGCGCTTTTTTCCAGTCGCTTGGGACTCTGTGCTGTGTGAGAGATTCACGATAAATGTAAACTAGGTAAGGGGCAAATGCTGTAGAGTACTCGTAAAATCTAACTGTAATTCCATCCGGACCTGATAATTTATTTGTTATTAAATCTTTGAGTTGCTTATCTACGCCAATTATGCTCATTTCTATGTCGTCCATACGGGATTGTGTCCGACGGTCAAATGACGGTTTGTCTGTACGGTTCTCCTGCGTGAACGATTTCTTGAACGTGAAATTTAAAGCCGACCGGGGTGGCCGAGCGGTTCTAGGCGCTACAGTCTGGAACCGCGCGACCGCTACGGTCACAGGTTCGAATCCTGCCTCGGGCATGGATGTGTGTGATGTCCTTAGGTTAGTTAGGTTTAATTAGTACTAAGTTCTAGGGGACTGATGACCTCAGCAGTTAAGTCCCATAGTGCTCAGAGCCATTTGAGCCATTTTTGTTTTTTTAATTTAAAACTTCGGCTTTCTTTTCGCTATCGACAACAGCCGCACCAGACTGGTCGACAAGGGACTGAAGGAAGCCTTAGTTAGCGATTTTACATACGATCAGAATTTCCTCGGGTTCTCTGCCAGATCTTTTGCTAAGGCTTGACGCTTGTAGTCGTATGCTTCGTGCACAGATATTTTCACACACGCACGAATCTCTACTAACATTGGCTTGTCGTCGTTTGTACGTCCCCTTTCGAACCTAGAATGCAACAGCCTCTGCTTCCTCAGCATCTTACGAATTTAGTTATTAAACCATGGTGGGTCTTTTACATGCTTCATCCACTTAGTAGGCTCGTAACTCCCCAGACCATGATTTATAATCTGCTTAAACTTTGCCCATAATTCCTCTGCAACCACCTTACTGGTACTAAGTGATACCAATTCACTAAGTAAGATGTTAATAACTGTTTATCTGTTCCATCTAGCAGAAGCATTCTCCTAGCCTTCTTGGCTGATTTATTAACTTTCGTAATCATAGCTTCTATAATGACATCATGATCGCTAATCCCCGCTTCTATAAGGACATTGTCGACAGGGTCCGGCCTATTTGTAGCTACAAGGTCTAAGATATTTCCATTGCGTGTGGGCTGCCGAGATAGCTGCTCAAGACAATTTTCAGAAAACGTGTTGAGAGTCATGTCGCATGACTGTCTGTCTGCACCCTCCGCAGTGAATCCATAGACAACCCAGTCTACATTCGACAATTTAAAGTCGTCTCCAATTAGTATTGCATGAGATAGGTATTTACGTGCTATTGAGGGTACACGTTCTTTGATGATTCTAGAACTACCACAGCGGAATCGGGTACAAGGTGAGTCGTCAATTAACAGCAAAGAAGTTGCAGTATGGGCCAACCTATAAGCATGACGTCGCACCCAGCCTGGCCCGGATGTGCGCTCTGATTCGGTTGTCAGGGAAGACCGCTGTGTCTGGTACCCCAGAGATAACCAACGTGGGAAGTCAGGTAGCCCTTAACACATTTATTCCCAATCCGACAGCTGGCCAGTCTTACGAACACAGAGTAACTTTATAACAGCAGAAACGTGGCCTATGTTCGTTGGAGAACTGCAAAAATGAATTATACAAAATTAGGTTTTTCTTGACGTAACTAAGAGAATTCTCTTCTGGAAAGCAACTCGTAAATTTCGTATCGCATCTCGGCGTTGTCAGTCCCTTTGGGATACGGAGAAAACTCCAGTTGAGCGCGTAGTGAAATACACTACTGACCAATAAAATTGCTACACCAAGAAGAAATGCAGATGATAAACGGGTATTCATTGGACAAATATATTATACTATAACTGACATGTGATTACATTTTCAAGCAGTTTGGGTGCATAGATCGTAAGAAATCAGTACCCAGAACAACCACCTCTGGCCATAATAACGGCCTTGATACGTCTGGGCTTTGAGTCAAACAGAGCCTGGATGATGTGTACAGGTACAGCTGTCCATGCAGCTTCAACACCATACCACAGTTCATAAAGAGTAGTGACTGGCGTGTTGTGACGAGCCAGTTGCTCGGCCACCATTGACCAGAGGTTTTCAATTGGTGAGAGATCTGGAGAATGTGCTGGCCAGGGCAGCAGTCGAACATTTTCTGTATCCAGAAAGGCCCGTACAGGACCTGCAACATGCGGTCGTGCATTATCCTGCTGAAATGTAGGATTTCGCTGGGATCGAATGAAGGGTAGAGCCACGGGTCGTAACACATCTGGATGTAACGTCCACTGTTCAATGTGCCGTCAGTGCGAACATGAGGTGACTGTGACGTGTAACCAATGGGACCCCATATCATCACGCCGAGTGATACGCCAGTATGGCGATGACGAATAAACGCTTCCAATGTGCGTGCGTTCACCGCGATGTCGCCAAACACGGATGCGACCATCATGATGCTGTAAACAGAACCTGGATTCATCCGAAAAAATGTCGTTTTGCCATTCGTGCACCCAGGTTCGTCGTTCAGTACACCGTAGGAGGCGCTCCTGTCCGTGATGCAGCGTCAAGGGTAACCGCAGCCATGGTCTCCGAGCTGATAGTCCGTGCTGCAGCAAACGTCGTCGAACTGTTAGTGCAGATGGTTGTTGTCTAGCAAACGTCCCCATCTGTTGACTCAGGGATCAAGACGTGACTGCACGATCCGTTACAGCCATGCAGATAAGATGCCTGTCATCCCGACTGCTAGTGATACGAGGCAATTGGGATCCAGCACGGCGTTCCGTATTACCCCCCTGAACGCACCGATTCCATATTCCGCTAACAGTCATTGGATCTTGACCAACGCGAGCATCAATGTTGCGATACGATAAACCGCAGTCATAAAAGAAGGTTGTATACCTGGAAGAATCCTGGAGATACTAATAGGCATCAGATAGATTATATAATGGCAAGACAGAGATTTAGGAACCAGGTTTTAAATTGTAAGACATTTCCAGGGGCAGATGTGGATTCTGACCACAATCTATAGGTTATGAACTGCAGATTGAAACTGAAGAAACTGCAAAAAGGTGAGAATTTAAGGAGATGGGACCTGGATAAACTGAAAGAACCAGAGGTTCTACAGAGTTTCAGGGAGAGCATAAGGGAACAATTGACAGGAAGGGGGGAAAGAAATACAGTAGAAGAAGAATGGGTAGCTCTGAGGGATGAAGTAGTGAAGGCAGCAGAGGATCAAGTAGGTAAAAAGACGAGGGCTAATAGAAATCCTTGGGTAACAGAAGAAATATTGAATTTAATTGATGAAAGGAGAACATATAAAAATGCAGTAAATGAAGCAGGCAAAAGGGAATATAAACGTCTCAAAAATGAGATCGACAGAAAGTGCAAAATGGCTAAGCAGGGATGGCTAGAGGACAAATGTAAGGATGTAGAGGCTTGTCTCACTAGGGGTAAGATAGATACTGCCTACAGGAAAATTAAAGAGACCTTTGGTGAGAAGAGAACCACTTGTATGAATATCAAGAGCTCAGATGGCAACCCAGTTCTAAGCAAAGAAGGGAAAGCAGAAAGGTGGAAGGAGTATATAGAGGGTTTATATAAGGGCGATGTACTTGAGGACAATATTATGGAAATGGAAGAGGATGTAGATGAAGATGAAAAGGGAGATAAGATACTGCGTGAAGAGTTTGACAGAGCACTGAAAGACCTGAGTCGAAACAAGGCCCCGGGAGTAGACAACATTCCATTAGAACTACTGATGGCCTTGGGAGAGCCAGTCATGACAAAACTCTACCATCTGGTGAGCAAGATGTATGAAACAGGCGAAATACCCTCAGACTTCAAGAAGAATATAATAATTCCAATACCAAAGAAAGCAGGTGTTGACAGATGTGAAAATTACCGAACTATCAGTTTAATAAGTCACAGCTGCAAAATACTAACGCGAATTCTTTGTAGACGAATGGAAAAACTGGTAGAAGCGGACCTCGGGGAAGATCAGTTTTGATTCCGTAGAAATGTTGGGACACGTGAGGCAATACTAACCTTACGACTTATCTTAGAAGAAAGATTAAGAACAGGCAAATCTACGTTTCTAGCATTTGTAGACTTAGAGAAAGCTTTTGACTACGTTAACTGGAATACTCTCTTTCAAATTCTGAAGGTGGCAGGGGTAAAATACAGGGAGCGAAAAGCTATTTACAATTTGTACAGAAACCAGATGGCAGTTATAAGAGTCGAGGGGCATGAAAGGGAAGCAGTGGTTGGGAAGGGAGTGAGACAGGGTTGTAGCCTCTCCCCGATGTTATTCAATCTGTATATTGAGCAAGCAGTAAAGGAAACAAAAGAAAAATTCGGAGTAGGCATTAAAATTCATGGAGAAGAAGTAAAAACTTTGAGGTTCGCCGATGACATTGTAATTCTGTCAGAGACAGCAAAGGACTTGGAAGAGCAGTTGAACGGAATGGACAGTGTCTTGAAAGGAGGATATAAGATGAACATCAACAAAAGCAAAACGAGGATAATGGAATGTAGTCGAATTAAATCGGGTGATGCTGAGGGGATTAGATTAGGAAATGAGACACTTAAAGTAGTAAAGGAGTTTTGCTGTTTAGGGAGTAAAATAACTGATGATGGTCGAAATAGAGAGGATCTCGTAAAATGTAGACTGGCAATGGCACGGAAATCGTTTCTGAAGAAGAGAAATTTGTTAACATCGAGTATAGATTTAAGTGTCAGGAAGTCGTTTCTGAAAGTATTTGTATGGAGTGTAGCCATGTATGGAAGTGAAACATGGACGATAACCAGTTTGGACAAGAAGAGAATAGAAGCTTTCGAAATGTGGTGCTACAGAAGAATGCTGAAGATAAGGTGGGTAGATCACGTAACTAATGAGGAGGTATTGAATAGGATTGGGGAGAAGAGAAGTTTGTGGCACAACTTGACTAGAAGAAGGGATCGGTTGGTAGGACATGTTTTGAGGCATCAAGGGATCACAAATTTAGCATTGGAGGCAGCGTGGAGGGTAAAAATCGTAGAGGGAGACCAAGAGATCAATACACTAAGCAAATTCAGAAGGATGTAGGTTGCAGTAGGTACTGGGAGATGAAGAAGCTTGCACAGGATAGAGTAGCATGGAGAGCTGCATCAAACCAGTCTCAGGACTGAAGACCGCAACAACAACAAACCGCAGTCGCGATAGTCGACAATCCGACCTTTACCAAAGTCGGAAACGTGATGGTACGCATTTCTCCTCCTTACACGAGGCATCGCAACAACGTTTCACCAGGCAACGCCGGTCAACTGCTGTTTGTGTATGAGAAATCGGTTGGAAACTTTCCTTGTGTCAACACGTTGTATGTGTCACCACCGGCGGCAACCTCGTGTGAATGCTGTGAAAAGCTAATAATTTGCATATCACAGCATCTTCTTCCTGTCGGTAAAATTTCGCGTCTGTAGCACGTCATCTTCTTGGTGTAGCAATTTTAATGGCCAGTAGTGTATTTCGGAGTCGGAAAAGCGGTTTCTAGCAGCTGTAAGTTGTACGAGCGAGTCACTAATTCAGTAACCTCTCTTCAAGGAGCCGATCGTAATGCCGCCACGTGTCCACGCGCTGTGTTATGAAGTCCCGAGTGATGTCAGCGGTGATCCTCTGTCGTAGGCTGCCAAGATTCTGCCCTGGAGGGCCGCTGCGCCGAACCAAGTAGGCCGCGGGGTAGAGCTACAAATTTTCGATCGGCTGGCCTCGCAGCTTCGGCGGAAGAAGATACTTGCGCATGCGGGCGTCTTATGCCTCTCCTGAGGCACGCTGAGCCGCAGCTGTTGTAAACGGTTCTCATTGTCCTAGATACTGGCAATGGAACGGCGTTGACATCAGAACTCGTCCTACACACGCACGGACCTTCCTCGCTGCGGGAGTACCTGATCATCGCGCAGGCAGTGCGTAGAGACACTCGCTGCTCTGGAAGAACATTACCCTGTTGGAAAATGGCACCACGGTACTGTTTCATGAGAGGTGACACGCGAAGACGCGGGACATCGGTGACGTACCGCTGTGCCGTCACACTTCCCTGAGTCATTACGCGCCGCGAGTTGAAGGCTTATCGATGACTCACCGTGACACCGTAACAGCGCTGCGCCAGCCATTGGCAGTCCACGTTTCCGTGTCACGGTACCACTTCACACGCAGCCACTGGTACTGTGGTATTTACGGCCGTAACTCACTGGTACGGCTTTTGTTTGTCTCCAACCAGTGGTGCGGAATGGTACAGAATGAGTCCGCTACCTCTTCTCAGATGGCAAGCGCAGATGTGAAGGCTTCACGATGCCCTCGATCCACAATACGGCTATCCTGCCTTGCGTTGGTCAGACGAGTTCGATCTGAACATCGAAGACGTGTATGTCTGCCCTCACGTTCCCATCAGGTCACTCTCACGTCCCAGTGGCCCACAGATGTGGATACCGCACAATTCGACCCGCCGACCAAAAGGAGAACCCCATTCAAAGTCTTCTGAGGCACAGATAGCGCTGTATCGAGAGAGTGCGCAGCATCTCCTTACCTTTGACTGCGATTATTCGGCACCTGACACTGTCCGTACCTCTAATATACCCCACCAGGCCCGGTAACAGCGCTAAACGCGAGCGCCACGAAGACGATATGCTGGCCGTCCTAATTAGAACAGAGAACTGCAACTCTAATCATTTACATATCCGCCAACGGTGTACACGGGTATGAAGTTACATTTCCATTCGACCATGTCTTCCGGGTGCTTCAATTTTTTGTCAGGCAGTGTATTTTATGATGTGACAGTATAGACAAATTTCAATAAATTATTCCACGTAAAATGTGTCCGGTTTTTCTCGTTTAGAGAGGTGTAGCTGTACAGAGAAGCAAGTTTGCATTTCGCGTGTTGGTACTAGAGTTGCTTTTGGTTTATTCACCAGCTGTCATTTCTGTTTTGAAATTGGAGTCTCGAAGCTGTGTCCGAGTTCACATAATTGAACTTTTGAAGAGTGATTGTGGTTTGAGGAGCAATCCTATTCCGTCGTCTAAGAACGTCATATGTACTTACAAATGCTTAACATTTGTATATGGGGTTTGAAATTGAAATGCTACTTCTTCTTGTGAAGAATACAATAGAAGATTTCCTAACCGTGGAGTACCAGATTCGAGGATGTTTCTCGTGTTTCCACTGAGCTGCGTGGGACTGGTGCAGTGCCCAGCAGGTAGAACTCTTCTGAACGTGCGAATAAACGGAGTGTGGACGAAGTAGAAGGCATTATCAGTTGGCAGAACGTAGTCCTTCAACAGGCACACGCAGAATTGCCACACGCTTAGATTTTCCACGTACAAGAACGAGGCTGACAGTACCTGTACACGGCTTCTATCCTTATCATTAACAGCAGATTCGACAGTCCCGTGAAGGAGGTCAGAGCAGAAGATTAGAATTTTCCCTTGAATATTTGCAGATCGACGAGGAATCCCATTAATACTGTTTACTGATGAAACCACTTTCACTCAATAAAACCCGTAACTCACTTGTCTGGTCCGACAAAGATCCCCACGAGTTAATGGAGATATATTTCCACGAACACTTGTCAACAAATGTATAGTATAGTATGATACACAGTCGATTACAACCGCCTCATTACTTCATCGGCTTCCCAGGCCCTATATGTTAAAATTTTTTAAAACAGCCCTACAACTCATGTGAGTATGTGTTCTGTCAGCATGATTGGGCCCCTCACATTCTAGGCGTCAGGTGGCACATCATCTAACCTAACATTCCCAAGATGGATCGGCACAAATGGTCACGTTTCATGACGATCAAAGTCCTCGGACCTGACGCGTTACGATTTTTGCGTGTGTGGATGGTTGAAAGGCGAAGTCCACAAAGAAAAGTAAACACGAGATACAAATTGGCCTTTCCGATTCGAATAGTTCTGCCCTTGTAACAGAACCGAAAACGATCTCATAAGAGCTACCCGTGGTGTTGTCACAAGAATTCGAAAGATATTTTAAAAAAAAAGTTCAAATGTGTGTGAAATCTTATGGGACGTAACTGATAAGTTCATCAGTCCCTAAGCTTACACACTACTTAACCTAAATTATCCTAAGGACAATCATACACACCGATGGCCGAGGGAGGACTCGAACCTCCGCTGGGACCAGCCGCACAGATCGTAACTGCAGCGCCTGAGACCGCTCGCCGAATCCCGCGCGGCGAAAGATATTTCAAGTCTGAGGAGAAATTTAAGGAAGATCACCTGTGAGTTAATGATTTGCTCTTCGTAACACCTTCTGCAGGTATCCGCTTGCATCGCATTCTAACAGCTGTATCTCTGTAACCAACAAAAACACATGTTTTGTGAAATGGTTCAAATGGCTCTAGGCACTATGTGGCTTAACATCTGAGGTCATCAGTCCTCTAAACTTAGAACTACTTAAACCTAACTAACCTAAGGACATCACACACATCCATGCCCGAGGCAGGATTCGAACCTGCTACCGTAGCGGTCGCGCGGTTCCATACTGTAGCGCCTAGAACCGCACGGTCACTCCGGCCGGCGTACTTTATGGGATGGGCCGCATAACACAATACTCTGACATCGTATTAGATTGGTGCATAAGTTCGTAGCGTTTTTATTTTCCTAGTTGGTATTCCAGCTTCTATGGGTTTATTTATCGATTGTCATTTTTTGATTTGTAGTTCACTGTTGCTGTCTCAGTTTAGATATTGTCATTTTGTAAATTCGAGGTGGTGAACATCTAGCACTGTTTCCGTTACCTAGTGACATTTGTCTCAATATTACTACAAGTCGGGTCATTCTTTTTGGGACATCCTGTATCATTGATGTATAAGGTCTCTATTACGTTTCTGCGTTGTGTTTATTAAGCTTACGGAGATGCGCTACGAACTCATTCACCAATCCAATAGACAGCTCTGTAGTAAGCCTAACACGTGCAGCGCCATACAACGTGCCGACCCGGCGCTACAACTTTGTTAATTTTGAACTTGTGGCCCTTTCCTCTCGTGTGGCTGATAACTCTGCCAGGTAGAGCGCACCTCGGAGTACAGCCGAGAGGCCAGGGCAGCAGGTGTAGTGGCAGGCGGCGTCCCTCTGTATCACGGCCGTGTTTTCTACGTCCAAAATTCCTATGTCAGTCTCTGTACACACTGTCACGTGCAAGAGTTAATCTGATGGTTTTGTAACTCCAAAACTGTGGAACGTCACGTACAAAACGCACGAGGTGTTGGAAATAAGCACTTTTGGCAAGCAAAAATTATGGTTAGTACTTTCAGTGTAATGCAGATCGAAATATTTATCCGAACTTAATACACTATTGGCCATTAAAATTGCTACAACACGAAGATGACGTGCTACAGACGCGAAATTTAACCGACAGGAAGAAGATGCTGTGATATGCAAATGATTAGCTTTTCAGAGGATTCACACAAGGTTGGCGCCGGTGGTGACACATACAACGTGCTGACATGAGGAAAGTTTCCAACCGATTTCTCATACACAAACAGCAGTTGACCGGCGTTGCCTGGTGAAACGTTGTTGTGATGCCTCGTGTAAGGAGGAGAAATGCGTACCATCACGTTTCCGACTTTGATAAAGGTCGGATTGTAGCCCATCGCGATTGCGGTTTATCGTATCGCGGCATTGCTGCTCGCGTTGTTCGAGACCCAATGACTGTTAGCAGAATATGGAATCGGGGGGTTCAGGCGGGTAATACTGAACGGCGTGCTGGATCCCAATGGCCTCGTATCACTAGCAGTCGAGATGACAGGCATCTTATCTGCATGGATGTAACGGATCGTGCAGCCACGTCTCGATCCGTGAGTCAACAGTTGCGGACGTTTGCAAGGCAGCAACCATCTGCACGAACAGTTCGACGACGTTTACAGCAGCAAGGACTATCAGCTCTGAGACCATCGTTGCGGTTACCCTTCACGCTGCATCACGGACAGGAGCGCCTGCGATGGTGTACTCAACGACGAACCTGGGTGCACGAATGGCAAAACGTCATTTTTTTCGGATGAATCCAGGTTATGTGTACAGCATCATGATGGTCGCATCCGTGTATGGCGACATCGCGGTGAACGCACATTGGAAGCGTGTATTCGTCATCGCCATACTGGCGTATCAACCAGAGTGATGGAATGGGGTACCATTGGTTACACGTCTCGGTCACCTCTTGTTCGCATTGACGGCACTTCGAATAGTGGACGTTACGTATCAGATGTATTACGACCTCTGGCTCTACCCTTCATTCGATCCCTGCGAAACCCTACATTTCGGCAGTATAATGCACGACCGCATGTTACAGGTTCTGTACGGGCCTTTCTGGATACAGAAAATGTTCGACTGCTGCCCTGCCCAGCACATTGTCTAGATCTCTCATTAATTTAAAACGGCTGGTCAATGGTGGCCAAGCAACTGGCTCGTCACACTACGCCAGTTAATACTCTTGATGAACTGTGGTATCGTGTTGAAGCTGCATGGCCAGCTGTACCTGTACACGCCATCCAAGCTCTGTTTGACTCAATGCCCAGGCGTATCAATGCCGTTATTACGGCCAGAGGTGGTTGTTCTGGGTACTGATTTCTCAGGATCTATGCACCCAGATTGCGTGAAATTGTCATCACATGTCTGTTCTAGTATAATAGATTTATCCAATGAATACCGGTTTATCATCTGCATTTCTTCTTGGTGTAGCAATTTTAATAGCCAGTACTGTAGTTGAGTGATAGTTTATACAGTACATATTGTTTAATGGCATGATCAGAATTTCCTTTGTTTCATTTTAGATGATCAAATTTCCCTGCAATATTTCTGTAACTTTTCTTTTCTTGTGTGGCCTCAAGCAACTTATTCAGCTGCAGTTCATTCCGCACCATTTTCAGTATTGGGAGGTACATGAAATGGGAAATGTTTCTTTTCTAATACGTCTCTAGTCGGAGTTCCAGTTCCTTCATTGTCGTCTTGAGTATCAAACGCATGGCGGCAGGGGAAACAGCGACCGTTAGTAATTAATCGACGCAAAGGTGAAACTGCTGCAGGTCGTGTTTCATTCGAGGCCTCGCTGCTCACTGGAGCGTCTGCCGATGTCCAGTGCCCTGATGTTGCACCACCTTGTTTTGACGACGGTGCTGAGCGGAGCGTTGAACCTTTAACGTGTAGCCATCAGGGAACGAAAGATCTGAGAGCTCTCGTTCCCGTAGTGAAACGAATTTAAAAAACAAATTCGATAAGTATGGTGGCGGTTTATACGAACATTGGTTTTGTGTCAGTCGTATCGGGGTCATCGGGAACACTAAATGTAGATACAAAAATGAGTAACAGCATTTGCAGTCTACATTTTACCGCTACTGTGAGTGTTTTGTAAAACTGAAGCACTGATTCCCACTTGACTGTGTTGTGCGCTACCTAATGTGGCACAGCTATACACTGTCCGGCCACATTAATGTGACCACCTGTCAGAAGCCAGAGTAACCTCATTCTGCAGCGCGCACCTCTGCGGCACGTGCAGGAAGGAAGTCAGTAAGGCTGTAGAACAGAGATCGGCAACAGGCGGACCGTATACGGACCGCGAAAGGTCGAACCTAGGACCGTCAAATATTCTTAAATACAGTCCGACGTCCAACGAAGTATCCCCGCTCCTCGTTCGCACTAGGCTAGTAATTTAATCGGGTACCGAGTAATTTAGTAACCAAACGTGTCTGAAAAACAAAAAATTAGTTGAATAGATTAGTAAATCTTTTAGTAGAGTCGATCCATTTCATTCTCTTTTTCTCGGCGAGTAGCGCCTCCCACCACTCGTCACTGCTCACTCGTTCATTTGTTAAACAAGTCCGAATCTGTCGTTTTAGTCAAAGAGAGTACAGTGGATAGAAGATTTTTGACTCAATGGACTGAACGATATTGTTTTACGCTGCCTGATAGGCCTCAAGCGGTTCCAGTTTGCTTGATATGTAATAAAACTGCCACTGTTATTAAAACTGGCAATTTAAAGTCACACTATGAAACAACTCATTAGCAACTCCACAAAAACTTTCCTCTTGGCAGTGAGGCTAGTAAAGAAAAACTACAGGTACTATAATTCTATTAGATAATGTATAAATGTGATATGTGTAACTGCTTTGTAAACTTATCACGATAAAATTTAAATTGAAATTACAGGAACATCTCACTTCTTACGAAAAAAAAGCACGAAATTGCTGGTTCGCTGCATGAGTGAGCTAGAAAAATCGGCAGAAGCAGCGTTTCGTGTGTGCTGGACACTTAGTAAACACCAAGCACTATTTCCAGATTCTGAAATAATGAAAGAATGTATGTTGGAAGTAGTCTCGGCAGTTTTTGAAGTAAAAGAGGATGTTGTCGCTGCAATTCAAGGTATTCCAATGTCGGCAAGAAGTAATACAAGAAGAACGGAAATTTTAGCTACTGATATTAAAAGCACTCTGCTTGAACTTTTGGAAAAGGCACCATGCTACACCATTGCACTTGACGAATCATGTGACATTGTTGATGATGAACAAATATCTGTTTTCGTGAGACTTTTCGACATTGAAAATAAGATATTCAGGGAAGAATCGCTCGCAATATTGCCTTTGAAAGGTAACACTTGAGGAGAAGATTTATTCAAAGCTATAGACGAATTTATTAATAATTTCAACATTTGTTGTGATAAAATAGTGTCAGTTTCAACTGGCGGCACCCCAGCAATGATTGGCAAAGAAAAAGGTATAGTAAAGAAAATCAGGGATCAGAATCCAGGTCTAATATCGTATCAGTGTATAATTCATCAGACTGCCCTTTGTGGAAAACTCAGTGCTACACTGAAAGAAGTAATGGACAGCCTGCTGCAGTTGATTAATTTTATGAGATCTCATTCTTCTCTTCAGCACCGAAAGTTCAAGAAGTTTCTTTCAGAATGTGATGCAGGGCATTCTGACTTATTGCAATACAACAATGTTCGTTGGTTAAGTAAAGGTCAAGTTGTTGAACGTTTCTGGCTAATAAAGGAAGAAGTAACCTCCTTCTTGCAAATCTTGGATACACAGGGAGCAAAGAAGCACTTAGAGTTCATAACAAACGAGAACAATATGCTAGCTGTGGCTCTTCTGAAGAATATTCTGAAATATTTAAATGCGTTCAACATAGAGTTACAAGCGAATGGGAAATTAATATGTGATCTGATACAAAGCGTGTCTGCTTTTCGTCGTAAGCTGGATATTTTTGAAAAATATATTGCAAGGCACGAATTTATTCATTTCCGAACAATTCTTGAGTATAAAAAAGAGAACTTTGAAGAAGACATTGCAGTGTTTGTAAGATTTCTGTCCGATAGAAGGGACGAATTTGCTACAAGGTTTCAAGACTGCAGAAATTGGAAAGCTGTCTCAATTCCTAAAGTTTCCTTATGAATCTGATCCATCGGCAGAATGGACTGATGTGGCTGCTAAGTTGTTCAGCGTTTCAAAGTCTTCATTTCAAGTGAAGATAATCGACTTGCAAGAAGACATTTCTTTGCAGATGTAAAAAACTGTATCCAATGAAGAATTTTGAGGTAAACATGTTTCAGAAAAATATGAAAATTGTAAGAAAGTAGCTATCAATCTGGCCACTATGTTTGGTTCGACATATATATGCTAATCGTCGTTCTCGAAAATGAAATTTTCGAAGAACACATATCGGTCAAGGTTGACGGACGCCCACCTCGAAGACATACTTCGCATTTGCTGTACCCCTCGTACACCGAACTTTAAATAACTGGCTCAAGACCGTCGATGTAACTTCTCACATTGGATATATTAAAATATTGACTGAGAACTACTTGTTTTACTTGGTTTACCATTTTTTGGAAGCTAACTCGACTTCAAAACAAAATAAAAAACACTACCTTTTAATTATTAGTTTTTTGTGGACCTCCGTAAAAATTTTTACACCGAATCAGGACCCCATTGAAAACTACTTGCCGACCCCTGCTCTAGAAGGTGTCGTGGTCAACTGCGCTAGGTTCCTCGGCTGAGGATCCGTGGAGTGGACAGCCGATAGCGGTGGACCCAGTGATTCTAGATCCGGTTTAAATACGGGTAGTTTAGTGGCCCGAGGAGTGCTCTTTGAAACACGCACGTACACTGAGCACTGTGTGACAGATTGCATTATCCTGCTGGTAGATGCCATCGTGCCGAAGAGAAACAAACTGGATATAGTGCTGGAGGTGGTCCCCAAGAATAGATTATTACATGCATTGATTCACTGTGAATTCCTGAACGACGAGATCACCCAAGGAATGACTCTGTTCTGGACTCTTCCAACGATTATTGCAGGGTGTTTGCTTTCCGATGTTTCACGCCATGCACGCCAAGGGCCATCTGACCGATTCCCTTCTCAGACATAGACGAAAAACTTTGTGGTTTCACTACCAAATTTACTCAAGTACGTGACAGATATGCTCTCCCAAAGCCCGGAAAAGTAAGAAGCAAACCTGCACCTTGGCTAACTAAAAACAGCTCATGACTCTCAGAGACGCTGCACATCGGGCATACAAAAATACACCCCACACCTGAGAATCGTCTTTACCTCAAGCAGAAGCGAAACAGAGTGTCAAGCTGTGAGAAATGCAAAACACTGGTGTGCCCATAGTTAACCGACCACAGAAATAGACCATCCATCCTATGGAAAAATCTGCGTGATCTTGGTATGGGCATAGCAAAAGCTACAGCTGATCACATTGTCCTAGCCGAAGAACTGTATCAATACTTCACATTGCCTACAATGACAACTGAACCATAAACGAAACAGACACACTGATTACTTCATGAGAGTAAACTATTATAGCCACGAAGAATTCTATTTAAAGTACGTTATTTGCAGTACCGCCAAGAAAGCCATCATTCGTGCCAGATCATCATCTGCTGGACATCATGGCATCACCCTCAAAAAGATGAAGTTTATTGTGAACCCACTACTGCACACAATAACTGGTATCTCCAACCACTACTTTCCCCTGATTCCTGGACACAGGGACTAGTTAAGCTATGAAACGTCCCCTTTCAACAATTATACGTGACTGTGCTTAAACTGACACACAATATTTTGTTAGCGCAACGCAATCTGACTTTCAAAATTCCCTACAAAAGAATGGCCCTGACTAACATTAAACTGTACCTTTCACAAATCACTTACCTCACAAAAATCTTCGCTGCTCAAGCTACTGCAATACAGCGAGCGCCACTACTGCCAGCTAAATAAAAGATTCAAACTATGGAAGGCACTAACTACTGATAGGGATAGTTAGCAAATGAAAGATATTAATAGAGAACAAACAATGTATTTACCTTGATATCATCATATATAAATATAGCAGTTCATGACAAATTACAAAACTCCGCCATCTCTCTCCCCACATCCACCACTGCTGGCGGCTCACCTCCAACTGCGCAACGCTACGCGCTGTTCACAGCCAGCTGCCGCTGCCCAACACTACAATGGCGAGTATTACAACAATGCAAAGCAGCCACAGACTGCACACAGCACAGCCAGTGATTTTCATATTGAGCGCTACGTAACGTTGCCAATAAGAAAACATAAACAGCCTACTTACATAGAGAAAACATAAACAGCCTACTTACATAGCCCCCATGCTCCCCACAAAAAATTTTACAAATTGGTTTGGGCAGTGCCCAATACAGATTTGAAAAAATTTTTCATAATTACAATAACAAAGATATCAAATGCACACACTTATTGATACAACGTTGGTCAAAAGCTCAAATTTTCTCACAGTCCATAAAGACAGTCCTAATCATACATAACAGTAGAATAGCAGTGTTTTTCTCAAAGTCTGAGCAGTAAAAGAAAATGCACACGGAAGTAGTGGATTTCCATCCAGTCTTGAAGAAGTAGCGTTGTCCTTCCAACGGAAAGACAGTGCTGACTCTTGACATGCTGACAGATAATGGGCCACAACAGAGCAAACCCACAGCAGAGTCAGTCGTAGTTTGGAAGAATATTGGTAGGTAGGTCATCACAGAGCAGACCCACTGGAGTCCTGGTAGAGATTGTGGTATTGGTGGGCCACCAGAGGTGCAGACCCACTGTAGTCCTTGTAGAGATAATGGTGCTGGTGGGTCATCAAAGATGCAGACCCACTGTAGTCCTTGTAGAGATAGCCAGCAGCCATCTGTTGTGACTGTGCAGGTGCACAATCACCATTGAAGAGTCTTGCGGATAATATAGCAAGTCCATAAACCACCACTTGTGCACTCACAAAGTTTTTGAAATTGTCCTTAGAACAAGCAATGCTGTTATCCAGTCCCTTGCTGAGTTAGTAACACACGTGCAAACACTAACAGTCCCAACTTCTCACATATTGTCCATATACTATGACCAACAGAAACGTGTGCAGTGAAATGTAACTCACAAGTTACTTAATTTGATGAACTGGTGTCAAGTACAATTTTATAACATGAGAATACAATTACAAAGATACAGAAAACATCATTAAAACATAATAATACAGATAACATTTGTAGATAATAGGGGCTTTACAAAAGAATAGAAATAAACATATACATCAATGTTACAGGAATTATGACATGAGTACATACATAAAAGATCAGAGTAACTTTCGAAACATCAACTTCACACATGAGCATTAAACAGAACAGAATTAATAATATCTAACATCTTTACAAAGTAAATAACATATTATTAATGCCAATTATATTCGTGGATAACAGTATTCCTCATCATAGTGAATGTAGCTTAATATTAAAAGAAAAAAATTCTATGAAATTACACAGAGACAGGAAGAAAACAAATACACAAGGGTACACAAACACATAGTGGGATAACACAAAAAGAAAGGACAGGGTTTGTTGTACTGCAGTATTTTGCATTATTTCTCGGAGATCTCCCTTCATTCGTCATTATTCCCAAAAAGTCCTATCTATACCTGCTTTCTGTATTCTATTCATATTTCTTTCAAAATAAATATGGCTCATTGTACAATACTTATTTAGGCCCAAACCGTTTTCATGTAACTTTCAAAGCATTCTTCCCCTATTCTCCATAGTTCGTTTCTTATATAGTCTACCCCCTCTTAAGCTAACTTAAATCTACTGAGCTCAGATATTAATGCAGCAGCACAAAACAATTAATACAAACAGCAATGATAAAAAATACAAAAGGCAAAGCAAGCAGCATAAATTACAACTAATATAAGGCAATGAGCAGCAAACAAAACAAAAAAAAAAAAAAAAAAATCTGGCTTAGCAGAGTAACACAAATTAAAGTTCAGTAGCACTATGCCTGGCAAACAGCAGCTTATATCTAAACATGACATAGCTCAAGCAGAAAAAATAGTACACTAAAGATAACAATGCAGATAAGGGAAATGTATAATCACATCTCAATGTCTAAGTAATTAAAGTGGTGCACCATAACAAATTATTGTAAAAAAAAATATTACCATGTACTTGAAAAGAAAATTATGTGTTACTGTTACTAGTTCCTTCTTATTGTTCTTTCCTTTCCAAGTGCTCCTTTTTTAAAGAATGTGGATCATAAAATAATTATTTAATAGATCTGTTGACAGAAAGCGTTCACATTAGCAAATGCATTTCATTTTATAAAAGCAATGCTGCAACACAGCTGGAAACCAGACATCAAATGAAATAAGCAACTATGAAAAGCAAAGCATAAAAATATCATTCAGTAGTCATGTGACATTTCATAAGTTAGTAGAAATTCTCTCAACTCTCATAGAAAGACGCTTGTCATAATCAGGTGTGCAGATGTAAAAATATTTCTTGTCATTTTATTAGGCATTTCAGTAAATATCATAAATTACGAGCTCCACAGTATGCTTTCAACAAGGAAATGTCAGTAGCGCGGACAATGGCCTTCCCTTTCTTTTTTTTCTAGCTGTGCTTCTGATGAGGCACTCACTAATGACTTGTTCTCCCGGCGTCTGACACAGCTGCATGCCCACGACGCAATACGTGCAGGTGGTCACTTAACTTTCTTACGGAAATATTTACGACGACAGCAGTTTTCGCTACAGTGACAGTCTCATACAAAAATTTCACAGGTCGAAAATTTGCGTTACAAAAGTGTAGAAACAAAACCCTATAAATATAAGTGTCCAAATAAAATATTCGTCAGCATTGTGATACAGTCACGCATTTACACACATTTCATAACTCTTAAAGTACTATTCTTGGTTTCCAACAACCTTTTCCACAAATCAGAGTCCCTAATCACTACTCATTATTCCTTACCTTATTACACATATACGTATCCATCGACACTCGTCAATATTTCGTCATTATAAATATGAAGCATAATCAAATAACTCATATAGCCTCAGCCTATTAATCATAAACATACCTCAGCAGCATAATACACATCGTCGTCGTAAAAATAACATCACAACACCTCAGTCAAATCTCAAAATCGTCGTAGCTTCCTCCAATAATTTCAAAACCTAAAAAAATTCTCTGCTCATTTCAATAGTGTCATCTACCTCAAACGTACTTTAAAAATCATGATCTCAAACCAAATACATCACTCAAAGCTCTCATAGTATCACAATGGTTCCAAAAAAATATGAAGAGTTCACACAGTACAGACAAAATACAATTTCATAAGTGTGAAGTTATCCAACTCTGTAACTGCGTAAACATCTGTCACTGACGTAGTAAAAAACATGTTTATCTCTCAGTTAAATGATCAGATAGCTGTGTAATTTGTGTGTTAGAGAAATATGGTACCGATGTGTAAAGTTGTATAAGCAAATACCATATTAGCTAGGGTTCCTTGTGGTTGCCACACACATGGTACACAAAGTAAGTGTGTACCCCCCTGAGGATAAATGTAATTATACCCTCAGGTGTTACAAATTACAGCAATGGAATGAAATGTATCACGGAAAACTTTCTTTGTAATTAAAAAATCTTTGAAAATAAGTGTTTGAAGTATAATATTAATCACTCAAATGCGTGTCCTGTAGCGCTAAATGCGCGTCTTGCTGTAAGATAATTCTGTGGAACTGTCGTAGTTATCGTCCTCTGTAAGCAAAGTTCTGCTAAAGTCAATGTACTTACCTCATGATACACAAAAGTGAAATGCTTTGCGTATAGATATCTTAGTTATTACGCTTATTGCCGTGGTGAGGAAAGTACTGTACAGTAACGTATTGTTATGCCACGAAAAAGGCTGTCTCATTGTTGCTATACCACAAAAGTTACTACTAAAACATGTTTTTCTTCCTAGAAGAATTCAGAAAACTGTGCAGATATAAAACAGATACACTGCAAAAGCAACACTGTAAATTGTCACTCATTAGTAGCGTCGTGATAACATCGTGTAGCTGTCACATAAACTAACCACTGTGTCCTCTGGTATCTCACAGAAAGTACTTTAAACCCAGAATGTATTTTCAAGTAAACCAAAATGTTGCATTAAAATCTCATTAGCAGTACCAGTATGTGTCCTAAGTATGTAAGCCTGATAGTCGTTACGTAATCGTGCAACTAACAACCAAGAATGTACAAATACAACACTGTGTCGTCTGTTCACTATCACAATCCATTCGTAATTTCTGTTTAAAAATGTTCCCTAGGTTCTAGACTGGATATTTAACTTCAAACATTGTTGTATGTTAACAGTTTCTTAAGTCTAACACAGCATACTAGTAATGTAAAGGGAAAAGTTATATGGCAAAGACAAAGATAAAAGCAGATTATCTTTCAATAAACGGTTTTACATGTGAAATGTGGTGTAAACCTTTACTCTTCCTAGTACGCAGAGTTTCAACTTCAACGCAATTATCATGTTGTATACATCGGTAAAGAATGCTAAAATTTTTCTCAAGGCTAGCGTCTTATGTTATTTTTCTCGGAGCCAGCGGGCGCACGCGGCTGCCTGCTGTGCGAGTCATTGTCTGTCTCTTTGTTGGCGCGCGCCGTTATTGGGATTAGGAGACCTAACTTCTACAAATTCACTCTGACGAGAAGGCCCTGCCCTGTTTGAATCCCGCCAGTTCTGATGCAATTCAGCTCTGTCGTTACGAATATATCGTCTGTCGTCATGTCGGTAGATTCCGTTGTTTCTTCCTTGTCCGTCACGTTGTGGAGAATTTCTCCCTGAGTCGTAACTGTGCTCCGAACTGTTGCGTCTGAAGTTATTCTGTCTCCCTTGATAATAATTATTTTGGTTCCCATATTGTCTGTTTCTATGGCTGTCTCTGTGATAGTCATTACTATGTAAATGCGATCTTTCTCTGTAATTATATTTACTCTGCCAACGGTTATCATACGGGTGGTGTCTATTTTGGTCACGATTTGAGTTGTAAGAATAGCCTTTTCGTGTCCAGTTATTATTTCTTTCATCGCGGAATTGCGACTGATGTGATCTGTAATTGTTGTGCTCCTGCGTTCCGCGATTGTCAGTGTCACTTTCCAGTTCTTGTAACAGTCCCTGAAAAGCTTCAATGTCGTCTTTGCAACGTCCTGCCAAAATAATATGTCGTAAATGTTCAGGCAGTTTGATTAAGCAAATGTGGATGAGTTCTGAGGGGCTGTATGGGTTTGAAAGATACTGATTCTTGTGCAACATGTCTTCAAAATATTTCACAAGACTGGAGAATTCAGATTGTTCGAAATGTTTCATCATTATGATGCCATGTTTTACACGGTCTTGTGTAGCTTGAGACCAATATGCTGAGAGGAAGGCATGGTAAAATTCTCCTTCACTGTGGCAATCGTGAATTACCGATCGCATTCTTACAGCTGGTTCATTCTCCAAGTAGCCACACATAAATTCTAATCTGTGTTCCAACGACCAGTTGGGAGGAAAACAATGAGAGCATTGATGGAGCCATGCTTGTGGATGAATGTCGTTGCCAGAATTTTTAAATGTTTTGAATTTACGTGTAGTAATGAACAGCGTATAGTCAAAATCATCATGTCGGCGAGTCGCATATCGATCATTGTTAGGTCGTGTCGGCCGTTCCATCTCAAAATTCGGTGCACATTGCCAATTTCTTTCATAACTTCCGAAATGCCCTGTGTTATTATTTTGCGGCTTTTCCGTATTTCTAAGTCCCTCTTCCCGTATTGGGGCGCGAGTGTCCTCTGAAATACGTAATTCTTGTATTACCTGTGTCAGCTGATCTTGTACTTCCCGGATTTCTCTTTGGTGTTGTGTATTAATTTGATTCTGATTTTGTTTGAATTTTCTTATTTGTTCATACTCTTCTGTGTCAGTGAAGGCTACGGGTTTTGTGTCATTCAGATCATCATCTACCTTTGTAGATAAGTTAGTGACCTGATCCGAAAGTTCGGCTACTTTCTCCGATAGTGAACACATTTCCTCAGTGTGTTTTTCTGAACCAAGTTTCAGAGTGTCCATTTGTGTTGAAATCGAATCTACTGTGTTCTTTAAGTTTTCCTGAGTTTTTGCAAGTTGCGTAACCGAATCGGTAGATGCAACTGAGTCAATTTTAGCTTGCAAGGTGTCGTGATTTTCATGAACAATGGTTTGCAGTTCTTTTATGGCTGCTTCGTGATTCTGCAATACATTTTCATGCCGCGAATAAATAGGTTGGAAATGCTCACAAATTTGTGTTTTTACGTCATTACAGACTTTTTGACATTTCGATTCAATGTGATGTAACTCAGTAGTTAAATCCTCACGTGTTTGTTCAAGAGTTTGTTCCAATGAGTCTAACTTTTGAAGATTTTGTTCCATTGCGTCTAACTTTTTAAGATTTTGTTCCATTGAGTCTAACTTTTGAAGCTTTTGCTGTGTTTGTCTCTGATTTTGTTCCATTGTGTCTAACTTTTGAAGCTTTTGCTGTGTTTGTCCCATTTGTTGTATTAATTGTAATAACAATGCATTGGTGTCTGAAACATGTTCCTCAGTGCTTTTCTGCAGTGAATTTGCACCGGAAACATTCACATTTTGACAAGCAGAAAATGTGTCTTGACTCATTTGAGAAAACGGTGAGAACCCAAAACCTGAGTCTACAGTATTTGCAAAATTGTGTCCTGTCATTCCCGATTCCTGAGGCAAGCTGTTGCCGACCGATCGATCGATAATGCGTCCCTCTTCACTAATTGTTTCACTGTCCACGCCATTGTTTGCCGCCCGCTCCATTTCCCTATGCACAGTTACCAAATTACTACTTTGAACATCAGTTAATTCATTACTCGGTGGCGCTAACATACTGCTTTCATTTTCACTGTCATTTCTCAGTTTACTTTGGAGCCTAGTATTACGTTTTTCACACGCCATTATTGTCACAGTATTTCACACGACAACACAGAAAAACACAATTTGAAGATCAAAAATAAGAGAACACATTAAGATAGCACTGAAAATAATATCTAGTTAATTGCAGCTGCGAAATACTTGCTGCAAATCTACATGCATGCCACAACTGTTTTACTGTACAACAATGAAAAACTACAACTACAAAGGAAATTCTCTCTATAATTACGCGCTAGCAATAAACAATAGCTACACTAATTACACAAACTACAACAAAAAATCAGAAGATTCCAGTGAGGTATCCTGGCAGGGTCGCCATATGAAACGTCCCCTTTCAACAATTATACATGACTGTGCTTAAACTGACACACAAAATTTTGTTAGCGCAACGCAATCTGACTTTCAAAATTCCCTACAAAAGAATGGCCCTGACTAACATTAAACTATACCTTTCACAAATCACTTACCTCACAAAAATCTTCGCTGCTCAAGCTACTGCAATACAGCGAGCGCCACTACTGCCAGCTAAATAAAAGATTCAAACTATGGAAGGCACTAACTACTGATAGGGATAGTTAGCAAATGAAAGATATTAATAGAGAACAAACAATGTATTTACCTTGATATCATCATATATAAATATAGCAGTTCATGACAAATTACAAAACTCCGCCATCTCTCTCCCCACATCCACCACTGCTGGCGGCTCACCTCCAACTGCGCAACGCTACGCGCTGTTCACAGCCAGCTGCCGCTGCCCAACACTACAATGGCGAGTATTACAACAATGCAAAGCAGCCACAGACTGCACACAGCACAGCCAGTGATTTTCATATTGAGCGCTACGTAACGTTGCCAATAAGAAAACATAAACAGCCTACTTACATAGAGAAAACATAAACAGCCTACTTACAAAGCCTTTACCTAAAAAGGACGTCATCGCAGAATTCTCTGATTACTGACCTATTTGCATTCTCCCTGAACTATCCAAGGTATTAAAATATGTAGGCCGTGACCAGCTAACAAACTACGTAACTACAAACAACCTACTAGACGAATTAAATTAGGTTTCTGTAAATATTGCAGCATATCTACTTTAATAAAGGTAACAGATGATCTGAAGTTTGCCATGGATGCCCAAGAGGCCACTACCACGTGCTTCTTAGACTTCAGCAAAGCCTTTGACACCGTCGACTTCGTCAAAGCTTGCCCAACTTAGCAGACTAAATTTCTCGCGAAGTACAGTGTAATGGTATCGCTCATACCTGATGTCTCACCAGTAATGATGCGACATGTCTGGTGGCATAAATTCACAATGGAGACAGGTAGTATCAGGCGTCTCTCAGGGTTCAGTATTACGGACAGGTACGTAGATAAAGTTCTAGCAGTCGAGAATTTTGTGAGAATAGCCAGCCAGCTACGTGGCTGAAGCGAACAGGGAAAAGATTGCGGGTCCTCAGATGTGTATTCTTTTCTATTTAGTCTATTCATTGACTTTTTCACAGTCACACACCCATGTCGAACAAAGAAGAAAGTTTATCGAAACTAGACATGTCTTATTAGGATAGCAGCGATCGTTCTTTGAATAAAATATGGCATTTCAGTCTTTGATCGCTATTTTTCATTTTCAATAACCGGTTTCACGCTAGTTGCCCATCTTCAGATCTGTTAGATAAAGTTAAAAATATATTTAACAAGACAGATTATATAGTTACTGATAGAACTATCTTAGAATGAGATTTTCACTCTACAACGGAGTGTCCGCTGATATGAAACTTCCTGGCAGATTAAAACTGTGTCCCCGACCGAGACTCGAACTCGGGACCTTTGCTTTTCGCGGGCAAGTGCTCTACCATCTGAGCTACCGAGGCGCGACTCACGCCCCGTACTCACAGCTTTACTTTTGCCAATATCTCGTCTCCTACCTTCCAAACTTTACAGAAGCTCTCCTGCGAACCTCGCAGAACTAGCACTCCTGAAAGAAAGGATACTGCGGAGACATGGCTTAGCCACAGCCTGGGGGATGTTTCCAGAATGAGATTTTCACTCTGCAGCGGAGTGTGCGCTGATATGAAACTTCCTGGCAGATTAAAACTGTGTGCCCGACCGAGTCTCGAACTCGGCAAAGGTCCCGAGTTCGAGTCTCGGTCGAGCACACAGTTTTAATCTGCCAAGAAGTTTCAGAACTATCTTAGTTTACAAATTTTTTTTTGGAATGAATTGAAATGCAAACATACCATATAATGCGGTTACAGAGTAACTTGTCAGTACAGAACTGTTGGTTCGCTGTCAAAACTAAAGTAATTTTTAATCTGATAAAACCTTAAATCACAGTTTGGAGAAACCTGATTGGTAAAAGTAAAAAGTTGCCTCTGTAAAAATTGTGCATATGTACTAAGGTGTTATTTTATCACCATATTTATTAATGGCGAATACTTTTTAATAAGACAATTTTTTAAAGAAATAACCTTTACGTAATCTTTTTTCAGTGAACCATGAACTGAAATAATTTACAACATTTAAAAAATTTTAAAGAAACTAAAAACTATAATTAGAACATACGTATAATCTTTCGAACACGTGCGTTTCCTTCTTCTTTGTATTGATTGGTGGTGGAGAGGATTTCCCTACGTCAGAACGTACACAGCGTCACGCCAAGACCTCTTCCGCCGCGTTCACCTCGCCGGCAGTACGCTGAGGGCTGCTCCGTTGCAGCTGGTTCTAACAGAAGCGTGCTGTTACATTCAAGAGTAAGCCTAAAACATGTCTTTAAAAATCTCATAGCTCCTGTGCGTAAAATCACTTCGCTCATTAAGTGGTAGATCTGGGATTTTCATTTGGTGAGCATAGATTTCAATCTCTTCAAGCACGTTGAGATAGACTTTTTGGAGCTTCCAGAGCCTGGGCTATCCTCAGGATGTGATCTACGTCTTCGAAATGCTTGTGGCTGTTGCTGTTACGTTTGGTGTCTGTCTGTCGCCGGCTGCTGCTGCTGTTGCCGTCTGTCCGTCCTCCTGCCTGCCTGCCTGCTCGCCATCCATCCTCTTCGCCGCTCCCTGCTGTCCGTCCGCCGTCGTTCGTCCACCGTGAGTACTCCCACCTCCACTGTCATCTACACCTCCCCCTCCCCCTCTTCCACAGTCACTTACTGGAGTGCCGCCCCTGGCCTCCCTCCTTACACCTCACCTCCCCTTCCCCCACTTACCCATTCCCCTATCTCCTCCCCTGCTGTGTACCCCCACCTCTACACCCTTTCTCCAACCTCCACACCCTCAACAGCTCCCTCCTCCCGTCATCTTCATGGACATCACCCCTCCTCCAGCCACCCACACCCCAGCCCCCACCCTCCACACCTTTGTCCTGTCAAATCCCGATCCTAAGTTCCTTGATGCCCGTACCCTCCCCATGGAGATACGAAAGTATTTACCTGGTGTTGCCATCTCATTCCCCGCAGGGACCCAGTCCTTATCAAGTCCCCGTCCCCCTCCTTTCACACGGACCTCCTCCATAAACTCCCATGAATTATGTTTGGCCCCCATGCATCTCTGACAAACTTCCTCTCCTCTTCCACTCCTCATCATCCATCACCCTTAGCCTCCCCGGCGCCCCCCCCCCCCCCACCTACACTGCTCACTGCTGTGATCACCAAGCTCAGCTCAGTGAACATGGAGGATGAGGTGTTGATGGAACTAAACACCCACCCAGACGTGGAAATCTCCTCTGCCCACCATATCCACAATGCCTCTGGTCCCACCTACCTCATGAGGGTCTGTTCGGAGTCCGCCCCCTCCATTGACCATCTCCTCACTCAGGGTGCCCTGATTTACCACCTCACCACCCTGTTGAATCCTCCAAATCCCCTCCCCAATCCTACCGCTGCCAGGGATGTCTCATGTACAGTGATAACCTGACCCCCAGCTGCAAACCCCATCCCCCACCTGTCCCCATTGCAAGGCCTCCCACTTTCTTAAAAACTGCCCCAACCTCGCTGCTTCTCCTTCCTGTTACACCAGCAATGGCCCCCATCCCACCTCCTCCTACAAGTGTAAAGCCAAACCCCCTCCAGCCACCTCCGAGCTTACAGTCCCTGTCTGCCTGCAGATCCCCCTGTTCACCCCAACAATTCCCTCCGTCCACCCCCCACAGCTGAGGACATCATCTGGTTCCTTAACCTTGTACTGCAAAACATTCACCCTTTTCAGTGCCCCCACACCTTCCAACAAATCTCCCTTGCTGCCCGCTCTGTTTTCCACCTGAACACCTTTGCCACTTACTCCCACAACCAAGCCCACTTTACCTTCACCCATCTCGACACACTAGTTTAAGCCTCTTCCCTTCCCTCTCTTCCCCCCTCTCTTCCTCAGCGTCTTCTTCCCCTCTCTCACCATTACCTGTGCCACCATCTATGTCCGCTCCACTGCTCCTCTTCCTTATGACTTCATCTCGCACATTGACTGCACCTTCTCCACCTCTGTGATTGCTGCTGACCTGTGCATCCATAGCCGCTCTCCTGCCACCCTATGGCTGTGGCATTAGTCCCTCTCCATAATCCAATGTGACCTTGTTCCCCTTCCCCAGCACACTCGACATAAAAGTCACACCACCCCAGATGTTGTCATTGCCTCTGCCAACCTCCTGGATGTATCGCCATCGCCATTCTTGACCCCACAGGCAGCGATCACCTCCCCATCCTTCTCACCGTAACGTTTGCTCACCGTCCCCCTTCGGCTCCCCACCCTGCACCCCCTCCCAAGGTCGTCCATAACTACCACTGTGCCAACTGGGATGCCTACTGGGAATCCATCACCACCAAGGTCGAAATCCACCATCTTACCTATCACCATCCTGATGACATCATCCATGTCTCGTCCTTCCGTCAGAAGGTAATTACTGACGCCATGGAAGACCATGTTCCTACTAAAACCATCCACCCCCAGTGCCCCACTCTCCCTCCACAGGCTGTCCTCCTCTGTGAATCCCACCGCCTCTATAGCTCGTTCCTGCGCACTCATGACAGGGATACACTCCAACGTCTCCGGAAAATACAACGACACTTACGGAATCTTATTACAGCAACAAAACGCCGAGACTGGCGGCAGACATGCGCACAACTCAATGCCCCCTCCCTACCAACTACTCCAAGTACTGGTACGCCTTCCATCACCTTACTGGTTCCCATTCCACTCCCCATTACCCCTTCTCCATAATGACCACCCCCTGCCTGACAACCTCAGTAAGGCCAACCACTTCGCTTCCCACCTTTTCGAGGTATTCTCCATCCCAGATGATCCCCACTTTGATTATTCTCTTTTTACCCACCATCATGGAATGTGCCAATACCTCAGTCACTCCACTTGCTCCTAGTCTCCAGTACTTGGGGCAGTTGCCCCCCTCCGACATCAACACTCAAATCGCAGCAAAAGACATTAAACTTATACTACAGTCCAAATGCAACATGGCCCCTGGTCACGACTGTGTCACCTACAGCCACCTTAGAGAATGCCCCTATTCCTTCTCGGCTGTCCTCGCCCATATCTGTAATGTCATCCTCTCTACTGGCTTCTACCCTGACCTGTGGAAGACTTCCCGCATCCTCTTATTCCTCAAACCTAACAAACCCCTTTCTGTCACCTCTTCCTATCATCCCATGTGCCTTGTCTCCATCTTCAGTAAGGTCTTCGAATCCATCCTCTCCCACCATATCCATCAGCACCTTAATCAACACCAACTCCTCCCCTTTACCCAGTCTGACTTCCGACCCTCCTTCTCTGCTGAAGACCAACTCCTTAACCTCGTTCACCTCCTCTCCCTCAAGATCAACTCCCGTCGGTCCGCCATTTTTGTTTCCCAAATGCCTATGACCGTGCATGGCATCCTGGTCTCCTCTTTAAACTCCAAACCTATGCCTTGCCTATCAATTTTGTGTGTCTGGTCGCTTCCTTCCTCTTGCACCATCCTTCCTATGTCTCCCTCCACAACACCAACTCCTGTATCTATTATCCCACTGCTGGCGTCCCCCAGGGCTCTGTCCTCTCCCCTCTCCTTTATCTTACAGCTGATATGCCAAAGACACCCCCACCTGTCCGCCTTCTCCAGTATGCTGATGACACCGCCTTCTTGACTCTCTGTCCTACCCTTCAACGGTCCCAACACACCCTCCAAAGTCACCTTAACCAGTTAACCACTTGGTTCCTCCGTCTCAACCCCTCCAAAACCCAGGCAATCATCATAGGCCACACCACACACTCCTTCCATCTCCTTAATTTCTACCTCACCCTTTATGGTCATTCCATCCAGCTCACCCCCACCCTGTGATTCCTTGGCCTCACTCTCGACTGTCACCTCACCTGGACACCTCACCTCCAGACCATCCAGCAGAAAGCCCATTCCCACCTCTGCCTCCTGAAACTCCTGTCTGGGTCTACATGGGGATTGCATTCTTCCACCAATCTCCACACCTACAAATGCCTCATCCGTCCTATCCTCTGTTATGCCAGTGTTGCCTGTTTCTCTACACCCACCCGCTTTTACAAGGCCCTCCAAATCCTCGAATGCCATGCACTCCGCCTTGCCTTCCATATCCACCTTCCTTCCCCCACACAGCTCCTGTATGCACTCATCCCCTTCCCCCACCTCCTCCTGTTCCTGCAACATCTTCGCATTCTTTACATTGTCCACAGGCTTGATCCCCCTACCTCCTGGTTTCCTCCTTCCTCTCCACCCCCCACCCATTGCCGCACCTCTATCACTGTATCCCTCCCTCTCTCCACCATCACACCCTCCATCTCCTTCGTCAGGGTAATTTCCAGTGCCTCCCCTCCCGGATGATGAACTTTGCCGTGATATATACCATTCCTTCCAACTATAAACTTGTCTCGTCCCCCCCTCTCCCCAGGGCGCCATTTTCCTCTCCCTTTCTTCTCCCAGAGCGTATTTTCCTCCTTCCCCCCCTCCCCCCTGAGACCCTGCACCGCATCCTTGCCTCTTTTGTCTCCCACATATCTTCCTACCTGGCCCTCTTTGGCGCGACCCCTGCCCATTTTCCCCTTCTTTCCCCTCCCTCACTTCTTCCCTACTCCATCATCTCCTTGTGCCTGGCAGATCCTCCGTTTTGATCATCATCAGTGTGCCATGTCAGTGTTGTGATTAGTGCTCTTTCTCCTGTGCATCGAGAGGTGTGACTTTAATTATGTGCTGGCCTTGTACTTAGTGTTACTGTCAGTGTTTGTTACGTGATACACCATCTGTCGATACTTTTATGTTCTGGTCATACTGTGCCTTGTGTTCTTTTCACTGTCCCAGAGTGTGTTTTTTTGTGTGCACTACATTTTTATGATTTTTATCTCCATTTTACAGTTGCCCCTTTTTTGTCTATTGTCTTCCATGATATTCCCCATTTTTTATATTTGTTTGTTCTATGTCTTTTGGCTGAAGAGCAGCGCATATGTTGCTGCCAGCCCGCCCTGATTGGGAATTGAAATACAATAAAGGAAAAAAAAACCTGCAGTCTCCTGTGACGGACACTCACCTGAAGATGGCTGGACGATTGCCAGCCGAAGTATCGTGGCAAGAAGTCAACATGATCCGGCTGCAATCCCGAAATCTCATCGGACCTGGAAGTTGTCCACTCGGCCGGCCGCTAGCCCGGTACGCGCTCGCGGCCCCCACGGAAGCTGTCCAGATGGACGCCTCGAGAGTGGGCGGAAGTGGGGAGGCGTGCGGCCTGCCTCCCAGCCGTCCTGACGAGGCTGTCCACACACGTCAGCAGTCAGCCGCCGGCCACCCGCTACCTGCCATCTGAAGCCGTCAGGCGGCCACACAGCAGGCAACGTCGCGTGTCACCACCTGCTGCTGGGTGATCGCTATCTGGCGGCAGACCGCCGACTCGCTCATCACTCACTCCGGGGAAAAAGGCGATAGCTCTCACCCGACATTAATTCCCCTTGCCGCGACAATATCGTGGAACAAAATTTGTCGAGTTTGCCGTTAAACACCTGTGCTCCCAAAACTGGCCATCCGAAGGACAGTGGTAAAACAGATACAGTCGGAGGCAAAACGTTACCGAACTCCAGTACGCTGATGATAGTGTGCATTTTGCCAAATCGTGACCTATCCACCAAGAAATTCTTCCAAGATTTTGGTTTACCAGCATCAAGATTAGCAGACATCTTGTCACAAGCGTGATAAGGATGAAACTCTCGTAACAGTTCCTCATTTCATCCATTCAGAATCGATGTTGTGAACAATACCCGAAGCTACCGCAACTGCCAATCTACTGAAAAAAAAGAATAAAAAAAAAGGATCTGAGCACTATGGAACTTAACATCTGAGATCATCAGTCCCCTAGAACTTAGAACCACCCGAAATTTGTGAATTAAACTATACACGTATCTAAAAGCACGCAAAGAAGTTAAGAATTAAACTATGAAACAAATAAGTGAGATAAGAGTGCAACTTGCTGCTGGCTGCTGCTTACCCAACGGCGGCAGGGGTGTGGTGTCAACAGTAAAAAATACATAGTAAGCCGAAACTTCTGCCCATCGTGCATCACACACATCCATGCCTGAGGCAGGATTCGAATCTGCAACCATAGCGGTCGCGCGGTACCAGACTGAAGCGCCTAGAACCGCTCGGCCACACCGCAATCTACTGCATAAATAAACTATAATTGTTCGTGTGTAACAGGTATGAAGAACATAAGAAAGAACAAATCCATAAGCTGACAAAATTAGGAGCCCAGTACCCTGGTGGTATTTCCTATTTATTATTAACAAACTGATGCTCGAGCGATGACGAGACGGACTCAGGATACCGAGAAGGCAGGAATAGTAAGCACTGGTCCTCTCAGAAGCACTACATCACAAGAAGTTCGTGACTCTGACCAACAGACAGATGATAACAGCTGTAATCTGGACAAACGTAGCAGGGTGAGTGCTGCCACGAACCTTCGAGAACAGGTTACTGCACGATGGGCAGAAGTTTCGGCTTACTATGTATTTTTTACTGTTGACACCACACCCCTGCCGCCGTTGGGTAAGCAGCAGCCAGCAGCAAGTTGCACTCTTATCTCACTTATTTGTTTCATAGTTTAATTCTTAACTTCTTTGCGTGCTTTTAGATACGTGTATAGTTTAATTCACAAATTTCGGGTGTATTATAGTATTTGCGAGATGTAGCATCGCGTTTTAGTACCCGTACAGTGTTAATTCGCGTAGTCGTCAGTCATCTGTTTGTTTTGAACGGCTTGTGAGATGAAAGAGAGGAAAAAAATGGTTATGGATGGATAGGGCCTGCGCCTGTTGTGTACGGATTCAGAGGGAATTGGCCACCGTCCGTAAACAGCTGGAAGCTGTGTTGGCTGTGGTCGACAGGCTCCAGGCTGTTGCCCTGGGCCGCGGTGACATTATGACCCCCGAGGCGAGCGCTTTGGCGCTTCTGGAACCTGTAGCATCGCCTGGCATCTCCGCTGCCACTGGGCCCTCGAATTCTGACGTCCCTGCCGGTCGACAATTGCCTGACGGTGATTGGCGAACCGTGGCGGGGTTGCGAATCCCTGGGCGGAAGGCGAAAGTTGGTGCTGGCCCCAAGGCTGTACACATACGCCGCCGTAACATGTTTGAGGTACTGCCCACTGCTGAAAGGACTTCTGAGCCAGCAAGGACGGCTTCGCCTGTTGCGGCAGTGGCCGGTCTTCCTGAGAGGTCCGGAGAAGCGCAGAGGGTGGGATTGCTTGACATTGGGAATTCCAACGTTAGGCGGGTGACAGAGCCCCTTAGGGATATGGCAGCTAAGGACGGGAAGAAAGCCAATGTGCACTCCGTTTGCATACCGGGGGAAGTCATCCAAGATGTGGGAAGGGTCCTTTCGGATGCCATGAAGAGTGCAGGGTACAGCCAACTGCAGGTGGTGGCTCATGTCGGCACTAATGACGTGTGTCGCTATGGATCGGAAGAGATTCTCTCTGGTTTCTGACGGCTATCTGACTTGGTGAAGACTGCCAGTCTTGCTAGCGAGATGAAGGCAGAGCAGCATCGTCGACAGGACCGATTGCGGACCTTTGGTACAGAGCCGAGTGGAGGGTCTGAATCAGAGGCTCAGACGGTTGTGCGACCGTGTAGGCTGCAGAGTCCTCGACTTGTGCCATGGGGTGGTGGGGTTTCGGGTTCCGCTAAATAGGTCAGGTGTCCATTACACACAGGAGACGGCTACCCGGGTATCAGGGGCTGTGTGGCGTGGACTGGGTGGTTTTTTAGGTTAGTCTCGGGAGGGATCAAAAAGGGCTCCAGTTTCAAAGGGTACAGGGCAAAGAAACGACATGAAACGACCAACCAACAGTCGGTATTGTAGTTGTAAATTGTCGTAGCTGTGTTGGAAAAGTACCAGAGCTTCGAGCGCTGATAGAAAGCACTGAAGCTGAAATCGTTATAGGAACAGAAAGCTGGCTAAAGCGGAGATAAATTCTGCCGAAATTTTTACAGTGGCGTAAACCGTGTTCAGAAAGGATAGATTAAATAATGTAGGTGATGGTGTGTTTGTGTCTGTTGGTAGTAGTTTATCTTGTAGTGAAGTTGAAATGGATAGTTCCTACGAATTACTATGGGTAGAGGTTATACTCAACAGCCGTACCAAAATAATAACTGGCTTCTTCTACCGACCCCCCGACTCAGATGCTATAATATTTGAACGGTTCAAAGAAAACTTGAATCTCATTACAAATAATTACCCCACTCATACAGTTATAATTGGTGGAGACTTCACTCTACCCTCGATTTGTTGGAGAAAATACATGTTCAAAGCCGGTTGTAGACAGAAAACATCTTCCGAAATTTTACTAAATACTTTCTCGGAGAATTACTTTGAACAATTATTTAATGAGCCCATAAGAATTGTAAATGATTACGAAAACACACTTGACCTCTTAGCCACAAATAAACCTGATCTAATAGAGAGCGCCATGGCGGTCACTGCGCGATAGCGATGGAAATGTTACCGATGATGTTGCCACTAAAGCAGAGTTACAAAATACAGTTTTCCGTAATTTCTTCACGAAAGAAGACGAAGTAAATATTCCAGAATTAGAAACCAGAACAACTGTTAGCATGAGTGACATAAAAGTAGATATCTTAGGTGTTGCGGGTCAACTCAAATCACTTAAGAAAGGCAAGTCTTCCGGTCCAGATGGTATACCAGTCAGATTCCTTTCAGAGCATGCAGACACCATAGCGCGTTTCTTAGCAATCGCATACAACCGTTCACTTGACGAAAGGTCTGTTCCTAAAGACTGTTAAGTAGCACAGGCCATGCCAATATTCAAGAGGTTAAATAGGAGTGACTCATTAAATTACAGGCCCATATCACTGATCTCCATTTGCAGTAGCATTTTGGAGCTTATACTGTACTCGAACATTATGGATCACCTTGAAGAAAATGATTCATTGATACATAACCAACACGGATTCAGAAAACATCGTTCTTATGCAACACAGCTAGCTCTTTATTCCCATGAAGTAATGAGTGCTGTCGACAAGGGATCTCAGATCGATTTCATATTCCTAGATTTCCAGAAGGCTTTTGATACCGTTCCTCACAAGCGACTATTAATCAAATGACGTGGATATGGAGTATCGTCTGAGTTGTGTGACTGGATTCGTGATTTCCTCTCAGAGAGGTCACAGTTCGTAGTGATAGACGGTAAATAATCGAGCTGAACAGAGGTGATATCTGGCGTTCCGCAAGGTAGTGTCAGAGGCCCTCTGCTGTTCCTGATTTATATAAATGATCTAGGTGATAATCTGGGCAGCCCCCTTAGACTGTTTGCAGATGACTCTGTAATTTACCGTCTAGTAAAATCATCAGACGATCAATTCCAATTACAAAATGATCTAGAGAGAATTTCAGAGAATGTCTGGATGGTGCGAAAGTGGCAATCAGCACTAAAGAAAGAAAAGTGCGAGGTCATCCACATGGGTACTAAAAGAAATCCGATAAATTTTGGGTATGCGACAAATCGCACAAATCTAAGGGCTGTCAATTCGAGCAAATACCTGGGAATTACAATTACAAACAACTCAAATTGGGAAGGCCACAATATTGTGGAGAAGGCGAAACAAAGACTGCGCTTTGTTGGCGGAACACTTAGGAGATGCGACAAACCCACAGAAGAGAAAGCCTACATTAAACTTGTCCGTCCTCTGCTGGAATAATGCTGCGCGGTATGGGATCCTTACGAGGTAGGATTGACGGAGCACATCGAAAAAGTGCAAAGATGGGTAACTCGTTTCGTGTTATCGCGCAATAGGGGTGAGAGTGTCACTGATATGTTACGCGAGTTGGGGTGGCAGTCACTGAAACAAAGGCGGTTTTCTTTGCGGCGATATATATTTACGAAATTTCAATCACCAATTTTGTCTTCCGAATGCTTTGTTGATATCCACCTACGTAGGGAGAAATGATCATCATAATAAAATAAGAGAAATCAGAGTTAGAACGGAAAGATTTAGGTGTTCCTTTTTCCCAACGACGAATCTGGGTGCACGAATCGCAAAACGTCATTTTTTCGGATGAATCCAGGTTCTGTTTACATCATCATGATGGTCGCATCCGTGTTTGGCAACATCACGGTGAACGCACATTGGTAGCATGTATTCGTCATCGCCATACTGGCGTATCACCCGGCGTGATGGTATGGGGTGCTATTGGTTACACGTCTCGGTCACCTCTTGTTCGCATTGATGGCACTTTGAACAGTGGACGTTACATTTCAGATGTGTTACGGCCCGTGGCTCTACCCTTCATTCGATCCTTGCGAAACCCTACATTTCAGTAGGATAATACACGACCGCATGTTGCAGGTCCTGTACGGGCCTTTCTGGATACAGAAAATGTTCGACTGCTGCCCTGGCCAGCACATCTCCAGATCTCCCACCAACTGAAAAGTCTGCTCAATGGTGGCCGAGCACCTGGCTCGTCACAACACGCCAGTCACTACTCTTGATGAACTGTGATATCGTGTTGAAGCTGCATTGGCAGCTGTACCTGTACACGCCATCCAAGCTCTGTTTGACTCAACGCCCAGGCGTATCAATGCCGTTATTACGGCCAGAGGTGATTGTTCTGGGTACTGGTTTCTCAGGATCTATGCACCCAAATTGCGTGAAAATGTAATCACATGTCAGTTCTAGTAAAATATATCTGTCCAATGAATACCCGTTTATCATCTGCATTTCTTCTTGGTGTTGCAATTTTAATGACCAGTAGTGTATCTGGGTGTAACATTGCGCACCAATATGAAATGGAACGAGCATGTGAGGACTGTGGTAGTATGGCGAATGGTCGACTTCGGTTTATTGGGAGAATTTTAGGAAAGAGTGGTTCACATGTAAAGGAGACCGCATATAGGACGCTGGTGCGACCTATGTTTGAGTAGTGATCGAGTGTTTGGGATCGGTACTGAGTCGGATTAATGGAAGACATCGAAGCAATTCAGTGCGGGCTGCTAGATTTATAACCGATAGTTTCGAACAAAACCTCGAGTGTTGCCTCGGGAACTCAAATGGGAATCCCCAGACAAAATGCGACGTTCCTTTCGTGGAACAACATTGAGAAGATTTCGAGAACCAGCATTAGAAGCTGACTGCAGGACTATTCTGCTGCCACCGACATACTTTACGCATAAGGGCCAGGAACATACGGGAAATTAGGTCTCATACGGAGGCATATAGACAATGGCTTTTTCCCTTGCTCTTTTTGCGAGTGGAAAAGGAAAAGGAATGACTAGTAGTGGTACGGGGTATGCTCCACCACACACCGTACAGTGGCTTGCGAGGAATGCATGCAGATGTATAATGAGAACCGTTCTCGCTACATAGTGGAGGCTATTCAGTCTCAGTTCAACAATTATTGAGTCGGTCCAGTTTTCGTATCCAATAGCTTCGTCTGCAGGCGGTTTCGATCTGTGCCTCTGTAACAGAAGTGAGGCTCATCACTGAGCACCACAAAATGCAATTCAGTGTCCTAGTTGACTCTAGCTCAACACCACGTGAATTTCTAGTCCACATCTACATCTACATAGTTACTCTTCAATTCACACTTAAGTGCCTGGCAGAGGGTTCATCGAACGATTTTCATACTACTTCTCTACCATTCCACTCTCGAATGG
Source organism: Schistocerca americana (assembly GCF_021461395.2). Taxonomy (NCBI): domain Eukaryota; kingdom Metazoa; phylum Arthropoda; class Insecta; order Orthoptera; family Acrididae; genus Schistocerca; species Schistocerca americana. The sequence continues at coordinate 524,807,280 of NC_060125.1, read as the reverse complement.
CGCGTGGGGAAAAGGAACACGTAAATCTTTCCGTTACAACTCTGATTTCTCTTATCTCAGTACCGATCCCAAACACTCGAGCACTACTCAAACATAGGTCGCACCAGACAGGCGCTCCTGTCTGTGATGCAGTGTCAAGGGTAACCGCAGCCATGGCCTCCGAGCTGATACTCGATGCTGCTGCAAACGTCGTCGAACTGTTCGTGCACATGGTTGTTGTCTTGCACACGTCCCCATCTGCTAACTCAGGTATCGAGACGTGGCTGCACGATTCGTTACAGCCATGCGGATGAGATGCCTGTCATCGCGACTGCTAGTGATACGAGGCCGCTGGGATCCAGCACGGCGTTCCGTATTACCCTCCTGAACCAACCGATTCCATACTCTGCTAACAGTCATTGGATCCCGACCAACGCGAGTAGCAGTGTCGCGATACGATAAACCGCAATCGCGATAGGCTACAATCCGTCCTTTATCAACGTCGGAAACGTGATGGTACGCATTTCTCCTCCTTACACGAGGCATCACAACAACGTTTCACCAGGCAACGCCAGTCAACTGCTGTTTGTGTATGAGAACCGGTTGGAAGCTTTCCTTGTGTCAGCACGTTACAGGTGTCGCCACCGGCGCCAACCTTGTGTGAATGCTCTGAAAAGCTAGTCATTTGCATATCACAGCATCTTCTTCCTGTCGGTTAAATTTCGCGTCTGTAGCACGTCATCTTCGTGGTGTAGCAATTTTAATGGCCAGTAGTGTATTTAAAGGACGTGACAGGTTTAATCTTTCTACTCATCAGCATTAACTTACATTTTTTCACATTAGGGCTAGCTGCCATTCTTTACACCAACTAAAAATTTTGTCTAATTCGTCTTGTATCTTCCTACAGTCACTCAACTTCAACACCTCACCGTACACCACAGCATCGACAAACAACCACAGATTGCTGTTCACCTTGTCCGACAGATGCAGAAAATAACAGTGGTCCTATCACACGTTCCTTGGACACTTCTGACGACACCTTTGTCTCTGATGAACACTCGCCATCAAGGACAACATTCTGGGTTCTATTACTTAGGAAGTTTTCAAGTCACATTTCTAGGACCCTATCCTATGTGCTCATACTTTCGTTAACAGCCTGCTATACGGCATCGTATCAAATGCTTTCCGGACATCTAGAAATATGGAATTCGGCTGTTGTCCTTCATCCATAGTTCGCCGTATATCATGTGAAAAAAGGTCGAGCTGAGTTTCAAACCATCTGAAACCATGCTGATACGTGGACATGAGCTTCTCAGTCTCAGGAATATTTATTTATTTTTTTATTATGTTCTGTTCAAGGATTTTGCAGCAAACCTATGTTAGGTATACTAGTCTGTATTTTTGCGAGTCCGTTCCTTTGCACTTCTTTTGTACCAGAGTCGCTTGCACTTTTTTCCAGTCGCTTAGGAATTTGCGCTGTGCGAGAGATTCGCGATAAATCCATGCTAGGTAAGAGACCAATGCCGTAAACTGTAAAACTGAACTGGGAATCCATCCTTAGCTGGTGAGTTATTTGCTTTCACCTCTTTCAGTTGTTTCTCTACGCCAGGAATGCTTATTACTGACAGCTGAGAGTCGTTACGTGGTACACCTATGTCCAGTTCTATTGTGTATTCCAAGATCTGAGTTACATTAAAATGTGAATTGTGGAAAGAATTTCATCATATCTATATATGTGTTGATTACAACCTATGTATATCCTGTATCATATTGTGTTCTATGTTATGTGACCGCTTTAGCTAAACTGTCCAATAAAATGTGTAAAAAGTAACTTGTGTAAAAACCATGACAGTTTGTCAGGTTAAACTGAAATAAATCATTCCCTACCAGAAAATGATATATGAAATAGGATCAGTGATTGCCAATACATAGCTATTTAGATTTGGATTTCGTTTATTGCAAGAGGAAGCTGGACACCGAGGAGGGCGAGGTATGCAGTGTAGGACATAAAACCCCAGAGAGTCCACTTACAGCGCTGTTCACGAAACTGCCACTCACATTCTCGTGTGAAGAGAAGTGCCAGCCACCTGAAATGGCCAGAGCATCGTTTAGTTGAGAGGGAAAAAGAAATAAGCCGCAGTTGGCGCCCTGCGTCTGACAATGCAAAGCAATCCCAGGAATGTGCAGGACTACAGAGTTTGTCTTTAACTAGCCGTATCCGTGGTATGTGTACCACGTAATGTCCCGAGTCCTGGAAGAACTATTTTTGTGGAACGACACAGCAAGAAGTCAGATTTCGCCAAAAGAAAATAATCGGGGGGTTAAGCTACATCTTACAAAGGGGAACAGGAACAGAAAGTTCGGACTTTTTTGCAGTGCGTGAGACTCCGATAACTGATCAAGTGCAACAAACTGAATGAATTTTTCAAGAAACGCAACGACAGCTCCTATTGGTTCATACAAATAACCTAGAAGTCGGAGAAGAGAGTGCAGCTGTGCTTACAGAGACCAAACCGTACTGGCCAATGCACGAAGGAAGGCAGAGAGCGAGAATAAATTGTGCGCTGATTGGAGTCCCAAGACCAACAAGTTTTTAACGGTTAACCACTTGTAATCCGAGTAGAGAAGGGAGGCCAGCGGTTTGTAAGACAAAATCTTACCGGTTGCCACTCACAAGAATCAGGATTCTGCCAATAAAAATTACGCAACGCCGAAAAAGACATTCCAGTCGTAGATGTAGTATACACCAGTGGCAAACTCAATAAATATCTTCACTGTGCGATAGCAATGGTAATGTTACTGAAGACAGTGCTACTAGAGCAGAGCCACTAAATACGATTTTTCGAAGTTTCTTCGCCAAAGAAGATGAAGTAAATAGTCCATAATTCTGATTAAAATGACTGCCAACGTAAGTAACATAGAAGTAGATATCCTTTGTGTAGCGAAGTTAATAAAAGCAAGTGTTTTGGTCGAGATTGTATAGCAACTGGGTTCCTTTCAGACTATTTTGATATAATAGTTCCAATCTTAGATTATATCCAACCGTTTACTCGACGAACGATCCGTACCCAATGACTGGAAAGTTGGACAGGTCACACCACAACTCAAGAAAGGGAATACGACTAATTCGCTGAATTACGGACCAATATCATTGTGGTGTCACCGCCAGACACCACACTTGCTAGGTGGTAGCCTTTAAATCGGCCGCGGTCCATTAGTATACGTCGGACCCGCGTGTCGCCACTGTCAGTGATAGCAGACCGAGCGCCACCACACGGCAGGTCTAGAGAGACGTACTAGCACTCGCCCCAGTTGTACAGCCGACTTTGCAAGGAAAAGTTCAATGACAACTACGCTCTCATTTGCCGAGACGATAGTTAGCATAGCCTTCAGCTACATTTGCTACGACCTAGCATGGCGCCATAGCTTTGATAATTAATATTGTGAAGCATGTATCATCAAGAGCGATGTTCTACAAATGTGGATTAAAGTTAAGTATTACAGCAACTGCGTCCATTTTCTAAGTTCTCATTTCCTTTTAACTGTTCCAGACCTCACGCCAATCTGCGTGAGCTTAACGCGTGCCTTTCGGCTTCCTCTCGTTGTGAATTGGCTGTCGTGCTAAGTCACAACAATCATGACGTAGATTTTCAATAGGATTTTGAAATATACGCTGTGTTCGAATATTATGAGTTAGCGGGAAGAAAATAAACTGTTGATTAATAGTATGCATGGATTCACAAGATGTCGTTCATGTGCAACACAAGTAACCATTTCTTCTCTTGAAGTAATGAGTGCTATCGATAGGGGATCTGAGGTTGATTCCATATGTCAAGATTTCCGGAGGGGTATTGACAACATTCTTCACAAGCGGATTCTAATAAAATTGAATGTCTATGGAGTATCATGTCAGTTGTGCGACTGGAATCGAGATTTCATATCAGAAAGGTCACAGTTTGCAGTAATAGACAGAAACTCATGAATTAAAAGAGAAGTGATGTAGTGCATTACCCTTGGAGAAATTATACACCCTGTGTTCCTAATCTCCATAAATCATTTAGGAGACAATCTTATCAGTCATCTTAAATTGTTTGTAGATGAAATAGTCATTTACCATCTAGTAAAATTATCAGAAGATCAAAATGAATAGCAAAATGATTTATTTAAGATATTTGTAGGACGCGAAAAATGGCAATTGATCCTAAATAATGAAAAGTTTGAGGTTACCTATATGGGTACTGAAAGGATCTGGTAAATTTCGGTTACACGATACACGATAAATCACACAAATCTAACGGCTGTCAGTTTAACTAAGTACTAGGGAATTACACTTACAAATGACTTGCAATGGATCGATAACATAGATAATGTTTTGGGAAATGCAAACCAAAGACAGAATTTTATTGAAAGAGCACTTACAAGGTGCAACAAATCTACTAAAGGGACAGCCTATACTATGCTTGTCCATCCCCTACTGGAGGGCCATTAAAAACTTGATTTCAGATAAAGTGCAGTTTAAACAAAGTTTGGAAAACTTTTTGATAGGTAACTCCTTCTACTGTATAGATGAATATTTTAACGAGGACTGTTAGGCCAGCTTAAATAATAATGTCTGTTGGGTTTCAGTTTTAGCAGCACGTGATTACAACAGTAAAGATTAGGTATTTTGTATGTGATAAATTTATTAAAAGTGGATAACTATGTTTGATACTGACAGGATATTAATTCGGTAAATATTAGCAGCTCCACTTCACTGTAATGTAGTCATATATTTCGACAGTCTCCTGACAAAAGATCAGGTAGTGAGTATTATATTCAGATGTTTTATGCGCTTTATTTTAATTTTCTGACTTGTTCCACACCTAAGAAAATCATCTCATTTTTGGGTTTATGGAACGAAAGCTGAATATAATCTAATCTGATCTAATCAGGAGTATTTCTGTGTGGAATGAGATCTTTACCAGATCGGACTGACAGAGGACATTAAAAAATTTCATGGAAGGGCAGCTCGCTTTTTACTATGGCGAAATAGGGACTGTCACAGATAAGCTACGTGAGTTGGACTGACATTCATTAAAACAAAGGCATTTTTCTTTGCGGTGATATCTTTTCAAGAAATTTCAGTCTCCAACGTTCTCCTCTGAATGTGTAAATATTTTGTTATCAGCTACGTACATAGGGATACATGATGACTGTGGTAATAAAAGAGAAATCAGAGCTTGCGCGGAGAGATTTAAGCGTTCGTTTGTCACAAGCGCTGTTTGAGAGTGGAACGGTAGATAAAGAGTGCGGAAACCTTTCCGTGAATCCTCTGACAGACCATTATGTCTGAATTACAGAGTAGTCATGTAGATATAGATGTGGCTCAATGATTTCCTTTCGTGAAGCACTCAGTAGAGTCTCATTCCACTTTCACGTTTTCACTTCAAGACCCCCCCTGAACGTCTGCTCATCTGGGATGGGAGGCTGTCAGCTGTCTGAGGTTCAACTTAGACGTAGGCAGAGACGAGTTGTCAGTGATGAGTAAGTGTCTGTTGTAGCAGGCACCGCACCACCACCTGCAGTGACAGATGATGAACTACAGTGGAACACAGCTGCAACAGTGAAGTGAGCTCTAGGGGAAATTAATTTATACATAACAAAGTTCAGTGATTCTAATTCTCATTTCAATGGCTTATCTGCAGTTAGAAGATCAACATGCTTTCAACTCTGGCATTAGATGCACACACATATCCATCTGTTGTATTTTCTCTCTCTGTATACTGTACTAACCTAGCGCAGTCGTGGTACAATCTCTGCAAACATAAATGTTTTGTCCAGATAAGGTTTAGCTTTGAATTACACTTCCAGATCCTTTCTTTTGCCAAGGTATTAATTTGTTGATTTCAGTTATTGTTAACTTTGTTCCTCTGAAATTTGATTTCTTGTGAGAAACGTTGTTGTTGTTGTGGTCATCAGTCCCGAGACTGGTTTGATGCAGCTCTCCATGCTACTCTATCCTTTGCAAGCTTCTTCATCTCCCAGTACCTACTGCAACCTACATACTTCTGAATCTGCTTAGTGTATTTATCTCTTGGTCTCCCTCTACGATTTTTACCCTCCACGCTGCCCTCCAATACTAAATTGGTGATCTGTTGATGCCTCAGAACATGTCCTACCAACAGATCCCTTCTTCTAGTCAAGTTGTGCCACAAACTCCTCTTCTCCCCAATCCTATTCAATACCTCCTCATTAGTTATGCGATCTACCCATCTAATCTTCAGCATTCTTCTGTAGCACCACATTTCAAAAGCTTCTATTCTCTTCTTGTCCAAACTAATTATCGTCCACGTTTCACTTCCATACATGGCTACACCCAATACAAATACTTTCAGAAACGCCTTCCTGACACTTAAAAATATACTCGATGTTAACAAATTCCTCTTCTTCAGAAACGCTTTCCTTGCCATTGCCAGTCTACATTTTATATCCTCTCCACTTCGACCATCATCAGTTGTTTTGCTCCCCAAATAGCAAAACTCCTTTACTACTTTAAGTGTCTCATTTCCTACTCTAATTCCCTCATCATCACCTGAGTTAACTCAACTACATTCAATTCTCCTCGTTTTGCTTTGTTGATGTTCATCTTATATCCTCCTTTCAACACACTGTCCATTCCGTTCAACTGCTCTTCGAAGTCCTTTGCTGACTCTGACAGAATCACAATGCCATCGGCGAACCTCAAAGTTTTTATTTCTTCTCCATGGATTTTAATACCCACTCCGAATTTTTCTTTTGTTTTCTTTATTGCTTGCTCAATATACAGATTGAATAACATCGGGGAGAGGTTACAACCCTGTCTCACTCCCTTCCCAACACCTACATCCCTTTCATGCCCCTCGACTCTTAGCCTATAACTGCCATCTGGTTTCTGTACAAATTGTAAATAGCCTTTCGCTCCCTGTATTTTACCAGTGCCACCTTTAGAATTTGAAAGAGAGTATTCCAGTCAACATTGTCAAAAGCGTTCTCCAAGTCTACAAATGCTAGAAACGTAGGTTTGCCTTTCCTTAATCTACTTTCTAAGATAAGTCGTAGGGTCAGTATTGCCCCACGTGTTCCAACATTTCTGCGGAATCCAAACTGATCTTCCCCGAGGTCGGCTTCTACCAGTTTTTCCATTCGTCTGTAAAGAATTCGCGTTAGTATTTTGCAGCTGTGAATTATTAAACTGATAGTTCGGTAATTTTCACATCTGTAAACACTTGCTTTCTTTGGGATTGGAATTATTATATTCTTCTTGAAGTCTGAGGGTATTTCGCCTGTCTCATACATCTTGCTCACCAGATGGTAGAGTTTTGTCAGGACTGGCTCTCCCAAGGCCGTCAGTAGTTCTAATGGAATGTTGTCTACTCCCGGGGCCTTTTTTCGACTCAGGTCAGGTCAAACTCTTCACGCAGTATTATATCTCCCATTTCATCTTCATCTACATCCCCTTCCATTTCCATAATACTGCCCTCAAGTACATCACCCTTGTATAGACCCTCTATATACTCCTTCCACCTTTCTACTTTCCCTTCTTTGTTTAGAACTGGGTTTCGATCTGAGCTCTTGATATTCATGCAAGTGGTTCTCTTTTCTCCAAAGGTCTCTTTATTTTTCCTGTAGGCAGTATCTATCTTATCCCTAGTGAGATAAGCCTCTAAATCCTTACATTTGTCCTCTAGCCATTCCTGCTTAGCCATTTTGCACTTCCTGTCGATCTCATTTTTGAGACGTTTGTATTCCTTTTTGCCTGCTTCATTTATTGCATTTTTGTATTTTCTCCTTTTATCAATTAAATTCAATATTTCTTCTGTTACCCAAGGATTTCTACCAGCCTTCGTCTTTTTACCTACTTGATCCTATGCTGCCTTCACTACTTCATCCCTCAGAGCTACCCATTCTTCTTTTACTGTATTTCTTTCCCCCATTCCTGTCAATTGTTTTCTTATGCTCTCCCTGAAACTCTGTACAACCTCTGGTTTAGTCAGTTTATCCAGGTCCCATCTCCTTAAATTCCCACCGTTTTGCAGTTTCTTCAGTTTTAATCTACCAATGGATTGTGGTCAGAGTCCACATCTGCCCCTGCAAATGTCTTACAATTTAAAACCTGGTTCCTAAATCTCTGTCTTACCATTATATAATCTATCTGGAGCCTGTCAGTATCTCCTGGCTTCTTCCATGTATACAACATTCTTTTGTGATTCTTGAACCAGGTGTTAGCTATGACTAATTTATGTTCTGTGCAAAATTCTACCAGACGGCTTCCTCTTTAATTTCTTCCCCCCAATCCATAATCACCTACTACGTTTCCTTCTCTTCCTTTTCCTACTACTGAATTCCAGTTACCCATGACTATTAAATTTTCGTCTTCCTTCACTACTTGAATAATTTCTTTTATCTCCTGATACATTTCTTCAATTTATTCGTCATCTGCAGAGCTAGTTGGCATATAAACTTGTACTATTGTAGTAGGCGTGGGCTTCGTGTCTATCTTGGCCACAATAATGCGTTCACTATGTTGTTTGTAGTAGCTTACCCGCATTCCTATTTTTTTATTCATTATTAAACCTACTCCTGCATTACCCCTATTTGATTTTGTATTTATAACCCTGTATTCACCTGACCAAAAGTCTTGTTCCTCCTGCCACCGAACTTCACTAATTCCCACTATATCTAACTTTAACCTATCCATTTCCCTTTTTAAATTTTCTACCCTACCTGCCCGATTAATCGATCTGACATTCCATGCTCCAATCCGTAGAACGCCAGTTTTCTTTCTCCTGATAACGACGTCTTCTTCAGTAGTCCCCGTCCAGAGATCTGAATGGGGAACTATTTTACCTCCGGAATATTTTACCCAAGAGGACGCCATCATCATTTAATCATACAGTAAAGCTGGATGCCCTCGGGAAAAATTATGGCTGTAGTGTCCCCTTGCTTTCAGCCGTTCGCAGTACCAGCACGGCAAGGCCGTTTTGGTTAGTGTTGCAAGGCCAGGTCAGTCAATCATCCAGACTGTCGCCGCTGCAACTACTGAAAAGGCTGCTGCCCCTCGTCAGGAACCACATGTTTGTGTGTTTGTGAAAAATAGACTGACTTAAATGTGCTGTCTGATTGATTTAGTAGCCAGATGCATTCCATAATCACTGATTTGATGAGTGGTAATTTATTTGTAACAATTTTCAAAGGGCCAAATTCATTTAGGAAACATCCAATTAAGGAAATCCACTCACTCAGTCTGCAAAAGACAATGTGAGCATAATGTGCTAAATGAATAAAGAAAAAAGCTATAATATTAAATTAGGAATAATTCCTAAGATTCTATAAACTTACATATATGTGTTTGCAAACCATTTTTGGAAAAGTTCCCTATTTAATATTATTATGACATTCAGCCAAGCATGGGTGGAAAATTCAGTTAACGTTAAAAAAAGCTATTTTAGGTGCTATTTAATGAAGGCCATAAAAACATGGTAATCATGTGAAAATCCTGCACAAGAACTTATTCATGCATCGGTTAATGCTGTAGTGAACAGAATTACCATCTGTGTTATACTCATTACAGGTGCACATGTACACAAGCCTGCTTTAAGGAAAAGCTAGGACAAGTTTAAAATTTCAGACTGGTGATAAAATACTGTTGAGTACGTACCCCAAACCGTCACTTATACCTACAAGAGAAGTACAAAAAGTGGCAGTTGATATACACTGGCCTGTATAAAAATATTGAAATACCAAATGAGGGATCCTATCTCACTGGATATGTAGATTCCTGTAAGATCAAGAGGCTTTGTCATCAAAGAGACCTAACGAAATATGTACAAGAGACTTTGTGCGAAGAGTATTATTTGTAAACAGTCTTACTTTTCCCATGTTTATATGTGTTCTGTTGTTCATATGTACAGTATGTTGTAGGATCCTGCTATTTGGATATGTGGAACGTTGCTCACTACAGAATTCCAACCACAAAATGTTTGTCATTTTTAATGTTGTACAAACACTTTTGCACGACTATCTATTTTTCTTTGTGAGTGTAGAGACATGTTAACTTTGTGAAGAGACAGTCAGATGATTTGTTATAAGCAAATGGTTTGTAAATATTTATTGAAGCACTAAATGACACCGGACATTTGTTTTAGTTTTAGAAAAATGTGGTGTTGCTACATGAACAATTCTAGTGGAAGTAGGAAGATAAGCTTGTGTGCTAAAGTGATCAGTAACAGTTATTTCAGATGGAAGATATTATCTTTGTGGCATATCACTAACTTATGTGGCGTATAGATAAAATATCTTGTACATTCTGACTAGACAATGGAATTGTAACATACAGGAGTTTACTATTTCACCTAGCGTGAAATATGATAGAAATGTATTACACTACGAATAAAGATAACCTCCACTATTAACGTCTTGACTTTATCGTAGAAAGTTGTAATTTATGCAGAATTTAAAGTTTCGATCTCGTGTCTTGTTTAATAAACCATTCCAGAAAGAAATTTATGAATGTGTGCATACATGATTTTGTGTGGTTTAGTCAAAAACAATAGAGGTCAAGAATTATCTTAAGATTAATAAAAAGTGATGTAGCTTCGCGGGCTTCGCTGCCGGTGTAGGCTCCTTAAAATTGTTCTGGGTTGTAAACAACGTCATTTTACGTGATGAGCCAACATTTTGACCACTGCTGGACTCTGGTAAAGATCCCTTGCTAGAGTGAGCGATATGTCGATACATGATTTGAGAACATGACTCTGTGTACAACCTAAAGTAGTTTTACGAAAACAAATTAAATCTAATCGTGTAAATTGTCCACATGTATCCATAATTTGACTGAGAATATTCATCATCATTGATAACGCAGTGCAATAGTAAAAGCGTAAATTGCACAAAACTAGATAATTCTTATCAGTTCCATTGAGCTGATAACGAATATCACAAAGAAAATTGAAACACAGCTTCGATTTTTGTTTTGCAACTCTTTTCATCGACAGAGGAAGACGGAAGCAATTTATTGCCAATGTATGTATTGTTACATAAGACAAGAATGAAGCAATATAATGAAAATATTATTTAACCTGGAGGTCACGCCAGTTTAGTACTTTACTTCAGTAAATACTATATGTGGCAGTGATTGTAATTTTTCCTTATGCTTTTTCTAATGTAAGTTTCATATAACTCACGAAAAATTTTGTTAAGAAAGTTAATCGTGAAGGCGCAGCCTACAATAACTTGAGCGAAACCTGCCACGATTGAACGAATCAAAAGTCAAAGGGGATGTCTTCGTTTGTCCACAGATTCGAGACCTTTACAAAGACAAGCATATGTGATGAAATGTTACATGGCACCAAGACGTTGCCTGAGAAAGTTTTAAAAAGGTTTGTTTCACTTTCTTAGAAAACTGCACTGTTGTCACATTATGAAAACCTTGGCTGTAACATGAATCCGAAATACGCTTGGAGAAGAGCTTCTAAACAACATGACGAGCAACGTAATCAGGATATTGCAATCGTGGAGAATGGGTATGCAGGGAAGTGTTGGTTTGCTATTTTGGCAGGCTGCTGCTGGACTCTTGTTAGGGACGTAGGTCATAAGCGACGAGACGGGCGAAAACGGGAAGCCGATTTATAGTCGGATCAAAAATTCTTTAAATTGTCAGGTTGGAACATTGATAACGGCAAAAGTGTTTATGGTACTGAATATTATGTATTCTAGCGGTACTTAGTGTTATGAATTAATGGATCGTTTGTGTATGTTAGATGCGAGGGCTCCTTTTTGAATCTCCGACCCGTCGCGAAATTAAAGACAGAGCCAAAATCCGCTGAAGCTTTTCGCAGATGTGTTGCGCAGTGAGCCGGCCGTTGTAGCCGAGCGGTTCTAGGTGCTTCAGTCTGGAACCGCGTGACCGCTGCGATCGCAGGGTCGAATCCTGCCTCGGGCATGGATGTGTGTGATGACCTTAGGTTAGTTAGGTTCAAGTAGGTCTGAGTTCTAGGCGACTGATGACCCCAGAAGTTAAGTCCCATAGTGCTCAGAGCCATTTTGTTGCGCAGTGTCTCCAGTACGCCTGCCCATCGCGTCACGTCGCACTTTTCAGTCAGGGATTTTTCCTGCCTCGCGATGACTGGGTGTTGTGTCGTCTTTATCATCATCATTCATCGCCAATACGGTCGGAGGAAGGCAGTGACAAACCACCTCCGCTAGGACCTTGCCTAGTTAACGGTGCCGGTCTCCCGCATCGTCCCCTACGCTCCTCGGAGTATGGGACCTCATCATCGTCATGCAGCCCACACACAAAGCAATTGTCTTACGTTTCCACCTTCACGACAGTTTTCGGCCGCGTTTCCGATGAGAAGTGTTTGATCAGCCACCACGCAGCCCGAAGTTAGCTTAATCCGATTTTCGTCTCCTCGCCCACATGAACCGCTGGCTATCGAGACAACATTTCGGCACAGGTAGAGAGCTGGAGACCAGCGTAGGGAACCGGCAGAAAGCACAGCCGCCTGTCTTCCCTGGCGAGGCTGATGGAAAGTTGGTAGCACGCTACGGCAAATGTCGATGTCGGAGCCGCGTCTATGTGGGGAAGGAGCTGCAAAGCGTAGCTAACCGTTGCAAATAATATATTTTTCATTTTCACTGTGGTTGCAATAAAATTATCCAGTTTCCTTCGGTTTGACGTAATAATGTAATAACTGCAAACGTTCTTCACCTCAGGCATTCACAGTTATCAAGAAATTTCCTGCACTACACATTTATAGGGTATATTGCTATTTGAATGAAGAAATAAAGTATACTGATAGTATAAAACAAGACACATATTTCAGAAGCTGGGACTAAATATTTATATCATATACAGTACTGGCCATTATAATTGCTATACCACGAAGATGACGCGCTACAGACGTGAAATTTAACCGACAGGAAGAAGATGCTGTGGTATGTAAATGATTAGCTTTTCAGAGCATTCACACAAGGCTGGCGCCGGTGGTGACACAAATAAGTTGCTGACATGAGGAAAGTTTCCAACCGATTTCTCATACACAAACAGCAGTTGACCGGCGTTGCCTGGTGAAACATTGTCGTGATGCCTCGTGTAAGGAGGAGAAACGCGTACCATCACGTTTCCAACTTTGATAAACCTCGGATTGTAGCGTATCGCGATTGCGGTTTATCGTATCGCGACATTGCTGCCCGCGGCGGTCGAGATCCAACGACTGTTAGCAGAACATGGAATCAGTGTGTTCAGGAGGATAATCGGAACGCAGTGCTGGATCCCAACGGCATCGCATCGCTAGCAGTCGAGATGACAGGCATCTTATCTGCATGGGTGGAACGGATCGTGCAGCCACGTCTCGATCCCTGAGTCAACAGATGGGGACGTTTGCAAGGCAACAACCATCTGCACGAACAGTTCGACGACGTTTGCAGCAGCATGGACTAACAGCTCGGAGACCATGACTGCGGTTACCCTTGACGCTGCATAACAGACAGGAGCGTCTGCGATGGTGTACTCAACGACGAACCTTGGTGCACGAATGGCAAAACGTCATTTTTTCGGATGAATGCAGGTTCTGTTTACAGTATCGTGATGGTCGCTTCCGTGTTTGGCGGTGAACGCACATTGGAAGAGTGTATTCGTCATCGCCATACTGGCGTATCACCCGGTGTGATAGTATGGGGTGCCATTGGTTACACGTCTCGCTCACCTCTTGTTCGCATTGACGGCACTTTGAACAGTGGATGTGTTACGACCCGTGGCTCTACCCTTCATTCGATCCCTGCGAAACCACATTTCAGCAGGATAATGCACGACCGCATGATGCAGGTCCTGTACAGGCCTTTCTGGATACAGAAAATGTTCGACTGCTGCCCTGGCCACCACATTCTTCAGATGTCTCACCAATTTAAAACGTCTGGTTAATGGTGGCCTGGCTCGTCACAATACGCCAGTCACTACTCTTGAAGAACTGTGGTATCGCGTTGAAGCTGTACCTGTTTGACTCAATGCCCAGGCGTATCAAGGCCGTTATTACGGCTAGAGGTGGTTTCTCAGGAAATTGCGTGAAAATGTAATCACGTGTCAGTTCTAGTATAATATATTTGTCCAATGAATACCCGTTTATCATGTGCATTTCTTCTTGGTGTAGCAATTTTAATGGCCAACAGTGTATAAATATTTAGCCCCAGCTTCAGAAATGTGTGCCCTGTTTTATACTATTAGTATACTTTATTTTTAGTTTTATTGTATCTAAATAACTGTAGAAATCCTAACATCGCAGTGAGATGCGAGATCGGACGTGAAAGAAACGAAAAGACAGGTGCTGCAAAAGAAACGTGAAATTTCAAAATTTTCAGTTAATGGTGATCGCTATGAAACTAATGTCAATTTTAGGCGACGCATAGCTGCTGTAATTCAATCCACTTCCTTAAAAATGCCCCTATCTCGGTTATCGATATCCTGTGCCGACGCTCCGTCGTATTTCTTCCATCGCAGCAAAATGAACTCTTTCAGTCCACCTGGTACAGAGGATGTATGAGAACCACGATGATTCCACCAGCCAACATTTCTTCTGTGATAAAGCGCTGCGGGCGATGCAAAGTGCTGATGCATGCGCAACTTCGCAGGTGTGGGCACTTTTTTTCTCGTGTGTTCGCGCATTTTTCTAACACATTTTTTATAATATTGGTGGTTAGCTGTCTGGCCTCTCGGTACCAGTTTTGCCATTACGGCCGGCCGGAGTGGCCGAGCGGTTCTAGGCGCTACAGTCTGGACCCGCGAGACCGCGTCGGTCGCAGGTTCGAATCTTGCCACTGGCGTGGATATGTGTGATTTCCTTAGGTTTGTTAGGTTTAAGTAGTTCTAAGTTCTAGGGGTCTGATGACCTCAGCAGTTAAGTCCCATAGTGCTCAGAGCCATTTGAAACATTTGCCATCACGTTGCCTCGGCTATCGAAGAGAACCGAAAGTACTGCCTTGAATTTGCACCCGCGCGCGCTTCCTTCGCCCTTGGGGGACATGTTGATGATTTGCAGCGCACGTGTCGCTGCTCAGTTTCTTGATCGTATTCAAGAACCCACGTCTCATCAACCGTAGTAACATTTTTTTTTATAAAGTGATCGTTTCATTGATACGATCCAAAGGAACAGCCTTACTTTTACTCACTTTCCTTTTACCAGATTTCCTGGGACCATTATCGCGTACACTTTCCACTTGGCATGTTTACCTAGAATCAAAATCGGAGTGTCGGGTCTAGAGAACGGTCTTCTGTGACAGATCCTCAGTTTTCAGATATTCTGTTATGTCATTGAAAGACATATGCGTGATGGAAACACCATAATGATGTACATAGCAGCGGTAGTAATAGTTTTATTCATCCACGGGAAAGTATGTCGTGGTTTTATAGTTTGAGAAAACCCGTACTCAATTCACATACAAGCATTTATATCCTCAAAGATTTAATATGACAAAGGATGGGCTGTTGTCTTACACTAGGTACCATACCGGCATTTGCCTGAAATAATTTAGGGAAACCACGGGTAACCTAAATGAGGATGGTCGGATGGAGATTGGAACCTCCATCGTTTGTTACAAAAAGCAGTCTCATTCGAATCATCCCTATTGCACATTGCTGTTTTGTTTATGTATTTTTACAAAAGAAGTTACGTCGTAAAGCGAAACAGCTACAAACCTTGCTTGGTTAAGATTTAAGTTTCACGAGAAAGTTAATCTTAATTTTGTAGGGAAAATGGGTGACTTACAAGAACGAAAAGCAATGTGTAAGAATGGAAGAGGAAGTGAAGAGTGCTGGAATGAAAAACGGTACGATATGGAGACAGAGTCGTTTCTCTGTACTGCATAACCCCCAGATGGAAGTAAAAGGAAGGTACGGAAGTGCCATCAAAATACAGGGTGAAAGGATATCAATGATAGAAACGCTGGAAGTAATAAAATGCAAGCAAAGAGGACGCAGAAGATGAGTAGTCAGCGAGAGCATCTGTTGCGAAATAAAGTGCGCTAATACGAGGGTCGTCCACAAAGTAAGTTCCGTTTCTATTTCTATCAGTGTCAGAGCTACGATCGCAGTTCAGAGCATGCGCCGCACTTACTCGGACTCAAAGGGAACACAAGTACGCCATTTTCAGATCGCTGCTGCCGAAGTGTGCATTGTAGTGCTTCTTTAAAATGTCACCCGTAACTGAAAATGCCGCAGTGAGGCGCAATTTCTTAATGCTCTCGCAGTAACCATGTGCATTGATTGTTTGGCCTCGTGGTAAGAAATCAATCAGCAAAATGCCTGTTCTGTCCCAGAAAATGGTGCACATGACTTTTCGAGGTGTCAAGATTTGCTTAGGCTTAACCTTCGTTGGGAATCAAGTGTGCCGCCATTCCACTGATTGCCGTTTTGTTTCAGTGGTTGGTACGATACCCAAGTTTCATGCCCTGTGACTATCCGAGAAAGAAAGCCATTGCTTTCTTCATTGTAGCGTATCAAAAACTGAAGTGCACTTCCCATCCCTTGTTTTTTTTGTGTTGTCCAGTAAGAATTTTCGGTACCCAACGTGAGCAAAGTTTTCGAAATTTCAGTTTTTCTGTAACAATTTCATGAATTAGTGATTGTGAGATTTGAGGAACTTCCATAGCAGGGGCACAAGGTGTAAACTTACGGTTGTGCTTAATCTTCTCTTCAATTGTGTGAACCAGTTCATGAGTAACCACAGACGGGCGTCCACTTCGTTCTTCATCGTGCACTTGATCACGTCCTTCATTGAACAGTTTGACCCATCTTCTAATAATTGAATCACTCATAGCATTTTGTCGGTAAACCTCGCAGATTTGCCGATGAATTGCCTTTGGTTTAACTTTCTTTGCATTTAGAAAACGAATCACAGATCTGATTTCACACGCGGCGGCATTTTCAATTACGGCTGACATTATAAAGAAGCACTACAAAGTACACGTCGGCAGCAACGATCTGAAAATGGCGTACATGCCTTCTCCTTCAGTCAGAGTAACTGCAGTGCATGCTCGGAACTGCGACCGTAGCGCTGCCGGGGATAGAAATAGAAACGGAACTTCGTTTGTGGACGACCCTCGTATAAAAATAGGTCTTAATTTGAGAAGTAAGTTAGAGGATGGAACGTCTGAAGAACAGCTTTGTATGGAAGTGAATCACGGAGTGTACAAAAACCGATGAAGAAGGGAATCTACGCATTTCAGATGTGGCACGTACAAAATGATGCTAAAATTACGCAGAGGTTTTCCGCAGAATCGTCGAGGAAGAAAAAATGTGTAACTCTTAGAAATCACAACATGACAAGACACTTGCTAAGACATCGGAGAATAACTTCCAAGGTGGTAGAGGGCAACAATGTAAGGAACGTCAGTGACTGGAATATATCAAACACTCAACTGAAGATTTTGGAAGAAGGTGCCATTACGAAACTGTCGGTGTCATGTGACAGGAGATCGCTGCGGTTGACGGAATTACAGCACGCGACGCGATCCGGTAGGGAGCGGGAACACCACTGCAAAGCGTGACTAGTGTACTGCCTCTGATCTGATAAATGCCACAGAGTAAGAACAAAGATGAGTTGCAAAAAACCGTCACGCACGAGTAGGCAACGGCAAATAGTTCTTTCGTAATACGAATGATATTGTTTCTCCGTGATTATTTTACACACATCAAAAAAAGTTTTGCACCAACTCGCTGCCGAGAGTGCCGTTATCTGTAGAGAAAATTGGAATTAGAGATCAACATAAACATCATTTCCGCCCTTGTTATTGCTCATGAAAACCACAAATTGCATGTTGTACCACCATACAGCGAGACCTTCAGAGGTGGTAGTCCAGATTATTGTACACACCGGGCCGGCCGGAGTGGCCAATCGGTTCCAGGCGCTTTCAGTCTGGAACCGCGCGGCCGCTACGGACGCAGGTTCGAATCCTGCCTCGGGCATGGATGTGTGTGATGTCCTTAGGTTAGTTAGGTTTAAGTACTTCTGAATTCTAGGGGACTGATGACCTTAGCAGTTAAGTCCTATAGTTCTGAGAGCCATTTGAACCATTTGTACGCACCGGTACCTCTAATACCCAGTAGCGCACCCTCTTGCATTGATGCATGCCGTTATTCGTCGTGGCATACTATCCACAAGTTCATCAAAGCACTGTTGGTCCAGATTGTACCACTCCTTAACGGCGATTCGGCGTAGATCACTCAGAGTGGTTGGTGGGCCACGTCGTCCATAAACAGCCCTTTCCAATCTATCTCAGAAATGTTCGATAGGGTTCATGTCTGGAGAACATGCTGACCACTCTAGTGGAGTGATGTCGTTATCCTGAAGGAAGTCATTTACAAAATGTGCACGATGGGGGTGCGAATTGTCGTCCATGAAGACGAATGCCACGCCAATACGCTGCCGATATGGTTGCACTATCGGAGGATGGCATTCACGTATCGTACAGCCGTTACAGCGCCTTCCATGACCACCAACGGCGTACGTCGGCCCCACATAATGCCACCCCAAAACAGCAGAGAACCTTCACCTTGTTGCACTCACTGTACAGTGTGTCTAAGGCGTTCAGCCTGACCGGGTTGCCTCCAAATACGTCTCCGACGATTGTCTGGTTGAAGGCATATGCGACACTCATCGGTGAAAAGAACGTGATACCAATCCTGAGCGGTCCATTCGGCGTGTTGTTGGACTGATCAGTACCGCGCTGCATGGCGTCTTGGTTGCAAAGATGGACCTCGTCATGGACGTCGGGAGTGAATTCGGATGCACAGTTTGAGTCGTAACACGACGTCCTGTGTGTGCACGGAAAGTATTATTCAACACGGTGGCGTTGCTCTCCGGGTTCCTCCGAGCCATAATCCGTGAGTAGCGGTCATCCACCGCAGTAGTAGCCGTTGGGCGGCCTGAGCGAGGCATGTCATCGACAATTCCTGTCTCTCTGTATCTCCTCCATGTCCGAACAACATCGCTTTTGTTCACTCCGAGACGCTTGGATTCTTCCCTTGTTTAGAGCTCTTCCTGGTACAAAGTAACAATGCGGACGCATCGAACCGCGGTATTGACCGTCTAGGCATGGTTGAACTGCGCGTCACACGAGCCTTGTATCTCCTTCCTGGTGGAATGAGTGGAACTGATCGACTGTCGGACCCCCTCCGTCTAATTGGCGCTGCTCATGCACGGTTGTTTACGTCTTTGAACAGTCAAAGGGACTGCGTCTGTTATACAATATAGACAGCCAGCGTCTATCTTCAGGGGTCCTGGGAACCGGGGTGATGGAAAACTTTTTTTGATGTGTGTATTAGCCAAAGTGACACTCCACATTGATCATACACGAACATAAACGACAGTTGTGTATCTCCAGGTCGGTTTCGTAAAGGCTTAACTTTATTTCTGTCTGTTCGCAGTACTCTATGCTGATGGGTAGAATTCATACAGCTGGCATCGTTGTTGCATCTATCTGCCGTTTTGATTTTTGAAGCTGAAACTTCGATCCTTCAGTATCCATAGAACAACCATTTCAAAACCATCGAATTTGAAGTCGAACCCGGATGCGCCATAGGAGTCGGCAGTATCGGAGCCGATAACGAAGATCCGTTACGTCCCCACACAGGAAAGACGAGAGAAATTCGCTGGATACAGAGACGGAAAGACCGTAATGAAGATCGGAAAGCGACCGCACGAGAAGTCCTCAGCCTCCGACCAGAGCTATGCTCGCTCCCCCCCCTTCCCCCCCTCCAGCGGCCCTCCGCCGTTCTTCACGGACGTCCGCTCTCCTCCCCCTCGTGAGAGCGGTGGCGGCGGCGGCGAAAGCTGTTAACGACCGGCGCGGCCGGCGGATGCTGGCGGGGGTCGGATCGCAGGCGCCGCCCCCAGGCGACGAGAAAGAGCCCACGTTCCCGAGAACGGGAACGGGCTAAACGACACGGAGCACCTGTAAGAGGTCAGATGAAATCGTGCACTAGCGTACCGTGGCAATTTTGCCCAGTGGTAGAGATCATCTATTGAATATGAAGTGGGAAGCAGAGCTAAGCTCAGGTGTGCCCTAGGGAGAACTGTATCAATACCGTTGCCGTTAGTGTTGTACCTTAATGACGGACAGACAATATCAACAGCAGTCTCAGACTTTTGCGTGTGATGCGGTTATTTATTAAGTGGTACTGTCTGAGAAAACTCGACACAAATCTAAGCTCTTGATAAAATTTCAAAATGGAGCAAAGATTTTAAAAACATCTACATCTACATCCATACTCCGAAAGCCACCTGACGGTGTGTGTCGGAGGGTACTTTGAGTACCTCTATCGGTTCTCCCTTCTATTCCAGTCTCGTAATTGTTCGTGGAAAGAAAGACTGTCGGTATGCTTCTGTGTGGGCTCTAATCTCTCTGATTTTATCCTCGTGGTCTCTTCGCGAGATATACGTAGGAGGGAGCAATATACTGCTTGGCTCCTCGGTGAAGATATGTTCTCGAAACTTCAACAAAAGCCCGTACCGAGCTACTGAGCGTCTCTCCTGCAAAGTCTTTCACTGGAGTTTATCTATCACATCCGTAACGCTTTCGCGATTACTAAATGATCCTGTAACGAAGCGCGCTGCTCTCCGTTGGATCTTCTCTATCTCCTCTATCAACCCCACCTGGTACGGATCCCACACTGGTGAGCAATATTCGAGCAGTGGGCGAACAAGTATACTGTAACCTACTTCCTTTGTTTTCGGATTCAATTTCCTTAGGATTCTTCCAATGATTCTCAGTCCGGCATCTGCTTTACTGACGATTAATTTTGTATGCTCATTCCATTTTAAATCACTCCTAATGCCTACTCCCAGATAATTTATGGAATTAACTGCTTCCAGATGCTGACCTGCTATATTGTAGCTAAATGATAAACGATCTTTCTTTCTGTGTATTCGCAGCACATTACACTTGTCTACATTGAGATTCAATTCCCATTCCCTGCGCCATGCGTCAATTCGTTGCAGATCCTCCTGCATTTCAGTACAATTTTACATTGTTACAACCTCTCGATATACCACAGCATCATCCGCAAAAAGCCTCGGTGAACTTCCGATTTTATACACAAGGTCACTTATGTACATTGTTAATAGCAACGGTCTTACGACACTCCCCTGCGTTCCCAAGCTAGGGCTGAGTCTCAACACATCGCAGGGCAGCAACTGCTCTACCGAGTACAAAACATGCTGAAATTGTTCACGACTTTGAAATACGCTCTTCACAAACAGCACCCACTGAAATGGGGCTCTTCACCAAGATATCAAACAAACTTTACAACGGGTCTAACATTGTTCATCATCATTTCAGACGTAACAAGTATTAAAAAAAAAATGGTTCAAATGGCTCTGAGCACTATGGGACTCAACTGCTGAGGTCATAAGTCCCCTAGAACTTAGAACTACTTAAACCTAACTAACCTAAGGACATCACACACATCCATGCCCGAGGCAGGATTCGAACCTGCGACCGTAGCGGTCGCGCGGTTCCGGACTGTAGCGCCTAGAACCGCTCGGCCACTTCGGCCGGCAAGTATTAAAACATGGGTTTTATTTAGTTAGGGAATAAAGAGACGAACTTATGTTTCGTAACAGATCGATTAAACACAACTTCAAAACTCCTCCACCAACGCATTTATGAGATCAGCAATGCGTTTCCGCTAAAGCACGGGCGATTGAGTAGGTGGCGAGAAGTACTCGTGTTTTGTTGATTATGAGAAGTGAGCCAAACCGGTAGGGCCGCTTAATCATTTGACTGAAACAAACTTTATTGTAGCATGACAAGACATCTGTTAAGAACAAATTCCATAGTACTAGAGGAAGTTGGAGAGGGCAAAACTGTGGACAATAACTGAGGACGTTGGGCTTAAGTGTCACTCTGAGGTGAAGAGTTTACCGTACTAGAGGAAATAGTTGCGGTCCGCATGAGATCAGCGAGAAGAATGATGACCGAACGAGAGGCCTTCAGATTCTATGAACTGCATTTAACGGGAAGAACACCTCAGTCACACGGCAGGCCGCCATAAATATCGTGCTAGTCCCTCATACCTATATTCGCAGCCATTACTGTGTGTCCGAGAAATGCGGAAGCCGAAATCCTGAGTGCATCAGCTAATTTTATTCTCGATGTTTATGTCCGACACCACAGCGAGGCGTTTGCCAACGACGCGGAGGTTAAAACGGCTAACTTCCTCACCCTGGAATCCACAGGCACTGAAATAAACGGAAAGATAACAGAAAATATGACATAACTAAGTTCGTGAAATGCGTGTAAGAACGAAGAGGTAAGCCCGCGTCTCGTGGTCGTGCGGTAGCGTTCTCGCTTCCCACGCCCGGGTTCCCGGGTTCGATTCCCGGCGGGGTCAGGGATTTTCTCTGCCTCGTGATGGCTGGGTGTTGTGTGATGTCCTTAGGTTAGTTAGGTTTAAGTAGTTCTAAGTTCTAGGGGACTTATGACCATAGATGTTAAGCCCCATAGTGCTCAGAGCCATTTGAACCAACGAAGAGGTAAGGGAATTGGCCCCTAGACTACATCACTTAATAAACAGATGTTGAAAACATACGATAGTCAACAGAAGTAATGGGCGAGGCACCACCTGTGTGTGGAAAATCTACTTATTAAGTCGGTCTGGTGCCTCTGCAGTAGCGTATTCTACTCGTCATCGTGCATTCCGAAACACAGGTTAATTTCAAAGCTGGAACTGGCTGTGGTACCTGCGATGTCAACGTGACATAAAAGAGTCATAGTGCGTTGTTTTCTTGAAATTTGCAAAGTTTTCGTAAAACATATGAAAAATTACCTTAGAATGTATAAACAAAATTGCGGTAGAATATATGCACAATATTTTATTAAAAACATAACGCAGTAATCCATTTTTCTGCTCTCTGTTTCCTAGTCCCCCACAACAAGCAGAATTACTGCTGTGTTCTTTTCCATAGATGGACCAAGACTCTGTTAAGCGGGTGTCCATAATGGATTGGCTCATCATAGCTGAGAGATACGGCGTTGGCCAGGTATGTGTTTATTCCGATCTTCTACTAGTCCATCTCCCCCTACAACCGTTTCTTTGTCCACCTCCTTCTGCCCCCCCCCCCCCCCCATCTCTGTCCACTCTAGGGGGCCACAGTTAGCTTGTGTGGCCACTTGGTTCGCGGAGACACAATTTCTACGTACCGTGGACAAATTTTAGCAACATTAAACCACGCAACTGCGAACAATTAACATTTTACTGAGGACACATTTGAATAGACGGTTGCATTTCAAGTTGAAATTCGATTTGGAGAAACAGCCACAACGAGGGCCGACAAGCCGACAAACTCTAATATTAACCCACGTGGATGGTTTCGAACGGACATATAGTAATGAAAAAAAAATCACAAAGGCGCAAAAATTATCAAGTATTCGTAAAAGATTAGAATGTATACACTCGCAGTCGCAGGCACACAAACATTCACACTGAACCGAGGTCACACTTCCTACGTGAGATCGCTTCAACACATGCAACATCTTTGTGCTACTTTCTTCTTACGGAACGAAGTCTGCATTAGTAATCAAACTGAAAGTCTGCGAAAACCTTGCATTCTTTGCTGTGAACCAGGAAAACAATCTTTATAAGACAAAACACAAGGCAAATTTCTGCACAAGGTGCAAGTTCGGTGAGACTGAATTACAAAAAGCTCCCCTCTCGCTACGAGACAAAGCGCCACGCGGTTGAATAAACTCACCCTTCTTCGAAGAGACCTCGGCTGCAGATCCTCGGAGAGCTGGAAGCAGACTGCCCATCTCACACTAAAACTTCTCCAACACAACCCCGTGGCCAGGAAAACCCAAAGATGAGGCTTCCGTCACCTACCTAACACCCCTAACTTTCACGTAAGAGAAACCAATCTCTTTGCCTACCTGAAAACTACAAGGGCTGGCCATTCTGTAAGACTACCGCTGATTCTCTGCAGCAGACTAAACCACCGTACAGCAAAATGAAACACCCACCTACATTCATTCACTCAAGCATACCAGAGAGTTTTGTAATAGGAGAAGAAGGGATAAACATTTCATGGAATCATAGTCGTGAGTTGGGTTACATATAAAAACATGGAAGACTTATAATGGCGTTATAGACGCATTTGGAAGTCTGGAAGGAACCAACGTAAAAGCCATTTGATGCTTGCAAATCTTTGAGAGAAATAGGCTACAGCTAGATTGAATCATCGCTCAGTCTTTTCTCGTACTAAATTTAGCAACGAAAACACCCAAATTGTTCTGTAGGATGCAAAGTGCACTGGAGTAAATAAAGTGATAATGAAAGGGGACTATAGGACCCTTTCAAGCTTACGTCCGTTTTAGAGTTCATTAGATTAGCGTGTAAATGTTAGAAGTATATCGGTGAAAAACTTTTCGATATTTTTGCTAATAACGTTCCCCTCTTTATATTAGGTATTTTTCACATATCAAATGTATTTAAAAATAGATACACAAAAACAAGCACGTATTCGGATGAAACGAAAGATTTCGAAGCAATCAGTGAATAAATTTCGGAGATTTAAGATCTTGAACAAATAAATACGTATATATACGTGGCGCTGCATTAGTTATATAAAAATACACGCCTATTCGAATGCAACATTGAGTCCAAATGTGAAAGGAACAGGAAAAGAATTTACCGGACATTTACGAACATTAATATTTTTATTTATATAAAAGTAAACGTTCGTTTGTTCAAAATCTTAAACCTGTAAAATGTTTTCGCTGATCTATTTGAAATTTAGACACAACGTTGCACCAGAATACGCGCATGTTTCTTTATAACTACAGAAGCGCTTGCAAAGGGGAGCGAGGTAGGCTGTCTAGGTTTGGGCTGGGTTCTCTGTCGAAGATGGGGGATGTGGACAGCAGCAGTGGCGGGATAGAACTACCCTTCGTTAGTTCTTTGCTCACTGGTCTAGGGGTAGCGTCTTTGATTCATAATCAAAACGTTTTCGGTGCCGGGTTCGATCCCCGCCACTGCCTAAATTTTGATAAATAATCAGCATTGGCGGCCGAAGACTTCCGGCATAAGAAGTCAGCCTCATTGTGCCAACGGCCTTGTCAAAGAGGGCGGAGGAGCGGATAGAGGTTCAGGGCACTCTCTTGTCCTTGGGGTGGGAAATTGCCCCTAAAGGCGGAAGAATCAGCAATGATCAACGACATGAGGATGCAGAAGGCAATGGAAACCACTGCATTAAAGACACGTAACGTGTATCCACAGGACGTGTGGCCTGTAATTGAAGAAGTGTCATGATGATCTCTCCATTGGCAAAAGATTCCGGAATAGTCCCCCATTCGGATCTCCGGGAGGGGACTGCCAAGGGGGAGGTTACTATGAGAAAAAGATTGAATAATCAACGAAAGGATAACGTTCTACGAGTCGGGGCGTGGAATGTCAGAGCTTGAACGTGGTAGGGAAACTAGAAAATCTGAAAAGGGAAATGCAGAGGCTCAATCTAGATATAGTAGGGGTCAGTGAAGTGAAGTGGAAGGAAGACAAGGATTTCTGGTCAGATGAGTATCGGGTAATATCAACAGCAGCAGAAAATGGTATAACAGGTGTAGGATTCGTTATGAATAGGAAGGTAGGGCAGAGGGTGTGTTACTGTCAACAGTTCAGTGACCGGGTTGTTCTTATCAGAATCGACAGCAGACCAACACCGACAACGATAGTTCAGGTATACATGCCGACGTCGCAAGCTGAAGATGAACAGATAGAGAAAGTGTATGAGGATATTGAAAGGGTAATGCAGTATGTAAAGGGGGACGAAAATCTAATAGTCATGGGCGACTGGAATGCAGTTGTAGGGGAAGGAGTAGAAGAAAAGGTTACAGGAGAATATGGGCTTGGGATAAGGAATGAAAGAGGAGAAAGACTAATTGAGTTCTGTAACAAGTTTCAGCTAGTAATAGAGAATACCCTGTTCAAGGATCACAAGAGGAGGAGGTATACTTGGAAAAGGCCGGGAGATACGGGAAGATTTCAATTAGATTACATCATGGTCAGACAAAGATTCCGAAATCAGATACTGGACTGTAAGGTGTACCCGGGAGCAGATATAGACTCAGATTAAAATATAGTAGTGATGAAGTGTAGGCTGAAGTTCAAGACATTAGTCAGGAAGAATCAATACGCAAAGAAGTGGGATACGGAAGTACTAAGGAATGACGAGATACGTTTGAAGTTCTCTAACGCTATAGATGCAGCAATAAGGAATAGCGCAGTAGGCAGTACAGTTGAAGAGGAATAGACATCTCTAAAAAGGGCCATCACAGAAGTTGGGAAGAAAAACATAGGTACAAAGAAGGTAGCTGCGAAGAAACCATGGGTAACAGAAGAAATACTTCAGTTGATTGATGAAAGGAGGAAGTACAAACATGTTCCGGGAAAATCAGGAATACAGAAATACGTTTGAAGTTCTCTAACGCTATAGATGCAGCAATAAGGAATAGCGCAGTAGGCAGTACAGTTGAAGAGGAATAGACATCTCTAAAAAAGGCCATCACAGAAGTTGGGAAGAAAAACATAGGTACAAAGAAGGTAGCTGCGAAGAAACCATGGGTAACAGAAGAAATACTTCAGTTGATTGATGAAAGGAGGAAGTACAAACATGTTCCGGGAAAATCAGGAATACAGAAATACAAGTCGCTGAGGAATGAAATAAATAGGAAGTGCAGGGAAGCTAAGACGAAATGGCTGCAGGAAAAATGTGAAGACATCGAAAAAGATATGATTGTCGGAAGGACAGACTCAGCATACAGGAAAGTCAAAATAACCTTTGGTGACATTAAAATCAACGGTGGTAATATTAAGAGTGCAACCGGAATTCCACTGTTAAATGCAGAGGAGAGAGCAGATAGGTGGAAAGAATACATTGAAAGCCTCTATGAGGGTGAAAATTTGTCTGATGTGATAGAAGAAGAAACAGGATTCGATTTAGAAGAGATAGGGGATCCAGTATTAGAATCGGAATTTAAAAGAGCTTTGGAGGACTTACGGTCAAATAAGGCAGAAGGGATAGATACCATTCCTTCAGAATTTCTAAAATCATTGGGGGAAGTGGCAACAAAACGAATATTCACGTTGGTGTGTAGAATATATGAGTCTGGCGACATACCATCTGACTTTCGGAAAAGCATCATCCACACTATTCCGAAGACGGCAAGAGCTGACAAGTGCGAGAATTATCGCACAATCAGCTTAACAGCTGATGCATCGAAGCTGCTTACAAGAATAATATACAGAAGAATGGAAAAGAAAATTGAGAATGCGCTAGGTGACGATCAGGTTGGCTTTAGGAAAAGTAAAGGCACGAGAGAGGCAATTCTGACGTTACGGCTAATAATGGAAGCAAGGCTGAAGAAAAATCAAGACACTTTCATAGGATTTGTCGACCTGGAAAAAGCGTTCGACAATATAAAATGGTGCAAGCTGTTCGAGATTCTGAAAAAGTAGGGATAAGCTATAGGGAGAGACGGGTCATATACAATATGTACAACAACCAAGAGGGAATAATAAGAGTGGACGATCAAGAACGAAGTGCTCGTATTAAGAAGGGTGTAAGGCAAGGCTGTAGCCTTTCGCCCCTACTCTTCAATCTGTATATCGAGGAAGCAATGATGGAAATAAAAGAAAGGTTCAGGAGTGGAATTAAAATACAAGGTGAAAGGATATCAATGATACGATTCGCTGATGACATTGCTATCCTGAGTGAAAGTGAAGAAGAATTAAATGATCTGCTGAACGGAATGGACAGTCTAATGAGTACGCATTATGGTTTGAGAGTAAATCAGAGAAAAAAAAATGGCTCTCTGCACTATGGGACTTAACAGCTGTGGTCATCAGTCCCCTAGAACTTAGAACTACTTAAACCTAACTAACCTAAGGACATCACACACATCCATGCCCGAGGCAGGATTCGAACCTGCGACCGTAGCAGTCGCGCGGTTCTGGACTGCGCGCCTAGAACCGCGAGACCACCGCGGCCGGCAAATCGGAGAAAGACGAAGGTAATGAGAAGTAGTAGAAATGAGAACAGCGAGAAACTTAACATCAGGATTGATGGTCACGAAGTCAATGAAGTTAAGGAATTCTGCTACCTAGGCAGTAAAATAACCAATGACGGACGGAGCAAGGAGGACATCAAAAGCAGACTCGCTGTGGCAAAAAAGGCATTTCTGGCCAAGAGAAGTCTACTAATATCAAATACCGGCCTTAATTTGAGAAAGAAATTTCTGAGGATGTACGTCTGGAATACAGCATTGTATGGTAGTGAAACATGGACTGTGGGAAAACCGGAACAGAAGAGAATCGAAGCATTTGAGATGTGGTGCTATAGACGAATGTTGAAAATTAGGTGGACTGATAAGGTAAGGAATGAAGAGGTTCTATGTAGAATCGGAGAGGAAAGGAATATGTGGAAAACACTGATAAGGAGAAGGGACAGGATGATAGGACATCTGCTAAGACATGAGGGAATGACTTCCATGGTACTAGAGGGAGCTGTAGAGGGCAAAAGCTGTAGAGGAAGACAGAGATTGGAATACGTCAAGCAAATAATTGAGGACGTAGGTTGCAAGTGCTACTTAGAGATGAAGAGGTTAGCACAGGAAAGAAATTCGTGGCGGGCCGCATTAAACCAGTCAGTAGACTGATGACAAAAAAAAAGCTCAAAAACTCTTCTGACTGTGCTTTATTCTCTGGAGCGGCCCAGAGTTCCCTCATAATATTCCCGAGTCGCAGCTGCAGGCGTCGACGTGCGGCGGGCAGCGAGCGCGCACTGCTCCGCAGACAGGACACTGCGCTGGTGTGTGCTATGTGCTAGGTGGGCCGAGCGACAGGGGTCACGGGCAGCCGTACACCTACCTGGTCTTCTCTGATGCGGAAGGTCTCGGCGCTCCAGTGGCACGGCGGTGGCGGTGTCCGGAGTCGAAGTCTGGACCGATGGTGAGGAGCGGTGGCGGGCGGATGGCGCGGTGTCGTCTGCCCGGGCTGGGCAGAAGACTAATGATAAAAAATGTATCGAATTTTGTATAGGAAGTTCTCGTGTATTCCAATCATACCCTTTCTGGAATTTATTTGCATCCTAAATTTTCGTTTGTCCTTCCTGTTCATGCCAATTGCGTAAATATTAATAAGTACGATATAGTGTCCGTTGTCTCGGCTTATTTGTAGCGTAAATAACGTAAAATTTTCCGCTGCCTGGAAACGAACTCTACTGTAAGTTAAAGGTCCCTCCATTGCGGACCGGTGGCGGCAGAGTTCATAGCGAGCATTCCCGGCTGACGCATGGCGGGTTGATAGTAAATCGAAGAAAGACGAAAGTAATGAGAAGTAGCAGAAATGAGAACAGCGAGAAACGTAACAGGATTCATCGTCACGAAGCAGACGAAATTACCGAACTCAGCTGCCTAGGCAGTGAAATGTCCAATGATGGCACGAGTAAGGAGGACATCAGAGGCAGATAAAAATGGCGAAAAGGGCATACCTGGCCAAGAGAAGTCGACTAGTATCAAACATAGGTCTTAATTTGAGAAACAAATCTCTGATAATGTACGTCTGGAGTACAGCAATGCACGGTAGTGAAACATGGACTATGGCAAAACTGGAACACAAGAGAATCGAAGCATTTGAGATGTGGTGTTACACACGGATGTTGAAAATTAAAAATTAGGTGGGGTGATAAGTTAAGGAATGAGGAGGTCTTGCGCAGAATCGGAGAGGAAGGGAATATGTGGGAAACACTGATTAGGAGAAGGGACAGGATGATAGGATATCTGTTAAGACTGGAGGGAATGACTTCCATGGTACTAGAGGGAACTGTACAGGGTAAAAACTGTAGAGGAAGACAGAGATTGGAATAAGTCCAGCAAATAATTGAGGATGTAAGTTGCAAGTGCTACTCTGAGATGAAGAGTTTGGCACAGGAGAGGAATTCGTGGCGGGCCGCATCGAAACAGTCAGAAGACTAATGATAAAAAAAGTATCGAATTTTGTATAGGAAGTTCTCGTGTATTCCAATCATACCCTTTCTGGAATTTATTTGCATCCCAAACTTTCGTTTGTCCTTCCTGTTCATGCCAATTGCGTAAATATTAATAAGTACGATATATTGTCCGTTGTCTCGGCTTATTTGTAGCGTAAATAACGTAAAATTTTCCGCTGCCTGGAAACGAACTCTACTGTAAGTTAAATGGCTCATACCTCGCTCGATCCGCACCAAAAGCTATTGTTTTCTGAACGCTTGGTCATCTGGAGATCTCACGTCTGTCACTTTTATTTCTGGGCAAGCCCTGTGTCTGCCATAAATCTGGACGAAATCGGTGGCGACGAAAGTACGTGGTCCTTTTGTTGGACCACACGTGAATCGTCACCTCACGGTCAGAAGGGCGGTCGCGTCCCCTAAGTTATCTGCTCAACTGGCGTAAACCGCAGCAACGACGTTCGAACGTTTAACCACTACCTGGAAAAGCAGCACACTGAAGATCTTCGTCTTACAGGTTACACACTGTCACAAGAACCAGCTGATGTTTGTCAAAAATGGTTCAAACGGCTCTGAGCACTATGGGACTCAACTGCTGTGGTCATAAGTCCCCTAGAACTTAGAACTACTTAAACCTAACTAACCTGAGGACATCACACACATCCATGCCCGAGGCAGGATTCCAGGATTCGAACCTGCGACCATAGCGGTCACGTGGTTCCAGACTGTAGCGCCTAGAACCGCACGGCCACTCCGGCCCGCTGATGTTTGTTGCCTGGATATTATGCTAGTAGATCCAGCAAGGACAATGCAAAAGAGTTGCATGCTGACGTTCTGGAGGCCACTGTGAGGGCTGTGTCGACATAGACAGTATGCAATCGTCTCTGCGCATCTTGAAGACCGCCATAAACGATAGAAACCATACGGTGCCGTAGTGCGTGAAGAATGTGGCTTAACGTGGAATGCAACCTAGATCAGTTGCACCAAGTGCCCTTCACTAAAGAGTATATGATTTTACTGATATTGGTCGTACAGTAGTGTGGAGTCCCTGAGGAATCAATGCATGCCTCAAGCATGCCATCCACAGGATTCACAGTCCGTTTGGCCAGTCGTGTTTTGAACCTGGCCCTGATGATTCTTCCGCCATTCTACGGGACTGTTCGTGTTCTGTCCTTGACCAGTCTGAAAGAGTTGAGTCAGGACCTCATTACAATCAAAGAGATGTTGAGCTCAAGGAAAATGGAACGACAGTTATTTATTATTAAATAACGTTAATTTTCTACCGTTCTCTACTCAGTGTTATCTGAATAATGCTTCACTTTATAGTGAGAAGTACATAAGGTGTGTGCTTCAACGGACTTTTTAAGGATCTCGATTTAAGTTGTCCATTTTATATCCTTGGGCAATATGTTGTACAAATTTATTCCCCTATAAAAGGTTCAGGTTAGTATGACTCTTGATCCATGATCATGAATGCTGCTGTTTGTGAAATAATAGCTAATCTTACAGAGTGGTCGAGAGATACTTGCATGATACTATCAGAATCTCCAGCTACGTAAACAGATCTTTACAGACAGTTCGGTTACTATTTTTACTTATTATTCTAATAGTCCTGTACTGTAATTTGAAGTCTGTGCCCATGTTTCGTCTATTCCACAGCTAAAGATGCACTGTATATGGGAATAGTATCTAACTACACTCCTGGAAATTGAAATAAGAACACCGTGAATTCATTGTCCCAGGAAGGGGAAACTTTATTGACACATTCCTGGGGTCAGATACATCACATGATCACACTGACAGAACCACAGGCACATAGACACAGGCAACACAGCATGCACAATGTCGGCACTAGTACAGTGTACATCCACCTTTCGCAGCAATGCAGGCTGCTATTCTCCCATAGAGACGATCGGAGAGATGCTGGATGTAGTCCTGTGGAATGGCTTGCCATGCCATTTCCACCTGGCGCCTCAGTTGGACCAGCGTTCGTGCTGGACGTGCAGACCGCGTGAGACGACGCTTCATCCAGTCCCAAACATGCTCATTGGGGGACAGATCCGGAGATCTTGCTGGCCAGGGTAGTTGACTTACACCTTCTAGAGCACGTTGGGTGGCACGGGATACATGTGGACGTGCATTGTCCTGTTGGAACAGCAAGTTCCCTTGCCGGTCTAGGAATGGTAGAACGATGGGTTCGATGACGGTTTGGATGTACCGTGCACTATTCAGTGTCCCCTCGACGATCACCAGTGGTGTACGGCCAGTGTAGGAGATCGCTCCCCACACCATGATGCCGGGTGTTGGCCCTGTGTGCCTCGGTCGTATGCAGTCCTGATTGTGGCGCTCACCTGCACGGCGCCAAACACGCATACGACCATCATTGGCACCAAGGCAGAAGCGACTCTCATCGCTGAAGACGACACGTCTCCATTCGTCCCTCCATTCACGCCTGTCGCGACACCACTGGAGGCGGGCTGCACAATGTTGTGGCGTGAGTGGAAGACGGCCTAACGGTGTGCGGGACCGTAGCCCAGCTTCATGGAGACGGTTGCGAATGGTCCTCGCCGATACCCCAGGAGCAACAGTGTCCCTAATTTGCTGGGAAGTGGCGGTGCGGTCCCCTACGGCACTGCGTAGGATCCTACGGTCTTGGCGTGCATCCGTGCGTCGCTGCGGTCCGGTCCCAGGTCGACGGGCACGTGCACCTTCCGCCGACCACTGGCGACAACATCGATGTACTGTGGAGACCTCACGCCCCACGTGTTGAGCAATTCGGCGGTACGTCCACCCGGCCTCCCGCATGCCCACTATACGCCCTCGCTCAAAGTCCGTCAACTGCACATACGGTTCACGTCCACGCTGCGCGGCATGCTACCAGTGTTAAAGACTGCGATGGAGCTCCGTATGCCACGGCAAACTGGCTGACACCGACGGCGGCGGTGCACAAATGCTGCGCAGCTAGCGCCATTCGACGGCCAACACCGCGGTTCCTGGTGTGTCCGCT
Source organism: Schistocerca americana (assembly GCF_021461395.2). NCBI lineage: Eukaryota > Metazoa > Arthropoda > Insecta > Orthoptera > Acrididae > Schistocerca > Schistocerca americana. Next base: position 524,774,250 of record NC_060125.1, on the reverse strand, counting down.
GTGCCGTGCGTGTGATCATTGCTTGTACAGCCCTCTCACAGTGTCCGGAGCAAGTATGGTGGGTCTGACACACCGGTGTCAATGTGTTCTTTTTTCCATTTCCAGGAGTGTATAATGCGTTGTCCATTACACACTAGTGAGAGGAATCTAAGGCCATAGTATGTTGATGACATTTTCTTTGATAGTCTATTTGTGTGATAATTCCGTTTCAACTGATACTCAGTATTAAGTCTTATAAATTCTGTGGTTGCCACACAATCTATGACATTTTTATGCACGTTTAATTTTACAGAACTATATTCCCCCTGAAAGCAGAAATTCAGTTTATTACATCATCACCGATTATTAATATTCATTACAGTTTCATTTGCTTTCTCTAAACGGAGCACTAGTATTTTATTTGTGATTACAATGTTGCTGTTATTAACAAAAAGAATTTTTCCCTATTTCTAAAAATGTCTGGAAACTGACTGATGGATAACAGAAACAATATTGGTTCCAAGATGCTGCTCTAAGAGATTCCTACATTAATGTACGAGTACTTGGGATTTGATAGATGTTTCATTTAAAATTTTGCGTTATTTGAAGCCTGATTTGATCGGAACCAGTCATTGACCATTTTAGTCCTAATGATTATGGTTTCTTGGTAGAATTTTATGGCCAAACGTATCTAAGGCCTTCGAATAATCTGAAAGTGTGCCTGTGACAAATTCACCCTTTTCTAGGGCATCAGGTACCACATTTTCAATCTTTACTAAGGCTGAGTCTGTATTTCTACTACTTTGGAAATAAAACTGTGCTTCACTGAGGAGGTTATGTAATCAAGTAACTCACTAACCAGTCTTTCATAACGTATTCCATTACTTTTTAGAGTGATGGCAGCAGAAGTATCCGCCTGTAGTATCTGTTACATCACCTTTCTTTAGCAGAGGCACAAACTCTGCTGCATGTCTCACATACTCCTGAAAGTTACCTGAAATGGAAGACTCATTTATCATATGAGTTAGAGAGGCTTGTGCCCTGCCTATGCCTTTATTAAGTACACAGACTGACGCTCATCTGTACTAATTTTTTTGTTAATTTTGTTAATTTTTGTTAATTTTGCACTGTTTTGCTGGTCTCACAATCTATGGTGCGTAACAACGTCATTTTACTTGCCACATGTTTCTTTACTGGAAAAATATCTGAATTAGGAAATGTTTGTAGTTTTTTCTCTTCTCTTACTTCAAAAATATTCGTTCACAAAACTGGCTAGTCTTTGTGGATCATATATCGACACAGTTACATCTTTTATATGTAAGTTATCGTGATTGTCTTTCTTTTTTCCTGTTTCTTGTTTCATAGCCACTCACCCTGCTTTACTTTTACTTTCAGCATTAATTATTATTTTGTCATTTACTGAATTTTTGCGGCAGTCAGCACCATCATGTAACTTTTTTGTATCTTTGATAATAGTCTAGGAACTCTATCTGACAGCAGGTTTTTGTTATGGAACTGAAGTGTTCCATGGTGTGGAAACACTTTCTTATATCTGTTGTTGTCCACTTGCTTTCATCAGGCATTGCTGCTGATACAGGAACTTTCGGAAATTACTTTTTAAGACTTAGTTTAATAATTGTACAAACCTTAGAGAATATTGCGTCAACTCTGTTTTCTGTATACACTTCATTCCAACATCTTTGAAAAATCTTTTTTTTTATGGTTTTGAAAGAGATATTTTATAGGGCTGTGGTCGGGTGAGTTTATTCGATACAGCTTTTACTTTTCTTAATTGGCAAAACAGATCAGAGAGTCCAAGGTCATTTTCATATCCAACTAATTGTTTCCGGTTTGTATTTGTATATATGCGTGGACCACTGAAGCTGACGTTTTTGTTAGCCCTGTGAGCTACTGAGCAACTAGGATGTGCCAAAACTGTGAAGAATGTTTGTGAGACAATCCCTGCTTTCATCTGTTCATATTTATGTCTCCACATGACAGTAACTTGTTCTTTGGCGCTGAAACATGGTACAGAACCGCAGCTCATTTGTTAAAAAAAGTGTCTGTCTCGAGATAATCTTATCTTGTCCTTGGGCACTGAAACGTTATCCGAGAAAGGTAGTCTTTACATGCGTCCTGACATGGCACTGTCCTCTTAAACATGGATTCCTTCTCTGGCGACAGCACCCATCAGTATGCAGCGATTACGGTGTACAGATATTTCTACACAACATTTTAACAGAAAGCGTTTTACATCCAGATATGAAGACTGCAACCAACGTACCAGATGACCTGTTCTGTATTTCAGGAGACGATGAATCGATTGTGATTCGTGTTGTAAGATTCTGTGTGATATCTGAGCTTCTGCACACACGGTCCAGTCACTTTAATGTGATGTCTATGTCCGAAGTCAACGTGCAATAGCCACTCACAGACGGCAATTGGTATCACTGGCAGTGGCGGGTATATAAAACTTGTCGGGGGGACGCGGAAAACTGTGAAGTCGTAGTCATAATGCAGAAACTGAGCGATTTATCTGACGTCCAGAAAGGCATGACCATTAGCTTTCGGGCCAGGTTTGGAAGCATTCCAGCCGGCCGCTGTGGCCGAGGGGTTCCTGGCACTTCAGTCCGGAACCGCGTTGCTGCTACTGTCGCAGGTTCGAATCCTGCCTCGGGCATGTATGTGTGTGATGTCCTTAGGTTAGTTAGGTTTAAGTAGTTCTAAGTTCTAGGGGACTGATGACCTCAGATGTTAAATCCCATAGTGCTCAGAGCCATTTGAACAATATGAACCACCGAGCGAGGTGGCGCAGTGGTTAGACACTGGACTCGCATTCGGGAGGACGACGGTTCGATCCCGCGTCCGGCCATCCTGATTTAGGTTTTCCGTGATTTCCCTAAATCGCTCCAGGCAAATGCCGGGATGGTTCCTTTCAAAGGGCACGGCCGACTTCCTTCCCCGTCCTTCCCTAATCCGATGAGACCGATGACCTCGCCGTCTGGTCTCCTTCCCCGAAACAACCAACCAACCAACAATATGAACCAAAACTGACGTCGAGGCGACTGTGGTGAACCATGAGCCATAGATGACAGACGTGAATGGCGGGTGTGGATATGTGTACAGACGAATAGACGCACAACTACTGAACAACCGTCTACCTGATGAACCAAGAACCAAGTGTCTCCTCAATGATTACTCAGCAAACGTTGCTGCTTATGGGCCTCCACAGCAAGAGCCTGGTTCAGGCACCCATGCTGACTGGTATTCGCTGGCGATGAAGGCTAGAATTTGTACGCCAATACCGGCAGTGGTGGCCGAGCGGTTCTAGGCGTGTCAGTCTGGAACCGCACGACTGCTACGGTCGCAGGTTGGAATCCTGCCTCGGGCATGGATGTGTGTGATGTCCTTAGGTTAGTTAGGTTTAAGTAGTTGTAAGTTCTAGGGGACTGATGACCTCAGGTGCTATGTCCCATAGTGCTCAGAGCCATTTGAACCATTTGGACGCCATTACATCAACTGGACGTCTAATGGGTGTCGACAGGTGGCCTTTTCAGACGAATCACGTTGTATCCTCCTTCGGAAAGATGGCCGTTGATGTGTACAACGTGGAATGTTTGAAAGTAAACACCCTGCACAATCATCGGAAAGGTCCAGTCCGAAGTAGGGAGCATTACAATCACGGGAATGTTTTCGTGGCATTCCGTGGTTGATGCAAGATTGTGTTATTTCGGAAGGCCTGTGGATCAAAATAAATATGCATCAATCCTTAGGGGCCATGTCCATCCCTACATGCAGTTTGTTTTTTCTCGGCAAGTTGGTATCTATCAAAAGCACAATGAAACGTATCACACAGCTCGCAGTGCAAGCGCGTTTCGGAAAGCACGACGATTAGTTTATTGTACTCCCCAGCCACCAAACTCCCCGGATTTAAACCCAGTCGAGAGTGTTGGACCACCTGGCTGCCGCAATGGAATCGGCATGGTCCCACATCTTTGTTGTGCCGTTCGAGCCTCTTTGACACACTTCCTGTGCGTCTGGCAGCGGGTTGCGCCGTAAAATGAGATTCAGGCTTTTGACAGGTGGTCCCATTGTTGTGGCTGGACAGGGTAGATTCTTAAGGGGGGATGTAATCGAAAATCTAAACATTTATTTAAAAAATTGTTACAGCCATAGTTATTAATTTGCTGGGCTAAAATTTTACATGTGTAAAGAGAAAGAGTTGACTTTTCACGGAAAAATATAATAAAAGACAAATAATTAATACTTTTCCAGAAAATTGGATTTTTATTTTTATTCTCTTTTATAAGAATCCATAACTCAAGTTATAACCATGCAATGAATTTGATAATGTTGTAGTGTCCTAAGAAGGACGCTGAACCATAATCATTAATTTATGATGCAAACTGTGTTATTAATAGAGTTTTCAATTTAGCTCATCCAAAATTAAGTTTTTTTCTGCATAAAATCCTATAAAAATCAGAATGGAATTGCAGGATTTCGTATTTTTTGGTTCCAATGAGACATGTTTTGAACAGTTCCTAGAAATTTCATGACATTAACACGTATAATTTTGAGAAATGGTTTCTAATGCTGCAAAAAAAGTAAAACCAAGAAAATGGAGTTCAAAGATTTCCTTATGATACTTCTACATATAATATGCTGAACACAATTATAAAACCCTCCATTCTGATACTTCTCATCCTCCAGGTTTCTCGTATCTCCCCTTCGAACCTGTGTGCCCTGTAATTGTATGTAAGACTGATCTGTCAGCTTTTTTGACCCTGCTCTCATCGGCGATGTAAAATGCTTTTGTTGTAAACACATCTGGACCTATATCGTCTTTCTTCAGCACTTGAATTCTGCCGATATTGCCGTCATTAAAACATAAAACTGCATCAGAGACACCTGCTTTGAGTACTTTAAATTCCACAGAATATCTTTTTTTAAACATCTAGCCCAAATCAAATTACTGAGGCTTTCATTTGCATTCTGTGTCTTTCTATGAAGACTCTTCCTCAGTAAATTAGTGTTTGCAGGAAATCTGAATGTGGGCTTAATTGCATTCATAACACTAATGAGCGTTTATGGGAACATGTCTCATTTCTTCTGTTGTATTTATATCAATCGCATTTGGCTCACAGGTTATGCATTGGTATTTGGTCAGTCGGTAGTTTGTGGGAATATTTGTGAAAATAAATTGCCCACCCAGCACGCCTCATTGCCTCTGTTTTATTGTGTTTTTCCTCCTCTCCTATATAATAACTGAAGAGAATCAGTTTCTTTCAGAGTAAGCGTACCTGTTCCTGATAGTGATTTTCCACCTCAAGCATTTTAAACGTAAATAAATCACATGCATGAAACTTGACAGACAAAGCTACAGATGTCAGCAGAAGATATGTTAGCCAGAGATATAGGAAGAAAATAGTCTTCGCATTCAAAATAATTCCGCTGAAGCAAGCAGTTTCCCAAACGTCGGAAAGGGCGAGAGTGGCTGCCAGTTAAACAGTTTAATATTTTAACCGCATTTCTAATGCTACTATCGAGATAAAATACACCCACAACATACATTAAACTCTGTAGATCAAGAAAACAACATTTATTTGAAAAATAGATTTTTTGGGCACAGATCCATTATCCCTCCCCCCCCCCCCCCCACGCTACCCCCAAGATTTTGATATGTTTGTAGGGTGACTGGTTCATCTATTATTTCCCCATTTGTCAACCACACACAGTTCCTGTTACATTATTTGTAACATTATGTGATTGCCTTATCATTTTAAATCATTCACTAATCGAGCAGTGGCTCGGCAACAGCTACAGTTAGTAAATAATGTTGTGAGAATGTAAAAGGTGAACGACCTGTGACGTAACGTGTTTATTGTCGAAGCGCCGTCAGAGATGCACTGACTTACTGACTTTGAAAACCGCGGAGCGAAAAACGGACAGAAGAAGAACACTTTTACACATTCTTTTGATGTACGAGATGTTCTCGATTAACAGTTACTCAGTTACTCATTTTTTTCACCTCTTGTCTCTTGTAACTTGTGTCGCACGCGCATGTCTTGTCGCCGTATTATTACTGTTAAAAATAATATTATTTTAGTGTAAAGTAAAAGTGCAATACTAAAAGTGCAATACTGGATAGCAGTAGATTTATTGTGCGGCGTGTATGTGAAAACGTCAAAGGAATTATTTTCATTACGAGAAGAGAAGTCCCAGTGAAAACGGCATCCATGTTAAATCCTTCATATCAGTGTAAGTTCATCTATTAATTGCCATAAATTCAGAGTTAAATGGAACGGGTGAACGGACTATTTATTTATTATAGAATCTATGTCGCACTCTTTAATGAAGTTATTTAATTTTCTTTATGTTTCTGCCAAATAGAGAGTTCACAGTCACGAATTCTTTCGTCGAGATCGGACGGAAGTTGCATGCGGCGAAATATTTTCTCCGCGCCATATTCTGCTGGTAAATGCATGATAAACTACGGTGCCTTACGAAATTCATGTTGAGCTATCCAAAAATAATTATATTTTGAATAGGCATTTACTCTCCTCTGCAATGCAATTTCCGACCGATCATACGATCCAACAAGAGACATCCGCACACGGTCGGCGTTCGCAAATAATTTCCACCGCTGATTATAGCAATATGTTACAGCACAAAAGTAAACATATTGTTATAATTAGCGACTACGAACGGGGACATTTATAACTGTATGTTTATGTGTACACATTAAGTAAAAATATCGTTATAATTGGCGCCCGAACAGGGACGCGAATTAAAAAAAACAAAACTCAAAGTAATAAAAATTTATATAAGATAAGTAATGTGGAAATATTCATAAAGAATTGTAGCTAATCTTGTGCTTTTTATTTGTTACATGACATCAAACACCATCCAATAAAATTTCCATTGAGCGAAAGAAACGAGATATTCAGAGAAAATTACGGAAGAGAGATTTTTTTGGAACAGAATTTGTGTGAAAATCTAGTTGCAACGCCCAAGGCAGTCATCAGCAACGTAAGTTAAAATTTCGTTAGCCGTAGCCACGCTTCCTTAATTTCAGCCGACATTCATCAATTTGTGACGATCTTTAGTAGTTGCAGCAAAAATTTACTTTGAATTCAGTAGATAGCATTTAGTAGATTGGTAATTTCTTTAAATATTGTTTAAATTCCATTGTTGTGTATTGCATATCACTTGTTTTTAAATGTCCGCTGCCTATTCACGGAGCTGACCAGCATTAGTTTTCATTTATTTTGACCAGTGTGCAGCCATACTTTCTTTACGGTCCAGAATAGTCTCTTGTTCCCATGACGTGCAACTCTCGACATTCCGATCTTGTGGCGTAGCAGTGACAACCGCCTCGCAACCGATAAATTACATCTCTGTCGACAACTGACGGCCGTAGCTCAAACGAACTTTATTGACTTACTGTTTGTAAATAAGTGAGCTATGGCAGACGATAAGATGTCATCACTAGATTCAAATGAACAGAATGAAACGAGTGAAGTGTCGCGACGCTTACGGTCCCGCAGGATAATTAGTAGGGCTGAGACACCAATCGAAACAATTGTAGAAAGTGAAGTGGGAAATCTTATGGATTTTGGTGCCTCACACCATAATGTTACCTGTACTGAACTAGACAATGCCAGCATAGTTTCTGCCACTAGTACTCGTAGCCATATACCGGTTGCAAGGGAACAATTTGACCCCATGAATAGTAGCCTGAGAAAGTACTTCGAAAAATATCTTGACAAAATCAGGTTTGGGATACCCCTATTAATAGTAAAGATGTAATTATGATTCTCAAGTCTAAATTACCCATATCGATTCGTGAGAAGCTGATAGCCATACCAGATGATGATCCAGATACCTTTATGTCGATATCAGATTCCCTAGACCTGATCTATGAGGACATGAGAGCTAACAAACCGCGGAATACTCCGCAAAATTCTTGGCTACAACATTACGAGAGTAACGGCTATGAAAAGCCAGGGAACGGTTACAAAAATAGTAACGATTGGCAAACCGGAAGTAAAGGCAATGGGTATCCGTACAAAAGGAACAGACATAATCAACACAACCGATTCAATCCTGTGTATAACACGACTGGTAACCAGTACGGCAATCAACCGTACAAGCAGAAGTTTGGAAATGGTTTCAGTCAAAATGGTTGGCAACGGCAAAGCAGATCGCAATGGAATGCACCGTACTCGCGCGGCCAACACTCAGATTACAGGCAGCAACAAACAGCTGATAACGCCCACTCATACCAACACAACTCCGTGCCTAGTAAAAATCAAGCCCAGGGAATGTACAGAAACACACAGTTTAACGGCAAGCCACAGTGTGAAGGTGGATTTCACCGTAACAATTCCGGAAATCATAATAGTAATAAAAATCATCAGGCCCTGCGAAGGCAGTACAATCCCCCCGTATTTTTCGCAAACGCGGAAGACAGTAACACGTATTGGACACCAGAAGAAACGCAACAACATTTTGACACAAGGTTTGTGCATAACAGTAATTTTGTTCCTCAGTGATCTCATAATGTCAGATTGGTCGAACTTTCTAATGATGAAAGCCAATCAAAACCACACAAACGGGAAAACTTAGTTCAGCATCTGAAAGCTCCCTAATTGATGCTGTGAGACAGAATGGGGGCGACCACTTCGACGGAGAGACTAACCATGACACACTTGTACTGAGATACAATGACAGGATTGACATGAGACAAGAATTATTACAAGAGACGACTGACGGTGATGAGCCGATAGATGACCAAGTGCAAGCTATGACAAAACTTCCTATAACCGGAATTTTGACGACTGTAATCCTAGATACAGGTGCAAATATTAATGCTATGTCCTTATGTTTCTATAAGGAAATTGGTACATAAATGAAAATTCCAATATTACCCGTCCTAGGATGTTCAATAACAGGAGCCATCGTCTCCCAGACACAAAAGGTCAGTATACAAGCTTGTGTACCACTGGAGATTCAATCACTACCCATCAAATGTATTTTCCTCGTTGTCAAGAATTTGGCAGTGCCATGTCTCTTGGGAATGGATTTTCTACGACGATATAGAGCCCGAACAGATCTTATTCAGACATTTGCACACTGTTAGTACAGCAGACAGAAGTTGCACTGGAGTTAGTGAAAGAAAGTGTAAAAAACTTTGGCACTTGTAATAGCATTAGATTACAAAGGATAGGCAGAAAACTTCCTTCTCGTTATCATTTCAATTTGTTCTATGGTAACTGTGATACATTTAATGATACAATAACAGTCAGTGACTTACCCTCTCAGCAGGAAATAACCAATAAGACCACAGAATCAACAGAGTTATCCGAACCTTAGCGACAGGAATTATTCAATTTGTTGTCACACTATATCAACGTGTTTTCAAAGCGACCTGGTATTATAAAAGACTATGAATATACTATGGAAGTGTTGCCGCAGCAAACTTTCTGTCGCACGACATATCCCATATGGTATGCAAGAAGGGAAGCAGTTCGTAATGAAATTAAGAAAATGCTGAACTGGAAAGTCATAGAGTAGCCCCTTGTTGACAATTTCGAAGCAGGATAACACCGTACGACTCGTACTTGACGCACAAAACATAAATAAAATTGTTGAGCCAGTACGAACGAGACCTGAAGCGATTGAAGAACACCTGCATAGATTTGAAAATGTCATGTTGGCAAGTGAGACTAAATCATAACTCACGAAAGTATACGGGATTTATCTTCGCCGGCAGATCCTATCAATTTCAGGTCATGCCTTTTGGATTGAATGTTAGTTCTGGAGTATTCATCTCTGCCCTAGATCATGTTCTTGCTCCAGATCTTATTGATGAAGTCACTCTCTACGTTGATGATCTTTTAATTGCCACTAAAACCTGGGAAGGCCACGTTGAACTAATACAGAAAGTGTTTCAGCGATTCCAGGAATACGGAGTCACTGCCAACTTGCAAAAGTCACACTTTGGCCGAGCCAATATCAAATTCTTAGGACACGTCATTTCATCTGACTGAATCCGTCCTGATCCGGCTAAGCTAAGTGCAATTAAAAATTTTTCCTATCCCATCTCCAAAACGACAACTTAAAGGTTATCTTGGACTCGCTTCAAAATTTCTGATCCCGCAAATGGAAAAATAAAAGGGTTATACAATCACTCTAATCTTAAAAAGTATCATGCTACAGAATAAGTCAAAAGGAAAGCTTTGTAATGGCAAGAGAAGGTTAGCCGCTAGTGACTAAGTGACAACTGATCTGACTTCGTTAAAAAAAAAGCTTAGAACCAAATACACGACAGTGGGTCGTCTTGCTATACAGCAGAGAATTTAAAATATGTTATCTTGAGCCATAATTTAAGTAAGGACAAGCTGATAAATAAAAAAAAATCTTGTTTAACAAAGAAAGTGATCAACTCTAAGAACTCTAGTTTTAAGATTTAGTTTTAAGGAGATAATATTTAAGAGAGAAAAATGAAATATGAAGCGAAGGATGTGCCTAACAAGCCGGCTTCTGCGATATGAAATAGTAAAGAAGTGAAATTAAAACATATTATGTAAGAAATTTTTTTTTTAGTTCAAGGAGCAATGATCGAGAAACGAAATTTATTTTCGTCAAGGGCAAGGGTCGCTTGACAATTATTGGTTCATGATCCCACTAAAAAGGAAAACAAGTAACTAGTTTCTAAGTTCAGCTATGATTGATTAAGTTCTAATGTACATAGAAATCTGGAACAGGTTCATCTCAGCATTAAAATAACGTAATGTTTACGAAGCATGTGAGTTACTTGTAAGTACCAACATGACCACAAAAGCGCTATCCTTCAACTAGATAAACAAAGTAGCATTAATTGTAACTACAATACGCAGGTCAGATACATTCAAAGCCATAAGTTAGAGCTTAAGTGACAAGCACAAAGTCCTTACGACTTAAGGTCATATATAGAGGTCAATGCAGTGTAGCGCAAGATGGCGTCAAAGCGAGAATAAAATGACAACGAAACCGCCGGCAAAGAAAAGCAGCTAGTTCTTAACCGCAGCGCGTACGCAGACGTGCGGCGCAATGGAAAATTAATTTCTAAGTCGTAAGGAACAAGGAGTTATTTGCTAGATTTCTTCTTCTATGTTCTATTATATCTTTGTCTTTCTTCTGAATTTGTGTAAATATCCTAACCCCCCTAAACCCGTCCCGTAGACTTGACGTCACAGATTGAGAAATGCGGTTGACGTGGAAGACTGGTTTGGCATACAACTTTCAAAAGGAAACGCGTGAACGAAATCGGGAAAAGCTAGTTTTGAAATGTCTTTATTTTTCCTTTTAAAGTCAACCCGAGACGCAAACCGAGATCGCGATAAGGAATTTGAATATTTTCTTGAATGGTGTTCTGTTCTCATGCGAGAGGGCGATCAAATGTGACTGATTGATCCTCACATCTAGTAAAAAGGAAGTTTTTGTTGAAATGGCAGTGACAACTTTAATGAATCTAATGAACAGAAAGAACGATTCAAATGAATTAAAATAATAATAATTGCTAACAGATCGGAGAAACTAATGTATGGTGACTGTGGACTAAAAGCATAATTAGTCTTAGAGAAAGATGATGAACAATGTAAAGCGAAATGTTAAGGTAGTTACCAACAAAGCAACAGAAATTGAAATGGGCATGATAATCGAAGCTCTCAATTAGCAAGCTACAAAGTGAGACAAACTATTTGATTATAAACTGTAAAAAATTTGTGTACATAGTAGTGTATAAGTGAAGGCTTAAAATGCTGTGGAAGTCTGCCACAGACACGAAGCAATGCGTCGTTGTTGTAAGTAAGAGATAATTTCATTCACGATGAAGGTAAAAAGTGTTAAACGTGCAGATAGGCCGACGGACAGTGATAGTCTGGTTGTGTAACCGAAGGCGGTGATGTGATTACGTGCAGTGCATCGGAAACCAAGTGTGTTAGCTGCTTTGCAAAGTGCGAGAGCTAGCCTACCTTAAAATCTTCAAAATCGGCTGGAAAATGTGGAGGCAGGGATGGTTTCAATGGAGTCTCTGTCCCCGGTAACCCTCGTCCCTCCGCACCAGCTCAGCAAACCACAAAATACCACACCACCATCGACGCAACGTGTTCACTGAACCGTGCGCGGAAAAGCTGAAATACCGCGTGGAGGCTAGTGAGCGACTCGAGTTGCGATTCAGCTCTAACAATCAGCCTGTGCCAACGTCCATCGACGCAACAAACGCGTTAAATTTAAAGTGATGTGCTAGAACAGCACTCCCGCTGCAGTTCGACGAAACGGACTTTCCCTGAAAGCCGCTCCCAAAATAAAAGACTTTTATATGAGTTCCCAACATATCACATACTATGCTAATTTTACATCCCGTGAATGAAATGCGAACAGCCAAACCACACGCGAATAGTGACGAAGTCAAATTCCTATGAATCCCAAGTCCTAAAATGAGATCTAAGCTTAGTTCTTAGACTAATAGGTATTTATATTTTTTGTTACTTGTAACGTGTATACCTAACGTGCGAACGAGACTCGCCGACCAGAGCTGATGAAAAGTTTTCTACTCGGAGAATGCAAAGTAGCAATCCAACTTCTCAAGGGATAATCTTCACCTGGAGAAGAATCAAATTTTAACTTACCTGTCAAGTACACAAACAATGAAAGCGTAAAAATCATGACAACTAGTGAGCAATGGAAAATGGACACGTGTGAGAAATTCCATGTGTGAGAATTATATGTGTATAAAAATGGACACGTGTGCAAAACTCTATGTGCGAGAATTACGTGTGTATAAAAAGATGAATCCTATGTGTTTTCTTTCAGGAGCAAAGAGCCTATGAGCTCTGGACAAAAACTTGAGGCCACAAAGATGGTCGTTATGAACTCCGTAAAAAAAAAAAAAAAAGACTGTAATGAGCGTAATGTATAATCTCCATTGTAAACTTCGTAGATTTACTGTCTTAGTTTTTAAATTTTTTTGTGTATCTTTACCTTAAGAATTGTCTTTGTCTATGAATGAGAGATCACCATATTTGTGTAATCCTAATAGTCAAATGACAGGAATACTGTGTTTGATCAATGTAACTCTGTAAAGTACTCAATCCCATAATGTTAACTCCTTGATTGCCAAGATTCCCATGGAAGGAAATGTAACATTATGTGATTGCCTTATCATTTTAAATCATTCACTATTCGAGCAGTCGCTCGGCAACAGCTACAGTTAGCAAATAATGTTGTGAGAATATAAAAGGTGAACGACCTGTGACGTAACGTGTTTATTGTCGAAGCGCCGTCAGAGATGCACTGAGTTACTGACTTTGAAAACCGCGGAGCGAAAAACGGACAGAGGAAGAACACTTTTACACATTCTTTTGATGTACGAGATATTCTCGATGAACAGTTACTCAGTTACTCATTTTCTCTTGTCTCTTGTAACTTGTGTCGGACGCGCATGTCTTGTCGCCGTATTATTATTGTTAAACATAATATTATTTTAGTGTAAAGTAAAAGTGCAATACTAAAAGTGCAATACTGCATAACAGTAGATTTATTGTACGGCGTGTATGTGAAATTATTTTCATTACGAGAAGAGAAGTGCCAGTGAAAACGGCCTCCATGTTAAATCCTTCATTGCAGTGTAAGTTCATCTATTAATTGCCATAAATTCAGAATTAAATGGAACTGGTGTATGGACTATTTATTTATTATAGAATCTATGTCTCACTCTTTCATGAAGTTATTTAATTTTCCTTGTGTTTCTGCCAAATAGAGAGTTCACAGTCACGAATTCTTTCGTCGAGATCGGACGGAAGTTACATGCGGCGAAATATTTTCTCCGCGCCATATTCTGCTGGTAAATGCATGATAAACTACGGTTCCTTACGAAATTCATGTTGAGCTATCCAAAATTAATTATATTTTGAATAGGCATTTACTCTCCTCTGCAATGCAACTTCCGACTGATCATACGATCCAACAAGAGACAGCCGCACGCGGTCGGCGTTCGCAAATATATTTCCACCGCTGATTATAGCAATATGTTACAGCACAAAAGTAAACATATTGTTATAATTAGTGACTACGTACGGGGACATTTATAACTGTATGTTTAAGTATACACATTACGTAAAAATATCGTTATATATATTGTAGCCATAACGTTGTAATTACAGTGAGTATTTTAACAATAAATAGAGGTGTATCTGTTTTGGAGTTCTGCATGAAAGTGTGAGAGGGGGTAAGAGAGAGTATAGCCGGGTGGCTGAGAATTATATTTTTTATTATACCTTTTGACGGATTATTTTCAAGAAATTAGTCACATTCGTCCCCAGTCAGCTTACTGAGGGCGCTGATAACTTCGCTGTTGAACATCCTATGCACGTGACCGCAACCGCAACATCAAGCAACATCCCAATCCCAGTACTGTTCAGGCGTAGGTTCCGCTGTCCTGATTTGTAGAGCTCTATCTGTCAGTAGTCCTGTCTGCTATCAGCGCAAGATGTCTGAAGTAACCCATCACACATGTCTTCTTTTCCAAGTCCTGTATTAAATGTGCAGTCCCTGTCCAAACTGTTTCCTGCCGAACCACTATTAAGACGTCTTTCTCACTTAAGTCATCATTATATAAGGGCTGTAAGTCTTCTCTCACTTGACTCAGCTCTGCAATTGATTCAAAAATGCTAGTAACATTATTTGTTATTGCCGATGTTTACCTTTTCTTTATCAGCATTTTTAGCACTTTAGTGAGTCGCACTTCTGCTACTGATACTGTCTGGTTGTAATTAAAGTGTAGGTACTCGTATATGTCCAGAGTGGGTTGTGTTGATCGTATGGAATTGAGACTTGGTAGATATGCTAATGCATTAATGCTGAGTCGACTTGCGCTGGAAAAATTAGTTTCAGTTTTGCCCACCAGGTACAAATCTGGGGCTGTGAACGCATGAAAGACCTACAGAAATGTTTCCATGTGTAATGGGTCAAACAAATGAGCAGGCATAAAGCTGATTTTGTTACTAACCGCCACTTACACAGTTTGTTCAATATGAGCACTTGAGACGTCCACGAGATCCATGGTGAGGAAAACGCCGTGATCAGCAGCTGCTCGCAACAGTTCCGGTGGAATCTGAGCAATGTGTTCCTGTATACTGACCTTCATATCTGGTAGAGACCTAATGTGTCCTGGTAAACAAGTTGTTTTAGATATTCCTAGAGGCTACAGTCAAATGGATTCAGATCGGGTGATCTTGCAGGCCATGGATCTGGAAAATCTCTGGAGATAACATATTCGTGAAAGGTTGCATTAAGCGGAACTTTCACTGGGCGAGTGACATGAGGTGTTGCCCAGTCTTGCATAAAAACAGTGGTTTCCACACAGTTGTGCTCTTCCAAAGCAGAAACCACGTGTTGTACTCGGAGGTCTCGATAACGTGCAGATGTCACGGAACGCCTAACAGGCCCTCTAGGAGTGTAAGAACTGACCGATAATAAATGTGCTTGTGAACAGTCGCGTACAGCTAGTGCTATGGTTCTTCACGCACAGCACGCGGTTTAACAGTACCCCAGATTCGGCATTTCTGTGTATGCACTGCTCTCTGTAGTGTAAAATGTGCCTTGTCGCTCCATAGAATATTGCCCGGCCACATGTCACCAACTTCGATTCACGCCAGAAACAGAAGAGCAAATTAAGAAAGTTGTTGCGGATCATGAGGTTTCAGTTGCTTTACGGTCTACATCGTGAACAGGTACCAGTGTAATACAGACAGTGACACTTTTCGTACTGTTGACCACGGGATGGACAAATCTCGTAATGCTGCACTAGCACAGACACGGCCTGGGGCACGTGCAGGATGGTCAGTTACAGCGACAGAGCCTCGTCAATAACTGCCACCAGGATAGGACGCCTTCCTCTTTCAGGTGCCACAAGCAGCTCAAATTTCCTCATCATCTTCTTTAAACCATTTACTGACATCTCTGAATGCAGTACGGTAACTGCTGCCGTTCATACAAAACAGTTTCACTAACAACACATGGTCTGTCTTCTCTAGACCCATACTGTCCACCCACTTTATGGCTTGTTAAATGATAGCTTGGAACAAACAGTGTACTGTGCCAGATTAGCACCTGATGGCCAAAATTCGAACAAATTTCCAGCGCAAATCGGCTTCGCATTAATGGATTACCGTATCTACCAAGTCTCCCTGAAATGCCATAATTACAGTCCACGTTACACCTCTGTGAGTAGGTATACTTTTATTACAACTACTCGGTATTTACAGATACGACGATTACGATGTTTTTATATCCCTCGCAAGTTTTCCTTATCAGCACAACTACTGCGCCTTACATCAATTTGAGCCAGCTAAATATTTTCAGGCTTTGGTCTTCTTCTACCATTTTTGTTCCGCAACGGGTGCTTCTTATTTTAGTCAAGGTACGCCATTAAGATATAGTACTTTATCTCACACTCTGTCCAGTATCTACTAATTAGTAACTCGGTCTGCCCACACAATCTTCATCATTCTTCTGTAGCTCTGCGTTTCAAATTATTCTGTACTCGTGTACTTTCTATGGTTCTTCGTCCACGATAAACTTCTATACAAGGAAGTACGCCAGACTAATAGCACACGTTATAGCACTTCAGCTGATATTCTATGTTTGCTTATTTCTCTTTAGAAAAATAGTGTTACTGCTGTCACTGTTTAAAAAAATAGTTCAAATGGCTCTGAGCCATGAGGTCATCAGTCCCCTAGAACTTAGAACTACTTAAACCTAACTAACCTAAGGACATCACACACATCCATGCCCGAGGCAGGATTCGAACCTGCGACCGTAGCAGTGACGCGGTTCCAGACTGAAGCGCCTGGAATCGCTCGGCTACTCCGGCCGGCTGTCGCTGTTTATTTTATATCGTCTTTAATTCTTTTGTTGTCAATTGTTTAACAGTCCAAATAGCAAAATTTGTCAACTATTTTGATCCTTTCATTTCCTAACCTAATACCTCTAGCATCGCCGGTACTAACTGATCTGCACTCCATTACCCTTTTGATGTTCATCTTCTCTTTTCAAGACAATTTCCAGTAAGTTCTACTGATATCCCAAGGCCTATGCCAACTCTGGCAAAATTAAAATCTTGTAGACAAAGTTCAAAGTTTTCATTTCTTCACGCTGAGCTCGAATGGCCTGTCCCAACACCCTCCCTAAGTTTCCTTTACTGGTTGCTCAATGTGCAGACTGAATAATGAACGGGATGCCCAGACTCGTTTCTCAACTACTTCGCCTATCTTACGTCATTTGACTTTAGAACTGTACTTTTTCTACACGTTGTAAATAAGCTTTTATTCCCCGTGTTTAGTTTCTGAAAACTTGAAAATTTCAGAGTGTATTACAGTCAGTACTGTCAAAATCTGTTTGAAATTTTGCAATCGAAATATGTGTGGATATACCATGGCAAACTATAAAACTTGAAATTAAATCTGACGCCGTTCTGAAGATCTCGTTCGACCAACGACAGAAGGCGGGGCTATCCCCTCAGAACTGCCACGTGGACGACTGAGCAGGGAGGAACACCTCTCCGTCAGATGTCGGTGTCGCCATTACAGGCTTAACGATTAATTAAGTGTGGACGGCGAGTGGTGTGCCAGTAATTAGCTCTGTCGCCTCGCATCGACTGATTGCTGAAGCAATTAGTGCGGTTTCACCGGACTACATAACGAGGACATGCTGCCGCGCTCAAGTTAACTCCACGTGCGCTCTCGAGGCACGCATCAGTCCTGCCTGCCTCAGGGTTGTGGTGGTAATCCCTCTGACAGCCGCACAGTGCATCCCTGACGTGGCACCGCTTCCTAGTCTGACGGACTCCGCTCTGGAAATCTTCCGCTTATAATGGAAGGCTGACTCTGACCCAGAGAACTTCTCCCGCGTGTCGCTTGCCGGCAAGCCAAAACTGCGAAGCTTTGTTCCACGTGGAATCGGTGGATTTTTCCCGCGCACGAATGATATGCTGCAGGTGCTTGGTATTTAATTACTGCTTTGTGAATTAAACTGGGGAATTTATTAATTGAGAAGACGCGATATTCAAATACGAGCCGTTGCAGCAGCAAGTCCGTAGGTACTTCTATGTTCCGTGTACCATAATTCCGATCCTTCACTGTTATGTGGATTGAACCATTCAGTTTGTGTATTTGACACGTGTCTCGTGTGACCTGAATCACACAGATGTGCCGGATAACATGATGGCAACTTAGGTCTGCCTTGAACGTTCAAGAAAAGTTGATAATCAGGCATCGGCTTTGGAACTAGTTGAGACGAAATAAATAAACAGATGAAGTGAAGTTGTGGAAGAGTTATACCTTGAGAAATTACTAGAAACCCTGTTAGTGAATATGGCACCATAATGACCATTTGAATGACTATTTTTTAAGTAAATACTCTCCCACTCTCCCTCTCTGTCCCCCCCCCCCCCCCCTCAATCTTCATCGTGACTGTTACTGATATCGACAGGGACGGCAAGTCATTTCAGCTGATGATTTCAGTTTGTATCTTAAGCTAATTTTGTTATCTATCAGATTCATCTCGTCACAGGGTTAGTGGGTTTCTGCCCCTCTGTGTGGCTCTGAGTGATAGGTAATGTAGGCCATTTCTCCATCTAGTTTGGTGTATTTGAATCTTACTGTTGTTGACAACAAACTTTATAAAGCAGTAAATCTACTGGCACTCTGTCATCGGCGTGCTCAACTGTTTAAAGAACTGTTGACGAGAGGTCTTAGAGTGCACGTGGCATATTGTCCTTATTATGCTGTTGTATGTAAAAAATAAAAAAAATCAACTTTCTGAAATGTTGGTCTTCAAACTCATTATCTGCAGTTAATATTAGACGTATAAGACTATTTATAACACGTGACTTAAGGTCCCTGTTATTATGAATATTAACATCTTAGAATTTAGGATGCTTTGTTTTATGTATTAATTTTCCATCATGCATTACCTTTAACACTGTGGTTAGAACTTGTGCAGTACAGAATAGCATGCAGTGCATATGTTTGTTACTTGGTTGCAGATTGCTTTATGTATTTTGCTACTGTCAGATGTTGATGTATTCTCTGAAAATCACTGTAAAGTGCGAGGCGGTTTCTGCTGTGGATAAATGCGTTTCTCCGCGTTGAACTTCCACACGAAGTGTCGACTTCAGTGTTGCACACCTCTCATGCAGGCAGCCGGCAGATTACGCGGCTGTGTATTGAGTACCACTGCCCAACTGATGTGTGTGTGTTGTGGTGTTCCTGCTATTCTCTGGTGCAGGAAAAAATTTCAACTGTCCGCTTATCTGTTTCCACAACCCCGGTCCTGAACTTATAAAGAATAATTCGGTTCCGACTCTGATGACAATGAATGCAGCAGGGGTCCAACATTAAAATCCCTGAATAATCGCGACAGATAGCTAATCAAAATTTTCTATTTTTGGCCCTGAATGTACATACAACGGCAGAATTGGATGACTTCTTCCCTACACGAAATCTGAAGTTGAAGTCCTCAGACCTTTCACAAATTCCAAGAAATAGTGGCGTTTCTCTTATTTAATATTCGTAGTTAGTTATTTTTCTTAGGTAACATTTAAAGATTTCATGCAACATTGATTTACTAATTACAATCACCAACGGGGTTTGCAGAATTTATGATCACATTTTTCGTTTAATGGTTGGTTGGTTGGTTGGTTGGTTTTGGGGTAAGGAGACCAGACAGCGAGGTCATCGGTCTCATCGGATTAGGGAAGGACGGGGAAGGAAGTCGGCCGTGCCCTTTGAAAGGAACCATCCCGGCATTTGCCTGGAGCGATTTAGGGAAATCACGGAAAACCTAAATCAGGATGGCCGGACGCGGGATTGAACCATCGTCCTCCCGAATGCGAGTCCAGTGTCTAACCACTGCGCCACCTCGCTCGGTTTTCGTTTAATGTACAGATTTACTGAAGTGGCCTCCAGACATATTATTCAGCTCGAAAATCATGCTTGCAAAAATTCTGTTAAACTTTAAGATCGCACCGTGTTGTACTAAACCAGCAATACCCGTGTAAAAACTTGCATGTGGCCGGCCGGAGTGGCCTAGCGGTTCTAGGCGCTACAGTCTGGAATCCCGCGACCACTACGGTCGCAGGTTCGAATCCTGCCTCGGGCATGGATGTGTGTGATGTCCTTAGGTTAGTTAGGTTTAAGTAGTTCTAAGTTCTAGGGAACTGATGACCTCAGAAGTTAAGTCCCATAGTGCTCAGAGCCATTTGAACCAGCCTACTGCAGATGAAAACAATTTAACACTAATCTCTTACGTTACGTAAATACCGAAATACTTGTAACACCATTCTTTTCATTAAACAGTGAATAAATAAATGAATGACTAAATAAAGCTATTTTACCTCATTAAGTAAATGCAGCCTGTGTCATTGTGTGGTACTTGATGGACAAAATGTTACTTAAAACTTAAAAAAAACTTCCCTGTTCTATTCCCGATAATACAGTGTAAGCACATAACATAGTATTATTCCCACATCAGTCAAGTCCCCCCCTTCGCACACTTATATAATCAATAAAAGAACTTTCCGACTGATGTAATCAATAAGGAAATAATGAAGTACTTCTCAGGAGTACCTCAGTTACTTCTCAGTATCTTAGTGCTCTCTTCCCCTATAGATAAATATCCTTCAACGTAAAAGAAGCAAATAGTGGACCTACTGTAACTAAAGTAACTGCTACATCTCTAGCCTCCTTTTGTTAATTAATTCAAGTAAATTCTCTCATAATGCTCCATTACTATCCTTTGCTACCAATATCAACTTCTTTAATTAAATATGAGACTCACTTTACAACGACCATCGCTCAGTCATTCCTCTTTAAGAATTTAAGAGTAGTTCTGACTTAACAATATATCACAGCAAACATATAATTCATAATACCTTAACTTACAACGTGAAATGTCACTTCAGTTAAATTATTATACTTCATTCTTGAAGAACAGTATGTATGAAATGTTTTTAGTTGTTATCGATACAAATAATACGGGCTCTGCCGGGATGTGAGTAGTAGTATTTAGAGGCTTGGGGGCGGTTGGCCTGTGTGATGGCGGAGTTGAGAAAGACAGTAACTCACCATTCTGGAAAGGGGGGGGGGGGGCAGCGGAGGAACGACGTTTGCAGGCCTGGTTGTCGTCCAAAATTTCGTCACGAGAACAGCATTGTTAAAAAATTTATTTACACCTCAGCCAACTACAAGAGTCGAGAGGATGTTCGGAGGAGCCAGTGCCCCCCTCCTCTGCCCAAGCGTAAGCTGAACACAGAGAATATCAGCACATTCCCCACTATCAAGAATGGTGTTCCACAAGGGTCGATCTTGGGTCCTTTATTGTTCTTAATATATATTAACGACTTGCCATTCTATATTCATGAAGAGACAAAGTTTGTTCTCTTTGCTGATGATACAAGTATAGTAATCACACCTGACAAGAATTAACTGATGAAATTGTCAATAATGTGTTTCAGAAAATTACTAAGTGGTTCCTTGTAAATGGACTCTTTGCTTGGTTCTCTTTGCTGATGATACAAGTATAGTAATCACACCTGACAAGAATTAACTGATGAAATTGTCAATAATGTGTTTCAGAAAATTACTAAGTGGTTCCTTGTAAATGGACTCTCACTGAATTTTGATAAGACACAGTACATACAGTTCCGTACAGTAAATGGTATGGCGCCATTAATAAATATAGACCTTAATCAGAAGCATATAGCTAAGGTACAATATTCAAAATTTTTAGGTGTGTCCATTGATGAGAGATTAAATTGGAAGAAACACATTGATGATCTGCTGAAACGTTTGAGTTCAGCTACTTATGCAATAAGGGTCATTGCAAATTTTGGTGATAAACATCTTAGTAAATTAGCTTACTACGCCTATTGTCACTCATTGCTTGCACATGACATCACATTTTGGGGTAATTCATCACTGAGGAATAAAGTATTTATTGCACAAAAGCGAGTAATCAGAATAATAGCTGGAGACCACCCCAGATCATCCTGCAGACATTTATTTAAGGATCTAGGGATATTCACAGTAGCTTCTCAGTATATGTACTCTCTTATGAAATTTGTCATTAACAACCAAACCCAATTCAAAAGTAATAGCAGTGTGCATAACTACAATACTAGGAGAAAGGATGATCTTCACTATTCAAGATTAAATCTAACTTTGGCACAGAAAGGGGTGAATTATACTGCCACCAAAGTCTTTGGTCACTTACCAAATAGTATCAAAAGTCTGACAGATAACCAACAAGTATTTAAGAAGAAATTAAAAAAAATTCTGAATGACAACTCCTTCTACTCCATAGAGGAACTTTTAGATATAAATTAAGAAAAAAAAGAACAAAACCAAACAAAAAAATTATAAAAAAAATTAAAAAAACAAAAAAATAAAAAGTTGTTGTATTAACTTAATTATGTTGTTAAATTAACTTAATTATGTCATGTATTGGAAAATTTGACTCGTTCCACATCATTACGAAATATCGTATTCATGATCCATGGAACTAGTATTAATCTAATCTAATCTCTAAGAGTGTGGAGGCTCCGCGCCGCAGTCAACTGGCGGCGTCGCTCGGCCAGTGGAACAGTGACGCTGCGTGCGAGCGGCGGCCTGCGACCACGCGGGCTGGCTGCCGCCTCGCAGCCCAGGGCGGGGTGGGGTCCGCCCGAGTCCGTCTATCACGCCGAGAAGCCAGCCTGGCTCGGACGGCTTCCGGCTCCTGCACCTGCGCGTTGCACGCACCGACAGTCGAGTGTGAGCGCTGCAAATCGTCAGCTGACAGAGCTCGAACAGCAGGGCTGCAGCTAACAGTGGCAGAGTCCAGAGCTGATGGCTGTTGATTCGTCAGACTCGTAAAACGGCACGGGTCCTTCCTCGGATCTGTTGTCCGTCAAACTGCATGCTTCTGTCTATAGTCCGTGAGACGAGTGATTGGTACTGACAGTTCCGGCGGGCAGACGGCGCTGTTGCCGAACGTGGCTCACAGCACGCGGCGCCCTGTCTGCTACACGCATTCTCTAGCAGCAGAAATAAAAGCGAGACAATATACATGTCGTATTGGTACGCGTGAATTTATTTGAAGTTGATGCTTGAAATATATTAACTCGAAAACTGATAAGATCTATTTAGCACAAGTATCTAAGATGCTGAAACATAATAAAATTATTTGTTAAACTTCACAACTGAAATGAAAACTATTTTCGCAAGTTGTTGAACATTAGCAGTTTTGGTTTCCATTGTTAAGTATTGGCATTATTAATTTGTTCTACTACAAGCTACAGAATAATTGGTCAGTATATTAAGAGTTATAATCTGAAGAAAGTACTCACAGTACGATGATCTGGTTGTAGATCGATAGCAAACTCCCTCCTTACATTTCTGAATACGTTGTAGTTACTGTAATATGAAAAACACCACTCACATCACTGTCAGAATCTGATTTGACATTGTCTTCCTCAGCACTACTCGAACTATCACTGCTCTCTCCCAGATGTATAATTAAATTTTCGATGCATTCTTCCACAACCCCTTCGGCTTTGGCCGCCTCTCTGATGGCACTTGCAGTGCTGTTTACAATTTTAGCCCACGTCTCGCTTGTCACTTTATTGATAGCTGCTGGAAGGAGAGTTTCCACTTCAGAGATCGTGAATTTTTTAATGTTTGCAGCAATGTAATTTTTTATCTGCGCCCACACTCCTTCAATTGCATTGAAGTGACAGTGGTATGGAGGAAGCCGAACGATTTCATGCCCGTGCCTTTTAGCAATCTCGTCAATTACGTATGTTGGAAACTGGGGTTTCTTTTGTGCCACAATTTCGAGCAGTTCCGCCTTCCTCAAATCTTCTCTGAAATCTACTTTTCGCCGTGTCAACCACTGAATGATATCGTCTTTTTTTGTTGCCAAGGTTGGTGCCTTATCGTGAACAACGGAATGATAAGGCGCATTGTCCATAACAATCACTGATGGACTTGTCAGATTCGTCATAAGCGATGTCTCGAACCATTCTTGAAATACTACACTGTTCATTTCTTCATGGTAATCTCCCGTCTTTTTTGACCAAAACATTTTCAAGCAGTTTGGCATAAAACCTTTCGATGTTCCTGCATGTAAGACAATAATACGCTCTCCTTTGCCAACAGGCACTGCCATTGTCCCCTCGGGCGTTCCATCATTCCAGCCTCTACGTAAAGAATGGCTGGCATTGACCCAAGTTTCATCTAACCACACTATACTTTCGAATTCCACACCCATGATCCTGCGCAGAAATCTGCACCGCCATGCAACTACATCTGTCCTTTCCATTAATATTTTGCGTCCGTTAAACAGGGAACAGCTGAAGCCTATGTCTTTCAACACTGTACGCAATGAAAATTTGGTCTCTTTAAAAAGATCGTCTTTCTGAAGCGACACCTGTTATTTAGATAGAGTGGGATGTTCCCTTCTCTTATAATAGCTGTATATATGACGACGAATAGCGTCTTTCTGAAAATCGTCCAAAGCTGTCACCTGCTTATTTCTCGGTCGCTTCTTTCCTGGTGTGTGCAGCTTTGTTGTACCACTCTCGTCACAATCTACACTATACTGTTCTTTCCCTACCTTTACAACAGTGTTCTTACTTATTTTCAATGCTGCTGCAGTTCTCTTCACAACCTGAACAACAGGAATTAAGGGCCCACCTTTGTCCTTTTCTTTCTCAAAGTAATCCCTCACAGAGCACACGAATTCACGGGCCTGGGTGTGTAGCACACTTTTCTTCCTCCGTTTCACTTCTTGTGTTGGGCTGGTACTACCCGCCGCACTAGACATTGTTTACAACGAAACATATATAAAGAAACACTAAAAACAACAAAAACGAAATAAACTGCGAATTCAACTTCAGACAAACGACGAACGACCGCACCGCCTGCACGCGAGACACTGGTAAGTTTCATAAACGCGCGCGACCGGGTTTCAGAGCGGCAACGTGGCCCTTGCTACCCGCTCAAAGTCAGGCCGTCATTGGCTGCCTGCCTGCGGTCGCTAGGCAACGGAAAGACGCTACCGAGCTGTCAATACCAAAGACTCGTCTCCCAGACTATAGGAATGAATTTTGATACGGCATCGGTCCGAACAACACAGCCACGGATCGAGTGTGATGCAGTCAGGCTGCCAACACCGTAGCAGCTCTGCCTTTCTGCTGTGTCGCTGATGTTACAACTCTGGTCCTTCTGCTGGGCTGGGCGACATGGCTGGTAAATGCGTGACCCCGTGCTGACAGCACTTGTTGATTCAGCAGGTCGCTCCAGACGTAACTTTGCTGACCAGACGCAGTCTGACCTGTATCGACGACGGTATTGCATTAGCCGAAGTGGCACCTTTATTGTTTTCAGCCGTGCCAAGTGGAATAGTTGCAGCACAACAAGTAGTTAATTTACTAAATTCTACCATCTCTTGTTTAATAGTCCCTGAATAATTTTCGGCCAGCGTCAGGGGTACTCCCTCAACTGCTATTAGTTTTCCAGCTTCGTGTCATAGTGTAAGCTGTTCCTTACTGTAAGAAAATACCAGGGGGGCCTTACTTTTTTCAATAAAGATTTTCAAAGTTGGTTTACCGTCACTATTATTATGGGAACCTAACTGGTGGTTCAAAAGCCCATTTGTGTGCCTATTACTGCAATTATTCTTGCCACCAGAACGTGATGAGTATCGATTCCTAACTGCTCTGCCTCTATACATTTCTTCAATTGATCTGCTTCCTTCTAAACCGTCTAACTGATCTAAATGCTCATGCCAGCCTTGTACATTACTTAGGTCTGCACCAACTACTTTTGCTGTTACAGAATATGACAGTTCACTCACTGAAATGCACCCGAGGTACTTGGAAATTAAAAGGTCATTTAGATGCTTAGTTACGTTCGTGTACCATTCAAAATACAGTCTCAGTCTATCAGGTGTATTAGTATACTCTCTAGAACCGGAAGCCTTTTTTTTTTTTTTTTATTTATTTTTCATAAAGATCACTCTGTTAAAAGGTACATGTAGAGCATTTCATGGTATAGTTTGTGCATTATATATGGAGCGGTGAGAGAAACGTGAGGTTCATTATCAGCTGTCAAATGTGCACACCGACTGCACCCGGCACCTCCCAACTGCGTGGGGGGTCGAGGAAGACTGCCTGAAGATAATTGGCAAAGGTTTTCCGATAGTGAGACCATCTATGAACCTCATTGTGGGCTTGCTGCAAGAAATACCAAAAGTCGAGTCGCGACTTGGCAGCATCCCCATAGAGGTACGCGATCGTCCAACCTTTGACCCAGATGATCGAGTGTGATTTAGTCGCCGGAAAGTAGTCACTCTCCGGATGTAAGAAGGAAGCAGGTGTAATATGTTGCGGGGTCACACGGAGGTAGCAAGCCACCATCTGTCTTCCCAGGAGCCATACCTCCTCCACCGCGATACAAGTTAAGCGGTGATGGTCGTCATCCACTTGGCGACATTTCGGGCATAGTGGAGTGTCCACTAGTCCAATTACATGGAGTCGTTGGTTGGTGTTGAACTTGCCACAGGTGACAGAGAACCACAGTGCCCGAACGAAGGTAGGAAGGAATTTTTGGTGCACATGTCTCCAAATCTTCGGCCAATGCAACTTGGCGTGTTTGAGTTCAATGACATTACGACTTATCCGTCGTAGCAGCCAAACATAAAAATCCTTCGCGCATGGTGCTCTCGTGCGCGGAAGCTCGTCTCTGATATAACTAAGTTCCACGATAAATGTTGATACATGCGCAAAATGTGACGTAATGTTGCCCACCGCCACCGGAGGTGTGAGGGACGCTGGAACTAGGAGATCCAGTAGGCGGGATGTAAGGGAATCACGCCCGCTACGCCATTGCTTGTACATCGTGGCTAGAAGGAGCGCCGTCGCTCGGCAGTGAACATTTGTAAGTCCGAGTCCCCCCTTGTCCGTAGGGAGCGTGAGCGTTGCGTATCGCACCTTGAGGGGCGATCCAATCTTCACAAAATAGCCTAGTGCTGATTGAAGTCGACGTCAGAGCGTGAGTGGTAGGGGCAGGATCTGCGAAATATGCACCATTCGAGAAACCACATAAGTGTTCAGATATTCGACTCGCTGCAAAGGATCAAGGCGCCGTAGGAGATGTTGTCGGACCATGGTACGTGTTGTCTGTAAAATACGTCGGTAGTTAACTGCCGCAGTATGTTTTACAGATGAGGTAAAGTCTATGCCGAGATAGCGGAATCGTTGCACATAAGCAAACGGACTGATTTCTTCCGGTGTAAGGCCCCTTCCAATCGGCATTGCTGCCGATTTGTTCATGTTCACTGCACTACCCGCCGTCACACTGTGGTCCAACAACAGTTCAAGGACCGTCTTCACCTCTTCCTCAGAACGAACGAGCAGCAGGAGGTCGTCCGCATAGGCACGACATTTGAAGGTGTAGCCCCGCAGTTCCATCCCAGAAAGAGAATTTGTTAGCCTCCCAATTAATGGTTCCAACGCTATCGCGAACAGCAGCATCGAAAGAGGGCAGCCCTGGCGAATGGATCGTCGAATTTGAATGGGCCCTGCTATACGCCCATTAACCTGTACCAAGGATTGTGCGCCCCCATAAATCCTTCTAATGAGACCAGTAAAACGGTCTGGAAATCCCATTTGTTCCAGTACAGCGTACAGATAGTTGTGGCGCACCTTATCAAAAGCACTGTCAAAATCAACCGCCACCATCGCCGCTTTAAGCCGGCACTCCTCCGCTAGCGCTATCACATCACGGCATTCGGCAGTAGCTGTTTGCACATTCACCGATCCACCCGGTGTCGTCTGTTCTGGAGAGAGAACGCTACGAATTAACATACGACATCGGGACGCTAGCAACCGTGCAAAGATCTTATAGTCGGCATTAAGCAGGGTGATGGGGCGATAATGTGTGACCGTAATTCCTGGCTTCGGTTTATGTACTGGCGCCAAGAGGCCTTCCATAAAAGTCGCTGGAATAGGCGCATCGGAATTTAACATCTCGTTGTACATTTCCGTCCATCGCGGTGCCATTTCGTTGCGAAATTCGCGATAAAATTCAGCAGGAAGTCCATCAATGCCTGGGGACCGATTCAACGCACCCTTTGCGATCGCATCATGTACTTCCTCACAGCCAATGGCTTCCAGTAAGGTTCCCGCGGCTTCCACCGTCAGTGTACGGGAGACGTACGTGGCTATACGTTCGAGGTCATCGACAGGGGCTGCTTCTTCCCGATAAATGTGTTGGTAATGGTCGACGAATGCAGAGACAATGTCCGCTTGACGCGTCACTCTTCGGTCTTCGCGGGTAATTAATTCCTGTACCAAAACGCGTCGTCGGTGTTTTCGTTCATTCACGACGTGGTGCATGGAAGGAATCTCGTGCATTATCGTATCGTGACATCTGGCGCGCACCATGGTTCCCTGAAGATGTTTGCGAGCTAAAGCCACTAGTTTAGCTTTTATCCTTTTGCGTTCGATCCAGACGTCCTGTCCCGGTGGACCATCGTCCAGGTCGCGCAGTGCTGCAAAATAAAAGTCGGTCGTACGGCGGCGCCATTCTGCCATCTCCCTGCTATATGAGATGAACGTACGGCGAAGCGCCGGTTTAGCACAAGTCAGCCACCAATCAAGCTTCGTCGCATACCTTCCAACCCTTCGCTCGCACATCGTCCATGTCTCAAGGATCCGGTGACGGCATTCAGGATCATGTAGATGTTGAATGTTTAATTTCCACGGGGCCTTACTGTTCCACACCTCTCTACGGGGAAGAAGCACCGTACAGATGTAAGCGCTGTGATCTGAAAATGCCAATGGCCAGCGTTCTGCGTCCTGGACATCATTTGCATGAGCCCGCGAGATATAAATGCGATCTAACCTGCTCGCCGAATGACTGGTCACATAGGTATATCCCGGTGCATCTCCATGTCGTAATTCCCACGTGTCACTAAGTACAAGGTCGTTGACAACGATTCGCAACTCCTGGCTGATGTTTGCTTGCGGCCATTGGTCTTTCTGGCTCTCGAATGAATCGTTCCACTGCTAAAGCCTTTGGTCGTTCGTAGTCTTTGCAGAAATTGAACCGCAATGTAGTTTTCCTGTACTTGTTCGCCATGATCGTTGTTACTAGCCCGCGCGCAGACTAAGTCCACAAGTAAACAAACACTCGCACTCGCCGCACAGGCGGAAGTATCGGATCTCCGCTTCGCACGGCCGCTAGCGCCGAACTCTCCCATTTGTGTGCCTATTACTGCAATTATTCTTACCACCAGAACGTGATGAGTATCGATTCCTAACTGCTCTGCCTCTATACATTTCTTCAATTGATCTGCTTCCTTCTAAACCGTCTAACTGATCTAAATGCTCATGCCAGCCTTGTACATTACTTAGGTCTGCACCAACTACTTTTGCTGTTACAGAATATGACAGTTCACTCACTGAAATGCACCCGAGGTACTTGGAAATTAAAAGGTCATTTAGATGCTTAGTTACGTTCGTGTACCATTCAAAATACAGTCTCAGTCTATCAGGTGTATTAGTATACTCTCTAGAACCGGAAGCCTTCGTGCCTGTGAGTCGAATTGATTGACACCTCACACTGAAATCTGCCCAGATTTCAGGGCTCTGATAGGGACGTTTCCGGGTTCTGATAAGCAGACCGCCAGAGCGTGTAGTTTGCGTATTTTCGTGAACACGTCAGAACGTACAGACGCTGCGGCGACCGCTTCTCGCTCACAGCACGCCGTATTCTGCTGCCGCCTGAATGAAGGTGAAAGAGTGAAGTACTGCTCCACTGGTGCAGGGTTGTTAAATGATATTCACAGATCCATGTTCTCAAGTGAACCACAGTTTGTTGTATTGCTGACTCCAGTTGATTCCATTTGAAGAGATTTGGGCGTCACAGGAAATTCATGTAAACCAAATCAGATTGTTCATGGGGGAATTTATATCGCTTACATCTCAATCTACGCTTTATCTATCAAACACCGTTTCTTAACTGGTCTGTGTTTGTCATTTTTGTGTACGATTTATCAACCACTGTTTTCGTTCATACTCCCTTTATAATTCACTGTTCTTATTTTATTGTGGTGGTAGTTGAGTACACCAGCAATTTAAGGTTCAGAATTATTAAACTAGTTAATTTGATTATTAGTTTGAGTTCTTAAAGGGATTACATGCATAGGGCAACAAAAGTGCCTTGCGTAATTTCACTAATTCATACAGAAGACTCGTGTGAGTAGCTTATCATTTGAAGGTAACTGACAAGATAACATCTTTCTTTATGTGACGGTAATAACATTTAGCTTCAATCAGACATATAGGAGTATTTACGATTAAAGTAAGCGACGGCTTGCCCCTTTGTCTACTTTTTGCACCTTCGCACCAAAATCGTTTCTTGGATATTGCCTCGAATTCAGTAAGTGTTCGGTACTTGTCTTAGACATGAATTCCCACTGTGCTGCCTCACCTCTTAAATAGCGTATAACAGAGGGAGAGGCCACTCCAAAAGCCCCCCAATAAAAACCCTGAATTGTTGCTATTTTGGAATAGCTAGACAAACTCTTAACTATCTATGTTGTCAGTCAAGGAAAATTGTGACTATCACGAATAATGGAAAAGTCACAAAACCCCAAGAATATCTCATTCCCAAGAAGCAAACACCTTCGCAAAATATTCAGTTATCTATCAAAGAGCATTCTTGTCAATCCAGACTTCAAATCAATACATCGATCTTCACCTCAGTTCACCAGAACATCACCAGACTTCGAACTACTAACCACTTTCAACAAGAGTTAAGCTCAGCTCTGGTATGTTGTCTCTTAGTCCGTACGGCAATGCGCCGATTCAAATCCCTGACTAAACTCCAATCCAGTAATTGGGCGCTGAAAGATAAACAAAGGCCTTTACAGATTCAGTAGACCACAGAAACTGACGTTGTTACAGTTTATTTTAGTATCTTCATTTCGCCGCCAGCCCGGTCGTGGTATTCCTGGACGGATTGCCGTCTCGTAACAGCTGCGCCGCCGGCTTCTAGCGACCAGCTCCTCATACAGCCAGTCACCCCACTGGCAACATGTCTCACTCTTTCTGCAACATTATATAGTGATTAATAAATACACTGCTCAAAACAATTAAGGGAGCACGACTCTGGCTGTCTACTGTACTACACTAAACAATGGCTGAGAACAAGGTGTGTTACCAAATTATACATTTATCTTTCACAATTTAAGTACACAACAAAACATCATAACATCCTCGATCGTTTCCATAAAAGGAACTAAGATTTCCGACAGGTGTCGAAAAAAAGTGGAAACAATAATTGATCCCGTCATCCTGAGTGCTTTTCATTGGGCTTTGACAGATTCAGTAACGTGTACTCTGTCCGTGAACGTTTATCACTGCCTGACAGCTACGGTGCATGCTTCGTATATGTCTACGTATGTCACCCTGTGGTATCCGTTCCCAGTCCTCAATGGGAGTTCACTACAGTTTTTGGTTTGAGAGTGGTGGAACAGGGCGACCACTAGCACGTCTGTGAAACGAATAACACAGATGCACGATAGGATTTAGGCCCGGACTCACTGTCGGTCACTTCAGTTCCATAACTTCGGAATGCATCCTTGCTCATGACCGCCACATGGCCCTTTCATTATAAGGAATTCAGGGCCACCATCGTATGCAGCAGGCACCACACACTCTAACATCTCCTGTTCCACGTACTGCCTGGCGGTAACGTGACCGCGGACAACAACAAGATTCGTATGGCTCTAACAAGGGAACCTCCCCATCGCACCCCCTCAGATTTATTTATAAGTTGGCACAGTGGATAGGCCTTGAAAAACTGAACACAGATCAATTGAGAAAACAGGAAGAAGTTGTGTGGAACTGTGAAAAAATAAGCAAAATATACAAACTGAGTAGTTCATGGCAAGATTGGCAACTTTAAGGAAGCTGGGACCGCAGCAGCGCCGTGGTCTCGTGGTAACGTGAGCAGCTGCGGAACGAAAGGTCCTTGGTTCATATCTTCCATCGAGTGAAAACTTTAATTTTTTATTTTCAGTTTATGTGACAAACTCTTATGTTTTCATCACTTTTTTGGGAGTGATTATCACATCCACAAGAAAACCTAAATCGGGCAAGGTAGAAGAATCTTTTTACCCATTCGCCAAGTGTACAAGTTAGGTGGGTCGACAACATATTCCTGTCATATGACGCACATGCCGTCACCAGTGTCGTATAGAATATATCAGATGTGTTTTCCTTTGGAGGAATCGGTTGACCTATGACCCTGCGATGAAATGTTTTCGGTTCCGATTGGAGAGGCACGTCCTTTCGTCTACTAATCGCACGGTTTTGCGATGCGGTCGCAAAACACAGACACTAAACTTATTACAGTGAACAGAGACGTCAATGAACGAACGGACAGATAATAACTATGCAAAAATAAAGAAAGTAAAATTTTCACTCGTGGGAAGACTTAAACCAAGGACCTCTCCTTCTGCAGCTGCTCACTCTACCACGGGACCACGGCGCTCCTGAGCTTACGTTCTTCTTTATGTTGCCTATGTGACCAAGACTGATGACCAGTTTGTATATTTTGCTTATTTTTTCACGGTTCCACACAACTTCTTCCTGTTTTCTCAATTGATCTGTGTTCAGTTTATCAAGGCCTATCCACTGTGCCAAGTTATAACTAAATCTGAGGGGGGTGCGATGGGGAGGTTCCCTTGTAAGTACTGATGCCTTCCGCCAACATCACACAACCTTGGAAATCTTCCGATTTCCTGGACAATATTTCACAGGCACCGCTTACTACGGGTTTACACACGAAAAAGTCCATCACTTGAAAGGTCTCTGTTGGATTCATGTTAATTTCTTAAATCTGTTGTCATTTACGGCATAAACTCCTGTGCTAAATCTACTTTAGTGTTTCTGACTCTATCTGGGAGTAGACTGAGCAGTGGAACGTGTTACGTTTACACATTAACAAGAACGATCTGTCACACTAATACACTTTAAAACACAGTTTATATGTAATTCATGTCACACAATCTCATACGGAATCTACATCCGCTTTCTTTTATATTGTGTATATGATAAGATACTGTCATACCCTTTTCCTTCTGTGTGAAAGGATGAATGAGCAAATGCATTTCTAGTTGCATGCTTGACGGTAGCAGAGAAGCCTGTGTGCTAGAGAACAGTAGGACCAACGTCGGAACAGGTAGCTACTCTTTCTAAAAGCAAAGAGGTTTCTGTTCTTAGTATGGTCCTGTCCGTCCCGTGTCATGTTGGTATAGGAAGCTGCCAATCTGGTCACTTCCGTTGGTATCTGTGAGGCACCCTTGGTAGGGGTCCACGCCAGTGTGTCCACGGCGAGCGTCTGAAGTGGTAAGATCTCCGGCTACGCGCGTCTTTGCTAAGTCCGTAGGACAATGGATTTCTTAAGTTCAGTTTAACTGAAAATTTAATCACCTTTGCTTCAAGTTTAGATCTAAAATATCTTATGTTATCTTAAGTTGCAATGCAGTGTAATCAGAGTGTGAAATTCAGAATATCTTCCAATAGTTGCTTTGTCACTACTTTGTGAGCAAAGTGGAACCACGTGTTGATGATCTGTGACTCTAACTAAGATCATCAATCTTAAATGCGAATGTGCGTGAGATTATAACGTCTCATCTTGACAATATTTTTCAATATAGCAACTTTTCCTTATATTCAACCCACGTGGGGTGTACTTTGTGAGACCAGTACCACGTGCTTATATAATTGTTTGACCCATCAGGTTAATAGCATGACAACAGTAACAAGTTCGGGTTTTTCTTATGTAATTGCGTTTCGATGTAATTTATTTAAAGTATCAAAATTATTGTGGAGTTACACTCATTGCGTAAACCAAGTTGACCACGTGAAGCATGTAGCGTAATCATCAAAGTAGCCCTCAGCTATTCTTTTCAGGAAGATTTCACAGACAGTTAGTATAAATTTAGTACACCAGTGTGTGGTAATTTCATAACGAACAGGAACGTAACTTCTTTGGGTGAAATTTGAATCGGTTGGTTGTGGTTCATTTCCTCTTGCATGTGTTTCAACGTTCTTCGTGTGTTATTTTATGAATGCAGTGTTGTATGCAGTTTCCCAATCTTGGGTCCATATTTGACGTGTTCCGTAAGATTACAAACTCACATTTTCACAATCTTGAATAAGGCACCAGTTTAGTTACGAATCAAGTTTAATATGCTGAAATTTTAACAGAACAATGAGCAATGTTAAAATAAATGTCCAAATATAAAGTGATTTATTTCTTTTCATTTAAATTCTGTATATATATATATATATATATATATATATATATATATATATATATATATATATATATATATATATATATATAGGGTGTTACAAAAAGGTACGGCCAAACTTTCAGGAAACATTCCTCACACACAAATAAAGAAAAGATGTAATGTGGACATGTGCCCGGAAACGCTTAATTTCCATGTTAGAGCTCATTTTAGTTTCGTCAGTATGTACTGTACTTCCTCGATTCACCGCCAGTTGACCCAATTGAAGGAAGGTAATGTTGACTTCGGTGCTTGTGTTGACATGCGACTCATTGCTCTACAGTACTAGCATCAAGCACATCAGTACGTAGCATCAACAGGTTAGTGATCATCACGAACGTGGTTTTGCAGTCAGTGCAATGTTTACAAATGCGGAGTTGGCAGATGCCCATTTGATGTATGGATTAGCAGGGGGCAATAGCCGTGGCGCGGTACGTTTGTATCGAGACAGATTTCCAGAACGAAGGTGTCCCGACAGGAAGACGTTCGAAGCAATTGATCAGCGTCTTAGGGAGCACGGAACATTCCAGCCTGTGACTCGCGACTGGGGAAGACGTAGGTCCTAGAACGACGAGGACTCCTGCAATGGACGAGACAATTCCTCGTGCAGTTGACGATAACCCTAATGTCAGCGTCAGAGAAGTTGCTGCTGTACAAGGTAACGTTGACCACGTCACTGTATGGAGAGTGCTACGGGAGAACCTGTTGTTTCTGTACCATGTACAGCGTGTGCAGGCACTATCAGCAGCTGATTGGCCTCCACGGGTACACTTCTGCGAATGGTTCGTCCAACAATGTGTCAATCCTCATTTCAGTGCAAATGTTCTCTTTGCGGGTGAGGCTTCATTCCAACGTGATCAAATTGTAAATTTTCACAATCAACATGTGTGGGCTGACGAGAATCCGCACGCAATTGTGAAATCACGTCATCAACACAGATTTTCTGTGTACGTTTGGGCAGGCATTGTTGGTGATGTCTTGATTGGGCCTCATGTTCTTCCACCTACGCGCAATGGAGCACGTTATCATGATTTCATACGGGATACTCTACCTGTGCTGCTAGAACATGTGCCTTTACAAGTACGACACAACATGTGGTTCATGCACGATGGAGCTCCTGCACATTTCAGTCGAAGTGTTCGTACGCTTCTCAGCAAGAGATTCGGTGACCGATGGATTGGTAGAGGTGGACCAATTCCATGGCCTCCACGCTCTCCTGACCTCAACCCTCTTGACTTTCATTTATGGGGGCATCTGAAAGCTCTTGTCTACGCAACCCCGGTACCAAATGCAGAGACTCCTCGTGCTCGTATTGTGGACGGCTGTGATACAATACGCCATTCTCCAGGGCTGCATCAGCGCATCAGGGATGCCATGCGACGGAGGGTGGATGCATGAATCTTCGCTAACGGAGGACGTTTTGGACATTTCCTGTAACAAAATGTTTGAAGTCACGCTGGTACGTTCTGTTGCTGTGTGTTTCCATTCCATGATTAATGTGAAGTGAAGAGAGGTAATGAAATGAGCTCTAACATGGAAAAATGGTTCAAATGGCTCTGAGCACTATGGGACTTAACATCTATGGTCATCAGTCCCCTAGAACTTAGAACTACTTAAACCTAACTAACCTAAGGAAAGCACACAACACCCAGCCATCACGAGGCAGAGAAAATCCCTGACCCCGCCGGGAATCGAACCCGGGAACCCGGGCGTGGGAAGCGAGAACGCTACCGCACGACCACGAGATGCGGGCCCTAACATGGGAAGTAAGCGCTTCCGGACACATGTCCATATAAGATATTTTCTTTCTTTGTGTGTGAGGAATGTTTCCTGAAAGTTTGGCCGTACTTTTTTGTAAAACCTTGTATATATATCACCAGTTCTCGTAAGATGACTATTAAAAGATTATAATTGATGTTAGCCTGGTTGGCAATTTGGTAAACTAGACTGGGTACCTGGTGAAACAGTTGCTCAGTAATGCAAGGATAACTTTCCCGGATAGCTCACAGCTTTTAACCTGCTTTTATTATCTTGAATATCAGCACCGCTTTCAGAACAACTTAATGCATCAACATTACACACTTTACGTCAGCGGGTATCTGGACTCGTCTACAAATAACAGTTTTGGCCAGTGACTGAGTTATCAGATGACATGGGAGCGGCACAACTGAAGACAAGCTGCAAGATGCTATGGCGTCAAATCTGATAGTCCAACAGGACATCAGGGTCTGACAGCCCTTTCTCGTAACCTGTCCGTTACGGTATGACTGGAAACA
Source organism: Schistocerca americana (assembly GCF_021461395.2). Taxonomy (NCBI): domain Eukaryota; kingdom Metazoa; phylum Arthropoda; class Insecta; order Orthoptera; family Acrididae; genus Schistocerca; species Schistocerca americana. The sequence continues at coordinate 524,737,540 of NC_060125.1, read as the reverse complement.
GCGTCTACAGAGTCCCTTTTGAGATCGTTGTGCAGTGTTCTGGCGGTGTCCGAACGAAACCGCAACTCAGAGAGGTCCAGATATCGATCTTCACGTGAGGTTGTAATGCGTCAGTGGTCTTGACGAACTCGCCTTGTGAACTGACCTGCCTCCCTGTAGCGCGTCCACAACCTACGGATGGCACAGGGAGGGGCATTGGCATCTGCAGCAACACCACCGGAAGGCTACCGTTTTTGGATCAAAAAGACTGCCCTTGCACCTTTCACTCTGCATATGCTTAATTGAATACAATGCCCAAGTACGACAGCTCACTAGAAAACACTGGGACACCGGTACTCACTTCCTTCTGAGGGATCACGTACCATCTTAGTGCATAACACAGCCGAAAGTTAGCGAATGATTTTAATTGTTGCCTATATTCAAAGCGAACCTCTCAAGCCTTGCAATAAGACTACAGGTACCGCCAGTATCAAAGCAGATTTAACACCAGACGTTGATGCAGTCGTTCCCCTAATTCCTCTGAACAGTGTAGAATTTTTTGTACTCCTAGCCGTCTATTTGTCATGCAGTGTTGCTACAGTTGCCACGGGAACGGATTACACGGCGACCAGCGAAATAAATTAGGGCGTTCGCGGAACGCACATTGTCACGACCTTTACTCTTTCTTTATGTTCTCATTGCACGTCTTGAGTTTCTGTAAAATAGGTGTCTCACAAGATTTCATCTCTTTAGACCGCATTCCACGCTTCCCTCCCATTTTCTCGACTTGCTCAGTCAGTTTCGGTTTCAGCTGACAAATTATGAGGCAAAGCTTCAATTACAACTGTTTGATTCCTACATGCTTCTTTACATGAACGCTTTATGTAGGGAAATTTTTAAGGGAGCAGACCACTTCTAAAGTCGGTTATATCGCTAGTATTGTCAACATACTCGACTGAGAGTTCTTCATGTTGTGTTAAATGAATTTCAGTTTTAAATTCGTTTCTTTATAAATGATCTTTGCGCTTTATTTCCTTTGTTAACTCACTAATTTGAAACTTTATGTCAGATTTTAATTCCTTGTAATTAGCGTTTAACTTATCTTGTTATTTGACAATATTAGAGCCTAATTCAGATTCCAGTTTCTCGATATTAGAATCCAACATGTCAGAATTCACGTTATGGGCTTCCAATTAAGTTTCTAATTTACTAATATTAAGTTTTAACACACTCTGGTTAACTTCTAACTTGCCGACCAACTATGGCGACAATTCTTTGTTACTAGAATAAAATCGACATGGTATACCCTATACCCAACTCGCTATCACATCGACTAGCTTCCTAATTAACCTTTGATCGCACAGAAGCCTTTTCACTATCACTTACGACAGTTTCTGAACTGTTTGTTTCGCAAACAAATCAGCCACATCCTTCTCGTCGTCTTCCTACCCCCTCATTTATCCTATGGCTGAGTATTGAAATAACTTATCTCAAATATATCGTCAACGACACTGTAGTGCAGCCGTGTCGTGTGCACTACCAGTGGACATACACGATGTTGAGACTGCATCTGCGGCCCACCCAGTAGCGCAACAGGCAGCCACATAGGCGACTGACCTCTCACGGCGTGGTTGAGAGCGAAGCCACCACTCGCCAACTGTGACGTGTGTCAGCGCCTCACCTGTTGACATTCATTGGCAGTACAGAGTCCCCTCTTGGTAGATCCTGGACCCACTAGACACAGCACGAAGTCGTCCATACAGTAGAACAAAGCAAGCCAGCTAATGCTCCCACAGCCTGCTCCGGGCCCCGCTAGATTTGAACCACATCTGCCGCGCGTCGAACTACGGACCTCTGTCTGGATAGCAAGAGTCGTGAAGTCCACACAAACTCACCAAGTGCCCCGGCAGAAGTCGCGAGGGGTGAGCTGGGCCACTCCCAGTGTAGAGACAAGCCGATCAACATCCTCAGTATTTCGCGTACCCTCTGAAGACGCCTTGCCACCGCCGGAAATTATTCCTAATGTTAGTACTATACCAGTAATATTTTGGCAGCGTCTGCAGTGGTACGTTCATGCCTTTTGGGGGCTGGGATAAATTTCAACTGTATGTCGGCACCTACACTCTCACGCAAAGAGTTGTAAGTCTCCGACTCAGGTGAAACTACCTGCAGCAGTGGCCTAATACTCAAATCCCCCAGTATGTGCAACGGATATTATATTGGAATAGTACACCTGACAGTGTACTAGAATAAATTATTCACTACACTGGAGTAGTCATTTTTCATGGATTCCTGAGAATAATTACGTCCTTCAGTTCTCTTAAATGTTTCTCAAATTAATTTAAAGTTGCGCTCGAGGTATATTGTCAGTTATTTTGTAGTTTACCAACACCAAACTACTTAATTGGACCATCAAATTAAAGAAAGTGGTTGATTATTTTGTATCTTAAGTATCAATATAACAATAAGCGATGCTAACTGGTAGGCTAAAATTGTGAAAATGCGTTATCTTTGATGTTAAATATCTGAAAGCTTTATTAATATGTTACAATTAATAATTGCAATACTGTATACACTACTGGCCATTAAAATTGCCACACCAAGAAGAAATGCAGATGATAAACGGGTATTCATTGCATAAATACTCGTATATTATACTACAGCTGACATGTGATTACATTTTCACTCAATTTGGGCGCATAGATCCCGAGAAATCAGTACCCAGAACAACTAACTCTAGCCATAATAAAGGCCTTGATACGCCTGGGCATTGAGTCAGAGCTTGGATGGCGTGTACAGGTACAGCTGCCCATGCAGCTTCAACACGATACCACAGATCATCAAGAGTAGTGACTGGCATGTTCTGACGAGGCAGTTGCTCGACCACCATTGACCAGACGTTTTCAATTGGTGAGAGACCAGGAGAATGTGCTCGCCAGGGCAGCACTCGAACATTTTCTGTATCCAGAAAGGCCCGTACAGGACCTGCAACATGCGGTCGTGCTTTATCCTGCTGAAATGTAGGGTTTCGCAGGGATCGAATAAAGGGTAGAGCCACGGGTCGTAACACATCTGAAATGTAACGTCCACTGTTCAAAGTGCCGTTAGTGAGAACAAGAGGTGACCGAGACGTGTAACCAATGGCACCCCATACCATCACGCCGGATGATACGCCAGTATGCAATGACGAATACACGTTTCCAATGTGCGTTCATCGCGATGTCGCCAAACACGGATGCAATCATCATGATGCTGTAACAGAACCTAGATTCATCCGATAAATTGACGTTTTGCCATTCGTGCACCCGGTTTCGTCGTTGAGTGCACCATCGCAGGCGCACCTGTCTGTGATGTAGCGTCAAGGGTAACCGCAGTCATGGTCTCCGAGCTAATAGTCCATGCTGCTGCAAACGACGTCAAACTTTTCGTGCAGATGGTTGTTGTCTTGCAAACGTCCCCATCTGTTGACCCAGGGATCGAGTCGTGGCTGCACGATCCGTTACAGCCATGCGGATAAGATGGCTGTCATCTCGACTGCTAGTGATACGAGGCCTTTGGGATCCAGCACGGCGTTCCGTATTACCCTCCTGAACCCACCGATTCCATATTCTGCTAACAGTCATTGGATCCGACCAATGCGAGCAGCAATGTCGCGATACGATAAACCGCAATCGCGATAGGCTACAATCCGACCTTTATCAAAGTCGGAAACTTGGTACTACGCATATCTCCTCCTTACACGAGGCATCACAACAACGTTTCACCAGCCAACGCCGGTCAACTGCTGTTTGTGTATGAGAAATCGGTTGGAAACTTTCCTCATATCAGCATGTTGTAGGTGTCGCCACCGGCGCCAACCTTGTGTGAATGCTCTGAAAAGCTAATCATTTGCATATCACAGCATCTTCTTGCTGTCGGTTAAATTTCGCGTCTGTAACACGTCATCTTCAAAAATGGCTCTGAGCACTATGGGACTTAACATCTATGGTCATCAGTCCACTAGAACTTAGAACTACTTAAACCTAACTAACCTAAGGACAGCACACAACACCCAGTCATCAACACGTCATCTTCGTTGTGTAGCAATTATAATGGCCAGTAGTGTAAATATAAGCTCTTAAGTTCAAATGACTATTCAACTTAAAAAGTAACTTTATTATGTTGATTTCACGTGTGCAGCAGTCACCCAAGTAAGCTGTGGGACCACATTGCCGTTTTCCCTCGCCCATCTTCTTTGGATGACCTCGGCGCGCTTTTTCCAGCGAGGGAAGAACACTGAGCAAGCCTAGAGGGCAGGGTGTGGGTGCACGCGCCGTCCTGTGACTAAAATAATTTCAAGAGCCTGCATCTAATTTATGACGACACGGATCAAAACCAATACGAGAAACAATGCCGTCTTTTCTCAAAAGCAACGTTCTGTAGCCCGGGCGTGGATTTATTCTCGCTACAGCGATTAGGGATTAGTCGCGGGTGACAGAATTTCTGGAAATACGTTGTGGTAACATAATTACACCACAAGAACTTCAAGAACAATAGCTCTGGACACAACATTTGAAATATGAAAACGTTGTGTAGCCTATTCGTCACTATCAACAACGACTGCTGAACAGCTACAAGGCAAGGTATTTTATGTAATTTAGTAACTAACTGTATATAGGGAGTAACAGACTTCTCGGTGCACATGCTATGTGAACACATAGGATTGATGTATCACATGTCAGACGCAAAGTTGTTGTTGAGTTATATAATAGTACCATAGTCCGAATTCTCGGGTCTAGTTAACTACATACTGCTACATCGTACCGGCTGAAACATTTCTCTCAAATAATCTCGAACGTCACAGCATCACAGCAAATAAGTACATTTTACTTCTTAATTTGTAGTCCAGAGTGATGTATCACCGTTCATAAGTTACAGTTAGATCTACGTTCCTATCGATAGTACCTATGCATGGATTAGTCGTCTTACCTCTCTTCATACAACACTTAGCGTTAATTAAAAAATTTTCAAATATATACCGTTTTATAAAATTTAATTACAAAACAATCCAAAAATGTGTAATAATTCTCGTGAAACTGTATGTTTGTCACCAAACTGTATTGTTACAAGTTGTCAATATGGTTCAAATGGCTCTGAGCACTATGGGACTTAAATTCTGAGGTCATCAGTTCCCTAGAACTTAGAACTACTTAAACCTAACTAACCTAATGACATCTCCTAGAACTTAGAACTACTTAAACCTAACTAACCTAATGACATCTCCTAGAACTTAGAACTACTTAAACCTAACAAACCTAATGACATCACAAGCATCCATGCCCGAGGCAGGATTCGAACCTGCGACCGTAGAGGTCGCACGGTTCCAGACTGTAGCGCCTAGAACAGTTTTTTTTGTTTTACTCATTTTGTTCGATTTTGTTCGTTGCATCTGCTCGGGGCGGACGTCGTATGACATCCGTTTAAGTTCGTTGTTGATCGATTAACTCAGTTTTTTTTTATTACAGAGGGAGCTAATCCTCCGACCGAACACGCTGAGCTACCGTGCCAAAACCGCTCGGCCACGTCGGCCGACAGTTGTCAATAACTCCATTTCGTTAGGCACGCGAATGAGTACATGCTCACTTTTGACAGTTACTGCTACGTTTACAGCGAACCGTAACTCTCTAATTTTCTGCCCACGACAACTTCTCCCGCACTGATACAGTGCCTCAATTCCCTCGCCGCCTCTAAAATATCGTAAGGGTGACGTGGTATGAAGTGGTAAACCCTCACTGGAGGACCCTTTATTGCCTCGTTGCAGGAAAATGAATACGGCTGACTTTACGGTGACTCTAAATAAAACTAGTGCCACCCGTCTACTTCCAGCAGCGGATTATAAATTTTGCCCGACGAAAAGCGCAGCCGCTCTGTGGGCAAACAGGAACGGCTCTCTCTGAAAGTGGCTGTGCTGCGTGTGTACACACGCGGCGTGCTGACACCGAGCGCTCTACTAAACAACATTAGCGGCGCTGCGCCTCCCATGCGTAAGTCAGTGACTGCTGTACAAACACTGTTCCAGCCGGCGACACTCTCCAGGCACGCCCTAAACTCTTTGATCTTTGTACGGCCAAGGCGGAAAATCTGCACCGAATGAACGCCGTCTTCACAATACGACACACACATACGAGGTCATGCCTTCAAAACAGTCAGATGGACGTCTGGAGTCTTCTACCACAGACTCATCGGCATCACTACCATTACCATCTTGGTTCAGGCCTGTGAGTGTGATACTACTTCCGATCTGCTTAGGGAGATTCCGATACTACGCCGGCTTATTGGCTAATACTTCACGAGATTCGTTGGATTTCTGGTGTTGTCTAATCCTATAATGCGCTCTCTCCGTTCTATCTACTTTATTGTCATGTATCCTAGGGTTATACTGAACACTTCCAATGCTTTCCGTATAGCAAAAAAATGCTCTGAGCACTATGGGACTTAAGAGCTGAGGTCATCAGTCCCCTAGGACTTAGAACTACTTAAACCTAACTAACCTAAGGACATCACACACATCCATGCCCGAGGCAGGATTCGAACCTGCGACCGTAGCAGTCGCGCGGTCCCGGACTGAAGCGCCTAGAACCGCTCGGCCACCACGGCTGGCTTTCCGTATAACACTGTTTGTTGTTTCATCCAGGAGCGTATAGCCTTACACAGATCTTCAGAATCTCGCCTCGTTAGCCTCTAACTTACACGCGTCTTCTCTGTTAATTTTGCAGGTCTCGCTGATGCATGTTAACATGAGGGCTGCCGTCACGTTGCAGAAAATTCTTCCAATCCATATGTGGCATACAGCAAACCAGTGCTTAACAGTATTGGTTAAAAACAGTCTTGGTTGCAGTTTTAGTTTTTTTATTCTTCAACGACGCGTTTCGCCTTATTTAGGCATCTTCAGGTTATCTTCTCTAGATCTTGATGCCTCTCGCCTCCATCTAGAGAAGATAACCTGAAGATGTCTAGATAAGGCGAAACGCGTCGTTGAAGAATAAAAAACTAAAATTGCAACCAAGACTGTTTTTAACCAATACGTTGCAGAAAATTAAAAGCAACCCCTTTGTTCTTTAAAGAACCGAATTACCATGTAGTAAGAGGTACAAACTTCTTATTATCTTACAAATGAGTTTCAGTGTGTTATATATTTGACTTTGAGTATGTAAAAGAGAAAAAATTGGAAAATGTTTGCAATTGTATTTCATGTCTGTTGAAAGACTCAAATACTGAACTTTTTTTTCAGGGTTGGGGGGGGGGAGGGGGGGGGGGAGGGTTTTCATTAGTCTTATGTCTGGTTTGATGCGGTACGCCACGAATTCCTCTCCCATTCAAAACTCTTCGTCTCATAGCAGCACTTGCAACCTACATCCTCAGCTATATGTTGTATCATCCTCTACAATTTTTACGTTCTACAGATCCCTCTAGTACCATGGAAGTTATTCCCCAGTGTCTTAAGAGATGTGCCCTCATCTTGTCAGCGTTTTTCAAATATTCCTTTCCTTGACATTTCTGTGGAGAACCTCCTCTTTCCTTAACTTATAACTCCACCAAATTTTCAGCATTCTTATCTAGCACCACGTCTCAAATGCTTCGATTTTCTTCCGTTCCGGTTTTTCCACAGTCCATGTTTCACGATGCTGTACTCCAACGGCACATTCTCAGAAATTTCTTCCTCAAATTAAGGCCTATGTTTGATACAAGCAGATTTCTTTCGACCAGGAATGATCATTTTGACAGTGCTAGTCTGTCTTTTAGGTTCTCTTTGCAGCGTCCGGCATGGGTTATTTTGCTGCCTCGGTAGCAGCATTCTTTAAATTCGTGGTCGCCAATTCTCATGTTAAGTTTCTCGTTGTCTTCCTTTCTGATGCATCTCATTACTTTCATCTTTCTTCGATTTACTGTCAATCCAAATTCTGTTCTCACTGAACTGTTCATTTCGTTCAACAGATCCTGTAATTCTCCTTCTCTTTCGCTGAGGATAGCAATATCATCAGCGAATTTTAACTTTGATATCCATTTACCCCGAATTTCAATCCCACTTCTGAACCTTTTTTTTTTATTTCAGTGATTGCTTCTTAGATGTATAGATTGAACAGCAGAAGAGAAAGGCCACATCGCAGTCTTATGCCCATTTTAATCTGTTTCTAGCACTCTTATTGTTCATACTTGTTTCTTGCACCTATTGTATATCCTATGAACGTGTCTTGATTTTTCTTCATTCTTGCTTCCATTATCAACCGCAAAGTCAGAATCGCCTCTCTGGTGCCTTTACCTTTCCTGATGCCAAATTGACCGTCATCCAACAGATGCTTGGTTTTCTTTCCCATTGTTCTGTCTATTATTCTTGTCAGCAACTTGGAAGGACGAGCTACTAAGCTGAGTGTTGGATCGTTCTCGCACTTGTCGGTCTTGCAGTCTTGGGAATTGTGTGGATGATGGTTTTCCGAAAGTCTGATGGTGTGTCATCGTCTCATATGTTCTACACACCAACGTGAGTAATCATTTTGTTACCACTCACTCGAATATTGTTAGAAATTCCGATGGAGTGTTATCTATGCCTTCTGCCTAATTTGATTTTAAGCCCCCAAAACTATTTTAAATTCTGATTCTAACGTTGGGAGCCCCATCTATTCCCTATCGACTGCTCTTTGTTCTTCTCTCACGTCATCAGATATGTCCTGCCTCTCTGAGAGGTTCTCAGTGTACTCTTTCCACCTATTCGCTCTCTGCTCTGCACTTAACAAATACAGTGTGGGTGATTTGCGAGCTGTGAGCTATGTACGCTGCCTAATGACATACACACATTTTCCTATAGTAATACTTATCTTACTGTGTTAAACCTCTAACATAAGACTAAACTTCTTATTGAGCAGTGTGTGACAGTATTATAAATTTTTACAATAATTACATGAAACACTCAAGACCAAACTTTTGTAGCCGCTGGGTTTCTTCGTTTGAAGCTGTGTCAACGGCTCTACACGTACCGGTACTTTGAAATTCGGCTATTTCGCTGATAATTCCCTTCCCTGGCAGTGAGATACATCAAACCCTGTCGTGAAGTATTTGATACTTTACGTTGTGGTCTCCAGTCTAGGGCCTTGTTTGGTGCAGCTCTGAACACCGGTCTGCCCTGCACAGTGCTGTTTGTCTTCATGTGACTGCTGCAACCTGCGTCCATTTGAGCCTGCTAACTAAAGTCTAGTCTTGGTCGCCACACCCTCCCCCCCCCCCTCCCGCAGCTTACACACTTCCCTCCATTATCAAACTCACTATTTCCTGGGACCCGAGGATGTGTCCCATCAATCTATTCACAAGATGTTTTAGGAAACTTCCAGAATTAATAAACACTAAACAGGAAGAAACTGCTGGTAGCCGGATTCGAAGTGGCGGCCCCCAGCATACCAGCCAGGGACGTTGCTCTGTCAGCCAAGGCCTTTACTCTGCGGTTCGATTCAGTGGCTCTTCATTAGCTGTTCCACCTACGCATCTAATTTTCAAAATTCTTCTGTAGCAATACATTGCAAAAGCTTCTAGGTTCCTCTTTACTGTCCACATTTCACTTTGCTGTAAAATTACGAACGGAGAAAATACTTCCAGAAACGGCTTATTGACAATGAAATTTACTTTCGGCATTAATAAATTTCTCTTTTTCAAAAATAAATTTCCTGCTATTAACACTGCATTTGATATCCTTTCTACTTCGTTAGTTACTTCGTTGTCCAAACATCAACACTCATCTACTTCTTTCAGCGCTTCATTTAGTAATCTAAATCCCTCAGCATCGCCACATTTAATTCATCTACATTCTATTACCCTTGTTATAACTTTGTTGAAGTTCATTTTGTGAACTTATCAATTAAAGACAAAGCGTGTATGTAGTCTGCAATCGCGTTTGGCACTTTATTGACAACTGTTCGTCTCAATTATGACATAATTCATAATATGCCATCATCAGATCCGTTAAAAAAATGGAAAAACGCTAATGTGACAATGTGTTCGACTGGCTGACAGCGAAGTCTACGCACGAAAAATATGAGAGAAAATGATAAGAATAATATGGATAAAGATTTTAAGAGAAACAATAACAGATCCTTTTACAGCACATTCAGACAGAAACTACAAAAATATGTAGCACCAAATCTGTGTTTTAAAGATACCAGTGGAAAACTGGCAATGAATAATGAAGAAAATTGTGAAATATTAGCAAAATATTTTGAACAACAATGAGATTTGGAGAACGGAACGTATACCGGAAGAATGGAAAACTGCATTAATCCACCCCATCTTCAAGAAAGGGGATAAAACCGATGCAAATAACTACAGAGGGATATCTTCACTTCCGGTAACGTATAAAATTCTATCTAAGGCCCTACAAAACAGATTGGAGAAACAACTTGATTAAGAAATTGGTGAATACCAAGCAGGCTTTAGGAAGGGAAGATCTTGTGTGGAGCAAATTTTAAACTTGAAGTTAATTATTAAATATAGACGATTAAGAGGAAAAGACATCTTTATCACGTTGACTTCAAGAAGGCGTACGACTCCGTTGACAGAACAACCTTGGTTAACATCCTTAGGGAGTTTGGAGCAGACAAGAAAACAGTCGCAATCGTCAAAGAAACACTTACGGATAACTATGCAAAAGTAAAGTTCCGTGGTGACTACAGAGGGATATCTTTACTTCCGGTAACGTATAAAATTCTATCTAAGGCCCTACAAAACAGATTGGAGAAACAACTTGATTAAGAAATTGGTGAATACCAAGCAGGCTTTAGGAAGGGAAGATCTTGTGTGGAGCAAATTTTAAACTTGAAGTTAATTATTAAATATAGACGATTAAGAGGAAAAGACATCTTTATCACGTTGACTTCAAGAAGGCGTACGACTCCGTTGACAGAACAACCTTGGTTAACATCCTTAGGGAGTTTGGAGCAGACAAGAAAACAGTCGCAATCGTCAAAGAAACACTTACGGATAACTATGCAAAAGTAAAGTTCCGTGGTGACTACAGAGGGATATCTTTACTTCCGGTAACGTATAAAATTCTATCTAAGGCCCTACAAAACAGATTGGAGAAACAACTTGATTAAGAAATTGGTGAATACCAAGCAGGCTTTAGGAAGGGAAGATCTTGTGTGGAGCAAATTTTAAACTTGAAGTTAATTATTAAATATTGACGATTAAGAGGAAAAGACATCTTTATCACGTTGACTTCAAGAAGGCGTACGACTCCGTTGACAGAACAACCTTGGTTAACATCCTTAGGGAGTTTGGAGCAGACAAGAAAACAGTCGCAATCGTCAAAGAAACACTTACGGATAACTATGCAAAAGTAAAGTTCCGTGGTGAGGTATCCAGACCATTCAAAATCTGAACAGGATTAAGACAAGGAGATGGGTTGTCACCTACCCTATTCAATTGTGTGTTAGAAAAAGTTATTAGAGAGTGGAGGAAGAAAACGACTGAAGAAGGAATACAAAAAATCAGATTAGGAAGAATAAAGGATGGATTAGAAGTAGATTGCCTCGCTTTTGCTGATGACTTAGCGATTCTGGCAGGAAGTTTGGAAGAAGCAGTCAAACAGATCAATATTCTGAATGAAACAGCAGAAAAAGCAGGACTGAAAATCTCCTTTGAAAAGACAGAGTACCTAACCAATGTAAAAGAGGCACCGAACAATATGATTACAAAGTATGGCCAGATAAAGAAGGTTTCTAATTTCAAATATTTAGGGGAAATCATCCAGCCCAATGCTTCAGATAAAGAAGGAAATAAAACAAGAACAAGAAAAATGGAAATGGCATTCCAGCTAACAAAGAATGTGTACAACAAGAAGTCAGTATCAATTAACGCAAAAATAAGGCACTACAACACTGTGATTAAGCCAGAGTGTCTGTATGCATCTGAGTGTTTAGCAATGAACACTAACAAGGAAATGGAAGCTATAGCAAAAAAGGGGCGAAAAATCATTAGAAGAGTACTTGGGCCGAGGTTTGAGAATGGGACTTGGAAGCTTAGAAGTAATAGAGAAGTGTATGACAAAATTGAGAAAGTGGGAGATACTATGAGGAAGAGAAGAGTAAGCTTTTACGCCCATTTGAAAAGAATGAATGATGAAAGGCTGACAAAGAAAATATTCATGTTTTTTGACAAGAACCCCAGAACCCAAATTACCTGGTTCAAAGAAGTCAAAGCAGACTTAGAGGAGATGGGTATAGGAGAAGATGATATAACCAACAGAGACTTAATGAGAGACAAAATTCAACATTTTGAAGGATTTGAAGTGAAGAAGAGAAGAACTGGAGGAACAGTGTGGACAGAAGACCGAAGGGAGCAGCACAGAGAGAGGATGAAGACATATTGGCAGAAGAGAAAAGAGGAGGAGCGCAATAGGAGAAATGTACATTGAAAAATAGTTGTTTAACGCGGTCCCTAGACGGCCAAAATCGGAATTAAAAAAAATATGGTTGACAGCCATAACACACCATTAAAAGTTTGCTGATACGTGTATCAGCGTCAAATGCTTTGCAAGCACAGCTACACGAACGAGTGCTAGCGATGGCCTGAGGGCATCCTGTTCTTATGCAGAAACGAACTAGCGCTGGTAGAGGGCGCAGATCCAGTTGTCTAAAACCAATATAACCGTAGTCATTAAGTAAAATGGTTTCGCGTGGCTATAGTTTGGGTCTAACAACATAGCACGAAATATAACACGTTATGTCCAAATAGATTCCATACCATATCAGACTAAAACGTGTGACAGTGGTATGCAACCTACTTACTAAAACATTTTAACGTTTTTCAAACATATTATCCATTCCGTTCAAAGTTTTAATTTCTTTTCCCTGAAATTTAGTTCCTGTTCCCAACTTTCCCTTAGTTTTGTTTACTGCTGTCGCTGTGTAGAGACCGAATAACACGGTGATGTGCTATAAACCTGGGTCACACGCTTGTAATTTTTGGCGGGAGCAATAGTTGTAATTATTGTTATTATTAACTTGATTTGTCACATTGCACCACTTGAGTCATTCCATGTTCACTTTCTCTTTAAAGATTGGATTACTTACTTCTTGCGCTCAGCCCAGTACTTTTTCATTCGTTCCGAATGCAATTTCCTTAAGTCGTCTGAAATCTCTTCCGGTCTTCTGTGCGTCATTTCCGCTGAAAATTTATGAATCATAAGGAGAGTGTTAATTTGCTTTTTGTTTTCTGCGTCAGTAAAAGTCCGACTGCTTCAAGATCTTGCTGAATTTCTTTGACAGGGTCCTCCTGTCTTCTTTCCGTGACTTCTCATCACTAGATGCTTTAAAATCTTGTTGTTATGCGGTCGTAAGACATGAAAGAAATATGAGATTTTTTCGTTCTTCATTGTGCTGGTGATTTTTAATTTGGAACAGAGTTTCAAATCAAATGGTTCAACTGACTCTGAGCACTATGGGACTTAACAGCTGAGGTAATTAGTCCCTTAGAACTTATAACTACTTAAATCTAACTAACCTAAGGACATCACACACATCCATGCCCGAGGCAGGATTCGAACCTGCGACCGTATCAGTCACGCGGTTCTGGACTGAAGCGCCTAGAACCGCTCGGCCACCGCGGCTGTCTCGAACAGAGTTTCACAAGCATAAGTTGCTTCCGTGAGAGTTACAGGTTTGTAATGTTGGATCTTAGTGTCTATTGACAGGCATTTCTTATTATACGTTGACCAGGTTAGAAATTCTGCTTTTTTCATTTTGTTGGTTCTATTTATCCATATTGCTTTCTCACCCAAGTTGTGGAAAATAATTTCTCCAAGATATTTATACTGTAGAACTATATTAATTGCTTGATCATTTATGAAGATTTTATCTGTGCAAAGAGGTTTCATGGGCATGATTTCAGTTTTCTCAAAGGATATTTGTAATCCTATTTTTGAAGCAATTTTCTGGAGACTTGTGATCTGAGCACGAGCTTCTTCATTGTCAAGGGATAAGAGAGCTAAATCGTCAGCAAACCCAAGGCAGTTTGCTCTTATTGCTGGTTTTACTCCAATTTTGATTTTACATGGATTTTCTTTTTGCCAAATTGTCGTGATGTAATAGAGGGCACTTTGCCTGAGTCCTATTTTTATTGTGAAAGCTTTTGACATTTCTCCTCTGAACTCGGCGTTTGAATTTGTGTTAGTTAAAGTTAGCCGAATGAGTCTTGTCAGTCTGGGAAGGAGGCCATATGGTCTAAGGATTTTTAGAAGTGTCGTGTATGAACACTATCATATGCTTATTTAAAAATCTATGAAAGAGATAAATAACTATTTGTTTCTATACTTGTAACACTCCATTATTAGTTTCAGGCTAAAAATTTGGTCTGAGCATCTTCTGTAAGGTCGAAATTCTTGATATTCTCCAAGTTCCAGAATGTTTTTGATCCTTTTGTAAATTATGCGGTAAAAAAGTTTGTATGTGCAGTCCAGAAGGGTTATTCCTCTGTAATTATCTAGGTTGGTTCTATCTCCTTTTTTAAATAATGGATGGATTATTCCTGAGGTCCAGTGCTTTGGAATTTTCTCTGTGATCCACATTTCATTTAGATGTTGGTGGAGATTTATGACCGCAGGTTTTCCAGCATTCTCCCAGATTTCTGTAAATACATGGTCTTCACCACATGCCTTGTAATTTTTTATAGTTTCTGAATTGCAACCTCTACCTCATTGATAGTTGGAGGATCTATTAGGTTAGTGGTTAAAAAAGGTGCTTCAGTGTCTACTTGAAATGTTTCCAGTGGGTCATCACAATTTAAAGGTTTGCTTAAAATCTCTGCAAGGATCTCTGCATTTTCTCGATTACTATGCGCCAACTTTCCTGACTTATCTGTCAGCATCAATGTTGGAGACTGATATTTTTTAAGATATCTTCCAAAGGTTTTGTAATTATCTCTTGACTGTTTCTTCTGGAAGTTCTCGCCTATCTTTCCTAGGGTACTTTTAAGATTTTTGCGCTTCGTTTATCTGATGATTTTGTGGGTTGACTTTCTTTGCTTAATTAGTTCTAGATTTAATTCTTCAGACTTTTGGGCTTGATGCTTTATCCATTACATTAATATGCAGGTGCTTTAATGTAAAGCTCATAAACTGTTCACTGATGCAGGTCCTAGTTCAATTTTTTCTTAAAATTACAATAGCTACTGTTATATTGACCCCTCAGTCAATTTCAAATCCGAAAACAGGGTCGCCAAAAAAACAGAATTCTCATACGAGAAAACACTATTGCTGCGGGTGCCACCTTACACCCAGAACAGAACCGACGTCCTGGGCGGAGAATATTTTAGAATACGCAAACATTACAAACATAAGATATTTCAGGAACCTTCCAGAACTGATATACACTAAATTGCAAATAACTGCGGGTGGTTCGGTTTGAAATGCAAACGAAAAGCACACGAGCTAGCTACGCTGACCACTACAGCAGTCTGCGTGCGCCACACTTGCCGTCATTTCTCCCTCTTCTGAAGTAAAAATGCCCCCATGTTTCAGAAGTCCTCAGTGGAGCAGTGGAACCGACAACAGCGTCCTACCACCAGCTCTTCTCAGTGGTCCCCTGTGTGGCGGCGCTGCCTGACCTTCCCGTTCTGGTCGTTTTCTTACATCCTCTTCACTGTAATGAGCACAGAAGGTAGCCTCACTCGTCGAAGCTTTGCGACCTTCGATTAGGTCTTCAGTTTCTTCGAACTTCATCATCGACCTGCGTCTCCGGATTGTGTAGCGTGTCATACCGAGGACATGGACGTCGTCTCGGTGCTTTTGTCTTCTCGATGAAGGGTCATAGTCCTCGACTTCACGTGTGATGTCCGACCAATGAGGAGCGAAGTAACACGGCCCAGAGGAACGCTTCAGAAACTTTTAAGGGAGTCCCACTTTCCATACAGGCCTAAAAATCCATATCAAATCTCCCAGAACATATCTCACCAGCTGGCTCTTGAATCCTGTGCATTCAGGTTGGATATATGATCCAACAGTCTTGCTTCTTTCGCATTGGTAATCAGACGTTTCACGTGGTCATTCTTTGTTCAGTTGAAACGGGAGGAGTGTATCGATTCTCAGTTGCCCTTGCGACTGTGAAGCAGGTAAGACGGTGTGAAGCCTGTGTAAGTAGGTTGTTTAGGTTCTTATGTTGGTAACGCCACGTAGCACTCTGTATGAAAATCACTGACTGTGATGTGTGCAGTCTGTGGCTGGTTGTCATTGTTGGAATATTCGTTATTGTAGGTTGGGCAGTTGGATGTGAACAGCGCGTAGCGTTGGGCAGTTGGAGGAGAGCCGCCAGCAGTGGTGGATGTGGAGAGAGAGATGGCAGAGTTTGAGAGCGGACGATCTGCACGTGTATCCTCCAGAAAAAGGAAATTTGTAGGTGGTCAGAAAATGTGTGAAATGTTGTAGGGATGTTACAGGGCAGGTTGTAATGAGACATAAATGTTAAGAAAGAAATTCAATACGTTGCGCCGTTTCCGAGTTATTTAGCATTGAAGTTAGCCAATCAGATCGTCGCGCGCGTAAATTAAAGTTTCAGCTAACAAGACAAAGCACTCTTTGGGCAACACCACCCCTGGCAGGCCGCTTGAATGCGAGCGCGCGACGCCCCGATTGGCTAAATTCTATGCTATATATATATATATATATATATATATATATATATATATATATATATATGACTTTTGAACATTATTAAGGTAAATACATTGTTTATTCTCTATCAAAATGTTTCATTTGCTAACTATGCCTATCAGTAGTTAGTGCCTTCAGTAGTTAGAATCTTTTATTTAGCTGGCAGTATTGGAGCTCGCTGTATTGCAGTAGTGTTCGATTAACGAAGATTTTTGTGATGTAAGTGATTCTTGAAAGGTACAGGTCATTGTTAGTCAGGGCCATTCTTTTGTGGGGATTATTGAAAGTCAGATTGCGTTGTGCTAAAAATATTGTGTGTCAGTTTAGTGATGATCAGAATAAGCAAAGAGAAAAATGTTTGAGTACGTTCAGTTTGCCCAGCTATTTGAAAATCAAATAACGTAAGAGATTTACCAGCACAGTCATTTTTAATTTTTTTTAAGGGGAAGTTTCACCTGTAGTGTCTTGCTTCACCGCTTTGTATGAACATTCACGCGGACAGTATCGTACGCCAGCCTTTCTGTTCGCCATCAGAGTACACAGGGTGCTTATCAGCCAAGACGCGTGGATGGTAGACAGTTGTAACCCTGTGGATGGTGTTGCAGTGTGGAATTACTTCTAATACCAGTCTCGACTAAAAACCTTTTCACGATCAGAGATCATCACATGGGGTGATTTGTGCTTCGAAATGACTTCACTAAATTTGTAATTTTCGGAGCGTCGGCGGTCGGCATAGCTTTGGTGGCAGCATAATGTGTGAGGTAGACAGTGCACACTATTATCCACCGGTTCCCGTTCGTCGACTTCCTGTTTGTCGATTTCTGTGGAATGACGCTGCTGCAGGTGGAACTTGAAACCACATTCACATGCTTCCGTCATTGGCATTCCGTATAGTGGTTCACGTAATGTGTAATGGGGTCGGTAGCAACTTGGACGGTGGTATCTTCGTTTGATTCTGTCTGGAGGCTTTACGAATCCCAAGTGACTTGATGTTGGAACATCGTGGAAATACTTCAGGATACCTGGCCATAGACGAGCTGTAGTGACGAGCAACCGTTTCCGCCTAGTGAGCATAATTCCTTTGATACAACGCTCTGTTAATTAACTGGATTTCTTTTCAGCCGGTCCCTCCTTCTTCAATGCTTTAATGGCGTTCACCAGTGCTGGATCTTTATTCTGTTCAGTAGCAAAGTCACGTAACGTGGCGATGATTGAGATTTCATCAATGCTGCAGTGTTCCGCCAAACAGTTCTTGAAAAGCAGTCGGCTTCCTTCTGTTTGCATCCGCTTCTGTCTACCATTGTGGCTTCGTATCCCTCAAACCTCAAGACGCATCTCGCCAGTCGACACAAAGTAATCTTTGCGGCCAGTCACCCAACATAGAGAAAGACAGTCCATCACAATGGTGAATAGTTTGCCAAATAAATAGGGCTGGAGCTTGTTGATTGCCCAAACAACTGCGACGCAC
This sequence comes from Schistocerca americana, assembly GCF_021461395.2. Classification (NCBI taxonomy): domain Eukaryota; kingdom Metazoa; phylum Arthropoda; class Insecta; order Orthoptera; family Acrididae; genus Schistocerca; species Schistocerca americana. Next base: position 524,719,427 of record NC_060125.1, on the reverse strand, counting down.
TATTTCTAGGCTGTAGAGTAGTTCATCTTTGACTTGGAAAAAAATGGCTCTGAGCACTATGGGACTTAACTTCTGAGGTCATCAGTCCCCTAGACTTAGAACTACTTAAACCTAACTAACCTAAGGACATCACACACATCCATGCCCGAGGCAGGATTCGAACCTGCGACCGTAGCGGTCGTGCGGTTCCAGACTGTAGCGCCTAAAACCGCTCGGCCACCGGCTGACTTGGACATTACTTTGGAAATGGAGGTTATCACTTTTCCAGCGCCTTTCTGAATTTGCACTAAGACTACACCTATCCAGAAACTGCAAACGACAGTGTGAATTTCTTTCTCGTATTCTCGACGAAGAATGTTAATATTGGAGAAGATGTTAGAGTTTCTTAAAGGACAACAAGGATATTTCTTGCACCTCGTTCCATGAAAGTTTAGCATCCCGCTGCAGTGGTTCTTGCAAGGAACATGCCTCAGTATAGAAGTCGTTTAGGAACCGCGGGTAGCATGAGTACGTTCCAAGAAATCGCGAATGTGCCGAAGAAACAGAAAATCTCTGACTGCTTTTATTTTCGCTGGACTGCGAATGGCACCATCTCCATTTATCAGCTGCAGCAAGAATTTTGTTTCTTGTGTGCTGATGAGTCACTTTGTCCGGTTCAGTCTAAGACCCCTAGTATTAGCACACTTCAACATGGTCCCAAGGTGACTTAGATGTTCTTTAAATGTCTTTGAAAACATAACTGACGATATAATCCAGATAGCAAAGACACTGCCCTTATTTAGGGTGCTGAAGCATCCATCAACCCTCCGAATGTGCCTGGAGCGTTACACAGTCAAAATGGCATATATTTAAACTCGTAATTGCCTTCAGAAGTTATGAAGGCATTCTTTTCCCAGTCAGCATCATGAACTTCGATTTGCCAGAATCCTGTCTGCATGTTCATAGCTGAGAAAAAGTTGATTCCTTTCAAGTAGTCTATAGTGTGACGAGTGCACGGCAATAGCATCTTTCTTTATGATTTTGTTCAGTCGTCGATAGCCGACGCAAAAAAGCCATGTGGCATCCTTCTTCTTCAGAAGGACCACAGGAGAGGACCAAGGACTCTCTGAAGGCGCAATGATGTCATCTTGCAGCATTTTCTCTACTTCCCTCCAGATTATCTGTCTTTCAGCTGGTGTCACTCTATATGAACACTGGATAATTGGTGGACGATCTCCAATGTTGATGCTGTGTTTTACCACGGGTCACTTGGAATGCCTTTTCTCCACACGGGTTTTGAAAGCATTCGAAAAGTGACACAGAATGACTATCACTAACCGACGTTGTTCCTGAGTCAGACCAGATAGTAACAGTAGTTCAATAGTACCTAGGAAGCTGTATCGTATTTAGTGGTAGTGGATAACGATTCTTCGTCGAAGAAACTAAGCTGCACTTCCAGGACTGGCTCGGCTGTTCCCGAGCACCGAACTATGGGCATCAATTGTACCTGCTAACAATAATTAGTGATCCAAAGTTATGCTTGGCCACTTACAATGCTTATGGTCGCCCCTGGCATAAAGATTCCGTTTATCATACGAAGCAGATTCAAGCAGTCGAGAAAGGCTTCACAGTTTGAGCATATAGTTTGACTATTCGAACTCTATCGTTGACAGTGGCGGGATAACAATGTCTTCAATGTGAGAGAGGATGAGTCACTGTCACTATTCTCCATATTCTAGGGTACTATTTAATGTTGATTTTTCACCCTGGACATCGTGCTTATGAGATGACAGTCATCTACCAGCTTGAGCAAGCGTTAATGGGAGCGTGTACATTGTTAATGCATGCAGGGTCTTTATGGTGGCTCTCTTTCGAGTAGTTATTTTTCTGGATAACAAGCAAGCAGTTGCTCATTTAACAGTAAATCTTCTGGTGGATACTTGGGGCGTGACAGCCACATGCAGTTGTTAGGGAAAGGAACGTCTCGAAGCACTTATTGGGGACGGAATGCTGGGTCCAAGTTCTCCCACGGTGTGCATACAATGCATTCAGTCGAAATGGCGGAGAAACGGCTTAGCTGGACGTTAGTTGCCTCTTGCCACAGCAGAGGCCGTGGGCGTGAGAGAAATCTAGGGCACCCAGCTAATGCGTTACAACAGTGTCATAAACGGCCTTCTTGAACAGGGATGGCAGCCATAAAAATTCGTGGGTTTCCATATCCACTGTGGACTGGATACCGTCAAAGGAGACATCAGGTGGTTTAGATGTTGGGACACAAAAACACTTCTCTTGATTTAGCTGGGGGCCCCTGGTTGGATAAACCATAATTTTCATGCTGTCCAGATAATGATCTCCGTAATAAATGTGTTGTTCACTTTTGAACTTTACGGAAAATGAAAATACCACGCCGCCTAAAGTGGCTGCGGAAAGAAAACAAGTCGGGAACACATTGTCTTCTCCTCTCTGCACAGTAATTTGCGAGTGAGGGTTTGACCACTTCTGCTGAAAAGAAAGATGGTTCAAATGGCTCTGAGCACTATGGGACTTCACATCTGAGGTCATCAGTCCCCTAGAACTTAGAACTACTTAAACCTAACTAACCTAAGGACATCACACACATCCATGCCCGAGGCAGGATTCGAACCTGCGACCGTAGTGGTCGCACGGCTCCAGACTGTAGCGCCCAGAACCGCTCGGCCACCCCGGCCGGCACTTTTATAAAAGATCAATCCCGTGTTGATATATTAATCAGCCATCAACGACTGCCAAAATAATGACAGGGCCACCGTTTCATTAACACTATTTCAGCGTTCAGATTCATTTAGATTCTGGTAACTGTGATAACCTCGAATGCAGGCTGTCAACAACAAACACAATTAATGGCCAAAATAAATTTAGCGGATGCAAGTGGAAATTTACTAAGTATAGTGACCGGTGTCAGGGAGGTAACTCAGAGTTGCCTGTAGCTTTCCGAAACATACCGCAGTTCCAGTGTAGTCTTGTAAATGGCAAACAACCATTCAATGTGATCTTTGTTATGTCTGCTTGTTATAACAGCTTCGTCAACCTAATGCTCCGATCTTTCGTAGTCAAGAGTTATTGTGATACATGCAAGAAGTCCCATTGTAGAATAACATGAGGAAAATGTTCTGTTGAAACAACAAACTCTAAGGTCTGTGTTCTGTTATTGACAGTTATTCTTGCAAGACGTGTTACTGTCAATTGGACATATTTCTAATTTGCGACCGTTGTCACAATCGCTTTCATATCACGGAAGATTTTCTTCGTCAGCTGGCAACGATAAGCAATCAAACGTTACAGAAAAACTAGCCCGTGAGCAACTGGGATCTTGATAGATTGTCTGTCGATGACGACGTCGACGGAATTTCCTGTCATCTTAGTAACTGTTGTACACGGAGGATTTTCATCTGCGGCAGCCTCACCTCGATAGAGGGTCAACTCGCTCAGTTACCCTAAATTTTGAGGCTACGCGAGAGGCTGGTATCTCTGTCCGGCGACGGGAATCCGCCGACTGCGTCACAGGATACGGCGTGAGATCCGTCCCTCCCGTAATCATCTCAACGTGGCTGGCGCGAGCAGGACTGGTGTGATGGCCGAAGTCTTGGGACTTTATAGTCGTCTGGATACTCGTCTCGTTTCTCTGCACGAGCGTGTTGTCCTTCCTCATCCAGACGTGTGTTGTGACATCGTCCAGCAGAAGAGATAGCTACATGGCAGAACGCGTCTTGCACGGGGCAGCCTGCCGGTTTCGTTCTCTTTGAGAGTACTAGGTAATCAGTCGACAGTTAAAGAGATGGTTTTGGTGTTAGTACTAGTACAATCTAGGTACTGACACGCAAATTTATCGTGCATGATGATTGCGGACGTTATTATTGCCCCCTTACACAATACTTTTTACCAATTATTCCACGTTGCTTTGCACTTAGGGCTGGCTGGTGGTTTTTCTGTCAGCAGGCGGGAGGCGGCAAAGCATTTCTGTGACCGGAGTGCAGGGGCGCGCAGCACACCTGCCCCAGGTAGCCGAGTGTGCGGTAAAGCGTCCAAGATGCTACTCCAGGCGGGTGTAAAATGAATGTGCGCAACGGAAAATAATAAACGGTAAATGAAGATTTGGCCCTGTCTGACTACCCCCTGAAGCAGATCTTAGGATCTCTTAATTCTATAAATTACAGTCTAAACGTAAATGAATAATGAAGGCATTAAATCCTACTAAATGATACATGTTGTTCTTGCTTGATCGTGACAGGGCCAAATATCTCACGAAATAAGCGCCAAACAAAAAAAACTACAGAGAACGGAACTTGTCTAGCTTGAAGGGGGAAACCAGATGGCAGTATGGTTGGCCCGCTAGATGGCGCTGCCATAGGTCAAACGAATATCAACTACGTTTTTTTTTAAATACGAAGCCACATTTTTATTACATATTCGTGTAGTACGTAAGGAAATATGAATGTTTTAGTTGGACCACTTTTTTTGCTTTGTGATAGACGGCGCTGTAATAGTCACAAACATATGGCTGACAATTTTAGACGAACAGTTGGTACAGGGTGCTTCAAAAATGACCGGTATATTTGAAACGGCAATAAAAACTAAACGAGCAGCGATAGAAATACACCGTTTGTTGCAATATGCTTGGGACAACAGTACATTTTCAGGCAGACAAACTTTCGAAATTACAGTAGTTACAATTTTCAACAACAGATGGCGCTGCAAGTGATGTGAACGATATAGAAGACAACGCAGTCTGTGGGTGCGCCATTCTGTACGTCGTCTTTCTGCTGTATGCGTGTGCTGTTCACAACGTGCAAGTGTGCTGTAGACAACATAGTTTATTCCTTAGAACAGAGGATTTTTCTGGTGTTGGAATTCCACCGCCTAGAACACAGTGTTGTTGCAACAAGACGAAGTTTCAACGGAGGTTTAATGTAACCAAAGGACCGAAAAGCGATACAATAAAGGATCTGTCTGAAAAATGTCAACGGACTGGAACGTGACGGATGAACGTGCTGGAAAGGTAGGGCGACCGCGTACGGCAACCACAGAGGGCAACACGCAGCTAGTGCAGCAGGTGATCCAACAGCGGCCTCGGGTTTCCGTTCGCCGTGTTGCAGCTGCGGTCCAAATGACGCCAACGTCCACGTATCGTCTCATGCGCCAGAGTTTACGCCTCTATCCATACAAAATTCAAACGCGGCAACCCCTCAGCGCCGCTACCATTGCTGCACGAGAGACATTCGCTAACGATATAGTGCACAGGATTGATGACGGCGATATGCATGTGGGCAGCATTTGGTTTACTGACGAAGCTTATTTTTACCTGGACGGCTTCGTCAATAAACAGAACTGGCGCATATGGGGAACCGAAAAGCCCCATGTTGCAGTCCCATCGTCCCTGCATCCTCAAAAAGTACTGGTCTGGGCCGCCATTTCTTCCAAAGGAATCATTGGCCCATTTTTCAGATCCGAAACGATTACTGCATCACGCTATCTGGACATTCTTCGTGAATTTGTGGCGGTACAAACTGCCTTAGACGAAACTGCGAACACCTCGTGGTTTATGCAAGATGGTGCCCCGCCACAACGCACAGCCGACGTCTTTAATTTCCTGAATGAATATTTCGATGATCGTGTGATTGCTTTGGGCTATCCGAAACATACAGGAGGCGGCGTGGATTGGCCTCCCTATTCGCCAGACATGAACTCCTGTGACTTCTTTCTGTGGAGACACTTGAAAGACCAGGTGTACCGCCAGAATCCAGAAACAATTGAACATCTGAAGCAGTACATCTCATCTGCATGTGAAGCCATTCCGCCAGACACGTTGTCAAAGGTTTCGGGTAATTTCATTCAGAGACTACGCCATATTAATGCTACGCATGGTGGATATGTGGAAAATATCGTACTATAGAGTTTCCCAGACCGCAGCGCCATCTGTTGTTGAAAATTGTAACTACTGTAATTTCGAAAGTTTGTCTGCCTGAAAATGTACTGTTGTCCCAAGCATATTGCAACAAACGGTGTATTTCTATCGCTGCTCGTTTAGTTTTTATTGCCGTTTCAAATATACCGGTCATTTTTGAAACACCCTGTAAGAGGTAGGTTTTTTAAATTAAAATACAGAACGTAGGTACATTTGAACATTTTATTTCGGTTGTTCCAATGTGATACATGCACCTTTGTGAACTTATCATTTCTGAGAACGCATGCCGATACAGCGTGATTACCTGTACATACCACATTAATGCAATAAATGCTCAAAATAATGTCCGTCAACGTCCCTTGGACCTTCACATTGACGTGTGACGACATTCCTGTCAACAGCGAGTAGTTCGCTTTCCGTAATGTTCGCACATGCATTGACAATGCGCTGACACATGTTGTCAGGCGTTGTCGGTGGATCACGATAGCAAATATCCTTCGACTTTCCCCACAGAAAGAAATCCGAGGACGTCAGATCCGAGGAACGTGCGGGCCATAGTATGGTGCTTCGACGACCAATCCACCTGTCATGAAATATGCTATTCAATACCGCTTCAACCGCACGCGAGCTATGTGCCGGAAATCCATCATGTAGGAAGTACATCGCCATTCTGACATGCAGAGAAACATCTTCTAGTAACATCGGTAGAACGTTACCTAGGAAATCAGCATACATAGCATTATTTAGGATGCCATCGACAAAACAGGAGCAAGTATCTATCCTCCCATAATGCCGCATCATACATTAACCCGCCAATGTCGCTGATGTACCACTTGTCGCAGCCATCGTGGATTTTCCGTTGCCGAATACTACATATTACGCCGGTTTACGTTACCGCTGTTGGTGAAAGACGCTTCATGGATAAATACAACGCGTGCAAAAAATCTGTCATAGTCCCGTAATTTCTCTTGTGCCCAGAACTGTACACGACGTTAAAGTCGTAGCCATGCAGTTCCTGGTGCATAGAAATATGGTACGGATGCAATCGATGTTAATGTAGCATTCTCAACACCGACGTTTTTGAGATTCCCGATTCTCACGCAATTTGTCTGCTACTGATGTGCGGATTAGCCGCGACAGCAGCTGAAACACCTACTTCGGCATCTTCATTTGTTGCAAGTCGTGGTTGACGTTTCACATGTGGCTGAACACTTCCTGTTTCCTTAAATAACGTAACTGTCTGGCGAACAGTCCGGACACTTGGATGATGTCGTCCAGGATACCGAGCAGCGCACATAGCACACGCCCGTTGGGCATTTTGATCACAATAGCCATACATCAACACGATATCGACCTTTTCCGCAATTGGTAAACGGTACATTTTAACACGGGTAATGTATCACGAAGCAAATACCGTCCTCACTGGCGGAATGTTACGTGATACCACGTACTTATACGTTTGTCACTATTACAGCGCCATCTGTCATAAAGCGAGAAAAAGTGGTCCAACTAAAACATTCATATTTCTTTACCTACTACACGAATATGTAACAAGAAATGGGGGTTCCTATTTTGAAGAAACGCAGTTGATATCCGTTTGACCTAGGGCAGCGCCATCTAGCGGGCCAACCATAGCGCCATTTGGTTTCCCCCTTGAAGCTAGACGAGTTTCATTCTTTGGAGTTTTTTCGTTTTATGCTTATTTCGTGAGATATTTGGCACAATCACTATCAATGGACCACCCTGTCTATTTTTTGTAGATTAAAAAAACCCTTTATATTACAAAGTTTACATTTCCTAAGTAAAATTAGTGATCAGTTGCTCAACTGTACCACTTATTATGACTGCCGTCTAATAACGCGAAATGACTGACATCATCTACGTACCAAACACTAGAAGACACTACTTTCAAAGATGGTCTACAGTGGTGTGAAACCTCAGTACAAATAAAATAACTTGATAGCAGCTGTTTAGCTTTTATAGCCCTAATAAGCCGAGGCAATTTGCGATATCAGCGTATGTAGTGCGTCCTGTGCGTTGAAGTGATGGTTCTGGCACTCGTCTGCGGCGATGCAAGAACCCCACCCACAAATAAACTGTTTCAAACACTCGGACGGCAGATGGCGGTCCTCTGACTAATATACTCTAATACTGTTTTCTCCTCTCTGTGTTCTACAGGCGAGAAACGCGAACTCCCAACCACAAGGACGGAGTTCAGATAACGTCTCAACATAAGTATAGGCATAGGAGTGCTCTCAATTACTGAAGGCTGCGTACTCGACGACGACTTCCAATCCGGAGGTGAAGTCAGGAATCGTATAGGTTCGTAACAGTACAGTGCCTAACTGTTCTAACTATAAACTCTCCTGAGAGCAAAGACAGCAAGTCCGTCTGTACCAACAAAGCTGATATCGAGCGACCGTCACACACAGGCGTTCACAACAGAAAACCACGTCTCTCCACCTCTGGCCTCCCAGCAAGGCTCGGCTCCCCTTCATCGTAACTCCGGAAACGAATCATAGTCCCAAAACCACGGAATATTCTCCCTCTCTACAGATTCTTCCGAAAGCCGACCAACCATATTTTAGTCTTTTGTCGTCCAGTGCGGAAAGTACCATGGTACGCTTCTGGGTAAAAATCCTTGGAAATAGCCCAGCCTGCGTGGTTTCCGAGGTGCCGCTTCTTCGTTCCTCTCACCTACGTCTGAGATTTGCAGAGTTCAGAAGTATTATCCTGTTATCCTTCCGGCCCTGCTACAATAGCGGCCGGCCGCCCCTGTATTGTGTCTTCGCTCTAAGGTGACCAGACTGTCCGTCTTCGCACTTACTGTGTGGAGCTGAACCACCGCACCTGTGTGCGCCTTCCACCAAGGGCCTGAGTTCCGCCTGAATTTCATTTCCACTGTCGTTGCAACCTTAACTACTATAGGCAAACATTCATTACGCCGTTCTGATAATAAAGACACTCCGTCACCTTTCATGCAATAAGCGTTAACAATTATTTACAAGGCGTACGTGACAAAGTCAGCCATCTTTTTATATTAATATATACGATGTACAACCTGTCATATGATACCTAATTGTGCTTGTAGGTCACGGAAAAGTATGTGGGTGGGTGCTTGTAAGGTGCGAAATTATAGCCACTTTACAAACGGACGGGGCGGCAGCCCGCCACCTGCATTTAGAGTGCAGCATACGGCCTACCTTGCTGTCAGCTCCCACTCGTCCTAAGATCGCTGGCCACTGTACCGCTTGCAGATACGGTTTCCCATAGGCAGTTGCCTTGTATGCTAGATCCATCCGGGAATTCTGTCACTACTGTTGCTGGCGCGAGGCCGACGAGCGAGGCAAACGTTTTAGGCCGCTGTCAGGTCCGTATACAGGGAGGTACATTGATAGTGACCGGCCCAAATATCTCACGAAATAAGTATCAAACGAAAAAACTACAAAGAACGAAACTCGTCTAGCTTGAAGAGGGAAACCACATGGCGCTATGGTTGGCCCGCTAGATGGCGCTCCCATAGGTCAAACGGATATCAACTGCGTTTTTTTTTTTATTTTTTATTTTTTTAATAGGCTCAAAATGCACAACGAGCGTGTTCTATGTATGCTGCCTGGTATCCTAGACGACATCATCCAAATGTCGGGACCGTTCGCCGGATAGTTACGTTATTTAAGGAAACAGGAAGTGTTTAGCCACATGTGAAACGTCGAACACGACCTGGAACAAATGATGATGCCCAAGTAGGTGTTTTAGCTGGTGTCGCTGCTAATCCGCATATCAGTAGCAGACAAATAGCGCAAGAATCGGGAATCTGATAAACGTCGGTGTTGAGAATGCTACATCAACATCGATTGCACCCATACCATATTTGTATGCACCAGGAGCTGCATGGCGACGACTTTGAACTTCGTGTACAGTTCTTCCATTGGGCACAAGAGAAATTACGGGACGATGCCAGATTTTTTGCTCGCGTTACGTTTAGTGACGAAGCGGCATTCACCAAAAGCGGTAACGTAAACCAGCATAATATGCACTATTGGGCAACGGAAAATCCACGATGGCTGCGACGTGTGGAACATCAGCGACCCTGGCAGGTTAATCTATGGTGCGGCATTATTGGAGAAAGGATAACTGGCCGCCATTTTATCGATGGCAGTCTTAAGTGGTGCAATGTATGCTGATTTCCTACGTCATGTTCTACCGATGTTGCTACAAGATGTTTCACTGCATGACTGAACAGAATGGCGATGTACTTCTAACATGATGGATGTCCGGCACATAGCTCGCTTGCGGTTGAAGCGGTATTGAATAGCATATTTCATGACAGGTGGATTGTCGTCGAAGCACCATACCACGGCGCGCACGTTCACCGGATCTGACGTCCCTCGATTTATTTCTGTGGGGGAAGTTGAAGGATATTTACTATCGTGATCCACTGACAACGCCTGACAACATGCGTCAGCGCTTTGTCAGTGCACGTGCGAACATCGCGGAAGTCGAACTACTCGCTGTTGAGAGGAATGTCGTTCGTTACACGTATTGCCAAATGCATTGTGGTTGACGGACATCATTTTGAGCATTTATTGCATTAAAGTGGTATTTACAGGTAATCACGCTGTATCAGCATGCGTTCTCAGAAATGATCAGTTCACAAAGGTACATGAATCACATTGGAACAACCGAAATAAAATGTTCAAATGTACCTACGTCCTATATTTTAATTTAAAAAACCTCCCTGTTAACAACTGTTCGTCTAAAATTGTCAGCCATATGTTTGTGACTATTACAGCGTCATCTGTCACAAAGCGAAAAAAGTGGTCCAACTAAAAAATTCATATTTCTTTACGTACTACACGAATGCGTAATGAAAAATGGGGGTTCCTATTTAAAAAAACGCAGTTGATATCCGTTTGAGCTATGGCAGTGCCATCTAGCGGGCTAACCATAGCGCCATCTGGTTTCCCCCTTCAAGCTATACAGGTTTCGTTCTTTGTAGTTTTTGACTCTTATATCGTGACGTATTTGACCCAGTCACGATCATTGGACCACACTGTATAATACGGTTTTACTTGTGGCCGTCGATCGTTTTCGCATTAGGCCCCTCCTGTTTTTCCACTTGCATCTCCTTTACCCGACACTTAGAGTTCATCGACCAGCGTGTTGGACGCGGGGAATTACGCTTTCGCGATTGGACGCCACCATTAAATTAGCCCTAGTCGGTGTGGTGATGTGTTCTTTCGGATGGTGAATGGCTCTGGCGATCTCAGATTGGTTAGAGGCTACCATAATTTCCTGTGATGGGAATATCGCAGCCAGATGATGTAAAATTGTTTAAAATGAAAGATTAGGTGACCTGCTCAAATAAAAATATAATTTCCTGATGAGAGAGGGAAACGTCTGCTGCATGCCCTCTCATTAGCGGCCTTTCTAACATTTGATCTGATTGCGAAGTCAATCAGTTTTTGCTAATTTTTCTACAGAGAGCTCAGAGGAGCCCTGTCTTAGCTTTATTGTTGGTTGGGATGTGGAGCAGAAGGGATACAAACCAGTAAGGACACTTAGTCCGGACGCAGAGCAGTACAGATTCTGGCTCGGTATCTGAGGCACGGAATTCATTCTCTGCGCTAGCTGTGGCAGCTATGGCCGGGCGTGACGTCTGCCGTTGCAGAGGTCACAGCTCGTCTCTCTTAAAGATGGTGAGTCCTGGCAGCAAAGCTAGGTGAGAACCTAGTGCGGTAGGAACAGGTACTTTTTCAGTGAGACGGTCGATGACCAAACCACGACTAAGTTATTTGGGTTCCTGCATGTACTTTTCTAACACCACTTCAACAACACAATCATCACGTGCGAAGTAACTGTGAACTTACGTGAGTACTTCTGCGTTTTAGTTACCGGACGATGTTCGTGGCTTTCCCGCGGAATTTGCGGCTCAGTTTCTGGCATCTGTGCTATTGTACAGAATTTATTTACTCTTCTCCAGTGTGTGAGTAAGCTAATTATCACAAACAAAGCAATCTGGGTTTCACACGATCGATGCTTTCGGAATCCATATAGGGGTTTTAGGTCTGTAGGAAAGTCATAACAGGCGGACACGTGTGCCGTAACTGTAGTAAAATATCGACGTAAGTCGTATAGGTCTACGGTGCTGAAAACTGGACATTTGTGAGTAGGTTACTGTACATTGGGTTGTAAACAGTGTGAGTATTGTGTGAGGCGGCAGAGTGAATTACGCCATAGTTAATGGAGGACTGTTTAGCAAAACAGCACACGCGGGAGGTATTATGGACACACAGAGAGTATTCCAGTAACAGGTACGCGTGCAGCAATCCGTGGAAACGCGCTAATGGCTGTAGCTATCATTCCAGCCAGAAATCCGATTACTAGCAGTCCACTCTGCGACGCGCCTAATTAATTGCCACCCTTTAAGTGGCGTCGTCAACAGCTGGCGAGAGCAGCGCACGTGTACAGTGGACGGAGGAGCAGACTGGCACTCTGTTGATGAATCTCGAAGGAAAGAAAACAATAAAAACTCGCATTATGGAAAATACTTTTCACTGCTGAAAGGACTCGGTATAGTTCTAGAGTGATATACATCAACATACTACGTTTAATGACGGTTTTACACGATGCGGTTGACCTATGAGCAATAATTAGATGTACATGTTCAAAAGTGGATACTTTGCTGCAGTTTTCCGAAGCAATCTTTACAAAAGTCTATGGAAAACAGCGATTTTCTTGATAGAAATCGCATCTTTAATCTTCTTAACGAGCAGTCTATTATATGCGCATACAAACACTGTCATGTATAGGGATACATTAATTACTATTCGCGAAAGAGGCCCTTCCTCATGAGTTATGGTCTGTTATGACTTTCCTTGCTGTCTCCTACAGCAAGGACCTGAACTCGAACGACCATGTTTGTAAGTTTGTCCAGCGATATTTTTGACTATTTTGGTACAAGTGGCCTGTTGTCTCCGGTGGCTTGCTACAGAATAGTAATGTATTTATGATATATTCGATTTGCTGTCCCAGTTACGTTCGTTTCTGTGCAAAATACTTTCACAATAACGAAAAAGTTTATGTTACAAAGTCACCAAAACGTGCAACAGGAAACAGGAATGAGGGAATGGCTCTCAGATGTGGTTTCTGTCGCCTCGGCAGGATGTCGATACTTATAGTGGCGGTTTCCTTCGTCTGTGAATCACTTTTACAAGGAAACTGGACATGTAGTATTACAGGTTAAGACGAAAAATTAAATGTTATTCAGGTGTTCCGAAATTATTCTTTCAAATTAATACAGGAGAAAGAGAACATCGAAACAGGTATATTTCGATAAGGAACGTAGGATCTCTGAAGTCAGTTTGTGATGATAGAAAACATGTCGTTACTGGTGCTGAAGAAAGTTGTTGTGTTGGTGTCGCTGACTGGAACGTGTACCGACATTCAAAACTACTACGTGTGAGTGGTTGGCTACGAGGTCTGCTTGGAAACACATCGATTCATTCGCAAAACAGACGCGATGGGGCGTCAGCCAATTTCGTCTTTACTGTGAGGAATCGCCTGAGAACCAATTTGGGGACTATGTAATGTTGGAGATGGCCTTGTGGTCTGACCACCCAGGTCACCTGACCTCACGTGTCTGGGTGTCTTTCTCTGGCGCCGTACGACGCAGGTGGTGTCTTCTGAAGACCTCGTCGCAATAACTGCCCTCGCCGCTGGTACAGTTGCGGGCATGCAACAAATCTTGGAACAGCTACGATAGACTTCCAACAATGTACTGCGTGCACACAGACCAGTGGTCGCGCATTCGAGTAGTTCCTGTGAATGCCACTGCTGTAGTTTGAGTGCTTAACTACTTTCTATGTGAATCGTCTCTAGCATCAGATATTGCCGGCAGGGGCCACAGGCATCATTACTGAACATATTATTTTAATGTTCTCTACCTCCTATATTAATTTGAACGAATAGTCTCGGAATATTCTTTTAATGGCATTTACATATTTACCGGTGTAGTTTTACAAGGATGGGGCAAGCAGTCGGCGTTTGTCTCATAGCAGGAACCACCACAGAATTTGCGTGAAGTAAGCAGCATTGATCTCGTCTCCTGGTGTTGACTCCGGCATAACTGGAAGTGTTTGTCGAAAATATCCTGAAACTATGAGTAGAGCTCCTCCCATCACTTCAGAGTTTTCTCTCAAGTCTTAAGGTTCTGTCCATGGCTTCGAGAAATTTTTTATTTGCCATTGTACGCTCTTTCCAGAAGATAACCTTAGCTTGCTTTAGAAGTTTATCCCATCCAGATGCTCGTGAGATTTTACATACAGGGAATTACTCTTCGGCTATATTCAACGGTAGTTGTAGGACGGAATCGGCATGTCGTCCTCCTTCCATAAGTGTGGCTGTAATGCCGGATGATGCCAGTGCAAGTGTTGTTTAGCACATATTTCCACCAGCAATAAATTTATTAGAAACCTTATCTCGGTGCCGTCTGTTGTGTCCAAGTAAATAATTCAGCCAGTGTTGTTGTCGATCCGTTCCCTGATAATGTAAATTTCTTCTTGATTGTCACTGAGGAGTGGTTCGTCGTGAAAAATGTATTGTAATAGTTCTTTGATGTTATAGCTTTTTCCCTTTCTAATTTCGAAATTTAGCACACTGATGGCATGTTTTCGCTGTGCTTGCATCCGAAGTTGTATTAAGCTCTGTGTAGCAAGCACGGGATTTTAGTGAACGTGGATTGTGCTGAGCTGAGGGGAGAATACATGCTCAAATAACTTTCCTTTCCAGGAAGGCGTGAGACACAGGTAGAACACGCTACTACTAACATCAGATCTGAAACAGTTTTAATTATTTAAAAATAAGAAATAAAATACACAATGCCAATGAACACCCAAGACAGCAATTAAATGTCACTCACTTGTTTTCGTTCTTAGAACATCACATTTCAAAAGTTGCAATAATTTAAAATTAAGAAACAAAATACATAATATCAATGAATACCCAGAATATCAAGGAAATATTAATCCTTCGTAGAAACCAGCAGGCATCTAATTTAGCAACGTCAGGCATCAATTGCAAAAATATTACACTACATGTCACACAGTCACAGTTCAACGCCTAAGTCATACTATTTGTTACCCAACAGCTTCCCGTATAACATCATCAACGTATCTTGACAACTCAACTTTACACACTTTTCCGAAGCCTGTTACAAGCTGCTGCTAATGCCAAAACATAAAGGTCATTACAAATATACGTTTGACAGCTCATATTTTCAATTCTTGCACAGTTACCAAAACTAGTAGAAAGGAAGATTACAAAAGACAAGCCGACAATAGTGTTTTTGCCCGAATTTCATTCCTCGCCAATACAGCGACCTGAGTCAATGTTTCTATGTACACCCTATCCACTGATCAGCCGAACCGCAAATACATCAAAGAACCGCTCAAGCCACGCCATGTGCTGGAGCACACAAAATCGCAAATTTCTTGATCAGACCTCTCCACTGTGTTAATTCCACAATGGTAGTAAACCAAGTCAATGCGTTTGACTTCACCCAACTACCAAGGACACAAAGACATGTGCAAACATAAGTTCTTATCTAGAATGAAATTTTCCACTCTACAGCGGAGTGTGCGCTGATATGAAACTTCCTGGCAGATTAAAACTGTGTGCCGGGCCGATATTCGAACTCGGGACCTATTGCCTTTCGCGGCACACAGTTTTAATATGCCAGGAAGTTTCATAAGTTCTTATGTACCATAAGCCAAGGGATAATAGTATCTGACACATGCAAAGACTACAACAGCTTGATAACTTGACTAGAAAGCTCAACTGGAATAAAAACCCTAGCAATGAACTCATTTGTGGACAATTCCGTCCATCAAGTCACTGGTTCGGTTCAATTGACGAGTATAGTAAAGGCTGCACTTTTATTTTCGATGCAATGCAAGATCCTTTTTTCCATGCACGTACCAACGGAGGTACCCCGCAACACCAGCGGCGTTACAAATTTCAAGACTTGCCCTGGCCCCTCAAATCGCGGCAGCAGCTTCCAAATTACCTTGTCCGCCCTCCTACATGCGACACGAAAATTCATAAACCAGACCTCGTCGCCAGGACGAAGAGAAGTCGCCTACCTTCCCGTGTTGTACCGGCGCTCCGTTCGTGACCGAGTTTTAGATTTTTCTTGGCTCTCTACCGTCTATTTCTAATCCACGCAGCACTGGCGCTATTCGGAAGCACGTCATTTATATTTCAAAGGAAAAGAGTGGATTGTTGGGCTTGTAGTAGAACATAGGGGCGGCCGGGGTCTCCTTACGATCCTCATGTACAGCAGTACTAAAGGCGTAGGTTAACCATCTGGTGTGGTCGTCCCAATGGTACGCACAGGGCAGAGCGCAAATTGCGGTCACTGCAAAGGATGGGTTCGGGTAGTACAGTGTGTTTGTGGTGTGCTGTACTCCTTTTTCGAAACAGAAGTTCGAAACCGCGCCGAAGTAAAGGCAGGAGCATTGTCGGTAACTATGACTTTGCATGGCCCAAAGGCTCCAAAAATATTTTCCAGAGTCTTTTTGGTGGTGCACCGCGTCGGTATCAACCAGCAAAATCGTGAAAACGCGTGTACGCACATCAGTGCATAACAACTGAACAGCCTTCGCGCGAAGGCGGGTTGGGCCCTACATAATCGGCGTATAACCTCTTAGTAGGATGGTTGGTCACTTACGAGTCAGCAATCGCTGGCGCGGCCCAAAGAGGGGTTTACTTGACGCACATACCTTAAATATTCCAGCCACACTTCATATTTCCTTATCCATACCCTTCCGTACCAAGCTTTCTCTTATCTTCGACCGGGTTTTGAACATGCCTAAATGTCCCCCTTCTGGTGTTTCGTGGTAATATCTAAAGACGCTAGGTATTAGTTCCCTGGCCAGCTCTACCCAGTTTCCCCCTTTCCATTTAACAGTACAATACAGCAGGGCTTTACTTCCTCACCCTGCCGATTCCTAGTTTTAATTTGCCTCAGTTCAGGGTCGGCGACCTACCGCCCTCCCAGGTCGCGAAACAGTTCTGGGCACTGTGACAGTATATCACCGAATAAATCTTTGGGACTCCCACATCCTACACCTCCCCAGTGGGAACCTCCTCCTCCTCGAACATTCGGCTTAATCCATCAACTTTCTCTGAACCCCAAGTATGCCTTACTATAAATTTAAATGCAGACTGACCACACGCCGAGCTATCCATCCCGCACTCCGAGGATGAACCAGGACCCAGCTCGAGTCCTGGTTATCAGCTTCCAGCGGAAATGGCTGGAGCTCGAGGTGGCAAACAGTACTGATAGTGTTTTCAGCTCGTGCACTGATTACTTCTCTTCGAGGTCTGTAAGCGGCCTCGAGGCATAGGCGATGGGGCGCCGACTTCACGAGTGTGGTCCATACGCAAGTTGCTTCGCTTCTCTCATATACCTCGTTGTATGAGAAGCGGTACAGTACTATATGAGAGCCAGAACTGCCGGACCCAGGACACAAGCAATAGTAACTATGATCGTCACCGCAGTGCGTCATCAGATAACAAAGAATGCTCAGGAGCAGGTCTATCGATCTTTGGCACCGACCCCCCTCACAATTGTAACAATGCCACGGAGAATCGCCTCCGCCAATTCGGACTTGTGCCGCCGACGTGAAACGATAACCCAGCATCCGACCAACGTAGGTACATCCAACCCCCTCGATCGAGTATAACGCGCCACAGAAGAACAGCATTTGGAGGACGGAGGACTACACGCCTATGTTTTTTTTTTTCTTTCGCTGTGGATGCGCTGGACATGTACGCTACTGCAGAAAAATCAGGCGAGTTTTCGACGGCTATTACGCCGCGTAAAGTTAACTGTGACAACTGTCATATTGACGCCAGTTACCTGCAGGCGATTGTAGGCGACCTGTAGGCCGAAGCCCGTCGCCCTACCCCGCCGTTGAAGATGTTCTTATCCCATCATCATCAACATGATGACCTGCGAAGTTTTCCTTGATTGCAAAAAGCTACTCAGCCTCACGTAAGAAATCTTCATGCCAGCGACGATCGTAACCACCGTGCATCTTCAAAGAGAACTTCGGACCACTAATTGCAGGAGCAGCCACAACCAAGTCCTAAAAGTATGTGCGTAGAGACAACCGAATGAGTCTAGGAATGACAGCGTAGTGTCATCGTCGATGAATCGCGCTTCACTACCACTACAGACAACTCAACCGACGAATCTGTTATCCAGGCGCCAGTAGGACCTGGTAATTCTGCGCCGTTATTTGAATGCTTTTTAAATCCGTAGAGAGGGAAAGACATTCTAAGTGGCCCACGATAGAACACTGTATCATCAGTGAGACTCAGCCAGATATTAATCATCTTACGAGCCTGTATTAACCCACTTCATCTTATTTCCAAAACCGAAAGACGTTCCATATGACAAAAATTGTATTTAACCAAAAATGTTTGTCTTAAAACTCGCAAGATCTGGTGATCTTGAAAAAATGGAAAATGCTGAAAGAACATTTGTAAGGAAAATATTGGGACCTGAACGTCATAGTAATCCCGAATACGAATTAAAATCAAAAGAAGAGATCTCTTCTAAAATGGAAAAGCTAAGTGATGTAGTTAGGAAAAGAAGACTGCACTTTTATGAACACATATACCAAATAGATAATAGCAGACCATCACAAGCAGCTCTTGAACTTATTAAACGGCTATAAATACAGATCAACGTGATTCGCTGAAGTTGACAAAGATATGAAAAACCCTGGAATTAGAATGAACAGAATAGATAAAGCAATACTTTTTAGAGCAGCGACACAAGGGGTAGGACTTCACGAAACAGGTCACAAAATGGAAGGCAGTGTATCGAGGAAGCAAATGAATGACACTCTCGAAAGATGAAGATAATCTGAAAACAACGAAAATCAATCACAAAAAAGTGAAACCGAAGTTGACTTATCGTAACCTCCAAAAGGGTTATTCGAATAAATAATAAGATAGATATAGTAGGATCTTGATAATCCGACATAATCCGGGATGTGATAGTGCTGGATTATCAAAGACATTTCTTAAAATCTGCTTAAAGAGAGAGAGACAGAGAGAGAGAGAGAGAGAGAGAGAGAGAGAGAGAGAGAGAGAGAGAGAGGGGGGGGGGGCATGACGAAAACCTATATGGATTGTCAACGTCACATGCTTGCAATTTCTCCTTTCAGGTTCACTTTTGCTCGTTTGGGAAACATGCTCACGGAAGGTACGAACTTTTTACTGTTCTGTAATCTATTGGACAGTCGTACAAATAGCTGAATATTGATACAGTACGGTAACTTTATTAAGCAGCTATTAAATAAAATCGCATAGCAGTGATGCAAATGTAATTAATGTAAATTTATGTCTAGTGAACGAGGGATCGTTGATACTAGCACAAAGGTAACAATGCAATCGCTCAGTGAGGCAGACAATTATTGTCATTGACGAGGCACCTTGCCCAACGGCTCCGATCTCTTTCGGAGCCGCCCGACTGCGCTGCCAAAAGCGCGGAGCTAAGAGTAGGGGAAAATATCTGTTGCGCGCCGGACTACCGGGTCAGCAGGATTTTCAAGCGCCGGATTATCGCGGCCTTAGTGTAAGTGCAGTTCTATTTCGGTGACTTTTATTGCAAGAGAAAAGTTGTAAAGTGAGTGAACACATTATCTGCTGTAACTCCGCCGTTAATTTTGGGCATTGCTGTCGGAAAAGCTGCCCTGCCGATAGGGCGAGCATACAAACACAGAGGCGCCGGTGCGCGACTAGGTGAACGCGCCGGTTTAGCGGCCAGGCCGAGCCGCGCAGTTTCGGCGATGTCGCAGAAAAGCCCCCGCCTGCGAACCGGCCCGCTGGAAGTTTCCACGCTACTGCACCAGGCTAACGGTCTATCCGACGGGAGGCCCTAGCTACACGAAGGCGTCGATCTGCGCGTTTGGGGAAGCAACGTATCGGCAAAACAACCGTACCTTTAACCGCTTTAAATACCCTCCAGTTCCGGCACAGTTACCCGCAGTACGGTCAGCAGCCATCGCGACAGCGGGGCCACGCAAGTCTCCACCGCGTTACGAAAAAGAAAATGGCTCAGAGTGGTATGGGACTTAACTTCTGTGGTCATCAGTCCCCTAGAACTCAGAAATACCTAAACCTAAGGACATCACACACATCCATGCCCGAGGCAGGATTCGAACCTGCGACCGTAGTGGTCTCGCGGTTCCAGACTGTAGCGCGTAGAACCGCTCGGCAATGCCGGCCGGCACCGCGTTACGGTCCAGCGGGCAGCTGACGCCGATACGGGCAGCCGTCTCCACCAGACCGGCACTGTAGGTCGGGTCCGCACCTGTGGACCTGGAGCAGTACGATGGATGAGCTGTCCCGGGGCTACAGAGCAGCTGCTCTGTTTCTGCTCCGCTGAGTGGCGGTTGGCGGCCAGGGCGGTACCACTGCCACCCAGCCGCCCTGGGGCCGAGTTTGCCTTGGGCAGCAGGGCAGGCAGAATCCGTGTCACAGCCGGGCAGTGCTAGTGGGACTGGCAGGGGTTGCCAAGCGAACAAATGATGGTGCCAGCACAGCGGGCCGGGGGCGGGGGGCGCGTAAACGGTGACGCTAAACTTCCCATCGCCGTAACGAAAGATTGGATGAAAGATATTTTAACTCGCAGTCCTCGTAGCCACTACTGACCGCAATCACCGTCTCCATACGCCATACGCCATTGAACCACATCTACTCCGTAGTGGCTACTCTCTCCCCGGCCGGCTACCCTTCCCTCAAATATCGTAACGAAATATATTCTCTAAATATAACCTGAATTCTGTTTCATTGAATATTGTTGGTTATCATTATTTAAGTTTACTCGGGACTGAAAATTATACGGTTTCAAGTAATGAATATTGTTGAGCACTCACTTTCAGGTAACCGCTATAGGCTTTGTTAAGTTATAGGGCTATTATTACTTTGTTTCTGTTTTATAGTTGAGACAAGTGGTGTCCAACGCTGTCTGTACCTTGACCACATACCTTGAGATAAATGAACTCCAGTCTGTGGTTGCGTATGAAGGAAACTGATTACATTTGTAGAAGCCTTAGGCTGGGAACTGAAGGCATAAAAAAATTATAAAATTTTAGAAAAACATTTCACTGTTCATGTACCCGTGTTGTTTGAATTTCGTGCAAAATGTTTGAAAGTATAAGGTAATTAGTTTACCACTAGTTTACCTCACGGTAAAGTGTGCTCCCTGCCGCCGTTGGATAAGCAGCTGAAGCAGCAAGTCGTATACTCTTAGCTCACTTATTTGTTACATAGTTTAATTCTTAATTTCTTTGCGTGTTTTTGGTATTTGCATTGTTTAATTCACAAATTTCGGGCGTATTATAGTATTTGAGAGATGTAGGATCGCGTTTTAGTACCTGAATAGTGTAAATTCGCGTAGTCGTCTGTCTTCTGTTTTTGTTTTGAACGGCCAGTGTCGGTTAGTCACAGCCAGTGTGCTCCCTGCTGCCGTTGGATAAGCAGCTGAAGCAGCAAGTCGTGTACTCTTAGCTCACTTATTTGTTACATAGTTTAATTCTTAATTTCTTTCCGTGTTTTTGGTATTTGCATTGTTTAATTCATAAATTTCGGGCGTATTATAGTATTTGAGAGTTGTAGCATCGCGTTTTAGTACCTGAATGGTGTCAAATCGCGTAGTCTCCTTCCGTCGCCGAGCAGTGTGTCAGCAGTGCGCAAGTAGCAGCATTACTGCATTTACAAGGCAATCTTGTATTTTAATAACAGTTTAAATTTTGTGTCGAATTGTTTGTGCTCTCTGTAGATTAGTTCCGATGTTCTTTGCACGACAGTTTTTAGCATGGATAGGGACTGCTGTGTTCGGATGCAGGCTGAGTTGGCATCCCTTCGCTCCGAGCTTCAGGCAGTGTTGGCTCGGTCACACAGCTCGAGGCTGTTGCCAATGGGCATCACTGTGGGGGTCCGGATGGTGGTTTGTCGGGGACGGCCAGCTCGTCCCACGCATCCCCCGATCGGACTACGACTGCGGGTGCCCGGGATACTGCCCACATTGAGGCTGATCCCTCACCTGTGGTAGAGTGGGAGGTCGTCTCGAGGTGTGGCAGGGGGCGAAAGACATTCCTGAGTGCTGAACAGGAGGTCTCTCCAGTTTGTCTGACGAACCGGTTTCAGGCTCTGTCTCCGGCTGATACTGATCTTCGGCCGGACATGGCTGCTTGTCCTGTTCCAGATGTTGCCCCTCGGTCTGCAAGATCCGGGCGGTCGCAGAGGGTGGGCTTACTGGTAGTTGGGAGCTTCAACGTCAGGCGCATAATGGGGTCCCTTAGGGATATGGCAGCAAGAGAGGGGAAGAAAAACAATGTGCACTCCGAGTGCATACCGGGGGGAGTCATTCCAGATGTTGAAAGGGTCCTTCCGGATGCCATGAAGGGTACACGGTGCACCCATCTGCAGGTGGTTGCTCATGTCGGCACCAATGATGTGTGTCGCTATGGATCGGAGGAAATCCTCTCTGGCTTCCTGCGGCTATCTGATTTGTTGAAGACTGCCAGTCTCGCTAGCGGGATGAAAGCAGAGCTCACCATCTGCAGCATCGTCGACAGGACTGACTGCGGACCTTTGGTACAGAGCCGAGTGGAGGGTCGGAATCAGAGGCTGAGACGGTTCTGCGACCGTGTGGGCTGCAGATTCCTCGACTTGCGCCATAGGGTGGTGGGGTTTCGGGTTCCGCTGGATAGGTCAGGAGTCAACTACACGCAACAAGCGGCTACACGGGTAGCAGGGGCTGTGTGGCGTGGACTGGGCGGTTTTTTAGGTTAGATGGCCTCGGACAAGTACAGAAAGGGCAGCAGCCTCAAAGGGTGCGGGGCAAAGTCAGGACATGCGGGGGCCAAACAGCAATCGGCATTGTAATTGTAAACTGTCGAAGCTGCATTGGTAAAGTACCGGAACTTCAAGAGCTGATAGAAAGCACCGAAGCTGAAATCGTTATAGGTACAGAAAGCTGGCTACAGCCAGAGATAAATTCTGCCGAAATTTTTACAAAGGCACAGACGGTGTTTAGAAAGGATAGATTGCTACCGGTGGTGGCGTGTTTGTCGCTGTTAGTAGTAGTTTATCCTGTAGTGAAGTAGAAGTGAATAGTTCCTGTGAATTACTGTGGGTGGAGGTTACACTCAACAACCGAGCTAGGTTAATAGTTGGCTCCTTTTACCGACCTCCCGACTCAGTAGCATTAGTGGCAGAACAACTGTGGAATACATTTCACATAAATTTTCTCAGCATGTTATAGTCTTAGGTGGAGATTTCAATTTACCAGATATAGACTGGGGCACTCAGATGTTTAGGACGGGTGGTAGGGACAGAGCATCGAGTGACATTATACTGAGTGCACTATCCGAAAATTACCTCGAGCAATTAAACAGAGAACCGACTCGTGGAGATAACACCTTGGACCTACTTATAACAAACAGACCCGAACTTTTCGACTCTGTAAGTGCAGAACAGGGAATCAGTGATCATAAGGCCGTTGCAGCATCCCTGAATATGGAAGTTAATAGGAATATAAAAAAAGGGAGGAAGGTTTATCTGTTTAGCAAGAGTAATAGAAGGCAGATTTCAGACTACCTAACAGATCAAAACGAAAATTTCTGTTCCGACACTGACAATGTTGAGTGTTTATGGAAAAAGTTCAAGGCAATCGTAAAATGCGTTTTAGACAGGTATGTGCCGAGTAAAACGGTGAGGGACGGGAAAAACCCACCGTGGTTCAACAACAAAGCTAGGAAACTACTGCGAAAGCAAAGAGAGCTTCACCTCTCAGACAAACAGAAGCTAAATGATGTCAAAGTTAGCGTGAGGAGGGCTATACGTGAAGCGTTCAGTGAATTCGAAAGTAAAATTCTATGTACCGACTTGACAGAAAATCCTAGGAAGTTCTGGTCTTACGTTAAATCAGTAAGTGGCTCGAAACAGCATATCCAGACACTCCGGGATGATGATGGCATTGAAACAGAGGATTACACGCGTAAAGCTGAAATACTAAACACCTTTTTCCAAAGCTGTTTCACAGAGGAAGACCGCACTGCAGTTCTTTCTCTAAATCCTCGCACAAACGAAAAAATGGCTGACATCGAAATAAGTGTCCAAGGAATAGAAAAGCAACTGGAATCACTCAACAGAGGAAAGTCCACTGGACCTGACGGGATACCAATTCGACTCTACACAGAGTACGCGAAAGAACTTGCCCCCATTCTAACAGCCGTGTACCGCATGTCTCTAGAGGAACGGAAGGTTCCAAATGATTAGAAAAGAGCACAGGTAGTCCCAATCTTCAAGAAAGGTCGTCGAGCAGATGCGCAAAACTATAGACCTGTATCTCTGACGTCGATCTGTTGTAGAATTTTAGAACATGTTTATTGCTCGCGTATCATGTCGTATTTGGTGCAAATGGTTCAAATGGCTCTGAGCACTATGGGACTTAACTTCTGTGGTCATCAGTCCCCTAGAACTTAGAACTACTTAAACCTAACTAACCTAAGGACATTACACACATCCATGCCCGAGGCAGGATTCGAACCTGCGACCGTAGCAGTCGCGCGGTTCCGGATTGAGCGCCTTAACCGCGAGACCACCGCGGCCGGCATGTCGTATTTGGAAACCCAGAATCTACTCTGTAGGAATCAACATGGATTCAGGAAACGGCGATCGTGTGAGAGCCAACTCGCTTTATTTGTTCATGAGACCCAGAAAATATTAGATACAGGCTCCCAGGTAGATGCTATTTTCCTTGACTTCCGGAAGGCGTTCGATACAGTTCCGCACTGTCGTCTGATAAACAAAGTAAGAGCCTACGAAATATCAGAGCAGCTGTGTGGCTGGATTGAAGAGTTTTTAGCAAACAGAACACAGCATGTTGTTATCAATGGAGAGACATCTACAGACGTTAAAGTAACCTCTGGCGTGCCACAGGGGAATGTTATGGGACCATTGCTTTTCACAATGTATATAAATGACCTAGTAGATAGTGTCTGAATTTCCATGCGGCATTTCGCGGATGATGCTGTAGTATACAGAGAAGTTGCAGCATTTGAAAATTGTAGCGAAATGCAGGAAGATCTGCAGCGGATAGACACTTGGTGCAGGGAGTGGCAACTGACCCTTAACATAGACAAATGTAATGTATTGCGAATACATAGAAAGAAGGATCCTTTATTGTATGATTATATGATAGCGGAACAAACACTGGTAGCAGCTGCTTCTGTAAAATATCTGGAAGTATGCGTGCGGAACGATTTGAAGTGGAATGATCATATAAAATTAATTGTTGGTAAGGCGGGTACCAGGTTGAGATTCATTGGGAGAGTCCTTAGAAAGTGTAGTCCATCAACAAAGGAGGTGGCTTACAAAACACTCGTTCGACCTATACTTGAGTATTGCTCATCAGTGTGGGATCCGTACCAGATCGGGTTGACGGAGGAGATAGAGAAGATCCAAAGAAGAGCGGCGCGTTTCGTCACAGGGTTATTTGGTAACCGTGATAGCGTTACGGAGGTGTTTAGCAAACTCAAGTGGCAGACTCTGCAAGAGAGTTATGGTGTACACTGCTGCACTGTCATACAGACAATTATCTTGAGACGAGACCCTGAACATGGATTTTTAATGTGATGCTCTGCATCACTTTTATTTAATGGTTGTTATGTCATTTTAATTTTTCATTTCTTAGTGAGCTAAGTTACTCTTGCAAAATACCTGAACGTGATCGTGAATTATTTTGCATAACTGTTGCTTGGACTTACGTACTTGGACTTGATGATGTCATTCTGATCACTAACTGCTATGTTATTTAATGCCTAATGCTTGATGCCTACTTGCGCAGAGCAGGACTGAAATTTAAATTAACCTGCCATGAGCTGTGCTGTAATAAGTCATACAGTAAATTTAATACTTTGATTTCATATTTTCTTGTAGTCTAATATGTAATTCAGTTACACGGGGTGAGTTAGGAGGAAAGGAATATTGTTTGAGGGGTGAAAGTATTAGTGATTCTGAACAAAAAAGCTTCATATGGACATATGCATTATTCCAAAGGGTTTCATAGATAGAACACGTTTAATGTACACTGTTGTTTGTCTTCGGTATTAGTCCAAGATTTTCATTCTTTATAACATACTACAGGAGTGTAGAGGAAGTTGGCATGAACAGTTTCATACAGAGCACTTGTCTCTATCAGCTACCTCAAATTGGCCTACATAAACTACCTATGCTACAGTGTTTGTGCGACGCGCGAGAGTGTCAACAGTCTCACGCTCTCTTAGCGCAATCTTTTACTCCTAGAGAAAAAATGAACAGCACTTGATGTAGTTTAATTTTGTACTGTGACCCGTTTCCGCAGGAGGATGCTCTTTTCGAGTTATTCGAGAAAAACCTAGAAAAGTCATATTAAATGTGTTGCATCTCTTAAACTGTTCGGAATATTTGTCCATGTGAAGATTTTTGGGGAGAATTACTAATGCTGTCACCCTTGAAAGCATGTACCCTTCCTCTTGACTCACCCAGTGTAGTGCTGGAATACGAATGTAATGTCTACCATATTCGCCTTCGCCCATTTCGTAATGTTCTCCGACACAATTTCAATTTCAACAATAGTACCCTTCACCTGCTTCACCAATTGTTTGACTAGAACTTCATTAACTGAATTTTGAAAAGTTAATGCCCTTTCCGATGAACTGAGAAGTTACTTACTAGTCGAGCAGAGTCCCCTCTAGCACCCCTCCCCCGTGCCACCAGCGCGCACCCGCCTCCACCACCGCCGCGGCCCAGCCGCCTCCACGCTGCTCCACTGTGCTTCGTCAGCGCAGGCAACCAACGTCGACAGTTCCGAGCACCCTGTCGTCAGTTGTGCACCATAAACTCTCCACTTATGTATTTTGTCAAATTATGGCTCTACATCAAAAACTGCAAATTGCCTAACGCTCTCCTCCAGCAGACTGTGGGTCCCCTATCGAGGAAATCCAAGTTAGCGTCTTCGCAATACTGCAGACATTACGTAGACCTATATGTTACGCACATGTCTGGAGGAATTAGAGAACGTTTTTAATGAGTTTTGAATAGTTACGTTTTGCTCTTTTTACGCTCGCAGTCTCCGTCTGGTCGCGGGAACATTCCCGCCGGACGTGCGCCAGGAACGATCCATGCCGCAGCTCGAGAGTGATTCCTACCACTTAGAGACTGCTCATAGGCGTGCTCTATAAGCGTCGCCCACTACCACAACTAAGGTGTGTGGGAAGTTCGTCACGCGAGATGCTGCGGATGCGAGCAAAGGGTCGGGTTCCCCTCTGCCAGCAGCCTCCCACACGACCACACGAAACCTTCACTCCCTCCGGAGGTTCCAAACGCTGCATTATATACGGGTTGGTCCATTGATAGTGACCGCGCCAAGTATCTCACGAAATAAGCGTCAAACGAAAAAACTACAAAGAACGAAACTCCTCTAGCTTGAATGGGGAAACCAGATGGCGCTATGGAGGGCCCGCTAGATGGCGCTGCCATAGGTCAAACGGATACCAACTGTTTATTTAAATAGCAACCCCCATTTTTTATTACATATTCGTGTAGTAGGTAAAGAAATATGGATGTTTTAGTTGGACCACCTTTTTCGCTTTGTGATAGATGGCGCTGTAATAGTCACAAACGTATAAGTACGTGGTATCACGTAACATTCCGCCAGTGCGGACGGTATTTGCTTCGTGATACATTACCCGTGTTAAAATGGACCATTTACCAATTGCGGAAAAGATCTATATCGTGTTAATGTATGGCTGTTGTGATCAAAATGCCCAACGGGCGCGTGTTATGTTCGGTATCCTGGACGACATCATCCAAGTGTTCCTACAGTTCGCCGGTCAGTTACGTTATTTAAGGAAGCAGGATGTATTCAGCCACATGTGAAACGTCAACCACGACCTGCAACAAATGATGATGCCAAAGTAGGTGTTTTAGCTGGTGTCGCGGATAATCCGCACATCAGTATCAGACAAATTGCGCGAGAATCGAGAATCTGAAAAACGTCGGTGTTGAGAATGCTACATCAACATCGATTGCACCCGTACCATATTTCCATGCACCCGGAATTGCATGGAGACGACTTTGAACTTCGTTTACAGTTCTGCCACTGGGCACAAGAGAAATTACGGGACGATGACAGATATTTTGCGCGCGTTCTATTTAGCGACGAAGCGTCATTCACCAACTCCGGTAACGTAAACCGGCATGATATGCACTATTGGGCAACGGAAAATCCACGATGGCTGCGACAAGTGGAATATCAGCGACCTTGGTGAGTTAAAGTATGGTGCGGCATTATGGGAGGAAGGATAATTGGTCCCCATCTTATCGATGACAGTCTAAATGGTGCAATGTATGCTGATTTCCTACGTAATGTTCTACCAATGTTACTACACGATGTTTCTCTGCATGACAGAATGACGATGTACTCGCAACATGATGGATGTCCGGCACGTATCTCGCGTGCGGTGGAAGCTGTATTGAATAGCATATTTCATGACAGGTAGATTGGTCGTCGAAGCACCATACCATGGCCCGCACGTTCACCGGATCCGACGTCCTCTGATTTCTTTCTGTGGGGAAAGTTGAAGGATATTTGCTATCGTGATCCACCGACAACGCCTGACAAGATGCGTCAGCACATTGTCAATGCACGTGCGAACATTACGTAAGGTGAATTACTCGCTGTTGAGAAGAATGTCGTTACACGTATTGCCAAATGCATTGAGGTTCACGGACATCATTTTGAGCATTTATTGCATTAATGTGGTATTTAAGGTAATCACGCTGTAGCAGCATGCGTTCTCAGAAATGGTAAGTTCACAAAGGTACTTGTATCACACAGCCGAAATAAAATGTTCAAACGTACCTACGTTCTGTATTTTAATTTAAAGAACCTACCTCTTACCAACTGTTCGTCTAAAATTGTGAGCCATATGTTTGTGACTATTACAGCGCTATCTATCACAAAGCGAAAATAGTGGTCTAACCAGAACATTCATATTTCTTTACGTAGTACACGAATATGTAATAAAAAATGGGGGTTCCTATTTAACAAAAAAAAAAAAAAACCGCAGTTGATATCCGTTTGACCTATGGCAGCGCCATCTAGCGGGCCAACCGTAGCGCCATCTCGTTTCCCCCATCAAGCTAGACGAGTTTCGTTCTTTGTAGTTTTTTCGTTTGACGCTTATTTCGTGAGATATTTGACCCGGTCACTATCAGTGGACCACCCTGTATATACTACGCGGCTGCATGCATGAAATGTAATGGATAAATGCGCATACAGTTAAGTTTTGTATATTTTACGTTAAATTTGTTAAAAAGGGCAGTTTTAGTACTTGACACGTCTTGGAAAAATTTCTGTGGGTGATCGTGCATTCAAGATGTGTGCACGCCTGTACTGTCGACCAGAGCTCCTTTTCGCACGGAGGTAGTGTAGTCGCTGTTTACAGCGCACCTTCATTATTTTGGCAGGCCCAGCAGTCAGTCGATAAAGCGACGGCTGACGGCTGTCGTCGAGTTCGGCTTCCCTTCGAGATTAACCCGAAACTGAATGGATAGTTGTAATACGAAACTGCTCGATAGTGTTTTCTCTTGGGAATTTGGTAACTGGGACAGATCGGGAAAACTAAGCTCTTTATATCAACAATGCTAAAGGGATGGTATTCTTTACAAATCGTCTTACATAATTTGGTATCGATATCTTTGTTTTTAGCAGTGAGGAGGTAACTATTACGGTTTACAGAACTTATCAAAGAGGATTCTGCATCTCCTACTGAAACAAGTTCATAGGTGGAAAATTAAGGCTTCCAAGAGAGCAAGTGCTCAATGATAATGACTTACTGTTACTTGTGCGACTTATACATAAATTGAATCGGTGAGTTATATAAGCGGTTATATCCCAGGCAGTAAATTTTTCCAGACAGACATAGAAGTGTTCTACTACACAACGTATTTAAGCTCGGTATCGTGGAGCTGCCATGTAGGAAATGGACCCATGACCAAACAATATACATCACTAGAACATGCTTTAACCATTGACTGTGACCAGTAATCGAGTCAGAATGTAGGGCAGACGACCACAGACGCTGATGAGGCAAATAGTGTTCTGTTTGCAGCAGAAGGACTGTGTTACACAAGTTTATATTATTCATATTTATTATAGTAACAAAAAGATTGTGTTATGAGCATACAGATTTTTTCATGTTGTTGTTGTCGTTGTTGTTGTGGTCTTCAGTCCTGAGACTGGGTTGCTGCAGCTCTCCATGCTACTCTATCCTGTGCAAGCTTCTTCATCTTCCAGTACCTACTGCAACCTACATCCTTCTGAATCTGCTAAGTGTATTCATCTCTTGGTCTCCCTCTACGATTTTTACCCTCCATACTGCCCTCCAATACTAAATTTGTGATCGCCTGATGCCTCAGAACATGAGAACATGTCCTACCAACCGGTCCCATCTTCTTGTCGAGTTGTGCCACAAACTCCTCTTCTCCCCAATTCTATTCAATACCTCCTCATTAGTTACATGATCTGCCCATCTAATCTTCAGCATTCCTCTGTAGCACCACAATTCGAAAGCTTCTATTCTCTTCTTGTCCAAGCTATTTTCTCGTCGATGTTTCACTTCCATACATGGAAAATACTTTCATAAACGACTTCCTTACACTTAAATCTATACTCGATATTAACAAATTTCTCTTCTTCAGAATCGCTTTCCTTGCTCTTGCCAGTCTACATTTTATATCCTCTCTACTTCGACCATCATCAGTTATTTTGCTCCCCAAATAGCAAAACTCCTTTACTACTTTAAGTGTCTCATTTTTTACTCTAATTCCCTCAGCCTCACCCGACTTAATTCGACTACATTCCATTATCCTCATTTTTCTTTTGTTGATGTTCATCTTATATCCTCCTTTCAAGACACTGTCCACTCCGTTCAACTGCTCTTCCAATTCCTTTGCTGCCTCTGACAGAATTACAATGTCATCGGCGAACCTCAAAGTTTTAACTACTTCTCCATGGATTTTAATACCTGCTCCGAATTTTTCTTTTGTTTCCTTTACTGCTTGCTCAATATACAGATTGAATAACGTTGGGGAAAGGCAACAACCCTGTCTCACTCCCTCCCCAACCACTGCTTCCCTTTCGTGCCCCTCGACTCTTATAACTGCCATCTGGTTTCTGTACAAATTGTAAATAGCCTTTCGCTCCCTGTATTTTACCCATGCCACCTTTAGAATTTGAAAGAGAGTATTCCAGTCAACATTGTCAAAAGCTTTCTCCAAGTCTACAAATGCTGTAAACGTAATTTCGCTTTTCCTTAATCTTTCTTCTAAGATAAGTCGAAGATCAGTATGGCCTCACGTGTTCCAACATTTCTACGGAATCCAAACTGGTCTTCCCCGAGGTCAGCTTCTACCAGTTTTTCCATTCGTCTGTAAAGAATTCGCGTTAGTATTTTGCAGCTGTGATTTATTAAACTGATAGTTCGGTAATTTTCACATCTGTCAACACCTGCTTTCTTTGGGCTTGGAATTATTATATTCTTCTTGAAGTATGAGGGTATTTCGCCTGTCTCATACATCTTATTCACTATACGGTAGAGTTTTGTCAGGACAGGCTCTCCCAAGGCCGTCAGTAGTTCTAATGGAATGTTGTCTATTCCCGGGGCCTTATTTCGACTCAGGTCTTTCAGTGCTCTGTCAAACTCTTCACGCAGTATCGTATCTCCCATTTCATCTTCATCTACATCCTCTTCCATTTCTATAATATTGTCCTCAAGTACATCGCCCTTGTATAGACCCTCTATATACTCCTTCCTTTTCATAATGGCCCAAAATACTACCACAAGCAAAATACAGAAGACCAGACAATGGTGGGTATGCTTCATCTTTGTCTTGTCCACCCTTCGCTTGCCACTGCTAAAATACTGCTATAAAATGGTTTCAGCTCCTCAGGTTTGTACTCTAGAATTGTTTTCTTTTCATCGTCTAGTTTCTTCCTTTTTAGTGGAACAGGTCAATTGGAATACGTCCACTGTATGCTTCTTTGTATGAACACGGGCCCAGTATCCTTCAGATGTGCACTTGTGTTGCCGCGACGTGACACCCTGATATACCAAACGATGTCTGCACATATGAAGATCAGTTATCTCCAGCAAACGTAATTTGAAAGAAAAGTTGACGTGGCCCCTTTTACAGCTCACCGATGCAATTGTATTCCTGGCACAGAAATATCATGATTCTGCATCTGTATGTTTTTAAATACTTCGATGTGTAAATTTTGCTATTTCACTGCAACAGAGAAGTATGATAACGTACTTCGAAAGTATATTACGTAACAGGTAACCGGTTGTGTCCGAAATTTCTGCTCAAATTTAAATACAAACAGAGAGAGACACACAGAGGAGAGAGCGCACTAGTCCTGTACCGGGCGACAGATGGCGGTAGTACCGGTGCGAGACGCGCGAACGTCCACCGATCCAGAGTTCGAACCACGTGCGTTCCCCCTGGTGTTTATTTATTTACTTATTTTTGTTTTGTTTTCATCGCCTCCCCTCGTCCAGTCGCAGCGACGCCCTTAACACCCTGAGACACAGCGGGAGAACCCACGACGCGGACACCAGAGCTCACAGTGAGATAGACTGCTCGCCCTCCGCTCTCCCATCGCTAGTCGGTGGATCAGAGAGGGGCAGCTGCGCCCTCCGCCCACAGGAACAGGTGCGGCGCACGTCCACACTAAACGGATTTGTTGAATTAACTGTTCTCGGTACGTGCCCAGTTAATCCTATTTGAAAATCCGAGTTGCTGTCAGCATCCATCATCATTTTCGCGAGAAGAGAATCGTACTGCCGAAGAAGTAACCAAGTCACACAGGTGTACCAGGAGCTACCAAAGATTACATTGTGCCAAAGATGAAACATCACTCGCAGTGTATTTCATCCTGTCACAGAAAGAGTTTTTTCTTTTTTACGTTTTTCATTCAGTAGATAGTGCACTGGTCCAGTAGTGACACATCGTAGATTATAGGTCTTTTCAGCGAAATACAAGGCAAACTTGTAGTCGAAGTCCCTCTTGGGGGTATTAGTGAGGCAATTTCCAGATCCGTTTTGCTTTACAAACTTCGGAAATTCCATGAATAAAATCGGCAGTGGGAACTAATTTTAATTTCATTATGGGACACTACGCACCAGAAAATCAGATGTATTTGATAATATCTATGGAGATTAAAGACAATGACCTTCTCGACAGGTGCAAACTGCATAGGAGTATTGTGATTCAACAGTTGGCAACACCGTCAGAAACATACCATCAAAATCTGTCTTCAATTGCTAATGTTGTGAAGTGCAAAAAGGAAATTTAAAATGCCGGTAACCAGAAAAAGAACAGCTGTAACAAAGAGAACAAGCGCACCGTATGTAGACCAACATCCACGAAATCTGTGCGTAGAACTCAAATTGTTTCTACATAACAGAGAAACAAAAACTATCAGGACTATTTATAATCCATCTATACAACGTCCTAAATATAAACTAAACAGTATAAACAAAAATCTGTTCATATTCTAGGCTACTGCAAATGCTTTGCAAAGAATACAGGCATAACGTGTATGGCATAGAAACTGTGTTTTATTCAGTTTGATTAGACGTTCACCAAGTAATAATTATCGACATATCATAATATCATACGCAGCTGAGGACGGAAAGAATGCAGTAGCTGAAAATGAGATGTTGCAAGGGAGTATATCCCATAATATGCGTCTTACTGTAAAAAGAGAGAGACGCCGTGAGTTATGTTTCGTAGCTGGCGCAAAATAGTCTGTGGTGGAAATGGGCAGTGTTGCCTACGTCAATGCGATTCAATCACTCACTTCCCTGACAGTCAGATGGTTTTGTTTCGAAGCCGATGGTGGATTTTTCTGAAATCTCAGTTACAGAACTGTGCGCGGAACTGTGCACTGAGAACAACTTTTCAGATTCCACTTTCGCCCAGAGTACAGGTCACCAAGGCAGACCACATGTACACTGATCAAAAGCATCCAGATACCCTGCCTAACTAATGCGGGCCGGCCGGAGTGGCCGAGCGGTTCTAGGCGCTACAGTCTGGAACCACGCGACCGCTACGGTCGCAGGTTCGAATCCTGCCGCGGGCATTGATGTGTGTGATGTTCTTAGGTTAGTTAGGATTAAGTAGTTCTAAGTTCTAGGGGACTGATGTCGTCAGATTTTAAGTCCCATAGTGCTCAGAGCCATTTGAATCATTTGAACTAATGCAGAACTGATCACCAATTGTCAAGGGAGGCATACCAACAAGTATAAAGGAGGCGGGGAGTATTATATTGTCCGTCGAGGAGCAGTCACAGCAGAATGGGTAGCTATTAGAGCTTAGTGACTTCGAACGTCGACTGGTTATTGGATGTCACCTGAGTAACAAATCTATCAGGGACGTTTATTATCCTTCTAAGGCCCTAGGCGACAGTTGTGACGCTGAAGTGGACACGTGAAGAAACTACCACAGCTGAACGAACACCAAACTGATCCCATGTGCTGAAGGACAGGGAGCGTCGGTCATTGCTAAAGGTGGCTGAAAGAAATCGCACGTAACCAGCGGAACTAGTAACTCGTGAATTCCAAAGTGCTTCTAGCAGTCCAGCTAGCACGACGGCTGTGCTTTTGGAGCTAAAAAGCAGGTGTAAAATGGTCGATCAGATCCTCATAAGCCAAACATTTCTGCAGTTAACGCTAAGCGATGCTTGAGGGTGTGTAGAGAGTGACGCCACTTGAAAGCAGATGACCGGAAGCGAGTGACATCCAGTGATGAACCCCACTACATCAGGTGGCAGTTCGTCAGGGCGATGACCTGGAAATGGTCACCTGGAAAGGGTTAGTGAAGTTCGGAGGACACAGTCTTAAAGTGCGGTGGTTGTTTTCGTGGTTAGGGAGGATATGGTTCAGCTATTGTGCTTAAGTGAACGCTAAATGCAGAGGGGTGTTTCTCTATTGTACCACGTGCAGTTGAGGAACAGTTCACAGACCATGATTGTATCAGCATGCCTTATCGTAAACCAATGTCCATGAGACATTCATTTCTGGCCAATAACATTCCTGAATGGAACTGACCTGTCCAGCGTCCCAATCTGAAACTTACGTAACACTTTTGGGATTAACTGGAACCTGTAATTCGCTCAAAACCACTACCTTCACTGGTTTCGGTTATTGAGGAAGAATGGGCAGCCATTCCACCAAAGACGTTAAGATGGCTCACTGAAAGTGTCGCAAGAAGAACCTGAGCTGTCATGATGGTGAAGGCTACACCACATACCCTGTATTAATGTCCAACTCTCTGCGCTAAGGCACTTTTGATCAGATAGTGTACACAGGAGGCGACATCTCTTGTCTAACAAGCACATGTCAGCGAAGCATTGGAACAAAGAAATTACCGCCCAGATTCGAAATTCCCGCCTATAGGGTAGGTGGGGCAGGGGGAGAGTTGAGGACAGGGAGGGGGCTGGGACCCACTTCCAGGTTCAGAAAAACAATTGACGTCATCCGGGAGTAAGTGGGGGGATGGGGGTGGGTGTTCAAAATGGTTCAAATGGCTCTGAGCACTATGGGACTTAATATCGGTGGTCATCAGTCCCCTAGAACTTAGAGCTATTTAAACCTAACTAACCTAAGGACATCACACACATCCATGCCCGAGGCAGGATTCGAACCTGCGACCTGGAGCCGCGCTGCTGCTACGGTCGCAGGTTCGAATGCTGCTTCGGGCATGGGTGTGTGTGATGTCCTTAGGTTAGTTAGGTTTAAGTAGTTCTAAGTTCTAGGGGACTGATGACCACAGCAGTTGAGTCCCATA
Organism: Schistocerca americana; assembly: GCF_021461395.2. Lineage (NCBI taxonomy): Eukaryota > Metazoa > Arthropoda > Insecta > Orthoptera > Acrididae > Schistocerca > Schistocerca americana. Next base: position 524,683,525 of record NC_060125.1, on the reverse strand, counting down.
GTGCTCAGAGCCATTTGAACCATTTTTGAACCTGCAACTGTAGCGGTCACGCGGTTCCAGACTAAAGCGCCTAGAACCGCACGGGGTGTGTCTGAGGGATAATCAACTGGTCAATTTCATTAATTTCTATATCACATTGGTATCAAGCTTGCGCTCGTGCTTCCATCTCCCTACTACTAACAATAAGTAATTAATTCGACGCTCGAGGAGAAGATAGATGAGAACGTTAAAATATATATCCAAAAGCACGGAAAAGATATAAAGACAGTTAGTACAGAAATATCAAATGATTCACACAATTGTGTAAGAATCCGCAGGTGTACGTATCGGAACACTAGTGAATTAAGGTTTGGTTGAAAACTGGGGAAGCGCAGAAGTCATAAAGACGCAAGAAGATGCGGAAAGGGTAGAGTCGTGTGTGCAGACGAATGTAGCATAGGAAGTACCGTTTGATTTCAAACATTTTCTGCAAGTTCAAAAGCCGGCCGTCGTGGCCGAGCGGTTCTAGGCGCTTCAGTTCTGAACCGCGGTGCTGCTACGGTCCAAGGTTCGAATCCTGCCTCGGGCATGGATTTGTGTGCTGTCCTTAGGTTAGTTAGGTTTAAGTAGTTCTAAGTCTAGGGGACTGATGACCTCAGATGTTAATCCTATAGTGCTCAGAGCCATTTGAACCATTTGCAAGTTCAAGACATCCAAACGTCTAAGGACGAGGGTAATTCACTTCCACCCTCACCCCCAAAAAATCCTTGGATATTGTAGTTCGATGTAACATTACCACCGTTTTGGCCACTATCGTGCAAACCTGATTTTATCTGCTGTGTTTAGAAAGAGTGGCAGCGGAAAAGATGAGAGGAAATGCCGCGAAGTGTCGCACTTACCAAGCATTTTACGACACATCTCTGCAGAACTACTGGCTTAGAGAGACAGAATCATGCGTAATTCACGACATTATCGTCGCAAAACACTATGTCGGATAGTGAATCGAGAGCCCAGAAAAATTATTAGAATTCAAAATCACAAAATATCAGTTTCTGGACGTACCATGTGAACCAGGAGAAATAATCAGGCACTGTTACACGTAAGTTCCGCCTCATTACCAACAGGTTTTAGCTGTGAGATGCAACATGGACATAAATGCTTTCCGTAATATACTGCACAAAATAGAATTTGTGTTAAATGCTCAGCACGGTCACAATAGGAGGCGCCATTTTGAAAGAAGGGAGACCAATATAATAACAGGAGCGGACATTAGGAAATGGATGCCATCTGTCGAATAAGGCTTCGGGAAGAATCGCATCTTGAGTAATGGAGACTGGTGTGATGGAAGGAGAAACAGTAACGGATATCGCAACTGAGAATGGAAAACCAGAAAAAATACAACAGTGGACCACAAAGCAGTGGATGGCGCAAACTAGGGAATAATCAACAGGTAGAACGTTTCGAAACTTACAGCGGAGGAGGTGTGGTGAACCAAATCAGTGTCGGGATTGTGGGAATCTGTGGCCAGAACCCGTAACACTGTCAACCCTGCAGTTGCAGCCCTCCTACAAACTGACGTCCGGATAACGAGATAGGGGCAAATGTAACACCCATGTCATCAGTTGGACCCAGCTTTATGAACGTAACCTGGTATGATGACATTATGATATTCTTACTTGAAATGAAGGAATGTAATATGGAAAGGGACATACATTCAGTAGTGAAGGCATGGAATTATACGGAAATTCGGAAAATATAAATCACGTTCGTAAACTGCATAAACGACATTTAACAGTTTTAAGAAAATGATAATTCGCCGAGGCTATCGTAGAGATATTACAATTTAGGATGCTATCACAGAAAAAATCACGGAAATGCATAGACAAGACTCATCTTTGTAGGAAATTACCTGATGGTTCTGAAATTGGCAACTGATCTTATGGTAGGAATCGACACCCTGAGTCATTAAGCTGCGATATTTGATACAGGTTCGAGGCAAAGTTATCATGAAGAAAGGAGAAAAGATGCAACTGAGATTTGAGGATCAAGCAATTTGGATAGAGATTCCAGGAAGTTGTTTGCGACTTTATGTGGACCACGGAAATAGTCAGATCGGGAATACTGACGAGGATAAAGGAGTGGATGGTGATTTAAGGACTGAGGAAGCGCAAAGGAGAACAGAAATTGATCTTCCCATGCACGAACTTGTATGTCAAGTCACGAACATAGAAGCAATAGATAGAGAAGAGCAACGCACAAGAAAATCGCGATCTATTCCTACCGAAAACAGGCACTATCAGCTACGTCTAGTACGCCTCCAGATTTAAAGAACACTAGAAATTCTTTGTACCTCCGTACACTATTCCACTAGCCTGCCAGTCAAAGGTACATCAGGATTCGTGCAGCTAATGTTGCCGTTAAATGCAAGAATGCCGTAAGGAGCGAACTGCGAAGTTCTTAGCTCTTTCGCTGTATCGCACTGAAACTGCAGTTGGGGTGTGTCTGGCTTAGGAGGAAAGGATTTTAACGAATGAGTCCTACTGTGAAAGCATGGACCACCACATTGGAGGTTTTACTTAGTGTGACAGCTGACGTTTAATTTGTGACGTTTTCCACAGGCAGTCAGCACAGCATGACGATAGAAAATCCCATCGAAGTGTTTCTATCTTAAAAATACGTAAAATACTTCAAATGTTCGTATGGTGTAGATTTTTATAGCGCTCTAAGCTTTCCAGACATATGTTGTTAATTTTAATTAATGCTGGAGATATGTTACTTTCCTGAAACATCTGACACTTTCTTTTCCGAGAAACTGTTTCTAATTTACCACGTCATATCACGATATTATAATGAACTCAGTGACATACATTTGTTTTGTCACTAAGAATAGATCACCAGGCAACAGGTCTGTACAAAATTAGCTACATCAATGCTTTTGACACGTACAAGTTTCGGGAAACAGCGTTTTATTCCCAATTTTGTTATGATTTTACGCGTATCAAGTATTAAATTCAAAGTCTCCATCTACTGCAAGCGTCATTATAGCGCCTTATGCATGTCAAAAATATGTTCTTCATTCCAGCTAGGACCGGAGTTTCGATTTCTCTTGAAATAGGTGAAATTTGAAAAAAAATTCTCCTTGAGAAGTGACAGGGAGGTGTTTATCGCAATGGAAGGGTCGATACAGTGAGAGCCGACAAAGGTAATACTCTAGTCCAGAGTCTACAAAACAGCTGGCACTGGTGTATTATACTGCTGCAGGGAGCAGTCCAGCTCGCTATAACTGTCAGATGCCAACCAATTTAAATGGACTACAATTCACTTGATACGTAGAACAATTTGCAGCAACACACTCACTTCCTCAGTGTCAGACCTCATCACGGCAGAAGAAGATGGATTTTGACGAAACTCAACGTAGCGCAAGGAAACAGTGTTAGTGTTCAGTGTTCGTACATGTTCCGTTTTCCTTTCAGGTTTCGAAAATTCTCTACACTCGAGTTATGTGTGCAACATATTAGAGTCTTAGTCCTCCAGTTAATTTTTCCTCTCTGTTGCATTTTTCAGTGTTTATACAGAGCTTCTTGTAAGACTTATCTCAGGTCCTAGCAATTCGTCTAGCTCTTACACGAGCCTTTCCAATTCTCTCATGCCTAAAATGAACAGCTGTGTTAGGTTGGTGCACAAATTCGTGGTGTTTTTATTTTGCACGTTGGCATTCCTGTTACTATGGGTTTATCTGTAGATTACCATTTTTTATTTGTAGTGAAATGTTGCTATTTGAGTTTACATATATGATTTTGTGATTTGGAGATAGTCAGTGGAGCTGTGGACGCTAGAAAATGGAGCGTCAAGAGGAGAAATCTGAACATTTCTGACTTATTCTTCTACTTGAGTTCAGCAGAGGTGTGGCAACGGTGGAGGCAGAGAGAAACGCTTGCGCCGTGTATGGGGATAATGCTACTGAAGAGCAAGGCAAGAAAGCCGTTTTCTCGTTTTAAGGAGGATCGTTTTGACGTTAGTGACTCTCCACGCTCGGAGAGACCTTCGGTGTTTGATGAAAATAGTTTAAAGGCATTAATCTGTAACGATTCACTTCAGTGTACTCGAGAACTGGCAAATGTGATTAACTGTGATCATTCCACAATCGTGTGACATTTGCATGTAATGGGAATGTTCAAAAATCGGGTGTGTGGATACTGCATGCTCTAAGCCGAAACCACAAAAATCAGCAGGTGACCATATGTGCATACAGATAGCTTGTCATCAATTGGCTCATGAACAATACCGACGATTCCTATCTTGTATCGTTACTATCGTTACTGGTGACGAGAAATGATCTCTTTATGCTAACATAAGGAAAATGCTTGAGCCTAAACAAAGCAACAGATACCCATACAAAGACCTATGCACATCCACAAACGGTAGTGGTGGAACAGCAATGTGTGGTCTAGTATAAATTCCAACAGTATAACCATAACCGTTGGCATTTGTCAACAACTGAGACGTCTCGCAGATGAAGTCCAGGAACAACAACCAGGAAAACCCCATGAGGTAATGCTACCCCACAGGAACGCCTGCCTGCATCCTGCTAGAGTTACAAAAAACAACACGCAGTCTGTGCCAACCTTATTCACCTTTTCTTGCACCCTCAGATTTTCACCAATTTTTTCTGTCTGCTGCACAATCTTTAAGAAACTTCACTTCCAGAAGAAAATGCGCTCCAAAAATGGCAGTAATAGAACAAGGCCAGGGCGGCACCACTCTCAATTGTTGCAAAATTTATTCGAGATGGCGGATCCAAGATGTCAGCAATAGATATGGCAACATTTGCATCACATCATGGCGGGAAGTTCAAATTTCGTCGGCAAGATAGGTCAATGAAGCTACCCCCACAAACCTAGCAGCCCCCCTCACCCCGCCCCTCCACTCCTTCAGAAAATGGCGGAAAGTTGAAATTCCAGCAGGACAATGCAACACACCATGGCTACCTCCAGTAACCTAAGAAAATGGTGGGAAAATAGGTCACTTGGGCTACCTCCGCTAACCTGTCATCCGACCGCCACCTCTTCCTAGGAACTGGCAGAAAAAGGACTCAGCCTGTGTTGGGTAGAACGGACATAAGTCTTTATTTTGCAGCCAGTCTTTATTTAAACAATTTGAGGCAGTACCTCCATCCAGTGTGTTCACCATGAGGTCCGGAATCCAACTGACCTAGTACACAGCACTGCCATCAGAGGATGCTGTTGTCCCTTGTGTGATGTAATCCTAGATGGGGGTTTGGGGTGGGGAAAATGGCAGGAAAAAGGACTCTGCCTGTTCTGGGCTGCTGGAAAGAGGAAGGACTGTATTTATTTTGGAAGAATTTATTTAGTGATGGATTTCACATAGTTTATTTATTACACTGATACAAAACACTCTCCCTGACATGCTTGGTGTCACAGTAAATAGTCTACAGACCCGCAAACTACTCGTAAATCACGGAAATAATGCAGTACACTGATGTGCAGACACGAAAACCACACGCAAATTACCGAAATAACGCATGTTAAACGCTCTGCAGACACGCTCACCAATTCTAAACTGTCCAAATAATACACCACACAGCTGACAGACATGCAAACTATTCGTGAATTGTTTAAATAATGTATTATACTGATGTACAGACACGTAATCAACTCGTAAATTACCAAGATAATGCAGTTCACAGCACACAGACTTGCAAACAACTCATAAATCACCGTAATAATGCATTATACTGAAGTGCAGACACGAAAACAGCTCGTAAATGATCAAAATAACGCATGTAAAATGCTCTGCAGACAAGCTCACAACTCGTAAACTGTCCAAATAATGCATAGCACAGCCTACAGACCTGTTCGAAAAATAATGCATCATACACAAAAACAACTTGTAAAAAAAGGCTCCAACAACTGCATGCACCCACACCACTGTCAGACATTGGTAGATAGACAAATGCATTACACACTAGCTACTGCTCTCGTGCGGCTGCCGACGACAGCCAGCAGGTAAAAGTCACCTCTACAGTTGCAGTTCTTCGAGTGTTATACTGACATCACAGAACTCCAAGGTGCACACGCTGGGCGGCGCGCTCACGCTGGTCGCATACGTGAGATGTCTCTGGGCAGCGTGCCCATGTTTACCTAGCTGACGCAATACCTCTCTACTAGAGGATACTGACGTCACTGTCGATGCTATAGAAATCTTTTCTAATGCTTCCCAGAACAGCACAGGGTGCATTGTTCCTAGCCATCCTAACGTGACATGCGAGCTGCGTCTAGCTGTGAATGTATGCTTACCTGCCCAGTGTCGCTGGCACATTACTGCAAAATGTTCAGCCTGCTATCAACATACATCTCGGAAACATTAAACATTCTCACTACTAAAAGCCTTCATCATATCTGTGCACAATCATGAAAACACCGTTAATCCTAAAAGCATTCCTATTGTTTGGAGAGAGAGCACTGTCTAAGCACAGAATTGGGAAAATCAGAACAATAATGGAAACAGAATTCGAGGCAATATCTTACAGAAGAGAAAAATGGCGGAAATTTTCGAAATCCTACAGCAACTGGTCTGGAGATCTAATGCAACAGTGGTGGATGAGTGATGGCATCCCTACCAGAGATGGATGGTCTGCTTCAACTTGTCTTTGAACTCTTGCTTTTTTCAGAACTTCCTCTAGATACCTCTTCTCCATCTTGTAAATAAGTGTCATGTGACTTGGGCCTCCCATTTGGTACACCATTTGCTAGATGCAAGTCTTTCCATTTGACGCCATTTCAGTGACTTGAGCGTCAATGGGGATGAAATGATGATGATTAGGACAACACAACATCCACTCCCTGAGTGGAGAAAATCTCTGACACAGTCAGGAATCGAACGCTGGCCCTTAGGATTGACATTCTGTCGTGCTGACCACTCAGCTACTGGGGGCAGACCTCCAGCTTGTTTGAACAGTTTGTAGATGCTCCTACATCCTGGCACAAATGATGTCTTGTGAATGAATGGAGTATTAAGACTAGGTTTTATTGAAATTACCTGCTGAATTACTGATACCACCGGAGTGGAAACACTGTCTGCCTTTTATCTTCTTTCTGCAGATGAGACTTTCAGTGGCAAAAACAATTTTGTGCAGATCACCATATTGCACCGACAATTAATCCCTGAAAAGTGGCCTACAGATCGTGAAATATGGAAAGGAGCTAACTCAATTACACTGCTCTCTTAATGAGGATGGGAGATAGAATATTAGAGAGTGAAACTGATCTCCAATACAGCAATATACCATGTACTGTGTCGATATAGTAAACATACAATTTGTATCCTACGCCATACAAAATAGCCCCTTTTACATCATTCGTATAGCTATCTGCCACCAGACACTCACACAAATTCCATGAAGACAGACAGCATAAGGACATGCACTGTAGGTATACTACTCGCTGCCCTAGATATTTCCCACGACGTCGGGCGGTCATCCACTCCTGACATGTGACCAGAGCACCCTCAGTAGACCAAAGTCAGTCTCAGAACTGTTCTACAAATTCAGGGTCGGCTCCCCTTGTCAGAAAAGCGTTACTGCTTCTGGCCACGACTTGCTTGCTTGCTTACTTTTCTACACTCATCTCCAGAATCTTGGATTACAAGAAAATATGTATTTTTCACATGGTTTGCCAGAATATTATACCGTTTATGCCATACTTCTTGATATCAAGCACTTAGCAGTATTGCTGACGCTACATAATTCTGAAGATGTAGACTATAAATTATTTCTCTACAAACCCTAAACTTTAGCGAGGTGGAGCGTGCTGTGAACCATTGAGTAACTAGAAACTTATCCCATCTGCAGAGACATTTACAAGCAGTTTTAGAACACGGAACGAGTGGTTATGTCATGATCGCATGGATAGAAGTGACACAAAAATTCGATAGAATTGCGAAAAATGATGGGAAATAGTATAAATTGAGGGAAAATACGCTGAAATGCAGGTAAATTGAGGAACTAATTGCGTGCCTTCTGCCTGGCGCAGAACAATTCTTGTAAATGGGAACAAGTATGCGACAGCAAGAGGAATCCAAGAAAGCGTTAACATGTAAATGAAGGGAACCAGCGAAACCGTTACTTTTTTCTGTTGAGGCAGCATTCTAATGTATGTCTATTGAGGTAACAGTGATACACGCGAGTTGACTACTGTATTTGACCCTTTTAAGGAAAGCAGAGAACCACCTGCCTCTAAACTTACTTACATCTGCGTTAAAGGATGACATAGTGTGGATGTAGTGGTCGGTTGAAATGAATTTGTAACGAGATGTGATTTAATGGTAAACTGATGATGCCTTCTAGAGAGAGAGAGAGAGAGAGAGAGAGAGAGAGAGAGAGAGAGAGAAAGAGAGAGAGAGAGGGAGAAGTTACTGCAGGTCATTTGACCGTTTTTTCCTGATGTGTCAGGATGCAGCAGTTGTGTGACAGCCTGCGTTCGACTCGTATATAACTGCATGTTCTGTGTGGGTCTTAGAGCAGTGACTAGGTCGGAAACTTAATCGATCTTACATTGTAGCCTGTTTTAAGTGAAGACCCGTGTAGCCTTAGGAATGCATGTGTTTATGTTCCTTCTTACCAATACCCTCCTGGTACTGATCCCACACACTAGAACAATACCTTAAAATTGATAGCGTAGTTGATTTACGTAAAATGCTTCAAACTCCATCTGTCCGGAGTTCCATCATGCATACAAACCACCCATTTCTTGTCCTTTTTAACTGTCTGCTATTCATCACAACACTTTCAAATCTACTACTATACACCGATAAAGGGTGTTAACCTCTTCGACATGGGCACGTCTGGAAAAATCTTGTGCTCTTGAATGGGAGATGACTCGGCAAGCTCCATTCATTCACGAGACGTGGAATGTAGCTGTCTACTTCTGGTCGCCTGCATATTAAATCGGTAACGGCGCTAGGGAGTATTTCAGTCACTAATATTATCCTAAGACTGGGAGAATGCTCTTTGACTCCCGTCCACATAGAGATAGATCGCCGGCCGTAGTGGCCGTGCGGTTAAAGGCGCTGCAGTCTGGAACCGCAAGACCGCTACGGTCGCAGGTTCGAATCCTGCCTCGGGCATGGATGTTTGTGATGTCCTTAGGTTAGTTAGGTTTAACTAGTTCTAAGTTCTAGGGGACTGATGACCTCAGCAGTTGAGTCCCATAGTGCTCAGAGCCATTTGAACCATTAGAGATAGATCGTAAATTAAGCACTATGCTCGATGTGCTAGAAATATGTAGAGTGCTCTCTGGTATACTTTGATGATGTATATGTTTGAGAATTAACAGTGAATGGACGCACGGCTCAGTCATCTACCTACATTCGCAATGATACTCGCAACATAGAGAAGTCTCGGTTTAGAGATTATACAGACATTGGAAAACATGCTGTCGCATCATTCGTCTGTGATGAAATTACTGTAAAATTGCTAAAATTTTTCGCACTAACAACTGTGATCCTTATTATTACAGTACATCGACGGTGTTTTTTCACCCCACACGTCCATGCTGGTTGGCACATAATGATTGATTGTCATCTCTTGTGTGAGATGGAGATAGTCTTGGTGGAGGGGCAACGCCCTCTGGGGATGACTAGCACCAAAACAGTGATCACGTACATGATTGCAATATGAGGAAACAGTCGAAAATGAACGCAGAGCCATCAGCTATTCCGTCACTGTGACAGATGAGTTTTAATGTACAGGTCGTCATTCGGCTTCGGACAGCAGATTGGAAACGCACCACAACGTCGCAAAACTCTTACAGTTTCATTACGTTGTAGCTGTCTTTTATTTACAATCATCCAGTGTGTGTGGTGTGTTGGTGTGTACACTGTGCAACGTCTAGTTTTCTGTGATAAGCAATGGATCAGAATGTGTTAATGTCAGTTTAGAATCTGACACGGACCTCGAAGTCGTGGCGGAAAAACAAAATGCATGGCAGTGTACAAGGCGTGTTAAAGCAGAAAAAACAATGTTTCAAACGACGCAGGGTCACAGGGAGCGTCTCTTGCGACTTATTGTATAGTTTGTGGGACACGGTCATCCTCCTACAGTACAGGCGATGCAACTTTACTCAGGTCTGTGCAATGGACTGCAGCATCCGTATGAAGTTTGGGGGCGCACCACAATGCAGCAACAAAATCCTCATCTTTCTCTCAGTTCCCATACTGTCTTTTAAACTACCTCGTGTTGCAGGAGCAGGCTTCGTTTGGCACTGACCTTTCACATCGTACATTGTTGGCTGAGGTACGACAGATTGTTCCCATTTCCACCAAATGGTCAAAACACGGTCCTGCCGCACCAACTCGGGTCACTTTGTTTCTACACGGGTTGCAGAAAGTGGTGGCTATAGCTCTCTATGACTTCTACTCAGTTCCGTCTTAAACTGGAGCCAGCACATGCATAAAGCTGCAGAAATGGCAGCAGTTGCTAGATACATGGGGACTATCCAAGATTTTACTGTAGCAGATAGGTTCGAGAAAGGTGACTGGTTTCGAGATACGAGAGTGCCAGAAATATGATTCACTAGTGGTTGTAATCATTAATGGACTTCTCCACAGGATCCAAGGCAGGTATGTGGTTGAATGGAAAGACTTGATTCCAAATGCCAGACAGCGTTTCTAGCGGATAGCGTAACACTAGAGATCTGAAAAGCTAGCTGAGACCTGGTACCAAGGAAGGCAGGATTGGGTTGCGATTGCGGACGGGGTCGTTATCAATTACTGTTAGTTAATTTATTTTTCAATCAAGTACACTTTATTTGGAAACAACAACAAATAAAATGTGACAATAAAGTAATAAGTGGAATTATATCTTGAATCCCCCATAAGTTCGAAAGGGAGAAATTAACGGGATAAGCAAAGATCAGGGAAACCGGTGCAGCCTTCAAAACCTCATGACTGGCGGTATTGAAGGCAAAGCTAAGACAAGGGAGACTAGAATCCCACTTACTGGGAGACTTCTGATGAAAGATAATCAGTGCAGATTTAGGATTACGACTGACCCTTTCCGCGAAGGAGCCCTGCGGATAATACGGAGTGGTTGTCACGTGCTTGACACCGAGCCCTGCGGATAATACGGAGTGGTTGTCACGTGCTTGACACCGCTTTGGAAACAGAAGGCCATGAAGGGGGCCGAAAGAAAGACCGGCGCATTATCACTAACGATTTGCTTAGGTGGTCCAAAAACACTAAATACGTTAAATGCGCAATGGTAGTAGCAGCAGTCACCTTACGACTCGGAATAAGCCAGGTAAACCTCTAAAACGCGTCAATAATAAGTGATACCTACCGATGGCCTCCTTTGGTGCGAGGTAAGGGCCCCACAATCAGTATAGAGCTTATCCGTTGGTCAGGATTCGTGCTCAGAACTCAGGAAGCCATGTTGAAGAGCGTTCTTTGGTTTGGCCACATCACAAACTAACACCGAGAAACCATCTCTCTAACGTCTCGGTTAATAGACGGCCAAGTCAGATGCTCCTTAATCTTCTTCAAGGTCTTATAGGTTCCTAAATGCCCGCCAATCAAAGAGTTGTGAAAGTAATAGAAAACCGGGCATACTAGGGTGGCTGGTAGACAGATCTTAATCTCCCTGGCATGTCCCAACCGTTTACACAAAATGCCTTTGCTGATAACGTTTCTTAACGGGTCCCCAAGTGGGGTCCTGATCCTGATGGTCGGCAGCGTCACTAAACAAATGAGGAATACCGCCTAACACAACACAACTAAGATTGCCCTCCTCAGGTTCTTGGGCGCCCTCACTAGCTGGGTGTTCAGTAAACATACGGCTGAGGACGTCCGAGAGTACATTCTCAGTGCCTCTAATGTGTTTAACCTCGAACTGAAACGCCGAAATGCGCACCGCCCACCTCGCGATACGGCCGGTTTTACGCGGTCTGGCTAACACCCAGCTTAAGGTTTGATTGCCAGTCTCTAGCTGAAATTACGTTCGAGATAAAACAGGTACTACTCCAGCGCGAACAAGACGGCCAACGCCTCACATTCGTAAACAGAATATTTGAGCTTAGCGCTGGTTAACCGAGGAGACGCGTATGCTAATGGCTGCCTTGGACCCTCAAACTCGTGGAAGAGGACTGCCGAAATTCCTGCATTAGATGCGTCGGTTTGGACAATACATTTCTTATTAAAATCAGGCACTCCAAGCACCGGAGGATTGGTTATAGCTGCCTTAATGTGCTCAAATCTGCCTCTTGGGCAGGTCCCCATTCAAAAAGCACGCCCTTTCTGCGCACTTCATTTAAAGGAGCCGCCAGCTGAGAAAAATTAGGGACAAAGCACCTAAAATAAGTAGCCATGCCTATAAGCCTGGCAGTCCCACGGTTATCAGTAGGCGGCGGCAGAGCCCTCAATGTCTTAGCCCGCTCCTGGTCATTGCGAATGCTCTCACCTGATACTAGATGACCTAAGGATACCTGCTGCCTGGCTAATGTCACCTTACTGGGTTTTAACAGTCAAACCGGCCCCCTTCGACACAGCAAAAACTTACTGGATATATTCCAAATGCTCTTGAAACGGACGACTATAAATTACCAAATCGTCCAGATAATTATAAACACAGACTAAGTCTCCAAGAATATTATCCAGCAAACGAGTAAGGACGGCTGCGCCAGTAGCCAAACCATAGGGGACTCTGTTAATTCAAACAGATTCCAATCAGTACAACGTAACGTGTTTACATTCTTTTGCTAAGGGAATCTGATAAAAGGCTTGATTCAGATCGAGCACAGTGTACCAATTAGCCCCGGTAAACCAAGTAAAGGAGTTATGAAGATCAGGTAAAGGAACTGATTCTAGTATAACCTTCGTATTTAGGCGACGGTAATTAACAACAGGCCGAAAATCCCGCCCCTGATCCTTAGGGACGAGGAATATAGGGGAGGCATAAGCAGATGTAGGGGGCCTAATAACTCCTTGCTCAAGCATTTTGGAGATCTTTCCCCTTAGTGTCTTCATCTTAGGCGGTGGGAGATGATATGGGGACTGCCTGACTGGAATATGGTTAGATAGGCGAATATGGTAGTCAAGAGCATTAGTAACGCCCAGTCTGTCACAGAGAGGCTCCGGGAACCTCTCCAACAAACCATCTAGTTCTGAGGCCTGCTGGCAAGAAAAATGGGTGAGATCAAATTCACTAACCTTAGTATCAACAGCCAGCATTCCCGCATCTCGTTGCACCTTACGTTTAGCACATTCTTAGAACCCAAATTTCTGTGCAGAAGCGTGCTTAAAGAAAAAGGTGTGCCCAGAATAATCCAAGACAAGATCAGTTTTACCGATAGAATCACACCCCAAAATCAAATCGACCGGCAGCTTCTTAACCAAGGCCAAAGAGAAGGGCTACAAGAAATCGCCAACCGAGATACTCCCTCGGACCCAACCACGCAGAGGTAACACCTGCCCGTTGGCAACACGACATCTCTGCACCGGAGAAGGGACCGACCTATGACTCGCAAGGTTACCAAATTCGAGGAACCATTCCTAACTCAACAATGAAAAGGAGTTACCGGAATCCAAAAGGGCACAAATAGGTTCGCCATCTACTCGAGAACAAATATAAGACGAAGGAGGTCATGATCGAGCAGCAACTTGGGCAATTCCGGGATTAAAGGCTCGATACTGGTGTCGCTGCCCAGCCAGGCGTCATTTATTGACTCTGGGTGTCTGCAGCTGGACCCAAGTACGAACTAAATGCCCTGTCCGACCGCACCTGAAACAACGCCGCGATTCCCTTTTAGCAGACCCGTCTCATATAGATAATTCGGAATTCTTCTCGACAACGCCCGCGGACTGAACCTTAACTTCACGGCATCTATCGTCCGAGAACGGCAACGCGGATATCGCTACAACGGCGGCACTAAGTTCCTCCCAAGTGGAGGGACGACCACGAAAAACAAAGTGTGACTTATCCGCCGCTCGCATCCCCCTCAGGACAATAGAAACTAACTCCTTTTCTGGCAAGTCAACTAACAAGGCCAAACAGGTCGTCCTTACTCTTTCCATATATTGATGTAACTCCGTTTTATCTTGCTGCATCTGCCAGATATACCGACACTCGAGCTGCTTGCGAACTCCCATGGTCAACCTCTCGCGAATTACAAGCTCCCTCAACTGCTGCAAGGAAAACCATTCTGCCATGGCCCTGGATATCAGGGTCCTCAATTCGCCTCTAGTTAAAGGACACAATAGTGACAGAACTACTTGATACGGAACACCAAACGCATCAGCATGTCGCTCAAAGCGAACTAACAACCATAACAACCTTTCAATTTGCTCGAGAGTGTCGACAACTAATTCCGTGATGTCACGAAATAAATGCACGGGGGGATTAGGGAATTTAGCAAACGTTCCGTCTAACCTCTCGGGAAACAAGGGCGTTATTGTTGAGCTCGCTAGCATACCTCCCGGACGATAACAAATCCTGCTCCCCGGGCCTCTTCCCATCAAGTTCTAAGCATGTGACCTTACCTGCAATTTACTAACCAAGGACCCTAATTCAGCTGTTGAATCCTTATCACGATCCTCTAACTTTAATCGCCTTAAATCAGATATCCGTTTGGTCTGATGTATCAACTGCACCCGCACCCTGTCTAACTGACTGCCACTAGTGCCCTATAAGAAACCGATGTTATCCTCAAGACTGCTAACGGCTTTAAACAAGAACTCAATGGCTGCCTTTGTCTCACCCACAACCTCGGGCGTGACGTAAACCGGCTGAAGCACAGCAACACGTAATCGGGCTGCTAAGTCCGGAACACTAACCTCAATAACCTGGCGTCTTATCGCCAGCTCATAAATAATGTGGTCCTTCCCCACCAGGCCGATCCCGGGGCATTACCAAACCGCCATTAGAACTGGCCACCTAAAACAGAACACAATACCAAAGACAAATATCATATAACACAGGCAGAGTTACAGTTCAAACCAACAGTAAATGAAATGGCAATATTACAATCGCTACCACACTCTGCTACCCGTTGAGGTCTAGTACCAAGGAAGGCAGGATTGGATTACGTTTGTGGAGTGGGCCGTAATCAATTACCGTTGGTTAGTTCATTTTTCAATCACGTACACTTTATTCGGAAACAACAACAAAAGGTCACAATAAATTAATAAGTGTTCCACGGCTAAAGACCTTAATTACAAAAAATCAAACTACACTACTGGTCATTAAAATTGCTACACCACGAAGATGACGTGCTACAGACGCGAATTTAACCTACAGGAAGAAGATGCTGTGATATGCAAATGATTAGCTTTTCAGAGCATTCACACAAGGTTGGCGCCGGTGGCGACACCTACAACGTGCTGACATGAGGAAAATTTCCAACCGATTTCTCATACACAAACAGCAGTTGACCCGCGTTTCCTGGTGAAACGTTGTTGTGGTGCCTCGTGTAAGGAGGAGAAGTGTGTACCATTAGGTTTCCGACGTTGATAAAGGTCGGATTGTAGCCTATCGCGATTGCGGTTTATCGTATCGCGACATTGCTGCTCGCGTTGGTCGAGATCCAATGACAGTTAGCAGAATATGGAATCGGTGGGTTCAGGAGGGTAATACGGAACGCCGTGCTGGATCCCAACGGCCTTGTATCATTAGCAGTCGAGATGACAGGCGTCTTATCAGCATGGCTGTAACAAATCGTGCAGCCACGTCTGGTTCCCTGAGTCAACAAATGGGGACGTTTGCAAGACAACAACCATCTGCACGAACAGTTCGACGGCGTTTGCAGCAGCATGGGCTATCAACTCGGAGACCATGGCTGCGGTTACCCTTGACGCTGCATCACAGGCAGGAGCGCCTGCGATGGTGTACTGAGCGACGAACCTGGGTACACGAATGGTAAAACGTCATTTTTTTGGATGAATTCAGGTTCTTTTTACAGCATGATGATGGTCGCATCCGTGTTTGGCGACATCGCGGTGAACGCACATTGGAAGCGCGTATTCGTCATCGCCATACTGGCGTATCACCCGGCGTGATGGTATGGGGTGCCATTGGTTACACGTCTCGGTCTACCCTTCATTCGATCCCTGCGAAACCCTACATTTCAGCAGGGTAATGCACGACCGCATGTTGTAAGTCGTGTACGGGCCTTTCTGGATACAGAAAATGTTCGACTGCTGCCCTGGCCAGCACATTCTCCAGATCTCTCACCAATTGAAAATGTCTGGTCAATGGTGGCCGAGCAACTGGCCCATCACAATACGCCAGTTCCTACTCTCGATTAACTGTAGTATCGTGTTGAAGCTGCATGGGCAGCTGTACCTGTACCCACCATCCAAGCTCTGTTTGACTCAATGCCCAGGCATATCTAGGCCGTTTAGTACGGCCAGATGTGATTGTTCTGGGTACTGATTTCACAGGATCTATGCACCCAAAGTGCGTGAAACTGTAATCACATGCAAGTTCTAGTGTAATATATTTGTCCAATGAATACTCGTTTATCATCTACATTTCTTCTTGGTGTATCAATTTTAATGGCCAGTAGCGTATTTCTCGGCTGATGCCCCCAATAGTGATAATTTAAAACTGTGACATGGCTGAAGGAATAAATTGCTATCTTATGAACCAGTTAAACTTCTTCAACCAGTAATTACAGTTATTAAAATATTTTTTTAAAAG
This sequence comes from Schistocerca americana, assembly GCF_021461395.2. Classification (NCBI taxonomy): domain Eukaryota; kingdom Metazoa; phylum Arthropoda; class Insecta; order Orthoptera; family Acrididae; genus Schistocerca; species Schistocerca americana. Next base: position 524,666,838 of record NC_060125.1, on the reverse strand, counting down.
AACTATCGTCAAAATCTCACTTCTAGAATACAAATGCCTAATTAAGATTTTAAGACAATTAACACTCACGGCTGAAGGCTTTAATGATACAAATTCAACTATTTATCGGCTGAAGTCCCCAATAGTTATAATTGAAAACAGTTTCACTGCCGAAGGCCTGAGTAGAAGTATTTTAACAACCATTTAACTTCTTCAAACTTGAAGCAGCACGGCTCTCTAGTGTACATTTCTTACGACCTCAATTAGCACACCATCTACTAATGTTTGTTATCCTTCCCAATCAACCTTCGCCTATAACCCAGTGGATGTATCGCAGAACCTCTGACACGGCATTGAGATAGAAAGTGTTACTGGAGAAATATCTAGTGGCGGCATGAGGGAGTTGCAAATACCGGCCCTATACCAAGTTAGCCGGCCGATATGGCCGAGCGGTTCTAGGCTCTACAGTCTGGAACCGCCCGACTGCTACGGTCGCAGGTTCGAATCCTGCCTCGGGCATGGATGTGTGTGATGTCCTTAGGTTAGTTAGGTTTAAGTAATTCTAAGTTCTAGGGGGCGGATGACCTCAGCAATTAAGTCCCATAGTGCTCAGAGCCATTTGAACCATTTTTTTAACATGGATACTTGTGTACCCCTGTAGAACCAAGACAGCTTGTGAAAGTAATATGGTCTGTTCTTTAATACCTGGCGGTTGGTAAGGTGATCACATCTCTCTAAGACTCAGTGGTACCACTCGCAAGAAAACAGGACACATGTCCACCCATCGCTGACTTTCTCTCAGTATTATTTCGTATCGTCAGCAATCACTTAGTGGCGAAGTATTACACTTAGCAGTAGTGGATGTGTGATAGTTTCACCATGAGAATCAGGCTTATAATGTATGTATGTGTGTGTGTGTGTGTGTGTGTGTGTGTGTGTGTGTGTTTGTGTGTGTGTGAGTTATGACATGTGCAAAGGAAATGACTAAGTCCAGTCGCAAGGAGGGTATGGATTTGATTTGGAATACTGTGACAGCAAAGGGAAGAGTATGTCAAGTCATAAGAATGGTACTGATATTTCTATTTCCAGAGTCACAGCCGTCAGCAGAGTGTATTCCTGATACTTCGCTCATTGTCGAATGTCGTCGAATTGAGACCACGATCGTAATATTTAATTGTAAGAACAGTGATAAAACATATATGTGGTTGGTTTTCTAGGATGATTCTGCCTACGCGTGCTTGGCGTGCAGCGCTGGTGACCTGTGGTGGGACTGATTCACGTTTCCAGCTAACGGTAGGAGCTGTCTGAACGAAGAGGCCTGTTGGGGTGCAGGAATGTAGCTGACTTAATGGTGTCGTTCTCTAGCCGGTCGAATAGTGAATTAATACTTAGTATGTCTTGTACAGCTTTCGTGATCGCGTGGAAATTTGAGAAGATTCAATATGGACGTGTGTTTGTGCTAGACCATTATTCCCTATCATGTAAATTATCCGGTTGACTGGTTCTGCACATTTCGCGCCTTTATTTAGTTGAGGGAATAACGATCGTGGTGTGTGCATCTTGCAGGTGAAAGACGTATGGAAGATACATTTGCTCGTTCTCTAGACATGAGAAACGCCTTAGTTGACTTGGTAAATTATAGGGACGATTTGGAATAAGTTACATCACCTACATGGGTATTCGTGAGTGGAAATATCAGTTTCTTCTTTTTTTTTTTAGTTTTCACGTAAAGGTATTTACAAAAGGGATAAGTTTCTAGTTACTCAGTGGTTTACAGCACGCTCCACCTCGCTAAAGTTTAGGGTTTGTAGAGAAATAATTTACAGTCTATATGTTGTAAATTATGTTGCGTGAGCGATATTCTTATTTTCTTGATATCGAGAAGTATCGCATAAATGGTATAATACTCTGGCAAACCATGTGACAAATACAAGAGTTCTTGTAATCCAAGTGCCTGGAAATGGGTGTAGAAAAGCAAGAAATCAAGCATGCCAGGGCCGGAAGCAGTAACGCTTTTTTGCTGATAGGAGCCGACCTCGAATGTGTAGACCAGTTCTGAGACTGACTTCGGTCCACTGAGGGTGCTCTGGTCATGCGTCAGGAGTGGATGACCGCCTGACCTCGTAGAAAATATCTAGTGCAGCGTGGGGAATACCTATGGTACATGTGCTTACGCATTCTGTCTTAACGGTATATGTATGAGTGTCTGGCGGCAGATAGCTATATGAATGACGTAAAAGGGGCAATTTTGTATGGCGTAGGATACGAATTGTATGTTTACTGTATAGACACAGTACACGGTGATATTTTGCTGGGTTGGAGACCGGTTTCACGCTATAATATTCAAGCTCCCAACCTCAGTGATAGAGCAGTGTAATTGAGTAAGATTCTTTCCGTATTTGACGATCTGTAGGCTACATTGCAGGATTTTATTGTCGGTGCAATATGGTGATCTGTACAAAATAGTTTTTGCCGCTGAAAGTCTTGTCTGCAGAAAGACAAAAAAAGGGGTCAGTGATTCCACACCGGCAGTATTAATAATTCGGCGGGTAAATTCAATAAAAGCCAATCATAATGCTCCTTCATTCACAAGACATCCTTTGTGCCACGACATAGGAGTGTCTACAAAATGATTTTAAGAAGCAAGGTATCTATGGAAAGTTCCAGGAAAGCAAGTGTTGAAAGACAAGTTGAAACAGATGATCCATCTCTGGTAGGGTTGCCATCAGTCACCTGCCACTGTTGCATTACGACATCTCCGGACCAGTAGCTGTAGGATACCGAAAATTCCCCCCATTTTTATCTTCGGTAAGACAGAGCTTCGAATTAATTGTTCGGATCCCCCCTCCCCCCTGTCTGTGCTTAGACAGTGCTCTCTTTCCTAACAACAGCAATGCTTTCATGATTAACAGTGTTTTCATGAGTGTGCAATCTGGGAAGCATTTTAACAGATTTATATATCATGGCCTGTGACGTCAGTATCCACAGTTAGAGAAGTATTACATCAGCTATGGTAAATATGTGCACGCTGCCCAGAGGCATCTCGCGTATGCGACCGGCATGGGCCTGCCACCTGGCATGCACTCCTTGGAGGTCTGGAACGACAGTGTAACACTCGAAGAACTCTAACTGTAGAGGTGACTTTTGCCTGCTGGCTGTCGTTGGCAGCCGCACGAAAGCAATGACTAGCATGTAATGCGTTTGTCTATCTGGCAGTGGCTCGCTGCAGCGGGGACGCATGCGCACGTTGGAGCCATTTTTTACATGTTGTTTCAGTGTCTGTTGCATTATACGCCATGATATGCACTATTTGGACAGTTTACAAGTAGTGAGAGTATCTGTAGAGGGTTTTGCATGCGTTATTTTGATAATTTACGAGTTGTTTTCGTGTTTGTACTTCAGTGTAATGAATTACTTCCGTGATTTACGAGGAGTTTGCAGGTATGTAGACCATTTACTGTGCTCCCAAGCAGGTCAGGGCGAGTGTTTTGTACCAAATAAATAAACTAATAAATAAACTATGTGAAATCCACCCATAAATAAATTGTTCCAAAATAAATAAAGTATAGTCCTCCCTCTTTCCAACAGCCCAGAACAGGCTTAGTCCCTTTCCCACCATTTTCCCCTCCAGACTTCCAACTTGGGTTATGTCACAGGAGGGACGACGGCTCCCTCTGGCGGCAATACTGTGTAATAGTTCAGTTGGACTCTGGACCTTGTGGTGAACGCACTGGATAGAGGTGCTTCCTCTAATTGTCTAAATAAAGACTGCCTGAAAAAATAAAGACTTACATCCATCCTATCCAGCACAGGCTGAGTCCTTTTCCAGCCAGTTCCTAGGAAGAGGTGGTGGTCGGATGGCTAAGGTTAGAGGAGGTTGCCCAAGTTACCTATTTTCCCACCATTTTCTCAGCTCAGTATTGGTAGCTGTGGTGTGTTGGGTTGTTCTGCTATAATATGAACTTCCCGCCATTTGCTGCGGGAGGGGAGGGGATTATGTTAGTGGAGGTAGCCCAATTGACCTATGCTGCCACCAAAATTTGAACTTCCCACGATGATGTCACTGCAGCATTGTTATAACTATCGCCTCCATCTTGCTTCCTCCATCTTGAATCCGTCATTTTGAATAAATTTGGCAACAACGGAGATTTCTACAGCCGCAGAATAGAAAGGTTACCTCAGTGTTGGCAGACTGTTGTAAATCGTGAAGGAGAATATATTGTTGATGACTAAAGTCTTGTTATGTGTATGTAATATGTTCATTAAACTTATGGATAAAAAGCCATGAAGTTATGCACCAACCCAATACAGACACACCTAATTTCTTTACCTTCATTTCTTTACCTTCTCATCTACAATCGCCTCACATTTGCGCCCAAATCTTTATTTCTTGCTTCTCAAATTGTTAAAAAATTTATTTCAAACACACAGTTTTGAAATATTACACTTAGAGTTTAGCTGAACTTTGAGAGCAGAAAATTTCCGTTGTCTTAGAAAACCTTCCTATCCTGTAGATGTCTACTTCTTATTTCTCCCATTTTATCTAATTTTGATTCCTAAATAACGGCATTTCTTACTTTCTCCAGCTGTAGATCTCCAATTATTCATCTTCATAGTTACTGTTAGCTTTGATAATATTTGGCATAAGACACATCACCGTAGCAGAGGTTTATACACTACTGGCCATTGAAATTGCTACACCAAGAAGAAATGCAGATGATAAACGGGTATTCATTGGACAAATATATTATGCTAGAACTGACATGTGATTACATTTTCACGCAATTTGGGTGCATAGATCCTGAGAAATTAGTACCCAGAACAACCACCTCTGGCCGTAATAACGGCCTTAATACGTCTGGTCAATGGTGGCCGAGCAACTGGCTCGTCACAATACGCCAGTCACTACTCTCGATGAACTGTGTTATCGTGTTGAAGCTGCATGGGCAGCTGTACCTGTACGCGCCATCCAAGCTCTGTTTGACTCAATGTCCAGGTAACAAGGCCGTTATTACGGCCAGAGGTGGTTGTTCTGGGTAGTGATTTCTCAGGATCTATGCATCCAAACTGCGTGAAAATGTAATCAGATGTCAGTTCTAGTATAATATATATTGGTCCAATGAGTACCCGTTTATCATCTGCACTTCTTCTTGGTGTAGCAATTTTAATGGCCAGTAGTATATTTTTGATGTTGTAGCGTATCGATATTGCACTCCTTACTTATCACTGGCGTCTGGAACTTTCGTTGCCTGCCGGCCGTGGTGGTCGAGCGGTTCTAGGCGCTTCAGTTCGGAACCGCGCGACTGCTACTGTCGATGGTTCGAATCCTGCGTCGTGCATGGATGTGTGTGCTGTCCTTAGGTTAGTTAGGTTTAAGTAGTTCTAAGTTCTAGGGGAATGATGACCTAAGATGATAAGTCCCATAGTGCTCAGAGCCATTAAAACCATTTTTTTCGTTGCCGAACACCGTCGTCTTGCTGTATAAGGAAAACAATACCTCAACGATAGTGGCTGCGCGCCGTCTCGTTTGGCTTCAGCACGGATTGGTCGCACACGAGCCGCGTCGCAGATAATCGATACGAATAAATCGATAGACAACACAATTATGAGTTGAAAGTTTTGCGTCGGTTTGAAGGAGAAGAGTGTTTGAGTAAAATAAACAGGAAGACATTGGCTCTGAGCACTATGCGACTCAACTGCTGAGGTCATCAGTCGCCAAGAACTTAGAACTAATTAAACCTAACTAACCTAAGGACAGCACACAACACCCAGCCATCACGAGGCAGAGAAAATCCCTGACCCCGCCGGGAATCGAACCCGGGAACCCGGGCGTGGGAAGCGAGAACGCTACCGCACGACCACGAGATGCGGGCAGGAAGACATTGACGGAGCTTTACAGACGAAAGAACACTGCAGAAAACCGACGGTGCCCCGTGCGCTCCCTTGCGGCGCCCCCGTCCACACAGGTCGAGAGGCCAGACTGCACATGCGGCGAGACAAGTGTGTCGACGTCGCAAGTACACACAAATGTTCTCGATGGCCGATCCCACCTCTCAGCCTGACGTACGCCTCCAGTCGATTGACTCTACAGTGCGAAGCAGCGAGGCGGCGCCCGCGGCTGGGGATCACGTCTGTACACAGTGGTGTGTCAGGTCAGGCGAGTGCAGATGGGGCGGCCTGCACGCCTGTCAACTCGGCTACTGTTTGCTCTCCGGCCAGCCGTCTCGAACGTCCCGCGCAATCAGCCCGAGTGCGGGCCGTTAACGCGTCGTCGGTACAGCCCGCAGGCAAACTGTTCGACTGCACACAGAGCTCCCTGCTAGTCACAGGCGCTGCTAACACCAAGTAACGCGGCATCACTCACACGGCGCCACAGTGACGGCTGCGCCTGAGATGTAATGCGTAACGTTGAACGGTGGGGCCGGCCGGAGTGGCCGTGCGGTTCTGGTCGCTACAGTCTGGAGCCGAGCGACCGCTACGGTCGCAGGTTCGAATCCTGTCTCGGGCATGGATGTGTGTGATGTCCTTAGGTTAGTTAGGTTTAATTAATTCAAACAAGGGAACCTCCCCATCGCACCCCCCTCAGATTTAGTTATAAGTTGGCACAGTGGATAGGCCTTGAAAAACTGAACACAGTGAAAGGTGGCTACACTGAGCCACAGCGCCAGAGATTGCGCCAAAGAGTATTATTCAGCCACCTCCACTGGCAGTGCTTGGGGAGGACTCGTAGTAGTCAGTGCTTGCTGAGATGTCGTGGTGAGGAGTGCTTGTCGAGATGTGGCGGTGGAGAGTTCTTGTCGAGATGTGGTAGTAGAGAGTTGGTGTGGAGATATATTGTAATGATTAGAGTGATTTTCGTCAATATATGAAGGTAAAAGAAAAAAAAAATTCCTTTTCTTTTTATTATCTCAATGTCTTAAATAATGCAGCATTACAGGTTCAGTCAACAAAGCATCTGGCTTGTGTTCTTATATTAGAGTGTAATTCTGCTTTCTTTACGCAATTATAGTATTTTTATTTTTTAATTACTTCAGTATAAATGATTTTTAAAATTTCTTGTCTTAGTGAAGAAGAACCGTGCCAGATGTGTACGTTGAATCACACTTCCACACACAGAATAGCTACACTTGTGATTTGTTGGCTTCGTAGGTTTTATAGTTGCTGGGGACTTAATTAATTAATTAATTGTATTAATGGAAATTTTCACTTCATTCCTTGTTGTTGTTCTAAGCAGTCAGATTGCGTAATAATACTAGTCAGGGCCAACCGTTTACGAAACAGCGTAATCGGACCTACAGCCACCAAAATTAAAAATTATTTTCAAACATAATAATTAAGCCCCCATGCAACAGGTCAATCGAGAAACAGGAAGAAGTTATGTGGAACTATGAAAAAAGTAAGCAAAATATACAAACTGAGTAGTCCATGTGCAAGATAGGCAACATCAAGGATAGCTTGAGGTCAGGAGCGCCGTGGTCCCGTGGTTAGCGTGAGCAGCTGCGGGATGAGAGGTCCTTGGTTCGAGTCTTTCCCTCGAGTGAAAAGTTTTCTTTCTTTGTTTTCGCAAAGTTATGTTCTGTCCGTTCGTTCATTTACGCCCCTGTTCACTGTAATAAGTTTAGTGTCTGTGTTTTGCGACCGCACCGCAAAACCGTGCGATTAGTTGACGAAAGAATGTGCCTCTCCAATGGGAGCCGAAAACATTTGATCGCAAGGTCATAGGTCAACCGATTCCTCCACAGGAAAACACGTCTGATATATTGTATACGACACTGGTGACAGCATGTGCGTCACATGACCCACCTAACTTGTACACTTGGTGAATGGGTAAAAAGAGTCTTCCACCTTGCCCGATTTAGGTTTTCTGGTGTATGTGATAATCACTCCCAAGATAGTGATCGCATCAGACGGACGGACGGACAGAGAATAATTGTCTGAAAATAAAAAATTAAACTTTTCACTCGAGGGTAGACTTGAACCAAGAACCTTTGGTTCCAGAGCTGCTCACGCTATCCACGGGACCACGGTGCTGCTGAGTTCTCAGGCTCCTTCTTGTTGCATATGTTGCCCATGGACTACTCAGTTTGTATATTTTGCTAATTTTTTTCATAGTTCCACAGAACTTCTTCGTGTTTTCTCGATTGATCTGTGTTCAGTTTTTCAAGGCCTATCCCTGTGCCAACTTATAACTAAATCTGAGGGGGGTGCGATGGGGAGGTTCCCTTGTAAGTTCTAGGCGACTGATGACCTCAGAAGTCGTATAGTGCTCAGAGCCATTTGAACCATTTTTGAACGGTGGGTGTAGAAGGTTTCTGACAGACCTTAGGACTTGTTATAAGCGGTATTCGCAGGCAAAAACAAATATTATTTTTATTCGTTCGTACATTGCAGGAGCTTACAGCAATATACATTATTCATGTTTTAAAAGTAAAGTATATCCACTAAGGATAGTTACAGTGGAGATCTGAAAGCTAGCGAGCAATCGCTATAAATGGAAGAATGTTCTTCCTTCAGTAAAAACTTCGAGTTCATGGAGTTAGACTCTGCATCGCTTTGATGTCAACGCCCAGTGATTTGAATGCATAGCCGCGCGGGATCAGCCGAGCGGTCTCAGACGCTGCAATCATAAACTGTACAGCTGGTCCCGGCGGAGGTTCGAGACCTCCCTCGGGCATGGGTGTGTGTGCTTGTGCTTAGGATAATTTAGGTTAAGTAGTGTGTAAGCTTAGGGACTGATGACCTTAGCAGTCAAGTCCCATAAGATTTCACACACATTTGAACATTTGAATGCATAGGTGCCTTGCTAATAGTAGTCTGGCGTAGCCAGCATGTCAACCACATATCTACTGTCCGTAGAGTCCACGACCGCCTTCTCTGTTTATTTGCAATATATTTCCTCACTGCTTCTCATTTACTATCCACCATCTGCCATCGCTACATCAATTACTTTTGTTGCAGTTACATTCCGAGTTTATTATTATTTTGGAAGCGTTCCCTCTTCTGTCGTAGGATTACAAAAAAGATGAAGTTTACAACGTGTAATGGTTCTTTATTTGCGAAACCATTACTATCCGCCAACACAATTTTTCGATACCGTAGATTAATGACAATTTTTCTACGTAATGTCTCATATTTTTCACTCTATTCAAATTTGGTTTCATTTTTATATGTAGGTACGTTGATATTTTGAGATGTTGAAATCGGTATAATATCTAGTGTGAATATCTTTGTACTTATCGTTATCTTTGATGCTGGCTTGTGACTTTTAGCGCGGAAGCGTACAGAGTGGTCAAGTTTGTGTGTTGAATAATATGAACAGTCTTGACTTTGTGTTGGAAATGAAAAGATGAGTCTGAGTTGTGGACAATGAAAAATGTTGTGAGTTTTATTAAGTGCAGTAACGGCTGCGAAATTGTATGATGAAGTAATGTTCTGAAAATGCGAAAGTATAAAAAGTTTAATAAATGTGAATTTCTGTGAAAAGTGAGTGTGAAGAATTATTTCCAAATGACCATTGTTTAAAATAGTATGAAGCACATTGCAATGAAAAACATAAATCATCAAATTAATCCTGAAAGATTGTCTTCGTAAGTTCTTCAAGCCGGCGTAATTAACATCCGCGTGCCTTTCGCACCAACAGCGATAGTCGTGCTACCTAGACAACATTTTTAATTACGAGCCAAAGCCAGAGCGAGATCATTGTTGGATTGCAAATACAAAATAAGTAATATTATTACTAAGTTTTTTCAGTGTCTGTAATCAATTGATGTAGCAGTACCTGCCATATTAAAGACCTTTTAGTTGCTGAATAAGAAGATCATACTTTGATTGCGCGACGTAATAATTTTTGAACTAATTAACTGTTAGTGGAGGTATTGTCATAAACGTCACCTAGTAAGGCTGCAGGAAGTTTCTGCCATCTTGGCAGCAACACCCTTGGCTTACCTTTGTAACCAATCGGTGAGTCAAAGTGTGTTTAATAATAAATGAAAAGCGCCAGTTTGCTTTTGTTCAACAGTATTACTTTTGTTGTGTTAACCGGTTTTCGACTTACAAGGCTATCTTCAGACAATGTCTACCCACACCATGACAGCTGGCGACCAAACCGACCGTGTTCGACAGTGCTCCTGGGTACACTACATACCCTCATATGTCGGAAGGTGGCGACATGTAATGCACCAAAGTACGAACAGTAACGATATTAGGTGTCCAAAAGACTTTGTTCACACGCCAGGTGTCTGGAGCACTTTATTAACATCACGTACCGAGGTCATTGACCTAGTGACGTCATCGGTCTAAACAGTGACACCGTCACTCTCATCAGTGATTTCATCATACCTATCATTGGGAAGCCGCGCCGCCTTTTCCCTTCCCCCTCTCCTATCTCCAACCAATCATAGCACAGTATTAAAGTGAAACAGCGAATGAGCCGGCCGGAGTGGCCGAGCGGTTCTAGGCGCTTCAGTCTGGAACCGCGTGACCGCTACGGTCGCAGGTTCGAATCCTGCCTCGGGCATGGATGTGTGTGATGTCCTTAGGTTAGTTAGGTTTAAGAAGTTCTAAGTTCTAGGGTACTGATGACCTCAGATGTTAAGTCCCATAGTGCTCAGAGCCATTTGAACCTTTTTTTTTTTTGAAACAGCGAATGAAAAAAAAAGTGTGTTAGGGCTAAATTTAAAACTCTCTTGTCTTTCCAACCAATGTAAGCGTAATATTTAAATTATGTATAAAATGGTGTCAAATCACATTATTTCCGAACGAGATTTTACGTAAGCATCATACCTCTCTCCTTCTCTAAGTGTTCCAACCTCTCACCATATGAAGGTATGTCCAGAATCACTACTCAGACTGAACTTGCTCTCATCCGAGAAGAGCACTTGACCGCCATCTTGTTGGTCTAATTACTACGCTCTTGGGACTATCAATAACGGTGCCTCCGATGCGGAAATGTCAACGAAATACAACATATCTACTGGCTGTCGGGTGTCACCCCAACGGAGTCGTCGTGCGAAGCGTCAGATTCCGTGCCTCGTAGTTCTGTCAAATGTGGTTCCAGTTAGACTCGCCGTTTGACACGGGCCGCTTCTTGCCCGTTGCACAACGCACCAGTCACTTGCTGCTGTAGCTGACCATGGTCCACCACATCCTCTCCTTCGGACAGCAGTGCCTGTGGTTGACAACACTCCTCATGTCTATGAAACAGTGGAGTGAGCAACACCAAACTACTGGGATTCCCTCGTCACACTTCATGTTCCTTTCAGTTTCCGATGGTTCTTGTCCGTGTGACGTTTCCTTCGTGCCCCATCGTGATGAAGAGCACGACCAGTGTGCACCGTATCTTCTCACCGATTAATGCACGCTGACTTTCCCCGCAGATTCAGTCGCCTTCTGCTACGGGGCCAGCCCCATTTGGCGCTACGGTGTCGTTAACTTCACTTCCTGTCCATGACTGGGAGGCCTCTGACAACATGCTCCCACACTTTCATTCATTTCCACCGAGTTTTTGTATATCGAAAAATATCCGTGTCAGACACAGAATGATGGAACAGGCTTGCAGTTGGTTTACAGCCGCAGCTTCCCTCATACTTACTTGAAAAAATGCAGGAACCTCAGCCACATTTTTCTTCTGTTTTCTGTACACCTTATAGTTACTCATAACGTCAAGTTAAAGTTCTGTCGCACATGCCAGAACTACTTCTTAAGTCAATTGTAGTTGACTTCACATTGCTGCCCTCAAAACTAGATACATGCCACTCTTTGTTTAAAAACTTGCGTATTATTCTATACATCTAGGGCAATGAGTCATGCTAGGTCTTTCTTTTTTTGAGGTGTAAAATTATTATACTACCGGTTAATATGAATATTTATGTACTTAGTCGAGTAGTGACTGACAAAGACAGAGTGATAAATAAATTAGACTGAATGCTATTAAAGTCATATGGCATGGCTTTTTTCCATCACACGTTTAGACACAGTACATAGGTTGTCCCAATGGACTAAGATTTTAGAATGAATACAGAAAGAAGTAAATTATTTATATTATACCGAGGGAATTAATTGTCAAATTGGAAATGAGAACAGAAAATTATGGTCTTTTATTTATTATCGTTATTATTTTATTGCTAGGACTACAGTTGATGTGACGGTTCCATAAAGAATTTATGGAAATTTCTTAGAAACAATTGTCCGCAGCTCGTGGTCGTGCGGTAGCGTTCTCGCTTCCCGCGCCCGGGTTCCCGGGTTCGATTCCCAGCAGGGTCAGGGATTTTCTATGCCTCGTGATGACTGGGTGTTGTGTGATGTCCTTAGGTTAGTTAGGTTTAAGTAGTTCTAAGTTCAAGGGGACTGATGACCATAGATGTTAAGTCCCATAGTGCTCAGAGCCATTTGAACCATTAGAAACAATTTGTTGTGAACTGATAATTTAGGGCGTCATTTGGGATGGGCAATTGTGGGGATAAATTTCTGTTTTTCGAGTAGTTTTGCTTTCTTGCCTTTGCTGATCAGTTACAATACTGTAGGTCGTGTGCTACGTCCGTCACTAGATGTTCGTCTTTGTAAACCTGTAAGGGAAGGTGGAATTGTTCAAACTGTTTAAACGAACAGCCTATGTGCGCAGGAGCATGCACTGCAACTTCCAACTGTTTGCCCTTTGTATGCCTTCGGATATTAAACGCATCTAAGCTTGTGCGTCTCTGATCGATTGTGCGATTGTGTGGCTTGCTGTTGTCTTTAGTATTAAGCATAGCTTTGTCCGCTGCTTCATTTTTTTTTTTTTTTTTTTTTTTTTTTTTAGAAACTTGTTCTGATATTTGTTCATGGGAAAAATTTGGCTGTTTTACACGAAGGTTTTTCCTAAATACTGTAGCAGCCCTATGACGAAGGTGGGGTTGAGAAGTGGGTGGTGGTGGTGGTGGGGGTTAGTGTTTAACGTCCCGTCGACAACGAGGTCATTAGAGACGGAGCGCAAGCTCGGGTTGGGGAAGGATTGGGAAGGAAATCGGCCGTGCCCTTTCAAAGGAACCATCCCGGCATTTGCCTGAAACGATTTAGGGAAATCACGGAAAACCTAAATCAGGATGGCCGGGGACGGGATTGAACCGTCGTCCTCCCGAATGCGAGTCCAGTGTGCTAACCACTGCGCCACCTCGTTCGGTTTGAGAAGTGGGATAGTGGGCCCCTCTGACAGAGCGGTGGTTGAGAACACACGTTATTGCTTTTGATTACAAATTTTCTCCGTTGTCAGTATGAAGCAGCCGCAACCCCCACGGTCGCAGCAGGATGCAACGGCCAGTGGCCAGCTGGTCCCAACCCCACATGAACGACACACTTGTCGGCGTCAAGCAGTGCCGATAACGGACTTGGGAAGCGAGCCAGCGGCCAGTGAGTAGGCCAAGGATCTGACGCCAGCGGTGCGCTCCTTCTTCTTACTCAGTCTGCCTCTCATGTCGAATGCCTGGACCCGCGTGGATCGGGGCTTCCGCAGAGTCGAGGGATGACTGCTGTGAGTGGGGCACGACCCACGGCCTCCCGGTACGGGTCTGGGAGCTGCTGGCGAAGGTGGCAGGTCCACTGCGCTGTGGGCTGAGTCCCTCAGGGTGGACTTGAGGCAAGGCGCTGCTTCTCCGCCCTGGCCATGAACCAGTGGCTGCAGCCAGCGGCGCTCGGTCGTCTCTACGATTTTTACCCTCCACGCTGCCCTCCAATACTAAACTGGTGATCCCTTGATGCCTCAAAACATGTCCTACCAACCGATCCCTTCTTCTAGTCAAGTTGTGCCACAAATTTCTCTTCTCCCCAATTCTGTTCAATACCTCCTCATTAGTTATGTGATCTACCCATCTAATCTTCAGCATTCTTCTGTAGAACCAATTTCGAAAGCTTCTATTAATTTCTTGTCCCAACTATTTATCGTCCATGTTTCACTTCCATACATGGCTACACTCCATACAAATACTTTCAGAAACGACTTCCTGACACTTAAATCTGTACGCGATGTTAACAAACTTCTCTTCTTCAGAAACGCTTTCCTTGCCATTGCCAGTCTACATTTTATATCCTCTCTACTTCGACCATGATTAGTTACTTTGCTCCCCAAATAGCGAAACTGATTTACTATTTTAAGCGTCTCATTTCAGAATCTAATTCCCTCAGCAGCACCCGATTTAATTCGACTACATTCCATTACCCTCGTTTTGCTTTTGTTGATATTCATCTTATATCCTCCTTTCAAGACACTGTCCATTCCGTTCAACTGCTCTTCCAGGTCCTTTGCTGTCTCTGACATAATTACAGTGCATCAGGAAACCTCAAAGGTTTTATTTCTTCTCCATCAATTTTGAAGGGTAAAAATCGTAGAGGAAGACAGGAGATGAATGCACTAAACAGATTCAGAAGGATGTAGGTTGCGACAGTTACTCGGAGATGAAGAGGCTGGCACAGGAGAGAGTAGAACGGAGAGCTGCATCAAACCAGTATTTCGACTGAAGACCACAAGAACAGAAACAACAATGCGAAAAAAGTAATTAATGCATTGAATGTTTGGTTTCCATTGGTCGACTATCAGATTATTTCGTCTTCAGAGGTAGCATACCAGTTTAATAACAATAGCCTGGTCTCAGTTTCTTACGATGAAAAATGGGTGCCACTCCTTATTCAGAGTGCAGCCATGTAACTAATAAGCTCTTCTTTTAATGAAACATTAAATTGCAGCCTTTTTTCAGTCCCTTCGTTGCCTGTCTGAACAACTTACCTGCGTTTAACGATAACTAGTGATCAACTGGAGTTTCCGAATTTCTCCCAAACAGACTGAGATATCACAACTAACTCACACAGAATAAGATTAAATGTCATTGTAACACCGAGTTTGACAGTGAAATGAGCTTAAGAGTTGCATCAAAATGTTAAAGAATTATTAAATGAAGTTTTTCATTTCATTTACATTTGATTTGTTTATTTGCTACCTTTTGTGTAAAACAACTATTCATGAAACTTGCGCAACTTTTAAAATGTTTGTCTCACAGCTTTTTCCAGCACAAAAACTGACGTTTCTTTAATTTTTGGTCTGTGTATAAAAAGATAAAAAACGAAGTGAGAAGAGGGACTATGGTCGCCGGGAAATGTTTGTCCGCGCGTGGCAAACCCCTCGAACCCCCCACACCCACTCAAAGATCCCGTTTTCCCTCTCTGGAGGAAACTTTTAAGCTCTGGGAAGCTGGATTCTGTTTTCAGCTCTTTTATAATTTCCCCTGAGGCTCGGCTTGGTTGTTGATCCATTTTAAGCTTCAGAGCCGCCTGTTTGCAAGCAGCCTTCCGGTAAGTTCTTTCTCTGTTCGTTTTACATGCAGCCAGCTACCTCTGATACAATTTTGCAAATAAGTAGAACTGTACGCACGTTTCTTTACTTTGTGTTCTTTAACTGCATAACTGTTATGTCTCTTTTCTTTGTACGTAGTGAGCGGCAGAATGACTGAACGCCGTGCTAGCGTATTTCATCATGACATTTGATGAATCATTACCCAGGGCCTGAAAATTAACAAACTACAACCGAAACCAACTTACGTATCTCATTCTGCCAGAACGTGAGCGACAGTTCAATGGAGAACACTGCAAATACACTACTGGCCATTAAAATTGCTACACCACGAAGATGACGTGCTACAGAAGCGAAATTTAACCGTCAGGAAGAAGATGCTGTGATATGCAAATTATTAGCTTTTCAGACCATTCACACAAGGTTGGCGCCGGTGGCGACACTTACAATGTGCTGACATGAGGAAAGTTTCCAACCGATTTCTCATGCACAAAAAGCAGTTGACCAGCATGGCCTAGTGAAACGTTGTTACGATGCCTCGTGTAAGGAGGAGAAATGCGAACCATCACGTTTCAGACTTTTACAAAGGTCGGATTGTAGCCTATCGCGATTGCGGTTTATCGTATCGCGACATTGTCGCTCACATTGGTCGAGATCCAATGACTGTCAGCAGAATATGGAGTCGATGGGTTCAGGAGGGTAATATGGTACGCCGTGCTGGATCCCAACGGCCTCGTATCACTAGCAGTCGAGATGACAGGCATCTTATCCGCATGGCTGTAACGGATCGTGCAGCCACGACGCGATCCCTGAGTCAACACATGGGGACGTTTGCAAGACAACAACCATCTGCACGAACAGTTTGACGACGTTTGTAGCAGCATGGACTATCAGCTCGGAGACCATGGTTGCGGCTACCCTCGACGCTGCATCACAGACAGGAGCGCCTGCGATGGTGTACTCAACGACGAACCTGGGTGCACGAGTGGCAATACGTCATTGTTTCGGATGAATCCAGGTTCTTTTTACAGCATCATGATGGTCTCATCCGCGTTTGGTGACATCGTGGT
This sequence comes from Schistocerca americana, assembly GCF_021461395.2. Lineage (NCBI taxonomy): Eukaryota > Metazoa > Arthropoda > Insecta > Orthoptera > Acrididae > Schistocerca > Schistocerca americana. The sequence continues at coordinate 524,650,476 of NC_060125.1, read as the reverse complement.
GAACGCACATTGGAAGCGTGTATTCGTCATCGCCATTGTGGCGTATCACCAAGCGTGATGGTATAGGGTGCCATTGGTAAACGTCTCGGTCACCTCTTGTTCGCATTGACGGCACTTTGAACAGTGGACGTTACATTTCAGATGTGTTACGACCCGTGGCTCTACCCTTCATTCGATCCCTGCGAATCCCTTCATTTCAGTAGGATAATGCACGACCGTATGTTGCAGGTCCTGTACGGGCCTTTCTGGATAGAGAAATGTTCGATTGCATCCCTGGCCAGCAAGCCGGGTGATACGCCAGTATGGCGATGACGAATACACGCTTCCAATGTGCGTTCACCGAGATGTCGCCAAACACGGATGCGACCATCATGATGCTGTAAACAGAACCTGGATTCATCCGAAAAAATGACGTTTTGCCATTCGTGCAGCCAGGTTCGTCGTTGAGTATACCATCGTAGGCGCTCCTGTCTGTGATGCAGCGTCAAGGGTAGCCGCAGCCATGGTCTCCGAGCTGATAGCCCGTGCTGCTGCAAACGTCGTCGAACTGTTCGTGCAGATGGTTGTTGTCTTGCAAACGTCCCCATCTGTTAGGGATCGAGACGTGGCTGCACGATCCGTTACAGCCATGCGGATAAAATGCCAGTCATATAGACTGCTACTGATACGAGGCCGTTGAGATCCAGCACGGCTTTCAGTATTACCCTCCTGAACCTACCGATTCCATATTGTGCTAACAGTCATTGAATCTGGACCAACGCGAGCAGCAATGTCGCGATACGATAAACCGCAATCGCGATAGGCTACAATCCGACCTTTACCAAAGTCGGAAACGTGATGGTTCGCATTTGTCCTCCTTACACGAGGCATCACAACAACGTTTCACCAGGTAACGCTGGTCAACTGCTGTTTGTGTATGAGAAATCGTTTGGAAACTTTCCTCATGTCAGCAAGTTGTAGGTGTCGCCACCAGCGTCAACCTTATGTGAACGCTCTGAAAAGCTAATTTTTTGCATATCACTGCATCTTCTTCCTGTCGGTTAAATTTCGCGTCTGTAGCACGTCATCTTCGTGGTGTAGCAATTTTAATGGCCAGTAGTGTAGCTGTACTCCTAACATCCCCTCAATAGAATTTTTTCTAAAAACGCGAGGAAAAAGTTTATTGAAAACGCGAAGAAAAATAAAACAGAAATTTCACTGAAATTTTGGCCCAGCAATCAAATCCCCGCAAAAACAAATAACCAATTAACAACCCAGAAATGATTCGCCTCCTGCATTATTATTCTGTAACAGGACACAAATATCATTTACACTTCACATTTTATCGTCCCCCACACTTACAATTACAGTCTTTTTATTTTTGGTTTATGTATGTGAAAAGCAGATAATGAACATACGTGGACATAAAATTTGTTAATAACTAGATTAAGTAGCATAAAAATATCAAAATTCCTTTTTACATATGTGCACGAAACTAGTGCCAGCAAGATACTTAATGCAGCCCATTTAAATCAGCGTGATGTACGTCTTAATCATTAACTTTTCCCAAAAGAAGGATCATGTTTTTCTGCTGTTGAAGCATCTTCATATAAATCTACAGGCTGCGAGGAAAGAAACAGTGTCATAAACAAAAACATCACATCTTGAACAACTCTAAATATTGTATATTTTTATCTTATTTATTTATTTTCTAATTCAACGTCAGTGTCAGTGTCTTCTGACGCAACGATGAATGACTTTCTACCTCCTCCAGACATATTTCCGTAAATTGAGAAATTATGATACCTCAACTGTCCTTTGTATTCAAAAATTGATCAGCCTATACAAAAGGAATATTATTGTACATGCAGCTGCTTCTAAGTACATACAACAAATAAGAAGATGGAAACTTTCATTAAACTGGAATCTAATGAGTTAGCTACTGATTACGTTGGATCATACAGTGTTTACAACCGCACGTACAGGAGATTATTTCTCATGTGATAAACGGAGGAAAACAGGAATGTACACAGCTATGAGAACAACATCACATCAAATTCAAGCATATTAATTATCATGCGATGGTTTGTTCTTGTGTGCGTAATGTAAAACGAGCGAAGTATGTGGTAGGGAAAAGTTGAAAACAGACTTTTAGCACAAAGAAATACTAGTCGACATCACATGGAACAACACATGTGTAATTCAGGCATTAACGTTCCACCCAACGCTTTCAGCAATGTACACACTCATTGACAGGTGGACATGAAAGCTGATTTTGACGTTTCTGCCCTGCTGAGGATTCCATGCGAGCGCAATGGGCACCAACTACTGCATAACAGCCGGCGGCGCTGCTGAAGATCGCCGATTATTGCGTCATGGCAACAGAGCGCTGCTTGTGAAGGGGTCTGATTGGCGAAAGGATGTTCTAAGGACGCGCGGCGGAAGGTGGAGTGGAGAAATGGGTAGCTCTGCTGCATCGTTGGCTCTCGATACGTGCAGCAGGAGTCGTGGGTCGGGGTGGGGTGGGGGTGGTGCTGGACACCGACTCCACACTCTCTCCTACATGGCCAGCCACGAAACGAGCATGTCACAATCAGCACTGCTCATTGGCTTTACGCCTGACAGTAATCAAAACACTGTGCAGCATGTAACACTCCTACTTTCTATTCCTCTACTTGTAAGTATTGCAACTAAAAACTGGCAAATTGAGAGAATATAACAGTCAACACTGGCGGTAGCCTGGCACGTATAGCATATTTTAACACGAACAGTAGATAATGACTAAATAAATTACTCATATTACCCTCCATTCAGAGGCTGTTGCACGCAGCGGCCGTTATTTTGATTTGTAAATAATAGATTTCAGCTATCAGTCGTTCTTTGGAATTTTTTTATTGACAGATCTAGATTTCAGCTAGAAACTAGTCATTGTCAATGCTAAGAATGCAACAGGTACATAGTTAGATGGTGTCATAAAAAAGTTGCAATTAATGGCTTAAGTCATGTGGTTTATATATTACATACCACTATCCTTTTTTGTTGTTGGTCAATGCATGTAATGCCTGTTGGTCTGTCTTTGTACACAGTTCATTGAATACTAATGTTTGCGGAAGGTGCGCTGTGTGGAGAACACGTCGGTTGGTTATATGGCGCCATCTATGTGAACTACATATAAACCTCAATGGAAGTAAACCGCTGCCCACGCCCGGGTTCCCGGGTTCGATTCCCGGCGGGGTCAGGGATTTTCTCTGCCTCGTGATGACTGGGTGTTGTGTGATGTCCTTAGGTTAGTTAGGTTTACGTAGTTCTAAGTTCTAGGGCACTGATGACCATAGATGTTAAGTCCCGTAGTGCTCAGAGCCACTTTTGGAAGTAAACCACTTCGAATTTAATTACATAAAGTGGAACATAAGGAAAATTGTTACGTTGTCATCCGACTTATTTCATATTTATCGTCAAGTATAAAATTTACATGTTCACTCCTTGTGAGTCCGTTATTATTATTAAAACATTTAAATTACGCCAGGTTGGTAAAACTTTTTTTAAAACATTTTTTAAACATTATTTTTAAAATTATAAAACACTTGAAGACACGTGCTGTATACATACAATAGATGCATACAGCACGTGTCCTAAAGTGCTTTATAAGTTAAAAAAAAAGTTTTGTCCACCTGACGTAATTTAAATATTTTAATAATAATAACTGACTCACAAGGAGTGAACATGGAAATTTTATACTTGACGATAAACATGAAATAAGTCGGACGACAATGTATGAATTTTCCTTATGTTTCACTTTAAGTAATTAAATTCGAAGTGGTTTACTTCCATTGAGGTTTATATGTAGTTCACATAGATGGCGCCTTATAACCAACCGACGTGTTCTCTACACAGCGCGCCTTCCATAAACATTAGTATTCAATGAACTGTGTACAAAGCCAGACCAACAGGCATTACATGCATTGGCCAACAACAATAAAAAAGGATAGTGGTATGTAATATGTAAACCTTATTAGTTAAGCCATTAATTACAACTTTTTTATGAGATCTAACTATGTACCTGTTGTATTCTTAGCACTGAGATTGGCTAGTTTGTAGGTGAAATCTAGAAAAAAATTCCAAAGGACGACTGATAGCTGAAATCTATTATTTACAAATCAAATAAATCACAGTTTATAAATATTTGGCAGTTCTTTTCTGTGTGAATGCCGCTCAGTCTTTTGCAGCCATACAACAAGCGCAAGCATAGTTGGCGATCTTTTCTCTCTCTCTTCTTTCTTCTCCTCTTCCACTGTACAATATTTAAGTCCTTGTAAACGTTCAAACGACAGTATGCTGCTTCAGCTCTACCCCTTATGTTTGGCTTCAGATCACGCATACTCATCTGACCTTCACTTTTCGCTGCTAATGCGTACCATTTCTTTCTGTGTCTCCGTTCATGAGTCAGCTAGCCAAATTTGTCTCACGCTTCTTCGCATTTGGAGTGGCCGAGCGGTTCTAGGCCCCTACAGTCTGGAACCGCGCGACCGCTACGGTCGCAGGTTCGAATCCTGCCTCGGGCACGGATGTGAGTGATGTCCTTAGGTTAGTTAGTTTTCAGTAGTTCTAAGTTCTAGGGGACTGATGACCTCAGATGTTAAGTCCCATAGTGCTCAGAGCCATTTGAACCATTTGTTGATGTTTCGGAATTAATTAGTTGAAGTTTTATAAGCTTGTGATCTTTTGGTCGTGGAGACAATTCCACGTGGCATATTCCGTGTTCTTGATGGAATACTTCAGCGAGCACTTCTGACATAGAAGCCCACTGAAACGACCGAATCTTCACCTCGCTAATAGTGGTAGGTCAGAGATGGTTAGATCGAAAAAATTAATCGGGACGGACTTGCAGGAATTCTGGCTGCTTTTACGTCTGAAATATGTTGGATAACCAATGAACTTGGAATGACAAGAGTATTACCATAGTAAATACGGACTTCATAGCCATTTCATGTATTTCCTTATGAATAAAAAAGATGTTCTGTTTCGTGCGGACTTCTGTCGCACCTGCTCTACAGTTTTATTACTGAGCTATGCAGAAGACAACGAATTTGGCACAATAGCTATTGCTTCGCCCTGCGCAGAATGTTATTTTCCTCATCCATACGTCAAAATACTGGTTCCTTTCTATTTCAAAAATGGTTCAAATGGCTCTGAGCACTATGGGACTTAACATCTTAGGTCATCAGTCCCCTAGAACTTAGAACTACTTAAACCTAACTAACCTAAGGACATCACACAACACCCAGCCATCACGAGGCAGAGAAAATCCCTGACCCCGCCGGGAATTGAACCCGGGAACCCGGGCGTGGGAAGCGAGAACGCTACCGCACGACCACGAGATGCGGGCTTTCTATTTCCTTTTCCAAAAATTCTGTGTACATTTGGCCATATCTCTGGTACTATGGATCACTGCAAATAAAATTTAAACTCTTATATTTCATGTTATTAAACCAGTATTTAGCAAAGAGCATGTTCTAACACTTTTCGTACTACAAAATTTCTTCTTCTTGCTTCCCAAACAACATACCTTCAAGGTTCTTCTCACGAGCTGTGGAACTCTGATATTTATCTTTGAAATCTTGGTTTTCTTTCGTAATAGTCTGCTCCAGTTCCTCTGTGATGCTTATCTTCGTATCCTCTTCTTGAATATTCAGTTTCAAAGTACATTCCTTATCCACTAACAATAAATCTGAATCCATACTGAGAGTGTCTCTATCCGTTAATGTACTATCGCCGCCTACGCATTTTTTATTCGTTTCATCATCTGCTTGATCCTACTGTTTCAGATTACAGTCTTCATCCACTGACAACACACCTACGTTCGTACCAAATATGTTAGCATTCGACTATCACCAGCTGTGCATGTATGTGTACTAGAAATTTCTTTATTTAGAATTGTAGTATGTGACATTGTGACTGACATCTTAAGTTAAGATCTAGGGATTGCAACTGAGAAGTCAGTTTCTAACGTTGCTTCTAACTCTTACTTCGGAAATAAGAAACATTCTGACAGAATAAGTGTATTTTGCGTCTTCTCATATGTTAGTGCGTATCTCTTTTTGCCTCTCTTTGAATACCTTTGCAATGTCTTTTCGACCTTCCTCCCCCTTAAACGCTCATTTCATTTCTTCTTTTAATTGTGTCGCCTATCCTTCGCCCTTTGTTTTTGGCTATCCCAAATGACTTTCAGGTCTTTCTTTCTTTCTGTGCGATCTTCTCTCTTTAGTTTTCTTGCAACAACAGATTTCATTTTCTTTTGCGACTCTCGCCACCTTTGTGGAATATTTGTACATTAGTGCAGTTATAATCGATCAATCGAAATCTGGACGTGGCTGGTACCGCTAAGTCTTGCCCCCTCAATTTCTTCCATTTTTATACTATCTAAGGCATCGAAGTTTATGCTTAAATTTGCCGTTAGTTCCGCGTCTACAGATTTTCTGTTATTCGCATCCTCAAAACCCGAATATTTGACTCCTACATTTCGCAAGTTCATATCTAATATTACTTCCGACTTTGGCTCCATAGGCGTCGAAATTCTGGAAAGAAAGTTGTGTTTCCGATTTCATTACCTACGCCCATATGGTTGCCATTTTGTCTCACTTCAAATATTTTCTATCTTCTTTTTATGTCGTTAATTGTCTGCGTCATTTCCTCATCCATCTGCTCCAGTTCCTTAATCTGTAATTTCCATGCTTCCTTAAATTCTTTGGGCTTTTCCTTATCATATCCCCTAAATACTGTTAAAATGGTTACCTCCTTCATCTCCACTTTTTCTTTCTCACAGTGAAACTGAACTCCTGCAACACGAATTATTTGTGTTGGACTTGTTGCGTTTCTAACGGCATTTTCACACTTGAAACGCAAAAATAAAAAACATAAGCCTAACCAACTTCCTGCACCCAGAATTGTTCTTACGCGAAATGATCCAAAAATTTCACCTGCAGCAGCAATTTCTACTTACGCGTAATTGGAATTACGTGTATAACTTGCTGCTGTTGGTTGCTCTGTCGTGGTGTGGTACTCCGAACTGTGACCTAGTGTCGTTGAGGCGGCCCTGCCGAATCACTGCAGTTCAAGATGCTGCAGATTTCCGTTTCACACACGATCTGTCGGTGTCGACTCTCTCTAGTTACTCTAGTTACGCTACTGCGTTCTGAATGACTCTTCTTCACCAACGAGCTGTAATCTTTCCACACATCGAAGGATATAAAGCTCACTGACTATCTCATCTGTCTATGTTTGATTACTTTTGCGGCTGTCTAGCTGAAGTATGGGAGCTTTACATAGAAAACACGCTTCGTTAGCAAAGAAAGCTGACCTTGTGTCTAATACAAATGCGTGTCTCTTATACTTTTCATTGGCCTATACTAAATTATTCAGATGGAAAATGGAAAGTATCTCTTTGAAATGATAACATTACAGGTCAAATTACTTTGTTTTATTGTTGCTTTAGCACGTAACACACTTTCCTAAAAATGCATGCGCTCAATCAGTGTTGTGTTAACAGATAGGCTTGTTTCATAGTGAAGTAACCGTTGCTACATTGCGTTCCGCATTATTTAAACTGGTAATCTCTGACCACGGACACCTTTTTATTTACGATCTACTGTCAATATGTTTCTCAATGACAGTTACTGGTTCATGAACACTATACCGTTTAGGCCGTAAATATCATAGTTAACAGCGTTCGCTTCTCCACGGAATAACTGGATTACTCAAACACTGTTCTGCTACGAACTGACGTAACACTTTTAGATCTTAATTATACCCTCCATCGACTTCTCCACACTGTTTATACGCGACTCAGCTACACGCGAGTGCTCCGTGCTGTAGCCTAGCAACCACTCTGCCACGCACACCGAGACGGCGGGTGACCAGTAGCGCTGGGCTATTGTACGGCAACACATCGATCGCGCAGAGCAAAGGCGCGCACGGCTCCCAAAGTTCCCGAGTCCAGCGATAAGCAAGCAGACGTGACTGCAATACAGATAGCCACACTCCTTACAGGTCTTTTCACCATTTCTTTCTCATCTTCCTTCAGACGACTGCACGGTTGTTCCCTTACTGCTTCTACCTTGGAATTCTTCTGAATTTTATTCTGAAGCTGTACATATGTACTGTTTCTTCTGCATTTATGTTGTATACTTTTAGCCGTTTGTAACTTCTCTGGTACCACTTGTCAATTTCTTTTGCCAGGAATACTTGAAGATCTGTTTTGTCAGTCTGTTGCCATTCGTCCCTGTAAATGTCTAAAAAAAACGTCAGTCTTCTTTTCCTTATAGTTTCTGTCACTTTTTTCTGTGTTATTTTATCACTGCTTCTTAGGTTCCACGTTGCATATTAAACTGGTTTTCCTGCCGAGCCGGCTGGAGTGGCCGAGCGGTTCTAGGCGCTACAGTCTGGAGATGCGCGACGGCTACGGTCGCAGGTTCGAATCCTTCCTCGGGCATGGATGTGTGTGATGTCCTTAGGTTATTTAGGTTTCAGTAGTTCTAAGTTCTGGGGGACTGATGACCTCAGAAGTTGTCCCATAGTGCTCAGAGCCATTTGAACCATTTTTTTTTTCCTGCCGACCCGTGCTTTGTAGCAACTTGCAGTCATCTCCGTCCGTACACGGACCGATAGACGCAGTTTGCTCGCTTGCGTAGCGAGGCAGCAGGACGGGACGCGGCGGCCCGCCTACAGACCTGCGGCTGCGCCCAGAGACCGCCGAGGCGGCAGCTGCCTGCTATCGCCAGCAAGTAGCACCTGACCAGCTGTAAGCCCTCTCTGCCCTCCTCACGTCATTTCCGAGACTGTTTCGCTCATAGTACACTACTGGCAATTGAAGTTGCTACACCAAGAAGAAATATAGATGATAAACGGGTATTCATTGGACAAATATATTATACTAGAATTGACATATAATTACATATTCACACAATTTGTGTGCATAGATCCTGCGAAATCAGTACCCAGAACAATCACCTCTGGCCGTAACAACGGCCTTGATACGCCTGGGCAGTGAGTCAAACTGAGCTTGGATGGCGTATGCAGCTTCAGCAAAAAAAGAAAAAAAAAATGGTTCAAATGGCTCTGAGCACTATGGGACTTAACTGCTTAGGTCATCAGTCCCCTAGAACTTACAACTACTTAAACCTAACTAACCTAAGGACATCACAAACATCCATGTCCATGGCAGGATTCGAACCTGCGACCGTGGCGGTCGCGCGGTTCCAAACTGTAGCACCTAGAACCGCTCGGCCACACCGGCCGGCGCAGCTTCAGCACGATACCACAGCTCATCAAGAGTAGTGACTGGCGTATTGTGACGAGTCAGTTGCTCGGCCACCATTAACCAGTCGTTTTCAGTTGGCGAGTGATCTGGAGAATGTGCTGGCCAGGACAGCAGTCGAACATTTTCTGTATCCAGAAAGGCCTTCAACATGCGGTCGTGTATTACCCTGCTGAAATGTAGAGTTTCGCAGAGATCGAATGAAGGGTAGAGCCACGGGTCGTAACACATCTGAAATGTAACGCCCACTGTTCAAAGCGCCGACAGTGCGAACAAGAGGTGACCGAGACGTGTAACCAATGGCACCCCATACCATCACGCCGGCTGATACGCCAGTATGGCGATGACGAATACACGCGTTCACCGCTTTGTCGCCGAACACGGATGTGACCATCATGATGCTGTAAACAGGACCTGGATTCATCGGAAAAAATGACGTTTTGCCATTCGTGCAGCCACGTTCGTCGTTGAGTACACCATCGCAGGCGCTCCTGTCTGTGATGCAGCGTCAAGGGTAACCGCAGCCATGGTCTCCGAGGTGATAGTCCATGCTGCTGCAAACGTCGTAGAAGTGTTCGGCCAGATGGTTGTTGTCTTGCAAACGTCCCCATCTGTTGACTCCGGGTTCGAGACGTGACTGCACGATCCGTTACAGCCATGCGGATAAGATGCCTGTCACCTGTACTGCTAGTGATACGAGGCCGTTGGGATCCAGTACGGCGTTCCATATTACCCTCCTGAACCCACCGATTCCATATTCTGCTAACAGTGATTGGATCTCGACCAACGCGAGCAGCAATGTCTCGAGACGAGAAACCAGAATCGTGATAGGCTACAATCCGACCTTTATCAAAGTCGGAAACTTGATGGTACGCGTTTCTCCTCCTTACACGAGGCATCACAACAACGTTTCACCAGCAACGCATATCATCTGCTGTTTGTGTATGAGAAATCATGTCAGCATGTTGTAGGTGTCGCCACCGGCGCCAACCTTGTGTGAATGCTCTGAAAAGCTAATTACTTGCACATCACAGCATCTTCTTCCTGTCGGTTAAATTTCGCGTCTGTAGCACGTCATCTTCGTAGTGTAGCAGTTGTAATGGCCAGTAGTGTATTTAAGAAGACTGCAAATCGATCTCATTACCTCGAGCCGTTCGCACCTACCTCTTCTTCAGTTTTTGCCTTACACATGAGGTGAGAATTTTATCGGTTTCATTCTTATTGTCTTGCAGGCGCCTTAATCTCTATGTGTGCCACAAGAGTGACTTAACTGTTTGAGCTGTCAGAGTACTGTCGATGTATACTCAGCACCATGAAAGCAGATTCGTTCCGTCACTAGTTTTTTTACTCGTCCAAGCTGCTTCATCCAAAGCCACAGACAAGTATTGAACGAAACACTCTGCAAGATAATGTTGTGAGACACACACACACACACACACACACACACACACACACACACACACACAGGCCGGCATTTGTCTCCCTACTTGCGCCGTCTCCAGTGCAGCCAGTGGAATCGATTATGTGGGTCCGCGTGAAATTCAAGAGTCGGGAAACTCCTTCCCAGATTCTTAACGGAAAGCGCAGTAGTCTCCCACACTGCACTCCCGTACCTAACTGTCCTCGCCACAAGGAATCCCGCCGAAACAGCTGCTGTTAGCGCTCATGTCCGTAGCTGAAGTAGATAGAGGTGTAGAAATGCATTTGAGGGTTCCGAAATTATCAAAACAAAGTCTCTTCATATTCACTTTGTCGTTCTTCAGTGCATCCTACCATTTTCTTCAACTTAAAGGGAGTCGACGTAACACGTGGAAAGAAGAGTGGCGGATTGTGGACTGTGCGGCGGGGCGGGGTCGGTCGGTCGTTTTTTCCTCTCCTTTTACTCTCTCTCTGTCATTTTCATCGAACAGTTCACCTACCTCTACATTTCTTCCTTCCGACGTCCCTTCACTCTGCAGTAGGAGATACACGCTAGGCAGTGTAAAGCAGCGTTGATTCCACCACTACCTAATACCTACTACACAGAGGCCGCGTAACTCAAGTTGCATGTCAGTTCCTGTAAGTTCATTTTCACAAATTTCGGGCTGTAGGAAAATGCAGTTTAAGTGCAGTAAGCATATGAAAAATTCTATTAACGTCTTTTTATTCATAAGGAAATACATGAAATGGCTATCAAGTCCGTATTTACTATGGTAATACTCTGTCATTCCAAGTTCACTGTTTATCCAACATATTTCAGACGTAAAAGCAGCCAGAATTCCTGCAAGTCCGTCCCGATTAATTTTTTCGATCTAACCATCTCTGACCTACCACTATTAGCGAGGTGAAGATTCGGTCGTTTCAGTGGGCTTCTATGTCAGAAGTGCCCGCTGAAGTATTCCATCAAGAACACGGAATATGCCACGTGGAATTGTCTCCACTACGAAAAGATCACACGCTTATAAAACTTCAACTAATTAATTCCGAAACATCAACAAATGGTTCAAATGGCTCTGAGCACTATGGGACTTAACATCTGAGGTCATCAGTCCCCTAGATCTTAGAACTACTGAAAACTAACTAACCTAAGGACATCACTCACATCCGTGCCCGAGGCAGGATTCGAACCTGCGACCGTAGCGGTCGCGCGGTTCCGGACTAAAGCGCCTAAAACCGCTCGGCCACACCGGCCGGCTCCGAAACATCACACTTTCCTCAAAACGTTCGTAACTTAAACGACTTTAGTCATGACACATTCTATCTGAAATAATATTACTAGCTCTTCATTTTTCATACTACTCTCGCGGAGACTATGCTGTTACTCGGAAGCAGGTTAGCGAGCGACTGTCTCGATGCTCCTCTTCTCTCTACCTATCTAACTATCTGCACGCGGGAACTGCTTAATTCTGATTGGCTATTGATCTGAATGACAAATCAGAATGATCCTTCCAGATCATTCTCGCGGCAAAACTTACCTTAGCCAACCACTAACCAGATAGTCAATTACGTCATTACAATTTCAATTTCTAATATATTGTTCAATAAAATAGAACGAAATGCGAAATATTCTTTAAATTAATGTAGAAACATTTTCCTCTTCAGACTTTTATTCTGGCTGCTCTCTTACAGAGGCAAGCACACATCGACATACGTTATCAGCATCGTGGTTGCAACACAATTTTCCCACGGTTCAGTTTTATAAGGTTTTTCATAAAATGGCATTAAGTTTTAACGTATGTCCCGCATACACTCTCTCATTCATTCCCATGTATTCTCACAACAAAATAATAAGCAAATAATAATTTTGAATGATTTTTGTACTGCATAACGTAGAGTAATTAATGTTTTGAAAAGAAAATTCCAATTAAGTGATTTTATACACTGTGAGCTTTGTTATGACTTCAGTTACTGGTTATTGTTCCCAACTGAGTTTTGAAATATAAGTGTCGATTTTAGGATATTTAACTAATTTTCTCAATCTCTGTAACTATAATAGATAAAAATCTGAAATTTTGACAGGATCCCTTCCTTAATAACAAAAGATTGTGTGCTAAGTTTGAACAAAATCGGATGATAATTACTATGGTTTATTTAGATTCGTAGGGGGTATGAATTTGCGGAGCGACCGAGTGTTGCTTGAGACCGTTCTCACGCCTGGTTACGTCAGCAGCGCTGTGAGTCAGAGCGAAGAAAAAACATAACCTTCCTGAAGCCACCTTCCTATACGGCTGCGTGCCTTGCTGCATCGAATGTTATTTTGTAATAACTTGCTACCTTACAACTGGACAGCTAGCAACGTGGAGCACTGGACGGGTGGCAACGCAGCATCTAACATTAGGTGCACCTTAATCGAGGAAACATCCCAAAACTGCAGAAACTCAGTTAGTCGCCCGTGCCACTAAACGTGGGGACGCTATATTCGCAATGTAACACATTTCCCCAAGGTCCCTACTGTTTAAACAAGAATAGACCATCTAGTCGGACTATGAAGAACCTATAGCGTATTTTCTGCGTGAAATATGAGGATAATGACAACAGCGGTCATTACCAACAGGGTAATAGATTCCATTATGCTGCACCAGCTTTCAAATGAAGCTACTGTGTCCTAGAGTTAACTAAATTGGTCTCACGAATTTCATGTGTCTGGTATGTATATGTACATAACACGAGATAGAAACACTGATCCGAAAAACTAGGCAATATTTTATGATTTAAGGGAGAAATTAGATTTAAAACTGCCGTGGACTGTAACGCTCGAGCAACAGCGTGGCACCATTAAACTAACAGTGACAGAGGGTAGGACATTTGAGTGCTAATAATATTTATATCACGAACGAGCAAACTGACATTACTAAATTCGAGAATGTACCGGGAAAGTAACTACTGAGTGCCCCGTACATTTATTGAATGATCGAAAGTGTACGATGTAGAAAGTTGCTGGATCACAGAGTTATCACTTTTAATGTATGATTATCTTAGTTACATCACAGTGTCACTAGTTATTATGTACATACCTAATGATGAAATTTAAACATTTTGTGAAGTATATAAATCGTATGTTTCCAATAGTATTTAAATAAAACTACTACAACGATCTTAAAAACATGGACACAGATCTGATTAGATTGGCCGAAAAGTGAACGGTCGTCGACGGATTCGTGACGGACCACGACAGTATTATCGACGTAGCATGCAAGAATGCCTTCGAAGCAGAAGAACCAGTAGGAAATGAGCCTGAAAGGCGATCAGTTCCGTGATGGACTGCCGAATTAACAAGCCACTGAAAAAAAGCTAGTCCTGCAAGGCGATTATATCAAAGAACGACGAGGCATTAAGAACTCGACGTACGGAGGTGTATATTAAGCAAAAGAAAAAATTAAAGACACACCGTAAAGAAAAACTGTAATAATGCAAGGAATACTGTAGTTCAACATCTAGAAATAAAGCAATGAATGTAGCCTACCGTTTAGCATCGCATGAAGTAAGGAAGACATCCTCCATGATGTATTTACAAAAACAGGACGTTACGATAACATTCATCCGAGACGATACTTCGAACTGTACGTTAGACCTCATCATACTAGTGAAGATAGAGGATGAAGAAAATGAATACCATAAAGAAAGTAGGCACTTAACTGCCACAGATCTGGACTGTTGGCGGCCAACATATCAACTGGAACTCGGCACTGTGTCCCTTGAAGCACTCCATCACATACCTGGACTTGTGACATGGAGCGTTATCTTGTTGAAAAATCGCACAGCCATCGGGAAACGGATGTATTTGGTCTGCAAACAGTGTATGATACTCCTTAGCTATCACGGTGCCTTTCACGATCTCCACTGGACCCATAGATGCCCAAGTAAATAATGCCCTGAGGATAATGGAGCAGCCGCCAGCTTGTCTCCTTCCCGCAGTACAGGCGTCAAGGAGCTGCTCCGTTGGAAGACTGGAAGACGACGGATTTGCATTCTCTCATCAGCTCGATGAAGGAGGTACTGCCCGCATCTCGTGGTCGTGCGGTAGCGTTCTCGTTTCCCACGCCCGGGTTCCCGGGTTCGATTCCCGGCGGGGTCAGGGATTTTCTCTGCCTCGTGATGGCTGGGTGTTGTGTGCTGTCCTTAGGTTAGTTAGGTTTAAGTAGTTCTAAGTTCTAGGGGACTTATGACCACAGCAGTTGAGTCCCATAGTGCTCAGAGCCATTTGAACCATTTTTTGAAGGAGGTACTGGGTTCAAATGGTTCAAATGGCTCTGAGCACTATGGGACTTAACTTCTGAGGTCATCAGTCCCCTAGACTTAGAACTACTTAAACCTAACTAACCTAAGGACATCACACACATCCATGCCCGAGGCAGGATTCAAACATGCGACAGTAGCAGTCGCGCAGTCCCGGACTGAAGCACATAGAACCGTTCGGCCACCGCGGCCGGCGAAGGTGCTGGAATTCATCAGACCATGCAGAGCTCTGACACTGCGCCGAAGTCCAGCGCCAATGTTCACGTACCCATTTCAGTCGCAGTTGCCAATGTCGTGGCGTTAATTTTGGCACATGCATGGGTCGTCGGCTGATGAGGCCCATCGTTAGCAGTGTGTTCAGACACACTTATACTCTGCCCAGTATTAAAGTCTGACGTTAGTTTCGCTACAGTTCACTACCTGTCCTGTTTTCCCAGTCTGCCCAACCTACGACGTCCGACATCTGTTATGAGGGTGGTCGCCAAATCCCTTACATCTCCATGTGGTTTCACCTTGGTTTTGCCATGTGTTGAGGACATTCCTCGGACACCGGATAAGTCGTGCAGTTCCAGAAATGCTCGTGCCGAGCCTCCGGGCCATCACTATCTGCCCTCAGTCGAACTCAGACAGATTGCGCACCTTCCCCATTCTATAGATGGATAGCACGGTCACTGATTCTACACGCACCATGCGTGTGTATGACAAGCAATCACTCCTCGGCAGGTGACGCTGCTATCGTCTGGATGAGTTTATATCGAAGGTAGGTCATTGGTCATAACATTCTGACTGATCAGTGTATTCCATTATGACAAAACGTTTTCACAATAAAACCTTGAATTAACAACTTTTAAATCCTTGTTGCGATTTCAACCAACGATATCTCATATGACAGCATTGCTCTGTAGGTATCATCCCTGAAAGCTATGTATCTGTACCTATTTCAGTTATTGACTTATGACGTCTTCTATATCTTTTTTATTAAACAAAGAAAGTCTACCAGAGCATCGTGTTCTCCACAGTAACAGACCAGATGAATGCACCTGAAAACCTCATATCCTGGCTTATCTTACTTATTTTATGAACAATTTACTGTTTTGCTAGTAACTTTATTTAAATGTTGACTACAAGTGTTATTAAAAACAGTGGTACTTTGGAGACGTGCTGTCACATGTGTTAGATGACACCACTATTGAAAAGAGATCCAAACAATATTTAACGACAATTTGCTGTCATTTAACATTAGGGCACTTACTAGAGAATACTATCTTATTTATTTACGAAGTAACCTTTGTTTACGTGGAATGTATTGGCATTTGCATATACTAGTTTAGTATGGAATGAGGCCAAGCTGAGTTAGATCACGTCTTTAGAACTGAAGAACGGTGTATGTTTGTTGGGGACGGCATTAAGCCAATGGAGAGGCACACTGCTGAAATCAAGCCCGAATGTTTTCAAATCTACATTCCTCCACCGCGATAAAAGAACAGAAAAGAAAGTAGTCGGAGGCTCAGCTACAGGTGATACTGAAACTACGTAGATTGCAATTACTATAAGCGTTAGAAATCGATCAATTGGTGAAGGGTGTAAGCATAAAATATCCTGAGATATCTTGCGTGACACGTTCAGGAAAAACTGGCCACATAACATTGTCAGATGCCGTGTCCGCTCTTATTCGTCACAAGGCCATATTTAGTCACTGCCCTGCTCGGCTCCCACTAGCCCTACTCTTTCTCCGAGAATCGCGTCGCTTATACTGCTCCTTCCTAGAGACTCGTCACTAGATTACACACGCCAAGGGCAAATTCAGAGACACGTCACGAATTGAGTAGTTACAGGTATTGAATTATTGCAACTTTAATCGTCAGGGATGTGTTGTAATTCACAATAGTATACCGCTAAAATTCTCCTGATTTTTCACTTTTGTAAGTTGGCATGTCTCTTTATCCAAAAAACCATTTTCGATCAACGTTTGTGTTAACAGATCAAAGTAAGAATTGACTTCGTCTCTGTTCATTCCAATCGCTATGGCTACAGAAAGCCATTGCGCTCTTCTGGTGCTTAAGCCCTCATTGCATTCTAAAAATCAGAGAAACGAATCTTTCCCTGCGAGTTTCCTTGTTGAATTTGTTTATCAGTCCCATCTGATCAGCTAAATTGAAAGCTATTTGTCTGACGTCTGATGGTTTGGGAGCAAAGCCACATGATCGCAATTTCTTTGTATGGGCTACTAATTTCCTTTCTGCATCTTCACCCAAGTATGATGATGGTCCACATCCTGCTTTCTTGAAATTATGCATAGCAACTCTTCTCCTTAATGTTTGTTCTCGTACATTCACAGAACGTTAAGAGACACCGGTTCAAAATGGCTCTGAGAACTATGGGACTTAACTTCTGAGGTCATCAGTCCCCTAGAACTTAGAACTACTTAAACTTAACTAACGTAAGGGCATCACACACATCCATGCCCGAGGCAGGATTCGTACCTGCGACCGTAGCGGTCGCGCGGTTCCAGACTGTAGCGCCTAGAACCGCTCGGCCACTCCGGCCGGCAAGAGACTCCGAAACTGGTGGCAGAAAAGCAGTAGACACAGCACTACACTTCTCATTAACTCTTCCAAGTACTTGAGGGCATTCCATCAACTCGCTGGCCCCTATTCCATTCCTCACTACCCACTTCTTCATAACACTTATTCCACGATAACCCGAGAAAAGTGAACACTGTTCATTTTATCTCTCTAACATCTTTTCAACTGTTGACGACCTCCATTTTGATTACTCCCCGTTTCCTAAAACGCATTAACGAACAAATACAGCTGTAGCACTGTCGATTCCCTGCGTCCCACTACTTGGACTACATACTACAATCATAAAGATACAAGTCACAGCTCATTTTTGTATCCATCAGCGATTCCGGTCAGAACTACTGATAACCTAACTCTTCCAAAATGTATGGGACCAGCGAAATACCCTCACATTTCAAGAAGAAGAGTGAAAATTACCGAACTATCAGTTTAATAAGTCATGGTTGCAAAATACTAACACAAATTACTTGCAGGAGAATCGAATAACTGCTGATAGTCGACATCGGGGAAGATCAGTTTCGATTCCGGAGAAACGTAGAAACACGCGAGGCAAAACTGACCCTACGACTTATCTTACAACATAGGTTAAGGAAAAATCCTACATTCATAACATTTGTAGACTTAAAGCTTTTGATAACCTTGGCTGTAATACACTCTTTAAAAGTCTGAAGGATGCAGGAGTAAAATACAGAGAGCAAAGGGCTATTTACAACGAGTACAGAAACCAGACGGCAGTCGTAAGAGTCGAAGGGCATAAAAGGGAGGCAGTGGTTGCAAATGGAGTGAGGCAGGGTTGTAGCAAACACACAGTGTTATTCAATATTTATACTGAACAACAGTAAAGGAAGCCAAAGAAAAATTTGAAATAGGAATTAAAGTTCGGCGAGAATAAATAAAAACGTTGAGCATGCCGATGACATTGTAATTCTGTCAGAGTCTGTAAAGGATTTGGAACAGCAACTGAACGGAATGGACAGTGCCTTGACAAGACCACAAAAGATGAACTCCTACAAAAGCAAAACAAGGATAATGAAACGTGGTTGAATCAGATCAGGTGATGCTAAGGGAATCAGATTAGGAAACGAGACACTAAAAGTGGTAGATGACTTTTGGTATTCGGGTAGCCAAATAACTGACGATGGCCGAAGTAGAGGGGTATAAAACGTAAGCTAGCAATGGCAAGAAAGGCATTTCTGAAGAAGAGAAATTTGTTAACATAGAATGTTGATTTAAGTGTTATGACGTGTTTTCTGAAGGTATTTGTATGGAGTGTAGCCATGTATGGAACTGAAACGTGGATGATAAACAGTATTGGTAAAAAGGGAATGGAAGCTTTCGTAATGTCGTGCTTGAGAAGAATGCTGGAGATGAGATGTGCCGATCACGTAACTAAGACGTTTGTGGCATAACTTGACCAAAAGAAGGGATCAGTTGATAGAAACCTTTCTGAGACATCAAAAGATCACGAATTTACTATTGGAGTGATATGTGGGAGGTAAAAATCGTAGAGGGAGACCAAGAGATGAATACAATAAGCAGATTCTGAAAGATGTAGGTTGCAGTAGTTATTCGGAGATGAAGAGGTTCTAAGCGCTTCAGTCTGGAACCGCGCGACAGCTACGATCGCAGGTTCGAATCCTGCTTCGGGCATGGATGTATGTGATGTCCTTAGGTTAGTTAGGTTTAAGTATTTCTAAGTTCTAGGGGACTGATTACCTCAGATGTTAAGTCCCATAGTGCTCAGTGCCATTTGAACCATTTTTTTTTCTTTTTAAAGGGTCTAGCACAGTGTAGAGTAGGATGAAGTGCTGCATCAAACCAGTCTTCGGACTGTAGTGGTAACGGACTATGAGTAAGTTGGATAGACAGACTATGAGTAAGTAGGATAGGCGTTGCTAGGACAACACCGAGAGCATCATTATCCTGTTTCATGTACGACAATGGACAGGTTACCGCGGGGCGAGAGTGGCGAGCTAACGACTATACTGCACATCTGACGGTCGGCGCAGCATCGACGCTACAGTCACTCCCCACCCCTTTCAGTGCAAAGAACGCTCCCTTGTGATGCAGCGTTGTGAGTAGTGAAGTAATATTTTCTTTGGTTTATTTATGTTGGCCAAGTGCTGATGAAGGTTCTCTAGTTTTCGCCTAATAGTGTCACCAGTGATATTGTGTACTTGGAGTAGCAGTGAACACGTGTGTTTTTCTACTATTTCTTTTTTTATTTCTTTCTTTCAGGCACCTGTCTGTCATATCTAACCTGTTGTATTTGTAAACTTTTCTATTTCAGGGACTTAATATTATTGTGTCTTATTGTATTAGCTCCTTGTTTATCCAATCTATTGTAACTGTGTTTTGCTATACAGGTTGCACTGTAGGTAGCGTTCTTTTATTATGTAGAAATTTTGCGTATGCGACAACTGTTCTTTATGTTTCCATGATTATATGTAACTCATGTCTGGTTCATATTGTGGCAATGGTATATAACTGTGGGATGGGGCAGTATACCCCCCCCCCCCCTCCCCTCCCCTCACACCATCTCTTTAACCCCCTGCTGTAGGGAGTTATTTATATTTCGATATTCTCTTCGACAATTCTAAAACTTTTTCGTGCGGGAATGTAAGCGTATTGTCATATCGCTGGCTTAGTTGTGGAGTATCTTTGCGGGCAGCCGCGTCGTAGAGTCGAGCGCGGGACACGGTACTGTTATGTTGTGTAGTGTGTAGCTCTGCATGTGAGTGGCTTGTTTAGTATTCAGGTTGAAGTGTTGCTACAAGTGCTGTTACAGTAAAGTGATGAAATATGGAAGTGATTCAGAAGAAAGTGTGTCAAGATGTAATTGAAAATGAGCAGTGCCGCCGATAACGTATTTATGTATCCTGTCGTTGCGTGTCGCACAACATCGATCATCCGCGCTGTGTTCGGTATCCCAGAATGAACTGATGTGAATCAGGAAAAATGTAGTTACCATAAAAGAGTGCAGTAAAGTGGCAGTGTCTTGTAGCGGGCGTGAGGACGTGAGTTCGATCATCGGGCTTTCGCAGTATCAACAATCAGCCGCGCCGCGACGGTTACGCGCACGCACGTACATCTGAGAGCTGAGAACTGAAAAATTAACTTTACGGCCATTGTTATATCATTACTAGTGACAAGGAGGACTACTACCAGGTATCTGTATGTGTGACCAGCGTAAGAACTTTCATTCGATCATTCGGCTTCCGCATCATCAATAATCACCCGCGTCGTGTCGGTTACGCGTACGCTCGTCTGAATGATATTTTGTGGACTGTTAATCATCCATTAATGGGGAAAACACTTCTGAATTGGAATGCAAACAGTGTAACCTGCGATTTTCCTTTAATCGTGTCAGAATATAGTCGTTCATACCATATGTCGAACAATGTTCTGTTGTAACGTTGAGTGGCTCCCCTTATTCGCTTGCATATTTCGATAAATAATTTCAGGCAAACCAACAGCCAGCTGTGGAGCAGAACAATATGACCGCCGTGGGATTACCAGATACGTGGTGGGGACAGGGCGCATGGTCAAGAAAAGCAACAGCAGAAACTAAGACAGTTTAAGGGTCCCCCACCCCCATTTGTACTCCCGGGCTTGTTACATGGCGACGTGTATTCAGAACTTGCAATCTTCGGGTAAGAAGTGCCGCATAATTAACTTGGAGTGTGAACTATTTGCTTATAAACAGTGACTATTATTTTCTGTTGTTGAGTGACGTCTCGCGAGCTCTGGTATGTGTGCGTCAAAAAAGTTATGACGCAGTGTATATATTCGTCCGATTCGTGACAGTGCAAAGTGCTAGTGCAACGAAGTAAACATACTCCACGGTGGTGCGCGTTTGGCGGCGCTAGTGGCATTTATGTGCGAAAGGGAACAGTTATTTGTCAACCATTACGGAAGACAACGGTAGTGGCACCTATGGGTAAAAGTGAAAACTTTTTGTCAGCCAAAATCGTGTACGACATGAGGGGCACCTAGGAGCGACGCAGCAAATATTACCACGCTTTGCAGAGAGAGTGCAGTGCTGACAGCCGGACGGCGTCAACTGAGTCGGCGCTACGCAACAGCCGCGACTATGGAGCCAGAAGACAACGGAAAACAAGTTGCGCATCACAACGTTACCTCATGGAACTGAAGCAACGAGAGTAATTAACTGGCAGTGCAGATTGCGTTCTATAATTATGTAATTACAGACAGTAACAGTTGAAATACTTCATAAAATTACGAGCCATATTACTTTGCCGATCGTACAGTAAAGTAAATGGTTCAAATGGCTCTGAGCACTATGGGACTCAACTGCTGAGGTCATTAGTCCCCTAGAACTTAGAACTAGTTAAACCTAACTAACCTAAGGACATCACAAACATCCATGCCCGAGGCAGGATTCGAACCTGCGACCGTAGCGGTCTTGCGGTTCCAGACTGCAGCGCCTTTAACCGCACGGCCACTTCGGCCGGCTAGTAAAGTAAATGTCACTGTCAGACCCTGCTTATTTAGTAGTGTAATTTTTAGCAACAGTTAATACAATTGCAGAAATATATTTACGTTAGCTTATATTTAATTTTTTCTTCCGATTACTTGATCTAGTGTTATGTGTGCTTCTGAGCACGAATTACAGCGTTGCGTGCATAAGACGTTGTAGTTTGGTTGTGTCTATTGCAATCAATTCTCTACTACGAGCGTTGTTGTGATGTGTTTATTGCTCGCTTGAGTGACTTATCTGTGATTCAATATGGCAAATATTGAAGGTGGCGCAACTGCAGTAGATAGGGATGTGAAAGCAGTCTCTTTAGGTGAAAGTAATCAGGTGGAGACGGAAACAGAAGCAAGTAATGGTGAAATGTCGAAGGATTCCGGTATAGGTGACAGTAGTTTATTAGCAGAGATGGGAAGTCCTAATGCAGTGTCGTCATCAATCATGGAGACCCTCAAACGAGATGATTGTATACTTAGGCCCGACCTGTCTATCGTTAACATACTCCAAACATTATTGAATAGTAACAAGCAAATAAAAGGAGACATAAGTGCCAGAAGGAAGATAATAAGCGATCGATAGAGTATGAGTACAAACAATTAATGGAAGATATCAAGCATGAGCACAAACAATTAAGGGAAGATATTAAGCATGAGTACAAACAATTAAGGGAATATATTAAACGATCAGTAGAGCAGATAAACGAAGGACTCAATGAAAAGACCGACGAAACTAATGAGGCTCTAGAAAAGTAGGCTGAATCAAGTCATCTCCATTTGAGGAGAATGTTGCAGGCAATTTGAAAAGGTAGAATTGGATGTCGAAGAAGTGAAGGAAGAACTTACGAAAAGGGTTGAGGTTTACGACGAGCATTTCGAACAACTAGAAGTGGAAGTGAAACTCTGTAAACACAGGATATCAAAGGAATTTTTGCAACGATTTTGGTAGCGACAGATGCAAAATGAAGTATGTAACACTCTGTATCAGGGTAGAACGTTTGAGGCAGAATGTGACCAGAAATTAAAGAAATTTCTTCAAGGTAATTATGAGAGGAACTTGTATTTAGGTGAACCAGTGACGAAAGAAGCAATAGTGTCCCTGATCATAAGTAAACAACCAAATGGAGTTCAGGATAAGTTGTTAGTAATCCCTAGAGATGACGTAGAGGCAATGAAGTCAGCCTCAGGACAATTAGACACGTTATATAAGTCACGAGGTACGGGAGGAGGAGTAGATGATAGAAGAGTATCAGGGAGCAACGAACCCAATGCATATGATCATTCAAACGATAATAATAGACATAATGGACGACGTAGGAAAATTAATAATGACAGGAGGCATTATGGTGGTTTATGTGGCCAAAGTGGTCACAGAGGTGACTGTGACGGCTACGGATATCAGAATTCAAGGCACGATGCATCGGATGACTAGGTGCGAAACTGGAATCATAGCAAGTGGAAAGAGTATGTAACATATTTTGAGGGTGTAATCAACAGCATACCTCATGCCACAAGGGCAAACACCATGTGAAAAACATCAAACCGTGCCTTAGTGAGCAAGATAAAAATGACTGTTTGTTCTCTGTGACATGTGGGAACTATACACATGTCAGCTGCCATTGTCCTTAAGTACAGACATGAATTTCTGATTATTGTGAGGTTTTATGAGGACGCACTTATCGAGTGAGATTTAACTAGGATGTGTTCCCTATCTATTTAACCTAGATTATATGTATTACATTTCTTCTTGCCTACACAGTGATATGCTTAAAGTGATTACTAGTTTCTAGTGTATATAGGTTGTGCCATCCAAACGTTTTCATTTCAATGTTTCTTACTACTCCTGCTTAATGATTGCTAATATTTTTGTATCATTCACTTAATAACTAAATTTATCTTAGTGAGGATATATATATATATATATATATATATATATATATATATATATGTATATATATATAAAAGAAGAAATGTAATACATATAATCTAGGTTAAATAGATAGGGAACACATCCTAGTTAAATCTCACTCGATAAGTGCGTCCTCATAAAACCTCACAATAATCAGAAATTCATGTCTGTACTTAAGAACAATGGCAGCTGACATGTGTACAGTTCCCACATGTCACAGAGAACAAACAGTCATTTTTATCATGCTCACTAAGGTATGGTTTGATGTTTTTCACATGGTGTTTGCCGTTGTGGCATGAGGTATGCTGTTGATTACACCCTCAAAATCTGTTACATACTCTTTCCACATGCTATGATTCCAATTTCGGACCTGGTCATCCGATGCATATATATTTCCTTATTAGCTTGCCCGCATCTCGTGGTCGTGCGGTAGCGTTCTCGCTTCCCACGCCCGGGTTCCCGGGTTCGATTCCCGGCGGGGTCAGGGATTTTCTCTGCCACGTGATGGCTGGGTGTTGTGTGCTGTCCTTAGGTTAGTTAGGTTTAAGTAGTTCTAAGTTCTAGGGGACTTATGACCACAGCAGTTGAGTCCCATAGTGCTCAGAGCCATTTGAACCATTTGATCCTTATTAGCTTATGTTTTTTTTATGCTATGTCATATAGAACATTGGAATGTCTACTGTAATAGCAACGGACTATCAGTAAGTTGGATAGACAGACTATAAGTAAGTAGGATAGGCATTGCTAGGACAACACTGAGAGCATCATTATCCTGTTTCATGTACGACAATGGACAGGTTACCGCGGGGCGAGAGTGGCGAGCTAACGACTATACTGCACATCTGACGGTCGGCGCAGCATCGACGCTACAGTCATTCCCCACCCCTTTCATGCAAAGAACGCTCCCTCGCGATGCAGTGTTGTGAGTAGTGAAGAAATATTTTTATGGTTTATTTTTGATGGCCAAGTGCTGATGAAGGTTCTCTAGTTTTCGCCTAATAGTGTCACCAGTGATATTGTCTACTTGGAGTAGCAGTGAACACGTGTGTTTTTCTACTATTTTTTTTATTTCTTTCTTTCAGGCACCTGTCTGTCATATCTAACCTGTTGTATTTGTAAACTTTTCTATTTCAGGGACTTAATATTATTGTGTCTTATTGTATTAGCTCCTTGTTTATCCAATCTATTGTAACTGTGTTTTGCTATACAGGTTGCACTGTAGGTAGCGTTCTTTTATTATGTAGAAATTTTGCGTATGTGACAACTGTTCTTTATGTTTCCATGATTATGTGTAAGTCATGTCTGGTTCACATTGTGGCAATGGTATATAACTGTGGGATGGGGCAGTTATACCCCCCCCCCTCCCCTCACACCATCTCTTTAACCCCCTGCTGTAGGGAGTTATTTATATTTCGATATTCTCTTCGACAATTCTAAAACTTTTTCGTGCGGGAATGTAAGCGTATTGTCATATCGCTGGCTTAGTTGTGGAGTATCTTTGCGGGCAGCCGCGTCGTAGAGTCGAGCGCGGGACACGGTACTGTTATGTTGTGTAGTGTGTAGCTCTGCATGTGAGAGGCTTGTTTAGTATTCAGGTTGAAGTGTTGCTACAAGTGCTGTTACAGTAAAGTGATGAAATATGGAAGTAATTCAGAGGAAAGTGCGTCAAAATGTAATTAAAAATGAGCAGTGCCGCCGATAACGTATTTATGTATCCTGTCGTTGCGTGTCGCACAGCATCGTTCATCCGCGCTGTGTTCGGTATCCCAGAATGAACTGATGTGAATCAGGAAAAATGTAGTTACCATAAAAGAGTGCAGTAAAGTGGCAGTGTCTTGTAGCGGGCGTGAGGACGTGAGTTCGATCATCGGGCTTTCGCAGTATCAACAATCAGCCGCGCCGCGACGGTTACGCGCACGCACGTACATCTGAGAACTGAGAACTGAAAAATTAACTTTACGGCCATTGTTATATCATTACTAGTGACAAGGAGGACTACTACCAGGTATCTGTATGTGTGACCAGCGTAAGAACTTTCGTTCGATCATTCGGTTTCCACATCTTCTATAATCACCCGCGTCGTGTCGGTTATCCGTACTCTCATCTGAATGATATTTTGTGAACTGTTAATCATCCATTAATTGGGATAACACTTCTGAATTGGAATGTAAACAGTTCAACCTGCGATTTTCCTTTAATCGTCTCAGAATATAGTCGTTCATACCAGATGTCGAACAATGTTCTGTTTTAACGTTGAGTGGCTCCCCTTATTCGCTTGCATATTTCGATAAATAATTTCAGGCAAACCAACAGCCAGCTGTGGAGCAGAACAATACGACCGCCGCGCGATTACCAGGTACGTGGTGTGGACAGGGCGCACGGTCACGAAACGACTAACAGTTCAAAAGTACCTCACCCATTCGTACTCCGGGCCGTGTTACATGCTCTGACTACCTTTTTTCACGAGTTTACTTATCCTGTAATGAATCGTTTATCATATCATCAAATTCAGATCTTCAATCACTCACACTGAACACAATCCACGAAGTGAGCTCCAATAACCCTATAGGTTCCTTTATAATTTTCAATCATAGTACAAATCTGTGCCTCTAACGAGACATCCCACCAATCCTAAACCTGCACACTTTCTAAGTTCTGTCCTAATGAAATTTCAACTGTGTCCATCTTTCAACCCATTCCATTTCATGAGAACTCCCATTCCTGTCTCTCCCCATGTGTTCCGACCTATTTTTCCCTTCCTCTTTCTCGCATTTCCTTCTTTTTCCACTTCAAATTATGGCCTTACAGAACCCCCAACTCCTCTTCTGTCTCCCAACATCCATCAATACTACCCACCAATCCTCCATCCACATACCCCCATTCTCCTATATTCCTCAACACCCAACTTTGTCCCCTGCAAAAACAGATGAACCTTAACAGGGCTGCCATTCCAGTTTTTGCGTAAATGAAATGCTGCAGTTTAAGGCAAGTGTTTTACAGCGTGTTTGAAATGTTTTCAACGATTTAATTTAACATTATTAGTCCTGTTTTTAGTTAAGAACGACGAAAGTCACGTTTTTTATATATTAACTTTTTTTATTAATTTCGCCTTCCAAAGTTTTTAATTTGGTTGTAAATATCTCAACTTTTAAGATAGCGGTAGTATGGTGATGGATGTGTGAGTACTTTCAGGCGCTGAAATAAAAATTAAAATGAAGTCCTGTGGTAGATGCAGCACGAGAGGTAGCTCCGAACTCCTCGGATGCCTTGCAACCTGGAGAGGTGCTCTTTTGTCTGTGTTGTTACTTCACACAACTGGCTGCTGCTAAGTCTAGCAGCGGACAGACCAGACCACTGTCTTGTGTAGGGTGAGTCTCAAACCTGGAGGGACTACTTGAGCACCCCACTGAAAGACTTTTATTTCCTGGTAGAGGGTGATGACAGCCATCCTCATCCCAGGTGATGTCTCTGCCACCCCTCCCCCACACGGGGTTTGCTGAAGGCGGCACTGAGAGTCAGGTCTCGGTCCATATCAGTAGTGGCAGACTAATACAGACACAGTTCTGATTTGCTCATTATCCTGGTGCAGATTTAATATATTACAAATCGGCTGACTCATATCATAGTTCTAGTTACTGGCTGTTTATATAAAAGCTTCAAAGCATATCAGTTCGTAGCTCGTGGTCTAGAGGCTAGCATTGCTGCCTCTGGATAATGGGATCCTGGGTTCGATTCTCGGCCAGGTTGGGGATTTTCTCTGCTCAGGGACTGGGTGTTTGTGTTGTCCTCATCATTACATCATCATCATCATTCGTGACAGTGCCTAGACTGCACTGCAAAAAAAAAAAATTGGACTGTGTAAAAATTGGGAAATTGTACGGGCCACTGATGACTGCACAGTTGAGCGCCCTCCAAACCACACATCATCATCATCTTCTTCATCATCAAAGGGTAACAAAAGTCTGATATTGAATATCTCATACAGTTAATAAGTGAATTTACAAACTGAAACTGCTGTTATAATCTACTCACAAAGTACTACGATCTTCTCTTAAAACTTTAACACATCGTCCAGTCACATTGTTGTGATCACCACTTATATTCGACGACAATGCGCAATAACCATTCCGAGACTGCAAATGGCAGAACTAGCAGTGAAGAGCATATAAAGTGTGTTGGCGGAACACAGAAAAACAGTACAGTCGTTGTCGTAATGCAGAAACCGACTGATTTGTCTTACGTCCAAAAGAGCTTGATCATTGTCCTTTGGGCCAAGGCTGGAAGGATTTCTGAAATGACTAAATTTGTAAACTGTTTGCGTGCCACCATATTAAAATATACTGTGCATGGAAAAATCGCTCATTCCAAAACCAGCAGGCAAGTGTGATGCATCATGGGCCATTGTTGACATGGGTAAAGAACGGCTGCAGAGGTGTGCACAGGCGTATTGATATGCACTGTTGCGCAGCTGACTGCCAACAGTGACTCTACAGAGAACGCTGCTACGTAAGGGCTTCCGAAGCAGGTACCTGGTTTGTGCACCCATGCTGACTTCTGGTCATTGGCGACGAGGGCACGCCAGTGTCGCAACTGGACGTCCACTGATTAAAGACAGGTGGCGTTTTCAGAAGAATCGTATTTTATGCACCATCGGCTGGATGGCTGTTGACGTATACAGCGTAAAGCGTCTGAGCCGGCCGGAGTGGCCGAGCGGTTCTAGGCGCTACAGTCTGGAAACGCGCGACCCCTACGGTCGCAGGTTCGAATCCTGCCTCGGGCATGGATGTGTATGATGTCCTTAGGTTAGTTAGATTTAAGTAGTTCTAAGTTCTAGGGGACTGATGACCCCAGCAGGTTAAGTCCCATAGTGCTCAGAGCCATTTGAACCATTTTTAAAGCGTCTGGAAGCAAACACACTGCAACAATCGTTCTCTGGGGAATGTGTTCGTGTCATTCGCTGGGAGATTTCGTCATTATAGAAGCACAATGAATAACGCTGGTATGTATCTGTCTTTGGCATCTACCAACAGGACTGTTGCGGACCGTCGATGGTCGAAGTTGGGACTCCAGTTAGTTGCGCTGAAGCCGGGGCCTACAGCGCCACTTCACATCAGGAGGCTGAGCAAGATCAATAGCGTCAAGGGGCAGTGCAGAGTGATACAGCGGCGTTCGGAAGTATTCCTTTATTCAGCTAGTTTACAGAAGCGTAATGTCGGCGCGCCATCCACCAAGCTGTTCCGCATGTCTGGCCATCTCAGCACTCCTCGACAGCCAACACCGCTGCTGCGGTCATCAACGCCGCCCGACGATGGGGGTCAGCCGCACTCGGCTGGTCACTGCTCGCCAAGGCGTAGCGACTGGCGCCGTTCTGCTGCCCATGATTCTGGCGACTGTTAACAGTCCCTGGTCCCCACCGCCCTCTGCCCCATTTGGCCTGGTCTGTCCAACCATGGGACGAATGTGGTTGTACTGGTCACCTAGGGCCCTCAGCCGCTGCTGCTCCAGGACAGGATCGGACACGAACCCGCACCCTCCTGGACACCGTGCCGCAAGTTGCCACTAGTGGTGCTTGGCGGAGTGGCAACACCCGCCGCCGTCCTGAACGCTGTTTCAGCGCTGCTACGCCTCCCGCAGCATATTCCTCACCCGGACCCCGGTACACCAGGTGGGAAGCGAACGTGGCCCGTCCTGGACCTGCTGCAGACCGCTGTCACTGTCCTCCTCAAGGCAGACCGTGCAATCTCCAAGTACCCGGCTGCCATTCCGTCCTACTCCGGTTTTGTGTCCCCAGACAAGAAACACAGCCCGAACAAGTACATAGAAACAAAGTACAGATCTACACAGAATATTTACAACGTCGCCGCTAGACTGGCCCCTATAAGTTTAGACCAGCACAGGTCCAACGCGACTCTCAACTGACCTGGCACACCTCTCGAGCTAAGAGTGCCTGACTATTTATACTGCTTTAACCTTGCTTCTGACGTAGTGTCAGAGAGAGATAGAAACTATGGCAGGAGTAAATTCCCATACGTCAGCCACTTACACATCGCCCTGCCTGGCCAACTGGCTGCCGACTATTACCACACACTGCCAGTGGCCCCAGACTTCATCGCCCAACAGCGCCTTTACTGAATTTTTAACAAAATTCTCCTTCCCTACGGCTAAGACTAATACTAGTGCAGCAGGACAATGCAACTTGCGATACAACTCGCACTGTACGTACATGATTCAAAGAGCACCAGGACAAGTTTACCCTAGTCCCCTGGCCACCTCACTCCCTGTATTTAAACCGAGTCGAGAATCTGTAATACCGCGCCTCGATCGGGCTGTTTGCACAGTGGATTTTCAACCTAGCGCATCTGGCCACGGCACTGGAGTTGCCATAAATCCACATTTTTGCCGGTACCTCCCAGAGCCTCGCTGACTTTCTTCCTGCATGTCTCGCATGCAACCCCATTGCAAAAGGTGGTTATTCAGGATGGTGAGTAGACAGATTGCAGTAAATCAGGCTATACAGTTAGAAATTACGCGTGTATCTTGAGCCATTGTCACAGTACGTAAATTACCCAGGAGAATGAGAGCACTTAGCGACTTTCAGCATACTTTCCACGTAAGTTCAAGCCATTAAAAGTCTTTTCTCGCTCCCCACAAAAAAATGAAAGAGAAAAAGTATATCACTTTAACAGTTCATGCAGTAAAACCACAGTACCAGACATGGCCTATTAATTTATTACTTCTCTACTACTATCTCTGTTCGAAACATATTTTCCAGACACTGCCCAGTTATATCACTCAATGTACCTGCAAAATTATATCACTGTAAGACATATAGTTTGGGTAATATGACGTCTGATTCGTGGGAGTTGGATTCTTTAAGGAATTAGTGGTGGGTATTTACTGGTTAGAAACATTATAAGATTTTCTTGCTTTCAAAGCACACACATGTCCAGCGCTACTCAATTAGTGAACTCTATTATGTACCTTAACTCGCATTCGAGCTTGTTGTGTACTACACTAAAAAATGGTTCAAATGGCTCTGAGCATTATGGGACATAACATCTGTGGTCATCAGTCCCCTAGAACTTAGAACTACTTAAACCTAAGTAACCTAACGACATCACAGACATCCATGCTCGAGGCAAGATTCGAACCTGCGACCGTAGCGGTCACGCGGTTCCAGACTGAAGCGCCTAGAACCGCACGGCCACAACGGCTGGCTGTACTACACCACTGGCCATTAAAATTGCTACAAGAAGAAATGCAGATGTTAAACGGGTACGGGTATTCATTGGACAAATATATTACACAAGAACTGACATGTGATTACAGTTTGGGTGTATAGTTCCTGAGAAATCAGTACGCAGAACAAAAACCTCTGGCCGTAACCACGACCTCGATACGCCTGGGCATTGAGTCAAACAGTGCTTGGATGGCTTGTTCAGGTACAACTGCCCATGTAGCTTCTACACGATACCACAGTTCATCAAGAGTAGTGACTGGCGTATTCTGACGAGACAGTTGCTCGGCCACAATTGACCAGACGTTTTCAATTAGCGAGAGATCTGGAGAATGTGCTGGCCAGGCAGCAGTCGAACATTCTCTGTATCCAGAAAGGGCCGTACAGGACCTGCAACATGCGGTCGTGCATTATCCTGCTGAAATGTAGAGTTTCGCGGGGATCGAATTAAGGGTAGAGCCAAGGGTCGTAACACATCTGAAATGTAACGTCCACTGTTCAAAGTGCCGTCAAGGCGAACAAGAGGTGACCGAGACGTGTAACCAATGGCACGCCATACCATCACGCCGGGTGATACGCCAGTATGGCGATGACGAATACACGCTTCCAATGTGCGTTCACCGCGATGTCACCGAAGACGGACACCACCATCATGATGCTGTAAACAGAACCTGGATTCATCCGAAAAAATGACGTTTTGCCATTCTTGCAGTCAGTTTCGTCGTTGAGTACATCATCGCAGGCGCTTCTGTCTGTGAAACAGCGTCAAGGGTAACCGCAGCCAGAGTCTCCGAGCTGATAGTCCAAACTGCTGCAAACGTGCAGATGGTTGTTGTCTTGCCAACGTCCCCATCTGTTGACTCAGGGATAGAGACGTGGCTGCACGATCTGTTACTGCCATGCGGATACGATGCCTGTCATCTCGACTGCTAGTGATACGAGGCCGTTGGGATCCGATACAGCGTTCCGTATTACCCTCCTGAACCCACCGATGCCATAGTCTGCTAACAGTTATTGGATCTCGACCAACGCGAGCAGCAACGTCACGATACGTAAACCGCAATCGCGATAGGCTACAATTCGACCTTTATCAAAGTCGGAAACGTGATGGTATGCGTTTCTCCTCCTTACACGAGGCATCGTAACAACGTTTCACGAGGCAACGCCGGTCAACTGCTGTTTGTGTATGAGAAATCGGTTGGAAACTTTCCTCATGTCAGCACGTTGTAGGTGTCGCCACCGGCGGCAACCTTGTGTGAATGCTCTGAAACGCTAATCATTTGGATATCACAGCATCTTCTTCCTTTCGGTTAAATTTCGCGTCTGTAGCGCGTCATCCTGGTGGTGTAGCAATTTTAATGGCCAGTGGTAGTGTAGATCTAAATATTGTGTCCAATAACAACAGGAAGGGAGAGGAACAAGGTGTAGGTTAACATGATACTGCAAAGCTCGTGCAGCTATGAATAGAGTCATAATTCTGAGGATGGTGGTTCGAGTGGCTTTCAAGGTTCTATTGGAAATTACACACTAACCAAATCGACCCAAGGCAAACAGCTAGATTGCCTAATGTCTTAGCGTCGTTTGAAACCTCACGTTTAGTAGATGACACATTTTTGGTTTTAGCTTGTTAAATTTAATAATTACTTCAGAATATTGAAACAGATTTGAGGTTGTACGCTCCTGGAACCAATTTCATTCCCGTTTCTTGACCTCCGCGATACGGAAGGCCCCAGCGGTTATGAAGTGAGAGGAGCAGCACCCCGCCTAGTTGGCCTCGCCTGGAACTCCGGCAATAACACTCCGGCAGCGGGACATGTGGGCCGCAGACGTGACCCTGCTGCGTCGCCAGTCGATGAGTGCCGGGGGCAACGGCCGCCACAGCGCTCATGGCGCTTCCACGCGGGGTCGGCGAACCCCGAGGTACGCGGCGGCCGTTCCCTTCCCAGGGGCGCCAGAGTGAGTCTCAGCGTAGTCCGGCTAGACGCCTATCACTGTATTTAATTACAATACTGCAATCTGATGCTTAATACATTACTGGTCATTAAAATTGCTACACCACGAAGATGACGTGCTACAGACTCGAAATTTAACCGACAGGAAGAAGATGCTGTGATATGCAAATGATTAGCTTCTTAGAGCATTCACACAAGGATGGCGCCGGTGGCGACACCTACAAAGTGCTGACTTGAGGAAAGTTCCCAACCGATTTCTCATACACAAACAGCAGTTGACCGGCGTTGCCTGGTGAAACGTTGTTGTGATGCCTCGTGTAAGGAGGAGAAATGCGTACCATCACGTTTCCGACTTTGATAAAGGTCGGATTG
The DNA here is from genome assembly GCF_021461395.2 of Schistocerca americana. NCBI lineage: Eukaryota > Metazoa > Arthropoda > Insecta > Orthoptera > Acrididae > Schistocerca > Schistocerca americana. Next base: position 524,616,926 of record NC_060125.1, on the reverse strand, counting down.
TAGGCTATCGCGATTGCGGTTTATCGTATCGCGACATTGCTGCTCGCGTTGGTCGAGATCCAATAACTGTTAGCAGAATATGGAATCGGTGGGTTCAGGAGGGTAATACGGAACACCGTGCTGGATCCCAACGGCCTCGTATCACTAGCAGTCGAGATGAAAGGCATCTTATCCGCATGGCTGTAACGGATCGTGCAGCCACGTCTCGATCCCTGAGTCAACAGATGGGGACGTTTGCAAGACAACAACCATCTGCAGGAACAATTCCACGACGTTTTCAGCAGCATGGACTATAGCTCGAAGACCATGGCTGCGGTTACCTTTGGCGCTGCATCACAGACAGGACCGCCTGTGATGGTGTACTCAACGACGAACCTGGGTGCACGAATGGCAAAACGTCATTTTTTCGGATGAATCCAGGTTCTGTTTACAGCATCATGATGGTCGCATCCGTGACTGGCGACATAGCGGTGAACGCACATTGGAAGCGTGTATTCGTCATCGCCATACTGGCGTATCACCCGGCGTGATGGTATGGGGTGCCATTGGTTACGAGTCTCGGTCACCTCTTGTTCGCATTGAGGGCACTTTGAACAATGGACGTTACATTTCAAAATTGTTACGACTCATGGTTCCACTCTTCATTCGACCCCTGAGAACTCAACATTTCAGCAGGATAATGCACGACTGCATTTTGCAGGTCCTGTACGGGCCTTTATGGATACAGAAAATGTTCGACTGCTGCCCTGGCCAGCACATTCTCCAGATCTCTCACCAACTGAATACGTCTGGTCAATGGTTGCCGAGCAACTGGCTCGTGACAATACGCCAGTCACTACTCTTGATGAACTGTGGTATCGTGTTGAAGCTACATGGGCAGCTGTACCTGTACACGCCATCCAAGCTCTGTTTGACTCAATGCCCAGGCGTATCAAGTCCGTTATTATGGCCAGAGGTGATTGTTCTGGGTACTGATTTCTCAGGATCTATGCACCCAAACTGCGTGAAAATTTAATGTCATGTGAGTTTTAGTATAATATATTTATCCAATGAATACCCGTTTATCATCTGCATTTCTTCTTGGTGTTGCAATTTTAATGGCCAGTAGTGTAGTATTGCGCTTACAGGGCCGGCCAAGTAGCCGAGCGGTTCTAGGCGCTTCAGTCTGTAACCGCGTGACCGCTACGGTCGCAGATTCCAATCCTGCCGGAGGCATGGGTGTGTGTGATGTCCTTAGGTTACTTAGGTTTAAGTAGTTCTAAGTTCTAGGGGACTGATGACCTCAGATGTTAAGTCCCATAGTGCTCAGAGCCATTTGAACCATTTTTTTGCGCTTACAGGTTGTGTGATCTTATCAATTATTTAGTGCCGCTTTTTAAAAGCTCACAGGCTGATGATAGTACCATCCCCGATACGACAATGCAACCGAGACGGTAAATATATAAAATGAACGGAGACTCTAAGGAATTTGAATAACATTTTTGAAAGAAAACTGGTGCTCTACGTGATCCTGAAGAGCAAAACATACTCGAGGGAGAATCACGAATTCGGACATAAAGGTGTTGACTAGCGCATTAAGGATTACAGACATGGTAAGTCTTATAGTGTAGCAGGAATAAGAGACATTATAGTGTCGAAGTTAATAATGAGCTGTTACCCATTGATAATTAAGAGAAAATACTATTTTCCAGCAAGAGATTGCGAAAACTAAGTGTTTAGTGTGGATGCTAGAAGAAAGGTATACGTATTTATCGTGAGCTGTCATGATTAATTAAAAACAACGTTAATGAGGAAGACTAAGTCGTGCTTAGGACTGAGGGAAATACATACATAAAGCAAAAGAAGTTGCATAGATGGAAAGTCTATTAAGACTAGTTTCAAAATAGAAATTATTTCCTGCACGTGTGGATTATGGCTTGTGGAGCACGGTTTGTTTGGCTGTATCAAGAGAAGCTGCGTTTGCTACACGGAACAAACTATACTCCCATACTCATGGGCATGTTAGTCGTATTCTACTGGTTCTGAAATGAATGTTGAGGATTTAGTTATTACGAAACCACTGGGACACCATTATATAAGGGCCAATCAAGCGAAACCGAGAAAGATGGAAAAATATAAGTGTCTGTTATTTGAAAAGCAATCGGCGTAACTTTTAATGCATTTACCCCTCTGCATGACATGGAAAAATGTTGGCAGTTTCCTAAGGAACCATGGTAGTATCCAGGTGTCCAGCCCTTCGTCGAAAGCAAATAGACGGCAACCAATGTCTTTCCTCAGGGCTCCAAAAATAAAGAAATCGCTTGGGCAGGAATCGGGACTGTATGGAATACGTGTAAGGGCTTCCCAGTGAAACCACTCTAGCGTAGTCTAAACGACCATGGCAACTTGTGGGTTGGGGGGAGCATTTTGTTGGCACTTTGTTTCGAGTACGCTGCAGAAGTTTCGCTGGGAAACCCTTATCCATCCTCAACACAGTCCTGATATAATCGCCCTCTTATCCGATTTTCATACATTTGGAGTCCTAAAGAGAGATCTTCGTCGTAGGTTTTCTTTGGACGAGGAGGTACACCCCTCCGAAGAGTGATTGATGGTTGCGTAGGCAACTGAAAACATTTTTCCAGGAAGTCACTGATACTCTTGTCTCATAGTGCGGTAAATGGATTTACAATTGTGGCGACTCCTTTTGAAGTAATAAGCAGATCACTTACTTTTGTCCATGTCGTTTCCACCTGAATGCCCTTGTATTTGTAGATCTACGTTTGTTTTCTGTAAGAGACCGCATGGAGTGTGGCGGAGAATAGTTTCCGTTGCACTACCACTTCCCACCTTCCCTGTTCCAGTAGCAAATTGTTCGGGGACAGAACGAATGTTGCTAAGTCTGCATGTGGGCTGGAATCTCTAATTTTATATGTATGGTGTTTTCGCGAGATGTGCGTGGGAGAAAGAAATATATTGGCTGCTTGATCGCTGTCATTCTCATCATCGTTCCCTGAACTCGCCATTGTTTTGCAGGAACCACGGTATAAAGTTCCTCAGAAAACCGTACAAGACCTGTATTTGTCCGAAACGACTGGAAGCTGTTTTGAATGCTGACGATTTCCCTGTATCGTATTAGGCCTTTGGAGTCTTTTCGTGTTCTTTCCGACCACATGTGTTCAGATTGTTCAGAACTTCTTTCCGTATTTACAGCTGTACACCTCTTGTGGGGTCACGACCCTTGCACCTCCTCGTGGGATGGAAATGGGCAGAGACGTACCTGCTTATGTGCCTCTAGTGAAGGAGGCCACAGTACGAGTATCTGGGGACACCCGCTCTGTGTCGCCGTCGTTGATCGTCCGGCAGCCTCTGGAACATCGGAGATCGTGCACCGTGTCAGCTGGTCCGTGTCATGAAAGACTGGGGCCAGCGCATCAGCCTACTGGTCAACGCCTGCCCGCTGCAATGGGGCACGTTGCGAAGATCGAGAAGCAATGCAGCAAAGGCAGATGGGTTCAGCGCTCGCGGCAGATGACTTGGCAATGGCGCATGCACGGCAATCGTGGCAGCACCAGAGTAAGCGCCCTCGGACACACGTGATGAGTCTTACTGTGCACGTGATGTGCTCAAAACGGTTCAAATGGCTCTGAGCAGTATGGGACTTAACATCTGAGGTTATCAGTCCTCTAGAACTTAGAACTACTTAAACCTAACTAACCTAAGGACATCGCACACGTCCATGCCCGAGGCAGGATTCGAACCTGCGACCGTAGCGGCTCTAGAACTTTGAACTATTTAAACCTAACTAACCTAAGGACATCGCACACGTCCATGTCCGAGGCAGGATTCGAACCTGCGACCGTTGCGGTCACGCGGTTCCAAACTGAAGCGCATAGAAACCCTCGGCCACAACAGCCGGCCGTGATGTGCTAATATGAACGCAAGAGTTAATAGAAGTACATACAGCTACCTACAGGAGTACATATACATATAATCGCGACTGATATGTCGTGTGGTAAAAATTGGCCAAGTGCGAGTACGACTTGCGCACTGAGGATTCCGCACATACTTAACGGCGTGTATAGGCAGTTCATCCGTTCATATGTATATGAGTAGTGCCTTACACTTCTGGAAGTTTTCGAGTATCAAAATATGTGACGTGATTGACTGTATGTTTTGACTGAGTTGACTTAGAAGCTTAACCCTGTACGCCACTAATAGACTGTAGACCATAGTATGTGACATAATTTGAAATTGATTCTTCCATGCATTACTGAGAAACAGACGTCGGGCTAACAGACAGTCGGATACAATATTTTCTTGCAGACAATCTTATAGGTAGGGCAACTACAGCTAAGAGTAATCATCATAACCGCTGGATGGGTCCTCTTCTCTACTATACAGGGTGATTCAAAAAGAATACCACAACTTTAGGAATTTAAAACTCTGCAACGATAAAAGGCAGAGCTAAGCACTATCTGTCGGCGAATTAAGGGAGCTATAAAGCTTCATTTAGTTGTACATTTGTTCGCTTGAGGCGCTGTTGACTAGACGTCAGCGTCAGTTGATGCTAAGATGGCGACCGCTCAACAGAAAGCTTTTTATGTTATTGAGTACGGCAAAAGTGAATCGACGACAGTTGTTGAGCGTGCATTTCGAACGAAGTATGGTGTTAAACCTCCTGATAGGTGGTGTATTAAACGTTGGTATAAACAGTTTACAGAGAATGGGTGTTTGTGCAAAGGGAAAAGTTCTGGACGGCCGAGAACGAGTGATGAAAATGTAGCACGCATCCAGCAAGCATTTGTTCGCAGCCCAGGAAAATCGACTCGCAGAGCTAGCAGAGAGCTGCAAATTCCACAATCAACTGTATGGAGAGTCCTACGAAAAAGGTTAGTTATGAAACCTTATCGTCTGATTTTGGTTCAAGCACTGTCTGCAGCTGTTAAGATTAAAAGAATCGATTTCTGTGATTTTATCCTTGCTCAAATGGAAACAGTTGAATCTTTCGTTTCAAAGATTGTGTTTAGTGATGAAGCAACTTTCCACACTAATGGGAAAGTCAACCGTCACAATGTCTGTATATGGGGAGCTGAGAATCCGCGGGAAACAACTCAGTATGAACGTGACTCGCCTAAGGTTAACGTTTTCTCTGCCATTTCAGCCAATAAAGTTTTTGGTCCCCTTTTCTTCGAAGGTGCTACTGTAACTGGACTACAGTATCTGGTGATGTTAGAGAATTGGCTGTTCCCTCAGCTCGAACAAGAAGCACAACAATTCATATTTCAGCAGGATGGAGCGCCACCACGTTGGCACTTATCTGTCCGTAACTACCTGAACGTCAACTACCCGAGGCGATGGATCGGCCGCCAGGCAGCCCGTGACAGAGCACTTCATCACTGGCCTCCAAGAAGCCCTGATCTTACCCCTGCGATTTTTTCTTATGGGGGTATGTTAAGGATATGGTGTTTCGGCCACCTCTCCCAGCCACCATTGATGATTTGAAACGAGAAATAACAGCAGCTATCCAAACTGTTACGCCTGATATGCTACAGAGAGTGTGGAACGAGTTGGAGTATCGGGTTGATATTGCTCGTGTGTCTGGAGGGGGCCATATTGAACATCTCTGAACTTGTTTTTGAGTGAAAAAAAACCTTTTTAAATACTCTTTGTAATGATGTATAACAGAAGGTTATATTATGTTTCTTTCATTAAATACACATTTTTAAAGTTGTGGTATTTTTTTTTAATCACCCTGTATTGGAATCCGGCTGTTTTGTTCTATGACATACCGCATTTTAGCGGTGTTTTGTTCTGACGAAGAATGAATGTTGGGTAAAAAGGTTTCGAGCTTTTCCGCTGTAATATTTTAGTGATATGTTGACCTGAAGATGTGACTTTTAGTGCCACGAAACCGGTAGTGATCCAATAATGAATGACTGAATACAGCTGAAGCGATTATTACTACCCAACACAATATTTATTTTTGGTACAATTACTAATTAATTTATGAATTTTTTCTTTGCTTGAACTATGAAACCTTGCTTCTTGCTATCAAATTTCGTAATTCTAAGCCAAAAGGAAGCACCCTATACGTTTTTCGTTTTGCTGAGTGAGTTTGCAAGTGTCAAAATATGTGACGTAAATTACCGTATCTGTCCACTGCATAGATTTAAAAGCTTCAATAGAGCTTAGTATGTGGCACAAATTTCAACTTGAAACGTCTGTCGTATAGGGATTCCGTTTTTGCCGACTGAGGCATGGATGGTTCAAATGGCTCTGAGCACTATGGGACTTAACTTCTGAGGTCATCAGTCCCCTAGAACTTTGAACTACTTAAACCTAACTCTTCTAAGGACATCACGCACATCCATGCCCGACGCAGGATTCGAACCTGCGACCGTAGCGGTCACTCGGCTCCAGACTGAAGCGCCTAGAACCTCCCGGCCACTGCGGCCGGCGCGGTTCTAGACTGTAGCGCCTACAACCGCTCGGCAACTCTGGCCGGCTGAGGCATGGACCCTAGAATTGAAATGACCTGGATAATTACAGGGAACAACTCCAGTAAAATTGGACTGTAGTACGGTCAAGAATCCTAAATATAACTTGATGATGGAGATCCACAAGCGTGAACTTTGTTTATACAAACACATGTGGGCTTAGTAGCATACAGGTATGTGCTAATGTGATCATAGCCTAACTAGGGCCGGTTAAAAGCAAGTGATAATTAGCAACAAGTGTACTATAGACGAGAGTATTTGCTAAGAGCAACAGTGGAATATTTCCAACTCCATCTAAAAACACCATTTCTAAAACCAAGAAACTCCTACTTTTGGGGTCAGTGTATTCATTCAGGGCGCGTTCTGGTTGATTTCGCTCTAAGCAGTCAAGCTGTCTTCCCTTCCCGCTTTTGTGAAGAATTCTTAAGGATTTTTCGATATCACTGCACTGGTGTTTGGTCGTACGAAGGTGGTTCCCAAACGAAGATCTACAGTTATCACCGGTGTCGATGTGTTCTCTGAATCTAGTAGCCGTGGCACCACGGCTCCTCAAGGCAGAAAGCAAAACTTCACAAAGACGACGTCGCAGGCCACCTTAATTGTGACACTTTTTCAGTATCGCTGTGGCTGTCAAGTTTCCGATACGATGGAAGAATTGGAGCATTACGTCATAGTTGCCCAACAGCTGAGCTTCGCGCCTTTAGCAGCCCACTGCCTCTGCTGAGACCGAACGCCTGCGACTAGGTGCCTGTCCCCCTGCTGGCCGACTGTCATCTGGGGCCTGTCGCCTTCCCGGCAGACCGGGCTTCGAGCCCAGGCTACCTAACTGCCCAGCCGTCGTGGCCTCGAATGGGCAAGCTCTGCCGCTGCCCATCGCCCAGTGTGGGCTCTCACCGTCGTCATCAACCGTGCCGGCGGCCGCAGTGTGACCCTGCTTCCCTCCGAGTGGCGGAGGCAGAACAGTCAGCCACGGCCGCCGCCGCCTCTGCTGAGCCGGCCGCAGCAGCTCGCCAGCCGCCTCCAGTTGGTAGAGAGCCTATATACAGAGAGAGTGGCCATAGGTGAATTTGCCCGTGATTCGTTGATTAGCTTTGGCGCCATTTTTCTGCCAAACTTCTCTCGCGCTTCCTATGTTCGCCGTGCTTTTGAGTTGAATTGAAGTTCAGAGGACTTCTGGAAACGATTAAAAGGTATTTGAATTATTGAGAGACTTGTTATGCGTTGTGCATGCATGTTCGACTTAGCTGTATATCGTTCTTAGTACGTAATTAGCGTTTGCGATCATAAATACGAATTGAAATAATGAAGCGTTTTGTGATGAAGTCGGTAGGCCTACATGTTTGAAGTAAACACGTTAGTAATAGTACAGTATTCTTTTCGACATCTGTAATTCGTTCTGCAGACACTAGGCATTATTTTGGTTTCAGTATTATTGTCTGACTGTTGACGCAGGCAAGTTAGAAGCATGTTTTCCGCAGTTGTCGTGGTTGCTGAAACATTATTCGTAGTATATAATTGTAGGTACTCTTGAAGACAGTTTTTAATAGGCCTACTTACTGTGGGGCAGAAGGGATCCGGTAGTTTTCTTGTTATATTTGGTCGTATTTACAATAGCCTACATTTAACATTACCTGATTTTTGTAATCTTTTTCGTTTGTTATCTACGAGAGGTATTCCATATATATGAAAGAAAGTCGTAAGCAGTTGTTTACTTGTGATATGCAAAAAGTTTGAAGACATGACAAGAAGTACTAATACGTCTCATACTTTTTGCATGTCACAAGTAAACAACTGCTTACGACTTCCATTCATCTGACGTAATACAGGTACGTTAAATATTTAGCGTTATGCACTTCCGATACAAAACAAATGCTGTAGCCTATTTTTTATTTACGTTACTTTCATTGCAATATATCTAGTAAACGAACTTTAAGGGAGATAAATGCAAGTAACGAATAATTTTTACAGCCACTGTATCAAATTTTCCTGTGCTGTACGTAGTAGGCTACTGTGAGTATATTATAGCTGTAAAGAAAGGCTTTTAACGAATGATTTCGCCATATTGTCTTGTGCTATTGATTCGGTGAGTGTGTACTCCACTACTGGCCATTCAAAAGTCCCGCCCGCGGTTTGGAAGAAAAATGGCCGCCGTATCGTCCGGTTGGCCACTCTCTCCCTATATAGGCTCTCTACCAGTTGGGAGCGTCCAGCGCCACTGCCGATGCGGACTCCCTCAGCCGGCCCGGGCACGGTTGCCTACGTCACAGAGTTCTCTGACCGCCTCCGCAGTTCCGCCCCCACTGCTGCACTGTTACGGAAGGAGGGAATAGCTCGAGCAGCATTGTGTTCCACGCAGAATTTCCGCCTGGGAGGCGAACTGCTACAACATGCTGACCTCTCACCTACCAGCACCACCGGCCACCACAGGTGCCGTAGAACCAGGCCTCTCCATTTCGGGACAGAAGTGACTGCTGTCGCCTCTACGTAGACAGCCGCAAAACACGCAGCATCAACATCCAGATGAGCGAGTGCAGTGTTTTGTTTCTTTATTTTTGTTTCACTGCAAGAGTCAAGACAATTCAGTGGGTCTTTTACCAGACACTTAGTAGTGTTTGCGTGTCCTTTTTGGGGAAAGTAAACTCAGACTGTGTTCCAAGGACTGTATGGAAAACGTTAACTTTGCGCCGTTTGGAACGGGAAGTGTATTTTGTTGTGAGCAAGCTCACTGTTGTTGAGGGGTAACACAACGTAATGGCCTAAAAAAAGCGTTTAATTGACAGCTGTTCTTGGTGGAAGGAGAAGTGTGAAACCTGATTGGCAGGTACTCAGAGAGCCCACAGGTTACGATTGTGGATGGGGCCGTAAACAGTTACTGTGGGTTGCACAATCAAACACACAAATTTATTTTTCTAAGAACCACTTAATTACACATTTCATTATAAGATCACAATTAGGCAATAGGGCTGAAGGCCTAGTTCAAGAAAACTTGAGATGCTTTCAGGGCTGAAGGCCCAAAACCACACCAAAAACAAGAATGGCTGAAGGCCTGGCTTAGAAATCAAAGACAATTAAACAGAAGATAAAATTTTAAAAAATGCAATTCAAAACAATTAGCGGCTGAAGGCCTACATTACACATCTGAAGGACAACTAGAATTAAAATACATTAATAAACAATTTTTATAACCAAGAAATTTCTTTTTACACTTACAACAGAACAGCCAAAAGCCTAATTAAAGAAATATTAGCTTATTGCACAGCTGAAGGCCACAAACAAATTTGAAACAACGGCTGAAGGCCTGAACAACAAGTCAGACAAACAATTTAAAATAAACCCCTTCCTTCTTACAAGAAATTTTCCTTTAAAGAATACACACGGCTGAAAGCCTTATTAAAAGGGTTCACGTAAGTCCTCGGCTGAAGGCCACACATAACACATCGACCAACTAACGGCTTAGGGCCTGGATTACAAACAATATCAGATAGAACAAAATTGAAGGAAAATAAATTTTTTTAAAACAATAAAATCAATCTTCAAAATTTTAATTTAACACGGCTGAAATCCTTTATGTAAAATTTAAAGGAATTTAATTAATACACAGCCATAGGCCCCGCACAATACTTCAAACTAAAATGAAAATCACAATCTAAAATGAACAGGACAAGTGGTGCTCAGAAGTGTTTCAAGGGTCGGCCTGATAAGATGGCTCAAACGTAAGTCGCGTTGACATAGGCAGCCAAGAGTTGAAGTTAAATAATCGGATGGCAACCCAAACTAGGGACAGCCCAAGGACTGACCAACAATTTAACCCGGCATAACGATGGAAACTATCGGCCGAGGACGAGGATATGAACAGTACAACGTCTTCAGAAATTGGCGTCTAAAAGCAGCCAAGGGAACAATAACCACTCTAAGCAAAATATGAACCAAACAACTTAAAAGGCTGTCGAACTACCTGTCATGCCAGACAGCGTCAACACGTCAAGGAAAGGCACACTGCGGGAAAACTACGCAACTGAGCAGGGCAGGTAACTGGGGCGTTAACGACCACAGGGCAGAAAATACCGCTGGCAAGTAACAGTCAATTTAAGAAGTAATTACAATATAGGAAGACGGCTGCGAGATATCGCCAGTCAATTTAATAAGTAATTACAATACAGAAAGACGGCTGCAAGATTTCGCCGAATCCAACACATAATACGTTGCTGCTAGCCCGAAGCCGGCCGCGGTGGCCGTGCGGTTCTAGGCGCTCCAGTCCGGAGCCGCGCTTCTGCTACGGTCACAGGTTAGAATCCTGCCTCGGGCATGGGTGTGTGTGATGTCCTTAGGTTAGTTAGGTTTAAGTAGTTCTAAGTTCTAGGGGACTGATGACCACAGCAGTTGAGTCCCACAGTGCTCAGAGCCATTTTGCTAGCCCGAACGGCCCAGGGGGCAACAACCAACGGCCCAGGGAGCAACAACCCACAAATGAACGAAGAGATGTCACGATAGCTGAGGTTTCATAACAGGTTAACTGATCACTCAACTTCAGCGTCAAGGTTCGGTGGGCAACGAACTTTGCCGCTCTTGCAGCTAGTGCCTCACGATACAACAGCACGTGCACGCCGCCAGCGATTTCGGCCTGGCTTCACGCCACGGAGAGTTCCTTGCTGCTCCAGCCCAACTGACTGACTACATGCAGCACGCAGACAGCATTAAAACAGCTGCTCAGTCAAAACCACGCAAGCTACTCATGGTTCCACGAAAACACTTCCACAAACAATTTGAACGATAATAAAACCAGTGACTGTGGAGCAAGAAAGATGAATCACAAGTCGACACACACAGAGAACCCAGAAGTGGTCGGCGACCAAATGCACGTCAAGCGATGAGACGACCGACCGAACGACCAACAAAGGCCATCCCCACTCAAGTCATGCGTGGCGGCAATGGTCGAACGAGTCATGGCTGTCTGGACCTCACTACTGCTCCGTGCTGACTGAACTCCCGACACACGACGACCCGGAAATACTAGCGCTCGCTCCAAAGATAGTACAACAGTGCTCTTATCGATAAGCGCTGCTGCTGCCACTCACGGGAAGGCAAGCCAACAACTTAGTGACGCCAAAAAATCGAATGAGAAACGGGTCGGCAGTACCGCAAAGACAAGATACCAAGCAATAAATGGCACAAAAACGTGCTGCTCCCGGCTCAAAGTAATAGAGAAACAACAATTTGGATAGTTGTTGAGCATAGGGGTGCACTCAGTCTCGTGATGCCAATTTAGGAGCTACTCGACCGAATAGTAGCGGCTCCGGTCTAAGAAAACCATTATAACACCTGATATAGCGGTGTGCTGACCAACGCCCCTCCTATCCACTGAGGATCACACGGCAGTGGCCTCAAGAACGAGTGCTGCTTTATTGAACATATATATAAGTATATTACAACAACTTCTTGTCGGAAAATATTAGCGACACTGCAGCAGTTCTCCTGAGGCATGTTTAATCTGAGGCGATCTCCAATTTTAATGTAAAGAAAAAAATCTATGTTATCTACAAAAGTGTAGCGAGTGAACCCAGGACTGGCCTTTCGTACTGTAGTCGTTGCAATCGAAATCGTATCCACTAGGTCATCACACAACTACTGAAATATCGGTCACAGCAGTTACATGAACGCACAGGACTTTACAATTTCGGTTAACCCTGCTCCAAGCAAGCGCAATGCTAGAACAATTCGGCGGTTGGTTTGACATGCGTTCCGTATAAACTTATTGTGTGGTGTAGTAACTTTTGGGCAGCCTGGACAAGCTACTCTGAAGCCTAAGCCTCGAGGACATTCTTCTTGCGACTTGACGTCTGCATTGCACGTTCAAATTCAATTGGCTCTAGGCACTATGGGACTTAACATGTGATGAGACGACCAGTACCCTGGACTTAGAACTACTTAAACCTAACTAGCCTAAGGACATCACACACATCGATGCCCGAGACAGGATTCGACTCTGCGACCGTAGCAGCAGCGCGGTTCCGGACAAGCGTCTAGAGCCGATCGGTCACAGCGGCCGGTGTATTGCACGATTTACATTTCACGTATTGAGGACTAACAGAGAAAATGGCAAGAACTTTTATAATCCTACAGCTCAATCCGTAATCCACATCAAAATCCTGGCCACTGTCTTTCAGTTTCTTAGCAGAGATTCTGACTCATCACTTTCATCATATACTGCTTCGACCCAGGCTCGAATTCGACGTTTTCTGCTAGAATACACTTTCTTTCCAGTCATTCTTACTTGAAATACAAAACTGTGTACTGTAAGGTCATAAATAAACTGTACGCCCCGGTAGCTGAATGGTCAGCGTGACGGATTGTCACGACCCGGGGACTGGGTGTTGTGCTGTCCTCATCATCATCTTATCATCTTCATCGACTGCAGGTCGCCGAAGTGGCGTCAGATTAAAAGACCGGCACCAGGAGAATGGTCTGCCCGCCCGACGGGGGCCCTAGCCACGCGAATAAATAAAATAAGTAAACTATCAAAAGTCGATACTGTAACAAAAATAAAGAGTCGAAGTGAAAGAATTGTTATTTTGGTACATGTACTGACGCTTGCTGATGCCGAGCGAACTTGTTACTGTTTTGAAATGCTCCTAACTACATCTAGTTTGTGCAGGTAGGCCGTTTCGGGTCATCGGAGGCGCTGGAGGAGGACCTCTGAATTCCATAGAACAAATTTACTTTTTTTCCAGTGACTACACTTCTTGACTCATATTTCAGAAGGTTCAAATCATCTTTTACGCGAATAAAAATGATTTTTTGAGACTTATATAGTGTTGTTGCCCCTTAAGCGTGTAAAGTATTAGGCATGAGCTGCCATTCAGGCGGAGAGATGAAGTTATAGGAGGAAGTGTTATGTTGCTGTTATATTCAACTGTCCGCTTCGTCGGTCTATTTTGTTCTCATGTCGCTTTTTGTTGTTTAGTTGATAAAGGGCCAAGACTGTCGGGGTCGATACAACATTGGTGCTACCTTTGAGGTAATACATCTGTCTTGACAGTGGACAACGGAAATATATCGGAGCAGGTGAGGGCTGTGTAACAGAACAGAGTTGCGCCCACCTTGCCTACTAGAGCAATACGTGCTTCTGCTGTTGTCCAGTTGAACCCGCCGACGCGTTTGTGGACGAAAGACGGCAAAGAAAGGAAGCGAGACGACTGATCCGTGGGTAAACTATGTTAGACATAAGGAGTTGTTTGAGAAATTAAGAAGGCATTGTCAGGGGAAAGACTTTAATAGTATGAGTAACCTTGTAGAGGTTCAAAGAAGTATTGTTGGCTTGCCAGCGAGCCGTGCCGGCTTTAACTTTGACAGGCATGGCACTCCACTGGGGCCACTCACTTCTTGTACAGCTGATATCGATCCTGGTCACATGCCAGGGCTAGGGTCATTGGTCGAGGACTGTGTGGTTGGACTTGGGCGGGCCGCGGTACCGGCAGTTAGCGGGAGACTACTCCTGCTGTTCAGGAGCGGAGCTCGCTACGCCGCAAGTTGTTAAGTCGGTCGAAGCCAAAATTTTCGTGTGGATTAAACATTACGGCACCTGTAGATCACCTTCACGGATTGGAGGGAATAACACCACTCCTTGGAATCCTGGAAATCGTGGCTCCTTCCGACCTGAGTGGAGTTAAGTGTTGATCTTTTATTGGTAGTTGTTTGCGTAAGCCCATGTCTGTGTTAATGTTGAATTAAACTTTTCACATTCATTACGCCTCTTAGTGATTGTGTGCATGGTCAGCGGTCAGTGTAACTGATTTTAATGTGTTTGTTCCAGATCATATTCATTGCGAGTGTATGAATACTCTCTGTAGCAAATTGAGTTGACTTAATTGGGACTGCAATATAATCTGTGTCGGAGGCAATGCACTGTTAAAAGAGGACGCGTTCCGTTATGTTGATTTGCGGGCGGTTGTAGTTCACGTCGTCAATTTTCATGTAATATTAAGGAGCGTCTAGCTCGTGACTTGTATGTGTATCTTAGAGATTTTCGTTTGTAGCCTTATTTGGGCACATCGCTGGTTCATTTCTGACGCATATAGGCAGGGTAGTTCTGGCAGCGGATGACGCGCTTCTGTTTCCTGGGCCTGGAGCAAATACGTGTTTTCTTCCTGCTGCGTCGATACTTCCGCCTAGGTTTGCCCGCAGCCAGGTGCCTCTGCCATCTGCCTCGTATTAGCTAAAGTTAAGTAAAATTGTTCGTTTTTGTACGTGCCACGGCAGAGTGTGACAAAATTAATTCCGGAACCCTTGATCTATTCAAATAGTGAGAGTTGAGCAAGCACACAAGCCTAAAGGTGTGTTCTGCAAGTGCCAAGTTCCTTGTGACTATACTTGCCCTTTAACAACTTGTTTAAATCTTGCAGGTCCTATTTTGCTAATACTGGAGCGTGTTAAGTTTTGAATGTTTTACTTATGAATATCAACTGCTGGATTTTTTATCCGTAGTCATTAGCTAACTCCATTCAGTGTCAAACTTGCGTGGTTGTTACCAGTTTTCTGTGATAACTGGATGCTGTAATTTGTCACCTTTCTTGTAATATGAGGGAGTGTGTATTTAATTAAGGCTCAAAATTAATGCTTCTGGTGGTTCATGCCAGTTGAGAGTCACATTTAAATTGTATGCCTTCTCAGTTTCAGCTGCAATAGCCCATTAACGACAAATTTCGTCGCACTGTCGTCGTACGTCCCACGTTAATTTCTGCGGTTATTTCACGCATTGTTGCTTGTCTGCTAGTACTCAAAACTCTACGCTGCTTTCGGTCGCTAAGCGAAGGCTGTCGGCCACTATGTTGACCGTGATGGAACGTAATTCCTCAGCACTTTCTTGAAAATGTGGATCTCGGAATAATGAATTCCCTAACGATTTCCGAAACGGAATACGCCATGCGTAAGTGTATTAATCGCCGTCGTGTGGCCATAATCCCGTCGGAAACCTTACCACACACGTCACCTGTGTACAAATAACAACTCTGCCAATGCACTGTCTTTTATTCCTTGTGTATGCTGTACTACCGCCCACTGTATATGTGCATACTGATATCCCATGCCTTTTGTCACCTCTGTGTGCAACAGATTAGTAAGGTCTTAGTTTACTACAACTGATTTATAGCTATTTAAAGTTCAACAATGAGTTTTTTTTGTTGGAACTGGATAACATTACAATGGGTAGTTACACAGCAAGAGCTTATGATGATATTTTGCATTATCAAAGTACCGAAGTTGTTAATAGCAGCTTCTCGATCAGTATGAGGTGATGCTGGTGGAGTGCTGCGGACGATAGGGATTATTTGCGTAGAACTCTTTGGATTCTGAAATTCCGTATCAGAATACCGTACTTGTATGGACTCCGAGTTAATGTTTCGTTTTCGTAAGATCTAGAAGTTGAAACCGATACGTACATAGTGCGCCTGCGACAGTTGTGCCTAGGTAAGGTGTCAGAGCTAACAGGGGAACTGTACTGTGAGACACCTTGTCCTGACCACCAGTTCCATGTTTACTTACCGCTGCAACAATGTCCGATACCACACAAAATGTAGCCGCCTAACGTTTCACAGCTACAGCATGTCCAAATGTCTGTGTACCGCTGACGTAAGACAGTTATGAGCCCTATCGTGCTCATGTAGGCATGGTTATGTACAGGTTACAAATAAATTTACAATTTTCGAGGGATTCCGTGTTCTTTGGACACATATTATTTTCAACCACAATAAAGAGTTTACAGTTGACGAAAACGTCGTTTTCTGCGAACGTGCACAGTAGGTAAGTAATCTTACGTTCTCCCTTAGTGTGTATATAATATTTTCATGTTGCCCACGTCGCTATGAACATATGTGTTCATTTGTTGTGTACCAGATGCCACTGATGATGAGCTCTCTGTTAGAATACAAGCCTGCCACATAAACGCCTCTGAAGAACGACTGATAGTGCGTCAGCAAGATGTCTGAGCTGTACCGTGTCGGTAGGTCACGGCACGTCTTTCGCATGCCATCTATGCTTCTAGGCAGAGCTGTTTTGACGCAAACGAGGGACAGTGCGAGAAGTGACTCGGACAGCGGCAGGCAGCGGAGCGGAAAGGGTTCTCCAGGCCGGTCGTGTTGAGATTCGGGCTGTGCGATTTCTCTATCGGACGACTGGACTGCAGCATTCCGCCTGAGGGCCGTGTGTCTGCGAATAAGTGTTCATACTGGCAGCTCCGGAGAACAGGAGCCGGCCGAAGTTATTCCTTCTGTGGAAGTCCGTGGTTGCGGTGCCTCGGTTCAGATGGAAGCGTGCCACCTTAGAATTATGGTGAAGTACCTTGCTTCTGTAGAGTGAATTTGGGGACAGCGTGAGGTTCCAAAAATGTTCCTTTCTATTATCTTCCACGGTGCGTCGCCATCTCCTTAAACGCCTTACCCGAATACACGACTACTTGTTGTTGTTGTTGTTGTGGTCATCAGTCCTGAGACTGGTTTGATGCAACTTTCCATGCTACACTGTCCTGTGCAAGCTTCTTCATCTCCCAGTACTTACTGCAGGCTACATCATTCTGAATCTGCTAAGTGAATTCATCTCTTGGTCTCCCTCTACGATTTTTACCCTCCACGCTGCCCTCCAATACTAAATTGGTGATCCGTCGATGTCTCAGAACATGTCCTACCAACCGATCCCTTCTTCTAGTCAAGTTGTGCCACAAGCTCCTCTTCTCCCCAATTCTATTCAATACCTCCTCATTAGTTATATGATCTACCCACCTTATCTTCAGCATTCTTCTGTAGCACCACATTTCGAAAGCTTCTATTCTCTTCTTGTCTAAACTATTTATCGTCCACGTTTCACTTCCATACATGGCTACACTCCATACAAATACTTTCAGAAACGAGTTCCTGACATTTAAATCTATACTCGATGTTAACAAATTTCCCTTCTTCAGAAACGCTTTCCTTGCCATTGCCAGTCTACATTTTATATCCTCTCTACTTCGACCATAATCAGTTATTTTGCTCTCCAAATAGCAAAACTCCTTTACTACTTTAAGTGTCTCATTTCCTAATCTAATTCCCTCAGCATCACCCGACTTAATTGGACTACATTCCATTATTCTCAAATGGCTCTGAGCACTATGGGACTTAACTTCTAAGGTCATCAGTCCCCTAGAACTTAGAACTACTTAAACCTAACTAACCTAAGGACATCACACACATCCATGCCCGAGGCAGGATTCGAACCTGCGACCGTAGCGGTCGCGCGGTTCCAGACTGTAGCGCCTAGAACCGCTCGGCCACCCCGGCCGGCCATTATCCTCATTTTGCTTTTGTTGATGTTCATCTTATACCCTCCTTTGAAGACACTGTCCATTCCGTTCAGCTGCTCTTCCAAGTCCTTTGCTGTCTCTGGCAGAATTACAATGTCATCGGCGAACCTCAAAGTTTCTATTTCTTCTCCATGAACTTTAATACCTACTCCGAACTTTTCTTTTGTTTCCTTTACTGTTTGCTCAATATACAGATTGAATAACATCGGGGATAAGCTACAACCCTGTCTCACTCACTCCCCAACCACTGCTTCCTTCATACCCATAGACTCTCTACTGACTCAATATCCTGCTTGCTTATGCCCCGCTCATCGATACAATGAGTGCGAATCAGAGGCCTGCGTGTGTTGGTACCAGCTACGTATTATACCAGCGTAAATTGTGACTTCCTGTAACTGAGAGGTACCCCGTTTTTACCTTATAGCTTGAGGACTTTGGCGTAAGTTATTTATTGCTGTGAATGGCTTGGATGCTTGCTACTTAACTAGTGAACTCTGGGAGAAAACGATTCGTGCCAATTGCTTGGTATTTAAGGTACTGCCTGCTAATGTAATCGAAGTTCGTTTGCCAACAGTGCGCATCCATGAAAATCTTGTTCATTTTCTGTCCCGCGTGGTGGACCGCTTGCTACCGTTACACAGTCGGGCGTCGTTTTGAAACTGAACTGCGGCTGCCTCCTTGCTGAGATTTTGGTGTGTATTCAATAAGTCGTTATTGTTTCTCGTTACTGATACTGCAGGGCTTGGCTTCTGCCCCTCTATTAGTGTGTTGGTGTGTAATTATGCCCTTAGCCATGTTGTTCCAGTTTCATGATATAGGGGTTAAGCATTGTTTATGATTTATTTATTTGTCGAACTTAACGATCCTTTTACTTGCCAAGTGATACTAGCAGTTACTAGCGCCATGTGCAAAATTGTCTGCGTTATCCAGGTGTTAACTATGTCACATTTACGCTGAACAGCTACCTGGCTCGCAGTCGGTTGGGCTCTGAAGGTCGTGGGTTCCGCTGCTTCTTCAACAGCACTAGTGTGGGAAAAAAATTGTACCTGTCTTGGCTTTTTTAAATTATGCATTTTTCGAAATCTGTGTTTGTGTCTTTTGGGGAACTGAATATAAATTTTACGGTCATTGTTTTAGTAAGTTTTTGTTCCTTTGGTGAGTGGTGTTGTGAAACATACTGTGGTACCAAGAATATTGTAAATCGGTAAACCAGCTGTCAGAAAGTAGGATAAGATGATTTTTTAAATTGTCTGGCACACAACTTCTTCTTGTTGTATCTATCATGTTGAAGCATAGGTACTGTAATAAATTTTTGCATTGTTCTTGCCACATAAGAGTGTACTACAAATTTGTGATGTCCTAATAATTACATATCTCATTATAGGAAAGGAACTGAAACAAATTTCCTTGCCTCTGTGATGTATGTAAAACTACTTGCTTCCACAACTATGACAGTTAAGTGCAAAGCTTATTTGTTGTCTTTGAACATAGATATTTTCGTAACCGTATACAACATTTTGGGTTTCCTATGTTTCTAACAGTATAATGTGAGTCAACATGACAGTGTATTAAAGTCTTACTTGAGTTCAAAGTAAAATCTGCAACACTTTGTGAGGTAACGGACGAGCTGTGACACCCTGAAACTGTTCTAAGTTCAGAGTTGGAGTGGCTAGTCGGCAAGCCGGGGCTCGTCAACAACCGCGTGGTGCCGAACGTTAGACGGAAAAAGAGGGGAGTCCCAGCGCGTGGTCCAGACCAACTGCGTGGCTGGGAATTCCATGCTGACGCTTTGTCGAGGACTGTGCTTTGTGTCGATGAAGGAGATCTGTATACCGGGAGTGCCAAAGTGCGGACATTTCACAGTTCATGTAGAAATTAATAACAGCCAGAGGAATCATAATACCTGAAAAAGAAACATGAACATTACCATTACTTGCACGACGATTCTGTGGTGTAATCAGATTTCCAATATCTTTATTAAAGTTTTGTATCTGACTGTAAATTATACAAGTAAAACCTAGCAAGGAATTTCCAAAATCTAAACGGTTCACCCGATTTTGTCAATTGACATGTCTTTAGGAAGCTATTAGTGTAAGCCTAGATTGGTATGAATTACAGGCATGTAGCTTGAATAGTGCATGAGTTATTGGAGGTCGAAGTGGCCGATTACTATTGATCTCGTCAGGCCATAAGTACTCCACAGTTACACGAAAAAACGCTAGAAGCGAGCTTGTAAATATATTTATTCATCTATGTCTTTGTTTATATCAGATATATACTATTCATGAAGGAACTGGTCAAATATTTACTGTGTTTTAGAAAGCACAGCGACATTAGGCTACTGGCCTACTTTTGCTTCTATTCCTTTGATATATGTTTATTTAATTTGTTATGTATTTGATAATGTGTGTTAGAGCGTGTTTACGGTCCAGCCGTAGGAATATTTATTTAATATCAAGTTATTTAAATGTAAATTCTGTATTTTGTATGTGGTGGTGGTGGTTAGTGTTTAACGTCCCGTCGACAACGAGGTCATTAGAGACGGAGCGCAAGCTCGGGTTAGGGAAGGATTGGGAAGGAAATCGGCCGTGCCCTTTCAAAGGAACCATCCCGGCATTTGCCTGAAACGATTTAGGGAAATCACGGAAAACCTAAATCTGGATGGCCGGAGACGGGATTGAACCGTCGTCCTCCCGAATGCGAGTCCAGTGTGCTAACCACTGCGCCACCTCGCTCGGTATATTTTGTATGTGTTTCGATATGTTTGTGAGTGTGCGTTGGCTTGGAGACATGGCGGGAGCACTCTAGCCAATCACAGCGCTCGTTACTACGGTAGGCGACTACCGAAGAATGGAGAGACTGGATGGAAGTGGGGGAGGAGCATCGGGTGGCACGGGACACGGGGGAGTGCTGGACGGGAAGGGGCGACGGACGTTCGCAGCAAATACTTGGAGAGTGTTGAGCAGTTTGCCGGCCGGAGTGGCCGAGCGGTTCTAGGCGCTACAGTCTGGAACTGCGCAACCGCTGCGGTCGCAGGTTCGAATCCTGCCTCGGGCATGGATGTGTGTGATGTCCTTAGGTTAGTTAGGTTTAAGTAGTTCTAAGTTCTAGGGGACTTATGACCTCAGTAGTTGAGTCCCATAGTGCTCAGAGCCATTTTTGTTGAGCAGTTTGCACGTGATAGTGGGAGATAGAAATATTTCGTAGTGTCGACTTGTGCACTTGTGAGATTTCCGTGGCTTCCGCAGTCAAGACGTAGTATGTGTTTAGAAGTGAATATTTCGCGCGCTATGTTGTTGTTCGTAACTAATTACGTGAAGTAGGAATCTATTGTTCCCCTGTTATTCAACCTATATTTTATTTAATTGCTGGACCATCGAAACCACTAATAGTTTTACAGTAATAAACGGTATGCTTAAAGGTCCTTCTGCTATCGCACTTATCATTTAAAGCCGTTAAAAGTAGTACCTGCAGATTTTATTTGATTGTAGTCTTTCATTTATAAATTTCTAAGTTACATTCAAAATTCGCAATTGTCGAGTCATAGGAACCTTCGACCATTCGATTCATGTGTATATTCATATTGTATACTGTAGACTCAGTAGTATTTGGCTTGTAATGCGGCAACTACGTATCCAAGTCCCTAGACAACGAAACCAGCCAAAACTTTTAATATTTCAACTCCGTGTCTGAGTATACATAGTTTAGGGTCAGATTTTTTGTTTGAAAGCCCGCAACATGTTGGTGAAGTATATATTTATGAAATTCTCTTGGGACCTGTTGTCGTTCTTAACGTGTTTATCTTAATTAATTCTTGAAAGCTTACAGGTAAATTTTATTAATTGCTTTGATCGAACCTTGAAGCAAAAAATGTTAAATAAATATTGTTGTCACTGATGATGTTCGACCGTTACTTGGATCTAGTTCTCCTCCTCGTAGACAAACTCACGCAGTAGCTGTGTACCAATAACGCATAAGTAGCAGAGCACCCAGCAAACTAGATGTTCAGTTGTTCAGTTTTTCATGTGTATGCATGTTCGCCCCGCTCTAAGGAAGTCCTAAAACAGTAATTTTCTCTCTTATAAAATTATAACGTTATATATTGTTCTGTGACGCAAGGTACAGTACAACTTGAAGTCTGAACGTTAAACTGGTGTATTTTATTTTTTACTGACTGAATGTTGTGATGAAGGATTTTTAGATCTGTATGAATTCGGCGTGACTTGTCCTTGTGGTTTCTTTATTTTCTGATGCCTAATAAGCAAGCCTTTTGCTGTGATGGACTCGGTATTTTGTGAGCTTACTGGAGAACTTCCTATTGTAATTGGGATATTAGCTAAAGCAGTTGCATCTGTTGCCCGGGTCTGTTCTAAGTAAAGGCCTTGGTCTCCTACTTAAAGCAGGTATTCGAACATGTGTGTCCAGAAACCAACTCACTATGCTTTTCCTAATTAGATCCGTGCAAAGCATCGTCTCCTAACACTCCCAGATGGTGCCAGGGCAACCTGCCCAAAATCAACCATCACAAATGCCGTCCTCCGCTACCTTGTACAGGTAGTCATATATCATACCCAAAGTTCCCATCCAAAATGTTTATTGCCCCACCTACTATCACTAGCACATTCTCACTTCTGAAATCTACACAAGGTACTAAGTCCCCTGTCACTTCTAACACACTTTAATTAGATGCTATTGCCGTGGTAGTGTGACCGCAGCATTTCCTGGAGTTTAGGGCTACACCTCGCCTATGACTACTACGCAACACTTAGCACACTCCTAGGGTTACTAGTGGTGAACGCCGTGAGCACGTTGCATTGTGTAAGTATTTAGGGGTAATACTGAGGAGAGATACAAAATGGAGCTATCGTGTGTTATCGGTATTAGTGAAGGGCAGTGGAAGACTTACATATATTCTAATAGTCCTGGGAAATTGAAAAGCAACTAGAAAGGAAATCGGATACAAGGCGCTGTTGCGACCAACTCTGGGCTGCTGTTGAGGTGATTGGGCTCCTTATCGAGTAGCCAAGACAGCAAGCGTCGAACGAATACGAAAACGCGCAGCTACTATCTTAACAGGTCGCTGTATCCCATACGAAAGTGGAACAGAAATGCTCGGTCAACTTTTATGGTAATCTCTCGAATGAAGACGACTTAGTTGAGGTAAATCCTTTTGAGTAAATTTAGAGAATCTTTATTCGAAAGACACTGTGCCATTAGAATGTATAAAAATGACATTTTTAAAAATAATATGAATATTTATATATGTGTTTGGAGAGAAAGAGAGAGAGATTGATTGTTGATTGAGATTTTTACTTTAAGTCGTAACTGGTATCTGAATTTTGGTTGCTGCGTCCTTGAATGATCAGCTTCTGCACCAGTAGTTGACGTATTGCCATTTTGAAGGAAGTTATTCTTCTTTAAGGTTTAAAATACGACTCTTAGTTACTTGGCCGTGTTGCGGATAGCTTTGAGCCCAAGTTTTCGAAGCTTTTCATACCTAAGCGACCACTGTTGTAGGTAAATAAGATCAAACAGCAATCTGCTTTTCGTGAGAAAAGGAGATTTCTTAGCACACAAACTTCGTTCAAACTACACGTCCTGCTACATCAAAATGGCTCAGTGGAGTTCAGCACCATACTATTTTACAAGAACATAATCCAGTTAAATACTTTCGATTCATAGACGGCGATGACAATGAAGTTTACCTCCTTTTCAAAAAGCAAGATATTTCTATTCTTCACTTCCAGAAAATTTGTATACATAAATGTTTCGCAACTCCGACGCATACTTCACTCGGTTTTATCACTAAAATATCAATTTTGATTAAATGTAACAATATGTTCTAAGCGACGTCCTTGCAACACGTCCTCTTTCCACAAAATACAGATTAACAGTTTTCTTTTTTTTAAATAAATCAATTGTCTTTTTTTTACATACATTACTGAGCTTCTGAGAATAAAATCAGACACAAATTAGTTTTAAAAATGGGCAGTGAGGCTCACATAACATTACAAATGCCATGATTAAGGCATCGGTTAGGAATCATGAGAATAAGACAGGAAAGATTAGTGTACGTACAGAGACATGTAGACGATCGTTTTTCCTTCGTTCTACACGCGAGTGGGACAGGAGAGAAAAGCGATAATACTGGTATGATGCACCTTGCTCCGTGCAATGTATAGCGGCTCGAGTAGTAGTATATAGCTGGGGAAATCAACTCAGAATGATAATGCTAATTGCCGGCCGGTGTGGCCGAGCGGTTCTAGGCGCTTCAGTTCGGAACCTCGCTGCTGCTACGGTCGCAGGTTCGAATCCTGCCTCGGGCATGTACGTGTGTGATGTCCTTAGCTTTGTTAGGTTTAAGTAGTTCTAAGTCTAGCGGACTGATGACCTCAGATGTTAAGTCCCTTGGTGGTTAGAGCCATTTGATAATGCTAATCATGTTGTACCCTCTGCTCGACTGTGCGCGCGGACTACAGTGTCCTCAGTCGCACACTGGGGAATACGCCGAGGCCCTCCGTGGGCAACGGCTGCTGATGCGTCTGCAGCGCCGGCGGTCCGCAAGTTGTCGCCAAACAGTGGCCGGCCGCGAGGGAGTTCCCGGCCGGTGGGCCGCGCATGCGCACCAGTGGGGGAGACCGCGTGGACGTGGCGCAGGCGCACAGCCTGCCTCTCGGCAGAGGCGCGTGGCTTGGCAGTGGCAGTGGCAGTCCGCCGCCGGCTGCCGACGCCGACGCCAGGTGCAGTGGCGACGCGCAGCGCCCCCTGCCGGCGTCGTGTCGAGACAGCAGCTGGGCCCGGTGTTCAGCTGAAACCTCCCTATCCGTCTCCAGTCAGCGCCAAATACAGGGTAGCTCTCGTTACCTTAGACGCGAGGTGTGAATTTACATAGCGGCGAAGCCTTCGGCCGTCTTCTGAGGAGGCTCTGCTGTTCATATCGGTGGTATGGCGTACCAAGTTTGCGACTGCAAGAAAATTTGCGTCAAGTGTGGCGGATTTACTACGCCAGCATTATTACGGTAGAGCAGAAGACGTGGCAATTGGGCAGCGTCTGCCGGACATCAGTGACAATATCGTCGAGAGGTCGCGAAACCTACTCATTTGTCAGTAAAACAGCTATTACATCTGCTGTTACGTTTTTCGCCAGAGGAGGAGATACGACGATTAATTATGTGAAAGGACGAGATATGAGGTTACAGTGGCAGAGGAAGAATATCATCGTGAATATAGTTCGAGGAAATCTATTAAGAGTACTCTAGCACAGATGTAAGCTTCGGGATTTTACCTGCGACGTCATCAGAAAAGATGTATAATTTGCGGAGAATTGTGAAAATTGTGTCGCTCGATAACGACTGTCCTTGACTCTTCTCGTGTAAGAATGACGACGACGACGGAGGCGATCTTGGCGGTGTCCGAGGAGGTGCTGAACGGGACGACCTCGAACGAGACACTGACGGGCGAAGTGGACGTCGCGAACGGGACGTCGGAGGCGCAGTTCTGCGGGCCGGGACTGCGGCACTTCCAGGCCGGCTACCGCGAGGTGCACGCCTACCTCAGCCTGCTGGTGTGCGTCTTCGGCTCGGTGGCCAACTCGCTGAACATCGCGGTGCTGACGCGCCGCGAGATGGTGTCCGCCACCAACAGCATCCTGACGGCGCTCGCCGTCGCCGACCTGCTCGTCATGGTGGAGTACGTGCCGTACGCGCTGCACACGTACCTGCTGAAGCGGCCGCGCGCGCGCAGCTACACGTACGCGTGGGCCGTCTTCGTGCTGTTCCACTCGAACTTCGCGCAGGTGTGCCACACGGTGTCGATCCTGCTGACGGTGGAGCTGGCCGTGTGGCGCTACCTGGCGGTGGCGCACCCGCGGCGCGGCCAGGTGGGCGTGGCGCGCACGCTGGCCGCCGTCGCCGCCGCCTACCTGCTGGGCCCGCTGCTGTGCGCGCCGCACTTCCTCGCCTTCGAGGTGGCCGAGGTGCGCGAGCGCGGCGCCACGCTGCACGTCGTGCAGATGAGCCGGCTGAGCCGCGCCGCCGGCGGGCTGCTGGCCGACCTCAACTTCTGGGTGTACGCCGTGGCGGTGAAGCTGGCGCCGTGCGCCGCGCTCACGGTGCTCAGCCTGCGCATCGTGGCCGCGCTGCTCGAGACGAAGCGCCGCCGCCGCCAGCTGTCCCTGGCCGCCGCCGCGCGCCAGCCGGCCAAGGAGCGCCAGACGGAGCGCACGACGCGCATGCTGCTCGCCGTGCTGCTGCTCTTCCTGGCCACCGAGCTGCCGCAGGGCGTGCTCGGGCTGCTCAGCGGCCTGCTCGGCCAGCGCTTCTTCGCCGAGTGCTACCTGCCGCTGGGCGAGCTCATGGACGGCCTGGCGCTGTTCAACTCGGCCGTCAACTTCGTGCTCTACTGCAGCATGAGCCGCCAGTTCCGGGTCACCTTCTGCCAGCTCTTCCGGCCGCGCGCGCTCGGCAGGTGGATCCCGGTCGAGGCGTCGCACGACGCCAACACCACCACCAACAACGCGACGCAGGTGACGCAGCTCTAGCACGTGCGCCGCTGCCGGTCGACGGAGGGCGCCCGTCGCTGCGGAGGGGGCGGCGCGGGCGGGGGCGGCGACGGCGCCCCGTACGTCATCGGCGACGTCCGGTGCTGACGCCGGCTCCTGCCGCCGGCTGTCCGCGACTCTGCCGCCGACGTCGTCGCACGCGTGGCGCGTCCGAAACTTGCGAGGAGGTCGTCGAACGGGGAAGTCGCCGGATGCAGCCGAGGCGGAGACGACGACGGTGGAACTTTCACCGGCTGCGACATCCGGAGCCGGCTCGTCCTTCGCCCGCCGCCACTGAGTACGCACAGTGCCGTACAGGCCGGCCGACAAACTTTCGACTTCTGCCTCATTCCTCACCCGACACACAACTTTAATTGGTCCACACCTTTCTTTCTTTCGCTACTGCCTTTATCCCGCATTGTGCGCAGGGTCGGCAGGGTTAAGTACAGATTTGGCACGGTGAATTTTAAGGGGTGGCCAGATGCCCTTCTGCCGCCACCTCATAAACCCCCCCCCCTCCCTAGGACGGAATTAGTGTACCCCAGCTGTCTGCATCGAGTGTAAATCGTGAAATAGTGTGAATGTGTCTCAAATGTCTGGGAGTCGTGTAACTGAGGCGGGACGTTGGAACCAGCGCGGTATTCACCTAGCAGGATGTGGAAAACCGCCTAAAATCCACATCCAGGTTGACCGGCATACCGGCCGTCGTCGTACTTCAATTGATTCACACCTTTCTTTCTTTCTTTCTTACTTTTGCTACTGCCTTTATCCCGTATTGTGCGCAGGGTCGGCAGGGTTAAGTACGAATTTGGCATGGTGAATTTTAAGGGGTGGCCGGATGCCACCCCATACCCCCCGGGACGGAATTAGTGTACCCCAGCTGTCTGCGTAGAATGTAAATCGTGAAATAGTGTGAATGTGTTTCAAATGTCTGGGAGTCGTGTAACTGAGGCGGGACGTGGGAACCAGCCCAGTATTCAGCTAGCAGGATGTGGAAAACCGCCTAAGAACCACATCCAGGTTGGCCGGCACACCGGCCGTTGTCGTTGATTCGCCGGGCGGATTCGATCCGGGCCTGCGCGCCTACCCGAGTCCAGGAAGCAGCGCGTTAGCGCTCTCTGCTATCCCTTTCCACGCTGAGAGAAAATTTCTTAAAAGTTTATCGGTTGCGTATCAGTTTCTATACTTTATGACATCTGGAATTAGGTAAAAATACTGAAAAAATTCTCAGTGCGATAGTCTGTTCAAGAAGTCGCTAGCATGATCCTGTTACTCAAGATACAAACATTTATAATATCCAAAGGCACTCCATGCCTGTGTTCGAACAACTTACATAAGTTAAATGAAACATCTCAATCTAAAATCATGCAGGAATTTCTGAAACTAACTATATATAGAAAAACATATTTTGTTTATCTTGGTGACGCAAGGCTTTGTCTTTTCGTTGAAGTTTGAAATGATCTGCTGTGCTCTGGTGGCTACAGTAGTCAACAAAACAACTGCAGAACAGAATCTGTGAACCCACAGAATCGTTGCAGTCCAGAGTTACACAGGAAAGTGATGCTGAGCCACAGCAAATCTGAAACTGAATCCGCACGATTGTGCAGGCCAGGGTGGAACCAGCCGGGTCTCTCGGCTATCCTGGTGGGTATTGATTCACACCTATCAGACTCTTAATGTTGCATGCATTTCCACACAGTTTTGTTGATTATACTGACACCGGACCCCGTTCTGCAGAGTGGTCTTTCTCTCTCAGAGACTCCTTCAGATAGATGTGAGGCGTGAAAACCTTTTTTATCACTACAGAGTGGACATTTGCTACACCAACCTGAACAACACCTGTTACTTTCTCCTTTACTTTATCTGGTTGAGACAGCTGTGACTGCGAGGGTGGAAGGAAATTTCACTTTCTGTGCTGCATTCTGTCGGAAACTGTTTGGTGCTTAACATAAAAGTAGCTAATACCTCGTATTGATGGTAGGAAAATGTTCGAACTATATCTTTCTCACAGTTTAATATTCTCGATCAAATTACGTTTTGTGTGCAGTCCATTAAAATACTTACGCCAACTCCCCCTTCCACTACGTATTTTCCGCCTTTCTGTTTGACAATCCGGACTTTCCTTCCGTGGCCAGTGACCACGTACTAGGCTGCATACTGTTACTCTCGGCTACCCAACACCCTGACATTCTCCCCTGCCCACACAATCGTCAGTGGACCACAGCTCATTTCTCCCACGAAGGAACAACTTTTCTGAGCTTAGTGACACTGACAAATGCCATCGCTGATCAAATGATCGTCTCTACAGAGCAGCAGTTTCCGCCGCTACTTACTGACATGGACTCGTTGGTTCGACTGTCGGTGATACCATATTCAGTTGTGGAAATATCCGCATCAGGTTTCACTCTAAACCAAAAGCTACCTGAATACGACAGCCATCGTAACTGCATACAGTAGCAGGTGGTTGCATCAGGCTGCAAACTACATCATGTTTTCTTCTTTTTATTCCTCTCAGAGATGGTGCTGAAATAATTATATGTATTACTCGCATAAAATTGGATTTATTTAAACTCTTACACAAACCACTTTCTCATCGATGTGATGTGACATTTTCACTGACATTTTCAGCGTATTAACAATCTCCCTATAACAATGACTCAAACGTATAATACAAAGTGCTAGTAATGTCATATCATTGTCAAACAAAATTACATGGATGTGAAGCATACACTGAATGCAATCCTCACCTCGTACACAAAGGGCATGTCTGGCCAGGGATGAAACTCTGAAAACTACGTGAAGCTGTGGACAGGTGCTGTCTGACGTTTTCAGGGCAACACAGTAGTTACTTTTACGTGATGCAGTAAACAATTATCTTCTGAAGGCAGCACAGAACTGCTAACCCCTTCTTCGGAAAAGTAACAACAATAAATAATTCTGTCCCGTATGAGGTGGGATATTCTTAGCACTTTCCGTTGGAAATACGGTAACCGACACATATTACAATATGCCAAGTCTGGCATATGGCAGCGCTTATTATGTTCTGCAAACTAACGAAACTACAAAACTTTCTTCTCCTCGTATGTAGATTTTATAAAACCTCACTATATTCACAAGTTATAAATATAATCGCGAGCTGAGTCATTTACCTCTGTATTTGTTTCACTGCAAAGAATTTGATATGCATCACCGCGCTACAGTTTTGGAGAGTTTTGTACAGATACGCTGATAACCAGTTTTAATTTAATTACAATACGCAATTCCCAAAAGAATTCATACTTCATGGGTTAATTTTTTTTATTCAGCAGTAATTACCAAGTACCTATAGTCGCGAGTATTTATCCAATGTTATCTGCAATGTGCATCTACTACTACTCTCGTCGATGATTCGCATTGCAATAAAGATTACTGCTTTGCCATGAAACGATTCACGCAGTAACTCAAGCACTTGCGTACTAATTTTTTGTGCCGACTGCTGATATAGAAACACCAGTTTCCACCAACAGTTAGCATTATTGCTTCTCCTTGAAGTACTACAAATGTGTCAGCATTCCACATGATGACAGCAGTAGTCATAATCGTACTGCATTTTAAAGTGCTGCGCCTTTCCCTAATGCTGTCGACTTTGAATTTAAAGAGGCTTCCGTTTAAAATAGACCATGGTGATACTTACCAGCAGTCTGACAGACAATGTAAAATAATTCACAGACATTAATGTATTCACAAACAAATGTTAAGAACTGTCCACTCTTTTAGCACAGTCTTTTTCAAAAAAGAAAAAGAACTTCTTTAACGGTACCTGTTCTTTTGACGGAATACATACAGTATCCTTTCTGCTTTATTTTTAATACGATAAAAGATTTGTAATAATTATTTTTCATTTGAGAACAGTTAGGAGAGAGAGAAAATTTGGGCACTTAAGGTTCATAACACGTCTGATTACAGAACAGATTACGTCGCAGACAATTGTATACCTTTGCTGTACCCAGTCTCTAAGTATTTTTGTACTGTTTAGTGCACTGACTGCAGACTGCTCTTTTTCTTGACTCACCTCAGTATTGTAACTGTGACGCAGCACTCTGTTTTCTCTGTGACTAGAAGACGGACTATATTACAAAGAAGGCTCAGTGCAACAGCGCTTGAAATTTCTCATTACGCCGCGTTCTCTCAACCATTACTAGGAGCCACGTTTTCACTTAATTTTTTGTGTTCGTGGTTTGCCTGTGTTCAGTACCTGCATATACTGATTACCAAACAGTTTTCTATGAAATGTTTTTAGTGCAGAACAAACTTACTGAGTGTAGTTTTCAGCTTTGGCAGCAGTGCTTGTGCCATAAGTAACATACGATCAACCAGGACGAAAATTTCACTGATTAATTACTGCATTTACTACAGCAAGAAAAACTACAAGCAAGTACTTTGTATTAGAACGTGATATGTGGTGCTAATGGTGAAAATATACTTCAGATAGTGAGCCCAATTTGAAGTATATTTCTTCATTCAAAACGCAAAAGGTAAGATATTTTACACTTCTCGATGAAAACTTGACTGAGGAGAGCACTTATTAAGAAATGTATCTTGTTGTTTACGTCTTTATTTGAAGTTACAATCTCTGTATTTTGTGAAAAAAAACATACTCGCAATTAAAGATTTTTCTCCCGACTAATCTCTGATTTCTTTTGATGAACTCATATCAAACAAGTAAAGATGTCTTTATTTTGCGTGACGCTGTACATACTTAAAAGGAAAGTGTCTAAGTACTTCTGTTCGTCTTAATTCCCTATTAAGCTGGACCATAAATAATTTCTTTCTTAGCTTTTATTTATATATTTACTATTAATTTTTGAAACTTTTATTTCTCAATTGCTTACGGAGCTAGAATTACAACAAAACATATAAGAGGACAGTCGTATATTCCGTGTAATAGATATCACAATGTACAGTTAACATTGTCAAATAGACTACTAATGTGTCCAAATTAATTCACACAGAAAGAAACTTTCTGTAAGGTGCCTCGTAAATCGTAGTTGGTTTATGTTTTGGCCGTAAGTTCTTTGTACCGGCGCTGTCTCGGATACAGACAGAAACTTACGGAGTGACATATTTTTGTGAGTGGACATCATTGCCGAAAGCGAAATAACAAATGGTTCAAATGGCTCTGAGCACTATGGGACTTAACATCTGAGGTCATCAGTCCCCTAGAAGTTAGAGCTACTTAAACCTAACCAACCTAAGGACATCACACACATCCATCGCCGAGGCAGAATTCGAACCTGCAACCGTAGCGGTCGCGCGGCTCCAGACTGAAGCGCCAACCGGCGTGAAATAACACATACATTTCGTAAGATAAGATTTCTATGGTTGTCTAAGTGTTCACAAATACTGCACGCATGGAATGAGTCAACGTACAGGAACAGTGCAATATTCCACAATATCTAGGCTAAATAATTTGTACTTGAAATGCAATTTCTTGCTCTTTAACAAGAAATCAGTTGGAAGTAGAGCAGGTAGTAGCGTTATTTTATTGACATTAACCTCAATTGGTGAACAGCCCAATGAAGTCTGAGTCCGCACAAAACTGCAAACGTTCTAGCGAAGCGCTCATTAAGTTATTTAAAAGTATAAGAAATGTCGACTTAATATCAGTTAGGTTCATTTGAAAGAACAGGAGCTATTCCAAGCAGATTGACTTTGTTATCGATGATTTTATGAAGTGAATACAAAGTCTCTTTCGTTGTAGCGATTAGATGCAGCCCCTAGACCTATCAGTAGACAGTAATACGGAGCGTGTCTACCTTTTCGTCCTAACTACGCCATGCACTATGCTGCGGACAGTTTCAGTGAGGCGTCTGAAAGCCTGCGGGGGAATGGCGGCCATTTCATCTACATCTACATCTACATGGATACTCTGCAAATCACATTTAAGTGCCTAGCAGAGGGTTCATCGAACCACCTTCACAGTTCTCTATTATTCCAATCTCGTATAGCGCGCGGAAACAATGAACGCCTATATCTTTCCGTACGAGCTCTGATTTCCCTTATTTTATCTTGGTGGTAGTTCCTCCCTCTGTAAGTCGGTGTCAACAAAATATTTTCGCATTCGGAGGAGAAAGTTGGTGACTGAAATTTCGTGACAAGATTCCGTCGCAAAGAAAAATGCCTTTGTTTTAATGATTTCCAGCCTAAATCCTGTATCATTTCTTTGACACTCTCTCCCATATTTCGCGATTATACAAAACGTGCTGTCTTTCTTTGAACTTTTTCGATGTACTCTGTCAGTCCTATCTGGTAAGGATCCCACAGTGCGTAGCAGTATTCTAAAAGAGGACGTACAAGCGTAGTGTAGGCAGTCTCCTTAGTAGGTCTGTTACATTTTCTAAGTGTCCTGAGAATAAAACGCAGTCTTTCGTTAGCCTTCCCCACAACATTTTCTGTGTGTTCCTTCCAATTTAAGTTGTTCGTAATTGTAATACCTAGGTACTTAGTTGAATTTACGGCTTTTAGATTAGACTGATTTATCGTGTAACCGAAGTTTAACGAGTTCCTTTTAGCACTCATGTGGATGACCTCACACTTTTCGTTATTTAAGGTTAACTGCCACTTTTCGCACCATTCCGATAATTCCTCTAAATCGGTTTGCAGCTTGTTTTGATCTTCTAATGACTATTAGGTGATAAACGACAGCGTCATCTGCAAACAACCGAAGACGGCTGCTCATATTGTCTCCAAAATCGTTTATATAGATAAGGAACAGCAAAGGCCCTATAACACTTGTAATGTTGTTGCTTTAATTTGTGGTGTAAGCGGTGCTGATAGACAATAAAAGCGGGTTCAAAGCTGTGAGCTGTCTGGGGAAGTTAACCTTGCATTACTGCGCAACTGTTCCACCAGGTATCCAGTCTAGCTTACCAAATTCCCAACCAGACTAACATTAATTATAATCATTTAATAGTCATACGACAACCGGTAATATGTATATAAAAAAGAGAATTTAAATAAAAATAAATAAATCAGTTTATATTTGGAAATTTATTTTAACATTGATCATTGAAATTTCAGCATATTAAACTCGATTCATAACTAAGCTGGTGCCTTATTTAGGATTGTGAAAATGTGAGATTGTAATCTTATGGAACACATCAAATATGGAGCCAAGATTGGGAGACTGCATACAACACTGCAATCATAAAATAACACACGAAGAACGTTGAAACATATGCAAGAGGAAATTAACCACACCCAACCGATTCAATTTTCACCCAAAGAAGTTACGTTCGTAGCACAATCCTGTCCGTCATGTAATTACCACACGCTGGTATACTAAATTCATACTAACTCTCTGTGAAATCTTCCCGAAAAGAATAGCTGAGAGCTACTTTGATGATTACACCACATGCTTCACGTGGTCAACTTGGTTTACACAAAGAGTGTAACTCCACAATAATTTTGATAATCAAAATAAATTAGATCGAAACGCACTTTACAAAAGAAAAACCTCTATCTGGTTACTATCGTCTTACTATTAACCTGATGGATCAAACAATTGTATAAGCACGTGGTACTGGTCTCACAAAGTACACCCCACGTGGGCTGAACATAAAGAAAAGTTGCTATATTGAAAAATATTGTCAAGACGAGACGTTATAATCTCACGCACATTCGTATTTAAGATTGATGATCTTAGTTAGAGTTACTGATCAACACGTGGTTCCACTTTACTCACAAAGTAGTGACAAAGCAACTACCGGAATATATTCTGAACATAACACTCGAATTACACTGCACTGCAATTTAAGATAACATTAGATATTTTAGAGCTAAACCTGAAATAAAGGTGATTAAATTTTCAGTTAGGCTGATCTTAAGAAATCCATTGTCCTACGGACTTAGCAGACACGCGCTTAGCCGGAGATCTTACCACTTCAGACGCTCGCCGCCGACAGACTGCCGTGGTCCCTTCCTGAGGGTGGCTCACAAATACAAACGGAAGTGGCCAGAGGGACAGCTTCCTATACCAACATGACAAGGGACGGACAGGACCATGCTAAGAATAGAAACCTCTCTGCTTTTAGAAATCGTAGCTACCTGTTCCGACGTTGGTCCTACTGTACTCTAGCAGACAGGCTTGTCTGCTACCCTCAAGCATGCAACTAGAAATACATTTGCTCATTCATCCTCTCACACAGAAGGGAAGGGGGATGACAGTATCTTATCATATACAGTATATAAAAGAAAGCGGATGTAGGTTCCGTATGAGACTGTGTGACATGAATTACATATAAACTGTGTTTTAAAGTGTAGTAGTGTGACAGATCGTTCTTGTTTGTGTGTAAAAGTAACACGTTCCACTACTCAGTCTCCTCCCAGATAGTCAGAAACGCCACAGTAAATTTAGAAGAGGAATTTATGCCGTAAATGACAACAGATTTAAGAAATTAACATGAAAGGAATCCAGCAGAGACCTTTCACACTACCTTGGGGAACGCCAGAAATCACTTCTGTTTTACTCGATGACTTTCCATCAATTACTACGAACTGTGACCTCTCTGACAGGAAATCACAAATCCAGTCACATAACTGAGACGATATTCCATAAGTACACAATTTCACTACGAGCCGCTTCTGTGGTACAGTGTCAAAAGCCTTCCGGAAATCCAGAAATACGGAATCGATCTGAAATCCCTTGTCCATAGCACTCAACACTTCATGTGAATAAAGAGAAAGTACTGTTTCACAGGATCGATGTGTTCTAAGCACATGTTGACTGTGTGTCAATAGACCGTTTTCTTCGAGGTAATTCATAATCTTCGAACACAATATATGTTCTAAAATCCTGTTGCATATCGACGTTAACGATATGGGCCTGTAATTTAGTGGATTACTCCTACTACCTTTCTTGACTATTGGTGTGACCCGTGCAACTTTCCAGTCTTTGGGTACGGATCTTTCGTCGAGCGAACGGTTGTATATGATTGTTAAGTATGGAGCTAATGCATCAGCATACTTCGAAAGGAACCCAATTGGTATACAGTCTGGACCAAAAGACTTGCTCTTATTAAGTGATTTAAGTTGCTTCACTACTCCAAGGATATTTTCTTCTGCGTTACTCATTTTGGCAACTGTTCTCGATTCGAATTCTGAAATATTTACTTCGTCTTCTTTTGTGAAGCCATTTCGGAAGGCTGGGTTTAGTAAGTATATTTTGGCAGCACTTTCTTCGATAGTATCTCCATTGCTATTGAGCAGAGAAGGCATTGATTGTTTCTTGCCGCTTACATACGACCAGAATCTCTTTGGATTTTCTGCCAGGTTTCGAGATAAAGTTTCATTGTGGAAACTGTTATAGGCATCTCACATAGAAGTACGCGCAAAATTTTGAGCTTCCATAAAAGATCGCCAATCTTGGGGATTTTGCGTCTGTTTAAATTTGGCGTGTTTGTTTTGTTGTTTCTGCAACAGTGTTCTAATCCGTTTTGTGTACCAAGGAGGATCAGCTCCGTCATTTGTTAATTTACTTGGTATAAATCTCTCAATTGCTGCCGATACTATTTCTTTGAATCCAAGCCACATCTGGTATGCACTTATTAATGTGGAATGAGTGGAGATTGTCTCTCAGGAAGGCGGCAAGTGAATTTTTATCTGCTTTTTTGAATAGGTATATTTTTCGCTTATTTTTCGAGGATTTGAGGATTACAATATTCATTCTTGCTACGACAGCCCTGTGTTCACTAATCCCGGAATCGGGTTTGATGCTCGTTATTAACTCAGGAATATTTGTTGCTAAGAGGTCAAGTGTGTTTTCACAACCGTTTACTACTCGAGTGAGCTCGTGATGTAACTGCTCGAAATAATTTTCAGAGAATTCATTTAGCAGAATTCCGGATGATATTTTATGCGTATCTCCGGAATTAAACATGTATTTTCGCCAACATATCGAGGGTAAATTAAAGTCACCACCAACTATTATCGTATGAGTCGGTTACGTGTTTGAAATCAAGCTCAAGTTTTCTTTAAACCTTTCAACAACTGTATCATATGAATTGGGAGGTCGGTAAAAAGATCAAATTATTATTTTATTCCGGTTGCCAACAATGACCTCAACCCATACTAACTCACAGGAAGTATCTACTTCAATTTCGCGACAAGTTAAACTACTTCTGACAGCAACAAACACGCCACCGCCAACCATGTTTAGCCTATCCTTTCGGAACACCGTCAGGTTCTTCGCAAAAATTTCGGTTGAGCTTATGTCCGGCTTTAGCCAGCTTTCAGTGCCTATAACAATTTGAGCATCAGTGCTTTCTATTATCACTTGGAACTCTGGTACTTTCCCAACACAATTTACAACTGTTATACCAATGGTTCCTGTATCTACGATTTTCCTGTGTTCAGCCCGCACCCTTTGTGACTGAAGCCCTTCTTGTGTTTTCCCGAGACCCTCCAGTCCACGTCAAACAGCCCCTGCTACCTGTGTAGCCGCTTCCTGCGTATAGTGGACATCTGACCTATTCAGTGGAACCCGAAACCTAACCACCTTTTGAGGCAAGTCGAGGAATCTGTAGCATACAGGGTCGCAGAACCGTCTGCGCCTCTGATTCAGACCCTCCACACCAGAGGTCCGCAATCGGTCCTGTCGACTATGCTGCAAATGGTCATCTCTGCTTTCATCTTGCAAGCAAGACTGGCAGCCTTTACCACTTCTGTTAGCCGCTCAAAACCAGAGAGAATCTCTTCTGATCCAAAAGTGACACACATCATTGTTACCGACGTGAGCCACCACCAGCAGTTGGCTGCACCCTGTGCTCTTCTAGGCATCCGGTTGGACTCTCTCAACATCTAGAATGACTCCAGCCGGTATGCACACGGAGTGCACATTGGATTTCTTAACCTTCTTGTCATCCAAGTCCCTAAGGGGCCCCATAACGCGCCTAACGTTGGAGCCCTCAACTACCAATAATTCCACCCTCTGGGACTGCCAGGATCTCGCAGGCTGAGTGGTTTCCTCTGAAACAGGACAGGTGACAGCATCCGGCTCAGCGAAAGTATCAGCCACAGACAGCAACCTTAACCTGTTTGTCAGACAAATCGGGGAGGCCTTACGTGCGGCCGCCTGGGAAGCCTTCCGCCGCCTGCTTCGCCCCAGGGCGACCTCCCACTCGACCACAGGTGAGGGGTCAGCCTCAGTGCCAGAAGTAACTGGGTTGGCCACCGGTGAGGATCGATCGGAGGACTCGGACGTGCTGGACGTCCGTTGGATCCCCACAGCCGGCCCACAACAGTGGTGCCCATCCACTGCAGCTTCAAGCTGTGTAACCGAAGCCATCACAGCCTGAAGCTGAGAGCGATGTGTCACCAACTCGGATCGCATCCGAACACAACAATCGCAGTCCCTGTCCATACTAAAGACCGTGGAAAACTAAGCTATGCAGATAAACGGACTATTGGCACGTGCTGCGCAACTCTACTGTAGAACCTGATGAAAACGCACGAACTGTGTCTAGTAATACGTAGATATTCAAAAACCTAACTACCGAAGCACTCTAAATAATTTGGCCCTGATTTGGAATTTGTAATATGTCACAAAATCGGTTTACTTTTCGACGCAAACGAAAAACGCGACAACTGTGGCTATTAGATATTGAATTTACACGCAGAAAATCAAGAATCTGAACTATTAACGCACACAGATGATATAAAATTCGCTCCTGGTTAGGAACTCGTAAATGACAAATGAGGTTACTTCCCTGTTGCTAGGTCTGTCTCGGTCGGCTACTGTTGCCTGACTGACAGCCGGAATCAGAGAAGGTAGTGGAGTCGGACGCTGTGATTTGGAGCGAGGTCGAATTTCGACTCATCCTGGGGCAGTTCCACTGGGTTCAGGGCGGGTATCTGGGCTGCCCAGTGCATTTCAGAGCGTTGCGTCACAGATGTTGCTTTACGACAGGGTGCGTTGTCACGCTGATACAGTCACCGTCTCCAAACTGCTCCTCTACAATACATAAATCTGTAAAAACCGTTCACATCCTTCCGTGTATGAAATATTCCGACCACACAGTAACCAAGAGAAACACCCGCGTACCGTAACACACCTCCTCCGCATCTCACTGCTGCCACTGCACGTTGCGGCGGGTAGAGTTCTCCACGCATTCGGGAAACCCAGACCCTTCTATCTGATTTCCCCAAGCTATAGTGTGATTCGTCACACCAGATAACTCGCATCCAGCCACCCAGTGACCAATGACGTTGCTCTTCCCACCACCTCAGGCGTCTCTCAGCGCTGACTGCACAACTGTGTGGCTTACAAGGAGCTGCTCCGTTACTGTACCCCATTCTTCATTACTCGCTGTATTCAGTCATTCGGCTAGCTGGAGTATTCGGAACTCACGAGTGGTTCTTTCTGCTGACTACGCGCGATTTTTTACCACCACTCATCACAGTCTTATAGATCTTATAATTAAATGTTTCCCTGAGACATTTAAATCTCTTTATTATTTACGATAATGATCGAAGACGACGAAATGAATTAAAATTTGTGCTGCGGCCGGGACGCAAACCCAGGGCTTCTTGCTTGCTAAGCAGAAATGCTAACCATTGCACAACCACAGCACGATGGTCAACAGTGCTGCAAGAACTACGTAAGTTGAGTGCCCTCCCCAACACAAACTTCATTTTCCCTTACATATTGTCAATACTGCCAGGGCTCTCCGCTATTGGCAAGCACCCCTAGCAAGCACCCCTAGCAAGAACCCCTAGTAATGTGCGTAAGTGTATGAGGTCTGTCTGGTCTCGGTTTAACTGAGGTTCTTCCTTCGCGTTTCCACTTGGCAATCACAACGCTAACGTCGGACACAGGTAGCTTTAGGAGGGTTGATTGTCCTCGATGGTTCTGTCACTCCAGTGACGTCAGATGACCGGTTCGTGTCGAGTCCCAGAGCTCTCCTGCCTACCCGTTCTGCCGTGACCGCTCCTCTGTCGACGTCGCGGCACTGCCCGTCTCCTTCTCCACTGGCGGGCCCGTCTCTCGTCACGTCCAGAGATCAGTTTTGCGTTACGCACGGGTGTTCGGGTGCATCTGATCAAATAGTGTATATAGCGTACAGATTTTGTTGCGACGTGCAAAGTAAACCCGATCCCCATCGGCAAAATTTCGGAGGTTGTCCAGAGAAATTTTCAAAGCATATCGATATAAGTTGTAAGGTGGCTATAATTTCGCGCCTTGCAAGCACTCATCCACATACTTTTCCGTGAGATACAACCACAATTAGGTATCATTTGATAGGTCGGAAGGACAGACTCAGCATACAGGAAAGTCAAAACAACCTTTGGTGACATTAAAAGCAACGGTGGTAACATTAAGAGTGCAACGGGAATTCCACTGTTAAATGCAGAAGAGAGAGCAGATAGGTGGAAAGAATACATTGAAAGCCCCTATAAGGGTGAAGATTTGTCTGATGTGATAGAAGAAGAAACAGGAGTCGATTTAGAAGAGATAGGGGATCCAGTATTAGAATCGGAATTTAAAAGAGCTTTGGAGGACTTACGGTCAAATAAGGCTGAAGGGATAAATAACACTCCATCAGAATTTCTAAAATCATTGGGGGAAGTGGCAACAAAACGACTATTCACGTTGGTGTGTAGAATATATTAGTCTGGCGATATACCATCTGACTTTCGGAAAAGCATCATCCACACAATTCCGAAGACGGCAAGAGCTGACAAGTGCAAGAATTATCGCACAATCAGCTTAACAGCTCATGCATCGAAGCTGCTTACAAGAATAATATACAGAAGAATGGAAAAGAAAATTGAGAATGCGCTAGGTGACGATCAGTTTGGCCTTAGGAAAAGTAAAGGGACGAGAGAGGCAATTCTGACGTTACGGCTAATAATGGAAGCAAGGCTAAAGAAAAATCAAGACACTTTCATAGGATTTGTCGACCTGGAAAAAGCGTTCGACAATATAAAATGGTGCAAGCTGTTCGAGATTCTGAAAAAAATAGGGGTAAGCTATAGGGAGAGACTGGTCATATACAATATGTACAACGACCAAGAGGGAATAATAAGAGTGGACGATCAAGATCGAAGTGCTCGTATTAAGAAGGGTGTAAGACAAGGTTGTAGCCTTTCGCCCCTACTCTTCAATCTGTACATCGAGGAAGCAATGATGGAAATAAAAGAAAGGTTCAGGAGTGGAATTAAAATACAAGGTGAAAGGATATCAATGATACGATTCGCTGATGACATTGCTATCCTGAGTGAAAGTGAAGAAGAATTAAATGATCTGCTGAACGGAATGAACAGTCTAATGAGTACACAGTATGGTTTGAGAGTAAATCGGAGAAAGAGGAAAGTAATGAGAAGTAGTAGAAATGAGAACAGCGAGAAACTTAATATCAGGATTGATGGTCACGAAGTCAATGAAGTTCAGGAATTCTGCTACCTAGGCAGTAAAATAACCAATGACGGACGGAGCAAGGAGGACATCAAAAGCAGACTCGCTATGGCAGAAAAGGCATTTCTGGCCAAGAGAAGTCTACTAATATCAAATACCGGCCTTAATTTGAGGAAGAAATTTCTGAGGAAGTACGTCTGGAGTACAGCATTGTATGGTAGTGAAACATGGACTGTGGGAAAACCGGAACAGAAGAGAATCGAAGCATTTGAGATGTGGTGCTATAGACGAATGTTGAAAATTAGGTGGACTGATAAGGTAAGGAGTGAGGAGGCTCTACGCAGAATCGGAGAGGAAAGAAATATGTGGAAAACACTTATAAGGAGAAGGGACAGGATGATAGGACATCTGCTAAGACATGAGGGAATGACTTCCATGGTACTAGAGGAAGCTGTAGAGGGCAAAAACTGTAGAGAAAGACAGAGATTGGAATAAGTCCAGCAAATAATTGAGGATGTAAGTTGCAAGTGCTACTCTGAGATGAAGAGTTTGGCACAGGAGAGGAATTCGTGGCGGGGTAGGAATTCGTGGCTCTGGGTAGTTTTAAGGCCTGCACAGGTGTTGGTGCTGCTTAAAAACAGGAAGTAGCTAGACAGACGTCGTGGCACCTGAGTTCTGGAGCACAGTAGTTTGACGGCCGGCCGCTGTTGTAGCAGGACCGGAGGGATAACCGGGCGCTCTGCAAATCTTGGGCGTAGGTGAGAGGAACGAAGAAATGGCACCTTGGAAACCACGCAGGCTGGGCCGTTTCCAAGGATTTTTATTCAGAAGCCTACCATTGTATGAATATAGGTTTTTCCTCGCAAACTTTCCGCGCTGGACGACAAAAGACTAAAATATAGTTGGTCGGCGGTCGGAAGAATCTGTAGAGAGGGAGAATATTCCGTGGTTTCGGGAATATGATTTGTTTTCGGAATTACGAGGGTGGGAAGCCGAGCCTTGCTGGGAAGTCAGCAGTGGAGAGACGTGGTCTTCCATTGCGAGAGCCCCTGTATGACGGTCACTCGGTATCAGCTTTGTTGATATAGACGGTCTTGCTGTCTTTGCTCTCAGGAGAGTTTATAGTTAGAACAGTTAGGCACTGTACTGTTGCGGACCTATACGATTCTGGACTTCACCTCCGGGTTGGAAGTCGTCGTTGAGTACGCAGCGTTCCGTAATTGGGAGCACTTCTTCTGCCTATACTTACGTTGAGACGTTATCTGAACTCCGTCCTTGTGGTTGGGAGTTCGCATTTCTCGTCTGTAGAAGTATTAGAGTATATTAGTCAGAGGTCCGCCTTCTGCCGTCCTAAGGTTTGAAAGAGTTTATTTGTGGCTGGAGTTCTTCCATCGTCGCAGACGACTATGAGAACCATCACTTCAACGCACCGTATGCAGTACATACGGTGATATCGCAAATTGCTTCGGCTTATTAGAGCTATAAAGCCAAACAGCTATGACCACGTTAGTTTATTTACACTGAGATTCCACACCACCGTAGATCGTCTTTGAAAGCAGTGTCTCCTAGTGTGTGGTACGTAGGTGATGTCAGTATTTCACGTTAGTGATGTTAGATCGCGCAGTCATAATAAGGGGCAGAGTTGGGCAAGTGATTAATAATTTAGGTAGGAAATATAGACAATTGTACTTAAAGGGTTGATTTTAATCTATAATAAATATATATTGAACAACAATGTTTATCATTTAATAGTATTAGGTGCCTTCATCATTCATTTATGTTTAGATTGCAATTTACTGGGTGATCAAAAAGTCAGTATAAATTTGAAAACTGAGTAAATCACGGATTAATGTAGATAGAGAGGTACAAATTGACACACATGATTTATTAGAACAAAAAAAAAAAAGTTCAAAAAATGTCCGACAGATAGCGCTTCATCTGATCAGAATAGCAATAATTAACATAACAAAGTAAGACAAAGCAAAGATGATGTTCTTTACAGGAAACGCTCAATATGTCTACCATCATTCCTCAACAATAGCTGTAGTCGAGGAATAATGTTGTGAACGGCACTGTAAAGCATGTCCGGAGTTATGGTGAGGCACTGGCGTCGAATGTTGTCTTTCAGCATCCCTAGATATGACGATCGATCACGATACACTTGCGACTTCAGGTAACACCAGAGCCAATAATCGCAGGGACTGAGGTCTGGGGACCTGGGAGGCCAAGCATGAAGAAAGTGTCGGCTGAGCACACGATCATCACCAAACGACGCGCCCAAGAGATCTTTCACAGGTCTAGCAGTATGGGTGGAGCGCCATCCTGCATAAACATCGTACGTTCCAGCAGGTGTTCATCAGCCAGGCTGGGGATGATGCGATTCTGTAACATATCGGCGTACCTCTCACCCGTCACGGTAGCAGTTACAAAACCAGAATCACGCATTTCCTCGAAGAAAAGCGGCCCGATAACGGTAGATGTGGTAAATCCAACCCATACCGCGACTTTCTCGTCGTGCAATGGAGTTTCCACGACAGTTCTAGGATTTTCGGTAGCCCAAATTCTGCAGTTGCGGGCGTTGACAGACCCTCGGAGCGTGAAATGAGCTTCGTCGGTCCACAACACGTTACTCAACCAATCGTCTTCTTCCACCATCTTTTGAAACGCCCACACCGCAAATGCCCTCCGCTTCACTAAATCGCCAGGTAACAGTTCATGATGCCGATGGATTTGGTACGGATAGCATCGGAGGGTAGGCCTCAGTGCCAATGAAACAGTAGTCTATGGAATGGCGGTGCGACGTGCGACTGCACGAGCGCTGACTTCCCCGTGCATAGACGAACCCGCTACGGTCTCCATTTCTTCCTGAACTGTTTCAGCAGTATTACGCCTCCAGAATGAGATTTTCACTCTGCAGCGGAGTGTGCGCTGATATGAAACTTCCTGGCAGATTAAAACTGTGTGCCCGACCGAGACTCGAACTCGGGACCTTCGAGTCTCGGTCGGGCACACAGTTTTAATCTGCCAGGAAGTTTCAGTATTACGCCTTGTGTTCGGTCGGCCACTACGGGGTCAATCGTCTTAACAACCCGTGGCTTCGAACTCCGAAATCATTCTCGCCACAGCTGCATTTGTCAACGGACCTCCTTTACCCGTTCGAATCCCCTTCCTATGGCGATAGGATCGTAACGCTGAACTAGCACATTCCCCATTCTGATACTACAGCTTCACTAAAAGCGCCCTTTCAGGTAACGTCAACATGCTGTGACTGCTGGCGCATCTGATGCTCTCTCTCATTACAGCTCCTTTTATACCCGATTGTCATGCGCAGTCACTGACGTTTTGCTGTCCAGAGCCATCTGTCGGACATTTTGTGAACTTTGTTTTTTTTGTTTCTAATAAAACCTCATGTCAATCCAATCACGTGTGTCAATTTTTACCTCTCTATCTACACTATTCCGTGGTTTATTAAGTTTTCAAATTTATACTGACTCTTTGATTACCCGGTATATGTAAAAAAGAGCATTAAGAGAGCCTAAGATCTGGTTCAGGGGATAGTCAGACAGGGCCAAATCAACATTTTAGCGTTTATTTTTTTCCGTTGCGCACATTCATTTTTACACCCTCCTGGTGTAGCATCTTGGAAAGTGAGTTGCGGTCTCCAGTGGGTTACTGCAGAATGAATACTTTGAAACAGAAATTATCGTTGACTTGTCTGAAAACTGACTTGTTGCTGTTGACAACAGTAGGGCCACTTTAGTCTTCAGCCTGAAGTCGCATTCAGTGTTGCCCGAATCAGCGTACATTTGGTTTTTTGCGGCAGTATCGGTTGTACGTTAACGGTGACGCACAGCAGCACTGATAGGTTCGCAGACCGATAAGCAGCTCTTATATCGGCTCACTGAATGGAACGGAAAAGCGGCACAAAGGCGCTCTGGCGAGCCGTTCCCATAGCGACGGCAGCCGCATCGCAATATTTTTTTACGTCTGTCACAGCGCTGCTGTTTTGGTGACTGCATATCACAGGCTTTCCATATTTATGATTTATTATGACAGAAACAATGATAATTTGTATAACGACCGAAATGTATCATAATAACGCTATTACCTTGGTAACGAGCTACCGGAGACCACGCGTCCCTTACATTACAATTCTCAAAAAATATTCCTGAACGAACTTCTAAATGTTG
Organism: Schistocerca americana; assembly: GCF_021461395.2. Taxonomy (NCBI): domain Eukaryota; kingdom Metazoa; phylum Arthropoda; class Insecta; order Orthoptera; family Acrididae; genus Schistocerca; species Schistocerca americana. The sequence goes on along the minus strand of NC_060125.1, from coordinate 524,572,000 downwards.
TGTGTGGAGTCCGGATTCACCTTCTTCTCCTTTTTGTCGCGTTGCTTGTGGTAAATTTGTATGCTGTCTATAGATTACGGTGCACTTGCACTTACGCTGATACTTTCAGTCACCACTAAATTCCACATTTAAGTTTCCTATTTTTTCAAAGTGACTAGGCCCCAAAGAAAATAACATTACGCAATCTGACTTTACCTTGTCACAAACAACACATACTTCAACAGAACGGAATGTATTATTATTTGATCACAATAATGAAAATATTTTACACAGAACATAGCGGCTAAGGTTACACGAAGCAAGTGAGTGAAATGCGTTGCTGTAAAAACTGATCGTGAATGAAACACAAGTCATAAACCAATTCTAAGTTAGAATGCATTTGGCATGTCCAGAAGAGCATGGGGTCCATACTGACAAGATTATTAAAAGACAAATCAAAAATAGTACTGGAAGACGATAAGAAGATAGGTGGTAGACGTCGTCTGACCTATGTTGAAATAGAGGGGTTACAGAACTATTATGGCTTGGTCATAAGAAGAATCGCTGAGAATTTATAAAACATGAAAAAAACTGTATCGCCTATGTTTTTCCTTAAGCTTTCCACAAATGAAAATCCTCAGCACTGTCTTTACCCGAGTGGTCCTGACATTTCGGGCAAGATCAGGAAAAGTGTAACATGCTACCACAAATATTATTTATCTGCAGCAGTAATGAATGAAATTAATCCTACATTTAGACAGCTTTATAAAGATACTTTGTTGAAGAAGTGTCTTCTTGAGGGAGGGGGGGAGGGGCGCAAAATTTAAATGAAAGTGTGAATTCTATGATTTGACCAGGTTACCGAAAACTGTATGCGTTCGGATTACAATCCTCAAACATGGTGTTTATGATGCTACTTTATTCTTCAATTATGGTCAGACAAGAAAACTCAATGTTCTGGATGTGTTGGGCTTAAAATTCTTCAAAATCCTTGCTGCAAATAGATAAAGAGAGAATTCGCGAAGCGGAAATTGCTAATGTAAAATTCAGAAAAGAAGCTTGACAGAAAAGAAGAGGCACCAAGAAAGGAAAAGATGAGTATGATTCAGACAGTGCTCAATATGGTGCAGAAACATGTTACTGGTAAGTATTTTTCATCAGTAACTATGCTAAAATAACAGTACTAAACTTTATGCAGTTTTTCTCAAAACTACGTTTTTTGCCTTTCAGGAACCATTATTTTCTGAACTAATTGGGTTAGAAATATGAAATCTGGGCAGTTTTTACTAAGTAAACTGAGAAGCACCAAATTAACAAACTATTTTTTTACAATTAATACATCAAAACAGCTGAAATTTCATTAGTGAAACAATAAAAAACTTTTTCTTCAAATCCATAAAAGGTATTTTGTTCATTTTTTTTGTAATTGCAGGCATATATGTTATATACGTTCAGTAAAAATTTCACCTTCGTAGCACTTGTAGTTGTTTTGAAAAGTGTACTTATTCAAAGGGTGAAATAGCATTGGTAGAATAGGGATAAAAATTGCCTTCCGTCTTCCCTTAAGAATCCATTATAATTTGGCAAACATTCAGTTGTAGAAAAATCTTACGTTCCTATCAAGATGGTTGCATGAGATGACGTTTACGATTTTATATAGCACGTCGCTAATACAAGCCGACTGAACCTTTTATACGTAGCTTTCTGCTCTCTCTCTCTCTCTCTCTCTCTCTCTCTCTCTCTCTCTCTCTTACCTCTCAAAAGAGGACCATATCACAAGCCGACATTCTTTTTTGTTGGTGTTTGTGCTACATGAGTCCCAGAACTCAAATATCGATCGACAACAGCAGTTCGAAACAACTCTCAAAATTTCTCGAACAAATCGGTTTTGAAGTTTTCCGGCCGTCTTTAATATGGTAACGCAAGGTTGATTTTTCCGGACAGACCATGTGCCTGTGTGATAGGATGCGCGCCTATGACGGGATTGTGATGCAGCTTCAATTTAGAGCCCTGTTAAATGTTCCATGAACGTTTTCTTGAAGCGTAAAGTACATGATAAAAAAGAATTTAATTCGTAATTTTTATTAATTTAAACATTTTTTATAAAAGATCAGTAATTACGAATTTATATTTGCAACGAAAACTAGACCTAATTAGAAATAAAAGAATGTGCATTTTTCATAAAAATGGCAATTAGATATCTGTTATTTCGAACTGGACAAAATAAATAAATAAAAGATGGGCGTAAAGGGACTCGAACCAGCGCTACTGAGTTTTTTACATCTGTACGTATTTTAAGCTTCGCGGAATTGCTATTAGAACATGCATCTCAGTTTAAAAAGCTGCATCAGCCGGAGATTGAACCTAAAAATCCAGCTATATCACAGTGAAAGAAAAGTACACCTTCACTCTAAAACAGCCTTGAACAGAATAGCACGAACACGAAGGGTTCGGTCTTCTTCAAACCTTGCAAACCATGCTTTGCATCTCATCACTGTCGCTCCTAAAACTTAAACACACACACACACACACACACACACACACACACACACACACACGCACACACACACAGAGAGAGAGAGAGAGAGAGAGAGAGAGAGAGAGAGAGAGTGAGAGAGAGGAGTAGCTAGATTTCAGTCTTCATAGACACATTTAGAGTGCTCAAAGATCTCGCCACATAGAACAGTAACAAAGCTACGTATACGACCCGAAATAGTACCACCGCTATAGTTTCTCTCCGTTTTTCAGTGATATGGAACCCAATGTAGCAGTGAAGCCGTTAAGCGCGTGAAAAATAGTATTCTCTCCAGTGACAGCACACAGATAACCAAAGAAGACCGTTATTACTATAAAACGCAAGTCCAGCTTTAATTTCCACTCATTCTCTTGTAAAACGTTCCCGACTGATGATAAAAGAAAAGAAATGTTATTTTTCCTTGCTCTACAATGGACTAATTTTGTTATGAAATAAGATTTGACCAAAAATATACTAAAGTCGTAAATAAACACATTCAGTTCAGAAAATTGCAATTTGTTGTTGCACTCAGCAGAATAAGATACAGACAACTATACAAAGTAACGCACAATATCAGTTTCAACATAGTCTGACTTGTTGATTCTGCCAGAGTCGTTTCTTCAGAGGTGAACTCAGTATGTGATCTTCGGGAGAGAAATTTTGTGAACTCTTTGTCTGTGGGAAAATTTCTGTTCGAGTGTCAAACAATTTTTCAGCAATAGTACTATAAGATACGTTTGAGGTTCCATTACAGTGCTGGAGGAGAACTCTCTTCAATGCAAGATGTCAGCTTTTAGCCTGTATTGCACACGTCTTTTTTTCCAGAGGCCAAATATAATAATTAGAGGAGATATTAGCTAAAGTTGAAGCATAATACTGCGAAGTGGTGATTCCCTTGCGAACATCACAACATGGGGATTTCAGAGAACGGAAGCTATGCTTTTTCCTTTGGTTTCCAGTGTTTATACGAGTACGTTCCGTTATAACCTCCTTCGGCTGCTCGTTCACATTCTTCGCAACCGCTGCCCCGGAACCCAGCACAGGTGCCAGCAGCAGAAGGACTTGCTGGTTATGCGTAGGGTTTAGATTAGTCTCTGTTTTCTGCTTCTGCGCCAAAGTGAAGTGTACCTGTTATCTTTGTTGACTAGCGTATAGTTGGCGATTCTAAATTTTTTCTTAAATTTTTAGTGCATTTTCATTGTGTGAGATGACTAAAGGAAACAAGTAAAAACTAGAATTATTGTAGGCCTAACAATGGTACTTAAACTGTTTCCAACGACTGCTTACGCTAGTGTTATTTGCCTTGTGGTGAAGTCGAACATCGATTGAAGACGCAGAATGACCGCAGCTGTTGTAGGGGGAACTGGCCGCTGCCTGTTGGCCGTGGTGGACAGGCTGTGGCCCCGGGTGCTGTGGCGTGAGGCGGTTGCTGTACGTCACCTGGGATCTACATCTACATCTACATGGATACTCTGCAAATCACATTTAAGTGCCTGGCAGAGGGTTCATCGAACCACTCTCCCAATTCTCTATTATTCCAATCTCATATAGCGCGCGGGAATAATGAACACCTATATCTTTCCGTACGAGCTCTGATTTCCCTTATTTTATCTTTGTTATCGTTCCTCTCTATGTAAGTCGGTGTCAACAAAATACTTTCCCATTCGGAGGAGAAAGTTGGTGATTGTAATTTCGTGGCAAGATTCCGTCGCAACGAAAAACGCCTCTCTTTTAATGATGTTCATCCCAAATCCTGTATCATTTCTGTGACACTCTCTCCCATATTTCGCGATAATACAAAACGTGCTGCCTTTCTTTGAGCTTTTTCGATGTACTTCGTCAGTCTACAATAATTGTGATGACTACAATAATGGTGATTTCATAGTATTGCCTGTTAAAGGAGAACATCTCCTATATAAAAAATCGCGGAAACAAAACAGGATGTAAAACGAGACTATTTTGTGAAAGTAGAATTCAGGAGGTGGTCTATCCAGTTCATGTTCTTTTCATGTACTTTTCATGTGTCTCGACGAAGCCCAGAACTATCTGTCACGCTCGTTTCGCTTTCCGCTATCTTGGTGTGAATTTGGAAAATGATTCGTGATTGTGTGGACGAATGTGTCGCGAAAATAGACGTACTGGGAAGTACCTAAGACTTGAAATTCCTCTGTGAAGGTGGGATTTGTTATCGATGATTTTATGAAGTGAATACAAAGTCTCTTTCGTTGTAGCGATTAGTTGCAGCCCCTTGACCTATCAGTAGACAGTAATAAGGAGCGTGTCTACCGTTTCGTCCTAACTACGCCATGCACTATACTGCGGACACTTTGAGGGAGGCGTCTGAAAGCCTGCGGGGGAATGGCGGCCATTTCATCTACATTTACATCTACATGAATACTCTGCAAATCACATTTAAGTGCCTGGCAGAGGGTTCATCGAACCACCTTCACAATTCTCTGTTATTCCAATCCAGTATAGCGCATGGAATGAATGAACGCCTATATCTTTCCTTACGAGCTCTGATTTCCCTTATTTTATCTTAGTGATCGTTCCTCCCTATGTAGGTCGGTGTCAACAAAATATTTTCGCATTCGGAGGAGAAAGTTGTCGATTGTAATTTCGTGAGAAGATTCCGTCGCAACGAAAAACACCTTCGTTTTAATGATGTCCAGCCCAAATCCTGTATCATTTCTGTGACACTCTCTCCCATATTTCGCGATAATACAAAACGTGGTGCCTTTCCTTGAACTTTCTCGATGTACTTCGTCAGTCCTATCTGGTAAGAATCCCACACTGCGCAGCAGTATTCTATAAGAGGACGGACAAGCGTAGTGTAGGCAGTCTCCTTAGTAGGTCTGTTACATTTTCTAAGTGTCCTGCCAATAAAACGCAGTCTTTGGTTAGCCATCCCCACAACATTTTCTATGTATTCCTTCCAATTTAAGTTGTTCGTAATTGTAATACCCAGGTATTTAGTTGAATTTATGGCGTTTAGATTTGACTGATTTATCGTGTAACCGAAGTTTAACGCATTCTTTTTAGCACTCATGTGGATGACCCCACACTTCTCGTTATTTAAGGTCAACTGCCACTTTTTGCACCATTTCGATATTTCTTGTAAATCGTTTTGCAGTTTGTTTTGATCTTCTGATGGCTTTATTAGTCGATAAACGACAGCGTCATCTGCAAACAACCGAAGACGGCTGCTCTGCTGCCTCTGATGCCTCAGCGCTTCCTGATTCTCTCGTCAGGGTCGGTCGACACATATCTTACCGTGGTTGACGAACAGTGGTGGGGCTGCTAACTTCTGGGTGAAAGGTGACCGCGAGTGATGGCCACACGGCTGTTCCCTACCATATAAAAATTTGTTGTAGATATTGCCTGCTACTGAAAGTACGTCTGAACCGATGCAGGACCTAACGTCAGCTGGGACTGTGGCTGATCTTCCAGGAACGTCCCAACGAAAGCAGAACAGCGGCGTGTGGGGACGGAGAGCCAGTGTCCTTCCTACTTATTTGAGGCCGGGCGATCACGTCACAACGTGGAGCAGGCTCTGCCGCAGCGGTGGGGGACACTGGGGCATCTGGCTGCGGGTCGTGCCTCGTGTCGGCACCAGGCACGCCTGCCGCCTGCTTTGGATCAGACGGTTCTGTGACGAGCGGGGATGCGAATTTTTCGATCTCCATAATCGGGTGAAGAATTGTGGGAACCCCCCTAATGCATCGGGCGTTCGCTACACGTACGAAGTGGCTACCAGGGTGGTGAAGTACTGTCGCCTGCACATATGGGTTTTTTGGGATAGAGAAACCCGTCCACAGGTCCGTTAAGGCACTTTATGATTCCAAACAGTGAGGAATGCTGTCACCATAAATATCAAACACCGAAAGCTGGCTGGAATCAAGTACTAATAGCAATGACATTCTAAATTCCGATATCGCAAATATTGGATGAACGCCAGTGGTGAAGACGTTCTCGTAGCTGTTAAGAATACGATAATATCTAGTGAGGTAACTACAGATCCAGAATATGACGCGATTTTGGGGATAAGTGTCAAGTTGGGTGACACACTGTCATCGGCTCGTTTTACAGAACTCCAGCGCTGACACCAAAGATCATCAATGAACAAATGTCAAGAGTACAGTACAGTACAACTTAGATAGGTGTGTGCTGAGAAAAGTTGTGAGCGCTGGGAAAGACGCTCCTCGGTACGATAGCTATGGTAGAAAGCAAATAGAGCCTCACTGCAGATGTAAAGGTATCCGAAGCCTCACAGGCAAACAAAAAGTGAACAAAGCAAAAGTTACAAAAGGAGAGCAATGCATGAAGCATTTAACGAATTACAAGTAAAATTCTATGTACCGATTTGACAGGAAATTCTAAGGAATTTTAGTTTTGTGCTAAATCAGTAGACCGTCTGTCTAGACACAGTGACCATAATGGCGTCGAGACAGAGGATGACAGAGAGGAGGCTGAAACACTAAGCGTCTTTTCGCAGAACTGTTTCTCTGAGGAAGATCGTACTAGGGTTCATCCTTAAAATAGACGAACATCAGAATGACAGATATCGAAATAAGTCACCACATGACAGAAAAGCAACTGTAATCGCTGAAGAGAGGGAAGGCTGCTGGACCTGACGGGGTATCAACGCCATTCAGCATTGAGTACGCTAAATAAACTGCCCCTTCGAGCAGCAGTGTACGACAGATCGCTGGAGGAGCGACGCTCCTAGTGACCACAAGAAAACCGTGGTCATTGCATTTTCAAGAGATGCACGTCTATTTCTCTAACGTCAGTTTGTTCTAGAGTTACTCGTGTATTGTAATATTTCTGCAGACCGAAGATGTTCTCTGTAGGATTAAACATGGGTTCCGAAAACAAAAATCATGTGAAAACCATCTCGCTGTGTTCGTCGACGAGAAAGTTGTACAGCAGCGTAGTGGCGGCCAGCTACACGGCGTGGTCTACATCTACCTTTACGTCTACGTGATTGCTCTGCTATTCACAATTAAGTGCCTGGCAGAGGGTTCAATGAACCACCTTCAAGCTGTGTCTCTACCGTTCTACTCTCGAACGGCACGTGGGAAAAACGAGTAATTAAATTTTTCTGTGCGAGCCCTGATTTCTCTTATTTTATCGCGATGATCATTTCTCCCTATGTAGGTTGGTGCCAACATAATGTTTTCGCAATCGGAGGAGAAAACTGGTGATTGAAATTTCATAAGAAGATCCCGTCGCAACGAAAAACGCCTTTGTTTTAATGATTGCCACTCCAATTCACGTATCATTTCTGTGGCACTATCTTCCCTATTTCGCGATAATACAAAAGGAGCTGCCCTTCTTTTTATTTTGTTGATGTCATCCGTTAGTCCCATCTGATACGGATCCCACACAGCACAGCAATACTCCAGAATAGGGCGGACAAGCGTGGTGTAAGCAGGCTCTTTAGTAGACCTGTTGCACCTTCTAAGTGTTCTGCCAGTGAATCGCACTCTTTGGTTTACTCTACCCACAATATTATCTATGTGCTCGTTGCAATTTCGGTTATTTGTAATTGTAATCCCTAAATATTTAGTTGAATTTACAGCCTTCAGATTTGTGTCACTTACCGAGTAATCGAAATTTAGTTCAAATGGCTCTGAGGACTATGGGACTCAACTTCTGAGGTCATTAGTCCCCTAGAACTTAGAACTAGTTAAACCTAACTAACCTAAGGACATCACACACATCCATGCCCGAGGCAGGATTCGAACCTGCGACCGTAGCGGTCTCGCGGTTCCAGACTGCAGCGCCTAGCACCACACGGCCACTTCGGCCGGCGAAATGTAGTTGATTTCTTTTAGTACTCACGTGAATTACGTCACACTTTTACTCATTCAGGGTCAATTTCAACTTTTCGCACCATACAGATATCTTATCTAAAGCATTTTGCAAGGCGTTTTGATCATCTGATGACTTTACAAGACGGTAAATGACAGCATCATCTGCAAACAATCTAAGACGGCTACTCAGATTGTCTCCTATGTCGTTAATATAGATCAGGAAGAATAGAGGGCCTATAACGCTTCCCTGGGGAATGCTGGATATTACTTCTGTTTTACTCGATGACTTCCCGTCTACTACTACGAACTGTGACCTTTCTGATAGGAAATCACGAATCCAGTCGCACAACTAAGACGATACTCCGTAGCCACACAGTTTGGTTAGAAGACGCTTGTGAGGAACGGTGTCGAAAGCCTTCTGGAAATCTAAAAATATGAAATCAATTTGACATCCCCTGTCGATAGTACTTATTACTTCATGAGTATAAAGAGCTTGTTGTGTTTCACAACAACGATATTTTCTGAATCCATACTGACTATGTGTCAACAAATCGTTTTCTTCGAGGTACTTCATAATGTTCGAATACAGTATATGTTCCAAAACGCTACTGCAAATCGACGTTAGTGATATATGCCTGTAATTGAGCGGATTACTCCTACTTTCCTTTTTGGGTATTGGTGTGACTTGAGCAATTTTCCAGTCTTTAGGCACGGATCTTTCTGCGAGCGTGTGGTTGTACATAATTGCTAAATATGGAGCTATTTTATCAGCATATTCTGAGAGGATAGCTAACACTTGGTTCAAGAATCATAAAAGAAGGTTGTTTACCTGGAAGAATCCTGGAGATACTAAAAGGTATCAGATAGATTATATAATGGTAAGACAGAGATTTAGGAACCAGGTTTTAAATTGTAAGACATTTCCAGGGGCAGATGTGGATTCTGACCACAATCTCTTGGTTATGAACTGCAGATTGAAACTGAAGAAACTGCAAAAAGGTGGAAATCTAAGGAGATGGGACCTGGATAAACCGAAAGAACCAGAGGTTGTAGAGAGTTTCAGGGAGAGCATAAGCGAACAATCGATAGGAATGGGGAAAAAAATACACTAGAAGAAGAATGGGTAGCTCTGAGAGATGAATTAGTGAAGGCAGCAGACGATCAAGTAGGTAAAAAGGCGAGGGCTAATAGAAATCCTTGGGTAACAGAAGAAATATTGAATTTAATTGATGAAAGGAGAAAATATAAATATGCAGTAAATGAAGCAGGCAAAAATGAATACAAACGTCTCAAAAATGAGATCGACAGGAAGTGCAAAATGGCTAAGCAGGGATGGCTAGAGGACAAATGTAAGGATGTAGAGGCTTGTCTCACTAGGGGTAAGATAGATACTGCCTACAGGAAAATTAAAGAGACCTTTGGAGAGAAGAGAACCACTTGTATGAATATCAAGAGCTCAGATGGCAACCCAGTTCTAAGCAAAGAAGGGAAGGCAGAAAGGTGGAAGGAGTATATAGAGGGTTTATACAAGGGCGATGTACTTGAGGACAATATTATGGAAATGGAATAGGATGTAGGTAAAGACAAAATGGGAGATAAGGTACTGCGTGAAGAGTTTGACAGAGCACTGAAAGACCTGAGTCGAAACAAGGCCCCAGGAGTAGACAACATTCCATTAGAACTACTGATGGCCTTGGGAGAACCAGTCATGACAAAACTCTACCATCTCGTGAGCAAGATGTATGAGACAGGCGAAATACCCTCAGACTTCAAGTAGAATATAATAATTCCAATCCCAAAGAAAGCAGGTGTTGACAGATGTGAAAATTACCGAACTATCAGTTTAATAAGTCACAGCTGCAAAATACTAACGCGAATTCTTTACAGACGAATGGAAAAACTTGTAGAAGCGGACCTCGTGGAAGATCAGTTTGGATTCCGTAGAAATGTTGGAACACGTGAGGCAATACTAACCTTACGACTTATCTTAGAAGAAAGATTAAGAAAAGGCAAACCAAGTTTCTAGCATTTGTAGACTTATAGAAAGCTTTTGACAATGTTAACTGGAATACTCTCTTTCAAATACTGAAGGTGGCAGGTATAAAATACAGGGAGCGAAAGGCTATTTACAATTTGTACAGAAATCAGATGGCAGTTAAAAGAGACGAGGAACATGAAAGGGATGCAGTGGTTGGGAAAGGAGTGAGACAGGGTTGTAGCCTCTCCCCGATGTTATTCAATCTGTATATTGAGCAAGCAGCAAAGAAAACAAAAGAAAAATTCGGAGTAGGTATTAAAATTCATGGAGAAGAAGTAAAAACTTTCAGGTTCGCCGATGACATTGTAATTCTGTCAGAGACAGCAAAGGACTTGGAAGAGCAGTTGAACGGAATGGACAGTGTCTTGAAAGGAGGATATAAGATGAACATCAACAAAAGAAAAACGAGGATAATGGAATGTAGTCAAATTAGATTAGGAAATGAGACACTTAATGTAGTAAAGGAATTTTACTATTTAGGGAGTAAAATAACTGATGATGGTCGAAGTAGAGAGGATATAAAATGTAGACTGGCAATGGCAAGGAAATCGTTTCTGAAGGAGAGAAATTTGTTAACAGCGAGTATAGATTTAAGTGTCAGGAAGTCATTTCTGAAAGTATTTATATGGAGTGTAGCCATGTATGGAAGTGAAACATGGACGATAACTAGTTTGGACAAGAAGAGAAATGAAGCGTTCGAAATGTGGTGCTACAGAAGAATGCTGAAGATAAGGTGGGTAGATCACGTAACTAATGATGAGGTATTGAACAGAATTGGGGAGAAGAGAAGTTTGTGGCACAACTTGACTAGAAGAAGGGATCGGTTGGTAGGACATGTTTTGAGGCATCAAGGGATCACAAATTTAGCATTGGAGGGCAGCATGGAGGGTAAAAATCGTAGAGGGAGACCAAGAGATGAATACACTAAGCAGATTCAGAAGGATGTAGGTTGCAGTAGATACTGGGAGATGAAGAAGCTTGCACGGGATAGAGTAACATGGAGAGCTGCATCAAACCAGTCTCAGGACTGAAGACCACAACAACTCTGAGAGGAACCTTACTGGTATACAATCTGGACCGGAGGCCTTGCCTTTATTAAGTGATTTAAGCTGCTTCGTTACTTCGAAGATAACTACTTCTATGTTTCTCATGTTAGCAGTTGTTGCTGATTGTAATTCAGGAATATTTACTTCTTCCTCTTTGGTGAAGGAGTTTCGGAAAACCGTGTTTAATAACTCTGCTTTAGTGGCACTGTCATCAGTGACTTCGCAGTGAAGATATTGATTGCATCTTGCCAGTGGTGTGCTTTATGTATGACCACATAAGTGGTTCTTGACATCCGGAAGACGTTTCAGTGCCAGGCTGCCACTCACAGAATAAAATACCAACGTAAGAAATATGAGCCCAGGTGTGTGCTTGGACTGAGGAGTTTCTGGCAAAAAGAACACAGTATTTCCTTCTCAACGCAGAGAAATTTTCCGACCTAAAAACGGATTCGGACGTATCCCAGAGGCAGTGGTATGGGATTATTACTATTCGCGGTACAAATAAATGACAGAGTGAATATAGTCTTAAGTTTCATGAACTGATGGAAATTCCATGTGGAGCTGATGTCATGTAAAAGGAAGTCGCAACACTAGTAAATTGCACCGAAATGTAGGAAGACCTGCACGGGATCAACTCTTGGTTCAGGCACTGGCAGTTTGACATAACTACATGTAATGAAAATTGTAAATTTTAGCGTATTATCCAAGAGCATAAGCGATATGTCGATTACAAAGACGTAGGGGCGAAAGAACGCTACGAGGTAGCTATCGCCGAGGCAGAGTGTGTGTAACAAAGAGCTTATGTTAGGTCGCGAGGTAGTAATGGGCAGCTGCTACTCAGGGGTAGCAGGAGTGGCGCGCCAGAGGCTGATAGTGTTTGTTGCGATGCTCCGGAGTGGGCAGTCGCCTAGTATTAAATATTCTGTGTAATAATGTCAGTGTTGTGTAATAATTATTTATGGAAGAAATAAGATTTGAGAAGAAATTAATTAAGAAAATGCTACAACTATTATTATGAAATTTTGATGTAGAATCTTTCTACTTATTGTTACATTGATCTACAGTAAGGTAATCAATATTCACGTATTTATGCGCTTTTGCTGCAGAACAAATTTGAATGAGACCAGCTTTGTATGTAACCCCAAATTTTTTATTGTATTTTTTGTAAAGAAAATTTGTTTGCATAAATGTAATTCCTGTGATATGGCTTAACAATTGCAGATCAGTTTCACATTGTAGTTAAATTTTCCAGTAAGATATTACAGCCATTCTCTTTAGTAACATTCCGCCCATCAATTCCAAGTCGTTTTAATTTGAACAGATTGTAAATGTGCCTCAGCATTTTGGCTTCTGCAACTGTAGTTAGTTTAGAGTGTTGAGAGGAGAACAACGCGTTTCCAAGGCGACACCAATACGAGGTAAGAAATTTATTTCACACAGTTTATGGATTTTCGCGCAGGGACCACTTTTCTACTTGTTCAGATATGCAGGGCCGTAGTAATATATATACTTACCGCTAATTCGTCATTATCGTGCACAGGTTTTTAATTAGTTTGGGTTTACTGGTGTTACTTCCTTGCTAGTAGACGGATTATTTAAAACAGGGTGAGGCAAATATACAGGTGCACGTAATCAGATACACAGTCAGCACACCACTTGAGTGGCCGAGCGGTTCTAGGCGCTACAGTCTGGAACCGCTCGACCCCTTCGGTCGCAGGTTCGAATCCTGCCTCGGGCATGGATGTGTGTGATGTCCTTAGGTTAGTTAGGTTTAAGTAGTTATAAGTTATAGGGGACTGATGAACTCAGAAGTTAAGTCCCATAGTGCTCAGAGCCATTTGAACCATTTTGAACACCACTTGGTGTGACTGTTCTTTGTTACACATAAACATCATACCGTACTTTAGACATGAACGTTCCAAGTTAACCCTTAACATAAACAAATGTAACGTATTGCGGATAAATAGGGAGAAAGACCCTCTGTTGTATGATTACAGGATTGCAGAAAAATCACTGGAAGTAACTACATCGATGAAATATTAGCAGTATGCATCTGGAGTGATTTAAATTGGGAGCACCACATAAAAATAATCGCAAGTAGAGCAGATGCCAGACTGATTAGTTGGAAGAATTTTCAGCAAGTGTAGTCCGACGACAAAAGAGGTTGTTAACTGGAATATTGCTCGTCAGTATGAGATGCGCACCAATAGGATAGGTAGAGGAAATAGTGAGGATTCGAAAAAGAGTGGGCTGTTTCGATACTCATTCATTTAGGAAGAACGAAAGCGTGACGGAGATGGCTAGGCAACTCCAGTCCCATCGCGGTGTGTTGTAGTGTCAAACTTCTGAGAGCGTATCAGTTTAATGCTTCCTCGTACTTATGTCTCGTGAAAAGACAGTGAAGGTAAAATCAAAGAATCGAGCAGCCACGGAGGCTTAAAAATATTCGTTCTTTCCGCGAACCATTCGTGCCTGGTACAGGAAAGAGAGGAAGTGACAAAGCGATCTCCACTGCATGCCCTAAGGTAGCTGTCGGAATACATATGTAGATGTTTATGAAGTGTCCGAAAAACTAACGTATAGCAAGCTCAAAGGAGACTAAACGCTGTTCACTGTAACGCGTTTATAGTCGACGACAATCCATTGATGTGAAAATCTGTAAAACCCCAAAATACTCTGCGGGCGGCGGCGGAGGCTCCCACTGCACGCTAGAGCTGCTGTCGCCAGCGTTTGGCCTGTAGGAGGTCCACTGCGGGGGTCGCGGCCTGTCCGGCTGCTCCATCAAGCGGACAAAAGTTTGGCTGACGAGGGAATGGCCTGATCCGACATGTCGAGACCTGCCCTGAAATCTTTCACCGTCAAATTTAGCTACACTACTGGCCGTTAAAATTGCTACACCAAGAAGAAATGCAGATGACAAACGGGTATTCGTAGGGCAAATATATTATACTAGAACTGACGTTTGATTACATTTTCACGCAATTTCGGTGCATAGATCCTGAGAAACCAGTACCCAGAACATCCACCTCTGGCCGTAATAACGGTCCTTATACGCCTGGGCACTGAGTCAATCAGAGATTGGGTGGTGTGTACAGGCACAGCTGCCCATGCAGCTTCAACACGATACCACAGTTCATCAAGAGTAGTGACCGGCGTATTGTGACGAGCCACTTGCTGGGCCACCATTGACCAGACGCTTTCAGTTGGTGAGAGATCTGGAGAATGTGCTGGCCAGGGCAGCAGTCGAACATTTTCTCTATCCAGGAAGGCCCGTACAGGACCTGCAACTTGCGGTCGTGCATTATCCTGCTGAAATGTAGGGTTTCGCAGGGATCGAATGAAGGGTAGAGCCATGGGTCATAACACATTTGAAATGTAACGTCCACTGTTCAAAGTGCCGTCAATGGGAACAAGAGGTGACCGAGACGTGTAACCAATGGCACCCCATACCATCACGCCGGGTGATACGTCAGTATGGCAATGATGAATACACGCTTCCAATTTGCGTTCACCAGTGCCCAGAGCCATTGGAATCATTTTTAAGATGAAAATTCTTGGTTTCCAACTTCTTCGATCTAATTAAGCAGCTTCAAGAAATTATGTACAATAGGAAGTCGCAAAATTACGAAGTTTACTTAGAAGGCAATACTACACTGAAATTAGTACCTGACATGAAGATGAGGCTTATTATTGTTTTCGAATTTGCTGGGTATAAAGCTGATCACTCAAATTTACTGAAAGAACTGCATGGAAATCATACTTTTTCATTTTGGTGTCATAAAAAGACAGAGTCGGCTGTGCATTCGTTGAATGCTGTGGCACATTCGTATAATATAATGCCACTGGCAAGTATGAATGGATTACTGTTTCCGCGGCTTTATATCTATCGTTAGGAGCCTCAAGGTAAATTAGCACCGAAAATAAAATGGAACGAGTGTTCAACTACAAAAATCTTGAACGGACATATCAAAACCGGAGAAAATGGGGAAGAATAACTTTGAACACCTTATTCCAAAAGTCTTCTTACCAGTTGCACAAAATAATTCATGACCGTTTTTGGACGTTTGACCTGAACACAATTACACAACTGTCTTTGAGGGGGATGACGAAAAGTCTGTTTATATAATTCGGGTTGCAACCGCAACATCCAATGTAATTGAACCTCTCGATAAATATCTTTGTTCACGCAATGAAAAATATTTTTCCGGAAAATATAGATAAATACAATACATAACAGCTCTGTGTTATTTCAAGTTGATTATCGAAACAGTATCATTAAAATTTGTCATTTGTGCGTTATCAGTTTACGACACAACATTTTACAAATTTAATCAACTATGCCTGGTTGAAACACGTATGTAACGTAGCAGCGATGGCGAGGCATTGCAGCGTCTCTGACCAGAGAGCCATTTATCGTAGTTAGTCTGCGCTTGACCGCGCGAGTGTTGCGAGCAGTTCGCTAGTTGAACACGTATGTAACATAGCAGCGATGGCGAGGCATTGTAGCATCTGTGACCAGAGAGTATGCGCTTGACCGCGCGAGTGTTGCGAGCAGTTCGCTAGTTGTCGCTATGGAGAGCAGTACTCTGTCTGTAGTCGTGCCAGTCTGTAGCTCGGTTTTGTTGCGTGCAGTTTGAAGCTCGATTTAGTTACGAGCAGTTCGCGAGTAGTAGTCGTGCAGTGGAGTTCAGTAATAGTCGTCATGCAGAGCAGTCGGTCAGTAGTAGTCGTGCAGTGCAGTTCGCTACTAGTCGTCATGTAGTGCAGTACGCTAATAGTCGTCATGCAGAGCGGTCGGTCAGTAGTAGCAGCCCAGTGCGGTTGTGTGATGTAGGCGGTCGGCAACACTGGTCAAGATGCTGAATGAGTTTATTGAACTAAAGATTTCGTTGCACTTCCCATTTCATTCCACTTCTTTTGAAGAAAAAATTTCAGTAAAATCACAGAAAAAAGGAATATTATTATTTGCAATGCAGTTCCTCCAAGCCGTGCGCGCGAATAAGAGCAGAAATTTGACATCCAGTTATACTGAGGTAAGAATCTAATTCTGATTGTTTTACACAGGGCCAAAGACCGATATTTCGGTTTAATTGAATTTTCTTACCGCGCGAGTGCGTGACTGTTTTACATTTTTTGCTGCTGCATTGTGATATTCTGTGTACATTTTTGCATCTGAACACTGTCAATGTCTTTGACATATTACGTTTTCTGTCATGTTATGCTGTATGGCTAATTGTGTCACCATAAACCAGTCAGTATTTAGTGGGTATAGGATTTAAATGCAAGACATTAATCTTTGTTCGTCAATTTCAGAAAGAAATGATGCGTGTAAGAGATAAATTCAACAGAAATGGGAATTTCACCTACGGAATAAACGAAAGAAGATGCAATAACTTTATGAGGAAGAGTAAATGGATCAGGATTGGCAGGCATTAACAAGAATATTCTATACTCATCACAGAATAGCAGTCTTAACTAATTTTTTCTTTCAGAATACAAGGTGATTGATGCAGGCTGTCAGACTGAACTACACATCTTAGTTTTAGTGATGAAATATGCTAGAGATAAGGAATAGTTATGTAATGAGTAATGAAGTGATTTTTTGCAGATGATAATGAATACTGATGAATAATGACGACTGGGCTGCTACTCCTGACCGACCGCTCTGCATGACGACTACTAGCGTTATGAATGCCACAAACTACTAATTAAGTCTGTAATTGTCAATATTATGTGACTTGATGTCCTTCACCTCATAAGCTGACTACCCTAAATTACTGCAATGTCCATTTTGTCCTGTTTATCCCAGTGATCATGGAGCACTATCTTTGGTTTTGCACTAATTCTACGTTGGTGTGCCTTGTAAGAGCGTGGTGTTGACACGACATGCTGTCCACCACCGTGAGCGATGAAGACGTTATTATGGTCCCACTGTTTGGTGTACCTAATGTACTGCCAAAATGAAAATATGGAACATTACTACGACAGTTCAGTGTCTTGGCTACACTGATAAATTCTGATGGGAAAAGAACTTCAAGTTGTGTCACTTGGTGTTGTACTTCTGTGGAAAGATATGGACTTCCAGAACAGCTGTGTGCAATCTAAAGTGCTACAACCATGATGCAATCCTTCCCTTTCCTATCCTGATTCTTGTCACATAAGGAAAATAATTTTTTTTGGTAACATCATTTATGTTCGTGGGTTATACATTATTTTTCGATTCGCTGAACTCCAGTGCGAGTACACTTATGGCACTTCGACATGATGTTTTGCCATTATGTTTATTTGTTGTGAAAATGCTAAAGACATTTCTTCAGTGCGTGTGCACTTTGGACATGATTTTTTTTTTTTTTGCCATTATGTTTATTTGTTGTGAAAATGCTAAAGACATTTTTCCAGTGCGTGTGCACTTTGGACATGATTTTTTGCCATTATGTTTATTTATTGCGAAAATGCTAAAGACATTTTTTTCAGTGCGTGTGCACTTTGGACATGATTTTTTTTGCCATTATGTTTATTTATTGCGAAAATGCTAAAGACATTTTTTTTTTTTGGATTTGTTCTGAAGTACAGTATATGTACACTCTTGTCTTTTATATTGTATATACATTTTTATTTTAATGATATGTTCTGAACTACAGTGCATGTGCACTTATGTTAGGCGTTAATATGTTTTGTACTGAACTTCAGTGCCTGTGCACTTTTCTCATTTTTCAATATGATTTGTACTATTCTGTATATTCAATACTTCAATGCGTATGCACTTATGTCATTTGTTACTAATTGTATATACATTTCATCATTTACTGATATGTTCTCAACTGCAGTGCATGTGCACTCATGTCACTTGTCAACATAATATTTTTTGCCAGTCTGTTTATTTGTTCTGAATATGCCAAAGAATTTTTTCAGTGCGTGTGCACTTTGTTATCTGTCAAATAATTTGTATATACATTTTTCTGATTTGCTACTATGTTTTGTACTCACATTTTGTCTTTGTCTGATATATTTTGTACTTAGTGCGTGTGCACAACATTTACTTTATGTACTACATCTAAATATTCTGTAAATTGTAGAAGTTCATTAATTAAAAAAAAAATTTTGCCGCGATTGGCAAGTCCAAATGACTCACCATCGCTGCCAAATTTTTGCCCCCCCAGTGGAGGGTTATGAAACACGTATGTAACGTAGCAGCGATGGCGAGGCATTGCAGCGTCTCTGACCAGAGAGCCATTTATCGTAGTTAGTCTGCGCTTGACCGCGCGAGTGTTGCGAGCAGTTCGCTAGTTGTCGCTATGCAGAGCAGTACTCAGTCAGTAGTCGTTGCGAGCAGTAGCTCTGTTCAGTTGCGTGGAGTATGCCGGTAATAGCAGTCGAGTGGAGTTGTGTGTGTGAGGAGTCGGCGAGCGTCGACATTGCATTCTGGTCAAGAGGCTAAATGAAGTATATTCTTATTTAAGGTAATGATCAGATAATGTAAAGTTTATTTATTGTAATTAATCTCCAACAAGTGCCCCTATAATAATTTTTATTTCAAAAGCATTTTTTCAAAATTTAATTTTTTTATTGAACTAAAGATTTCGTTGCACTTCCCATTTCATTCCACTTCTTTTGAAGAAAAAATTTCAGTAAAATCACAGAAAAAAGGAATATTATTATTTGCAATGCAGTTCCTCCAAGCCGTGCGCGCGAATAAGAGCAGAAATTTGACATCCAGTTATACTGAGGTAAGAATCTAATTCTGATTGTTTTACACAGGGCCAAAGACCGATATTTCGGTTTAATTGAATTTTCTTATCACTGAATAGACTTTAATTTTTTGTGAAGAACTTATATTTGAGTCAGATTGCTAATTTTTGTTTAATTGTCATTGTCAGTAGATTTCATTGTGGCGAGGTTACACTTAGCGTAATGTCCATTAGCATTCCTAAATAATATTGTCATTACTTTAAAATTTCGGTGGGAAGGTTACACTCGGCTCCCATTTGTATTAAGTATTGTCATTTCCTTTTAAATTACGGTGGGGAGGTTACATGGTATATACCACAATATGCAGAACAACAGGATCTATTCCCAACCCATCTAAGTAAAACTAGTAATTACTGTGAAGTGCCTGAATGCATTAATTCTTCTTTTATCAGATGTAAGTGGCGTCAGGGAAGAGTTTGTTTCCATTATTCGCATTTTTATGACAACTGTATGGAATAAATTTGGAGCTATTTCATTGCTAGCAAAACAAATGCTATTAAAAAGTTATTATAAGAATAACCCTTCAGGAATTGTTACAAAATGGTGTATAGGTAAGGAATATTTTATTTCCAGAAATTAAAGACTCGACTGATGGAATTCGTCTGCAGCAGAACATCAAACACGGACTCGAGTGTTTTTCCTCCGTCGGTCACCTTTGTAAGGATAGTTATCGATATGATCTTGAAGTTACTAAAAAACTTTATGATACGTAACGCTTTTGGTGCGGCTTAGTACAAGTGTGCAACCAGGGGTTCTCTGCTACGCTCTCTTGTCAATACTGCTTCGGCAAAGTCACGCGCTACGTAGGAAGGGCTGTACGAACCACTGTTATAAGCGGTTCGTCAAGCAGCAAAAATGAGTACCTTCAACATTTCTTTAAAAGCACTTGCTGTGCGTGTTAGCAGCCAAAATTTTGACGTATTTCTTTCGGTGTGTTCTTGCTCCGTATTCCAAGGTGGGTTTCGACATGTCGGATCGGACCATTCCCGTGCCAGTAATTCTACTGGGTTCTCCTCAAAGAGTCGGTCCCAGAGAGGTAGTGGCCCCCTGTGTTGTATTTCTTTCGGTGTGCTCTTGTTCCGTATTCCAAGGTGGGTTTCGACATGTCGGATTGGACCATTCCCGTGTCAGTCATTCTACTGGGTTCTCCTCAAAGAGTCGATCCCAGAGAGGTAGTGGCCCCCTGGGTCTGTCCTCCAGCTTTCTTTAAGTGGACGTTTCTTCATACTCGTACGTAGTAACTTAACTAATGAGCACCACCTTCTTGCTGAAAGTTAACAGTTATGTGTTGAGAGAATTTACGTCAAAACTAAAATAACTCGAAATATTTCCTCGTCTAACCAGCAATATGATCTAATTTCCGACTCTCTCCCTCTTGTCTGGGGAACATGTAGAAAATCGTTCTGGAAACTGTAGTAGTTAGCTTGTTAAGTTAATAAATCATCACGTTTCAGTTTACTTTCTTTATTTTCCTCATAAATTTATATTGAACTATCCACTACTATTGGAGGTCGCTGTATAAGGCCAGTTTCAACAAAACTAGATGTAAATATAACAGTTGATGCACAGAATAATAAAAGTCCACACGGCCTAAATTTTCCCCATATTTCAACAAGAAAAATCTAAGTAATAAAGAAGATTTCTCTATGAAATTGACACATGTAAGGCAAAATATTTTGTGCTTTGCAGAAGACATGCTTATGAAAATCCAACTGCGCAAGTTTCTCGGTTGTATTTGATGGCCTTTCTCAGACTGAAAGCAGTGGCGAGGGAAGTCTGCGTCTCTTCCGTGACGTTTCGCCTAGAGCTGGGCTGTTCGTGTCCATTGGTGTAACGCCCCTGTGACAGGCGATCGGTACGCCAGCTCTGTACCTTGTCTGGTGGCTGTCACGTCGCCTGCCTGCGGCTCCGCCAGGCGTCATCAGAGTGGGGCGTCGGGTGCCTGTCGACAGCACGGCGCTGAAGACGTCAGCCCAGCTTCAGGCGAAACTCCGGTCTGCTCTACTTGCCAGGAAAGTGCAAAGCGAAAGGGACACGGCAGTCATCGTGCTTGAGGGTGACAGCAGACGCACGCTGCCGGTTGGTGCGTAAATGACGGGCTGGCTACAGTCAGTGAATTTACACAACTAAGCGACTGTAGTCACTACGTGGTCAAAGCTATGAAGTTGACGAAGGGCGGTCAATTGGTTTCATAGAACTGAGAGCCTGTAGAAAACGATGAAAGATATTTAGAAAATAACACTCCAAACACGCTAGTGCTACCACTTTTTAATAGCTATCTGCCACCTACAGTGTACTTAACTGACAGAGTACAGTTAATATGGCATTTGAATTTACTTTTAGCTGTCAGATAGTTAACGTTCGTGTACGTGCTAATATTTTCTGTATTCTCAGATTCACGTTTTGATACTGACTGGTAAATCAAAAACGTAAAGAAATTGCACACTGAAGGCACAACGCTGATGCAAGCTTTCAGGACTGTGAACCATCTGGCATTTTCAGTTGCAAGGAGAATAATTGTGAGTGTCGTTTTCTGAAGTTGCCTTTTCACAAGGCTGAGGAGGGGGGAGGGGGGGAAGTGGGCAGACGTATCGGTCAGGATCGCATGAGCGGCGCCGGGGGGGGGGGGGGGGGGGCAGGGGGCAGGCCCCACTCCCCATTCCCTGTCACTCACTGGCTACCCACTTGGCTCTTAGCCTTGCTTTTCATTTTGGCATTAGTATGTTTCCATGTGTTCCTCCCCGTTTTCTTGATTTGTTCACTCGCAGGCCACCTTCCTGCTGTTTTCAGCTCCTTATATCGTCAATGTATGGTTTCTTTGCACTGAGCTGTACCTTCTTGTAAATCCCTTGAACTATGAGAAAGGGTAGCAACTCTTGACTCACTGTCGCTCTTTTGTTGTGATATACTCAAAGGTCCAGAAAGACTTCATACCACCAATACCAATTTGTTTTATTGGACATACACTGATAAGCCAAAACATTCGCCGCCTGATGGCTTTGCGGGTATGTGATGCGGTAGCAAAAGTATGTAAACAGAGCAGACACGGACGGGGGATCAGTCTATCGAAGATGCGGGCTGCAAATGGGGAAATTCATTGAGACGAGTGACTTTGGCAATGGGGAGATTATTATTACGCGGACCCTCTGAACGAGTGTCTTGAAAACGGCGAAGATGGTAAAATGTTCACGTGTTACTGTCGTGAGCATTTACGCAATGAGCAAGAAGGACAGTGAAACTAGCACTATGCGCTAAATGCTTGGATGTCCACGACTCTGCACAGAACGTGGGGTTGGTTCAAATGGTTCAAAAGGCTCTGAGCACTATGGGACTTAACTTCTGAGGTCATCAGTCCCCTAGAACGTAGAACTACTTAAACCTAACTAACCTAAGGACATCACACACATCCATGCCCTAGGCAGGATTCGAACCTGCGACCGTAGCGGTCGTGCGGTTCCACACTGTAGCGCCAAGAACCGCTCGCCACTCCAGCCGGCAACTTGGGGTTGATTGAGATGCTTGTCTGCTCTGTAAAGTAGTATAGATGGTGATGTGTCTCTGCGAAAAGAACACAATGCTGGTGCACGCACAAGTATTTCGGAGGACACCATCCATCGTACATTGTCGAACATGGAACTGCGCAGCAGACCACCACTAAGTGTTCATATGCTGACCCAACGACACCATCAAATGATGTGGGAACTGGAAAATCGGGATTCGACCGTCGATCGATGGAAACGTGTCGACTCTTCGGGTGGATTACATTTTTGTTACACTAGGTCGATGGTCGTCTCCACAAACGCTGTCATCGAGGTGAACGGAGGAGCGAAGCGTGCAGCGCGCCACGGACGCAGACTGGTGGGAGCAGTGTTACGCTCATTGTCCTGCGCTTGCGTCGGATCTGCGGTAGGAATCGAAGGCATTCTGACCGCAGCGAACCACCTGCGTCTATTCATGCATGGATGTCTTTCCAGACGGCGATGTCATCTTTCAGTAGTATGATTGCCGTTGTCTCGAGGCGAAAACCGTCTTACCGCGGTTTGAGGAGCATTATAGTAAATTGTCGTTGATGTTTTGGCGACCAGATTCGACTGATGCTAATCCTATGGAATGCATCTGAGTAGCTACCGGGTGCCGTCAGCGCGTAAGCAGATCAGCGGCCCGTGATTTACGCGAAGTACATGACCTGTACCTGGACATCTAATGCCACATACCTCCAAGAACCTACTAGCAGTCTGTCGGGTCCCTTGTACGCAGAATAAATGTTGGATTTCGATCCAAAGACAGAGAAACAAGCTCTTAATTTTTTTCTCGTCTGTGTACTGTAGATGTAGTATTTTCGGAAAGGTACTATAAATTCTGTATAAATATTATTAATAATAGAGTTTAGCTTTTAAATCAGTTTGCGAGATCTGGTGCAAGAACAGTGCTACTAATTTCTGAATTTTCGGCAATCAGAAAGGTATCTGGGACGTTTACAGTCCGGTCGCTTATTCGAAATGAGCCTTCTTAAATCAATTATGTTAGTACAAACGATATAACCAGCAAAATCATAAACACGTATTGGAAATTACCCTCGTGTTTGCTATCGTGGGACCATTAAATGAAATGCAATGTAAATCATACTAATTGCAAAATGATTTCGATAAGATATCTGTATGGTGCGAAAAGTGGCAATTGACAATCGATAAAAGTGTGAAGTTATTCACATGAGTACTAAAATAAATCACCTAAATTTCGATTACGCCATAAGTCACACAAATCTGAGAGCTATAAATTCAACTAAATACTTAGGGATTACAATTACAAATAACCGAAATTGGAACGATCACATAGATAATATTGTGGGCAGAGCAAACTAAAGACTGCGTTTCACTGGCAGACCACTTAGAAGGTGCAACAGGTCTACCAAAGAGACTGCTTACACTACGCTTGTCCGCCCTATTCAGGAGTAATGCTGTGCAGAGTGGAATCCGCATCAGGTTCAAATGGCTCTGAGCACTTTGCGACTTAACTTCTGAGGTCATCAGTCGCCTAGAACTTAGAACTAATTAAACCTAACTAACCTAAGGACATCACACACATCCATGCCCGAGGCAGGATTCGAACCTGCGACCGTAGCGGTCGCTCGGTTCCAGACTGTAGCGCCCAGAACCGCACGGCCACTCCGGCCGGCTCCGCATCAGGTGGGGCTGACGGATGACATCGAAAAAGTACAAAGAAGGGCAGCTCGTTTTCTATTATCGCGAAACAGGGTAGATAGTGTCGCATACATGATACGTGGATTGGAGTGGCAATCATTAAAACAAAGGCGTTTTTCGTTGCGACGGGTCCTTCTCATGAAATTTCAGTCACCAGTTTTCTCCTGCGACTGTGAAAACATTCTGTTCGCACCCACCTACATTGGGAGAAATGATCATCACGATAAAATAAGAGAAATCAGGGCTCGCACAGAAAAATTTAAGTGCTCGTTTTCCCTGCGTTGCGTTCGAGAGTGGAACGGTAGACAGCATGAAGGTGGTTCATTGAACCCTCTGCCAGGGACTTTATTGTGAATAGCAGAGTAATCACGTAGATGTAGATGTAGATATGCGAGTAGGTTTATATTGAATTTGAACAAGCTGTGTAACACAGTCTTATTATGGCTTTGATATAACTCCTATAAGATGTGGCTAGCCTCTCATGTAATTTATTTATTAAATTAACTGATCAAAGGTCTCCTCTGGTGAATGTGACTGTTCAACAGGTAAATTCCGTCACATAAATTTACAATTACATTTAATTTCTTTAAATGAAACACAAAATTGATCGAGAATTTGTACAAGGAACAATGATGTACGTTAACATAAAACAAACAAGTAAATAGTCCCCATCCTGTGGAGGTATTGACAAAAAACTTACTACAAACAACACTGCATGAAATCTAGGGTGCTTCTCCACTATGAGAAAGGGGAGCAAAGAGAACCGATGAAACGAATGATATCGATAAACAAGTGGGTAATCGGATGCAGCACCGCGATATCATCTAAGGAGCAAAGTGATTCTAAGGATGCAACCGCTGAGAGACCTCAGTTTTGATATTAGGCGGCTGCAAAATCTACTCAAAACCCAAAGGACAGAACTGCATATTTTACCGACAGTACGGCGCAAGGTGGCGTGCTGACGACGGCTGCTACTCGTGGTCTGATGCTGCATGGAGATTTGCTCCACCGTGCAGACCGTTTGAAGCGCGAGCACGAAAAAAAAAATTCTCTATTTGCCCAGGTGGCCCGGCAAGTGGAACTATGAATGAAATGACTCTCCAGCGAAAGCGGCCAACTGCGCGACCGACTTCAGCGATGGCCGGGTACCAGCTCTCAGTTCTCTTCCTCTCCGTGCCCAAGGAGCGACTGCTCCGCTTGTGCCAGAACTCGGACAACTGCTGCCGCTAAACATTTTCTGTATCCAGAAAGGCCCGTACAGGACCTGCAACATGCGGTCGTGCATTATCCTGCTGAAACGTAGGGTTTCGCAGGGATCGAATGAAGGGTACAGCCATGGGTCATAACACATTTGAAATGTAACGTCCACTGTTCAAAGTGCCGTCAATGGGAACAAGAGGTGACCGAGACGTGTAACCAATGGCACCCTATACCATCACGCCGGGTGATACGTCAGTATGGCAATGATGAATACACGCTTCCAATTTGCGTTCACCACGATGTTGTTAAACACGGATGCGACCATCATAATGCTGTAAACAGAACCTGGATTCATCCGAAAAAATGACGCTTTGCCATTCTTGCACCCAGGTTCGTCGTTGAGTACAACATCGCAGACGCTCCTGTCTGTGATGCAGCGTCAAGGGTAACCGCAGCCATGGTCTCCGAGCTGATAGTCCATGCTGCTGCAAACGTCGTCGAACTGTTCGTGCAGATGGTTGTTGTCTTGTAAACGTCCCCATCTGTTGACTCAGGGATCGAGACGTGGCTGTACGATCCGTTACAGCCATGCGGATAAGGTGCCTGTCATCTCGACCGCTAGTGATACGAGGCCGTGGGGATCCAGCACGAAGATCCGTATTATCCTCCTGAACCCACCGATTCCATATTCTGCTAACAGTCATTGGATCTCGACCAACGCGCGCACCATTGTCGCGATACGATAAACTGCAATCGCGATAGGCTACAATCCGACCTTTATCAAAGTCGGAAACGTGATGGCACGCATTTCTCCTTCTTACACGAGGCATCACAACAACGTTTCACCAGGCAACGCCGGTCTACTGCTGTTTATGTATCATAAATAGGTTGGAAACTTTCCTCATGTCAGCGCGTTGTAGGTTTCGCCACCGGCGCCAACCTTGTGTGAATGCTCTGAAAAGCTAATCATTTGCATATCACAGCATCTTCTTCCTGTCGGTTAAATTTCGCTTCTGTATCACGTCATCTTCGTGGTGTAGCAATTTTAATGGCCAGAAGTGTATATCAAATTTCCAGCTTTATATGCAGAAAACATACGACGGCCATTCAGTAAGTTAAGCAACACATTTTTTACTAGGAAATTTTGGTTGAAAAAAATGTGGAATTTGTTCTGGGACTTCGTGTAATACTCCAGCTTCGGCTCCTATACTTTCATGAAGTTCCGATAGGCGGCGGGCCGGCCGGAGTGGCCGTGCGGTTCTAGGCGCTGCAGTCTGGAACCGAGCGACCGCTACGGTCGCAGGTATGAATCCTGCCTCGGGCATGGACGTGTGTGATGTCCTTAGGTTAGTTAGGTTTAATTAGTTCTAAGTTCTAGGCGACTGATGACCTCAGAAGTTAAGTCGCTTAGTGCTCAGAGCCATTTGATAGGCGGCGGGACTATACGTTGGTTTCAAAATAGCGTCTGCAACGGAGGTGCGTTCCATGCAGAGCTGTCACTGATTTTCTTTTGGCGGAAAAGCAGAGCATTGCAGATATTTGTAGGCAATTGCAGCACGTATACGGAGACCTGATGGTGAAGGAAAACACGCTGAGTCGTTGGGCGAGGCGTCTGCCACCATCCCAACACGGCCGCACCAACCTGCCCCATTCCCCGCGTGTCACCCGCCAACGCACAACTGTGACTCCTGCGCAATACTGCAAACGAACTAACTTCTCCTTTCTCCACGACAATGCAAGTCTGCGCTACTCAGAAGAGCTCACAAGACTTCACTGAACTGTTCTTCCTCATCCACTTTGCAGCCCGGATCTCGCATGTTCCAACTTCCATCTGTTTCTCGCACTTAAGGATGTACTCCGCGGGAAGCAGCACACGGATGATGGGGAGGTTATTGATGCAGCAAGAGGTTGGCCCCAACGCGGGCCAGTAGAGTGGTACCATTCAAACATACAGACCTTGACTGTAAGTTGGCATAAAGTCGTCGCACTGAGGGGAGATTATGTTGAAAAAAAGGGTTTTGTAGCCAAAAGAATCGGGAATAAAATCTAGTATTGAAATCTAGAATAAATCAAACCTTTTTTCAGAAAGAAAGTGTTCCATTACATACTGAACGTCCCTCGTACAGTAGGCAACAGCCATATAAGGAATAAAATTCACGCCATCTCCCTGAATAGATAGAAATGGAGTTTGAAGAGCCTATGCATTTCTACAGATGAACAGAAGAACAGGAGATATATTGAATTTCATTGATGAAAGGAGAAAATATAAAAATGCAATAAATGAAGCAGGCAAAAAGGAATACAAACGTCTCAAAAATGAGATCGACAGGAAGTGCAAAATGGCTAAGCAGGGATGGCTAGAGGACAAATGTAAGGATGTAGAGGCGCATATCACTAGGCGCAAAATAGATACCGCCTACAGAAAAATTAAAGAGACCTTTGGAGAAAAGAGAACCACTTGTATGAATATCAAGAGCTCAGATGGAAACCCAGTTCTAAGCAAAGAAGGGAAAGCAGAAAGGTGGAAGAAGTATATAGAGGGTCCATACAAGGGCGATGTACTTGAGGACAATATTATGGAAATGGAAGAGGATGTAGATGAAGATGAAATGGGGTATACGATACTGCGTGAGGAGTTTGACAGAGCAATGAAAGACCTGAGTCGAACCAAGGCCCCGGGAGTAGACAACATTCCATTAGAACTACTGACAGCTTTGGGAGAGCCAGTCCTGACAAAACTCTACCATCTGGTGAGCAAGATGTATGAGACCAGCGAAATACCGTCAGACTTCAAGAAGAATATAATAATTCCAATCCCAAAGAAAGCAGGGGTTGACAGATGTGAAAATTACCGAACTATCAGTTTAATAAGTCACAGCTGCAAAATTCTAACGCGAATTCTTTATAGACGAATGGAAGAACTGGTAGAAGTGGACCTCGGGGAAGATCAGTTTAGATTCCGTAGAAACATTGGAACACGTGAGGCAATACTGACCTTACGACTCACCTTAGAAGAAAGACTAAGGAAAGGCAAACCCACGTTTCTAGCATTTGTAGACTCAGAGAAAGCTTTTGACAATGTTGACTGGAATACTCTCTTTGAAACTCTTATAACTGCCATCTGGTTTCTGTACAAATTGTAAATAGCCTTTCGTTCGCTGTATTTTACAGCTGCCACAGCTGTAAAATACAACGAACGAAAGGCTATTTACAATTTGTACAGAAACCAGATGGCAGTTATAAGAGTCGAGGGGCATGAAAGGGAAGCAGTGGTTGGGAAGGGAGTGAGACAGGGTTGTAGCCTGTCCCCGATGTTATTCAATCTGTATATTGAACAAGCAGTAAAGGAAACTAAAGAAAATTTCGGAGTAGGTATTAAAATCCATGGAGATGAAATAAAAACTCTGAGGTTCGCCGATGACATTGTAATTCTGTCAGAGACAGCAAAGGACTTAGAAGAGCAGTCGAACGGAATGGACAGTGTCTTGAAAGGAGGATATAAGATGAACATCAACAAAAGCAAAACGAGAATAATGGAATGTAGTCGAATTAAGTCTGGTGATGCTGAGGAATTAGATTAGGAAATGAGACACTTAAAGTGGTAGATAAGTTTTGCTGTTTGGGGAGCAAAATAACTAATGATAGTCGAAGTAGAGAGAATATAAAATGTAGACTGGCAATGGCAAGGAAAGCGTTTCTGAAGAAGAGGAATTTGTTAACATCGAGTATAGATTTAAATGTCAGGAAGTCGTTTCTGAAAGTATTTGTATGGAGTGTAGACATGTATGGAAGTGAAACATGGACAATAAATAGTTTGGACAAGAAAAGGATAGAAGCTTTCGAAATGTGGTGCTACAGAAGAATGCTGAAGATTAGATGGGTAGATCACATAACTAATGAGGAGGTATTGAATAGGATTGGTGAGAAGAGGAGTTTGTGGCTCAGCTTGACTAGAAGAAGGGGTCGGTTGGTAGAACATATTCTGAGGCATCAAGGGATCACCAATTTAGTATTGGAGGGCAGCGTAGAGGGTAAAAATCGTAGAGGGAGACCAAGAGATGAATACATTAAGCAGATTCAGAAGCATGTAGTTTGCAGTAGGCAGTGGGAGATGTCGAAGTTTGCACAGGATGGAGTAGCATGGAGAGATGCAACAAACCAGTCTCAGGACTGAAGACCGCAACAACAACAACGTGCATTTCTACAGGAATAATGAAGAAACATTCTGATATCCTGTAACAGTGTAGAACGTTACGAGGAAATTGTAGCGCCTGTTCTGAGCCTGATATCTAAATCTGTTGACAGATCACCAGTCTACACTACTGATAATGCACTCTATCTATATTCTGAGGTTAGTGACTCTGTAGATCTGGTTCTGTGTGAGGTGCAACTGAAGTGGATTTATTTTTACCTTTCCTAAAAACTTAATATGAATACCATTCTCCTTTCCATACAGAATTTTCTTATCTACACTCCTGGAAATGGAAAAAAGAACACATTGACACCGGTGTGTCAGACCCACCATACTTGCTCCGGACACTGCGAGAGGGCTGTACAAGCAATGATCACACGCACGGCACAGCGGACACACCAGGAACCGCGGTGTTGGCCGTCGAATGGCGCTAGCTGCGCAGCGTTTGTGCACCGCCGCCGTCAGTGCCAGCCAGTTTGCCGTGGCATACGGAGCTCCATCGCAGTCTTTAACACTGGTAGCATGCCGCGACAGCGTGGACGTGAACCGTATGTGCAGTTGACGGACTTTGAGCGAGAGCGTATAGTGGGCATGCGGGAGGCCGGGTGGACGTACCGCCGAATTGCTCAACACGTGGGGCGTGAGGTCTCCACAGTACATCGACGTTGTCGCCAGTGGTCGGCGGAAGGTGCACGTGCCCGTCGACCTGGGACCGGACCGCAGCGACGCACGGATGCACGCCAAGACCGTAGGATCCTACGCAGTGCCGTAGGGGACCGCACCGCCACTTCCCAGCAAATTAGGGACACTGTTGCTCCTGGGGTATCGGCGAGGACCATTCGCAACCGTCTCCATGAAGCTGGCCTACGGTCCCGCACACCGTCAGGCCGTCTTCCGCTCACGCCCCAACATCGTGCAGCCCGCCTCCAGTGGTGTCGCGACAGGCGTGAATGGAGGGACGAATGGAGACGTGTCGTCTTCAGCGATGAGAGTCGCTTCTGCCTTGGTGCCAATGATGGTCGTATGCGTGTTTGGCGCCGTGCAGGTGAGCGCCACAATCAGGACTGCATACGACCGAGGCACACAGGGCCAACACTGGAGCGTTCTCCTACACTGACCGTACACCACTGGTGATCGTCGAGGGGACACTGAATAGTGCACGGTACATCCAAACCGTCATCGAACCCATCGTTCTACCATTCCTAGACCGGCAAGGGAACTTGCTGTTCCAACAGGACAATGCACGTCCGCATGTATCCCGTGCCACTCAACGTTCTCTAGAAGGTGTAAGTCAACTACCCTGGCCAGCAAGATCTCCGGATCTGTCCCCCATTGAGCATGTTTGGGACTGGATGAAGCGTCGTCTCACGCGGTCTGCACGTCCAGCACGAACGCTGGTCCAACTGAGGCGCCAGGTGGAAATGGCATGGCAAGCCGTTCCACAGGACTACATCCAGCATCTCTACGATCGTCTCCATGGGAGAATAGCAGCCTGCATTGCTGCGAAAGGTGGATATACACTGTACTAGTGCCGACATTGTGCATGCTCTGTTGCCTGTGTCTATGTGTCTGTGGTTCTGTCAGTGTGATCATGTGATGTATCTGACCCCAGGAATGTGTCAATAAAGTTTCCCCTTCTTGGGACAATGAATTCACGGTGTTCTTATTTCAATTTCCAGGAGTGTATAATTCGTAATACCACTCGCCATATTCTGTCTTTTGATACTTTACTCACAAAAAGACTTCCATTAAAATGTAAGCCATCTACTCATTGTTTGTATATTATTCTGAGTACAACAAAGTAAGTCTTCAGAATAAGGCCTTAATAGATGCTCCCTTATACGTAAGATTTTGACACAAAAAATGATTTAAAAGGCAGTGTGACTTTATTTCAAAAACGCATTCAAGAGTAAGTAGTACCTAATGTGCACAATGGAAAGAAATGGGCGCACAACTGAATTTCCGAATTTAGAGATGACATCTACTTCTAGCAATGTCATAATGCGACTCGAGGAACATGTAAATGATCCAGCCTACTGGTAAATTAGGTGCAGTGAATATGTGCGGCTCTGTCTGATAACCTAACACCTATCCACACAAAGTCTGAAAAACGGAGACAAATAAAAACCCAGGACGAATGTATTATTAAATGCAACAAGCAAGCCTCCAAATATCCACACCGCCGCTTATCTTCTAACCTGTAAAGCATGTAGAGAATAGCAAAAGTTTTCTACTGGTTGCATTTCTGAAAAAAAGTGTATGTTGAGTGCATCTTTACCTCATTCCGATTAACATTCCTGCTGACAACTGTGTAGGGCTTAGAAATCGTATTTGAAATTAAGCGCGGAGTGCAAAATTTGCACCATACCAGGTAAGTAATAGTATCTATCAATGAAAATTCATGAAGGACATCGAAACGGAATAAACTGTAGAAGCTTCAGTTAGTTGTGCGATTATTAGACTCGACCCACAAGCATTGTTATAAGAAGCAGTACAACTGTCCCTACATGGGTCACGTGGTACACAGGAACGCCTACTAAGAAAGAAATGAATAAAGGAAAATTGTAGATATTCATATGTTAGGAAACCCTGGAAACATTCAGATCAATTAATGAAAACCAGATACTGTACCATGTGCATCGTAAGCTAACTACCGAACTGAAAATCGGATGTCAAGCCTGGACACGAGAAAAGGTACATCACATGTCTGTGCACGCTGCACCCAAACATTACACCATGCTACAGTATGTAAACCACAACCTACCATAAATTTGTAACTCCTCACTTGAAAATGGCTACTGGAAGTTTGAAGCTAGATATTGCACCACTCGTCTATAGAAGAATCGTGTAAGCTCAGCCAGGAACTCCGCCAGAGAAGCTCGTCTGAAGAGCCAGCCGGATGAAAAGACGAGAACGGGCCAGAACGTTTCGAGCCTCGCAGAGTTGCAGGCCTGCCACTGGTACACTCCCCTATCCTCCAACGTATCTCCAGGCAGACACGCCTATACTCAATTTGGCAATGGCTTTGGTTCCTTCAGGAAATTGATCGGGTGGTACAGAATGCCCTTGGAATATGCTTGCAATTCATAAGTCGTGGAAGAACGAATAATTTGGAAGTGGACATTCTAAAAAGCAATTAAAAAAAGTTATTTGCTATAAATGGTTTAAAAACCATTTCTTTTATTAACAAATGTGATTTTGGCTGAAAGTGACCAATGAAACATGTTCTGTACATCTGTGAGTAATTTAAAGTAGCAACAGGTGCTTTTAGTCACTTACTTTCCAGTAGGAACATATATTTACTTATGGAATATGCTTGCAATTCATAACTCGTGGAAGAACGAATAATTTGGAAGTGGACATTCTAAAAAGCAATTAAAAAAAAGTTATTTGCTATAAATGGTTTAAGAACCATTTCTTTTATTAACAAATGTGATTTTGGCTGAAAGTGACCAATGAAACATGTTCTGTACATCTGCGAGTAATTTAAAGTAGCAACAGGTGCTTTTAGTCACTTACTTTCCAGTAGGAACATATATTTACTTATTTATTAAATATATCCATTTATTCATCTGGGGACTGTGTTTCAACAATATGGGATTTGTTAAGATAATACAATGAAAATAAATAGTTCAGATATACAAGTACGTCAAAATATGTAAGTATGACGTTTGATGACAGGACAGGGGGTTGGCTGTGGTCTTGATTAAGGAACCATTCTGGCATCCGCCTGAAATGTTTTAACCATGGAAAGCCTAAATCAGGATTGTTGAATGGAGCAAACTCCAGTAATGAGTCAGTATATGTTCTCAAAAACCTTCAAATGAGTTTTGGTGTCATATTTCAACTACCTTCGAGGCCATACCATGAATCGAGACATTAGCATTGCCGCTTCTGGCCAGTAGCCGAGGCTATGGAGGGGGAGGGGAATGATTGGAGGGGGAAGAACCCCTTGCCCAACACCCCAGTGCTCTTGTTCAGCAACCAAATATGATAAAGTATTTGAATCACCTAAAATACCAAAAATAAACTATATTTGTATTACTTGCTTCCAAAAATTCGTTTAAGAACCGGCTCACTAGTTACAACGGCAAATTTCATTTGAAAATCTATCATTTGTCATGGAATATTGCAATGAATAGATAGTATATTACTCTATAAACAATTAAAAACCAACATTTACTTATAAAATAAAAAAGTATAAATGCCAAATTCTACAGATACCAGTTTTTGAATGCTGGCCCCTAGTTTGACCGGAACCGAGGTTGGAATCAACCTACACTTCGTTCAGGTGGCCTGAAGATGGCATAACATATCGCCGAAACTGGTAGCCCTCTAAAATAATAGTTCGGAAATTAGACGGCTGAAATATGTTTGATTTAACATTCTGTATTGAGCAGCCGACGTTTCGCAACCATCTCTGAAGAGATGACATACAGAGACATTCTCTTATTATATCCAGCCTGGTAATATCACGTTCTTTCAAATGTTCAAATGTGTGTGAATCACTAAGGGACCAAGCTGCCAAGGTCATCGGTACCTACACTTACACACTACTTAAACTAACTTATGCTAAGAACAACACAACACCACCCATGCCCGAGGGAGGACTCGAACTCTCGACGGGAGGGGCCGCGCAGTCCGTGACTTGGCGACTCAAACCACGCGACCACTCGGAACGTCCACGTTCTTTAGCCAAGGAAGGTATGAGTTTCCCATAGTTGTCTGAAGACTTTATTAAATCTGTAAGGTCGTTAGCAATACCTTTGTTCACTCGTGGTTTGTGATTTGACATATCAATATCTGAGTTTTGCTCTACAGTTGTAGGTCGTCCACCTCAAACAGTCAGCTCAGCTGTCTTATCGTACAGTATAAACTTAAGTATCGCTTTATATTCGAGATATCACATCCAAGCGAACATATGCTCCACCTAGAAAACTTATAGTGCTACGAAAGCTCGATGGTTTCTGTGACTGCTGCATGGGACGAGGAACTGTAGAGAGAGCGTCTCATATCCGTTAATATAGGTTTATAGTGCACTTTCCTGAGGCAGAATAGAGTGAGAACTCCATGTGCGGTGTATATAAATTAACGATATCATGGCACATAGTGCGAGAAATAGTGACGAATAATAACGGAATGGAATAATTTAATAGTAAATTCCGCGATTTGTGTGTGACGGAGTCCCAAATCGCCACGGAGAGACTGTGCCACTGGCAGTACTGTGGAGAAGAATGGTTCCCCTGCTTTCATACAACACTTCCGTCTCGTATTTGTCGGAGTAAGAGTAGCTTATTAAAGACATACACAGATAGAATAAACATAATGTACTTTACCTATATACCAGTAGATAAAAAGCGGAAACATTGTTTAACACCTCACACTGGTGGTTCTGTAAGTTAATTGTTAACTGACACAACGTGGTAGCTATTGACACACAGTAGAGTGGAGCATATCGTAAACAATCTCTGACGGTGTTTGACACAATTAAGGAGTCTGGAAGAGGCTCTAGATACACTATACACTCTGTTGCCAGCTATAAGATTCTACTGCACCTTTTATTTGAATTCTGAATGCTGTGGTATTCCATCCCAATACATACGACTTGCAAGTAAAATTATGATTATAACAACGTAAGAAACGTTTGGAAAGTTTGAAAGAAAACTGTAGGAATAACAGCCTGTAACGGTAATTTGGAAGCGATTCGTAGCACCATGCTGTCATATTCCAATTGGGAGCCTCTCTGCATGCAGAAAAACCATGTTAATCGTTGTATGGTGTTCTGCAGTCTGTATACTGGAGTAGTAAAACCCTGAGTAGCACTGCAAGACCGAAGCTGTAAAAAAGGTCCCTGAAGTAGACGACATTCTACTAGAACTACTGATAGCCTTGGGAGAGCCAGCCATGACAAAACTCTACCACGTGGTGAGCAAGTCGTATGAGACAGCCGAAATACACCCAGACTTCAAGAACAATATAGTACACAACTGTCCATTAAAACTGCTACACCACGAAGAAGACGTGCTACAGACGCGAAATTTAAACGACAGGAAGAAGGTGCTGTGATATGCAAATGACTAGCTTGTCAGAGCATTCACAAAACGTTGGCGCCGGTGGCGACACCTACAACGTGCTGACATGAGGAAAGTTTCCAACCGATTTCTCATACACAAACAGCAGTTGACCGGCGTTGCCTGGTGAAACGTTATTGTGATGCATCGTGTAAGGAGGAGAAATGCGTACCGTCACGTTTCTGACTTTGATAAAGGTCGAATTGTAGCCTATCGCGATTGCGGTTTATCGTATCGCGACACTGCTGCTCGCGTTGGTCGAGATCCAATGACTGTTAGCAGAATATGGAATCGGTGGGTTCAGGAGGGTAATAGGGAACACCGTGCTGGATCCCAACGGCCTCGTATCACTAGCAGTCGAGATGATAGGCATCTTATCCACATGGCTGTAACGGATCGTGCAGCCACGTCTCGATCCCTGACCCAACAGATGGGGACGTTTGCAAGACAACAACCATCTGCACGAACAGTTGGACGACGTTTGCAGCAGCATGGACTATGAGCTCGGAGACCACGGCTGCGGTTACCCTTGACGCTGCATCACAGACAGGAGCGCCTGCGATGGTGTACTCAACGACGAACCTGGGTGCACGAATGGCAAAACGTCATTTTTGACGTGGCTGGGATAAAATACAGAGAGCGAAAGGCTTTTTACAATTTTCACAGAAACCAGATTGCAGTTACAAGAGTCGAGGGGAACAAAAGTGAAGCAATGGTTTAGGAGGGAGCGGGACAGGGTTGTAGCCTATCCCCGATGTTATTCAATCTGTTTATAGAGCAAGAAGTAAAGAAAAATTTGGACTTGGCGGTAAAACCCACGGAGACGAAATAAATTTTTTTAGGTCTGCTGACGACACCGTAATTCTCCCAGAGACAGCAAAGGACCTGGAAGATTAGCTGAAGGGAATGGACAGTGTCTTGAAAGGAGGATATAAGATGAACACCAACAAAAGCAAAACGAGGATAATGGCATGTAGTCGAATTAAATCAGATGATGCTGAGGGGATTAGATTAGGAAGTGAGAGATTTAAAGTAGTAGATGAGATTCGCTTTTTGGGGAGGAAAATAAACGATGATGAACAAGGCAGAGAGGATATAAAACGTGGAGTGGCAATAGAATGGTAAGTGTTTACAAAGAAGAGAAATGTTTTAACACCGGATATACTTATAAGTATCAGGACACCTTTCCTGTAAGTATTTGTATGGAGTGTAGCCATGTATGGAAGTGAAACATGGACGATAAATAGACAAGAAGAGAATAGAAACTTTCGAAATGTGGTGCTACAGAAAAATGCTGAAGATTATATGGATAGAACACGTAACGAATAAGGAGGTACTGAATAGAATGGGGAGAAGCGGAAGTTGGTACAACGTGGCACAACGTTCTGAGGCCTCAAGGGATCATCAATTTAGTATTGGAGGGAAGCGTGGAGGGTAAAAATCGTAGAGGGAGATAAAGAGCTGAATAAACCAAGCAGATTGAGAAGGATGTAAGTTGCAGTGGTTGACGAAGAGGCTTGCACAGGATAGAGTAGCATGGAGAGCTGCATCAAACCGGTTTATGGTCTAAAGACCACGACAACAACAAGACCCTGAGTGTGGTTAATGCGTTACGGGTACGATAAAAGAGGAAACTGGGAATGTAGAACCGCGAATTCAACTACAAAAACAAGACCATCGCACACCTCTTACATTATCCCACAGTAAAGCGGTACCTACAGATAAATAGGTCCTTGTGTTGAATAAAGTATAACCTTAGACGTCTTTTTATATCTAAGATGTCAGTTTCAATCTTTATTTCTCCCCATCTATGAAAAATTATAGACCTACTGAAGCAAATTGTTTTTGTTGGGAGTTACCATAGTATGCGTTCACTATAATGTGTAGGGGCGTTCTTCTATTTTGAGGAACCAGATGACATATGGTGCATTCAATAGCACAGTCTCTATCGCGGGTGTTATACAAAGCTCGAATCAGCAGAAACGACTTAAGCAGCATCATTGTCCAAATACTGGGGAGTTGTTCTTAAGATTTCGGAACACACACTGTGTTCAAACAGTAGGAAACAGTTCCACACGTCCGACTTCACTTCCCCCTAGCATAATGCAACGTACTGAAGAGAAAATAGAACAGCGCAGGCCGCCGTAAACATGACGAGCGAGACTTAAACTGCTAGGGAAGATGCAGCTACGAAAAGCCTGTTTTTGTTCTGGTCTTCAGTCCGAAGACTGATTTGATGCAGCTCTTCGTACTACTGTATCTTGGCAAGCATATTCATGTACGAGTAACTACTGCAGTGTACGTCCTTGTGAATCTGCTTACTATGTTCATCTCTTGGTCTCCATCTGCGATTTTTACCCTCCACGCTTCCCTCCAGAACAAAATTGCTGATCCCTGATGTCTCACAACGTGTCCCACCAACCAATCCCTCCTTCTTGTCAATTTGTGCCAGAAATCCCTCTTGTCTCCAATTCTATTCAGTACCTCCTCATTAGTTACGTGATCTGCCTATCTATCTTGAGCATTATTCCGTAGCACCATATTTAGAAAGCTTCTATTCTCTTCTTTTCTAAACTATTTATCGTCCATGTTTCACTTCCATACATGGTTACACTGCACACAAATTCTTTCAGAAAAGACTTCCTAACACTCACATCTATACTCGATGTTAACAAATTTCTCATCTTCAGAAACGCTTTTCTTGCAAGTATCAGTCTACATTTTATATCCTCTCTACTTCGGCCATCCTAAGTTACTTTGGTGCCCAAACAGCAAAACTCATGTACTGTTTTCATTGTTTCATTTCCTAATGCGATTCCCTCAGCATCACCTGATTTAATTCAACTTCATTCCATTATTCTCGTTTTGATCTTGTGGATCTTCATCTGATATCCTCCTTTCAACATACTGGTCATCCCGTTCGACTGCTCTTCCAAGACCTTCGTTGTCTCTGACAGAATTACAATGTCGTCAGCAAACCGCAAAAGTTTTCATTTATCCTCCATGGATTTTAATTCCTACTGCAAATTTTTGTTTACTTTCCTGTACTGCTTGCTCAATATATATATATTGAATAACATCGGGGATAGACTACAACCCTGGCTTACTCCTCTCTCAACAACTGCTTCCTTTTCACGCTTCTCGAATCTTATAACTCCCATATGGTTTCCGTACAAATTGTAAATAGACTTTCCTCCCTGTATGTTACCCGCTCCTCTTCTACAATTTGAAAAAGAGTATTCGAATCAACATTGTCAAAAGCTTTCTCTATGTGTACAAATGCTATAATCGTAGGTTTGCCTTTCATTAGCTTACCTTCTATGAGAAGTCCTAAAGTCAATATTGCCTCGCGTGTTCCTGCATTTCTCCGGAATCCAAACTGATCTTCCCCAGGGTTGGCTTCTACCAATTTCCCCATTCGTCTGTGAAGAATTCGTGTTAGTATTTTGCAACCATGACATGTTAAAGTGATAGTTTGGTAATTTTCATACGCGTCAGCACTTCCTTTCTATGGAACCAGAATTATTGTTTTCTTGTTGAAGTATGAGGGTATTTTGCCTGTCTCATACATCTTGCTCAACAAATGGAAGAGTTCTGTTAAGGCTAGCTCTTCCAAGGCCTGAATATTGGTCTGGCAAATAAACACTCCTGAAGTGCCGCTCGTCTCTACAATGGGCTCCATACATGAATGGAGCGGAAGGAGGCGTGATGTGTGGAACAGTGGCAAGTGCGCTCAGCCATGCACAGTGGTTGACAGATTGTAAATGTACATGTAAAACAGCGTTGCAGTACGCCTAGCGCGTCTTTCGTTAACCAACTGTGGAAGACTGTCCGCTCTAAGATTATTACTTCACAAACTGCGCTTTGACGAATCCCAGTGCGTATAGAGATTTCCTTATGGTTGGAAGAATGTAACATCAGCCCGTGTAGAGCAGTGTTCTGTGCAGAATATTACTAGCTTTTCTGTTTACGGTCGTACGCCACTAAGGCAGTAAAATTAGTTTAAATCGTTGACGAGTACGGAAAGTTGTTCTCTATCGAGTCTATTACGACAGCGATTATATAGCTAAAAAAAAGAATGACAGATGCGTATTTTTATACAGTGTAAAATTACGACGACAGTAGCAGCGCGTGGAAATGTGACATCCTCCCTCAAAAGCAGCTGGTCTTGTAACGTAAGTGACAGTGACTGTGTAACCGACAAGGTCGAAAATAAAACTCTCTTTTAATAAATATGTGTCCGTGGAATCTGATATGTGAAAAACTTGATAGCAACTGAATTTAGGATCCTGCAAACATACTTTGTAGCCTTTTTAACTTCATTCATCGTTATTAAATTTTTAAAAAGACAGAAACTGTGTAATTATCGATTTAAATAATAAAACATTGCGTCAGTTACGTATTTTTCCACGTCCAGCACGTGCGATTCGAGAATGTATTCTCATTAACAAATGCAGATGTTTACATTGGCCCTTTACGTGATGTCCGAGTGTGCGTGGCTTTC
The DNA here is from genome assembly GCF_021461395.2 of Schistocerca americana. NCBI lineage: Eukaryota > Metazoa > Arthropoda > Insecta > Orthoptera > Acrididae > Schistocerca > Schistocerca americana. The sequence goes on along the minus strand of NC_060125.1, from coordinate 524,531,686 downwards.
TACAGTATGAAGGAGGCGCGGTAGTTTTAAACTACAAAAAGGTTACTGTACGACGAGAGAGACAGAACAACACACACTCAAGCATCACAAAATGTACAACCTGATAATAGGAGTAAAGAACATACAAACACGAATTTTTTATACAAGAGTGAAGAAACTGATACAGCCGACCCTGGGGAAGACAAGTTTGAATTCCGGAGAAATTTAGGAACAAGCGATATAATGTTGAGCTTATGACTTTGCGTGGGATATAAGATAAGGAAAGACAAGCCTATGTTTATAGCATTTGTAGACTTAAAGAAAGCTTTTGACAGTGTTGACTGGAATACACTCTTTAAAATTCTGAAAGTAGCATCGGTAAAATATGGGGAGCGAAATGACACTTTCTGCTTGTACAGAAACGAGAGTCTAGGGCATTAAAGGTAAGCAGTAGTTGAGAAGGGAGTTGTGATACAGGGCCATAGCTTATCCCCAATGTTGTTCAGTTTGTATATTGAGCAAGCAGTAAAGGAAACTAAAGAAATATTTGGAGCAGGAATTAAAGTTCAGGGAGAAAAATAGAAATTTTGAGGTTTGTCGATGACACTGTAATTTTGTCAGAGACAGCAAAGGACTCGAAGAGCAATTGAATGGAATTTACAGCTTCTGAAAGAAAGATACACTATGGACATCAACAAAAGATACACAAGAATAACGGAATGTGCTCTAATTTAACCAGCGATTGCGAGGGAATTAGAAACAGCTAATGAGTTTTATTATTTACGCAGTAAAATAAACTGATGATGGCCGAAGTGGAGAGGATATAAAATGTAGACTGGCAATGGCAAGAAAAGCTTTTCCGTTTAAGAGAAATTTGTTAACAATGAATATCGATTCGTTAGGAAGTCTTTCTGAAAGTATTTGTCCGTAGTGTGTAGTCTGCTATTGAACTGAAACGGGGACAATAAACAGTTCAGAAAAGAAGAGAATAGACGTTTCTGATGCGTTGTGCTATAGAAGAATGCTGACGATTCGATGGGTAGATCAGTAGATATGATGAGATGTTGAACACGAACTGTACAGGTTTTTCCTGGCGGCGCTCCCGCCTTAGCATTCTGACTGGGGAGATTGCGGGTAAGAAGCAAACGCGCCACCTCTGCTGAAAGTAGCCAGAGCTGGGCATCGCCAACCAGACCGCCGAGGATTTGCGCGTGTTTACGGAAGCGGCCAACACTGAACAGTCACTGTGCCTTTACGTTTCCCACCACCTCCAGTAGCAACAACATGCGGGCCGAGAACTGCCGGCCGCGTCCACAAGCCGAATGCAAAAATTCCTCCACGAACTATATGTAATGCGTTCAGTTCCACTTGACACTGTTTTATGTTGTCAACTGCTGCGTTCTGCTTTGCGATAAGGCGTGTTTTGAACTGAATAACATTCTGTACAAAGGATTTAGCTGGTAGCGATGGTTACGTAATATATACGAAATTTAAAACTTTAGTGCAGTAAATTCGTTTTCGAATAGAAGGAATAAAGCACGTGTACTAACGCTGCGAGTGACATGTAATAGAGCGGATAAAATGTGCACAACTTTTGGGTGGATCCACTACCATGTTACTGGTAGTATCAGTCTCAGTGTTCAGTGCACTTCCTTGATCGTACCATAAATAGTTCAGCCGGCAAGTATAGTTGTGACCAGAGCTTGTTGGAATCACCCCAACCCAAGCAGTTCGGCTACAGTGTATGTATTTATTTACATATTTTCATTCAGGTTTATCAAACCGGTTCAGAAGGAAAGGGAGCGATGCCAATTTCTCATTACGGAGTGCCTACAAGTCAGGTACGAAACTTGTTGTCTGAGAAATAACGTTATTCAGAATGTAATGACGGAGTCTTCCGTCGGTACTTTTATACATTAATGCGAGATTTAAGAGTTGTATTAATAAGGAGTGGGTACAGAGAACAAACGGTAAGGTGTCCACAGCTTGTGCTAAGATGAAAACAGGATAGTACTCTGGGTCAAAGGGTAAATATACGCAGTGGTGTCTCGATTCAGAAATCTGAAGGTGGTCAGGGTCCAGCGAGTGAACAGACTGTACGTGACTTCCACCTTACTTCTGGCGTCAGTGTGTGAGAGGCTCTCTCGCTCTCTCTGTTTTTCTCAAACACGACTGCGCCGCCGGCAGATTATACAGAACAAAGTGCTACGCATCATTAGCAACGCTCCGCACCGCACACGCGCTGTGGATCTTCACCATGACAACCACCTTGAAACCCTAAAGGAAGTATTCAAAAAACGCGCCACACAACTATACAGGAAATCGAGACACTCGAACAATCCTTTCATTCTTACTCTGGGAAAGTATGATCACAACCATAGGTTGAAGCACAAGGGGTCAAAGACTCTACCAGTAGGGCATAACCACATATGGCGAGGTAACATACACCTGCAAGCGACAACATCGGCAAGGCCCTGCATGTCAGCAACTTTGTCTGGTATGCCAGCTGCTATTAAAGCCGACCAACAGGCTACAGCACGGAAACCAACAAGCTCGCACAAACAAATGGTTCAAATGGCTCTGAGCACTATGGGACTCAACTGCTGTGGTCATAAGTCCCCTAGAACTTAGAACAACTTAAACCTAACTAACCTAAGGACAGCACACAACACCCAGCCATCACGAGGCAGAGAAAATCCCTGACCCCGCCGGGAATCGAACCCGGGAACCCGGGCGTGGGAAGCGAGAACGCTACCGCACGACCACGAGATGCGGGCATCGCACAAACAAAACGCCAACATTACCCCACACTGTGAATCCGATATAAGACCTATCGGTCACAAAACGATGACGAACAAGTTATAGGTATGCTGACGCTGACCGACAGCACCGGCACCTAGCAGCAGCCGGCGTGTAACACCGCCGCACAACGACAAAGGTATCCGCCTGCATGATACCCCCTGCTAACAAAGCCTACACTTGCGTGACCTGCCGAAGGCAGCAATAAAACCGCTGCTACTCTTATAACTGACCCAACTACCGCTGAGGTTTTTTCCCCTTGGCTCTTGCCTTGGTACTTTTTCGCCCCTGCTGGCCACTGTGGTCGAGCGGTTCTAGGTGCTTCAGTCTCGAAGCGCGCTGCTGCTACGGTTGCAGGTTCGAATCCTGCCTCGGGCATGAATGTGTGTGATGTCCTTAGGTTAGTTAGGTTTACTTAGTTCTAAGTCTAGGGGACTGATGACCTCTGATGTTAAGTTCCAAAGTGCTTAGAGCCATTTGAATCATTTTTTCGCCCCTCTGTCCTTCAAACCACTTTCGACCCAATCTATCCCCAGATCAGCGCGTATTAATGATTAACTTTAACCGGACGTACGCACATCCTGCGAGACCTCAGTTTAGTGAAAACTAACTCTAACGCAGAGATGGTGTAGTAGACCTTTAGTGTTGGCCATCACCTTTTGTGCACCTTGCTACACAGGGCACATGGCATTTCCGACACTGGGACTTTGCCAGCTGAGCTGTTCCATCTTGAAGCTACGCTTCGTCAAAATGGTTATCGTGAAAGACAAATTGAACGTGTGTTGCGCTATCGACCAACTGTACATCGGATGATTCATGATAATTCTGAGTCAACACCTAAGTCTACTGCCTTTTTGCCTTACGTAGAAAGCACTTCAAACAAGATCGGTCGTATTTTACGGAAATACGATGTGAAATGTGTTTTCCGACTTCCATCTAAAATTAGAGTGATTTTGAGTTCCGTTAAGGAAGATCTTGGTTTGCGTAAGGCGAGTCTATATCGCGTTCCTTGTAGCCGTGGCATGGCGTATATTGGTCAAACTATCAGGCCGTGGAAGACCGATGTACTGAGCAGAAAACGGCACACACGACTGCAGCAGCCAAGTAGATCTGCTATTACCGAACATTGCTTGGATACTGCTCACCCCGTGTTATACCACAACACCGAGATATTGACATGCACGTCCAGCTATAGGGACAGTGTTATTAAGGAGGCAGTTGTCATCAAATTAGCGAGTAACCTTGTAAACAGGGATGGAGATTTTTGTTTAAACTCTGTTTGGAATCCTGCTCTCTTTCTTGCCAATAAACAGAGTCAATGTTACCTCACCTGCTAGTTCGCAGTCTCACTGTCGATGTCTCTGACTTTGATCATCTTTAGTGGCATTAGTGTTCAGTGTGTGTGTGTGTGTGTGTGTGTGTGTGTGTGTGTGTGTGTGTGTGTGTGTCTGTTATCTTTGCTGCATTAGTCCGACAACCGAGGTTTTAAATTTTCCTCTACATCGCCTGTCCGTTGCAGTTTGCCTTGGAAATGGCGGGGAGTGCTCCCGCCGAAATTTCGGCGGTCACTGTTAATATTACCTGGCTGAATTAACGTAAGTTGTCTGAAGATCAAGAGATATTTACATTTTAATTCAGATGGTCGATCTTATTCGAAGAACGGAAACAACGAGCGGGCTCCACCACTGCTACAGAGTTTGACGGTGGAGCCTAAATCTGGTGGCGCCACGTCATTCCCGCCCTGATGGGGCAGCAGAGACCAGGACGCGCCATTCTTCCAGCAGAAGGAAGCTGGAGCCTGGAGCGCGCGGACGTATGGAGAGGCAGACCCAGTGTTATGGTAAAATAGGTTTCGGTTTTGTGCATATTTCAAAACTGATATCGTCTAAAATCATGTCGTGTGGAAAGTGAATTTTTCGGTGATTGTAAGTGTTCTTGCTTTGTGACATAATCGCAGATTTAGACAATGTCAGACAATGCACAAAGCTTTTGCCAGTTACGACGTCATTGCTAAAATGCAAGGAAGCATGTTGGTTGCCTTTACTGTTATGATGTGGGCTGTCACATTGTCGTGAAATTATGTTCATTGAACAAGCGTCAATATTTCCAAAACTATCCTGGCAGTGTGTGGCAGCAAGGCCGGCACGACAGGTACAGAATAGGATGGTGCGTTCTGCTGCAAGTAACTTCTCTTGCATATCAGCAGTGTTGGACCGAGTGGTAAAAACTACACTCGCGAGCGCCCTGTGAATTATGGTCGAAGCAGCTGAGCAACAGAGCGAGGGACTCGCCAGAAGTGCAGTTTGAGAGGCGTGTCCAAAGAGGCAGGAGTCCCATCAACCCCGACAATCTTCACGGAGTAGGTGCGGCAGGTAACAGAGGGATCACGTGACTGTTTGAAGAACCCAAACAAAGTGTAAAACAATAATAGGGAATAACAATTCGCTAAGTGGGCGAGTTCGGGAACTTCGCATAACAGAACAGCCTATTAAAGAAACCGTACATAAATTCTTGTATGCACTGATTCAAATACACGTATCCATGCAGATCAAAATAACTAAATTTATGACAACGAATAAATGCAGCAGAAGTAACAGGTGAGTGTTGTATTACAGATCGTGATAACTTTGAAATTTCCTTATCAGTTTTAACCAACATGTCGTCTATGTAATTATTATACGGTGCCTGCATTGTTTGAAACAATGCACGTGCTCTGCCATGCATATCGAGCAATAAAATAAGACTTCAGATAATTCCAAAACTCGTGCTAGCAACCGAATCTGAAAGCACAGAAAGTGCCTTCAGGGGAAGGCGACATCATTTATAAATTTGTATTCGATGGAGATTCTGAGTATAAACTGCTCTTAAAACTTGATAACAATTGTCCAAACCTTTTACACTCTAAGGTCAAATGGCATGAAGACAAGCAGGTTTGTGTTCCTCCATGATATAATGCTCCAAGAGTTTGTCTTCCTATAGGAAGAGTAACGAAAGAGAATTTTATAACATCACTGATGGTAGGAAAGCCATAATTAAATATTTGTCGTATGAAGTACCAGTACTCATATCAACTGATGCAAGATGTATGGTAAAAATAGTAACAGGAGGCTTCGGAAAAGAGTTATTAGTAATCAATGGTTCGATATTCCCTTGATTTTGCTGGACATTATTCAGTGTGCTAAACAAAATGGACAAGGCAGTGTTTCCAGTCTCAAATGTTAAAATTTATGGAGGTACTGGGAAACAGTCCAAATCGATGCAGCATGAAGTCACCCTGCCGATGCTTTTGAAGAGATTGTCACAGGGCACAAATTTTTGATCATTTCATAACTCAGTGACAACCTGATTATAGGAGTCAACTTTCTAAATTTTATTTAGCTGTGAAGTAAATTTTCAACTGTGTTATTTGAAAACGTCTACCGAAGGAAAGGCGGTCATGACACCGTTCTTTCATCAAAAGGGGTAAATAAAGGGAACACTTGAACCTCAAAATAGGCCCGAGGATCATCACAACGAAGAAGAATGAAATATAAATCTATGTTGACTTGATACAGGTAGTTTCTAATATGAATTCAAAAAGTGATTTTTGGTGTGACGTCACGTCTTCCAGGCTGTTGTTGAAGTTGCTCGTCAATATTTTATAAAGTTTTAGTCTTCAGTTACTTATTTTAAAGTTTATTTGTGTTAATATTTGCTGTAAAAGTAACTCAATAGTATATTTTCATTAATATCAGTCTTTCACCTGTGTTATTGACTCAAGTGGTCTGTTATTCGTGAGTGTGCTTACATCGTTCGTTCAAGCCTCACGCCTCAGTAATGTGTTACATTTTGCGGTGTGCAGTTGCAGCTGTAGCGGGTATAAATCTGAGTACTGACAAAGTTATTTTGTGCACTGTTACACAGTTACTAAATTTAATAGTTTTTGGCGCTGTTTCGTGCTGTTTGTGGCGAAATAACAATGTAATAAACTTATGGAACCGTTCGCTCGCTGTGTTTTTTAGAGTTCTATGTGCGTTGAAGTCGTTTGTAAATCTCATCGTTTAGTTCTCAGCTGACATTTCGTATTGTTTCTAGTGAAATATTTCAGTAAAACTTTCATTCAGTGTTTTAACTTTGCTGAGTGTTGAATTTTTGGTTTTAGCCAATAATTCTGTGAAGTTTTGTTGGTATTGGTATTAGCTGTGGTGTAGTAGTATTAATACAAGTAGTTGCTTTCTTAGTAGACAGAGAATTTCGAGACCGCTGTTGTTAGTTCTATAAATAGTTGTACTGGTGTAACTGAACTTAGGTAACGTCGGCGTATAGTTTTTTCATAACTGTAAAATTTTACCATGAGTGAGAAGTGTGGGCTCTGTTTTAGGTTTGTGAGTAGTTAATTACGGTGTGGGATTTGTTCAAAGTATTTTCATTGGGGGGAATGCAGTGTGGAAGCCAGTGGGCATTCTAGCGAGATCCTCTCCTGAGAATGCAGAACCTGTAGTAGAAATAAGTTGATAGAGGAGCAGGAGCGTAAGATGTGTGCCCTTCAAGTACAGTTACAACGCGCAAAGGAGGAACTAGATAGGTTGAGGAGGGTGAAGGGTGGTAGGGAACGGGAACTGGTAGTTCGCAAGAAGGCAGCTAGGAGGAGGAGGAGGTATTCAGACACTTATACTTTGCGTATATGCAATAAATTTGACAAACTGTCAGAGTTGAGTGGAGAGGAACCTCTTGTAGCTGTAGATGTAGGGAACATGCAACAATCCTGAGCAGTTGGGAGGCCAAGGTTAGTTGCAAAGTCAAACAGAAAGAAGAAGGTTCTGCTGATAGGTAGTTCTCACGGTAGAGGTGTGGGCCAGTAGTTGCAGGAAGAGTTGGGAGTGAGTACCAAGTAACCGGCATTGTAAAGCCTAGTGCAGGGTTGGCTCCGGTGATTGACAGCATAGGGGAGTTATGTAAGAATTTTACAAATGAAGATCAAGGGACGGGGAATATGATGTAGGTGGTGACCTGGTAAAGATAGCTACTCAAACTGGTGACACTAATGTGCATTTCGTGCAACTGTTTCAGCGTAATGATCGGCCTCATCTTAATGCGGCTGTTAGGCGCGTTAACATGGGGCTCATGAAAGAGAAACAAAGAGTGGGTCAAATATATTCGGCAAATGAACCAAGGTTTATAATCAAAACCAAGCAGAATAACTGATTATAGGCCAAAAGTAATGGCACGCATAATAGCTACAAGACTGCAGTCACGGATATTTGAGGAATGTGTTGGACCACTATAACTGCCCACAGGCCACAGTAGATCTACTACTACCAGACCGGAATCCAAAATACAAGAAAGCGGTCACTTCACGGGAGATTTCTCAGTTCAGCTCTCAGTGCGGCAGGGATTCCCGACATCCATGATATTACTTACAATTTCCTTGGAACCAGTGGTCCGCTGAATCATCAGACAAACCTCTGGACTACATGTTGGTCCACAAAGTTGAGCGATTAACGCCTATGCCGACGACACGCAGCATCAGGACACTAGGAAGATGTTAAAAATAATGCATACTTACAGGCAGCAGCAGGAGCAACAGTAATCAACAACAAAAACTGACTCCTATGGCTGAACGAAACTTCACAACTTAAGCCACATCTCTTCAGAGAATGCGACGAAATGGAAATGGTCTGCATTAAACTGAAGAAGAACATGGTTGAGGGTAATTCCAAATCAGTGGTGAGAGAGTGAGAGGCGTTTCAATAGCGAACAGCACTAGGAACTTAAATGTTATTCAAAGGATACAATACATCACTATTCTGACTCTTTCAAAAACGAGGTATACAGCTCAAATAATATCCATAGAGTGGAAATATATCGCTAAAATAAAGAAGTAGATAGGTTAGTTCATGTGGAAAGGGATGCTACTCCGTGCATGTAGCCATAGACCAGTTAACAAAACTGTCAAATGAAAATGGATTAGGCTTAATAGATCGTGACAAAAAAACACGGTTGTCATATTTAAAAACTTATAAAATCCTTGAAACAACGAGCAAGCCAGTCGGCATCACAGAAGGCCGCGTGGCGGATTACCACAAGAAGGAGAACTCAAAAACGGACAGGCTTGTATATTACTCACACTCTTAAATCACATCTGTTTCTACATCCATACTCTGCAAACCACCTGAAGTACGTGGCAGAGCGTACGTTCCATTGTACTAGTTATTAGGGTTTCTTCCCGTTCAATTCACGCATGGAGCTCGGAAAGAATGATTGTTCGATTGACTCTGTATGTGCTGAAATTATTCTTATCTTGTCCTCAGGATTCCAATGTGAGCGGCACGTAGGAGTTCGTAGTGTATTCTTAAAGGCCCCGTTTAAAGCCGGTTCTTGAAAACCACCTATCTTCAGAGTCTGCCAGTTCAGTTTCTTCAGCATCTCGGTAACTCTCGCCCACAGGTTAAACAAACCTGTTACCATTCATGCTGCCCTACTTGGTAGGGGACCCATACACTTGAGCAATATTCTAGAATGAGTCGTACGATTAGTCTGGAGAGAGGTTGCTCTTCCACAGTATTCTAACAGTAAACTGAAGTCTACCACCTGCGTTACCCACTACCGAGCCAATGTGATCCTTGTTGTGGATTGGCAAGAGAGCCAACCCACTATGAGAGGAAGCCGAAAGGCACGCGTTTTAGCTCACGCAGGCTGGCGTGAGGTCTGGAACAGGTCAAGGAAATGAGACTAGCAAAAAAAAAAAGGACGTAGCTGTGGAATACTTAACTTTAATCCGTAAATGGTGAACACCTTCTTGACGGTACATGTTTTACAGCATCAATAGTAACTGGTAATGGCGCCTTGCTAGGTCGTAGCAAATGACGTAGCTGAAGGCTATGCTAACTATCGTCTCGGCAAATGAGAGCGTATTTTGTCAGTGAACCATCGCTAGCAAAGTCGGCTGTACAACTGGGGCGAGTGCTAGGAAGATTCTCTAGACCTGCCGTGTGGCGGTGCTCGGTCTGCAATCACTGATAGTGGCGACACGCGGGTCCGACGTATAGTAACGGACCGCGGCCGATTTAAAGGCTACCACCTAGCAAGTGTGGTATCTGGCGGTGACACCACAATCCTTCTGTTTCATATCCGTAACAAGGCTTACACCCAGGTATTATATGAGTTGGCCCACTTTGACTCATTGATATTACTGTCATAGGATAGTACATTGTTTCGCTTTGTGAAGTGCACAGTTTTACATTTCTGAACATTTAAAGCAAGTTGTCAATCTTTTCAACACTTTGAAATCTTATCAACATCTGACTGAATATTTACGCAGCTTCTTTCAGATATCAGTTCGTTATAGATATCTGTGTCATCTGCAGAAAGTCTGATGTTACTGTTAATATTGTCTGCAGGGTCATTAATTTGCAACTTGAACGGCAAGGGCCGTAACACATTTTCCTGAGACATATCGGAAGTTTCTTCTACATCTGACGATGTCTCTTCATCCACGATAACAAGCTGTGTCTTCCCTACCAATTGTCCTCAGCCCAGTCACAAATTTCGCGTGATATCCCATATGAAGGAACTTTAACAATAAGCATAGGTGTGATACTCAGTCAAACGGTTTTCGGAAATCAAGAAATACTGCACCAAACTGACTGTCTTGATCCAAAGCTTCCAGTATGTCATGTGATAAAAGTGCCAGTCGGGTTTCACATTATCGATGTTTCCGGCGTGATTGCTGGTTGGCGTGGAGGAGATCATTCTGTTGAAGATACCCCGTTATGTTTGAGCTCATAATAGGTTCTAAGATTCTCTAATAAATCGATGTCAAAGATACTGGACGGCAGTTTTGTGGGTCACTTCGGCTACCAATCTTGTAGACAGGTGTTAGCTGTGCTTTCGTCCAGCTACTGGGTTTCGTCTTTTATTCGAAGGATGTACAATATAGTTCGAAGAGGAGCAAACTCAGTAGCAAATTAAATATTGAATCTGATAAGGATTCCATCGTGCTCTGGAGATTTGTTGAATTTTAACGATTTCAGCTGTTTCTCAACACCGCTGACACTAATACTGATTCCACTCATCTTTTCAGTTGCACGAGGATTAAATTGGGCAGTTCTCCTGGCGTTTTCTATGTAAAGGAACATTTGAAAACAGGGTTAAGCGTTTCAGCATTTGCTTTGCTACCTTCAGTTTCATTTCCTGTCTCATTCGCTAGGGACTAGACACTAACTCTGGTGCCAGTAACGGTCTTTACATACGACCAGAATTTTTTTGTGTCTTATGAAAGATCATTTGACAGTTTTCTGCTACGACAATCACTGAAGACTTCACGCATTTCCCTCCAAATATCCAAACGCCAGAAACCGAGAACAACTTCCAAAGGAAGAGCGCTTCACTACGAAAAAGATAATGGGAACAGTCCACACACCAGTCAGCCAAATAAAACACGAAGACTTTAGCCGGAAACTGGTGTGCTCTAACTTTTCGGATGCGACCGTAAGTTGAGCGCTCCGCTCGGGTGCTTACACGTTCCTAAATATGTGTTTCCGACGGCATCATGGCGACGCCGGCCGAGACTCACGGGAAACCCTTACTGTGCACATTGAGGTTTGACTAGCACAGCGTCTGAGCTAACAGTCGGCTGTTCACGAACCCTAGGCTTATGGAAATGGATTGAATTTAAATGTGCAGTGATGTTAACGACAACAACGGCTGAAATGAAGACCAAGAAGATAAGGTACACTGTTTTCCAAACGTTACCTTTTCAAAGACGAGAACAATCACATGACTAACATATTCCTACGTAAACTCCGTCATCAACGATGGCGGTGAATTTGTAACTGGATTCAAATTGTACTTGCACCAAGAAAGGGACAAAACTTTAAGCAGCATTTAGAAAAAGAGCAAATTTAGCTCAGTTATACAATTTTTATAAAAACAACGAAAATATAAGAAATTGCTTTCCAGGGGAAGTTTCAAGTTTATCGAGAAGTATAGCTTAATTCCCTTATTTCAAATGAAGTGAGATCATGCCACGGATTAAATAATAACACACCCTTAAGAAGAAGAAGGTTTTGGTTTCAAGAGAAAATTGAAGCTTTTAGTTCAATTTAAAAAAAAATCGAAAACATATGAAGGAAACTAGCCGATGAAGGGATAAATTGTTTTAAAAAAGAAGAAAAAGGAACCAGCACAAAATCAGAACTGGAAATGCTGCGAGCATTAAATTTAAGTAGCACCGTTTGGTTAGAACTTTTACACGTCTGGCGCCCCAAGCAACAAGTCTCTTATGCTAATTTCCAAATTCAATCCTCCATAAGAAACAAAAGGCAAAATTCTCTTTGTAAACTGCGCCGAAACGTCACATCAAAATCAATACACAAGAAGTTTCGGTTTGCATCTTTTTCCATTGCACTCCTTACGCGGCGGCTGTCTGCCCCGGATACTCACACACACACACACACACACACACACACACACACACACACACACTTCCACGTGACACTTCCTACACGACTGTCAGTTCTGTCCCCCATCTTACGTCCCATCTCGACTGGTCGATACTTTCTGCTCGACGGGCTACCCTGTCACCCAGGGCTGATCTCTGATGATGGAAACGGGGAAACGGGAGATATACGGGGGCGTCTTTCGAATATATCATTCTGTTCACATAGTATGAAGGCTTTCACGACCGGATGAAATATCTTCTGGTAAACCTTGCGGGATGTAAGGTCGTGGTCCATGAAACTCTTCAGCTGAAGAGTTTCATGGACCACGACCTTACATCCCGCAAGGTTTACCAGAAGATATTCTGTTCACAGTTTTGAAGGTGGTTGACAGGTACTCTATATTACTTCATACCTACAGTTTGTTATTTCGTGGAGATACTTTTGTAAGCCGCAAAACATTCAAAAAAATAAATTAATGCTGTAGGACATGTGTTTGTCATTCATAAAAGTGTAACTGGTCTACCGAGTAGGGACGCTAGTATCAATTAATATTCTTTTTTTTTTTTTTTTTTTTGAGTCATCATTCTTCTGACTGGTTTGATGGTGCCCGCCACGAATTCCTCTCCTGTGCCAACCTCTTCATCGCAGAGTAGCAAGTGCAGCCTACGTCCTCAATTATTTGCTGGATATATTCCAATGTTTGTCTTCCTCTACAGTTTCTACCCTCTACAGCCCCCTCTAGTACCATTCAAGTTGTTCCCTTATGTCTTAACGTATGTCTGCTTTTGATGTCCACGTTACTCCGTCATTCACTGGTTATTTTGCTGCGTAGATAGCATAATTCCTTAACTTCATCTACTTCGTGGCCATCAGTTCTGGTGTTAGGTTTCTCGCTGTTCATATTTCTGCTGCGTTTGATTACTTTCGTCTTTCGTCGATTTACTCTTAGTCCATACTCTGTACTCATTAGACTGTTGATTACATTCTGCATATCATGTAATTCTTCTTCACTTTTACTCAGTATAGCAACGTTATTAGCAAATCGAATCATTGATATTCTTTCACCTTGAAGTTTAATTCCACTCCGGAGCCTTTCTTTTAATTCCATCATTGCTTCTTCGATGTACAGATTGACCAGTGGGGGTGAAAGACTACATCCCTGCCTTACACCCTTTTTAATCGGACCACTCCGTTCTTGATCTTATTATTCCATCTTGGCTCTTGTACGTATTGTATGTTACCGTCTCTCCCTATAGCTAACCCCTATTTTTCTCAGAATTTCGAACATCTCTCAGCATTCTACATTGTCGAACGCTTTTTACAGGTCGACAGGTCCTATGAACGTGTCTTGATTTTTCTATAGTCTTGTTCCCATTGTTAACCGTAACGTCAGAATAGCCTTTCTGTTGCCTTCACCTTCCCTCAAGCCAAACTGATCCTCATCTAACACATCCTCAGTTTTATTTTTCGTTCTTCTATAGATAAATTTGGATGATTGAACTGTTGTGCGATAATTCTCGCACTTCTCGGCTCTTGCAGTCTTCGGAATTGTGTGGATGATATTTTTCCGAAAATCAGATGTTATGTCGCCAGACTCATAGGTTCTATACACCAACGTGAAAAGTCAGATGGTTGTCATTACCCCAAATGATTTTAGAAATTCTGATGGTATCTTATCTATCCCTTCTGCCTTATTTGGTCTTAAGTCCTCCATAGCTCTCTTAAATTCCGATTCTGATACTGCATCCACTATCTCTTCTAAATGGACATCCAGTATCTGATTTCGGAATCTCTGTCTGACCATGATGTAATCTAACTGAAATCTTTCCGTATCACTTGGCATTTTCCAAGTATATCTCCTCCTCTTGTGATTCTTGAACGAGCATTCGCTATTACTAACTGCAACTTGCTATAGAACTCAATTAGTCTTTCTCCTATTCCTTGTCCCAAGACCATATTCTCCTGTAAACTGTTCTTCTACTCCTTCCCTTACAACAGCATTCAAGTCCCCCATGACTATTACATTCTCATCCCCCTTCACATACTGTATTACCCTCCCAATTCCCAATATCCTAATACACTTTCTCTATCTATTCGCCTTAAGCTTGCGACGTCGGCGTGCATACCTGAACTATCGTAGCCGGTGTTGGGTTACTGTCTATTCTGATAAGAACTTCTCTTTCACTGAACTGTTCACAGTAACATACTCTCTACTCTGCCTTCCTATTCATAACGAATCCTACTCGCATATACAATTTTCCGCTGCTGTTGATATTATCCTATAGTCATCTGACCAGAAATCCTTGTCTTCTTTCCATTTTTTACTGACTCCTACTACATCTAGATTGAGCCTTTGCATTTCCCTTTCCAGATTTTATTCCCTACCTCGTCCAAGCTTCTGAAATTCTACGTCCCGACTCGTAGAACGTTATCCTACTTTGGTTATTCAATCTTTTCTCATGGACACCTCCACCTTGGCAGTCCCCTCTCGGACTATTGCGGAATCTTTTGCCAATGGAGAGATCATATTACAGGTGACTTGTTGTGTGTATACAAGTTATGCTTCTTTAATGCAGCTCTTTCCATTGCCTTCTCCATCCTCATGGCGCTGATCATTGGATTATTCCAGCTTTAGGGGCAGTTTCCCACTCCAAGAACAAGAGAGTGCCCTGAACCTCTGTCGCTCCTCCAACCTCTTCGACAAGGCCGTTAGCGGAATGAAGGTGACTTGTTATGCCGGAAGTCTTCGCCGTACAATGGTGGTTATGAATCAAAATCTAAGATGTGGCACGTTTCAAACACTGTATCGAGGACGTTTTGATTAGTAGTGAAAGACGCTACTACTATACCGCGTATCTGTTACAGACCCTGTAGCACGTCACTGGGCGCTGGAAGCAGGAGTACTCGTCTGTAATCCTCGTTGTGTTTCATTTTATTCATACATATCGATCTCGGCACAGTTAACGATCATTCCCTTCTCTCTTGCGGGGTGTGGTCCACTGCACACTGACCGAGTTACGAGCGCTGTAAACACGTGGCATACAACTCGTGTGCCGTACTCTCTGTGGACATTACGTACGTGACTAAGTGGCCTCGGTACGTCGGGAAAAGGTCGAGAGCGTTAGACTCTGACTTGTGAAACAGTTTGGCTCCCGTGTCACCTGGCTTCTAGTGTCTGGCTGTGTCGTCAACCAGTGGTGTGGCGCCGATGCGGGTTCACTGCTTGATAGCGGAAGCTACGCCAGCGCTCACAGGATGCTATATAACCAGCAGTAAATAAACCAACAGCAGTACTTTCATCTCAAATTTATTCCAGAGGTCTGTGGAATAAATAAGAGATGAAAATACAGGCCTCTGGAATAAATCAGGGATTAAAATACAGCTGTTAGTTTATTTATTGCTGTTTTATACGTGTATATATCGGCATATGGTGGCTGTCGTTTTCCCGTCCCGGGGAATAGGGATGAAGTGAAAGGAGCGTGCTTTCGCACAACTGGTCTTTCACATTGGTTCGACCTTGCGCTGCTAACTAATTACATCTACATCTACATCTACACTTATACTCCGCGAACCACCCAAAGGTGTGTGGCGGAGGGCACTTTACGTAGCACTGTCATTACCTCCCTTTCCTGTTCCAGTCGTGTATGGTTCGCGGGAAGAACGACTGCCGGAAAGCCTCCGTGCGCGCTCGAATCTCTCTAATTTTACATTCGTGATCTCCTCAGGAGGTATAAGTAGGGGGAAGCAATGTATTCGATACCTCATCCGGAAACGCACCCTCTCGAAACCTGGACAGCAAGCTACACCGCGATGCAGAGCGCCTCACTTGCAGAGTGCGCCGGCCGCGGTGGCCGTGCGGTTCTAGGCGCTCCAGTCCGGAGCCGCGCTGCTGCAGCGGTCGCAGGTTCGAATCCTGCCTCGGGCATGGGTGTGTGTGATGTCCTTAGGTTAGATAGGTTTAAGTAGTTCTAAGTTCTAGGGGACTGATGACAACAGCAGTTGAGTCCCATAGTGCTCAGAGCCATCTTGCAGAGTCTGCCACTTGAGTTTGCTAAACATTTCCGTAACGCTATCACGCTTACCAAATAACCCTGTAACGAAACGCGCCGCTCTTCTTTGGATCTTCTCTATCTCCTCTGTCAACCCGACCTGGTACGGATCCCACACTGACGAGCAATACTCAAGTATAGGTCGAACGAGTGTTTTGTAAGCCATCTCCTTTGTTGATGGACTACACTTTCTAAGGACTCTCCCAATGAATCTCAACCTGGCATCCGCCTTACCAACAATTAATTTTATATGATCATTCCAATTCAAATCGTTCCGTACGCATACTCCCAGATACTTTACGGCAGTAACTGCTACCAGTGTTTGTTCTGCTATCGTATAATCATACAATAAAGGATCCTTGTTTCTGTGTATTCGCAATACATTACATTTGTCTACTTTAAGGGTCAGTTGCCGCTCCCTGCACCAAGTGCCTATCCGCTGCAGATCTTCCCGCATTTCACTGCAATTTTCTAATTCTGCAACTTCTCTGTATACTACAGCATCATCCGCGAAAAGCTGCATGGAACTTCCGACACTATCTACTAGGTCATATTATATATATATATTCTGAAAACCAATGATCGCATAACACTCCCCTGTGAGACGCCAGAGGTTTCCTTAACGTCTGTAGACGTCTCTATATTGAGAACAACATGCTGTGTTCTGTTTGCTAAAAACTCTTCAATCCAGCCACACAGCTGGTCTGATATTCCGTAGGCTCTTACTTTGTTTCTCAGTCCATGTAGCTACATGGCTATTTTCTGGTTTACCTCCTAGTAGGTTGATTCATTAGGTAAGACTCACGTGCTCCAGTTCTTTCTGTCAGTATACCGTGCACATTGAGCTGGATCTGCCAGGTCCACCACGAGTACGTTTCTATTATTACGAGTCTGTCCTGTTTTGTATTACGACTCTCTATCTGTTTGTCAAGAGAGCACGCCTCTCGAAAGTAAATGAATCGTTTTATTTTCGATATTTACATTGGTACTGATGCACGTGTGTCCTCCCCGTACCCTTTTCCAGGATGTGTAACAGAGGCGAGTAAACGTGAACTCCCTGAGGGACCGTTGCCTGTCAGAGCAGTTATGCCAGTACTGGTAACTTAGGTGGGAAAGCAGAGAAGTTAGCCTCGACCACCAGGGCCGTTGTGCGGGCAGACAGTCGCGGTCAGGCGGTGAGTCAGGGCAACACCGACTCAGAGGAAGGCCTCGGCGCTTGTTCGTGACGTCACGTCAGCTAGGCACGGCGAACGCCAGGTCTGTTGCAGGCATACTCATAATGGTGGTGTCTCCCTTCCTGACACAGGAAAATGTGAAACTATTGGCGGTAGTTGACCAACACACATTGTTCTGAGAGATTTCTGCAATCAATTAATTGTGCAATTCATTACACTTCTTAACAAATAGTGTACTCCTGAACTAAAATTTCCACCTGTTTTAAGGATTGACATATAAAAATAACTTCCTGGTCCAGCAGCAACAGAATTCGTGCTTCGTTACCTTATTTGTAAATCTGAGGAAGTTAGGTTTGTACTGGGTTGCTTTTACAAGAAACTGTGAACTTATTGGTGCTCTTCTTTAGGTATCTTGGTTGACTATGGGGTGAGGAGCACTGAATGTTAATGAAATATCTTGTGATTGTACACGTTGGGGAAGGGGATGGGGGACAGAAGAGGCAAAAGAGAGATACTTATCAAATAAATTTTTTTTTATGTTATAAAGTTTCTCCTTTCAGTTGCAAGAGGGGAATATTTATCTTTTCTAATGTGCATGTTTAAAAAAGTTTAAGCTCAGCAGTATTTTCGATGTATGAAGCTATTTTGTTTCCTGTTTAGAATTCCTTTCGTTGAAAACGTCTGTAATCTAATGACTGGCAACAGTTGGACTTTTACACACGTAAATTAGTTCACATTTCCAGTGACGATGTCAAACGAAAATATATAAATAAATAAATAAAAGAAACGAGTTCATTGTAAGGGGGTTGGGGTAAGTTTCGATAACAAAATGGATCAAGTAAATATAGTTACTTGAATGTAAAATTTCCGAAGATTGCAATGGGACAAAGCGTCTTCTCATATTGATCTACGTTTGTTTCGACAGGATTCAGTAATACAGAACTATGATCTTCGTTTGTAGCTTTACGACAGTAAGAAAATCTTTCATCTAAATAAAACTGCAGAATCCAAAACAATACCAAACATTTTGTCCAAAAACAAGAGATTTATAGTGATAAGCACGCCCAGGCGTTTCTGCCTGCAACAGACCTGACGTTCGCCGTGCCTAGTTGACGTGACGTCACCAACCAGCGCCGAGGCTTTCCTTTGAGTCGGTGTTGGTCAGGACCGTTGATCGCTCGTTCGCTGAGGAAACACTTTGCTGCTGAGACTGGGAAAGGGCGGACGTGTCTTCGGATAGTCTGTTGAACATACGTTATCTGTTATGTTCACGTTTAACAGTCTTTATTTTAGCAGCTTGGATATTGGGGGGAAATCACGCTAATTATGGTAACAGTATGGGCTTGAAGGTATTATTGTGTCTTTGACAGGGTATACTTGGCCTGTGAGTATGTTGGTTGCCATGTGGTGTTCAGTAAAAAGAAACTTTATTTCTCCAGTATAATCAGTAAAGTGAAATTGCTTTCAAGTCATGAACTAAACTTATGGAGTGCAATTGTGCAAAATTCAGAAATAAGTTTTAATTCTTCTTAGATTTCGCAGACTTGAAAGTTTGTGTCTTTAATTCAGCTAGGACTACACAGTATCAATGATAGAAATCATGGTCTTCCTTGCGTTACTCGTCAGTAAATACTTGCATTTTCAGTGCTTGTTCAATAATCACTGGAATTATCTAAAATTACGGAATAGAATGAACGCTTACATGGATGGGCCCTTTTTCTTAATTTTGGGATTATTTAATTTAACGGATGTTTTCTAGTTCGGCACTTGCTCTGGATTGGCCTAAGACTTCTATGCTGAATACGCAGTGGGGATCATAGCGAAGAAGTACTTTTACTGTACTTGTACTTCCTTGAGGTTCAAACGAACGTGATTATGACATTGCCTTCCTAAACCACATCTTTTCTTCGTGAAGATATCCCGCCCCTCCTCTGTTTTCATTCAGTGCAGAAATGCTGGTAATTCCTGTATATCTAAAGTGGGCACCTTGCCTATGTGTTATATTCATAAGTGCAGCTTCTGTGTCTATTCATATCATACGAAATATGATTGATGACTAGACCATTGATATGGAATGTTTAGAAGAAAGCCAAGACTTATTTGTAACAACTTCATTCGAATTTTTAATGGATTTACGAGAAAATATCATAAACTTCCTATTAATAAAGTCAGAAGTGACACACTGACACTATTGTTGAATGATTAAAATGAAATGAAGTTATCTTTTTCAACTTTTATAAAGAGGACTTTATGAGGTACACATCGTGATGTATGTGCCATTAAATTAAATCAGGAATTAATTAAAGTAACAACTTCCCTTACACCGAGGTCACAAACTAGATACGATTCACATCGTGAGAAATTGTGAAAATCGTAGAGAACATAAGCAGGAATCTTTTACATAGCTGACCAAACCCTTTTTATTCCGATATGAACTTTTTAAATGTTGGCCCTGCCATGACATGTTTTTACTATAAACTCTGAACAGTTTCCAAGCTGTGTACATATGGTTTATTTGGATGAGATTAATGTGGTTATAATGTGCGTTTATTGTTATAATACTTGTGTTATCTAGCCTGATAGACGTACTTTTTACAAATACCAGATTTTTATCTGTCATACCTTGTAATCAGTTTCCTAATGTTGGGCCGGTTCCCGCACACAAATTGAAGAAAAAATATTAACGAAAAACTTACGAATGTCTGCTGGTGAAAAATATTTTCATTATGTACTGTCAGCAGTTTTGATGTAGGCCTCACTTGCCCATTTTCTTACGTTCTTGAATACTGGGTACCGCACTTACCCTTCTCCTCAACCACACACTTCCTTTATCACGTACCGCGAAATCAGTTGTCTAGCTGAAGCTTCACATATGCGTATGTTCAAACAGATATCGAAACATGTTTATCATTTAACGTCTACACACTGCATCGGCGGGAAATTGTGACCTTGTCTGGAGTTTTCCCCAGCGATGATACCCGGCTCGTATTACGTCTACGAGCACAGATTCAATTTCCGACTTATTTTCTGCGACGTCTCTTATCTCTTAAGACTTGCTTCTCGAGAGACAGGATATTGGGAGAGAGGTCAGGGAGGGTAGAGGGACGGATGTGGGCTGGGTGGGTGTGTAGCGATGAGGCGTTTCCCTGACTTAGCTTTGGGCTAGCGTACCGCCACTCCAGACCTCTACTCAACTGTACGATACTGCAAATTTAACGCTATGCTGAAGAACGACGAATTTATTAACGGGATTTTAGAATAGACTCATAACTTCTTACCAAACTGTAAAAAGTACATATATCCAACAAACACTTTGTCTAGGTTAATCATCTTTTGCAATTCCTAGAAAAAACAGCACCAAATAAATATACATCGCTGTGCAACAAAATAGCATTTGTCACAATAGAGGAACTGTATAAATAAACTACACTCCTGGAAATTGAAATAAGAACACCGTGAATTCATTGTCCCAGGAAGGGGAAACTTTATTGACACATTCCTGGGGTCAGATACATCACATGATCACACTGACAGAACCACAGGCACATAGACACAGGCAACAGAGCATGCACAATGTCGGCACTAGTACAGTGTATATCCACCTTTCGCAGCAATGCAGGCTGCTATTCTCCCATGGAAACGATCGTAGAGATGCTGGATGTAGTCCTGTGGAACGGCTTGCCATGCCATTTCCACCTGGCGCCTCAGTTGGACCAGCGTTCGTGCTGGACGTGCAGACCGCGTGAGACGACGCTTCATCCAGTCCCAAACATGCTCGATGGGGGACAGATCCGGAGATCTTGCTGGCCAGGGTAGTTGACTTACACCTTCTAGAGCACGTTGGGTGGCACGGGATACATGCGGACGTGCATTGTCCTGTTGGAACAGCAAGTTCCCTTGCCGGTCTAGGAATGGTAGAACGATGGGTTCGATGACGGTTTGGATGTACCGTGCACTATTCAGTGTCCCCTCGACGATCACCAGTGGTGTACGGCCAGTGTAGGAGATCGCTCCCCACACCATGATGCCGGGTGTTGGCCCTGTGTGCCTCGGTCGTATGCAGTCCTGATTGTGGCGCTCACCTGCACGGCGCCAAACACGCATACGACCATCTTTCGCACCAAGGCAGAAGCGACTCTCATCTCTGAAGACGACACGTCTCCATTCGTCTTTCCATTCACGCCTGTCGCGACACCACTGGAGGCGGGCTGCACGATGTTGGGGCGTGAGCGGAAGACGGCCTAACGGTGTGCGGGACCGTAGCCCAGCTTCATGGAGACGGTTGCGAATGGTCCTCGCCGATACCCCAGGAGCAACAGTGTCCCTAATTTGCTGGGAACTGGCGGTGCGGTCCCCTACGGTACTGCGTAGGATCCTACGGTCTTGGCGTGCATCCGTGCATCGCTGCGGTCCGGTCCCAGGTCGACGGGCACGTGCACCTTCCGCCGACCACTGGCGACAACATCGATGTACTGTGGAGACCTCACGCCCCACGTGTTGAGCAATTCGGCGGTACGTCCACCCGGCCTCCCGCATGCCCACTATACGCCCTCGCTCAAAGTCCGTCAACTGCACATACGGGTCACGTCCACGCTGTCGCGGCATGCTACCAGTGTTAAAGACTGCGATGGAGCTCCGTATGCCACGGCAAACTGGCTGACACTGACGGCGGCGGTGCACAAATGCTGCGCAGCTAGCGCCATTCGACGGCCAACACCGCGGTTCCTGGTGTGTCCGCTGTGCCGTGCGTGTGATCATTGCTTGTACAGCCCTCTCGCAGTGTCCGGAGCAAGTATGGTGGGTCTGACACACCGGTGTCAATGTGTTCTTTTTTCCATTTCCAGGAGTGTATCTCTCCATACGTCTATCTCTCTCTCTCTCTCTCTCTCTCTCTCTCTCTCTCTCTACCTCTCTCTCTGTCTCCCCCCCCCCCCCCCTCCACACACAAGCCATCTCATACAGTCAACAACGCCTTGAAACTCCAAACAAACACGAAACGAAGTAGACTAACGTCACTTAGCTATAACAACAAGTGATGTGGTGGCAGAAACCTTGTTTTTTCCTGAAAAACTACATCGAACGCCTGTGTAATAGCAATAAATGACAACAGCAAAATAAATAAGTTTTATATGCATCACAGAAAAAGGAAGAATGACTAAAACATCATGAAAAACGTAAAAAATTGAAAAGATTTCGTTGTTTGACCCGTGCAAGAGAGGCCCTTATTCTATCAATCCTTTTGAAGACGAACAGTGCAATTTTAGTTTTTTATTTTTCAACTACGCGTTTCGCCTTATTTGGGTATCTTCCGGTTATCTTAATTTGTGAACGGGAACGCGTTATGCAGATCTTGGTGTCACTCGCGTCCATCTAGAAAAGTTTTTACTGAGTTTAATGAAGGCGATGTTGGCCTGATATATTCGACGATGCCCTTTGGCTACACTGACTAAAGGATCCTTTTAAGAAATACCAAATTAAGATTACCTGAAGATGCCTAAATAAGACGAAACGCGTAGTTGAAAAATAAAAAACTAAAATTGCAACCAAGACTGTTTTTAACCAATACTGTTAAACACTGGTTTGCTGTATGCCACATATGGACTGGAGGAACAGAGGTGTTACTCGCGGTGTCATGGTACGGTGAGTGATCGTGTATTACTTCAGGTCATGGCTGGTAGTGATCGAGGGAATTCTGGCAGCACAGCGGTATGTCGAGACATCTTGAATCACATACGCCGTTACCTCTTATGAGACAGTATCGTGGTGCCATTTTTCTGTTGGGAAATGCTCATCCACAAATGGTCGTGTGTGCGTCACGTTGAGGGATTCCTAGATCTATCCACGAGAGAATGTGTGTGGGGCTAGTTGGGATATCAGCTCCATCCGACTGCTAGGTTCCAGGATGCCAGGGACCAGTCACAACAGTTCTGGGCCAGGTTGCCTCAGTAGAGGGTACAGCGGTTCCATGACTCCCTTCCCACCTGAACCAATTAATGCATACAGGCCAGATGGCGTGCAGCGTCATACTGATAAGTCAGATGACACTACATAGTTGCAACGACCTTCTCAAGTCTCAAATATCTATGCTGTATACAGGGTGATGAAAAGTTTGCGCACTTGCACTTCTTCGCAGCGTGATTTCTCACATAGTAGCAATACAAAAAGTCTCTCACAAAATTTCGTACTGGGCATATTTCGGGCAGCGAATGGACGTTAACGACTGACAATCTGTCATCACTGTAGTCACGTGTGCAGTACCTACCTCTGTCAGGAGACAGCAGTAGTACTGTGCAGGTGGTGCAGTTGATAGCGTTTATGGTCAGCATGCAGGAGGTTGAGGTTTCGATTGTGGGTCGAGGCTTATTCGTTTTTATTTGCTGATAGTTGTCTGCGTGGTATGGTATCTGGTGTCTTAACCATCATACAGTGTTTACAGTGCTCCTTCTACAAAACATTTGCAGTTACGTACTACAAGCACAGAAATGGAAATACAATTGTTTTCATTGGTCAGTTTTTAATGATATCTTTTGTACGATGTGGACGCGAATATTTTCGCAGTTCTGAATCTACTAGATTCCAAACTTGTTTTGTGTTTATCCTCCCCCAATGGCCCCTTAGATTAATACCAACTATTATTCTTGCAACGTTCATATCCATTAGATTCCGTTAAGACGTTACACCACGTGCTTTGCAAATAATTTCGATGGGACCATAGGAGAGAGTATACAGAGAACAGGTTTGGAATCTAGTTGATGCAGTGGAGCGAAGCAATTCACGTCCAATCACGTGCAAAAGTCTTCCTTAAAAGCGGACCAATGGAAACGATTGTAGCTCCATTTCCGTGTTTGCATTACGTAACTGTTTTGAAAAGGAACCGTTGTAAACTCTGTATGACGATTAAAACGCCAGATACCGTACCACATAGACTACTTCTAACAAATAAAAACGTATAAGCCTCGATCCAGAATCCAAGCCTCGACTTCCTGCATGCTAACACAAAACACTATCTACTGCACCAACTGCACAGCACTGATTTGTTTGCTGACAGAAGAAGTTACCGTACATGTGATTACAGTGTTGCAAAATTGGCAATCTTTAACTTATATTTACTGCCCGAAATACGCGCATAACGAAATTTTGTGAGCGATTCTGTATTGCCGGTATGTGAGGAATGGCGCTACGGAGTCCGAGTGTCCGAATTTTTCTTCATCCTATATATACAGACTGAAGCGACGAATAAAATTTGTAATGCTGGGATTCGAAACTGGGTCTCTTGCTCACTAAACAGAAGAGCTGATCACTACGCCACCCTGGCACATTGACTTTTTACGCCTGCACAGTCTACCCCAGCACGCGTCCATCCTCAATCCAAATTCCCGTTCATACCCATTCCGCTTGGTGTTTCCTCTAAACTCTAAAAGCCCTGCTGAGTTTCTCCGACAGTATTGGAATAGCAGGTCAGAATAGAACGAAATGAGGGATCATGCCTGGAACCCAACCATAGGTGCTTTAATCAAATGAAACTATATGGTTCCAATTACCTTTTCAAGTCTCAAACATCTGTGATGCATATATGCAGACTGAAGCAATGCTGGGACTCGAACACAGGCCTCCTGCTCGTTATGCCGATGTGCTAACAGTGATCTATGATCCCTGTTGAATTTAGTACGATGATAATTATGAAATGATCATTATCTCCCTGTATTAATACTAGTACAAGTTAATCAAGAAAACATGTGTTCCAATGAGTCGGGCAACGTTTGTGAATACAAGAAAGTTTAGATAAAGCAATGGAAAAGGTTGCAGGTTTCTAAGTAGGTTAATTTGTACATAAAATTTATATAAACAGACATATAGTCGCTTATAATAGAATACTCTAGAGATACTAGGTCATTACCCCGAACCTTATAGGTAACCTGTCCCACATACATGTCTCACTGTACAAAGAAGATATATTTTGCATCCTGCATCCAATGGATATCTCATCTGACTGTCATTTATCATTTGATCGTCTAGTGCATTATTCGAAGCTTTATCATTGTACTACCATGCGGGGTTGCGGATATATCAGATTCCGTCTCATCCTTCAGCTATAATACTAAACGTGAATCCCGGACTCATTTCAGCTACTTCATTTTCGTCATTGCCATTTGTTAAATGTCCCCGTCTATAGTTGATTTTGACACACATCGTGGAGCACAGATATCCTTCACGTGTTTTTATCACCTGTCCACGTTCACACTGTTACGCTCTGTTCATACCTTTAATTTTACTGTAGTATTCTATAGTAATTTTTTACAATGTACATCATTCCGATTTGGTTCTGCAACAGATACCCCACTTCCAACAGACTTGCTTCTGAATTAGATGACTCTTGAAGTAATTTTAGCTACGCTTGTTTTTTGGTTACGATAACGCTTTTCACGTGTGATACTTCGCGGGACCATTCCAAGTCTTGCCAGTCTAAGATTTGCGCTCACACATATTTTTCTCTCTACGTCATGTTGCTCAGTTAGTTAAAGTTAAGGTAATTTTTAAAATTGTTTGATTATTACTGTAATTTTCCCACTGTACAAAAAGTAAACAGTATGTAAGACTAGATTTCATACGATGCATATGCCCATTGCAATTTTAAGTGTGTGGTCAGTTGGCATTCAGCGGTGTTACATCAGGCATTTTGAAAACCCCATCTTTATTTCTGGTTCACCTCTACTCATTGACCGTAACCTTAGCATGTAATCAATCAGCATGTACTGCTTACGCTGTCCAACTGCATGATAAGTATCTTTGTAGTGGATATGGCGCCTCGATGTTAACACTCGCCTGTACAGTAGTACAGTGCGGCAAAGTTGGGAATGTCCGACGGCGATGGTATGAGTATGTGCATCAACTGTGTGTATTTTATCAATTGTGTGTTTCTTACTAAGGTATGTTCTCATATATTTTTGGAGTGTGTTTTGTGCTTTGACTTCATTGAAAAAATCACGGCTCTTTTATAACAATTTCTATAGGGTACATAAAATGAAATTAACTGAAGTTTCTCGCACCGCTCATTATATTCATGTTCCCTCCTCAGATCAGATGATGGCAGCTTAAAGATTCTTGAAACTAGTCTTTGAATAAGGTCATGGGAGATATTTTTCATTGGAACATCATTATTCAATCTGCTGAGGAACTCTGGACCAATCTGGTACGACAGGGCGTTCATTTTGTTCACAGTGTGTAGAAAGGTCGTAAAGACAACTGCACAGATACTGGCTTTTGAGGGAGATTACCATCCCATAAAAGGTCAAGGTTATGTGTTATCGGTGCAACATGAAGCCATAAGTCCTGCCACCCTTTCAGTGTTTGCATTTCAAGCACATGTCTTCCCCATGTAAGGTAGACCATCTATGTGGTGACACAGCCATATGTGTATATTGTCATGCTGTCACTCTCCACGCTCACCAGAGTGCCTGGCTTGTAAGAAAGGAAAGAATATACTAGAGTTTAAGTCATTGGATAGTTTATCTTACACTGAGGCTCGTCAGAAAGTTGACCAACTTTGTGCTGATTTATTTTTGCGCCTGTTACATCCTCTCCCCTCCTCCCTCTTCCTTAGCCCAGTCTCATCCCCATTTCCCCTCCTCTCCCCTGCAGTTCTCATGCTCTCTCCTGCAGGTGGCACTCCCCCTCCCAAGCCGAATAAGTGTCCCCCATCTTCAGCAACCACCCATGATGGGGCTACCTACCAGGATCTCTCCTCCCGGTGTCCCTCAGGGCAGAGGCCCACTGTCACAACTCCAGTGTCCCTGGAGGTGCCGTCTCCCGTATTGCAACCTGAGTCTGACATATTATTAATGTATGTCACCAAGTCGTCATTGGTGATTAGTGTGATTAGATCCAGCCCGTACACCACCCATTTGGATACACACTTCATAATTATTCAATGGAAGAATCTCATTTTACTAATGCTCATTTACCAACCTTTCATAGGTTCCATACTCTCTGTCGGAACCAGATAGGCCCTTTGAGGGCTTCCGGTATTGTCTGGACATTGATCCATATGGATATCGTTAGTACATTGACCCCGCATTGTACCTCATTGGAAGCTGTTGCAGTTCAGGTCCACATAGTCTCTGCTGTCATGGTTTGTAATCTCTATCTCCTTCCTACAGGCCAGTTACATCTGCTGCCCTAACTGTCCTGTTTCAAGGAGTCCCCTTCTCCTTGGAGATTTTAATGCCCAGGACCCTTTGTGAGGCAGCGCTTCTTCATATAGTCAGGGCTCCTCACTGACTAATTTCTTGTCATATACGGCACATTTTTTGTCTTTGATCTTACGCTCTCTTCCCATCCCCTTCTTACTTACACTGGTCGCCACAGAATGACCTTTGTTACAGTGACCACTTCCCATTGGTTCTCTTATTCCCTTCCCACCTCCAGATGACCAGGTTACCCCACAGGGCTTTCTGTGGTGCTGATTATCCTCTATATACCTCCCAGGTCGTGTTTCCACCTCCTTTGTCTGGTTGTATTGATGAAGTCGTCTTTGATATGTCCAGTAAGGTAATCCGCGCTGCCGGCATTGCTGTTCCCCACTTGACACGTCCCATTCACAATTGGCCAGTTCCATGGTGGAGGTTGGCCATTGCCACAACTGTCCGTGATTGTCATCACACCTTCCAAATGTTAAGTGGCATTCGTCTTCCCCTGGTCTTATTGTCTTATTACCTTTAGACGCCAAAGCCCACTACTTAATCAAACAGAGCAAATGAGTGTGTAGGGAATGCTTTGCCTCTTCTCTAGGTTCTCCTGTGCCTTTGTCATGGGTGTGGGCTACACCCTTCGCTCTCCAAGGTTGTCAGCATCCTTGTCCTTCCAGGTGGCCTTGGTACGGATCCATCTGTTCTTGTGGAACACCTCGCGACTCATTTTACGGTAGCATCGGCATCAGCCTCCTATCCAGCTACCTTCCTCCTCTGAAAACAGGGGACTGAATCTTTTACCGCTTAACAGGAGGAATCCTACACTGAAGCTTTTGCTAAATGGAAGCTTCTTCTAGCCCTCTATGTTCCTGGCCCTGATTCCATTTATAACCAGTTGCCTCAACACCTCAGTCCTCCATAATGCCAATATCTCCTCCTAGTAGCCGGCCGGTGTGGTCAAGCGGTTCTAGGTGCTACAGTCTGGAACCGCGTGACCGCTACAGTCGCAAGTTCGAATCCTGCCTCGGGTATGGATGTGTGTGATGTCCTTAGGTTAGTTAGGTTTAAGTAGTTCTAAGTTTTAGGGGACTGATGACCTCAGAAGTTAAGTCCCATAGTGCTCAGAGCCATTTGAACCGTTTTCCTCCTAGTATTTAATATGTGGCTCTCCAGGGACAGTATTGTGATTCCTGTCCTTAAGGTTGGTGAGAATCCGTCCTCCCTCGATAGTTACTGGCCCATCAGCCCGACCAATGGCCCTGCAAGTTACTAGAATGGATGGTGGCTTGTCGGCTCAACTGTGTCCTTTTGTGACCTTGAATCTCAGGACCTTTTATCTCCTTACCAGGGACGCCCTCCGATCGATCATCTGCTTCAATTGGAAACTGCAATTCGGCAGGCATTTTCTCAAAATTGCCATCTTGTCACAGTTTTCTTTGATCTTCGTAAGGCCTGGCGCAATCACATCCTCCTTATACTCAATGAGTGGGGTCTTTGGTGGCTCATTGCCGATTTTTATTCGCCACTTCCTGTTCCACAGGTTGTTCAGAGTCTGAGTTGGCACTGTTCTCAGTTCTCCATAGATGCGGGAGAATGGCGTACTACAGGGCTCTGTATTACGTGCCCTTCTTTTTTTTTAGTCGCTATCAATGTGCCCTTTGCTGGACTGTTCGTCATCCTGCTCTATGTATGGATGATTTCTGTATGTGGGATAAGTCCCAATCGGTGGCCTTTGCTGACGGACATCTCCAGGCTACCCTCTGGCGTGCTTCCATGTGGACACTCTATCACGGTTTTTCAGTTCTCTCCTCTGAAGTCTAGGGTGGTGCATTTCTTCTACCTCAAAGCCCGCACCTGACTGTGAACACACTTCCGTTTCTTGGGTCTTCTTTTCGAAAAGAAACTTACTTGGTTGCCCCACATCCATCATCTGCAGGTTGGCTGTTTGTGTAAACTCAGAGTTCTTTATAAACGATAGAGCGCAGCAGTCAGTTGTTCTTTTTTCAGGTTTTATTACGCAAATCCAGATTTCGGCTAGTGCCTAGCCATTATCAGTGCACTAATTTTTATCTCGATGCATGTTAGTTCCCTGTTGTTCGGGCGTCAGTCACAGTTCTTTGAATAGTCAAAAGTATTCAAAGGACTGTGACTGACGCCCCAACAACAGGGAACTAACATTATTGAGTATGCCTAGGATGCCTTGAAACATGCTGTTCTGAGGAAATCTCCATCCTCTGGTACTCTTACGGATTTATGGATAGCACCGCACGATTCCCTCCAGCAATACATCAGCCATTAGTTGAGTCCATAGCACGTCGTGTTGCTGCACTTCTGTGTGCTCACTGGGGCGCTACACGACAGTAGGCCGGTGTACCAGATTTTTGGCTCTTCAGTGCACTTTCAATCGTATATCGCCAATTTTCGGCACCGATATTTACGAAAATGTTGCTTTTCGCATTGATTGTGTCTAAATTATCGGAAGGAAGAGCAATTTTTGAAACTATCAACTAGCTTTGTTTACTTTCTTAGAAATTCTGAAGATTCCTTCTGCATACGGTTCATTCGACATAACAAACGCCGTTTTAATTTACGTTTCCCGTGTCTGTATGAAAAAAATCATTCTGCAATTTGTAATGCCTAAAGCACAGCCGATGATTAATCGCATATTACCTCCATACTGTGGCACGTTGTAACTCGTATTATTGAATAAAGTTCTTTACACCTTTTTTTTTATCGATGTTTGACTTGGGATTTCCAGGCCTGTTCCTCGCTCTGGAAACCTGTGTCTGCAGATCGAAGCTTCGGTTGGAAAGCAGGTCTCGGTACCTTACGCGACTAGATACAAGGGATTTCGGAAATCACGATAGGCCCACTTCTCGTATACTTGTTTGTAAAAATAATATGTGTTGTGATAATAAAAATTAACGAACAACCAAAAAACACTGGAAATTCAATAAAAGTTCTTGCAAATACAGTGTCTTTTCATTATATTACCTTTCAAATACAATATGTGTGAAATAATATGACAAATGTTCAAAAAATATAAATTAAAATTTTAAAAAAGCAAGAGCAGGACTAGATCCAGCGATTATGGAGCCTGAGCGCTAACCACATCACCGCTGCCATTTCGCGCTCAGGATCACAACGAACCAGTACTTCCATGACACATCAAACTTCTCTTCCGATTTTCTCGACCCTTAATACTTACACATTATATTGTTTAAATGGACTTATGAAGGGGTCAAAAGTTCGAAGTAAATCCGTGACGCTAACGTCGTGGCCTTCCCCTGTGAGCCTATAAATGAGCAAAATGCGACGATGTCACAAGCAACGGAAAGCTCTGAAGCCACTGCACGTGAGGAAGCAGCACGGAGTGCCAGGAGTCGTGCGCCGACTACTTCGTCACCGGCACCGTTTAAGCTTCAATCTTTTCTCACTGAACTGACACTGGAAAGTGAAAGTCATTTAGCAAAAATAATCAAACAGATGGAAGAACGTGTCTCGAGAATGTTTATGTTGTATTCTATAGAAAATGAAAAAGACGACAAAAAAGATGAGTGGTACAAAGAACTGAGAATTTTAAAAATAATGATGAAAATTTTGGCAAATTGCTGCCATTTAGCAAGCTATCGCCTACTCTGTAGGCAACCCTTCTGGCAGCTGGACTACGCGTGCAGCCAACAATGCCCCCGTCCGCCTCGGCATCGCGAGCCCGACACGGCGCCGTCAAGCGTCGTCAACAGGGAACCTACTCGCGTCCGCGCGCCAGCGCGCCACATAACAGGGAAATAGTCCATCATTTCGCCGCAGGTGCCTGTGTAAGCCAGGACGGCAAGAGTGAGTCAGGGTTAGAGGGCCTGTCCTGGTCCAAGTGCCAAGAGCTGCTCACCACGTCAAACAGGATTCCTCTCCAAGTACATCATTAGGGACTAACGCCGCTACCAAAAGTCGATGTCATTTCTTCTTCCGAACTCCCACTGCGGCTGACATCCAGAAACATTGATCATAAGTAACGTTTTTCTGAGTTGTACGTCCCTGTTTTCGACCCCAAACTGTAAGTGATATCTAATTCGACCCAACCCAGAACCGTCTTTATCCTCAGACTCAAGTTTATGGGCCACGAACTTAGCATCCAGCCAGTTATCATTAACTTAGCTTCCAACCAGTTTCCATTGCCGAACTCAGCGCTCAGCGAGTGCTACTCCCGACTTGGGTTCAGGCAGTGTTTAGTTCTGAACGGAGCATTCCACCAGTGTTTTCTCTGCGAATTTAGTCTGCGACAACTGTCCTTGGTGCTTTTTGTCAGCCTGATCCTATTAGGACCCACAGTTTTGTCAGTAACTATTCTGGTAGCTCTGTATCTGTTACGTTACGCTCGCTGTCGAAGGATAAGTTCTGCTCAATAGACTTGTTATATCCTAGATGCGATTTACCTGTGTTGCGGACAGTGACACTACAGTTGTCGATGAGGAGTCTTGTTAGACAGAGGGCCTCCCACACCTCCCTGTCATGGCATAGTCGTTACATGTCTCCCAGAACTTACTCTGTGTCCTTCAGCAGGTGTAGCGGTATGTGGAGCTATTGTTCAAGCGGATATCTGCCGATACTCCACCCCAGCTTGGCCTGTCCAGACCATCGGCGAAGTTTTCGTCCACCATCTCTGGACTTCAGTTGGTGCTTCCTGCACAGTCTGATGAAGAGGTTTAACTATTGGTGTACTACTTTTCTCGTGTGGAACAGTAGCTCGTCGCCCACGACACCGTAAGGGCCGAACTGTGGTGAGCATACATCCTCACCTACGTAGGGCCGGAGATATTTCACCTCCTCCAACAGTTAAACCCTCAGTCAGAACTGAGCCATGCGTGGCTAGTGTTATACTTCCTGGTCGTTTTGTGTCCACCAGTCAGTTGGAACACGCCGACAGTGAGTTCGGACCTTGCAGTGTTTGAGTTGGCGCGCAGCACAAGTTCAGTCGCGGCGCTGCAGCAGTGAGGTCCGGACCGCCATGACTTGCCCGACGGTTTCCGGCACACATGATTGGAGTGGGGACGACTTTGGTTGGTCGTCGGTTGGTCGTCTTGCCGGACGACGTGTATGTTGGCCGGCGATCGCTTATGGGTTGCCTGCGTGTGCCGACTCGTGATTCGTCCTTTTATTGCACAGTCGCTGCCGTTAGTCCTTCGGGCAAGTGTTCGTGAAGCTGTGTGTAGCTTGTGATGTCGACTGCTCATTTATTTTAGTGATGATGTGTGGAGTAGGTCGGTTGGCGTGGAGCAGTGAGGAATTCTCGGCGGGGCGTAGTTTGGCCGGGGCCCGCTGGCGGTCTCTACGCGGTGTCGGAGTGTGTGGCGCTGTAGTTCTAAGTTCTAGGGCACTGATGATCTCAGATGTTGAGTCCCATAGTCCCATAGTGCTCAGAGCCATTTGAACCATTTTTTAAGTTATTGGCCTTCAGCCGTTATTAAATTAAAGTGGCTTTCAGCCGGTAATTAAGTCCCAAAGATTAAAGCTGTGTGTTTAAAAAAATTTTTTGGGCTCTTGTAATGTTTGATCATAAAATAGAGTTGTATGTTCGAGTGTAACTGACAGCCCATTATTTCTGCCCCTTTCCATAATTTATTCTACCTGTCCTGTCCTGCGGGTTCAGCAGGTCATTTCAAGAACAACATGCACTTCCTTACGTGGAATTTAAGACAAGTCTACTGGAATATTTTGACTCACAAGTCTATGTTCCCGCAGCACGCCATAATTTTTTCAGTTGCTGCAAACAGGTCAATCAGTCATATAAGGAATGGACTACCTGTCCTTAAGGTCTCTCCAGAGACTGCCGTTTACAGTGTTCCAAATCCATTGGCAAACAATCCAATTCTGAATAATTTGTTCGAGATATGATACTTGTTCATGCCTCGTACTAAGGTCATCCCACATAACTCTTCAAGCTTAAGAATCCGTTTCTTGAAACGTGTCCCCCCATCATCCGTGCGCTGGAGCAATCCCTCCTATCGACGGTAGCTACAGAAACCCCTTCTGTCGTTACTCAACGCTACAGCAACTATTGCCGCTCGTAAAGCGCAGCACCTTCAACGTTGGGCCCATTTACATTCGACCTACTCTTGTGACATTCGGTGCCGCACCTCACAGCAAAATGCCATCGCGGATCTGCTGTCCTGCCTACCTCTGGGCAATGGCCATAGGATCGACGAGGATGCAGAGGCGTGCTTTCACGTAGACACTGCGACAGCTGACCCCGCCGCTCTTCCGCCTCTCGATACAAAACTTGTCGCGCAACACACCAACCAGAATCCCAACTTGAGTGCTGTCGTCAGCGTGGTCCAGTCCCCTGGTCTGGAAAAATGCCCGCGATAAGGCCGTGCAAGCGTCTGGCGTCGCTAGCACGATCAGCCCTGCAAAGACTCCTCCTGTTGCACGACGACTCGCCTTCCACAGGAGTGGTCATTCCGACAGCCCTGCAGCAGAGACTGCTACAGGTACTACGAGTACATGCAGGACGGTGGTATTTATTAAGTGGACGCCTCCACTTGGTGACATCGAGCGAGGTTAGCACACTGGACTTGCATTCGGTAGGACGACGGTTCAAACCCACGCCTGAGCATCGAGATTTAGGTTTCCCGTGACTTCCGAAATCGCCCCAGGTCAATGCCAGGTTGGTTCCTTTGAAATTGCGTGGCTGATTTCCTTCCCTATCCTTGACACACTCCGAACTTGTGCTCCGTCTCTAATGACATCGATGTCGACGGGATGTCTGACGAATTTGTTTACTGGATTGGTTTGGACTGTCTTTAACAGAAGTAGGTCGTCACACGATGTCAAGGTCTTCGATAAAAGAAAGAGAACAGTAACTTGTCGGTATCTTAATTTGTAAATTATGTTTTGGAGGAATGTGGCAACGCGCTGGTGTGTTGGAACTGTCTGTTTCAAGCATCACAGGCGTAATTAACAGTGTTCGTTTGGTTTTAGGAGAGACCAAGATGAAATATATTTGTTTGTTTGACAAAGAAACGTAAGGATCTAATTAAATGTGTTACTTTTTGGATAAGAGAAAGATATTAATACGAGGGCTGTCCAGAAAGTAAGTTACGATTGATCGCGAAATGAAAATCACAGTGAAAATCAGAAATGTTTCATTTGTAACAGTTAGCTACACCTTTCAGCTACTTCTCTACGTAGTCGCCGTTCTGACTCAGACATTCGTCGTAGCGTTGTACCAACTTTCCAATACCCTCATTATAGAAGGCAGCCGCCAGTGCTTTCCGCCAATTCTCTACGCTGGCCTAAAGCTCGTTATCTGTGCCAAAATGTTGTTTTCATAGCCAGCGGTTCGTTTGAGCAGAGATGAAACTCAGTGGGAGACAATTACGGGCTGTATTGTGGGTAACTAAACATTTCCAATTGAAACGATGCAGGAACATCTTCATTGCCCCTGCAGAATGAGGCTGAGAGTTGTCTTGAAGAAGAAACCGCACGCCAGTTATGTAATGTTGGTTACATAGCTTCAGGGGAAAATTCTCACCAGGCCCTCATACTTGGCGGGAGACACTATTTCCTATACCATCTTTACGCGCTCACTAAGAGCTCAGGAATGAAAAGAGCGACATAATTCTACCTAGAGTCGTACTAGAGACACTGCCCAACACATCTTTGCAAAGCTTTATCGGATTTTCATAGTCGTTTCCATTTCGCGACCGATCGTAACTTACTTTCTGGACAGCCCTCGTATTAAGTAAAATTGCTCGCTTCCATAAGTATGTTTGTAATTGACTGCAACCGTGTGTCGGATGTCTCGAGTTAATTTCACTACGAGACACTTCACGGCCGTGATCTCCTTTATCTCTCCTTTTACGGGAGCCCCCACCTGACGGCCGATGTTGGGAACAGGAGACTTCACTATATTCAGCTGAGCTCGCACCGTCTACCTACACCGCTCTACTAGTCCCAAAGCCGTTTGTATCTCAGGAGTGGCTTTCACTAGAAAGGCCACGGCACTCGATTAGGCGCGGCGTGTGAACTTACGTCTAGATGACTGACTCGCTGGAGTTGTCTGTTCAGCGCAGTTAACATTGGCTCGGTCGCTGTAGCAAAAAAGTGCCATCTACATTTGGGATCCTTGTCTAACGGAGCTGTTGATTGTTATCGGTCCCTCGAATCGGCCCTTTAGCAGTGTTGTGTACTGTGAGTTCTGCAGTAGACGCGTGACAATTGTCACTAAACGTTGTGGGCACATCACTGACTTCATGATCTTCAGTAAATACTGGTGGTTTACTCTGTCAAAGGTTTTGTCAAAATGGAGAATAACCGTGGCGCATGGGATGCGACAAGTGGCTTCTGTTGTGATTATCTCTCGATAGTCTCACAGGGTATCGTGAATGTGTCGGTCTTTACCTACGCTAGTACGTTCAGGAGGTGTGACTGTGTTCATTACCGGTTTTAGCTTCACAGATTTAGTCCTAGCAGATACTTTATAGTCACTGTTTAAGAGGGTGAACGGACGGCAACGTAGAGTCGATTTCCCCATTGGCCTTTAAGGAACCAGTACAGTCATGTATTCGCCAAAATTTTTGTCGGATGTCTTTGTCCGGGTCCATGAATTCCTGGCATGTGCAAGTTAGTTTCGGTAACATCTGAATTTTAAATGTGCTGTAGAATTGCACCCGGTGTGGGTTACTTGTTCTCTCGACCTTTCATCAGCCCGTCGTCCGATGTGCAGCTTCTGTTCCATCAGTTCAGGCAGCAAACCAATCTCCTGCGCCTGGTCCATCCTGGGGGCTACTGCTGACAGTCGTTGTTCCATCGCAACCAGGTTCAGAGGCGTAGCGGCGTACACCGTCTCATAAGATCCCTTCAGCTAAGGTTTAATCGCTCGCTGTTGTAGCACCAGTCGTCCGCACGCCGTTCGTAGTTCAGTGATGAGCTTCCTGCGGCTACCCATTCACTCCTGATACATGGAAGGCTGTTCGCTTTGAACACTGTCTCGAAGTAGTGCTCTAATGTCTTTTACTTGTTAACGCCGTAATCGCCGCCTTTGCCCGTTGTTTCCTCGCGATTGCCGACGACCTGCACGTCTAGCCGGAGGACCTGTAAATAAAAGTCCACCATTCCATCTTCTCACGAGAGTATTTCACGAGGGCCTTACTGATCGCCGGTTTTTCACGACTTAACAATTACTCTAGCCCTTTCACTCACAAGGTATCCGTGTCATGCCAGATATTTAATGGCATTCCAGTTCGTCCATATGCGAGACCTTCAGCTTCCAGTGTCCCCGCACGCGTTAGATCTCTTGTCTTTGGAGACTAATTTTACAAATGTACGCGGTATGGTTAGCAAAAACAGTCGGTCACAATTCTGCCTGCAAATGACTTAAGGCCGTCGTCACGTAAATGCGATGAAGCAGGCTTGCTGAGTGGTTCGTAACATGTGTGAATCCTGGCTGATCACCGTTTACGTGCTCCCAAGTACCAGTCAGACCCGATGACGAGAAAGATGAGAAGGAAATACAGTCACGTCTGACAGAGCTAATTGACCCGTAAGAAAAGACAAGAATCAAGAAAATGAAGACAGTGAACAGTGTAGTCATAACTGAAACAGAAACCGAAGACGAAATCAGGAAGATGAAATATAATTCGGAGCTAAATAAAGAAATGATACGTGAGTCACCTGGGAAGCATAGGCTGAAAATGATAGTGTATGATTACAATGCCACAAAGTGAATTAACTGAGTCTCTGTACGAACAGAGCTTGGAGGGAGCGACAGATAGGAACCAATTCTTAGAGGATGCAAAAGTCAGGTTTAATACAGGCCTAGGCTATACAGCTATTACCTACTCAGAAGCTTGTTGCCGAACGGTGCAATTATGGAAGTCACAGAATTCCATCAGCATTTTCGATATGAATTACTAGAGCAGTATGTCAATAACAGTGTTGTGATTCCATTTGTCCAGAAGGATGTGAGACTGCCAATAACGAAGTTCAAGAAAAAGAAAGCACCAGGATCTAGTAGAATACCGACAGAAGTGTTGCATCAGCTAGTGGACCAAATTGTGCCATAGATAACCGTTTATCAAACGAATGTCTTTTTCAGAGTCAGGTGTCCTGAATCTGGGAAATCTCGAATGTCATTATAATAAGGAAAAATGGGGAAGAAAAAGACCCAAAAGAACCGAAATCTTACAGGACGATTTTCTTGGTAAATGCTGTAGCCAAAGTCCAGGAAAAGCTTCTGTTTCGCTGCCTGAGGGATCACAGACAGTAAGTAGGCATGAGCCCGCTGCAGTACGGTTTCAGGAAAGGGAAATCCGCCGAGGATGCGATAAATCACGCAATGAATATTGTGAGCAGCCCAGACTACAAGTACGTTACAGGCATAATGATTGATATTGCTGGGGCGTTTGTTAATTTGTGTGTGCCTCTCCTGTTCAAAAGACAAAAGTAGATGGACTCTCCAAGTTGTCTCTATAACATTCTAGTAGGTCATTGCACAGACAGGCAGGTCCAATTAGAATGTCTTGTGAAGAAAATTGTGAAAGACATCACAAGAGGCTGCCCGCAAGGCTCTGTTTGAGGTCCAGAGTTCTGGGATGTTGGCATAGAGCCATTACTGAAACGGCTTCAGAGTATAACAGACACTAGAGGCTGCATCACTTACGCAGACGATCTGCTGATTATGGTATCTGCTAAGACAAGGGCTAAATTAGAGGAAAAGAGTAGGGTAGTTCTTGAAATACTAAGAAACTGATGCGTAGAAAACAAAATAACGACAGCAGCGCGTGAAACAGTATGTACACTCCTGGAAATTGAAATAAGAACACCGTGAATTCATTGTCCCAGGAAGGGGAAACTTTATTGACACATTCCTGGGGTCAGATACATCACATGATCACACTGACAGAACCACAGGCACATAGACACAGGCAACAGAGCATGCACAATGTCGGCACTAGTACAGTGTATATCCACCTTTCGCAGCAATGCAGGCTGCTATTCTCCCATGGAGACGATCGTAGAGATGCTGGATGTAGTCCTGTGGAACGGCTTGCCATGCCATTTCCCTGGCGCCTCAGTTGGACCAGCGTTCGTGCTGGACGTGCAGACCGCGTGAGACGACGCTTCATCCAGTCCCAAACATGCTCAATGGGGGACAGATCCGGAGATCTTGCTGGCCAGGGTAGTTGACTTACACCTTCTAGAGCACGTTGGGTGGCACGGGATACATGCGGACGTGCATTGTCCTGTTGGAACAGCAAGTTCCCTTGCCGGTCTAGGAATGGTAGAACGATGGGTTCGATGACGGTTTGGATGTACCGTGCACTATTCAGTGTCCCCTCGACGATCACCAGTGGTGTATGGCCAGTGTAGGAGATCGCTCCCCACACCATGATGCCGGGTGTTGGCCCTGTGTGCCTCGGTCGTATGCAGTCCTGATTGTGGCGCTCACCTGCACGGCGCCAAACACGCATACGACCATCATTGGCACCAAGGCAGAAGCAACTCTCATCGCTGAAGACGACACGTCTCCATTCGTCCCTCCATTCACGCCTGTCGCGACACCACTGGAGGCGGGCTGCACGATGTTGGGGCGTGAGTGGAAGACGGCCTAACGGTGTGCGGGACCGTAGCCCAGCTTCATGGAGACGGTTGCGAATGGTCCTCGCCGATACCCCAGGAGCAACAGTGTCCCTAATTTGCTGGGAAGTGGTGGTGCGGTCCCCTACGGCACTGCGTAGGATCCTACGGTCTTGGCGTGCATCCGTGCGTCGCTGCGGTCCGGTCCCAGGTCGACGGGCACGTGCACCTTCCGCCGACCACTGGCGACAACATCGATGTACTGTGGAGACCTCACACCCCACGTGTTGAGCAATTCGGCGGTACGTCCACCCGGCCTCCCGCATGCCCACTATACGCCCTCGCTCAAAGTCCGTCAACTGCACATACGGTTCACATCCACGCTGTCGCGGCATGCTACCAGTGTTAAAGACTGCGATGGAGCTCCGTATGCCACGGCAAACTGGCTGACACTGACGGCGGCGGTGCACAAATGCTGCGCAGCTAGCGCCATTCGACGGCGAACACCGCGGTTCCTGGTGTGTCCGCTGTGCCGTGCGTGTGATCATTGCTTGTACAGCCCTCTCGCAGTGTCCGGAGCAAGTATGGTGGGTCTGACACACCGGTGTCAATGTGTTCTTTTTTCCATTTCCAGGAGTGTATGTTGCTAAAAGGAACGTGAACAAGAACGAGAAATCTCTCAATCACAATAAAAGACCGGCTTGTGAAAAGAAAAGAAGTGTATAGGTACAATGAAATTGACATCGACGACAAGCAAAACTTTCATGCACATGTAGGAATCGTCTGCCAGGGAGGTAAATAAATGCTAGATAAAATAACAACTGGCCAAAGAAATTTTCAGCTGACACCAAATGCAATAAAAACTCACCACAACGCAGTCTTGTTGCCTGTTGTGGGCTACGGGTCGAGCGTTTGGGCTCATACAGCCTGAAAAATGAGGACAGCCCAGGCTCTACGGTAACACACAGGTAGTTTACTCCCGCTCCTGACAGGCGCTAGTGGAACGACACCGACTGAGGCGCTGCTACCTCTAGACCTAGCAGCAAGAATGAGAGGTGCACAATATTGGCTCAAAAAGCGCGAATATAATGAGATAAAGGAGGTACTGGGCACAAGAGCCGTATCGAATAAGGAGATAAAAGCATGCATTGACAGATCCTGGCAATAAATGTGAAACAGGGTAGAAACAGGGAGGAGAACCTACCAGTTCCTCCCTAACATAAAAGAAAGAACGCGAATGACGTATTTCCTTCCGACCAAGGGAGCTATACACTACCTGTCGGCACATGGTCCGTATCCCAGCTACTTTAAAAATACGACAGCTCACCACAGACACTTGTGAATGTGGAGCAATCGGTACCCCGGATCATATCGTCTGGGAATGTCCCGTTAGACGAGATTTTACAGACCGGGACAAGAGCGCATATGGAAATTTAAAGGTCTACAATATAATACGTAAGAAATGAGGAACTGTGGGATAAACTGAACACGCTCACAGCTATCAGCTTATAAACTGCAAGCCTACATGGATGAGAGATAACCAGGAAGAGGCCATACATCGCGATAAAGAGACGTTCCAAGGCAAAACACACAACCTTCGGGAAGCCGTGAGGAGACGAGCCTCGGGGAGGACCGGGAAGGACTTCCTGAGACCCTGACAGCCGTCTCCCTCCCAGTCTCTACACTTCGGGTGGTACAGCAGCACCTTAGCGCGCCATAACAAGTACAGTAGTGTACCGTTGTGCAGTGTTGTGTAGTTTAGTACTGTGTAGTATAGTCTGGTAGTAGTGAAGTCCACTATTATAAATTACAAAATTTGTGATCTACCAATGCCGCACAATGTAACAGATCGGCAATGTGTGCCTTCCGGATCCCGGATGAACAGATAACTGTCCGCCACATGCCCAAATGGTACCATGCAGACTTTCCTGTTTTTAGTTATTATTATTTTTTGTTTTAAGGTAGTTATTCTATCTAGATTTCTCCCCCTTAAACAGCATAAAGCTTAGCTATTACTAACACATCTGAAATTATTTTAAAATTTTATGTGCTTTATTCGTGCCAATCCACGTGCAACATTCGGTATGTTCTTTTAAATAGATAACAGACTAAAAGAAAATAGCAAATAAATAAATAATAACTAATATCAGTCAAATGCAAGACACACATTGTATTTGATAGGTCCGGGTAACTTAAAATGTTGCGTCTGGTCTTTGGGGACAGGACGCAATAGTAGTTAGCCCCGAAGACAATGTGGTCGTAGATGGCGGCGAATAATGGGGCCATTACGTCTTTGAAAAACGCCGCCCTGTTACGTCTATTGTCAGAAAGGTGCGTAGACGTTGATGACACATGTGTCCTGTGTGGAGAGTACGATAACTCAGGCTGTTGCCAGGTACTCCACGTTCCTTTCATTGTAAGTACTGCTGTCCCAAGGTCTCGCACGGTTGGTGGATGAGCGAAAGCTATGTATCCACTCACTGTTTAGGTGGGTTCGTCATCTCTTGCAATAGGGCGACATCCAACTAACGACGTACAGCATAACATTTAATTCTCAAGCTTCATGCCGGTCCTGATATTGTTTTGAATGCAAGTGCTGGAATCATTCTTTGAGGGACGCAGAGTGTCCCTGTCTTTACCTGTGGCCGCTGTAGAAATTTTGTCACACGGGCAGGTCATTGCCCTGTCTGTGCGTCCCTTGACTCCGTGGGCTTCCACTATCCCGACACCTACCGTCGGTTGTTCATTTGCGTCTCCACGCCACGCCACACCAGCTGCTATCTTCCCGAGTCCCCCGACACTGGCCTGCTGTTGCACCACTGCATGGATCGCCTGTCAGGTCTCGTTTCCTGTGTCCCGTCCACTTCCATCTGCTGGATGGGTGGATCCCTCCTGATAGCTACAACGTGTCACGGATAATATCAAAATTTACGTGGGACCAACTTCTTCTCCCACTGGTAACTGGGCCACCCTCCTCTGCAGACAACTTTCTCATCATAGTCTGAACAAGTTTGGCGCTGCCCTTCATACATTGCGATCGTTCTACATCGCCAGACGTTCACGTATGAGACGACATGTCGCTAAAGGTCAATCTTAACCTGTCCAACACCGTTCAGGCCAGGAATGATTTGGAAACTTGCCCATTTTTCCGCCCTGTTACTCAGTAACGAGTCGTACGTGTTTAGAGCTGAACTGATTTGCCCAGTAGTCACTTTGAACGGATATTCAAAGACCGTTGTGGATCTGCGACGAATCCCGCAACTTCTGCTGTTACCTCCACCAGTCTGGAGCCGCGCGACCGCTTCGTTGGCAGGTTCGAATCCTGCCTCGGGCATGGATGTGTGTGATGTCCTTAGGTTAGTTAGGTTTAAGTAGTTCTATGTTCTAGGGGACTGATGACCTCAGAAGTTAAGTCCCATAGTGCTCAAAGCCATTTGAACCATTTTGTTACCTCCAGCACGTTCCAATCACTGTGGTTGAAATTAAACCGTCTTTCCGTTGAGGATACGACTTATTCACGGCGTTTTGTGTTTATCATCTTCGCTTAGACCTTGTGAATAACTATCGACAACTGAATCCCGATGGTTTCGTGAAATCTCAGTTTTACCTCATGTCGCGAAAACATCTCTTCTTTGAAAGGCTTTGGTCGCACTTATTGGTAATCAAAAGTAAATTTCAGATTGTCCTTACGGAAAGGTAGGACATCGTTAGGTCGATGTTATGCCCGACATGTTCTAGCAACCCTCCTTCCCACAAAGTTTACTCACCACTAGCCTTGGCGCTCGGCCCGCAGCAGCGGGGACGCAAGAAACGTGTATCCGCGCAGCTCGCCTGCCACAAGTACAATGTCACTTTGCCTTAGCTTGGCGTGAAATACAGTTATTGTCGTGTCAGTATCTTACAGTGTCTGTGCGATACAGATGTCCTTCAGACATGCATGCATATCTGAAGGATATTTGAACTGAACTACACAAACCCTGTAACACACAGACAGAGCAATAACTGCATTTCATGCCCCGCCAACAGCAAACGGACGAGCGAAACATTTTCTCTCCCTCTGCGGGAATCACATATTGTGCGAGCAGTATGGGAAGCAGACACTAGAACATATGGGGGTTTGGATCGGTCCTGGAGGCGTGCTGGGAAATTAAAGTGGTTAAGGCGAACACTTGCGATAAAATACGGGTTCGTGCTCCCGATCGGCACAAGTTTTCATGTTTGTAGTAAACGCTGCAGCTGATGTATAATCGTTCATTTCATGTAGTTCTATCGAAGTCGATTTTTTGATGGTATTCTATGTTGTTCTACCTGATTACTGTCTTTTCGTCATAGACAAATTACATTTCAAATTCAGCATGAGATATACAAGGTGGTCCATTAATCGTGACCAGGTCAAATATCTCACAAAATAAGCGTCAAACGAGAAAACTACAAAGAACGAAACTTGTCTAGCTTGAAGAGGGAAACCAGATGGCGCTATGGTTGGCCCGCTAGATGGCGCTGCCATGGGTCAAATGGATATCAACTGCGTTTTTTTTAAATAGGAAACCCCCATTTTTTATTACACTTTCGTGTAGTATGTTAAGCGATATGAATGTTTAGTTGGACCACTTTTTTACGTTGTGATAGATGGCACTGTAATAGTCACAAACACATGGCTCACAATTTTAGACGAACTGTTGGTAACAGGTAGGTTTTTTAAATTAAAATACAGAACGTAGGTATTTAAACTCCAAACCTACGCCCTTCCTATCAACTACATCCGTCTGATGCC
Source organism: Schistocerca americana (assembly GCF_021461395.2). Lineage (NCBI taxonomy): Eukaryota > Metazoa > Arthropoda > Insecta > Orthoptera > Acrididae > Schistocerca > Schistocerca americana. Next base: position 524,487,724 of record NC_060125.1, on the reverse strand, counting down.
CTCCTTCCTCTCCCACCGCACCCCCCCCCCCCCCTATGTTACCATCCATGATACCAATTCCCACACCTTCTACCCCTCTGCAGGTGTGCCCCAGGGCTCTGTCCTCTCCCCTCTCCTCTACCTCCTGTACACGGCAGATATGCCCCAACCCCCCCCCCCCCCCTCCAGTACACCACTTGCAATAAGCTGATGACACCACATTCCTCGCCCTCGCTCCTACCCTCCAACGGTCCCAACGCCTTCTCCGGAATCACCTTGACCTTTTTGCTGCATGGTGTAACCAGTGGCTCCTGAAAATCAATCCTTCCAACACCCAGGCAATCATCATAGGTCGTACCACTCGCTCCTTCCGGCTCCTGGATTTCTCCCTTACTGTCTGCACCCGTCCTGTCTGCCTCACCCCCACCCTCACCTACCTTGGCCTCACCATTGACTGTCACTTCACCTGGATCCCTCATCTCCACTTCATCCAATCCTCTCTGGCCGGACATGGGGGTTGCACCCCTCTACCATCCTCCACACCTACAAATCCTTAATCCGTCCCATCCTCTGTTATGCCAGTCCTGCCTGGATATCTTCGCCCCCCCCCCCCCCAAATTCTATAAGTCCCTCTAGATCCTTGAGCATCATGTACTTTGCTTCGCCTTCCGTATATGCCTCCCGTCCCCCACGTGGATCCTCTATGATCTCATTCCTTTCACCCATCTGCTCCTATTCCTCGAACATATCCGCATCCTCTACACCTCCCGCCGCCTTGAACCCCCTCACCCCCTGGTTGCTCCTCACCTCTCCCATCCCCGCCCCCTGCCACGTCTTCACTGTTGTGTTCCCCCTACCCTCCATCTCTACACCCTACATCTCCTTTCCCAAAGTGGCTTCCTTCAACTCCCCCTTCCGGATGATGCCCTCTCTCCCTCCATTTATCCCTCCTATCAACTCTGATCCTCACTCCTCCTCCTTTCCTCTGTCCTTTTCCCGGGCTCCCTCTCCCACCCTTCCATCCCCTTTCTTCCCCACCTCCCCTCTCTTTGCCCCCTTCTCTCCCACGAGTCCTCTTACATTTCCCTCCTCTGCCTCCTCTCATTCCCTCTCGCGTCTGCCCTTCTCCCCCTTTATTAGTCCTCTCCCTCCTTGGTTTTCCCCCCCATTTTCGTTTTTTTCCATCCTTGTTCTTCCCCCTCCTCCAGGTCCCCCCCCCCACCCCATCTGCCTTTGGCTCGGGAGTGTCATCTTTGTGCCGCCACTTTCGTGCAGTGTTCTACAGTGAGTGTTCCATGTTGTGTTTTTTGGGAAGTGGTGCGAACGGCCATCATACTGTCGCTGGGTGTGCCTTTTATCTCTTGCGAACAGAAACCAGACTGTCGCCGTGTTTTTTTAATTGTGTGTGTACTATGTTACGTGTCTGATTCCTGTGTCTTTTATTAACGTTGCCAACCCCCATTGCTGACGTCGATGTCTTGTAGAATTTTAGAACATGTTTTTTGCTCGCGTATCATGTCATTTCTGGAAACCCAGAATCTACTATGTAGGAATCAACATGGATTCCGGAAACAGCGATCGTGTGAGACCCAACTCGCTTTATTTGTTCATGAGACCCAGAAAATATTAGATACAGGCTCCCAGGTAGATGCTATTTTTCTTGACTTCCGGAAGGCGTTCGATACAGTTCCGCACTGTCGCCTGATAAACAAAGTAAGAGCCTACGGAATATCAGACCAGCTGTGTGGCTGGATTGAAGAGTTTTTAGGAAACAGAACACAGATGTTGTTGTCAATGGAGAGACGTCTACAGACGTTAAAGTAACCTCTGGCGTGCCACAGGGGAGTGTTATGGGACCATTGCTTTTCACAATATATATAAATGACCTAGTAGATAGTGTCGGAAGTTCCATGCGGCTTTTCGCGGATGATGCTGTAGTATACAGAGAAGTTGCAGCATTAGAAAATTGTAGCGAAATGCAGGAAGATCTGCAGCGGATAGGCACTTGGTGCAGGGAGTGGCAACTGACCCTTAATATAGACAAATGTAATGTATTGCGAATACATAGAAAGAAGGATCCTTTATTGTATGATTATATGATACCGGAACAAACACTGGTAGCAGTTACTTCTGTAAAATATCTGGGAGTATGCGTGCGGAACGGTTTGAAGTGGAATGATCATATAAAATTAATTGTTGGTAAGGCGGGTACCAGGTTGAGATTCATTGGGAGAGTCCTTAGAAAATGTAGTCCATCAACAAAGGAGGTGGCTTACAAAACACTCGTTCGACCTATACTTGAGTATTGCTCATCAGTGTGGGATCCGTACCAGATCGGTCTGACGGAGGAGATAGAGAAGATGCAAAGAGGAGCGGCGCGTTTCGTCACAGGGTTATTTGGTAACCGTGATAGCGTTACGGAGATGTTTAATAAACTCAAGTGGCAGACTCTGTAAGAGAGGCGCTCTGCATCGCGGTGTAGCTTGCTCGCCAGGTTTCGAGAGGGTGCGTTTCTGGATGAGGTATCGAATATATTGCTTCCCCCTACTTATACCTCCCGAGGAGATCACGAATGTAAAATTAGAGAGATTAGAGCGCGCACGGAGGCTTTCAGACAGTCGTTCTTCCCCCGAACCATACGCGACTGGAACAGGAAAGGGAGGTAATGACAGTGGCACGTAAAGTGCCCTCCGCCACACACCGTTGGGTGGCTTGCGGAGTATCAATGTAGATGTAGATGCTTTCTGTTTTAACTTTCCGCATTTTTCCGCAATTTTACACTTGACGTCACCGTTTTATCGCCTGTTTTTCTTGTTTCCTTTCTTCTTCCGTTTTTTACAATAAAAGTCTGTAGGCTGTCGAGCAGCGTACTAAGCTGCTGCCAGACCGCCCCCTTCGGCGGGAATTGAAACTCAATAAAGGAATGAAAACAAAGAAAAACGTAGGTACGTTTGAACATTTTATTTCGGTTGTTACAATGTGGTAATGTACGTTTCTGAGAACGCATGTTGTTACAGCGTGATTACCTGTAAATACTACATTAATGCAATAAATGCTCAAAATGATGGCCGTAAACCTCAATGCATTTGGCAATACGTGTAATGACACACCTCTCAACAGCGAGAAGTTGGCCTTCCGTAAGGTTCGCACATGCATTGACAATGCGCTGACGCATGTTGTCAGGCGTTGTCGGTGGATCACGTTAGCAAATATCCTTCAACTTCCCCCACAGAAAAAAATCCGGGGACGTCAGATCAGGTGAACGTCCGGGCCATGGTATGGTGCATCGATGATCAATCGACCTGTCATGAAATATGCTATTCAATACCGCTTCAACCGCACGCGAGCTATGTGGCGGACATCCATCATGTTGGAAGTACATCGCCATTCTGTCATGCAGTGAAACATCTTGTAGTAACATCGGTAGAACATTACGTAGGAAATCAACATACATTGCACCATTTAGGCTACCATCAATAAAATGAGGGCCAGTTATCTTTCCTCCCATAATGCCGCACCACACATTAAGCCGCCAAAGCCGCTGATGTTCCACTTGTCGGAGCCATCGTGGATTTTACGTTGCCCAGTAGTGCATATTATGCCGGTTTACGTTACCGCTGTTGGTGAATGATGCTTCATCGCTAAATAGAACGCATGCAAAAAATCTGTCATCGTCCCGTAATTTTTCTTGTGCCCAGTGGCAGAACTGTACACGACGTTCAAAGTCGTTGCCATGCAATTTCTGGTGCATAGAAATATTGTACGGGAGCAATCGATGTTGATGTAGCATTATCAACACTGACGTTTTTGAGATTCCCGATTCTCCCGCAATTTTTCTGCTGCTGATGTGCGGATTAGTCGCGACAGCAGCTAAAACACCTACTTGGGCATCATTATTTGTTGCAGGTCGTGTTTGTCGTTTCAGATTTGGCTCAACACTTCCTGTTTACTTAAAGAACGTAACTAAACGGCGAACGGACCAGACACTTGGATGATGTCGTCCAGGATACCGAGGAGTATAGATAGCCCACGCCCGTTGGGCATTTTGATCACAATAGCCATACATCAACACGAAATCGACCTTTTCCGCAATTGGTAAACGGTCCATTTGTTTTTCTTTATTGAATTTCAATTCCCCCCGAAGGGGGGCGGGCTGGCAGCAGCTTAGCATGCCGTTCTTCAGCCTACAGACTTTATGAGAAATATGAAGAGAATAAATAATAAAAACAGGCGATAAAATCGGAGACTTAAAGAGTAACATGGCGAGAAGAAATCGTGGAACTTAAAACAAAGAACAGAGGGACGATGTAGCTAATAAAATACATACGAAGCAGACAGGTAAAACAATAGACAGACAATTAAAAAAAAACATGGCGACAGTCTAGATTCTGTTCGCAAAAGACATAAAATGCACACCTAGCGACAGCATGGTGTCCGTTCGCAACACGAGAAAGACGAACAACACTGAATAGTCACTGGAACACTGAACGAAAAAGTTGGCAAATGCGACACATCACAGCCGAGAGCAGGTGGGGGGAAACTGGACAGAAAAGCGAAGAGGAGAACCGGGATAGGAGCTGATGGAGGAGGAGGACTCATAAGAGGGGTGGGGGGCAGACGCGACAGGGAGTGGGGTAGGCAGAGGAGGGGAATACAAAAGGACTTGGGGGGGGGGGAGAGAAGGGAGGTTGGAAGAGGTTTAGTGGGGAGAAAACGGGACGGAAGGGGGGGGGGGAGAGGGAGCCCAGCGAAAGGACAGAGGAAAGGAGGGGGAGTGAGGATCAGAGTTGATAGGAGAGATAACTGGAGGGAGAGAGGGCATCATCCGGGAGGGGGAGTTGACGGAAGCCACCTTGGGAAAGGAGATGGAGGGTGTAGAGATGGAGGGTAGGGGGGACACAATGGGGAAGACGTGGCAGGGGGCGGGGATGGGAGAGGAGAGGAGCAACCAGGGGGTGAGGGGGTGCACGACGGCGGGAGGTGTAAAGGATGCGGATATGTTCGAGGAATAGGAGCAAATGGGGGAAAGGAATGAGATCATAGAGGATCCGTGTGGGGGATGGGAGGCGTATTCGGAAGGTGAGGCGAAGTGCACGATGCTCAAGGATCTGGAGGGACTTATAGAATTTGGGGGGGGGGGCAGTTATCCAGGCAGGACTGGCATAACAGAGGATGGGACGGATTAAGGATTTATAGGTGTGGAGGATGGTAGAGGGGTGCAACCCCCACGTCTGGCCAGAGAGGAGTTTGAGGAGTCGGAGGCGGTTGTGGGCTTTGGATTGGATGGAGTGGAGATGAGGGATCCAGGTGAGGTGACGGTCAATGGTGAGGCCAAAGTAGGTGAGGGTGGGGGTGAGGTGGACAGGACGTGCGCAAACAGTAAGGGAGAAATCCAGGAGCCGGAAGGAGCGAGTGGTACGACCTACGATGATTGCCTGGGTCTTGGAAGGATTGAGTTTCAGGAGCCACTGGTTACACCATGCAGCAAAAAGGTCAAGGTTAGTCTGGAGAAGGCGTTGGGACCGTTGGAGGGTCGGAGCGAGGGCGAGGAATGCGGTGTCATCAGCATATTGCAAGAGGTATACTGGAGGGGGGGGGTTGGGGCATCCATGTACAGGAGGTAGAGGAGAGGGGAGAGGACAGAGCCCTGGGGCACACCTGCAGAGGGGTAGAAGGTGTGGGAATTGGCATTATGGATGGTAACATAGGAGGGGCGGTGGGAGAGGAAGGAGGCCACCAGATGGATGTAGTTGATAGGAAGGGCGTAGGTTTGGAGTTTAAACAGGAGACCGGGATGCCAGACACGGTCGTAGGCCTTTTCGAGGTGAAGGGAGACAAAAATGGCGGAACGACGGGAGTTAAGCTGGTGGGAGAGGAGATGAGTGAGGCGGAGGAGTTGGTCATCAGCAGAGAAGGAAGGTCGAAAGCCACATTGGGTGTTTGGGAGGAGGTGGTGTTGGCGGAGGTGGTGATGGATGCGCCGGGAAAGGATGGATTCCAAGAGCTTGCTGAACACCGATGTGAGACAGATAAGACGATAGGAAGAGGCATCAGATGGAGGCTTGTTGGGTTTGGAGAACATCAGGATACGGGAGGTTTTCCACAGGTCGAGATAGAAGCCAGTGGCAAGGATGACATTGTAGAGGGTGGCAAAGAGTGAAAGGAAGGAGGGAGGGCAGTGTTTGAGGTGGCGGTAGGTAACACAGTCGTGGCCGGTAGCAGTTAAACGGTCCATTTTTTTTTTTCCTTTATTGTAATTTTCACCACCTGATACAGGCGGGCTGGCAGCAGCATAGTACACTGCTCTTCAGCCTGAAGTGGAACAATAACAAGGCATATAGGTGATACAGACACTACAGTAAAAATGGCGGGTAAAAAAAGTAGATTTAAAAAAAAAACAATAAACACGAAGCTGTTCACGCTGGACTCGAAAAAACAGGAAACACTTGGTGACATGGCGCAGAGAACACGGATGACGGCGAAGGCACACGTGAACAGTTGATGCGTGACAGTGACAGAACACTAAACACAAATCGAGGCACACACATGACACACAGATGGCGACGATCTCCGGCGCGCGAAAGTCCACTGAGCGTGTACGAGTCCGGGGACCTGCCAAGAGAGGAGGAGGAGGAAGGGGAGTGGGAGAGCGAGAGGGGAGAGCAGAGATGCCACGGGCAGGGGAGAAAGGTGGTGAGGGAGGAAGGGGGAGGGGAAGCCCGGGGGAAGAGGGGTGGAGGGAGGGGATGGGGGAAAAGGAAAAAGAAGGGAAGAGAAGAGAAGGGAGGGAGGGTGCTGGAAGGAAAGGACACCGAAAGTGGAGGGTGGGGCAGAATCAAAGTTGATAGGAGGGGTAGATGGAGAGGACGAGGACATCATCACAGTGGGGGAGCTGGCGGAAGCCACCTTGGGAGAGGGTAAGAAGGGTGGAGAGATGGAGACCGGGTGGGACGTGGGAATACAGGCGCGGCAGCGGGCGAGAGTGGGAGAGGATCGGGGACACGAGCGGGTGAGGAGGATCGAGTTTGCAGGAGGTGTACAGGATCTGTATCCTTTCAAGGAAAAGGAGAAGGTGGGGGAAGGGGATGAGATTGTACAGGATACGCGTGGGGGAGGGGAGACGGATGCGATAGGCGAGGCGGAGAGCATGACATTCAAGGATTTGGAGGGATTTATAAAAGGTAGGGGGGGCGGAGATCCAAGCCGGATGGGCATAACAAAGGATAGGGCGGATGAGGGACTTATAGGTGTGGAGGATGGTGGAGGGGTCCAGACCCCACGTATGGCCAGAGAGGAGCTTGAGGAGACTGAGGCAGGAGCGTGCCTAGGCTTGGATTGTCCGGAGGTGGGGAGTCCAGGAGAGGCGACGGTCGAGGGTGACGCCAAGGTACTTAAGGGTGGGAGTGAGGGCGATAGGACGGCCATAGATGGTGAGATAGAAATCAAGAAGGCGGAAGGAAGGGGTGGTTTTGCCTACAATGATCGCCTGGGTTTTGGAGTGATTGACCTTGAGCAACCACTGGTTGCACCAAGCGGTGAACCGGTCAAGATGGGATTGGAGAAGGTGTTGGGAGCGCTGTAGGGTGGGGGCAAGGGCAAGGAAGGCGGTGTCATCGGCAAACTGGAGAAGGTGGATGGGGGCTGACGGCAGCGGCATGTCCGCCGTGTACAAAAGGTTCAGAAGGGGGAAGAGGACGGAGCCTTGGGGCACACCGGCAGAGGGGAAAAAGGTGTAGGAATCTGTGTTATGGATGGTGACATAGGAAGGACGGCGGGAGAGAAAGGAGCCGATCAGACGGACGTAGTTAATGGGAAGGGCGAAGGTTTGGAGCTTGAAGAGGAGACCGGAATGCCATACGCGGTCATATGCACGTTCGAGGTCCAGGGAGAGGAAGATTGCGGAGCGACGGGAATTAAGCTGTTCGGAAAGGAGATGAGTAAGGTGAAGGAGAAGATCGTCGGAAGAGAAGGACGGCCGAAAGCCACACTGGGTAACGGGAATCAGGCGGTGCTGGCGGAGATGTTGGTGGATGCGACAGGTGAGAATAGATTCCAGGACCTTGCTGAAGACCGAGGTAACGCTGATGGGACGGTAGGAGGAGCGGCGGACGGCGGTTTGCCAGGTTTAAGGAACATGAGGATACGGGAGGTTTACCACAGGTCGGGGTAGTAACCGGTGGACAGGACTACATTGTAGAGCCTGGCCAGGGTGGAGAGGAAAGAGAAAGGGGCTTCACGAAGGTGACGGTAGGTGACACGATCGTGACCAGGAGCGGTGTTGCGTTTTGTGCGGAGTGTAGCAATGAGATCCTGTGTAGTGATAGGGGCATTGAGTTCCGTGTGTGCAATGTTGTCCAAGTACTGCAAACCAGGAGCGAGGGGAGGGACGGAGGTGTCAGTTCGATCGCGGACATCCGGGAAGAGGGAGTAATCGAACTGGGGATCGTCGGGGATGGAAAATATATTGGAGAGGCAGGAGACAAAGTGATTTGCCTTACTAAGGGTGTCAGGGAAAGGGTGATCATCATGGAGAAGAAGATAATAGGGGGAGGGTTTAGTTCGGTAAGGCGACGGAAGGCCGACCAGAACTTGGACTAGTTGATCGGTAGGGTAGCATTTAAACGGGTGCATGTCTGTCGCCAGTCCCGGCGTTTCTTAGCCGCGAGCAAATTACGAATGTGTCGCTGGAGTTGCCGGTGGCGTCGTAGTGTGTCCGGGTCACGCGTGCGGAGGAAGGCACGGTAGAGACGACGGGATTCACGGAGGAGGAGAATGGCCTGTGGGGGTAAGGTAGGACGCTGGGGGTGGATGGCGACAGTAGGGACGTGGGCCTCCACGGCCTCAGACAAGGTCTGCTGGAGAAAGGAGGCAGCATGGGTGACATCGTCAGGGTGGTGGTAGGTGAAGGGGTGGCTATCGACCTGGGTGGAAAGGGTATCCCGGTAGGGATTCCAGTCGGCACGGGAATAGTCGTGGACATACTTAGGGGGAGGTTCAGTACGAGGGTCGGGGCGAGGGCGACGATCGTCTGAAACGGTGAGGAGGACAGGGAGATGGTCGCTACCAATAGGCTCCAGGACATCCACCACGGTCCATTTTAACACGGGTAATGTATCACGAAGCAAATACCGTCCGCACTGGTGGAATGTTACGTGATACCACGTACTTATACGTTTGTGACAATTACAGCGTCATCTATCACTAAGCGAAAAAAGTGGTCCATCTAAAACATTCATATTTCTTTACGTACTACACAAATATGTAATAAAAATGGGGGTTCCTATTTAGAAAAACGCAGTTGATATCATTTTGACCTATGGCAGCGCCATCTAGCGGGCCAAGCATAGCGCCATCTGGTTCCCCCCTCAAGCTAGACGAGTTTCGTTCTTTGTAGGTTTTTCTGTTGATGCTTAATTCGTGAGATACATGGCCCGGTCACTATCTATGGACCACCCTATATATATGCAGTACAAGACTGCCAGTTACTTTTAACGAGCATTTATAATGGTTAGAATGAGTTGATGTCTAGCTACTCATTGTGGAATTCTCGTGTTGAACTTTAAATTCGTTTATCTGGAACTCGATTCGACGATTCGAGGGTTGGATTCCCTCTCTTCTTCATCGAAGAGTTTCACTGCCTGGGCTACTCTCAGGGTGCGCCTTCGACGTGGAAGATCCCTGCCGTGTCGTCTGCTTGCCGCCGCCGCCGCCGCTTGGTCGCCGTCTTCCGGTCCTCGCCGCCGCCGCCGCCGCCGCCGCCGTCGTCGCCGCCTGCCGGGGCTCGCCGCCCCCGCCTGGTCGCCGCCTGCCGGTGCTCGCCGCCGCCGCCGCCGCCGCCTGCTGATCGCCGCCGACGCCGCCGCCGCCGCCGCCGCCGCCGCCGCCGCCATCCGGTGCTGCCTGGTCGCCGCCATCGCCGCCGTCCTGACCCTGGTCTACGGCCGTCTTCGTCTTCATCCGTCTTCGTCTTTGTCTGTCCCCAGTTTCTGTCCTCTCCTCTTCATTCTGTTCGTTCTTGTTTCTCTCTCCCGTCATGTCCGTCCCCACCACCGCTGTCACTACTACCACCACCACCGCCATTGTCTATACCTCCCCTTCCGCCGCCTCCACCACTATAACTTGGTGTGCCCAGTCCCACCCCCCTCCTTCCATTCCACCTCTCCTCACCCTCCCTTCACCCTCTATCTTTGTCGCCCCCTCTCCTGCTTCTTCCTCCCGCTCCTCTCGTTCTGATCCCTTCCCCCCACTCCCCCAGCCTGTCACTGCAGCTCTGGCTCGGGTGGTGGCCCATCGGGCCACTGCCCACGCCCAGCTCTCCCCGTCACCTTCGCCATCACCACCGCCACTGCCACCGTCATCGTCATCGTCGCCGTCGCCTTCGCCTTCACCGTCACCGTCACCATCTCCGGCGCCGACTCCGGCCCCGGGACCTGCCCCTCCCCGCCACATTCCCGTTGTTCCCATCCCCCACACCTCCTCCACCGCCGTCAAGCGCCCCGGTGGCACTCCTGCTTCCTCTGCTTCCAAAAAGGCTGCGCCTCGTCCTCCTTCCCCTACCCATGATGCCATGGAAGTCTCCCCGCCTGTCCCTGCCCCCTCATCCTCCTCCTCTCCCCCTTCCTCCTACCGCTACCTCCTCTCCCGTCCTGATCCCTCTCTCCTTGAAGCCCGGAACCTCACCCTTTTCCTTCGCCAGCATTGTCCTGGTGCCCCCATCTCCCTCCTCACTCCTCGCCGAGATTCGGTCCTCATCTCCTCCCCCAGCCCAACCCTCCACACCTACCTCCTTTCCCGCATCCCTGTCACCCGCTTTGGCCCTCATGCCTCTCTCACCCCAGCTCCTTCACCACCTCCCTCCCACCAACCCCAACCTCCGCGTCGCCCGCCAACTCTCACCGCCGTGATCACTCGGCTTAGTCCAGTGATCACGGAGGAGGAGGTGTTGGCGGAGCTCAAGGCGCATCCCCATTTGGAGGTGCGTGCGGTTCGCCGCATACATAACGCTGCCGGCCCCACCCGCCTTATGCGGGTTTTTTCTGAGCACGCCCCCTCCATTGACCGTCTCCTGAAGGAGGGTGCCCTCCTTTTTAACCAGCGGTACAAGGTCGACCCCTCCCGTTCCCCTCCTCAATCCCTGCGCTGCCAGAGGTGTCTGCGCTATAACGCGCACCCCACAGCTGAGTGCCGCGAGGCCCCCACCTGCCCGCATTGTCGGCAAGCGCACTTCCTCAGGCAATGCCCTAACCTCCAATCCCCTCCTTCCTGCAATACCTGCAATCTCCCCCATCCCACCTACTCCCAAAAGTGTAAAGCCCGACCCCCTCCAACCACTCCTGAACTCACTGTCCCTGTCCGTCCCCTGGACGCCCCCACCCCTCCTGGCAATTCCCTTCGTCCCCCCCCCCCCCCCCCCCGCTGAGGACATCATCAGGTTCCTTACCATCGTCCTCCAGAATGTTCATCCCTTTCAGCGCCCACACACCCTCCAACAGATCTCCCTCGCCGCCCGTTCCATATTCCAACTCAAGATGTACGCCACCTACTCCAACAACCAGGCCCATTTCACCTTCTCCCACCTCGACACCCTCGTCTAAATCCCTATCATGGCGCGACAGCAACGTATCCTTTTCAACAACATCCGCTCCCTACCCGCCAACAGGAACCTCTTCCTGCACACCCTTGCCACCCACCGCGTGGATGCCTTCCTCCTTAATGAAACCTTCCTCCAACCCCACCACACCATTCACACTTCGCCCTACCTCCTCCACCGCTCCGATAATCCCCTCCCAATTGCGCGTGGCGGAGTTGCCATTGGTCACCACCGCCAGATCCCCGTTCGGCTCCAACCTCTCCTTCCCGACCCCACCGAACCCCTGATCCTTAGTCTCTTCTTCCCCGGCCTTACCGTTACCTGCGCCACCATCTATGTCCGCCCCAACGCTCCTATTCCCTTCGACTTCCTCTCCCACGTCGATCGTACCTTTTCCTCCTACGTGATCGCCGCCGACCTCAACATCCATAGTCGTTCCGCTGCCCAGTTACGGCGATGGCATCGGTTCCTCTCCACCCTTCAAGGTGACCTCGTCCCCATCCCCCGGCATACCCGTCCTGAATCCAACTCCACTCCTGATGTTATCCTCTCCTCCCCCAATCTCCTTGGCCGCATAACGGTGGTTGTCCTGGAGCCTATTGGTAGCGACCATCTCCCTGTCCTCCTCACCGTTTCAGACGGTCGTCGCCCTCGCCCCGACCCTCGTACTGCCCTCCCCCTAAGTATGTCCACGACTATTCCCGTGCCGACTGGAATCCCTACCGGGATACCCTTTCCACCCAGGTCGATAGCCACCCTCTCACCTACCACCACCCTGACGATGTCACCCATGGCGCCTCCTTTCTCTAGCAGACCTTGCCTGAGGCCGTGGAGGCCACGTTCCTACTGTCGCCATCCACCCCCACCGTCCTACCTTACCCCCACAGGCCATTCTCCTCCTCCGTGAATCCCGTCGTCTCTACCGTGCCTTCCTCCGCACGCGTGACCCGGACACACTACGACGCCACCGGCAACTCCACCGACACGTTCGTAATTTGCTCGCGGCTAAGAAACGCCGGGACTGGCGACAGACATACACCCGTTTAAATGCAACCTTACCAATCAACTCGTCCAAGTTCTGGACGGCCTTCCGTCGCCTTACCGGAACTAAACCCTCCCCCTACTATCCTCTTCTCCACGATGATCACCCCTTCCCTGACACCCTTAGTAAGGCCAATCACTTTGCCTCCTACCTCTCCGATGTCTTCTCCATCCCCGACGATCCCCAGTTCGATTACTCCCTCTTCCCGGATATCCGCGATCGAACTGACACCTCTGTCCCTCCCCTCGCTCCTGGTTTCCAGTACTTGGACAACATTGCACACACGGAACTCAATGCCCCTATCACTACACAGGATCTCATTGTTACACTCCGCACCAAACGCAACACCGCTCCTGGTCACGATCGTGTCACCTACCGTCACCTTCGTGAAGCTCCTGTCTCTTTCCTCTCCACCCTGGCCAGGCTCTACAATGTAGTCGTGTCCACCGGTTACTACCCCGACCTGTGGAAAACCTCCTGTATCCTCATGTTCCTTAAACCTGGCAAACCGCCGTCCGCCGTCTCCTCCTACCGTCCCATCAGCCTTATCTCGGTCTTCAGCAAGGTCCTGGAATCTATCCTCACCCGCCGCATCCACCAGCATCTCCGCCAGCACCGCCTCCTTCCCGTCACCCAGTGTGGCTTTCGGCCATCCTTCTCTTCCGACGATCTTCTCCTTCACCTTACTCATCTCCTTTCCGAACAACTTAATTCCCGTCGCTCCGCAATCTTCCTCTCCCTTGACCTCGAACGCGCTTATGACCGCGTCTGGCATTCCGGTCTCCTCTTCAAGCTCCAAACCTTCGCCCTTCCCATTAACTACGTCCGTCTGATCGGTTCCTTTCTCTCCCGCCGTCCTTCCTATGTCACCATCCATAACACAGATTCCTACACCTTTTTCCCCTCCGCCGGTGTGCCCCAAGGCTCCGTCCTCTCCCCCCTTCTGAACCTTTTGTACACGGCGGACATGTCGCCGCCGTCGCCCCCCCCGTCCACCTCCTCCAGTTTGCCGATGACACCGCCTTCCTCGCCCTTGCCCCAACCCTGCAACGCTCCCAACGCCTTCTCCAATCCCATCTTGACCGATTCACCGCTTGGTGTAACCAGTGGTTGCTCAAGGTCAATCCTTCGAAAACCCAGGCGATCATTGTAGGCAAAACCACCCCTTCCTTCCGCCTCCTTGATTTCTATCTCACCGTCTATGGCCGTCCCATCGCCCTCACTCCCACCCTTAGGTACCTTGGCGTCACCCTCGACCGTAACCTTTCCTGGACTCCCCATCTCCATACAATCCAAGCCAAGGCACGTTCCCGACTCCGTCTCCTCAAGCTCCTTTCCGGCCGTACGTGGGGTCTGGACCCTTACACAATCCTCCACACCTATAAATCCCTCATCCGCCCTATCCTTTGTTATGCCCATCCAGCCTGGATCTCCGCCCCCCCTACCTTTTATAAATCCCTCCAAATCCTTGAACGCCATGCTCTCCGCCTCGCCTATCGCATCCGTCTCCCCTCCCCCACGCGGATCCTGTATGATCTCATCCCCTTCCCCCACCTCCTCCTTTTCCTTGAAAGAATACGGATCCTGTACACCTCCCGTAAACTCGATCCTCCTCACCCGCTCGTCTCCCCAATCCTCTCCCATCCCCGCCCGCTGCCGCACCTGTATTCCCACGTCCCGCCCGGTCTCCATCTCTCCACACTCCTTACTCTCTCCCAAGGTGGCTTCCGCCAGCTCCCCCTCCCTGATGATGTCCTCCTCCCCTCCATCTACCCCTCCTATCAACTTTGACCCTGCCCCACCACCCACTTCCGGTGCCCTTTCCTTTAGGCCCCCTCCCTCCCTCCCTTCTCTTCCCTTCCCTCCCCTTCTCTTTCCTTTTCCCCCGTCCCCTCCCTCCACCACTCTTCCCCCCCGGGCTTCCCCTCCCCCTTCCTCCCTCCCCCCTTTCTCCCCAGCCTGTGGCATCTCCGCTCTCTCCTCTCCCTCTCCCACTCCCCTTCCTCCTCCTCCTCTCTTGGCAGGTCCCCGGACTCGCACACGCATGGTGAACATTCGCGCGCCGGAGATCATCGCCGTCAGTGTCTAGTGTGTGTGCTTCGTTTTGTGTTTCGTGCAGTTACAACTCCACTGTTCACATGTGCCGTCGCAGCTCTCCGTGTTTTGTGCGCCGTGTCAACAAGTGTTAGTGTTTTTTTCGTCCAATGTGAACGGCTTCTTGTTTTTTTGTTTTTTTGTAACTACTTTCTTTGCCCGCCATTTTTTGTATTTTCTGTGTCACCTATCTCATATTATTGTACCCCATACGGCTGAAGAGCGGCGTATTAAGCTGCTGCCAGCCCGCCTTGTATGAGGCGCTGAAAATTACAATAAAGGAAAAAAAAAAAAAACCCTCGATTCGACAGCTACGTCACTGGAGCAGATACTCGCTATAGAGTCAAGGCCGAGTAAGATGATGGTAGTGCGAAACGTTTAGTAATGGCGTTTATTATGGCTGCCAAAAGCACCACGTCCTAGCGGTTCTCTTTGGAGGTGTTAAGAATAAGGACAAAAACGAGCAAGAGGGATGCAAAGAATAGTTTTACATCTCTAGAGAGCTTATCTGTCTTGCTACACAGGTTTAGATACCAAAAGAAATCAATGTGTCGAGCAGATTCGACGTGTTACTTGTCGAGAGGATATACGCTTGACACACAACCACGGCGCCGTTCTTCGATGTGTGAGCGCTTTGGATAACATTATACGTGTTAATGCGCTACAGCTCTATCACACTAGGCTAATGTCAATATGAATTCGTTATAATACCCGCGATTACCTTCGTCTTTGATCCAGTCTAGAATTATTTATCAAATGCATAATACGTTCCCTATTTTCGTGGGATTTATTAGTCAGCGGGGAACAATTAGCACATTAGATTAATAGCTGTGGGGTACAGTTATAACGAGAAAATATGATGGAAGGCTATTATTATTGTGGGGCTGGTAAACTAATACAGTGTTTACGTATACATGCGTCCGAGCAAATTACTCTTCCAGTGTGGAGAGCTGGGAGAAATTTCGTCATTTTATCGTTATTTAGGCAAGTGCTCTGTAAGCAGAGAAACAGTTTCAGTCATCTGTCTGTAACCTACGTTTCATAATTCATATGGCAACTGTAAACAGTCGATGTAGATGTGGATGCTAAGAGGAAAATTACTGCTTCTAATATCTCTAGTGTGGTCTCTGAAAAAACAAATGACTCTAAAAACCTATATTCCTAATGTAGAAGTGTGAACACCATCCAATATCGCAAGCAACACTGACAGCAAAGTAGTGTCTCTAGTCTACCAAGGCTTGTTATGTGATCATGGAGTGACATTTTGTATCAGTAGGCATAAAGCTGTTTTTAAGATATTGGCTATAGTAAAAAATCCATGTGGTCTTTTTTTCAGTATAAATGTTGGCTGTGGTGGTCAGTACTGTGTTGGGTCAACATTTTATTCTCTGACTGGATGGTGAAGCACCAGCAACAAGCGCATATACATTTACATATAGGCTACTTGTTTACTATGTGTAGCAATGGGCACTTTGTGTGCTTCCACACAGGAAATATCATGACACCTCCATTTAATAGTAATTCAATTTGCTGTTCAACACACAGACTGAGCCAAGCGAAAGAGTTTTGTCTATATACCTTCATACTCCCCCCCCCCCCCCCCCCCATGAACCATGGACCTTGCCGTTGGTGGGGAGGCTTGCGTGCCTCAGCGATACAGATAGCCGTACCGTAGGTGCAACCACAACGGAGGGGTATCTGTTGAGAGGCCAGACAAACGTGTGGTTCCTGAAGAGGGGCAGCAGCCTTTTCAGTAGTTGCAGGGGCAACAGTCTGGATGATTGACTGATCTGGCCTTGTAACAATAACCAAAACGGCCTTGCTGTGCTGGTACTGCGAACGGCTGAAAGCAAGGGGAAACTACAGCCGTAATTTTTGCCGAGGGCATGCAGCTTTACTGTATGATTACATGATGATGGCGTCCTCTTGGGTAAAATATTCTGGAGGTAAAATAGTCCCCCATTCGGATCTCCGGGCGGGGACTACTCAAGAGGATGTCGTTATCAGGAGAAAGAAAACTGGCGTTCTACGGATCGGAGCGTGGAATGTCAGATCCCTTAATCGGGCAGGTAGGTTAGAAAATTTAAAAAGGGAAATGGATAGGTTGAAGTTAGATATAGTGGGAATTAGTGAAGTTCGGTGGCAGGAGGAACAAGACTTCTGGTCAGGTGACTACAGGGTTATAAACACAAAATCAAATAGGGGTAATGCAGGAGTAGGTTTAATAATGAATAGGAAAATAGGAATGCAGGTAAGCTACTACAAACAGCATAGTGATCGCATTATTGTGGCCAAGATAGATACGAAGCCCACGCCTACTACAGTAGTACAAGTTTATATGCCAACTAGCTCTGCAGATGACGAAGAAATTGAAGAAATGTATGATGAAATAAAAGAAATTATTCAGATTGTGAAGGGAGACGAAAATTTAATAGTCATGGGTGACTGGAATTCGAGTGTAGGAAAAGGAAGAGAAGGAAACATAGTAGGTGAATATGGATTCGGGGACAGAAATGAAAGAGGAAGCCGCCTGGTCGAATTTTGCACAGAGCACAACATAATCATAACTAACACTTGGTTTAAGAATCATGAAAGAAGGTTGTATACATGGAAGAACCCTGGAGATACTAAAAGGTATCAGATAGATTATATAATGGTAAGACAGAGATTTAGGAACCAGGTTTTAAATTGTAAGACATTTCCAGGGGCAGATGTGGACTCTGACCACAATCTATTGGTTATGACCTGTAGATTAAAACTGAAGAAACTGCAAAAAGGTGGGAATTTAAGGAGATGGGACCTGGATAAACTAAAAGAACCAGAGGTTGTACAGAGATTCAGGGAGAGCATAAGGGAGCAATTGACAGGAATGGGGGAAATAAATACAGTAGAAGAAGAATGGGTAGCTTTGAGGGCTGAAGTAGTGAAGGCAGCAGAGGATCAAGTAGGTAAAAAGACTAGGGCTAGTAGAAATCCTTGGGTAACAGAAGAAATATTGAATTTAATTGATGAAAGGAGAAAATATAAAAATGCAGTAAGTGAAACAGGCAAAAAGGAATACAAACGTCTGAAAAATGAGATCGACAGGAAGTGCAAAATGGCTAAGCAGGGATGGCTAGAGGACAAATGTAAGGATGTAGAGGCCTATCTCACTAGGGGTAAGATAGATACCGCCTACAGGAAAATTAAAGAGACCTTTGGAGATAAGAGAACGACTTGTATTAATATCAAGAGCTCAGATGGAAACCCAGTTCTAAGCAAAGAAGGGAAAGCAGAAAGGTGGAAGGAGTATATAGAGGGTCTATACAAGGGCGATGTACTTGAGGACAATATTATGGAAATGGAAGAGGATGTAGATGAAGATGAAATGGGAGATATGATACTGCGTGAAGAGTTTGACAGAGCACTGAAAGACCTGAGTCGAAACAAGGCCCCCGGAGTAGACAATATTTCATTGGAACTACTGACGGCCGTGGGAGAGCCAGTCCTGACAAAACTCTACCATCTGGTGAGCAAGATGTATGAAACAGGCGAAATACCCTCAGACTTCAAGAAGAATATAATAATTCCAATCCCAAAGAAAGCAGGTGTTGACAGATGTGAAAATTACCGAACTATCAGCTTAATAAGTCACAGCTGCAAAATACTAACACGAATTCTTTACAGACGAATGGAAAAACTAGTAGAAGCCAACCTCGGGGAAGATCAGTTTGGATTCCGTAGAAACACTGGAACACGTGAGGCAATACTGACCTTACGACTTATCTTAGAAGAAAGAGTAAGAAAAGGCAAACCTACGTTTCTAGCATTTGTAGACTTAGAGAAAGCTTTTGACAATGTTGACTGGAATACTCTCTTTCAAATTCTAAAGGTGGCAGGGGTAAAATACAGGGAGCGAAAGGCTATTTACAATTTGTACAGAAACCAGATGGCAGTTATAAGAGTCGAGGGACATGAAAGGGAAGCAGTGGTTGGGAAGGGAGTAAGACAGGGTTGTAGCCTCTCCCCGATGTTGTTCAATCTGTATATTGAGCAAGCAGTAAAGGAAACAAAAGAAAAATTCGGAGTAGGTATTAAAATTCATGGAGAAGAAATAAAAACTTTGAGGTTCGCCGATGACATTGTAATTCTGTCAGAGACAGCAAAGGACTTGGAAGAGCAGTTGAATGGAATGGACAGTGTCTTCAAAGGAGGATATAAGATGAACATCAACAAAAGCAAAACAAGGATAATGGAATGTAGTCTAATCAAGTCGGGTGATGCTGAGGGAATTAGATTAGGAAATGAGGCACTTAAAGTAGTAAAGGAGTTTTGCTATTTGGGGAGCAAAATAACTGATGATGGTCGAAGTAGAGAGGATATAAAATGTAGGCTGGCAGTGGCAAGGAAAGCGTTTCTGAAGAAGAGAAATTTGTTAACATCGAGTATAGATTTAAGTGTCAGGAAGTCATTTCTGAAATTATTCGTATGGAGTGTAGCCATGTATGGAAGTGAAACATGGACGATAAATAGTTTTGACAAGAAGAGAATAGAAGCTTTCGAAATGTGGTGCTACAGAAGAATGCTGAAGATTAGATGGGTAGATCACATAACTAATGAGGAAGTATTGAATAGGATTGGGGAGAAGAGAAGTTTGTGGCACAACTTGACCAGAAGAAGGGATCGGTTGGTAGGACATGTTCTGAGGCATCAAGGGATCACCAATTTAGTATTGGAGGGCAGTGTGGAGGGTAAAAATCGTAGAGGGAGACCAAGAGATGAATACACTAAGCAGATTCAGAAGGATGTAGGTTGCAGTAGGTACTGGGAGATGAAAAAGCTTGCACAGGATAGAGTAGCATGGAGAGCTGCATCAAACCAGTCTCAGGACTGAAGACCACAACAACAACACAACCTTCATACTCAGCGGTGCAGGCCTACCATTGCTGGTGGTAGCCAGGTACTGAGTAGCAAATTTCCCGGAAATCGGCTGTGCACTGAAATCGCGATTTGCACTCGTTAGACAACACATATGTGTGCGTGTCGAGTTGAAATTTTGGAAATTTGTGATGAGTTCCTATAGGACCAAACTGCTGAGGTCATCGGTCTCTAAGCATACACACTATTTAATCTAAGTTACGCTAAAGACAACACAGACACCCTCATGCCCGAGGGAGGACTCGAACCTTCGACGGGGGGAGCGGCGCTGACAGTGACACGCCTCAGATGGCGCGGCTGTCGAGATGTGGTGGGCATGTGGGGTGATCCGGTAGGGGGAGCAGAGCCTCGCATCGCGCGCTCAGTTCAGAGCTGGCCGGCTATGTCGCCTCCGGCTGCTGCTATACAGTCTAAGTATTGGCTTACAGGTACGCAATAATATGTGGAGCTGGCACACATATGCACGTAGGACGCACATTACTCCAGTGTTCTGGGTAAAGAAACAATGTGGATAGCTCAGCTGGCAGTTTTCATGGGGGAGACACAGGCATTTGTTGTGGATGTCACGTGACAGGGCGAATCGCGTTGGAGGTAGAAGGTACTTTTCTTTATTTGCTGTATGTATCGCTAACTGCATGATGTAAAAGACGTGTGGCGGTCAGGCTTTGCAGTGTTTACAGACGTGGAGATTGACTAAAACTTGTCTTTCTTTGTAGTCTATTCAGTGTCCCCCTACTTCGCCCAGATAGTTCTATCAACGTTTTTGTTAAGCTTATATTTTGGCCTATTCCATCACTTTTTACGGCTGATCCGCACTTGACAAGGATTGCATGTGGACATGCTAATGTCACCGTTTTCGCTGTACCCACAGTGGAGTAGTTCAATGTCTTCTTCATATGCGCAGGGTAAATAGTGTAGTTGTAAATCGAAGTTTAACGCACAAAATGGAGAAACCACACGCTCCAAAGTATGATACCGGCAGTGTCTTGTTTCTTTGTTAAATAATTAAAACTATAGATTAGTAGATAATAGTCAACGTTGAATACACTGTTTCTTTCGATTAGGACTTGCGATCCAAATTGACCAGTAGGTGAAATGACTTGACATACTGGGGCTTGCAAAAGTACTCAGTCAACACAATGAAACTTTCATTCTACAGCGGAGTGTGCACTGATATGAAACTTCCTGGAAGACTAAAACTGTGTGCCAAATCGAGACTCGGGCTCGAGACCTTTGTCTTTCGCGGGCAAGTGCTCTACTAACTGAGCTATCCAAGCAGGACTCCCAACCCAGCCTCACAGATGTAATTCCGCCGGTATCTTGTCTCCTACCCCCCAAAGATCACAGAAGAGCTCCTGTGAACCATGCCTAACTAGCGCTCCTTTAAGCAAGGATATTGTGGGGAGCACTTGCCAGCGGAAGGCAAAGGTCCTGACTTCGAGTCTCGGTCCGGCACACAGTTTTAATCTGCCATGAAGTTTCTTAAGTTAGTCAACATTTTTGCAATCACCAACTCGGCAGAACTGCTTGTGGTTAGGGGCAGCGTGAGACCTGCAGAAATACGAAACCAGTAGAATTTTTAATGTAGATGCGCACAGAAGACAATGCAAGGCGTGTCTCCTCTAATTACACAGGACCGTCCCAGAATGGAGAGCAGAGTGCTTAAGATGTGCGGAGCCGTACAGCTGGCGGCTGGGAGCAAAAACGCACGATTGTAGGCAGGTAAATGAATGACTGCGCTTGTTACACTGATTCCTCCTCGTTGACAATTCCGAAATAACGTTGCTCGACGGTACTCTGGTGGTAACTAGTCAATAATTTAGCAACAGCTTAATTGTGGCGTACATGCGGGTGCAAGATGCCACCGCAAATACGTAACGCCAGCTTAAAGCGGTGTTATGCCAGTATATATCTCAATTACGCCAAATGTGTGTAATCTAATAGGGTTGAAAAATACAAGAAAAGTAGGCACATATATAACGGTCAGTTTACGACCGACTATTACAGTAATAACTATTCATTTTCGTGCTATATTCTGCCTGATTTCTTGGCAGTCCAAATAACCTCGATGTATAACGCTGATACTGTGGTTCAGTCAGTGGTAGGTCGTGCAAAACCCCCGTGTCCAGATCCAGCAGTTGCGCCGGCGTCGGGTCGGAGGACCTCTGGGCTGCAGGCGATCGGTGCTGTGTCTGTGTTACGGCGTAGACGAATGACAACCGGGCTGACATGCCAAGGAGACATCCCGTCGAGGAGGTCCGCTGCTGGTGCTTAGGTAGCAGTATGTCGCGGAATAATAACGAACAGGATCCAAGTATAGACACATTAAGTAAGAGAATGTCAAACTGTTATTAATTTACCGTACAGCCCTGTGAACCACGCATGCAGATTGGTCGATTTTGCTAAAAATAGCCATTTTGTTATAACAAAAGGAATTGAAAAGTACTTACAGGTAGTCTAGTTATTCGCAGATGATCGCTGCTGCTGTTAGTGGCGCATCTTACGTAAAGATGGTAATTGATGACGCACTCACAATCCCATCACAAATAATAAATTTGCTCCAAGGGAGGAGGGTGGAGCCTGCTCTCCAGCTGTCGGAATGACGCCGCTGACAGCAGGTAGAGGGGGGGGGGGGGGAGGGATGATACTGCACGGGTGCCCGGTGTTGGCATCGGCGATTCCGAGATAGCTTATGCCATCAGTTTCGTGAATGCTGTGCTGAAGTCATCGAAATTCTTGCTCGTACCGGCAGTGATAGTCTGCTTATATCAAACTTAACATTCTCTTGTCAATGCTCGAGTAATACCTCTCGGCCTTATTTAACTGTCGTGACGCGCATGCCGGTCTTCTGGCACTACTTCCAATTGATGGTAACTATTTTACAGGTCTATTGTGGAAAAGTACTTGCACTGACCCACGTTATTCAGGGTATTAGTAAAATTTGGGATTGGCTATGCATCCGCAATTATTCTAGCATTCATGTAGCAATAATCACAACAGAATCTATACT
This sequence comes from Schistocerca americana, assembly GCF_021461395.2. Lineage (NCBI taxonomy): Eukaryota > Metazoa > Arthropoda > Insecta > Orthoptera > Acrididae > Schistocerca > Schistocerca americana. The sequence goes on along the minus strand of NC_060125.1, from coordinate 524,465,092 downwards.
TATTTGTGCCATCCGACGACTTTTTGTGTATGGTAATCACCGGTGCTCCGAACTAGTAGTTTCTTGTGTTATACCATCATTCAGTTGTTGCTTAATAAACTCTTCCATTACTAGCTGTAAGTGATGCGGTACTGTATACAGTTTCCGGTCGTAATCCTGTGCTGTGTTGGAAATGTTGTCGGCAATTCGGCCATTAGGGCTGAATAACTCCTCAAGCCCTACTAATAGCCACTCCAAAGCTACTCTCTCTTTTCTTTCCAGATGCTGAACATTTACGTGTAACGCATCTGTACTGACGGTTTGCTTATGGCTTCGGTCCACACTTACCATTTCTCGATCGTCTTCCTTCTGAACGTCAAAATAAGAAACTAACAGTCGTTTTGCCAAACTCACATCATCGGTCCCTAAATAATCCGCGCTGTCAGGTACCACCTTTTTCACCATCAACACGCAAAACACTCATATCGATACAACATCGTGATGCATTTTCCGTTTTTTCACTAACCGAAGGACACACACATCCATGCCCGAAGCAGGATTCGAACCTGCGACCGTAGCAGCATCACGGTTCCGGACTGAAGCGCCTAGAACCGCTCGGTCATAGCAGCCGGCGCCAATGACGCCAAACACTCATTTCCATTTCCACTGTCGTCTTATGGGGCTATGACATATAAAATATTGGTCGGTAGTTCCGCACCTACGCTCACCCAAGGTGCTTTCCCTGTATCCTGCGGCACCTTTTCACGCGAATTCAGTCTTAATGATTTCGTACACAGCTAAATTGATCCAGCCTTCATGACATGAGTACCTTCCGACAGTTTGTCATTGGAAACAGACTTCCCAGTCTCACGAATGTCACAGTAACTTCCATGGTACGCTGCCATAGATCAATTTTCATTAGGTTTATTTAAAAACTTCAACCACGGGTTGTGCAGTACCCTTCACCTACATGGGGCACAACTCTCTTACTTTCTTGGAACAATAGCACAGAGACTGAAACATCCTCTTACTCGAGAGGTCCAGACTTGGTACAGACACGTGAGCCCCTGTGTCTAACAGTAACTTAAGATTCTTTCTGCCTGTTACGCCAACTAAGCAACACTCCGCCTCTGACGTCTTTATAGCAACGAAACTTTTCGCGAACGCTATTTTGCGGTTTTGGAATCCCATTAGCGTTTAATGACGGTTTACCTCGCCCTTGCTCATTTCGCTTTCCACTTTTACAGTCATTTTTTCGGCGCCCACCCATCCACAGTTGTGACATTGTTCTTGGGGACATTGATTCTGAACGTGGACCATGTGTCCACATCCATAATGTTATACGTCTGCAGAGAACACACCCCTTTTGTCTCATACCGCGTCACGACCTCTACTTCTTCCACATCTGTGGCTACCCTGATGGCGGCAGTGAGGAGCTCCGGATTTTCTGGACGCCCTCTTAAAAAAGCTTTCAGTTCTCTGTGCTCTGGATCCTAAAGAATAACTCTGGTCGTCTCGTCAATCCCCGTCAGCTCATAGATATAAGCATTTATCATTCCTATCCTAGAGAGGAAATATGTCAGTGATTGATTTCGCTTCTCTGACACCTCACTCAGCTGTTCCTGAAACGAAGTTGTACTATTCTGTTTCTTACACCGTTGTATGAGCCTTTGCTTAAGCTATTGATTCCTCAAGCTCTCGAGTCCTCGTGATATATCACGTACACCTTAGCTTCTCCCGTAAGGGCAAATTGGTAGTCTGTAATAACTGTTCGTCTGACCTAAAACCCGACCCTGCGACTGCTTCAAACCCACCTTTAAACGGCAACACATTCTCTCTTGGTAACCGAATTGACGGCATTGGTGCCTAATAAAGGAGCGGTTGAACTGGAAAAAGTCCTACTCTACTCCATAACACATATCGCATTTCGCAACTGTGTTATCTGCCTTCAAATGAGCTACTTGATTCACGAGAGGTGGAACTGGCCCGTGAGTTGTCACCACTAGTGTTTTCGGCCTCGGCGTTGTCTAACTTCTAATTTTCGATAAGAATACAAGTCAGAAAAAAACGGAGACAAAAAACAGTACAGGCAGTCGTAAGACACTGATTCTAGTCTTTTCATCTGATCAGAAGCCACCTTGATTCTGTACACTACTTAGCAAAATGACCATTCTTTGGCACGTGTGGCAGTAAGTAGTGCTTGTGCACAGGGGACGCAGTAGCCCAATAGGTTTACCTGCGTGCACTTCACTGGCCGCAAGCCAACATAATCTTCCCTAGTAATTTCTCAGAACTGGGTAAGATTGGCACGTTCTTCAAGCCTCACAAAATGCATCTTCAAGTTCCTATGACAGTCCGCTTTTCCAACCATTCCTTTTGCACACGAACGAGATTGGAAAAACGTCATCTCAACAAACCACATTGATGTAGCTTCGGGCTGGATCTAGCAGTGATATCTCCATTTGTTCGGAGCAGCAAAACATTTCTGGCACCACTTGTAGTGGTAGCTGGGTTGAGTGGCCGCCGTGGTAACGTCTACATCTATTCGTACGTCATACTCTGGAAGCCACCTAACGGTGTGAGACGCTGATATCACTAACTGATGTCCTCGCGAATGCCGCCGGCGAAGAATGATTTTCGGCAAGCCTCTCCATTAATCCTAATTTCTCGAATTTTCTCGTCACGGTCATTTTGAGAGCTGTGTGGGAGGAAACCCGATCCTTTCCGGAACGTTTTCTCTCGAAATTTCTGTAGTGAACTTCTCCGTGGTGCGCAGCGTCTGTCTTGTAGCGTCTGCCACAAGAGTTTCTTTAGCGCCTCTGTGACGCTCTCGTGCCGACTAAGCGATCTTTTAACGAAAGGCACTGCTCTTCGTGGAATCTCTTCTACACTACTACCTGAAAAGGATCCAAGATTGCTGAACAGTACTCAAGAATCAGTCGAACGAGGGCCTTTTAATCCATTTCCTTCTTGGATTAATTAACTTTCGTTATGGTTCTTCTTTTGAATCTTAATTTGGGAGGTCTGATTTTCTTACTATTTGTCTTATACGGTCATTCCACTTTAAGACGCTCTAGATAGTTACACATAGATATCGATTTTTCTCAATATTGTAGCTGTACAATAATGGATGCATTTTGATATGCATGTGCCACATGTGTGTTACCTTTGTTTACGTTCAACGTCAACCGCCGGAGCCTGCACGATTCATTAATACCTGCACGTCATTCTGTAAATCGGTGCTGTCTTTTGAGGTTGCTATTTTCCTGTAGACAACACTATTATCTGGGAACAATAGTACAGACGTGCCGTCACACTTCCAGGAATACTCCGGAACTCACTAAACAGCAGTGAGGGTGTGTGTCAAACGCCTTCCTGAAGTCAAGGAACACGGCATCAACCTTAACACCGTTGTCTATAGCGACATGAATCTCATAGATGAACAGAGCAACCTGAGTTTCTGTTTGCGGAATATATGTAGATTTTTAAAAAATGGCTCTGGGCACTATGGGACTTAACATCTGAGGTCATCAGTCCCCTGCAACTTAGAACTACTTAAACCTAACGAACCTAAGGACATCACACACATCCATGCCCGAGGCAGGATTTGAACCTGCGACCGTAGCGGTCGCGCAGTTCCAGACTGAAGCGCCTAGAAGCGCTCATCCACACTGGCCGATTGTATTTTTAAAGAGGAGCTTTAAGTTCTCCAAAAATGTCACAAAACATGTTACCTAATTCTGTAACAGAATCACGTCAAGAATAAAGGGCCACAATTATGTGGATCTGTCCTACGACCCTTCTTGAAAACGGTTATGACGTGTGCTTTTACCAGACCCTACGTGGCATTCGTTTCTCCAGCAAATCTACGATAAGCTGCTGCTGGAGGGTAAGCAGTTCTTACCAATAATCTTTGTAGAATATTATAGCTATCTCTACTGGTCCTGATGCCTTTCCAGTAGTTACTTTTCTATTGCGCAATCAGTTCTCAGGATCTCGCATTTCGAAGTTCGTACGACGACTGAAAGGAGGGACCGTGTTACGATTACCCGCAGTGAAATAATTTCGGAATTAGAAAATTCAGTATTTCCACCGCCGCTCTGTTATCTCCCGTCTCGGCACCTGAATGTCCACTGAGTGACTGACCAAATAATTTCCATCAGTTTATTGAATTTACGTAAGACCAAGAACTTCGGCCGGCCGGGGTCGCTGAGCGGTTCTAGGCGCTACAGTTTGGAACCGCGCGACCGCTACGGTCGCAGGTTCGAATACTGCCTCGGGCATGGATGTGTGTAATGTCCTTAGGTTAGTTAGGTTTAAGTAGTTCAAGTTCTACGGGACTGATGACCTCAGAAGTTAAGTCCCATAGTGCTCAGAGCCATTTGCATTTGCACCAAGAACTTCTAGCGTTTACTGTCAGATCAGTTGACAATATTTACTTTCAACGACATTGAACGCTTGCCTCACTCATCTCCCTGCATTCATTTTCGTTTCGATCAGCTTTTGTTTGTCTGCTAGGTTCTCTCATTTCTTGAATCTCTCATGAAGATGTCTTTTTTTACGTAGCATTTTTCTGGTACGGCTGTTAAACAACGATGCATCTTTCACATTACTTAAGACCTTTCTCAGAACATATATATCTATGGAATGATGAAGGATGCTTATAAATTTTTCCCCATTTGTGCTAGACGTCTTCGTTCTCAACACCTGAACTAAAACGACACAAGGTGCAGCGCTAGTCTGCTGTGGAGTGGGACATGCAGGGACAGCAACATTCATAGTTATACACTTTCTACGAAAGTCGCAGTTAAGCTAATGTTGAGACACTGAAACTGAGAGATGTATTTCAAGTAGACTTGAAAGGTGGAGGGATAACTCAACGCTACGTATCAGGCAGAAAATTCACGAATGGACAAACCCGCGAGAATTCCTGATGGTCTGACATCAGGGAGAGAGCCTCTTTCTGAGAGAGTGACCGCGATATGGCCACAGAGAAAAGCTGAAAAAAATGGTTCAAATGAATCTGAGCACTATGAGACTCAACTGCTGAGGTCATTAGTCCCCTAGAACTTAGAACTAGTTAAACCTAACTAACCTAAGGACATCACACACATCCATGCCCGAGGCAGGATTCGAACCTGCGACCGTAGCGGTCTCGTGGAGAAAAGCTGAAACGAAATTTCTTACGCCAAGTGTTTTCGGAAATAATTCTTATTAAATTTCTCATAATGCTTTTTGGGAAACCACTTTATCACACCGTTTTCATTGAGACGAAGTATTTTGTTACTTCTACTTATTCCACCACTACCCAGTTTGGTCTCTGATGTAACTGTGGAGTGAGTAAAGGCGAGAAGATACTTTCTATTAGATCTCATCACAGGGTAGCCCAAAACGCTTTAAGACAAGTTAAACAAAATTTCTGGCAGCCAAGACAAGTATATCATTAGTACAAACATGGTTGCTGGTCACATCAAAAATATCTCGTCTAGAGAGAGCATCCTACATAAAGCGTGTCCCAGAAATATTGCGACGAACTTCGAGGAGTTGTAGAGGGTGTCTCGAGGAACATATCAAGGATAGAAACCTGTGTCTGGAAACTTCATCCAACGACGCTCCACAGCGTCGAAGTTATGGGTCTCTGCTCCTGCCAGCAGGCCACCCCTTCGGCGGTAAATGCGACTTCGTACGCTGAAGGACCATATGCGGAACGTCTCTCAATGTTGTTTGTTTTTCAGCGATCGCAACTGATTGCCAAGATTGACCGTGGAGAATATGGGGCCAGCTGCTGCGTAGAAAGGCCTCGTCTCCTATGAATGGGATGCTCTGTTGCCTTGGTAGGTGAGGGTTCCGGACACGGGTTAACATCGACTGTTAATTTTTCTCCCGTACACACGTGGTCCGGGTGTAGCGTCTTTATTAGTAATCAAAATGTCCTCGATGCCGGGTTGGAAACCCGCCACCGCTTAAGTTTTCATTAATAATGAGCAGTGGTGGCCGAAGACTTCCGGCATAAGAAGTCAACCTCATTTCGCCAACGGCCTTGTCAAAGAGGGCGGAGGAGCGGACATAGGTTTAGGGTACTCTCTTGTACTTCGGTTGGAAAACTGCTCCTAAATGCGGAAGAATCAGCAATGATCGATGGCATGAGGATGCAGAAAGCAATGGAAACCACTGCGTTAAAGACACATAACGTGTATCCACAGGTAATGTAGCCTGTAACTGAAAAAGTGTTACGATGATCTCTCCATCGGCAAAAGATTCCGGAATAGTCTCCCATCTGATCTCCGGGAGGGGACTGCCAAGGAGGAGCTGACCATGAGAAAAAGATTGAATAATCAGCGAAAGGATAACGTCCTACGAGTCAGGGCGTGGAATGTCAGAAGCTTAAGTGTGGCAGGGAAGCTATAATATCTGAAAACGGAAATGCAAAGATTCAATCTAGATATAGTAGGGGCCAGAAGACAATGATTCCTGGCCAGATGAGTATAGAGTAATACCAACATCAGCAGAAAACGGTATAACGCGAGTAGGATTCCTTATGAATATAAAGGTAGGGTAAAGAGTGCGTTACGGTGAACAGTTCATTGATAGGGTTGTTCTTATCAGAATACATAGCAAACCAACACCGACACCGATACTTCAGATGATGCCGACATCAGATGCTGAAGATGAAGAGATGGAGAATGTATGTGAGGATATTGAAACGGTAATACAGTGTATAAAGGGAGATGAAAATCTAACAGTGATGGGGGACTGGAAGATATCAGCTAGATTACGTCATGGCCAGACAGAGATTCCGAAATCGGATATGGTATTGTAAGGCGTACCCAAGAGCAGATATAGACTCAGAACACAATATAGTAGTGATGAAGAGTAGGCTGAAGTTCAAGAGATTAGTAAGGAAGAATCAATATCCAAAGAAGTGGGATGCGGAAGTACTAAGGGCTGATGAGTCACGCTTGAAGTTCTCTAGGGCTGATATAGCAATAAGAAATAGCTCACTCGGAAGTATAGATGAAAAGGAATGGGCGTCTAGAAAGAGGACAATTTCAGAAGTTGGACATAAAAATGTAGATACAAACAAGGCAACTGTGAAGCATGCATGGGTAACAGAAGAAATACTTAAGTTGATCGATGAAGGAAGGAAGTACAAAAATGTTCAGGGAAATGCAGGAATACAAAAATACAAGTCGCTGAGGAATGAAACAAATAGGAAATGTAGTGAAGTTAAGACGAAATGGCTACAGGAGAAACGTGAAGAAATCGAGAAAGAAATGATTGTCGGAAGGACTGACTCAGTGTATAGGAAAGTCAAAACAACCTTAGGTGACATTAAAACCAAGGGTGGGAACAATAAGAGTGCAGAGGAGAGGGCGGATAGGCGGCAAGAGTACATTGAAGGCCTCTATGAGAGGGAATATTTGTCTGATTTGACACAAGAAGAAACACCAGTCGATTTAGAAGAGATAGGGGATCCAGTATTAGAATGAGAATTTATTAGAGCTTTGGAGGACTTAAGATCAAATAAGGCAGAAGGGATAGATAACATTCCAGGAGAGTTTCTAAAATTATTGGGGGAAGTGGAAACAAAAACGTTGGTGTGTAGAATGTATGAGTCTGGCGACATACCATCTGACTTTCGGAAAAATATCATTCACACAATTCCGAAGACTGCAAGAGCTGACAACTCTTAGAATTATGGCACAGTCAGCTTAACAGCTCATGCATCCAAGTTGCTAACACGGAGAATACACAGAAGAATCGAAAAGAAAATTGAGGATGTGCTAAATGACCATCAGTTTGGCTTTAGAAAAGGTAAAGACACCAGAGAGGAAATTCTGATGTTGCGATTGATAATGGAAGCAAGACAAAAGAAAAGTCAAGACACACTCATAAGATTTGCCGAGCTGGAAAAAGCGTTCGAAAATGTAAAATGGTGCAAGATGTTCGAAATTCTGAGAATAGTATAGGTAATCTACAGGAAGAGACGGTTAATATACAATATGTACAAGAGCCAAAATGGAATAATAGGAGTGGGCGACCAAGAATGATGTGCTCGCATAAAAAAGCGTGTAAGACAGGGACTTAGTTTTTCGCCCCCACTGTTCAATGTGTATGTCGAAGAAACAATGATGGAAATAAAAGAGAGATTTAGAAATGGAATTGAAATTAAAGTTGAAAGGATATCAATGATACGATTCGCTGATGACATAGCTATCCTGAGTGAAAGGAAGAAAAATTACATGATTTTCTGAAGAGAATGAACACTCTAATGAGTACAGATTATGGATTGAGAGTAAATCGACGAAAGACTAAAGTAATGAGAAGTAGCAGAAATGAGAACAGCAAGAAATTTAACATCAGGTTTGATAGTAACGAAGTTGATGAAGTTAAGGAATTTTGTTACTTATGTAGCAGTTCTGATACTAAATGTAACACTTCTGTCACTAAATGTAACTGAGTTTTCTCTTTTGATGCTAGTCAGTTGTCAGGATGAGCATTACTGCAATGGGCATTTAATTCTAAAGCATTATGGCAGGGTGAAAATCCTAAATAAATTAATTTTTCTCTCTTAACAACATGGGGGCAGGGTGGGTTCTTCCTTGGCTCGGGTATGAGGTAGAATGAAACAGCATTTTTACATAAAATAATTTGTATTGCAAGTTTCGTACAACTGGTTCCTTACTCGATGTTCTGGCTCGGAGAACGGCAGCTGTGTCGTTTGTGAAGCCTTCTGCTGCGGCAGCGGCGGCGTCTGATTACGCGTGGCAGTGTGTATCTCGTGTCGCCGGTCTCGCCCAGTTGACTGGAGACGCGCAGCGCAAGGTGGCCTGTTTAATTATTGCGAACGAAGTCGTGCATCGGATGGTGATACCTAGGATATAGCGTCCCAGTGTTTCTCTTCTCTGAGCGGCCGCGTGTGTTGTGCGTCGGCCAGCAGAGCGGTGCGGCGGTGGAAGGCCAGTGTCCCGGACTCGTACAACGGACTCCCGCTTGCCAGTCTTCGGCTGTCAGATCTTCATCCCAGCCCACAGGTGACTGCTGATGTGAGGCCGTCTCCTTCCCGTCCTCACGAGTCACCCGGGTACATAAAAATCAGACTTCAAATACCTTTTAACTTCTGTCTTCTGGCGCGAGGCTGCTGCTTGCTATTCCATTACAGCGGTGGACTTGGTGCGTCTGTATATGATGACGTCTCTTCTTGCATGACGGTCTTCAGCACCAAAACTGACTGAAAACTACTGCTACTCTCTTCTCTTTTCTTTTCTTCCTTCGTCCCCCGGGCCCACTGCGTCTCGCGTATTTATTGACTTAAGTTCACTGGAGGTGAACGACTTCACGGTCATTGCCTCTTCTGTCACGTTGTAAAGCTTCTCGAAGAATCTTCTTAACGTCGGTCATTGGCTCTTGGAATGTAGGCGAGGGGCTTTGCTCACATGTGACAACTGAGAAGCACGTGAGCCGGTCGGGCGATGCCCTGACGGCTGAATCGACAGCGTCCGCTTATGGGAACTTGCTGACTTCACGGTCATTGTCTCTTCTGCTCTGCTGTTCTGCCCACTGTTTGCCAGTATGTAACTCTCTAAACTAAACCAAGTTTGTCATTTATTTTCTAATTTCTACTTCAGTTTGATTTCACTAATTTATTTACTTATCTTAAGTACCACTCAACACTTAGGCAACATAATAACCATTGACGGGCGGAGCAAGGAGGACATCAAAAGCAGACTAGCAGTGTCAAAAAGCGCATTCTTGTCCAACAGAAGTCTGCTAGTACCAAACATAGGTCTTAATTTCTGAGAATGTACGTATGGAGCACAGCATTGTGTGGTAGTGAAACATGGACTGTGAGAAAACCGGAACAGAAGAGAATCGAAGCATTTGCGATGTGGTGGTACAGATGAATGTTGAAAGTTAGGTGGACAGGTAAGGTAATGAATGAGGAGGTTCTGGACGGAAATGGAGGGGAAAGTAATATATGGAAAGGAGAAGGAACCGGATGATAGGACATCTGTTAAGACATTAGGGATGACTTCCTTGGTACTAGAGGGAGCTGTGGAGGGCCAAAACTGTAGAGGAAGACAGAGACTGGAAGACATCAGCCAATAATTCAAGACGTAGGTTCCAAGTACTAGTCTGAGTTGAAGAGGTTGGGACAGGAAAGCTGGCGGGCCGCATCAAACTAGTCAGAAGACTACTGACCACCCACCCACTCCCAAAAAAAAAAAAAAAAAAAAAAAAATTGTGAAACAGTGCACATCTCAGAGGATTCCAGGAGAAAAATAAACGCCGATGGAAACCTGAGTCCGAAACGATCATTCACCGAGGCAACAGTGCATCGCATTCATGGGAGACGAGGCCTTTTTACACAGCAGCTAGTCCCATTTTCTCCACTGGCGATCGTGGCAGTCAGTCGCAACCACTGAATAACAAACAACATTGCGAGGCGTTCCGCCTACGATCCGTCAGCCTACAAAGTCACGTTTCCTGCCGGAGGGATGAGCTAGTGGCAGGTTGTGGTGCCTGTAACTTCAACGCTCTGTAGCGTAGTTGGACGGCGTTTCCAGACAGGGTTTCCGTCCTCAATTTGTTCCTCGAGACACACTCTGTTGTCTAGAAGGTGTAACAACATTTCTGAGACACGCTGTATAACGATTCTACCTTCGTGTGTATCAGTTTTCTCTAATAGTTAGTTTCCGATAGTTAATGTTCAAAATAGTTTTTGCAGTGTGGTTTTCAAAAATTCTAATTACATTCGCGTTATTTTCTACAGGTTGAAAAGTATTTAAACCGACAAATTGTGGGATATCAAAACAAATATTTTTCCCTGATGTCATTTATCCTTTGAGGATTATTTAAACCGGTGGAGGCCGTATTACGCTCTTCAGTTGTTAGAGGGCGTACTGCGCTCTTCAGTTGTAGCCAACTGCTGTCCACCAGTGTAGTAGTGCATTGTCTCTATTTACTAATGGAGTGATACACCTGGAGTGAGTACACTGATATGATTGGTGCGTACTACGTAGCGCACAACAACAGACGAGCTGCACAGCGGGTTTATCAACAACAGTATCCTAATCGCCGTATCCCGTATCATACGACCTTTGCTGCTGTGTACCAACGTTTGCGTGAGACCAGGTCATTTAGCAGATTACCTGGACAGGGACGCCGTCGCTCGGTAAGAACGCTGCCATTTGAGGAAGCTGTCTTGCAGCATGTGGAGCAGGATCCTTCAATCAGCACTGGTGCAATTGCACGTAACAAGGGGACGAATCAGACGAATGTAAGAACAGTCCTTCGAGAGCAATTGTTACGTACATTTCACTTACAGCGTGTCCTCAACCTGGAACCAGTTGATTATCCACCCAGAGCACAGTTTTCGCGGTGGTACCTGGGACACTGTGAAATGCAGCCTACATTTCCATCCTCTGTGTTATTTACCGATGAAGCAACGTTCGGGCGTGATAGAGTCTTCAACATGCACAATTCGCATGTTTGGAGTGAGGATAACCGACATGCTCAAAGGGTACAGTTCCGCCGTACATTGAAAATAGGTACAACATACTTCATTAATTTTGTCAGAACAACACATTTTTTTCTAATAATAACTCAATTTCAATTAATACAGTGAAGCCTGATACCAGTGTGGGAAAGAATGACAATTTATTTATTTAAATGATGACATGTGCACTCCCTCAAAATAAATCCCTACATCCAGTTTGGTGAGATCTGCGAAATGAATCAATGTATGGTCGTCTGCTGACCGCAGATAGTGAATGTGAATATGTGATCATCTTTGAGACGATCCTTTGGCCACCTTTGGTGGGACCAAAGAGATGAATTTTACCTGAGCTTTGAGCGCCTGAAATGTGTCTGACCAATATGGTAGCATGGTATTCCCCCACCTCGACAGATGTGCGAGATGACCTGAAGAACGCCCATGTTTCAGCACTCTGCCGCTGGATCTTGTGCTGTTAAGACCTGTTTTAGTTGTGCTCCGTAAAGACAAAAGAGTGGAGACATGGTATGCATGTGGAATATTTAAGAGTAGTTTGAAATAATAATTTCTCTATTTCAGGAACTTTTGTGGGGAGAATTAAATGTCAGGCAGGTAATATTAATGGGATTGTAGTAATCTTCGGAAGTGACCAACGGTCACAATGAAACCACGTGTAGCACTAAGTTGAAATACATCCGTGTGCTTAAGTTAAGCTGAATTACTAGCGTGTGTACAAGAAGTTGAAATATTTAAGAAATAGCGTGTGTACCATAAGTTGAAATATTTAAGAAATGGCGTGTGCAGGACTTGAAATTAGAGACGAGTACTTCCACGTGGTGAGTACTGTGTGAGTCTCAAACTGTGTATGAGACAAAAGATAAAGAGAAGTACTCGTCCATGGTATCAGTTGAGGACTCACGTGTGTGATGAATACGTTCTTAATATTACTTTGCGTGATATGATTCCGTGTGACGCTAGATTCAAACTCTGAGAGAGAAGCAAGGTAAGTCAGCCGTCTATCCAGCAACGCCACTTGGCTTGCATTGCACAGGAAGACGTGCATGTATCTCCAGAGTTCATAGTAGGAAAGTAGAATTACGAAGTGGGGCAGTGTCGTGTGAAACTGGGATAAATATTAATTGAAGTGGGAAAGCTGAAAGTGATAATGTTGTGACTATTCCCTGTGTAGTATTTCATATTGTAGTGTGGTGTATGTCATGTAATTTGGGTATGTGTGGTTTGCATGGGAGAGTAGCGAGGTAGTTTCAAAAGATTGGTGGGTTATGCATGTTCCTTTTGTACCGCACGGTCTGGAGGAAAGTTTCGTGATGATGGTTGTGAGAGTCGAAGTGTGAGATATAGCAAAAGATCCACCATCCTATTCAGAAAGCGCACTGTAGCGTTAAATAATTACGAGACCATAAGATAGAGATTCACCAATGTAAAGCCATGCCCACTGGGCGGAATTTCTCACGTGTTATTGTTGTAAGTTATAGAATTTGTGTGTTTAGATTATAGAATTTATCGGAATAAATAAGACAGTGAAAAAAATGATTGGTGACCTTTTCCTTCGAATTGTATATTGTCATGATGTCCCGAATTTATAATGTGTGCGCCATTCATATTCAGTGCGGTGGCCACGTGTTGATAAAAGCCGTTAAATAAAAAAAAAAAAAAATGTGGTATTGCCAGTGCGTAGTGAACAGTCAGGATTCTGTAAATTACTGATAGTCAGATGTGCGTTTCCGTTGCGTATTATTCGTACAGGAGGTTGATTAGTGACTTAATTGTGAGTACGAGAGTTCATGTTACTCGATAAATAAGAATGAATCCACTCGCTTGGCAGACCACTCATCTTGCAGGCCTGACTGCTTGATGCCACAGTATGAGCAAGGCATGTGGGTGCCTCTCATAATTTCGACCCTGCCAGGATTTTTTTTGCCAGAATATTTTGCTGTTAGGGTTTGCTGTTAAGATTTTTTTTAATGGAATTTATTGTGATAGCGCTAAGAAGTAAATTTTATTTGTTTGCAATTTCTTTCTGGATTGGTGAGGATCTTTTATTTTTTTTATGTAATTAATTGCTATATCGTCCAAGGCTGGAAGATCGTTGCATAATTTTTTTTTGCGTAATGTCTGTAGTAACTAGGTCGCAGTCAAATAGTGTAGTCACCATGGAGAATAGTGATTCTGGGGTGAACGTAGCAGTGCAACAGGAAGTAGGTGTCGACCATGGGTTAATGAGCGGGAACGGCAAACACTCGGAAGGGGCTGAATTGTTCAGTGGACCGTGGCTAGGTGATCCTTTGAGCGGCGGGCTTTGTCCGCAACCGGGGGCTGTTCCCGACGACGCGGGCGAGCCGGGACTAGGTGCTACTGCAGTTTTTACAGAGGATGGATAGAGATAATAAGGAGAGAGATATGGAGAATAAGGAAAGATTGGAAGCAAATAAGGAAAGATTGGAAGCGATGGATAGGGAAACTAAGGAAAGATTGGAGGCAAATAAGGTAAGATTGGAAGCGATGGATAGAGATAATAAGGAGAGAGATAGGGAGACTAAGGAAAGATTGGAAGCAAATAAGGAAAGATTGGAGGCAATGGATAAGGGAAATAAAGAGGCAATGAGGAAGCTACACGCAGTTATCGATGAGCGTCTGCCCATAGATAATAATCGGTTAGATGAGGGGGAGAAGAATCTGGGTGCGTTGAAGCAAATATGTGACGCCGTGAAAGAAAAAGCCAATAATTTGGAGGTACGAAATTTTGCAATAGAGAGTGATACTACAGAACGTAGGGACGTGTTGCCAGATGAGCGAATCAAAGAGGTAGTGGAGGACTTACTTGCAGATAAACAAGGGGCATTAGACAGCGTGGAAGCTCAAGTCACCCGGCAAGAAGTGGCGCTAAATAAACACAGGGATGAAGTTGCGGAGGTAGTGGTCAGAAAGAATAAGATTAGTGCAGATGTAGAAAAGAGCAGTATAAGAGGCGAGACAGGTTCTGACAGTACGCAGCGAGAGGTTTATGCCGACCAGGAGGAGATACAACCACGATTACAGTTTAAAGAGGCACAATTAGAAATAAATAGGAAACATAGGGAAGAACTAGCACAGTTGCAAATAATGTGCAGTGGCGAAGGTGACACACCACCAGGTAGATTGCAGACGGAGGGTGAGATAATTAAAAAAGAAAATAGGCAGAAAGAGGAAGACGAATTCAGAGAGTCAGAAGAACGGTTGTGTCGGATAAAGCAGGTGGCAAACCCAACTGGGTATAGTCCAAGGCTGTCTCAATTTCAAGATTCATTACCTTCATCGTGGGGACTGCTCCTCAAAATGAAGATTGAGTGTAACCATTTGAGGGACGAGGCTAGAGCGAAAATGCGGGAAGTTATTAAAGACTATAGTAGCTATTTAAATGAATTCTGGTCGAAAAGTAAGCAGGACCAGGTTACGCAAAGCATATTGATGATGTCAAATTGTAACGAAGGTGGTATAAGAGATCCAGTGGCGTGCTATCAGGAAATGCTGAGACGAAATAGGTATTTGGATGTGCCATACGAAACTGGGGAGCTCATTAGGATCTGTATAACGAAGTTGCCAGTGAGATTGCGCAGAGATATAGTGATAGCAGGCAGAGGCTTAGACGATTCAGCGTCATTTCAGCACTTGTTACAGGAACTGGGTAATGAGAGCAATATCGTGAACGGAAACACGACTCATAGGTCAGGCAGTGTCGAGGATAGGAACGGCAGAAGCTATCAGAATGACAAGAGAGCATGGAATCCTGGCATTTCATTCTTGTCATAATGGATTGAAGGATAGGAGAAACTAATCCAACATATCAGCCCTTAGCATCTTGCCTTAAAACACATGCCACTGGCACTGAAAATTGTCTATGTAGCAGACATACTCTACTGATATGTAGGAATCCAAATACCATACTTCTGATCACAGAAAAAAAACACCAGTAATGGAATCTGTTAGGCTGGTCTCTCAGAGCAAAATTTGCAAATTTTTATTTGTATCACTAAAGTAAAAGGCTGTTTCCTCAAAAAATCAGTTGCTAAAAATGTTACGTTAATGCCAATGAGTCCAGTTTAATTAGTGTGATTTGACTATTACAGGTACTTAACACGTAATGTAAAAAGTCAACATTGTGATCGAAGATTTTAGGTTAGCTGCCATCTGATCGGTAGTATGACGTTGTCAAAGTGACAGTTATAATGAGGTGCTGCGCATGGTCGTTCGGAATCTGGTGTTAGTGAAAGAGGCCACTAGCACCAAAGTTTCTAACACTTGGGCTGTCCCATCTCTCCCAGCTTGTATATTCTCTGGACACATTTAATTTTTATGTAAGCTTAGATTCCTAACTAGCAAATTCTTACTGTGTATAGTGGACCATTCAGAGTGAGGCGGATTGCCCAGGAAAATGCTGTACTGATTGAGACGATCAAGGGAAAACAATCTCGTGGGCTTCATCACATTTCTAACATCAAATTATGGAAAAGTTAAGGATAGATCGAAAGTAGGCAATTTATGGTAGATAGTCGGTGTATTTATTTGTGGTGTGTAACGTTGTGCAGGGGCAAATCGAACATAAGAATTTTCAGGCGGGATGTCAGGAAGTATGACGGAATAGACTGGTCGAATGAATCATGAACAGGAGTCGACAGAGTGGTGTATGTACGTATTTTTTGTCATATGAATAAGGATCAAGCAGAAACAACGTGATGATTAATGAGTGGATAAAGATGGTAGATAGAGAAGCGACGTGATAAATAGTAGTGGATAAAGGTGATATTTAAGGAGAGAAGCGACGTGAAGCAGTGTGATTAATAAAGAGAGATTCGACGTGATAAAACAGTGGTAAATAAAGGTGAGTAGAACTAATAATGTGGAGATGTCTTAGAGGTATGTTACAGAGAGGCCTGTGTATGCTGCAATCGAGATTGATGCGAATGGCGAAGGAAGACCAGGAACTGATGGAGTAATCGACGGATGGAGAGCCGAAATACGAATGAAGAGATGAGGACAACTGCACAACGTGTAAGGACATAAAGGAAGTATGAGATCCAGATAGTGGACGTTGTGGAATACTGACGTAAGATGTAATATAAGTGTAAATCTAATTCTTACCATAACATTTGCTATATGAAAAAAATAATTTTTGTTGTTGTTGTTGTTGAAGCCTGGTACCAGTATAACTAATCAAAACGGTACCAAGAATGTGTACAGTTACTTTGCAGGATGAATAATTTGTGTATTTTTTGTTCTTAGATGAAATGTCGCAATTCTAAGTTGGTATTTAGCAGGATGAATAATCGATAAAGTGAATGCAGAGGTAAGCCGATGGAGAGAGGTGCCAGAGTGAAAGGACGAATTCGGAGACTGGAAAGCTATCTCCGAAACAGCTTCATGTGTTATGTGGTTGAGTATAAGGGAGCAAAGGTATGGTATGTTGTCGTGAGTGTGGTGGTGTTATGAGTATAAGGGAGGAAAGGTATGGTATGTTGTCGTGAGTGTGGTGGTGTTAAGGTTAGCTGACTTCTAGACCTATTCTGTTAGTGTATTAATGGGTTGAATGAGAAGGAAAATGTGATGTCTGGTGAGTGAGAGTCGTAGAGTAGTGTAATCAATGCGCAGACTCCTGTAAAGGGAATGCTACCGATCCATAACTAAAACATTATTGTGCCTTGTTGTTTGATTTGGATGAACCTCGATGGCAGGTCAGGATCTGACATCACGTGGATGGTTCATACATGTCCTAGAAATGTTGTTACATATAATAAAGGTAAAATATATAAAGATATACTAATTTCAGTCTGTCACAAGCACAAAGGTGCATTGTATGTTATAGATTTAGAGTCAACAGTTTCTAAAATGTTTATTGTGTTAGTATGTCAACGTAGTTTACTATTTAATAACATGTGGTAGGTAATTGTGAGCTGTGTAGATTATTTATTATTTTTTTTGTTAGAACACTTTCAGGGGGTATTAATTTCAGTCTGTCACAAGCACAAAGGTTCACTGTATATTGTAGTTTTAGAATCAACAGGTTCTAATGTTTTCACTGTGATAGTATGTTATAATAGTCTACTATTTGATATTGTAATTATGAACTGTGTAGATTGTGTCTTATTCCTTTTTCTTTAACACTTTCATGTTTTGTATGAGGGACGACAGGTACAATCAATAGCACAAGTGTGGGCTGTATATAGAAAAGAGATAAATGTTGATGTTGTACGTGTAGAAAACTAGGGTGTATAATTTTATGTTTTTTAGAAAAAAGCTTCTTTTATTACCAATGTATCTAATAGATCATACATACAATCAATGAGTATTTAAATACTGTAAGAATATCCTTTTGTCTGTAATGTTGCGAGATGCACGGAAGGGTCTGACTGATCGGGTGTCGTAACGCCCATACCGCTAGCGGGGCGAAGCTGACGTCGCCATGGGAGAGGTGACAAAGCCGTGGCACTCCCCACTCCACTGCCGGTCGGGGTACACTCCACGCGCCCACAACAGCAGGTCAACGGCCTGGGGCGACACGCACGTACCACTGGCCATTCATAAGTTCCGCCACCCTTACGATTGGGGAAAGTATCCCGTGGAGGCAGCAGCGGGTGGTTTCTTCTGCTCAATGGCGGAGCGACGACAGAATGAACGACGCGCGGCAGAGCCTGGTAGGCATTTTTTACCAGCAACTATTAACTAGTACTGGACTGTGGAGCCGTGAAACAAGATGACTGCTCGTTACGTCTCCATAAGATGCAAAGTGAAGGACTGGTGTTTCCACGTTGTGAGTGGTGGAAAAGATTTTGTCTTTAGCAGACAGGACGATTGTTTTGTTTTGTCTTGACCACTGAACGGTGGGATCCATAAACTTTTGGCAGTGACTTGTTAAGTGTGCTTTGTGAATTGCATGTGGGACGCTTCGTATACTTAAAGAGGACAGTTGTCGTTTGGTGACTAATTATTGTATGAACACAAGAAACTAAAGTGGGACATTGACATTTGCGTATGTAGTAGGAGACATTTCTTTAATTGGTGCGGGAATAAGTGCTGGTTGTTGGAACTTACAACTTTTAATTACACCATGAACTGAAAGGACAGAACCGTGGGTAATAGTAGTTGTAGGGACATTTATAGACGACCAGATTCGTGTGGATGGTACTCTGAGAGTGACTATGACATTTGTGTTTAATGTGAGATACAGTTTACTGTTCAGTGCGTGTTCAAAATGCCGATTTGAGTGACCTAAAGACTTTCGTCCGGGTAACCATGGGAGAGCTTTGACACCGAGACAGTGTTTCTAGGGAACCTGTCAGCAACTTTTTTGACCCCAAGAAAACCACAGAACGAAATGATTCCGTGTGACTCGCAAGATAGGAAATAATGTATTTGTACTTGTAATTGTGTAAATTTTTTTATATGTTTCATTCCTGAAGGGACAGCAAGTGTAATTGTATTTCATTAATATTTGTGTTTAGAATAGTTAGTGTTTTTTTTGTTTGTTCTGGGTTACCAGTTCACGTAGCATGTTTATTAGAATATTTGGTACAATGATGCTTTAATTATTAGCCAGTGGCGTAATGCTAATGTGACGGCTCCTGTTGCATTGGTCAGTAAGGTTGTCACAGGGGACAAGAGTTTGCATTGCACAACAAATATCGGAATTTACTGATGCATTTTGATGTCGTGGACAGTAATAATCTTGTTGATGTGTTGACTGAAGCCACTTATTTTCATTATCACAGTGGTGATATTTCACATTAAAGTGTAACGAAGGCTAGTCGAAATGCAAGTTCTTGTCGTCTAAATGCGTAACAACAGAGAAATTAGCAGTAGAGTAAGATACGAGAGCTACTGGTGGATTCAAGTACTTATTGCTAACTATTTATTGCGTATATTGATCAAAGTTGATGGACTGACTAGCTCAGCAGCAGGTATTTGTACTGGTGGAGAAGGATAAGGTTAAACTCACAGTCGAGTAGTGGTGGCAATTGCTTAGGTGATGATAGTTAATGAGGTATGACATGATATCTTAGACGAATTATATTACGTAACCAGTATGTAACTTGTGGTGTATATCATTGATTTTCTTCTCAGTTTTATTTCTCTGTAGGTTTCATGTATATTTTAGAGTAATGGTATGGAGCCTGACATTCTACATGTCACTAGTGTACACAATGTTTTTCTTTTGTTGATTTTGTTTTGTATTTAGACTTTGCTGTGTAAAGGTTTTTACCCCGCAATTTATGAATGTCAGATTACTTGCTCTGTGTTTGGACGGTGAGCTATTTAAAATTTCATGAGTACAATTAGTATTTTTTTTTATTTGTCATAGAATTAGTGAAGTTGGGATTACTCATAAAAATAACGAAGATCCCAGTTACTAAGCAAATTTTAATCTCAACATTATTTTTATTTGTATGATGTAATGTTTTATATGTCATGTGGATTGTTGTAAATTTGTATGTGTATGTTGCTCCGGATTGTGGAGAGTACAATAATGCAACAACTGTGTCAATAATTTGGTAAAGTAACAGCATTTGGTCGTCTATTTGAGGTCACCAGGGGCTAAGGTCTCCTCCTGGTTATTTTGATGACTTGCTACGTTTGTTCTAATACAGCTTTATTAAAAAAAAAATGTTCAGAACTACCCTCGCATTGCAAGGATAGTACCATGCCATTTTTTTCTGCATGGGTAGCCGGTGGTGAAAGGGTACAGTACTGCCCGACATTGAAAATAGGTACAACATACTTCATTAATTTTGTCAGAACAACACATTTTTTTTCTAACAATAACTCAATTTCAATTAATACAGTGAAGCCGGATACCAGTGTGGGAAAGAATGACAATTTATTTATTTAATTGATCACATGTGCACTCCCTCAAAATAAATCCCTACATCCAGTTTGGTGAGATCTGTGAAATGAATGAATGTATGGTCGTCTGCCAACCGCAGATAGTGAATGTGAATATGTGATCATCTTTGAGATGATCCTTTGGCCACCTTTGGTGGGACCAAAGAGATGAATTTTACCTGAGCTTTGAGCGCCTGAAATGTGGCTGACCAATATGGTAGCATGGTATTCCCCCACCTCGACAGAGGTGCGAGATGATCTGAAGAACGCCCATGTTTGAGCACTCTGCCGCTGGATCTTGTGCTGTTAAGACCTGTTTTAGTTGTGCTCCGTAAAGACAAAAGAGTGGAGACATGGTATGCATGTGGAATATTTAAGAGTAGTTTGAAATAATAATTTCTCTATTTCAGGAACTTTTGTGGGGAGAATTAAATGTCAGGCAGGTAATATCAATGGGATTGTAGTAATCTTCGGAAGTGACCAACGGTCACAATGAAACCACGTGTAGCAATAAGTTGAAATACTTCCGTGTGCTTAAGTTAAGCTGAATTACTAGCGTGTGTACAAGAAGTTGAAATATTTAAGAAATAGCGTGTGTACCATAAGTTGAAATATTTAAGAAATGGCGTGTGCAGGACTTGAAATTAGAGACGAGTACTTCCACGTGGTGAGTACTGTGTGAGTCTCAAACTGTGTATGAGACAAAAGATAAAGAGAAGTACTCGTCCATGGTATCAGTTGAGGACTCACGTGTGTGATGAATACGTTCTTAATATTACTTTGCGTGATATGATTCCGTGTGACGCTAGATTCAAACTCTGAGAGAGAAGCAAGGTGAGTTGGCCGTCTATCCAGCAACGCCACTTGGCTTGCATTGCACAGGAAGACGTGCATGTATCTCCAGAGTTCATAGCAGGAAAGTAGAATTACGAAGTGGGGCAGTGTCGTGTGAAACTGGGATAAATATTAATTGAAGTGGGAAAGCTGAAAGTGATAATGTTGTGACTATTCCCTGTGTAGAATTTCATATTGTAGTGTGGTGTATGTCATGTAATTTGGGTATGTGTGGTTTGCATGGGAGAGTAGCGAGGTAGTTTCAAAAGATTAGTGGGTTATGCATGTTCCTTTTGTACCGCACGGTCTGGAGGAAAGTTTCGTGATGATGGTTGTGAGAGTCGAAGTGTGAGATATAGCAAAAGATCCACCATCCTATTCAGAAAGCGCACTGTAGCGTTAAATAATTACGAGACCATAAGATAGAGATTCACCAATGTAAAGCCATGCCCACTGGGCGGAATTTCTCACGTGTTATTGTTGTAGGTTATAGAATTTGTGTGTTTAGGTTATAGAATTTATCGGAATAAATAAGACAGTGAAAAGAAAAAGATTGGTGACCTTTTCCTTCGAATTGTATGTTGTCATGATGTCCCGAATTTATAATGTGTGCGCCATTCATATTCAGTGTGGTGGCCACGTGTTGATAAAAGCCGTTAAATAAAAATAAAAAAACAAAATGTGGTATTGCCAGTGCGTAGTGAACAGTCAGGATTCTGTAAATTACTGATAGTCAGATGTGAGTTTCCGTTGCGTATTATTCGTACAGGAGATTGATTAGTGACTTAATTGTGAGTACGAGAGTTCATGTTACTCGATAAATAAGAATGAATTCACTCGCTTGGCAGACCACTCATCTTGCAGGCCTGACTGCTTGATGCCACAGTATGAGCAAGGCATGTGGGTGCCTCTCAATGCCACAGTTACTAGCGCTCATCTAGTGCGGTTCTTCGTTAATGTGTGGGTTGGTGTTGTTGGGGACTGTTTAATTGGGCCGTATCTGCTACCTAGGCCATTAAATGGCAGGCACTATTACAATTGTCACTAAACGTCCTGCTCCCTACAAGGTTACGCATGTGGTTCCAGCATGACGGGGCGCCGGCACATTTCAGTCGTCGTGTGTGTCGATTCCTGGACCGACGGTTCCCAGAAATGTAGATTGGTAGAGGTGGTCCTGTAGCATGGCCTGCTCGATCCCCAGAGATGTACCCTCTGGACTTATTTGTTGGTTTAATTAATTTGTCGCCAGAGAAATCTTCCTCTATCGGTTTAAATATTCCTCATAGAAAAAATGACATTAGGGAAAAATATTTGTTTTGATGTCCCCTACAACCTCCCAGAGTTTGTCGGTTTAAATACTTTTCACCCTGTATATGCATGTGTAGGAACATCGAAGCATTATACGACCAAAAAAAGGGATATACGAGGGCTATCCACAAAGTACATTACGTTTTCGTTTGTGTCCGTTAGGGGCGGAGCTAGCGCGGCCATCTTGGTGTCATGGCATTCCGCCGCTCAGTCGGCATCCTACCGTGCTAGTGAGAGGTTCTTGCTGTACTCCGTTAAGTTACTGTGACAGTTTGAAATGTCAGAGTTAATTAAAATGCCGCGATGTGTGAAGTGTGTGCTGTAATAAGGTTTCTGACTGCAAAAAACTGTACACCGATAGAAATCTATCGGTAGCTTTGTGAAGTGTATGGGGACAACATAATCACTGAAGGTGGAGTCTGTCAATGGGTCATAAAATTTAAAAATGGCCGAACTAACGTTCATGACGAAGAGCGAAGTGGAAGGCCCAGCATAGTGACTGCCGAACTTGTCGAAAAAGTCGATGCCGCGGTCTGTGAAAATCGTAATTTCACAATAACGTAACTCTCTATGAGTTTTCACAAATTTCATGAAGTTTGTTGCACGAAATCTTTACCGAAAAGCTTGGTTATCACAAGTTTTGTGCAAGATGGATACCAAAAATCTTGACAGAGATTCACAAAAATCAGTGAATGGCTGCAGCGTCAACGTTTTTGGACGCTTACGAGAAAGATGGCGACTCATTACTCGATCGCATCGTTACTGGTGACGAAACATGGGTTAAGCATGTGAACTTCGAGACAAAATTGCAGTCAATGCAGTGGGGGCACACAAATTCCCCCCAAAAACCCAAGAAATTCATGCAGACAATGTCGGCAGGGAAGGTGATGACGACTGTCTTTTGGGACAGAGAAGGTGTGATTTTTGTGGATTTCCTGGAAAGAGGCACTACAGTAAACTCTCAAAGGTATTGCTAAACTCTGCACAACCTCAGAAGAGCAATACAAAACAAGCGCAGGGGAAAGTTGGGCTCAAAGATCTTGCTGATTCACGACAACGCCCAGGCCCACACGGCAAATGCCACTCGTGAAGTTCTCGAATCTTTTAAGTGGGAGTTGTTCCCTCATCCGCCGTACGGTCCCGACCTGGCACCGAGCGACTTCCACTTATTCCCAGCAATGAAGAAGTGGTTGGCTATGCAGCGTTTTGATGACGACGCACAGCTTCAAGAATAGGTAACCACGTGGTTGAAGGCGCAGGCGGCCGAATTTTAATTTAAATGGCAACTATGTAGAAAAGTAGTATTTAAGTGTGGCTTTCATCTGTACATAATAAAAAAAATTTCCAATACTTTATTAATTTTTAATTCCAAAACGTAATGTACTTTGTGGATAGCCCTCGTATCTTCAATTCTCACGAAATAATGCTTACATCAAACCAAAGGAAACGGAGAGCGTGCACCTGCAAGGCGACATGTTACTTGGTGTGCATTTGATTCTCTAAGTAGGGCGGGATTTTCGAGTGATGAGGCATTGTACAGCCAGGGACTTTCCAGCCAATCACCAGGCGATCTGATGGTGGGGCAGAAAGGAGGAGTTCCAGCAGCGAACGCTTCGGAAGGGATTTGCAGGTAGACAGTCTGCTTTACATCCAAAGGAAACGTGCCGAAAACTATTGTCAGTACTCTTGGATGGGATGTGTTATCAAAGTAATTCTGGAACAATATGTCCCAGACGAAAAATATGAAGCGTAGTGTACATGTTAAAGTGTACACCGGGTAAAATAGACGACTCATTCGAGATGTGCAGTGCGCCCTTGTGTACAATGCGACAGGACTGCTAGCTGTAGCTTCCTTTTAGGTGAGGATTAATACTAGTTTTCTGATGAAAGCCAATCAGTTCACATAACTCTGCAACTGATTTGTCCCTAATACCGATGGTAAATTTCCGCCTGGTCTCTGGCTAAGAGCTGTGTTAACGCGGTTTGTTGTATAATCTGTTCTTCAGCCAGACAGCTCCACCGCACGTCAGCAGCGCCCACACCCGAGCACAGCTGTCCCTCTTGTTGATACGTATAGCCTCACCGCTGCTCAGCGTGGGCGGCAATGTTTGTTGACACGGAGGGAGGGACACGGTCTGTTGACGTAACTGAGGGAGCCACTGCAGATACACCCCGTTTCAAAACACTGTCGGCAGCGGAGTAATATTAGCGTAATATCACATGCCCGTTGGTCGTAATAGACGTATTACTTACCGATAATGCTTCTCATTCAACTCCGTTCGCGGTGGAATCCTTCAAAGTTTCTGTCACATTAAAGCGTAAGAATAGGAATATTTCTTCCAGTCTTTTTGACATCTACACACACTTATGCCCAGTTTTATAGAATAACATTTCGTAAGTAGTTTTGTATTCAACGCTTCAAATTTTTCAACAAATATTTTACTGCTATGGCCGCTTTTGTCATTGTACACAAGTACGTTTCGTTCTTATGTTCCTATTGCCGTGGCATGTGCTATTGACATTTATTTTAATGTGACATATGTCGCTGAAATTAATTTTAACAGTATCTGATGAAACTCTATCCCGGCGAAATGCGTAATGAATAAATAACAAACCAGCAATATACGACTGTTTCTACAATCAACTTATAATAAGGTTTCTGTACCAGTCCGCAACCGTGGAATCGAACAGTTTAAAAAAGTTTTAACATGCTTGTTACTGAAATGATGTTTTTAAAATGATGTTCCTAGTCAGTTGAAGTGGGTTTAACTGACAGTCAACTATTACAGTATCTTCTAAAATTCGCATCGGACACAGATTTAGGATTACAATTTCTGACAGTTCCCGTTCTCGCTTTGTCTGCTTTCGTTTTCATTAAGCACGCTGGAGAAACGAAGGGAACCTAGCTATTCGAACAAAAAGAAGGCTTCTTATGTTTTCCAGAAGGGTCGCAGGTCGGATGTTCACAGCTATTTTTCTACATAGGTGACATCGGTCTGTTATAAAAACATAGTCACTTTTTTATACTTACGAGCTATAACCGGTTTGTAGAAGGAAGTCTGTTCTAGAGAAGAAATCATGGATTACACAAACATATATCTCGTGAATCTCGGCTCACACTGTTGCTTCATTGCTGGAATTTAGGTCAGTAAGTGAGGAATACAGATCAGAAGGTTCAGTCCACTTATTTCATCGAAATATTAAGGGAATCAGAAGTAGAGTACATGAAATGCTGGTAGATGTTCACACTGACACTCTTTTCATCATTTGCGTAGCGAAGAAATACAAAGCTACCTGTCGACTGGTACATTTTACTTGATTTCTATCCAAGGAGTTCGTTGCAGTGGGAAGGAGTGGTTACGTAAGCCAAGTGGAATGTTCTATTCAAAACAGTTCACATATCAAAACATTGTAACGACAATACAGGGTCTTCCACAAAGGTGTTTACATACTTAAATAATTGAGAAGGTATTGACGATAACCTGATCCTATGGTGATTATATGGTGCTCTCATGACTGCTGTGCGTAGGTATTCATTTGTTTTCCGTTATTTTATTTTCAGTTGCCAGCAACTACATGTAAATAACAAGAAGGCTGGAAATATGTCCTTGGAGCAAGGAAAGTGTTATTGGAAATGTGAAAACATGAAAGAAGTGTAGAGACGATGACGGAGAGAGTTTGACACTGCGCCACCGTCACATGTAACAATAACGAAATTATGTGGGAAATTTGAGGTGGAAGGGGCTGTACGTGACCTGAATAAGGCTTGGTGTGGCAGAAAAAATTCAGGAGCGGATGGGAGAAAGGTGGTTGCGGTGGTACAAGCTTTTACAAAAGAAGTCGATGCGGCAAGCTAGCTAAAAGTCCTGAATAGGGTTAGTGGTGTTCTTACCTGTTTAGTGTAGGAATGTTGTCAGCGCTTGCCGTGAGGTATAATGGGAACAAAAGAAGGTGTGTCAGCAGTCTGTGTTACGCAGACAGTGAGAGAGAACAACAGGTAGACGACGTATTTCGAAGTAATACAACCTGGAAGAAAATGTGAAACATTGCTGTAAACGAGGGTATTGAATGTAATTGCTCATTTTTTGAGTTACAGCTGTTTAAGCTGCTCTTCTTTCTGCAAACCAAGCACAGCGTCGCAATCCATGAGACATTCGAAAAAACAGTGAAATATTTCTCTGCTCTGTGATGCTGCACAATCTACATCTACATCTACGTGATTACTCTGCTATTCACAATAAATTGCCTAGCAGAGAGATCTATGAACACCCTTCATTCTGTTTCTTTACCGTTCCATTCTCGAACGGCACGCGGGAAAAACGAGCACTTAATTTTTTCCGTACGAGCCCTGATTTCTCTTATTTTATCGTGATGATCATTTCTCCCTATGTCGGTTGGTGCCAACAGAATGTTTTCGCAATCGGAGGAGAAAACTGGTGATTGAAATTTCATGAGAAGATCCCGTCGCAACTAAAAACGCCTTTGTTTTAATGATTGCCACTCCAATTCACTTGTCATGTCTGTGACAATATCTCCCCTATTTCGCGATAATACAAAACGAGCTGCCCTTCTTTGTACTTTTTCGATGTCATCCGTCAGTCCCACCTGATGCGGATCCCACACCGCACAGCAGTACTCCAGAATAGGGCGGACGAGCGTAGTGCAAGCAGTGTCTTTGGTAGAGTTGTTGCACCTTCTAAGTGTTCTGCCAATGAATCACAGTCTTTGGTTTGCTCTACCCACAATATTATCTATGTGATCGTTCCAATTTAGGTTATTTGTATTTGTAATCCCTCAGTATTTAGTTGAATTTATAGCCCTGACATTTGTGTGAGTTATCGAGTAATCGAAATTTAGCTGATTTCTTTTAGTACTCATGTGAATAACTTCTCATTTTTCTTTATTCAGGGTCAGTTGCCACTTTTCGCACCATACAGATATCTTACCTAAATCATTTTGCAATTAGTTTTAATCATCTGATGAACTTACAAGGCGGTAAATGACAGCATCATCTGCAAATCTAAGACGACTACTCAGATTGTCTCCTATGTTGTTAATATAGAACAGCACACTGAGTAAACCGATCAACATTTTTTAATTAAATCGTGGGGTGAGGTAGGTGGATCAATGAATTTTTAGTTGAATCATGGGAAAGGGTAGTTGGATCAAAGTTTATTAATATATAGAATATGTGACTCTGTTATGAATAAACATTGATGCACAGATCTTCTCCGAGGATTTAATTAAAAATACTGATCCACTAACTGAATGTGCTCTCGTAGATCGACTGCGTATTCATTTCAGCACAACATTTGATTAATTTTCCTGCCTCTGCAATTAATCGATGAGACATGCACCAACGTCAGTCCACTTCATAGAACTCGCTGCCATAATCACAAATTATTTCTCTCGAAACTTACTAATACACCGAAAATCAGCAGAGAAGACGGTGGTTTCAATTTCGGCACTAGAAGTACATTGAAGTTAAAATATTCAGGATTATTAGGCCGCGTCGTATTTTCTCTAAAATAATCCACGTTTCGACCCCTCTGGTGGGATCTACCTCAGGTTCTAGCAGTAGGCCTAATAACCCAGAAGATTTTAACTTCAGTAATAACGGCCACGAAAGCCTGCAGACTTACATAGAAATACATTGCCTCTCTTCTCGCCTCTCATTGCCGACCTGTGAGCAGCAGATAAGAAGCGCCGTGACTGACGCTGACCATGATCTAGACGTTAACCGGAAAGCTGCGCGTGAATCAGGTTAAGCAAATCAAGTATTCACAGCATTTTAAAGGAAACCAAGTAGAAACCCTACATTGCCTGGGTGCTTTACGCGATCAATGATGGTGATTCGGGTTCGCGACCCAAATTTTATGAATGGATTGGTTCAAATGGCTCTGAGCACTATGGGACTTAACTTCTGAGGTCACCAGCCCCCTAGAACTTAGAACTACTTAAACCTAACTAACCTAAGGACATCACACACATCCATGCCCGAGGCAGGATTCGAAGCGGCGACCGTAGCGGTCGCGCGGTTCCAGACTGTAGCGCCTAGAACCGCTCGGCCACTCCCGCCGGCTATGGATAGATCTGCAATAATGAACAGTTGACGGATGCTGTTGTTTGATCTGATGAGGTAATGTTTAAACTGAATGGAACCATCAGTCGCCCTAAATGTGTCTACTGCGCAAGAGATAGTCCCCACGTTACGGGAAAATGAGCCGTTAATCTTCCTACGTTGTTAGTAAGCTGTGGTGTCCGTCGTGGTGGCTGCGGAGTCAGTATGGCTGAGTGACAAACAAAGGGAGCCTGGATTCGATTCTGGGTGACTTGGAAATTTCTTTCCGATTAGGCGAAGAGTGCTGTGTTCTCCGCATCACTGACGCACGAGTCTCCTGAATGGAGTCACCCACCAGCGAGCTAACACACAACAGAGAGAGAGAGAGAGAGAGAGAGAGAGAGAGAGAGAGAGAAAGTGGTGTGTTGTATTTGACTTGTAGGGCCGTTATCTTCTGAAGGAACGATGACGGGTGTGAAGTACGGTACGCACAAACCCACGTACTCTGGATGAGATGCACGAGGTGATTATGACTGCCTATGAATCCATTCCAATGGCAGCCGTAACTCGTCAGTGTCGAGCTGTTCCGCAGCGCTGCAGGTGCTACACTACTGGTCATTAAAATTGCTACACCACGAAGATGACGTGCTACAGACGCGAAATTTAACCGACAGGAAGAAGATGCTATGATATGCAAATGATTAGCTTTTCAGAGCATTCACACAAGGTTGGCACCGGCGGCGGAAACTACAACGTGCTGACGCGAGGAAAGTTTCGAACCGAATTCTCATACACAAACAACAGTTGACAGGCGTTGCCTGGTGAAACGTTGTTGTGATGCCTCGTGCAAGGAGGAGAAATGCGTACCATCAACTTTTCCGACTTTGATAAAGGTCGGATTGTAGCCCATCGCCATTGCGGTTTATCGTATCGCGATAATGCTGCTCGCGTTGGTCGAGATCCAATGACTGTTAGCAGAATATGGAACCGGTGGGTTCAGGAAGGTAATACGGAACGCCGTGCTGGATCCCAACGGCCTCGTATCACTAGCAGTCGAGATGACAGACATCTCATCTCCATGGCTGTAACGGATCGTGCAGCCACGTCTCGATCCCTGAGTCAACAGATTGGGACGTTTGCAAGATAACAACCATCTGCACGAACAGTTCGACGACGTTTGCAGCAGCATGAACTATCAGACCGGAGACCATGGCTGCGGTTACCGTTGACGCTGCATCACAGACAGGAGCGCCTGTGATGGTGTCGTCAACGACGAACCTGGGTACACGAATAGCAAAACGTCATTTTTTCGGATGAATCCAGGTTCATGATGGTCGCATCCGTGTTTGGCGATATCGCAGTGATCGCACATTGGAAGGGTGTAATCGTCATCGCCATACTGGCGTATCACCCGCGTGATAGTATTGAGTGCCATTGGTTACACGTCTCGGTCACCTTTTCTTCGCATTGACGACACTTTGAACAGTGGACGTTACATTTCAGATGTATTACGACCCGTGGCTGTACCCTTCTTTCGATCCCTGCGAAACCTTACGTTTCAGCAGGATAATGCACGACCGCATGTTGCAGGTCCTGTACGGGCGTTTCTGGATACAGAAAATGTTCGTCTGCTGCCCTGACCAGCACATTCTCCAGATCTCTCACCCACTGAAAACGTCTGGTCAATGGTGTCCTAGCAACTGGCTCGTCACAATACGCCAGTCACTATTCTTGATGAACTGTGGTATCGTGTTGAAGCTGCATGGGTAGCTGTACGTGTACACGACATCCAAGCTCTGTTTGAGCAATGCCCAGGCGTATCAAGACCGTTATTACGGCCAGAGGTGGTCGTTCTGGGTACTGATTTCTCAGGATCTATGCACTCAAATTGCGTGAAAATGTAATCACATGTCAGTTCTAGTACAATATATTTGTCCAATGAATATCCGTTTATGATCTGCATTTCTTCTTGGTGTAGCGATTTTAATAGCCAGTAGTGTATATTGGGCTGCCGGTGGAGCACATTCTGAACACGTTCAACAGTAGAACATGCTCAGTAACGTCTAGACGCTCTGTGGGAACTCTGCAGACCCATCAGAATACAAGGTTTTCCTTTACAGACTTGACAGTGTCCTAAGATAGACCGATTTTTCAGAGACAAAGTGTTGAACCCTACTACCCCGTAGAGGCAGCGAACTGATCCGCTATCGACACTGAAACGGCAGTTGTTTTGACTTCCAAGTCGAGTCAAAAGTTGCACTGTCGAGCTCAGGTTTTCCTGTGATCCGGGCAACCCCGCAGTCCTGGCAGCACCGTCACGGTATTGCAACTTCTGCTTTCAGAAGCGCTAGACGGTCACGTGCCGAATACAAGCTCTTGCGCCATTTCAACGAAACAACAGCGCAAGACTGATAATAGGTGAATTTGACCCTTACTACCTGGTAGGTACAGTGCACTTCCAAACTACAGGGAAACAGCAGCACAATAGTAGACGATATCTTCGTATATTGGTCCCTTCCCAAAGGACATAATGTGAGAGAAATTAGTAATTGTCTATCAGATCGCGATGCACATGCAGTAATACTAAAACGAACCAAGGCAGATTGATATACCAACGTAGCGAACAAAGGATTTAGTTATATGAGTCTACTTGCAATACAAAAATTTAAAAAGTCGAAAATCAAATACCGTAAGAAGTCTAGAAGACACCAAATTTGAACGACAAATATAATAAATTTCTCTTAAAGTTCTTTGATACACCTTCTCCTTCAAAAGACTTCAGGCAGATATGAACTACTACTGAGTAACGCACCTGTATAACTGACGACACTAGAATATAGTGTAAGAGAAAATGGGAGAAGAACCTCAGTGTGGACGGTCAGAGACCGGGTACCGAATTTCACTACAGACATTACTGGTTATGAATCTCATCAGACAAGTTAATGCAGCGTAGTTGGCGAAGAGATTAGACAGCTCACAGAACAATATTAAAATTTTATGGCCAATCGTGAAACAGCTATCAGGGTAGAGCGTTGGTGCTTATGCTCAACGTATTAAGCCTCCGTTATGTGAGAATGAAACCGTTAGTCAACCTCCAGAGGTGTGATCAACGTTTAGTAGTGACTTTTTGTCAGCAGTGGGCAAGTTAAATCAATTTTTTATTGGTACAAGCAAATATACAAAAGAAACCAACACCGTCTGAACAGACCTTGAAGGCCCACCCGTACCGGCCGGCCGCCGTTTCATACTCAGCCCGAAGGCGTCACCAGATGCGGATGCAGAGGGTCGTGTGGTCAGCGCAGTGCTCTTCAGGCCATCCTCAGTTCTCGCCACTGCAGCCGCTACTTCTAAATCAAGCACTTCCTGGCAAAGCCTGAGTGCACCCCGCTTGCTAACAGCACGCGGCAAACACGGACAGTGACCCATCCAAGTGCTAACCAAGCCCGAAAGCACCTTGGTGATGACA
Organism: Schistocerca americana; assembly: GCF_021461395.2. Taxonomy (NCBI): domain Eukaryota; kingdom Metazoa; phylum Arthropoda; class Insecta; order Orthoptera; family Acrididae; genus Schistocerca; species Schistocerca americana. The sequence continues at coordinate 524,433,073 of NC_060125.1, read as the reverse complement.
GGAACCGGTGTTAAATACACTAATGGCCATTAAAATTGCTACACCACGAAGATGACGTGCTACAGACGCGAAATTTAACCGACACGAAGAAGATGCTGTGATATGCAAATGATTAGCTTTTCAGAGCATTCACACAAGGGTGGCGCCGGTGGCGACACATACAACGTGCTGACGTGAGGAAAGTTTCCAATCGATTTCTCATACACAAACAGCAGTTGACCGGCGTTGCCTGGTGAAACGTTGTTGTGATGCCTCGTGCAAGGAGGAGAAATGCGTACCATCACGTTTCCGACTTTGATAAAGGTTGGATTGCAGCCTATCGCGTTTGCGGTTTATCGTTTTGCGACATTGCTGCTCGCGTTGGTCGAGATCCAATGACTGTTAGCAGAACATGGATTCGGTGCGTTCAGGAGGGCAATACGGAACGCCGTGCTGGATCCCAACGACCTCGTATCACTATCAGTCGAGATGACAGGCATCTTATCCGCATGGCTGTAACGGATAGTGCAGCAACATCTCGATCCCTGAGTCAACAGTTTGGGACGTTTGCAAGACAACAACCATTTGCACGAACAGTTCGACGACGTTTGCAGCAGCATGGACTATCAGCTCGGAGACCATGGCTGCGGTTACCCTTGACGCTGCATTACAGACAGGAGCGCTTGCGATGGTGTACTCAACGACGAACCTGGGTGCACGAATGGCAAAACGTCATTTTTTCGGATGAATCCGTGGTTCTGTTTACAGCATCATGATGGTCGCATTCGTGTTTGGTGACATCACGGTGAACGCACATTGCATGCGTGTATTCGTCATTGCCACACTGCCGTATCATTCGGCGTGATGGTATGGGGTGCCATTGGTTACACGTCTCGCTCATCTCTTGTTCGCATTTACGGCACTTTGAACAATGGACGTTACATTTCAGATGTATTACGACCCGTGGCTCTACCCTTCATTCGATCCCTGCGAAACCCGACATTTCAGCAGGATAATGCACGACCGCATGTTGCAGGTCCTGTACGGGCCTTTCTGGATACAGAAAATGTTCGGCTGCTGCCCTGGCCAGCACATTCTCCAGATCTCTCACCAACTGAAAAAGCCGAGCAACTGACTCGTCACAATACGCGAGTCACTACTCTTGATTAACAGTGCTATCGTGTTGAAGAAGCATGGGCAGCTATACCTGTACACGCCACCCAAGCTCTGTTTGACTCAATGCCCAGGCGTATCAAAGCCGTTATTACGGCCAGAGGTGTTGTTCTGGGTACTTATTTCTCAGGATCTATGCACACAAATTGCGTGAAAATGTAATCCCATGTCAGTTCTAGTATAATGCAGGGTGATTCAAAAAGAATACCACAACTTTAGGAATTTAAAACTCTGCAACGACAAAAGGCAGAGCTAAGCACTATCTGTCGGCGAATTAAGGGAGCTATAAAGTATCATTTAGTTGTACATTTGTTCGCTTGAGGCTGTCCTTAACTACCTGAACGTCAACTACCCGAGGCGATGGATCGGCCGCCAGGCAGCCCGTGACAGAGCACTTCATCACTGGCCTCCAAGAAACCCTGATCTTACCCCCTGCGATTTTTTCTTATGGGGGTATGTTAAGGATATGGTGTTTCAGCCACCTCTCCCAGCCACCATTGATGATTTTAAACGAGAAATAACAGCAGCTATCCAAACTGTTACGCCTGATATGCTACAGAGAGTGTGGAACGAGTTGGAGTATCGGGTTGATATTGCTCGTGTGTCTGGAGGGGGCCATATTGAACATCTCTGAACTTGTTTTTGAGTGAAAAAAAACCTTTTTAAATACTCTTTGTAATGATGTATAACAGAAGGTTATATTATGTTTCTTTCATTAAATACACATTTTTAAAGTTGTGGTATTTTTTTTTAATCACCCTGTATATTTGTCCATTGAATACCTGTTTATCATCTGCATTTCTTCTTGGTGTAGCAATTTTAATGGCCAGTAGTGTACATAGAACTTTTAAAGGCTGGTGTTCGAGCTCACTGTATTACACATAGTTACAGGAAATAAGAAAGATGAAATTAAAGCAATAATTAAGTCACTAAAGAGTAAAAGACTCCAAAGAGTTTGTTGAAATGTTAAGTAGAATTAACAAGATGAACGCAACATATGTTCATTCAGTCAAATGGACAATGTGACTTTCAGGTGTGTTCATTGATTGCTCTAAAATGCTAATCATTTGCACATCCAACCATGAGGTCCACTACATGCTAATTTCGTCTGTCTTACGCCACCTTGATTCTATTGCAGTCATAATAGCTAGCAGTCTACATCTTCTCACAGCGTCTTCTACACATTCGACTGAGCATAGTAATAAAGCGCTCTAGGGCTTACGTCATTTCATTATACGTTCAAAACATTCAAAGAACATGTCGGATCTGTATGTCAGTACACACAGCAGTAACAGAATGACAGACAAAGTGTTCCTATTAATTATTTCAACGACTAATTTAGAGGTTCCGGTTTCTTGGGAGATCGCTAGGAATTCTAAGAATGACCGCCCTCGATAGCTGAATGGTCAGTGCGACAGACTGACAATCCTAAGGGCCCGGGTTCGATTCCTGGCTGGGTCGGAGATTTTCTCTGCTCAGGGTCTGGGTGTTGTGTTGTCCTAATCATCACCATTTCATCCCCATCGACGCGCAAGTCGCCGAAGTGGCGTCAAATCGAAGGACTTGGACCAGGCGAGCGGTCTACCCGACGGGAAGCCCTCGTCACACGCCATTATTATTATTATTCTAAGAATGAGATCGCAGGTACGTGTAATTACACTGTGAGCCACCTCCTGCTTTCAGCCACACTCTTACGAGGTGTTGTGTAGCGATTTCAGATCATCTGATGATGACTTACGGAGAATTAGAAACCACTTAAGGTGCAGTTTTTGTGAGTTGAGACTGAAATGTACAATAGTGACGTCGCGGTCACGGCGGTGTGCCAAGGCAAAAGACCCAGCTTGTCTGCCAGTGGCGGTGCGCTGTTGTGCTGGAGAGGGACCGCGGCCTTTTCCCATGGCGAAAGATACTGTGATGTCGAACCTTAAGCTGCTCGTCGGCGCGACATTCGCTACGTCAGAGCTTTCGAGTTCCTCCAAAGCATGGTTACACAACACGTGAGACGCTCCATTTGTGAGATTGCTTGAATGACTGCGTGCCGTCTAGACAATACCGAAGCATTGCTTTAATTCGTCACTGACACATTAGTAAAACAGTGCCCTTGAGATTCCCGCTACCAGTCCCAACCTTAGATGACAGACCCTTACAAACTTTCACACGTTTTCACGTTGTTGTATTCTACAGAATTTATTACGTACGTAAATAGCAATTAATAGAAGATTATTGAATATTTGCTTCAGATATTTCTCTCAGAAATCTAGAACTCTAATCAACCTTAGAGCTTTTATATTACGCGTTAAATAATGATTTTGCTTCCTGGCATTGCGGACACGACATCTCACTTTTTTTTTGATCCTGCAGTCTTCTGACTGGTTTGATGCAGCACGTCACGAATTGCCTCTTGCACCAGCCCTCTTTATCTCAGACTACCACTTGCCCCTAGATCCTCAGTTATCTGCCGGATTTATTCCAGTCTCTGTCTTCCACAACAGTTCTTACGCTCTACAGTTCCCTTCTACTACCAAGCAGTTTATTCCCTGTGGCCTTTACACATATCCTATAGTCGGTCCCTTCTTTTTGTCAGCTTTTCCTGTATGCTCTGTTCTTTATCGATTCCTTATCTTAGCAGCCCACCTGATTTTCAACGTTCTTCTGTAGCACCAGATATCCAACGCTCTGATTCTTTTCTCTTCCTGTTTTACATCGGCCATGATTGTCTACTATGCAATGATGTGCTCCTGAAGTACATTCTCAGAAATTTCTTCCTGAAGTTAAGGCCTGTGGTTGACTCCAGTAGACTTCTCTCAGCTAGGAATGCTCTCTTTGCCTGTTCTAGTCTGCGTTTTACACCCATCTTCGTCAGTCATGGATTATTTTGCTTCTAATGTTGCTCACTTCCTTAACATCGTCCACTTCGCGATCACTAGCTTTGATGTTCAGTGTATCGCTGTACTCATTTTTGCTATTTCTATTGAAGTTTGCCCTTTCTTGCTTTACTTTCAATCTATATTATAAACTCATAAGAAGTAGTAGGAATGCACCGGTTTATGGTCACAGGGTGGCATTTTCCTCATCAGTAAACCAACCAGCCACTTGCCAAGTCTGATTTAATGACCCTTATGTAAATAAACTGCTCACTTGCATCCTTGTTTTACTTATTAAGAATGTAATTGATGGGCAATAATTGTCACGTTAATGAAAATTAATGGGCAGTAACTGTCATGATAATTACTGTAATTTATATGCAAGATGGGGTTCTAGAACGGGACTTGGATTTATGTTTACCCTGGTGTCCGAATGAATTAACTGTAAAGCGATAACTGCCATTTAAAGATGGTATTTAAGTACCCAAAAAGTGGCGTCTACCCACCCCCACTCCTGCAGTGTGCTTCCCCCATCTGCTGACCCTCAAACACACCTTAGTGCCCCCAGCATCCCAAGGCTACTGTACGTAGTATTGGACCTCGCTCGAGCAACAGCAGCAGCAGCAACAGTTCAGGTGATATTGCAAATATGCTGTGGTACTGGCACAGTTTTTCAAAAACGTTTGCTAGAGTATCACACCTACGCTATTTTCTGCAACATACGGCTATATGCAGTTACAGGACTATTTTTTTTTATTTTTTTTATTTTTTTGTAGGGACCAAACTGCTGAGGTCATCGGTCCCTAGACTTACACACTAATTAAACTAACTTATACTAAGAACAACGCGCACACACACCCACTCCCGTACTAATTTTAACCGATTTTTAAGAAGCGTACATTTCATTGCTGTTTCACCGATTTCCCTCACACTTTTTAGGAAAATACGTACAAATATGGGTTTCGTTACTATTTCCCCACAATTTTTAAGGACGATACACACAAATGTGAGTTTTGTGACTAATTTTACCATTTTAAACACACACAATATGGATTTTGCTGCTGTTTTATCGATTTTCAAGAAACATGCAGTAATACATGGTTTTTTATTCAGAAGGATGTAGGCTGCAGTACGTACTGGGAGATGAAGAAGCTTGCACAGGATAGAGTAGCATGGAGAGGTGCATCAAACCAGTCTCAGGACTGAAGACCACAACAACAACAACAACAACAGTAACTATGACCGCCATTGTGTCGCTATTTGCAACCTATGGGCAGTTCTTTAAAATTTTATCGATTTTCTCTCTACTATTCCGCAAATATGTAATTTTCACAAGAAGATGCACTTAAGAAGCTCTGAATGTGTAACAATTGAGACCATAGTGTGTACCCTGCGAGCACACCAATACATGCCGCTATTTACCGTTTTGGGACTATTGTACCGATTTTCTCCTAGTTTTCGAGAAACACGCGTAAATAAGTGGCATTAAATATTTAGTAACTGTCAAAACGAAAGTGTGACGCTATTGACAATTTCAGAATATGTAAATAATTGTTACCGACTTTTGATCGAAGGTATACACTGAGGCCATCGCTAGATAACTGTTGCACCTACACTTCTGCTCCTAGCATTACCACCGAGTGTAAGAAAGAGGAGAACTGTGCACTTTATTTGGAAACTAACTAAGCAATGGCGGACCTCTCTCCAACCTCTCCAGGTGGCATTTGAAGGCTGGTGGAGCGCTATGTTTTTGCACCGTACAGACATCACCACTGCTGCTTCGCATTTTAGTACTGCAGCGAGATAATTCCTGGCAAAGTGTGCGAATAATGCAATGTCTACATTTAAGTAAATGCCACACAGTACAGTGTCTCCCAAGTGCACCAAAAGGGTGCTGCCATGAGGATCTCCTTGCAGCCTCCTCTGCACAGCTGGACTGTTCTTGAGACTCCAGAAATGCTTCACGTCTGTCAGAAGAGAGGACCAAGAAAACCTCCCCCTCCCCTCCTCAGCCCTCACCGCTGGACCCACGTGAATGTCACTGCCTACAACAATGGCCCTCTATGCTCTACCAGACGCCTCTCCAAACACGACCCTCCCCCCCCCCCCCACACCCCCAACCCATTCCAGAGACAACTGGCAGCCGCAGCATCCAGCGGGAACTTTTATTTAAATGAACTTTAGGAGGAATTACGAAACTAATTCAGCTATAGCGCGAATTTACATTAGGGAATCGGTATTCGACAAAGACTATTTGATCGGAACTATCTGAACACTTACTAGCGCACATTAACATGACGTCTTTCTACTGGTCAAAGCACATACTGTCCTGATTAAAAACGAATGATGATAATCCCACCAGACCGTATGCGCGAATTTACATCCCTCCAGAAAACTTCTACACGTTTCCACAGGTTAGTGCCTCCATTAGTTTTTAGAAAATTCACTTTTAACTACAGTTTGACAATGCTAATATTTTTTCTGTCATTGCAGCAGAACTAATGCTCCAAATCTGACAGATGGCCCTCCCCTCATTTTATGTTTCCATATTGCATCGATCATGTATACACTGCGTCACTCCTAGGAGATTGTCAAGCACTTTTGTTTTTATGTCAGCAGCAGGGAGCATTTATGAACTGCACACAGCAAGAATGTCGGTTAGTCGGTCAGAACCTTATTCAGTGTACTTTATCTACGAGTGTCCGCAGCTCGTAGTCGTGCGGTAGCGTTCTCGCTTCCCGCCCCCGGGCTCCCGGGTTCGATTCACGGCGGGGTCAGGGATTTTCTCTGCCTCGTGATGACTGGGTGTTGTGTGACGTCCTTAGGTTAGTTAGGTTTAAGTAGTTCTAGAGGACTGATGACCATAGATGTTAAGTCCCATAGTGCTCAGAGCCATTTGAACCACTTGTATCTACGAGTCAACAACGTAAATTTAGTTTGCCTGTTAAGAAATCAGTCGATTCATTTATAGACACACAATGCTCATGGAAAAATGTGCGCTATCCACCCACGATAAGCATCTTATTTAGATGACCTACAGACATTCAGCTGCTTTAATTCAGTCAATAAGGTACTTGCAAATAGAGAAAAAAGCGAGTGGCCCCCTCATTACCAGTTCGTTGTGCTAAATAAGTCGCACATTTTATGTAAAAACATATAAAAGTGTAATTAAAACCATCTTTTTCTGCAATCCCTTTTTTACAACCTTCACAGCGCGGTTTAACAGGATGTAGGCCACACGAGGCCGCTCCTTCTTGGATGAAATCGCTCTTCACCATATTCTCGCCTTTAACATATTCTTCTTTAAAACTTGAGCAATCGATATATAAATGAACAATGCAGCAGTGTTGTCACCTTTCTTTTCTGTCGCTCGCCCTTTATCGAAAAACATAGACGTAACTTCTGCTCAAGGCGTGAATGGTATAAGTAGATAGAAAGACTGTCTTTCTCTTTGTAATCATTTCGCTACTGCGACAAACGGATACACATACACAAACATACACAAAAATAAGGCAGTTGTGCCAGTTGTTTACAACTGGACTGCATTCACAAGCAGCTGTAGAATACATGACAAGAAGCGACATCGTGTTCACGTGATCGGAAGTGTCGTCGGCTTCGACCTTTGAAGTATGTTTATAGGGATCTCTCAGTGCAAGTCTCCTTGTCAAATAGTGGCTGTCTGTTGGGGAGGTATATCTCTGAATGTGTCTCTCTGGTGGATTGAAGTGTTTGTTTGTACGTCATTGCAAACTGCGCAGAATGCAAATACTCCCACATTCATCTTCTGAATGAGCATCCCTGTGCAGTTCAACATGTGATGTGCGGGAGAAGGCTCGATACCCTAAATATAAAATATATCATGCGAAGCTAGCGTCTTTCAATGGTTGGTATTCAGCTGTTAAGCAACGTCCTGACAAACTAAATGAAGCTGGTTTGTTTTATTCCGGTGACAGAAATGCAACCACGTATTTCCATTTTGATGGAGGCATGAAGGATCAGGATGAAACGCCCATTCCATGGAGTGAGTATGTTGGATGGTTTTCCAAGTGCTTTTTATTGCTCCAGGGTAAGAATTTTGTGGATAATACTTGTCACAACAGAGATGCAAAAATGACAGCAAAGGAAGAATAAAATCTTCTGAAAGCAACATAAAAACACCATGTGACTGTGAGAGATTCGGAATGCTCCCCTTTGCAAAATATCTTCCAGGAAGGAATGGGAGTATTATTCCTTCCAAGGGAACACGTTGCTGCTTGCATGTTAAATGTGGACGTCCCTTTTCAGCGTGCTGTTTGTTAGAGACCTGTTTCCACTACAGTAAGAGCATTTTAGACGAAAGCAATAACTTTGTACGAAGTGCAGTTATTTTATTACATATTTTTAAACACTGTTAATATGCAATGTGGAAATAAAGCATTATCGTTAAAATACATTCTTCTCTTGCCTTTTCCTACATCATTCACACTTAGGTCTTATCTTAATTCGCTAACTGTGACTGTGATCTTAAGGCTTCCTGACCTGCGTTAAAGGATAGTGATTTATTTGTGTCGAAAAATATAACTGAGAGAGAGTACCATCCTTCTGTCGATGTATGCAGTCTATCATGGGTTTAAGAAATAAAACAAATCATTTTGTCGGCCAGCAGATTATTATTGTCAAGTCCTCCGCGACATATCCAACCACTAAGCAAGTAGCGACTACAATCTGTATTGGCATGTATTGCACGGAGGATAAAAATCTGATTCTGACACCACACAAAACGAGATGTAACATGTAAATTATGGAGTACTGCATACAACCATGTCACATTTCTGTAGCAAAAAGCACTACACAGCAGATTTAAACGGAAATGGCAGTAGAGGGTGCAGCCTTTTGTAATGTACACTCTGTACGTACAGTCGTGCTCAAAAGAATCCGAAAGACCTGAATTGCATTTCGCCTGATTCGCATGCAACCCACATAACGCAGCTGTCTAGCAGATCCTCTAATCGCTCCTTGGTACAGTCGTTTGACTATCGAAAATTGTTCCAACAAGTCACCACTAGAAAACACTGCTCTGTATCGCAATAACTCAAGATATAAAGTAATACCACGATACTAGAAATATCAGGGAACACCTTATCACAGATAAGACTGTCCTTAAGGCTTTTAATCTCACATTTATTGCAATAAATGACATACCTGAAATGTTACCACCCTCATTATTAAGTCAGATAGGTAATGCACGTAGTAAGTTCGTCGTATTCATGATTTCCTCTTCAAAGTAACATACCGCACTTATTATTTAACACAAAATGACATTACAAATTTAAGTAATTCACGAGCAGCTAGTTGAGAATATGTATGAACTTCAAATGACACGACGAACCGTCTCGTTCTGCATATGGATTCAAACCCAGGTCATGCAGACTAAGATTTCGTGACTGACGGAAACTAACAGTCATTCCTGACCAGGCCTACAGAGAGGGATATACCTCGATTTTGGACAGTATCAGTTAGCAAATATCAACTTTAAATTACATAACGTAAACATTTTTAACGGGCGCGAATTCCTACCCAGCATCAATTGTCCTGTTAAAGAACTAGGAGAGATGTTAAATATTGCTTCTTCACAAGTAACTTACTTGAAATGTCGTGAGGTAAAGCTTTGTGTTGGACAGGGATTCGAACCCAGAACCTAATCGGATTGTTATCGAAACACAATCAACTGTGACATATCGGATTTTCTCGGCAGTAGCTAGATGTTTTAACTGAAATGACGAGACGAAACATTAATTTTTTCCTTTCCAGGACTCCAACCCGGCACCTATCGCTGTTATATTATGGAGAAAACGAACGTTAAATACTGGTTTGCTACACCAGCAGCGACATGTGAGCATGTTTGAACTAGAAATAATATGACGAAGAGTTCAGTACTGACTGGGAATCGAACCCCACACATCGTTTTGACTACACACAAACAGACGTGAAAATGCATTAAAAATCAAAATTATTATCCACCAGCAGATAGGTGTTCTCATGCTAGATCTTGATAATTCGTAATGAAACCCTTAGTGCCCGGCCAAGATTCGAACCCATTCACGGCCAACATGTGGCGATGTTGAGGAATCTGCAGCTTTGAACAAACAACAAATTGTAGTCGAGCTGTATTGTCACGAAGGGATCAAATTCCGCGTTAAGGGCGGTCTGAATTGCATTCCCAGTTCAGAACCAATTTTATCGGCATACAGAAGCTCAAATAAAAGATGGAATAAGTGTCCTGTGACCCTGCATAGTGTTTGTTTCGTCACTAGAAATGAATAATTAGTATAAGAAAGGATACTGGTGATAGAGTTTCTACATTTACTTTATTGTGGTTCAACCTAACGTCTCCTTGGCAGAGAAGGAATATCATGTATAATGTGAATTTCAGACCACAATTCCATTATACCTTCTTCACTTGGCGTAGCCAGAAGCGAATAGAATCTGTCTCTCCCTATCGAAATTCACAGGCGGAACGTGGAATCGAACCTAGACCGTCAGTATATGAAGCTATCACCAATCCAACAGACCACCAAATCCTCTTCTCTATTACTCATTTTCCTATCATAACACCGATGCGGCACACTCGATGAGAACTCTGACACACAGGCTCCCTATAGTGGTTTGCAGCATGTTCAGTACAGTCATTTACTTGGTTGACCGAATCGCCATGAACTAGCTGCCTGGGCTATCCAGTGCATACATTCAACCCTATTTTGTAATCACCGAAATAAAATAACGTAACTGCCACCTACACAGAACTGCCAGCAGTGTAGGATGCATAAATTTAAATAGGAAGTGTTCCTTTCCATATAAGCTACTCTATTGCGCTATCTGTTTGTTGAAACCGTCGTGCAGTGCAAGAGGAAAGCTGTAACTGTCTGCCTCTCAGAAGTCTAGATCCGGCCTTATGCATTATCTCACAGCACTGTGGAATGCGGAAGATCTGGAGGAAGTCTTGTCGACTTCTGGAGCTGCTAGCTACTAGCGTAACGGTATGCGTCACGCGCTGTTGATGAAGCGTCGCGAGTTCTATTACAGCCGCTGCTACATTTTTTAAAACGCCTTTCTGCTGTCTGCTGAAGTTATCAATTTAATGGAACTTTGAACATAATTCCCTTCACTTCTCAACCCACAATAGTCGCATGCGGAAAAAGGGCTAACTTCTGCGACATTTAGTTCTTTTCAGGTTTAATAGACGGCCAGGCAGCAGATGCATCTCGAAGCTATTGTATTATGTCTGGGGAGAGCGCATCGTGCCAAAATAGTCAGAAAAGTATTTTCTACATTAGCTGTCGTCTGGTAGTGGCATTTTATTCTTCTTCAAACCTTGTTTGACAGCTTTAATTCAGAACAAGTTTTCTACATGCATGTAATCAATAAACTGCATGTGCATTGTCCGACTGTTATAGATCACATCAGAGAATTCACATATATCGTTGATGATTAATTTCTCTCTCATGTTTAGTATTGTTTTAACAACACTTGAAGAAACCTTACGAAAATTGTGCACTGTTTTATAAGAAATGAAACAAAACTATCCACGATAACCTTACGACAAAATTCTGTTTTAATAAAACTGAGTAGCTGTACACAAGCGTGCCTCTATCGGCACGAATTAGTAAAATACTACTCACTTACATTTTGATTGGGTCTGTGTTTAATTGGTATGCTGTGTCATGCTCAACAGGTATGCAAATGTGTCATTTCATAAACAAAGTTATGTATTCCAAGAAACCCAAAATTTGCTTGTCAGCAGCGGAAACAGGCGTTACCTGTTGTACAGCATTCTAAGTTTTTCACCATTGCAATATGAGCTTTAAGTATTTCTTGCAATTTGCTTATCGATGTTTGATCTGACTGCTTGTAGCTCTTTCACAGATGGGATAAAAACGTTACAATCAGCGACGCTGGGACCGCGAACCATAACAGATGCTTTTCCACGGGTCAGCACGCCACCGCAAGGCCAGGGAAGAAGTACGTGTAGCGCCTCCCTCTTACAAGGTGAATAAGGGCTAGAACTCGTAATCCGCTATTTAAGGGACGAGATTAGTTGCGATTTCCATGTGCAACGATTTTCCTTTGCTGAAAACGGTAAATTTACAGTCTTCTGTTACACCTCAAGCGATAAAAACTCAGATTATTCATTGGAAATGACAGGAAATATCAAGTGGACTTTGAGGCTTAATTCCGTGCGCACCAGGAAGTAACTCGTCGATCACAGTGTTGCCAAACATACCTTGCCTTGTTGCTAAATCTCAGTTACAGTACCAGCAGGAAGAAGACGAACCGATGTGATCCTACAGCGGGCTGGGAAGTGACCATAGCTGGCGTCTCAAAGACGCAGCTCCTACGGCCTGGAATATGTTATGCGTCTGATTCGCATTTCTGTAACTAGGTTTACGGACTGGGGCGTAGTTACTAATAATACTCAGAACTGACCGCTAACTAAATATCATAAATCAGTAACTCTAATTGTTGTTTTTATATTTATTTCGTAACTGTATGCAAAACTAAGAAACTCATACACGGACGTTTTCGTGCCTCGCCGATAGTCGAGCACAACGAACAAAAATAAAAAGTGTGTGTGTGTGTGTGTGTGTGTGTGTGTGTGTGTGTGTGTGTGTGTGTGTGTGAGAGAGAGAGAGAGAGAGAGAGAAATAAAAAGGAATGAGAGAGAGGATAAAAAACTGTTGTGCAGAAATTGAATACTGGTGTGTAAAGAAATTTTTCATTAAAATGACACGTTCCGTATCATTACGAAATGTCGTATTCATGATCTATGGAACAAGTATTAATCTAATCTAATATAATCATATCATATTGCTGACTAGCCATGAACAGTCAAGAATTACCGAAATTTTCGCCTATATCAGTAACTAGATCTAAACTTGAAAATAAAAGACGACAGTTTTTGTAATAAACCGGGACTCCTATCAAGACCCTTTAATCCCTGTTAACTATCCACGAAAGGTGTCTGATACACCTCAATTCAGAAGTAACAAAGTGCGTATGCATTTAAAGATGAAGCGCATGATATGAAATTCTGTGACGGAGATACGAACCCAACACATAACTAAGTAAAATCAAATGTTACGTATCGGTTTTTCTTGACAGGTGCTAGGTGTTTGAATCTAAAATAAGGATAGAAATTTTTGGGCCTGAGCGCAATCGAACCGCACTGCTATCGTTCTTCTTTATCGTCCACGAATATAGCTTAAGTATGAACTGCTTACTCACCATCAGTAAGATGTGTACGTGTTTGACAGGAAGTTGTTGGCAGCACATGAACAAACATTAAATATGTACGTTAATTTTCACTAGCAGGGCGGTGTGCACGTGATAGGGCTTGAAATGAAATTATGACTAATTTTGTACTGGATCAAGATGCGGAGCCACATAGTTACCTTGGGAGGAGACCCAGAGAATATTGCAGTCTTGGGAAAAGGAACGAAATGATTGAACTATACTGTTCCGAGAGATTCAGATCCTCGAAAGAGGAGATACGAATTCGAATCGCAGTCCAGCACCAAATTTCTCAACGTCTCTAGTTCAATCAAATACAAGTAAAATAAGAGCCCTGTTCCTTTAAATGGCTATCGGTTCATCAAATAAAATAAAATTTTCAAATGTAAGTAAGTTTACTGGCGACAGTATTTCTTTTGACCATGACCTCCAACTATGTCATTTCCCAACGTAAACCGGCTCTGCCCATTTGGTAATGAAGGAATGTCATGTGTAATGCGTATTCTGGATTATAACATCTTTCCCTTGAGGTTACCAGAGGTAAAGTAAATCTGTTTGTGCCTCTTAAAAGTAAATGCCTGAACCCACGCATTGTTCTTGTGATAGTTCGTTCCACCAGACCATTGTGGCCACATTTCCCAACCCCAGGCGTGTGCTGAAACAGATGATGTGCTTAGCTTACAAAATTAGTCACGGTGGAAAAAAATGCGATTCTATTAAATGGTTAATTAGAAGCAAGCTTCCGACGCGGAGATTACGCTATTCTCATGTCAGCAGGATGTAAAGACTCTTCTAGGCATCATAGCCTCGATGTGAAGCCATTTGGATATTTTAACTAATTCAGGAAATTTCTTAGTTCGAGAAAATCCACTGTGACGTGTGAAGTTACCGGATAATTCGATTACTACCGTCATTATTACTATCATTTTCTTCATACCGCTGCTTTAACCCATGTGCTTGAAGATCATTTAATGCCTTTTGGTCATTATAGAAGTAGTTGCCCAAGAACAGGTTCTTTCCCTGTCTAAGGAATCCTTTTCATGTTAATACCAAACATCAGCAATTACTCGTAGATCACATTAAAACTAAAGTAGTTGATGAAGACGTTACTTGATAACAAAAACGCGCTGCCTCTCTTCATTTACTTGTGCCTAAAAATGGCTGTCGAATACTGCCTAACCAAAAGCCAAGGGATGTTACTGCCTTCCGACATAGGTCGCTGTCAGTTCTTCGACATGATTTGGTCGACGTGGCCTGTTTCATGTTGTGTATGACAGAGAATGTTTTAGAAAATCAGTTGTTTTCCTTTGCAATAAACGGAAAGATTTTCATTCTAAGCTATCAGAATCCAAAATTTTCGAAATATTAGTTGAAATTTAATATTCGCTTCTATAATGTAGGAAAGTATTTCACAGTTGCAAAACCCGCATCCGACTCATTGTTCTTACACTTAGTCGCTAACCATAAATTCTAGCTCAGAGTGATTCTAGTTTAAGTAACCTAAAGTAGTGAAGACTGTTTGCCAGTACTCTTTCTCACCGGAAAATATGCGATTCACTCATTGGACTCCATAATTCTGTGTGTATGCAATGCATACGGATTGTAGAATTTAGTGGTGCTCTTTCTTACACTTCTGTATACAATACGCCTGACCTAAACGGGACCTTTATCATTGCAGGCCCTGGTCGGTGCAACATCATACTGGCAACAGTAATATGCTTATACGGACAACTTCGCTGTTCGTTTTACCTGATTTTGTAATCATTTAAATAAAACAATATGACCTTCCAGTGGGAGACATTTCGTCCGCCTTTTCCTTCTGTGAAATTTGTCAGTAAGCTTTTTGCCTTCCAAGCAGCGAAATGCGGCAGAGGACGACCGGTAAACGATTCACAAATCAGACGATTTCTTTAAACATTGGCGTACCTGAAGGAATTTAGTTTCTTCTTAAATCGTCTCATGCAGCAACATTCACAGATATCTCAAATAGGAAAAGTTCTTTATCCAGGTACGAAAGTTGTAAAACAAACTTCCCACAGTATCAGGTTGATCTTTTCGTCTGACAGCACTGCGTAAGTATTTTGTCTATGAGGTATCACAAGTAGTGTTCCTGTAGCTGTAGGAATCATTGGTTGTAAACGAGTTTAACACCAATGGGTACAATACTGCTAAATATTAAGAATGATTATTAACCTAAGTCTGCGTTCATCCTCAAACTGAGGCGTATTTGTAATATTGAAGCTAGACTGTGTATCCATATCTTCCTTGAGTGGGCATTGGAAGGCGTTTACACACACTTATACGAGGGTAATCCCAAAAATATGGTCTCCTAAGTGACACGCAAGGCCAACGAAGGCACAAACGGAGATCCCAATTTTAGTGCCAAGCAGAAACCACAGTGTTGGCTGCAGGGTGGCAAGATGATAAAGAGCAAGACTATGGATATAAAGGTCTCAGGTTCGATCCCTCGTCAAACCCACGTTTTTTATGTGCCATTTGACACTTATTTCCCCTTGGGCAGTGTTTTTTTGATGTGAAAAATGCCGAGTTGCACTGTGGTCCGAAAGCCACGTTAAACTGTAGGTTCCCCTATTAACTGGCTAGGTAAGTCAACTCAAAGGTCGGAGGAAAGCAACGGCATATCACCTCCAACAAGACCGTGCCTATTAAAGCACTGTTGTGTTCAAACAACTCTTCCGACTGATGACTGCTTTACTTTCTATGGGTTCCAAAATTAATGATCTTCGGGTTATTATCATTTTTGTGTTTTCATGCTGTAGCTTTGATACCAGTGAACATAAGTAACCGGCCGAGCACTGTCACCATTCGAGTTGTCAAGGTAGTAGACGTCGATGCTGTCGACCCCAGTTACAATCTTTGTCATGGCTATGTTTCAGTCGAATTCCTCTATGTGCCTTTCTGCGTATTTCAAGATATACTTTTATACACTTGGTACGCATCCAAATTGATATCTGATAGAGCTGTATTCAGCAATATGAATCAGATATGTTTTCCGTGCAATATATCGGACAACACATCAGTGCAGCGAGATTTCGTTTGTGTGTTGCGCATGGTGCAAGAAATATTTGTGTTTTGCTTGCTTCTCTGATAGGTTTCACCCCACTGAATGCGAGAAAACTCACGAACAGACTGTCAATAACTGGAATTTCGCAATAATACACTTAAAAGTTGTATTTTTGCATTATGTATCCCGATGAAAATAACTGTAAACAGGTTATATGCCTAGTTGCTTATTATTCGCGCTTCTCGATGCTTTCCTCAAAAAACAAAAGTAAAAATAAAGAGAGAGAGAGAGAGATACAGAGAGAGAAAACAGGAATGTATTTCAAATATCAGCTCAGTGACGCCATTTTCGTCTCGTGATGTAAAGCAAGGAGAGGTGATAGGTAATATCTCGTTGTACTAGAGATACGTATGGGTACAGGCTTCTTTCTTTTCTCTCTGCAAACAACCAGATCAGAATTCAGTAACAAAGTAGTAAGAACACCTATGCAGTGGGCCAATCAAAACACTCAGCCTTTCTAGATTATTTTGTTAATCGTCTGTAATGCAGTAAACATCCTTGAGTATTCATTTGTTATAACTACCATTGTTATTGTTATTCGTCACCTCACAACAGCTTTCCTATCACTCAATACCGCAGATGCACGTAACGAATGGATCAGGATGAATGGAATGTGGGATCTTCAACTTTTGTGGTCCTGTCCTCCTCAGTTGCGCGTAATACTACGGTATATTGATAATTTTCACTTATGGACCGTCTGACAGCAACTGAATAAAATTGTGTTTTATTCAGTTGCTGTCAGACGGTCCATAAGTGAAAATTATCAGTGTACCGTAGGAATTTGGGATGTTTCGTCAAGGAGAATATACACATTTATCTCGGCGTCTTGTGTTCAGGGTAATATGAAACTGTCAATAAGAGAAGACGACAATGGGATGCCGGTGATGCAGGCAATAACACTCAACTATTTCTGTCGACTTAAAACCATGACGACAGACAAATTGGCGTCTCACTGTATTTTGATTATAATTCGTTAGCCTTCTTGCGACCTCGTTTTAATACCTCGTGGGAGCAGGCCTAATGTTTCGCTTTTTGAACACCGAACAATAAAACACAATTATAGTAGATGGAAGGATACAAAGAAACAATCAGATTCATGGGTGTGGATCCAGTTCATCATTAGAAGACTAAACAAGAGGGAAACATTACGAAAGCAAAGAATACGCTGGTTAGTATACATTATTTGAATAGATCTGAAGATGAAAAAGCTCAGATCTGCACAGTGCCCGCATCTGCACTTTAGTTTCTGTCTTAATGGGCATAATTTTTAGTTTCTTCTCTTCTGAATTTTCAAATGAATTGATTATTACTTGGTATAGAATAATCAGTTAACTGTGTTTCTTACAGCTTCCATTCGCACCAACATTTTTCTACATTCTCGTGCATTTCATGAAATTCTACTTGTATGATGACAAGACTGCACATAGATGCAATAGATTTCGAGGTGCAAAATATTTGTTATCTTACTTTTCGTGACAGCTGGGCAAAGTTGAATTCCAAAGACTTTTTATTGTTCTGAAATAATCTTGTGTCACAAACTAACAAGCTAAGAGTTTTTTTGGTATATATTTTGTGGGAAACTGTAATCGTGATGGAAGATTACACACTTGAATGTTTGACACAACTGGTAGGAGAAAACGCAGCATATTAACCAAACCCCGCGCCTCCTCTCCGTATCCTCCTATGACACCAGCACGGGATTCTCCTCCTATAACGCTACAGAGCTATTCTTAGCACAGCTGAGAATTGGCAACATCGTCACAAACATTTGGCAACACTGTGACAGTGCAATCACTTCCGCGTATGGTACTGAATTGACTCGCAAATTTACTTGATATTCCCTTTCCATTTGAATGACTCGTGCTGTATAATCCTCATGTAAACTAAGACACTAAGACACAAAATTCAATTTTTTGAATAATGGAATGCTATTCTTCACATAAGTGACAACTTTTATTATCGTTCACGATGCGTTATGAGGCTCAGCGAGCAATAACATGGTGCGAGTGACGTACTAGGAGCAGTGTGTCCGTAGCCACGTGGTACCAGCTGTGTATAGTGTTGGAACGCTTGAAGGCGTCGTCGGTTCAAACGGGGGCAGAGACCAGCGTGACTAAACTTTTTTCCGTGGTTTATTTTATGGAGCTGCGAATTTCCAGAAAAAATTCTGTAACGAAATCAGAAGAAAACCTTCACATATCAAATCCTCCTGGCAGCTCGACTCAGTAAATTGTGTTGATGGTCATAGATATCGGCTTTCTGACTGCCAAGCTGCTTCACAATACTAGCGCCTCTGAAGAAATTCGAAACGACCGTCAACGATACCAAATTAAATATTGTTCTTCACCTAAGACTCACATTCCAGGGCGATAAGAATGAAGGAAATGAATTGATAAGCAAATCGCAAGAACATACTTTCAGATCATAGTGCAATGGTGAAAAACTTAGAATGCTGTACAACAGGTAACGCCTGTTTCCGCTGCTGACAAGCAAATTTTGGGTTTCTAGGAATACATAACTTTATTTATGAAATGACACATTTGCATACCTGTTGAGCATGACACAGCATACTAATTAAACACAAACCCAATCAAAATCTAAGTGAGAAGTATTTTACTAATTCGTGCCGATAGAGGCACGCTTGTGTGCAGTTACTCAGTTTTATTAAAACAGACTTTCGTCGTAAGGTTATCGTGGGTAGTTTTGTTTCATTTCTTATAAAACAGTGCACAATTTTCGTAAGGTTTCTTCAAGTGTTGTTAAAACAATACTAAACATGAGAGAGAAAGTAATCATCAACGATATATGTGAATTCTCTGATGTGATCTATAACAGCCGGACAATGCAATTCAATGGTTCCAATGGCTCTGAGCACTATGGGACTTAACTGCTGTGGTCATCAGTCCCCTAGAACTTAGAACTACTTAAACCTAACTAACCTAAGGACATCACACACATCCATGCCCGAGGCAGGATTCGAACCTGCGACCGTAGCGGTCACACGGTTCCAGACTGTAGCGCCCAGAACCGCTCGGCTACTTCGGCCGGCGTCGACCAATGCACATGCAGTTTATTGATTACATGCATGTAGAAAACTTGTTCTGAATTAAAGCTGTCAAACAAGGTTTGAAGAAGAATAAAATGCCACTACCAGACGACAGCTAATGTAGAAAATACTTTTCTGACTATTTTGGCACGATGCGCTCTCCCCTGACATAATACAATAGCTTCGAGATGCATCTGCTGCCTGGCCGTCTATTAAACCTGAAAAGAACTAAATGCCGCAGAAGTTAGCCCTTTTTCCGCATGCGACTATTGTGGGTTGAGAAGTGAAGGGAATTATGTTCAAAGTTCCATTAAATTTATAACTTCAGCAGACAGCAGAAAGGCGTTTTAAAAAATGTAGCAGCGGCTGTAATACAACTGGCGACGCTTCATCAACAGCGCGCGACGCATACCGTTACGCTAGTAGCTAGCAGCTCCAGAAGTCGACAACACTTCCTCCAGATCTTCCGCATTCCACAGTGCTGTGAGATAATGCATAAGGCCGGATCTAGACTTCTGAGAGGCAGACAGTTACAGCTTTCCTTTTGCACTGCACGACGGTTTCAACAAACGGATAGCGCAATAGAGTAGCTTAAATGGAAAGGAACACTTCCTATTTAAATTTATGCAATCCACACTGTTGGCAGTTCTGTGTAGGTGGCAGTTACGTTATTTTATTTCGGTGATTACAAAATAGGGTTGAGTGTATGCACTGGATAGCCAAGGCAGCTAGTTCATAGCGATTCGGTCAACCAAGTAAATGACTGTACTGAACATGCTGCAAACCACTATAGGGAGCCTGTGTGTCAGAGTTCTCATCGAGTGTGCCGCATCGGTGTTATGATAGGAAAATGAGTAATAGAGAAGAGGATTTGGTGGTCTGTTGGATTGGTGATAGCTTCATATACTGACGGTCTAGGTTCGATTCCACGTTCCGCCTGTGAATTTCGATAGGGAGAGACAGATTCTATTCGCTTCTGGCTACGCCAAGTGAAGAAGGTATAATGGAATTGTGGTCTGAAATTCACATTATACATGATATTCCTTCTTTACCAAGTAGACGTTAGGTTGAACCACAATAAAGTTAGGGGTGGCGAAATGTAGAAACTCTATCACCAGTATCCTTTCTTATACTAGTTATTCATTTCTAGTGACGAAACAAACACTATGCAGGGTCACAGGACACTTATTCCATCTCTTATTTGAGCTTCTGTATGCCGATAAAATTGGTTCTGAACTGGGAATGCAATTCAGACCGCCCTTAACGCGGAATTTGATCCCTTCGTGACAATACAGCTCGACTACAATTTGTTGTTTGTTCAAAGCTGCAGATTCCTCAACATCGCCACATATTGACCGTGAATGGGTTCGAATCTTGGCCGGGCACTAAGGGTTTCATTACGAATTATCAAGCTCTAGCATGAGAACACCTATCTGCTGGTGGATAATAATTTTGATTTTTAATGCATTTTCACGTCTGTTTGTGTGTAGTCAAAACGATGTGTGGGGTTCGATTCCCAGTCAGCACTGAACTCTTCGTCATATTATTTCTAGTTCAAACATGCTCACATGTCGCTGCTGGTGTAACAAACCAGTATTTAACGTTCGTTTTCTCCATAATATAACAGCGATAGGTACCGGGTTGGAGTCCTGGAAAGGAAAAAATTAATGTTTCGTCTCGTCATTTCAGTTAAAACATCTAGCTATTGCCGAGAAAATCCGATATGCGACAGTTGATTGTGTTTCGATAACAATCCGATTAGGTTCTGGGTTCGAATCCCTGTCCAACACAAAGCTTTACCTCACGACATTTCAAGTAAGTTACTTGTGAAGAAGCAATATTTAACATCTCTCGTAGTTCTTTAACAGGGACAATTGATGCTGGGTAGGAATTCGCGTCCGTTAAAAATGATTACGTTATGTAATTTAAAGTTGATATTTGCTAACTGATACTGTCTAAAATCGAGGTATATCCGTCTCTGTATGCCTAGTCAGGAATGTCTGTTAGTTTCCGTCAGTCACGAAATCTTAGTCTGCATGACCTGGGTTTGAATCCATATGCAGAACGAGACGGTTCGTCGTGTCATTTGAAGTTCATACATATTCTCAACTAGCTGCTCGTGAATTACTTAAATTTGTAATGTCATTTTATGTTAAATAATAAGTGCGGTATATTACTTTGAAGAGGAAATCATGAATACGACGAACTTACTACGTGCATTACCTATCTGACGTAATAATGAGAGTGGTTTATCTGTGATAATGTGTTCCCTGATATCTCTGGTATCGTGGTATTACTTTACATCTTGAGTTATTGCGATACAGAGCAGTGTTTTCTAGTGGTGACTTGTTGGAACAATTTTCGATAGTCAAACGACTGTACCAAGGAGCGATTAGAGGATCTGCTAGACAGCTGCGTTATGTGGGTTGCATGCGAATCAGACGAAATGCAATTCAGGTCGTTCGGATTCTTTTGAGCATTACTGTACGTCAGAAGGATAATGTCACGTATCGGCACCTTAATAGGGGGAAGTCTGTGCAGTCTAGGGACATTGTACCATTTCCCATCGTCAGCAGCAGGAAGATTATTAGGAGAAACTGGTTTGGTCGCAGCGGAAATATGTCTAGAGCAGGAGAAAAAAAATGGTTTAAATGGCTCTGAGCACTATGGGACTTAACATCAAAGGTCATTAGTCCCCTAGAACTTAGAACTACTTAAACCCAACTAGCCTAAGGACATCACACACATCCATGCGCGAGGCAGGATTCGAACCTGCGACCGTAGCAGTCGCGGGATTCCGGACTGAAGCGGTTAGAACCGCTCGGCCATCGCGGCCGGCTAGAGCAGGATCGGTTGACGTTAAAATGAGCCATCGGCCGGGACTACCGCAATGGTTTTGTGTGCACACGGCTATTAGCTTCTGGATTCGGATAAAGAACACTAGATTTTTTCACAGAATGGAAATGTGTGACTACCTACCATCTGGAAGAACCCGTGTTGGACGACGTCGTAGCTGCACGTGAGCAGTACTATATACATGTCGAATTTAACGTGTACGATAACCATAATTGGAAGAGAATTTTCGTAAAACAAATGGAGTCATTAACCTCTGGAAACGTATACAAGCTATTTGGAGGGATCATAATTAGTGCAAATGGTCTGATCTAATCATCGTTAACTCGTTTCTAATCTCGACGTTATGTGGGTCTCGTATTAATGTTACCTAGTATGTTTTCTGATACTTCCAATCACTGTGCCTGAATTAGGTACGTAATTCCTCCCGCAGTTCGTTTAAAGAAACGTTCCCTGTGAATTCTGCAGTTGGCTGGTATCTGTGGAGGGGCGGGGTGGGGGAGAGGTGGGGGGGGGGGGAGGGGCTTGGATGGTGGGTGTGGGTGGGGGCGTCTGCTTGCAGAGTGCACAGAGGGCCGTTGTCACAGATGACCAGAATGTGCGTGCAACAGTGATGGAAAGGGAGGGACTTTTAGTCCTCTCTCATTACAGACGTGCGGCATTGCTGAACCGTCCAGTCAAGTCCAGCCGCTACAGATAGCTCATCACGGCAGTACCCTTTCGGTTCGCTTTGGAGCCACTACACTGTATGGCGTTTTTAAAGTATAGACGTTATAGTTATTCGCATACTATCCCGTCAGTTATCTCGCGGCAGTACTAAAATGGGATTCGAAGCAGCAACGGCCGTGGCAGGTGTCAACTGGCAGTGATGTGTATACCATCGTGCAGAAGTACGGCGCTACACTGGCTTCGTATAACATCCGGACTGCTGTTGAGAGATCCTCCATTGCTTAGTTAGTTTTCACATTAAGTGCACAGTTCTCCTCTTTCTTATCCTCGGTGTTGATGCTAGCAGTAGAAGTCTATGTGCGTCTTCTTGAAAAGTCACTAAAATAGTGGTGAAATATCCTACAACTGTAAATAGCTTCATACGACTGTGGTGACGGTTATTCAAAACGTACTTACGTGTGCTTGTTCAAAAAATCAGTAAAATAGTCCCAAAACAGTGAATAGCGTCATATTCTGGTGTGCTGGCAGGATATGCACTGAGTGTGAACTGTCTTCTTGAGGAGATCACACATCCGTACGATAATAGAGGGAAAACTGATAAAATTTTAATGAATGGCCTGAAAACTACACTCCTGGAAATTGAAATAAGAACACCGTGAATTCATTGTCCCAGGAAGGGGAAACTTTATTGACACATTCCTGGGGTCAGATACATCACATGATCACGCTGACAGAACCACAGGCACATAGACACAGGCAACAGAGCATGCACAATGTCGGCACTAGTACAGTGTATATCCACCTTTCGCAGCAATGCAGGCTGCTATTCTCCCATGGAGACGATCGTAGAGATGCT
Organism: Schistocerca americana; assembly: GCF_021461395.2. Lineage (NCBI taxonomy): Eukaryota > Metazoa > Arthropoda > Insecta > Orthoptera > Acrididae > Schistocerca > Schistocerca americana. The sequence continues at coordinate 524,409,281 of NC_060125.1, read as the reverse complement.
GGATGTAGTCCTGTGGAACGGCTTGCCATGCCATTTCCACCTGACGCCTCAGTTGGACCAGCGTTCGTGCTGGACGTGCAGACCGCGTGAGACGACGCTTCACCCTGTCCCAAACATGCTCGATGGGGGACAGATCCGGAGATCTTGCTGGCCAGGGTAGTTGACTTACACCTTCTAGAGCACGTTGGGTGGCACGGGATACATGCGGACGTGCATTGTCCTGTTGGAACAGCAAGTTCCCTTGCCGGTCTAGGAATGGTAGAACGATGGGTTCGATGACGGTTTGGATGTACCGTGCACTATTCAGTGTCCCCTCGACGATCACCAGTGGTGTACGGCCAGTGTAGGAGATCGCTCCCCACACCATGATGCCGGGTGTTGGCCCTGTGTGCCTCGGTCGTATGCAGTCCTGATTGTGGCGCTCACCTGCACGGCGCCGAACACGCATACGACCATCATTGGCACCAAGGCAGAAGCGACTCTCATCGCTGAAGACGACACGTCTCCATTCGTCCCTCCATTCACGCCTGTCGCGACACCACTGGAGGCGGGCTGCACGATGTTGGGGCGTGAGCGGTAGACGGCCTAACGGTGTGCGGGACCGTAGCCCAGCTTCATGGAGACGGTTGCGAATGGTCCTCGCCGATACCCCAGGAGCAACAGTGTCCCTAATTTGCTGGGAAGTGGCGGTGCGGTCCCCTACGGCACTGCGTAGGATCCTACGGTCTTGGCGTGCATCCGTGCGTCGCTGCGGTCCGGTCCCAGGTCGACGGGCACGTGCACCTTCCGCCGACCACTGGCGACAACATCGATGTACTGTGGAGACCTCACGCCCCACGTGTTGAGCAATTCGGCGGTACGTCCACCCGGCCTCCCGCATGCCCACTATACGCCCTCGCTCAAAGTCCGTCAACTGCACATACGGTTCACGTCCACGCTGTCGCGGCATGCTACCAGTGTTAAAGACTGCGATGGAGCTCCGTATGCCACGGCAAACTGGCTGACACTGACGGCGGCGGTGCACAAATGCTGCGCAGCTAGCGCCATTCGACGGCCAACACCGCGGTTCCTGGTGTGTCTGCTGTGCCGTGCGTGTGATCATTGCTTGTACAGCCCTCTCGCAGTGGCCGGAGCAAGTATGGTGGGTCTGACACACCGGTGTCAATGTGTTCTTTTTTCCATTTCCAGGAGTGTATAAATACCCTCACACTGATGGTTGCTAAACATGTGAAGTGACATATTCATGTGTGTTACATATCCGTGGAATACTAGAGGAAGAACTGATAAAATTTTAATGAATTGCCTAAAAACTATAAATACCCTCATACTTATAGTTACTAAACATGTGAAGTACATATTCATGCGTGTTATATGAAAATAGATAGCCAGAATCGAAATCCATATCTAAGTGTATCACAAAAAAGTGGTGAAATTAGCCACCAAACGCACATATATGTGTATCTTCTTAAAAACAAGTGTGGGGAACAGCAACGAAACCCATATTTCTAAGCATTTTCTTAAAAGGTGGGGTTGGGCGGGGGAGAATCGATAAAATAGCAATGAAATATGTGCCTTCATAAGAGAATGGATAAAATTAACAAAGAAACACGAAATAGCGTTGTGTGTTGCAGAAAGTAAGGTGGGTGCGGTACTCTGCCGAATATTCGTGGAAACTATGCCAGTACCACAGAACATTTGCAATATCACCTGAATTTACTGATGCTGCTGTTGCTCGAGCGACGTCCATACTAAAAATTTCAATCTCTCGCAGCTGTGGATACCAAGAAGTGGTGGAGGCGGTGATGGGGGAAGGTCCAATACAAGCACAGTGGGTGGAGGAAGCACACTGCAACAGTGAGGCTGGGGAGGCGCCACTTTTTAACTCATAAATGTGTGTGTGTGTGTGTGAGAGAGAGAGAGAGAGAGAGAGAGAGAGAGAGAGAGAGAGAGAGAGAGAGAGAGAGCGAGGAGGGGGGACAATATGTGTTCTTTATGGCAGCTTACTCAAATGGAACGTGTTTTGTCTTATCAATTGTTTCGTTAAATTTGGTAGAGATGTGTGTCTGGGCTGGGCACTCGTCACACGTTTTGTTCTCAGCAATGTATTTCTGGATATCGCAGGTTTCTTGGATTGGTATAAGATATTTGTTGCGGTTATTTATTCTGATTGTTTTCATATCCTATTTCATGTTTGCAGGATGGTAATTGTGGTATTTTAAGTGCTATGCAAATTTTGAATGGTTTGCATGGTATTTGCAACACCTAATGTGTTCTTTGTAGCGCGTTTTAAAATTCTTGCATGTCATGAACGTGTATACTGCATCGCAACTTTGACATCCAAGTTTCCGTATTTCTGATTGCTGGAATTTGCTCCTCTTGACTGTTGTTGGCTTAAATTTGTCTGGAGAGTTTGCACAGTTTGATATGCTGTTTGTAAGTCTCGTTTCTTTAGTATATTTTTCACTCTGTTGGTGCAGATGGTACACTGTACCATCTGGTTCTTTCCTGTGTTGCAATGCAAATGAGAGTCATAAACAAAGTTTGGTCCGTATCACAGTTTATCTCATTCAGCCACTTAGTAACTTCTTCATCTCAATTTCTTCTCCTCCCGGAAGCTTGTGGAACATGTCAGTGTACACAGTAATTGATAATTCAAAACTGACTGGCTCACTGCTGTCACTAACTACTGAATTCAACTCGGCATGAATGGATGGCCACAATTTTCTCCACCTCTTCAGTATGGTAGTGCTTTCTACTTTATCCCATGCTTCAGCTGCTTGGAAAACAACATCAAGTATATTAATTGCTTTCCACGCCTTCAGTATAGTCTCGATAGAGTGGTTTTCACTTTCGTTCAGCAACGAGAAGTGAATGTCGATAATGACGTTTAATTGATTCAAAAATTGCCTGGTCCATGGACTGAGGATGTCACAGTGTGTGGGAAAAGAGAGTGCTTGTATACCATCGGACTTTAGAGAAACATCTGAAGGATGACTGGGAGCATTGTCAATTATAAGGATAGCTTTCAGTGGAAGCTTTTCCTTCTTTAGCTCTTTTCTCACTGCTGGTACAAACGTTTCATGGAACCACCAAGAGAATATTTGTCTGTCCATCCAGGCTTTCTTCTGAGTGCAATACTGCACTGGTAGAGTGTTTATGTCAGTGTGTTGAAAACAACGTGGATGTTGGGATTTTTCAGTCACCATAAGCGGTAGTTTATGACTCCCATTTGCATTACAACTCGCCATTAATGTTACGCGCTGTTTCTGTTGCTTGTAACCACGAGCTTCCTTCTCGTTCTTGGCAGCTAATGGTTTTGAAGGAAACAACTTGTGAAAGAGTCCTGTTTCATTACCATTATACAAGGCATCATCAGTTAAATCTTCTTCCTCTATTATGTTCCATACTTTGCTTACAAACTCATCAGCATCCTTATAGTTAGCTGAGCGACTTTCCCTGGTGACTGTCAGCTGCCGAACGTTCTGTCGTTTTTTCATGTTTGATAGCCAACCTTCGCTCGCTGCAAACAAGTTACTACCACCAAGTTGTTTATTAAATGCAGCTGCTTTTTCCTTTATAATCGGGCCACTGACTGGAATTCCCTCACTGCGTTGTTGTATGAACCATCTATAAACACCTACATCCAGTTCTTCATTCTCTCCCTTTCGCATAACCTTCCATTTTGCCCACTCACTATCGATTTGTTTTGAGTACTGTCGGATAACATCTTCTTTCTTTTGGATGTCATAACCAGTTGCTCGTTCAACATTGAAATCAGCAGTAATGGCTTTCTGCGAAGAACCTCGATTTAACTTATCTAAAATTTCGAGTTTCTGCTTGAGGTCTAGTGCAACGTGTTTCCTTTTAGAAGACATGATTCCGAACCGTAGAGAAAGCTACAATTTCAAATACAGTATATAAAGCATTATTTAACTAAGCATTATTGCACACGATAATTCATTGTGCTCGTGTTTTTGGATCGGAGCCGGATTACTGAGAGGCCAGACTACTGAGGACCGGATTAGCGTGAGCCCAGTGTAAAAATATCCGCAAACTGATTCCTGAACAAAACTACTTCCAGTCTGGGGATGAATATTATCCGCATGGACTACCAGTGACACCTCTAACATGAGAAACTCCAGCAAACATTTTATCAGCCATTTAGAAAATAGGACACGTGAGAAGACAAACACTGAGCAAAGATTTTCAATCATATATTGGTACAGATATGTGCATGACGTTACTTGTCTACTGGATGAGCCAAATGAAAAAAGAAACAACAACAATGAAACAAATGAATCCAGCTCCGAAATCAACAATCATATCAGAACACGAAGTTCACACTTGAAAAAGAAAAGCAAGATCAAATTAATTTTCTTGTCACAACAGTAATAAAAGAAAATGTCACACATTCCTTCTATATACTTCTAGAAAATCGATGGCCACAGACACAGTCATGCATCCCACATGTAATCACTCCCACAACCGCATGTTACGCAGAATAAATGGCATTCTGCTCAACAAAAGAAACTATGAAAAAGAAACGACTACACTCAAACAAAACGTTAGGTGCAATGTTTATGCCACACATGTAGAAAACATACTAATTCAAAAAATCAAGACAAAACTATGGGACAAACACAACACATCCAGAATACAGAAAAACTCACTAGCCCCAAACCCACAAACCGTGAAGAAATAATCAAAAGCGTGCAGGAAAGTGATGATGAAAGTGATGAAGAAGAGGACAGAGGAGTAGAGAACATGAAGATTTCTCACACTGCTGGTGCTGCAGCTGCGGAGGTCTTCCTGAAGTGCGTTAGGCAACAACCAGATACATGCAGTACCGATGTATTGCTTGTAAAGCGGTTGCGTGATAATGCATCCACCGTCGCGTATGATCGTTGACACAGTTAAAAATTAGGTACATGTTTCATAGTGAGTTATACGACTGTATAATTATGTACAGCACACACACAAGGACTAAGTTTTATTTGAAAAATAATGTATTTTTGGATTTAATGAAGTATATCCTGTATGTTTTAAAATTGTATCCTTCGGTTTAGTAAAGTACAGTACTCTATATCCCCTATATTTTCAAAAGAATTAAAAAACAAAGTAAATGAATAAAATAAATTTCAGACACTCAATAATCCGGCACGTCCACTAATCCGGCACCCATATGTGCCAGGAATAAGCGGATTAGCGAGAGGCTAGTCTTGTTTTCTAAATGCCTGATAGAACGTTTGCTGGAGTTTCTGATATTGGAGGTCTCATTGGTAGTCCATGCAGATAATATTCATTCCCAAACTGGAAGTAGATTTGTTCAGTAATCAGTTCGAGAATTTTTGTTATTCCATTTATTGCTTCTGAAGTGAGGATGCCGTGGGACGTGAGATTTCTCTTGTTTCTTCTGTAGGGATAGAGGTGTACTTGTTTTCCACGTCAGATTAAATCAGTGACGCTGTGTAAAAAGTTGCGTTGAACTGGAATGATATAATATAGCTATCTGGAACCATTACTGCACACCATGTTTTTGTGTGTCCATCCTTCAGACTGAAAGTTTGTGGGATTTCGGTCGTTTACTTACATGACAAAACGAAACACTTAGAGCCGTCCCTTCCATCTTATTTATTGTACAGAAAACAGTTTTGGTGAGTCGATACATCATCATAAGGCCTTAACTGGCGCTGAGGTGGTGAACTCTAAGAACACTGTGACAGCGATTTATGTCTGCAACCATTAACTATCAACTGCTAACAGTTAACAGATGCTGGCAACTGATGCGATCATGTACCCCCTCTGCGTCAGTTAAGGCCTGATAATGGTGTAATGATCACCGAAACAACATCAAAAAGACGGTCGCAGCTTTTTCATTTTATTACATTACTGTACGCTATCTGTACTGTGGGCCTACGAGGGTTGGCACTTAAATAGTAGCAACTATTTATTCACAACCGATACAAAAGAGTTACATGTTTGCACCTGTTACTGTCCTTCAAAGTAGTCACCAGCGTTGTGTAGACCCGTTGCCAGCGATGTGGAAGGCGTAGTATATCGTTAGCAGAGAGTGTTCTGTTGATGGTGCGAATGGAGCGGTCTACTTCCTGTCGAATCTCTGGAACAGTTCTGAAACGAATACCACGAAGTGGTTCCTTCATCTTCGGAATCAAATCAAAGTCACAAGGACTTAAGTCTGGGGACTGTGGTGGATGTACAGTACTTCCCAGTGTTATCGACCGAACAGAGCAGCCACAGCTTGCGCTGTATGTGGCCGCGCATTGCCGTGCAAAATGATGGGTGGGTTGTGCAGCAAGTGTCGCCGCTTCTTTCACAAAGCTGGTAGCACGTGATGCTCCAAAAACGAACAGTAATGCTGTGCATTGAAGGTCTGCCGTGAAGGAACGTAATGCGTTAGGATAATACCATCATAGTCGTACACGAGAATCACCATAACTTTCACCATATTGGGGCTCTGACGCACTTTGGACTTTCGCGGCCACCCATAAAGACGCCATTCGTTGGATAGGTGTTTCCGTTTTGGCTCGTACGACGTGGCCCATGTCTCATCCAGTGTTACGATACGGGATAAGAAAGCCTCTCCTCCGCTCTCATAGCCCTCCAAGTGAGTCTGAGCAGCGTCGTAACGCATCCATTTCTGCATTTCCGTCAAGTCATTCGGAATGCACCGTGATGCAATTTATTGCATGCCCAGAAGTTCCTTCAGGATGCGAATCACAGTCGTATGCGATAATCCGGTTTCGAGGGCGAGCTCACGGATCGTATGGCGTCGATCACTGTCCACTAACGCGGCAACAGCATCCACTTCTTTTTCAGAGACGCTAAGATGACACACTTAAAGTAGTAAAGGAGTTTTGCTATTTAGGGAGTAAAATAACTGATGATGGTCGAAGTAGAGAGGATATAAAATGTAGACTGGCAATGGCAAGGAAATCGTTTCTGAAGAAGAGAAATTTGTTAACATCGAGTATAGATTTAAATGTCAGGAAGTCGTTTCTTAAAGTATTTGTATGGAGTGTAGCCATGTATGGAAATGAAACATGGACGATAACTAGTGTGGACAAGAAGAGAATAGAAGCTTTCGAAATGTGGTGCTACGGAAGAATGCTGAAGATAAGGTGGGTAGATCACGTAACTAATGAGGAGGTATTGAATAGGATTGGGGAGAAGAGAAGTTTGTGGCACAACTTGACTAGAAGAAGGGATCGGTTGGTAGAACATGTTTTGAGACATCAAGGGATCACAAATTTAGCATTGGAGGGCAGTGTGGAGGGTAAAAATCGTAGAGGGAGACCAAGAGATGAATACACTAAGCAGATTCAGAAGGATGCAGGTTGCAGTAGGTACTGGGAGATGATGAAGCTTGCACAGGATAGAGTAGTATGGAGAGCTGCATCAAACCAGTCTCAGGACTGAAGACCACAACAACAACAACAAGATGACCTGCCCGATGCATGTCTGCCACAGTTTGCCGACCTTCGTTGAAGGCTCAAATGGCTCTGAGCACTATGGGACTTAACTGCTGAGGTCATCAGTCCACTAGAACTTAGAACTACTTAAACCTTACTAACCTAAGGACGTCACACACATCCATGCCCGAGACAGGATTCGAACCTGTAACCGCAGCGGTCGTGCGGTTCCAGACTGTATTGCCTAGAACCGCTCGGCCACCCCGGCCGGCTGTATGTGTGTGTGTGTGTGTGTGTGTGTGTGTGTGTGTGTGTGTATGTGGCCACTTTATCACGGGATAATTATATATTTTTATTTTTATAATTGTATATTTTTATGATTTTGTTTGGGGTGGCTTTAAATATTCTGGGCTAGCATGAGACTTTTAGTTAAGATATACCGCGATAACACTCGTACGGACATCGGCTGCCCCGAAGTACGTACAATATTTTTTAAACACAACGCGCGACTCATCGCCTTCTAATAAATAGTTTGCGTAAGCTCTGCTGTATAGAAAAGGATATATGCGTATTCTTACGCAAACTGTAATTGTTAATATGGGTTTCAGGAGCTACTGGTTATTTATGTACCAAACTACACAGAGATTAACTGAGATATTGCGGAGTGTAATGATTTTCAATATTTATTGTTCATTATTTGCAAGGCAAAACTGGAGAGAATCTCATCTGCCGTTAGGCGGCCAAATTGAAAAATACTGAACTCTTTCAGTGCTGTGAATTTTAGTAAATAAAATTTATCACTATTGTCTTTAACTTTGAAATTAATGAAAGATCAAAATTGAGAAGTCTCTCGCATTTACATTTAATATCATGAATGGTCAGCGTAACGGCTCTCCTGCTAGCGGAGATGAGCTCCCTGCACTACGAAGTTCTGTAAAAACTATGTTAATTATAATTAATGGTTGCGATCATGAGAGGTGACAACTAAGTCTATAATACACACTTTCTAATAACAATTTTTATTATATTTTTCCAAAATACAGATAAAACTTAACGTTAATTATCAGACAGCACTATAATGGCGGCCTACCGCTAGACGAAACAAAACAGGAGAGCTCCTTCAGTCAAAGCATTGTCTCTCATCTTCATGGCCCATGTTACACAGGGATTATACAAAAACACTGTGTTTTGTTAATTACATCGATATTTGTGTTTTTATAATAATAATTTACAATCTTTACTATTTGTTATACATCGCGCAGACGCACTTACTCTTTAGAATGGTTCACACATCTCATAAAAAAAACTTATTTTCCTTTTCTCCAAATGTCCATTTATGTGACGCACCGTCACGTGTCGAATTAAGCCGAATGCCCTTGAACGTGTACGTCTAGAAAACCCAAGTGTATATATATATATATATATATATATATATATATATATATATATATATATATATATATATGTGTGTGTGTGTGTGTGTGTGTGTGAAAATGAGAAAAGAAGCGTATGGAAGACCGTTATGGTAAGCAGGGGCAGTCTCCTGGGTCATTCGCTACAGCATCTAGGAACTTTCAACCTGGAGCAGAAAAGAGCAGGCGAGAGGTGAAACGGCAAGGACAGACCGAGATGATATGTAAAACTCATTATATTGCAGTAGTTACGTAGAGAGGGAGAATAGACACAAGATGAGAAGTGTTGCTGCGTGGGATTAGCCGAGCGGTCCAAGGCGCTGCAGTCCTGGACTCTGCGGCTGTTCCCGGCGGAGGTTCTAGTCCTCCGTCGGGCATGGGTGTGTGTGTTTGTCCTCAGTATAATTTAGGTTAAGTATTGTGTAAGCTTAGGGACTGATGACCTTAACAGTTAAGTCCCATAAGGTTTCACACACATTTGAACATTTATTTTTTAAATGTTGGAAGGTATTACCAAAGCAGTCGGAAACCCGACGACGTTAAACAAAAGTTGTGAAAGGCTGCACAGTGTTATAGCATGCGGGCGGCGGGGTGGAGGGGAGCGCCAGCTCCCCCCACGCCCACATTTCAGCGGCACGCATGGCCCGCATGGAGCCCACTGCAGACCGAGGCCGCATGTGTTATCAGTTAGCGGACAGGTGTGCCGGAACGCTGAGCCGCGGGGGCCAGTCAGCGATTGAGGGCCAGGAGGGGTGGGTTGCAAGGTATGCCGCGGCTGAAGACACCGCTGCCTAGTAACGAACAACTCATCTCACTGTACACTTGTTTGACTCTCACTGGCTATTACCACGTTGGTGAAAGTAAGAGTCGTCAACAGATTTGCGGTGTTCTACGAGTGTAATGTAGCGGCTGCCTATTGTGAACAGAGTAACCGCCGACATTAGTAAACAAAGAAGGCAGTACCAATTATTCGATTTGTTGCTAACAACTGTTGTCTAAAATCAGTAGCAGGCCCCTCATTTTCACGTTATCGTCCCATAAAGCGTATTACTCATGCAGCTCACTTTCAGATTTACCGCACTCGATAATGGAGGATGGAAGGACATCGTTTGAGGTTTAGAAGATATGATGTATTCTGAAATAAAGGATAAATTGTTCGAGGAGTACTCCCTACATCCTGCTCTACATCAATCGATGAGTCTCCACACGTACTCGCTAATCGAACCATACTGAAAGCGTCACAGTCACAACATTAGGGAAGATGAGCTGTTGTTGTTGTTTTGGTCTTCAGTCCTGAGACTGGTTTGATGCAGCTCTCCATGCTACTCTATCCTGTGCAAATTTCTTCATCTCCCAGTACTTACTGCAACCTACATCCTTCTGAATCAGCTTAGCGTATTCATCTCTAGGTCTCCCTCTACGATTTTTACCCTCCACGCTGCCCTCCAATGCTAAAATTGGGATCCCTTGATGCCTCAGAACATGTCCTACAAACCAGTCCCTTCTTCTTGTCAAGTTGTGCCACAAACTCTTCTTCTCCCCAATTCTATTCAGTAAGTACCTCCTCATTAGTAATGTGATCTACCCATCTAATCTTCAGCATTCTTCTGTAGCACCACATTTCGAAAGCTTCGATTCTCTTCTTGTCCAAACTATTTATCGTCCATGTTTCAATTCCATACATGGCTACACTCCATACAAATACTTTCAGAAACGGCTTCCTGACACTTAAATCTAGACTCGATGTTAACAAATTGCTCTTCTTCAGAAAAGCTTTCCTTGCCATTGCCAGTCTACATTTTATATCCTCTCTACTTCGACCATCATCAGTTATTTTGGTACCGAAATAGCAAAACTCCTTTACTACTTTAAGTGTCTCATTTCCTAATCTAATTCCCTCAGCATCACCCGACTTGATTCGACTACATTCCATTATCCTCGTTTTGCTTTTGTTGATGTTCATCTTATATCCTCCTTTCAAGACACTGTCCATTTCATTCAACTGCTCTTCCAGGTCCTTTGCTGTGTCGGCGAACCTCAAAGTTTTTATTTCTTCTCCATAGATTTTAATACCTACTCCGAATTTTTCTCTTGTTTCCTTTGCTGCTTGTTCAATAAACAGATTGAATAACATCGGGGAGAGGCTACAACCCTGTCTCACTCCCTTCCCAACCACTGCTTCCCTTTCATGCCCCTCGACTCTTATAACTGCCATCTGGTTTATGTACAAATTGTAAATAGCCTTTCGCTCCCTATATTTTACCCCTAACCCATCCCGTGGCCTAACAGTGCGGCTCTCGCAGCCAGGCGAAGCAGACGTGCGGTGTGTGCTCTCCGCTGCCAGAGAGAGCCCGCGCGCCTTGTTTACTTTCTTCGGCCGACATTAACGTGACGCCGTAGCGCTACAAGACCATGGCAAACCAATACAGAAGATCAACCTTGAAATTCACATTTCGGAACGACTTTACCCGATCAAAGGCGCTCGAAGTCGAACGCTTTTTAAAAGAGGAAGCCAAGATCCCGGCTGCCGACATTGTCGGCATTCACTTTTCGATCGTCAGTAGCACGGTCTATGTAAAGTTCATAAACGAAACTACATGCGACAAGGTGCTTCGTGAGATGAAACAAGAACTCCGCTTCTGCCACGCAGATGGCAATGTTGGCAACGTCGAGGGCGGCCATGCCGCAATGGGACTGCGGACTATCCGCATATTCGAACTTCCATTTGAACTCCCGGCGGCAGACGTTGTAGCGGCGCTCCGCCCCTACGGCACGGTACACGAACACGTGGCTGAAAAATTGACCCAGTTTAAGACGTATCCAGTACTCAATGGAGTACGCCAAGTGCGCATAGATCTCCAACGACACGTGCCATCCTATCTACAGACAGGAGGATGCCGGGCCATAGTTATTTATGACGGCCAGCCGAAGACGTGTTCCGGATGCGGCAAAGAAGGACACCTTCGTTCCGAGTGCCTCCAGCGTCGGATCACACAACTCCCACCGAAGGGCGTTGCACCACCAGCGGCGAAGGCTATTCTACCCGTGACTTACGCGGCGGCGCTCACGACGTTCTCCACACAACAGACACGGCCGACCGCTTCAGCGGTACAAGAATCACTTTCCACGGACAAAAACCTGGATGATCCGCCGACCTGGCCAGTGGTGGAAAATAGTACTACGACTCTGGAGCTACCGAACGCGTCAGACATTGACGCCGGCAAGATGGCAATTGATTCCCTTATTGTAGCGACCGAAGCGTTTGTTCCGGTGGAGCGTGAGTCAGTGCCGTCTTCTGACAATGAAGGCCATGTACGGAAACAGCGATCACCGAAACGCCGAAAGCTCCGTCGTCGGACCGTGTCGGAACACAGCGGTTCGCATTCGGCCGGGGAAGAACAACTGACCACTCAAGAAGCCAGCCGCGAAGCTGAGGCTGTTTCCACTGACTCCAACCTTGCAGAACAGACAGAAAAACGTGCAACTTTCGAACATCAGCCCATTGACAGAAACAGTGAGCAGCGGGAAGGTACCAGTGCAGGCAGCGCAGTCGCTCGGTCCCTTACTACCAAACATTCCGAGGCTATGGAACATGAACAGACATCCGCGCCCGCTTCGTGGGCCGAGGACGTCGACACACAAGATCCCGAGCCGCGGCCAGCTGAGGCGCCGCCGGATCATGCAGCATAAGCAGCACAAGGAGGACCGCGTTTGGCGGGGGGTGACATCACTTCCGATGTTCGCTTCTCTCCAATTTCAACATGGATAACCTCGCCCAAACAACGCGTTGCCAGGCTTACCGCCTGGCGACAATGAATATCAACATGATCAGTTCTCCTGTCAAGATCCAACTTCTGAAAGAAACCATACGAGCCATGGGAGTTGACTTTGCTTTCCTACAAGAAGTGAAAACGACTGCACTCCCGCACTTTTACGGTTATGCCACACATGTGACGTCCGGTAGCCCTGCAGACACCGGAGTGGCAATATTAGTGCGTGAAGGTATTGAAGTTACCGACGTCACGTTTCTTCCCCCCGCGCGAGGAATAGCATTTACGGCGCTCAACACCCGATTCATTAATGTTTACGCGCCGTCGGGTACCACAAGACGTCACGACCGCGCCAGATTCTACTCCACAGATGTCGCTCCCCTTTTCCTTGGACGATACGACCACAGCGTCTTCGCCGGCGATTTTAATTGCGTACTTCACCCCAAGGACCAAATCCCACATTACATGCCTTGTCCGGAACTGGGTGCGATGATCCAAGAACTTCACTTGTGCGACACGTGGGAAAAAGTCCACGGCCACCGCTCTGGCCACACTCATCTTACCAGTCATTCGCCGGCCGCGGTGGTCTCGCGGTTAAGGCGCTCAGTCCGGAACCGCGCGATTGCTACGGTCGCAGGTTCGAATCCTGCCTCGGGCATGGATGTGTGTGATGTCCTTAGGTTAGTTAGGTTTAAGTAGTTCTAAGTTCTAGGGGACTGATGACCACAGAAGTTAAGTCCCATAGTGCTCAGAGCCATTTGCACCAGTCATTCGGCCAGCCGACTTGACCGCATATATGTGTCACAAGATCTCACACAGGGTGTGGTGGACGCCGAATTATGGCCTCAAGCCTATTCCGATCACAGTGCTTATATCTGCACTATACACCTACGCCCCCAACAAGTCTGGCGCAGCAATGGCTTTTGGAAGCTCAACATAACTCATCTCCAGGACCTGGATTGCCGTCGGCAAGTTGCAGCAACGTGGACTGACTGTGAAAGCCGCCACCCACGATACACCTCGACTCTGGAGTGGTGGCTCCTCTGTGCCAAACCAGCAATCCGTAGGACACTTATGCGACATGGCAAGGACGTGACTGCGTGGCATCTGTAAGTAGGCTGTTTATGTTTTCTCTATGTAAGTAGGCTGTTTAGGTTTTTTTATTGGTAACGCCACCTCTGTATGAAAATCACTGGCTGTGCTGTGTGCAGTCTGTGGCTGCTTTGCATTGTTGTAATACTCGCCATTGTAGTGTTAGGCAGCTGGCTGTGAACAGCGCGTAGCGTTGCGCAGTTGGAGGTGAGCCGCCAGCAGTGGTGGATGTGGGGAGAGAGATGGCGGAGTTTTGAAATTTGTCATAAACTGCTATATTTATATATGATGATATCAAGGTAAATACATTGTTTGTTCTCTATTAATATCTTTCATTTGCTAACTATCCCTATCAGTAGTTAGTGCCTTCAGTAGTTTGAATCTTTTATTTAGCTGGCAGTAGTGGCGCTCGCTGTATTGCAGTAGCTTGAGTAGCGAAGATTTTTGTGAGGTAAGTGATTTGTGAAAGGTATAGTTTAATGTTAGTCAGGGCCATTCTTTTGTAGGGATTTTTGAAAGTCAGATTGCGTTGCGCTAACAAAATATTGTGTGTCAGTTTAAGCACAGTCATGTATAATTGTTCAAAGGGGACGTTTCATATGGCGACCCTTAGCCTAGGATACCTCACTGGAATCTTCTGATTTTTTCTTGTAGTTTGTGTATTTAGTGTAGCTTTTGTTTATTGCTAGCACGTAATTGTAGAGAGAATCTCCTTTGTAGTTGTAGCCTTTCATTGTTGTACAGTAAAACAGTTGTGGCATGCATATAGATTTGCACCAAGAATTTCGCAGCTACGCTTGCAATTAACTAGATATTATTTTCAGTGCTATGTTAATGTGTTCTCCTATTTTTGCACTTCAAATTGTGCTTTTCTGTGTTATCGTGTGAAATAGTGTGACAATTATGGCGTGTGAAAAACGTAACACTAGGCTCCAAACTAAACTGAGAAATAATAGAGACGACGAGCGTAGCTTATCAGCGCCGCAGAGTAATGAATTTACTAATGTTCAAAGTAGTAATTTGGTAACTGTGCACAGGGAAATGGAGCGGGCGTCAAACAATGGCGTGGACAGTGAAACAATTAGTGAAGAGGGAAGCGTTATCGATCGATCGGTCGGCAATAGCTCGCCTCAGGAAGCCGAAATGACACGACACGATCTCGCAAATACTGTAGATTCAGGTTTTGGATCCTCACCGTTTTCTCAAATAAGTCAAGACACATTTTCTGCTTGTCAAAATGTGAATGTTTCCGGTGTAAATTCACTGCCGAAAAGCACTGAGGAACATGTTTCAGACACCAATGCATTGTTATTACAATTAATACAACAAATGGGACAAACACAGCAAAAGCTTCAAAAGTTAGACACAATGGAACAAAATCTTAAAAAGTTAGACACAATGGAACAACACCAGAGACAAACACGGCAACAGTTAGACACAATGGAACAACACCAGAGACAAACACAGCAACAGTTAGACACAATGGAACAAAATCTTCAAAAGTTAGACACCACACTTGAACAAACACGTGAAGATTTAACTACTGAGTTACATAACATCGAATCGAAATGTCAAAAAGTCTGTAATGACGTAAAAACACAAATTTGTGAGCATTTCCAACCTATTTTTTCGCGTCATGAAAATGCACTACAGAATCACGAAGCAGCCATAAAAGAACTGCAAACTATTGTTCATGAAAATCATGAGACCTTGCAAGCAAAATTTGACTCAGTTGCATCTACCGATACGGTTACGCAACTTGCAAAAACTCAGGAAAACTTAAAGGACACAGTAGATTCGATTTCAACACAAATGGACACTCTGAAACTTGGTTCAGAAAAACACACTGAGGAAATAAGTACACTATCGGAGAAAGTAGCCGAACTTTCGGATCAGGTCACTAATCTATCTACAAAGGTAGATGATGATCTGAATGACACAAGACCTGTAGCCTTCACTGACACAGAAGAGTATGAACAAATTAGAAAATTCAAACAAAATCAAAATCAAATCAATACACAGTACAAAAGAGAAATCCGGGAAGTGCAAGATCAGTTGGCACAAGTAGTACAAGAATTACGTATTTCAGAGGACACTCGCCCCCCAATACGGGAAGAGGGACATAGAAATACGGAACAGACACAAAATAACAACACAGGGCACTTCGGAAATTGTGAAAGAAGTTGGCAAGGTACGCCGAATTTTGAGATGGAACCGCCGAAACGACGTAACAATGACCGATATGCGACTCGCCGACATGATGATTTTGACTATAAGCTGTTCATTACTACACGTAAATTCAAAACATTTAAGAATTCTGGCAACGACATTCATCCACGAGCATGGCTCCATCAATTCTCGCATTGTTTTCCTCCCAACTGGTCGTTAGAACACAGTTTAGAATTTATGTGTGGCTACTTGGAGAATGAACCAGCTGTAAGAATGCGATCGGTAATTCACGATTGCCACAGTGAAGGAGAGTTTTACCATGCCTTCCTCTCAGCATATTGGTCTCAAGCCACACAAGACCAAGTAAAACATAGCATCATAATGATGAAACGTTTCGAACAATCTGAATTTTCCAGTCTTATGAAATATTTTGAAGACATGTTGCATAAGAATCAGTATCTTTCAAACCCATACAGCCCCTCAGAACTCATCCGCATTTGCTTAATCAAACTGCCTGAACATTTATGACATATTATTTTGGCAGGACGTTGCAAAGACGACATTGAAGCATTTCAGGGACTCTTACAAGAATTAGAAATTGACACTGACAATCGCGGAACGCGAAACCAGGAACACAACAATTACAGGTCACATCCGCCGCAATTCCGCGATGAAAGAAGTAATAACTTGACACGACAAGTCTATTCTCACAACACAAATCGTGACCAAAACAGACACCACCCGTATGACAACCGTTGGCAGAGTAGTAATAATTACAGGGAAAGATCACCTCTCCGTGGTAATGACTATCACAGAGACAATAAGAGAAACAGACAATATGGGATCCAAAATAAATACTATCAAGGGAGACAGAATAACTTTAGACGCAACGGACCAGCGCGCAGTTACGATTCAGGGAGATATTCTCCACCATGTGACCGACAAGAAAGAAACTATGGAATCTACCGACATGACGACAGACGATATGATCGTAACGACAGACCTGAATTGCATCAGAACTGGCGGGATTCTAACAGAGCTGGGCCCTCTCGGCAAGGCGAATTCGTAGAAGTTAGGTCTCCTAATCCCAATAACAACGCGCGCCAACAAAGAGACAGACAATGACTCGCGACGCAGGCACCCACGTGCGCCGGCTGGCTCAGAGAAAAATAACATAGACGCTAACCTTGTAAAAAGTTTTAGCATTCTTTACCGATGTATACAACATGATAATTGCTTTGAAGTTGAAACTCTGTGCACTAGGAAGAGTAAAGGTTTACACCACATTTCACATGTAAAACCGTTTATTAAAAGATAATCTGCTTTTTAACTTTGTCTTTGCCATAAAACTTTTCAGTTCACATTTCTAGTATGCTTTGTCAGATTTAGAATCTGTTAACATGTAACAATGTTTGAAGTTAAATATCCAGTCAAGAACCAAGAGAACTTATTTAAACAGAAATTACGAATGCATTGTTATAATGAACAGACGACAGAGTGTTGTTAGTTGTACATTCTTGCTTGTTAGTTGCACGATTACGTAACGACTATCAGGCTTACATACTTAGGACACATACTGGTACTGCTAATGAGATTTTAATTCAACATTTTGGTTTACTTGAAAATACATTCTGGGTTTAAAGTACTTTCTGTGAGATACCAGAGGACACAGTGGTTAGTTTATGTGACAGCTACACGATGTTATCACAACGCTACTAATGAGTGACAATTTAGAATGTTGCTTTTGCAGTGTTTCTGTTTTATATCTGCACAGTTTTCTGTTTTATTCTGGAAAGTAAAACAGGTTTTAGTAGTAACTTTTGTAGTATAGCTACAATGAGACTGCCTTTTCCGTAGCACAACAATACGTTACAGCACAGTACTTTCCTCATCACGGCAATAAGCGTAATAACTAAGACATTTATACGCAAAGCATTTCACTTCTGTGTATTATGAGGTAAGTACATTGACTTCTGCAGAACTTAGCTTTCGGAGGACGATAACTACGACACTTCCACAGAGATTATGTTGCGACAAGATGCACAGTTGAGCGCTACAGTACACGCATTTGAGTGATTAATCTTATACTTAAAACACTTATTTTTAAAGATTTTTTTAATTACAAAGAAAGTTTTCCGTGATACATTTCATTCCATTGCTGTAATTTGTAACACCTGGGAGTATAATTACATGTATCCTCAGGGGGGTACATGCTTACTTTGTGTACCATGTGTGTGGCAACCACAAGGAACCCTATCTAATATGGTATTTGCTTATACAACTTTACACATTGGTACCATATTTCGCTAACACACAAATTACACAGCTATCTGATCATTTAACTGAGAGATAAACATGTTTTTTACTACGTCAGTGACACATGTTTACGTAATTACACCGTTGGATAACTTCACACTTACGAAATTGTATTTTGTCTGTACTGTGTGAACTCTTCATATTTTTTCGGAACCATTGTGATACTATGAGAGCTTTGAAAGATGTATTTGGTATGGATTCATGATTTTTAAAGTACGTTTGAGGCAGATGACACTTTTGACATGAGCAGAGAATTTTCTTTAGGTTTGGAATTATTGCAGAAAGCTACGACGATTTTGAGATTTGTCTGAGGTGTTAATGATGTTATTTTTACGACGACGATGTGTATTATGCTGCTGAGGTATGTTTAAGATTAATAGGCTGAGGCTATATGAGTTATTTGATTATGCTTCATATTTATAATGACGAAATATTGACGAGTGTTGATGAATATGTATATGTGTAATAAGGTAAGGAGTAATGAATAGTGGGTAGGGACTCTTGACTTGTGAAACAGGATGTTGTAAACCAAGAATCGTACTTTAAGAGTTATGAAATGTGTGTAAATGCGTGAATGTATCACAATGCCGGCGAAAATTTTTTTGGACACTTATATTTATAGGATTTTGTTTCTACAGATTTGCAACGCTAATTCTTGACCTGTGAAATATTTTTATGTGAGACTGTCACTGTAGCGGAAACTGCTGTCGTAAATATTTCCGTAAGAAAGTTAAGTGACCACCTGCACGTAATGCGTCGCGGGCACCCACCTGGGCGACAGCCGCCCGAAAAAAAAGCCATTAGCCTTTCAGCGACACAGGTAGAAAAAAAAAGGGGAGGCCATTGTCCCTGCTACTGACATTTCCTTGTTGAAAGCATACTGTGGAGCTCGTAATTTATGATATTTACTGAAATGCCTAATAAAATGACAAGAAATATTTTTATATCTGCACACCTGATTATGACAAGCGTCTTTCTATGAGAGTTGAGAGAATTTCTACTAACTTATGAAATGTCACATGACTACTGAATGATATTTTTATGCTTTGCTTTTCATAGTTGCTTATTTCATTTGATATCTGGTTTCCAGCTGTGTTGCAGCATTGCTTTTATAAAATGAAATGCATTTGCTAATGTGAACACTTTCTGTCAACAGATCTATTAAATAATTATTTTATGATCCACATTCTTTAAAAAAGGAGCACTTGGAAAGGAAAGAACAATAAGAAGGAACTAGTAACAGTAACACATAATTTTCTTTTCAAGTACATGGTAATATTTCTTTTTACAATCAGTTGTTGTGGTGCACCATTTTAATTACATAGATATTAAGATGTGAATATACATTGTTGTTTTTACTGTAATATTTTTTTCTGCTTGAGCTATGTCATGTTTAGGTATAAGTTACTGCTGTTTGCCAGGTGTAGTGATACTGAATTTGACTTTGTGTTACTCTGCTAAGCCAATTTTACTACTCATTTATTTTTCTTGTTGCTGCACATTGGCCCATATTAGTTGTAATGTTGCATTGCTTGGTAATTTAGATTTACTGTAGCTTGCTTTGCAATTTTCCATTTTTTTGATCATTGTTGTTTGTGTTACTTATTTTGTGCTGCTGCATTGCCTCGTCCCTTAGTTTAGCATCTGAGCTCAGTAGATTTAAGTTAGCTTAAGAGGGGGTAGCCTCTAAGAGAATGAGGTGTGATGAATTGGAAGAAATGCATTGAGAAGTTATACAAAAAAAAGTACAGAAAACAGGTTTAGGTAGGATTTTCTTGGAAAGAAATGTTGAGGTAAGAAATGTGTGAACATATAAATACAGAAAGCATGCTTAGATAGAATTTTTTTTGGTGGAAACAAAGGATGAAATAAGAGGAAAGATATAAGAAGTTTTGGGTAGGACTGCAGTACCACATGTTACACTGAAAACGAACCCTGTCCTTTCCTATTGGTGTTATCCCACTATGTGTTTGTGTACCCTTGTGTATTTGTTTTCTTCCTGTCTCTGTGTAGTTTCATAGAATTTTTTCTTCTTTTAATATTAAGCTACATTCACTATGATGAGGAATACTGTTATCCTCGAATATAATTGGCATTAATAATATGTTATTTACTTTGTAAAGATGTTAGACATTATTAATTCTGTTCTGTTTAATGCTCATGTGTGAAGTTGATGTTTCAAAAGTTATTGTGATCTTTTATGTATGTACTCATGTCATAATTCCACTGATGTATATGTTAGTTCGATTCTTTTGTAAAGCCTGTACTACAAATGTTATCTGTATTGTTATGTTTTTAATGATGTATTCTGTACCTTTGTTGTTGTATTCTCATGTTATAAAATTGTAATTGACACCAGTTTATCAAACTAAGTAACTTGTAAGCATTCATTTCACTGCACACATTTCCGTTGGTCATAGTATATGGACAATATGTGAGAAGTAGGGACTGATAGTGTTTGCACGTGTGTTAATGATTCAGCAAGGGACTGGATAACAGCATTGCTGGATCTAAGGACAATTCCAGAAACTTTGTGAGTGCACAAGTGGTGGTTTATGGACTTGTTATATTATCCGCAAGACTCTTCAATGGTGATTGTGCACCTGCACAGTCACAACAGATGGCTGCTGGCTATCTCTACAAGGACTACAGTGGGTCTGCATCTTTGATGACCCACCAGTACCATTATCTCTACAAGGACTACTGTGGGTCTACATCTTTGATGATCCATCAATACCATTATTTCTACAAGGACTGCAGTGGGTCTGCACCTCTGGTGGCCCACCAATACCGTAATCTCTACCAGGACTACAGTGGGTCTGCTCTGTGATGACCTACCTACCAATACTCTTCAAAATTTCGACTGACTCTGCTGTGGGTTTGCTCCATTGAGGCCCATTACCTGTCAGCATGTCAAGAGTCAGCACTGTCTTTCCGTTGGAAGGACAACACTACTTCTTCAAGATTGCATGGAAATCCACTACTTCTGTGTGCATTTTCCTTTACTGCTCAGACTTTGAGAAAAACACTGCAATTTCACTGTGACGAATGATGAGGACTGTCTTCATGGACTGTGAGAAAATTTTAGCTTTTGACCAACATTGTATCAATAAGTGTGTGCATTTGATTTCTTTGTTATTGTAATTATGAAAAATTTTATCAAATCATTATTGGCCACTGCCCAAAAAAAATTTGTAAAATTTTTTGTGGGGAGCATGGGGGCTATGTAAGTAGGCTGTTTATGTTTTCTCTATGTAAGTAGGCTGTTTAGGTTTTTTTATTGGTAACGCCACCTCTGTATGAAAATCACTGGCTGTGCTGTGTGCAGTCTGTGGCTGCTTTGCATTGTTGTAATACTCGCCATTGTAGTGTTAGGCAGCTGGCTGTGAACAGCGCGTAGCATTGCGCAGTTGGAGGTGAGCCGCCAGCAGTGGTGGATGTGGGGAGAGAGATGGCGGAGTTTTGAAATTTGTCATAAACTGCTATATTTATATATGATGATATCAAGGTAAATACATTGTTTGTTCTCTATTAATATCTTTCATTTGCTAACTATCCCTATCAGTAGTTAGTGCCTTCAGTGGTTTGAATCTTTTATTTAGCTGGCAGTAGTGGCGCTCGCTGTATTGCAGTAGCTTGAGTAGCGAAGATTTTTGTGAGGTAAGTGATTTGTGAAAGGTATAGTTTAATGTTAGTCAGGGCCATTCTTTTGTAGGGATTTTTGAAAGTCAGATTGCGTTGCGCTAACAAAATATTGTGTGTCAGTTTAAGCACAGTCATGTATAAGTGTTCAAAGGGGACGTTTCATACATCGACAGACCCTCGATTTTTACTACGCGGCACTCAGGGACCTCGACGCCTTACCCCCTTCCCCGGAGAGACAACATGACCAAAGCAGAATCTATCATTGACGAAGCGTCGACTAGAAGGTGCAGTAGTCCGCTCGCGACGGCACGACCGAACGGTTGCAGAGGAACCCACTATGCACCACGTTGTGGCGGATAAGCGCCGACAACGCCAACATTTAATCACACAACTCAGGACACACGACGGTCGCTTATGTACGACCCAAGCAACCATAGTAAAGGCGGTGGAGGATCATTTTCGTCATCTTTACAAGGAAAGAACCGTAAATGACGAGGCCACTACTGAAGTGTTACAGCAGGTAACACGTACTATCGACGAGGCTACCGTGAATGCACTAACAGAGGAAATCTCACTCGAAGAAGTCGAAGACGCCGTGGACAAAGGTGCGGCCAATAAATCTCCTGGACCTGATGGATTGCCCATCGAATTCTACCGGACTTTCCGTGACATCATGTTGCCTCGCTGGGTTATAATGTTCCGCGAACTTATGTCTCCAGACTGTGTTGTGCCGTCAGCGTTTGTAGAAGGTCTCCTCATACCAGTACACAAGCCAGGTGGAGGGCTATCGATTAACGACTATCGGCCGCTTACAATGCTGAACGCCGATTACAAGATTTTCACCAGGATTATGGCGAGCCGTATTAAGACGACTTTGCCGATGATCCTCGCTCCAGAACAGACGTCGCAGGGGGGAGAAGCCAACATACACATGGCCACCTGTGACTGCAGGGTCTTAATAGCGATCGCTTCTGCGTGCCGTCTGAGAGCGGCGATCGTCTCCGTCGATTTCAACCGCGCCTTTGATAGAGTGCGCCACAACTTCCTCCTACGAGTGATGGACTGTATGGGATTCCCCCCGGGCCTCCTCGACACCCTACGGCGCCTTTGGACCGCAGCCAGCTCACACGTCCAGGTCAATGGAAGGACGGTAGGACCAGTACCCATTAAGAGGTCTCTACGACAGGGTTGTCCCCTTTCTACCTACCTTTATGCAATCCCACTCGAGCCACTCCTAGGGGGCCTTAACCACCTCCTATCTGGCATCACGCTGCGGGACGTCACCTTTCGCTATAGGACATACGCTGACGACCTGCTACTGCTGGTTCGTTCCAATGACGAAGTTCAAAGCGTACTAACCTGGATTGAGCGATACGGACAGGCCGCAGGCAGTCTTCTGAACATCAACAAGTCGGAGGCGTTGGACATTGGGCGTGGTCTCGGACCGGAAGCCCTCGCTCCCCTCCCACCAGTTTCTGATCTGCGATATTTGGGAATCACGTTCAAGAAAGATGTACGTAAAACAGCTGCAGCAAACTACCGACGGTTATTACAGATCATACGTGCAATGGTGCGACAGAACCTGCTCCGGGACTTGAATCAGCTACAACGTGTTGAATACCTGATCCTCTACGTAGCATCAAAACTCAACCACGTGGCACAGGTCCTCCCACTACCGCTGCAGATAGGTCGCCGGCTTCAGGCGGCCTTCAGTTACTACGTTTCCGAAGGTCATATCTTTAAAGTACAATACGACACTCTTACCCTCCCAGTGCACAAAGGAGGGCTGGGATTGGTCAACGTCAGGGCGAGAGCAGCTGCCCTTTACATGAGCAACATGAGGAAACGATGGAAAAGTCAACATACCTCTCTCACGGGTCGTTTACTACAGGTTCTGATGCCAGCCTCTCACGTCCCGCCGGTGTCGGTGGCGCACGTCGCACCACAGCTCTCCCATGTGTCGACCTTCATTCTTGATTACAGCTATGTCAGCTCGAAACTCTCCGCCACACGTCCACCAAAGGCGAAAGATTTTTATACCAACCTTCTGCGGGCTGTTCACCATAACGTGGTGGAAAACAAGTACCCTATGGTGCACTGGCCAAGAGTGTGGAAAACGATACACCACCACTTTCTGTCATCCACGGTGCATTCGAAGTGGTATCAGATCGCCAACAAAAAATACGCCACACGCCAGCGACTTCACACTATTGGACTGGCAGACTCCCCTTATTGCCCAGATTGTCACCTTTTGGACACCGATGAACATCGTTTTACTTGCACATCATCGTCCGGAGTTTGGCGACTAACACAGAAGATATTAGCTTGTTACCTCCGGGTCACACCTGATATGATTGACCCGCAGACCCTACTCTGTCCCGATGAAACTTACTTTCCGGCTGCAAAATATCATGCGCTTACATGG
Source organism: Schistocerca americana (assembly GCF_021461395.2). Taxonomy (NCBI): domain Eukaryota; kingdom Metazoa; phylum Arthropoda; class Insecta; order Orthoptera; family Acrididae; genus Schistocerca; species Schistocerca americana. The sequence continues at coordinate 524,385,022 of NC_060125.1, read as the reverse complement.
TTCAAAGGACTTACCGTCGCCTATATCTTTAGCGACGGAGAGAAAGAGCAGCTTGATTACTGGTGGTACCTACAAAATGCTCACAATGCCCTCGAAAGCACACCGAAATACCGTACGCTCTTCTCAAATTATTTACGCAGCGTTTTCGTTAACCCCCCACTCAGCTGGGGAGTGCCAGACTGTGGTTAATGTGCTGTGCCGCATCACACTAACGGCTCAACGTTCTGCCTTGTCAGCCATGACCTAAGGAAGAGACAAGCTGCTGCAAGGATACTGTTTTCCTTGAGGCACTAGCAAAGCAGAATGCCTCCGTTGCAGATGCCCTTCAAAGGCGCTATTGGAAATTTCAGATAACGATGGCGAGGCTCCAAGTGGAACCCGTTACATTATTGAAGAACCTTTTAGTCAGAATTACATCAGTGGTTTATATTTTTATTTTTTGATTACTCTTTTATGCCACCTTTGTTGTTGTAACACTTACTTGTAACACTTAGTTACTAGAATTCTCATTTGTACACGCTCCCTAAATGTAATCATATGACAAGTGGCGGTGGCACTTAGGTTTTTTTATTTGTTTTATTTATTTATTTTTTTAGTTCCATTTTCCTAAGGGGCTTTTTAAAGAAAAAAAGTGGTCCAAAAAGGGGGTAGCGCCTAAAAAAATAAAAAAATAAGAAAAAAATAAAAAAGTAAAAAAGATTAGTAATCCGAAGGACACCGGATTGTATCTCGCGCCATGCATTTTTTTTATTATTATTAGTTTTTGTAATTCAAATATATATATAAAAAAAAGACAAAAAAGAGGTAGCGTCAAAAAAAATGGGTAGCGTCAAAAAAAAAAAAAAAGATCTAGGGGACTGATGACCATAAAAAAAATAGCGTCTTTGATTCATAATCAAAACGTCTTCGGTCCCGGGTTCTATCCCCGCCACGGCCTAAATTTTGATAAGTAATTAGCATTGGCGGCCGAAGACTTCCGGCATAAGAAGTCAGCCTGCTTCTGCCAAAGGCCTTGTCAAAGAGGGCGGAGGAGCGGATAGAGGTTCAGGGCACTCTCTTGTCCTAGGGGTGGGAAATTGCCCCTAAAGGCGGAAGAATCAGCAATGATTAACGACATGAGGATGCAGAAGGCATTGGAAACCACTGCATTAAAGACACGTAACGTGTGTCCACGGGACATGTGGCCTGTAATTGAAGAAGTGTCATGATGGTCTCTCCATTGGCAAAAGATTCCGGAATAGTCCCCCATTCGGATCTCCGGGAGGGGACTGCCAAGGGGGAGGTTACCATGAGAAAAAGATTGAATAATGAACGAGAGGATAACGTTCTACGAGTCGGGGCGTGGAATGTCAGAAGCTTGAACGTGGTAGGGAAACTAGAAAATCTGAAAAGGGAAATGCAAAGGCTGAATCTAGATATAGTAGGGGTCAGTGAAGTGAAGTGGAAGGAAGACAAGGATTTCTGGTGAGATGAATATCGGGTAATATCAACAGAAGCAGAAAATGGTATAACAGGTGTAGGATTCGTTATGAATAGGAAGGTAGGGTAGAGGGTGTGTTACTGTGAACAGGTCAGTGACCGGGTTGTTCTAATCAAAATCGACAGCAGACCAACACCGACAACGATAGTTCAGGTATACACGCCGACGTCGCAAGCTGAAGATGAACAGATAGAGAAAGTGTATGAGGATATTGAAAGGGTAATGCAGTATGTAAAGGGGGACGAAAATCTAATAATCATGGGTGACTGGAATGCAGTTGTAGGGGAAGGAGTAGAAGAAAAGGTTACAGGAGAATATGGGCTTGGGACAAGGAATTAAAGAGGTGAAAGGCTAATTGAGTTCTGTAACAAGTTTCAGCTAGTAATAGCGAATACCCTGTTCAAGAATCACAAGAGGAGGAGGTATACTTGGAAAAGGCCGGGAGATACGGGAAGATTTCAATTAGATTACATCATGGTCAGACAGAGATTCCGAAATCAGATACTGGATTGTAAGGCGTACCCAGGAGCAGATATAGACTCAGATCACAATATAGTAGTGATGAAGAGTAGGCTGAGGTTCAAGACATTAGTCAGGAAGAATCAATACGCAAAGAAGTGGGACACGGAAGTACTAAGGAATGACGAGATACGTTTGAAGTTCTCTAACGCTATAGATACAGCAATAAGGAACAGCGCAGTAGGCAGTACAATTGAAGAGGAATGGACATATCTAAAAAGGGCCATCACAGAAGTTGGGAAGGAAAACATAGCTACAAAGAAGGTAGCTGCGAAGAAACCATGGATAACAGAAGAAATACTTCAGTTGATTGATGAAAGGAGGAAGTACAAACATGTTCCGGGAAAATCAGGAATACAGAAATACAGGTCGCTGAGGAATGAAATAAATAGGAAGTGCAGGGAAGCTAAGACGAAATGGCTGCAGGAAAAATGTGAAGACATCGAAAAAGATATTATTGTCGCAAGGACCGACTCAGCATACAAGAAAGTCAAAACAACCTTTGGTGACATTAAAAGCTACGGTGGTAACATTAAGAGTGCAACGGGAATTCCACTGTTAAATGCAGAGGAGAGAGCAGATAGGTGGAAAGAATACATTGAAAGCCTCTATGAGGGTGAAGATTTGTCTGATGTGATAGAAGAAGAAACAGGAGTCGATTTGGAAGAGATAGGGATCCAGTATTAGAATCGGAATTTAAAAGAGCTTTCGAGGACTTACGGTCAAATAAGGCAGAAGGGATAGATAACATTCCCTCCGAATTTCTAAAATCATTGGCGGAATTGGCAACAAAACGACTATTCACGTTGGTGTGTAGAATATACACTCCTGGAAATTGAAATAAGAACACCGTGAATTCATTGTCCCAGGAAGGGGAAACTTTATTGACACATTCCTGGGGTCAGATACATCACATGATCACACTGACAGAACCACAGGCACATAGACACAGGCAACAGAGCATGCACAATGTCGGCACTAGTACAGTGTATATCCACCTTTCGCAGCAATGCAGGCTGCTATTCTCCCATGGAGACGATCGTAGAGATGCTGGATGTAGTCCTGTGGAACGGCTTGCCATGCCATTTCCACCTGGCGCCTCAGTTGGACCAGCGTTCGTGCTGGACGTGCAGACCGCGTGAGACGACGCTTCATCCAGTCCCAAACATGCTCAATGGGGGACAGATCCGGAGATCTTGCTGGCCAGGGTAGTTGACTTACACCTTCTAGAGCACGTTGGGTGGCACGGGATACATGCGGACGTGCATTGTCCTGTTGGAACAGCAAGTTCCCTTGCCGGTCTAGGAATGGTAGAACGATGGGTTCGATGACGGTTTGGATGTACCGTGCACTATTCAGTGTCCCCTCGACGATCACCAGTGGTGTACGGCCAGTGTAGGAGATCGCTCCCCACACCATGATGCCGGGTGTTGGCCCTGTGTGCCTCGGTCGTATGCAGTCCTGATTGTGGCGCTCACCTGCACGGCGCCAAACACGCATACGACCATTATTGGCACCAAGGCAGAAGCGACTCTCATCGCTGAAGACGACACGTCTCCATTCGTCCCTCCATTCACGCCTGTCGCGACACCACTGGAGGCGGGCTGCACGATGTTGGGGCGTGAGCGGAAGACGGCCTAACGGTGTGCGGGACCGTAGCCCAGCTTCATGGAGACGGTTGCGAATGGTCCTCGCCGATACCCCAGGAGCAACAGTGTCCCTAATTTGCTGGGAAGTGGCGGTGCGGTCCCCTACGGCACTGCGTAGGATCCTACGGTCTTGGCGTGCATCCGTGCGTCGCTGCGGTCCGGTCCCAGGTCGACGGACACGTGCACCTTCCGCCGACCACTGGCGACAACATCGATGTACTGTGGAGACCTCACGCCCCACGTGTTGAGCAATTCGGCGGTACGTCCACCCGGCCTCCCGCATGCCCACTATACGCCCTCGCTCAAAGTCCGTCAACGGCACATACGGTTCACGTCCACGCTGTCGCGGCATGCTACCAGTGTTAAAGACTGCGATGGAGCTCCGTATGCCACGGCAAACTGGCTGACACTGACGGCGGCGGTGCACAAATGCTGCGCAGCTAGCGCCATTCGACGGCCAACACAGCGGTTCCTGGTGTGTCCGCTGTGCCGTGCGTGTGATCATTGCTTGTACAGCCCTCTCGCAGTGTCTGGTGCAAGTATGGTGGGTCTGACACACCGGTGTCAATGTGTTCTTTTTTCCATTTCCAGGAGTGTATGAGTCTGGCGATGTACCATCTGACTTTCGGAAAAGCATCATCCACACAATTCCGAAGACGGCAAGAGCTGACAAGTGCGAGAATTATCGCACAATCAACTTAACAGCTCATGCATCGAAGCTGCTTACAAGAATAATATACAGAAGAATGGAAAAAAAATTGAGAATGCGCTAGGTGACGATCAGTTTGGCTTTAGGAAAAGTAAAGGGACGAGAGAGGCAATTCTGACGTTACGGCTAATAATGGAAGCAAGGCTAAAGAAAAATCAAGACACTTTCATAGGATTTGTCGACCTGGAAAAAGCGTTCGACAATATAAAATGGTGCAAGCTGTTCGACATTCTGAAAAAAGTAGGGGTAAGCTATAGGGAGAGACGGGTCATATACAATATGTACAACAACCAAGAGAGAATAATAAGAGTGGACGATCAAGAACGAAGTGCTCGTAGTAAGAAGGCTGTAAGACAAGGCTGTAGCCTTTCGCCCCTACTCTTTAATCTGTACATCGAAGAAGCAATGATGGAAATAAAAGAAAGGTTCAGGAGTGGAATTAAAATACAAGGTGAAAGGATATCAATGATACGATTCGCTGATGACATTGCTATCCTGAGTGAAAGTGAAGAGGAATTAAATGATCTGCTGAACGGAATGAACAGTCTAATGAGTACACAGTATAATTTGAGAGTAAATCGGAGAAAGACGAAGGTAATGAGAAGTAGTAGAAATGAGAACAGCGAGAAACTTAACATCAGGATTGATGGTCACGAAGTCAATGAAGTTAAGCAATTCTGCCACCTAGGCAGTAAAATAACCAATGACGGACGGAGCAAGGAGGACATCAAAAGCAGACTCGCTATGGCAAAAAGGCATTTCTGGGCAAGAGAAGTCTACTAATATCAAATACCGGCTTTAATTTGAGGAAGAATTTTCTGAGGATGTACGTCTGGAGTACAGCATTGTATGGTAGTGAAACATGGACTGTGGGAGAACCGGAACAGAAGAGAATCGAAGCATTTGAGATGTGGTGCTATAGACGAATGTTGAAAATTAGGTGGACTGATAAGGTAAGGAATGAGGAGGTTCTACGCAGAATCGGAGAGGAAAGGAATATGTGGAAAACACTGATAAGGAGAAGGGACAGGATGATAGGACGTCTGCTAAGACGTGAGGGAATGACTTCCATGGTACTAGAGGGAGCTGTAGAGGTCAAAAACTGTAGAGGAAGATAGAGACTGGAATACGTCAAGCAAATAATTGAGGACATAGGTTGCAAGTGCTACTCTGAGATGAAGAGGTTAGCACAGGAAGAGAATTCGTGGCGGGCAGCATCAAACCTGTCAGTAGACTGATGACCAAAAAAAAAAAAAAAAAAACAATTTACCCCTGCCACCCTTAGAATTTGAAAGAGAGTATTCCAGTCAACATTGTCAAAAGCTATTTCTTAGTCCTTAGTCTACAAATGCTAGAAACGTGGTTTGCCTTTCCTTAATCTTTCTTCTAAGATAAGTCGTAAGGACAGTATTGCCTCACGTGTTCCAACATTTCTACGGAATCCAAACTGATCTTCTCCGAGGTCGGCTTCTACCAGTTTTTCCATTCGTCTGTACACAATTCGCGTTAGTATTTTGCAGCTGTGACTTGTTATACTGATAGTTCGGTAATTTTCACATCTGACAACACCTACTTTCTTTGGGATTGGAATTATTATATTCTTCTTGAAATCTGAGGGTATTTCGACTGTCTCATACATCTTGCTCACCAGATGGTAGAGTTTTGTCAGGACTGGCTCTCCCAAGGCCGTCAGTAGTTCTAATGGAATGTTACCTACTCCCGGGGCCTTCTTTCGACTTAGGTCTTTCAGTGCTCTGTCAAACTCTTCACGCAGTATCATATCTCCCGTTTCATCTTCATCTACATCCTCTTCAATTTCTATAATATTGTCCTCAAGTACATCGCCTTTATATAGACCCTTGTTATACTCCTTCCACCTTTCTGCTTTCCCTTCTTTGCTTAGAACTGGATTTCCATCTGAGCTCTTGATATTCATACAAGTGGTTCTCTTTTCTCTAAACGTGTCTTTAATTTTCCCGTAGGCAGTATCTATCTTACGCCTAGTGAGTTAAGCCTCTACATCCTTAAATTTGTCCTATAGCCATCCCTACTTTGCCATTTTGCACTTCCTGTCGATCTTATGTTTGAGACGTTTATATTCCTTTTTGCCTACTTCATTTACTGCATTTTTATATTTTCTCCTTTCATCAATTAAATTCAATATTTCTTCTGTTACCCAAGGATGATGAGTTACTGCCACAATAATCTTCCTTGGGACGGACCTAACGTACTGTGACGAAACGACACTGACCCCATGCTCATAAAGAGGAGAAATCTCTACACACGTAAAGCAACAGCACGGAGGAAGGGTCTTGCGCTGCGGCTGCGGGCGTCTCTGTGCCTCCACTGGAGACGGCTGCCTCGCACATCTTCTTTTTCCCTTCCCACACTTTACGATATCGTAATGTACGACTGAGACGATGATTACCGTTCATCGCGCGTTGTTGTGGAGTGACGGAGAGTACTGCTTATCAGTGGAAGAAAGTGAGAAACGAGCCCCTAGACTGTTCCGGTCCCTGCTGAGTGACTGAAGTCGCTTTCAGAAGAGAGAATACCACATCACAGTCAGCAGACACGGGTACCTTCCCAGCGACAGGGACTCTACTGCCGTGAAACTGTCGCTATGGAACTCCGTGCAAACAGGCCTCAGAAGGCCCAACGCTAACAACCGAGCACCGTGCTGTGTCAATAATGCGGAGATCGTGATGATCTCTCTCGCCTGGACTGTTCTAATGAAAACATCATGTAAAATAAAAGAAAAAAGCGGATGCAAATGATAGCTATATTCACATAATAGACAGGAATGAACATTTTAGCCAAAGATACAGAATATTAGTATGAAATGTTCCTACCAACTGTGACAAATCCAGAACTTTACGTAAAAATAACAGCGTGGCTTCTCTCAACATTTACGATTATCCAGAATAGAATTTTACAGAACGTTAACTGACAACCACATAGAAAGATTCTTAACTAGGCTAGGCTTCTGACGTCTCCTTTACTACACTACCCGCCCATAACACCATACCCATCCTTTACTACACTAATGGCCATTAAAATTGCTACACACGAAGATGACGTGCTACAGACACGAAAGTTAGCTGACAGAAAGAAGATACTGTGATATGCAAATGATTAGCTTTTCAGAGCATTCACACAAGGTTAGCGATGGTGGCGACACCTACAACGTGCTGACATGAGGAAAGTTTCCAACCGATTTCTCATACACAAACATCAGTTGACCGGCGTTGTCTGGTAAAACGTTGTTGTGATGCCACGTGTAAGGAGGAGAAATGCGTACCATCACGTTTACGACTTTGATAAAGGTCGGATTGTAGCCTATCGCGATTGCGGTTTACCGTATCGCGAGATTGCTGCTCGCGTTGGTCGAGATCCAATGACTGTTGGCATAATATGGAAGCGGTGGGTTCAGGAGTGTGATACGGAACGCCATGCTGGATCCTAACGGCCTCGTATCACTAGCAGTCGAGATGACAGGCATCTTATCCGCATGGCTTAACGGGTCGTGCAGCCACGTCTCGATCCCAGAGTCAACAGATGGGGACGTTTGCAAGACAATAACCATCTGCACGAACAGTTCGACGACGTTTGCAGCAGCATGGACTATCAGCTCGGAGACCATGGCTGCGGTTACCCTTGACGCTGCATCACAGACAGGAGCGCCTGCGATGGTATACTCAACGATGAACCTGGCTGCACGAATGGCAAAACTTTTTTTCGGATGAATCCAGGTTCAGTTTAAAGCATCATGATGGTCGCATCCCTGTTTGGCGACATCGCGGTGAATGCACATTCTCCAGATCTCTCACCAATTGAAAACGTCTGGTCAATGGTGGCTGAGCAACTGGCTCGTCACAATACGTCAGTCACTACTCTTGATGAACTGTGGTATCGTGTTGAAGCTGCATAGGCAGCTGTACCTGTACATGTTTTCCAAGCTCTGTTTGACTCAATGCCCAGGCGTATCAAGGCCGTTATTACGGCCAGAGGTGGTTGTTCTGGGTACTGAATTCTCAGGATCTATGCACCGAAATGGCGTGAAAATTTAATCACATGTCTGTTGTAGTATAATATATTTGTCAAATGAATACCCATTTATCATCTGCATTTCTTTAATGGCCAGTAGTGTAGGATGTTTACTTAGCAATCACGTCCCTGAGATATAACTGAACGAGAAGCTACAAGAAGAGAGACATCGCGGTAACGAGCTACGCGCAGCACTACGACGACGAAGAAAAGGACGAGAGACTGGAGACGCTACGGTCTCCTAGGCAAAGTAGATGGTTCAAAATGGCTCTGAGCGGTATGGGACTTAACATCTATGGTCATCAGTCCCCTAGAACTTAGAACTACTTAAACCTAAGTAACCTAAGGACAGCACACAACACCCTGTCATCACGAGGCAGAGAAAATCACTGACCCCGCCGGCAATCGAACCCGGGAACCCGGGCGCGGGAGGCAAAGTAGAGAACAGTTAGTTGACATCGCGAGGTATTTATGGCGTGTACACTGGCGTAAATGCAACTCCTGTGGAGCTTGCCTGCGGCTCGAATTCCGGATGCACTTGTGGCTCCGAACTGGCGAACGCACTGTTTTCGGTAGGTTGCGAAGACATTCTGTGGGCAGTGACTGCTACTGCCGCTGCTTCTACTGTGGCTCAGGCAAGAACTTCAGTGTGTCCTCGTATGTAACAGTGACAACATAAACCGAAGTACGGACGCTATTAACAAGTTTGTTTGCCTGGCCCTCCTCTGCAGTAAATTTTCCATGTGGCCTATACCAGAAATTCAGAAGACTTCACCTGAATGTTCATAAAACCATACAACACATGAAATTCTACACTACTTGCAAATGCAAATACATTGTACCTAAACAGCGTAAAGGTTAAACACAGTTCCCTCACCGCTAAAAAGCATTGCATGGTGCTCAGAAAATGTTGTTAAAAGTCGAATTCAAATCCTTATGCCCTACGAAGCAACAGATAAATCACGAGTTATGTAAGACATTTGCAACTTCCAAAAATCATTAATCATATGGAAGAATTTCCCATCCATCAACAAGGTCGAAAGTCAAACAAAAACTGCTGTACAAAGAATGGAAACAGTTCGTAGAAGAAATGGTTTCAATGGCTCTGAACACTATGGGGCTTAACTTCTGAGGTCATCAGTCCCCTAGAACTTAGAACTACTTAAGCCTAACTAACCTAAGGAAATCATACACATCCATGCCCGAGGCAGGATTCGAACCCGCTACCGTAGCAGTCACGCGGGTCCAGACTGTAGCGCCTAGAACCGCTCGGCCATCCCGGCCGCCTTTCATAGATGAAAGATAAGACAATTCAAAAATCTCTAATCACAACGAAACTACTCTACACACAAAAAAAAAAAACATAAATTCGACCCAAGATTAGTGTACTTTACAGATAAATAAATGAACAGTATATTCAGAAATAGATCAAGATTATATAGAAAAAGTACTAATAGAAGCAAGCAAAGATAGAGAAAGAAGCAGTGTCAACACTGAATTAACTGAAGAAGTTGTAAAAACAAAAATCCATAATGTAATAAGCAACATGAAAGCACAAAAACAACACATAATCCATAACACTCAGGAAACATAGGAAAAAATTTCAAACTGAAACTGTCATAGTTTCAAAAGCAGACAAGGGGACTATAGTAGTAGTTACAGACAAAGAGCAATACACTGATAAAAAACAAGAATTCATTTCACAAAATAGCATTAGAAAATTAAAATCAGACCCAAAAAATAGATTCTAGACAGAACTAAAAAATGTCGAAAAACACAGACGTGATACTCGATTACGCAGATAAAAAAAAGCTGGCACAGATTAGTTCCACTGCACCTGTCCTCTGAAGCCAACCAAAGATCCACAAACCGAATTTTCTTCTGAAGCCAATTCTGTATTTCAGAAAATCCCCCACTTACAAGCTTGCAGGATACAAGTTAAAACTACTGTCTGAAAGTTTCTAATTACAAGAAGAGAGAACTATTGAAAACACTACACAGCTAAGACACCAAAGAAAAGATATAGAAATCCCAGACAAAGCAACACTCTTTTCATTTGATACAGAAATCATTGATGGAATACTCACATTAATAAAGCTCATAACATAACAAAATTGCTTTCAATTCAGTAATGAATTTTATTTACAAGAAGTTGGATTACCTGTGGGGTCCACAGTTTCAGGAGCAATTGAAAATTTTTTATGAACCACATTGAACAGATCATTTTCACAACAATGACCTTGCACACCAATGAAGCCCTGGAGTCTATCAGCGTTTCCGCAGAAACGTGTAACGCCATTGACCGGAAGGGTCTGGAGGAGGAGGAGGAGAGGAGGAGGAATTCCGAGAATAATGTCACTGTGTGGAGGCAGCGATTTTCGGAATGTCGTCTCTACCAGGAATGCTGATGGTGATGTCTGCGATTTTTGACACGGAACATGCTGTGCCCCTCTACTACTGTATAAGGAATTACGTTTCCTCAGGTACATCATGTTACACCTGTCATTCCATAAACATTTTTGAGATTCCTGCTTTCGTCTATTATTTGAAATATATTTATTATGTTACCCAATATTTCTTCATCGATAACGTATTGTGATATATCACTTGTCTGTCTTAATGATGAGAATACTGTGGTTTACCTTGCATATATGTGTTGTTATGATACGTCATTTTGACACAGTTCTGTATTATGAATCAATATTTCATTGTATATTCAGTATTCACTGTCACTGAGGTGTTGTCTTCATTTCACTGTTACTGCCACTTTATTTGTTTATTAGCCATTGTAGTTGTTTGTGGAAATAAGATGATGTACATTGTCAAATAACTTATAATTTTTGAGAGTGTATTACATGATGTGATAGGCAGTTAATTAGACCTCTAGTTACCAACAATGCGCATATGGAATAGTACAGACTTGACGTTTCCTGCAGCATTTTTCGTCTTCATTTCTTATTAATTATAAAATATATGTTGTCTTCCTCATTTGTGAATGTTTTAGTTATATTCCATCACTTAGACATGGTTATATACAATGTTCAGAATTACATATAAAATATCTCAGACCTTGAGCTGCCTATCACATTGTTTTTTTATTATTATAAAATATACAAGTTATCTGCCCTGTTTTACATGCTGTGTAATGTAGCGTCACTGTGACATTGTTCTGTGCTGGCTGCACATTTGTTGCACCTTAGGTCAAACAGAAAAGAAATCGAGCATGAAACACTTGTTAAACCCCCTTTCGTGCAACCCTTTCTTTCTCAATCCCTATAATGCTTATACTTTTGTATTGCCACATTGCATTACAGATGTAATAAATTGGTATTGATTGCTTATTCTGTGTGTACCTATGACATAGAGAGTAAGATGCAGCATTGTAATTGTTAGCATAGAATTATTACTTTATACTGTGTTTACAACAATATTTAAATTGCCATAGTGCTGCACTGTGAAGAAATGTCACTGTGGCACTGTTACGTGTTTGTTATACATTTTTCATACTTTAGTCAAAGAGAAATCATCGAATATGAATCACTTGTTTATGCCCCCTCCCCCCTCCCAACTCTCCCTTCCTGTTACATGTGATGGTAGTACTTTTGTATTAACACAGTTCATTAGAGATGTATTTGTACATTGCTGCATAATAATGAGTAGCAGATGGCATCATAATAGTGAATGTGGGATTATTACAAAGCTTTAAACATGGCTGCTTGGTTCAGAGACAGTTTATAAATTAAAGTTGAAACAAATGAGCCCTCGGTCAAAGTTTTTAGTCTTATTAACTAGCTTTCAACACTTCTAAGAGTGCCTTCGTCAGAATTTAAACGTTTAAAGTGACTTATAACATAATTACAAATTTATGGGAAAAGAAATTTTTTATACAAAAGTGTAAGTACTGACTAGCAATACAAGACAGAGACAGTACATACACCTCACATATAAAATAAATAACAGGCCAAACGGGCTTTAAAACATAGTGGCTCGCCTTCATGCATTCTTCTTAAAAAAATTTTGTGACTAAAGCCCTTCTGGCCTGTTATTTATTTTATACGTTACATGTAATTGCTTTCTTTGTCTTGTATTGTCAGTCAGTACTTACACTTTTATATAAAAAATATCTTTTCCCATAAATTTGTAATTACGTTATAAGCCACTTTAAACGTTTAAATTCTGATGAAGGCACTCTTAGAAGTGTTGAAACCCGGTTAATAAGACTAAAAATTGTGACCAAGGGCTTATTTGTTTCAATTTTAGTGGGATTATCACTTTATACTGTATTTATAACAATACGTAGGTTGTCATAATGCTACACTGTAAGGAAACGTCGTGCTGTAAGTTGTTACAATTCGTCTACTACGATCATGCACTCTGTCAGCTGTCCTTAAAGGCTGTAAATAAAGAGTAGCACCTTCTGTTTGTGTTTTCGTGTTAGTGAGAGAAATTTTCATAGAAATTTGACATTGGCGCCTTCTAGCAACTGTAAGAGTATATAATATCTTTCAACCTAATGCAGTTTTCATCTACAATGCATTAAGATGTAAAATGACTGAGCATCCAAAAATTGTAAAGACGTCTTGTGGCCCGTTTTTGCTGCCTTTGGTTCAGTTTACTGGTCTTAGTGGATTTTTCATAAAATTTGAAAGAAGCGTGTTTGTAATTATTAATGCAGTTTTCCATGTTTGTGATTAAATTTCAAAATGACGACTCAGTGCGTCTCAACAAGTTATCTAAACTTGTACTTTTTTTTTTTGTTACAGTGGCTGTGGTTTGATGACCATTCGTGGTGTCAAATAAACATTGTAAATTACATTCAGTCACACTCCTTGGCGACAGTTATGTCGGAATACAAAAGCTTCCAGTTACCTAATTCTGTCAAAGTTTTCTGATTGTACTTCTTAATGATGTCAACTTCTCTATGATTGCCAACTGAGGTATTCATGTTCGCAGTAATTACAACCCTTAGAGAATCTCAAGCACATATTATCATTCCTCACCTGTGCAATATCCCACTTCTTTCCACATTTATTCTTCTGGACAATTCTCTTAAATGTAAGTCTACTCTTCATACCTACTAAACTATGATCTGAGTCTACATGTTTTCCTGGCTAAGCCTTACAGTACTATGCCTGATCCTGGAATGTCTGTGGTCTATCTGAAATCTTTCCATGTCTCTGTTTTATTGATATAGTCTCCCATGTGTCCTCTCTTCCTTCCCATCCTAAAGCATTCAAGAAACCCATAACTATGAGATTTTTAACTCCCTTTACGTACAGAATTACATGTTAAATAACCTCATATTCTGTCTCCATAGCTTCATTGTATGTGATGTTGCCATTTATATGTGAAGCATCGTTGTTGGCGTTGGTTTGTTGCCGATACTGGTGAAAATAACCCTATTACTCAAGTGGTCATGGTAACTCAATTTCTGCTCTTCCTATCTATTTGTGAGAAATCCATCTCCCATTACATTATTGTCTACTGCTCTTGATGATAACCTACATTCGTCTGAACAGCAACCCTTAACTTATCTCCATTTCACACCACTGACCCAACCATATTTTCACTGATCCAGTGCTGGATAGGATCGACATAACGGTTTATAATTGCATGCAGTGTTTATTTAAACAATTTGAGGCAGTAGCTCCATCCAGTGTGTCCACCATGCAGTCCAGAGTCCAACTGATGCAGCCACCACAGGGCACTGTCGTCCCTCCCATGACGTAATCCAGGATGGCAGTCTGGGGCAAAAATGGAGGGAAAAGGACTCAGCCTGTGCTGGATAGGATGGATGTAAGTCTTTATTTTGCAAGCAGTCTTTATTTAAACAATTTGAGGCAGTACCGCCGTCCACTGTATCCACCATAAAGTCCAGAGACCAACTGACGTAGTATACAGTACTGCCACCAGAGGGCACCATTGTCCCTCTGTGACGTAATCCAAGATGTGGGTCTGGAGGGGAAAAAAGGCGGGAAAAGGACTCAGACTTTTCTGAGATGCTGGAGAGAGAAAGGAGTGTACTTTATTTATTTCAGAACAATTTTTTTAAGGACAGATGGCACATAGTTCATTTATTACACTGATACAAAACACTCGCTCTGACGTGCATGAGATTGCAGTAAACACACTTGCTAATTGTTAACTGACAAAATCACACATTGCACAGAATGCACATCTGTTCACAAAATAATGCAGCACACACAAAAACAACTCATAAATTGTCAAAAAATAATGCATGTGTAATGCAGTTCAAACACTCTTACAATGCTTAAACACCTGAAAATAATATAGTACACAAACGCTCAGTGCACATAAGAAAAAAAATGAAATGATCGTATGGCATTGTTGGCCGGGAGGCCCCATGCGGGGAAGTTCGGCTGCCGTATTGCAAGTCCTTTTTAGTTGACGCCACTTCGGCGACTTGCAAGTCAATGATGATGAAATGATGATGGAGAACACACAACACCCAGACATCACGAGGTAGAGAAAATCCCTGACTCCGCTGGGAATCGAACCCGGGACCCCGTGCGCAGGAAGCGAGAATGCTACCGCAAAACCACGAGCTGCGGACAGTGCACATAAGAAACGCAACATATCAGCAAACTGTACCAACATGTGCACTTGCTTTGCAGGACCAGCTGGACGCAAGACAGCGCCAGAGAGTGAACCACTCTATCGCGCCACTGCTGACGGCATGTGAAAGTTCCGTCTATTTTCAGGTATACAGTTACAGTTCTTCGAGTGTTATACTGACATCACATGTCAATATAAATACGCTCAAAGTCACCCTCAGGAACAAATTCACGTGTTCACCATTGCTGGCTCTACCTGCAGTCCAGTGAAGACCTAAATGCCAAGCAACTCACCCTCACAGATGGTGTAGCAATCCGTTCCATTGATTACCACTAGAGTGCAGGCTGCATTGTTCCTAGCGTTCCTAGTAGGAGGTGCTTCTAGCCATGGATGCATTTACCAGCCAAGCCTGGCTGATGCATCGCTGCAAAATGCTTGCATAACTACACACCATCGCAAGCACAGTAAAAGATTCTCAATGTTATACTGAGATCACATGGCTACGTAAAATAAGAGCCAAGTCGACTTCTTGGAAATTGTACAGTGTCCCAGAAATAGTTAACGGTTTCTTTTGTAGGAGCTTTCCTGATGTCGCAGCTCATCTGCATGGAAATTCTTGTCCTAACAGAACCAGTTTACGAAAATAGTACAGAATAACGCCGAATGCATTCCTCCTGATGGTCCTAATGGGACACCCCGACCATCATGTGTTACCCTTCATGGTAATTGTTAAGTACTGCTTTCAACAAACATTTCCAAAACGCAAACGATCTCACTGCTATGTCTTGTGAATGAATGTAGCATTATGATTGGCTGTTATTGAATTTATCCTCCGAATTGCTGATGCCAATGGTGTGGAAGCACTGTCCGCCTTTTTTTCCTTTCTGCAGATGAGACTTTCAGTGGCAAAAACTATTTTGTACAGATCACCATACTGCACCGACAATTAAACCCTGCAAAGTGGCCTACATGTCCTCAAATACACAAAGACTCTTACTCAATAACACTACTCCGCCACTGAGGACGGGAACTTGAATGTTAGAGCATGATACTGATCTCCAACCTAGAAATATGTCATCTCATACAGTGTCAGTGAAATAAACATACAATTCGTATTCTGTGCCATTCAAAAATCACACTTTTTACATCATTTGTATAGCTATTCTCCGCCAGACACTCTATATATACTGTGAAGACAGACAACATAAGCACATGCACCACAGGTATACCCCTCACTGCTCTAGATATTTCTGATGAGGTCGGGTGGTCATCCGCCCCCCCCCCTCCCCAACATGTGACCAGAGTGCCTTCAGTGGACTGGAGTCACTTTCAGAACTGTTCTAGAAATTCGACCTCAGCACCAAGGCATTACTGTTTCTTGCCATGACCTGTCTGATTTTCTACATCTACATCTACATGATTACTCTGCAATTCACATTTAAGTGCTTGGCAGAGGGTTCATCGAACCACAATCATACTATCTCTCTACCGTTCCACTCCCGAACAGCGCACAGGAAAAACGAACACCTAAACATTTCTGTTCGAGCTCTGATTTCTCTTATTTTATTTTGATGATCATTCCTACCTATGTAGGTTGGGCTCAACAAAATATTTTCGCATTTGGAAGAGAAAGTTAGTGACTGAAATTTCGTAAATAGATCTAGCCACGATGAAAAAGTCTTTGTTTAATGACTTCCATCCCAACTCACGTATCATATCTGCCACACTCTCTCCCCTATTAAGTGATAATACAAAACGAGCTGCCCTTTTTTGCACCCTTTCAATGTCCTCCGTCAATCCCACCTGGTAAGGATCCCACACCGTGCAGCAATATTCTAACAGAGGACGAACGAGTGTAGTGTAAGCTGTCTCTTTAGTGGACTTGTTCCATCTTCTAAGTGTCCTGCCAATGAAACGCAGCCTTCGTCTCGCCTTCCCCACAATATTATCTATGTGGTCTTTCCAACTGAAGTTGTTCGTAATTTTAACACCCAGGTACTTACTTGAATTGACAGCCTTGAGAATTGTGCTATTTATCGAGTAATCGAATTCCAACGGATTTCTTTTGGAACTCATGTGGATCACCTCACACTTTTCGTTATTTAGCGTCAACTGCCACCTGCCACACACTACAGCAATTTTTTCTAAATCGCTTTGCAACTGATACTGGTCTTCGGATGACCTTACTAGACGGTAAATTACAGCATCATCTGCGAACAACCTAAGAGAACTGCTCATATTGTCACCCAGATCATTTATATAGATCAGGAACGGCAGAGGTCCCAGGACGCTTCCCCGGGGAACACCTGATATCACTTCAGTTTTACTCGATGATTTGCCATCTATTACTACGAACTGCGACCTTCCTGACAGCAAATCACGAATCCAGTCGCACAACTGAGACGATACCCCATAGGCCCGCAGCTTGATTAGAAGTCGCTTGTGAGGAATGGTGTCAAAAGCTTTCCGGAAATCTAGAAATACGGAATCAACTTGAGATCCCCTGTCGATAACGGCCATTACTTCGTGCGAATAAAGAGCTAGCTGCGTTGCACAAGAACGATGTTTTCTGAAACCATGCTGATTACATATCAATAGATCGTTCTCTTCGAGGTGATTCATAATGTTTGAATACAGTATATGCTCCAAAACCCCACTGCAAACCGACGTCAATGATATAGGTCTGTAGTTCGATGGATTACTCCTACTACCCTTCTTAAACACTGGTGCGACTTGCGCAATTTTCCAATCTGTAGGTACAGATCTATCGGTGAGCGAGCGGTTGTATATGATTGCTAAGTAGGGAGCTATTGCATCAGCGTAATCTGAAAGGAACCTAATCGGTATACAAACTGGACCTGAAGACTTGCCAGTATCAAGCGATTTGAGTTTCTTCGCAACCCCTAAGGTATCTACTTATAAGAAACTCATCCATCTCCAGACTCTGGGATTACAAGAACATATGTAAATTCGCATGATTTGTCGGAATATCATACCGTTTTCGAGATGCTTCTCGATATCAAGCACATACCAATATTGCTTGTGTAGCAGTATCGCTCGCACAACATAATTCCGAAGAGACAGACTGGAAATTATTCCTCTAGAAACCTGAAACTTTAGCTAGGTGGAATGTGCTAGATACTTATCCCATCTGCAAAGACCTTTACATGAAAACTCGAAAAAAGTAGAGGAAACTAATATTTGCACTCGCAAATACTGATGTCAGGGATGTAACAGATCCCAAATCATTACAAAAATATACAAAGTCAACTAAGGTGTTTATCGTGTCTAGAGAATCAGCAAACATGTCTTCCACCTGTCTCTCACCTGATAGATGCATACTCCACCATCGATGTACCCTCAACTAAATAAAGGAGCAAAAGTGTAGAAGCAGTCAACCAATTAATTTACATGGGAGGCAATAATGGTCCAGGACAAACACACGTCCATATTGAATCTTCTCAAATTTCCACGTTATCAAGATAGCTGTATAACAAATACTAAGTATTAGTTTGCTATTCGGCCATCTAGAGGACGACACGGTTAAGTGAGCTACATTCCTGCACCCCGACAGGCTTCTCCATTGAGACAGCTCCTACTGTTACCTTGAAACGTGAATCATTACCGCTGCAGGTCACCAGCGCTGCACGCCAAGCACACATGGGCAGAATCATCATTCTAGAAATCCAGCCACATACATATTCTATCATTGTACTTAAAATTAAATATTACGATCACGGTCTCAATTGGACGACATTCGACAAAGAGTGTAGTATCTGTAATACACCCTGCTGACGGCAGTGGCGCTGGAAAATGAATTATCAGTACCATTCTTATGATTCGACATACTCTTTCCTTTGCTATCACAATATTCCACGTCACATCAATACGTTCCTTATGACTGGACATGGTTATTTTCTTTGCACATTTTGGAACACAAACACAAGCCTGATGCCTTCCCTGCTACTAAGTATAATACTCTGCCAATAACTGATTGCTGGCGATACGAAATAATACTGAGAGATAATCAGTGATGGTTGAACATGTCTCGTAGCTTTTTCCTGCAAGTGCAAACTCTGTGTCTTGGAAAGAGAGGCGTCATCGTCTTCCAAACCGCCAGATGAGAAAAAACACGATCGCAACGAGCATATTACTATCACAAGCGGTGATGAGTCTACACGTGCATACAAGTATCCATGTTAAAAGCCGTACCCGCTTTATAAGTCGACTTATGTCTTACCTCCGAATGAAAAGGTTTTTCCAGTCAAATACCACGACACTAAATAAATATGGTGATTGCTGGAGTGTACATTATCAAACCAACAGCGCGGTTACACGTAGCCCAAGATGCAACCTTATGTTAAAATCACAGAATTTTGAAAGTGATATGGCTAAGGAACGTGGTATGAAACCGGTATTTGCAACTCCCTTATGCCGCCGCTATATATTTCTCCAATATTCTGTCTTGATGCCCTGTCAGAGGTTCTGCGATATATCAAGTGGGGTATACAGTAGGTGAAGGCTGATTGAGTAGGATCACGAACCGTAGTTGGTGTGCTGATTGAGGTCGTAAGAAATGTATGCAAGCTTTTCAGATCTCTAGTGTTACATTCTCTGGTGGAAATGCTGTCTGGGATTCTGAATCAAGCCCTGCCATTCAACTACATACCAGCGTTGGATCCTATGGAGACGTCCTTTAAGGATTGCTGTCACTAGTGGATCATATTTCTGGCTCTGTCATATCTAGAAACGAGTCATCTTTCTCGAACCTATCAGCTACAGTAAAATTTTATGTAGTCCCTGTGCCTCCTACAACTGCTGCCATTTCTGCAGCTTTGCGCGTGTGATCGTTGCAATTTAATTATCAGAGCTGAGCAGAAGTCAGACACAGTTATATCCACCACCTTCTGCAACCCATGTGGAAACAGAATGACCTCAGATAGTGAGACAGGGCCGTGTTTTGACGATTCAGTGGTAAAGGGAACATCTTGTTGTAGCTCCGCAAACAACTACGATGTGTAAGGTCAGTGCGAAATGAAGCCTGCTTCTGCAACACAAGGTTTTATAAAAGACTGCATGGGAATTGGGGGAAGGACGAGGGTTTCGCTACTCCATTGTGGTGCGCCTCCAAATTATATAGCATTACTGCTCTTCGAAGCAGATCCGCATCCCTCATGGCCCATTCACGTCTATCAGCCCAAACGTGCTATCTTCGTTATTGTGAACTGTCGACGAACTCTAAAAGCTCCACTGACTTCATCTGATAGAGAACTCGATAAGATTTTTACCGCATCTCTCTCCTCCCACATGTTGAAAACAAACACCGTCTAGGTGCTGGCATCGAGCACATGTGACGATCTTATTAAATATACAGCTATTGATCCATTGCATCGACCAGTGTAAAGTTGCATCGCCTGACTGTAGGATGACGACTGTATCCCACAAACTATACTATAAGTCGAAGAGAACCTACCTGTGTCATTGTTTGAAACACTGTTGATTTTTTCTGCTGTAACTCACTTTGTACACTTCCATACATCTGATTTTTTCAGCCACGACTTCGAGGGCTGTATCACGTTCTAAACTGACATTAACATTTTCTGATACATTGCTTCTCACAGAAAACTAGACGTTGCATGGTATAAATGACGTTCTTACTGCTGCTAATATGACACACACCTGTAACACATGCACATACACTAACATACAGAAAACAGCAGACGCTTTGCAAATGTGGAATATGTGGGTTGGAGGCGACTGGTTACAATGGAGTACAGTGCTATACTGCGCCTCCCGATCGGTGCATTTGCGCTAAGTGTTGGCAGCTGTACTACATTTACAAGCAATTTCGGAACACGGAACGAGAGGTTATGTCATGATCGCATGGGTAGAACTGACATAAATTCGTTAGAGTGGCTAAAAATAGGTATAAATTGAGGGAATATACACCGAAATGTGGGTAAATTGTGAAAGTACTTGCGTGTCTTTTGGTTGGCGCAGAACAATTTGTTCATGGGAACAAGTATGCTTCAGCACGAAGAATCCGAGAAAACCAGGGAAACAGTTACTTTTTTCCGTCGTGGCAGCCTTCTACTGTATGTCTATTGAGGAATCAGTGATACACGCGAGTTCACTACTGTATTTGACGCTTTTCAGGAAGACAGAGGAGCATCTGCCTCTAAACGTACTTGTATCTGCGTTAAAGGATGACATAGAGTCGATGGAGTGGTCAGTTGAGATGGAGTTGTAATGAGGTACAATTTAATGGTAGACTGATGAGGCATTCGAGAGAGAGAGAGAGAGAGAGAGAGAGAGGGGGGGGGGGTTACTGCAGATCATTTGGCCATTTTTTTCCTGATGTTCTCTCATGATGCATCAGTTGTGTGACATAGCCTGCGTTCGACTTATATACAATCTCGTGTTCTGTGTGGGTCTTAGAGGAGTGTCTATTTGCGATCGTTAACAGTAAACCTCTCGGTCAGCAGAGGACTTCCATGTCATGTGTGATGAAACGTGACACCTTCCTCTAAATGAACGAAGATTCATGCGATGTACTCTGTCGCATCTTGGGTGTAAAATCGAGACTTCAGTTTCATAACTAAGTTTGCGGTAAGTGTTTGTGAGACACTGTAATCCCTGTGTATACATATGCTTGACAGATGTGCTGTTTACAGAGTTAGTGGCGGCATGACTTGTAATTTAACATGTTGGACACTGCTGCTATGCGTTTATCTGTTTCCTTGTAAGAGGTATTCTCCGTTACTAACGATCATTTATATAGGACTGATGTCGGCACAGTATGATTTCTGAACTGTGATCGAATGTGAACAGTTTACGCTATACATCTCTGGAAAGCTATATTGTGCGTGTATCGCAAAGAGCTGCTATTTTAAAGAAGTGGTTTCTTTGTTTTACAATTGGTTATCCTAGTTTATCGTAGAGAAACCTGCAAGTAGGATGTATGTCAGGCGCTGGGAATGTTAACAGCGCAGCATTTGACGTGACTGATAAGTCGGGAACTCAAACGATCTAACTTTATAGCCGGTTTTAACTGGATAACCATATAGCCTTAGGAGTGCGTGTGTTTATGTTCTCTCTTACCAATAACCTCCTGGTACCGATCCCAGACACTAGAACAATACTTTAAAATTGACAGTGTAGTTGATTTACGTAAAATGCTTCGAACTCTATCTGTCTGGAGCTCCATCGTGCGTAAAAATCACCCGTTTCTACTTCTTCTTAACCGTCTGCTATTACATCACAACACTTTCAAATCTGTTACTATGCATCGATAGGAGTACTAACCTCCTCGATGTGGACGCATCTGGAGAAATCTTGTGTACTTGGATGGGCGAGGTCTCAGCAAGCTCATTTCAATCATGAGACGTGAAATGTAGTGGTCTTCTTCTGGTCGACTGCAGATTAAATTGGTAACTGCGCTGCAGGGCGGGTTCTCCAAAGACAGTGTGAGGGACTCTTCCAATCTCTAATTTCATCCTAAGACTGTGGGAATGCTCTGTGACTCCCATCTACATAGAGATCGATCGTAAATTAAGCACTATGCTCGAGGTGCTAGAGATATGTAGAGAGCTGGCTGGAATACTTTGATGATATATGTGATCGAGAATTAACAATGAATGGACATATTGCACAGTCATCTATGTACATTCGCAATGATACTTGCAAAGTAGAGAAGGGATGGTTTAGCTATGATACTAGAATTGGGGAACGTGCTGTTGCATCATTGGTTGGTGTTGAAATTACTGTAAAATTGCTAAATTTGTTCGCACTATTAACAGTGATGCTTATTATTACAGTACATCGACGGTGTCTTTTCTATCTCGTCCGTCCACTGGTATGCTGTTGGTTACCACATAATGATAGACTGACATCTCTTGTTTGAGTTGGAGAAAGAGTTCTGGGAGGGGGGGGGGGTGGCTAGCACCGAAACAATGATTGCATACATCACTGCAATATGAAGAATCAGTCGAAACAGAACGCAGAGCCATCAGCTATTCCGTCACTATGAGACGAGTTTAAATGTAAAGGTTGTCAATCACCTTAGGACAGCAGTTTGGAAACTCTGCACAACGCCAGTTTTCTTATGTTGTAACTGTATTTTATTAAAAATCACCCAGTGTGTGTGTAGTGTGTCATGGTAGGAGAAGTAACAGCATGACTTATACCGTGCGACATCTAGTTTTCTGTCAGAAGCAATGAATCAGAACATATTAATTTCAGTTTATAACCTGAGACAGACCTTGAAGTCGTGGTGGAAAAGGATTGTATGGCAGTGTACAAACCATGTTGCAGCAGAAAAAAAGTGTTTCAAACAACGATACAGGGTCACGGGGAGGGTCTCTTCTACTTATATCAAAGCTTGTGGGATACAGTCATCGTCCAACAGTACAGGCGATGCAACTTTACACTGTTCCCTGCAATGGATCAATAGCTGTATATTTAATAAGATCTCTTAAAGGACTTCTCCATAGGATCCAACGCTGGTATGCAGTTAAATGGCAGGATTCATAACTCCAGATACAATTTCTACCGGAGAGTGTAACACTAGAGATCTGAAAAGCCTACATACGTTTCTTACGACCTCAATCAGCAAACCATCTACAGTTTGTGATTCTTCTCAGTCAAACTTCACCTACTGTATACTCCACTGGATACATCGCAGAACCTCTGACAGGGCATCAAGACACAATACGTTACAAATACTGAGGAAATATCATACCACATTCGATATCCGAATTACTTTCAAAATTTTGTGATTTTATCACGAGGTTGCATCGTGTGCTACGTGCAACTGCACTGTTGGTCTGATAATATACACTCCAGCGATCTCCATCTATATCCAGTGCCATGGTATTTAACTGGAAAAACCAATTCATTTGAAGATAATGACGTAAGTCGATTTATAAAGCGGGTATAGCATTTAACATGGATACTTGTACACACCGGTAGAATCAAAACCGCTTGTGATAGTAATATGGTCGTTGCGATCATGTTCTTAACATCTGACGGGCCCGCATCTCGTGGTCGTGCGGTAGCGTTCTCGCTTCCCACGCCCGGGTTCCCGGCTTCGATTCCCGGCGGGGTCAGGGATTTTCTCTGCCTCGTGATGGCTGGGTGTTGTGTTAGGTTTAAGTAGTTCTAAGTTCTAGGGGACTGATGACCACAGCTGTTAAGTCCCATAGTGCTCAGAGCCATTTGAACCATTTGAACATCTGACGGTTTGTGAGACGATTATGCCTCTTTTTCTAAGTCACAGTGCTCGCACTCGCAGGAAAAATTTACGAGACATGTACCGATTTTCTCTCAGTATTATTTCATATAGCCAGCAATCAGTTATTGGCAGAGTATTATACTCAGTAGTAGGGGATGCGTGATAGGTTCGCCTTGAGCATCAGGATTGTAAAGTATGTGTTTGTGTTCCGACATGTGCAAAGGAAATGACTATGTCCAGTAGTAAGGAAGGTATGGATTTGACGTGTAATACTGTGATAGCAAAGGGAAGAGTATGTCACGTCATAAGAATGGTACAGATATTTCTATTTCTAGAGCCACAGCTATCACCAGGGTGTATTTCTGATACTTCGCTCACTGACGAATGTCGTCCAATTGAGGCCGCGATCGTAATATTTAATTGTAGGTACAATGATAAAATATATACGTGCCCGGATTCCTAGGATGATGATTCTGCCTAAGCGTGGTTGGTGAGCAGCGCTGGTTACCTGTGGTGGGAATGATTCACGTTTACAGCTAACGGTGAACTCTCTGAATGGAGAGGCCTGTTGGGGTGCAGGAATGTAGCTCACTTAACTCTAGACGGCCGAATAGCGGACTAATACTTAGTGTGTGTTGGACAGCTTTCGTGATCGCGTGGAAATTTGAGAAGATTCAATATGGATGTGTGTTTGTCCTGGACCATTATTCCCTCCCATGTAAATTGTCTGGTTGACTCCTTCATCACATTTTGGACCTATATTTAGTTGAGGGTACGTCGGCTGTGGTATGTGCATCTCACAGGTTAAAGACAGGGGGAAGATATGTTAGCTTGTTCTCAAGACATGAGAAACACCTTAGTTGACTTTGTAAATTATAAGGATGATTTGGAATATACTACATCACCGCCATCAGTATTCGCAAGTGCAAACATTAGTTTCCTCTATTTTTTTCGAGTTTTCATGTGAAGGTCTTTGCAGACGGGATAAGTTTCTAGTTACTCAGAGGTTTACAGCACACTCCACCTAGCTAAAGTTTCGGGTTTCTAGAGACATAATTTCCAGTCTTTCCCTTCGGAATTATATTGTGGGAGCGATACTGCTGTGCAAACGATAGACCGAAACCGGTAATGTGATAACAAAAAGAAAAAAAGAAAATCGTGACCATAGACGTAAAGTAAAGGAAATTTATTCTATACTCGGGCCACTGCGACCTTGTCACAGATTGTGAAATCAATGCATATATACTTTTATTCATCTTCCTTTTACCTGCATTAAAAACTTTTTTGCGCAAAAATATTAAGGGGTGGCGAATGGACCTGTTTCAGGTAACTGGGTGGCCTGAAACAGACCAAACCAAAACAATATTAAAAGGTCAGAACCTATGAAAAGTGAAAAAAAGTCATTTTTTCACAAAATGGCCACTATTGAAAAAAAGTAAGAAAAATCGACATTCTTTGGGCATTCAAACCCACATAAAAATCGATATTTTGAAACCTGTTTAAGTTTTAGAGGTTCCGACCACAGCCAGATCAGTTCTCTACAAAAATAGCTAAGTGGCATCGAAATCGACCGAGTAGTTTCTCGGGAACCAAACACCCAGCAAAAAAACGTGACTTGTAGGAAATCGTGTTTAAAGTTTTGGAAAGGGTTTTCGTCGGTTTGTTGGGACTGACCATCAGTCTGCGATGTTTGGAGCCTCTCGTAAATCTCGTTTGCATGTACCGCTTCCTCCCTGGCTGCAGATCAGGTTTCTTTACTGGCTGCAGACGCGGGGTGCTCTGAGCGTGCAAAGCGGTCAGCATTGCACTTTCTGCAAAATTCTAACGCCATGTTGCCAAGTTGCATGCCCATGACATTCACTGTCCCAGAAAACCAACGCTGAAGATAATTTTAGCCAAATTGTTTGTAATTTCGACTACTTCTTTATTACTTCTGTTTTGGGGAAAGCGTCCAAATCACCAAATTTATCGACCCGTTAGAGCTTTGAGTGTTCTCGCCGATAAGTTTTTCCTGTAAACTGTCGTTCGATGGGTCTTCGTATACAGTCTGCTTGCCTCCAAGCGCCGTCCGTAGGCGCTCGACGATGCTCATGGTTCAAATGGCTCTGAGCACTATGGGACTTAACTGCTGAGGTCATCAGTCCCCTAGAACTTAGAACTACTCAAACCTGACTAACCTAAGGACATCACACACATCCATGCCCGAGGCAGGATTCGAACCTGCGACCGTAGCGGTCGCGCGGTCCCAGACTGCAGCACCTAGAACAGTTTGGCCACTCCGGCCGGCTGACGATGCTCATGTATTTCGACCAAATGCAATAGGGTTAACGGCAAAACGATTTGGCCCACATGTTCTCCATAATATAAGGTATTGTATTGTATTGTATCGTACGTTAACCAGGGGCCTAGAAACGACGGAGAGGCTCCGTCCCCGCTGCAGCCGCGGTGGTCCACAACCCCATAACCCCACAACGACTGCCGACCGGGGTGGCCGAGCGGTTCTGGGCGCTACAGTCTGGAACCGCGCGACCGCTGCGGTCCCAGGTTCGAATCCTGCCTCGGGCATGGATGTGTGTGATGTCCTTAGGTTAGTTAGGTTTAAGTAGTTGTAAGTTCTACGGGACTGATGACCTTAGAACTTAAGTCCCATAGTGCTCAAAGCCATTTGAACCATTTTGAACCCACAACGACTACCGCAGTCCACTTCACCCCTCCGCCGTCCCACACCGAACCCGGGGTTATTGTGCGATTCTGCCCCCCGGTGGAACGTCTCACAAGAAACGAGTGTAACCCCTATGTTTGCGTGGTAGAGTAATGGTGGTGTACCCGTACGTGGAGAACTTGTTTGCGCAGCAGTCGCCGACTAGTGTAGCTGAGGTGAAAGAAGGGGAACCAGACCGAATTCGCCGTGGCAGGTGGAAAACCGCCTAAAAACTATCCACAGGCTGGCCAGCTCACCGGACCTCGACACAGGTCCGCTGGGCGAATTCGTGCCGGGGACCAGGCGCTCCTTCCCGCCCGGAAAGCCATTCGTTAGACGGCACAGTTAACTGGGCGGGCATAATATAAGGTACAGAAATATGCAATTAAAAAATTGATTTATTGAAACTTCTAGACCAGAAAACCCTCTTAAGTTGAAACAAGGCCCCGGGAGTAGATAACATTCTGTCAAAACTACTCATAGCCTTGGCAGAGCCAGCCATGACAAACATCTTCCATCTAGTGTGCAAGATCGTGAGGCAGGTGGTACACCATCAGAAGAATATACCACAAGAAGAATATAACAATTGCAACTACAAATAAAGCAGATGCTGACAGGTGTGAATATTGCCGAACTATCAGTTTAATTATTCACATTTGCAAAATAACAACACAAATTCTTTTTAGAAGAATGGAAAAACTGGTAGAAGTTGACCTCGGGGGAGATCCTTACGAATTCCGGAGAAGTGCAGGAACACGCGAGGCAATATTGACCCTACGGCTTCTCTTAGAATTAGGTTAAGGAAAAGAAAACGTACGTTTATGGTATTTGAAGACCTACAGAAAGCTTTCAACAATGTTGCTTGGGATACTCTCTTTGAAATTCTGAAGGTAGCAGGGGGGAAAATGCAAGGAGTGAAAGGCTATTTACAACTTGTAGAGAAACCAGATGCCTGTTATAAGAGACGAGGGGCACGAAAGGGAAGCAGTGGTTGAGAAGAAAGTAAGACAGTGTTGTAACCTATGCCTTATGTTATTTAATCTGTACATTGAGCCAGCGGTAAAGGAAAGAAAAGAAAAATTTGCAGCAGGGATTGAAGCCCAGGGAGAAGAAATAAAATAAAAATTTTGAAGTTTGTCGATGACATTGTAATTGTGTCAGTGACAACAAAGGACTTGGAAGAGCAGTCGAACGGAATGGACAATGTTTTCAAGGGAAGATATAATATGAACATCAACAAAAACAAAACAATAATATTGGAATGCAGTCGAAGTACTGAGGGAATTAGGTTACGAAACGAGACGCTTGCAGTAGTTTTCCAGTAGTAGACGAGTTTTGCTGATTGGGGAGTAAAATAAATTATGATGATGATGGGCGAAGCAGAAAGGATACAAAATGTGGGCTGCCAATAGCAAGAAAAGCGTTTTTAAAGCAGAGAATTTTTTTTAACATTAAATATAGATTTAAGTATTAGGAAGTCTTTTCTGAAATTATTTGTATGCAATAGAGCCGTATATGGAAGTGATACATGGACGATAAACAGTTAAGACAGGAAGAGAAAAGAAGCTTTTGAAATTTGGTGCTACAGAAGAATGCTGAAGATTAGATGTGAAGATCTCGTAATTAAGGAGGACGTACTGAACAGAATTAGGGAGAAAAGAAATTTGTGTCACAATCTCACAAGAAGTCGAATATTTTGCGATACATCAAGGTATTACCAATCTAGTGTCGGAGGGAAGTGTGGTTGGTAAAAATCGTAGAGGGACACCAAGAGCTGAATACCTAAGCAGTTTCAGAAGAAGGTAGATTACAG
This sequence comes from Schistocerca americana, assembly GCF_021461395.2. Taxonomy (NCBI): domain Eukaryota; kingdom Metazoa; phylum Arthropoda; class Insecta; order Orthoptera; family Acrididae; genus Schistocerca; species Schistocerca americana. Next base: position 524,356,296 of record NC_060125.1, on the reverse strand, counting down.
TAATTATTCGCAGATGGAGAGGCTTTCACAGGATAGAATAGCATGATCAGTTGCATCAAACCAGTTTTCGGACTGAAGACCACAACAACAAGTAATCTGCCGGCGTGATATTCAATCTCAGTTCTTATAGAAGGTCTAGAAATAGGCACTGCGGCTGGGACGGGGTGCTAGGTTGCGGACGAATGCCATTGTTGCACAGCCGCTAACTGAGGCCCCTGGTCGAAGCTGTCGTCTACGTACAAGTAGCCACAAGGTGCAGAGGGTTACACTGCTGCAACATTTCATAGGGAAGTAGTTGAGTGACATGAAAGTCGTTGGACCAATACATCTTCTTGTTTTTCTCGGTCCACAAATGTGGATCTCTGTTCATTATTTTTTTGTCCACAAATACGAGGATTTTTCCGCTTATAGAACGATGGTTCGCAAGTCTGAACCTTCCAGTTCTTAGTTTTAACACTAGAAAGCAGTATCTTGCAAAGAACGATTCATATGTTAGTTTAGAGTTGATCGTATGCTCACAATGTCTGCTTCTACAAACAGGAAAAATTTATGTGTAATTATTATACCTAAATATTAGACTGAGAATCTGTGTTTTTTGTTTAAAATTCGCTAACTGTTCTATTCCTTCACATATGCTTAAATTTTATTCGTTACTATGAAAAAACACACATTCTGAGGGTTCTCATACGTTGACCTCGGGTCATAACACAGATAAGAGAAATGGAAGTTAAATGCTCCACAACCAGTGATGGTGAAACTCTGAAAACATGTGAGATGTTGATGTTTGTAAGAGAGTTGTGTAATAATACAGATATCACATCTCGCACAGGAAAATAGGCTGTATGGATTTTAATCATTTTACAGAGTATGTGATTGCCAATTGTCGGGTGATGTATCACAGACAACGTTCAGTCAATCAAATATCTAAGCAGAGAAGATTTTCAGTGATAAACTACAAAATTCATGTTGGCAAAGTTCGAATTAATGACAAATATGGCATGCTAATTGACAGGAAAAGAGTACATTCTTGTAGAGTGAACTTCTCTGGCAGTGAAGATTTAGATGATGTAGAAAATCTGAATAAATAGCGAATAAGAACTATTTTGTAACCAATTGCGGAAGTTACGTTTGAAAATTCTGAACACCTACAAAAATTTCTCGACGGAAAGAACGTTTCAGAATGCAGGAAACCTGCAGTTCCAAGACAAGAGTCAAGTGCATCGAATGTGAATTTATTTATGTATTATGGAAAACAATTATTTTGAAGTTTATAGTAAAAATTAAAGATTTTTTTTACTGTCAAAGTCAAATTATTGCTTGGTAGAAATTATTTTATGATTCCTATTTCCTTGCCTTTATGAAGCTATTTCAGAGCATCAAAGAAAACCTGTATTGGAAATCATTCATTTCGCAAATATTAATCTGTGTACATTAACACAAGCAGTTGGCTGTTTCAAATAAGATAAATATTTATTATAATAATATAAAATGTAGAAAGCTTAGGCTAGCACGGTTTCACTATAGGTTAGACTGGAGGCCACACACGTGAACTGTCATTTATACTCAGTGAATCATAATTATAAAAAAATCTACTGCTTTTGCATCATTCTTGTGAAGCGGTTTGTTGGAAAATATGAAAAGAAGAATTTCCTCGAAATTTCTTGAACGTCGGAGGTGAAGAGGATAAAATAACACTACTGTTGTTATGAACACGCCATCTTGGAAACTGCAATCTGTTACTTCCTTATGAGTTGTGACGGCACTAGGTAGGAGGCTTCAAACACAAATCTTAGATGTGAGTGATCTCAAACGATCTAATAGTGTTATCTAAAGTTAGGTGGTATTAAGAACTATATGAAGGCAGCCATAGAGGTTATCATTAAAGGTAGGCTACACAACCACACTGCTGAAAGATAAGTTACGATTAACGAATACTTCCGTAATGTTTCTTTTGGAGACAAGAATTAAAACTTGTGACTTAAAGTACAGTCGAGGGGAAGAGAACTGTGGTATAATGTGATGAGACCGCCCGAGAGTTGCTTTTGCCCGCTGCCCCGGCCGCCGTGGCCTCATATACACTATAAATCATACCGTGGCAGACGCTTTCGGACGTGACTGGGAACAGAAGCGACCAGTTCAGTTTCCTCTGCTGGGGTCAGGACAGAAACCCTTCGACCAAAAAAATCTATCTTCATTGCTTGCTACGGATGTGACAAGGTGAAAAAAATTATTTGCACTTGAGGAAGTTCGATAGTACTAGAATATTATGGATATGAGAACATAAACCTACCAAGGAACATATGCATGTAGGATTTTCTGGAGTCCTTCGTGATCTACATGTATGGATTATTGGGTGGTTAGTTCGTAGAAGTGTTCCTTCTAAACGGTGGAAGCTCAGAATAAATATTGGTTTAAGAATTATCTGCAGTAGGAATTAGGTTAAGCATGTGCCAGATTACGAATAGCCACAGACATCGTACAAAAAAACTTGAAACAATATCCCATAAGAAATATGTGTGAAACATTACACTACAAGGTTAAACCTTTGCAGCAACTGTATATGCGTTGTATAGTAGGGTTAAGGTAGGAAATTTAGTTCCCCAGCCGTTCCCAGTATTCAAAAAACTGCCACAAGGATGCTCTATGGCGTCAATCTTATCTGAAACAGAGGAGGATCCTGGGCAGCTTAATTTCGTGCTACCTTTCTAAACTGTCTCCAGAAAGAGGTCGGACCGGCAGCCGATGCAGTATTATTGTTGTCCTCTCGCACACGGCGAGTACAGTCTGCAGCGCACAGCGGGTTTTAAGGAAACATTCTTCCCATGCTCGATAACCGGTTGCAATGAGGTTAAACACAAATGCGTTTTATAATACAAAGTACTCTCTTCCATGCACTTCTCAGTAGTATGGATGTAAATGTAAAAGTGGATGTTGCAGAAATGTGGGAGATGATTTAGAGACAGAGAGAGAGGCTATTAATAGCGATGCTGCACTTTTGCAGAATAAGTTGTTGCATTTAGAGGGTGGGCTGTATGAAGAATAGTAAAATAAGAGATGTTATGGGGGCGGGGTGGGGGGGGGGGGCAGCAAAATTACAATTGATACAACAGAAGAAAAAAAGCCATTGTGTCCCCGATATCTAAAAAGGATGGATAACGACAGCTGCCAAAACGAATTAGGAAATGTACAGAAGCGTTTGGGGTGGGTTGGGGAGGAGAGGATGGGGGAATGAGAGGGCGTCTACCAAGAACATGAAGGGAACATGTTAGTGAAAAAAAGGACCCATCAGTAGCCTCTGGGAAGGAAAATGGCTGAACTGAAAGAGATGCAGAGTGGGAAACGAGAAGCGGTGAAAGTCAGAATGAACAGTAATAGAAGTAAGTTCTAAAACAAAAAGTGTCAGAGGTGCTACAAACGCCCACGATGAATTTGTTACTACAACTTACCTGGTACGAGCGCTATTTTTCTCTGTGTCAACGAAAGATCGGTTGCAAAATTAAAACCACGGTGAAAATCCTGTAAAGATTTGCGCCGATATGTTTCGCAGTGTCGCTAGAACGCTGGTCTGTCTCGTCAAGTCGCATTTTTCACTTATGAGCGCAGAGTACATAAAGATGACTAGAAAATAGCGCCTCCAGCAAAGTGTTAAGTCCTGCTAAGGGCTGTCACCAGATTTCATGCATCTCATGTAACGTAAACTGTTATGTGTCTCCTCCTTCATGACAACTTTCGACTGCAAACTGCAGGAGAAATAGAGATGCTCCTACTCATTTTCGATGGGGAGTGTTTGGCTTCCTTTGATTTTCATGTGTCCAATGAATCCCTGGCTATAAGGACAACAGTTTGGCACAGAGAACGAGCTGCAGATCATCTTAGGGAATTAGGGGAAATCACAAACGGCTGTCTTCTATGAAAGGTATTGGAACATTGGTACCACCCTACGAGAAATGTCAAAACCGGAGCGACGATCACGCAGAGACGTAGCTTGGAGATGTAGCTATCTTTTGAAAATGATATGTTTTCGGTTTTTACTGTTGTTTCTGTTACACGACCGACTGGAAGTAAAAAAAAAAAAAAAAAAAAAGTCCACTCCAGTGACACACTGATTGTGTTCGAGGCTGATTGGCATCGTTGACTGCTCAACTACTGTCGAAGGGGAAGATTGTGGAGAAACACCCTGAAATCCGTAAAGTGACGCCCACACCATTTTCATACAATGCGGGCTAGATGGGACGTTGGCAAGCGGAATGCATCGGCACGTGTTTTCCAGATGCATTTGTAAACTACCGTCAGCTAGTATCAAAGTCTGCTTATACTGATCAGTCTGGATGCCCTTTTTTTATAGCCCGAGCGTAAAAAATGGTGATTTTGGTGCCCTGAATATGTCTGTGGCTAGCAGTATGCAGTGAAAAGTGGTACACTTGTGCTTTGTGCCAAATCCACGGCCTTCACCTGCAATTGCGGCTACCCGCATCACAGACGTGCTCGACAAGTTGCCTGCGCTCCAGCTCTGCAGGGTGTCTACATTGGCAGAACCCGATGACAATTGAACGACAAACGTGGCGTATCCATCACAACAAGCTAGACTGAGTCCAAAACGCACAGGCCTGTTATGTTATAGAACGCCAGCCGGCACCATGGAAACATGTGACTCTAGCTCCGAAACAAGCGGCGCGCGCATCCTGGACAACAGCGCACAATCTGGAGAACTATTTTGCCTTCGTGAACCCCGTGCTCTTCAACCATTAAGCAGATATCACTCCGCGAGGCGTGTAATTAGACCAGTGCCCTATTGTTCTAGCCAATTCGCTGAACCACTGGAAGCAGAGACACCTCAGGATCTTCACCTCCCGGTTCCAGCAGCAGCCCAACCACATGGATACTGCACCGCGACCAATATGAGCACCCTGACGTGGTCCAAGAAACTTCGCCCCTTCCATGTTGGCCTTCAGTGGGAGCAATGTTGCGAGACTGGTATTCCTAAGAGAAACTCAAACTCTGCTCTGTGATCGTCATTGTACGAGATAACAGAGACTGACTATGTTCATTAAGTGTCAGTACTAATTTGAGATAGGTTTTACTTTCCTTTATCTGTACTTTCCTTTATCTGTAACCTGTACTTTCTTTTATGTTTAATGAATTTACCCCAATAATCAAGGAGGAGAATTTAGGCGTGTTTTGCATTTTTGCGTTGAAGTGCCAGATAAATGTTAATTGCATACGATCTGAGACAATTAGTAATTGATGTGTGCTACCATGAAGGAAACATCAGTTGACGATGAGATGTTTGTGTGTTGAGCTCCATTTTTCACGCGTGTGCTTCGCGCATAGTCGATGTTTTCCATCCTGTTATTTTCCGGTTTTGAGTGATGTGACTTCTATTTTCGGCTCCAGTTCGTTTGATACTGCCACAACGGACACAAACTTACTCCACGAAGGAGATTTTGTTTTATGTGTTATCTACTAAACTTACTTTCTCTCTCAATAACGTAGACAATTAACTAATCGTGTACATTCCCAGTGTAGTCATTGCATTCATACATACGTATTTCACGAACTAGTGTGCTATTTTGACGCGCACATTCAAATGTACTAAGCAGCTTCTCTCGCTCCAGCGTGGAGTGTACGCAGCTGCTGCATGCCTTACAGCGACTTCAGCGACAACAGGAGTTCCTTCTGTAAGCTTTAGTTTGGCCAGGCGTAGCTCTGCGCCAGTTTTTCCAGCAAAGAAGCTTTTCCGCGGACGTGGACTCAGGCAAAGACTATCGCACCGTCACAGTTTCAGTAAGTCGATGAGAGCCGTGGCGTGCCTTCGTCACAAGGCTGGAGCGACTCCTCGAGACCTCCGCACTTCAAGGTCACACACGCCAACAAACTTTCCTCTTAGCCTACTAAATTTCCTATCAAATTCATCAGCTTCTCAACCTTGGTGTAGGTATTCATACCTTACCACACACCAGTCTAAAATCCCAACTTAACGTTAGCAATGCCAAATTATTTTTCATTGCGTTTTCAGCGAAAGTTGGAAGGGCAGAGGATAATAACTTAATCCCACCATAAAAAAATTAAAGAAAACACAGTTCGTTAATTGTAGTTGTTAACATGTCCGATAGAAAATACGCAACACCCACCCACCCACACCCATACTATGTGATCAAAGGTATCCGGACACCTGGCTAAAAATGACTTACAAGATCGAGGCACTCTCCATCTGTAATGCTGAAATTCAATATGGTGTTGGTTCACCCTTAGCCTCGACGACATCTTCCACTCTCGCGGGCATACGTACAATCAGGTGCTGGAAGGCTTCTTGGGGAATGGCAGCCCATTCTTCACGGAGTGCTGCACCGAGGAGAGGTATCGATGTCAGTCGGTGGGGCCTGCCACGAAATTGGCGTTCCAAAACATCCCAAAGGTGTTCTGTAGGATTCAGGTTACGACTCTATGCAGGCCCGTCCATTACAAGGATGTTATAACCATCAGCCACAGGCCGTGCATTATTAGCAGGTGCTCGATCGTATTGAAAGATGCAATCGCAATCCTCGAATCGCCCTGCAACAATGGGAGGCAAGAAGGTGCTTAAAACATCAACGTAGGCCTGTGCTGTGGTAGTGCCACGCAAAACAAGAAGTGGTGCAAGCACCCTCCATGTAAAACACGACCAAACCATAACACCACCGCCTCCTAATTTGCCCGCTGGCAGTGGCCGAGCGGTTCTAGGCGCTACAGTCTGGAACCACGCGACCGCTACGGTCGTAGGTTCGAATCCTGCCTCGGGCATGGATGTGTGTGATGTTCTTAGGTTAGTTAGATTCAAGTAGTTCTAAGTTCTAGGGGAGTGATGACCTCAGCAGTTAAGTCCCATAGTGCTCAGAGCCATTTTTCTTTGCCTGCTGGCACTACACGCGCTGGAAGATGACGTGCACCAGGCATTCGCCATACCTACACCCTGCTATCGGATTGCCACATTGTGCACCGCGATTCGTCACTCCAAACAATTTTTCCAATGTTCAGTCGTCCAATGTTTACGCTCCTTACACCAAGCGAGGCGTCGTTTGCCATTTAACGGCGTGATGTGTGGGATATGAGCAGCCACTTGACAATGAAATCCAAGTAGTCTCACCTCCCACCTACCTGTCATAGTATTTACAGTGTATACTTTTGCAGTTTCGAATTCCTCTGTGATAGTCTGGATAGATATCTGCCTATTACACATTACTACCCTCTTCAACTGTCGGCGGTCTCTGTCAGTCAACAGACGAAGTCGGCCTGTACGCTTTTGTGTTGTACGTGTCCCTTCAGGTTTCCATTTCACTAGGAAACAGTGGACCTACGAGTGTTTAGGCGTGTGGAAATCTCGTATACAGACGTATGGCACAAGTGACACGCAATCACCTGACCACGTTCGAAGTCCGTGAGATCCGCGGAGCGCCCCATTCTGCTCTTTCGCGATGTCTAAGGACTACTGAGATCGCTAATATGGAGTACCTGGCCGTAGGTGGCAGAACAATGTGCCTAATATGAAAAACGTATGTTTTTGAGGGTATATATAAATATGCTATAGACGGCTTATGGTAGTTTCAGTGGGGATGCATACCACATCCGCGCTCCTGCGGAACTCAGCTAAAAGTTGCAAGCAAAGGGGTCAATGGACAGTGGACGCTACTAACGTCTGACTACTTGAGACTTTGGGTTGGCTGGGAAGCGTATTTGGATGGCCGATGTGGTTAAGGCAACCGTTCGCATAAGCGGAGGATCCGGGCTCGACTCCTGGTCCAGCAGAAATTTTTCACTTGTCAGCAATGAATCTGTTTCAATGTGCCTTGCGGCCGATGTATCCGTGCTGTCTTGTGTATAGACCTACATAAGGCCGCTGTGTCGCAAAGTGGTTGCTGTTACGCCAGACAAAACAGACACCATGCCCATATATAGTAAGATGTAGATTTACAAGGAGGGCCCTGAACCTGAAAATATGAATATGGAATTTCTTGTGAGAAGCTACATTCAGTATTAAGAATTAAATTTTTTGACGGAGCTTTACAGTTTTACTGAAAACTTAAAAACAGTTACCGAATCTGGCACGTTAATTTTAAGTAGCCAGTCTTCTGACTTTCTTGGTGCAATAATTTACCAACAGTCGTATGATTTGTAGAAGTATATTTTATCTTACGAACTTCTATGTGCTACCAGTTTCGGCATTACATTGATGCCATCTTCAGGCCCCACTCGTCATAGTCGTAAGATCGCTATACACGGAAGGAGCCATACAACTGGATCCGTGAATGAATCCTCCTGCAGCAGCTCTTGGTGGCCAGGCGACGAGTGGGGCCTGAAGATGGCATCAATGCAGTGCCGAAACTGGTAGCACATAGAAGTCCACAAAATAAAATAAACTTCTAAAATCATACGGCTGTTGGTAAATTATAGCACCAAGAAGTTTATGCCAACCGTCGTCCCACAGTCCATAATGGATCAACGAAGAGAGTCTTCTGACTGATTTGATGCGGCCCACAACAAATTTCTCTTCTGTGACAACCCCTTCATCTCCGAGCACACTTATACCACTTTCAACCTGCTGTGGCGGCGCGGTTCCTTCCGTCCCTTTACGACGAACCTGTACCTACCTGTGAACGTTGTCTCAGCAGCTCATCAGTAGGGAAGCCGAGCGAAACCTACCGTACTTCGACGTCAACCAGGCTGCAATTAAAATCACTAATCTCGTTTCGGGAGAAAGTTTTCACACGAAATGAAAGGTTGGAAATTTTGTCCTTGATTAATATATTCTGCAACTTAGGTGAACAAGTATCACTGCCAAGCCCGTGCTAGTGTTAACACAGTCACTCACAATCCCTTTCACTCACGTTAGCAAGTTTATGGTGCTGCATTTCTCGAAAACGTAATAGCTACAAAAATACGGATTGTTTTTGATTGAGAATGCTCGCCAAATATTAAGTCTGTCGCTACCTAATGCAGTCACAGTTTTTAGCCACCGACCTGCTCAATACGCCACGCGGAATTTATGTCTTTTCTCGGCACAAAATTCACTAAAAAATTCCGAAGTTTCTACACACTCATCGGAATAATTATGCCGCCACTTTACAACACTTTTTATGTATGAAACACTGCTAGATCCGGCAACTTATCATTTCCATCGGAACTACTACTACCCACGTCCGAACTGTTTCATGGCTAGACCCCGACTCCTCTCCAGAATACTCTAAGTCTTCTCTATCAGCAGAGAAAGGCGCGCGAAGAATATTGCTTTACCATTGGTCAGTTTACTCAACAGCCAAAACAGCCAACAGAAAAACACCATTCTCCCTCGTCAGTCCGCGCTTTTCAATAACCAATCTCAAAATAGTAAACCTAACGACTGTACTTTTTACCGACGTAATTATCTAATATACTGAAGTTTTGTTTATGCATAGAGTTATTTACTATTGTTGTTTATACCTGAATTAACTTTCCCTTTACCATAAACTTACTTTACAAATCTATTCTACAAAAATCCCCTTTGTCCACATCCATACTTCTTCGAAATGTTCCCACACTAAATCCCACTACATAACTCGTTAAACAATTATCTTCATATTAACCTTAAACCACACTCACGCATCATTCATACTGCTAAAACACATTTATAACATTTCACATACACAAAAAGGCATAATAACACTTTATGAAAATACTAGAACAGTTTATGAAAAACATTCTATTATTTTAGTGCACTCTAGTGGGCACAATCGAAACTAAATCACAGTCCCCTCTCCAGTACTGTCCTCTATCGACTGATACATAAACTACGTGCGCGTCCAGTCTCGCGTCACCATCTGTCACTATCCAGCTCTGAGACACATCTCCCACCTAACCGCATCCAAGGCGGGATCGGTATACGGCGCTACGCCTCACTACGTCCTCAATTATTTGCTGGATGCATTGCAAATCTCTGATTTTCTGTACAGTTTTTGCCTTCTACAGCTCTCTCTAGTACTATAAAAGCTATTTCTTGACCTCTTAATAAATTTGCTACCATCCGGTCCCTTCTTCTTTTCAGTGTCTTACATATATTCCTTTCCTTGCAGATTATCTGGAGAACCTCCTCATTCATTATCCCATCAGTCCACCTAGTTTTCAACATTTGTCTGTAGTACCACATCTCAAATGCTTAGATGCTATTCTTTTCCGCTCTTCCCACAGTCCATGCCACCCTACCATACAATGCCACGCTCCAAACATACATTCTCAGAAATGTCTTCATCAAATTAAGGCCTTTGTTTGATACTAGTAGACTTATCTTGGCCAGGAATGCTCTTTTTGTCAGTGATAGTCTGCTTTTTACGTCCTCCTTGCTCCGTTCGTCATTAGTTATTTTGCTGCCTAGGTAGCAGAATTCCTTAACGTCATCCACTTAGTGATCACCAATCGTGATGTTAAGTTTCTCATTGTTCTCATTTCTGCTACTCCCCACTACTTGCTCCCTTTCTTCGGCTTACACTCAACCCATATTCTGTACTCATTGCACTGTTCATTCCATTCAGTAGATCTTGTAATTCTTCTTCACTTTCACTGAGGATAGTAACATCGTCAGCAAATCTTATCATTGACATTCTTTCACAATGAATTTAATTCCACTCTTGAAATTTTCTTTTATTTCCGTCATTGTCTCTTCGATGTATAGGCTGAACAGTAGGGACAAAAGAATACATCACTATGTTATGCCCTTTTCAATTCGAGCACTTCGTTCTCGGTCTTCCAATTCTATTGTTCCATCTTGACTCTTGTACATATTACCCTTCTTTCCCTGTAGCTTGCCCCTATTTTTCTCAGAATTTCGAACATCTTGCACAATATGACATTGTCGAATTCGTTTTCCCATGTCGGAAAATCCTCTGAATGTGTCTGGTTTTTCTTTAGTCTTGCTTCCATTTTCAGCCAAAACATCAGAACTGCCTCTCTGGTGCCTTTATCTTTCCTAAAACGAAACTGATCGTCGTCTAACGCGTCTTCAATTTTCTTTTCCATTCTTCTGTATGCTATTTATGTCAGCAACTTGGATGCATAAGCTGTTAAGCTCATTGTGGAATAATTCTCGCACTTGTCAGCTCTTGCTATCTTTGGAATTGTGTGAATCATGATTTTTCTCCGAAATTCAGATAGTAAATCATTAAATACAGTAAATAACTTTATAAAAGTTTTAAATGTGTGGCACGTGACTAGATTACAACATTTTCAAAAGATAGGCTTTACGTACCTTCCCCTCCTACACCCCTCTCTCCCCTTGGTCTTGTGAGGGATAAGCTTATTATGTCTCAGAAACAAGTTTCAGTGTTCAAGCACACGTTTCCCTCCAAGGTCGTCTTCCACGATGCTCCTTTTCGCTCCAGCGCACACTCATCGTTCCAGTCGTCATCTGAGAACTGTCTCACTCCCTGCCAATCGTCAGCGACCATTTGGACAGTGACTATTCAGAGGTGTCTCCCACGGAGCAGCTGGGCTCCCTGTTGGTCCTCAGCTTTCATTCGCAAACCACAGCTCCACAACGCACGTGGACTCTTTGCCAGCCGTTAGTGCTCATGCTCACAGTGCCAGCTCAAAGCCGTCGTTGCGGCAGGTGCCCCTGCCGGCTTTCACTGCCCATGTGCATGATATGCCTGCTACCTTCCGCGCCGCAACGTGCCTCCCTTCCGGTCCTTCTCGCAACCTCTTAGGGCCCCACTGCATGTATTGCACTCTGGGACGTCGGCCGTGTTCATCCTTATCCATTGCTGGAAGCCTACAGCATTTCAACTATCGCGGGGCCACCATACGCCCTCCTAGAGGGACAAGTCGGCCATCATTTATTTCAAGATGTTGTCGCACTACCAGATGTCCTATGGGTGCAACAGCTTTTTCTACTTTAACTGCAAAGTTTTCTCGCAATACCTCCTTAAAATTATGTAACGCCCCTGTTGCTCCATTTCCGACAGTGATTCCATTTCTAAACGGATCCTTTCAGCTGCAGAGTGAGTCCATTCCTGCTTTCCTTCCTGTACCCCATGCACCCGTATGCACCATGTCTGTCCCACTCCAGTCCCCACTATTGGCTGACGCACTTGGCCCCTGACAGCCTATCAGCTTCGGTGTTAAGAGAGAATACACGTTCACGTAGTAATGCTCGTGGTGGCAGATTATTTGCGTGTATTACCCAGACATCCCCTCATGGCAGGAGCGACTTTCTCTTGCTCCATCACTTGCCGCTCTCTAGATTGGCCACAAATGTCGTGTCTCTGAGTTAGCATTTGGGGCACAGATGTCATGATCCGAGTTAGCATTTGGGGTGGCTCGCATTTCCATGGACTTGCCTCTGCGAGTTCAAGATGTTGCCCGCTGCCAACGGCTCCCTACTCACAACGAGACACCTCTTGGGAGCCAGGTGCCATCTGTTGCTGCAGTTCATCACCGAGACTCACAAGAGTACCATCCAGGTCTTCGATGGCATAGATCACCCAGGGAATGCCGCTGTGTGGTGCCACCAGCAACATCACCAGGTCTCACTGTGGCTAGGCGTTTGCACCAGAGACTCGAGTAGACTTTATTGCCGATCACCAATGTCCTTCATGTCCTTAACTTTTACTCCCTGAGTCACAGGCACTTGATCGACACTGGTCCTCCATCAGACGCAGCCGACCCCTTTTACCTAACTTCTGCTGGTTACATACAGTTCCACTTTTTCCAGACAGAAGTCTCGGCATGATGAAGTCCGTTGGCATGCGGCCGCCATCTTAATGGTCTATACGACACGTCCTTCGCTGCTTGAAAACATTGCCACTTCCAGGGTCCTTTCGCCTCTCTCAGGTTGACCACGGTTGTTCTGTAAGAGGTATGCGCTGCCTGCGATATGTAAGCTGTAAGAGAATCTGAGACCAAAGAGCAGTGTTGACTGCAGTACGAACTGTGTAGCAGTAGCAGTAAGTTGTTGCTAGCGAGCAGTCGCCTGTCTGCGCTTGTCAGTCCAGTCTGGTGTATCATGTTGGCTGGGCCGGTCGCGGTGCAGCGATGCCGGAGCCTGAGTATTATTGTATAAGGTAAAAAGCAGCCTCGCGCATATCTAGTAATGTTATGTGAACTCACATGTAAATCTTTTAAAATGTCCTAATAATAATCTTTGTCATATATATATATATATATATATGTAAATCTTACCTCAATAAAAACGGCGAATATATCTGCTCTTACCTAAAATTTTTCCGGCACAGCTCTGTGCAATGCTGACGTATACATTTGATATTTATGAAAGGAAGCAACTGATTTTTCTTTTGCAGCAATCGGAATGATCATGGATTGGAGAAATTAGTAAATTCTTTAAATTGAAATGAATGCTTGTTAGAAATTACTTTATATGACAAAGATTATTATTAGGACATTTTAAAAGATTTACATGGGAGTTCACATAACATTACTAGATATGCGCGAGGCTGCTTTTTACCTTATACAACAATACTCAGGCTCCGGCATCGCTGCACCGCGACCGGCCCAGCCAACATGATACACCAGACTGCTTGCTAGCTACTACTTACTGCTACTGCTACATAGTTCGTACTGCAGTCAACACTGCTCTTTGGTCTCAGATTCTCTTATAGTTTACATATCGCAGGCAGCGCATACCTCTTACAGTTCCTCCTGACAAATTATGCAGGCCACCTGTCAGACTTTCTTCAGTCCACGTTTGTTCTTTCTCGGAAATTGAAAAGCAGAAATCTGCCAAGGACTGTACTTCTACTTGCGGCATGCATCGCTTAGAAAAAAGTACCGATGACGACTGACCTCAGTCGAAATGGATTTGCAACAAGATAAATAAATTATGTTTCCGCGACTGGTTGCTATATTCTTCAAAATTTAATTTTCCACGCTCGCTGCACAGAAAGGGAACATTACGGAGCCCAAAATTAAAATTTTGAATAGCTCTTTAGGAGAGGAAATGAATTACCGAATAAAAAATACAGGGTTCCATTTCAAAAAGTCATACTGCCGTTCATATCTTTGTAAAAAACGAAGCTACAACGAAGTCAATCATGCTGATTGATGTCCCCCTGACGGCTAAAGAAAATTTGCTGAAGCATTTTGTAATTTGCATCTGGACAGACAATTATTTAGGGTGGTCAAGATAAATGGGATATACACACTCAAAAATTATGATAAAACTAAGTTTTAACTGCATACCAGTCGTATTACTAACGTAAGTATCCCAAATATGTCCCATAAGCTACACAGCCTGAACAATTAGGTATAATAAAAGTATGTCCTAATCCAGTCAAAGTCAAAACAGCCAGTGTGGCTGCATATTGCCATTCAGAATACTGTGAGGAGCGCTAGATCCAGTGTACAGTCATTGACGGGGATTGCTTTTTGGATTTCATCCAACAGTTTTCCAGTTTTCCTCCATGTTTTGGTATAGGCCCTTGTATGAGTGGCAGAAGGTCTTTGTGGTTGATGGTACACTGTGTGCCGCTTCTGGATTTGATCACAAGGCATTTCATTCTCTTATGATTTAGTTACGCCTGTCTGATTCAATGTTTTATTCCTTTGTCCTATATTCATTGTGACAGACTTTTACAATTTATCTTAGCCCAAGAAGCAAATTCCTATCGATTTATAATGTGTAGGATTTCGCCCTCTTTTTTACCTTTTGACAAAAAGCCTTAGGTCGTCTTTTTATGCAATGCATAACATTTTCCGTTTATGGATAAACTTCATAGCGTTTCTGTCAACATGGCGATTAAGGGGTGGGTCATTAAAGCAAAGAGAATAATTGACATTGAGAACGAACGTCCCACTGTGATTTCTGTCTTGATTTCTTTAAATAGGTGCTCTTTAAGCAGTATTTTCGTCAAATTATTACTAAGTATTTTCATCGTCAAGCCGGTAAACTGAGGTGGAAAAGTTCATAGCCTGCACAGTCTTCTTTAGGTACTGGTGATTTACCATCTCAATGTTTTTCTCAAAACCTGGAGAGCCTGTTGCACATTTAAGTTTTCAGACTTCATTGTTTTCTACTGCTTCTGAAGATTCGCTTATGTTTTACACTAATTCGCTACCCTTGTCGAGACTTATTTCACACTCTCCTGTTATTCCATCCGGTAGCATTCTTAACCTTTCTGCGTGGATCCTGTCATTAATTTGTAGTGTGTGTTCCCAATTGTTTTATTTCGTGAGCTCTGATGAATTAAGAATAATGTCCCTTCTTAAAACTCCTTTACTGTATTGCTGTTCAGGTCCACTGCTTCAATGTATGTGCATAAAATATTGTTCTCCTTTCCTTTTGTAGGAAAACTCGGTGAAATGCTGCGGGGATTCCGTCCAATCCGGTGAAATTGTTTGGTCTGTGTGCGATCGCATCTTTCTACAAATAATAACCGGCAGAGCACTGGGGCGAATAGTGCAGGGGATGAGGTACTGTGACAAACAGAACCATAGTTAATGTAAAAATCCTGTTGGAAGAACATTATACCAGAGGTTGAAAATATCGCTTCAGTCACAAGGAGCTCTGCGCTCATAGGTAGTACACCGCGGCTAGTACACGTCCACCGCGGCGCTCGGGGACCACAGCACATACGACACCTGAAGATGGGCTTATAAGGGCTGGTTGCGAAAGCATACTTGACCTCTTCGAAACAAATAATCCTGGAGAAATAGGGACTATCATGACGAATACGGTGATTAGCGACCACAGGGCAGTTGCTGCTAGGCTGAATATTGTAACACCCACAATCATCAAAAAGAGACAAAAAGTACATATGTTTCAAAAAGGTGGTAAAAATGCTCTTAACGCCTTTTTAAGAGACAGTCGCCACTCCTTCCGATCTGATCGCGTAAGCGTAGAAAAGACGTGGAATGATTTCAAAGAGAGAGTATCGACGGCAGTTGAGAGATATATACCACATAAATTAATAAGTGATGGTACTGATCCTCCATGGTACACAAAACTGGTCAGATCGCTGTTGGAAAGGCAATGAAAAAAGCATGCCATATTTGAAAGAACGCAAAATCCCGAAGGTAGGCAAAGTTTTGCAGAAGTTCGAAATATAGTGCGTGCTTCAATGCGAGATGCTTTTAACAATTTACATAACGAAACTCTGTCTTGGAATCTGGCAGAAAACCCAAAGAGATTCTGCTCATATATAAAGCACACCAGTGACAAGACGCAATCAATACCTTCACTGCGCGGTAACAACGGTGAAGTTACTGATGACAGTGCCACCAAAGCACAGTTATTAAACACGGTTTTCCGAAACTCCTTCACCAAATGAGACGAAGAAAATATTCCCGAATTCCAATCAAGAACAACTGCCAAGATGAGAAATATAGAAGTAGATATCTTCGATGTAGCAAAACAACTTAATTCATTTAATAAAGATAAGCCTTCCGGTCCAGATGATACACAAGTCAGGTTCCTTTCAGAGTATGCAGAAGCAATAGCTCCATATTTAGCAATTATATACAACCACTCGCTCACAGAAAGTGTCGTACCTAAAGATTGGAAAGTTGCTCAAGTCACACCAATACCCAAAAAGGGAAATAGGAGTACTCCGCTGAATTACAGGCCCATACCACTAACGTCCATTTGCACTAGGGTTTTGGAACATACATTGCATTCGAACATTATGAAGTACCCAGCTAAGTTTCACGGAAGCTCGAAATTTAGCGCTTACGTCAATGCTAGATGCTTTTAATAGTTCCCACAATGAAATATTGTCTCAAAATATAGTAAAAAACCCAAAGAGTTTCTGGTCGTATGAAAAGTACACCAATGTCAAAAAACAGTCAATGCCGTTACTGGGCGATAGCGATGGAAATGTTACCGATGATGGTGCCACTAAAGCGGAGTTGCTAAATACAGTTTTCCATAATTCCTTCACGAAAGAAGACGAAGTAAAAATCCAGAATTCGAAACCAGAACAGCTGTTAGCATGAATGACGTAAAAGTAGATATCTTAAGTGTTGCGAAACAACTCAAATCACTTAAGAAAGGCAAGTCTTCCGGCCAAGATGGTACACCCATCAGGTTCCTTTCAGAGTATGCAGACACAATACCGCCTTTCTTAGCAATCATATACAACCGCTCGCTTGACGGAAGGTCTGTCACTAAACACTGGAAAGTAGCGCAGGTCACACCAATATTCAAGAAACGAAATAGGAGTAACCCACTGAATTACAGACCCATATCACTCACCTCAACTTTCAGTAGGATTTTGGAGCATATACTGTACTCGAACATTATGAATCACCTTGAAGGAAATGACTTATTGATACATAACCAACACGGATACAGAAAAAATCGTTCTTGTGGATCACAGCTAGCTCTTTATTCCCGTGATCTAATGAGTGCTGTCGACAAGGGATCTCAGATCGATTACATATTCCTAGACTTCCAGAAGGCTTGTGATGCCGCTCCTCACAAGCGACTATTAATCAAATTGCTTGCATATAGAGTATCGTCTCAGTTGTGTGACTGGATTCGTGATTTCCTCTCATAGAGCTCGCAGTTCGTAGTGATAGACGATAAATCATCGACTAGAACAAAAGTGATATCTGGCGGTCCGCAAGGTAGTGTCATAGGCCCTCTGCTCTTCCGGGTTTATATAAATGATCTAGGTGGTAGCCCGAGTAGCCCCCTTAGATTGTTTACAGACGACACTGTAATTTACCGTCTAGTAAAATCATCAGACGATCAATTCCAATTACAAAATGATCTAGAGAGAATTTCTGTATGGTGAAAAAAGTGGCAATTAGCACTAAACAAAGAAAAGTGCGAGGTCATCCATATGGGTACTAATAGAAATCCTATAAATTTTGGGTATACGATAAATCGCACAAATCTAAGGGCTGTCAATTCGACTAAGTACCTAGGAATTACAATTACGAGCAACTTAATCTGGAAAGGCCACATGGATAATATTGTGTGGAGGGCGAAACAAAGACTGCGCTTTGTTGGCAGAACACTTAGAAGATGCGACAAACCCACTAAAGGGACAGCATACATTACACTTGTCCGTCCTATGCCGGAATATTGCTGCGCGGTATGGGATCCTTACCAGGTAGAATTGACGGAGGACATCGAAAAAGTGCAAAGTAGGGCAGCTCGTTTCCTGTTATCGCGCAATAGGGGTGGGAGTGTCAATGATATGATATACAAGCTGCGGTGGCAGTCACTGAAACAAAAGCGGTTTTCTTTGCGGCGAGATCTATTTACGAAATTTCAATCACCAACTTTCTCTTCTGAATGCGAAAATATTTTGTTGACACCCACCTACTTATTGAGAAATGATCATCATAATAAAATAAGAGAAATCAGAGTTCGAACGGAAAGATTTAGGTGTTCCTTTTCCCATGCGCTATTCGAGAGTGGAATGGTAGAGAAGTAGTATGAAAGTGGTTTGATGAACCCTCTGCCAGGCACTTAAGTGTGAATTGCAGAGTAACCGTGTAGATGTAGATGTAGAAGAAAACGATTTACTGACACATAGTCAGAACGGATTCAGAAAATGTCGTTCTTGCGGAACAAAATGGTTCAAATGGCTCTGGGCACTATGGGACTTAACTTCTAAGGTCATCAGTCCCCTAGAACTTAGAACTACTTAAACCTAACTAACCTAAGGACATCACAGACACCCATGCCCGAGGCAGGATTCGAACCTGCTACCGTAGCGGCCGCGCGGTTCCAGTCTGTAGCGCCTAGAACCACTCGTCCACTCTGGCCGTCTCTTGCGGAACACAACTAGCTCTTTATACTCATGAAGTAATGAGTGCTATCAAATTGACTACATATTTTTAGATTTTTAGAAGGCTTTCGGCACCGTCCCTCACAATCGTCTTCTAACCAAACTGTGTGAGTGCCTTAGTTGTGCGACTGCATTCGTGATATCCTGTCAGAAAGGTTACAGTTCGTAGTAATAGACGGAAAGTCATCGAGTGAAACAGAAGTAATATGCGGTGTTCCCCAAGGAAGTGTTGTAGGCCCTCTATTGTTCCTAATCTGTATTAACGAAAAAAATGGTTCGAATGGCTCTGAGCACAATGGGACTCAACTTCTGAGGTCATCAGTCATCTAGAACTTAGAACTACTTAAACCTAACTAACCTAAGGACATCACACACATCCATGCCCAAGGCAGGATTTGACCCTGCGACCGTAGCGGTCTCGCGGTTCCAGACTGTAGCGCCTAGAACCGCTCGGCCATTCCGGCCGGCTATATTAACGACATAGGAGACAATCTGAGTAGCCCTCTTAGATTATTTGCAGACGATGCTGTCATTTACCGTCTTGCAAAGTCATCAGATGACCAAAATAAATTGCAAAATGATTTAGATAAGATATCTGTGTGGTGGGGAAAGTGGCAGTTGACCCTGAATAAAGAAAAGTGTGAAGTTATTCACATGAGTACTAACAGAAATCCGCTAAATTTCGATTACGCCATAAGTCACACAAAGCTGAAGGCTGTAAATTCAACTAAATACTTAGGGATTATAATTACAAATAACCTAAATTGGAACAATCTCATAGATAATGTTGTGGGTAGAGCAAACCAAAGACTGCGATTTATTGGCAGAACACTTGGAAGGTGCAACAGATCTACCAAAGAGACTGCTTACACTACACTTGGCCGCCCTATTCTGGAGTATTGCTGTGCGGTGTGGGATCCGCATCAGGTGGGACTGACGGAAGATACTGAAAAAGTTCAAAGAAGGGCTGCTCGTTTTCTATTATCGCGAAATAGGGGAGATAGTGCCACAGACGTGATACGTGAATTGGAGCGGCAGTCATTAAAACAAAGGCGTTTTTCGTTGCGACCGGATCTTCTTATGTAATTTAATCACCAGTTTTCTCCTCCGATTGTGAAAACATTCTGTTGGCATCCACCTACATAAGGAAAAACGATAATCACGATAAAATAAGGGAAACCAGAGCTCGCACATAAAAAATTATGTTCTCGTTTTTCCCGCGTGCCGTTCAAGAGTGGAACGGTAGAGAGACAGCTTGAAGGTAGTTCATTGAACTCTGTGTCTGGCACTTAATTGTGAATAGCAGAGTAATCACGTAGATGTAGATGTAGATGTACAGTCTGAACTCTGCTGTCTCTGCTGTGTGAGCGTGGGAGCGGCTCCAGCCTCTCTGGTGCCAACGGCGGTCGCTGCTGAAGCCGTCGGCACACGCACCCTGCACCCTAACGTCGAGCGTTGAGTGTGCCGGGATGCTGATGCCACCCATGTGGAATACCACTTTAGGGAGTCTTTGCGAATGTGAAGAGCAGAATATGGCGTGACAGATACTCCGAACATTAGTTTCAACGTTGACCAATGAGATGGCAGAACGCCACTACGTCACATACATGCCATCTCCCTTCGGTGCAGAGGTGTGGTGTGCTTTATTGGCTTTCAGTTGAAGCTCGTAAGTGCATATTCCGTCTCTGAGCTCCAGAAAACTGAGGAATTCTCGAAAACCCGCCGTTAATTGCATGATTCGTTGTAATGAAACCATGAGAAAAATCATATTTTCGGTAAAATAATTATTGTAACTCGCGTATTATGAGAGTATGCCATTTGAGGGCAAAGGAATGTTTAGGATTCATTAAAAACGCATTGTCCTTGGTACAATTTTTTATAGTTTAATCTCAGTAATATAGCTACGATTGAGACTTCCAGCCATAGTAACAAGCTATGCATGTCATACAAAGTTCAGTGTGTAACGATAACTGTACATATAATAATTTTTTTCTTTATGAATTTAGATAAATTAATGTAAGCAATTTTTTGAATTTTTTTTCGGTTCGTATCGTTATGTTAAAGAGACTGTGAGCAACTCTTGAAATGAATATTATTATTTATGTTAGATTTCAAATAATGTGGTAATCAAAGGAAAGTGTATTTAATGTTAAAACTATTGTAAGATGTGAAAATTGTAATTTATACACTTGGTCCATACGTAGGTAATGCATTAGGATATGTGTAGCAGAAAACCTGTGGTGAATACCCTACCTGTAGGGGAGCGGGAAAAGGTGGAGGCAGGCGAGGCGGGAAAACGCACACTGGGCGCGGTTCGGCACAACGGGCACAGTATTACAGTCGGAGGCGAGCAACAGTCGGAAGTACACGTACTGTACCGAGGAGGCTACCCAGGAAAAGTGGATTCCATTGAGCCTCGGATGGACCGATTCCGACGACTACTTGGCATGGCTATATTCTGAGGCACAAAATTGGAAAGATTACGACGCTAAGAAGATGGAAAGTGCCGACGTAGTGTGAGCCTTGGCCGTGTTTGTATGTGTACCGTGCTGCCCGCTATCTCGCTGCCCGCCATCCGCCGCACCGACTTACACAGGTCAAACATTTATTTCATCTTTAGAAGTGTATCTGTGTGGACCAGTGTCGAAACTGTTTCTAACTGTTCAATAATAACGTGACTTTTACCAGAATTGCCTTAGCCATTACTGATCCTGATCACTGACCTAGACAGGATCCTTACCTCGTATTGTGCAACCCGAGTATCCTGAACTGAAAGTTTAAGGTTAGTGTTAACGAAAATTATCAGCAGATTAATCTATGCTATAAAGAAGTTTAAAATCCTATGTGTTATTGCAAATGTTGAGAAAGAACAAAAGTATGACTAAATTGGAAGAGAGTTTTTTTTTTTTTTTTGAATTGAGTTAGCGATGTTATTTAATTAATTTGAGACAGAAATAATGACAGTTAAATTATTCAGAAGTAAGACAAAAGAGTAGTTATCCATAGATTGCTAAATTTGAGTGTAAATTTGCCTTCAGTACTTAATAGTTTCAGTATAACGACCATAACAGTTTCAGGCCCCCACCCCCTTCTCTTGTCCATTCTTTCAAACCTTGAAATGTGTTGATCAGATCTGACCAGTAAAGCTAAGTCTATATTAATCCTAAGTGTATTAGTGTTTTTCCATCATTAATAGTGATATTGTGTGTGTACTTTCAAGATTGTCGATGCTAGGGCAATCTATGCCCGATTTCAGTCTGATCAATATACAAAATGCAGTTCGTAGTAATCATTGCTGTGTGGTGTTGTGTAAATTTAGCTCGTCCAAATTAGTACAAAAAGAGAAAACTTTAGTTCAGTGGATTTTTCTGGTTCCAAACTCTGCCATATAACGCATCATTACTACGTGTTACTATGCTTGTACATGCACCCACTTGTACAAGGAAAAACTCACTCATTGCCTAAGTAGGCTGGCGACCGAATTGTTAATCATAGGTAGCATCTACTGTGTGTACTTCTTGTCCATGCGAAAAGAGTAATTATATTTTACATTTGCTTGATGCACCACTGTAGTTATTGACTGAGAATAAGTCCGATCTTGCTTCTATTAGGTACACGCGGTCAACTAATGTACTAAAATCCTTGTTTATAAGGTGATGCCCATGAACTTATTACAGTACAGGCTTTATAGAGCTAACGTACGTCCGAGTAGGGCGGTAGCGTTACAAGTGGCGACCGTGACAGGACATC
This sequence comes from Schistocerca americana, assembly GCF_021461395.2. Taxonomy (NCBI): domain Eukaryota; kingdom Metazoa; phylum Arthropoda; class Insecta; order Orthoptera; family Acrididae; genus Schistocerca; species Schistocerca americana. The sequence goes on along the minus strand of NC_060125.1, from coordinate 524,333,788 downwards.
CAGTTGTTGTCAGTTACAAATTAATGTAAAGATCGAACAGTGGATGTTCAGTGGCACGAATAGCAATAAAAGTCAGTAAAATAAACTACAGTGTGAGTCAAGTACAATAGTGTGGTGTAGTTGGCATTTAGTATGGACAGAAACGTAGACGGGGTAGGTGCGCCAAGCGAAATGGAGAATGCGGCTGGCAGTAGCCGGAGTTTACGCGGCCAGATAACAGATGGCGTTAGCGAAAGACAGTTGGCGTACATACAATACCACGAACATGTCAATGAACAGATTGAAAGGTTGAGATCGCCTCGGACACAGCAAGGAATAAAACAGGAAGTAGAGGGTGATTTTGTAGATGATAGTGGGTACGTAAACGAATCCACTGACATGTTTGATTCACCACAGATAAAGAAAGAACCGAAAGAAACTTCTGAAGTAGAATCGGAACACATCGATCCTGTAGAACAAAACAGTATAAAATTTTTAAGTATGAACGACTTATTTGAACAATTAACCAAACAAATTGCAGGACAGAATGAGCAGCTTAAAACGCACGTTGATGAGCAGCTCAAAACGCAGGGCCATCAGCTCAAAACACAGAATGAGCAGCTTAAAACGCACGTTGACGAGCAATTCAAAATACAGGGAAGTCAGCTCAAAACACAGAATGAACAGCTTAAAACATACGTTGACGAGCAACTCAAAACACAGGTGGATCAAATTAAAGCACAGGTTGAAGGACAGGGAATTAAAATTAGTAAACAAATAGAACAGGTAGAACAAAAAGTGGGTAATTTAAGTTCTGTGGTAAATACACTGAAACTTGAAATTGATACCATTAACAAAAATATGGATACTATGCAGGAGGAAATTGGAAACATTAATAGTAGATTCGATGTTGAAATTCTCAACATCCAAGAGAAAGTAGAACCTTTGGTTGAAACTAAGGTAGACGAAAAAGTTTTCGGTCTCAAAACTGAGATCGTAAACGAATGTCAACACGGGATATCACAATTGAAAAAGGTAGTTTTAGACACTGAAAGGGATTTAAGTAAAAAAGTAACCGGATGTGTTCAAAACTGTGAACAAAATACTACGAAAATGCAAGGCAGAATTTTCGATCTGGAGAGCAAAATTAAAGATAGGCCTGGTGTTGTCTGTAATGGCACACCAAGTACGAAGCTGTTAGAAGGCGAGGAACGCTTCGATCCAGCCAAGAAACATAACGGGTGGCATCCGTTAGATTTTATTAAATATTGCGAGAGAGTATTTCCTGAGCACTTGTCTGATCAGGAAAAGATAAACGTTGTAATTAGCGCCTTAGCGGGTGATGCTAAGCGCTGGGGAATAAATTTAAATACCGAACGAATGACGTTCGAAGAATTTAGGCAGAAATTTACGGAAGAATATTGGTCTGAACAAAAGCAGGACCATTTATGGCGGGAGTTCATCATGGCCAAACAGCACGATAACCGGGGCAGAAATTCTTTGAAAGATTTCTGTGAGTATTGGTACCGAAAATTGACACACTTAAGAGGTAGAAGATCAGATTCGGAAATTATCTGGGAGTTATATAAAAAGCTTCCAGAAGATTCAAAGAGGTATGTAGGAAGCAATCATCGCAGCTTCCACGCATTTCTCGAAAGAGTCGAAGACGAAGATCATTGGCGCGAAAGTCGTGCCAATTATCAAAATTTTGGTAACCGTAATAACCGACACAATGACGAACGAAATGACGGCGATGGATTTCGCGTCAATGTAATACAAAGAGGAAGAGGCAGAGGAAGAGGCAGAGTAAATTATCCAGGTCGCGGTCGAGAGTATACCGCGCAAAATAATAACGACGCGGGAAACTAATTTCCGCGAACGTTGCGGGCCAAACGGAAGCGGCCCCGATTTAAGAAAAGATACCTGACCGACCGTAATGTAATGAGAAAGGCTAGGGTCGGACATGGAACGCCGCAAAGTGTTGTGGCGAAACCAGCGTCAGGTGCGAGCCAGAATGAGTCATCTCTGCCGCACAGAGCGCTACATGTTAACAGGCGAGTAGAGCATCAGAGGGCAACGGCCCAGCCTAGCAGAACATCTGTTCGGAAAGAAGCCGCTAGCAATACGGCAACAGTAGGTACGAACGTAGCCGTAAGAGCTGAGGAAAATTTTACGAGTAATAATTCCGTGGCAAAGGAAACAATAATTGAAACTGTGAATACACAGAGAGGTGCGGTTAGCAGTGTTTGCGATAAGATAAAAGGCGATAATAAATTAGCAGAAGTAACTGATTGGCGTGTGCAGATCGACGATCTGTACAAGGGCCTAAAGCAATGTGAGTGGGAGGATTTTAAAAGGGACTATGAGGCGAAGAGATTAGTTGGTGGAAAGAGAGATAGTAGGGACGTCCATAAAGTGACGTGGCCCAAATTTGAAGAGGGGAGAATAAATAGCGCCGCGCAAAGTACGCGTGCTGCCGATAGGAGGAAGGTTAATGATAGGAAGAATTTGGAGGATGAAATCCTCGGCATTGACGAAGAAATAACTTCTGCTAACAGTCCGCCAATAGTACAAGCTGCTACCGAGAGGCACCGTGGAGAAGGGGTAGATGATTACCTGAAAGTAATTAAAGTCCACGAGGATTACACTGAATATGAAGTCACAGTAGATGTAAATAAAGCTGATGATGAGGCCGTTTTACCAAAAGAGGAGATTGAATTAAAATCCAAGCCTGACGACAATACAGAGGAAGAACTTAGTGCCTGTCTCAGAAAAGCTTTTATGTTAGAACCTGAAAGCGATCCGGAATGGTCGAATTCCGACGATAGTCCAGATGATGAAAGGTACGCAAATGCAAACAAAATTGAATATTCTAACTCTCCCTATTGTGCAAAAGTAGCGTACTTAAGTGAATGTGATGTGTAGGAAGAGAGTAGTGATGACTCTAGTGAAGATGAATTTTCAGGTGTAGAGGAAAATGAATATACTTTTACTGAAAGAGGGTATGAGAAAATCAGTGAAAATAATAGGGATGCAGTTAATTGCGGTATTGTACCTAATGATGAAGAAACTTCAAAGCAAAATCCAGACGTTGAGACCGAACAAAGAAAGAAAGAACCACCAGACGACTCAGTGTTTATTTTGCAAAGAGTCCAAGTAAGCAAAGACTTTGAACTCCAGAAACCGAAAAAGCCGCCAGATATAAATGGTTCACAGGTCAGGAACGTATCTTGGGACGATGTCACAGTCGACCAAGGTGCGTTGCGGAAAAAGACAGGAAGGGACATGATTTAGAGCCTGGGGCAGGTTTATATCGGATTTTGAGAATGTCATGAACACATTACATCATGAAACTACTGGATTCCCACCGGAAGAAATTTTGTTAGGCAGAAGTTGTAAAAGTTTAATTGAAGAAAAACTAGAGTTTCCACCTTGTACAAGTTTGGGATTGGATCAAAAGAAAGAATTGGTGATAAAAAGGGCAAAGCAAAAAGCTGAATCTAGATCTAAAAGACACAATAAAAATTTAAAAGTTTCAAAATTTAAAATTGGAGATTATGTTCTTTTAAAAACCCACGAAAAGTCTAGTGAACTAAACCATGAAATTTCAAAATTTAAATATATTTATAATGGACCATATATAATACAGAATATTCCACACGACAATGCTTGCTACCTGATCTACCCAAAATCCAAAAGACCTTTAGGTGTAAGAAATATTGTGGACCTGAAACTGTATGTTCCTAGGAACGAGTAAATGTGCTGTATCTTATGCTGAACCCAAGTTATTCTAAATGTATCTAATCTTTGTAAATGTCTGTATACCCTTGAAAGTGTGCTAATGTAGTTATGTGAGTTTCAGATTACCAATTGTACTGTAACTGTAAAAATGTATGGAGAAAAGGACTGAAAAGAAAGGATAAATGCTATCAGCCAGATAAAAGATGGGACTGTCAAAAATGAAAATGAGCTGTGTATGAACCATAATATGAAGGACTGCCAAATACCAATGAGGGCAGATAAATAATCGGTGGAAAATTGTAAATGTGATCTAGGAGAGGTGACAATATGAAGTGAAAAGGACTGCCCAAATCCGCATAATAGGCAGCAAATATGTGTAGTTAATTTTCTGAATATATGTGTGTGTGTGTTTTGTTTAGTAAGTAAGAAAAAGGACTGCTATTCAAAGCAAGCAGCGATAAATTATCTTATAGTGTATACAAAATATGCAATTGTTTTTGTAGTTAAATGTTTGTATTCCAGAATTTTAAATTATTTCTTTGAGAAATTTAGAAAAAATGATTAAACTGCTATTTTAGTAATGTTATGATGGGAAGTTGGACTGTGCAAAAGGCACTTGAGTAAATGACAAGTAATTATTCTTGATGTGTTAAAAAAAGTGTAAACCTATATACAGTGAGTAAAAGGAAATATGTAGTGTAAATCTTTTTGGACATTTAAGTAAATATTCAGAACCACTGTATAATTGTAAGATTTAGTGTTCCCATAAAATTTGGACTTAAGAAAATTTTCTGGAAACAGGGGCATGTGTAACGATAACTGTACATATAATAATTTTCTTCTTTATGAATTTAGATAAATTAATGTAAGCAATTTTTTGAATTTTTTTTTCGGTTCGTATCGTTATGTTAAAGAGACTGTGAGCAACTCTTGAAATGAATATTATTATTTATGTTAGATTTCAAATAATGTGGTAATCAAAGGAAAGTGTATTTAATGTTAAAACTATTGTAAGATGTGAAAATTGTAATTTATACACTTGGTCCATACGTAGGTAATGCATTAGGATATGTGTAGTAGAAAACCTGTGGTGAATACCCTACCTGTAGGGGAGCGGGAAAAGGTGGAGGCAGGCGACGCGGGAAAACGCACACTGGCGCGGTTCGGCACAACGGGCACAGTATTACAGTCGGAGGCGAGCAACAGTCGGAAGTACACGTACTGTACCAAGGAGGCTACCCAGGAAAAGTGGATTCCATTGAGCCTCGGATGGACCGATTCCGACGACTACTTGGCATGGCTATATTCTGAGGCACAAAATTGGAAAGATTACGACGCTAAGAAGATGGAAAGTGCCGATGTTGTGTGAGCCTAAGCCGTGCTTGTATGTGTACCGTGCTGCCCGCTATCTCGCTGCCCGCCAACCGCCGCACCGACTTGCACAGGTCAAACATTTATTTCATCTTTAGAAGTGTATCTGCGTGGACCAGTGTCGAAATTGTTTCTAACTGTTCAATAATAACGTGACTTTTACCAGAATTGCCTTAGCCACTACTGATCCTGATCACTGACCTAGACAGGATCCTTACCTCGTATTGTGCAACCCGAGTATCCTGAACTGAAAGTTTAAGGTTAGTGTTAACGAAAATTATCAGCAGATTAATCTATGCTATAAAGAAGTTTAAAATCCTATGTGTTATTGCAAATGTTGAGAAAGAACAAAAGTATGACTAAATTGGAAGAGAGTTTTTTTTTTTTTTTTTTTTTTTTTTGAATTGAGTTAGCGATGTTATTTAATTAATTTGAGACAGAAATAATGACAGTTAAATTATTCAGAAGTAAGACAAAAGAGTAGTTATCCATAGATTGCTAAATTTGAGTGTAAATTTGCCTTCAGTACTTAATAGTTTCAGTATAACGACCATAACAGTTTCAGGCCCCCACCCCCTTCTCTTGTCCATTCTTTCAAACCTTGAAATGTGTTGATCAGATCTGACCAGTAAAGCTAAGTCTATATTAATCCTAAGTGTATTAGTGTTTTTCCATCATTAATAGTGATATTGTGTGTGTACTTTCAAGATTGTCGATGCTAGGGCAATCTATGCCCGATTTCAGTCTGATCAATATACAAAATGCAGTTCGTAGTAATCATTGCTGTGTGGTGTTGTGTAAATTTAGCTCGTCCAAATTAGTACAAAAAGAGAAAACTTTAGTTCAGTGGATTTTTCTGGTTCCAAACTCTGCCATATAACGCATCATTACTACGTGTTACTATGCTTGTACATGCACCCACTTGTACAAGGAAAAACTCACTCATTGCCTAAGTAGGCTGGCGACCGAATTGTTAATCATAGGTAGCATCTACTGTGTGTACTTCTTGTCCATGCGAAAGAGTAATTATATTTTACATTTGCTTGATGCACCACTGCAGTTATTGACTGAGAATAAGTCCGATCTTGCTTCTATTAGGTACACGCGGTCAACTAATGTACTAAAATCCTTGTTTATAAGGATTTTTATTACAGTACAGGCTTTATAGAGCTAACGTTCGTCCGAGTAGGGCGGTAGCGTTACAAGTGGTCACTCAAGCTTAGTGAACAGCGTCACAGGTTCGTACTGGTAAACATTATGTGTCAGTGGTTCGCTTCCGACAACAGCTAAAAAATTGTTTTTGTAATCTTCGCGTGTTTAACAGGTTCTGATACTTTTCTATTAGTTTAGTATAAGTTTATACTATAACATTCAGTCTTATGTGAGAATAAGTGCACTCCTTTTCAGAAGTGAGTTTGTTCCATTGGTGGCCGAGCGGCTCTAGGCGCTTCAGTCCGGAACCACGCGGCTGCTACGGTCGCAGTTTCGAAACCCGTCTCGGGCCTGGATGTGTGTGATGTCCTTAGTTTAGTTAGGATTACGTAGTTCTAAGTCTAGGGGACTGATGACTTCAGATGTTAAGTCGCATAGAGCTTAGAGCCATTTGTACCATTTTTTGTTCCACTGGCTTGATCTACAGGTCATCTTGCACTAATTTCAGTAAGATATTTTTCCCTTTTCTTCTTTTAAGTGTTGTAATTGAAATGTTGTAAAGATCTTGCTGCTAAGTAGGGACAGTAAACAAACATGTAAGACCTTAAGGTTTTACTAAAATCTGATAGTGATTAAATTATATTTGTCTTATATGGAGAACTATTGTAAATTTGTATCGCACAAACAAGTTTGTTTGCTTGGCCACCCTCAGCAGCAAACATAGAAATACTTGTTTTGGAAATATGGGACAAACCACTCCACATTTGCAGAACACCTAAGAGAACAGTACCACAAAGCAACCACTAGAGAAGATGACATGAAAATAATTAGAATCAACAATAAAAATACCTGCTAACCTGCAGGAAAATTACCACGTACAGAAAACCAAAGCAGAAAGGAAAACCCTGTTTAATGATCAAGTGCACATGCCAAGCAAATCATTATTTACACTAATAGTCAGAGACAGCAAAAGACTTAGAAGAGCAGTTGAACGGTATGGATAGTGTCTTGAAAGGAGGATATAAGATGAACATCAACAAAAGCAAAACGAGGATAATGGAATGTAGTCGAATTAAGTCGGGTGATACTGAGGGAATTAGATTAGGAAATGAGACACTTAAAGTAGTAAAGCAGTTTTGCTATTTGGGGAGCAAAATAACTGATGATGGTCGAAGTAGAGAGGATATAAAATGTAGATTGGCAATGGCAAGGAAAGTGTTTCTGAAGAAGAGAAATTTGTTAACTTCGAGTATAGATTTAAGTGTCAGGAAGTCGTTTCTGAAAGTATTTGTATAGAGTGTAACCATGTATGGAAGTGAAACATGGACGATAACTAGTTTGGACAAGAAGCGAATAGAAGCTTTTGAAATGGGGTGCTATAGAAGAATGCTAAAGATTAGATGGGTAGATCATATAACTAATGAGGAGGTATTGAATAGGAGTGGGGAGAAGAAAAGTTTGTGGCACAACTTGACAAGAAGAAGGGATCGGTTGGTAGGACATGTTCTGAGGCATCAAGGGATCACCAATTTAGTATTGGAGGGCAGCGTGGAGGGTAAAAATCGTAGAGGGAGACCAAGAGATGAATACAGTAAACAGATTCAGAAGAATGTAGGTTGCAGTAGGTACTGGGAGATGAAGAAGCTTGCACAGGATAGAGCAGCATGGAGAGCTACATCAAACCAGTCTCAGGACTGAAGACCACAACAACAATAACAACAGATAAAATAATAGAATAACGCTCCCAAAGAGGATTACTATGATAATACCATCCAATATAATAATAATACCCCCAACATCTTTACACTCACTTATACATGAACCCCTCCACAGAATATTGAAACGAAAAGTCAAATGCGGTGTCACCAAAGCTTTCAACCACTCGCTAACAGCTAGTACGTTCATACATTCATATTCAACACGATACAATGCAAACCACGAACCTCCCCACCCCCTCTCCCCCCAAAACAACCATCTTCAACTCTCTCTCCCTCTCTCTCTCTCTCTCTCTCTCTCTGTCTCTCTCTCTCACACACACACACACACACACACACACACACACACACACACACACAGTATAAACTTCATGAACAGAAGTTAGTCTTGAACATATACTTCGTTAGGTTGGCAACAAATAGGTAAACACGCCAAAGAGGAGGAAACACGTAATGGAGATGCAATATTTACGTTGTTAAAAGTAATTTCCGACAAGACAGTTATATCGAGTGGCAAAAGAACAATAGGACACCACAAAAATGAAGGAGAAATATGGTGCACAACGTGAAGAAGGTCAGAATGCAGCTTATATGTCAGTAATAAAGTGGTAGTGCGACCTCCAGACCAGATGAGAGTAAATACAGATCAGCAAATCGCAAGTAATTACATTTTTACATAAAAAATCGGGACGTGAACTGTTTAATAATCAAAAAATAACAAGACTGTATTGTTATAGATCCCACTGATGATACCTTAGAACAAGAAATAGGCGAAAGGCGTCTGGGATACATAAATTAAGTGGCAGCAGGAAAAGGCGGTTTTATTAACAAAACAAGTATGTGTATCGCATTATTTGTAATGGAACTTTAATAAGTTAATGTCCTTACTGACTGGACACAGTACTTCCTTTTTTGCCTTATAATATTTCACGGATATCGAAGTTTTTATTGACGAGTCCATACGCTAGTCAGGCAGAACTGCCTGGACTAGCGTATGGACAGGGTACGAAAGTAAGTTACAACAGAGCTAACATGGAAATTTTACGGCGTCCATTTCGCAAGTGATCTCGTGTACCACGTTGAGGTCCACGTACCGTGTGCACGCGTCGCATCGTTTCTGAGTGTTCAGCAGCACGTTGAACTCGGCACGTCCAACGCTTGACAGCAAGGTCCGTGTACCGACGGCTTAACGCTCGCCGACCTCGGCCTCCAGCGCGTGGCGTGACGGCCGCTCACGTAGTGCGTGGGCAACATCCTCCCTCCCGCTGCAGCCCTGTCTCTGTGTCAATACGAGTAAAGGATTACTGCGAAAATGGAGGCTTGATTAGCGGTTTGCCGAGCGGTTGCAGCCAGCACCGCCTCTACCACTCACGTCCAGGCGAGGAAGCGCTTCCTTTCGCTGACCTACGAATGGCCGATTCCTCCGCCACACTATAGTCAACTTCCAGCCCCAGTACACAAATGGATCGTGAAGAAACTCTTGTAACTGGCAGAAAGATGCACACCCTCTGCTATGCATTTCACAGCGGTGTGCAGAGTGTAAATGTAGCTGTGGATATAACAGGCCTCTTTGTTAGGTCCACAAACACATATTTCAGAGCCAGATAACAGCAGAATTTCATGTAATAGAACAAAGGACCGTCGTACGTTACCCATATGTACACATAGTTATGATACGCGTCCCTTCACTTCCACAAGCTTATATTTGACCACTATAAAAGTGACTTGTTTGACGTCCACGGATTTAGGCATCGTTTTAGGAATACAGCTGCGGCGAATTCTCTCTGAGACGCTCACTCCTTTTGCGGTAGTATTACATGAATTTCTTCTGAATTTGTAACACTGACCTTATTCTCCTTATCGTTTACTGCATTTTTCTCTATGTTAACACTTCTCCCGTAAATTTTTAATTCTGATGCCTGCAGTCTTCTTTAGTATGTTTTCGATGACGTCACAATTTACACACAATAGAACAGCAAAATTCACCATATTTCAATATTTCATAATATTTTTTTCTAATTTCTGTGGAGTTTGTCAGCAAAATCATTCACTGGAGCTCTTTTGGTTCCAATGTTCAGATCCTCATGGGAAGGTAATGTATAATCTATGGGTTTGGTGTCTTTTTATTAGTTTTAGACTACTGTTTCCAATTCTTTCAGTTCCGTGCTGTGACTATTGAGCCGTCTCAGAATTTAACATTAAAGGCTTCACTGGTTTTGGCTGCAGCTCTACTGTCTCAGTTCCTTGCAAACACTCTCAAAAGCTGTCCTGTTGACCCGCAATTCGCACTCTCTCCCCCGACACAGTATTCTTCCTTGGAAACAGAGAGATTGTGACAGGGGTATTGTTAGACCGACATTTATTAAGTCTCATAAATTATCTGATGAGTCGATTCTCCGTGAGGTTTCGACTACTCCTTAATATTTGTATTTTGAATGTACTATTGATGAAATTCTGCGTTATTTAGTTCCTCAAAGGGCGCATTCTTTACGGTAATGTGTTTTTACTGTCACTTCATTTCTTGCCACTCAACTTCGTAGTTGTACTTGTGTAAGGAAAATACGGAACTTGTCATTTCTCGCTGTTCTCAGTAAGTGCTCATCCTACGAACTGGCGTTCCCGCGTCGCTGAAATTCCCTTGCAACGTTTTTTCGCAGTTATTAAAAAACTTTTCTCGTACTAGAAGCTGTAGTCTCATAAAGCGCCGAAGCAATTTGCACTATAATGCAGTTGCGATGTGCTTTAAAAACGATCTGGGAAGCAATAGTGAATGAATCTTCCGTTTAGAGTAAATCTTCTGTAGTGGAATTTAACTGTTTCATAGTTTTCAGATGAAAATGAATCGTCTTGCACAAGAACTCTCAGGAAACGCTACAAAACTAAAATACTGCAGACACTATCTGGTGACCAAATTACAATAGAAGATATCCCCCAAAGTTAATATTCACGAATCACTTCCATATAACGGAATACGGCCACCTTTATTACTTTGAAAGATTATAGCTATGTATCCTCCGCTGCCCTGTCACTCAGAGTTCACTGTATTGTATAGAAACCACAGAAACGTATTTCATTTCTTACGTACACTACCGGCCATTAAAATTGCTACATCAAGAAGAAATGCAGATGATAAACGGGTATTCATTGGAAAAATATATTATACTAGAACTGAAATGTGATTACATTTTCACGCAATTTGGGTGCATAGATCCTGAGAAATCAGTACCCAGAACAACCAGCTGTGGCCGTAATAACGGCTTTGATACGCCTGGGCATTGACTCAAATAGAGCTTGGAAGGCGTGTACAGGTACAGCTGCCCACGCAGCTTCAACACGACACCACAGTTCATCAAGAGTAGTGACTGGCGTATTGTGACGAGTCAGTTGCTCGGACACCATTGACCACACGTTTTCAATTGGTGAGAGATCTGGAGAATGTGCTGGCCAGGGCAGCAGTCGAACATTTTCTGTATCCAGAAAGGCCCGTACAGGACCTGCAACATGCGGTCGTGCATTATCATGCTGAAATGTAGGGTTTCGCAGGGATCGAATGAAGGGTCGAGCCACGAGTCTTAACACATCTGAAATGTAACGTCCACTGTTCAAAGTGCCGTCAATGCGAACGAGAGGTGACCGAGACGTGTAACCAATAGCACCCCATGCCATCACGCCGCGTGATACGCCAGTATGGCGATGACGAATACACGCTTACAATGTGCGTTCATCGTGATGTAGCCAAACGCGGATGTGACCATCATGATGCTGTAAACAGAAGCTGGATTCATCCGAAAAAATGACGTTCTGCCATTCGTGCACCCTGGTTCGTCGTTGAGTGGCTGCACAATCCGATACAGCCACGCGGTTAAGATGCCTGTCATCTCGACTGCTAGTGATACGAGGCCGTTGGAATCCAGCACGGCGTTTCGTATTATCCTCCTGAAGCCACGGATTCCATAATCTGCTAACCGTCAGGATCTCGCCCAACGCGAGCAGAAATGTGGCGATACGATAAACCGCAATCGCGATAGGCTACAATCCGACCTTTATCAAAGTCGAAAACGTGATGGTACGCATTTCTCTTCCTTACACGAGGCATCACAACAACGTTTCACCAGGCAACGCCGGTCAACTGCTGTTTGTGTATTGGAAATGGGTTGGAAACTTTCCTCATGTCAGCACGTTGTAGGTGTCGCCACCGGCGCCAACCATGTGCGAATGCTCTGAAAAGCTAATCATTTGCATATCACAGCATCTTCTTCCTGTCGGTTAAATTTCGCGCTTATAGCACGTCATCTTCGTGGTGTATCAATTTTAACGGGCAGGAGTGTATTAACACTGCTTCCATCCTAACAATTGCAAATGTGACACCGTATGTCTTGGCCGGCCGGAGTGGCCGAGCGGTTAAAGGCGCTACAGTCTGGAACCGCAAAACCGGTACGGTCGCAGGTTCGAATCCTGCCTCGGGCATGGATGTGAGTGATGTCCTTAGGTTAGTTAGGTTTAAGTAGTGCTAAGTTCTAAGGGACTTATGACCACAGCAGTTGAGTCCCATAGTGCTCAGAGCCATTTGAACCATTTTTTTGAACCGTATGTCTTGACTCTACATATAGTTCTATTTTGGAGCGTATGGAAAATTCTCTTTTAACATTAATTTCAAATATGTATATGGTGTGTGTTCTTCTGGACGTGTCCGAAAGAGCGGACACTATGCGCATACAGTTACAGCCATCACAAGATAAGGATCATTTCTGTGCGGATGGTTAGATTCTTACATACTTCTCTCAATAATAAATGCACTGGAATGTGACGACCTGGCCTGCCACGGTCTACTATGCATCAGGACGGGTGAGAAAAATGACGAGGGAGAGGGCAGATTTATGCCGAGCCGCACAGTCAAACACCGGTAGAACTGACAGCTGTTTATTCGAGCAGACGCGGCTGTCAGCGGTCTGCGCTGGCAACCTGAACTGCCGGTGACGGCCGCGGCGGCTGCCGGCATGCGGCTCTCCAGCAGGCCGCCGGGCGCCAGCGGAGGTGGCCACGCACCCCTGTACACAGCTACGCCTGATCCCGATGTGGTGCGCTCGGGAGTAGTAGCCGACATCAGATCTCCGTCACAGAGCAGCAATGCCCCGTTCACCACGGTTCCAAAGACACCGACCAGGACGGTGGCCGATCACGTCTATATGGCTAGGAGGCTAAGACCCCCAGACACATCGTAAACAGCTTTCAGTCCCTCGGCCGAAGTCCGTCAGTGGGCAGATGGTGGTCGCACACCAGCCCCGCGCGTCCGCCAAGTTTCCCGAAGTCCCGCGGCCGCTACGCCGCTCGGGTAGCCAAGCCTCGCTGGAACTCGATGGGGCAATTAGCGGGCAGGTAGTCAGCCGAGTTTCATCAGCGAGGGTGGCTCGCGGCTTCTCTGAAACTCAAAAGTCCGTCGTTCTCTCCGGTTAGAGACACAAATAGAATGCCAGCACAGTTAAATGTTTTGACCCCCCCCCCCCCCCCCAAGACTACATTATTTATAGCATTTCAGCAACGTTTCTGACGTAGTACTACTGGAGGAGGACGAGTGAATTGGCTTCATCTTACTTATCTAGTCAGCTTTGCCTATCTCGCTCTGCACCGAGCATGGGTTGCTGGGCCCTATTAAATTTACAAACTGTCAGTTTCTCGGTAGCATGCAATTGCCCGATTTACAAAATATTACTCCACTCCCAGTTACGTCGTGATAGCTAATCCGTGCGCTCTAGGTGTCGGAAACTCCCATCTGCCCGGACTGTTATTTCGTAAGGTCAGCAGCATCCGCCAGCGGTTTACTCCACTGGCCCATCGGTCGGGCTGACCCCTACTCTCTGGCCGTGGTAGGAAAGAAACTTTGAAATTCACGATTCGTGCACAGAACTTTTCCGGGGTGCAGCACGAACAAGAAATGTAGCAAGGCCATACGTAAGCGATGTTGCTACCATCTCACATAGACAAAGGATCTGAAGTCATTTAGTTCCAGTATAGCCGGCCGTTGTGGCCGAGCGGGTTCTAGGCGCTTCAGTCCGGAACCACGCGGCTGCTACGGTCGCAGGTTCGAATCCTGCCTCGGGCATGGATGTGTGTGATGTCCTTAGGTTAGTTAGGTGTAAGTAGTTCTAAGTCTAGGGGACTGATGACCTCAGAAATTAAGTCCCGTAGTGCTTAGAGCCATTTGAACCAGTTTTGTAGTTCCAATATGATTGATGTAGAGGAATTATGGGCAGAGTTTAAGCATATTGTAAATTCCGCTCTGGACAAGTATGTGCCTAGAAACCGAGCTAAGCCGGCCGAAGTGGCCGTGCGGTTAAAGGCGCTGCAGTCTGGAACCGCAAGACCGCTACGGTCGCAGGTTCGAATCCTGCCTCGGGCATGGATGTTTGTGATGTCCTTAGGTTAGTTAGGTTTAACTAGTTCTAAGTTCTAGGGGACTAATGACCTCAGCAGTTGAGTCCCATAGTGCTCAGAGCCATTTGAACCATTTTTGAAACCGAGCTAAGGACGGAAACGATGAACTGTGTTTTGCCAACGAAATTCAGATTATGCTGAGGAGGCAGAGGCTATTCCACTCTCGGTTAGAAAGAAAACGCGCAAATGACGACATGAATTTACTAGATATTCGTGCGTTTGTGAAAAGATCTAAGCGCGAAGCGTACAGCAACTAACACCGTCATATCTTAGCACGGAGGAGAACCCGAGAAAATTTTGGTCCTACATAAAATCGGTAAGCAGGTCTAAGGCTCCTATCAGGTCACTAGTTAACTAGTTCTGATGTGGCAACTGCAGGTAGCAAAACGAAAGCGGAAGTTTTTATTTTCAAGTTTAAGAAATCATTTACACAAGAGAATCGTAAAAACGTACCGTCGTTTGACCATCCCACAGAGTGTCGTTTGGATGACACAGCAATATGCATCCCTGGCGTAGAGAAACAACAGAAAGAACTGAAAGCAAATGCGTCACCGATTCCCGATGCAATCCCAATTCGAGTTTAGAAAGAGCACTCTACGGTATTGACCCCCTACTTACCTCGCATATATCACGACTCTCTGGCCCAATGCAAAGTAGATGCGCCTGGAAAAAGCACAGGTGATTCATGTACATAAGAAGTATAAAAGAACGGATCTGGGGGGAAATGCAGAACAATATCCTGAAGATCGATTTTCAGCAGAAATCTAGAACATATTCTTGAGCTCAAGTATAACAAATTTCCTAGAGACCGGAAGCTTACGTCCACGAATCAGCACTTTTTTAGAAGCGTCGCTCGTGAGAAACACAGCTTGCCCTCTTTTCACATGGTTCACTGCTGTGGGTGAAGGACAATAGGCAGTTTCATATTTCTCGATTTCAGGAAAGCATTTGACCCGCTGCCCCATTGCTGACTGTTAACGAAGATACGAGCGCACAGAATACTTTCCCCGATATGTTAGTGGCTCGAGGACTTCTTCAGTAGTAAACCCAGTGTATTGTCCTCTATGGCAAGTGTTCATCAGAGGCAAGCGTATCGTCAGGAAGATCACCGCTACTATTTTCTATACACATGAATGATCTGGTAGACAGCGTGGACAGAAATCTGCGGTTGTTTATTGATGACGCTCTGTAGTGCTGGAAAGTGTGGTCGTTGAGCGACTGTTGGAGGATACAAGATGACTTAGGAAAATTTCTGGTTCGTGTGATGAATTGCAGCTAGCTCTAAATGTAGAAAAATGTAAGTTAATGTGGATGAGTAGGAAATACAAACCCGTAATGGTCGGATACAGCAGTGGTGGTTTTCTGCATGTGAACAGTCACATCGTTGAAATATTTGGGCTTAACGTTGCAAAGATACGTGAAATGGAATGAGTATGTCAGGATTGTGGTGGGAAAGACGAATGGTCGACTTCGGTTTGTTTGGAAAATTTTGGGAAAATTAATTTGGAAAGGAGATCGGTTTATACAGGGTGATTTTTGACACTGTATACAAACTCTAGGGATTGATCGATGAGAGGATACGGAACAAAAAAAAGGTCAGATGAACTTATGACCGTGAATGCATGGTTTCCATGCTAGAGAATATTTATTCAACCATACGTTGCTGCATAGACTGGGGTGTAACCCGTGCCTCACCATGCAGCCACAGTTACAATATGTGTTGAAAATGGTTTCCATGTGCCTCAGCTCGAGAGTGTACGCGCTGTAGCATGTTCTGCTTCACACGTTCACATCGCTCAGTCTGCATCCGAACAGTGAGAAAGGCAGCAACAATATGCTGCTCCAGTGTCTCCACATCTGGAATGGGTTCTGTGCACACGTTACTTTTGAGGTGGTCCCATAACCAGAAATCGCACGTGTTGAGATGCAGTGAACGAGAAAGCCTTGCAGCTGGACCCCCTCGTCCAGTCCATCGACCAGGGAAGATACGATTGAGATGCATCCGGACGTTAACGGCTAAGTGGGCTGGAATACCTTCATGTAGCACCCACATAACCCTTCGAATCATCAATGGCACTTCTTCCAGTGGGGGAGGCAAAGTCACCCGCAAGAAACGCTAATAGTTCCGGCCTGTTAAGCAATATACATTACTGGCCATTAAAAATGCTACACCAAGAAGAAATGCGGGTATTCATTGGACAAATATATTATAGTTCCTGAGAAATCAGTACCCAGAACAACCATCTCTGGCCGTAATAACTGCCTTGATACGCCTGGGCATTGACTCAAACAGAGCTTGGATGGCGTGTACAGGTACAGCTGCCCATGCAGCTTCACACGATACCACAGTTCAGTAAGAGTACTGACTGGCCTATTGTGACGAGACAGTTGCTCGGCCACCATTGACCAGACGTTTTCAGTTGGTGAGAGATCTGGAGAATGTGCTGGCCAGGCCAGCAGTCGAACATTTCCTGTATCCAGAAAGTCCCGTACAGGACTTGCAACATGTGGTCGTGCATTATCCTGCTGAAATTTAGGGTTTCACAGGGATCGAATGAAGGGTAGAGCCACGGGTCGTATCACATCTGAAATGTAACGTCCACTATTCAAAGTGCCGTCAGTGCGAACAAGAGGGGCGCCGAGACGTGTAACCAATTGCACCCCATACCATCACGCCGGGTGATACGCCAGTATGGCGATGACGAATACACGCTTCCAATGTGCGTTCACCGCGATGTCGCCAAACACGGATGCAACCATCATGATGCTGTAAACAGAACCTGGATTCATCCGAAAAAATGACGTTTTGCCATTCGTGCACCCAGGTTCGTCGTTGAGTACACCAACGCAGGCGCTCCTGTCTGTGATGCAGCGTAAAGGGGAACCGCAGCCATGGTCTCCGAGCTGATAGTCCATGCTGCTGCAAACGTCGTCGAACTGTTCGTGCGGATGGTTGTTGTCTTGCAAACGTCCCCATCTGTTGACTCAGGGATCGAGACGTCGATGCACGATCCGTTACAGCCATGCGGATAAGATGCCTGTGATCTCGACTAGTAGTGATACGAGGCCGTTGCGATCCAGCACGGCGTTCTGTATTACCCTCCTGAATCCACCGATTTCATATTCTGCTGACAGTCATTGGATCTCGACCAACTTGAGCAGCCATGTCGCGATACGATAAACCGTAATCGCGATAGGCTACAATCAAAGTCGGAAACGTGATGGTACGCATTTCTCCTCCTTACACGAGACATCACAACAACGTTTCACCAGGCAACGCCGTTCAACTGCTGTTTGTGTATGAGAAATCGGTTGGAAACCTTCCTCATGTCAGCACGTTGTAGGTGTCGCCACCGGCGTCAACCTCGTGTGAATGCTCTGAAAAAGCTAATCATTTGCATAACGCAGCATCTTCTTGCTGTCAGTTAAATTTCGCGTCTGTAGCACGTCATCTTCGTGGTGTAGCAATTTTAATGGCCAGTAGTGTAGTTGTGGGGAAATGAGGGTAATGGCGGTTCCTGCAGAAGAAATGGACATAAAACGTGACTGCGACGTAACATTACGGAAATTATGCTGTTATAAATTTTCGGTACACGTTTAGTGATTGAACAGACTAGGTTAGGAAGTACTTAGATAAGAACGTCACGATACTGAGTGCAGCAGAGGGCAGAGCTGATGTGGTTTTCAGAAGTCCCCCCCCCCCCCCCCTTTACTCCTCTTGTAGGAGCTGTCAGCGCGCCGGGCTAAGTGCGTCATCAGGCGGGCCTTCGCCCAAGTGGCGGTGGTGGGCCTCTCAGTGGGAGCAGCCGTCACCCTGACAGCCTGCGAGGACTCGCACTCGAGGAGCAGGCTAGCAGAACAGGGCAGCAGCCGGGCTAGGCGGGCCAGGCGGCGGCAGCGGCAGCGGCGGCTGCACTCTCGCGGTCTGCTGCGGGTTTCTTGACCATTTCTTATTGGGAATAATTCATTTTAGGGTAGTAGGCTGCCATTACCAGACTCAAAAATGTTTCTAGCGTTCGGTCACTGCATTTAGACAAGCGGTTAATCTCTCGTAAACTGCTCTGGTAGATATTCCACAGTTTCAAAACGTCATCCTATGTTCACGTGAAATATGCTGGACGATGACTGTTTATTACATTCGGGTATTTTCGTAGGTCAGTTGTCGCTCTCAGTAACCCGCTAGGGTAGCCGAGAGCGCTAACTGTAGTGTAACGACGTAAGTTTTGTATAAATGATTTTCTTTTGACATATGACCATGTGCAGACTTCGTCACCTAAGTCAGTTACAACGCACTTCAATTATTTAAATTCTTTTTAAATTGTCTCTGAATGGTTCTTGAACGAAACTGTAAAACATCATCATCTGAGTCGTATGCGCAGAATTTCGTCACTCAGTCCTATTGGTTTGCGCAAACTTTTTCTCAATTTAGATGTCGTTTTGTTTCTTCTCAGAAGTTATATTAATGCAAGTTATCTGATTTAACAAATATTAGAACCACATTGAATAAACTTTCAAGACTCAAACTCGCGATGAATATTGTCAAAAATTAATAATCATGTCAAATAAATCAGTCATCCTTCTTCCTTAATATAACTCGACATAAATAAATTCTCGGAACACGTATTTAAACCTTTGTAGTATACACTACTTTATTATCTTCATACATATAGACGTGAACCTGAGCCTTGACAAGATAGGACTGAACATTTACACATGATTAAACTTTCTATGACGTCATTGTTGTACAAAACATTACGAAATCTCAATTTTTTTAATTTTTAGAAGCACGACGCAACAACTCGGTTTCAGGATCTTCTGTTGCTCGCTGGCTGTCGACCCACGACGTATAGTGGCCAGCAATTTTCTCTCTGGCCCCGGCAGTGAAGATGCTGTATCCGTTCGTTGCGCCACCCTCTCCGTACATGAAACATAAAAAATGAATACAAAACTTTAGATAATTCACAACAATTACAAAGATTACAAAAATACATAAACAAAACACTAAATTAAATGTATATTCACCTGCAAACTGGGCTGACACTGGTGGATGGGTGACGCTTCAATTTCGCGTCCCACTACATAACGCGATGCCTCCTGGACTCGGGTAGGCGCGCCGGCCCCGGATCGAATGCGCACGGCGGATTATCGACGAAGGTCGGTGTGCTGGCCAGCCTGGATGTGGTTTTTAGGTGGTTTTCTACATCCCTCTAGGTGAATACCGGGCTGGTCCCCACGTTCCGCATCAGTTACACGCGTCGCAGACATTTGACACACATCCGCACTATTTCACGATTTACACTCGACGCAGACAGTTGGGGTCCACTGATTCTGTCTCAGGGGGTACGGGGTGGCGGCAGGAAGGACATCCGTCCGTCCCTAACACTAACACTGCCAAATCCGTTGTAACCACGCCGACCCTGTGATCGCTGCGGGACTATGGCGTAAGCGAAAGAAAAAAAAGAAAGTGTCGCTCTCAGTAGGTTGCTTCAGAACGGTATTGTACATTACAACGCTTTCATGCAACGTATTGTGGCTCGTATTTATTACAAATGCCGCAGATTTTAACAGTTCACCAAACTAAGAAAGAAAAAGATGATGAAAAGCGTTGATGTAAGAAACGCTGAATCCTGCCTGTGATAAACTTCTGATTCCCTCACGAGTGACTATTTTGTGTAGGCCATTGTCATAAGAATTGTTCACTAACTGTGCTCTGATACGATATATCTTTACACTACGTACTGTACAAATCATCAGAAGTTCGTAATGTAGTACTGACAAAGTTTCTCAGAAACGCTCATTTATTCACGGACGGTGTAGACGTTAATATTTATACACTAAGATGGTACCTGTTCTTTCGGACGGGGACTGATGATATACACTCCTGGAAATTGAAATAAGAACACCGTGAATTCATTGTCCCAGGAAGGGGAAACTTTATTGACACATTCCTGGGGTCAGATACATCACATGATCACACTGACAGAACCACAGGCACATAGACACAGGCAACAGAGCATGCACAATGTCGGCACTAGTACAGTGTATATCCACCTTTCGCAGCAATGCAGGCTGCTATTCTCCCATGGAGACGATCGTAGAGATGCTGGATGTAGTCCTGTGGAACGGCTTACCATGCTATTTCCACCTGGCGCCTCAGTTGGACCAGCGTTCGTGCTGGACGTGCAGACCGCGTGAGACGACGCTTCATCCAGTCCCAAACATGCTCAATGGGGGACAGATCCGGAGATCTTGCTGGCCAGGGTAGTTGACTTACACCTTCTAGAGCACGTTGGGTGGCACGGGATACATGCGGACGTGCATTGTCCTGTTGGAACAGCAAGTTCCCTTGCCGGTCTAGGAATGGTAGAACGATGGGTTCGATGACGGTTTGGATGTACCGTGCACTATTCAGTGTCCCCTCGACGATCATCAGTGGTGTACGGCCAGTGTAGGAGATCGCTCCCCACACCATGATGCCGGGTGTTGGCCCTGTGTGCCTCGGTCGTATGCAGTCCTGATTGTGGCGCTCACCTGCACGGCGCCAAACACGCATACGACCATCATTGGCACCAAGGCAGAAGCGACTCTCATCGCTGAAGACGACACGTCTCCATTCGTCCCTCCATTCACGCCTGTCGCGACACCACTGGAGGCGGGCTGCACGATGTTGGGGCGTGAGCGGAAGACGGCCTAACGGTGTGCGGGACCGTAGCCCAGCTTCATGGAGACGGTTGCGAATGGTCCTCGCCGATACCCCAGGAGCAACA
The DNA here is from genome assembly GCF_021461395.2 of Schistocerca americana. Classification (NCBI taxonomy): domain Eukaryota; kingdom Metazoa; phylum Arthropoda; class Insecta; order Orthoptera; family Acrididae; genus Schistocerca; species Schistocerca americana. The sequence goes on along the minus strand of NC_060125.1, from coordinate 524,312,631 downwards.
GTGTCCCTAATTTGCTGGGAAGTGGCGGCGCGATCCCCTACGGCACTGCGTAGGATCCTACGGTCTTGGTGTGCATCCGTGAGTCGCTGCGGTCCGGTCCCAGGTCGACGGGCACGTGCACCTTCCGCCGACCACTGGCGACAACATCGATGTACTGTGGAGACCTGAGGCCCCACGTGTTGAGCAATTCGGCGGTACGTCCACCCGGCCTCCCGCATGCCCACTATACGCCCTCGCTCAAAGTCCGTCAACTGCACATACGGTTCACGTCCACGCTGTCGCGGCATGCTACCAGTGTTAAAGACTGCGATGGAGCTCCGTATGCCACGGCAAACTGGCTGACACTGACGGCGGCGGTGCACAAATGCTTCGCAGCTAGCGCCATTCGACGGCCAACACCGCGGTTCCTGGTGTGTCCGCTGTGCCGTGCGTGTGATCATTGCTTGTACAGCCCTCTCGCAGTGTCCGGAGCAAGTATGGTGGGTCTGACACACCGATGTCAATGTGTTCTTTTTTCCATTTCCAGGAGTGTATGTATAAGGCTCACCGGCCACTTGACGATCTTCTGCTTCTGTGCGCTGCAGTCATGGACCGTGCGGCTGGTCCCGGCGGAGGTTCGAGTCCTCTCTCGGGCATGAGTGTGTGTGTTTGTCCTTAGGATAATTTAGGTTAAGTAGTGTGTAAGCTTAGGGACTGATGACCTTAGCAGTTAAGTCCCATAACATTTCACGCATTTTCTTCTGTGCGGATACACAAACAGTGCCCGACCTCTTACGGGAATCGGCAACGCGCCGCGAGTAATGAGTATAATTGGCGGGGGCACTACGAAGGTAAAATGGTTCAAATGGCTCTGAGCACTATGGGACTTAACTGCTGAGATCATCAGTCCCCTAGAACTTAGAACTACTTAAACCGAACTAACCTAAGGACATTACACACATCCATGCCCGAGGCAGGATTCGAACCTGCGACCGTAGCGGTCACACGCTTTCAGACTGAAGCGCCGAAAACCGCACGGCCACATTGGCCGGCACTACGAATGTACTGCGGGACAATACGTTGAATGTCCTCGGTGGCTCAGATGGATAGACAGTCTGCCATGTAAGCAGGAGATCCCGGGTTCGAGTCCCGGTCGGGACACGCATTTTCATCTGTTCCCGTTGACGTATGTCAACGCCTGTAAGCAGCTAAGGGTTTTCATTTCATTGTAAGTTAATAATTGTAGTACTGAGTACGTGTAATCCAAACAGAATAAAATGTATGTTTATGAAAGTGGAATAGCCGTTGACGCGACTTCAGAGTATCAAAATGACATGACCACTCTGAGCGATACGCACTTATGTCATGGCGTCCGCGCTATTGAGAGCCAAGGGCTATAGGGTGGACCGTTCCTTGTTGCAGACAAATGGCTTTCACATAAAACTTAATAGTAAATTGCATGTAGCGCCGTCTGATGATGACAACGCCAGGCGCCGCTACGTTCTTCAGTAGGCCTAATGTTGGACGCAGACGTAATCCTGAACTGCGCGCAACTGGTCTCCATTTAATCGTTAAGCAGCCGATTGGTTTCATTTCTCATCGTAGTGTCAACCAACGTCACTGGAAACTGCAGAGTCGATGGCCAGGAATCATTCGCACAATTTTCGTCAGTCAATGTTTTTTACTTCTCCTGCAGCACCTAGATTTCACTCGGAAGTAGAATTCAAGCAGCAAAAGTGGAAAGGTTTTGCAGCTTGCGAGACAGCATGCCGGTCGTCTCGGTTCAAATGGTTCTGAGCACTATGGGACTTAACATCTTAGGTCATCAGTCCCCTAGAACTTAGAACTACTTAAACCTAACTAACCTACGGACATCACACAACACCCAGCCATCACGAGGCAGAGAAAATCCCTGACCCCGCCGGGAATCGAACCCGGGAACCCGGGCGTGGGAAGCGAGAACGCTACCGCACGACCACGAGATGCGGGCGTCTCGGAGTCTTCAGTAGTTCAATGTACGTAGAACTACCGAGTCTTGGGGTGGTCGAGTGTGTACGTTACCCGATAAACTATGCAACCTGATATTATTTGGCCGGAGATACATGACCGTAGGCACACCTGTGAAGCACTTAATCTCCAAAAACGAACAGCTGATCGTCGTTTTACTTAGTGGAGAAGAGAAACCTGATTCTGAAGAAAACCACTGTTTAACAGCCGCAACACAAACAAATACCGTGTGGCTAACGGCATACGGTGGGCATGGCTCGCCGTAGAATGCGCCAGACTGTTTGCCAGAAGCCACCGCTGGGCAGCAAGCAGGCAGGCATGAGGTGGAGAGATCGGCGAGGCACGAGGAGTCGTGAGCTGCAGGGACCGAACCTTCACAGATGGCTGAGAAAAGTCATCGTACCACGGCACAGAACTGACACGGGTAACGAACATCGAAGGGTCATGGGAATTAATCCATTGGCATTACGGGATACATTTCCTAGCGACATACGATGATCGCAGATTTTGTATACCGGTATTCTCCCCTCTTTACTCTTTACTAAATTTATTTATTGCTTAGTGCTTATATAAAACTTGCAAGATTTAAATAAGCTCCACGTGAAGCGCCGACGCTGAGATCTGTCCAGCCACCCCGGCCCATTTCCCTTCGATTTTTAGTAGCATATAGCACTGCAAGAGTGACTATACACAATGTTACAGGCGGCCGCGGTGGCCGAGCGGTTCTGGGTGCTTCAGTTGGGAACGGCGCTGCTGCTACCGTCGCAGGTTCGAATCCTGCCTCGGGCATGGATGTGTGTGATGTCCTTAGGTTAGTTAGGTTTAAGTAGTTCAAAGTCTAGGGGACTGATGACCTCAGATGTTAAGTCCCATGGTGCTCAGAGCCATTTGAACCATTTTGAACGATGTTGTATATTGAGACTCCGTAAATCGTTCTTGCAACACATCACAGGGTGATTTGACTCATATATTCCTTTAATGTGTGTTTTATGCTAATCTGCAAATATGTCCAAACCCACAAAAGAAGACTTCCAAAATTAACGATTGCAATAACACTGTAAGATAAGGATTAATATTAAGCGTAAGTACAACAAAAAATTATAAACTTTTCATCAATTTACACTCTCCATGCAAAAAGAAACCTCTCCCTTAAGGACGTAATCATGATCTGTTTTAGTATTTTCAGTTACTCGTATTTAACACTATGAAGGGAACTGTTTGGTGATTTGGGTCGCACTAGTGTTTACGGGTTGGATGCAATTGAAGGTCGTTTTACTGTAGGCAGCAGAGTCGCTGGATGGCATAGGGTCTAGATTAGGGTGGTTCACGTTTGCTGCACATGAGATAAATAAGTGCTTCATATTGAGAGGAAGTGGTCGAGGGTAGAAGAACATCCACTGTCCAGATGAACAACGTACGTGGTACCACCACTTTTGCGGATACAGGTGCTAGTGGGTCTTCAGGTAGGGGTGGAATTTATTTTCTGAACCAGTGAGAGATCTGTTTTGCATGGGGAGGAAACTTGGGGCGAGTTTGCAACCAGCTCCAAATGCGGAAATCTGACAGAGTAGTAATCTGTGACTGTTCGAATCTGGGAATTTTATGATGACGGGAGTTATTTGGTGGGTGTAGTGGTTATATGTATATTTTTGCGTTTAAGACTTTAAATTTTTGCTATTTAAGAACTTCGGGCCGAGTAGAGAGTGTGGTTATGTGTGCTTTGTTCTGTAGGTTGGTTGGAAAACAAGGGTTTGAAAACAAGGGCAGGGGGGACAGTTGAGAGAAGTGTTCAGATGTGTGTGAATTCATAAGGGACCAAACGGTTGAGGTTGTCGGTCCCTAAACTTACACACTACTTAAACTAACTTATGCTAAGAACAACACATACACCCATGCCCGTGGGAGGACTCGAATCTCCGGCAGGAGCGGACGTGCAGTCCGTAACAGGTCGCCTCAAACAGCATGGCCACTCCATGAGGCACGTAAGAGAAGTTAAGGAGTGTAGAAGGGGATCTTGGTAGTCTGTAAGTGTCCTGGTGATATTAGCCTATGGGCCTTGAACCGGTGGAGAAGGTGCTGCCAGAAATTTCGGTGATACTCTTGAAGGGGCACCTAATGCTGACGGTTATGGAGCTGGTAGCGGTCTTAGTGATTAGGGGGGCGACTGACACCTGCTAACGCTGGAGGTGGTGCAGCCGTCTTCAGCTTGAGGTGGGGATGATCCTGCCACTGCCGGTGCTGGTGATGTGTCTGGCGGTGCTGGCGTATTCTGTGCGGATGCGAGTGGTGGGGGTAGCGCCACTGGGGCACACGCTAGTGCTGTGGAATATTTATTTTGGGTCACGTGTCTTCTAGTCGATTGGATGCGGCCCACCACGACTTTATCTACTGCACTTCTTCATCTCTGATTAGAACCAATACTAAACACCGTTAATGATTTACTGAATACAGTCCAGTGAGTCAGCAGCCCTTGTTCTTGTTGTCAGAGTTACTGCTCTCGACCTCGGAGCTCCGTTTCCGATTTACGGCCGGGTCGGGTATTTTTCCCACTCGAGAATGAGAGCGTGTGTGGTCCTCACCATCGTCCCATCACCACCGAAGCGTCATTAGCCGGAAGTGGCGTCAAATAAAAAGATTTTCTCCAGGTGGCCGAGCTCTCAAGAGGGGGCTCTTGGCAAAAAAATGCCACATGCTCATTTCATAGCCCAATCTCGGCCTTTCCCTACAGTTTTTGCTCACTACAGATCCTTCTCGTACGATGAGTCTCTTCCTAACTCCTTGCCACATGTCATTTCATCCTGCCCATTCAAATACTCATTGTTTTGTACATGTTCCTGTCATTGCCATTTCTAGGCAAGATTTCCTTATTTCTTCGATGCAGTCCATCAAATATTTCCGCATCCTTCTGTGACATGTCAGATGATTCGGTTCTCTTTCCTTACGCTGTTCCCAATTATATCACTGCCGTGCAATGCAGTGCCGCAAGCGTACGAGCGCGTTCTCGGAATTTTCTTCCTTAATTTAAGGCCTATGTATGGTACTTGTACACTTGTATAAGTGAGGAATGACCTCTTTGCTTTAGCTATTTCGTCCTTGTCTCGCCCATACCGCATTATTTGGCTTACACGTTGTCAGAATTCCTTCACTTCACTGCAGTTTACTTTCAGACCACGTTCTGTGCTCGTTTCAGTGTTCATTCGATTAAAATTTCCAGTAATTATTTATTACTATGACCAAGGACATAAACATTACGTACTGTTTTTTTTATGGGGGATAGCTGCAGCCACAAGTCGACCACGAACTATAACCGCGTGCCTGCTGTTATAAATAACTGATTTATCGACTAGTTTCGTAGCTTAGAAGCCACAGCATCAGGTTAGAACTGTTAAAGTAAAAAAAAAAAAAAAAAAAAGCGTTCGCTACTATTGTCGTTTGTAACAAATACAATCAACAGCGAGGAATAGAGCAAATTACTTAGATGTTAAATCATGAAATCAAACCTGCGATATGGACGGGACCGAAAATTTCTTGTCTGTGAGTAAATGACGCAGTTAGCTATTCGTAACGTAAGCAGAAAGCATGGGTCCACGATTCCTCAAGTGAGCCTAAGAATTTTAGAAACTAAATTTTAAAGAGTATAAGAGTCTTCAGGAAATATACAGCCAACCTAATGTGACATAAACCCAATAATGGGTCGGACAAGCAGTCACACTCGTTTGGGCGGGTATTTCTTGACTCTTCTTACAATTTAAAAAAAATTCTTAGGAGCTCTTGCGGAATAATGGACCCATGCTTTCTACTTCTCTAACGATCGCTAATTGTGTCATTTGTTCATAGACAAGAAGGAATGTTCGGGCACGTCCACATCACAAATTTAATGTCATAGTTTAACATGTAAGACATTTTCTCTGTTTCTCACAATTGATTGTAATTGTAATAGACAACAACTGCAGCAAATGCTTTTTTTAATGTGGCAGATCTAACCTCACGACGTGACTTCAAAGCTACAAAGCCAGTCGTTAAATATTAAGTAAAAGAGTAGCCAAGCTGTTGTTATTCAAGATATCAATGTCATAGCGTCTTATCACTGATAATGGAAGGGGCTCGTCTACATTTATCAGATGCTATTTCGTTTGTGAGATTAGTCTGCTCAACGGAAAAGAAAGAAGACTTATATGTGAGATAATCTTTACCTTGGATGGTGTTTCTCTAACCACACCGTTGGCGCGCTTCATGAATAGTCTTACTTGATGATACAAACAAGCAACAAAACTAAAATACCATCGCTATACCTATGCCAAATTGCCGATAGGAAACACAGAAGATTTAAAGAGGTAGTGAGAGCGAGAGGACAGCACGACAGATTCCACCCAGCTACGAGTACACGACGTAAACGGTAACAGATTACAATGTAACTCAGTAGTGTTGGGGAAGTCGGGACGACCCGTTTGATGTCGGACACTTGCGGTCCATCGAGCGGGGGAGCAGCCTCAAAGGGGCCTACAGCCGCCACGTAATTTGAAGCACACGCGACGTGAGCGCTGCGTGAGACTTTTAATATACTCCCGTCCTCTTATGCCACCGGCTTCCATTAACAGTAGTAAGCTAGCTTTTCCTGATCGTGACAAATGTAAAAGGCTTTTTAACAAGTTATCCTAAAACTGACTACGTTTCCAACTAGATCTAAATTTAACCCTTACAAGAACAGTTGTCTCGTAACGTGAAACGCAGAGAAATATTAAGATTTAATTGTTACTTTTACGTTAACACAAAATTGTGAGGTGAAACTTATGAGAACGTAACTTCCGCATTTTATAAGAGTAAGAACAAGGTTAACTTTTTTTAAAATTTTTATTCAAGGAAGATTTTAGCCAAAATCCTGTGCGGCGTGGATGCACCGTAGCTTAATTAGCTTTTGAAGGCCTGTTCCTCGTTCTTCTTTGGCTAGTAGACCACAGGTGTTTTATATCAAACTGTTCATCACGGTTTCCCCTACACCACTGTGGTAGTTTCTAAACAGTTATCGTTTACTCCCCGTATAAGGCATACTGCTCCCACGTTCATCTCCCGGTAAACAAGGAAAAGAATAAATCACGTAACCACAAAGAAAATGAACGTCTTTCAGTATCCTTTCACCCTGAATTTTAATTCTACTCTTGAAGATTTCTCTTATTTACGTCACTGCTTATTCGATCCACGGAAGAACAGGGGAAAAAGTTAGAATCTCTAACGCTCTGCCGGCCGGTGTGGCCGAGCGGTTCTAGGGCTACAGTCTGGATCCGCGCGACCGTACGGTCGCAGGTTCGAATCCTGCCCCGGGCATGAATGTGTGTGATGTCCTTAGGTTAGTTAGGTTTAAGTAGTTCTAAGATCTAGGGGACTGATGACCTCAGATGTTGAGTCCCATAGTGCTCAGAGTCATTTGAACCATTTTCTACCGCTCTTTTTAATGCAACGCTTCTCTCCTGCCATTCCATTCGTATTGTTCCCTCTCGGTTCCTGTACATATTGTATTTTATTCATCTTTTTCTACAACTTATAAGCATTTTTCCGAGAATTTTAGGTGTCTTACGTCATTTTACACTACTGAATGATATTCTTAAATCAACAAATATGATGACAACTTCGTCATTTTTCTTAAGTCTTGCTCCAACATCGAGCGCAACGTCAAAACTGCCTCTCTGATACCTTTACCTTGCCAAAAACAAATCTCAATTTTCTTGTCCCGTCTTCTACATATAATTCCCGTCAGTATCGTTGAAACGTGAGCTGTTTCGATGATTATCGATATTTCTCGCATTTATCGTCCATGATTAAGTTAATATTCTACCGAAAGTTGAAAATGATATGAAAATTAAAACACTTGCAGCCGTCTCTCTTGCGGGTGTTTTATTTTCATTTCATACTGAATAGCCGATGTCCTTGTAACCATCTATCACAAGGACAGACGTACAAAAAAGTTCAAAAGTGGATTCTCATAGTTTCTGCGCAGTAACACGAACAACTGTTTAGTTGTCAGTTCTCTCAGTAATTTTAGAATTTCCTAAGATGTGATGTTTAAGTCTTTCAAAAAATCTGTTAAACACTGACTCCTTAATAGATCGCCTATGTCCTCAGATTTGCTTCCATTAAGAACAGCGTACTCCACGACCATATTAATGAGATCCAACGTAGGACGAAGGGTAGCAACGGTCGTAAGTTTTTAGTCTGTTTGCTGAATATCGATTTCTGCTATTGTGTAGCTATCTTCAGTGCAGTTATATGCAAGTCAAGATGATTTGGTGACTTACGATAAGTCATCAAGACTTGGATATAACTGCACTGAAGACAGCTACACAGTGGCTGAAATCGATCTGAAATAAACAGATTAAGAATTTACTATAGATGCTGCCCTTGCTACTATCTTGGGTCTTATCTAGGTCTTCCATATTGATTCTCATTTCTTTTTCTCCCCTTAGACAGTTCATTTCCCTTGTACAGGCCTTGAGTGTGCTTTTTCCGTGTGTGCGTTCTCTGCTCGATTTTATCGGTGGAATTCCTTCTACACCCTTAATGTTGACGACAATGTTACTAATTTATTATTTCGACTTCTTATATGCCTGACCTATCCTTCCGACAACCATTTCCTTTTACATTTCTTCCCTTTTCCTGCTGCCATTTCACTTTAACCTCCATGCTCTTCCTACTGACCTCATTTCTGGATCTCTTATACAACTGTATTCATTTCTTTTCCTGGACGTTTTTGTATTTATTTTCTCTAACAATCAAAGTTTGTCATCTGTTGAAAAATATTTCTTCTTTATTAACTTCCTTGTGCCTATAGGTACCGTGATTGCCTTGTTTACGGGTACGTATTCTACTCAAACTGAATTGTTTTTTAACAGTGTATCTGAAACTGGTAGCTTAAATCCATTGATGTAATCGAGCAATCTTTCTTTTCTCTCTTACCTACTACTGATCCCGTATTCTAGCGTCCCGTACTATAGTGATACAGACGCACAAGATTTTTAGATACTTCTTTGTCCTTTCAATGCCCTAATTTACTTCTCTGTCGCTTCATCTTCATGTGACGTCACCATGTAAACATGAAATATTGTTACAGGCATTCATTGGCTACCGACTTTGATGAACATCTTCCCATCACTGAAATGTTCATAGTAAGTCATATGACAGGGCAATGAATAGCGGCGTGCATGGCTGGAACATGCAACAGTGAAGTGACTGGCAGAGCAGTGAAGGTCAGAGATCTTGGCTGGAGAAGGTGGTAGGGAACGAGTACGAGCAGGACCATGAAAGGAAGACGACATGGTTTCGGCAAACATAATGAAATGTCGTTAGAAAGAGCGATGGAAGTCGCCTTGGAAGGCAGTTATGAATCAGTGCAGGCAGGGTGGTGAAAAAATAAATGGTTCAAATGGCTCTGAGCACTATGGGACTTAACATCTATGGTCATCAGTCCCCTAGAACTTAGAACGACTTAAACCTAACTAACCTAAGGACAGCACACAACACCCAGTCATCACGAGGCAGAGAAAATCCCTGACCCCGCCGGGAATCGAACCCGGGAACCCGGGCGTGGGAAGCGAGAACGCTACCGCACCACCACGAGCTGCGGACAGGGCGGTGAAAAGCAAAGGATATTGGTGGAACAGGCGTCAGTGTTATCGTATGATGAAAGGGTAACGAAAATCAGAGGATATGGCTGGGGCTGGCAGCACTCAAAGTTTGGCTGGCAGAGCAATGAAAGACAGTCGTCACACCTGAAAAGGTGTCTTGAAAGGAGTTGTTCTAAGATGATTCCATTAGGAACTGTAAACGCAGAAATCAATTGCACGTAAGTCTATATGTTACGCAAATATAGCTAGAATTCAGCTACATTACAGCAAGCACACTGATTATGTGTATACTGTAGCCGAATTTTAGCTATATCTGCATAAAATACATACTTACGTACGACAGACTGCTGTGTTCATTCTTGATTATAGCCTTGCGAGCAGTATGTTTTGATGAGCGGATTGAGCCCTCCTATGAAAACTATCATATTGTCTCTTTGTGTGAGAGTAGTAAGCTAGAAGAGAAAACTGGTTACGCGAAGGACACCGGCATTCGTCATTGGTACTGTTATGTCATAGAGTACGTGCTTTCTACTGTTTGAAATAATGGTTCATCTCATTCCTGCCTCATAGGAGGATGTTAGTTTTAAAGAAGGTACCTTATTGCAGAGGTGGTTGACCATACAGCAACTTGCTATAGGTCCCGAGTTTTCAGGGATCTCACAGCCACAGTGATCAGTGTCCCAGGAGGAAATAAACAGTTTCTAATTGCAAATGGAAATACTGTATAGCACTAGGTGCACGTGATTTTGCAGTACTGGCAATAACTGGTAAATTACATAATTTTAAATGCGAACATTTTTAGGTTACGCTTTACCGTGACTGTTACTGACATTAAATGAAACAACAAGTTCACTGTTACCAGTCACCGGTGACTGGTAACAGTGAACTTATTGTTTCATTTAAATGACATAATATTGTGTGTATTACAAATTGACACAGTAGTTTTGTTTACATATTATGAACTTGTGCCACAGTATTGTTGACGTACAGAGCTCGCCTAAAGCTTGTTTGCTTCCGCTCTGTCCTGGTAGGAAACGATGCGGGCGACCTCGCGAAGCACCTGAACAGTCAGGAGTCCTCCGACTTGAGTTCAGAGATGCTGGAGCTCACTCGGCGGTGTTGTTGGGATCCTGATTTATGTAATTTTCACTGTCTGAGCTGCGCCAGTGAACCTTTAGAGGAGGTCTGTCAAGCGTGCTTCAACACTTTTCCGCAGAGTGTGCATACGTCGGGGAAACAAGTGCCAGTCTATAGGATGGACAACGTGTGACAGGCGAATTTTGAAAGAACAACTGGGAGCAGCGCACTCCTCTTGCAATAAAAAGGAGCAACTGGCAGTACAGTTCGCCCGCCGCTCGCTGCGGGGTGGTCTGTTAGTGCTGGACAGATTGCCAGGGGGGACGGACAGCCGAGCGCGTTTTGCTCAGCTTCCGGAATTCGGGAAGGCGAGCCTGACCCTATCGGCGCGGCACGTTACTTTTTACCGCCCTGCCAGTGTCCAGCATTGTTCATTTGTCTAGCTAAAAGCTGTAGTAGAAAATACTAGACCACTGCTCTCTATTGCAGGTCGCAACATACATAGAATTGTCCGGTAAACGGGATGGGGCTAGCTACTGAAATAAAAAGTTTTAACTTGGCAATGTAAATTTTCAGGTGTATTTTTACGATGAAGATCACAGTTAATACTGCCAAGTCCGTACTAAGTGGCAACACAATGTAAAGTTCACACGCAAACCACAATCACACACGTAGCCAGTTAATGGTATTTACACGCGTTACCGAAGTTAATAGAGTTCACCGGATCGTTTAGTTATGAAAATGCTCGCTCAAATGTTGTGCACTCTGCTCTACACATAATACCTGCTCCAGTTTTAGATCGCACAACAAGCCACGCGGTTTTAACTAACAGTCAAAAGCAATAATTTTGATATTCCGTCCGAAATTCCACACGACTTCCACTATACCGTTCACTTAAATACACATTGTACTACTTCGCGAACTCGTAATTAGCATTTTTCCGCGATTTTGCAGTACTTCCGTCGGAGCTGATTTCAGTGATATGTTACTAGTTCGAACCCTCAGCCCCAACCCCCCTAGATCACATCAAAGGGCTTGTTCCCAGCATAGATTGGCGCGAGCCTGCATTTTTCTGATTGGCTGATATCACAAACAGCAAATCAGGTTGCAGTACTATCCCGCGCTAACCTGCGCTTTACTTCAATGACCAATCATAGTAAAACATTTCTATCTATGGCAATTGCTAAACAAATAAATTTAGAGAAGTATCAAATATAAAATTACTCCTTCTGAAATTATCGATTAATTTGTGTTCTACTCACGATTTATTAGTATCATAAACTGACTGCACATTTAATTATAGTAAATCCCCTGCATAGTTTAACTGGTACTTCGTGAATAAACAAAACAATTTCATTTACTTCTGTTCTTCTTCACTCATACAACACTCACGCTGCTAATTACTACACATATAAAACAATTATAATTATGCAAATACAATAAATATTAATCAAACATAACTTTACAACATTGTTTTGACTACGACTGCTAGCACTGTCCGTCAACTGCTGACCTCTGCCACCTACTAGTAAAACTACGTGCAGCTCTGTAACTCAGGTCCATGTCAGCTGGTGACATCTTTCGATGACTAATGCCTATAACGATATCGTGATAATAAGTAACAGGAGTGCGAAGGCGCTACGCCTCACCCTGACCAAATGTGTCTCGCGGGTTATCGATGGGAGCTTCTGAACTGGCCATCCTGCACGTGGTTGTTAAGGGGTTTCACGCATCCAGGTACTAAATACCGACAACCCGCCTCAGACACACGCCGCGCAAACATTCTCGCACTCGAACATAAAATTTGCTCTAGACGCAAACGAATCTTTTTCAACAACCAATCCGGTATTTCCGATCGATTAAAATTCCAGTGTCAAGACGTTAACCATTTATATGAGACTACTTCCGCAACCGTTCAAAACCTGATGAAAATTCTTAAGGCACTACGCAGGTTGGAAAAGTTACTTCAGCAGAGTATATTTTTCTCTTGTTATCGGTGCAAATGGTAATTCGTTGTCACCATTTCTTGCGTCTCCTAGAAAGACCATTAAAAAGCACTTCATTTCAGATGCATCAATAGGAAGTGAAGGCTCTGTTAATGAATGTGGTCGGATGACCGGGAGGGATTTGCAGTGTTTCATGAAGTATTTTTATAAACTGTGCGAGGATCACGAAAGATAGGCTTCCATTGCTGATTCTGGATAATCACTTGTCTGATTTAGACTTCCAGTTACTAGTACTGGACACGGCTAAAGAAAATGGAGTTGTTCTTTTGTCCATTACAGCACACACGTCACATAAATTACAGCCTTAGGACGGAGCTGTGTTTGAGACTATCATGTGACGCATGGATGAGAAATATCCACCGTTTCGACATTCCCGCTGTAGTGCGGCAGACACTACCAAGAGCTGTAGCATCAAACAGCATCATGGCAGTATTCGTGGCGACCTGTACGTGACGAGTGGGTGAAGATACTTTGGTAATTTGCGTCATAGTCACTTAGGACGCTAAAATGAGCTGCATCGGAATATTTGATGGGGATGTAAGGATATCTTAATACATTTCTTGTTTGGTCATTGTCAGGCTCTATCATAATTAATCAAATCAAACGTTACCTCTTCAGTGGACGTGTGTAAGACATTGGAATGACTGGGAGGCGAACACCGATAGTAATATCGAAACAATTTATTAAAATTAAAGGAAAAAAACTGGGAAGACACAGAGGATGGGTTGACTGAGAAGCAGTGTCGCCACTTAACATCTCAACAAAAAAAAAAAAAAAAAAAAAAAAATATGGCTCTAAGCACTATAAAACTTAACTTCTGCGGTCATCAGTCCCCTAGAACTTAGAACTACTTAAACCTAACTAACCTAAGGACATCACACACATCCACGCCCGAGGCAGGATTCGAACCTGCGACCGTAGCGGTCATGCGGTTCCAAACTGAAGCGCTTAGAACCGCACGGCCACACCGGACGGCGCAACGAAAGTTCGAATAAGCCGTAGGAATAGCAGAGCTGACTTCCTTTATCATCATAGTTCGAGTTAAAATGCGTGATTTTTGTGAATGTTAACGTGGTTTTTGTCAATGTTGTACGTGGCTTGTCAATTTCTACCACTGTTTCGTTTGCAACCTGAAGATGATGCGCCAGGTCGTGTGGCTGAATGCTTTCTGTAATTTCATGTAAGTTGTGTACTTCTAGTTTCGTACATTTTCCTTCGGTTAGAAGTTAGTGGCCGTGGCGATCTATAGGGTACAGAGTTAGGCTCCTTCCCTGGAGTTCGTGGGCTCAGTGCCCAGTTTGAAGGAGCATTTTCCCTCATTCCAGTCCCTCCAGCACGGCCCCAGCGCTGTTTGATTCCACTGTACCTTGTCTTAGCAGCTGTACCTAATCCTAATATACCTAAGTTCCATCTGGGCCACATATGGGTCATTGACTCTCAACTACCGCCTGTCCGGTTTGTTTATTATACTGGACGTTTGTCAGTTGAATGTAAATCAAGGTGACGTAGCTGTCACTTTATTTAGATGTAAATGTACTCACTAGCCTGAATGTTGGAGGGTGTGACCCTTATGTGCGTCACTCAGATTTAAAACCACGTTGTTAATCTATGAGTTCGTATGTGTGTCTCCTCTGACAAAAGATCCATCCCACAAGCACACAATTTTTCCTTCTTTGCTAGTAGTTTCATCTCTCTGCTCTTCATGTTAATTGTGAATTCCCAAGGATACAAACAACATCACATAGGTAACATCTCATCTGACTGGAGATCCTAAACGTTCAACGTGCGCCACTAAGTTCCTCTAACAACCTTACTTCTGTCGATTAATTTACTGTTTACTTTCAGCGATTCACATTTTCATTCTTTAGCTATATTTTTATGATTTCATTTTTATGCAGTTTTTAATCGATTTTCTTCTGCATTTTGCACATTCTTTATTTTTTCTGTTCATCGATGCAGCACTTCTACAGCTAACAAAAGTAAGTTGTCCTCGATTTTAATTTTCTGATGGAACAGCTGGAGAGACACAAGGATATTTATGTGAAAGAAAATAATATAACCAGGTAACAGCGCAAAACGAAACTAGGAAAGTATCTTTCTTACCTTCAGTTTGGAAAAAGAGAGGAAAAAGAGACCATTAAAATTGCTACATAATCTCTTGCAGGAAGCCCATGATCATTGTATGAGGAATGAGCACGTAGTTTTCACTGTTGTTTGGCCGCTGATAACGATAGTCGACTTGTTCTTTAGAGTTACTCCCGCGTTTCGCACGTAGCCAATCATCAGAACTTCTGATTAATGAACTTAACGTTGGTGGAGATAGACGAAGAAGCGGTGGAAAATAACTCTACAGAAAAAGATTTTTAACTTAAATTCGTGAAAAAATGGGAGCTGATAAATCGGACGTTAAATTAGGCACAATTCTCACAAGTTTAGAAATGCTCTCCATCTCCCTTGTCATTCCAGCCGCATGAATCCACATCTCTCACACACACGAACACACCTACAACCTCCGCCGGCCGATGTGGCCGAGCGGTCCTAGGCGCTTCAGTATGGAACCGCGCTACTGCTACGGTCGCAGGTTCGAATCCTGCTTCGGGCATGGATGTGTGTGATGTCCTTAGGTTAGTTAGGTTTAAGTAGTTCTAAGTTCTAGGGGACTGATGACCTCAGATGTTAAGTCCCATAGTGCGCAGAGCCATTTGAACCATTTTCAACACCTACAAAGCCACGAACAGTTATATGCAAACAAAAAAACAAGCAAACAACTTCCGAAGTGAATCTTCGCCTTATCACGTAGTTCTTACACGAACTTGTTATCCAAGTTATCTCTTCGTCAGTATCTATCGTCACTTACTTCTGTTCGTGCTTTCATTTGTTTACGTCACCTGTGATATACAAAAACCCGATGAAGTGACACACGGGCCTTTCTAACAGAGCGAACACAATGAGTGAACCAATTTTCTACCGCATCAGTGAACTTGAACAGTGGTGCAGGCAACAAGGCCAACAACATGTTTATTCAGAGCAACCCTGTGTCGATGCGAGGTCTCTTCGGTGCACGCGGTGGACAGCACCCGTGCTGTTCGGCTCCCGACTGCTCTTCCCACAAGGTCAACAGTAGTCTGTGGCCTCCACAGACGACGCGCAATAAGCACATTGCGTGGAAAAAATGTGGAAATGTGTGGTAAGATCTTATGCGACCAAACTAGTGAGGTCAACGGTCCCTAAGCTTACGCACGTCTTAATCTAACTCAAACTAACTTACGCTAAGGACAACACACATGCCCATGGCCGAGGGAGGAGTCGAACATCCTATGGGGGAAGCCGCACGGGCCTTGACAAGGCGTCTTAAACCGCGCGGCAACCACTCGTGGCCAAACACTTCGCGTTTGTGAACCGCTTCCTGGGAGGTAGGTCGGTTTCGCGGTTACAGGATACAGACTGTTCGTTACTCATACCGGTACCGTAGAAGGCATTTAAGATTTGCCAAAGGCGTTATAATCCTGACAGTTGGATTGAAGATTAATTAAGAATGGCTAGTAAGAAGTTTTTTTGGATAGAAAACGGGCATTAATAACAATGATATAGTGCCAATGGAACGTAGGCGAATGAAGACAAGTCATGTTGAGCAAACTGGATTAGGAAATGAGATGCTGAAAGTAGCAGAGGAGGTTTTTTTGTTTGAGCAGTGAAATAACGCATGACATCAAAAATAAAGACTGGATAAAGTAGGAAGAGAACATGTTCTTCTTGTTCATTGCTCTTCACATAGAATGTAAACGTTTGTGCCGGGAAGACTTTCCTGAAGATATTTGTTTCGGATGTAGCCTTATATAGAAGTGAAATGTGGCCATAAGCAGTGTGGGCATGAAGAAAATCTGGTTAAATGTCGTATAACCGAAGAATGCCAAAGATCTAATGGAAATATCGTGTAAGTAATGAACGGATACTGAAGTGAATTCGGCAGAAAAGTAACAGTGGCGGTGTACCATAATTTTCCATGTTTTACTACTTCCTCCAACAGTCTTGTTTTAGTCTCATGCCTGCTGCTACGTCCGCAGCTCGTGGTCTTGCGGTGGCGTTCTCGCTTCACGAGCACGAGTTCCCGGGTTCGATTCCCGGCGGGGTCAGGGATTTTTTCTGTCTCGAGATGGCTGGGTGGTGTTGTGTCGTCTTCATCATCATCATTCATCCCCATTACGGTCGGAGGAAGGTAATGGCGAAACACCTCCACTACGATCTTGGCTAGTAGAGCGGTGCGGGTCTCCAGCATCGCCCCCTGCGCTCCTCGGAGTGTGTGGCCTCATCATCATCCTGCTACTGTTCAATTGAACGCAACCACATTTTGTGCCGTGTGCAGCAGAATTTGATGACTCAGATTTCTACTTTTAAAATCAAATTGAATGCACGCGTATACAGAAGAAAATGAGCTCTTTCCATGCCTATAAAAACTATAAAAAGTATATAAATGCTTACAAAACGTGATTCTATTGTTCCTTAATACACTGTTCAGTAAATGTAATTAATAAACTAAAATAATAAACTAATAAAGAAATAGTAATGTATGTTATCTATTTTCATGTACTGTTTGTTTTGCGTGTTATTATCTCATACCGTGTGTGTCATTACTCTGAGGTGTGGGGAAGACCACGAATTTGCTCGTTTTTAGTGTTAATTTTAAATATTAAGATAATATTTACAACTGCTTTCGGTCAGTTGGAATATGCCGAGAAATGTCCATAATGTGGTATGTACTTGTTTTCATAGGTATTTAATGATGCAATAAATAACTGACATTAGTTTTTTGTTAGGTGTGTATATTTCCTCCACCCTGTCCTAATACACAACATGTACAGTGAACAGAAAGGGAAGAATAAGAATGGGAGAATAACAACGAATTATTCGAATTAAAAAGGGTGTAATATAGGAATACAATTTTCCATCCCAGTGTTCAACCTATTCGTCAGTGAAATACTTATAGAAATATGAGAAAGTTTCAGTAGCGGCATTAAAACTGAGGGTGAAAGGATATGTTCAAATGTGTGTGAATTCCTAAGGGTCCAAACTGCTGAGGTCATCAGTCCTTAGACTTACTAGTTAAACTAACTTATGCTAAGAACAGCACACACACCCATGCCTGAGGGAGGACTCGAACAGTCATAAGATTCGCTGATGACGTTGCTGATATCAACGAAATTAAAAAAATAATTAGTTCATCTATTGAATAGAATGAACAGCCTAATAAGAACAGAATATCGTTTGAGTGTAAACAGGAGAAAGTAATAAGAAGTAGTGAAAATGAGATTCTTCATTAACTTAAAATGAAAGCTGGATACCACAAAGCAGACAAAGGCAAGAAATTTTGCTAGCTTTGAAGCAAAATAAGACGCGTTGGACTAAGGAAGGAGAATGGCAACAGCTGTTTAGCACAGGGAGGGGGTATTATTGGTCATAAGAAGTCATCTAGTATGGAACATCAGCCTTAATTTGAGACATAAATTCGAGAGACTCTGTGTCTACAGCATAGAATTGCTTAGAAGTGAATCATGGATTGTGAAAAAGACAGAAAAAAAAGAATCGAGGCGTTTGAGATACGATGACACAGAAGGATCTTGAACATTAGATGGACTGATAAGGTAGGAAATGAGGAGGTCTTCTGCAGAATCCTAAGGGAAAGGAGCATATAAAAAATACATACAAGAAGAAGGTCTTGTTTTCAGTCATAAAGAAAAAAACTGCGATGACGCACGTAACCTAAGTTACTTGTATAGCCATATGTGAAAGTTTCAAAATAAAATACATAGAATTTCCTCTTGTATTTGAATAATTTGGAGTGTGTGTATACTTATCCAAGCCATTGTTTAAATTTTCCTTGTATATTTATTTCGGCGATATAACAGAGAAAACTGTCAGTCTTTACAGAAGCGGTGTACTGCAAATATTTCTAGCAGCATAACACTTTCGCCTCTTACAGTTGTAATGGTCGCTATATTCGTTGGAACATCTCTATCGAATTGATTTAAGATAGGATGACAACACATGCAGATTTATTAGATGGAGTAATTCACATACGAATTAAGCTGCTTACAACTCTCTCTTCCCACCTGTTTCCGAGTGCTGTTCGCCAACAGGCGGCGTTCACCAAATAAGAGAAAAGAAAGAGAATGGAGAAACAGATTCGAAGAAGAGCTGCACTATTCGTCACATGTTTGTTTATTCAGTTCTACTAATTATGGTGCGAGTTGGCACAACAAACACGTTGTGCGTTGTGAAGAATTCAGGAGCCCACATTCCAAAGCGAATCAGTAAACACATTGTTTCTTCAGTCTTCAGAGTACTGCACATGTCACGGAGGACAATGGTACAGGTTCTGACGTTATGTACGCTGCCCGACGCATAGTATAGTGGCTTTCGGAGTACAGTAGTCGGCGTATACTAGTACTGAAGTGAATCATTTTTCAACAAAGGCTAGAGAACAGTCTACTCTAAATTTCTCCGTGTAATAAATGTTAATGTCTCATAAAGATAATCAACGTGATGGTGATGTCATTTATGTGTCTTCCAACAAGTCGCCGTCTATGTCCTTTCTTATCAGGAAGAATTAATTAAATAATTATTTCTTAGTCCTCCTTCGTTTCATGGCGTTGCATGCTCTGTCCATCTGCCTCTGTGCACTGACGCACATGGAAAATGTTACACCATGAAGCACCAGTCCAGTATATACGAAACGTTGTGGAGACATTGATTACATAACGGGTATTAAAAGATATGATAAAGCCTTCAATCCATTTGGAACTCGTCTTCAACATCAGAATAAGACCCATGGGTAAAAATATACTCTTGTGTTTGTTGTGGCATGTAAGGAAACAACGCCCGAATTTCGTGTTGGGCAATATCTTACCATGCGTGAAAACGTGTTGCTTCAGTTCACGAAAGCCGCCGTCTCAGACACTCTATTTGGCTGTATAACGTATGTACTCTCCTCAGGACAATCTGTGTTGGGAACTTGTACTGGCATCAGCCGCACAATCCTGACGACAACCTCGTGTGAGGGAAAAATTTTAATCAGCATGTCCCACTAGCAATGAAATACTCTGGTATCAATTCGGCAGCGTTAACAAAAAATATTTGTGGTGTAACGCTGTCCGTCAGTGCACTCCAGGAGAACTGTCACGCATCTTTGACACTGTGACGTTTCCATCATCGAGTAAGCTCACGTGACATCCGCAAAAATGCTTCGACCAACGACAAATTGTAATAGGGTCTACAGCTAATTCACTGCAAATTTCACTTGAAACACAATGGAACGCTGCCGAAATTTTCCACAAAAATTTTCGATTTTAATCAACAATCAGTAATGTTTCAGATTTCGAGGTAGAATGGGATAGGAATGATGATGGAAATAGGATCACATTTGAGGAAGTGGAAAAAATGGTCAATAGATTGCAGTGCAATAAAGCGGCTGGGGTGGATGAAATTAAGTCGGAACTCATCAAATACAGTGGAATGTCAGGTCTTAAATGGCTACACAGGATAACTGAAATGGCCTGGGAATCGGGACAGGTTCCATCAGACTGGACAAAAGCAGTAATCACACCAATCTTTAAACAGGGAAACAGAAAAGATTGTAACAACTATAGAGGTATCTCTTTAATCAGCGTTGTGGGTAAAATCTTCTCAGGTATTGTTGAAAGGAAAGTGCGAGTATTAGTTGAGGACCAACTGGATGAAAATCAGTGTGGGTTTAGGCCTCTTAGAGGTTGTCAGGACCAGATCTTTAGCTTACGGAAAATAATGGAGAAGTGTTATGAGTGGAACAGGGAATTGTATCTATGCTTTATAGATCTAGAAAATTCATATGACCGGGTTCCTAGGAGGAAGTTATTGTCTGTTCTACAAGATTATGGAATAGGAGGCAAACTTTTGCAAGCAATTAAAGGTCTTTACATGGATAGTCAGGCAGCAGTTAGAGTTGACGGTAAATTGAGTTCATGGTTCAGAGTAGTTTCAGAGGTAAGACAAGGCTGCAACCTGTCTCCACTGTTGTTCATATTATTTATGGATCATATGTTGAAAACAATAGACTGGCTGGGTGAGATTAAGACATGTGAACACAAAATAAGCAGTCTTGCATATGCGGATGACTTAGTTGTGATGGCAGATTCGATTGCAAGTTTGCAAAGTAATATTTCAGAGCTAGATCAGAAATGTAAGGACTATGGTATGAAGATTAGCATCTCCAAAACGAAAGTAATGTCAGTGGGAAAGAAATACAAACGGATTGAGTGCCAAATAGGAGGAACAAAGTTAGAACAGGTGGACGGTTTCAAGTACTTAGGATGCATATTCTCACAGGATGGCAACATAGTGAAAGAACTGCAAGCGAGGTGTAGCAAAGCTAATGCAGTGAGTGCTCAGCTACGATCTACTCTCTTCTGCAAGAAGGAAGTCAGTACCAAGACTAAGTTATCTGTGCACCGTTCAATCTTTCGACCAACTTTGTTGTATGGGAGCGAAAGCTGGGTGGATTCAGGTTACCTTATCAACAAGGTTGAGGTTACGGATATGAAAGTAGCTAGGATGATTGCAGGTACTAGTAGATGGGAACAATGGCAGGAGGGTGTCCACAATGAGGAAATCAAAGAAAAACTGGGAATGAACTGTATAGATGTAGCAGTCAGGGCGAACAGGCTTAGATGGTGGGGTCATGTTACACGCATGGGAGAAGCAAGGTTACCCAAGAGACCCATGGATTCAGCAGTAGAGGGTAGGAGGAGTCGGGGCAGACCGAGGAGAAGGTACCTGGATTCGGTTAAGAATGATTTTGAAGTAATAGGTTTAACGTCAGAAGAGGCACCAATGTTAGCACTGAATAGAGGATCACGGAGGAACTGTATAAGGGGGGCTATGCTCCAGACTGAACGCTGAAAGGCATAATCAGTCTTAAATGATGATGATGATGATGATGATCAACAATCTTTCATCTTCAAGGGCTACAGTAGCTGTGGTCTGTGCACGTTTAATTTCAAGTCTGCGTTTCGTAAAAAGAGCGTATGCTACGTCTATAGGAAAACACGCTGTCATCCCAGCCTTCCACTAAAAAATGCGTGCTTCCCAATATCATTTTTTCACCCAAGTCCAAGTCATACTACTACCATCCTTCATGTTATTTAAGTTTCTTCGTATTTGTTTACGTTATGAAATATTTCTTAAGTAATGATCGCGAGAGAAATTCCAGACTTAAAGCTTTCGAAAGGATGTTTTAAACTATACCATCGTTAGATCAGAAAAGACTTTAGTTTTATAGGGCCATTAGACGATCAGAACGGAATCAATTACAAAATGAAGCTTCACAGAGGGAAATTATGGGCGTCTCGTCGGGTCCACTGCGTTCTCGCGCGCCCGCATGGAAGAGCGTCGAACGTAGAGCGGCAAAAGAGGCAATATTGAATTACTGTCAGTGGACGGTGAAACAGACGACAGGTCTGCCTGCGTCAAAGACCGCCCTTGTAAGTAAGCTGCACGGCTGGAATGCAGGCAAATGGACGGCCCGTATGGATCAGGCTTCCGCCATATCCCCGCCAGTACATTACGAACGTAGAAGCAAGGCTCTGGACAGATAAGGGCTGCTTAAAATTCCGATACTTCCAAACGAAACTTGTCGTTCCATTAAATTTTCAGAGCACATATTGCTCTATTTCTTAGTTTTAAAACCACCATTACACTAAGAGAAATGAGTCATATGCAGAAAAATAAATTTATGCCATTCGCTTCAGGGTTTAACTTTTTGAGATCGTGGACCCTGTGGACAGACTATTATTATTATTATTATTATTATTATTATTATATGCAACTGGACCCTGTCTGGTCTCACCAAGCTATCTTCAGAGTTACCAAGAAGCTCT
This sequence comes from Schistocerca americana, assembly GCF_021461395.2. Classification (NCBI taxonomy): domain Eukaryota; kingdom Metazoa; phylum Arthropoda; class Insecta; order Orthoptera; family Acrididae; genus Schistocerca; species Schistocerca americana. Next base: position 524,290,038 of record NC_060125.1, on the reverse strand, counting down.
CATTTATTCTCCACAGATTCTCTTTTTTTTTTCTTCAATCCACTTTGTCTTTGGTTTGATGGTACTTCATTATCTGGCACTGATTCCCATTTGCTAATGTTCTTTGTATAAGTATCTGCGAAAAATCTCCTTGGACATATATGAGCCTTTTCTAAATCCTTTTTTCCCTGCTTGATCCAAGGTAAAGTTTTGTTCTATGTATCTACATCGCAATTTTTTGAGTGAGTCTTGCTGTTCGGAATCTGCGAATATACCCATTAGATTTCAATCTTCATTTTCTTATCTCCGCTGCGAGCTTCGATAGCTTATCGGTTCTTTTTCGGGATTGTAGTTTATATCCATCATTCGTTCTTCTGGGACCGTGCATCATTCTTAGAATTTTGTGGTCTTCTTTTTTTCTCATATCGTCCTGATCACTTGTTCTGTGGAGTGTATACGTTTCAGTAGTGTACAAGAATTCGGGATTTATAACTGTGTTATAGTGCCTGATTTTTATATATTGTAGATGTAGATTTAAACATAAACTCTCCAAAGTTCTAGCACCGAATTTTCTGTGCAGTTTTCTTTCTTCCTGTAGTTTCAAGGATTTCACCTCACTACTTGAAGTATGAAACTCTATTTGTCCATATATTTTAATCAGTTTTTAAGTAGGATATTTTGAGCACTTTTTTTTTTTGAAGCTAAGGTATTAGACGAACACTTTCATTGCATTCCTTGAGAGATTCTATTTACTTTATGTCGTCTTGCCAACTGCTAGTTTTGCCAGATCATCTTCGAAGGCAAAGCAGTAAAAGGAATAATGTGGATGCCATTTTTAGTTTTAGGTCTTCCAAGCTGTATGGTTTTCCAACAGTCTTGCTTTTTAAATTCTTTTTTCCGCTCTCAGGTGACTTTGAACACAAGAAGGTTTAAAGAGGTCGTTAGACAGACTGTCGCCCTGCTGAACACCAATTTTGATCAGAAATGATTCTATAAGCGTAACGTGAGAAAGGAGACACAGAGCCAGCAGTGAAGTGCCAGGACTAAATCAGGCCTTAGCTCGCCAGCCGACACCGCTGCTTACACAGCAAAGTCAGCAGAGAAACTGCTACCGTTATCAACGCTTCTGTGGGTCGACGGGGAGGGATATCAAGTAGCTGACCCACTGCCAGCTATACCACGCCTCGGCCATTTCCCCGCTCCAGATTATTCGACGGGACACCGAAACACAACTCTTCCACAACAGTCAGCACCGACCGGCAGGATTTAAGCCTGCAGACCAAGTCTGTCGTAGACTGCACACAGCTGGGCCATCCGAAATGCAAATATGACGCTGCCGCCACCGGGCCATGAACTGGTGACTACTGCCTGTCTGCCTGGCTGTGGTACCCAGAGCTCTGTTGCCGCCACCTTGCAAGCCTGCGGCTCCGTGCTCAGCACCTGAATGGTCCCAGTGAAGCAGAGTGTCCCGCCGGGGCTACTGGTCAAGTCGCTGACAAACCTGCATCCAACATCCCATCACAGCCATCTGCCACCATACGGTGGTAGCACGGCTATCCTCTACCCTTCACCGAAAACAATTGCATTAGTGAATATACACCAGCGCACTTTGGTCTGAAGACCATGCGATGCAATCCACGATCTGAGGGTTTCGTATAAGCTGAACTATCCCTGGTTATGCTAGTCCGTAAGGTATTCTGTTAACTCTCTGACTGCGTTTATCACCTGCATGCACATCCACCGTCTAGCAACAACCCATTCCTTTTCTGACACCTCTTCCACGGTCTTTAATTCGGAGGTTGTATTGGTGAGACTTTGGTAAGATTTAGAGTTTTCGTTCGAGTCCTTGTTCGTTGAGGATAACAATAAGGGACCGTCGATCGACTGTAATATGCCTTCTTGAAGTACGCAAAGGAGCATAATGATCGTATTGTTCCTGAGGGCTTAGTTTTTCAGTGTTGTTCTTAAACTGAGTATTTGCTCAACACAATTTCAACCAATGCAGAAACCACCTTGGTATTGCCCAGTTTTCTGATCACATTGTTTCTGAAGTCTTTGAAGAAGGGATAAAAATAAAAACAACAACAATAGTAATAATAGTGATAGTAACAATAACAGTATTAGAAACAATAATTATTGTTGTTGTTGTTTTGTCTTTACGTTTCTGTATGTAAGTTTTTTTATTTATTTTATTTACATGACAAGTTACATAGGACAAAACTGAGGAGCAATGGAACGTTGAAACGGATACATGAAATTACAACATAGAAGTAATAACAGTAACTTGCTGTACAGAAGCGACTCATTCAGCTATGCAACCGTTTTCATTGTGCACCGTTTTCATTGTGCACCAATATTAGCATGTTTATCCTCTTTGGGCAGCATAAAATAAAGTATCGGTAACGAGTGGTCAGAAAGTGACTGTTGTTGGTAGACTGTGTGTTAGCTGACTGCTGTAATACTTTCACATAATGTTCTTTACGTTAATGTGAGATTCTGTACACTTACAGTCGGTGAGTGAAAAATATAGCTTTTGACGTGGTTGAGATGCACACTATCTGGCCAAAAGGATCCAGAAACCCTATGTTGACCTCTAAATGTGATGTTGGGCGGACGCTCCCTTGTAAACGGAGGCGGGTGTTTGAAAGTATCCAACCAAAATTGTATCCTTTTATTCTGTGAAAGTATCAGTGATAAGATTGTTCTAAATTAATTATTCAGCAAACCTGCAACTGACTGCTTCTGTGAACTAGTTTCTTGCACTCCTCGATTTTGCCAGAAATGCAACATGTATTTGACTCAGCAATCAGGTTTAAGAGAATAATGCAATGGCATTAAGATGGTACTGGAAAATTAACTTTTGGCTCTGATGTTTACTTGGTTCTTTCATTGGTGAGTAACTTCAGTTTACTACTCATTTTCATATTCAATACAAGCCAAGGATGTGGATTATGATTCAAGCTGTTAGATTTAAACACAATGCTGATATCAATTTATATACTGTTGAAATTTTAAGTCATACACAAAACCTACCATTTCAAACATTTTTGTAGCACGAATCACTCTTACAAAAAATTTTACTAAACGTTTACTGCGTCAAACCTTGGACATAAAAATCCTTAACTCTGAACATTATCTAACAAAAACCAATTTGAAATGAATATACATCTTCTCTCACTTACGTGCTAAAGTTTGGTCAAGGGCAGCGACCTATCTTACCGCTGTCACCACACGTCTGCTCCCTCTGGGCACCTAGCTGCGACTCCTCCCTTAAAGCTGTCTGCACACGTGTGCTTCCTCCGGGCACCTACCTGCGACTCCCCGGTTTTTTTACTGCGCGCGCCCGGCTCTCTTAACCATCAAAGATCCTCCTACTCAAAGATATCATACTCGTTACACCTTGCGATTGGCAACTACCAGCCGGCCGAAGTGGCCGTGCGGTTAAAGGCGCTGCAGTCTGGAACCGCAAGACCGCTACGATCGCAGGTTCGAATCCTGCCTCGGGCATGGATGTTTGTGATGTCCTTAGGTTAGTTAGGTTTAACTAGTTCTAAGTTCTAGGGGACTAATGACCTCAGCAGTTGAGTCCCATAGTGCTCAGAGCCATTTGAACCATTTCTTTTGGCAACTACCGACTATTTTCTGTAGCTACCCTGACCAGACCTTAGCACATACCTTAAGTTACTGTGCTGTCAGAAGAGAGACAGCAGCAGCAAAATGGGTCGGTTAGCAGAGCTCAATGACTTGGATCGTTGACTGTTCATTGAATGTCACCTGAGTAACAAATCTACCAGGGATATTCCAACCCTTCTAAAGCCGTCCAGGTCGACTATCGGTGATGCCAAAGCTAAAGCATGACCAGGCATGGCTCATGTACCGACTGGCGGAAAACATCAAGCGCTGAGAAGGGTGCTTCCACAAAATCGCACGAGAACTGCGGAAACCATCACACGTGAGTTCCTCCGTACTACCAGTAGTGCAGCTGGTACAGTGACCGCGTGTAGGGAGATAAAAATACTGGGTTACTATGGTCTAGGCGGCAATTTATAACCTACACATGTTTGAAGTCAGTGCTAAGCGAAGCTTGAGGTGGAGCAAAGAGAGACGCCACTGTACAGTGTATGGCTGGAAACGAGTAGTTTTGGAGTTATGATGTATGACGTCACACTCCGAGGATACCTGATGGAAGCGCTTGGGATTTACGGATGCCAGGAGAACGTTACCTACGACAATGTGTGTTCTAGCAGTGAAGTACGGGGGAGAAGGTGTTACGGTATGGGGTTGTTTCTTGCGCTTGTGGTGTGGTGCCCCTATTCCACTTAACCATGCATTCGTCGAGCTCTAAAGAGAAACTTAAATGGTAGCATGGATTACATATGTATGCCACTTTCTCAGAGAAAGAACTCACTAAATTTCGAAAAAGTTTTTATTGACTGTTTTATGCGTTGCCCATAGTAATGTTTATTAAAAAGCATCGACAAAAAGTAAATATATTACCTCATGCTTGAAAAAGCAACAGAATTTTAATAACGAGTCGCAGTTTTAAATAAAATGACATCTTTGGCTTTGATCTAGTTTCAACAAATACATATTCGCCTAAATACAAATGTAATCATGGTTTTCGGAGCAATGCATACAGACGTTCTTGGAATTATTGGGGCGAATGAGTTTGTAACACATATTACACACCTCCCGCAGTCATAGCAGCGGCCCATAGAACACCTCTTTGTCATTACCGAAGTTGATGACTGACTTTCCACAAGTGGAATACCAAGAAAGTCTTATATTTTGAAGGAAAGATTCCTTGGCAACACTTTTTTTTTCTAATCTTCGGAGAGCTAGATGTTTCATTCAAGAACGGGACAAGTCAATAAGAAAACCTCGACGTCTAACAGCAGTGTAGTTTTGGTTCGCTGTATAAATGCAAAGGGCACTGAGAGCGCTAAAATTAAGCTAATCATAAATTATAGTAAGAGAACATCTTCTTGAATTTCTGGGTACGTCGTACAGCATGTACACCTTATCAATTAGATCAACACACCATTCTTCGTACAATTATTATTACTAGTTTTTGTTGAGTTCCTGTATGGTCACCAATTTTTACACCATTGTGCATTGTTGATATGAAAATCACCACTTTGTTAGGCTTTGACACGTACGAAACCAATGTGCAAGGCGAGTGTAAGCCAAAATTTGGAGAATTTATTGGATTTTCTTTTGCCACACGAAATTTCCTGGGCGCTTCCCTTTTGTCCTTCCGTACTGTGGCATCCATGATCGTTCTATTTTCAAACAGCTGCTTGGCAGCATGGAGTGAAGAGAACCAGTTATCCATTGTTACATTGACACAGGACGTACGACTCTCGTTACCTCACCACTCCTTTCACTGCTTAAGCGATATGGCCCTTACGGTTATTGGCAGCTTAAATGGACAGCGTCACCTGAATGCCGAAAGCTGCTCATCCTAAGTCATTTCAGTACTCGGAACAAAATATTGTAGAAAAGTTTGTAACGAAGAAACAAAATATTTCAAGTATTGGGGATAGTTCGTCAATTTTTGCGCGAAGTTCATGCATGATCACCACTATCATTAAATCGCGGAGTTCTGATAAGAAATTTAAAACTTTGCTCGGGCATATTCAAATAAATTGCATCAGTTTCACCGTGTTTTATGTAGTCAAATATTTGGCTAGTGCAAGATCGTCTTATTTTCAGCAACAGATTCATCAACGGAATCCCAATAAACCGCTTTATTTCACTATAATCTGCATGTTTAGCATCTCTCTAGAATAATTATTCTTGATATGGTCTATTTTTATGTTAGTGTATTTAGTTATGGGATGAATGATATCATCGTCCAAACAAAAGGGACGTGCAATCTTCTGTCGTGGGGTTCCTTTAGGACCAGTAGGCACATATACAATGTTACGAGTTCTAGTTCTTCCTACATTCAGAGGAGTGGTCTTTTACCAGATCGTGTCATCTACACCAGTCAAAAATCAACCCTCCTGCTTCTCTGGGATGGTTCATCACATGAAAATTCAGAACTATTTTCAGTTGTCTCTCCTGGGACATTCCCCACTTGTTCACACTCAGATTGATGCTCCTGTTCTTTCAGAACATCATCCTCATCGTGAGAACTTGAGTCAGAAATATCTTCCTTTTCCTTAGTCTCCTTCAGCCACGCTATAATTCGAGCTTCATGTCTCCGATCCATAATTTTGCTAAAATTGAATGAAATATACGATTATTTCAAATATCTATAGATTGTAAAAAGTAATTAGCTAATATAATGAAGGTATTCAAACATATTCGTGGAATAAAAGTGGAAAACGGACCAAGGAAAAAAAGTGTCTGAAAAATACTTAAGTAATAGGTAATGCAGCTTAGAGTGGTAGATGGCCGACTTTGTCGAGCTCCTGCGACACAGCCACAGGTGATGGCCGCTCGCACTGCACTGAAACGGTCCCCCAACACTACGTCGTAAAGTACACAGAGGCTCGAATCATGCTCGCTAACCGGCTTTCAGAGTTTTTTGAGTTCCCACAATGGATTACATATGTAACCCACAGGCTAGTGCAGGGTCAAGAACATGTTAAATGCTGAAGAACATGAACGCCTTTTACTGCATTGTGCGTCGAGTATGGTAGAGAAAGAATTTGGATACTGTGATTGTATTAACATGACAACGCACTCTGCCAAATACTGGTTCATCTGAGGGAGTAGTTTGTAGATAACAGCAATTCTGAAGTGGCCTGCCCATGGTCCGACCTGAACCAGACGGGAAAACTGATGTGACTCAGAACGCAGCCGGCTGCGGTGGCCGAGCGGTTCTAGGCGCTACAGTCTGGAACCGCGCTGCTGCTACTGTCGCAGGTTCGAATCCTGCCCAGGACATGGATGTGTGTGATATCCTTAGGTTAGTTAGGTTTAAGTAGTTCTAAGTTCTAGGGGACTGATGACCTCAGATTTTAAGTCCCATAGTGCTTCAAGGTATTTGAACCATTTTTAACTCAGAACGCAGACTGTGCTCCACACCCCAGCGCCCAACACTGCTACCTTCTGTGGCTTCGGTTCTTGAGGTAGCATGGGCCAATCCTCCACAGAGATTCAGTGATGGCGCTCCCAGCACAGTTCAAGCCGTCACAAAGGTAAAGGATGGACACACCCCACATGAATGTTGTGAGAAGTCCACTTGTACGTGGAACCCGATTTTGTAATATATTTTATGAAAAATAACATGAAATGGTTATCACATGTAGAAGTGATTGTATCTTTGGCTCCACTGAACCAAAGATGTTGCCCAAGTGACAGAATCGATTGTAAGTAGGGGCCCGCGGAGCGCAGTAGCAGTTGCCGTTGCACTCTATTAAGGGTAGGATGTAAGACTTTAAGCTAGTGGCTAGCTGTGAGAATTTAGCTGTTAGCCTGTGGACACAGCATAATACAGTTTCTGTAAGGTAATGAAATATTGTATATTTAGTTTTAAGTATGCAGCGACGCATTGTGGACCTTGCTAATTTTACAGTACTGACCCTTTAATGTAGGAACCAAGTATTTCCCATCGAATTTAATGTATAGGTTGATTAGGTATACCCAATGTGTAATATTTTGTGTGTTTTGTAATCCTGATACAGACTAGTTAAATTTTGGAATATTTTTTGTTAAACGATGTTAGACGTTTGTCATGTAACAATCCAAGTGTCTTTAATTACGTCAGTAAGTGAGAACTGTAGAACAATTGAGAAGTTCATTGAATCTGAAGTTAATGCAAAATGTTTCATATTAGATTTTGTGAAGGAGAAACTTTATTTTGAATACAATTTTCGAAATGAAGCATTCGGTCTTTGCATATCCCCTTATCAGTACCTCATCCTCTTCCATGTCGTGTTTGCTTAATTCTAATGAGTATTTTTTAAAAGAAATGATTTTTCAATCAGAGTCAGAAAAATATTGATGTGCCAGCATCAGAAAGGTATTAATGTTTGTAACAATTTGAATGCGGCCAGCACTGCCCAGCGCTGAGCCAATATTCAAAATTATCACTGAACATTTGCAAGGTTATTCATTTATCATCTAATCTACTGACATCATTTGTATGACGTTATTTTACGGGCGGCATTGCACTTCGCTAAGACATGATTGAATATTTTGCATATCTACTGTGGAGAGAACAGAATACCAAGATTACAACCGTTGCGACTCAAGAGCTAAAAAAGAAAAATGTATTTCATTGTTTATTTGCGTAGGGAATTTTATCAATTTACTGCACAGGGCCATAGAACTCGGTGCTCACGAGGCTGAGTAAACTTCAGAGGGGCTGATTTCATTACAGGCATTACATTTTGGTTCTCCAGATTAAGTTGTTTAATTTTTCTTTGGATTACAGTAAAACTGATTAAGCATACCATTTGTTCAACAACACATCACACAGTAAATTTAGATAACAAAAAAAAATGTTTTAAAGAAGGCTACAACGTCCACTAATATACTGTTGAAATCTGCAGTAGATTTCAGATAGTAATAGTGTTTTCTCAGATCAAGAATCGAAAGACGTGCAGGTATATTTCGAAAAGACCAGAAAAATCGGAAGATTTCAGTAAGATTGCGTCACAGGTAGGCAGAGATTACGAAATCAGATACTGTATTCGAAGGCGAACCCAGAAGAAGATTACTCAGATTACAATTTACTTGTTGTAAAGTGTAAGCTGAAGTTGAAGAGACTAGTGAGGAAGAATCAGTGTCCAAAGAATTGGGATACGGATGTGCTAAGGAATGACGTGATACCATGGAAGTTCTCTGAGGCTATAGATACTGCGATAAGAAATAGCTCAGTAGGCAGTTCAGTTGAAGAGAAATGGACATCTCTCAAAAGGGCAATCACAGATGCTGGAATGAACGTTGGTACAAAGAAGGTAACTGCGAAGAAATCATAGGTATTTCTAATCGATCGATGAAAGATGAAAGTACAAAAATGTTCAGGAAAATTCAGTAATACAGAAATACAAGTCACTTAGGAATGAAATAAAGAGGATGAACAGGTAAGCTAAGGTGAAATGGCAGCATGAAAAATGTGAAGAAATCGAAAAAGAAATGATTGTCCAAAAGACGGCCTCAGCACACAGGAGAGTCAAAACGAGCTTTGGTGAAATTAAGAGCAAGGGTGGTAACATAAAGAGTGAACTGCGAATTCCACTGTTAAAAGCAGCAGAAAGAGCGGATAGGTGGAAACAGTACATTGAAGGCCTCTATGAGGGACAGACTTGTCTGACGACGTGGTAGAATAAACAGGAGTCAGTATGGAAGAGATGGGGGATCCAGTATCAGAATAAGAATTTAGAAGAGCTTTGAAAGAGTTAAGATCGAATAAGGCAGAACAGACAAATAACATTCCATCAGAATTTCTGAAATCACTGAGGCAAGTGGCAACAAAAAGACTATTCGCACTGGTGTGTAGAACGTATGAGATTGCCGATATACCGTCCAACTTTTGGAAAAACATCATCTACACAATTCTGGAGACTGCAAGAGCTGAGAAGTGCGAGAAGTAAATGAAGTTAAGGAGTTCTGCTACCTAGGCAGCAAGATAAAAGTTGACGGAGAGAGGAAGGAGGACATCTAAAGTAGACTAGCGTTGGCAAAAAGTGCATTCCTGACCAAGAGAATGCACTAGTATCAAGCGTAGGCCTTAATATGAGGAAGAAATTTTTAAGAATGCACGTATGGAGCTCAGCATTGTATGGTAGTGACACTTGGGCTGTGGGAAAACCGGACAGGAAGAGAATCGAAGCACCTAGATATGGTACTACGAAAGAATGTTGATGATTGGGTGCAGTGAGAAGATAAAGAATGAGCAGGTTCTCCGGGAATTAGCGAGGAAAGGAATATATGGAAATCACTGACAAGAAGAAGGGACAGAATGGTGGGACATCTGTTAAGACATTAAGGAATAAATTCCATGACACTAGAAGGAGCTGTAGCGGGTAAAAACTGTAGATGAAGACAGAGATTGTAATACACCCAGCAGGTACTACTCTGCGATGAAGAGGCCGCCAGCATCAAACCAGTCAGAAGACTGATGACTGAAATAAAAGGGGGTGCTTTACGAGGGCGAGCATAAACAAAGCCATATAATCAGCAAATTGGACAAACAACGCTCGCAGCAGAAATGGAAGGTCGTTAACAGAGATGTCAAAGACAATTGGTGACAAAACTGATCCCTGTAGAATTCCTTCAGAAAGATGTTTGGGAGTGGAGCGTTATCCATGATTCTTGACTGTTATCTCCTTGTCCTCAAGAAAACTGATGAAAGACTTGATACAGTAGTCAGCAAGGATGTGAGGTCATACAAGTTGGTGATCAGTTTGTGAAGCCAAAACCAGTAATACGCCTTCTGCGTATCCAAGAAAAAAATGGTGGCGGTGTAGCTGGACATAGTCATATTATGGACGATGTATTCTGAGATCCATACAGTTTGTAATTTGCCGAAAACCGATGTTGAAAGGCGAAATGATCCAGCCTCATCACGTCCTGGTCGAGGAATAAAGGTCGTATCCTGTAGAGTAGTACCCGCTCGTGAATTTTGAACAGTGTCGGCAAGAAACTGATTGGTCGATAATTGGAGGGATAGCTTAGATCGTTTCCAGGTTTCGGAATAGGTACCACGTGAGTAATCTTCCGAGGTCGTGGGACGCACTCCAACGACATGCAGGTGTTGTAGGAGCATGTGAGCCAAATCAGGAGGCTTCCGTGGGGGTGGTTCAAATGGCTCTGAGCACTATGGGACTTAACATCTTAGGTCATCAGTCCCCTAGAACTTAGAACTACTTAAACCCAACTAACCTAAGGACATCATACGCATCCATGCCCGTGGCAGGATTCGAACCTGTGACCGTAGCAGTCCCGCGGTTCCGGACTGCGGCGCCTAGAACCGCACGGCCACTACGGCCGGCCGTGGGGGTGGCGCCATCTGGTCCTGGAGCACAGTGAAAGCCAAGGTTGCGAATTATTCATTGGATTTTCGCCGGGGTAGTGAGAAGAGGTTCCGCTTACTGGACAGTCTCGCTGATTATTTGTGTTCTCTGACTGATCCCATATGGTTCACGATCATCCTCTGGGATATCCACATCGTTCTGAGTTTCGAAAGTCTAAGCCAGAAGTTCTGATTTGGGGAGTGGGACGCGTGTCGGTCATTCAGGACCCTGACGTGCTCGGTTCTGTGGTCGTGGATTCCGTAGGGTGCGGACAAGACTATACATTGTGACACCCAAAATGCACAAAAATGACATCTGCACCAAAAAGAAATTCAGCGTTTAATATCCGTTGACAGCCTGTACTGTACTTCTGGTTCTTAATATGTAAGCTTTATTACACAAACTGTAATTAATATGTGATGATGTAATAGTGTATTTATTTCTAACTGTATATAATCGATTGTAATTATAATGAAAATACTGTAAATTGCTGGGCAATAGCCAAGGGAACTTTATTTAAATGTATCGATAGAACGATGAAATGGCACTAGCTGTGCCGTTGTTTATCATTGCGTGTGGAGAGTCCCTGTCGCGCTGCAGGCAGAGAGGAAGCAGAGCAGCTTGATTCATGGAGTGCGGAAGTGTTTGTTGGGCGCTCCCGCATACACGGTCTGCAGCTATGATCACGCCATTGTATGTGCGCCTAATTCGTTAACCCGCGAGTCCTGAGAGCATGGTAGTAGTGGACAGGCGGAGGAAGCTGCAGTTCTAACTATTGCTGGTCCCATGAATATACGTGGATTTGGAGACAACTCAGGGACCTCAACCAGCAGCAGTAGCAGCAGCGACAGTGGCAGCTCAAAACTGTCGTCGGCTGCATTCTTCGTCGTCGGCACAGCTACAACATCGTAAGACCCTAAAGTGACAAAGTATAAATCTTGCAGAGGCAATACCCAGTAGCATTTCTTTCACAAAGTATGGCCGAAAAAAATAATAACCTGCAATAGTTAAAACGTGTAGGGCACCCGTGTTGTCATTATCCTTAGACGTTATTACCGAGCAGGATCTCTTTCGTTTCCATGCTATCACCAAGTGCCATAAGAATATGAGAACTGATTAAATTGTAATATCTCTTTATATTCGATGAACTATTCTGATACAATTCTACCCTTGAATGACGTTTACTAATTTTCTATCTTCATACTCGCAGAATCCATGCGCAAAGTAGTTTCATACAATAGCTATGCCATGAGCGGATAATTATTCTTTGTAGTACTCTCTCTGGTGGTTGTTAGAAAAAATCTTCCTAGATTGTCTTCGTGCCGATTAGCCTGAGCATTGATTGAAGAATTTTAATCTGAATACTGAGATTTATGACATAAGATAACTGATACGAAATGGTACGATTAAAAGGGAAATTATATATATATATATATATATATATATATATATATATATATATATATATATATTGCTCCTTCATACAAGAGGTGTGTAACAATTCACATTATTTATCATTTGAGAATTAATGATATTCATCGATATATTGCGTAGTTGTTAATCAGAAGGGAACTTCCGAAAGACTGGGTACGAACCTGCATTTAATAATACCAGAGCTCCATTACTTCTTCAGAATGTTAAACTTCATCAAAGCCAAATATCCGCTTGATCTGAGGTTTCCCGACTGATTACACAACGCTCCCAAAAATACAAGGCATTTTATTTGTACAGATTAGCAGACTGCCGCAGAGCACGAGCCTGCAGAGAAGAAGAATCATCGCCTGATTTCATTCAAAAAATCATTTACAGCCAGTTTTGTTTGTTTGCTAATGACCAGTTTCAGTCTAAATTTTCTGCCTTAGTAACTGTTCATTCTTGCATTTCATAACAGAGGCTTAACTGATTTGCAATTCTGAGTATTAACTTCATTCACTTAAATTAACGTAAAAAATTTCACTGGCGAAACTAATAAATAAAGATACATCTCAAATTAAGAATTCGCAATTTCATTTATTCTGTCTGTAGCTTAGCGAGTGACTTCTGCATGATTGGTGTATATTTCATTGTTGTTATATTAAAAGTAAAATCAGTTTCTCATTTGCTTAAAGTAAATTCAGTTCAGTTTTTCACTAATCAAAAGCAAACGGCTTTCCATTCTCTAAATTTTGCATTACGTTACACAGAGTTTACTGAGAGCCATTTTTTACATAACTAAGTTTTAATTACAGCCAGTTATATATTTAACCAGTAACTTCATTTAACTTTACTTCAAAAATTTAGTGTTTCCGAGTAAGTTAGTGCAAGCTCAGTCCTTTCTGATTCACTTATCTTCTCGTGAACTGTTGTGTTTTGGAAAAGTGTGAAAACATTCTGCTGCCACGCCAGCGATTATATGCTTAAACTTCTTTGCCATTACCTTTCTCAAGATGCTCTAGATTCATTGTCTTAGTGAGCTGGCGACCGTTTGATTATCCTCTTTTTAACTAATAAGTATTTTTTTGTATTATCAGTATTTTTTGTATTAAATGTTACGTGGTACCCTTTTCCCCTCTCTGAGGTTCGTGAGCGATTGCACTATATTCAGCCCATTTGAAAATTATCATCAGTATTTAAATTAGGTTTAGAATGGATTCTTCCTTCAGAAGGGTCTGTTGTACACTTTCCTCCTTTTAACCGGTGATATTTTCCTTCGGTTCAAATGGCTCTGAGCACTATGGGACTTAACTCCTGTTGTCATCAGTCCCCTAGAATTTAGAACTACTTAAACATAACTAACCTAAGGACATCACACACATCCATGCCCGAGGCAGGATTCGAACCTGCGACCGTAGCGGCGGCGCGGTTCCAGACGGAAGCGCCTAGGACCGCACGACCACTCCGACCGGCCTTTTACCTTCGGTAACGATAGCCTTACTCACTGTAAAATTTCACTAGGCATACGCGATCACAGTCAGTTGTATGGTAGTCCAGCAGGTTTCAACTTGTTCCGGGATTGGATCAGGAAAGCGAACGTTTCGTCTTCCCATACCTCAGTTCGATATTCTAAGGCACGCCGATGAAGTTCTCATGAGAGGCGCTTCATGTCTCAGATCTTCTGGATTGCTACGGCGCTGGTCCTATTTTTGAGAGTTTTCAAATCTTGCATGAGAGGAGGGAGATACTCTTGATAAGACATAAGGTAAGTAATGGTGACTGATGCCTGTTTGTATGCCCTTCCAATTTGCGTAATTAGTTTTCAATGGCTTCGTCATTGTGGGCTGTGGATGAATCGTCTGCAGTGGCTCGGACATTGTTTTGCAGCCACCTCTCATCAAACTAGTCCCACTTTGTGATCACGCCCCAGATGGGTTGGTGGTTGGAGGTCAAGTCGTTGATCGTCTGCAACTGCCAATCCAGCCAGAGATTCTTGAGCATGGTGACGTCCGGAATGTAGGGCCTATGGTCTGTGGTGGGAGTCAGACAAAATGTGCGTTGGATCCTCATGCATGGACGTTATACCATCAAGAATGTCCGGAATGTAGGGCCTATGGTCTGTGATGGGAGTCAGACAAAATGTGCGTTGGATCCTCATGCATGGACGTTATACCATCAAGACTTTCTTCCGAAGCATGGCGTCTCTCACCCCGCGGGCTGTGGGGTCGAGGGTGCCTTGCAAAGTACCTCGTGTTGAGGTCACTTCACATCAAGATTTTCTCAAATCTGTCAAAAATCGCCAGGAAATTCTCTTCAGTGAATTGCCTGTCCCGGCTGAGGTACGCAGAGATAGGCACTAGAAATGGTGATGGCAGTGGCTTCAAGGGTTTCACGTGGTAAGAGAGTCGTAGGTGTATGCGTGAGCGAATTCTTGATAAAAGGTCGCACCTCTCCTCTGGCCATTGGCACGATCTGGACGATAGCGGGCTATGTTACCCAGCTTAAAAATCTGCGTGAGACGGAGATATGTTTCAGTAAATAATACAAGATCCACACTTTAAATACACAAAATGAAAGGTCCCGTAGCATGACAGGTGTATAGGCCATTTTGCAATGGCACTTTCTAAGAGGTTTGTCAATATGGAGTTGACAAATTGGTGCTTCGTCACAATTCTTCAGCACAGTAGTAAATATGGCAGAGATGTTCCGTCGTTGTAACTTAGAAAGGAAGTCGAAAATACTTGAGAAAGTCTTCAAAATTCTGTGCAGTCGAAGGACGACTGTTCTTGAGGAGCTGTCATAGGCGGTCGTCGTCCTCGTTGCTGTGCTTCCTGGCTCGTCGAGAACGCCGACGAACCTGTCGGTTCGGAAATCCTGGAAAGTCCTGTTGGTGGAGTGGTTTTCGCCACTTGCTGTTCTCGTAACCGTACGGCTTTGTCTTGTGTCGTGTAGGTATGCAGAGTTTACTGAAATATGCTGCAAACTCTCCAAGAGGCTGAGTGTTCTTCGCCGCAATTTGCACAAATTGGGTTTTGAGTTGGAGGTTTCGTGCAGTTCTGTGCTTCGTGGGGGCCTCAAAATTTGATGCACCGGCAGGAAGTGAACAGTACTTTTGGAAATAGCGCTGGCAGCGTTTACTTTGAGGAGGTCTTTCCTTAGGTTTGTAAGTTTCCACCTTCAGTTTTGTGCCCATGACATGACG
Source organism: Schistocerca americana (assembly GCF_021461395.2). Classification (NCBI taxonomy): domain Eukaryota; kingdom Metazoa; phylum Arthropoda; class Insecta; order Orthoptera; family Acrididae; genus Schistocerca; species Schistocerca americana. The sequence continues at coordinate 524,274,471 of NC_060125.1, read as the reverse complement.
AATGTTCTAGATGGAGTCACTCGTTGCGTCACCAGGGAGTGACACACAAAGTACTGGTAGAGCTATTAATGTATTCGTCTTGGTGGTCCCCATCTTGTATTGGCGCACCACAGCAAGAGTAAAACCAGTAGCATATAACTCAATCTCAACTTCCGTCACCGTAATTACGGAAGATATTTGATCTTGATGATATATGATCTTGAGCATCATCTCACTTTGAAGTTGTTGTGTGTAGAAAGGAATTTTTATGTTCTGGATGAATTGCAGTGCTCTATGTTGGTCCGCTATCGTTTCGAAGTGGTACTTGATCGATTACCCTTTGTAGATGGCCTCGATTGGTAGAAAGGAATTTTTATGTTCTGGATGAATCGCAGTGCTCTATGTTGGTCCGCTATCGTTTCGAAGTGGTACTTGATCGATTACCCTTTGTAGATGGCCTCGATTGGTAGAAAGGAATTTTTATGTTCTGGATGAATCGCAGTGCTCTATGTTGGTCCGCTATCGTTTCGAAGTGGTACTTGATCGACTACCCTTTGTAGGTGGTCTCGATTGGTAGAAAGGAATTTTTATGTTCTGGATGAATTGCAGTGCTCTATGTTGGTCCGCTATCGTTTCGAAGTGGTACTTGATCGATTACCCTTTGTAGGTGGTCTCGATTGGTCCAGCAGCATGTCTCTTCAGTTTGGTGTTTAGAGAGAGAGATATTTGCTCGTGTACTATATGGTTATTGGAGGAATGTTCGTCGGTGGAGGTTTAGGTGGCTGTCTTGCTCTTGCGCCAGAGGTGGAATGTTGTTGTGCATCTTCCGTTCCTGGTTGAGACGTCACTTGCATTAATTCACCATCCACTTGCAAGGAGGTGAAATGGTTGGAGGTTGTCAGTAGAATTTGTGGCTTAGTGGCGTCAGCGATGTCTTGTGAGCTCTCACTCTTGCGGCCGGTTCGTTTCTTTCGAACTAATTGAAAACGTTCGTCTTCGTCGTTGCCTAACAAAAAATGGTTTAAATGGCTCTGAGCACTATGGGACTTAACTTCAGAGGTCATCAGTCCCCTATAACTTAGGGGCATTAGGAGTAATCTAAAATGGAATGGCCATATCAAATTAATCGTCGGTAAAGCAGATGCCAGACTGAGATTCATTGGAAGAATCCTAAAATCCGAAATGAAAGCAAGTAGGTTACAGTACACTTTTTCGCCCACTGCTTGAATACTGCTCATCGGTGTGGGATCCGTACCAGATAGGGTTGATAGAAGAGATAGAGAAGATCCAACGGAGAGCAGCGCGCTTCGTTACAGGATCATTTAGTAATCGCGAAGGCGTTGCGGAGATGATAGTTAAACTGCAGTGGAAGACTGCAGGAGAGACGCTCAGTAGCTCGGTACAGGCTTTTGTTGAAGTTTCGAGAACATACCTTTACCGAGGAGTCAAGCAGTATATTACTCCCTCCTACTTATATCTCGTTAAGAGACCATGAGGATAAAATCAGAGAGATTGGAGCCCGCACAGAGGCATACTGACAATCTTTCTTTCCGCGAACAATAAGAGACTGGAATAGAAGGGAGAACCAATAGAGGTACTCAAGGTATCCTCCGCCACACACCGTCAGGTGACTTGCAGAGTATGGATGTAGATGTGGATGTAGATCTTCAATAGCTGTCGAGCCTGACCTTGCACAAGATGGTTAACGTCGAACTCTGATTGGCATGAGTTAAACGGTTTGACCTTGCCACTGCTACGACAAGAACAAAGGGCTATTTTTTTTCCAAAGGACGAAACTTAAAGGAAAAGGTCTTACTGGCGAAATCAAGCACCTACTCGGTTTGCTGAATAAAGTAATAACCGAGGAGACAAGAAGGGACAAATTCGTAACGATGAACAATTTAATTGGCCATGAAAAATCACAAATGGATAGTTTTCCTCACACCTCAACTATGAGAGGGAATACTTGGCCATTAACTGCTCAATATCGCTGATGAGTCATACGCAAAGTGGGCGTTCTACACAATCCACCAAATGGTAATCTATCAAATTAATTGAACTGTCTGTCAGACCACAGACCGGTTGCTGGTTATGTTGAGTACAAACAACCGCTAATGCCGCAGACACGAGCCATCGAATGGGAGGTTTGCGTTGACCACTCTACGTTCGGTGCATGTGACGTCATGTATTACATCTCGAGCCTCAATCGACTGGACAGTCACGCACCAGAAGATCCCCTTTTCCAACACCGGGAACATGCTTTACGACCGAAAGGTTTAGATCGTAACTGAAGGGGGTTTGCTGCCTTCTACTTGGAATTCGACCTCTAACCCCTTTGGCTGGTTGCGTTGCTCGTCTGTGAATCTGGAAGCCTCCATGAAAGACAACAGTTCGTCTAGTTCAGAAAACGTAGTGGGATTCTGGCTGAATGCAGTCCCTGACCGATCTTACGGTCTCGCGATATGGCGAACGTTGAGCATACTGTCGTGTTCCGTGACCGTCATTTGCAAACCGGCGACTGCCGTGCGCACACGCTCTATGTATTCGAGCAAATTCTCAGTAGGCCCTTGTACCCGCTGATTACGGTCGCGCTCTAATTCATTACGAACGAGGGGTGATAACTGCATCACGAGTCTCTTCAGATCTCCTAGAGTGCCCCATTCCCTAAGTATTTCCGAAAGTACACTACTCAGCAAACCTCGGGTCAAAGGATATAATAAACGCAAGACATCAGCTTGAATCTGAAAATGGACAATCAGCCGTAACATTCCTTCAACCTGGGGCAGTTGGTCAATGGCTAGATCGGAAACGCCCCGAAACAAATGCATAATTGGCTGAGTCAAATTAGCAGATGATTCTACAGCCGATCTATCGGGAAGATAAGCTTCAGTATCCTGGCTCTCGTCACCTGAGAAATCCCTGGTAGCGCCATCCCTCTCTGCGCTACTCTTCTCTCCTAAACTCACCGCGCTAGTGGTTGCATGTATATCTTTGATGCGAGTAAACAAGCGACAAACCATATCATCTTGCTCCTTAGTAAGAGGGAGGTGCTCAAATCAGAGATAGGATTCCCCCAATGGAAAAGTTAACCCTGAACTCTCGCTGTCTGCTTGGGACTCATCTGATCCCCTTCAAGAAATCGAATATTGCGACTAAGCTTACTGAACATGTAGAAAGCACTGCAACTTCCTTGCCAATCAGGTCGGAAGAAATATGAATCGGGCTGTCCAAGGAAGCATGTAACCTCGCTGCTAACTCAGCTATGCTGCCACCTACTGGCTGACGCCGTAACTTAAGTTACGGTCCTCTTTTAAACAGGCCAGGGCAAGATAACTTCTGGGATCCATCTCCAGTAATATGCCCCTACAAAACCACAACAAATATTAGACACTACTATTAACCCATAATACAATTCGATAATGAAACCACAAGTGATATCAACAAGGGGAAGACAAACTCCCCGCCCACTCCCACCCTCTTTCTCACACAATGGAGCAACCATGCTCTGCAGCTATCACTGAAATAGTCTTTCATTAGTGGCGGTAGGAATACATGGAAGGCCCAAGCCCCAAGTTCAACATCACTTGTGGTGTCGCATCCCGGCACAGCCTCACTATACTAGAATGAAGTGAGTGCGAACTGCGGAGCGCAGTTGGGACATTAACGGCAATGGGTTAGTTATAAATTGCTGTCGATCTTTATATCGGAGATGGGAGGGAGAGAATCTCCTTGGTTTGAAGCAAATAAGTTTGCTGAAAATAGGTTACAGAATTGCAATAGGAAGAAAAGATTGGTTAATTTCTATCAAGTTTATTCTCACATATACTTATGTGAGGTGTTGGACCATAAACCCCTTAGTAAGATGAAGTCTATTTATTCGGACTTGCTACTTCAAAGCTAATTGCCAGTACATATAAGAAACAAATACAAAGCAATCAGACACGGCAGATATGCCCCAACCCCCCCCCTCCAGTACACCTCTTGCAATATGCTGATGACACCGCATTCCTCGCCCTCGCTCCTACCCTCCAACGGTCCCAACGCCTTCTCCAGAATCACCTTGGCCTTTTTGCTGCATGGTGTAACCAATGGCTCCTGAAACTCAATCCTTCCAAGACACAGGCAATCATCGTAGGTCGTACCACTCGCTCCTTCCGGCTCCTGGATTTCTCCCTTACTGTCTGCGCACATCCTGTCCGCCTCACCCCCACCCTCACCTACCTTGGCCTCACCTTTGACCGTCACCTCACCTGGATACCTCATCTCCGCTCCATCCAATCCAAAGCCCACAACCGCCTCCGACTCCTCAAACTCCTCTCTGGCCGGACATGGGGGTTGCACCCCTCTACCATCCTCCACACCTACAAATCCTTCATCCGTCCCACCCTCTGTTATGCCAGTCCTGCCTGGATATCTGCCCCCCCCCCAAATTCTATCAGTCCCTCCAGATCCTTGAGCGTCATGCACTCCGCCTCGCCTTCCGTATCTGCCTCCCGTCCCCCACGCGGATCCTCTATGATCTCATTCCTTTCCCCCATCTGCTCCTATTCCTCGAACATATCCGCATCCTCTACACCTCCCGCTGTCTCGAACCCCCTCACCCCCTGGTTGCTCCTCTCCTCTCCCATCCCCACCCCCTGCCACGTCTTCACCGTTGTGTCCCCCCTACCCTCCATCTCTCCACCCTCCATCTCCTTTCCCAAGGTGGCTTCCGTCACCTCCCCCTCCCGGATGATGCCCTCTCTCCCTCCATTTATCCTTCCTTTCAACTCTGATCCTCAATCCCCCTCCTTTCCTCTGTCCTTTCCCTGGGCTCCCTCTTCCCCCTCCCCTTCCGTCATGTTTTCTCCCCACTAACCCTCTCCCTACCTCCCTTCTCCCCCCCAGTCCTTTTGTATTCCCCTCCTCTGCCTACCCCACTCCCTGTCGCGTCTGCCCCCCACCCCTCTTATTGGTCCTCATCCTCCTTCAGCTCCTTTCCCAGCTCCCCCCTTCGCTTTTACTCTCCTTTCCCCCCTTTTTTTTGTTTTCCCATCTTCTGTCCAGTTTCCCCCCACCTGCTCTCGACTGTGGTGTCACATTTGCCAACTTTTTAGTGCAGTGTTCCAGTGACTATTCAGTGTTGTTTGTCTTTCTCGTGTTGCGAACAGAAACCATGCTGTCGCTGGGTGTGAATTTTATGTCCTTTGCGAACAGAATCCAGACTGTCGCCGTGTTTTTTACTTGTCTATTGTTTTCCCTGTCTGCTTCGTATGTATTTTTCTTAGCATCATCATCCCTCTGTTGTTGTTTTAAGTTCCACGATTTCTTTTCGCCTTGTTACTCTCTAAGTCTCCGATTTTATCGCCTGTTTTTTATTATTTGTTCTCTTGATATTTGTCACAAAATCTGTCGGCTGAAGAGCGGCATACTAAGCTGCTGCCAGCCCGCCCCCCTTCGGGGGGAATTGAAATTCAATAAATGAAAAAAAAAAAGCAATCACTTGTTCTTGGTTAGCACTGAAATCTCTCTAAGTAATTGAGATAACGACTGACGGCCTCTGTTCAACACTATTCCAATGAAATTCTAAAAATCCTACTTGACCTGCAGTTCGTAAGTGTCCACCAGAGTGTGTCTTCTCATAGTTGAAGACTTTATCAGCTGTATCGGCTGCTGTGGACCTACTCGGCCCCGCTGGCGCCTCGCTGCGGAATTTCCAAACTGCTGGCACAGGCTCTGAATCTGCATCTGAATCTCTGCTTCTAGCTATTCCGCTGCCTGCCCTTTTATTTCGGTTCTCATGTACTTGGGTGCACACGAGTTAATATGTTTCACACGACCCTTTCATTTATAGGTGATCGGATTGTACAAGAATGCCTATGGTTCCACAAGACACTCTCGTTTCTAATTGGTCGGCTTGCGTAAGAATGCCTTCAGTTCCACACGTCACTTTCGTTTCTAGCCTCAAGGCAAGGAAAAATTTAACGAGGAATGGAAAATTAAGATCTCCGGGACAGAGCGTAGCAATAAGAGTAAGAATTTAAGTGATTGAGGACCCGAAATCGCAACTCGGCGCTCCCAGTAAGGTCCCAGTGCTGGCCTCCGCCCAGAGCCACGCCCACTTCCTCTCACGTCGTCAAGTCGGCGCCGCGCGGGATTAGCCGAGCGGTCTAGGGCGCTGCAGTCACGTACTGTGCGGCTAGTCCCGGCGGAGGTTGGAGCTGCCAGGGGCTGGGTCAGCACACAATATGGCTAACTAGCCCAACCTGCGAACCTGGTATTAGCGTTAGATCAACTTAGACAGTAACCACGTAAAACAAAAGAGTAATTTACCAATTTTTTAAAATGACGAACATTTAAATAAGGTTACAACACTTAAGCCCAAGAAATAATCGAAGATAACTGCAATGAAACTATCATTTGACCCCAGAACTATATATTGACAAACATTTAAATAAGAGGCTAATATTTAAACACGAGATTAAAAAAAATGGCTCTGAGCAGTATGGGACTTAACATCTGTGGTCATCAGTCCCCTAGAATTAGAACTACTTAAATATAACTAACCTAAGGACATCACACACATCCATGCCCGAGGCAGGATTCGAACCTGCGACCGTAGCAGTCGCGCGGTTCCGGACTAAGCGCCGAGAACCGCGAGACCACCGCGGCCGGCAAACAGGAGATTAATCGAAGGTAATAACAACAAGTTGCCTCCGGTACTCCGACAGCGTTAAGACTGACTGCTCATTCAAAAATTTCACTATATACAAATCCTTCATCTTCCTAACATAGGGCATTCATCAACAGTCCACGATGTCCCTTTCATGACAGCCGTCTCCTGTGCATCTATGGCTTACGGACACCACATTTGATGGCCAATATAATATTAAAACACAACTTAAAAAAAGAGTTTAGAAGTTCGGCGCAATAACTGCGCTATCTATTCTGTTAGGACTCCTATTAGTTGGGCCCCTTCATAGATCCACGAGAAAACAACACCACAAGCAACTCAAACAATACTAATATACTGTGCAGCAACAGGGACGAATTGCAGGTAATCAGAGGGCTCACAGAACCCAGAAGCGGCCAAAGGACTCAATACACGTCGTCCGCTGAGACGACCGAACGACTACCAATGGTCTTTCCCGATGAAATCGCAGGCAAGGGAAAAATTTGCAAGTGAATCGCTAACTGACAGCTTGTTTCCAAGAGGTCACTTCGACGGACGGCAACACAATGGGCGGGGGCGGCAACACACTTTCTGAGGAAAATCAACAGCCACCAGCGTCTCGCGGAAAGGAGTCTTTGGTCACTTCACTCATAACCGGCCAACCGTTGTCCCGACCGATTCATCTCGAGCCGCAGCTTCCTCCCAGCGCTGTGCAAACGAGACTAGCACACCGTGAAAATTCCGCCTACCGGCCGCGGAGCCGCGGCGGCGCCACCGGAGGACCAGAGGAGAAACAAGCAGAGGAATTAGCCCGGAATAGAAATCGATAAGAGCAGACGCAGCTCAGTGTGTGTAATCGTCGCCATTCGTGGGTTTCCGAACGATAAGGGAATTAGCAGCACGTGAGTGCTGGAAGTGACTCATCACGAGCTTCCGAGCACAGGAAGCGTACGTTAGCCGCCGTCTCACAATCAGAATAACGAAGTAGCGACCACGTCGTTAACCGTATTCTGAGGTGACTTCTATAAATTGCTCCAGGCAAATGTCGGAATGGCTCCTTTGAAAGGGCAAGGTCGACATCCTTCCCCACCCTTTCTAACCTGCTGTGACTGATGCCCTTGCTGCCTGGTCGCCTCCCCAAATCAAACAACCAACCTACCTGTTCTGAGCTAACCGGCCTACTGACAGCTTGTAACAAATACAAACAGGCCAAGTAGAGCCATTCTCCAATGGTTAATGTCATATATGAGATGAAGGATATGTTTCCTTGTAAGACGTGTTTCCTTGTAAGATACAATAGTGCAAAGATCCTCACGTACGAAACATTCAATATTTGAAACAAATGTTGCTAAAGGCTTGCGTTATGATGGATTTCTTAAAACAAATTTCTGAGTGAAGTCAGTTTTGTTTTTCAAAATTGAAACTACTTCATCATTTAATTATGGCGATAACAGCAGAATTTCTATCAATTCATTGATTTCCAGTTTTCAGAGTTAATGAAAATTATTTCTTCAGTGTCCTTGTTCGTAAAATTATTTCAGATTTGAGCAATTGTAACAGATTTACAAGGACGTTGTAGTTTCGGAGGCACTAATTATTCTAGAAATTATCTGGAATCCTCTTTATTACCTCAGTGGCGTTATTTCTGATAGTTCTGGCATTTCGTTTTCATACTATCTCTCGTAAAATTTGCAGTCATCAACTCCTAAACTGACCGACTTGTATAATTTTTAAATGTTATATATAAACACACTTTTCGGTTATCAGTATTCTGACTGGTTTGAAGCTGTCTGCCACGATTGTATCTCCTAATCCAGCATCCTCCTTTAATAATAGCATCTACATTCAAGGACCTTAGAGTGATACTGTAGGACTGTAATAGATTACTTTCCCTATAATTTTTGCCCTCAGTTGTTCCCTCCATTACAACGGCTTCAACACGTGTCCCATCATACAGTACTTTCCTCTAGACAATTTTCAGCACCTCTTCCCTCATCGATTCTGTGGAGAACTTCCACATTTTTATATCAGTTCAAATGGTTCGAATGGCTCTGAGCACTATGGGACTTAACATCTGTGGTCATCAGTCCCCTAGAACTTAGAACTACTTAAACCGAACTAACCTAATGACATCACACACATCCATGCCCGAGGCAGGATTCGAACCTGCGACCGTAGCAGTCGCGCGATTCCGGACTGAGCCCCTAGAACCGCTAGACCACCGCCGCCGGCTTATATCAGTCCACTTAATTTCCTGCATCAGTGTGTAACACTACATCCAAAAATCTTCAGTTGACCCATAGTCCATGATTTGCTTCCATATTGCCGTGTCTTCCAGATATTCATATTGAGAAATTTCTTCCTGAAATTAAAACCTATGTTTGATATTGGTACCGTTTTTACGCTTCCTTACTTCAGTAGGTAAAAACGGAAGTCTAAAAATGGCTCGGAGCACTATGGGACTTAACATCTATGGTCATCAATCCCCTAGAACTTAGAACTACTTAAATCTAACTAACCTAAGGACATCACACAACACCCAGTCATCACGAGGCAGAGAAAATCCCTGGCCCCGCCGCGAATCGAACCCGGGAACCCGGGCGCGGGAAGCTAGAACGCTACCGCAAGACCACGAGCTGCGGACAACGAAAATCTACAGGACCACTTCGTTGTCCGTCTGCCTGTTCGTCTGTCAACAACCATTTTCCTTAGGACCGGATGGAGGTATCAAATTTGTGCCAAATACTGTGGTCTATGGACCTTTGGCGGTATAAGAAAAACTTATGAGTCAATGCAAACAAAAGCTACGGCCGTTTGTTTCATACGAAGGTACTCCCAAAGTCACTCGTCAAAATCTGTATATAAACTGTCTGTATAAGTAATTAAGTTTGAACTTAACGCCCTGAGAGTGAGTACTGATCGCACTTATCTGGTTTTCTTTACGAAGAATCTTTCTGTGCATGTGCCAGTCTGTTTTTACATGTTCCTTGAATTGTTCATCATGCGTTGCTTTAAAAGCTAGCGCAATACCTCATTTCGAATAAGACCTGATCTTGAGTTTTTATCTTAAGTTTGTCTCTAATGTCATTTCTGCTACAACTCATTGCTTCCGTCCTACATTCATTTATCTCTATCCATAGACAGTCCATTCCATTTAACGGATCCTGTATATCTTCATCACTTTCAGGGAGGATAACAATGGCAAAAGCGAATTTTATCAGCGATACCTTTTCATCCTGAAATTTATTCCCACAGTTGAAAGTTTCTGCTATACTTTTCATTGCTTCTACGTTATAAAAGTCAAAAGAAGAGAGGAAAGGCAGATCATGTTCTATTTTCAGCAAGTACATCACTAGTAAAAATTGTCAACGAACTGTATGCATAATCTATGAAGCAGATCTTCAACAACCTTAGGGACCTCAAAAGGAAAGAAAGACGATCCAATCGTATTTAATAAGTGCTCGGTGACGGAGCTTTTCTTCCGGCTAACCTATAAGGGAAGAGTAGTGTTTCGTTTGCTCGACTTCTAGTGATACTTTTTACGCTGTTTGGGAGCAGTGACTGCTGTCCTCCGCAAAGTATGCCCGCAGGACAGTTAATAGTGCATCATCATGGTGGTCAGTCAGCAAAAATTCCAGAAAATTATCATTTACAGTTGCCCAGAAAAAAAGGAAATTAACCAGCTTCATGTCATTCATGTTGCATGATATTCATAACTGAATTTTTCACTATTGGTTTATGTTATTGTACCGAATTTCTAACCTTTGACTAACTTGTTGGATGGACATTGTAATTTTCAATTTGTTTCATTAAATATGAATATGAAAAAAAACATTAGTGATAAAAAGCTATCGCGAGGCAATATTCTTATTAAAAGTACTCTAAAGGTTAAGCGACTATGTTCTGGGCGACGCACTGGTGCACTTCCACACGTGATGGCATTTAGGGAGTGGATGGAATTTCACAAATTTTGTTCATCTGCAGGCTGATTCACGATGTGAATATAATAACAAAAAAAAGTTTTGCATCACCCCAGTTTTCAGAACTCCTGAAGATAAACGGTTGTATCACAGACACAGTCCCTTTGACTGTTGAGAGATGTCACTAAACCCGCCCAAGGATATAAACAACCATGCATGAGCAGCTCCTATTAGACGGGGGGGTCAGACAGCCGATCAGTTCCATTCATTCCACCAGGAAGGAGGTACACAGCTCATGCTGTTTGAAGTTCAACTATGACTAGACGGTCAATACCGCGGTTTAATCGCGTCTACATTGTTACTTTGCGCCAGAAAGAGCTCTCAACAAGGGAAGTGTCCAGGCGTCTCGAAGTGAACCAAAGCGATGTTGTTCGGACATGGAGGAGATACAGAGAGACAGGAACTGTCGATGACATGCCTCGCTCAGGTCACCCAAGAGCTACTTCTGCAGTAGATGACCGCTACCTACGGATTATGGTTCAGAGGAACCCTGACAGCACGCCACCATGAATGTTTTTCGTGCAGCCACAGGACGTCGTCTTACGACTCAAACTGCGCGCAATAGCCTGCATGATATGCAACTTCACTCCCGACGTCCATGGAGAGGTCCATCTCTGCAACCACGACACCATGCAGCGCGGTACAAATGGGCCAAACAGCATACCAAATGGACCGCCCAGGTCTGGCATCACGTTCTCTTAACCGATGAGTGTCGCATATGCCTTCAACCAGACAATCATTGGAGACATGTTTGGAGAAAACCCGGTCACGTTGAACACTGTCCAGCGAGTGCAGCAAGGTGGAGGTTCCCTGCTGTTTTGGGGTGGCGTTATGTGGGGGCGACGTACGCCGCTGGTGGTCATGGAAGGCGCCGTAACGGCTCTACGATAAGTGAATGCCATCCTCCGACCGATAGTGCAACCATATCGGCAGCATATTCTCGAGACATTCATCTTCATGGAAGACAATTCGCGCTCCCATCGGCACATCTTGTGAACGACTTCCCTTAGGATAACGAAATCACTCTAGTAGAGTGGCATGTTTTCCAGACATGAGCCCATACCTGGGATAGATTGAAAAGGACTGTTTATCGACGACGTGACCCACCAACCACTCTGAGGGATCTACGCCGAATCACCGTCGACGAGTGGGACAATCTGGACCAACAGTGCCTTGATGAACTTTGGATAGTATGCCACGACGAATACAGACACGCATCAGTTCAAGAGGACTGCTGCTGTGTATGGCAGCAAGAGAGGGGAAGAAAACCAATGTGCACTCCGTGTGCATACCGGGGGGAGTCATTCCAGATGTGGAAAGGGTCCTTCCGGATGCCATGAAGGGTACAGGGTGCACGCATCTGCAGGTGGTCGCTCATGTCGGCACCAATGATGTGTGTCGCTATGGATCGGAGGAAATCCTCTCTGGCTTCCGGCGGCTATCTGATTTGGTGAAGACTGCCAGTCTCGCTAGCGGGATGAAAGCAGAGCTCACCATCTGCAGCATCGTCGACAGGACCGACTGCGGACCTTTGGTACAGAGCCGAGTGGAGGGTCTGAATCAGAGGCTGAGACGGTTCTGCGACCGTGTGGGCTGCAGATTCCTCGACTTGCGCCATAGGGTGGTGGGGTTTCGGGTTCCGCTGGATAGGTCAGGAGTCCATTACACGCAACAAGCGGCTACACGGGTAGCAGGGGTTGTGTGGCGTGGGCTGGGCGGTTTTTTAGGTTAGATGGCCTTGGGGAAGTACAGAAAGGGCAACAGCCTCAACGGATGCAGGGCAAAGTCAGGACACGCGGGGACCAAGCATCAATCGGTATTGTAATTGTAAACTGTCGAAGCTGCGTTGGTAAAGTACCGGAACTTCAAGCGCTGATAGAAAGCACCGAAGCCGAAATCGTTATAGGTACAGAAAGCTGGTTGAAGCCAGAGATAAATTCTGCCCAAATTTTTACAAAGGTACAGACGGTGTTTAGAAAGGATAGATTGCATGCAACCGGTGGTGGAGTGTTCGTCGCTGTTAGTAGTAGTTTATCCTGTAGTGAAATAGAAGTGGATAGTTCCTGTGAATTATTATGGGTGGAGGTTACACTCACCAACCGAGCTAGGTTAATAATTGGCTCCTTTTACCGACCTTCCGACTCAGCAGCATTAGTGGCAGAACAACTGAGAGAAAATTAGGAATACATTTCACACAAATTTTCTCAGCACGTTATAGTCTTAGGTGGAGATTTCAATTTACCAGATATAGACTGGGACACTCAGATGTTTAGGACGGGTGGTAGGGACAGAGCATCGAGTGACATTATACTGAGTGCACTATCCGAAAATTACCTCGAGCAATTAAACAGAGAACCGACTCGTGGAGATAACATCTTGGACCTACTGATAACAAACAGACCCGAACTTTTCGACTCTGTATGTACAGAACAGGGAATCAGTGATCATAAGGCCGTTGCAGCATCCCTGAATATGGAAGTTAGTAGGAATATAAAAAAAGGGAGGAAGGTTTATCTGTTTAGCAAGAGTAATAGAAGCCAGATTTCAGACTACCTAACAGATCAAAACGAAAATTTCTGTTCCGACACTGAAAATGTTGAGTGTTTATGGAAGAAGTTCAAGGCAATCGTAAAATGCGTTTTAGACAGGTACGTGCCGAGTAAAACTGTGAGGGACGGGAACAACCCACCGTGGTACAACAACAAAGTTAGGAAACTACTGCGAAAGCAAAGAGAGCTTCACTCCAAGTTTAAACGCAGCCAAAACCTCTCAGACAAACAGAAGCTAAACGATGTCAAAGTTAGCGTAAGGAGCGCTATGCGTGAAGCGTTCAGTGAATTCGAAAGTAAAATTCTATGTACCGACTTGACAGAAAATCCTAGGAAGTTCTGGTCTTACGTTAAATCAGTAAGTGGCTCGAAACAGCATATCCAGACACTCCGGGATGATGATGGCATTGAAACAGAGGATGACACGTGTAAAGCTGAAATACTAAACACCTTTTTCCAAAGCTGTTTCACAGAGGAAGACCGCACTGCAGTTCCTTCTCTAAATCCTCTCACAAACGAAAAAATGGCTGACATCCAAATAAGTGTCCAAGGAATAGAAAAGCAACTGGAATCACTCAACAGAGGAAAGTCCACTGGACCTGACGGGATACCAATTCGATTCTACACAGAGTACGCGAAAGAACTTGCCCCTCTTCTAACAGCCGTGTACCGCAAGTCTCTAGAGGAACGGAAGGTTCCATATGATTGGAAAAGAGCACAGGTAGTCCCAGTCTTCAAGAAGGGTCGTCGAGCAGATGCGCAAAACTATAGACCCATATCTCTGGGGTCGATATGTTGTTGAATTTTAGAACATGTTTTTTGCTCGAGTATCATGTCGTTTTTGGAAACCCAGAATCTACTATGTGGGAATCAACATGGATTCCGGAAACAGCGATCGTGTGAGACCCAACTCGCTTTATTTGTTCATGAGACCCAGAAAATATTAGTTACAGGCTCCCAGGTAGATGCTATTTTCCCTGACTTCCGGAAGGCGTTCGATACAGTTCCGCACTGTCGCCTGATAAACAAAGTAAGAGCCTACGGAATATCAGACCAGCTGTGTGGCTGGATTGAAGAGTTTTTAGCAAACAGAACACAGCATGTTGTTATCAATGGAGAGACGTCTACAGACGTTAAAGTAACCTCTGGCGTGGCGCAGGGGAGTGTTATGGGACCATTGCTTTTTACAATATATATAAATGACCTAGTAGATAGTGTCGGAAGTCCCATGCGGCTTTTAGCGGATGATGCTGTAGTATACAGAGAAGTTGCAGCATTAGAAAATTGTAGCGAAATGCAGGAAGATCTGCAGCGGATAGGCACTTGGTGCAGGGAGTGGCAACTGACCCTTCACATAGACAAATGTAATGTATTGCGAATACATAGAAAGAAGGATCCTTTATTGTATGATTATATGATAGCGGAACAAACACTGGTAGCAGTTACTTCTGTAAAATATGTGGGAGTATGCGTGCGGAACGATTTGAAGTGGAATGATCATATAAAATTAATTGTTGGTAAGGCGGGTACCAGGTTGAGGTTCATTGGGAGAGTCCTTAGAAAATGTAGTCCATCAACAAAGGAGGTGGCTTACAAAACACTCGTTCGACCTATACTTAAGTATTGCTCATCAGTGTGGGATCCGTACCAGATCGTGTTGACGGAGGAGATAGAGAAGATCCAAAGAAGAGCGGCGCGTTTCGTCACAGGGTTATTTGGTAACCGTGATAGCGTTACGGAGATGTTTAACAAACTCAAGTGGCAGACTCTGCAAGAGAGGCGCTCTGCATCGCGGTGTAGCTTGCTCGCCAGGTTTCGAGAGGGTGCGGTTCTGGATGAGGTATCGAATATATTGCTTCCGCCTACTTATACCTCCCGAGAAGATCACGAATGTAAAATTAGAGAGATTAGAGCGCGCACGGAGGCTTTCAGACAGTCGTTCTTCCCGCGAACCATACGCGACTGGAACAGGAAAGGGAGGTAATGACAGTGGCACGTAAAGTGCCCTCCGCCACACACCGTTGGGTGGCTTGCGGAGTATAAATGCAGATGTAGATGTAGATGTAGATAGATGTATCAGAGGTACCGGTGTGTACAGCAGTCTGGATCACCACCTCTGAAGGTCCCGCTGTATCGTGGTACAACATGCAATGCATGGTTCTCAGGAGTAATAAAAAGGGCGGAAATGATGTTTATGGTGATCTCTATTCTAATTTTATGTACAGCTTCCGGAACTCTCGGAAATGAGGTGATGCAAAACTTTTTTTGATGTGTGTATTTTAATATGTCATTCTACAACCAAAACTAAAGCAAAAAGTTCATATAAACATAGGTCTGCGAAAGATTAGTTACGGAGTTAGGGGTAATAAAAAGATTTTGTCTGAAATTTGGCAACTTCGCTAATATGAAGCCATCGCGAAACTGTACAAGGTTAAAGTAAAGCACGATTTCCATTTATTGTGTTGCTTTTGGTGTGGTGAATCTATTAAAAAATGTCCCAGACGTTTATCTACGGTAGTTTTCCAGAACATCCAGAGAAACAAAGACGTAATTTTTACTTTATTAAGTACTTGGCCCAATTTGTTTTTTAAATTCCAGACAATTGCACAAAGTTTTCAACACAGGTTGTAGAGAATTTAATTTTGGAAAAATGATGGAATAACGTTAACTGAAACTGTATGAATGTTTCAGATAGTCGGCTTTTATTTATAGTATAGCACATATGAATTCAAGTTAAAGCGGACGAAAACAAAGCTCAGTGCTAAGAAAGTTGTACAGTGTACAAACAATTTCACAATACATTTACAGCAAATGTTCAAAAATGTCTCCAGCTAGTTCAGTGCGTTTAGCTGGACGTATATGGACAGATTTAGTTTCTCGTTTCAGTTTCACAGGGCTGTTCTTAATTTCGTCTATTGCATTCATAATGCGAGAAAATAATACCTCACGTGTATCGACTTTGTCCTTATAAACTTTGTGTTTCATCCGTCCCCACACACAGAAATACATTGGTGTTCAATCGGGTGATCTGTGTGGCCACAGACGTGTAGCATAACTACCAACCCATTTCTGGGAAAAATGTTCTTTAAATGTGTGATAACGGCGTTGGTGAAATGTGGAGGCGCACCGTCATGTTGAAAATACATTTGCAATTGACATCTCTTCTTGAAGGAATTTTAAGTACGTCTCGCCAGTTAGACGTCATGAGAAAACGAAGGGTCCAATAAAGTGTGTGTTGATTAAACCACACCACACCACATTTATGCTAAATCGCTGCTGAAAATTGCGTTGCAATGTTGCATGTGAGTTTTCTTCAGACCATACGTGCTCGTTATGTAAATTACTAATCTCGAGTAAACTGTGCCTCATCCGTAAATAAAATGTATTTATGTAACTGCCGATTAGTATTTAACCAGTTGCACAACTCCAAGCGAAGGGCAGGATCCACCAAATCCAAATGATGCCCTTTCTATTTGTGGTAGGGCTACAGATCATTGTACTTCAGTGTACGCCATCCCTTAGATTGTGAAATGCCTAATCGTTGAGAATTACGTCGTGTACTGGTACCCCAGCTACGTTGAGCAGCATCCATAATATCCTCATCATCGTCTTCACGTATCGAGCGTTCGTACTGATTACGAACGCTGGGTAGAGAACCTGTCTCCCATAACATTCGAAATACTCCGCTAATGGTTCGTGCATTCGGAATCCTCCGAGTTGGATAACGTACGTGATATTAGTTAACTACAGCCGTAGCATTACCACCACATGTGCCGTAAATAAACACCATATCGGTGAATTCCTCTGTGGTAAATTTGAAAGGCACCCCTATTTCATAAATAATTTCCAAACTACTAATATTTACTATGTGGTTTCCCTTAAATACACATTTATTATCTTCTTTCACTCAACCAGAAAATTAACTCTTTTCAAGGTTAGGAAACGACTGAAACAACTCACTAACGGTTGCCAACAATGACATAGACGTTTCTACATTCTTAATGGAAAGAAAACAAATTTACTTGTATAATAATCTTTCCTTCTCTACATGTTCTGGAAAACTGCTGCAGATACACATCTGGGACATGTTTTATTAGATTCACCAGACCAATAACAGCAAAATAAATGGAAATCCTGCTTTACTTTAACCTCATACAGTTTTGCGATGGCTTCATATTTGCAAGGTGTTAAATATCAGGCAAAATCTTTTATTAGCCCTAACTCCGTAACTAAACATTTGCGGACCTTTGTTTGTATGAACTTTTGTCTTTAGTTTTACATGTAGAATAACATATTAAAATATTTGCATATTTTCGTGAATCACCCTATATACGTCACGAAATATCCCAGGAGTAGGCAGAAACGTCTTGAGAAAAAGATGTATGTACGATCTCAGTTTTATATGTCTTTAAGTTAAGCTATCTAGAAATAACTGCCGCTCGGGATCAGCCGAGCGGTCTAGGACGCTGCAGTCATAGACTGTGCCGCTGGTCCCGGCGGAGGTTCGAGTCCTCCCTCGGGCATGGGTGTGTGTGTTTGTCCTTAGGATAATTTAGGTTATGTAGTGTGTAAGCTTAGACACTGATGACCTTAGCAGTTAAGTCCCATAAGATTTCACACACGTCTTTTTAGAAATAACTTAGACTTAGACATAGTGATTTTGACATTTCAGTGAAAGTATTCTTACAACTTTTCCAAGAACTACCAAAAAAGGCGGTACTTGGCACACGAAGCTTCAGTCAAAAAATAAAGGAGCAACTTTTAGTAATCACTGACCAAACTAAAACTCGATCATATTCGCAGAATAAAAACTTTCAAATACTTACAGAACGGTTTTTCACAAGCAATGATCAGACGAGATTGATAGACTGAATAAAACGAAATTATCCTATGTTAAAATTATCGCTACCGTAAGCACTTACGTCATACAGGGAGTTAGGGTTGTAAGTGCAGATAACTGGTACTTTAGTACGTAATGACTCCAGTGTGTTAATTGTTTTTTTTTTCTCTGATTCTAACGAGCTTCCCGCAAACGAGTCACATAATTTACTACCTGATATTTTCTTCACGGTCGTAGCTGAACCACTAACAACGGAAACTCCCCATCGCTTCCGTCTCAGATTTAGTTGTAAATTGGCCCAGTGGATAGCAAGTTACGAATGGCTCTGAGCACTATGGGACTGAACTTCTGAGGTCACCAGTCCCCTAGAACGTAGAACTACTTAAACCTAACTAACCTAAGGACATCACACACATCCATGCCCGAGGCAGGATTCGAACCTGCGACCGTAGCGGTCGCGCGGTTCCAGGCTGTAGCGCCTAGAACCGCTCGGCCACTCCGGCCGGCTAGCCCGTCACAAACTGAACACACATAAAGCATGAAAACAGGAAGAAAGTGTAGTGAACCACGAAACAAGAAGCAATAGAAACATTGAACAGACCAGGCTTAAATCGTGCAACATCGAGCGTGTTACCAGAGGCATCGCGTTGTGGTTCGGTTGTGTGATCGCGGTGTTGGTCTGCCAACTGGGAGATCCGTGTTCAAATCTCCCTCAGGCCCAGTCTTCTTTCTTTTCACAAATTTGTGAACTGTCCTTCCGGTTATTGACGTGTCTGGTCTCCTTCTGTAGCACTGGCAATTGTCATACTACACACTGGTTATAGAACGTGAGTCATGTGATAAGAATACCTTATAGTCGCAAGTAAATATGATGAATAGTGAGGGCAGGTGAGATGCCGTATAGACCTGAAAAAAAAACAAATATAGGAGTGTGAACGGTGTTGCAACACCTCGCAGTTGCAAACGGACAGTACACTACGACACACACTTCAGTTTGAATACAGCGAACAGACACGACAATGGCCGGACGGACAGTTTATAATTCTGTGAGAAAAAAAAGAGGCAGCAGGGCGGTTTGAGCTCGTATCTCCTCGTAGTCAGGCCAACACAGTAACAACATTACCACGACGCAGAGGCTAATCACGTTCGGTCGGCGTCGCAACTCTTCAGCTTCACTGTTCCTATTTCACTTCTTTTTTTCGTAGTTCAGTACACCTTCTCCCTGTTTTCATGCTTGATCTGTGTTCAGTTTTTGCAAGGCTGTCCACTGGCCCATCTTACCACTAAACATGAATGGGTGCTACGGGGTGCTTCCCTTGTAAGTGAACGACGCCTATCATTACAGACAACAATTTAAGTTCTATGAGCATATCACTTTCAGGAATTCGAAAGAAAGATTGAAATGACAGATACCCCAGAAGTACGACGAAGTGCAGAGCGAAATGCAGACTGTAAGACAACATCGAGAAGAGAGAATTAAACTTCTTCAAGGTGTGGAAACTTACTGTCGCTCGTTTAAGAGGTCAAATTTGAAACAGTAGTTTGTAGGAAATTTAAAGCTGCGTGAGTAATGGAACAAAATAGAGTGGACAGAAGCAATTCAAAACAGTTGTGTGTGTTGCAGGAAGTACCGGGCGAGTAAACCACTCAGTGTAAACGACGCCCATGTAGACTGGAAATGAAAATGCTGACACCGAGAAAACAAACTGATTGCGGCGAAACTGCGAAAAAGTACTTGAAGAACACTTTTAGCAGTTGTAGGTCACTGTAGCAACGAAGATACACAAGTGATTCGAAAAGTGACGTAGTTATGCAATGACAGTCACGTGTCATCGGTGTCAATAAGATGTAGAGAAGAGGACAACGTTTCATGTTCGTGTATTGTGACCTTCTGGAAGAACGAAAATGACTTCTATCGGAATCAACACGGGCTCCAGAA
The DNA here is from genome assembly GCF_021461395.2 of Schistocerca americana. Taxonomy (NCBI): domain Eukaryota; kingdom Metazoa; phylum Arthropoda; class Insecta; order Orthoptera; family Acrididae; genus Schistocerca; species Schistocerca americana. The sequence goes on along the minus strand of NC_060125.1, from coordinate 524,254,532 downwards.
ACAGAGATCTTCTGTAACACAGCTGACTCTGTTCGTGCGTGAAATTCAGAACGCCGTAGAAAAATGCGCCCTTTTAGATGGTGTGTTCTTTGACCTTCCGAACGCATCCGGTACAGTTCGCCACTATGGCTAAGTGTCCAGAACAGGAGCTTACCGTGTGTGGGAACAGGTTTTGGAACCAGGTTCTGGGTTCTCTAGGAGACAGAGCTCAACAAGTCGTTCTGAACGGAATGAGATCGAAAGACGTGGAAACAGTTTCTGAAATATTTAGAGCGTGTTTTAAGAGTCCAACATTGATTGCAGTGGATATGCAGTGTCTAGTCGTTAGCGTGGAAGCTCTCCGGCGCTGTTCACAGACGCCGTCGTTACGTGTAGGAAAGTTTCGAAGCGTGAGAACTGTAGCGGAGGAGTTCGCTGTCGGATACAGAGCTTAAGTTATCAAAGGAGTCAGAACAACGGTTCAAATGGTTCGAATGGCTCTAAGCACTATGGGACTTAACATCTGAGGTAATGATTCCTATAGACTCAGAACTACTTAAACCTAAGGAACCTAAGGACATCACACACATCCATGCCCGAGGCAGGATTTGAACCTGCAGTGGGGTTCCGGACTGAAGCGCCTAGAACCGCTCGGCCACAGCGGCCGGCCAGAACAACGGATTAATGCCTTCGTCATACATCCCACGAAACGACTACGACTGGAAAATCGGAGAAATTGGAGCCATTGCTAAAAGTACCGACTGGCAGACGCTCTTCCCAATCACCATGAAATGATGCCACGCTCGTTAAGGCACTCTGTGTTGGTATAGATGTAAATGTAAATGTGTAAACGTGGTGCACACAGGTACTAGACACCAGAAACAAACTGAACGACTTGCCGTCATGTCACTGTATCTTCGTGGATCTCATATATTTCACATAAAGATTGATTTCTGCCAAGTAATGCGTTGGCTCTACCTTGCCTGGCGGAAGCCTTTCTATCTGTAGCCATCTCGTCGGATCACGTGTCAGCTGCATTTCTTATCGAGTGGCTCCTTATTTGGCCTTACAAGGCTGAGACATTTCCAGAGATTCTCACCGCAGAACAATCTCAGGAGCTCTCAGGGAATCGAACCCAGAACTTTCCTGCTGGTAGCTCGAGACGTTTTGCGCTCAAAATCAGCAGATCAAATCTTCCACTAATTAAGCGAATTCATTTCTCCTTTGGAAATATATGCTTGATTGTCACACACTCTGCACAGGCTGAAAGGCTAAACAGAAACGTAGAAGCTCTGCTGTGACGCAGGAGAAAGGGAGAAATTCAATGCCAGGGAAGGAGAAGGGGTCTCACTCCGGGGGCGCGGAGTGCCGGCAGTTGCCCCGGCGTGCTGCTAGGGCCCGCCGCCCCTGCCACCTCTCGGCCTTTCCGGCTCTTTGCCGGCCCGGCGCGGCTTACGCCGGGTGCTCGGCTGGCGGCTGGCGACAAACGGAAACCCTCTCCCGCGGAAACCCTTTTCCACGGAAACCCTTTCCCACGGCGACGCAGCGCCTCGCTTCCGAGAAGCTTTAGCGCTTTCCTGTGCGAGGGAAGAAAATTAAAGGAGAAAAGAAACGGCTTGCTCTTTCACACCGGGTGAAGAAAATGTCAGAGCTCGGCGAAACATGCGACAACAAAGTCACCATCAGCGAGAACCAGGTGTCGTGCGCTAAAAACAAACTCATATTTTACTAGACCATTCCTATTACGCGCACAGAAATGTCAGGCACCCTGCTTTCTCCGTCATAGGAGATTTAGTGCTGTTAATTTGTTAGAAGAGAGACCCTTTTGACTATCTAAGCAGCAACAACAGTCTTCCACGAAAAATAAATATGCATGTGGTGTGGCGATTGCACACTCTAACCTTGTATACTAGTAACACAACCAGGTTTTAGTTGCAACACTTCTTTATTGATTACACACACAAATGAATTCACCAGCAGTAATAATCAATTAACAAAATTTGCATATCAAGGCCGTATCCACAATTAGTGTTTACAATATTAACCATCACATTTGTGATAACGGTCCCTTTACGTGCCGGTAACAACAACCAAAATAAAATGTTTACAACGTAGGCTATCGACTTTCTCACTCAGTATAACACTTACTGAAAAGGTAAAATTAATTTGATGCTATCTGACATGAAGGGTACTATTAATTGTTCTGTTTACACTTAGCATTCTACTACACTCAACGTCCGGAAGATTCTAGACTCTATGCAAGCTTAAGGAAAAACGTCAGTTTGACGAACATGTGATGAACGGGCCGGCCGGTGTGGCCGAGCGGTTCTAGGCGCTTCAGTCTGGAATTGCGCGACCGCTACGGTCGCAGGTTCGAATCCTGTCTCGGGCATGGATCTGTGTGATGTCCTTAAGTTAGTTAGGTTTAAGTAGTTCTAAGTTCTAGGGGACTGAGACCTCAGCTGTTAAGTCCCATAGTGCTCACAGCCATTTGAACCATTTTTTTGTGATGGGCGCGAGCAAACGTTAATCTATTACGATTTGACAAACACACGATCCAGAGGGTGAACTCATACTCAGCTTCGGGCAGAAGGAAATCTTCTGCCTAAAACAAGCCTCTCGTTGAATGGAATAGAGAAATCGCGCGTTAACAGGGACCGGATGGTGCTGAGTTCAAATCCTGAGATTTCCGTCACACTGCAAGCTCGCGGGGCGAGATTTGCTCGCGTCGACCACTATACACGTTTCTGAATACAGGAAAACATGAGTGGCAGACTCAATGTAGTATACACAAGTTATATATATATATATATATATATATATATATATAAGCAATACCTTTACATAAACATATTACAAGTTAACCAATGAAAAGAATTAAGGAGCTTAGTTTCCTTTGATCCAAAAAAGATATCTAGATACTATATGAAAAGATATGTCAGTCCACACCCAATGACTTAAGGTCCAACTTACAAGATAATCTGTCTTTGCTGAATGGCTGACACCACATAAATCAAACGTGCAGTACCTAATGTGACAATCAACCTTCAGATAGGTGTCTGAAATTGCAATGTTAAACTAATGTCACTTCAATAGGTTGCTAATGCAATAAGCATGGCCCCTATGGCCACTGACCAAAATACACACGGCCTCTATCCGACCCTAAAACACAATGTGACCTATATTTATCATCGCCACTTGCCTTCCATACACACAAGAAATTATTAAGAAACAACAACATCCACTAATTCGTAAAATCAGAAAATTCTGAATCTATAACTAAATAATGAAATGACGTTCAAGTAAACCAGCTACCTACAGCGACACACTAAGCACCAAATCCAAAGATACAAATGTGAGACGCTATTTCTAGCCACTTTAGTAACATTATTTATGGCCATTCCAGAACATAACTCGCCTCGCCACCACTGCAGTGAATGTTTTGCTGGCCACTAGCACGAGCAACTGCAACAGTCAACAGTTCTTAAGTACAGAATAATATTCACTATGTATAGAAGGAGGAACACACCACGAAAGCTTGGCGATTAATTTTTTCTTCTTCATTTGAAATTCACACGCCATCCATCCACATAGCTCTCGAGGTATTAGCAAATCTTGGTCGCCACTGGCCAGCCGTGTCAGTACAACTTTAATACTTTCCGGCAGCGGCCCATACTTCTTCGTTGCACAACTCAAGTGGTCCTCAAGGCATACGATCGTGCCACGTGACATGGTGTCGCCAACTCCCCACAACGACAACATCGAAAAAACGGCACGTCACAGACTGCCTCGGCTCATGCGTGGACCCACTCTCCCCGACTTGCGCACGCGCGCCACCATAAATAGCCTCCCTCAAAGATGCAAAGAGAACAAAGCACAGGGACAACGATCAAAGATGGAAGTAAGAATCGATATCGGCTGGCGCCAGAAACCCACCGGCTCAGTATGTAAATTGTAATGCAAGCGGAATTCATCAAAATCGAAAAATTGGAAAGCAGCGTTAGAGTGCTCCTGTGAACCTGCATAAGACGGGAAAACAGTGGTGAAACTGTTCAGTTTGCGTGGTTTCAGTAGCCTGTCTAGGCTAGTGTCCCTGATTAAACCTCATACTGTGCATCGCAACACTGACAGCATGCTCTCAGTTATCATCTCAGAGAGTGTACTTCAGAATACGAATGTGTGTGCTGGCACTGGTCGGCCCAGTTTATGAATCAGAATTAGACGCATATCACCAGAGCAGTTCAGAGAAGCAATAATCGGTAGTGTACTGTGTAGAGTAACGACTATATAAGAACTGTATATACAAGGCCTTGATATAGTAGTAAGGTATCAGGTAAATAAAACAATACCATGAAGGTGATGGCTTAAAAATACACAAAAAAATACTGTCCAAGGTGTCAATTGTTAATTAATTAGTTACTTCATCATATTCACGGCATTATGATGTGGAACATGTCGAATGAATCAACATAAAACACACATTAAAAATGGCAGAACGTTCGTATGGGTATATTAGTAGCAGTGCAACAAGAATGCCAGGCCACGTTGTTAGTGGAAGTTGCGTACATCAGGGCCAGGTATGCACACGCAGTCAAACATATTGTTCTCCTTTGATTGACAAGTACTGAACCTATTGTTTTCCTTTAATTCACAGGTACTTAACCAATTGTTCTCCTTTGATTGATGGGTGCTTAACCTATTGTTGTGCTAAAACATCCTTTCTTTTGAATGACAGGTACTAAACCTATTGTTCTGCTAAAAGGATCCTTCCTTTTGATTGACAGGTCTTTAACCTATTGTTCCCATGCCCCTCTCCCTTCCTCTCCTCCAAATCCTCTCCCACCCTTCAGGAAACCTCCACCCTCACAGCTAAAGGTACACTTCTAATTAACCTCTGCCCCTCTGGTAAAACCCCTTCCCTCTCACCCTCCCTCCCAAAAGTTGGTTGCTATGTGGTGGAGAGGAAGGACCTCATGACAGGAAATTCAAGGGCATATTCTTTATTTATAGAAATGCAGTTTGCAGGCGTTAGATTTCTCTTGCTCATCATTTTCCTGTTTGGAGAGATGTAGGTGTTGTAAGATGTAATTACGTTGATCACTTTTCTTTTTATGTTCCAATCACACAAGGAATACTGTCATGAAACACCTATCATACATAATTAAACTGGCAAATCCTTCGATCACGAAGCACGCACCACCCACCTCCCCCCTGTCCACTGGACGTCAAAGAATGCCACCACACATGCTTGCAGGAGTCAGGATACACCAGCGGCCCCCGCGAAGTGACGATGCAGCTGTCAGCTGCTGAACCATGTGCAGGAGTGACTTCGGGTCCCACAAGCATGAGGCAGTGGCATCCCTTTCATACTTGACACCTGAGAAATAGCTGTCAAAATATATGTTCACCTAGGCACCGTTGTTGGCATGATGACGCATAACTTTCGTATCTGCACGTCCAGCGGGATGTCTGCCTAACGGCTCACCCTTGCAAGGCACAACTATTCAATTTATACTGCCATCACATGTTTATGTAAATAAGAGGCTAGTCTAACTCTCAGAAAAGTAAAGTGCTGCAGAAATAATTAACAGTCTCTTTTTAGGAGCTTCGTTGATGTCTCAGCTTGTCTGCATGTAAATTCTGGTCCTAACAGGACCTGTTCACGAAAATAGGCCAGAATATCAGTGATTACGTTCTTCCTCACAATGCTAATGGGGCAGCCCACCCTTCACTGAATTTACTCATCAAACTGCTGCTGCTGCTAGCGTGGGAGCAACGTCCGCCATTGCTTTCTGCAGGAGAGATTTCCAGTGGAAAACCTATTTTGTACAGATCGCCATATTGCACTGACAATTAAACCCCACAAAATTCGTCAAATACATACATCGCATGTACTCACCGTTCTGCAGTGCAGCGCCGTCGGAGGAAATTTCCGGCATAAATGCGGCCCATGACCATGGCCCCAGAAGCATGTGTGAACCAGAGAGAGGCCAGCCTGTTGTGGATGAGCGCCCACCCGAGGTAGTTACAATGTAGTTACAAATGTCATGCAGCACAAATTGGGTTATAGGAGCGGGAGGCACATGACTGTCTCCGCTTCCAAGGATATATATAGCAAACACGTCTAAAATTATACCTCCTGTGCTTGAAGAGAACCACAGACGTAGCATGTGGTTAAAACTGTACACTGTGAAAGCGGGAACAGGGTTGAAAACAAGAACACAGCGGTTGTGAGGTATAAATTCATTTATTTCTCATCCAACTTAAAAGTAATTTTACATTATCTTAAGCAGACACAGCAACACTATTTCCACACATCTTCTTCTTCTTCTTGAGTCGTAGAATTCCAGATCTTGAATTGCAAAAAATGTAAAGATTCGATGCATCCATGAGATCTTCACCTTCCCCTTCATATAGATGATGGTATTCGTTTGGTCGAATAATTGAAGCGACGTCACCATATCTTTATAGGGTATGCCAGGATCATCCCAGTGCATTCCATGGAAGAAATGTGTTAACCACTTTGCACTCTTCCGTGTCTTAACACACTTCACATACTTGAAAGACCTAGGAGATGCAATGTTTGCTGAGAAAGTCTCTATTATTTGTGCTTCTTCTGTGTACGCTACGAACGCAACATCTTCAATTATGAACTTTCTATGCTCACCATCAAAGAAACGCTGAGCATCCAATATGATGATCAATCCTTGAGACGTCATCGTGAAATGCTCTGGGTACGATGCAGCACCTATTCATTTATACAGCTCGTTGCATAACATCTGTGAGTGGGCGATAGTTGATCACACGGTCATGTAGAAATAGAGCATACGCAGTAGCGTGTTCTGGGAAATTTGTTGATGAAAAATGTTCAAATTCAATTCGTACGTCTATAGGTCAAGACTTAATTATCAAGTTCTGTTTCGAGCAGCCTATTACGATGATTGGTGATAGCTCCTTGAACATCTGTGGACTGAGAAGACACACTCCTCCTTCTTTTTCAGCGGTTTATTAGTAAGAAGCACGAAACCGTGCATACGTGTAATATGTTAGACTGTATACATTTTCATTCCACTGCTGGTGTAAATTGTCGTATAAGTAGAATTCTGCATTCAGGTAGTCTTTAGCATTAGTTAACTTGCAGCTGTCGAACACGGTGGAATCATTTGCTATATTCCCTCTTCTATCAGTCTGAAACGCAAGTATGATGAATCTAGGTGTCTCTCGCTGCGAAGAGGTTTTAATAGCCTGTGTTTGTCTGGTCGCCGTCGGTAACACTGGGTAGTCAAAAACCTCCAATGAGCATAATGTCAGTGACAGAAATGTACCGGGATTCAGGACTTTTTTAAAGCTTCAAACGCTCCTCGTCTGATACACTGATATGAGGCATTTTCCACATTATCTTGCTGATTGTGATAATATTCTCCTCTTGAGCTCCTTGAATGTATGAGTTATTGTCCGCCGCACTCCGCACTAGAATGAGTTCCTGTTTAGCGTTCATAACAATCTGTCTCATGTCCTCAAGGTATTCAACAAGCATTTTTAGTGGTATGCATGCAGTAAATCACTTGTACTCTGCAACTGTTCTATCCTCCGGATCGTCTATGAACCATCCCACATTTACTAAACTATGCAAATCTGCGGGTGATGCAGAGACATATGTTTTAAGGGTTGTTGTTATGCTGACATTTTGTGTACGGACGATCGCAGACCCATTGAGTTTATAGCATATTTCTTGGAACAGGAATGCTAAAGCATTAGGTGTAAGCTTGGATCTCACTGTATCTCTTCCGTCGGTTTTCTTGAATGACCCCTCAAGATATATGAAACTCTTGCACGGAAGCGTCAGTGCGTTTCGGTGCTGTGTGACAATCCTAATTTAATCGTTCTTGTTAAATGTGGTTGAAGCGTAAGGTTTATGCGAGAAGTATTCCTGACGTATAATTATCTTATCATACTCTACTGGACACGTTATATCGAATGAGGACGTCATTGCGAGGTTTTAAGCTAACTGATCTAAGAACCTCGTAGTTTGCACGTGTTATCACTTTGCGGTTCAGAAGCGAAGTGACGTGCTGTGGATTGTGTACACTGGCTTTATACCATACGCCCATCTTGCCTAGGATGTAATCATACAATTAATTACTAACCACGAAAGTCAACAAGTTGATTATTCTGGTCCACAATACGCAGCTCCAATTAATCCAATGACTGGGTTGTCACTGGAAGGTATATTGCATTGGCAGGAGTCTCAACAATCTTATACCCCATTGCAACTGAGGGGAAGAATCCGTAAATAGTATGAATCAAACTGTTGTTGAGATAGTAGTTCGTTGCAATGTTACACTCGACTCGATTGTGCTGACGGGCAGTATGTCAACAGTCTGATCTGACCTGTAAAATTTACTTCGATCCTTCTTCAAAACATGCCCTTTCGTGAAACCCAGTAGGCGCCCTATTGAACCTCAATGGTTAAAGTCAGCCTGTTTGAAGACCTCGTTTAAATCGTCAATCTCGTATGCACCCGGTTCTATTTCCACAATATCTTTTTCACCATTAATATTCAGTTGAAGTTTGTTGTTAGTCTCGACGATATTTGGGATGCTGGTGTACGTCTCCAGTCAAATCAAGGCAATATTCCATTCATTCACCAATGCTCAAACCAATTAGCGGGAAGTAATTTCGCGCAATACAAATGATCGTTCTTTTAACATCCAAGTGCTCGACATCGCATCTGAACCTCAACTGATGAAAGAATGTTTAAAGCTCCTCCACATATAGTCTGCTTCTTCTTCTTTGTAAACATCAAGAGAAACATGATGCATAGATGTCCGCAGAGGTGTGTATTAAAGTCCTGATAGCGCCGAAAATTGTAGAACACACGACTTCTGTGAGGGAAGTATCGTTGTAATTTTCCTGGCGATTGCAGGTCACCAAATGAGTCGAAATGTAGACGGTATCCGCATTTTTCATAACATATGACACCCAGTGTGTGCCGGGGCCTTCAGCAACATCTAAATTCACAATACAACATGCACCAGTTTTCCACATAGTATTCGGTAATGTATCCCGCGTAAACACACCACAGAACTTGGATTGTTGAACTTTTTGTAACAAACTTAAGAAATTCAGTATTTGTGAGGGGTCGATCTGGTCGGACAGCTAATGGGCTTTCTTTTTTTAATTTATGAATACTGCGGTGGTTGTGGACTGTTCGCCCCCGTCACATAGCAAATCGTTAGCATCAATCCAGCTGCTTTGTGCTGCAGGAAAACCAAGCATTTCTGCAACTCCTCAGTGTAGAAGCACCCTGCAATTTTTTCGCCTTTACTATCCTTCACTAAATAAGTTCCAGGACTCGTTCTTTGCACCTTAGAAACTATAAATATATCTGTTGACCACATCGATACGTATGATTCCTCAAATGCTATCTTGTGTTTTGAGATACGTACCAAATTACCTACATTAAATTTCTGTCTGCGTGGATACAGCATTTTAATGCGATAGTACACGGTTTCGATTTATCACGAATGTCGATTGGTCTCGTTTTTATTGTGGTATGTTTTGGTTAGATTATACTGAGCAATTATTTCTGGGAGGATATCTGTCCATTTGTATGAGCCGCGAAGGTTAAAATGCATCCACAAAAAATTGGTCAAATGGCTCTGAGCACTATGGGACTTAACGTCTGAGGTCATCAGTCCCCTAGAACTTAGAACGAGGGCGTGCAGCTTTACTGTATGGTTAAATGATGATGGCGTCCTCTTGGGTAAAATATTCCGGAGGTAAAATAGTCCCCCATTCGGATCTCCGGGCGGGGACTACTCAAGAGGACGTCGTTATCAGGAGAATGAAAACTGGCGTTCTGCGGATCGGAGCGTGGAATGTCAGATCCCTTAATTGGGCAGGTAGATTAGTAGCCTTAAAAATGGAAATGGATAGGTTAAAGTTAGATATAGTGGGAATTAGTGAAGTTCGGTGGCAGGAGGAACAAGACTTTTGGTCAGGTGAATACGGGGTTATAAATACAAAATCAAATAGGGGTAATGCAGGAGTAGGTTTAATAATGAATAAAAAGATAGGACTGCGGGTAAGCTACTACAAACTGCATAGTGAACGCATTATTGTAGCCAAGATAGACACGAAGCCCACACCTACTACAGTAGTTTATATGCCAACTAGCTCTGCAGATGATGTAGAAATTGATGAAATGTATTATGAGGTAAAAGAAATTATTCAGGTAGTGAAGGGAGACGAAAATTTAATAGTCATGGGTGACTGGAATTCGAGAGTAGGAAAAGGGAGAGAAGGAAACATAGTAGGTGAATATGGATTGATGGGAAAGAAATGAAAGAGGAAGCCGTCTGTTAGAATTTTGCACAGAGCATAACTTAATCATGGCTAACACATGGTTCAAGAACCATAAAAGAAGGTTGTACACATGGAAGAATCCTGGAAATACTAGAAGGTATCAGATAGATTATATAATGCTAAGACAGAGATTTAGGAACCAGGTATTAAATTGTAAGACATTTCCAGGGGCAGATGTGGACTCTGACCACAATCTATTGGTTGTGAACTGTAGATTAAAACTGAAGAAACTGCAAAAAGGTGGGAATTTAAGGAGATGGGATCTGGATAAACTGAAAGAACCAGAGGTTGTACAGAGTTTCAGGGAGAGCATAAGGGAACAATTGACAGGAATGGGGGAAAGAAATACAGTAGAAGAGGAATGGTTAGCTTTGAGGAATGAAATAGCGAAGGCAGCAGAGGATCAAGTAGGTAAAAAGACGAGGGCTAGTAGATATCCTTGGGTAACAGAAGAGATATTGAATTTAATTGATGAAAGGAGAAAATACAGAAATGCAGTAAGTGAAGCAGGCAAAAAGGAATACAAACTTCTCAAACATGACATCGACAGGAAGTGCAAAATGGCTAAGCAGGGATGGCCAGAGGACAAATGTAAGGATGTAGAGGCTTATCTCACTAGGGGTAAGATAGATACTGCCTACAGGAAAATTAAAGAGACCTTTGGAGAAAAGAGGACCACTTGTATGAATATCCAGAGCTCAGATGGAAACCCAGTTCTAAGCAAGTAATGGAAATGGAAGAGGAGGTAGATGAAGATGAAATGGGAGATATGATACTGCGTGAAGAGTTTGACAGAGCACTGAAAGACCCAAGTCGAAACAAGGCCCCGGGAGTAGGCAACATTCCATTAGAACTACTGACGGCCTTGGGAGAGCCAGTTCTGACAAAAATCTACCATCTAGTGAGCAAGATTAATGAGACAGGTGAAATATCCTCAGACCTCAAGAAGAATACAATAATTCCAATCCCAAAGAAAGCAGGTGCTGACAGACGTGAAAATTACCGAACAATCAGTTTAATAAGTCACGGATGCAAAATACTAAGCTAGATTAAGCTAGATTAAGGAAAGGCAAACCTACGTTTCTAGCATTTGTAGACTTCGAGAAAGCTTTTGACAATGTTGACTGGAATACTCTCTTTCATATTCTAAAGGTGGCAGGGGTAAAATAGAGGGAACGAAAGGCTATTTACAATTTGTACAGAAACTAGATGGCAGCTATACGAGTCGAGGGACATGAAAGGGAAGCAGCGGTAGGGAAGGGACTGAGACAGGGTTGTAGCCTTTCCCAGATGTTATTCAATCTGTGTATTGAGCAAGCAGCAAAGGAAACAAAAGAAAAATTCGGTGTAGGTATTAAAATCCATGGAGAAGAAATAAAAACTGTGAGGTTCGCCGATGACATTGTAATTCTGTCAGAGAAAACAAAGGACTTGGAAGAGCAGTTGAACGGAATGGACAGTGACTTGAAAGGAGGATATAAGATGAACATCAACGAAAGCAAAACGAGGATAATGGAATGTAGTCGAATTAAGTCGGGTGATGCTGAGGGAATTAGATTAGGAAATGAGACACTTAAAGTAGTAAAGGAGTTTTACTATTTGGGGAGCAAAATAACTGATGATGGTCGAAGTAGGGAAGATATAAAATGTATACTGGCAATGGCAAGGAAAGCGATTCTGAAGAAGAGCAATTTGTTAACATCGAGTATAGATTTAAGTGTCAGGAAGTGGTTTCTGAAAGTATTTGTATGGAACGTAGCCATGTATGAAAGTGAAACATGGACGATAAATAGTTTGGACAAGAAGAGAATAGAAGCTTTCGAAATGTGGTGCTACAGAAGAATGCTGAAGATAAGGTGGGTAGATCACGTAACTAATGAGGAGGAGAGGAGTTTGTGGCACAACTTGACAAGAAGAAGGGATCGGTTGGTAGGACATGTTCTGAGGCATCAGGGGATTAGAAATTTAGCATTGGAGGGCAGCGTGGAGGGTAAAAATCGTAGAGGGAGACCAAGAGATGAATACGCTAAGCAGATTCAGAAGGATTTAGGTTGCAGTAAGTACTTGGAGATGAAGAAGCTTGCACAGGATAGAGTAGCATGGAGAGCTGCATCAAACCAGTCTCAGGACTGAAGACCACAACAACAACAAACCTAACTAACCTAAGGACATCACATACATCCATGCCCGAGGCAGGATTCGAACCTGCGACCGTAGCGGTCGCGCGGTTCCAGACTGAAGCGCCTAGAACTGCTTGGCCACATCGGCCGGCCAAATGCATCTACATTCGACCTTTTATTGTTCTGTTCAGACGCTCCAAGATACTTGCCTTCAGGTGAGTGAATGTTGAGTAGTGTGTATTCCATACCCCTGCATCACGGTCTTGAAATACCTATTGCAAAACTGTCTACCGTGATCGGTTTGGAGGTTGTCTGGGCATCGATTTGTTCCTGTCTGTAGCAAACGTTCAGACACATCCTCGACATTTCTACCCGTTTTTGTTGATACAGGTAATTCCCAGGCAAATATGGATTGTGTACCAATAGCCATTAAAATATTTTTGAATCCATTATTCTCATGTGAATATTCCTGCATATCTACAAGATCAGCTTGCTTTAAGTCATCCAAGTCATCCAAGGATATGTTTTGCGTGCTGGTTTGCGCAGTTCTCGTACTACTGTCTCCATACTTATTCGAGGATACCTCTCTCTTTAAGCTCAGAGATTATTCAAACGCCTCATTCGAATGAGCTGTATTACCTGCAGCAGCTGATGCCTTGAACAGCCTAGTCGATCTATTATCTCGTTGTGGTTATCATAATATATATATACAGCGGGATTCTATTGTCCACTGCTTTATGCTCAACGTCAATACCATCGCCGCTGCTGCTGCTGCTGCTGCTGTTGTTGTTGTTGTTGTTGTTTTAGCTATCAAGTATTGGTTTTATAATGGTTTTTTATTTCTCGTTGCTCAGGCTTTTTGCGATCTTATGTACGTAAGTTAAATGCAGTATTTCACGGCACATTTTCCTATCATTAACTGAATAATTTATAGATTTTTTGGTAGGTCTTAGGAAAATAAGATTCATTAAGCCAGGTGTCCTATCAAACCGCCTTTCACCAATCTGTATTGTGTCATCAGTTACATTTGTAGGCTGCATGCCTAACATGTATGGTCTCCCCATGCTAACGCCGAATGTTCTATCTATCTGACTAGGAGCGTGACGGATAATGAATTCGTTAGTGGCATCAACATCGTTAACGTGTGGTTTCGTTTTTGCTGAGAGCTGCCTGAGAGATTCAGTAACTGGTTTAAAGGTCTCTCTTAGTATTTGCTGTCGACCCATATGCCCTAACCTTAACAACTGTAATTTCTCTCAAACCGCTTTTCGCGCTTGAATCACTTTCTGCCTCGTTGACTTCTCAGTGCATACTAATCAGACATCTCCGCAAGCATGAGGCTTTATATATCCACTCTTCTTATTTCCCTTACTATGTGCTTGCTCGCTCTTCTCAATAACAGGGAACTCCACATCTATTTTCCCCTCAATAGCCTCGACCTTTTCAGTTAAGCTGGTTACCTTCTTACCGATTTCATTAACTAACCCATTTAACGCATAGATTTTTCTCAGAAGAGTCTGGCAATACGTCTCTAGTTCCCTTCGCATACCTCCAACTTCTGTGTGTGTACAATAGCCTGAATTTTCGCATCCATGTACAGTCGAAAGTTCTGTGTGTGTACACCCATTCTCTCAGGTTGAGAACAAGACATGCGTGCGAATTTGTCCATGTTTAATATATTTTGTGTGGGATCGACAATTTAAAAACCTCCCTCACACCGGCCTGATTTAGCTTCACTGATCAGGATAGTAAAAAACATGCGTATATTAAGGGAATTTTCATTGACAAAGCAGGCTTATCACATTCACACAGTTCAATACTGTTCTATCCAGATAAAATTGAGCTTAACTTAAATTCCATAAGGCAGTGAAGCAATTGCGAAGTCTCGGTGCGAAGAAAATTGTCAGTCGATCTCCTGGAAACGTTTATAATAATTATTAACTTTCGGTGATCACATGGGGAAGACCGGAGATCTGCTGGTAAGACCGTGTTAGCCTATTTATTTGAAGTAACTGGATATCTTGAGCATACAAAACGGCAAGTTCGTCCAGTGTAAATCAGACGTTCCCCACTGATCCCGTGCAACACAACGTAGTAAGCAGACACTGTCAATAATAATCAGTTAAATAATACGCTAACACACTTACTTTAGTTTAGTTCATGTATTAAATTCCTTCTCATACAGAATCTCATGAAGATGGCGACTAGCTCAACAATACATACATATACATCCTTCTTTCACGACTAATCGGCAAGAAGTCCCATATTCTTTTCATAAGAGAAAACATAGATAGCAGAGAAGCTATTCCATGGAGTAAATGGACGCTCCAAGGAATAATTGGGCTTGAAACTACTTTGCATTGATAATCGGTAAGATAAGAAGAGATATTTCGAGATATGTACTGAGTTATATAATTTATAAAATTTCTGAAAATGTCGCGGAGAGACCGCTGCAAGAGACATTACACATGGTGTAACGTATACTGATGTATTAACCTCTCGTAACGGGCTGTACATACAGAAACTCTTGAAAGTTTCGCCTGTACTTAGCATCACTCAATTTTCTTGTTTTATCAATTACTAGAATGATTCCAGCAAGTAGCAAATATCTTTACAAAATCATTGAACGACACATCAGTTCCTACATGTGCCTGGTAAATGTGTTTTAAATTTAGATTGTCTTATTTGGAGGCTATAATTAGGTTTGCATTATCCCTAACCAACTGTTTCGGTAGTCTGAAATATGTCTGGCTTAGATAAAATACATCAGCACCAATATGACGACTGAAACAGAAATCTTTTCGAATTTGATCTTGGTTTTCAACAGCAACATTATCAAATATGGAGACAGTGTTAGGCTTTGCTTTCTCAGGTGGGGGAATATCACCACTTTCACTGAATGTCATGTATGTAACACCATCTACACCTCGCAATATCTCTGTAATAGTTGATACTTGGGCTGAAACAATGTTTTTGAGAATACACAAACGTTTTCAAATAAGACTCCATCTACATGTGATAGCAGCGTCATGAGGACATTAGTCTTGCGGGGGCCGCCGGTGCATCCCAACTCCTGGAAACGTGAGCGGTGGCGTTCTGTGGCGGCCGGCGATGCGTGTTTCGCTATCAGAAGATTTGCCAGTGTAACTACTTCTGATAGGTGTTTCATGACGGTATTCCTGATGCCATCGGAATAGAAAAAGAAAAGCGATCGATGTAATTACTTCTTACAAGACCTACATCTCTCCAAACAGCAACGAATGATGATGATCAACAGAAACCCAACCCCCAAACACTGAATTTTTATAAATAAACAATATGACCAACAATTTCCTGTCATGATATCCTTCCTCTCCACCACAGAGCAGCCAATTTTTTGGAGGGAGGGTCAGAGGGGAGGGGTTTTACCAGAGGGGCAGAGGTTAGTTAATTGATCAATTTAATTAAGTAGTCAATCAAATTGATAAGAGTGAGAGGGGCTATTCCAATAGCTCAGACCTGAAAGTGTACCTTTAGCACCAAAGAGGGAGGTTTCCTGAGGGATTGGAGGGGGGTGGGGGGAATGTGGAGGGAGAGAGCTATAGGTTAAGGTCCTGTCACTCAAGAGGAAGGATCCGTTTAAAAGAACAATAGGTTAAGTACCTGCAAATCAAAAGGAAAGATCCTTTTAGCACAACAATAGGTTAAGTATCTGTCAATCAAAGGAGAATAAGAGTCTATGTACCTGTCAATCAAAAGAGAACAATAGGTAATGTACCTGTCAATCAATGGAGAACAATAGGTTTGCCCATGAGTGCATACCTGCACCTGATGTAGGCAAGCCGCACTAACAAAATGCGCTGGCGTCCTTGTTGCCCTACTTATATTTTTGCCATTTCAATGTTTCTTTCTATATATATGACTATATCTGTTTAACAATTTTTCTGCAGTATAGAATCAGTTGTTAAGGAGAAACGTTTTAAATCTACATCTGAAAAGTGTTCTGCTATGTATGGAAATGCAGGCTTTCTTGGCGAATCTCGATGGTAAAATGTTCTCGGGTTGGCAGATGTGTCAATGCGTCGTTCTCCAGCAACGTTTCAGGAAGTTTCTTATTTGTCATCTACAGGCAACGTGACAGACTCTCTCTCTCTCTCTCTCTCTCTCTCTCTCTCTCATCTTGTACTTTCCGCCGGCCGGGGTGGCCGTGGCCGATCGGTTCTAGGTGCTACAGTCTGGAACCGCGTGACCGCTTCGGTCGCCGGTTCGAATCCTGCCTCGGGCATGGATGTGTGTAATGTCCTTAGGTTAGTTAGGTTTAAGTAGTTCTAAGTTCTAGGGGACTGATGACCTTAGAAGTTATGTCCCATAGTGTCTGGCGGAGTGCGTAGCCTGTTGTCTTTTACTCCTCTTGTTTACCTGTGCATGTGATTTTTTTTCCTCTGATTTTAGCATGTCTGTGTATTGCGAAGAATGTTCAGTGTGTGTGTGTGTGTGTCTGGTACTTGCTTGAGGTTGGTGATGTGTCGATCATCTAAGGGTGCAGGAACGGAATCAAGGATTGCAGATCGGGATTTTTCCCTTTGACTTAGTCATTGAAGATCGTCATACGGCGTTTGTGCTTGTCGCAGGACATGTCATACTGATCTAGGGACTAGATGAGGTCGTTTCCAGATCAGGAAGAGCTTACATAGAAAGCCCTTGCCAGATCTTGAAAACGTTCTTTAAGGAAGGGGATTTCAGTATTGGCGTGCAGACCGTCTGTAGGAAATACAAAAGGTAGATGCAGAGCCCTCCCGAGGGCGCGGTTCTGCAGCCTCTGGAGTTTGTCCAGATGATGCTTGGCCGTGTATCCCCAGACAGGGCACGCAAGTTCCATTATTGGCCGTATAAGTGCGTGGTAGATGTTTAGGTAGCAGGGAAGGGAGCTGGTTCACTTCTCGGCTGGGTCGTTATAGCCGCTGGACCACGGGCTTCTTTGCATCCTCGGCGCCGGTCGGGCCAATCAGGAGCGAGTGGAATCGCCGCAGTGGCTCTCGGTGTTGTGGTGGTAGTGGTGGTGGGGGGGAGGGCGTCCTGGCGTCTCGTCTCGTTGCGGCCTGTTTATTCCATCAGTCGTCACCTACCTGCCTCTATTGGTGCGCTCTCGCCGTGTTCTTGATAATGTTGTGTCCCACGGGTTGCCGAGTTGGATGCAGCTATCCCGGTTGACTTTAATCTCCACTGCCTCTTTAATAATAGAGTCCGAAAAACCTTTCCACTACACAGCATCTTGGTTTGTTCATACTGAAACGTGTGTTCTACACTGGGGCTCCGCTCCGCTACAGTGTATGTTTCCTTTTGTTCGAGGCGTTCTGTGATGCAACGCTGCTTCTGCCCGATATATTGTTTCTTACATTCACACGAAGTACTGTAGACTCCGTGTTTTCTTAGACCCAAGTCACTGAGCCTAACATGTTCCTGGTTTCTGCCATACACTGCCCGCCTGGCCGCCCGCTGCTGTCGATTCGCTGTCCAATGCCGGGCGGTGCTCGACGCCTCTGCTGTCTGTTGCAGCTGCTGCCGAGAGGAGTCGAAGTCCGAGTCGTCATCGCCTCTTCGCCGCCGCCTCCACGCCGCCGCCTACCGAACTATCACGCTATCTGCGGCGTCACGACGCGCTGCCACAACGTTTACCTGACACTGTTAACGAGGTGTTGCTAACCACTGATTTTCTACCCTGTCGCCGATCTGCCAGCGAACTTACGTGGCACGTAACAGCCAGAAGCAGTAGGGAATCGTCGCCCAGTATGGCCTGTTTTATTTCCCGTTTTCTTTGAAGCCATGTCTCAAATCCGATCTCAATGCGCAGGTTGGAGGAGATTAACTATGCTGCCCCACCTCGCTTCATGAGGCAGTTCGTTTAACGTTGTTATGTGAAGGACCAGGATGCTTTGTTGCCACCATGACGCCTAATAGTGAGCTGTGCCGCATGTTTACTAGGAAGTCATTTAGTGAACGACGTAGGTGGGGCATTCGTATGGCCGATAAAGACTTGGCGCCTTATTGTCCTAACTGCCGGGAGTTTGGGCGCCTAGGAATACATTGCCCGCACAACTGTAATAGGCTAACTCGCGGAATGGTCTTCTCCGTGGCCAGGGAAATATGCATTTTGATCAGGGAAATGCGACGTAGGCAGGCACAGCCATCCAACCCCGACTCCAGTAAGGTCTGTCAGCCCTATAGCTTGCCGAGTTTTGTAGGAGGTGTCAAATGTGATTTTAAGGAAGATGAAGAGACAGAGTAGGTATACGAGGACATTGAACGGGTAATCCAGTACGTAAAAGGAGACGAAAATCTAATAGTCGTGGAGGACAGGAATGCGGCCGTAGGGGAAGGAGAAGAAGAAACGGTTATGGGGCAGTACCTGCTTGGTGTTAGGAATGAGAGAGGAGGAAGACTAATTGAGTCCTGTAATAAATTTCAGCTGGTAATAGCGAAAACCCTATTAAAGAATCACAAGAGAAGAACGTATACTTGGAAAAGACCTGAGATACGAGAAGGTTGCAGTTAGGTTACATCATGGTCTGGCAGAGATACTGAAATCAGATACTGGATTGTAAGGCGTACCCAGGAGCAAATGTAGACTCAGATCACAATTTGGCAATGATGACGAGTAACCTGAAGTTCAGAGACTAGCCAGGAAGAGTCAGTGCGCAAAGAACTGTGATACGTAAGTGCTAGGGAATGACGAGATACGCTTGAAGTTCTCGAAGGCTATAGATACTGTGATAGTGAGTAGCTCAGTAGGTAGTGCAGTTGAAGACGAATGGACATCTCTAAAAAGGGCAGGCACAGAAGTTGGGAAAAAGAACAGGTACAATGAAGGGAACTGCGAAGAAACCATTGGTAACAGTTGATCGGAAAATAAGGAAGTACACAAATATTCAGGGAAATTCAGGAATATGGAAGTACAAGTCACGTAAGACTCATATAAATAGTAATTGAAGGAAAGCTAAGGCGAAATAACTGCAGGAAAAATATGAAGAAATCAGGAAAGAGACCACTTTCCCACGAAAGGTAAAGGTCCCGAGCTCGAGTCTCAGTCCGGCACACAGTTTTAATCTGCCAGGAAGTTTCATATCAGCGCACACTCCGCTGCAGAGTGATAATTTCATTCTAGAATAGAAATGATTTTCGAAAGAACTGGCTTAGCATACAGAAAAATCAAAACAACCTTCGGTGAAACTAAAAGCGAGGGCGCTAAGATTAAGAGTATTATGGACATTCCATTGTGAAATGCAGACGAGAGAGCTAATAGAGGGAAAGAGCACATTTAAAGCCTCTATAAGGCGGGAAGACTCGTCTGATGACTTGATAGAGGGAACAGGTGTCGATATAGAAGAGATATAGGCTCCAGTGTTAGAATTTAAAAGAGCTTTAAGGGGCTTAACATCAAATAAGGAACAAGCGATAGAAATTTCAGCAGAATTTCTAAAATCATTGTGGGAAGTTTCAACAGAATGACTATTCATGTTGGTGTGTACAATATATGAGTCTGACGACACGCCTCCTAACTTTCGGAGAAATATCATCCACACAATTCCGAAGATAGCAAGAGCCGATAAGTGAGAGAATTATCTCACAATCAGCTTAATAGCCCATGCATCCAATTTGCTGAGAAGATTAAAACACAGAAGAGTGGAGAAGAAAACTGTGGATCACTTAGATGACGATCAGTTTAGCTTCAGGAAAAGGAAAGGCACCAGAGAGGCAGTTCTGCCGTTGCAGCTGATAACTGAAGCAAGACTAAATAATAGTCAAGACACGTTCGACAATGTCAAATTGTGCAAGATGCAAGAAATCCTGAGAAAAGTAGGGGTAAGCTATAGGTAAAGACGGGTAGTATACAATATGTACAAGAACCAAGAGCGAACAACAGCAGTGGAAGAACAAGAACGAAGAGCTCGATGCTCGATTAAATAAGGGTGTAAGACAGGGATGTAGTCTTCCGTCTCTACTGTTTAATGTATACATCGAATAAGCATTGAAGGAAATAAAAGAATGGTTCAAGAGTGGAATTAAAATTCAAGGTAAAAGGATATCAGGGATAAGATTCGCTGACGACATAGTTATCCTCGGTGAAAGTGAAGAAGAATTACAGGACCTGTTGAATGGAATGAACAGTCTAATGAATACAGAATAAGGACTGAGAGTCAGTCGAAGTAAGGCGAAAGTATGGAGAAGTAGCAGAAATGGGAGCAGCAAAAAACTTGACATCAGAATTGGTGATCACGAAGTAGATGAAGTTTCGGAATTCTGACGGCACTAGTGAGACATAAAACATGACAGCACTGGTAAAAGGACATTCATAGCCAAGATAAATCTACTAGTATCGAACACAGAAGAGAATCGAAGCATTTAAGATGTGGTACTACAGAAGAATGTTGAAAATTGGGTGGACTGATAAAGTAAGAAATGAGGAGGTTCTCCGCAGAGTCGGCGAGGAAGGGAATGTATGGGTAACACTGACAAGAAGAAGCAACTGGATGATAGGGCATCTGATAAGACATGAGCTGGTTGCAGCTGCGCGGGGTAGCCGCACGGTCTTGGGCGTCTTGTCACGGTCCGCGAGGCTCCCCCCGTTGGAGGTTCGAGTCCTCCCTCTGGAATGGGTGTGTGTGTCGTCCTTAGCGTAAATTAGTTTAAGTTAGATTAAGTAGTGTGTAGGCTTAGGGACCGATGACCTCAGCAGTTTGATCCCATCAGGCCTTACCACATTTTTTTTTTCCGCGGTAGCTGCTAGAGGAAGCTGTAGGGGAATTCATGGCGGGCCGCATCAAACCAGTCAAAAGACTGATGACTCAAAGAAAAAAGAAAAAAAAATGCAAGGAAATCAGCCTACAGTTTAGTGTTTCTTTCTCCTAAAGGCAACTGGTCGTTAAAACAGCCCTGTTGTGTTAGTGGTTTGGGTGCGTGTTCAGTGAGGTTGACAATTAATGGCACCACTTATGAGTTTCAGATGGAAGCTATAAGGAAGAGAAAGCCTGATTTTAACATCAGATTACGAAACGATTTCGTGAACCAGCATCAAGGCCTAACTGAATTTTGGTCATACACCGAGCACCTTGGTGTTAAAGGCAACCATCCCTGTTGCAGTAAACAGTGTCGCTGGAACAGTTCTCTGGTTCACAGAGTGAAAGAGCTTAAAGGGACTGCCTTTTGGTTGATCCTCTCACCGGAAATAAGGATTTCGACAGATGGATGTGAAATGAGGCCTGTGTAGAGCAGAAGTTGTGGGAGAAAACAAGATTCTATAAATATCTAGATAATTTTGGTGTATGAGACGTAATAATACCGAGAGGAACCATACTGGCCAAAGTGCAAGAAGTAAAAGAGGGCAAAGTATGCTGCCCCGTAACTGAAATTAACGAAAGGGAAAAATCATCACCAGTCCAAGAAGTATACGCCATCATGCCGCTCCTTACACAGCAGTTACACAATAAGATGTCCCATCTGACAGACACCGAGCAAAGTTTGTTACACTTAGTTTTAGCTAAGTATTCATGGTTATTTGAAGAAAGATAATACTAGACATGTAGGCTACTGAACTTGTATACCAAAAAATCTCTACCAGAAGTGCAAGACCAGTTGTCCACAAACCGTACCAATTTCGATATCAATTACAGTCTATTGTGAAAGAAACATTCCGGAAACAACTTGATTCGGCAATTATTAAACCATCAGTAATCCCTCAGTCAAGTCCGATTGTAGTTGCACCATAGAAATGAAGTAATGGCAAGAAGACCTGTCTCCTTTGTGTAGACAGGAGTGCAGCAAAGAAAGTTACAACTCGTGACATCAACCCCTTGCCACATATTGACGAAAAGTTGTATAGATTAGGGAATTGTAAGTTTTACACTATCAGGAACACAGGCTCGGACTATCATCTGAGCCGGCCGGAGTGGCCCAGTGGTTCTAGGCGCTTCAGTCTGGAACCGTGGACCGCTACGGTCGCAGGTTCCAATCCTGCCTCGGGCTTGGATGTGTGTGATGTCCTTAGGTTAGTTAGGTTTAAGTAGTTCTAAGTTCAGGGGACTGATGACCTCAGATGTTAAGTCCCATAGTGCTCAGAGCCATTTGAACCATTGGAACTATCATCTGATTCAGCTAGTTCCTAAGGATCGGATAAAAACTACTTTCATTGGACCTTCTAGCTTGTACAAGTTTTTGTGGATGCCTCTTGGCTTAAGAACTGCACGCACAGCTTTCCAGAGATTTGCTGATTTGCTGTTAAGACATCTGAAGCCCACCACCTGTTTGGTCTATTTGGATGGAATCACAGAATACTCTCGAACTATCGTAGAACACGCAGTACGACTGAGAAATGTGTTGGTTGGGTTACAGAATACTTCGTACTGGTCGCTATTCGACACAAGACGTCGGTCGACCTGAGAGGCCAGCCTAAAGTGGGAGGCTCACGTGCCAGGCTCTCGAGCACCCACCCTGCAGTCCTGATCTCTCCCCATGCGATTATAACGATTTCCGTCTCTCAAAAAGATCTTGAAGAGTCGACAGTTCCTTTCGGACGACAATATGCAACAGAGAGTTATGGACATCTTCACGCAGCGGAACACGGTGATTTACCAAACGGATGTTTTCAGCCTGAGACTTTGGTTAAATGGTTGTCACAATGCACACACGGTTATTTCTCCTGACTGGCACATGATTCTGAACTGCACGACCTCCGAACGAAAACTTTTTGACCGTACCTGTAATTAATGTAGCTACACTACTCGCCATTAAAATTGCTCCACCACGAAGATGTGCTACACAGGCGAAATTTAACCGACAGGAAGAAGATGCTGTGATATGCAAATGATTAGCTTTTCAGAGCATTCACACAAGGTTGGCGCCGGTGGCGACACCTACAACGTGCTGACATGAGGAACATTTCCAACCGATTTCTCATACACAAACAACAGTTGACCGGCGTTGCCCGGTGAAACGTTGTTGTGATGCCTCGTGTAACGAGGAGAAACGCGTACCATCAACTTTCCGACTTTGATAAAGGTCGGATTGTAGCCTACAGCGTTTGAGGATTATCGTATCGCTACATTGCTGCTCGCGTTGGTCGAGATCCAATGAATGTTAGGAGAATATGGAATCGGTGGGTTCAGGACGGTAATACGCAACGCCGTGCTGGATCCCAACGGGCTCGT
Organism: Schistocerca americana; assembly: GCF_021461395.2. NCBI lineage: Eukaryota > Metazoa > Arthropoda > Insecta > Orthoptera > Acrididae > Schistocerca > Schistocerca americana. Next base: position 524,230,885 of record NC_060125.1, on the reverse strand, counting down.
ATCACTAGCAGTCGAGATGACAGGCATCTTATCCGCATGCCTGTAACGGATCGTACAGCCACTTCTCGATCCCTGAGTCAACAGATGGGGACGTCTGCAAGATAACAACCACCTGCACGAACATTTCGACGACGTTTGCAGCAGCATGGACTATCAGCTCGGAGACCATGGCTGCGGTTACCCTTGACGCTGCATCACAGACAGGAGCGCCTGCGATGGTGTACTCAACGACGAACCTGGATGCACGAACGGCAAAACGTCATTTTTTCGGATGAATCCAGGTTCCGTTTACAGCATCATGATGGTCGCATCCGTGTTTGGCGACATCGCGGTGAACGCTCATTGGAAGCGTGTATTCGTCATTGCCATACTGGCGTATCACCCGGCGTGATGCTATGCGGTGCCATTGGTTACACGTCTCGGTCACATCTTCTTCGCATTGACGGCACTTTGAACACTGGACGTTACATTTCAGATGTGTTACGACCCGTGGCTCTACCCTTCATTCGATCCCTGCGAAACCCTAGATTTCAGCAGGATAATGCACGGCCGCATGTTGCAAGTCCTGTACGGGCCTTTCTGGATACAGAAAATGTTCGACTGCTGCCCTGGCCAGCACATTCTCCAGATCTCTCACCAACTGAAAACGTCTGGTCAATGGTGGCCGAGCAACTGGCTCGTCACAATACGCCAGTCACTACTCTTGATGAACTGTGGTATCGTGTTGAAGCTGCATGGGCAGCTGTACCTGTACACGCCATCCAAGCTCTGGTTGACTCAATGCCCAGGCGTATCAAGGCCGTTATTACCGCCAGAGGTGGTTGTTCTGGGTACTGATTTCTCAGGATCTATGCACCCAAATTGCGTGAAAATATAATCACATGTCAGATCTAGTATAATATATGTGTCGAATGAATACCCGTTTAATATCTGCATATCTTCTTGGTGTAGCAATTTTAATGGTCAGTAGTGTAAACTGGTGATCCCTTGATACCTCAGAACATGTCCTACCAACTCGTCCCTTCTGCTAGTCAATTTGTGCCACACATTCCTTTTCTCCCCAGTGCTATTCAGAACCTTTTCATTAGTTATATGATCTACCCATCTAATCTTCAGCATGCATCTGCAGCACCACATTTCGAAAGTTTCTATTATCTTCTTATCTAAACTGTTTATCGTCCATGATTCACTTCGATACATGGCTGCACTCCTAACAAATACTTTTAGAAAAGACTTCCTAACACTTCTATCAATACTCAGTGTTAATAAATTTTTCTTCTTCAGAAGCGCTTTCCTTGTAATCGTCATTCTACATTTTAGATCCTTCTACTTCGACCATCATCAGTTACTTTGCTGCCCAAATAGCAAAACTCATTTTACTACTTTAAGAGTCTCATTCCCTAATCTAATTCTCTCAGAATCACCTGATTTAATTCGACTACATTCCATTATCCTGGTTTTGATTTTGTTTATCTTCATCTTACATCCTCCTTTCAAGAACTGTTCATTCCCTTTAACTGCTCTTCCACGTCCTTCGCTGTCTCTGACAGAATTACAATATCATCAGCAAACCTCAAAATTTTTATTTCTTCTCCCTGGATTTTAATTCATACTCTAAATTTTTCTTTTGTTTCCTTTACTGCTTGCTCAATATACAGATTGAATAATATCCAGAACAGGCTACAATCTTGTCTCATTCCTTCCTCAAGCACTTCAATTTGGTGCCCCTCGACTCTTATAGCTGCTATTTGGTTTCTGTACAAATTGTAAATAGCCTTTCGCTCCTTGTATTTTACCCCTGTCACTTTCAGAATTCGAAAGAGAGTATTCCAGTCGACACCGTCAAAAACTTTCTCTAAGGCTACAAACGCTACAAACATAGGTCTGTCTTTCCTTAAACTCTCTTCTAAGATAAGTCGCAGCTTTATTACTGCTTCGCGTGTTCCTACTTTTCTACGGAATCCAAACTGGTCTTCCCCGAGGTCGGCTTCACCAGCTTTGCCAATCGTCTGTACAGAATTCGTGTTAGTATTTGCCAAGCGTGACTTATTAAACTGGTAGTTCGGTAATTCTCACGCCATTCAGCACATCGTTCCTTTGGAACTGGAATAATTATATTCTCTTTGAAATTTTAGGGTATTTCGTCTATCTCTACATCTCACCTACCAGGTGGAAGAGTTTTGTCATGGCTGGCTCTCCCAATGCTATCAGTAGTTCTAACGGAATGTTGTCTACTCCCAGAGCCTTATTCGACTTAGATCTTTCAGTGCTATGTCAAATTCTTCATGAAATCATCTCATCTCGTCTTCATCTTCTTCCATTTCCATAACATAGCCCTCAAGTACATCGCCCTTGTATAGACCCTATATATACTCCTTGCACCTTTCCGCCCTCCCTTCTTTGCTTGCGACTGGTTTTCCATCTGATCTCTCGATAGTCAAACACGTGGTACTCTTTTCCCCAAAGGTCTCTTTAATTTTCCTGTAGGCGACATCTATCTTACCCCTAGTCACATAAGCTTCTACATCCTACATTTGTCCTCTAGTCATTCCTGCTTAGCCATTGTGTACTTCTTGTCGATGTCATTTTTGAGATGTTTGTTTTCCTTTTCCCCTGCTTCATTTAATGCATTTTTTATATTTTCTTCTTTCATCAATTAAATTCAGTTTCTCTTCTGTTACCCAAGGATTGCTACTTGTCCTCGTCTTTTTACCTGTTGGTTGCTCTGCTGCCTTCAATATTTCATCTCTCGAAGCTGCCTGTTCTTCTTCTACTGTATTGCTTTTTCCTAATATTGTCAATCGTTCACTAACTCTCCCTCTGAAACTGTCTACGGCTTATGGTTCTTTCTGTTTATCCAGGTCCCATCTCCTTAAATTCCTACCTTTTTAGAGTTTCATGAGTTCTAATCTACAGTTTATAACCAATAAATTGTGGTCAGAGCCCACATCTGCCCCTGGAAATGTTTTGCAATTTAAAATCTGGTTCCTAAATCTCTGTCTTACCATAATATAATCGATCTGAAACCTTCCCGTGTATCCAGGTCTCTACCACGTATACAACCTTCTTTCATGATTCTTAAACCAAGTGTCGGCTATGATTAAGTTACGCTCTGTGCAGGATTCTACCAGGCTGCTTCCTCTTTCATTCTTTACCACCAGTCCATATTCACCTACTACTTTCCCTTCTCTTCCTTTTCCTACGCCACCATCATTTAACCATACTGTAAAGCTGCTTGCCCTCGGGACAAATTATGGTGATAGTTTCCCCTTGCTTTCAGCCGCTCGCAGTAACAGCACAGAAATGGTGTTCTAGTTGTTGTTACAAGGTCAGATCAGTCAAACATCCCGACTGTTGGCCCTGCTACAGTAAAACATAGATTTCAGATATGAAGCTAAGAAAATTTCAGTTTCAGAAGGGTTGCTGACTGAAGGGAGAATGGCAACGAGTGGGGAAAAGTTCTATGACTTACGATCTTCCGATGTATCTGTTCCAAGTAATCAGCATCGAACGCTCGATCCGCGACCCATCCTCAATTGAGAGCAGTGCGGCAGCCACAGGACTGATGTGCTAACGGGGCGGGAGCCGAGCAGTCGTACACGCGGCACGCTGTTCACGAACCGCTGTTTTCGCGGAGAAACAAGAAAATTAACACGCTTGCCGGGTCAGCCATAACTTCGTATTCACAATGGACTGACCGGTATACAGGTGCTCGTCAAAAACACTGAAACACTGCGAGAAATGAATGCATGGACATAAATGCAGATGCTATCCAAGCCTGCAGGTTTGGCTGAGAACGCTACTTGGGCAGCGTCCTCAATACCTTGAATGAGATGGTCGCGGTCCGAATAAAAATGGCTCTGAAGACTATGTGACTTAACTTCTGAGGTCATCAGTCTCCTAGGACTTAGAACTACTTAAACCTAACTAACCTAAGGACATCACGTACATCCATGCCAGAGGCAGGATTCGAACCTGCGACTGTAGTGGTCGCGCGGTTCCAGACCGTAGCGCGCGGTCCGAAGAGTCTCACGTGTAGCTGTGCGTGCATTATGTCGGACATAACTGCATCCAGACGACGGCAGTTTGTTATTACTCGTGTGGTGGTGGATGCTCCCGTAACCAAAGTAGCCGAAGTGTTTACTACTTCAAACGGCGCTGTGCCGAAGATATATACCGCATGCAGGGAAAGCTGAAAGACATTATCCGCTGAGACACAATGCGGACGAAGGTGCGTGTTGAGATACCATGACAGACGCTCGGCAGATACGGTTGTTGCGAAACGTAAGAAGACGAGAACTGCTAAAAATCAGTGCAGGAGTGAACGTTGTATTCGCGAAACCTGTCAGCCCCAACTCACGACAAAGAGAGCTCCGTAAGCAGAGAACTGCAGAGCTAGCTGGAATTCCTATGCCACTTATCAGTGACGTCACAGCCCGTAACAGGAGGACGTAGTACCGAAATCACAAAATCTGCTCCGTGGGACAACAGAAGAATGTCATTTGATGTGATGAATCTTCTCGTACATTGTTTCCAACTTCTGGATAAGATTAAATTTCAAGAGTGAAACATGGCGGGGGTTCGGTCATTGGCGAAAATTGGCAGTTGACCCCAAATAACGAAAAGTGTGAGGTCATACACATGAGTGCTAAAAGGAATTCGTTAAACTTCGGCGAGACGATAAATCATTCTAATCTAAAAGCCGTAAATTCAACTAAATACCTAGGTATTACAATTACGAACAACTTAAATTTGAAGGAACACATAGAAAACGTTGTGGGGAAAGCTAACCAAAGACTTCGTTTTATTGGCAGGACACTTAGAAAATGTAACAGACCTACTAAGGAGACTGCCTACACTACGCTTGTCCGTCCTCTTTTAGAATACTGCTGCGACCTGTGGGTTCCTTACCAGGTAGGACTGACGGAGTACATCGAAAAAGTTCAAAGAAAGGCAGCACGTTTTGTATTATCGCGAAATATGGGAAAGAGTGTCACAGAAATGATACAGGATTTGGGCTCGAAATCGTTATAAGAAAGGCGTTTTCCGTTGCGACGGAACCTTTTCACAAAATTCCAATCACCAACTTTCTCCTCCGAATACGAAATTATTTTGTTGACACCGCCCTACATACGGAGAAACGATCACCACGATAAAATAAGGGAAATCAGAGCTGTTACCAAAAGATATAGGTGTTCGTTCAATCCGTGCGCTATACGAGATTGGAATAATTGAGAGTGGTGAAGGTGGTTCAATGAACCGTCTGCCAGGCACTTAAATGTGATTTGCAGAGTATCCATGTAGATGTAGATTTGAGTAGCCATATCGCGGTATTCCCAAAGGTGCTCTGTAAGGTCGGATTGCTGCCAAGGATTGTGTGACCATTTTGGCTGATCAAGTCCATCCCACGGTACAATGTTTGCTCCTCAATAGTGATGCTATGTTCCAAGACGCCAGTGTCCATGTTCACACAGCTCGCATCGTCGAAGACTGCTCTTGTGAGTACGAGCATGAATTATCCCATCACCCTTGGCCACCACGATCACGAGATCTCAGTATATAGCCTTTGCGATTTACTTTGGAGAGACGCGTGCATCATCCACCTCGAGCATCACTATCTGAACTGAAATAAGAATCCCTTAAAAACCGTACAGGACCTGTACGTATCCGTTCACAGGCGACTGGTAATAGTTTTGAATGTCATCGGTTTGCCTACGCTGCGTTGCGCGTGTCTCTGGTGTTCCCATATTTTTGTGTACCCTCTGTATAGGTTTTTAAGTTATTATTGAATTCTTTGTTAAGACTGTAATATTATTTCAGTTATGCATAATATCTTTTTTTTCTCGTTAGTGTGTTGCTTCCTTTACAGAATGAATTATAATGAAAGTCTTCTAATTTTGTTTTCAATAATTTAGTGCTCTGCGTAGTTTCTTTTATTGTCGTGGAGCTGAAACAATTATTTGTTCCTTGTTTTGACTTTTAGTATTCTTTAGTTAGAGCTGCCTTACATGGCAGAATATTACGTAAGCCGGTGAGATGCGCATTCCAGAGTCCCAGTTGCGATACTTACACTGGTCGCTTAAATTTTCTGGGGTATTTTTAATTTAGGTCCTTATAGCCGCCGTTCTCCCGAGACAAATGGAAAGAACTAAGCTGTTATTGTACTTAGCACTCGGGATCTACGGATATAAATCAACATTTAAATAAATTCGAGCCTCACTGTTAAGAAAGGCAGCTGCCACAAGAGCTTAGTTGCTGTGTATAACTGAATACGAAGCTACAAAGGATATATGATTTGTCTTCAGGACAAAGCCTTCATCGTTTCAGAGACGGAATAAGAATGTAGAGAACTGTATCGTGTGACTCCTCACTGTTGCCCTCGGATGCCCTCGCATCTGCTTGCCAGGAGCTAGCGGCACTGACGGACGTGTGGCGTCAGTGCGCTGTGGAGTCGAGTCCCTGCTGACGCGGCTAGAGGCGGGCAGGCGCCGCTCTCCCCCTCAACCCTCCCTCCCCCCCCCCCCACCACCACCCTGCTGGTGACCTCACCATCACCCTGTCCACCCCCTCCACCCCGTAGCTCATCTCGCGTCCCCTGCTGGGATAAAGAGCCGCAAGTGGGCGGCGCCAAACAGCTGTGTCCTAATATCATGGGGTCAGCAGGACGCTGTGGGGGCTGACCTTGCTGCCAGTTAAGAGAACGGAGGGGGACAATGGATGTCACTGTTACGATGGAAGCATCATAGTACTTCAGAACATCCAGGGAACCCTAAAGCGTGTTGTCGTGATGTGGGTTTCTTTTCCAGCTCAGTTACTCTTCTGGCAGGTTTGATATCGCCCGCAATTACGTGTCAGAGTTTTACTTCATCAGCTGTGAACCGGACAATCGGAAGTCAAGGAAAACGAGAAGGAACAGACCCACAAATCAATTGGTTATTATTTCATGCAAGTAACAATTTACTGATACGTTAAAATTTAACTTAAAATCAAAGAAATAAATACTGCAGTTTAAATCTGAAGGCCACATTTTAAAAGAAATGTAGCATGCTTTTCATAATAATAGTAGAAGTGGCAGTTACTCAAAAGTTCAGGGAAATTTGCAATTTGATTCTTAAGGTCAGAGTTTGGGGAAATATAACTTGCTTTTAATAATAGTAATAATAAGGAAAGTACAACACCCTCATTGGCATTGTAGCGAGAAGGAAGTACTTCTCTGGGCGGTATCACTAACCTGGTGTCTTGCTGCTTCGGTAAGTCCCTCGTAGCACAGTGGTAGCGCTCAGTCGCCAGGTTCCACGTAGTTGGTGAGCCTGCTGAAGTGGAGTGTTTATGGATGCCAGTTGTTAATTCTCAACAACGATTGTACTATAATTGTTTTGATACAGAAATTTCTTTGTCACATACGTCACAGAATCAGCATCTGCAATATGGCGGCTCTGGACTACGCCATTATATTCGACCCTTTACACACATTAACAAAGTTTCTGACTGCATAATGATAGACACTGCCCACGACACGTGGCGTTCTTATAACTAATAGATTCACTTTATATCTCGTTTAACATCTGAAATATGCACTCGCGACCGTTCATTTAGAGCCGTCCCGGTTACTCGACCGTGGGTTTTGAGTGGCTCCTCGTGACTGACTCGCCCTGTCTTCCCGAAGGACAAGAGATACCAACCCACCTTTCTCCCACAGCCAATAAGGACACTTCTGTCGTTCCCTATCAATCGGCGTTCAGATCGTTGTTGCTAGGCGGATCTGACGTCACTTTTTCGGACATTGTGACGGGAGTTTGTCTCGGAACACTGTCTCAGATTGTAAGATCCTACAGCCAAATAGTCGGATCTTGTCGCTACTAAAGTTGCACAACATTGCCTCCTATGATTTCATAACTAATGCTCCTCGCTGATGCTTAATTGTTAAATGTACATGTAGCCTGGCTGCTGCTGAGCATCCCCGATCGCATAAATGTGAGTAATACTTATCTTAAACACGTGAAGGGAATGCATATATGCATTACAAAAGAGCCAGCTACGTCAAGGTTCAGGTGAAATTTACAATTTAAACTTTAAGGCCACAGTTTGGAGAAATATAACATGCTTTTAATGATAACAATACTAACAAGAAAAGGGCCAGGTGCGTAAAAGTTCATATGAAATTTGCAATTTAAATCTTAAGGCCGCAGTTAAGCGAAATATGACTACAAGGTTACTCTTTTCAGACTACTGTAGTCAAAGGAAGCCACACTTAATACTCATCTTGTGTAAGGTGACGGCGTTGCATAGATGCAAAAGGTGCCTTGAGACAGTAATTTTTAAAGAAACAGTCAGATGGCGTATCCGGCAGATCGGTCCAGGATGAAGCAGACGAACCAGGCAGCGAGCAACGTGCTGTGGCAGTCCATACAACCCGATGAGTTGCGGTGTCACTAACCAGCGATCGGACGGCCACAAAGTTGCCCCTTCCCATCGCCGGAGGACCGCACTGGCTCGGGGAAGCGGCGAAGGCAGACCCCAGCAACTGACCGACACGTCCCACACACCACACGTCCAACAGCCAATTTCCCGTGTCGGAAGGATGCGGCTTTCGCAGACCAACTTGGCTCAGACAGCCGAACTCAGCTTTCAAATAGGTACCCGAAGTCACAAACAACTCGGCTATCACCGTGCAACTCCCCTGTCTCAGACCAACTGTCCTCCCAGCCAGAGACACACCCACAGCTAGCACTTCCTCCCAGCCGACTTCGACCAAAGATGCTCACTGAACAAATAGTAAATCGATAGCAAACTCGAGCCAGGGAAGCCAGACAAGACCCAAGCGAATTAAAATATGGCGCCATGACTCTATGTCTATTTATTGTGTCAAACAATCATTTGTGACTCTGCCATGTTCACTGTTATACTTTGTTTTCAACTTTTTGCTGAAGATCGACGGCTTGTATCCTGTGACAGCCCGCCCTCAGCCCATACGGGGCAAGGCGAATGAAATGACAATAAAGAACAGAAAGGTAAAAAAGCAGTCTCCAGTGGCGGGCACTCACATGTATATGGCTGAGCTCTTGCCAGCCGAAATATTGTGGCAAGAAATCAACATGATCCGGCTCAATCTCGAAACATAATAGAATATTCAGTACTTTGGGAAAAGTTCAAGAATCGCTGTTGTCATTGTTATCATTATTATGTTATTATTTACGATTATCCAAGTAAGAGTACTGTTTTTGTATTGGATATTATTATAGTCATTGTTATTATTGATGTTTATGATTATCCGTTATTGTGTCGCATCACGCCCTAGTATTACACTGAATAATGTATGCTGACTATAAGTACAAGGTCAGATTCTGTAGAGATTAGGTCTTCTTAGTGATACAGTTTACTAGGAAAATACCTCTCATTGTAACTACATGAATAAGAAAGAGTGTTATTAAAAGTTCTGGTACTCACAGTTTTATTTATATTTAAGGTCAATTCTGCGATCCTTCGTGTCGAAAGCTCTTATTGTTTCACGGACTTAAGCCACTGTTTTTCAAGAGGCAACAAAGCAAGATGAGGAAGTATGGTCTGCGACTGTGTATTTCGAAGATCAGTTTTCATGATCTTCAACGCTGCAAATCATCTTTCTACCGAAGTACTGGTTGCAGGAATGGTTAAAATTAATTTCATTGGTTTTGATGCTTCAGGTACCGCGTCACTGAGACCATGTTTGTAGCTTTCGAGGAGCCCGCCACTTTTTCCAAATTTTTTCAGTAACCCAACTTCACACTTACGGAGAAACTATTACAAAATCATCAAAAAATATACCTGTTCACAAAAACTACAACGAATGAATAACAATATGTACTGAATCACCACGAAACGCTAAAACATGTACCTTGATTTAAATCTAAACACTATTACCACTGTACTGAGCGAAATAATAACGAGAATGCACTTAGAAGATCAAGAGAGTCGTAGGCGCTACAAGATTGTCAGATGCCTTCAACAGCAGCCTCGGTTTTCTCTTGTGGCAGCGAGAGAGCGGGTGGACCCTGCAGGGAGATGCGTGCGCCCCGGGAAGTCACAGCAGTGTAAAATGGTTGAAATGGCTCTGAGCACTATGGGACTCAACATCTGAGGTCATCAATCCCCTAGAACTTAGAACTACTTAAACATAACTAACCTAAGGACATCACACACATACATGCCCGAGGCGGGATTAGAACCTGCGACCGGAGCGGGCGTGCGGTTCCAAACTGAAGCGCCTAGAACCGCTCGGCCACAGCAGTGTAGGTAGCTGAATAGCCACTGTGGCCTGCCACACTGGCAGCAGTTAAGGTCTTGAAATGTCCCGGGTTAAATTGCGTTTTACTAGAATGATGTATAGCCGCAACTGAAATTGTAGGAAAAATGTATACCATAAGTATTTAAATGTAAAAAAAGAAAAAAAAAGAAATCTCTTATCTGCAACTGTAATCGGTAATTACAGAAGTTACTAGCACGGCTCTACCCTGAAAATCGCACACGTAAATAACGAGGACACATTAATGCAATCTCACAGACGATCATTTTCAAATGTGTGACCATAGTTACATGTAGCAAGGAATACAAATGTAAATAAGGATGTTGTAATATAACGGAGTTAGTAGAGGAAAAAATGACATTTGAAGATTTCTTAAGCGTTTGTGATTGTGTTCCTAATACATTTTGAAATGAATACCATTGTAATAGTTACTAATTAAACACACTGACTATTGTCCTCTTCTGTTCCTGAGTCATCACTGTATTTACCAGTGTTTCCAGTTTTACATCTTAACGTAGTAGGTGATTCGAAAACACAAAATATCGGCGCGATCCTAACGCCCCTGCGTCACTTAAGCTTTTGTAGAAACAGAAATATCATTCATGTCGGTTGCCTGCGTTATGTTCCTTCAAGGACGCACCAGTTCCCGCAATATTGAATATAGTGAAAGCAGAACTTGTCGAGCGTCAAGTTTTTTAATTGTACGGCGACTGGACATAAACATTAAAAGATACAGCTGTATTTTACATGCTATCTGCTTCCACAGTACAGTAGTGCATATTCGTAAATAAGTAAGGCGAGACGTGAATGTTTCAACGGATTCGACACAAAACCAATCTCGAATGTGAATTGAGGGTGAATGTCCGGAAATGTTTTTGCAATAACTCCTAATCCCATAGACATTTCTTAAGGTCTTGCCCGTTAATGCTGAAACTCTTTGTTGAAGCTTGTGCAGGGGACGTGTTACCTCGCCATTATTTTAATTTCAATATTTTTATTTTTGTGAATTTACAGCATTCTCCTACCCGATTAACAATTTTTCGAGCGTCTCGAGAAAGAATGGTGCCCCTAAAGCTTCTAGCTCTTGGCGGTAGCGTAAGAGGTGACCTCAACGAGTCGAAAATGGGTTTTTCGCCTCTCGTATAAAAGCCACACAACAACAGGCTTATTCTTTGTCACGCAACTGTAGAATTTTAGTGCTACATTGCTGAGGTCGGCGGCACTCGTGTTCTCGACGAAGATATAAATTGTATAGCTTCTAGAAGTTTTATTGAGAGTTTCGCCGTTCGCCGAGGGAAGTGCACGGAGCGCTCTAAACAGTACAGCAGTGATGAAAGGTAAGGGTGGGTGCGGTTAAGGACAGAAAGCATGCTGCCACCTTCTCCCACCACGCTAATGTGTTCCTGCAATATACCTGTTTGCAGATACTGACAGACAGCATTTCGTCGGCTTCCCCGCAGTTGCGATACAACACCTTCCGTTACACAATAGCTGAGCGTTTTCCATTACCACTGGAAAGTTTCGATTCGGTTAATACGGTCCATATTTTCGACTTGTTATAGATATTTATTGGCAGGAAATATGAATTAACACTCATTCCGTTTTATAAGCACCATAAATTTTAATTCTGCTCCGATCCGTTAAAACAACAGGAAACATTTCCATATAAATTGCACACCAAAGCTCGTTATCATTATACTCGGAAGACACGGTAATTGTAACGCCACGATCAGCTGATTTTGCTACTGTGTATTATTTTTAGTTCAGACGTTGTGGGGTTCCGCGTTCGCTTGTCACATGTTTCTCTGTTACCGTACAAACTTGAAATGCATTTCTCAAGCGTATACTTTGGGCGGTCCGCTATAAGTGACACGCGGAAGTAATAATGTTTCGAGCGCATTATAGAGACATCCGCTTTCAAGTGTCTTGCTTACTTTTAGTAAGAATAAGGGAATTAATGAAGCCTGTTGTAACACAATTATTCGATGATTGGTTAAGGCCAGCAGTGTACGCAGGTAGATCACAAAATAACATGACGGCTTCGGATTTCTGTCAGCAAGACGGTGTTGGCGAGGAGCGGGGAGGAGGGAGGGGCGGAGGGATGATGGCTGGGGAGGGGATAGTTGGAGGGGTCAGGAGGGGGGGGGGAGGAGAGAGAGTCTTCATTTACGTTGCTTATCCACCTGTCCACTGCAACACTCAAACAATTACATTTTCTAAGGGCTTTTTGTAATTCGTTTGTTATCTCCTCGTATGATTTTGGTATCAGAGAAAACTTAAGCGTAGTTTTACCTGGCAATTCATATCTGCTGTCTAAGGCACGAACAATTTTTTTGGAACCTTGATGGCCGGAGCGATTATTTGTGGATACAGAAAATCAAGGTTTTGTTTTACTTTTGAACTGGCGTCGAAAAACTAACTTTTGTTACAACAATTTTTTATAGAGCTTGTAGTTCTTTTTTGGTTGCATCGCTTGCACTTGATCTAGTTCACAGGTTGGCCCCTCACCTTTCAGTTCTATTACTAATCCACTGTTCTCTGTTATTCCACGATGCTTTCATTTTAAGTTGTCTCTTAGATTAGACGTATTCCCTGAATGTTTATGTTCTTTACTGCACATGTTACATTTGACAAAATGATCCACTTTCTTAAAAAAAATTCACACAGATGATTTTTACGAGAAAATTACAGAAAACTCTATTTATCCACTTAACACATAAACTAAGTAATCTTGGAGGCCTCGGATTTCGTCGAGCAACAGAGACCATCGATGACGAGGGAAAAGTACTGATCGTTTCATGTCGGCACCATTCGGAACACTTCGTGGTGACTGTGCTGTATCTCACTACTGCCAGCGATTCACAGTTGTGACACTATGAGCGCGAGTACTGCCGAACACAGTAGAGTGATGGCCCTATTGTTTTGTACTAAGTGTCAACTCAACTGAGAAAAAACATAATGAGAGACAAAGCCACTCCTAGCCTCTTAAACACGCTTTATCCAAACCTTGTTACTGCCGTATGCACTTTATACCATATCTGCTGCAGTTCATAGGACACTGAAGCTCAACAGTATCGACAAGCAATGTATTCACGATAAGACAGTAGTCGTGGTTACAGACAACGCAGCAGTTATGAAAAAAACTGCCGATGTCTTAAAAATTCGGCATTCACCCTGTTTTGACCACTGCATCAGCTTAACAGTACAGGATTATTTCAAAGTAGAATCATTTTCTGAAATTTTATTGAAAACAAAGTCTGTTGTGACTTTCTTCAATAACTCTACACTAGCCAGTAACAAACTACGCAATTCTCAAAAAAGAGCGCACAAAAAAGAATTGAAACTGAGACAAGTGGTGCCGACCCGATGGAACACCTCATACTACACGCCAAAAAGAATTAGGAAGTACGAAATCAGCTTGTGACTGCGATCAGATAAAGTTCAAAAGTATCGCCTTCCCTCACAGTCGTAAATTTCTTAGCTATACGAGAAGTAATGGGATTTTTTGATCCTTTTGAAGCAACAACAATCTCAGAGAAGTCATATGTCACTGCTTCCTTAATTGTACCTCTTATACGAGGTATTTTTGCAAAGGAGTCAGACTTGGAAGGCACATTAACAACTAATGAAGCACGAAGCGTTCTAGATTCCTTGATTAAATCAGTCAGTGAAAGACTGGAACCATGTAGCACATGGACTAGTAATACGCTTGCGACATTATTAGACTTTCGATTTAACACTTTCGCTGCCATGCCGCTTATGGGACTGTTGTCATCCCAGACAAAAAAAAAAAAAAAAAAAAAAAAAAGCCAAAAAAAGATTTTTTTGTTTCTAACCACTTATTGAATACGTGATAATGTTGTGAAGTGCACCTAGAATGTATGAAAGCTCGAAATGCTTCAAAAGAGGTCTTAAAACTGTGAGGTAGCCGACCTCCTTATGGCCCTGAAATGAAACCGGCTTCAAAAGTGTGAGTCGTGAGAACGCAGGCTATCTCAATTTCTTACAAGAGTATAAAGTACATGAAAATGCATCCAACTAGCTGTTATTGATTGGCACCAAAATTATTTTTCTTACAGCTTGTGTGTTTCTGACAAACGGGAAAATCAAACAAATTCGTGACATTCCTTACAGATTGTGGTTATTTTTGTTACAAGTTTCTGCACTTCATTTCTTCCTTTGTCTCTTGAAATCTTCAAGTAGCAACTTCTGCACCTCTTCTGGATTTCGCTATTTCGCTTCTCTCTCTGCATGCTCTCTACTAGGGTGTGGCTCTTGGAACTTTTAGAAAATCGATTAGGAGTCGGTGTATCGATGTTGTTCTCTAAGGGCTCATGATTAGTTCCTCCCTAAAATTCTTTACAGGAATATTTGTCTCGATAAATATTTTGTGCAGAAAGTGAGCATTTACTACTGCTGTGTTGAACATAATTTCAAAGGCCACTTTATGGTATCAATTTATTGTTTTCCTCACTGGTGAAAAATAACTTGACATCTGGTCTGACACATCGATTCCTTGCTGTGCCCCATTATAATAAAAAATGGCAGCAGGCTTAAATATTTCCTAGCCGGTTTTCTTGCTTTTTTCGCAGTGCTTCGTATTTCGATGCCATGCTTCGTATAGAGAGACATCACATCTCTTTTGTCTTGCCATTTTACTACTAATATTCCATTACACCCTCTTCCAATGAGTTTGCCTTTTCATATTTGTGACGTTGCGATGGTGGGGGGGGGGGGGGGGCAGCAAATGCTTTCTGTTTTTTCTCAAGTTACCTACAATGTTGGTATTTCTATCCAGCAAATGCCTAGCTAATAACACGCTTGTGTGATCATTGTCAGTAACAACGGTGCGTCCCTTAGCTACATATTTTTCCATTAAGTCTAAAACTACTTTTTCGTCAAGATTTTTACTGACATTGTACAGCCGTCCTGTGTAAACAATCATTCTCAAACGAAGTTTGAATACCATGATTCCACATCTATGGGTCTTCGTGGGGATGTACTCCTGAAATAAAAGTCGTCCGTGAAAGGGCATCATCGACTCGTCCACCGCTAGCATCTCTCTCGGTTCACATTGATAGCAGAATTTACTCTGGATCATATCAAGGAGGTTTCGGATCTTGAATATACGATCACTTTTACCTGCAGTTGCTAAGCGACTGGGTTGCCCCTATAAAGAACACTTGTACTCCAAGAGACGGTAATGTGTGGGTAGTGAACTAGCCCCATGTACATAATCACATCAAAGAACTTACGCATCTCATCAGCGTTTTTCTCCTTCCAAGCTGTAGCCCTTGCTTTACGGAGCAGTAGACAAGAATTGTACAGAATTTCTGTTTGTTTCAGTAACAATTAACGCTACAATATCGTCCTCGATGAAAGTTCTGAAGACTTTTATAGGTTTCAGATCCAATTCTCGGGGTAATGTGAGTCATTATATTGAAAAGTTTACATACTTTTGAAAGGTATGCTCCTAAGCGCGCTACAGGCCACTTCGGCCCAGCTTTCATTTTCACTTCCTTCTAGAAACTGAGGAGAAACAGGTTGTGTATTCAATGCCTCATTACTTTCTTCCAGTTCCTCGTCACTTTCATTCTCAGACACCACTTGTTGCTTGGGTGAGGAAGTTTTGCTGAGTGCGTAGTCATCATCATAGTCGTCACTCAAATCACAAACATCAGATAACTCACCATCATGAACGTTGAGAATTTTTAGCAGCTCTTCCTCTGTCAAGATACCAGACTTGTCTTTCCGTCTCTGTAGAGGGAACGGGGCTTGAATCTCCACCGGGCCTCCTGCGTGGACTACCATCAGACTGCGCCGTTTACTGTACAACAGGGAGCAAAGTAATAGTGTCAAAATATATTTCAGTTCCTGCAAATAAGGTTTTCTCCAAGGCAGACGTAGAAAGAGGCCTACCAACTTTCGTTTACGTAGTAAAACGTTCTTGGTTTTGCGATTTTTTTTCCGCCGGAGTAGAACCAAAAGAAAAATTTCAAAAAATATTTTCCCACGTAGTTGGTTGTGTTCATCTCTCATAAACGTAGAAGACCGCAGAGGAATGAAATATTTTATGTACCTGGGAGAACTGGTCCGCTGCATCACTGATACAAGACTATGTACATCTGACTTACGCAAAACTCAGAGAAGAGGAAATGGGAGTTTAGTGTCGGTAAGTGTCGTTACAGGGAAACGGAACCCCATACAGACTATTTTCGTTGTAGAGGCACGAGAACTTGATTATACCATAAAGCAGAGGCCAAAATCATTAAAAAATGTCAGTAGTGAATTAGCTTGAGACGATGGAACTTAATTGCTTGCACAGAATTATAAGTCCTATTTTTCCGAGAACTTACAGATTTTGGAAAGGCTCTTGAGTAAGTTTCAACAAAATCTGTGGTCATAGGGTTTGAAAATGAATGCATATATTCAGCCTGTGTTAATGTACTGAGAATACCACATGCATCACCTCCATGGCTGCTACTAATTTTCTTGAGAGTGGTGGAAACTTTCACACTGAAAGAGGAGTCATGCAGGAAATTCCGAACCAGTAAAACCACACTCAACATGCATATGGGATGTTTCATAATACTAAAGAGAGAAAAAGACGAAGGGAATAGCGTTAATCGGGAACACGTTGTCACCAACTCCTGGAAGAAAGACAGGGGAATCGTGTCCCGCAACAGTACATCGTCCTCACGAGCGTCTTGGTGAGGACACTGTACATTTTGATTTTGCTTTAATAACGAAGACAGGAACTTAAAAGAAGAAACTGTAAATAACGTACTTGCAGTAAGACTGCAATAATACGAGTAAGTAGTCAAAAGATCGAAAATGTCATATCATGGATGGAGTTAATGAATCAACTAACGAGATTTTTTTTTATTTAGGATGGTTGAAGACAACGACTGGGTACACACCGGAACAGAATAAACTTAAGAGTAAAACTGTGAGGTGTATCTCTGTTACACGATTTCCAAATTTCTGGTTGTGATGCCCCAGGAAAATAAGCTATGGTCATTTGGTACTACTAGCTGTAGGCTATGAAAGGAAGGATAGGATTTATATTGCAAGGACCTATCGAAATCTGAGGGTTTCTATGAATAGATGCTAGATGGGAATTACTGGGGTCAAATAAATGTAAGGGAGGACAGATTGTAGTATGTAACTACGTAGGCTTTCCCGGCCATGCCATTTCCGACGAGGACAGCTTAAGTCAAGAACTTGGGCATTTAATGGCTGTTTTTAAGGAAAATTGATACTCCGAGAAGCAGATTCGTCGGGCTATGGAGTTTGGACCATCTCTGAAGGTGCTTGAAGAGGAACATAGATCGGCGGCCTTTCTTCCTTATGCTAAATGCATATCGCTTAAGACTGGACGAATTTTAAGGAATTTTAACATTAAGAGTGTGTTCCGTCCACCTTCTAGGATTAGGACACTACTAGGCTCTGTGAAAGATGATTGGGGGCTTAGTATACAAAATTCCGTGTCAATGCTGGAAGGTTTGCATTGGCCGTTCGATTCGCACAGGTCATGACAGGTGTGTGGAACATCGCCGTCATACGAGGCTACAACAGCTGGAAAAATCGGCAGTAGCAGAACACTGATTGAATGAGGGACACGGTATGAAATTTGATGAAAAAAAAATGGCTCTGAGTACTATAGGACTAGGTCATCAGTCCCCTAGAACTTAGAACTACTTAAACCTAACTAAAAATCGGCAGTAGCAGAACACTGATTGAATGAGGGACACGGTATGAAATTTGATGAAAAAAATGGCTCTGAGCACTATGGGACTAGGTCATCAGTCCCCTAGAACTTATAACTACTTAAACCTAACTAACCAAAGGACATCACACACAACCATGCCCGAGGCAGGATTCGAACCTGCGACTGTAGCGGTCCCGCGGTTCCAGACTGAAGCGCCTAGAACCGCTAGGCCACACCGGCCGGCATGAAATTTGATGAAACTATGGTAGTTGCCAACATTTCCAGTTTTTGGATCAGTGTCTATAAAGAGGCGATTGAAATTAGGTTGGCGAATAATTTAATCAACAGAGACAATGAGTTTTCTCTTAGCAATACGTGGAATCCTGTATTATCTCGCATCAAAACTGAACGTTCTTCGGTACGGCCCTGAGTGTGATGTATCGTTGCCACCAGTGTTTTACTAAGGGTTGAGCCACCTCCCAGTCTTGGAGGGCAGCAACCATGATGGGCGGCGCATGCGCCGTGTACTGAACGGCGACCTATATAGGACGACGATTTGCAGCCTAGCGTCAGTTCTCAGCGGGACTCATCAGAAGAAGCAGCATTCTCCTGAAGATGGCGACCAGTTGGATCGCCGAAATATCGAGTCAAGTTAATTTTGTAGTGTGTAGCTTGTAGCATATCCCCTGCGGGTGGTGGCAGCGGCCTTAGTGTTTCCTGCCCTGACCGTGACCGGAGCAGGAGTCAGCTTCCTCTCCTTGTTGCAAGAGTAATTATACTGGGCATCCAGCTTAATCACTAATAGAAACCAAGAACTGGTGGGAGGTTTCAATGCTACGTAGATAAACGTCATAGACATATTCAAATAAACGTATTCAACAAAGCGCTCAGTTGCAGTCACAAGACGCCCACTTTATCAACTGATGATGTAGAATGGAAATTAATGACAAAGGCTGCTTAACTATTAAACTTTTGCATGTTATAAGAACAGCCATCACTGTTTGCTCAGCAGGATTAAATCACACGCAACAGATACAGAAATACACAGGAAAATGGAGGCGGGTGAGTGATATAGTAGAATGGGTGTTATACGACCGCAACAGAATATACAGAGTGTACCTGATATGAGTGCAAATATTTCTGTTTGTGACTCAGGGCGGTGTATGTGAGGAAAGAGCAAGCCATTAATGCTTGATTTTCCCAGGGCAGCAGGTCAGATGTTGTAGTGTGGACGCATGGCCGCGCAAGGGTTAACCTGTGCTGACAGGAGTAGTCCACATACTGGGGCAGTTACGACCGTACAGAAAACACCAGCTCGTAAAGTGTGTGACGTTCTTGTGGGAAGAATGTTCGATGTAGAGAGAAAACAATCATCACACTAATTTGTGTACATATTAAGGTAGGACATATAAACATATCTGTACTTATACCTTGTATAGTGTTAACTGGCTGACATCGTGGATGATTTCATGGCTCCGTTGCTGTCGCTCTCTTGAGCTATCGTCACTGTGTTTATCAGAAGAGTGGCCGAATCTAGTGAGCAACACGACGCTCAAATGGTTTGAGCGACGAGAAACGGCAGCCTTCGGTAAAGTTCTGAGACTCCTGCACTTGGCAACTGTGCAGCTCTCTGGCACACAGACTGAATCTGGCTGGTATTACGGCTGGCTGTTGCTCGTGGTGGAGTGGTTCCACTGAGAGACTGCTGAGATTCTGAAATGCTTATGTTCTGTCCTGTCTCCACCACAACTTCTTCTGATAGTTACTTCTTTCTGATTCTATTTGGTTATTTTTGAAAAGGACTGCAGGTTCGCACAATTTGAGGTAGTAAAAGTTGAGAAAGGAGAAAATTCTTTCTTTGTAATCTTTAGAAGAAGCTGCTGTAATTGAGTTCTTCATTGTGTTCGGTGCTTCAACAGCTAACGATAACACTCAGTCTGGGGCTCAGCTGTTTTCCACATTAACATGCTTTATGGTTACTTTCAAAAGATCGCACTAAAGTATCTTTCGTTCACATTCAGGGAATACACCCCCCCCCCCACCCAAAAAAAAGAAAAAGCACCACGAAGGAGTTTTTCAAATTGGTCAGAATTGGTCTCAAAAGCCTTTGCGAAATTTATTCCGTGTACTCAGCTGGACAGTAAATATGCCTCACAGATAGGCGCATGAACAATATACGCAGATGTCCGTGTTTGAGAGAGGATGTGCAGTTGGGCTCAAAGAAGCCAGCTGGACCAATTAGCGAATCGCTCGACATTTCGATAGGAGCAATCCCACTGTTCCACGATTGTGGCCGAACACAGTATCAAGATGGAAACGATCGACCAACAGAATAAACGCGAGGACCGAGCAATCGTCAGAGTCTCTCAGAACCCTGGATTCCTTATCATCGATGCGACGTGCAGCTGATGCTTCAGCGACCGCAAGAACCGTTAATAGGCGGCTCACAGGAAGCTGGCTGAGCTTGCGGCACACTACCATTGACTTCTACAGACCAACAAGCCAGTTTTGAGTGGTATCGAGCAAATTCAGCCTGGATTCTCTCTGACTAAAGTAGTTCTTCAGTGATGAGTCCGGCTTCAAATAGCAAATTGAGCCCCATATGACCAGTCCAGGCGAGTCTGGAGATGCTCCTTACAGCCATGGAATACGAACAAGAGTGAGGATCTGAGGCGTAGTTTCATAGTAGGATGCCATTGGCCGTCATCCGCGGCACCCTTATAGCACAGCAGTACGTCGCATTACGTTGCCCTTCATGGCAAGCCATCCTGCGCTTACATTTTAGCACATTAATGCCAACCCACACATTGGATGAGATTCTATTGGTTGTGCATGTGCTTGCCAAACCCTACATCGGCCAGAAAGGTCACCGTGTCTCTCCTCAAGTGAGAAGATCTGTAGCATTATGGCACGTCCCTCCAACCAATTCGGAATTTTGACCACCTATTGGACAGAACTGGCGTGAGACTCTCAGGAACACATCCCAAACCTGTTTTATCAATGACAGGTGGAATAACCGCTTGCATAAGAGCCAGAGGTGAACCAACGCATTACTGATTTGACCAGTCGTTGCCCAATTCGCGAGGATTTTTGTGCTGAATAATTCATCCAGTTTTTCTGAAACTATAATTGAACCGTAGCACGATCAACAGCTCTAGCCACGTCTCCTGCAACACGATTTTTGGCTTGAAGGGGGCGTGGCACTTTGCCACGAATGTCGCTGAGACCGCTATCCGGGAGAGGGAGTGAGTGGAGCGGTACGGACAGCGTAGGTCTGCGGGTCAACGGGCAGCCTGTTTGTCCTGCCGCCTGTGTGACCTCCAAGTTAGTCTGGCTGAGCATCTTCCGGCCGCGACGGACGGGCACCGGAAACGGGAGTGGACAAACTACCCCTTTCGCCGACGAGATTCAGAGGCGAGCGGTGGATCGTCGTCATCCACACATCTCCTAGCGGCTCCAAACTTTTCCACTGTTTGTGTCTGCACGGCGCCTTTAGATGCTCGATCAGCTACTTTAAATTCGTTGCTTCGGTGCCGGGACCACGCGGCATTCTCGCATTCGGGAGGACGACGGTTCAATCCCGCGTCCGGCCATCTTGATTTAGGTTTTCCGTGATTTCCCTAAATCGTTCCAGGCAAATGCCGGGATGGTTCCTTTGAAAGGGCACGGCCGACTTCCTTCCCCGTCCTTCCCTAATCCGATTAGACCGATGACCTCGCAGGTTGGTCTCTTCATCCAAACAACCCAACCCCCCCCCCCCCCCCCACACGCGGCATTCGTAAAGACTGATCTTGCTCCCCGTTGTGAGAGCTATAGCATTCAGTGGTTCGCTTCGTTCTGGTGTTTGTGTCTTGCTGTTTCTATATATGACTCGATTCAGCCCTCCGTCCCTGTTGTTCCCGTCTTTGGCCAGGATATCTGAGAAGCTTGTCGCCTGTATGAAATCATAATAGCTTCAATTCGGAAACTGTCATAGAGTAGTGATTTGATTGAGTGAGTTAAATTTTTGGGGTTTTGGACTGCTTGGTGTAATGTAAATATTTTATGCTCAATATGTCATTATTCGTAACGTTCAAAACAGCTTTCTTTATCCTGCTACATTGTGCACTAAATCGCCAAGTCGCTTCCTTCAGTTATTTGAAGTCCTCAAGGTTACGAATCTTACAAGAGCAAATCTTTTTGCATGTATTTTGGTGGGCTCTACTTCAAAGCCAAGTCTGAGTTTAAGGTAGGTGAGGTTTATCAGCCAACCATTCGCATCTTCCTTCCACCTATGTTTTCTGTCCCGTGCGGCGGTTAAGTGTTTACCGTTTCCGCCTCGTGGCGTGATTCGAAGCTCAATGTCGGATGGCCACTGAACTTCTTTACAGTCACGTGTAAGTGGGGTTGCCTTAGCCAGTTACCTTATTATCTCTTAGCGACTTATCACATCAGTGTTGTCTACGCAGCCCGCGTGTTATCTGAGGACTTAAATTTTTACTCGTTTTACTTAAAAGTTATTTCTCTGCTCATCACGCAATCATTGTACAAGAGTTGTTCGGAAAGTAAGGAACGATCGGTATCGAAATGGAAACTACAGTCAAAAATAAAACGGTTTTCTTTGCACATTTAGCTGTACCTTCCAGGTACTTCTCTACATAGTCACCGCTCCGACTTAGACATTTGTCAGAGCTTTATACAAAAATTTCCAACACCATCGTCATAGAAGGCAGCCGCCTGTGCTTTCTGATAATTCTCTATTCTGGTTTATAGCGCCTAGCCTGCGTCCAAGTGTTGTCTTCGTAGCCAGCGTTTCATGTGAACAGAGATGATACTCAGGACAAGCCAATTAGGGCTGCGTTGTGCGTGGTCGATCACTTCCCATCGAAAAGGCTGCAGGAGCGTCTTCACTGCCCCTGCAGAGTGCGGCTGAGAATTGCCATGAAGAAGGAAGTGTGTGGCAGTTGTGTTAGGTGGGCTGCATTCATTAAGGCGAAGCCTCTCAGCAGGCCCTCCTACTAGGAAGGAGACATTGTTGTTCTAGGCACCTTTACTCGCTCACAGTGCGCTCACAACTGAAAAGAGCATCTTGCTGCGATCGACGGGCATACTAGAGACACTGCCCAAAACGTCTGTGAAAAGCCTTGTCGGATTTTCACAGTGGTTTCCATTTCGTGACCGATCGTTCCTCACTTTCCGAATTGCCCTCGTATGTTTGTGCCTTGGTGCATATTCCCACTGGTTCCTTGGTAAAGGAGGAGTGTAGTGAGCGGCGTATCATGCCTGTCCTAACTAAATCCGGGGCCGTTCGTCCGGACCACATTGACCAGTGTGTGGTGCCTGCATGTCAAGCAGCTTTAATTGTTTTTCTTTAGTTTTTATCAATTCTTTGAAGGTAATTCTGAATTATTAGTTGTATTTTAGTTAAATACATTCTAAAGAAGATTATTGCCTGTCTGTGTTGAACACATGTTGTAAGTGTACAAAACACTGTTATTTGGGGCATTCCTGAGTTTTACACTTATTCGTTTATCCTTTTAACAAAGGGAAAGAACCACTGAAGAGATTATTTTATCGAGTATCAGTAATTGTTCTTAAATTGTTTTATCTGAATGGATGGTTTTGTCTTAATATGTCAAGTTCCTGTTGACATAACTGGTAAAGTAACTTTTCCTGGGGATTGTTAATGAAAATCTTGATACGAATGATGTTCAGACCTTATTTAACCCAGTCCTTCCACTCCCAGATAATTTTATGCCGGTAGTGCGTACCAGTAATCATTTGTTTGTCTGTACATGTACATCATATCTACCGATTTCCGTCCTATTCGGGTAATTCGTTCGTGGTGCGTCGTGTTATTGTCGTAGAGTGCAGTTCACGCTGTCCTTGCAAACAGTAACTACTGTTTTGCAGGAGTACATACGCGAAATGCTTCCGCACCAAGATACCATTTCTCGTTTCTCACTTTTTGCACTTCTCATATTTTGAACACTTTTTGAATGTATATATGTAACCATCGATCTAAGCTTCTGTGACAGACACATGTGAAAACAACGTTCTGGTATACACAATAGGAAATATTTGTAGCTGATTGATTGGTAATTACTTTCACAACGCATCAAATGAGTTTATTTACCACTAGAGATAAGCAATTATGCTAGTATTAAAAGTCCCAATCGTATAGTACAATAACACTTGACCGAATCGTGGCCAAAAGGAGAATGCATGCAACATTAGTGATACCCATTACATTCTGCATGATTCATTTAATTCACTGTAGAATTAAAATCAACGCAAGAGACGTGCGATGGCTCCAGGGCTTCTGTTGCAGTGAACAGCTGTTGACCTGGTGAGAAATGGACCTGGGGACATGGACATCTCGTGCCGTGTGGTGAACAGCCTCCAGCGCTTCCCGAACCTCCGTGAGGTACGTCTAACAACAGAAAATACAAACATGTACTATTTAGTTTCTTCGTTAAACAAAATATTACTATGTTGCATCATTGAATTAATTATGTACTGCTACATGTATTCTGTAGGCAGCAGAGTTGTCTCTGCCGCTGCACAATTACAGTTCCACCACAAGCTATAGAGGCAGCAAGTGTTTCTCTGTCCAATGCTACCCAATAAGTGAGGGAGTGAACCACTACTCACCTTGAGTACTGCTAAACCTGTACTACAATGGTGAGCCGTCTACAGGACGAAGTGGTACTGCTCTTTATGGACAACTAGCAGGGTCTTCTGCAGCTGTCCCGGAAGGTACACATTGGACCGTTAAGTTCTTGTGTCCTCACAACCGGCTTCGCTTCCTCCTTGTGAAAGAAGTCAGGTTGATGCAAGTATTTGATTTTGACAGAAATCGGGATAACTGGTTATGTTCCTGTCTAATTAGGTATGGACCTACAAAAATATGGGCAAACAGCTGTATACCGCAATGTACCATAATAACCTATGATTTCTTGGCTGCCCTCACATCACAAGTAAAACTGATATGGAAATTTGTACACTAGTTACTTACCGAAGCTTGGAATAGATTTTTAATATGAAGTGCTTAATTTTCTTCACTGCTAAAAATTATAAATTGTTACCGTTTCATAGCCCTCGCTGGAGGACATTGCATCACAGGGGGAAGAAGTGTCTTCCACACTACTGGAAGTGATATTGAAGGAGGGAGTTACGTCTGTCGAGGCGAATGGGCGGCAGATGGAGCCAGAAACTTCTTTGCAGCATGCTTTGCGGTAAGGAAAGGACGAGACGGTGACGTAGAACGAGATGGGTGTGTGGTGGGAAAGAAATGTAACAGAAATGTGGGATCTAACAGGAAAGACCATGTATTTCTGAAGATATACTCGTCTGTATCTCTTTTCAGATCTGTCACATGTTGTGTACATTACTGATAAGTTGTAAGAAAGGTGCTTACAGTGGCAGAGGCCCATGTAGATGTCAGTAGTGGGTCAAGGTCGGCATCAGGGCACTATTTTAGTGTGGGGCAAGCATACATTAAGGGGGAAATCTGTTGTTCTGCACCACGTCAACCTTTAACCTATTGTTTTCTTTTGAAAGAGAGGTCCTTAACCTATTGTCATATGACACTTCTGATATCAGATTTATTAAACTGTGACAGTTGGTTGATTTACCACCCCCTCCAACTCCCATTAAACTGTTGTTCAGCGTAGCGGTTTGCAAACCCCTGGGGTAATATGTCCTCCCGAGGAAGTCTCCCCAGCCCTCCCCCTCCACCTCCCATAACCATCTGGGAAATCCATTTGCTGATACAAGCACACTTTCAGGTCTGAGTTACTCGGATAACCCCCTCCCACTAAATCAATTTGATTGACTAATTAATTATATCCATAAACTAATTAACGCCTCCCTATCTGCGAAACCCCAGCCCTGCGTCTCCCGGGAGAAAGATTCCGTTGACGCCTATTTCGAGGGGATTGGACTGCAGTGTATGAAATATTGTTTAAACAATTTTCGATAGACAAGGCAAAGTGTGGAATATCGTTTATTTAAACAATTTATTGTGTACAAGGCAGTGTAATGTATATGGTTAATTTATTTATTTAAAGAATTTGGTAGAAAATCGATTTCACTGTATGGAATAGTGTTTAAACAATTTCTGGTAGACAAGGAAATGTATGGAATATTGTTTATTTAAACAGTTTGTGAGACACAAGGCAGTGTTTGCAACATAGTTCATTTATTTATTTAAGGAATTTGTCGGAACATTAATTGTAGTGTGTGGAATACACTTTATTTAAGCAATTTGGGAGTGACAAGGCAGTATGAAATATTTCAACAACTGCTGCGCTTTTTTATTCCTATCACGCCAGGAATGTCGTCAACATAACTCCCTGCACGTAATTATACTGTTAAAAACCTTTTGATTGTGAAGCACAAGCCATCCGCCATCCGCCAGGCTGCACCATGTGTCATCCACCTCGCGTATTCCTGCATGCACAGGCCTGTGACCATTGTCGGATGCAGCACGGCTAGCCAATTCGTGCAATATCCAGACCGGAAATTCCAATAATCCCCCAAACAAAAGTTTCAGGTGGTGGCAATCCTCTGATGTTTGGTACCTGAGAAGTTCTGTCGAAATACTTCATCTCTCTTTCTCAAATGGCCGCATCCTGTCACATGCCACTGCTGGTCCTGCACGTGCCATCAATCATGGTCGGATTGAACCGCAAACAACGCAATATTTACCTGGTAAACACACAGCTGTGGATGTCTTGGAAATATTTCCTCACTCTATCAGATTCATTGACTAAGTAATCGACACCACTTACGTGGAACAGTTTTTCTTGCTTCCTATTGGTAGATACTAGGACTGGAATATTTGTCGTGATTCAATCCTGCAACAACCCAGTTTTCAAACCCTTTCGGATATTTTTTTTTCCTTGCCTCCTAGTTACAGATACAGGTACAGTTAGGCCATTTAGTAGCAGATCCATTACGTTGGAAATAGTTGAAAATTTCAAATTTCAGCTCAGTTCCATGCAATATCCTTAAACAACTGGCAGACGGGTTGGACTGGCGCGTGTGCTCGCAATACCACTATCACACTATCAGAAACCATACAGTAATCAATCGGGATTTTGATAGTGTGATTTGGTTTTTAAAACAATATATAATCCCTAAGTTGGTTCTCTCAGATACAACAGGACGAGCCGGCCGCGGTGGTCTAGCGGTTCTGGCGCTGCAGTCCGGAACCGCGGGACTGCTACGGTCGCAGGTTCGAATCCTGCCTCGGGCATGGGTGTGTGTGATGTCCTTAGGTTAGTTAGGTTTAAGTAGTTCTAAGTTCTAGGGGACTGATGACCTAAGATGTTGAGTCCCATAGTGGTCAGAGCCATTTGAACCATTTTGAACAACAGGACGAAGAATGAGCGGGAGCAGAAAGAGGAGGAGGAGGAGGAGGATCGGTCTATTAAGTAATGGGATAGTAACAAAGCCTATTCCACCGCCACTTTTCTGCTGTAAGACAGTCCAGTAGACTATATTCAGACGAAGTGAGCACCACACACTTAAAACTCATTCCAGTCTGCAGTAGTAGTTGTCACGCCTAGATGTTGGAGATCACTGGAACATTGGTACATCTGACACACTTACGTCCCGATTTCCACACGCAGTGCCCCAGGCAGTGCTAGTTGCCATAGTGTACACATATCACAGCAATTGTGACATGTCAGCAGCTGCTCTCGACCCACTGGAGAGGACTGCCCAGCCATGGAGGGTGTCTGTGGATGATTGGAGTTTTCGGAATTCGGATGACATCAATATGTCCAGCGCAGCACTTGTCATTGAACGATACTGAATCTTCTCAAATATCCATGTAAAAATAGGAGAATACTCGTAACACAGGCGATACCGAAGGCTGTCCAACACATACTGAGTATTAGTTGGCTGTTCAGGTATGCAGAGGGTGCCATCGCTCTGGGACTTGCCCCTGCAGCTGTAGGCAAGAACCGACTACCCAGCCAGCCAGAACTTTTCTTCGTACCTGCCGATCACAACAGCCTTTATCACTGTAATTACAATTAAATATTACGATTGCAGTCCCAGTCTGATGACATTTGACAGTGAGCGAAGTTTTGGAAATATCTCCTCCTCACAGCTGTGGCTTTAGAAATATCTATATCCTTTTTATGACTAGACATAATTTTCTACATAAAATCCTTCATCCCCTTAATGCTGTCGGTGCGGAGGCTGGCCATAGCCTTTTTTTCCACATATCAGGACAAAGACCACAGTAAGTTTAAATTCTAACACAAGTTTCTTAGCTTGCTGATCACAGTGAACCCATCACACGTCCCCTACTCAGTAAAATACTTTGCCAGTGACTGAATGCTGGTGGCACCAACATACTGCTTTTTCAGCTCTATAGTGTTACATTTTCTGCTAGAAATTTTCTCAGCGAACTGGAATCAAGCCACTCCAGTCTACCACAAACCTGGGTTTGACGCTATGGAGGTGTCTTTTAATAATTCCAGCCACTCGTGAATCATATTCGTGGCACTTTCATATCTTGAAACGAGTCACCTTTTACAAACATATCTGCTAAGGATCAGGTACAGCAAAACTACAGCGTGGTTTCAGGGAGTGTCTGTGCACATGTTGTAACTGTTCTTCCTCTGACCATGACCGATGCTGCGCGCTCCCCCAGCAGTGGCATGGGACAGAATATGGCCACTTGAGAGAGAGAGAGAGAGAGCATGAGTTTTGACAGGTATTTCTCAGGTATCAAATAGCAAAGGATTGCCACCACCTGAAGATTTTGTTTAGTAGGTTAGTGCAACTTCTGGTCTGCATGCTGCATGAACTGACTGGCTGTGTGGCAGCGGACAGTGGTTGTAGGGCCTGTGCATGCAGGGATACGTGAGATGGCTGGCACTTGGTGCGGTCCTGCAGTTGGCGGATGGCTTGTGGTTCACTATCAAAAGATTTTTTAATAGTGTAATTACGTGCAGGCAGTTCTGTTGATGGTATTCCCTGCGTGACTGGAGTGGAAAATGTTTAAATAAACAATATTGAGAAATGGTAGAAAAAATTGCTGTTTGAAGAGCAAACCGCAGCGCGTTGTGTGAAGCAGTCGCCCTCCGTTTCTGGCGGTGCCGCCGCTGTGGCAATGGCGGCTTTGGTGTCTCCCTCTGGTGGGAAAGCGGAAAGGTCGCCTGTTCACGTGCATTTAAAGGGCGCTATCAGCTCGGCAGTTGGTCAGTCGGAGTGAGGCTAGGTCAGTCTCACGTCACCAGTTGCTGGTCTGTCTCTCGTTCGCATTTGTGCGGCAGTTAGTGTCTGTCTGTCGTCGGAGTGCGAGTATGTCTGGCGTTTGGATCAAACTTTAAGCCAGAAAATGAGGGTCTTGCCACTCCGCCAGTAAGAGAACTCAGTTATTGGTCGCCCTGTCGGGGCCGAGTTCCTGCATCTGAGTCTGCACGTTAGGCCGCCAGTCTGCTCGAGTTGGTCGGGCAACGGTCATTGGCAGTTGGATCGGTCGGTTGGTCGGTCGCACACTGAGACACGAGATGACTTGTCCACCTTGAGCGTCGGCGCATGTGAGTCCAGTGGGCCGCGCCGTATAGAAAGGCGTAGTGGCTTCGCGGTTGACACGAGAGCAACAGGAGTGAAACCACGACATCGGGCTGGCCGGGGCGAGCTGCGACGCCGTCAGACGGGAGATCGGCGCGCCTTCCTGCGTCCGTTGAAGCGGCTGGCAGCGGACGGCTAGGGAGAGCGTTGGGGGTGCTGCGCCAGGTCTTCGCCAGAAATCGCAGTTTATTAGAAGTTAAGTGACTGGAGATATGTTGTTTCATTTACTTATTAAATTCTACTTATTTTCTTGGTGAAATCACCAGCCGCTTTGTTTCGGGGTCGTCCCACCATTCTTCTCCGTTTGCCCACCCGGGGGAAGGAGGTTATTTGTGAATTGGGTGGTCCGCTTTTCCCTTGTGGAATTGGGGAGGGTTAGAGCAATCTGCTGTTCGGGTTGTTAAGTAATCCCACTGTGAATCTGCCATACGTTAATAGCTGCCTCTGTCATGTTTGTCGGATTCGGTGTTAACGATTTTATAGAATTAAGGTGTAAAGGCCAAATTCCTGCAATATGTTTTTATCTTGCCTATCATCTTGCGAGGCGGTATATGTGTAATGTAGAGCATGTTGTACATTTTATGTAGGTCCGAATTTCATAGGTTTTATTTAAATAGTCATTTTTATAAAGTTGCCACCCTTCCACTGTAAGAGTCCTTTTAAAAACAAATTGCACTTTCGGTGGCAAATAATTTCTTAGTGTGAGTGTTTCTACCATTTCCATCCCTCTTACAGGCTGCATAGTTAATATGTTTGTGTGAGTTGTTAAAATTTTTCGTTTAAAGTAATCTGGTGTGTTGCAGATTTGCACCAGTGAAGTCTTTCAGAGGTTGTTGTGAGCGGTCATGACTACGGCCGTGTTGAAGGGGAACGGCAAGCTTCTCAGCCTGAAGGTTCATACTGTCAATATTGTTCTTTCTGCCTCTAAATAAAATTGTAACTTGATACTTCGAGGATGCTATTCTACTTATAAATTTTAAATCTGTTTTTGAAAAGGCTGCCATGTGGGATTAGCCGAGCAGTCTAGGGCGCTGCAGTCATGGACTGTGCGGCTGGTCCCGGCAAAGGTTCGATTCCTCCTTCAGGCATGGGTGTATGTGTTTGTCCTTAGTATAATTTAGGTTAAGTAATGTGTAAGCTTAGGGACTGATGACCTAAGCAGTTAAGTCCCGTAAGATTTCACACACATTTGAACATTGTTTTGAAAAGGCTTTTATGAATAATGTTTCCATTTGTTAAAGGTAATTTCACTTTCATCAGTTACTCACTGGCAACTACTTACACACTCTCCTAGTGTGATTAAATGTATTAATGTTCTTGATGAATCGCTACTAAATAAAGTAAATTCTTTAAGAAAAGCTTTTGAAAGTAAATTCACAGTTAAAATATTCTATACAATGCAGT
This sequence comes from Schistocerca americana, assembly GCF_021461395.2. Classification (NCBI taxonomy): domain Eukaryota; kingdom Metazoa; phylum Arthropoda; class Insecta; order Orthoptera; family Acrididae; genus Schistocerca; species Schistocerca americana. Next base: position 524,199,911 of record NC_060125.1, on the reverse strand, counting down.
CATTTTCCTGACAATTTCTTTAAATAAAGAAATAAACTATATTCCATAGACTGACTTGTATCGAGTAAGTTGTTTAAATAAACAATATTTCACATGTTGCTTTTTCTACTAGGAATTGTTTGAACAATATTCCTTATAATGCAATTGATTCCCCACAAAACAGTCTATCAATTGAGTCTTTTTCTCACCAATTTCCAGGTGGGAGAAGAGAGGGAGAAGGTTGGAGGTTTCCTGGAGGGGAGAGGTTAATTAGTTTATGGATCTAATTAATTAGTCAAACAAATTGATACAGTGTGTGTGTGGACTAGTTGAGTAACTGAGGCCTGATTGTGTTCTTGTATCAGCAAGGGTAGTTCCCAGAGAGCTGTTGAAGGTGGAGGGTGAGGGGTGGAGAGGCTTACAGATGAACAGATTATCCCCCGTGGTTCGCAAGCCACTTAGTGGAAAAACGGGATAAGGTTAGGGGAATGGGATCATAAATCAATCAGCTGTCACTATTTAATTAATTTGATATCAATTTGATATCAAAAGTGCTGTATAATAATAGGTCAAGGGCCTGTCAATCAGAAGAGAACAATATTTTAAGGGCAGAACAATAGGACAACAATAGGCTGATAGGCTGTTCCTGAATGTATGCTAGCCTCTGATGTACTCAACCCACACTAACAAAATGCCCTGACACTGGCCTTGCCCCACTACTGATGTGTAGGTGAGGCCTCTTATGAACAAAAGTTATCTTGTGAGAAATGCACACGTTGGTGGTGGTGATGGTTGTGAGGCTTTTCCTGTTTGTGTGTGCACTCATAGTGTGCATAACTCCATTGGGTTGTTACAGTTTTCTTTCTGTCAGTGGCGTTGGGCACTTTCCCCCATCTCATTCCAACTGCAAAGAGAGTGAGATGAGACAGGATGGGTAGTGAAGTAACCGCATTAACTGGCATCGCCTCGCTGCCTCACGGCGCAGAGTCTCTGCGGCATTCAGGTGGTCAAATCTGTCCCCACCCCCTACCTAGCCTCGCCTTCCGCTCTGCTAAGCTGCACTCTACTGTCATTCATGGCAGTAATCGCCCAGCTGGCTGCTGGTCTGTGGAATCCTCGCCCCTGCGACCTACTCCCACCTCTTCCTCCACCCCACCAATAGCGCGCCTGTCCTCCTGGCTTTATTCGCACCGCTGGCTCTCGTCGATATTCCGCCCTGACCGCCTAACCGCCCTTTCTGGCGCCAGAATTTCGTGGCTCAGCGCTGCCGTCCACAGCATTCACCACTTGCGGCGACTACAGCATGCTGGTGCACCCGACGCAGCTGCACACTATCTCTACATCTATAGTCCATATGCGACTTTGTGGTACGTGGCAGACAGTGCTTTCTGTGACACTTTCGCTTCCCCCTACACACTCACGAACTGTGTGCGAGAAAAACGATTAATGCTAAGCCTCTGTCCCAATTCGTATCACTCTGACCCTACCTTGACGGTCGTTCCAGGAGATGTGCACTGACGGAAAAAAATCACCACACCAAGAAAGAGTTGTGCGACATACAAGAAAGTTGGTTGGCGTATTCTATATCTCAAAGGTGCTGTCTCTTCAAAATTCGTGCCAATTGCGTCAAGGTACCGTTAGTGGAAAACAGGTATGCTTTAAGTACACTCTGGAACGTTCTCGAGCGTTAGTTACCTTTAAGACTGGACCCAGTGAATTGACGTTAGTGAAGCATCCCCTTAAGGCGACTAGGGCACAATTATCAACATCTCACTGAGTTTTAATGAGGTCACGTAACAGGCTATGAGAAACTGGATGTTCCTTTTGCGATACTGCAGGAACTCTTGGCAGGAATGTAGCCATTGTACATCACTACTGGCAGTGGTGGTCACAGGGATAAGCGGTCGCAAGAAGGCCGGTCTGTGGACGGCCAAGTTCCACTACCGAATGAGAACACCTTCGTATTCGACGTACGCCCGTGGCGCATCGTGCTGCATGTGCAGCAGCACTTCCAACAGCAGTTGGTACCGCAGTGACACAACGAACTGTTCAAAACCGATGATAGGCGTCGGCTTGTGGTAGCTGTAGACTGGAACTGTTGCTTTAACTGAGTGAACTGGAACTGACCGAATGTTTTGTGAGTGTGCATTTATCCGTGAAGGGCCGAGCATCTGCGATCTCACTGCCGAAAGCAGAAAGTAGTTTCTGGTGTCGCGACTTACGTGGCGACAGAGATCTCTGTAGGCGGATTGAGCAGACGTTTTGAAGTGATTTGAGGTGGTCCACCACAAATTGCTCTTCTGTGCCAGCCTCTACAGCTTCCTACAGTATCATGGAAAATGTTACCTGATGACATAACAGGTGGCCTACCGTCGTGTTATTTTGTGTTTTCCGTATATTACTTTTCTCGCCTATTTTGCAAAGAAATTCCTCACTCCTTATCTTACAAGTCCACCTAATTTTCATAATTCTTTTGTTCTGGCTTTCCCACAATCCATGCTTTACTGCCATACAGTGCTGTTTACGAAATATACATACTCAGAAATATCTTCCTCAAATGAAGGCCTATGGTTATACTAGTAGAATTCTCTTGGCCAGTAGCGCCATTTTCGTCAAGGCTCCGTCCGTCACCAATTATTTTACTGCCTATGCAACAGGATTCCTTGACTGTCTACTTGGTAATCCGTAATGCCAAGGTTAAGTTTCTTGTTGCTCTCATTTCTGCTACTTCTCATCACCTTCATCCTTCTTTGGTTTATTCTCAGTTGATTTTCTGTACTTACTAGACTGTTCATACCCCATCTGATGGTGGCTGCATATACTGGTTCCATTTTATTGAGGGCTGACTATGTGGCGTCTGACGTAGGGAGTGTTAGCTTGGACGCACCCTCTACTGTTATCACTGTGTACCACGTGGGTGCGTACACAGCATGTTGTCGGAATCTATCTGCGAGTACCCCCTTTCCTCCCGCCCTGGGCTGGCGAAGCGAAATCGTTACTACAGGGAGTCCCCCTCAACCTAGTGTTTACGAAAGTGCCACACATGACGAAACCCTGCTAAATCCCTACCTCACAAATAACGAACAACTAACGAAATGGCTGCTATTATTAAGTTATGATACTGTGTTCAGTACAACAAGTAAGTTGGAAACACAGTCAACTAAATGAAAACGGCCCAGCAATATCAATCTATGTATGAAAAACACAACAAAACTGGGTCGCCTCAGGCAAAGACAGCAACAGATACGATTGGCAATAATCAACTATATTAAATTCCCTAACGCGAGGAATGATCCAATATTATCACAGGTAACCTTCATTTTTTATGAAAATTGTGAAGGAAAGAGGAGGATCGCTATGATTTAAGAAACGAATGTAATTACCATCCTCACGACTCAACGATACATATTCCTCCGACTATAAGAAAATCATACTGTATACAAGCAGAAACGAAACAAAGTCAGTCAAGCGGTGAGAAACGCTAAGCTCAGACATACCCGTACATTAGCTGACAATAGATGTAGACCAGCTATCCTGTGGAAAAATCTCCGTAGTCTCGGTTTAGGCAAAATAAAAGTTGCAGAAAATCCCATGGTCCCAGTTGAAGAACTAAACCGATTCTTCACATTACCTTCAACCAAAATTGAACCGCAAAAAAAAAAAAAAAAGAAAACAGAGAATCATTGATTACTTCATGGGGATGAACGACTGTAGCAAAGAAAAATTCTATCTACAGCACGTCACTTGCAGTACTGTCAAGAAAGCCATAATGCGGATTAAATCAGCATCTACTGGACATGATGGCATTACTATCCAGATGGTAAAACTTATTATTAACCAACTACTGCCCTCTATAACAGACATTTTCAACGATTCATTAATCACAAGTGTTTTCCCTGAGGCCTGGAAACTGGGACAAATTAAGCCACTGCCTAAAAAGGACATCACCACGCACCCTCTGACTACCGCCCCATCTGCCTTCTTCCTGCACTATCAAAGGCCTCAGAATACATAGTTCATGACCAGATCACCAACTACCTAACTACTAACAACATACTAGAATAATACCAATCAGGTTTCCGTAAACATCGAAGCACAACATCCGCGCTGATAAAGGTGACAGATGACCTGAAACTTGCCATGGACAGACAAGAAGCGACTATCATTTGCTTCTTAGATTTCAGCAAAGCATTTGATACTGTCGACTTCGACATCTTACTAGCCAAACTTAGCGGTCTAAATTTCTTACCAAGTGGAGTGTAATGGTTTCGCTCATACATGACGTCTCGTCAGCAGCGCGTCCTGTCTGGGGATATAAAATCACAAGGGCGGCAGGTAGTGTCAGGCGTTCCCCAAGGCTCAGAATTAGGTCCTATACTCTTCTCTCTGTATGTCAATGATGTGTCATCGGTTCTGACCTAGTGCAAACATCATATGTATGCTGATGACCTTCAGTTGTATCAAGTGCGAAACCAAGCAATCTCAAGAAAGCTACTGAAAATTTCAATACTGACCTCGATGCACCATCAAAATGGGCACAGGACATAGGTCTAAAAATAAACCCATTTAAAACCCAAGCGGTACTTGTTGGTCACTCTAAGCTCATTAGCCCAAAACATCGGGAATCCGTACCACCTCTTATCCTAAATTGAACAAATATTAACTTCTCTCCCTCAGCAAAGAGTTTGGGATTAATAATAGATGAAAATCTAAATTGGACGGAGCACGTAACTGCAGTGTGCAAAAAAGCATCAGCATCCCTTCATGTCCGACAAAAATATAAAAAACTCTTTCCTTTCGATCTGAAAAAGAAATTAGTACAAACGCTTATACTCCCAATCATTGACTACAGAGATATTATCCTACAAGGCGTCTCTCAGGAAAACTCGCGACGTCTAGAACTGGTCATGAATGCCTGCGTCCGATATATCTGTGACATTCGACTTTTTGATCACATTTCACCAGCATATGCAAAATTGTCCTGGCTGCGTGCAGACAAACGCAGAGATTTCCATACACTCTGTCTCATCTACTGCCTTATAAATGTACACTGTCCCTCATATCTCTCCTCGTCCCTAACGCTCATGTCGGAACAACATGACAGGAACACACGTTCCCATTACAATAAAATCCTCTCCGTTCCACTGCATCGCTCAGTCACCTTCTCCAAGTCCTTTATAGTAGCGGGAACCCGACTCTGGAATAACCTCCCTCATTATGTTAGAGAACTTAAAAACATGTCCAGCTTCAAAAAACAATTAATGAAGTATCTACTTAAGCAACGGTAATGCCTTCCTCTGTACATGAATGCACTTCACCTCATTACTTCCCTCTTTCCCCCTCCTTAAACCTCCCTTCCCCAAAACTCGCTATACTAGTAAACATCTACTTTACACACCAGGATATTAATGTACATCTGCACAAATCTTCATTACTACTGCCAATTTTTCTCAAGGTTTTCATTATTATTTGATTTTTTTACTGTTATTATTATTGCTTTTATCATAATCTGTATGTATAGCACCTGTCGTAAAAATACTGCCAGGATTTACTTTATTAGGTCTTAGTCTTATTTATCATTATTAGTTGATTTTTTCTTGTTATTGTTATTGCTTTTATCATAATCTGTATGTATAGCACCTGTCGTAAAAATACTGCCAGGATTTACTTTATTAGGTCTTAGTCTTATTTATCATTATTAGTTGATTTTTTCTTGTTATTATTATTGATTTTATCATAATTCGTATGTATAGCACCTGTTGTAAAAATACTGCCGCATTTACTTTATTAGGTCTTAGTAACTCTGATGTGTGAAATGCTGCATGTGTGGAACACTGGTCCCATGTAAGAGAGGGCCTGATGGCCTAATCTGATCAGGTTAAATAAATAAATGAATAAATAAATATAATTGTTGAAATGGGTGATAATTCTGATCAAAAAATTGGAGCAAAGACCAAAAGACCAGTAAGTACACACCTAACCTACCTCATCTGTACAAAACATATTACTGTTAATCTAATGTGGAATTTAACCGTTTCACCCTTCGCTGCTGTTTAACAGCTTCGCCATTGGACGCTGTTCTCACCGCAGCTGGCTCGATGTGTTGTGGCTGCAGACGCCGCGGCGTGGCTGCGAGTCACGGTCTCACCTCATCCACGAGTAGTACACCCAGACAGGCTGCTACCCCAGTAGGCTCCAAAAGCCATCGACGCTGCCGGTCTAAGTTGGCTGCAGCGCCCAGTGTGGGACGGAAAACTACTGTGTCAAAATTAGGCAAGATAGTGCTCGCTGAAAACCTAATTCTGAATACGAGTAAATAGTCTTTACCAACGATACTGCACTCTAAGACTTCTCGGAGCAGAGCATCCTTTCCGCACCCATGACGGATCACAATGGAGATGAAAGATGCTGCTCGCAATCGAAGGAATTGACAACAATATTTAGATCTTACCAGCGTAATCCGCACTGAAGGACCGGTCGACCGAACTCCCGTCAGAAGTAGACGCATGTTGGAACTCACCCCGAACGTTTCACACACACACACACACACACAAACACAAACACACACGTCGCGTTCCATGCCCACGACAATGCAAGTTAAAAACCAAACACATAACTTTAATTGGCCTATGCTTTCACGAGACTCTGGAAAAGATTACTTGTCTCGAAGTACTATGCTGCCGCGTTACTGAGGATCATGATTTTTTAGCAAACAAAGTTTTCTGGTGGCCCTTGTGCCGGGTGAGTGATGCTCAAGACTTAGCTTCATAACCCAGAGGGCCTTCCACTATTGTTCACTCACCAACAGAGCGATACCCCGGGACACAGGCGGGAGCAACCTCCGCTGAGCAGGCAGACCACCCAGTCGCCACGATGTGTGACTTGTCTTTCTCTCCGCATGCACGTGATCAAATAACGTAAGAGAATACAACCGGGTGACGTCGTCACCAGCTGCCGATATTTTTACAGGAGCACACCTCGCCATTTTCAAGGCAAAACTGCAGGAAGTAAATGCCGTTCAAGAGAATTTAATACCCCGGTTTCGCATAAATTCAGTGAAGAAAACTCGCACACAATATAAACGCTATCGCCATCGCAGACCAAGATGACCGACGTCAGATGATATCGACAGTGACATTGATAGGTAGGATGAACTCGGGCCCTTCACTTTTTGACAAGTGAGAGAGTAGGACCCCGCTCAGAATTTAAACTAAAACCACCATCGCTATTTATAAGGTTACTTGCTAATTTTATTTCAACAGCTTACGTAATAACTCCATCAAAGTATTTGAAAGGCATGCCTGACCCCCCGTGTTGTTATATACCGCAGGATGACCGGTGCCAAAACATTGTTCTGCAATGGTGGATTTGCTCGGCTGTTGTAAGCGTGTATGCCGCTTGTGCACAGTACACCGCTTCCCCACAGTCTTGATTGTCTGAACAACATATTACATGCCACAACTGCAAGGAATGCAGTAGACGTCCACCTTACGCAAACCAAGATCTTCCTTTGCGGCACTTAAAAGGATTCTAATCTCATACAATGGTCGAAAACAACACTTCACATCATATTCCCACAAAATACGAATAATCCTGTTAGAAATGCTCCCTGCATAAGGCCAAAAGGCCGTAGGCTTTGGTGCCACCCGGTGTACAGTTGGTCGATAGCGCAAGGCACGTGTAATCTTTCGCTATAACTGTTGTCACGAAGGGTGACTTCGAGATGGGCTAACTCTGCTGACAAATTCTCAGGAACCGAGGTGACACGGGCCCTGTGAACAATGGTACGAAGTTCCCCTCCACGCTGAGTGACAACTGTCAGCCTGCAGATACAAGGCAGTGCGAGCAGGCTTCCTATAAACATCGCGTCCCAACGTCCCATTCACCTTCCTCCTTACCAACACTTCAAGGAAGGGAAGACAGACGGCCGTAGTGGCCGAGCGGTTCTAGGCGCTTCCGTCTGGAACCGCGCGACCTCTACAATCGCAGGTTCGAATCCTGCCTCGGGCATGGATGTGTGTGAAGTCCTCAGCTTACGTAGGTTTAATTAGTTCTACGTTCTAGGAGAATGATAACCTCAGATATTAAGTCCCATAGTGCTCCCAGCCATTAAAAGGGAAGACAGTCATCTTTCCCCACCTCCATTGTGAAACGAAAATTCCGGTGAGCTGAACTAAGGTATTCTAAAAAGTCATTGAAATTCTCACTACAGTGAGACCATAGAACAAAAATATAGACCACATGCCTGAAAAAAAAAAAAACAAAAGAACGCGCAGGTTCCAAAGCCGCCGACTGCAAGGCACCTATCTTGAAATCTTCCATAAACAAATTGACAATAATAGGTGACAACGAGCTTCCCATCGCAACTCCATCGGTCTGCTCGTATTACTGGCCATTCAATAAAAAGTAAATGGAAGTCAACACATGTCGAAAAAGGTTCGTTAATTCAGCACCAAGCCTAACCTCAATTTAAGGACGAAACGAGGAAAAGAGATATCACACAACTGCGAATAACGTGCAGAAAAAGCAAATGAATTTTTTTTTTCTTAAATTAAAGGTTACCAGTACAAATGGCAAGTACCTGTTAGATAAACAACCAATAATCAGAGAAGTAATAATTACATATTCATTTAATGAAATCTGTGCCAACAGAAGCCTCATAAACAACACAACAAAAAGCAGTTTCAAAAATTTAGTAATTTTTTAGCTCATTAAGAAAATTGAAAGAAATAGTATGGAATAATAAGAGAATGATCGTTATGGAAACAGCAGGCTAATGAAAACTCTGTGTGAAGTCAAAAGATTTGCATTGCCTCACGGTAAAGTTTTCTTTCATGTAAAAAAAAAAAATTAAAAAAAACCATAAAATTTGCGGCTGGAGTTTCTTGAAATTTACCGTCTGAAATAATTTGGAAGTTAGATGAGTGCACAAATGAAATTTATTAACCTGCAGCACAACAGCAAAGCCAAAATAGGAACACGAAATAACACTCCAATAAACAGCATGAAATAAAAACGTGCGAAATTTGTACAGTTTAAATTTGAATTATAAAAGAAAAAGACTATATTTTGTATGTTGTACAAGAATAATTCATTTAGCTAACCAGTTTTTGCCAATAAGATCATCATCAGACTAACTGTTGTGTTTGTTAACAACAATGAAAAAGATATTACTTGTCCTGACTGATGGTGACTGTCTATATACATAATATATTCTGTTGTTACTATTGCTAATTCCATCTACTTTTTCTTGGTTTGCTCTCTTTATATTTATATACTTCACATTTACATTATATTTATTCACTTTACTCTTTAAAAAACTAAACAAAAATTCTCTAACATTCACTATCAACATTGGCCCAGTGTTAACATCGTATATTATTATTTTAGATTATTCCCTTTTGAGAGAGCGATTGAACCTGAGTAGACATGATTTCTTCTTGTTTCTTTATTCCTCCCAAATTCTCTTTATACGTTCACTGTGTTCTCTCTTGCGTTCTTCCGACCATTTTTTCCCCGTTCTGTTCTCCTTGTGTTCTTGTTTAAATGCGTGTATCTTTATGATGTTTCTAAACTGTTCTCTATTATTTATGTTGTCTTGTGTGATTCCCAGTTCTTTAATGTCTTCTTCTGTTTCAGTGATCCACTTCGTCTTGTTTTTGCTCTTGTTTATTATCTCGAAGATTTGCTTTGTGAGCCTGGTTTTATTCATCCTGCTGATATCTCCATAAAATTTCATCCTTCTCTTTCTAATGGTGTCTGTTATTGGTCCTATATCTTTGTAAATCTTTCTAGTCGGCCTCTTCATCCAAATTCCTTCCATATATTTTCCTCAGAAGTTTTCTTTCCTGCTTATCAGTCTCTCTGATCTTCGTATGACCATGAATCACTGTAGTTTCTGTAGCATAAAGTGCTTCTGGTAGGGCTATTGTGTTGTAACACCTTAGTTTCGCATTGACAGAAATAGATTTCATATAGTGATTCCAAGTGAGCTTACATGCTTTTTGTAATCTGGAGATTCTATCTTAATTGGCTATTGAGTTCATTCCTGATGGTTGATTATCTCTTCCAGATATCTGAAGTGGGCAATTTGGGCCACTTTCCCGTATTGAGTAGTAATGGGGAGATTATGTCAAGGTTTGTTATCTGTGTACTGTGTTTTATCGTGGGAGTTTTCTGTGAGATTTCGTGTAGTTTTTCCAATGAAAGTTTAGCTTCCTCTCTATTGAAACTTCCTGGCAGATTAAAACTGTGTGCCCGACCGAGACTCGAACTCGGGACCTTTGCCTTTGCAAGTGCTCTACCATCTGAGCTACCGAAGCACGGCTCACGCCCGGTCCTCACAGCTTTACTTCTGCCAGTATCTCGTCTCACGAGTTCGAGTCTCGGTCGGGCACACAGTTTTAATCTGCCAGGAAGTTTCATATCAGCGCACACTCCGCTGCAGAGTGAAAATCTCATTCTGGAAAATTCCTCTCTATTGTTCGTTGGAATGACAAGATCGTCCGCGAAAGCCATACACTTAACCCTGATTCTCTGCTCTTTTTTAATCCCAAGCTGAATTCCTTTTATTTCCTTTTCCCATGTCCTCACAGTTTTTTCCAGAACCATGTTAAATAGAAGGGGTGGGGGGGGGGGGGCACATTTCATCTCCTTGGCGAACACCAGTATGGATATGAAAAGCTTCCGATATTTCTTCCATGAATTTAACTTTGGAAGTTGTAACTGTTAATGCCTGTTGAATAATTGACCTTGTTTCCCTGTCAATTCTGAACTCCTCTAAAGTGTGGAATAATGTTTTTCTATTTATCGAATCATAGGCTTTATAAAATCGACAAAAGTTACCGTAGTAGTTCTACATCTTCTCATTTGCAAAATCGTTTTTAAGTTCCATATCTGTTCGATGCAAGGTCGACCTTTGCGAAACCCTGCATGACACTCCTCTATTAACTGGTCTGCTCGTTCTTCTAGTCTGTTTAACAGTGCCTTTGAAAAAATTTTGTATATTACAGGAAGCTGTGAAATTCCCCTGTAATTATTTAGATCGGATTTTGCACCTTTTTGTGGGGAGAGTGAATTAATGCACATCTCCACATTGCAGGCATTTGTTTAGTTTCCTAAATGTTTGATATAATTCAGTGGGTTTCTTGTGTGAGATTATTGTTATTTGATTTCCATACTTCTGCTAGGCTTCCGTCTTCTCCTGAAGACTTGTTGTTCCTCAAAGAATTGGTTATTTCCTTTACCTCTTTAAGTAATGATGGATTTGAGTCGGGATTGGATGTAGGTTTTTCGAAATCTATCGGAGGCTTGCAGCTGAGAAGTGAGTGAAAATATTTAGCTAAAATTTGACAATTCTTTGTAGGGCTGGTTTTCAGTGATCCACAGGGCCGGAAAGAGCACAGCTTTTTGTAAAAATTTCTGGTGTTGTTCTTGATAAATTCTTGTTAAGTTTCTTTAAGCCGGCTTATATCATATCTACGTTACATTAAAAAGGAAAATTGTATTGGTTTAACAACATAAGCATTAACTACGAATACATATTTCATTTTAAATCGCAGGTGACATTCCATTTCAATTGCAGGTGACATATCAAAAATTACAGAAACATTAATTCTATAAAATTTACGGGACACAATAAAAAATATACAGCACATTTGTGTTATTGTGCTAGACAATGATGAGTATTAATTCAATATTAGTCCAACGAAGGTTTTGTAAGCTACTTTGTTTGTGGTTAGACTAGGCTTGCACAGTATTGTTTCGGAGGGTCTGATTCTGGCATCTGCCCTACTGCGATTAGAGCCATGTGATCTTTTCACATCAAATCACTCCTTACACATTGTCCCAGACTGTTCTGCTGTTGTGTAATCATGCAATAATGTGCCTCACCATCTATTTATGACATTACACTGGGGGTCAGCTGCCAGTCAATGAACCAAGCGTCGATCCTCTGTCTTCCAGTATTTAGTTACAGCTCTCTGGCTTTTTAACTTCTCTGTGTACGACAGCATCATACTCTAACAGTCCCATATTCATTACGACCTTATCCACTAGGCCATTTATACATTTTGTGAATAGTAATGCTCATGAAACGCTCTTAGTGGACATCAAAAATAATTTTTGCGTCTGAATATTTACCTCCATTATGAATGGTGTGTGCCCGTTCATCCTGGATGTCAACAAGAACACCGCCTTTCATTTACTTTTCAACATGAGAAAATTCTTACAATCTCCACAAAACTTTGACTGTCTAGTATAAGGCCTCACCTACTAGATAGTGTGTAAGCTTGCCCTACCAACAGAGTAAGACCAACTTAATAAAATAGAAATGTGAATATTTGCAAGCAATGACACAGAAATTTCAGCAGCGATTTCAGCAGCGTTCCCCTCAGTCTTAAGGTACAAGCTACATAGACATTATATCATAATGGGACGCTGTGCAGTTTCAAGATATAGTCGTCCCCTATTGTGAAGTGGAGTTAGACAGAGCTGTCTATATTCTGAACAGCTCGCATTTAACTTATTCATTTGTACATCTAGAATACAGTGTGAATTACATAAATACTTCTCCTGTTAATTTAAAAACGTTGGCTAGCCAAAGGGGGAATCGTATTTCCTCTTCTTTCAGCCTTCCAGTTGATTCCAGTCAAAATCCTACCATGTTTGATATCAATTTTCACTTTAGTTTTTCAGTGTTCCTAAGAATATCATTGCAATAACATTTCATGTTGGTGTTTTCAAAACCTGAATAAAAATGCTATAACTATAAATATTCGAAGACCACATAGAAAGAAAGAATTTAGTCCATTTTGTAGATTTTTCAGGAGAGCAATTTTAAAGTTAGTTTCATTGGTTATTCAAACACGCTTTTCTAATTTATACAGTACATTCAATGACCTTTTCTTTAGGATTCCTTAAGAGTGGAAAAAAATATTATTAAAAATTGAACCCTGTATGTCTTTTTATCTAAATGTCTATGTTTTAATTTCTTTCTATAATGCACTCGTTGGATTGCATTAGTCAGAATGTAATGTGATATTGGGATGAGACTTCACTATAAAACTTCTCTGCAACTCCCTTGACAAAGATCTATCCATCTTTGAGTCTGGTCATTATTGTGTAGGATGTTCATGATTAATCAGGTTTTAGAATCAATATTGTTTATCAATATCCTGTTTTTATTTTCATGGAACTCATGTAAATTATAATGACTAATAAGCCCATGCCTCTACTTTCGTGTCTTTAAATCACCTGGTATACAACTACCAACAATTATTTAATAAATCGCTACAATACATACATTAAAAATATAGTTAATATGATGTAATTTCAGTTATCAGCATAAATCACAGTTTTTATAACCCACAGTCTTCATTTATCACTTTTTACTCATCACAAACAAACAACAGAAAACGGTTATTAACTTTTCATAACTGGCCACAGTTGCAATAGTGGAAATAAAAATTTTAAAAGTTACTGGCATAAACATAATGTCTTTCAAAAAAAAACACAAAAGTTGTTTGTAAATTCACTGCCAGGAAGGAGTATTTGTACAATACCCTCGGGCTCCTGTGCCTCAGAACACCTTCAGTTCTTGCAGATCACGACACTTTTCCTTGGTGATTGGTAGCGGTCATCAAACATTGGACATGCGACCTCTTATTAGCATGGGATCTCAATAGGTCTATTATAATAAAGCAGGACCTGCTATTTCACACACTGATATGATTTAGTTTCATTTAATTACTGTAACTAAAGTCTTTACCAGCCTACCTTCGTAACAGGGTGAAGGGAACAAAAACTCTCCTTCTCCTAGTTCTGGTTCTTCTTCCATTCGTGCAGCAGGAGCAGTAACAACTTATGTGATCCAAGATCCATTGTAGGTGTCACGATGTATGATAAGCCCTGGATGGTGACGTTCTAACTTCATCTCCTAAGTAATTCGCGATGGGAATGGACATTTTGATCGGTATCTTGGTTACAAGAAATCAGTCCAGTCACGTATAATTGAGCCATCAACTTCAACAACCTGAAAAAGAGTGGGTTTCGCACGCGCATCTTTAATTATATTTGTACAGTCCTTTAGCTTTTGTTTTACATCTGATGAGGCCCATGTCTATATCACTTTCCATGTATGAATGTCCTCTTACTAGGAATGTCACACGAATTGATTCAAATCGCTTTACATGATGGGCAAGATAATGGATGAACCTGAAAAGGGTGTAGTTTTTGGTTTGACCACCGCATGAGTCACGGAGGATTTCCAAATATTTAACCTCGGGATCCAGAAACGAAATAACATAATGATGCGAGAAAGATACTACTTCTTTTAAATCTTTCTTCCGTATAGTTTCAGGGTAAACATAAAACAATGCATTATTGTCTGAGAGTCGGTGTATGTTAAATATATATAGAGAAAGCTGTCGCTTATAATAGACAATATTGGTGCTGATGTCTGGACATGGAAGATTTCGTTGGAAACCCATACATATCGCTTTGGGTTTGTTAACTTTCAGCTTCTCTATCGAGATTGTCTTTTACGCTGATAGAATGCATCAGCTTTACGGCGGTGCAGTTCATATTCAATCTTCTCTCCCGTAATATTACTTTGAACGTCTGATCTTTCCTTCCATCAGTTGCATGTGTGAGTTGTGCCTCTAAAACTTTGAAAATTACAGAAAACTTATCAAAGTACTGCATGTATCACTTCGAGGGAAAGCGAATGAGCTATTAAATTCTGTATGAAATATTGCATGATAAGTTTCATATGAAACGGAACAAGTATAATGTGTCTCTTGCAACATTTTGAACATCTTGATTGTGAGTTCTTCAGGCTAATACAGTTTCTGTTTTTTATTTATGCTGTAATGACTGGACTGTTCTTTAAATGACTTGATGTGAGTGCAGATACTTTGCTCTGTTTCTGCTGAAAGTTTATGAACTTGTTTTCCGTATTTCCCTCGTTTGTCAACTGGCGCAATGCCTTCAAAGGAATTCCTGATAGTTTCTAATCTTTTCTTTAAAATACCATTAGTGATATGTAGGCCTTTTGACAAACAGGCAGTTCTATCACAGTATTATCTTTCATTATTCTGACCTTAGAACGAAATGTATAATCATGCAAAGTAGCTATTGTCTCATCTCTGCGAAGCCTTCAGCGTTGTGCATTGTCAACAGAAATCTGTCCTGTCTGGTGACAACTTTGCTCATTCCAGTCCTTCACCAAATTGAAATTAGATATTAATGTAGACTTCTCTGCACCAGTTAGCAAATGAGTACAATGCTCTCTTATTTCATGTGAAATTGTTCTTAACTTTTTAGATCAGACTGTCTGTCATAGCTCTGTCTTTTTCTAGACTTACCACTGCAGCATGACTCTGGATATTCCATCACCAGTTGAAACACCGACTTCAGTTGGGTTTTACAAGAAATTCAATTCTGTCTACTACACCACAAGGCGCTGGAGTGATTGTCAAGGCTGCTCTGTGTCAGCACAAATCACGGCACATAATTTGGTTCCACCACAGCACTAAGCAAAGAAGCTAATGTCAAATCTACTACGTGTTAGCTTCAACAGTACATAAGAAGGTTCTACAATGACATTGCATTTAACAATGTCAACAATGAGACTTCCATAAAAGCAGACAAAAAAATCAATACAGCTGAGAAAACCGCATCTGGTGGTCTTCACCCTTTCTGTCCGTGTATTAGACGGACTTGACCCGCTTTCTCCGTGTATACCATATATTAGTCTGGCTACATCTCCGTAACTATACCCATCACATTCGTGTAATTTCACCCAACTGAAAGTACGTCTGATGAATTTCATAATGATACCACTAACTCATTTTCGTGAGATTTGGACTTAACCCCTTCTGTCCGTGTAGTCTTCATTTGTGAATCCAATTTTTCAGTACTTCTCCCATCATTAGCTGATCCTCATGTAATATTCGAGAGCATGCTGAAAATAATGATTCCGAATTTTTTACGTGAAAACTCTTAATGCGTTTAAATTAAGTAACTGTTTCAGAAATTTTACATTTTCATTCTTCATGTTTAGATATTTATTTCTCAACATTGTCACCCTGGCGACGAATGCATTTCTGCCAGTGAGACACCAGTTTGTTGATACTGCCACTGTGGAACAGCTGACTTTGTTGACGGATTTAAAGCCTCACCTCTGTTTGTACCGTTTTATCAGTTTCAAAGTGAAGTCCTCAGAGGTTTTCTTTAACTTCTGGAAATACTTCAAGCTCTGAGACACACGTGAAGGTTAGCACCACGCTTTTCCTTCATTACCAGCACGAACGAACCAACGTCACACATTATTACTGATGTTGATACAATCATCACTCGCCAATGCTTTGATTCTTCTACGGATTTCAATTGAACGCCCGTTTTCTAAGGTTATAAACTCCATTACAGCAAGCTATTTCTCAGGCACCGACACTGTTACGTTACGCGCTGCCATGTTACACTCTACAATTCGGAGCCCTCTAGCGGCAGAGTCTTCCAACTTGCGTCGGCGAAGCGGGAAGACGACCGAGTAATGTGTATAATACACTCCTGGAAATTGAAATAAGAACACCGTGAATTCATTGTCCCACGAAGGGGAAACTTTATTGACACATTCCTGGTGTCAGATACATCACATGATCACACTGACAGAACCACAGGCACATAGACACAGGCAACAGAGCATGCACAATGTCGGCACTAGTACAGTGTATATCCACCTTTCGCAGCAATGCAGGCTGCTATTCTCCCATGGAGACGATCGTAGAGATGCTGGATGTAGTCCTGTGGAACGGCTTGCCATGACATTTCCACCTGGCGCCTCAGTTGGACCAGCGTTCGTGCTGGACGTGCAGACCGCGTGAGACGACGCTTCATCCAGTCCCACACATGCTCAATGGGGGACAGATCCGGAGATCTTGCTGGCCAGGGTAGTTGACTTACACCTTCTAGAGCACGTTGGCTGGCACGGGATACATGCGGACGTGCATTGTCCTGTTGGAACAGCAAGTTCCCTTGCCGGTCTAGGAATGGTAGAACGATGGGTTCGATGACGGTTTGGATGTACCGTGCACTATTGAGTGTCCCCTCGACGATCACCAGTGGTGTACGGCCAGTGTAGGAGATCGCTCCCCACACCATGATGCCGGGTGTTGGCCCTGTGTGCCTCGGTCGTATGCAGTCCTGATTGTGGCGCTCACCTGCACGGCGCCAAACACGCATACGACCATCATTGGCACCAAGGCAGAAGCGACTCTCATCGCTGAAGACGACACGTCTCCATTCGTCCCTCCATTCACGCCTGTCGCGACACCACTGGAGGCGGGCTGCACGATGTTGGGGCGTGAGCGGAAGACGGCCTAACGGTGTGCGGGACCGTAGCCCAGCTTCATGGAGACGGTTGCGAATGGTCCTCGCCGATACCCCAGGAGCAACAGTGTCCCTAATTTGCTGGGAAGTGGCGGTGCGGTCCCCTACGGCACTGCGTAGGATCATACGGTCTTGGCGTGCATCCGTGCGTCGCTGCGGTCCGGTCCCAGGTCGACGGGCACGTGCACCTTCCACCGACCACTGGCGACAACATCGATGTACTGTGGAGACCTCACGCCCCACGTGTTGAGCAATTCGGCGGTACGTCCACCCGGCCTCCCGCATGCCCACTATACGCCCTCGCTCAAAGTCCGTCAACTTCACGTCCACGCTGTCGCGGCATGCTACCAGTGTTAAAGACTGCGATGGAGCTCCGTATGCCACGGCAAACTGGCTGACACTGACGGCGGCGGTGCACAAATGCTGCGCAGCTAGCGCCATTCGACGGCCAACACCGCGGTTCCTGGTGTGTCCGCTGTGCCGTGCGTGTGATCATTGCTTGTACAGACCTCTCGCAGTGTCCGGAGCAAGTATGGTGGGTCTGACTAACCGATGTCAATGTGTTCTTTTTTCCATTTCCAGGAGTGTATTTACCACCTCGACCCATGTTAAGAACACAATAAAAAGTTCAGAGGCGCTACTTTTCAGGACTCCCGCGTATGTAACCAGGAATACTCTGTTTCATGGCGATAGTGTTTCCATTGTCCACAGCGGTCAGATAATATGTGCAGTGGTAACTAACGGTCAAATACGTTAAATGTGGTGAAACGAAATGATGGAATGGCATTTTGGCCGGGAGGCCCCATTCGGGGGAGTTCGGCCGCCGTATTGCAAGTCCTTTTTAGTTGACGCCACTTCGGCGACTTGCGAGTCAATGATGGTGAAGGACACACAACACCGAGTCCCCCGCCGGGAATCGAACCCTGGCCCCCTGTGTGACAGGCGGTAATGCTACAGCTACACTACGGACGCGCTCGTAATATTGCGGAGTGACATTCAGTCGGTAATCCTAAACCAGTTTCAACGTCACAAACGTAGGCGCTGGTAGTTACAAGGGAACCTCCCCGTAGCACCCCCCTCAGATTTCGTTATAAGTTGGCACAGTGGATAGGCCTTGAAAAACTGAACACAGATGAATCGAGAAAACAGGAAGAAGTTGTGTGGAACTATGAAAAAAAATAAGAAAAATATACAAACTGAGTAGTCCATGAGCAAGATAAGCAATATCAAGGAGTATGTGAGCTCAGCAGCGCCGTGGTCCCGTGGTTAGCGTGAGCAGCTGCGGAGTGATATGTCCTTGATTCAAGTCTTCCCTCGAGCGAAGAGTTTAATTTTTTATTTTCAGACAATTATTATCTGTCCGTCCGCCCGTCCGATGCGAGGTAAGTTCGTAGTATGGGGACGCTACACCTAAACAAACATCGAAACAGACATATTCCTATCATGTGACGCACATGCCGTCACCAGTGTCGTATAGAATATACCAGACTGTTTTCCTGTGGAGGAATCGGTTGACCTGTGACCTTGCGATCAAATGTTTTCGGTTCTCATCGGAGAGGCACGTCCTTTCGTCTACTAATCGCACGGTTTTGCGGTGCGGTCGCAAAAAACAGACACTAAACTTATTACAGTGAACAGAGACCTGAATGATTGAACGGACAGATCATAACTTTGCGAAAATAAAGAAAGTAAACTTTTCACTCGAGGGGAGACTTGAACCAAGGACCTCTCGTTCCGCACCTGCTCACGCTAACCACGGGACCACGGCGCTCAGAAGCTCATAATCTCCTTGATGTTGCCTATCTTGCGCATGGACTACTCAGTTTGTATATTTTTCTTATTTTTTTCATAGTTCCACACAACTTCTTCCTGTTTTCTCGATTCATCTGTGTTCAGTTTTTCAAGGCCTATCCACTGTGCCAACTTATAACTAAATCTGAGGGGGGTACGATGGGGAGATTCCCTTGTTGGGTGTAGTGCCTTCTGGGTCTCGACACAAGGCGTTGCCGGCAGGTAGGTCCTCTATAAAGTGTTGAAGACGTTAAACACGTGACGATTGAAGACTGAACTGTATACCAGCTCGAAGTCGGAGAGCTCAATAGGCAGTAAATGCGCCATGTGATGCAAAGTGTGATGGGCCCTGCGGCACGGCCTGGCCGTGTTGCGCTGCAGACTTGTTCATGCGCCAGACCGTTCCGGGCCAGGTGGCGCCAGCAGCGGCAGGCAGCCGTCACGGGACGAGGAGGGGCCGGGGGCCGGTGCTGCGAGCACGCGCTCCACCTACTCCACAGTTCACTGTTCGGGCCCGTGGGCTGCAGCGTCTCGTTACACATTCTAATTACGATTTATTTAGAACGTCAGAGAAATTTCCTTTGTTTCTCTGAAATTACTTTCACAATGGCGAGAAATCTGTAACGTGCGATCACAATAAGAGAGGCCGATCACATATCTTGCGGATGCCTACGTACGACGCAAGTCAAAACTTTTAATCATCATCTCGACAAAATCCAGTTGTGGTCATGAGACCAGATCATGCCATCACCGGTTCTCTACTCATTCTCCCTTCAGTGCTACACATTTCCCCCACCCCAACGACGGATGAATTGACGGGGACCACGTCTGCACTTCCGGTACTTTGGAGTACAACTCTCGTGGAATTTCGTGTAATCTGTGGCAGCTTCATCCGAGGAAGAATTACTATGTCAGGTGAATAGAGGGTCACGGGAGTGAAGGGCGATTTTACATTTGCCAAACAGCCCAAGAAAGTGATGTGCGTGACTAAGTCCCGAGCAAAAAAAACTGACGCTGTCGTGCAGCAGAAACACACTCCAATGGGTCTCACCGTGAAGCTTCGACTTCTCAGTCTTCCTTAACATTATCAGGAGATTTCGGTAATTCGTTCACATTAGGGTTTGCGTCTGGGAAGAATAATCTATTAGCGGTGCATAATGAAAGTCCAAAAAGCACTCGCCACCACCTTGCTCGGAAACGAAGGGTTTTAGCGTTTTTTGGCTGTGGTTAATCTGCGTGTTTCAATTACTTTCAATCGTACTTTGTCTCGGGGTTATAGCGACAACCCCGGCACGCATCTGTGGCACTCAGACGGTTAAAGTGGTTGTGCGATTGGGGTGTTTTGGGCTTATGCTTCGTAAGAATATCGTCACAGGTATGTGACTTCCCTGACACTCGATTTTAGTCATTTTTGTAGTAATATGTACGTTCAGTGCTCTTTGTTACCTTTCCCTTGCCGGACCTTCTTGAACGATTTCGTGCAATAATAAAAGTTAACGCTATACGTTTTAATGTTGTTGTTGTTGTGGTCTTCAGGCCTGAGACTGGTTTGGTGCAGCTCTCCATGCTACTCTATCCTGTGCAAGCTTCTTCATCTCCCAGTACCTACTGCAACCTACATCCTTCTGAATCTGCTTGGTGTATTCATCTCTCGGTTTCCTTCTACGATTTTTACCCTCCACGCTGCCCTCCAATACTAAATTGGTGATCCCTTGATGGCTCAAAACATGTCCTACCAACCGATCCCTTCTTCTAGTCAAGTTGTGCCACAAACTTCTCTTTTCCCCAATCCTATTCAACACCTCCGCATTAGTTATGTGATCTACCCATCTTATCTTCAGCATTCTTCTGTAGCACCACATTTCCAAAGCTTCTATTCCCTTCTTGTCTAAACTATTTATCGCCCATGATTCACTTCCATACATGGCTTCACCCCATACAAATACTTTCAGAAACGACTTCCTAACACTTAAATCAATACTCGATGTTAACAAATGTCTCTTCTTCAGAAACGCTTTCCTTCCCGTTGCCAGTCTACATTTTATATCCTCTCTACTTCCACCATCATCAGTTATTTTGCTCCCTAAACAGCAAAACTCCTTTACTACTTTAAGCGTCTCATTTCCTAATCTAATACCCTCAACATCACCCCACTTAATTCGACTACATTCCATTATCCTCGGTTTGCTTTTGTTGATGTTCATCTTATATCCTCCCTTCAAGATACCATCCATTCCGTTCAACTGCTCTTCCAAGTTCTTTGCTGTCTCTGACAGAATTACAATGTCATCGGCGAACCTCAAAGTTTTTATTTCTTCTCTATGGATTTTAATACCTACTCCGAATTTTTCTTTTGTTCCCTTCACTGCTTGCTCAATATACAGATTGAACAACATCGGGGAGAGGCTACAACCCCGTCTTACTCCCTTCCCAACCACTACTTCCCTTTCATGCCCCTCGACTCTTATAACTGCCATTTGGTTTCTATACAAATTGTAAATAGCCTTTCGCTCCCTATATTGTACCCCTGCCACCTTCAGAATTTGAAAGAGAGTATTCCAGTCAACATTGTCAAAAGTTTTCTCTAAGTCTACAAATGCTAGAAATGTAGGTTTGCCTTTCCTTAGTCTAGCTTCTAAGATAAGCTGTGGGGTCAGTATTGCCTCACGTGTTCCAATATTTCTACCGAAACCAAACTGATCTTCCCTAAGGTCGGCTTCTACTAGTTTTTCCATTCGTCTGTAAAAAATTCGCGTTAGTATTTTGCAGCCGTGACTTATTGAACTGATAGTTCGGTAATTTTCACATCTGTCAACACCTGCTTTCTTTGGGATGGGATTATTATATTCTTCTTGAAGTCTGTGGGTATTTCGCCTGTCTCTTACATCTTGCTCACCATATGGTAGAGTTTTGTCAGGACTGGCTCCCCCAAGGCCGTCAGTAGTTCTAATGGAATATTGTCTACTCCTAGGGCCTTGTTTCGACTTAGGTCTTTCAGTGCTCTGTCGAACTCTTCACGCAGTATCATATCTCCCATTTCATCTTCATCTACATCCTCTTCCATTTCCATAATATTGTTCTCAAGTGCATCACCCTTGTATAGACCCTCTACATACTCCTTCCACGTTTCTACTTTCCCTTCATTGCTTAGAACTGGGTTTCCATCTCAGCTCTTGATATTCATACAAGTGGATCTGTTTTCTCCAAAGGTCGCTTTAATTTTCCTGTAGGCAGTATCTATCTTACTCCTAGTGAGATAAGCCTTTACATCCTTACATTTAACCTGTAGCCATCCCTGCTTAGCCATTTTCACTTCTTGTCGATCTCATTTTTGAGACGTTTGTATTCTTTTTGGCCTGCTTCATTTACTGCATTTTTATATTTTCTCCTTTCGTCAATTAAATTCAATATTTCTTCTGTTAATCAAGGATTTCTACTAGCCCTCGTCTTTTTACCTACTTGATCCTCTCCTGCCTTCACTACTTCATCCCTCAAAGCTACCCATTTTTCTTCTACTGTATTTCTTTCCCCCATTTCTGCCATTTGTTCCCTTACGCTCTCCCTGAAACTCTGTACAACCTCTGGTTTAGTCAGTTTATCCAGGTCTCATCTCCTTAAATTCCCACCTTTTTGCAGTTTCTTCAGTTTTAATCTACAGTTCATAACCAATAGATTGTGGTCAGAGTCCACATCTGCCCCTGGCAATGTCTTACAATTTAAACCTGGTTCCTAACTCTCTGTCTCACCATTATATAATCTATCTGATACCTTTTAGTATCTCCAGGGTTCTTCCATGTATACAATCTTCTTTTATGATTCTTGAACCAGGTGTTAGCTACGGTTAAGTTATTCTCTGCACAAAATTCTACCAGGCGGCTTCCTCTTTCATTTCTTACCCCCAATCCATATTCACCTACTACGTTTCCTTCTCTCCCTTTTCCTACCACCGAATTCCAGTCACCCATGACTATTAAATTTTCGTCTCCGTTCACTATCTGAATAATTTCTTTTATTTCATCATACATTTCTTCAATTTCTTCGTCATCTGCAGAGCTAGTTGGCATATAAACTTGTACTACTGTAGTAGGCGTGGGCTTCGTGGCTATCTTGGCCACAATAATGCGTTCACTATACTGTTTGTAGTAGCTTAGCCGCTCTCCTATTTTTTTATTCATTATTAAACCTACAGCTGCATTACCCCTATCTGACTTTATATTTATAACCCTGTATTCGCCTGACCAAAAGTCTTGTTCCTCCTACCACCGAACTTCACTAATTCCCACTATTATCTAACTTTAACCTATACATTTCCCTTTTTAAATTTTCTAACCTATCTGCCCGATTAGGGGATCTGACATTCCATGCTCCGATTCGTAGAACACCAGTTTTCTTTCTCCTGATAACGACGTCCTCTTGAGTAGTCCCCGCCCGGAGATCTGAATGGGGGACTATTTTACCTCCGGAATATTTTATCCAAGAGGACGCCATCATCATTTAACCATACAGTAAAGCTGCATGCCCTCGGGAAAAATTACGGCTGTAGTTTCCCCTTGCTTTCAACCGTTCGCAGTACCAGCACAGCAAGGCCGTTTTGGTTAGTGTTACAAGGCTAGATCAGTTAATCATCCAGACTGTTGCCCCTGCAACTACTGAAAAGGCTGCTGTCCCTCTTCAGGAACCACGCGTTTGTCTGGCCTCTCAACAGATACCCCTCCGTTGTCGTTGCACCTACGGTACGGCTATCTGTATCGCTGAGGCACGCAAGCCTCCCCACCAACGGCAAGGTCCATGGTTCATTGGGGGGGGGGGGGGGGGGGGGCGGGGGGGGAGGGTTTTAAAGTTACGTACCATTATTTATGTGGTTCAACTGTCTCGGCATTTAACTGATAATCTCCCTTTGTCAATTTCCCCGCTTTCCATCGGACGGTATTGTCAACAAACGGCTGAAAAACGCAGGGAGAAAATGGACAACGACGACAAGCTATTCCCCGCCATCGCAGACAAGTTGAAAGAACTCTTGAAGGACACACCTATTTTGGAGCTTTTGGGGCTTGTTCTCATGTCAAATATGTGTATGAATGCAATGCAGTGCAACAAAAACGACGCTAATCCTGCAGAGGACACCCACTACAGCGGAGTGAACATTTTTTCCGGAGAACAAGATGATGTCAAATCGAACACAAAAACACTTTCGACCCAAGTTCGTTCTACGGTGTTCGGACCACATGCAACGATGAAGCCTATGACAGAACTGCTAACGCAGGTGACACTATCAGCTCAGCACCGAGGTGCAGTGTATTTACCAACTAAAAATGACATTGTGGTTGTACGAGACTCAGGAACTTTAACAGCCGGTGACCTCGCCCGCGCCGCTATCAGAGTTCGAAGCAACGAACCATTCGTCCGCCAGATCCAGCAGCCCCCGCACTTGCTATTACCGGCTTCGCCATTCACACCCAACCGAAAATGTGGTTAGTTGTAACTGAATATATATTCCATAAACAGCAAGTGTCCGAAGGTATGTAATTTGGACCAACTAACCACAGCATTACTTGCAGACTTTATTGCGTACACGCCGACAGATCGAGCATAAGGAAGATTAGGAGACGAACTGATTAAACGATGTAGTAAATCCAGTGCCCACGGGATCGAACGGCTTATACATCAAGAGAAACGTGGTACAAGACAACATCAGGGTTTTGGCAACATCTAATTAATTTAATGGACAGCTCCTCAGTTACTATACATGTAGCAGCAACAAGTACAGGCACGAACGTCTTTAGCAGAATAGCTTGACAAATTGCTTCAGGCCGCTGAAGAGTCGGGGCCAGCGAGATATATGGGTCTTGCAATGAACTTGTGACGTCACAATAGTCGACATGTATGCCACACTTCGCGAACGTTTGGCTCCGATCGGGGCCCACCGGAAATTGGTATTTAAATGGAAACGTACCTCCTAAATGTCGTAATTTTGTCGTGTGTGCGCTCCGCCGCCTGTCTTTCTAGCAGGCCACGACAGGGCATGGCTGAAGCGCGAGTCGCTCGCAACTGTTGTGATGAGAGAGCATCGGCGTACTCGTCGGCCGAACGCGACCGATGTCGGCCGCTTTTACCCTAGACGACGACTTCTAACTGTGGTGACGTCACGTCACGACGCCCATCGAGCGTTTCCCAGTGAATCCGAAGCTTAGGACCCACAGTGGAGGTGCTAGGAAACCAGGTGCGCGCGCAGCGACGACGAAGGGGCACAGAAAGTCGAACCCAGTGCGAGTTAAACCCGGTCTACTGCCATGAGCGCCACGGCGACAGCGAAATGAAGCCCGCGAACGATGCAGGTAGCACTCACGTTTCGGTCAACACTGTGTAAAGTGTACTTAGCCGTGCAAATGGGAATCGCGATCTGAGGTAGGCGCGACAGGTCGCACGCCGGACAGAAAGTGCTGATCACGTCACAATAGCCAGGTATCCAAGGCAGAAGTTCCGTACCTACACACTGTCCTAAACAGTCACCTTCACGCGCGTATTCTACTATGTTAAAAAGACTTTACGTATTTTATTTCATTTTTTATTTGCACGTCTAGTTCTGTAGGACCAAACTGAGGAGCAAATCTCCAAGGTCATGGAACGTGTCAGTAAATTACAACATAATAGCAATAACAGATAAAATAAAATGTTTATGAATCCAAAAGACGTCAAGCCATAAGTTTAAGTAAAGCTAGTCAACAATATAACATACGAATCAGCTCAATTTTTCAAGGAACTTCTCAACAGAATAGGAGTGAACCATAAGGAAACTCTTTAGTTTCTATTTGAAAGGGCGGCCACGGTGGCTGTGCGGTTCTAGGCGCTTTAGTCTGGAACCGCGCGACTGCTACGGTCGCAGGTTCGAATCTGCCTCGGGCGTGGCTGTGTGTGATGTCCTTAGGTTAGTTAGGTTTAAGTCGTTCTCAGTTCTATTGGACTGATGACCTCAGATGTTAAGTCTCATAGTGCTCAGAGCCATTTGAACCATCTTTTTGAAAGGTCGTGGATTATTGCTAACATTTTTGAATTCTTGTGGTAGCTTATCAAAAATGGATGCAGCAGTATACTGCACACCTTTCTGCACAACAGTTAAGGAAGTACTATCCAAATGCGGACTGGGTGTCTGCCAAGTATAAACACAGTGAAGCCCGCAAAATTTTGGGAATAAGCTGATATTGTTAAAAAGAAACGACAGAGAGGTCAGTCTCAAAATACCCAGACTAGTGAACAGGGGTCGACAAGAGGTTCACGAAATTATACTACATATTACTCGAACTGCCCATTTCTGAGTCAAAAATATGCTTCTAGAATCGGAAGAGTTACGGTACCCCAAAATATAATACCACACGACATAAGCGAATTAGAATAAGCAAATTAGGTTAATTTTAGGGTCGAACGATCACTTACCTGAGATACCGTTCGGATAGTAAATAGGTAGTATTGAGTCTTTGAACAACATCCTGAACGTGGGCTTTCGAAGACAGTTTACTCCCTATCTGAACGCCTAGAAATTGGAACTGTTCAGTTACACTAATCATATGCCCACTCTGTGAAATTAAAACGTTGGGTTTTATTGAATTCTGTGTTAGAGACTGTAAAAACTGGGTCTTACTGTGATTTGCGTTAGTTTATTTTCTGCATGCATGAACTTATCTCATGAACTGCACTATTTGAAACAGAGCCAATGTTGCGCGCAACATACTTCAGTACCAAGCTAGAGTCATCAGGAAACAGAAATATTTTAGAATTCCCCATAATACTAGGGGTCGTGTCATCTATATAAACAAGGAACAGGAGTTGCCCAGTACTGATCCCTGGGGCAGTCCCCATTTGACTGTACTGGCAGGTGTGCAGGCGTGACGTTCCTCGTGGACACTGGCTCTGGCGCCATCGCACTGCCTGCCACCTGTAGGCTAGACAACAAACAGGACATCCAAGCAGGTCTGAAAGTGTGCGAGCTAGCATCCCAGAGATGTTCGGGCTCACATGCGGTTCCCCTTCATCGAAATGTCTTGGCTCAAACTCGTCTCGGGGTTGAACCGCACGTGTCGCATTACACGCCCTAAATTAAATACTTGGTTAAATTGTCTGGCTGATGACAAGTTTGCGAAATACAAAGTTAATACAACATATAATAACAGTAGTAATAATATCGTAACCTAAATTAACGACCCATAAATGATGTAGGCCATACAGTTTCGATTTGGTTAGAATAATGTTTATTCAGAAAGAAAACTAACAGCGAAAGAGGTCGTATTTAGAATCACTATTACACTCGGGCGCATATCCATTTGACACAGTTTGATCACTCACAATCTCATCGCGAAACTTAAGTCCAATACTCCACCTCGATATTTACGCGAGAGTTCTCACCTCGCACGCTGCTGCTCACCGCTCAGAGTCCCGCTATAACGCACAACGCGAAAGCCTAAAGGCTGACTGTCCGCTTTCGCGTCTCAATCCGAACTGTTCACATTGGTGTCTCCAACCGAACTGTCCGCTTTCGCGTCTGCCTCTGCCCGTCCCCGGCTGCGTTTCCCGCGCGCCAAACATACTCGCTCAACTGACTAGTGCAGTTCCCTTTCCTGAAGCCGTCCATCTGACTGGCTACAGCTTATTCTACATTGCTCTACATTTTAACATATTTAAATAATCAAAGCTGGACCACTTTCACGTTCTAAACAAAGTAACAATAATATCCACTGTAAAATTCTTTACATAAAACCAATATAATTTCCTTCTTAACTTCGAATGTCAGTGGTAGTAGCCTTGCAACAATGTGCTTTCTGATAAATAAAGAACAAAAGTAACTATTACGCACTAAACTTTGCAACAA
This sequence comes from Schistocerca americana, assembly GCF_021461395.2. Classification (NCBI taxonomy): domain Eukaryota; kingdom Metazoa; phylum Arthropoda; class Insecta; order Orthoptera; family Acrididae; genus Schistocerca; species Schistocerca americana. The sequence continues at coordinate 524,171,893 of NC_060125.1, read as the reverse complement.
ATATTCTATTACCTAATGATTCAATAAGGTCTCATACTCTCATTGTTCAATGTGTTTTGTGTGGGGGGAAATGATGATCTGATGCTTAACTGAAAATACTGATAATTTAAATTTCCTATATCTTTTAAACAAATAAACTTACAAAGTTGATATTTACAGCGTTTGTCATTTTAATGATGAGCTTCTATATGAAATATCGATCATTAATATCGACTAAAGCATTCAGTTTTAGCATTCAGGTCTTTGTTACAGAACTTGTCAATTTCACTTTAACAGTAAATCGTAAACTATTATAGATATGATCAATATTCAGGTTTTATTGGTATCACCATGAAATTTTATGTAGGATGGTAGATTAAAATTACTGTGGCTTCATTCCCTGAACTACTACAGAATTAAATAGTTTCCATAAATGTATCCGTTTATGGCCGATCTTAGGTCCGCCATATTTAACACTGGCACGTCTCCTTGGCCACAAACGGCTTCTACTGGGTTTCCGTATGACGAAGGTTCTCGTCTGCCTCACTCCCACACTTCAGCGCTTGGGCCTCAATAGACAATAGACGTCTGTGAGTTTCCCCATCTCGTGGTGAATCTGCGCTCTTTGTAGCACCCGGTCCTGAATGGCAGGGTTCATTTCACAATTCCTGAAGGCTGACCCTATCGGCCATGTATTTAAATGAGTGCGAAATACTCGTTAACTCACAAGTGATTAACGACTGCTGAAACATCACGACGGGTACCAAGTGTACACGTTACACGCCAGCTTCTCCAATCTTTTCACTTGATCATTTATAGTCACAGACGTCGCTCAACCTATTTTGGACGCTGACTTCACCACATACTGTGCACTAACAATAGACCCGTACGGAACTGGCCTATTGAACAAAATCGATATGAGTGCAGTACCAAGGATCAATGGCTGCCCTGCTTGCACTGCATTTCAGAGGATCGACAACGTATAAGCTTTCAAGGAAGAAATTTTTAGTGAAACCCAGGCCCTGACAACAAAATTATCCCCCATAAATAAGGAGACGGACAAGCCTGAGACTGCATGTCTGAAACGTGGACGTCTACTGAAAACCACACAATAATAATAATGAGTGTATGGCATTGGTGGCTGGGAGACCCCTCGCGGGACGGTTCGGCCGCCGTTCTACAAGTTCTTTAACACCACAACGGCGACTTGCGCGTGAATGAGGATGAAATGATGATGAAAGACACACACACACACACACACACACACACACACACACACACACACACACACACAGTCATCTCGAGGCAGAGAATATCCCTGACCCCGCCGAGAATCGAACCCGGGACCCCGTGCGCGAGAAGCGAGAACGCTACCGCAAGTCCACGAGCCGCGGATAACCAGATAATTAAACCACCGAACAGAATACAGTTGTAGGCTAACCGCAATACGGTGCACCAACCCCGCACCACGCCTCGACAGCCAATCTCATACGCGCATGCAGAGTCGCATCTGAATGCCTATGACCGCCAAAGCCAATTTTTGAGGAGATTTTGCATACTGAGATCACGATCTTTGCTCCCACATCTTGGCCGCAAGACAGACGGATCGCGGGGGCCATGTGGCGATTGCATCTACATCTACATGATACTCTGCAAATCACATTTAAGGGCCTCGCAAAGGGTTCATCGAACAACATTCACTATCTCTATTATTCCAATCTCGTATAGCGCGCGGAAAGAACGAACACTTGTATCTTTTCGTACGAACTCTGATTTCCCTTATTTTATCATGTGATCGTTTCTCCCTATATAGGGCGACGTCAACAAAATATTTTCGCATTCTGAGGAGAAAGATTGTGATTGGAATTTCGTGTGAAGATTCCTGCGCAACGAAAAAGTCTCTGTTTTAATGATGTCCATTCCAAATCCTGTATCATTTCAGGGACACTATCCCATATTTCGCGATAATACAAAGCGTACTGCCCCACTTTGAACTTTTTCGATGTACTCCGTAAGTCCTATCTGGTAAGGATCCCACAACGCGCAGCAGTATTCTAAAAGAGTACAGACAAGCGTAGTAGAGGCAGTCTCCTTAGTAGATCTGTTACATTTTCTGAGTGTCCTGACAATAAAACGCAGTCTTTGGTTAGCCTTCTACACAGCATTTTCCGTGTGTTCCTTCCAGTTTAAGTTGTTCGTAATTGTAATTCCTAGGTATTTAGTTGAACTTCCGGCCTTGGGATTTAACTGTTTTATCGTTTAACCGAAGTTTAGCGGATTCCTTTTAGCACTAATGTGGATGACATCACACTTTTCGTTATTTAGGTTCATCGCCAATTATCGCACCATAGAGATATCTTTTCTAAATCGTTTTGCAATTTGATTTTATCATCTGATGACTTTACTAGTCGATAAACGACAGCGTCATCTGCAAAGAACCTAAGACAGCTGCTCAGATTGTCTCCCAAATCGTTTATATAGATAAGGAACAGCAAAGGGCCTATAACACTACCTTGGGGAATTCCAGCAATTACTTTTGTATTCCTCGATGACTTTCCGTCAATTACTATGAACTGTGACCTCTTTGACAGGAGATCACGAATCCAGTCACGTAACTGAGACGATATTCCATAAGCACGCAATTTCACTACAAGCCGCTTGTGTGGTGCAGTGAGAAAAGCCTTCCCGAAATCCAGAAATAGGGAATCAATTTGAAATCCCTAGCGAATAGCATTCAACACTTAATGCGAGTAAAGAGCTAGTTGTGTTTCACAAGAACGATTTTTCTAAATCCGTTTTGACTGTGTGTCAATAGACCGTTTTCTTCGAGGTAATTCATAATGTTAGAACACAATATATGTTTCAGAACCCCGCTGCATATCGACGTGCATAGTCTTAGGCAGGCATCCGGAGAGTAACATACAAGGCCCTGCACGCGTGCTACCTGCTACAGTGGTTTTTAACGTCCTTTGCCGTCAAAAAACAAGCAACCAAACACCAGTAGCGAGAAGTGACGTACCTATGACTGCAGTGATCACACAGTCCGGTTTATCTGAATTTTTATATGTGCCTTGTGGTCTCAAAAATGCTGTGCAGACGCGGTGATTTTTTTGTGGGTGAGGTGTTCAAGGGACTTTTCTTTTGTTCCACATACGTGGCTTACATTTTGACGTCCTGCCCTAGTTCCGAAGTACATGACCTATATGTCGGCGAGGTGCGCCAGCAGTTGTGTGTCCTTCAATTAGTTTTAGACAAGGGAAAATGTGTCACTGGGAAGACTCACATCACTTTCTTGGGTACTTGGTTTTGAGCAGATGGCATTCGCTCACTGACAGGGATGATTACAACGCTACAATCCCTGCTGAAACCAGGAAATTTCCCGCATCTGAAACGCCTTCTGGGTGTCCTAAACTTGTACTGCACTCACGTCGCGACAATGGCGACTGTACAAACACGACTAACAGATGAGTTCATAGGCAGCGACTCCACAGGACGGTGACCTTGTTAAGCAGACACTCGATGATGATGTTTGGTTTGTGGGGCGCTCAACTGCGTGGTTATCAGCGCCCTTACAAATTCCCAACCTTTGCTCAGTCCAATCTCGCCACTTTCATGATCGATGGCGAAATGATGAGGACAACACTACCACCCAGTAATCTCGAGCCAGGTGATAATCCTTGACCCCACCGGGGATCGAACTCAGGACCCCGTGCTCGAGAAGCGAGAACGCGACCGCGAGACCACGAGCTGCAGACCGACACTCGAAATGGATAAGGTGTTCAAGGCCCTCCAAGCGAGCCCAGGTCACACAGTTCCCCTCTGTCTTTCACTCACCTGGCTAGTCATCAAGGAGAGTCAGTCAGCAGTTGGCCCAGCACTTCACTAACAGGAAGGTCAACGCTGACAGCCTCTCAAGTTATTCTCTAAAAAGTTCCAACCAGCTCGGGAGAATTAGAGTGCATACTATGGGGAGCTGTTGGGAATTTATAATTCAGCCAGATATTTCCAACCGCACAACTAAGCTCAACCAGTGACTATTACAGAACACAGTCCAATTACGGCTGCATTCAAGAATGTTAGTGATAAATTTATATTCTTGTGGCACTTCGCAGACACCTGTTTTAAATAGGGTGGGTATTTGTAAAGGTGTATCTTGAAATATTTTCGCCCATCGTCTGTCTTCAGCATCAGTCTTGAGACTGCTTCATCTTCTGTTCTTCGAAGCATATTCCTCTCTTCAGGCTTGAACCTTGTCTCTTCTCTGGGCAGGATGTGGGAAATTATTGATTACTAGTTGCTTTGAAGTGTCTCATTTGTTAGTGTTTCACATGTTTATTAGGACGTGTAGTTCAGCAATGATTGACTTTCCTCCAGCTCTGTAGTTCAACATAATATCGTAGCCTGGTGGCGACAGTGCGATTTTACAAACAATTTTCTTTTCTAAATTGTGCCTCAGCCAAGCTGGGGTTTCGGCGAGGCGATTTGTTTTTACTCAGTGGACTGGATGCTGTTCCGTTTTTGTGGCCCGTCGTTCCCTGCCGTACTTCCAACGCTTATACCGGCCGAAAGTGAATCCTCGCAAGCCCTGGACTCAACGTCGATCTTCTGCTACTCCCCCACTGTCCATGTAATTTCTTTCTTTTTTTTATGGCGGCAAGGTTGCTACCACAGTTAGATATAAGGGCTGCCTTGATTACAAATTGCCATCCTTCTCGTGTCCTTCCCGGTGCTTCCACATCGTAGAAAATCATTGATCTCGCCCATTCACGTCTCATATACATTTCCAGTTGTCGACTTCCGCATCGTTGTTGGCAGTTGACGATTGTTTCTTGCAGGAGGTTTGAGTAGAAAATCTTTTCTTATAATCTACCTGATGCCTAATGCCTAATTTGCTCTTCTTAAGAAATTGTTTTCATGGTTCGGCGTCCTATCTCTGCGGTACAGTTCTAGTTTCTCTATCAGGTTCAAATCTGTTTCTGATATGTTAAGCCAATGAGACTCCTTACGTTCGTTGTGAATGGTATCGTGGTGTGGCATGTCAGTATGTCATGCTATTACATCATAATTTATCCGTTTCAGGTTTGGAAACTTTACATGTCATGTTAGTTGCTACATATAAAATTTTAAGGTACTTCTCATTTCTGTGTCTCTTCTTTCCCTCAGACTCCTGGTCACGCCCCGACTGAAACATACCTGATGGCTTCTTTGACATTATTTACTGACGCCTATAAGGGATTACTCATCACACCTTTTAATATAGCTTACATTGCAAGATACCACGTCTGGGAGGGAGAAAGAGATGTGAATTATGTTTAGATTCTATAAATGAAATGCAAGGAGTGCTGTTCAACATATAAGTGGATTATTCAGTGACACTGCATTAAACGGCACATGCAATAATTATTGAAATTTTATCAAATTCATTTAACAATCATTCACAAATCATTCAAATAATGATAAACAAACTCGGGCATGGATGTGTGTGATGTCCTTGGGTTAGTTAGGTTTAACTAGTTCTAAGTTCTAGGGGGCTAATGACCTCAGAAGTTGAGTCCACAGTGCTCAGAGCCATTTGAACCTTTGATAAACAAAAATAAAATATAGGGTCGCCAGATACTGTAGAAAGTATCAAATAGAAAAACAACAAATAGAATTGAAATGGCACCAAGAGCTCACAACAAGTGAATTGTATAAGGAGCCTGCCCTGGTATTTGCCTTTTAACATGAGCATTGTATGACTTCATTCTAGTTTAACATATAAATGTTTGACACTGTACAGTCCTGGCTCAAAGAGAAGTGTAGTGCTCTCAAAAGGTACGCTACCTTTTCCCATGTTTATCACAGCCTGTCTTTAATTAAGAAAATCTGCACATACTATCATGTCTACCGTAAATTTCGGTGTGATAACGAAATTGGCTTCGATATTTTGATCTTGGGACGAAAGAGTTAACCTTGTTTGTTTATTGACATCCGCACCATGATTTTTGATGGGACCCTTCACTTTAATCTTCTTTGTTTTCAAGATGGGTAATTCTTCATTAGCATCACATTAGTTAAATAAGATATCCGAAATCGCGGTTAGCTCGCTTCTGCTGTCTACGACGATATTAATTGCGATTTTTCCCACCATGGCCTTCACAACTGGTTGAATCCCGATCGGTTTGCTCCGTTCTTCGTCATCTCCCTGCATCAAAGCATTCTCTATTGAATCATACATGTGTCGTTTCAGGATTTTTATCTGTGAATTCGAACCTTCTGTCGGATATGCCTCCACCATTATCTCTCTCTCTTCTACAACTTCTTCTCAGCATTTAGCTTCGTCTTCCCTCAGCTCAACTACATCTGCCTCACCTTTCTTCATGGAAGCTCGCAAATAACCGCATCTAAATGCCCCTATTATATCTCTGTAACTTCCATAATTGTACACCTGGGACCTGTGCCCAATTTTAATTTATCTTCAACTTCCGTCGACTGCGCAGTATCCCCCTTTAGTTCGTCTTAACCGCAAATAACTCGGAAATTCCAGTTACTTCGTCCCTATTCTCTTCTCCTGTTGTGCTTCCCTCTGGTAGTTCGTTTTCTTAGTCGGTATCCTCCAATTAATTTCTCCCCAACATGATGTTGTTTTCCTCCCTTAGTTTGATCCCTGCAATCCTATTTGCTCAGTTATTACCTGTAGTGACAAAATATTTATCTTTCTCTATGGTGTGTTGTCCTCTCGGAATCGGCTATCCCTGGTTCCAGTGCTAAATAACTCTATGATGCTAAGTACTTTCCCTTTTAATTCTACTTCCGTTACGTCTGCTTCATTATGTTCCGGTAGTCGGTATTTTGTGAAATTCTCCCAACTAATTCCTGCCCAACATGATGTTTGCGGTATCTTTACTTTTTGCGATCCCTGTGTTCAGTTCGTTCATCTTTCACCTCTCGTGATAAGGTGTGTATTTCTCTCTCTACGTTGCTGCTCCTTGCTTTGGTAGGTGCGCTGTTCTTCTTGGATTGGCGCTTTCTCGTCAATTCGAACGTTTATCGGGGTTTGGTGGCCTTATTTCCACGTCTTTATTCGGTCCTTCTTGTCTTTTTTCGACTTGGAGATACGGGTTTCATTGCTGGTAATTTGTCGACCTGTTTGTCCTCCATTACCCATTGGGATTGCCGTTATTCCCCCTGCAGCAATTATTGCCATTCCTGGATGGATAACCGTTGGCATTTTTTGTCCTATACCCATAACCGTTTCTTTGTTGGAAGCTATTGTCACTTTTCGGCGCGAAGTCATCACGCAGTTCGTAATAGCTGACATTCCTTCGTGAGAGCTCCGGCGCATTTTTCGCTCTTTCACTCACGTTTTCACGCGGGTTTCGCTTTTTTCTTGCCTCGTCTTCCGATAGTATAAATTCAAGTTTCCTCAAAATTCCTTTAAAGGTTTTCACGTCATTGGATCCGCGTCCTAGCAAAGACTCTTGGTATTTTAGTGGCAACTTCATGGTACACAATTTAATCAATTCTCTATCGCTATATGGTACATACAAACATTGGTGTTTCTTTGTCATTGCTTCGAAAAAATTTACTGGGCTCTTCTCTCCGGAATTCTCGAAGTATGAATTTTGTAATAGTTCATACTTGACCCTATTTTGTGCTTAACTCGACCAAAAGCGTGAGAGAAGATTATCTTTGAAATTCTCCATGTGATTGACATGTAGCTCCTACACAGGTGGTCGGGTATCGCGTAACTTCTTCTCCGTCTGTGATTGTAATTGTATTTGGGTGAATCTTTTTTCAAAAATGGTTCAAATGGCTCTGAGCACTATGGGACTCAACATCTGAGGTCATCAGTCCCCTAGAACTTAGAACTACTTAAACCTAACTAACCTAAGGACAGCACACACATCCATGCCCGAGGCAGGATTCGAACCTGCGACCGTAGCAGTCACGCGGTTCCGGACTGAAGTGCCTAGAACCGCACGGCATCCGCGGCCGGCAAAATCTTTTTTCATTCCTTGTGAAACCTCTTGTCTTTGTGGTGGGGTTAGTGACTCGGAAGTTGTTACGAATTCAGAGCTTGATGATCTTGATCACTTCGCTCTTGTGTAATTCGTAACTGTTTTTCTCTGAGTTTTACGAATTGATTTTTATTTTTCGCTTCTATTCTCACGATGTGAGTATCATACCTCTTGAGAACCACTTTCGTTATGCGTTTTTGCAAACCACTGTCTTTAACTATTTTTCACGCTGTTCCCGCTGATTGGAGTGTAGTTGCATTAATCTGTTTGGCTATCTTTCTAATTTTACCGTGAGTATTGTCACATAATGCTTTGTTGTCATCACGTAATGTTTCGAGGTCGTCACATAATGTTTTAATTTTACCTTGAGTGTCGTCAAGCCACATTTTTGTTTCGGTCTGGGTGTCATCCCGCAATGTCTGCACGTCCACTTGGACCTTGTCAATATCTGTTCTTAATTGCGGTTGACCTATTATTAAATTTTGGATTATATCTATTGCCTCTTGCTCAATGTGATATTTACGTTCTCGTGTCTGCCTGCAGCTGACTGCAGTGAACCATGCGGTGACACATTTCGACTTGTATTGCCTTTAGTCAATTGTTTGGGAGGTCTTATTACATGTACTATGGGTTCTATGTATTCAAGACGTTCCCCATCTTCTTGCACCTCTGCAATATGTTGATCCCTGCTTTCGGTGCCTTGTTGTACGGTATTTGCGTCCTGCTGTACCCCCGGATCTATTTTTCTTGGCGTTGTCTGTTGTCCTGTCCTGAGTTTCCCGTACGTTATCTTGTTGGGTGCCAATATGAATTCGGTCAAGGTCTCGACCTGCCTTAGCTAATCTCTCTGACTCCCGTCTTTGACGTTGTAATTTTAACTGACGCGCCCTACTTCACGTTATCATGCGATAATACGACCTTACTCGTTTCGTAAAATTATTACCTTCTCCCTTTCTCTACAGTTTCTAGTTCCCTTGATACAATAACAAGACTGTACGACCGTCGCTTAACAGCTGGGACAGAACCAACATACCAACGCTGTGTCAGCCACCTATGCGTTTGCAAGAAAAACTTAAAGCTAACAATGGTGTTACAACTATACTATGGGGATACTGCGTATGTCTATCAGTGCTCTTGATGTCTGTGTTTCCCTATTGGTTACTGATTGTTTCCCATTGGTTGGCACAATACAAAAAAATTATTACGAACAATTTTTAAGAGGATATTTTTGTGGTCTACAAATTACATATGGTCGACCGCCTTACCATGGTATTTTATGATCCTGGCAGGGTTGCCATTATCTAACATGTGTGAGACTGTTTCTGATCTAACTTCCTACAACAGTTGCGGAAGGACGATCTGTGACTGTTTTAGGAATTTGTGTTGAACCTACGGCCATCTCATCCATTCATAGTTCAGAAAGTGCAGCAGTACAGACAGTGATGCAATCAGATAATGTCAATGTCGGTTATACTACAGTCCCTGTTAAGGAAACGTTATCGCTAACAGAAATTAATGTACAGGTTCTGGTGTAACTATACTTCAGCAAAAAACTGAAAATCTTAGATTTTCGTTATTAACGTTAATTTTTTCTCGAAGTATGACTTTATGACATAGCAACCATACTTGTAATACGTACAGGATGGTATAATATTGATATTGGGTGTTCACAACTGTGCAGCGAAATTCCTTACTATTCTAAGGTTCTTTAACAGTAAGATGGTTAATTAGCATGTCTCGTGTTCGATAAAATACAAACAAATTAAATACGATTGGGGCCAGATATATCAATTAAGCTAAAAATGAACAATGAAAATGCCCAAAATTGAATGGGGTCTGTATAGGGTTTAAAAATATCACTGTAAAGATAATTGCACAATTAAAACAGATCAGTAACTTCAGACTATAAAGCACTCTACAGTGGCTGATCAATCCTTTTCGTTAGATCGGATATATCGTGTGTTTTCCTTTCAGTTAAGCTCGACAATTGTGAATATGTTTAACAACAGGCCATGGTTGAATGTACAAAAAAATAGGAGAGACGGAGACAACCGCAGTTCTGAGTGTCAATCGCATATCACATGCTGGCGTTGCGCGAGTACTTTCACCGAGGACAGCAATGTCATAAGCGATATCCTTTCAGCTTACTTTTGTTTTCCTCACAGCGTCTTCGATATATGCACCTAAACAGAATAAAATCACACAGCCGTTAACACAAGACAACACCTGTCCATCCTGCGCACCGCAGGATAACATAGACTACTTCATATTTTAGAAAAAAAAAAAAACATATATTTTTTAAATTCGTGGGAAATATTAAAACATTGTTTGAAACTGACATACCATTGACACTTACACAATATCTATACATTTATGCTTTAGATGTTGTCTGTAATCGTCTCTATCATGTCTTGAGAAACGAGTAGTCGTTCCAGCTCATATCGCTTTGTAAAGTTACTCCTAGGTATCTAATCAACATGACTGTGAGAAGTAACGCACCACTAAAAATGTATTCGAACATTGCAGGATCGCTTTTCCGGAAGTTACACCTAGGTATACAATCGACATGACTTTGTGAAGAAACACACACTAATAATGTATTCGAACATTGCAGGATTGTTTTCTCTACTCATTTGCATTACCTTAGATTTTGTTGCATTTACAGCTAGCTGCCGTTCATCACGCTAAATCGAGATTCTGTCTAAATCATCATGTACGTCAATGACGATACTCTGCCGTATACTACAGCGTCATCAGATAACACACGTAGATTGCTGCTCACGCCAGCTGTCGGATGATTCGCGTACTGCATAGAGAGAAAGAGGGGCCATATAATAGTTTCCTGAGGCACTCGCAACGATACCGTTGTCTCTGATGAACACTTGCCACCGACGACAACGTAGTGGGTTCTGTCTACCCTCCTTGCGGTGTCACGTGACCGGAACACCGCCAACCGGTACAGAATTTCGTGGCAACCTGTGGCTAGAACGTCTCGATTCTTCTCTCTACGGATACCTTCAGCCTGTATAATGTTTGCCGAATGTAATCGATATGCATGCAACAGCATGGTGACCAATATTTTCCAAAACGCCGCGTATAAAAATGGGGTTTTCCGGCGCTTATGCTTCGGGTTCTGTTGATGATAGTGAGGTAGACACAGCTCTTGGGCTAGGGACCATTTGTATACCTAATGCAAGGATGATCTTAGTATCACTATTCCACAGTAAAGGGTAAAAGTATAAATATTACACACTTCCTCCAGTAAATGGAGCAAATCGGTTTGCTCTTTTTGAAATTGATGTGGTCTATGGTGGACCTTAAGGGCTTTATGGAGACACCTTTTTTTCATTCACGGTTCGTTAGGAAAAAAACTTTTTTTAACGGTTTTCCATACCAAAACTGAGCTGCAGACTCCAAGACGGCTATGCACTGCAAATGGCTGTAAGTTTACTATATGTCCCTAAGACACCTACATCGAACAATCTTGAAAATTTTATTGACAACTTTATCCGTTTCCGAGATACAGAGGTTTAAAAGTTACCCTGCTATTACACGCAAGATCACGTAAAATCCGGTGTGAGGAGAGATCTTAATTTATCAAGTGACGTAACATGAACAAATATGGTATCAATTATCTCAGTTTTCATCATATGGGTCCTAGCAACCCCATGTTGTACTACTGAAGGTCCTGCATAATTCTTTTTCACGTAAAATCCGATTCGAAGTGTAAAATTGGTTTTGCGTTGTTTCAATTTCATGTAAGTAAACTATCAAAATTTTACTGACTAGTACTCCGGTCTGAAGTGTAAAATCAGTTTTGCGTTTTTTCAGTTTCACGTAACTAACCTATCAAAATTTTACTGACTAGTACTCTGCTTTTCATATGAGTGGCATGTCCTGCAGCAAAACAAAGGAACCAGAGGGAAATGGCTCCTATCTGAGAAGAAAATATGTGAATATGTATCTGCCTTTTTAAATGTTTCTGACTGAAAAGTGTGGTACAAGCTGCCTCATTCTACCTTCTGCAGCGCTATCAAAAATTTTCCCAAAATTTTTAGCATGCGAACATATTCACGCTTTTTGTGCTGAGAGAAGGGGGTACAGAAGCACTGCGAAAGAGACGCAAAATTAGTAAATAGTGGAAGATATATAGCTAGTGGCTGTGGTATAGAAAGAGCAAAGGGGACAATTTGAGTGTGAGGAAAAGAAAGGGACATGGTGGCAGTGGAACATAGTTGACAGTGAGAGAAATTCGCTAGAAAAAGAGTGAAGGAGACAATGCCAGTGGGAGGGGAATGAAGAGAAGGAAAAAGTGGAAGTCGGTGAGAGCCAGTGATAAAGAGAGACAGTCTATGACAATGACAACGACAAAGAGAGAGAGACAGTGACAGCGTGAACAGACAGCAGTAGAGGAAGGACTGAATGAGATAGCAGCAGTGAGAGAGAGGGAGAGAGAGACAATAAGAGGGGAGACTGTAGTAGTGGTGTAAGGCGTCCGGATTTTACGGACCTTACATCTACATCTACATTTATACTCCGCAAGCCACCCAACGGTGTGTGGTGGAGGGCACTTTACGTGCCACTGTCATTACTTCCCTTTTCTGTTCCTGTCGCGTATGGTTCGCGGGAAAAACGACTGTCTGAAAGCCTCCGTGCACGCTCGAATCTCTCTAATTTTACATTCGTGATCTCCTCGGGAGGTATAAGTAGGGTGAAGCAATATATTCGATACCTCATCCAGAAACGCACACTCTCGAAACCTGGACAGGAAGCTACACCGCGATGCAGAGCGCCTCTCTTGCAGAGTCTGCCACTTGAGTTTGCTAAACATTTCCGTAACGCTATCACGATTACCAAATAACCCTGTGACGAAACGCACCGCTCTTCTTTGGATCTTCTCTATCTCCTCCGTCAACCTGATCTGGTACGGATCCCACACTGATGAGCAATACTCAAGTATAGGTCGAACGAGTGTTCTGTAAGCCACCTCCTTTTTTGATGGACAACATTTTCTAAGGACTCTCCCAATGAATCTCAGCCTGGTACCCACCTTACCAACAATTAATTTTATATGATCATTCCACTTCAAATCGTTCCGCACGCATACTCCCAGATATGTTACAGAAGTAACTGCTACCAGTGTTTGTTCCGCTATCATATAATCATACAGTAAAGTTCAAATGGTTCAAATCGCTCTGAGCACTATGGGACTTAACATCTGTGGTCATCAGTCCCCTAGAACTTAGAACTACTTAAACCTAACTAACCTAAGGACATCACACACATCCATGCCCGTTGCAGGATTCGAACCTGCGACCGTAGCAGTCACGCGGCGTACAATAAAGGATCCTTGTTTCTATGTATTCGCAATACGTTACATTTGTCTATGTTAAAGGTCAGTTGCCACTCCATGCACCAAGTGCCTATCCGCTGCAGAACTTCCTGCATTTCGCTACAATTTTCTAATGCTGCAACTTCTCTGTATACCACAGCATCATCCGCGAAAAGCCGCATGGAACTTCCGACACTATCTACTAGGTCATTTATGTATATTGTGAAAAGCAATGGTCCCATAACACTCCCCTGTGGTACGCCAGAGGTTACTTTAACGTCTGTAGACGTCTCTCCATTGATAACAACATGCTGTGTTCTGTTTGCTAAAAGCTCTTTAATCCAGCCACACAGCTGGTCTGATATTCCGTAGGCTCTTACTTTGATTATCAGGCGACAGTGCGGAACTGTATCGAACGCCTTCCGGAAGTCAAGGAAAATAGCATCTACCTGGGAGCCTGTATCTAATATTTTCTGGGTCTCATGAACAAATAAAGCGAGTTGTGTCTCACACGATCGCTGTTTCCGGAATCCATGTTGATTCCTACAGAGTAGATTCTGGGTTTCCAAAAACGACATGATACTCGAGCAAAAAACATGTTCTAAAATTCTACAACAGATCGACGTCAGAGATATAGGTCTACAGTTTTGCGCATCTGCTCGACGACCCTTCTTGAAAACTGGAACTACCTGTGCTCTTTTCCAATCATTTGGAACCTTCCGTTCCTCTAGAGACTTGCGGTACACGGCTGTTAGAAGGGGGGCAAGTTCTTTCGCTTGCTCTGTGTGGAATCGAATTGGTATCCCGTCAGGTCCAGTGGACTTTCCTCTGTTGAGTGATTCCAGTTGCTTTTCTATTCCTTGGACACTTATTTCGATGTCAGCCATTTTTTCGTTTGTGCGAGGATTTAGAGAAGGAACTGCAGGGCGGTCTTCGTCTGTGAAACAGCTTTGGGAAAAGATGGTTAGTATTTCAGCTTTACGCGTGTCATCCTCTGTTTCAATGCCATCATCATCCCGGAGTGTCTGGATATGCTGTTTCGAGCCACTTACTGATCTAACGTAAGACCAGAACTTCCTAGGATTTTCTGTCAAATCGGTGCATAGAATTTTACTTTCGAGTTCACTGAACGCTTCACGCATAGCCCTCCCTACGCTAACTTTGACATCGTTTAGGTTCTGTTTGTCTGAGAGGTGTTGGCTGCGTTTAAACTTGGAGTGAAGCTCCCTTTGCTTTCGCAGTAGTTTCCTAACTTTGTTGTTGAACCGCGGTGGGTTTTTCCCGTCCCTCACGGTTTACTCGGCACATACCTGTCTAAAACGCATTTTACAATTGCCTTAAACTTTTTCCATAAACACTCAATATTATCAGTGTCGCAACAGAAATTTTCGCTTTGATCTGTTAGGTAGTCTGAAATCTGCCTTCTATTACTCTTGCTAAACAGATAAACCTTCCTCCCTTTTTTTTGTATTCCTATTAACTTCCATATTCATGGATGCTGCAACGGCCTTATGATCACTGATTCCCTGTTCTGCACTTACAGAGTCGAAAAGTTCTGGTCTGTTTGTTATCAGTAGGTCCAAGATGTTATCTCCACGAGTCGGTTCTCTGTTTAATTGCTCGAGGTAATTTTCGGATAGTGCACTCAGTATAATGTCACTCGATGCTCTGTCCCTACCACCCGTCCTAAACATCTGAGTGTCCCAGTCTATATCTGGTAAATTGAAATCTCCACCTAAGACTATAGTATGCTGAGAAAATTTATGTGAAATGTATTCCAAATTTTCTCTCAGTTGTTCTGCCACTAATGCTGCTGAGTCGGGAGGTCGGTAAAAGGAGCCAATTATTAACCTAGTTCGGTTGTTGAGTGTAACCTCCACCCATAATAATTCACGGGAACTGTCCACTTCTACTTCACTACAGAATAAACTACTACTAACAGCGACAAACACGCCACCACCGGTTGTATGCAATCTATCCTTTCTAAACATCGTCTGTGCCTTTGTAAAAATTTCGGCTGAATTTATCTCTGGCTTCAGCCAGCTTTCTGTACTTATAACGATTTCAGCTTCGGTGCTTTCTATCAGCTTTTGCCCGAGGCCATCTAACCTAAAAAACCGCCAAGTCCACGCAACACAGCCCCTGCTACCCGTGTAGCCACTTGCTGCGTGTAGTGGACTCCTGACCTATCCAGCGGAACCCGAAACCCCACCACTCTGTGGCGCAAGTCGAGGAATCTACAGCCCACACGGTCGCAGAACCGTCTCAGCCTCTGATTCAGACCCTCCACTCGGCTCTGTACCGGAGGTCCGCAGTCAGTCCTGTCGACGATGCTGCAGATGGTGAGCTCTGCTTTCATCCGACTATCGAGACTGGCAGTCTTCGGCAAATCAGATAGTCATCGGAAGCCAGAGACGATTTCCTCCTATCCATAGCGACACACATCATTGGTGCCGACATGAGCGACCACCTGCATATGGGTGCACCCTGTACCCTTCATGGCATCCGGAAGGACCCTTTCCACATCTGGAATGATTTCCCCGGTATGCACACGGAGTTTACATTGGTTTTCTTCCCCTCTCTTGCTGCCATATCCCTAAGGGGCCCCATTACGCACCTGACGCTGGAGCTCCCAACTACCAGTAAGTCCACCCTCTGCGACTGCCCGGATCTTGGAGACTGAGAGGCAACCTCAACCGAAGATCAGTATCAGCCGGAGACAGAGCCTGAATCCGGTTCGTCAGACAAACTGGAGAGGCCTTCCGTTCAGCCCTGCGGAATGTCTTTCGCCCCCTGCCACACCTTGAGACGACCTCCCACTCTACCACAGGTGAGGGATCAGCCTCAACGTGGGCAGTATCCCGGGCAGCCACAGTCATAGTCCGATCGGGGGATGCGTAGGACGAGCTGGCCGCCCCCGACAAACCCCCATCCGGACCCCCACAGTGATGCCCATTGGCAACAGCCTCAAGCTGTGTGACCGAAGCCAACACTGCCTGAAGCTGGGAGCGAAGGGATGCCAACTCAGCCTGCATCCGAACACAGCAGTTGCAGCCCCTATCCTTGCTAAAAACTGTTGTGCAAGGAACGTCTGAATTAACCTACAGGCTCTCGGCTCTGAGCTCTATGGGACTTAACATCTGAGGTCATCAGTCCCCTGGAACTTAGAACTATTTAAACCTAACTAACCTAAGGACATCACACACATCCATGCCGGAGGCAGGATTCGAACCTGCGACCGTAGCAATCGCGCAGTTCCGGACTGCGCGCCTAGAACCGCTAGACCACCGTGGCCGGCTTAATCTACAGAGAGCACAAACAAATCGACACAAAATTTAAATGGTTATTAAAATACAAGATTTCCTAGTAAATGCAGTAATGCTGCTACTTCCGCACTGCTGACACACTGCTTGGCAGCGGAAGGAGACTACGCGATTTTACACTATTCAGGTACTAAAACGCGATGCTACAAGTCTCAAATACTATAATACGCCCGAAATTTATGAATTAAACAATGCAAGTACCAAAAACACGCAAAGAAATTAAGAATTAAACTATGTAACAAATGAGTGAGCTAGGAGTATACGACTTTCTGCTGGCAGCTGCTTATCCAACGGCGGCAGGGAGCACCTTACATGAGATCCTCAAAAAATAATAATTATATTATATCAATAAAAGGAAATTGGAGTTAATCTCATGTACTGAAAACTAACAAAAGAATCATAGCAAGACTCACCAGAGGAGGAACACCCCTCTGAAGATGTCCAGCGCAGTTCTGGACGAAACGTTACGAGTTGAAGAGTTTCAGGGACCATGACCTTACATCCGGGAAGGTTTACCAGAAGATATAACAAAACAATACCTACCAATATATTGACTGGCATGAACAAACAAGTTAAAGTGAAACACATTTTCGAGACGAACTGAGCAGTTGGTTAATGATATCGTAAAACTCCCATTTAGCAAGAAAGGGATAAGGCCAGAACAATACATGTTCCTTTTAACGTAAATAAGGCCAGGACCGAGGGTAAGTGGCTGCAAGTCATTAACAGGGCTACGCTGCGACCCAGCAAGTAAAATAAAAATGTTTATTCATCTCTAGCGAGTCGATGATTGGCTGAAGCCATACTTGGCGACGCAGACGCTACATTGTGGGGATATCCCCATTATATGAAAGCATTTTGAGACCTCTCTCTCTCATCTCACGGCGGACCACACAAGTGTATGGAAATAAGAGAGGGTGTTGAGAGATTCGCTTTCTGCGAAGTGAGGAAGATGCGCTTTACTTATCATGGCGACAGATAGCAAAGTGGTAGTTAATTATTCCTGCGAGAATTTTTGCGGGCAAAGAAATTGTGCACGTCGCTCCAACACATAGCGGGTGTGCAATACCCACTATTTCGACCGGGGAAAGATTAACGTTCTACGGAATGAAGGAGAGTTGTGACTGAATGAATTCGTTCAAGGCCAGAGTAGGGAATTAGCGTTCCAGATCCAGTACGGAGCGTTGCTGATGCTGCTTGGTAAAGTACCATCGCATATTATGATGATGAATTGTGCGGTTATCAGCGCCCGTACAAATTCCCAAACTTTGCTCAGTCTAATCTCGCCACTTTCATGAATGATGATGAAATGAAAAGGACAACACAGACACCCAGTCATCTCGAGGCAGGTGAAAATCCCTGACCCGCCGGGAATCGAACCCGGGACCCTGTACTCGGGAAGCGAGAACGCGACCGCAAGACCACGAGCTGCGGACACCATCGAATATTAGGCTGCAGTAAATATTGAGTCTAGATATTGCTAACTCCAACTTGCATACACTCTGACCACAGAATATCAAAAGCTAGGATACTAACCTACCTCACATTGAGTACACGAGAGTTTTTTTCATTGCTTCAAAAAGTAATTTTATTCTCCACCAACTCACTGTATTGACCAGATACGACAACATAGATTTACATGAGCTTATGAGGATTTTTAATAATCATTATTTCCTGTGATAAAACATTTTCATGTGTAGAGATAACGATTTTAATAATCGTCACTTCAATATGTACAAGACTTAAATGTTTTGTTACTCAGTGTCACAAGTAATTGAACATGGTTGTTGTTTATCACTTGATTCCTGAAAGCAACAGTTGATAAATTATATGTAGAAAGAAAAGGGAATAGCTGCGTTGTCTTTCTAGAATAGACCCCAACTTTGACTTTTATTAATGCATGCATTCTAAGCATGTGACAGCAGCATTTCTAATGATTTTTGTTACAATCCACACTGGATATTAGCTGCCTTACAGAGTGAGGGTCATATTTATTTAGAAAGTGTGTTTGACACTCAACGGTCGGTGTGGCCGAGTTGTTCTAGGCGCTTCAGTCTGGAACCGCGCGACCGCTACGGTCGCAGGTTCGAATCCTGCCTCGGGCTTGGATTTGTGTGATGTCCTTAGGTTAGTTAGGTTCAAGTAGATCTAAGTTCTAGGGGACGGATGACCTCAGATGTTAAGTCCCGTATTGCTCAGAGCCGTTTGAACCATTTTTTGTTTGACACTCTGGGCTTGAGAAGACAGGTCAGATGTTTTGTCCATTTGAGCGCTAAGTGGTAAGCTAAGTTTGCAAATATTAGTACACTTCCTGTGACGTACGACAGTAGGACAGAACGAAGGAGACTGAGGTTGTGACGTAGGAGACACTGCCAGTTAGACACAAAGATGTAATGGCAATGAGTTGAGCTGAATGAGTGAGTGAGAATAGGCAAGTGAGGGTGGATGGATGTGAGAAACTTAGACGAGGAGCTAATGGATGTGTGTGAGCTTGTGAGCTTGTGAGCTTGTTGGAGATGGAGGTGAGTTTCATGTTAAGAAGAGTGCGAATATTTTCTCACACAATAATTTTTGGGAAAATTTTTACCGGTGCTGAGGAAAGTAGATGAGGCAGCTGGCACCCCACTTTTCAGTCACATACTTTTAAGAAACAGGGAAATATCGGCAAATTTTGTGGTCTGATAGGAGCATTTTTCCATTGTTCAAAAATAACTGAAAGCATTTTTCCTTTTAAATTGTAGTAATTGATACTAGAGACATTCATACTGCACATATATTGTGGTGACTTTTTTTTCCAAAATTAAGGCAAGTTGATGATTCAGCCACATTGTAATGGAGAAAGGGTTCCGAAATAATGCGTTAACGAAGAGCAATGAAAGATGTCAATGCAGAAAGTCCGTTGGAGGGTAATGGCAAGTGACCGTAAAACTTAATAGGTATTTGTTACTCAAATATGTAATACTTACTTCCAGAATGAAAAAAAGAGAAGTCACTCCTGTTCAGCTGTGAAAAAGACAATCTCTCCTCTGTTTCATTTTACAGGTATAGAAAGCAGTTGCGCCAGCTGATGAAGTCGCTGAAAAAACTGAGTGCCAATCGACTGGGATGAACAGTGTGCGTACAGGCAGACAAACACATTTTAGTAGAGTATGCATAAATAATAACCCAGCTAATGCGTAAATAACATATGAATTTGTTTCCAATTATAACAAAACCTTAATTAGGGAATTTCATTTCGCTATGAAAACATTACAACGCGATAATTTTCCGCACGACAATCAGTGGCTGACCGCTCACTTTTTCCAATTCCAGATGGAATAAATTGGAGCACATGTATACTAATTTTAACAACTAGTCACCGTAGTAATACTGTATGTCAATAATGGAGGAAAATAAGCCCAATTAGAAAAACAAATGTCTCATTAAAAAACGCTACTGTCACTCCTCAACAAAAAGGTTACCTTTGTATCGCCACTGCTTTGATTTCATTATCGTGATCGGCACATTGCTCAATCTGTCACCCAACTCTGGTACGTTTGTCTTACACAGTGATGTTGGCGCGTCGTGGCCAGCATACGAGTAGCTACCGCAGCCGTCTGACACACTCGTACTGCAGATTTTACTGTCCGCCTACATAGCACTAATTTTTAATTTTGTGACCGGTGTCCATTCCACCCGAATCACATCCAGATCTGTATATGTTGTCTAAAAATTAACCTATCTATTTGATCATAAATTTAACATGTTACATCACAGGACAGCATTTATTTGGCAACAACTGACAACAGATTTTCTCCGAAAAAGAAAAAAAAAACGCCAATTTCTGCAAATATTCAGACTGTTTGGTAACTTTACCCTTTCTAGTTAGTTTTCGTAGAACCTTGTTGCTGAATACCATTACCTGCATGTATTGTTTCTGTTGTCTTTTTTAAACTCATTAACGCTTATCCCACTCTTGTAGTAATCCACAAGCTGTCAAAAAAGTGTCGACTATTTTCAGAGATGGTAGTAACTATCAAAAAATGAAAAAAATCCAATGAAGATGGGCTCTAACTGCGTACCTTGTGACCAATGAGCACTTGTTCATCTTCGATACTGCGAAATTCTTTTACTGCAAGCTCTTTGCTTTCCATATTTTGAGAGGGATTAGTGTAGACCAAAGAAAGGAACAGTGTTACCAAGGGCTCTAAAATGCGTATCTTAAGAGATACGAGCAGTTGTTCACCAGAAGAGATGTGTTTCAGTGTAGAAAAGTTAAAAAAGTGCTAATAGCTCTTAAGGTATGCAGTTTAGAGACAATGTTTATAGGACTTGTTTTGATGATTACTATCACCTCTCAAATCATTCGAAATTTTTTTAAAAAAAATCTTCAGAAGTTTGTTTTACTTATTTCTATGTCCCTGCCAATATATGCTGCTCCATACCCGATATGTTTAACAGCTCAGTCGGCAATTTTGAAACGGAAATAGAATGCCGATTATTAATAGGAATAAATAATGTGCTATCAAGGAGGTGCTTATTTCTGTCGGCCGGTGGAGCCTTTCAAAAGTTTTGCTAGCAAAACTGCTTCAGTAGTCTCGAGCATGTATTGAAGATTGGCATCGTAGGGGTGTATTTGCTCGTGGGATATAAGCAATTGACGCTACGCAAACGGTTTATGAAAAGCGCGGGCCGTTACATTTGACAGCGAAGTTACCATAGTGAATCAACCAACAATTACAAATTAAATAATGGAGACGAAAACATAATTAACATTATCTAAAGAGAAATAATCGTTTGTGATCAACGAGTGTTTGACAGAAATATTCGCTTGTGAATTTCACGTGAGACGCAGTAATGAAACTACATGTGTGAAAAGCGTGGGGAAACGTCGTTCTGTGATCGCAAGGCGATCCTTACGACGTGCTGACTATCAGAAGGGTCTCGATCACGATCACTTCCTCTGGCGCAGCTGAACAGGAGTGACTTGTCTTTGTGCAATAACTGCTAGTGCCAGACCTTGGTTCTAATACAGCTTACCAATGTTAGCCCTTTTACAGACACGATAGCGTATTTAGTAATAGTGTATAAGTTGTGTATTGTGCCATGGTTGACGTAATACTCACGAGTAGTTAGTCTATGTCCTGACTGATTGAAGCTGTGCTTTGTTATAGGGATATTCATGACACAGCAGTCAACTTTGAAACACTATCTGACTATGAATTAACCAAAGGAGTAACCAGAATAGCACAGGCTTAGAGAAATACTGCAACGGGACACTGAGTTGGATAACATGTGCAGCTGAACATCAAAAGCTGTGTAATCTCACTTAAAAGCCTCTCAAAATGATTGAGTGAAATGTGGTTAGGTTGTAGTTAAATATGGTACTGTGGAATGATTTACCTTGGCTCTCATCGCAATACTTCAGTCTGAAAACGATCTAGCGCAGGGAAACTTCACTAAAGTGATTGAATAATAACGTCGTCCAAAAACAAAATCTACACGTAATACGTGAAAATGCAAATTCCGTAGGCCTTGCCGTCATATTCTGCACAAATTATTGCATGAGAACGTCAATTCACGTACTACAATGTGCGAGAGCAAAGTATCTTCCTGGATCG
Source organism: Schistocerca americana (assembly GCF_021461395.2). Classification (NCBI taxonomy): domain Eukaryota; kingdom Metazoa; phylum Arthropoda; class Insecta; order Orthoptera; family Acrididae; genus Schistocerca; species Schistocerca americana. Next base: position 524,149,659 of record NC_060125.1, on the reverse strand, counting down.
TCGCCGAAACTTACCACCGAAAACCTGGAAGTTATATTTGCAGATATTTATTACTAATTCGTGGAAGAAACTGTATGGACTGAACTATTTCAATGCATGTTTCATAGATAATTACTGAATTGATGAAGGAAATGTTACCAACAGGCTTTGTGTGGTGGCATTACCAGCATGTGCTTCAATACTAGTGAAAATTAGTTACATCACCGAAGAGAGAATTAATGAGGTACCACAATGCTGAATTAACACTCCGCATTAATCTCAGAAGAATTAAACAATGGATATACACAACGTCGATATCATTATAGAAGTGAACATGAACCGAATTTCCAATAATCACCGAAATTCAAGTTTTCTCTACATGTATTCCAACGGTTCATGAACTACTCTGAAGGGCGGTAGAACATAAAACAGTACATTGAATAATTATGACATGGTCCTGAAATCAGCTTTCAGCGTACGAAAAGTAATCACTGTGTGAGTATTTGAAGTATCACGCGACTGAATACAAGTGTACGCCTGAAATACGAGTACATCACCAAACTATCCCCTAAAATGACAATAGCTTAATTATGTGTATACTAATATCATCCAACAGAAATGTCTTACGTGTTGACTGTTAAGAATCACTTCAAATAACTGTGACAATACCACAAAATTTCCAACAGGAAACATCAGCTCGGTGCAGCTTGCAGCTCATGACAATAGTTATCCAAAATCCTAGAGGCAAGGGGGCATAGGCAACCTGCATGTCCGATAATATCGTAACATTGTTAACTTGCAACCTACTGAGACATCACAGATAGGGTGCAACCGCCAATTTGTCTATTTAAGCTTTCTTGTATGAATGTATGTGGGCTCCTGTGTAAGCAGTCAGAATCTTATACGAACTGCCACGGGCGAGCTGTGTCCTGCAGACGTGCGTCATGACCATATGCGGAGAGGCGCTTACAGAGTAGTTACATTCTCTGGAACTATAAAAATTAGTAACTGCTCTAGAAATAGCCTGGGGAACTTCATATTAGGTACATAACCTTCTGTTGTATAAAGGAACAATCTGTCAAAATCTGAGGTCAATAGCTGTCATAATTTGAAAGTTACAAAAAGAAATAGTCACTAAAAAACGTAATAATCTGACACTCAAAAAACTAAATCAACATATATATATATATATATATATATATATATATATATATATATATATATATATATATATATATTAATAGTTCACCAACTGTGACTATTTGAAATGATATGATAACACCTTCAGTGTTTAGATTCAAATTTGGTAAGTTCTCATTTTAGAAAACCTTTGGTAATTTTGCTGTAGTAATAACTTTAAGAATTTCAAGTAGATATTTATGTTTTGTGTTAGGGTGAGTGTGAAAGAGAGTACCTGTGTGAGTGTATGTGGGACATTCGCCGATATTAAATTTTCAGTTTTTATTTCTCTACAGGAACCTGCAAGTGTTCCAGCTTTGTATCGTGGGAACGAATCTACCAGTGGTTCTCCTACTGGTGGATGACGGATGTCCAAGCGTGGTTAAATATGTAAGAGACAACCAGAACGTTCGCGACAACATAGTTAAATTCCAGACGTAAAGTACAGCTTAAAGTTTATTTCATTTTATTTTTTTAACAAGATAGTTTTGGGTTGCTTATTTTGATGACGTCAATGAGCTGAGAGCAGTGGTTGGTTCTTACTAGTTTTTGGCGCGAGCCGCGCCCTGAAAGTCAGTTCTGATTGGCCGTAATTCTGTACAGCCAATAAGAAGTGAGACGGTTTGCACCTAACGCATGAGATGGAGGTGCTTGTAGAGGAGAGAGAAGAAGGAGGTGGTGGACTAGTTTTCGAAGGAGCCGGTCATGCTGATAGTGTCCGAACGCATTATGTGTAAAATGAAGTGATATTGTGACTTCCACGTTTCGGTACAGGATAAAGGTATCTGGTGTTTACCATTAACTATTTGTGAAATTTTAAGAGTCGAGAGATATTTTGTTCTGGAGGAAAACTTTGAACTAAAAGCGTGGGGGTACTAAGTAATTCTTTTTTACTGAGTATTAAGTGCGAGCAAAAACTTTACTTAAAGACAACCACTGAATGCCGACTGCAAAAGTAAATAGCAGTTTATTGACCGTGTTACTCTCGTAAATGATTTCGGAATTTGATAGGAAAAGTTCTGGCTGTTTGAGTGTGATGAGGACTGAGAACAGGAACTTTAATGATTTGATCACATGTGGACTGATGATGTTGCTTAATAGCAATAAAAAAATCCGAATGCAAGTTTAAAAGGACCTTTGAACTTAGAAATTTGAACAGCAACCCATTTACGATTTATTATTTGGCGTTCGCAAAACTATTTTCAGGTTTTTTACGTATAGCGGCCTCCGACGTGTAGTTATGAAATCTCAGTTTCTTCAACACTGCTTTTCTGAGATCTCTTAAGTAGCTGCAGTCAGGAGTTACGTGTGCAGATCTGCAGCAGTATCGAGGTAGGTGGACAATTTATGTTGCAGAACCGCCGTCGATGTGCGAAAGAGCGCCTTACGCCGCTCTACGTCCTCAATTATTTCATGAATGTAATCTGTCTTCCTCTAGAGCGTGTACTCTCTACAGCTCTCTTTAATGCCATGCAAGTTATTCCTCGATGTTTTAACAGATGTCCTATCATTATGTCCCTTCGTCTTATCATACCAAGTGAGGCGGCGCTGTGATTAGCGCATTATACCCGGATTCGGGAGGACGACGGTTCAAACCCGCGTCCGGCCATCCTGATTTACATTTTCCGTGATTTCTCTAATCGCTTCAGGAAAAAGCCGGGATGATTTCTTTGAAAGGGCATGCCCGGTTTCATTCCCTATCCTTCGGTAATCCAAACTTGTGCTCCGTGTCTAATGACCTCGTTGTCGACGGGACATTAAACTAATTTCCTGCTCCTCCCCTTCTTATCTTATTGCATCTATTCCTTCCCTCGCCGAGTCTGCTGAGAACGTCGTCATTCCCTACCTCATCAGTCCATCTAATTTTCAACATCCTTCTGTTGCACCGGATCTCAAATGGTTCGATTCTCTTCTGTTCCGTTTTCCCCACGGTCCATATTTCACAACTATAAAATGCTGTATTCTAAACGTACATTTCGGAAGTTTGTTCCCCAAATTGAAGTCTGTGTTTGATACTAGTAGACTTCCCTTGACTAGGAACACCCTTTTCGCGAGAGGTAGTCTCCAGATATGGAACAACAGGGACAATTGAGGATTGCAGTAATTTCGCTGATAAACTGCATGAGCCGTGAAGTGGAATCGCAGGTGTTGTTTTCAGCCGCTCGGCCGCCGCCTTGGCTGCCTTCAGTGTACGTTGCTGGTGATCTTATTACGTGGCTGAACTACAGTCTCACTGGAGGTTGTGGCTGCCCAGCTCATGCTCGCTCAGGTTCAGACATCGGGATAGTTCAGCTAAATTGCGGATGTCATACTGAGGAGGATTCTGGACAGTTGTTCGCTTAACGTTTAATTATCTTATTTGCTGTGTATGTCGGTCCCTTTCGGCTACAAGCTGGCATATTCATGTTGTGAACGATAGGGGTAAGAAATTTCCCCATGTTTCGTAATTCTTTTGCTAACCTGGCTAGGAAGAAGTCGCGTCTGTACTACACTCCTGGAAATTGAAATAAGAACACCGTGAATTCATTGTCCCAGGAAGGGGAAACTTTATTGACACATTCCTGGGGTCAGATACATCATTGATCACACTGACAGAACCACAGGCACATAGACACAGGCAACAGAGCATGCACAATGTCGGCACTAGTACAGTGTATATCCACCTTTCGCAGCAATGCAGGCTGCTATTCTCCCATGGAGACGATCGTAGAGATGCTGGATGTAGTCCTGTGGAACGGCTTGCCATGCCATTTCCACCTGGCGCCTCAGTTGGACCAGCGTTCGTGCTGGACGTGCAGACCGCGTGAGACGACGCTTCATCCAGTCCCAAACATGCACAATGGGGGACAGATCCGGAGATCTTGCTGGCCAGGGTAGTTGACTTACACCTTCTAGAGCACGTTGGGTGGCACGGGATACATGCGGACGTGCATTGTCCTGTTGGAACAGCAAGTTCCCTTGCCGATCTAGGAATGGTAGAACGATGGGTTCGATGACGGTTTGGATGTACCGTGCACTATTCAGTGTCCCCTCGACGATCACCAGTGGTGTACGGCCAGTGTAGGAGATCGCTCCCCACACCATGATGCCGGGTGTTGGCCCTGTGTGCCTCGGTCGTATGCAGTCCTGATTGTGGCGCTCACCTGCACGGCGCCAAACACGCATACGACCATCATTGGCACCAAGGCAGAAGCGACTCTCATCGCTGAAGACGACACGTCTCCATTCGTCCCTCCATTCACACCTGTCGCGACACCACTGGAGGCGGGCTGCACGATGTTGGGGCGTGAGCGGAAGACGGCCTAACGGTGTGCGGGACCGTAGCCCAGCTTCATGGAGACGGTTGCGAATGGTCCTCGCCGATACCCCAGGAGCAACAGTGTCCCTAATTTGCTGGGAAGTGGGGGTACGGTGCCCTACGGCACTGCGTAGGATCCTACGGTCTTGGCGTGCATCCGTGCGTCGCTGCGGTCCGGTCCCAGGTCGACGGGCACGTGCACCTTCCGCCGACCACTGGCGACAACATCGATGTACTGTGGAGACCTCACGCCCCACGTGTTGAGCAATTCGGTGGTACGTCCACCCGGCCTCCCGCATGCCCACTATACGCCCTCGCTCAAAGTCCGTCAACTGCACATACGGTTCACGTCCACGCTATCGCCGCATGCTACCAGTGTTAAAGACTGCGATGGAGCTCCGTATGCCACGGCAAACTGGCTGACACTGACGGCGGCGGTGCACAAATGCTGCGCAGCTAGCGCCATTCGACGTCCAACACCGCGGTTCCTGGTGTGTCCGCTGTGCCGTGCGTGTGATCATTGCTTGTACAGCCCTCTCGCAGTGTCCGGAGCAAGTATGGTGGGTCTGACACACCGGTGTCAATGTGTTCTTTTTTCCATTTCCAGGAGTGTATTTAGTAGCTTTAGTTTCGTCCGCCCATGTGAGCTGTTGATGCTACTCGCTTTTAGAACACTGTATTGTAACGGCGAGTATTTAAATCTGTTGCGCCCTTGTTTGATAAATGTCGTTAGGATTGTCGATCTGTGGTTGAAACTGTTAAGGTACCTGTGAGCAGAGTTATGTGCTGGCGGTTATTGTGAAGAGGCTGCCCTATTGCTCTCCCAACGTTGATTTGTATTTTCGATACTGACTTTTGCGGAAGACAATAGTGGCCGCAAGTACGGTTGTTGACTCGGATACACGTGGTAAAGCGTCGGCTTCTGGTTCCTTAGTTCAAGCTAGGAGGGGCGAGACCACCCACAAACACGTGGAGTGAGTTCGGTAGTTATAAGCTAAGGAAAATTACCCGATAATTTCTTAATGGTGAATGGGAGTAGCCTCTGATTACGAAGTAAGTTTTACATATTGCGGTTTTATTCGCCTTAGGGTTAAGTTAAACCATTATTAATGCCAAAGCTAAAGCTAAAAGTGTATACCCGCCTAATAGTCAGTCACTGTAAGGTATGCTACCCGGTACAAGTAGTGCCTTTGGGTTGTGGTAAAGTGAACTTGTGGACCAGATTGGTAAACGTAATAGCTATACGATGGGCGTCGTTTGTGTGGTTGGTACAATTGTTCTGTTTCATTGTGTACCAAGTGTGCGTTACGTCGAGGTTGTCTCATGTGTGTCTTCGTGGTTGTTTGTTGAAGTTTCAACGCCTAAGAAAGTTTAAGTAACCAATGTCGTTTATCGATATTGTAATTATTTTCCTTCAAGCCGTAGAGTTCCTTTTGAAATTAACTAATCCTTTTAAAAAATTGGAGTTTATTTTAAAGCAACTAATTACTGCAGAGTACGGAAATTCAAAATTAAATGTCTTAAGCGGGTTGGAATTTTGAAGTTTTGTGTTTATCGTAGTGAATTGTTTCAATAGTTTCCATATTATTAAATTACTTCAGCCCTCCCATACGCCGCTATTGTGGGCCCGTTGCCGTCTCCGCAAGTAAAGGCCAGCCACTCACACAAATGAATGTGTCAAAATACATTGAGGACCTTCTCGCGACAGCTATGACTTCGCTGCAGAAGACGAGGATACGCCACAAGATCAGCTATATTCTGCTGTTCTTACTGTACTTATTAAATAAAGGAAGTTCAGCTGAACCGAGTTAGCGAAACAGCCCCAGCGCTCCACTCCTCAACGACATTTCCGCCACAGTTTGTACACATAATAATTAAGAATGGAGACTGTAGATCAGCGGACCGAGTTTATGTAAGTTAGTTCTTGGAAGGAAAAAGTTTCTGAACAGATTGAATTGGTTCAAATGGCTCTGAGCACTATGGGACTTAACTTATGAGGTCATCAGTCCCCTAGAATTTAGAACTACTTAAACCTAACTAACCTAAGGACATCACACACATCCATGCCCGAGGCAGGATTCGAACTTGCGACCGTAGCTGTTGCGCGGTTCCAGATTGTAGCGCCTAGAACCGCTCGGCCACTTCCGCCTGCGCAGAACAAATAAAAGTCATTATCATCTAATCTGATGTTTTCCGGCTTACTTCTAATTTTTGGAATTCTCAGGTGTCCGGAGGGTGATGTAGTAATTACTCCAGGAAATTTCAGCAAACAGACTCGGCTCCATCTTCAGGTGGTCCCTGATGACTGCCGCTCACCTCCTGCCGGCACCCTACCAACGTTGGCCGTTACGCCCTCCATCGCCGCTCCTGTTCCTCTCTGCATCTACGTACGTACTCTATAAGCCACCACACACTGCGTGTAGGAGGCTGCCATGTAGCAGCACCAGCCATTATTATCCCCGTTCCAGTCGCAGACACAGCGGGGGCAAATGCGACTGTCTATATGCCTCCAGATGAACCCTAATTTCTCGTATCTTATCTCCGTGGTCCTTACGTGAAAAGTATGTCGGCGGCAGGAAAACCCTTCTGCAGTCAGCTTCAGATCTACATCTACATCTCCATCTACATCTACGTGATTGCTATGCTGTTCACAGTAAAGTGTCTGGCAGAGGGTTCAATGAACCACGTTCAAGCTGTCTCTCTACCGTTCCACTCTCGATTGGTGTGTGGGAAAAACAAATATTTTTGTGCGAGCCCTGATTGCTCTTATTTTATCGTGATGATCATCTCTCCCCATGTAGGTGGATACCAACGGAATGTTTTCGCTATCGGAGGAGAAAACTGGTGATTGAAATTTCATGAGAAGATCCCGTCGCAACGAGAAACGCCTTTGTTTTCATGATTGCCACTCCAATTCACGTATCATGTCTGTGGCACTATCTCTCCTATTTCGCGATAGTACAGAACGAGCCGCCCTTCTTTGAACTTTTTCGATGTCATCCGTCAGTTCCACCTGATGCGGATCCCACACTGCACAGCAGTACTCCAGAATGGGGCGGACAAGCTTGGTGTAAGCAGTCTCTTTAGTAGACTTGTCGCACCTTCTGAGTGTTCTGCCAATGAATCGCGGTCTTCGGTTTGATCTATCCACAATATTATTTATATGATCGTTCCTATTTAGTTTGTCTGTCATTGTTATCCCTAAGTATTTAGCTGAATTTACAGCCTTCAGATTTCAGTGATTTATCGCGTAATCGAAATTTAGCGGATTTCTTTTAGTACTCACGTGAATAACTTCACACTTTTCTTTATTCATTGTCAATTGCCACTTTTAACGCCATACAGATTCTCAAAATTTTCTCAATGGAAATGAGCGTTTGGCGTCATTGGTCGGAAGGCCCCTTGCGGGGAAGGTCCGGCCACCTTGGTGCAGGTCTTATTACATTAGACGCCACATTGGGCGGCCTTCGCGCCGGATGGGGATGAAATGATGATGTAGACAACACGACACCCAGTCCCTGAGGGGAGAAAATATCCGACCCATCCGGGAATCAAACCCGGTCCCGTAGGACGGCAATTCGGCACGCTGACCATTCAGCTATCGGGGCGGACCATTTTATCAATAGAGTTCCACGAAAAGAACGTTTCTCTCTTTCCAGGGATTCCAGTTTGAGTTCCCCAAGATACTTGCGTGACGTTCTGTCTCTGAAGTGCTTCGAGGTCTTCCTTTAATTCGAAGGGATGCGAATCGCAAACACTGGGGCACTTCTCTAGAAGAGTTCGCACTAGAGTTCTGTATACGCTCTCCTTTTTAGATGAACCATACTTTTCCACAATTCTCCCAATAAGTGAAGTCTACCATTCCCCTTCCGCACCACAATCCAAACATTTTCGTTTCATTTCATATCGCTTTGCAACGTCATACCGAGATATTTAAACGAAGTTGATTGTGTCAAACACACACTACTAACGATCTATTCGAACTTCACAGTTTGTTTTGCCTACTCATCTGCATTTACTTACATTTTTCTACATTTATAGCTAGCTGCCATTCATCACGAAGAACTAGAACTGTTGCTTAGTCACCTTTTACCCGCACAGCCACCGTGGACTGTGGTGCCGTCTGCAGACGCGCCCGGCTCTCAACTCTGGTCTCCAGCATCCAAGCTACCGCTGTGGGATGCGCACCTCACTTTATGGGAATGCTTTTCTTCTCGTAGGCTCAGTGCAGGGTTCCGCTCCTGGCTCAATTGTAGGCTGCTTCCTGTATTAATTACACCGTCTGAGACCTTAATTTGAATGCTGTCTTTAATCAAGCAATCGCACGAAGAGGAGACTGACAAAGCGTTTTGGTGTTGTCATATTTCACAGTGTGGCCATTTTTTTCACTGTGGTCAGCTACGGCTGATTTAGTGGTCTGACGTAATTCAGTGTGGCACCCATATCCACGACACCTCTTCCTTTCCGTCCGTATACTGAACCCAATGAATGCTTTGCTGCACTAGCTAGACTGTGCTTATGATGTCCACAGTCGGTAGTGGTGTAGGGACCGGGACGAAGTTGAGTCGTTTCCCGAGCACCGACAGTGATGCTTCAGTAATCTTTCCACGTGTAATGTTGATCACAGCTTGATAGACGCCTGGGTTGCAAAGGCTTAGCTCATCCCTCACTGAGCCTAGTGATGTCGGATGGACAAAATAAAGATTCAATATTACGTCGATCCAAGACGCTGCAGATTTTTTTGGAAGTATTGCCGACATACTTATTGCAGGCTAATTACTTTTGTTGATCATTTCCATGGAGTCCAGTGCTGCCCTGGCAAAGAGGGACACCACGTCGAAAAAGAAAGACAGGTTCCTGTCACTGAGCCGAAGTTCTTGTAAATGTTGTACATTCCCTCGAGGTGGAGTCAAGAACACTGTTGGGTGTTTGACCAAGCTGTATGTAGCTACTCCTAAATAGCTAACTATGGGCCGCAGTGGAATGCACTCTTTGTGGGCCTTTGGCACCCCATAAAGTTTATCAACAGTCTTTGTATCAGAGGTATTGAGAAGAAGTTCAATGGTTTTCCTCTGGAGGCGACTGATTGCATGTCCTCCTCTTCCCAAGTACGTTGCGTCATCGAGAAGTCTGTACATTTTCTGTTTATACTCGGAGCGCTGGAGCAACATCGCGGGGTTCCCTTTGTCGACAAGCTGGACGACCAGCTCATGATCGTCACGAAACTCGCGGATGGCCGCTTCTGAACCGCTGCTCTGTGGTTGTGCGGGCCTGGAGAGCGTGCGGCACTTTTCACGGCGTTCTTCTTCCTCCTCCTTCTCTGACACAGTGTAGGTGGCCTGTTCCACACTGCTTATGACGTCCAAAGTCGGTACTGGTGTAAGAGTCTGAACGAAGTTGAGTCCTTCCCCGAGCACCGACATTGACGCGTCAGTAATCTTTCCACGTATAATGTTGATCACAGCTTGCTATATGGTTCTTGCGTTATTATCCGTAGTGCTGCGAGACGTTCATACGTCGACGTCTGGTTATTTGATGTCGTTTCATACGTCGACGTCTGGTTAGTTGTTGTCGATTTTCTTCGTGCGCTGTCCTCCTATTGCCTGTGACGGAGTGAACCCACCCCCTTGAAGTGGGGGACAGAACTGCAACTAAGCCCTAAGGCGGTGACATATATTGGCAAACGGCTGTACCACAATACTGTCTCGACATCTACATGGGAATTCGAGTGAACCGAGCAGCCATTGGTGTGAAAGAACCGACCGGTTAAAACGGATTCGGGATTTTAGTTCTTAATAACCGGTATTTGTTTGGTCTCTGTTACAATACTGGCCATTAAAATTGCTACACCACCAAGATGACGTGCTACAGACGCGAAATTTAACAGACAGGAAGAAGATGCTGTGATATGCAAATGATTAGCTGTTCAGAGCATTCACACAAGGTTGGCGCCGATGGCAACACCTACAACGTGCTGACATGAGGAAAGTTTCCAACCGATTTCTCGTACACGAACAGTAGTTGACGGGCGTTGCCTGGTGAAATGTTGCTGTGATGCCTCCTCCCACCGAACTTCACTAATTCCCACTATATCTAACTTTAACCTATCCATTTCCCTTTTTAAATTTTCTAACCTACCTGTGCGATTAAGTGATCTGACAGTCCAGGCTCCGATCCGTAGAACGCCAGTTTTCTTTCTCCTGATAACGACATCCTCTTGAGTAGTCCCCGCCCGGAGATCCGTATGGGGGACTATTTTTCCTCCGGAATATTTTACCCAAGAGGACGTTATCATCATTTAATCATACAGTAAAACTGCATGCCCTCGGGAAAAAAATTACGGCCGTAGTTTCCCCTTGCTTTCAGCCGTTCGCAGTACCAGCACAGCAAGGCCGTTTTGGTTATTGTTACAAGGCCAGATCAGTCAATCATCCAGACTGTTGCCCTTGCAACTACTGAAAAGGCTGCTGCCCCTCTTCAGGAACCACACGTTAGGCTGGCCTCTCAACAGATACCCCTCCGTTGTGGTTGCACCTACGGTACGGCCATCTGTATCGCTGAGGCACGCAAGCCTCCCCACCAACGGCAAGGTCCATGGTTCATGGGGGGGAGCAAAATCATATCTTAGTGTAATCTCATGATGCTTAATCCAAATAAATAATGAACTATCTTATCTGTATGTATATAAAATTCTTTCATATCTTTATAATATTATAGTCTTTGCTTTAAAATTCACAAAATCAATGTCTCCCTGTACTAGTGTAAAATGTGTTTCAGTTCAGTGAACATATCCCTTTCCAAACATGGAGGACATCGTTATAATGTTACAATATATCATAGCATCTTTGACACGCATGTACTTGTAAACACTTTGTATCTATCAAAACATTTGATGCATGTTAGAAGTGTATTCTGTAACAGATCTAAAGTGCTCAATGGTACTAATTTACGTGTGCAACGATAATAATGTGATGGGAATGTGTTCTGTGACAAATCTAAAGTGCTCAATGATACAAATTTAAACGTGCAACGATAAGAGTGTGGTGAAAACTACGCACGTCATTTGTTGGACGAAAACTATAGAAACTAATACTCCAGACCGACATTGCACGTAAGTCACATCCCAGTGAAAATCTGTAACGCAATCTTCTGTGTGGCGCGCTGATAGTTATGTGTTATTTGTATTTTAGGACAACTAATCAATAAAAAACGTACAACTTGTTCTAATGAAAGTATGAAAGCCTTCTGACGATGAAATGTAATGATTTGAAACCCATAATGGTACCTTCTGAATAAAGGAACTTAAAATAAATTTGTGGCTGGTTGCTCTCTCAACACCATCAAAACAGACGTCTTTCTGCGATTGATTTTTTAACAACAGTTTAGAGAAACATAGATGTAAATACGTTTGGTATTGTTTCTGTGTCTGAGGTTGCAAACTACGCCACAAAGTTATCAACGTCAGTCTAAATAACGAGTGTGGTTAAGGGTTAAGGTGATTTGTTTCTGTTGTAATTGTACGAATTAGAAGCACACCAGGAAAAGAGCAGATCACATCCAACGTACGTTTGTGTGGAAGATATGTTTCACCAGATGAAGATGCTGGAAGTGCTGCGGAAAGAGATGGAGTGGGTGCTAGGGGTGGCGGTTATCGCTGAAACAACCAGTTCTCGGTTACATTGGTTTTTTAAACGCCAGATTAACCGGACTGTTGAAAATGTTCAAAGAAACCAGTTTCTGAAGTAACCGATTTTCGGAGTTTCATTCCTATTATTTCCTGTAATAAACTTACAAATCGAACAAATATTGAAAAATTTTGGCTCCCGCAGTTTCAAGATACACACCATCAAAATACACTCCTGGAAATTGAAATAAGAACACCGTGAATTCATTGTCCCAGGAAGGGGAAACTTTATTGACACATTCCTGGGGTCAGATACATCACATGATCACACTGACAGAACCACAGGCACATAGACACAGGCAACAGAGCATGCACAATGTCGGCACTAGTACAGTGTATGTCCACCTTTCGCAGCAATGCAGGCTGCTATTCTCCCATGGAGACGATCGTAGAGATGCTGGATGTAGTCCTGTGGAACGGCTTGCCATGCCATTTCCACCTGGCGCCTCAGTTGGACCAGCGTTCGTGCTGGACGTGCAGACCGCGTGAGACGACGCTTCATCCAGTCCCAAACATGCTCAATGGGGGACAGATCCGGAGATCTTGCTGGCCAGGGTAGTTGACTTACACCTTCTAGACCACGTTGGGTGGCACGGGATACATGCGGACGTGCATTGTCCTGTTGGAACAGCAAGTTCCCTTGCCGGTCTAGGAATGGTAGAACGATGGGTTCGATGACGGTTTGGATGTACCGTGCACTATTCAGTGTCCCCTCGACGATCACCAGTGGTGTACGGCCAGTGTAGGAGATCGCTCCCCACACCATAATGCCGGGTGTTGGCCCTGTGTGCCTCGGTCGTATGCAGTCCTGATTCTGGCGCTCACCTGCACGGCGCCAAACACGCATACGACCATCATTGGCACCAAGGCAGAAGCGACTCTCATCGCTGAAGAAGACACGTCTCCATTCGTCCCTCCATTCACGCCTGTCGCGACACCACTGGAGGCGGGCTGCACGATGTTGGGGCGTGAGCGGAAGACGGCCTAACGGTGTGCGGGACCGTAGCCCAGCTTCATGGAGACGGTTGCGAATGGTCCTCGCCGATGCCCCAGGAGGAACAGTGTCCCTAATTTGCTGGGAAGTGGCGGTGCGGTCCCCTACGGCACTGCGTAGGATCCTACGGTCTTGGCGTGCATCCGTGCGTCGCTGCGGTCCGGTCCCAGGCACGTGCACCTTCCGCCGACCACTGGCGACAACATCGATGAACTGTGGAGACCTCAAGCCCCACGTGTCGAGCAATTCGGCGGTACGTCCACCCGGCCTCCCGCATGCCCACTATACGCCCGCGCTCAAAGTCCGTCAACTGCACATACGGTTCACGTCCACGCTGTCGCGGCATGCTACCAGTGTTAAAGACTGCGATGGAGCTCCGTATGCCACGGCAAACTGGCTGACACTGACGGCGGCGGTGCACAAATGCTGCGCAGCTAGCGCCATTCTACGGCCAACACCGCGGTTCCTGGTGTGTCCGCTGTGCCGTGCGTGTGATCATTGCTTGTACAGCCCTCTCGCAGTGTCCGGAGCAAGTATGGTGGGTCTGACACACCGGTGTCAATGTGTTCTTTTTTCCATTTCCAAGAGTGTATTTAATGAAATATGCAAATAAAAAACTTTCGTCCGTCTACCATTTACTGCTTTTCTCTAAGAGTGGCGAATGGTTAACAACTACAAAAATCCACCAACAGTCTTCCATCGATTTTAATTTTTTGAATCACTGTTCAGAAATCATGTTGAAATCGGGTATCACACAACTATTTGAACATTACGAGTAGTCAGTGGTAAAGGGCGAAATCCGAGGCTGAAGATGAGTTAATTTGTCCGTGGATCAAAGGGCTCTGAGCACTATGGGACTCAACATCTTAGGTCATAAGTCCCCTAGAACTTAGAACTACTTTAACCTAACTAACCTAAGGACATCACACACACCCATGCCCGAGGCAGGATTCGAACCTGCGACCGTAGCAGTCCCGCGGTTCCGGACTGTAGCGCCAGAACCGCTAGACCACCGCGGCCGGCTAATTTGTCCGTTTTCAAGGGCTAAAAGCAGATAAAGGCATGTTGCATAAGCACAGGCAGCAGATCAGCTGCTTTTCGTTTTTACTGTAAACTATGAATTAACTGTTAAGTTTTAAGTTTTGTTCTTATATTATATCGCAAATTAGTTTTGTGGCACCTTCCACTTTTAATCTTATAAAGCAAGTGGAGCATTGTACTTCATTGATACTGCACTTAGTAAAGTACTTCCAGACTAGGATAGTGCAGTTCTGTAATAGACCCGCTGTCCAACGACAACAGTGAGACACTACGAAACAGACAAGTCAGGGGCCACTCTTGCACACTGCATACACACAGGCAAAAACCAAAGGACCACGCCAAATTATTGTCTCAGCAGTGATGTAGAAATTCTTATGCCATTTGTTTGTTGTTCGTTTCTGACGGCATTGTTATTAAAACAGTACTGATCGTTCTTCCCATTTTGTATAATAAGGCAATATTTCAAGCAATAAAGATTTCACGAATAAAACTTACTGACTCTTTGAAAACGGTTTATTCAAAAAAAGAAAAATTTTAGCACTGCTGCTGCAGCTAACTCCTATTTCGGTTTTTTACCCGGTTATCAGTTAAAAATACACTACTGACCATTAAAATTGCTTCACCAAGAAGAAAAGCAGATGATAAACGGGTATTCATTGGAGAAATAAATTATACTAGAACTGACATGTGATTACATTTTCAAGCAATTTGGGTACATAGATCCAGAGAAATCAGTACCCAGAACAACCACCTCTGGCCGTATTAACGGCCTTGATCTGCTGGGCATTTGGTCAAAAAGACCTTGGATGGCGTGTACAGGCACAGCTGCCCATGCAGCTTCAACACGACACCACAGTTCATCAAGATTAGTGACTGACATATGGCGACGAACCAGTAGCTCGGCCACTATTGACCAGACGTTTTCAATTGGTGAGAGATTTGCAGAATGTGCTGGCCAGGGCAGCAGTCGAACATTTTCTGTATCCAGAAAGGCCCGTACAGGACCTGCAAAATGCGGTCGTGAATTATCCTGCTGAAGTGTAGGGTTCCGAAGGGATCGAATGAAGGGTAGAGCCACGGGTCGTAACACATCTGAAATGTAACGTCCACTGTTCAAAGTGCCGTCAATGCGAGCAAGAGGTGACCGAGACGTGCAACCAATGGCACCCCATACCATCACACCGGGTGATACGACAGTATGGCGACGACGAATTCGCGCTTCCAATGTGCGTTCACCGCGATGTCGCCAAACACGGATGCGACCATCATCAACCGGAATTCATCCGAAAAAATGACGTTTTGCCATTCGTGCACCCAGGTTCGTCGTCGAGTACATCATCGCAGGCGCTCCTGTCTGTGATGCAGTGTCAAGGGTAACCGCAGCCATGGTCTCCGAGCTGACAGTCCATGCTGCTGGAAACGTCGTGGAACTGTTCGTGCAGATGGCTGTTGTCTTGCAAACGTCCCCCTCTGTTGACTCAGGGATCGAGACGCGGCTGCACGATCCGTTACAACCATGCGGATAAGATGCCTGTCATCTCTATTGCTAGTGATACGAGGTCGTTGGGATCCAGCACGACGTTCGATATTACCCTCCTCAATGCACCGATTCCATATTTTACTAACAGTCATTGGATGTCGACCACGGGAGCAGCAATATCGCGATACGATAAACCGCAATCGCGATAGGCTGCAATCCGACCTTTATCAAAGTCCGAAATGTGATGGTAGGCAGGAGGTACAAGACTTCTGGTCAGGTGACTACAGGGTTATAAACACAAAATCAATAGGGGTAATGCAGGAGTAGGTTTAATAATGAATAGGAAAATAGGAATGCGGGTAAGCTACTACAAACAGCATAGTGAACGCATTATTGTGGCCAAGATAGATACGAGGCCCACACCTACTACAGTGGTACAAATTTATATGCCAACTAGCTCTGCAGATGACGAAGAAATTGAAGAAATGTATGATGAAATAAAAGAAATAATTCAGATAGTGAAGGGCGACGAAAATTTAATAGTCATGGGTGCCTGGAATTCGGTAGTAGGCAAAGGGAGAGAAGGAAACGTAGTACGTGAATATGGATTGGGGCTAAGAAATGAAAGAGGAAGTCGCCTGGTAGAATTTTGCACAGAGCACAACTTAATCATAGCTAACACTTGGTTGAAGAATCATGAAAGAAGGTTGTATACATGGAAGAACCCTGGAGATACTAAAAGGTATCAGATAGATTAAATAATGGTAAGACAGAGATTTAGGAACCAGGTTTTAAACTGTAACACATTTCCAGGGGCAGATGTGGACTCTGACCACAATCTATTGGTTATGAGCTGTAGATTAAAGCTGAAGAAACTGCAAAAAGGTGGGAATTTAAGGAGATGGGACCTGGATAAACTGAAAGAACCAGAGGTTGTACAGAGTTTCAGGGAGAGCATAAGGGAACAATTGACAGGAATGAGGGAAAGAAATACAGTAGAAGAAGAATGGGTAGCTTTGAGGGATGAAGTAGTGAAGACAGCAGAGGACCTAGTACGTAAAATGACGAGGGCTAATAGAAATCCTTGGGAAACAGAAGAAATATTGAATTAAATTGATGAAAGGAGAAAATAAAAAATGCAGTAAATGAAGCAAGCAAAAAGGAATACAAACGTCTCAAAAATGAGATCGACAGGAACTGCAAAATGGCTAAGCAGGGATGGCTAGAGGACAAATGTATGGATGTAGAGGCTTATCTCACTAGGGGTGAGATAGATACTGCCTACAGGAAAATTAAAGAGAACTTCGGAGATAAGAGAACCACTTGTATGAACATCAAGAGCTCAGATGGAAACCCAGTTCTAAGCAAAGAAGGGAAAGCAGAAAGGTGGAAGGAGTATATAGAGGGTCTATACAAGGGCGATGTACTTGAGGACAATATTATGGAAATGGAAGAGGATGTAGATGGAGATGAAATGGGAGATAGCCGGCCGAAGTGGCCGTGCGATTCTAGGCGCTGCAGTCTGGAACCGCGTGACCGCTACGGTCGCAGGTTCGAATCCTGCCTCGGGCATGGATGTGTGTGATGTCCTTAGGTTAGTTACGTCTAACTAGTTCTAAGTTCTAGGGGACTAATGACCTCAGAAGTTGAGTCCCATAGTGCTCAGAGCCATTTGAACCATTTTTGAAATGAGAGATACGATACTGCGTGAAGAGTTTGACAGAGCACTGAAAGACCTCAGTCGAAACAAGGCCCCCGGAGTAGAAAACATTCCATTGGAACTACTGACGGCCTTGGGAGTGCCAGTCCTGACAAAACTCTAC
The DNA here is from genome assembly GCF_021461395.2 of Schistocerca americana. Taxonomy (NCBI): domain Eukaryota; kingdom Metazoa; phylum Arthropoda; class Insecta; order Orthoptera; family Acrididae; genus Schistocerca; species Schistocerca americana. Next base: position 524,132,181 of record NC_060125.1, on the reverse strand, counting down.
CATCTGGTGAGCAAGATGTATGAAACAGGCGAAATACCCTCAGACTTCCAGAAGAATATAAAAATTCCAATCCCAAAGAAAGCAGGTGTTGACAGATGTGAAAATTACCGAACAATCAGTTTAATAATTCACAACTGCAAAATACTAACACGAATTCTTTACAGACGAATGGAAAAACTAGTAGAAGCCGACCTCGGGGAAGATCAGTTTGGATTCCGTAGAAATACCGGAACACGTGAGGCAATACTGAACTTACGACTTTTCTTAGAAGACAGATTAAGGAAAGGCAAACCTACGTTTCTAGCATTTGTAGACTTAGAAAAAGCTTTTGACAATGTTGACTGGAATACCCTCTTCCATATCCTAAATGTGGCAGGGGTAAAATACAGGGAGCCAAGGGCTATTTACAATTTGTACAGAAACCAGATGGCAGTTATAAGAGTCGAGGAGCATGAAATGCAAGTAGTTGTTGGGAAGGGAGTAAGGCAGGGTTGTAGCCTCTCCCCGATGTTATTCAATTTGTATATTGAGCAAGCAGTAAAGGAAACAAAAGAAAAATTCGGAGTAGGTATTAAAATCCATGGAGAAGAAATGAAAACTTTGAGGTTCGTCGATGACATTGTAATTCTGTCAGAGACAGCAAAGGGCTTGGAAGAGCAGTTTAATGGAATGGATAGCGTCTTGAAAGGAGGATATAAGATGAACATCAACAAAAGCAAAACGAAGATAATGGAATGTAGTCGAATTAAGTCGGGTGATGCTGAGGGAATTAGATTAGGAAATGGGACACTTAAGGTAGTGAAGGAGTTTTGCTATTTGGGAAGAAATATAACTGATGATGGTCGAAGTAGAGAGGATATAAAATGTTGACTGGCAATGGCAAGGAAAGCGTTTCTGAAGAAGAGAAATTTGTTAACATCGAGTATAGATTTAAGTGTCAGGAAGTCATTTCTGAAAGTATTAGTATGGAGTGTAGCCATGTATGGAAGTGAAACATGGAGGATACATAGTTTGGACAAGAACAGAATAGAAGCTTTCGAAATGTGGTGCAACAGAAGAATGCTAAAGAATGGATGGGTTGACCACATTACTAATGAGGAGGTATTGAATAGAACTGGGGAGAAGAGAAGTTTGTGGCACAACTTGACAAGAAGAAGGACCGGTTAGTAGGACATGTTCTGAGGCATCAAGGGATCACCAATTTAGTACTGGAATTCAGCGTGGAGGGTAAAAATCGTAGAGGGAGACCAAGAGATGAATACAGTAAGCAGATTCAGAACGATGTAGGTTGCTGTAGGTACTGGGAGTTGAAGAAGCTTGCACAGGATAGAGTAGCATGGAGAGCTGCATCAAACCAGTCTCACGACTGAAGATCACAACAACAACAACAACACATGATTTTGCTAATTGATTTGTAGATAGGTGTAGGAATATTATTTACTTTCGAAGGCGGAAAATAATTTTTGGAAATTTTTCAGGAAAAGTGTGTTAGCTAACTCAGTTTGATCTTGAAGTTTATAGTTGGGGGTGCTGTTTGTGTGTGTATGTGTATTTCTGTTTCTTCTAGTATATTCACAGTCGCTCCTTTTCCTGCTAGATGTAAATTTTTTACGTTGTTCTCAATCTTTCCCACTGAATGGTTTTTTCAGGAGTGTGGGCTACAAATGCAGATTTGTTCAAGTCGCCAAACCTTAAAGCATCAATCTCTTCTTTATATCTAACATCAAAACCTCTTCCTATCTCTCCAATGTAGAATTTTGGTCTTCACATTTGAGACTGTATATTACTGAATAACTGAAGAGACTATTGGCGGTATTTACATAATGGATTCTTTTTAATGTAATTTATTATTTCTGGAACAGCTGACTGTATTGTTTTTCTTTTTAAATAAATTTGCTATTTGGTATGATAGTGGGACTCTGTATGGGAGAGCAGCATATTTAAGCTAGGCGTCTGTGGAACACTGATTTGTTTTGGAGTGCATATTGAGTGGATTGTTGTGAAGTGGATCTGTGGTTTTTGTTTGCATTTTGTTGTGAAGTTTTTCTATTCTTATGGGCTTATATCCGTTATTATGAGCAACAGTTTTAAATACAATACTGGCCATTAACATTGCTACACCACGAAGACGACGTGCTACAGACGCGAAATTTAATCGACAGGAAGATGTTGTGATATACAAATGATTAGCTTTTCAGAGCATTCGCACAAGGTTGGCGCTGGTGGCGACACCTACAACGTGCTGACATGAGGAAAGTTTCCAACCGATTTCTCATACACAAATAGCAGTTGACCGGCGTTGCCTGGTGAAACGTTGCTGTAATGCCCCATGTAAGGAGGAGAAATGCCTACCATCACATTTCCGACTTTGATAAAGGTCGGATTGCAGCCTATCGTGATTGCGGTTTATCGTATCGCGATATTGCTGCTAGCGTGGTCGAGATCCAATGACTGTTAGCAAAATATGAAATCGGTGGGTTCAGGAGGGTAATATGGAACGCCGTGCTGGATCCCAACGACCTCGTATCACTAGCAATCGAAATGTCAGGCATCTTATCCGCATGGCTGTAACGGATCGTGCAGCCACGTCTCGATCCCTGGGTCAACAGAGGGGGACGTTTGCAAGACAACAACCATCTGCACGAACAGTTCGACGACGTTTGCAGCAGCATGGCCTATCAGCTCGGAGACCATGGCTGCGGTAGCCCTTGACGCTGCATCACAGACAGGAGCACCTGCGATGGTGTGCTCGAATGGCAAAATGTCATTTTTTCCGATGAATCCCGGTTCTGTTTACAGCATCATGATTGTCGCATCCGTGTTTGGCGACATCGTGGTGAACGCACATTTGAAGCGTGTACTCGTCATCGCCATACTGTCGTATCACCCGGTGTGATGGTATGGGGTGCCATTGGTTACACGTCTCGGTCACCTCTTGTTCGCATTGTCAGCACTTTGAACAGTGGACGTTACATTCCAGACGTGTTACGACCCGTGGCTCTACCCTTCATCCGATCCCTGCGAAACCCTACATTTCAGCAGAATAACGCACGACTGCATGTTGCAGGGCCTGTACGGCCTTTCTGGATACAGAAAATATTCAACTCCTGCCCTGGCCAGCACATTCTGCAGATCTCTCACCAACAGAAAACGTCTGGTCAATGGTAGCCGAGCAACTGGGTCGTCACAATACGTCAGTGACTACTCTTGATGAGCTGTGGTATCGTGTTGAAGCTGCATGGGCAGTTGTACCTGTACACGCCATCCAAGCTCGGTTTGACTCAATGCCCAGGCAGATCAAGGCCGTTATTATGGCCAAAGGTTGTTGTTCTGGGTATTGATTTCTCAGGATCAATCCACCCAAATTGCGTGAAAATGTAATCACATGTCAGTTCTAGTGTAATGTATTTCTCCAATGAATACCCCTTTATCATTTGCATTTCTTCTTGGTGTAGCAATTTTAGTGGCCAGTAGTGTATATTGATTTCATTTTGTTGGTCTGTTTCACTCATTGGCACTTTTTAATTCAGTGTACCATAGCTCGGAAATATGCCATTTTTTGTTGATGGTTTGGGCAAGATAGACTGTCAATACTGACATATGTGGTCGTAGGTTCTCTGTAAACATTAAATTGATGTTTATGGCTACTATTACAAATCTTCAGGTCAAAGAAGTTGATGCTTTTATCAGTTTGATGTTCATCTACGAATTTAATAATATTTTCTGCATTTTGCTTATACGTGTTGCTAATGTATGAATATTATTGTTTGAACTATCAAAAAGCAAGATTGTATCATCAAAATATTATTTGTAGTATGCTCGTTGATTGAGAAGACCTTTTGCTCGATATTGCTGACGTAATTATCAGCCAATATCCCAGATAAAAAACTTCCCATTGCCATACCATCATGGTGTTGGTGCAGTTTGTTGTTGAAGCTAAAGTAACTATGCTCTAGAATAAGTGTAAGTATTTCTATGTGTTCCTAGACCTCTCAAATACTAATTTTCTTATATTTAAACAGTTTTTCTTATAAAGTTAAAAGTCCCTTTGATAGCGATGTTGGTTTATAGGTTGACTGTGTCTAGTGATGCTAATTTAGCTGTTGGTGAGTTGTGGACGTCTTTAATTAAGTATATGAGTTCATGTGTTTTATGAATGGTGTAGTTATTTTCACATGTATAGTATTTGGTAAGAGGATTTTTTGTTTATTGTTTATGAAGTATGCAGGGCTGTTTCCTCAGGTTCTAAAGTTCACTGTTAAAAGACGGATGGGATCCAGAGAATGGAATTTTTGTGGTTTGGCCATTTATGGGGGGATTGTGTCGTACCAGGTAGCATGTAAGAATTAGGAATTTGGACTGCGTTTTTGCCATAGAAATAGGTTCTTTCCTGAACTGTTGAGCAGGAAGATGGAGCAGGGGTCCGTTGTGGCAGGGATGGCATAGGAGAAACTAGAGTGACGCGGGAATGATCAAATGAATTAATTAGATGGTTGTGAGGACAGCTAGATAACAGAAAAGTCGTGTAAAAATCCGGAAAGATACGCAGAAACATGCTCAGATACGTATCACCACGCACGAATACGTAAAAAAAACTCACAAAAACGTAAAAAATATACTCGTATAAAAACGCGGGAGGAAAGGAATGGTTGTGGTATGGGTGTATGCAACTGTTAGGATAAGGGAAGAGAGAGGAAGGAACTGGTTAGGTAGGCGTTCACAAGATCGCGTGGCGCAGGTCAACACGAAAATATGCAAGGATGGGGTAAGAAATGTATTCAGTGGGAATAATTATAATTATCAGATGCTGCACCCATCCGGGTGAGCACATAACTGTGTTTTGTGCGAGGGCGAGATCTTTGACGTAGTGTGGCTCTTTAGTCATGGCATATGTAGTGTGAAAGATGATGGATGAATAAACTCAGGAAAGAAGAGAGAGAACGTACAATGAGAAGACTAATGCTTTACAGAATGGTAACGAAGAAAAACATCAGAAGTTTGTGGGACAAAAGAAAAGCCATTAGACAAAACCAAAGAATGGAAACTCCTGGTTGGAAAATCCATGAAGTAAGGAAAGTGATAAATTGCTAGTCACCATGGAGATGACACATTGAACTGCAGACAGGTAGAATAAAATGCACTACACGTTTGGCTTTTGGCCAAAACTTTCTTTAGAAAAGGAAACACACATGCTTTCATTGACACACGCAAGCACACATTAAGCATACATGACAGTCATCTTTGGCAGCTCACACAAGAATGCAACTGTCACAGTGAACAAAAGCAGCAATCTGGAGAGGGTGGGGAAAGGGAAGGGATTGCAGGGTACAGATGGGGGAGAGAAGAGCACTGTATGGTGGACAGTACAGAGGCTAGTTGGAGGCATGACAAGGATGACACTAAGCACATGGTCAGAAGGCTGTGGGGTAAGGAGTAAGCGACAGGTGAAAACAGGGAACGGAAATTGAGAGGAGGAGGGAAGGCGAAAAAAAAAATGGTTCAAATGGCTCTGAGCACTATGGGACTTAACATCTGAGGTCATCAGTCCCCTACAACTTAGAACTACTTAAACCTAACTAACCTAAGGACATCACACAACATCCATGCCCGAGGTAGGATTCGAACCTGCGACCGTAGCGGTCGCGCTGTTCCAGACTGAAGCGCCTAGAACCGCTCGGCCACACTGGCCAGCCGGAGAGGAAGGATGGGTGGATGCAATGCCAGAGGATAGCACACAGTGAGGGTACCACTGTGAGTAAGGAGGACTTGACAGAACAGAGAGGGCGGAAATTGTTGAGCAAAGGCTGTGTGACTGGTAAGTTACTATAGGTTGAGACCCAGATAAAGTTTGGTGTGAAGAACGTCTTGTAAGGATAACTCTCATCTGTGCAGTTCACATAGGCTGGTGATGGAGAGGAAGATCCAGATCATCCAGGTTGAGAAGTTGCCATTTGAATGAAGCACATTGTGTTCGTTTTCATGTTGTGCCACAGGGTGGTCTCCGTCTACCTTGGCTGCTTTTAGAGGTGGCTCGGACTCTAATGGGGTAGGATATGTCTGTGATTGGATTGGAACAGGAAGTGATTGATGGTTGAATTGGGCAGGTCATGCACCTGGGTCTTCCACACAGATGTGATCGCTGAGACAGGGCATTTAGTTTGGGACTCGCATGGGAATCGACTAGGGTGTGGTGGGTTTGGGTAGGCTACAGAACACCGCTTTGGGAGGAGTGGGAAGGATCTTGGGTAAAATATCCCTCATTTCTGGGTGTAAAGATAGGTATACAAAACCCTGACAGAGAATGTAGTTCACTTGTTCCTGTCCATGGTTGTATTAGGTGATGAAAGAGAGATTCTTTTGTAAATGGTTCTTTGGGGTGATGGGCGGAAGATAGCATGTGGAGAAATCGGACATGTAATCTTTTTGCAGATTAGGTCTGGAGGATAGTGCCTGTCTGTGAAGGCCTTGGCGAAACCTTCAGTATACTGGACAAGGGAGTTCTTGTCACTGAAGATACGCTTTCCCCAGGTGGCCTGGGTGTATTGGTGGAATATTTTGGTGTGGAAGGGATGACAGCTGTCGAAATGCAGGTATTGTTGGTGGTTGATGGGTTTACTGTTGGGAGGCTAGGAATCCCTTGTCTAGATGCCCCACAAACAGGTTGGCACGGGAGGGCATCGTGTGGGTGCCCATGGCTATACCACTGATTTGTGTATGTGCCTTTTCCTACAAGAAAAACTAGTTATGGGTTAGGATAAAGTATGAAAATTGAGGTGTTGCGTCTGGTGTCTGAAGGACAAAAAAAAAAAAAAAAAAATGGTTCTGAACACTATGCGACTTAACTTCTGAGGTCATCAGTCGCCTAGAACTTAGGACTAATTAAACCTAAATAACCTAAGGACATCACACACATCCATGCCAGAGGCAGGATTCGAACCTGCAACCGTAGCGGTCACGCGGTTCCAGACTGAAGCGCCTTTAACTGCACGGCCACACCGGCCGGCCTTGTCTGAAGGACATTGCGAAAGGTTGTGTTCAGTAGGTGCAACACCATGGGCATAAGGAATGTTGGTCCATAGGGAAGTGGCATCAACAGTGATTAATAGGAAGACAAGAGCTGAACAGGTGGGGATGGTGGAGAGCCAATGTAGGAAGTGTTTGGTATCTTTGGTGTGGGAGGCTACATTATGGGCCGTGGGTTGGAGGTGTTGATCAATGAGTTCCAAAATTCTTTCAGTGGGGTTACAACAAGCCGCTACAATGGAACCTCTAGGGTTGTTAGATCTGTGGATTTTGGGGAGCATATAGAAGGTGGATGGGCCAGATGTCATGGGGATGAAGAGGGAAATGGAATCAAAGGAGAAGTTCTGGGATGGTTCTTAAGCTTTAGGCAGGAAATGGAGTTTATGTTGGACTTCTGGGATGGATATAACATGCTTCATTTCAATGGCTACATGACAACCTATGTCATATGTGTCCTCGCCTCCACCACCACCTTTTACAAACTGTATTTGGTAGGAGTTTTGCTTACAGCGTATTCTCTGCTCCAGAAGTTATCCTGGTCTCAACTAACAGTAATCTACTGTCGCCATACCCTCCATCCAACACTGTCCAGCGTCTCCAGGCACGTCCTCGGCCTGGAATCTTGTAGAGTGGAGTAGAAATGTCTTCAGTGACGTCCTGGTTCGAACTGAGCACTGATGACCAAGGAACACTTGCTGGAAACTCGTCAGACATTGGTTCGATACTAACCTATCACTCACCATATGGCCTGACAACCAGGACTCGTGGTGTGGGGCGCCATTTCGTATCTTAGCAAGGCAACAAGGTTGTCATTCGCAGCACCATTACTGCACAGCAGTAGACCAGCTGTTTTCTATGCCCAGCTTTGTTGCCCTTCATGACAAGGCAACCTGAGCTCACATTTTAGCAATATAATGTACACCGCATGTGCCGAGAGGCAACGGCCTTGCCGCAGTGGATACACCGGTGCCCATGAGATCACCGAAGCTAAGCGCTCTCGGGCATTGTCGGCGCTTCGATGGGTTACCATTCAGGCCACCATCCGCTGTTGCCATTTTTCGGGGTGCACTCAGTCTCGTGATGCCAATTGAGGAGCTACTCGACCGAATAGTAGCGGCTTCGGTCAAGAATACCATCATAATGAGTGGGAGAGTGGTGTGATGACCCCACGACCCTCCTCTCCACATCCTCCACTGAGGATGACACGGCGGTCGAATGGTCCCGGTAGGCCACTCGTGGCCTGAAGATGGAGTGCATGTGCCGAGAGTTTCTACTGTTTGTCTTCGTCCTTGGAAACCCTACCTTGGACAGCAGCGTTACCGGATTTCTCGCGAGTTGAGAACGTTTGGAGCAGAGAGCTCCGACCAGTTCGGGATATTGACGATCTAACGCACCAATTGGACAGAATTAGGCACAATATCACTGAAAAGGACATCCAACAACTCTATCTTCCAATTCCAAGACGAATAACTGCTCACACATGGGTCACAGGTAGACCAATGCACTACTGACTTGCCCAATTTGTGAAGCTCTTTCTCTTCAATAAATGCTCCAGTTTTCTGAAATTGTAGTCATTTGTTTATCAGTACTCATACACCACATCTACAGATTCATGTTCCGTTTGGATAGTACCTTAATGGTGTCATTTTCTTCTTTTTTGTCTTACAGAGTATTTTCTTTCTAGGAGTGGCTTTAAAACAACAATAATCACCATTGACACTTGTATGTGTAGATTATTTATTTCGTCAATTGCAGTGAATGGTACAACTGGCCGTTTAGGGACACATCCTTACCAGCACCATCGGTGTTGTGCTTTTAGATTCATTGTTTTTATTTTTGTGTAACTCACTGGGTGGTTGTAAAATTCTGTAACTTCATGAAATACTTTGTCTTCCTGGCGTAAGGACAGACTTCATTTCTCACATATTTCAGATGTCTTAGGTTACCTCTTCCAAGTCATTTTGAACCATTTTTTATTTAATTTTCAGCAATGGATTATTTTTTAGTGCACATGGCTATGTGGTTTGACCTCATTGAGATAGTCTCTTAGTATACTTAATCAACTTCATGTTTGCGAGTTGATGATATTTTAGCATGTGTCCATGTTTCATTTTTGTTGTTTATGTTTCATTTTTCGTACATATTATGTGTGGAACGTTTTACGAAAAAAGCCACTCGAACAGCAATACAAATTTCGGAAGAACAAGCAATTCAGAGCATGGTCGCAAAGGTTGCACTGAAAAAATATGATCAGCGGATCAATAAAATAGAACTCAAAAACAAAGATCAGTTTGGAAAGCTTCGAACAGAGTTGATACAAACTATCGAAGAAAAGATCGAGACCGATTACACCTGTAGCGAAACAACTGACGCGTCAAGCATTAATTCAGTACACGAACACGCGCCGTCTAAGGAAGTTCAAGTAGAACCAAGGCTAGACGTGACACTCGCTCAGAAATCGAAACAGAAAACCCCGATTAAAGTAATACATGACATGCGACAGGACCAGGCACAGTACCCAGAAAAACGGAACACATACATTCAGCCGATACCAATCGAAAGACAGGCAATTGAACCAGTAAATCCAATGACACAACATATTAGCAGCACAGGTACTATACCACGAACGACGAGAGTAGAAACACACCAACAACACTTTTGTTCACCAATGATACTATACGACGCGGATATGAGTCAGGAAATTGAGAATAGGCAGACAGGCGGTAGATTAGCAGAGAATAAACACGACGACGCAAGCAATGACAGATTATTTGAGTCCATGAATCAGCCACAAACCGGATTTATGAGTAGACATGATACAGACCACTTCCTTACAGTCAGAAAATTTCAACATTTCAAGGAAGAAGACGGTAGCTTGCATGCACACACATTCATCGACCAGTTTCAAGTAGGCTTACCAAACCACTGGAGCGTAGCTCACAAACTTGACTTCATGTGTGCATGCATGTCAGGGACAGTAGCAGAGGTGATGCAAAAGATCGCGGCTACCTGTACGTCTTACCTACAGTTCAGAACAGCATTTCTCGAAAGATATTGGTCCAAGTCGGCGCAAAACAAAATTAAATACGAGTTACTTCAGATGACACCATATGAAAACTCAGGAGAGAAAAGCGTGGTAAAATTCTTTGATACAATGGACAAAAAGAATCAATGCCTAGACAAACCATACAGTAACGGAGAGCTGATACGTCTGTGTAGAATGAAATTACCGGTGAAGTATCAACAGGCAACAGTAGGAAAAAATGAATATACCGAAGAATTCAAAGAGGTTTTAAGGGAACTTGAATTTATGTTTAAATAAGACGAGGTGAAAGAAAAAAGAAAGGAAAGTGAACAGCAAAAGAAGAGGACTATGAACGAAAATTCCAATAATAATAATAATCGTAATCCTAACACCAATAATTTCGGCAGTTTAACAGACAAGGACAGTGGCACAATGGAGACAATTGGCATAGAAACGATAACCAGAATAATTGGTACCGAAATAGGAACGGTAATGGACACTTATACAGTGGCCGATATGGATTTAGGAATCAAAATGCCAACGGACAAGGGTACTTTGAAAGAGGTCACAATGTTAGGAACAGCAACTGGCGAGACCAGGGCGCGAATAATTACCGAGGAAATTATGGTCCGCAAAGACAAGAACAACAGAGCAAAGAGAAACCAGATGTAGAAGTTAGGCCACCTTTAATATTTTTTTTTTTTTTTTTTGTAGAATCTAAAATTTAAAAAACCTCTCTCACACCGGCCTGATTTAGCTTCACTGATCAGGATAGTAAAAACATGCGTATGTTATGGGAATTTTCATTCACAAAGCAGGCTTATCACATTCACACAGTTCAATACTGTTCTATCATGATTAAATTGAGCTTAAATTCCATAAGGCAGTGAAGCAATTTCGAAGTCTCGGTGCGACGAAAATTGTCAGTCGATCCCCTGGAAACATTTGTAATAATTATCAACTTTCGGTGATCACATGGGGAAGACCGGAGATCTGGTGGTAAGGCCGTGTTAGCCTATTTATTTGAAGTAACTGGATATCTTGAGCATACAAAGCGGCAGGTTCGTCCAGTGTAAATCAGACGTTCCCCACTGATCTCGTGCAACACAGCGTAGTAAGCAGACACTGCCAATAATAATCAGTTAAATAATACGCGAACACACTTACTTTAGTTTAGTTCATGTATTAAATTCCTTCTCATACAGAATCTCATGAAGATGGCGACTAGCTCAACAATACATACATATACATCCTCCTCCTTTCACGGCTAATCGGCAAGATTTCCTTCATTTTTTTCATAAGAAAAGCATAAATAGCAGAGAAGCTATTCCATGGAGTAAATGGACGCTCCAAGGAATAATTGGGCTTGAAACTACTTTGCATTGATAATCGGTAAGATAGGAAGAGATATTTCGAGAAATGTACTGAGTTATATAATTTATAAAATTTCTGAAAATATCGCGGAGAGACCGCTGCAAGAGACATTACATCGCCCCTCGCAGCGAGCAAAGTTGATATGTATCCACTTTGCGAGCTAACTATTGGCTTAGCTAACTCGTTAGAATTTGTGGAACATGCGTTCCTATAAATTTGAGGAAGTTAGTAAGATTTTTTTTTTTTTTTGATTACAAGAATTGAAAGAGATTTGGTATCTTCGTTACCTAGATACCTAGTTGTTGCTTTCACGTGTACTGGGGCATACCCGCATCCCACGTACACAACCAGGGAGGATGGACTTATATAGTTGTTAATCAGGTCTACCTATTCAGGAACTGGCCTTCACAGGGAAACCCAGGACAACCTGGAGGCTTAGACCCCAACTAGGTATCACAGATGATAGGAAAGACAGAATAATTCAGAAATTTGAGAGATATTCTAGAATTCATAGGAAAGATAAAATCTGCCTCATAGCCAAAAAAAAAAAAAATCTTTACACATGCAAATTTTTTACAATCTTCTGAAAAATTTTCTTCATCGATGTCTTGCTGAACTGCCGTGAAACTGATCGAACAGGAACATGGGACACGGCACGGAGGACAGGCGTCGCATTGGCGTACCGGACAGGAGACGTAACGGATTTGAGAGACCAGAAGGAACCTCAGGAACAGGTACTCAGGATTGTGGCATGAAACAATCGAAATTCGTCTAAGAAATGGTCAACTATTAAGGATTCCTGGAAGAGAAGGTTTAGTCGAATTTCTCTAGATTCATTTTGAACTCAAATATAGACCTGATCCGTCCAATCTTCCATCTGAGGAATGGGAAAATCTATTCGTCTTATACTTTCCACACCTAGGTGCCTTAATCGATACTGTAGTAGAACAATATCACAACTCCAGATCGGAAAACAATTTTCAAAACATGGATAATTTCATCCGTCTTCTTGAGTAAGCCGAAAGGTTCTAATCCTGGTTTTAATTATTTATTTATTTTTTTTTTTTCGTTGGCTTGTCCAGGTGGAAGTAGATCTGAATCTTTCCTAATTTGGTTTCAAGTACGAATGTGGATAGCATGTCAGAATGTTAAAAACTTTATTATTTGAGACAATTTCCAAAAAAAATTATATCTTACTCATACATGATTGAAATGAAATTTTGCTGAAAGAGAACGTTTAATTAAGTCTTGCTGCATGACCTCTCCAGCTAAAATTAATCTATGTTACTATTGATTGACGATCAAATATTTCTCTTTTATACTCCGATTGCCGCATTTTCTCATGAACATATATGAATGCAATATAACAATAAACAAATCCAACTGGAAAATGACACATTATTATAAATTCAATGAAGAACTTTCTTATTAACTCTAATTTTATAAACACACATTAAGCTAGTTAATTAAATTCCCTTGAATAGAATTTAGCTAGCGCCAAAAAAAAAAAAAAAAAAAAAAAAAGTCCAGCGAGTCTTTATATCTGTGGACAGTAGAAATCGATTCTAATTTCCTAACGCGGTTCATTTGTTCTCCTGTGAACTGTCAGTTTACAAACACTAACTTCACACGCAAGCGCCGTATTCGATCATAGTTTCAGTAAACTTATTCTCACTGGAGATTAACACTCCCTGAATGTATGTTATTTCACACGCACAAGCTTCTTTGGTGATCATCGTGTAGACAGATAATCCGTAAGTCTTCACAGCAGCAATAGCTACAGTTCCACTTACTTTTCTAAATATTCCTATACTATCACAGAAGCAATCGCTTACTGTTCATTAAACTGTCACAGATGCTTGGCATGCTGTCATTTAACCTATCACAGTAGCTGAGGCATACTGTCCTTCGCACTTCTATATTTTTTTAACACCCAAATACTCGTACTTCATACAGACTATTCATTTAATTTGAAACACTTTCCTTAAAAGTACCTCTTTAGGTCTACATGGAGAAATAATCCTTTTATTCTTCCAGAATCCGGATATGCTAATAAATACGCACCAGGATTCGGTATATCAACTATTATATATGGACCTGTATAAATTAGATTCCATTTTCGGATGGTCTTCTTCAACCTTGATGACTTGATGTGTCTTCTTAAAAGAATTTTCTGTCCGATATTGAAAGTTTGAATCCGTTTGATGTTTCTGTCACGGATTTCCTTTCGCTGTCTTGCTTTCTCCGCAATATTAATGAGAGCATTGCGAATGTTTTCTTCCCATGACATTTTGGTGTCCTCGAGTTTAGGCAAGTTATCTACCCAAAAGTTTCTTTCGTTATCTCTGATCATCAGTTCATTCGAGGTAAAGTTTGTAGAACTATGAGGTAAATTATTATAAATCTGCTCAAACTCGGTCAAATAGTTTATCCAGGTAGTTTGTTTATCATGACAGTACGTTCTCATGAATCTGTTTAGTTCTCGAAAAACCCGTTCAATTCAATTCCCTTGTGGATGATAGCAAGATGTAAATATCTGTTTTATTCCTAGTTGTGATACTAATTTTCTCCATAAATAGCCAGTAAATATCTTCGCATTGTCAGAGATTATAGATTTTGGAATCCCTGCATGAGGAATGTAGTCATTTACAAACTTTACTGCGGCAGCTCTTGCAGTTGCTGATTTTATCGGATATAGTTTAACATATTTTGTAAACACATCACAGAATCCAATAATGTACTTAACACCACCTCTGGCTCTAGGAAGTGGTCCACAAATATCACACAATATAAGTGATTTTGGTGCTTCAGGTATTATTGAGTGAAGCGCAATTTTATTTCCCTTGTTGTCCAGCTTACCCTTTTGACAGAGAACAAATTTCTGTATGACTTTGTGCACTTTTCTCCTTATATTTGGGAAGTAACAATAATATCTAATCTTATTAGCATACTTTACAACACCAACATGATCCCAGGTCAAATGTGTAAACCAAATTCATCGTTCTTCATATTCTTCGGGTATGCAGACACACCAATTTGGGTTCTCAGCCTTCCCAGATTTAAAAAATAAAATATTATTCACAAGCCGGTAGTATTCCAAATTGACCATAGGATTTTGTTGATTGAATTGTCGTTTTATAGCATTCCATCGTCGATCCTTCTTCTGATGCTGAGCCATTGTCTTACATAAATGAATATAATGTAACTTGTAATTATTTTCTTGAACAAGAAGCCCTGGAAATTCTGCCTTATTATTTACATCCAGCTCAGGTGTTATTCCTTCTGGAGATCTTGACAATGCGTCAGCTATAATATTTTCTTTTCCGGCAACATGAATAATTTGAAACTGATATTCTTGCAGCGTCAGCATTCACCTTGACAAGTGAGGATGCAGCAATTTGCAAATTTGTAAAAAGGCTAGTGATTGGTGGTCACAATAAACGGCTATCCTTGAGCCATATACATAATAATTAAACCTTTTCAAAGACCAAATAACTGCTAAAGCTTCTAATTCCGTAGTGGTATAAGCTCTTTCACAGGCGGATAAAACTCTGCTAGCAAATGCAATTGGACAAAAGGTTTTTACACCATCGATGTACCTAATTTGAAATAAACAAGATCCTAATCCCACATCTGATGAATCAGTGGCTAAACAGAATCCGACATTCATATCAGGGTGGTATAATAACGGAGCATTTATCAGTTGATCCTTAATTTCACAAGAAGCCTTTTCACAATCATTAGACCATTGCCATGGTACATCTTTCCTCAGGAGCCGGTTTAGTCCTTCAGAATTCATTGCTTGAGTTTTAATAAATCGACGAAAAAATGAAGCCAAGCCTGTAAAGCCTTTCAGTTGTCTTCTGTTTCTTGGAGTTGGAAAATTTTTTATTGCACTAATCTTCACTTCTGCAAGAGACATTACACACCGAACACTGCAAAACGTAAAGATTGAATTGAAAAAATGTGAAAGAGGTTAGGCAAACTAACGTCCATCTTATCTTATACCAACCACTAGATAAATGTTAAATTAAAAGACCAACAAAATAACACATTAATTAAAATGAAAGAGAGACACAACACATACTAACAATATCTTGTAGTATCAAGTACACTACAACATGCACACAAACAATAAATGGTACACAACAATTAAAAGAATGAAGAAGTGGTAGGACATAATTAGAATAAAGAAATATATCTATCAAATAATTTTTGCCACTATCAGAAAATTTTTGCATTATATAAAATCAGAGTTTTTTGTAAATAACAAATATATGTAAAACAAGACTTGCAAATATTTCGACGTGTCAGAAGGACATCGCCACCGACACCAATCACCAACTCCCTTAACACCAGATGCTTCGAGATAGCGACGGAGAGGGTACAGACATGTTGAGAAAGCACTTAGGGCAATAACAACAACATGAAGACCAACGCCACACTGGAAATGCAGGTTGCAACCAGGTTGGACTTCAAGAGGACAATGCACAGCACGGACATTTCATGTCTTGACACTGCTACACAACGGAAGAGCGTGGGAAGAATCATAATAAGACGAGACGATAATGAAGGTACAAAAAATTACTAAGATCTACAAACTCATCAAGTAACAGTTGGAAAGGCAGTCAGATCCTACAAATCCTATATCACTCCTACACTAAAATTCACATATTCCTAGCCCAAGAAGAACAGAAGAATGCAAGAAAGAAGAGAAGAACAGAAGATGCAAGATGAAGAAGGGCAGAAGAAAGCAAGATACCTTTCTCTCCTACCGTACAAAGCAAATTTCTACAAACGTCTTTCCATTAACTTTGAGACATAGCAGCTACTACAACCACCTCTCCAAAAATAAACCTTGAATCGTCAAACAAATACAAGCGAACGGCAAACGGAATATTAAGAAGTACCAACCAACATTATCTAGAAACAGATTCAGCAAAATGAACAGTATTCTCCCTACCACATCATCAAATCACCATACTGAACCAGGTGTGAAGCATCAAGACGTCACAGCACAATATTGGGTGACGATCGTCGGTAGTCAACTACAATCATCAAACTGCCATACCGTCCCAGGTGTGACAGCAAAGGAGTACCAAGACATCACTGTTTATGCGGTAAACAACAGTCATCATCATCGGTTAAAAGTACCACTCCATGGTGACAATGTCAACAAGTAAGACCCGGTGTCGAATGCTAGAGTGGTTCTCTCATGATTTGTGACACCCATACAAATGAGTCGGCTTAAAAGCAAATTCCGCTACATTGTGTGGGAGCAGCCAGCCTACGTATTCTTTACACATAGCACGCAGTTCCAGAGATTTTCACAGGGAGACAGCAAACGCCAAATGCCAACGCTACAGGTTCCCGTATTGGTCCCGTTTTAGAAGAGCAATGCTGATTGGCAGACGATATTTCTGACGCCTTGAGCTGAAGGAATAATGGAAGAGACCAAAAGATACCCCTTCACGTCAGGCGTGGAGAGGTGCCGTTCCGTTGTCGCTCTTGGAGCGAGAACACGTAACGAGAGCGTGCGCGCTCGTCTGTGTACTCGAAAGAGCGAGGAACAAGTGTCTCCTCAGTACTTCACTGGGAGAGCACCTCTATCGAGAGCGAATCGAAGGGCGACTCTATATTGAGTCCTTGCGATTAAGCGTTGTTCACTGTGTTGCCCGACACATTTTGTGCGGTGTGAATGGACAGAGTTATAGTTAAACGCCTGCGAGCGAATTTTGAGTGGCATCGCAGTTGACTGGTTATCTGACCAGTATACCACGTCAATAGTTACACTACAGGCGAATAGGAATCCTTGACTTCATCAAGGCATAGCGAGAGTCTGATTGGCGAAGGGCAATCCAGATAGAACGAGAGTTATCTTATTTGTCAGCAGCGAGCGGCGCAGACAGCAGTCATCGCAGCTTACGGTATTGTGCGCTACAGCTATTGCGAGCCCCATATTTCCTCCACAACAGTACACTTCACTGCATTTCATATGCGACAGCCTCTACTGTACCTAGCAACATTCTAAAGGATAATTATTCAAGTTGAGTAGGCGCGCCTCTCAGCCATTCTGCCACGGCAAGAAGCATCTTAAACTTTGTGTAGGAATTTCATTAGCGAATCCTATCCTTGAAAGGTAACTTCTCATTCCGAAAAGAACCAGGATATAGCTTGTTCAATTCGTAGCTAAAAGTGCCGTTGTGATTTCTCAGAATTTTGCAAAATAAATAATAACTTTCGTTAGTTTCATGTTTTTCTTACACTAACTAGCACTACTCCAGTACCCAGGTATCTCACTAGTTACGTAAGAAATTTTGTGAATTTTTGTGTCATTTCCTTACAGCGGACGACTCCACAAGATATTTATTGCTGAACGTTTTTCAGGCATTTCTCTTTAGAACGTCAGGAGCGTCTGTCTGACTTCTATAGTAGTGTGGGGGTGGAAATTGCATCTTGCAGGAGCCACAGAGTAAAGGATACATCACAGATTAACCGGTTGCGCAGAATAACAGATAAACCCCACAACTCAGAACCTGTTTTTATCTTTTGTGAAGTGCTGCTCCTATGCCTCGTACTTGCAATGGCCTCTCTTTATCTGTTAGTTACGCGTTGTGCAACATTGTTTTATTAACTGCACATGAGCCCATGGGTAGCGATCTGATTTTCTGTCTGTCCAACTGATGAGGATAATTCTGACATCCACAGGGAAGTGCCAAAAACTCAACTCTACTCTCAAACTCTTCGCAGAACTTGTTCCATTAAATTTCTCCTTGGTGACGCCACATAATTTAGAGCATTTCCCATTGCCACATTAGAGTATGTAACTAGACGCACCATGCAAGGCCATTTTGTGGTAACTTAACAATAACTTTTCTCGCTCACCTCCTCAGGATGTTGACACTTCGATGGCTGTATACAGACAAATTATAGTACACTTAGCGTGCTAATTCAGTGCGTTTCCACCTTTTCTTTTCGAGCATCAACACCTCCCAAACCCAGCTCACCTTCCCTCCGTCTTTTCTGGCCATTACAATTCTACTGATTCCTACGCACGAATCAGAGAAATTACAATTTCTTTTTCCTTTTTGTTTTTCCTTTGTTTTTGCATCTGAATAATAAATGAAGTATACCCTATAATAATATTCACTAAAAGGAAAACATACAAGTGACAATATGCAATAAGAATAATACTTGTCACTAAAGTATTAGTGTTCTAGCCTCAGTGATACGAAGTGTTAGCTTCCACCTTCCGAAAAGAGATGAATTTGTGAGTCTTTATAATACCACCTGACTGAATACACGTCCATGCTCATAATTTATTACCACAGTAGACTGCGAAATAATGCCATTTATGTGTGTAAATACATACCTTCTGACTGTTACTCCTTGAGTACTGTACTTTGATGCTGTATAGAATAGATATCGTACCCCTTATGTACCGCTGCTTTCTGGAACATTCGAAGGTGGCTGACCTCTTTAAATGGAGGGAGTACTGTCTTGCTGCGAAGTGGTCACACGCCTTCTTGCTGTGTGCAGTAGATTCGTTGTTTTGCTTCAGCACAGTACGGCTACGAGCGGCCACGTAGGGGATAAAAAAGTTGTTCAAATGGCTCTAAGCACTATGGGACTTAACATCTGAGGTCATCAGTCCCCTAGACTTAGAACTACTTAAACCTAAGGACATCACACACATTCATGCCAGAGGCAGGATTCGAACCTGCGACCGTAGCAACAGCGCGGTTCCGGAATGAAGCACTTAGAACAGCTCGGCCACAGCGACCGGCTCGTAGGGGATAAATAGTGTGAATAATTTACTACAAAGTGTAGTTAAAAGTTGAAAGTGTTGCACTGGTTCGAAGGAGAAGAGTGTTTGAGTAATTTAACTATTTTGCAGAAAGGCGCGCAGCGTTATCTATGTAATTTATGGTTGAAACAGTATCGTGTTTATGAATTGGCAAATTTCGCTGAGAAACATATTGATATTAGAACGAAAAGGCGTCTGTGATCAGTGATTACGTGTTTAATTAATGTGGAAACGCAAAGGAGCAATAGTTACTTCAGCATGAATGTGAAACGAGCTTAACTGTAAACACAAGACTGGATGAGTTTTGGCATAATTAAAGAAATGTCTTCCGTGCTCAAGAGACTATAAAATAAAGGAATTTGTCTTGCAGCTTTATTTTTCAAAGCGATTTTTGCAGTGTTCAACTAAATAAAATTTGAGATGGATACGAGACACATTTTGGTAATAGGAACACGTTCAGGTTTATTTCGTGACGAAGGGTGTTGTCAGTGTGAGGTTCACATACTCGAGCCCGACAGCGTGATAACCGCAAAAATCACTGCAAACAGCAGTAGCGATCTCGCGAAATCTCCAATTGCAAACATCATCTCCGTGCAGCTCTGCAGCTCGTGGGCCCTCACCTTTGGAACTCCGCTCAAACTTCGTCGGCTCGCGGCCCACTCAACCGCTCACGCGCCTCATTGGCCGGACCCAGCGGAGCTCACCGTTGGTGAGCAGCTTCGATACTGAAGCGTTTCACAGGGAGACAGATCAAAGAGCTTGCAAGACCTGTCGAAACGATTTCAGAATATTTCTGTGAAATATTCACAAAGGTAATTTCGAGATTTAAACAAAAGAAAAGTGGGTGTGAAATTAAAGTGCTGTTTAGCACTCCACTTTCAAGTTTAATAATGTATTCATCTACTCGCAGCGCTAGGGTTTCATTTATACCTGCAGTGCACTGCATATTGATGTGAGGTCTTATATTTAACAGAGTGAAGCAGCATGTCAGCATCGAGTCAAAATCTCTTGAAGAAGCAGGAATAAACTTAAGCAATTATCGTAAAGTAATGTTTTATTTGAATTACGTCACTCTGTGACGACCCTTACGTCACTACTAATACTGCTGCCCGTTTAACTACTCAGCTTTCAGTGTTAGGACCGAGACTCGAACTCGGGACCTTTGCCTTTCGCGGGCAAGTGCTCGCTCAGCGCACACTCCGCTGCAGAGTGAAAATCTCATTCTGGAGACATCCCCTAGGCTGTGGCTAAGCCATGTCTCCGCAATATCCTTTCTTTCAGGAGTGCTAGTTCTGCAAGTATCGCAGGGGACCGTCTGTAAAGTTTGGAAGGTAGGAGACGAGGTACTGGCAGAAGTAAGGCTGTGAGGACGGGCCGTGAGTCGTGCTTGGGTAGCTCAGTTGGTAGAGCGCTTTCCCGCGAAAGGCAAAGGCCCCGAGTTCGAGTCTCGGTCCGGCACACAGTTTTAATCTGCCAGGAAGTTTCATATCTGCGCACACTCCGCTGCAGAGTGAAAATCTCATTCTGGATATATGAAGATGATATCTGTTCTTTCGGATATGTCCGAAAGAACAGATACCATCTTCATATATTGGTGAGTTGATGTTAATCACGAATGAATTTAGGGCTACAAAGACGCCATTATCAACACCTCATTGAGTTGGAACGAGGTCGTGTAATAGGACTAGGAGAAGCTGGATGTTCCTTCTGCGACATTGCAGAAAGAATTGGCATAATGTAGCCACTGCATGATTGCTGGCAGCGATGGTCACGAGAATGTATGGTCACAAGAAGAGTGGGCTCTGAACTGGCACCTCAGACTAGGAAGGGAAGACCATCGTGTACGGTGTATGTCTGTGGAGCAGCAGTGTGAGCAGCAGTTGGTACCACAGTTCCGCAACCTGTTCCTTCAAGGACAGCTTCGAGCCAGACGCCTTGTAGCGTGCATTCCACTGATCCCAAACCGCTGCTCATTAGAAGGCGGGGTGGAGGTTTGCTGTGTTTTCTGATCAAAACTGGTTCTGCCTAGCTGCCAGTAATGGCCATGTGCTGCTGAGGAGGAGGCCAATTGAGGACCTGCAACAAACTTTCCTGATGCTAGACACACACCTCGAGTCATGGTCTGGAGTGCGATTTCGTATGACAGCAGGAACACTCTGGTGGTTATCCCACGCACCTTGACTGCAAATTTGTCCGCCAATCTTGTGATTCTACCTATTGAGCTGCCATTCAAGAACAGCATTCCAGGGGATGTTTTCCAGCAGGATAATGCTCAGAGTGTCGACACTTTGTTTTGGCCTGCTCGACTACTAGATCTGTCTTCAGTCGAGCACATATGGGACATCATCAGATGACAACTCCAGCTGCATCCACTAACAGCATTAACTATCCCTGTATTGATAGACCAAGTGTAACAGGCATGGTACTCCATCCCACAAACTGACATCCGGCTGCTGTACAACACAGTACATACATGTTTGTATGCTTGCATTCATCGTTCTGGCGGATAGACTGGTTATTAATCTACCAGCACTCACATTTTCAGTGGCTTACCTCACGTTCATATTAACATGTGATGTAGCAATGTTAATCATTTAAATATGTAGCCTAGACAAATGTATTCCCAAAATTTAATTACTCAACATTAATTATTTTTTGTTATTGGTACGTTTTTTCAGCGTAGTTGGCAGAGAGATTCGTACAAATATTGGAATCTACCAGATTGACTAAATATCTCGTTAGCGCTAATCGCTGTACATAGCGGTATCAACATTTCTGACAAGTTAAACAGTATTTTATGTCAGGACTACTCCATACCACCTCCAACCACAGCCGGCACGGTGCTACCAAATTCGGAATCTACTACACACAGACACAGAACTTCAAGCTTATTCTTTCGCGAATTTTCTGTACAACCGCCATTATTGATCCCCTGTACAGATAATGCGACGCACATCGAATTATTCACTTCTATGAGACAGTCTGATTAGGGGAACGGTGTCTAGAGTAAGTCATTTGAGCCAAAACCGACCCAAAAGATTTGTTGTTGTTTTAAAATAAAAGGTATTACTGTAAAAAAGCTTTACTTCAACATTAGTTTTGGTAGAATTGGTGGAAAAAAAAAATTTCTAATCTAAACAGTACAAAGCAAGAAAAGAATTTCTAAGCTTAAAGTTCGAGAAGTTAAGAAGTGTAGTGCAATGTGGGCCATGCTGCGAAATGTAGGTTTTTAAATGAAAAGGCGATTTTGTGCTCACAAATAGATTAATTTCTTTGCATACGAAAATTAAAAGATAGTAAAAATACACTTTGTTAAGAAACATTTCAACTTGTAAACTGAGGTTATCTGTACGGTGGGTCCTGGTGCTTCTTCATAAAGTTTTCATCGCAATCTTTATCTGGCAGTTTCTTTTTTCTGTTAAATCTGTTAGCTACTAACTTTCTGCGAAGTCGAAAGTCAGGTTTTAAAACTCAGTCTTACCTAGCCCCATTAACCTGGTGTATAAATTTTTCATGTTTGCCGTAAGCGTTTCTTAGTAATTTCCTTCAAGTGTTGCTTTGAAAAACCTCATCTGAGGCGTCACAGACGTCTGCTGACGTACTGTAATGATTTCATTCACCTTTCCGGCGTAGTTCCAGGGTCGTTAGCTCTTTCGGTAGTATCGCCTTCCAGAGCCCTGGAGACCGGCCGCTTCACCGCTGCGGTCCCGCACACTCCCCGCGACCCTCGCCGGCGTGGTCCTTCTTCAACCCCGGTATCTTTCTCTGTAAACAAAAAACTTACTATTATGGCTGATATCAACCGACATTGTTGTAGCCGATACTGTCGAACTGACACTGTTCGTTAGAACTTGGCGGAAACACAAACTAGTTTGACTAAACGGAATTTCATTTTTACTATACACATTACTTTAGACTACTTACATATTAATATCTGTATCACAATATTACTTCTTACCTTGAACGAAATAAATGGACAGTTAAAATTACACAATTCATCAGTCTGCTGGCTAAAAACGAATAAAATGTATATTTACACGATTTCTAAAGCTGCATCACTCAAGTTCTCGCAAATGGCGGAGTGATGCCTGGGCTGTATTCCGAGTACCTCACACGTCCACCGTTTGGCGGCAAACCGCAGAAACGCCATGTGGCCCGTATCACCCGCCTTCCCATATTTGCCATTATTCCCTTAAACGCCTACTTTCAGTGTTTGGGAAATCGTGCAGATATCTGTTGGTATTTTGGCGACGCCGAAGTGCAAAAGCTATAAATCACAGATCGTCAGAATAAAAACAAGGATCTGAAACCGAGGAGTTTCTTAACACTGTTATTAATTTAAGTATTGGGGTGCCTATTCTATAGGTGTTTGTGTGAAATGTAGCCTCGTACCAAAGTGAAGCGATGGCGATAAACAGTTTCGACATGATAATGGAATCTTTTAGAATGGGATGCTACAGAAATATGATGAAGGGTCAGATGATTAGATCGGATAACTCGTGATGAGGTTGTGATTCGAATCAGGGAGAAAGAGAATTTATCTCAAAATTTTACTAAGATAAAGAATGGATTGGTGCGTCTCATCCTCAGGGAGTGGGGGGGGGGGGGGGGGGGGGGGGGAGATGTATCAAACAATTCGTCGGACTGAGACTGCAACACGAACTTCTATACAATATGGTTATTATTAGGATATGCTTTAAATATTGCGTTTCACGTGATAATGAAAAAACTTAAAGGAAATGTCGTGAATTGTAGTCTGGTTAAACCAAATTATATTGAAGACGATATACACTGATGCGCCAAAGAAACTGATATGGTCATCCGTATTCAAATACAAATGGCTGGTTCAAATGGCTCTCAGCACTACGGGACTTAACATCTGAGGTCATCAGTCCCCTAGAACTTAGAACTACTTAAACCTAACTAACCTAAGGACAGCACACACATCCATGCCCGAGGCAGGATTCGAAACTACGACCGTAGCGGTCGCGCGGTTCCAGACTGTAGCGCCTAGAACCGGTTGGCCACCACGGCCGGCTATTCAAATACAGAGATATGTAAACAGGCAGTATACGGCGCTGCGGACGACAACGCCTATATAAGACAACAAGTGTCTGGCGCAGTTATCTGTTACTGCTGCTACGATGGCAGGTTATCAAGATTTAAATGAGTTTGAACGTGGTGCTATAGCCGGTGCGCAAGCGATTAGACACAGCACCTCCGAGGTAGCAATGAAGTAGGGATTTTCCCTTACGATCATTTCACGAATAAACGGGAATATCAGGAATCCGGTAAAACATCGAATCTGCGACATCGCTGCGGCCAGAAAAGGATCCTGCAAGAACGGGACCAATGACGATGAAGAGAGTCGTTCAACGTAGCAGAAGTGCCATCATTCCGCAAAATGCTGCAGGTTTCAATACCGGGCCATCATCAAGTGTCAGTGTGCGAACCATGCAATGCATCATCGATATGGGCTTTCAGAACCGAAGACCCACTCGTGTACCCTTAATGAGTGCACGAGACACAGTTTTACGCCTACCCTGGGCCCGTCAACACCGACATTCGACTGTTGATGACAGGAAACATGTTGCCTGGTCGGACGAGTCTCGTTTCAAATTGTATCGAGCGGATGGACGTGTACAGGTATCAAGACAACCTCGTGAATCCATGGACCTGTATGTCAGCAGGGGACTGTTCAAGGTAGTGGAGGCTCTCTAATGATGTGGGGCGTGTGCAGTTGGAGTGACAGATACTACTCTGACAGGTGGCACGTACGTAAGCATCCTGTCTGATGACCTGCATCCATTCATGTCCACTGTGCATTCCGACCGACTTGGGCAATTCCAGCAGGACAATGGGACACTCCACACGGTCAGAATTGCTACAGAGTGCCTCCAGGAGCACTCTTATGAGTTTACACACTTCCGCTGCCACCAAATTCCCCAGACATGAACATTATTGAGCATATCTGTGATGTCTTGCAACGTGCTGTTCAGAAGGGACCTCCACCCACTCGTACTCTTACGGATTTATGGAGAGCCCTGTAAGATTCACGGTGTCAGTTCCCTCTAGCAGTACTTCAGACATTAGTGAAGTCCATGGCACGTCGTGTTGCGGCACTTCTGCGTGCTCGCGAGTCCCCTACCCGAAATTAGGCTAGTGTACCAGTTTCTTTGGCTCTTCAGTGTATTAGGGAGCGATACGGTACCGGTAACAGAAGAGTTTTTTCTGTTGAGTGGTCAGAATAACTGACGGCGGCAGAAATAAAGAGGATACAAGATTCAGAGTGGCAACAGCACGAAAATATTTCTGAAAATAAGAAATATGTTAGCATCCGAATAAATTTAACCGTTAGGAAATCTTTACCGAAAATATTTGTCTGAAGTATAACGTGGAAGAGTAAGGTGGGTGATGTACGGGATGTAGCAGAAAGAAACAGAAGATTTTTAAATGTCAGGTTGCATAAAAATACTGCAGATGAGGTTTATATATTAAGTAAATAATTAAGAGCTGGGCATTGCAAATGGGGAGGAGGGAAGTGGGCTACCAGAACGAATGCACTGATAGGAGACATACCGAGACGTAAATGGATAGTGACTTTGCAATGGAATGAGGTGTGCGTTGTGGTCGACGTTAGAGAGGGTGCGGGGGCGAATCTGCGGCAGGAGACGAGCGCTGGTCTGCAGTAAGCACTTTCAGCACGATTCAGGTGTATGAGAAAGGCGATTTGTTGTGTCAGAACGGGGGACTGTCTAATCAGTTGTGATGCTGCTGTTACGGAACATTTAGGACTTTTCACTGTCAGCATCAGAGAGAGCATCGCAGTGTTAGTGTTGAGAAACGCATTTCAGTAACTGGTGGTGCTGTTCCCACTTCTGGCGAAATGTTTTCGACACAGTATCGTGCCTTTTCAGACATGCACCAGGTGTCGGAGATCCACATTCAGATGTAATGCATCGCGGTACGCCTTCTGACGCCTATCTTTCCCAAATCTGTTTGCACTACTACAATTATTGTTATTATTATTTAGTATTTTATCCAGCCTCAGAAACTGCATTCGTATGTAACTAAATAATAAGTAACCAGCTGCATAAGAGAAATTTAATTTTCTTACCGGTTTCGGGCACTTAGCTCCTTCAAATGGCTCTGAGCACTATGGGACTTAACAGCTATGGTCATCAGTCCCCTAGAACTTAGAACTACTTAAACCTAACTAACCTAAGGACATCACACAACACCCAGCCATCACGAGGCAGAGAAAATCCCTGACCCCGCTGGGAATCGAACCCGGGAACCCGGGCGCGGGAAGCGAGAACGCTACCGCACGACCACGAGCTGCGGGCACTTAGCTCCTTCTTCAGAAGATTATACATGTAGAATTATAATAATTATTATTATTGTCATTTTTAATACACTACTGGCCTTTAAAATTGCTACACCAAGAAGAAATGCAGATGATAAACGGGTATTCATTGTACAAATATATCATACTAGAACTAACATGTGATTACACCCGCCAGGAGTGGCCGAGCAGTTCTAGGCGCAACAGTCTGGAACCGCGCGACCGATACGGTCGCAGGTTCGAATCCTGCCTCGGGCATGGATGTGTGTGATGTCCTTAGGTTAGTTAGGTTTCATTAGTTCTAAGTTCTAGGGGACTGATGACCTCATAAGTTAAGTCTCGTAGTGCTCAGAGCCATTTGAACCACTACATTTTCACGCAATTTGGGTGCATAGATCCTGAGAAATCAGTACCAAGAACAACCACATCTGGCCGTAATAACGGTCTTGATACGCCTGGGCATTGAGTCAAACAGAGGTTGGATGGCGTGTACAGGTACAGCTGCCCATACAGCTTCATCAAGATACCACAGTTCATCAAGTGTAGTGACTGGTGTATTGTCACGAGCCAGTTGCTCGGCCACCATTGACCAGACGTTTTCAGTTGGTGAGAGATGTGGAGAATGTCTTGGCCAGGGCAGCAGTCGAACATTTTCTGTATCCAGAAAGGTCCGTAGAGGACATGCAACATGCGGTCGTGCATTATCATGCTGAAATGTAGGGTTCGCAGGGATCAAATGAAGGGTAGAGCCACGGGTCGTAACACATCTGAAAAGTAACGTCCACTGTTCAGAGTGCCGTCAATGCCAACAAGAGGTGACCGAGACGTGTAACCAATGGCACGCCATACCATCACGCCAGGTGATACGCCAGTATGGTGCCTCCACCGCGATGTCGCCATACACGGTTGCGACCATCATGATGCTGTAAACAGAACCTGGATTCATCCGAAAAAATGACGTTTTGCCCTTCGTGCACCAAGTTACGTCGACGATTACACCATCGCAGGCGCTCTTGTCTGTGATGCAGCGTCAAGGGTAACCCGCAGCCATGGTCTCCGAACTGATGGTCCATACTGCTGCAAACGTCGTCGAACTGTTCGTGCAAATGGTTGTTGTCTTGCAAACGTCCCCATCGGCTGACTCAGGGATCGAGCCGTGGCTGCACGGTCCGTTACAGCCATGCGGATAAGATGCCTGTCATCTCGACTCCTAGTGATACGAGGCCGTTGGGATCCAGCACGGCGTTTCGTTTTACCCTCCTGAACCCACCGACTCCATATTCTTCTAACAGTCATTGGATCTCGACCAACGCGAGCAGCAATGTCGCGATACGATAAACCGCAATCGCGATAGGCTACAATCCAACCTCTACCAGATGGAAACGTGATGGTACACATTTCTCCTCCTTACACGAGGCATCACAACAACGTTTCACCAGGCAACGCCGGTCGACTGCTGTTTGTGTATGAGAAATCGGTTGGAAACTTTACTTATGTCAGCACGTTGTAGGTGTCGCCACCGGCGCCAACATTGTGTGAATGCTCTGAAAAGCTAATCATTTTCATATCACAGCGTCTTCTTGCTGTCGGTTAAATTTCGCGTCTGTAGCACGTCATCTTTGTGGTGTAGCAATTTTAATGGCCAGTAGTGTAATATTACTACTGTCACTGACGTTTTCTTGTTTTAACGTTTACTGTTTTTAAAGTCTTCTATGAAATTACGGCGTTCTAATGGTGATGAAATTTGATAACACTGTGAATGTACTGTCCTATTTCTGCTGTATTTCTCCTTCCCAAGTAATCGCGTGTATTTTCAGGGCAGTGCTGGTCGCGAGCGACGACTGCACTCTCCCATACGACATTTTTTGCGAGAAGCCGGGATGGGATTCGCTGCAGCTGCAGCAGAAAATGGATTGCCCGGCGGGCAGTAGCCTGCGGTGCGGTGGGTGGGAGCCGCCATCCGGAGCGGTCCCCTGCCGGCGTATCTGCCCACGCTGGCCCCTGCCTGGCTGGACTCCGTCCCGCTATCTCCGAGCAGAAGCCGGGGTACCCCCGCCCCCCCCCCCTTCCCCCGCCAGAGCGACCCTGTCTGCTGTCGTTTCAGCCCTTCCGCAAATATCCGCTGCTGCGAGATAGCGTGTGCACATCCCTAACCGGTTGCCAGCCAACTGACCGACAAGCTGAACTGCCCGCGAATGCATCACTTGCAACGCAGTACGAATAAACAGTTTTGACACTAAACGTATACGAACAACACAATCCTGACTTCAGAACCACGGCGCCGTGAGGGATTAGCCGAGCGGTCAAAGGCGCTGCAGTCATGGACTGTGCGGCTGGTCCCAGCGGACGTTCGAGTCCTCTCTCGGGCATGGGTGTGTGTGTTTGTCCTTAGGATAATTTAGGTTAAGTAGTGTGTAAGCTTAGGGACTGATGACCTTAGCAGTTAAGCCCCATAAGATTTCACACACATTTTTTCAGAACCACGGCAGTAATTTCCCTCTCACACATAGATAACATTGTGGGGAAGGCGAGCCAAAGGTTGCGTTTCATTGGCAGGACACTTAGAAGATGCAGCAAGTCCACTAAAGAGACAGCTTACACCACACTCGTTCGTCCTCTGTTAGAATATTGCTGCACGGTGTGGGATCCTTACCAGGTGGGATTGACAGAGGACATCGAAAGGGTACAAAAAGGGGCAGCTCGTTTTGTATTAACACGTAATAGGGGAGAGAGTGTGGCAGATATGATACGCGAGTTGGGATGGAAGTCATTAAAGCAAAGACGTTTTTCGTCGCGGCGAGATCTATTTACGAAATTTCAGTCACCAACTTTCTCTTCCGAATGCGAAAATATTTTGTTGAGCCCAACCTACATAGGTAGGAGTGATCATCAAAATAAAATAAGAGAAATCAGAGCTCGAACAGAAAGGTTTAGGTATTCGTTTTTCCCGCGTGCTGTTCGGGAGTGGAATGGTAGAGAGATAGTATGATTGTGGTTCGATGAACCCTC
The DNA here is from genome assembly GCF_021461395.2 of Schistocerca americana. NCBI lineage: Eukaryota > Metazoa > Arthropoda > Insecta > Orthoptera > Acrididae > Schistocerca > Schistocerca americana. The sequence goes on along the minus strand of NC_060125.1, from coordinate 524,102,598 downwards.
TGCCAAGCACTTAAATGTGAACTGCAGAGTAATCATGTAGATGTAGATGTAGATGTAGAACCACGGCAGTAATTTCCCTCTCACTCATGCCCCAGCCATTCCTTCTTTCTTTAAATCCATACTACCAAACGACTCTGATGATTTGCAGAAAATTCGGATCGTGTAAGGTTATATTGACAAATGTAATGTATTGCGAATACATAGAAAGAAGGATCCTTTATTGTATGTTTATATGATAGTGGAACAAACACTGGTAGCAGTTACTTCTGTAAAATATCTGGGAGTATGCGTACGGAACGATTTGAAGTGGAATTATCAAATAAAATTAATTGTTGGTAAGGCGGGTGCCAGGTTGAGATTCATTGGGAGAGTACTAAGAAAATGTAGTCCATCAACAAAGGAGGTGGCTTACAAAACACTCGTTCGACCTATACTTGAGTGTTGCTCATCAGTGTGGGATACGTACCAGGTCGGTTTGACAGAGAAGATAGAGAATATACAAAGAAGAGCGGCGCGTTTCGTCACAGGGTTATATGGTAAGCGTGATAGCGTTACGGAGATGTTTAGCAAACTCAAGCGACAGACTCTGCAAGAGAGGCGCTCTGCATCGTGGCGTAGCTTGCTGTCCAGGTTTCGAGAGGGTGCGTTTCTGGATGGGGTATCGAATATATTGCTTCCCCCTACTTATACCTCCCGAGGAGATCACGAATGTAAAATTAGAGAGATTCGAGCGCGCACGGAGGCTTTACGTCAGTCGTTCTTCCCGCGAACCATACCCGACTGGAACAGGAAAGGGAGGTAATGACAGTGGCACGTAAAGTGCCCTCCGCCGCACACCGTTGGGTGACTTGTGGAGTATAAATGTAGATGTAGATGTATTATTTGAGGCAGATGCTCTTTGCGGAAAGTAAACGACATGTAACAGAATTTCCAGCACTGAACTTGATGGCTTTGTAATGCAGAGGGAATGAGTAGAACTACCTGTATGTGCACAATTTACTAATTACCTGCTACAGAAATATAACTGAAAATTAATATATTTCGTGCTCTTGGTGTTTTCGGATTCAGTTAGTAGTTAGTCAGTTAAAAATCAAATGGTTGTAAGTACCGCATGTCTGAAATTTGATTTTTGCAGTAAAACTGATGAAATGATTACGATTTTAAGATGCTAAATACTCGTTTCATTAGCACCGTTATGTAACATAAACAGAACCGATTGTACTCTGAATCGATTAGAATTGTATCGCGCTCTACAACTGAACAATATATAAACACAACGAACAGTTTTTGAAATGTGATTGTGATCTAAAGAAAGAGTAAGAAAAAGTAACAAAAGAATACAGATAAAAGTAACACAGAGTCTCTCTCTCTCTCTCTTTCCAAGCATTTTTCACGACTTGCAGGGTCTGCTGTTATGGTCAATCGGATTTGGCATGTTAATCTTAGGGGGTGCCCCTCCTGTCGCCACCCCGAACCCCCGCCCCAGGATGCGGGATGGTATGTGTATACCCCAACTGTCTGCATCTAGTGTAATCCATGGAATGGTGCAAACGTGTTTTAAATGTCTGTGAGTCGTGTAACTGAGGCGGGACGTGGGGAGCAACCCGGTATTCACCTAGCAGAATGTGGAAATCCGCCAAAAAACCTCATCCAGGCTGGCCAGCACACCAGCTCCCGTCGTCATTCCTCTCGGTGGACTCGATCCGGGGCCGGCGCACCTACTCCAGTCCAGGAAGCAGAGCAATAGCGCTCTCGGATACCCCGACAGGTATAAAAGTAATACAGAGTCTCTGTAGATATAATTAATCAGTGAGAAAGCAGCAGAATAAATTATTTGAAAAAGGACCATAAATCTTAATAACTACTATCGCAGCAGCGTGCTTAAGTTTTCCTCGCCTGTTTTAGGAAGGAGTCTTGACAATGCGCAGCCTCAAAATCCATAAGACATATTCTCGTTGTCATGTGGAACTGCCAGCATTTCTTGCGCAAGGCTGAGAGTAGCTAGCTATCCCTCAGATCGGAAAATAAACCGCTGTCTTGTATGATAAAGTGCATCGAAATCCACGTTCAGCAAGATTCACACGCCTGTGGCCCCCAAAGGTCTTTACAGAGGAAGACAAGAGGGGCTGTACAAGGACTAACAGCTCAGCATTCTGTCACTAAAGGCCGAGCATTAGATTAGACCGAAAGTAATGACGACTGAGAAGTCACCACGTTTGACACAGCATATCACGTTCTCAGCATGTACGAGCGCTGTTCAGAAAGTAACGAAAGATCGGTCACGAAATGGAAACCACAGTGAAAATCTGAACAAGCTTTGTAAAAATACGTTGGATCGTGTGTCAAGTACTCCCGTACATAGCATCGCGTCGCTATTCCCAGTGCTGCCTGCACAGTGATCCCGTAAAGATGCCTAGATAATAGTGTCTTCTGTCAAATATATGTGCCTGCCTTGAGATTTCGACTGATTTCATCCAACGCCACAACTGTTGTGCATACCCTCCTTCGTGACAGTTCTCTGCCGCACACTATAGCAGGGGTAATGAGGACGCTCGTGCAGCATTTTCGATCACAAATGTTTTATGACATACCATACAGGTCGGACTTTTATCTTTGTTTAGATGGATCTCTGGCGATGAAGACAACATTTTGTCACAGACAACGAGTTGCAGAGCAGCGTCGAAAACTGTCGGAAAGCAGCCCAAGACTACTTTCTATGACGAGGGTACTGGAAAGTTGGTATAAATTGGAGCGGAGACTATGTAGAGAAGTAGCTGGAAGTTGTATCTAACTGTTGCAGTTAAAACAGATTTAATTTTTACTGTAATATCCAATTCGCGATCGATCGTTCGTTACTTTCCGAATAGCCCTTTTCCTATCATGCTCAAGAATATCTGAACGACCTGAATAGCATTCCGCTTAATTTTCATGCAGCCAACGTAAATGTCTGCAGTTCCGCTAACAAATTATCGATATTGTCGTTTAACTATAGAAAATATTAACACAAGGGACCGCTACGGAACAATGCTCTGTTTGGCTATAATTGGTGGTGTAAACATGTACTATGATACAACAAATACCAGAAAATAGCTTCTTAGAGATGACACAGTCCGTAAAACTTTTAAAATCAAATTTAATACTATAAGTGACATTTCTAAAATGTTACCACTCTCTTTGGCACCTGAGACAACTAATGCCCGTAACTCTGTCACATAAATCATTCCGTAATCATCAATCAAAATTAAATTCATTTGCGAATAACATATTTATTAAGAATGTCTGAATAAAAATTCTACGAATACTCGAAGTATCCTTGCTGTCTAAAAAGTTTCCCGAAGCCCACTGAATGTAACTCGCTTGGCGCTGTTTTTGTATAGACTGGTTAATGCACCAACATTCAGAAAAACCATGACTAACAGCGTCGAGCGGTCTGTCATCTCATAAACGACGTATCACCAATAATTTCGCTATATTCATGACGGCACACGGATCCACGTGCAGTTCAAAAGTCGCCCATCGCACTTACTGTCTAACACAAAGTGAGATTAAGCCCCGTCGCACTTACTATCTAACACAAAGTGAGATTAAACGCCATCGCACTTACTATCTAACACAAAGTGAGATTAAATATCTTAAGTCCCTCAGAACGGCTAGTTGCGCATGTGTTTGAACTTCAAAGGACATGACGAACTGTTTTGTTCTGGATCTGGATTCAAACCCAAAATCTACTGGCAATGCAAATAAGCAAAGCAAATGTAGTTCACCGAGACTCGAACACAGGGGCCTTTTTCATTAATTTTCCCCTCCTGTCACCCAGGTGAAGATCGTGGATCACTGTACCCAGTTCCAGACCAAGCGTGCAGTGTGGGATTTGGTCATTGGGATGAAGGGCGCTACTGAAAACGCCTCTGACGATTCTAGTTTATACCGTTCTAGGAAAAAAGGGGCGATGGCCTAGTCACGACATTCGCTGGTGCCTGGCATAAACATTACTGAATAGGATGTCGAGTGCTGTGACCCTTAATTATGTCGATGGCTTCGATACCATCACGCACTAAAATTGCCACACTAGTTTCTGCAGTACCACCAGGCATCACATACGTCGCATAACCATAAAAGACTGAGAGCGTGCTGGTTCATACTTCTTACGCGAATGCAAAGTCGACTCCCGCGGTTCATATGAGTCCTGACAAGAGTTGGATTTTAGTAGGGGAGATAACCACTACGATATTCATCGTAGCCAACCAGTAAGACTGGCGGCGTGGTGGTTGGGCAGGGTATCCATGGTGTAGATAAGTGGACATCGCAAGTGACGTCCACCAGGCCGACCGCGGCTCTCCCGCTGTTGTTCAACTTGGATGGTCTGGCGGTACCTCAGAGTACGACGGATCAGGGCTCTGCTCAGTCTCAACGTCTCAGTCCATGATTGGGGGGGGGGGGGGGGGGGGTGGAAGTCCATGCTCCATAAGGCCGTAGTGATTGATAGGAAGGTACAGAGCGGCTTCGAAGGCTGCAATGGAATCATCCTGCTGTTCACTGTTCCCTGCAGAGCCTGGCACATGGACGCCACCCGACCTTCCGACCGTTCCACATGGGCGGTGTCGGTGTCAAAGGTGTCAGACTCGTGGTCAGCATCCTGCAGGATCAGTTTTTCTACTTCTAGCGAGTGGAAGCTGCCATACTGCGAAACGGTCCTGCGGCATTACTTTCAGCGTTTCAGAGATCTCTATTTTCCTGCGTGGCTTTCCGTGTCGGACGACGGCATTGACCGAAGCCTCACCGGTACGAAGACTTCACTTGATATGATAAGTGAATTGATTGACATCCTCCTGTCAGCAGTGCTTGAAGTGTTCGGTGGTATTTTTGGCGTCGTACGGAGTTCTGCCATTGGCCACACTGACTGATCAGTCAAACATCGGTCCGTGACAGATTGCGTGTGGTCTGTGCGGCCTGTTGTGTCTGGACAGGTGAAGACATCGTCAGCACCGCTGCCTAGGTAACTGGGAGGTTCATCGGGGTCGGTGGAGGCGCCACATCCTGCAATGGAGGTTTATTGGTCCGACGACGCTGGGGTCGGGGGGGGGGGGGGGGGGGGAGGGGCACTCGGAAAGTAGGTGACCTTCCTTGCTGCATCTGGAACACGCTTCAGGCTGTCCGTCGTAAATAATTATGCCTCAGCGACTTCCTATCTGGAGGCAAGACGGTAAGTGTCGTCAGAGATCAATGTGCACTTAACGTGATCCATTGGGGGCAGACAGCCTTAAATTGGGCCCACGTTTCTGCTATGTAGTCTCGTACCGTGCCGCAGGGCTGGAGTGCCACCATGAAGTCTGCCGCCGGAAGTTTGAAGGGTAGTACGAATAAGCATATAATCCGCAGCTCCAGTTCAGCGTGGTCCATCTAGACATTCTCGACATTTGAGTCTATGTGGCAGAAGCGGAGTCCTTGCTTCTTTTCTTGAAGAAACTGTGGTATCTAGCCTCGTTAACAAGTTTCACATAGATCATATTACTTACGATCGAAACATGGGTACCGATGACGTCAACAGTCGGAATCTCGACTTCGAGTGCTTTTGACCTAGCAAAGTCGTTTGGAAACGCGAATTTCAGTACTGATTTTCTCTGTTGATTTGCATTTATCTTGTCATGCTATGATGTCACGTTAGTGTCGGCTGGAGGAAGTAAAGAAGGCGTGCATGTTGGCGCTGCAGGAGGAAACACACAGCGCATCCGCTCTACTTGGCTGCTAAAGTGGGACTCACCACTAGACCACCGAACTCCACATGTGGCGAGGTTACGATTTTCTCATAACACACGCACGCCACACTAAATGCGAATTCTGACTCCCTGACTACCTGGAATGGATTACTGCCACTACAGTAGATTAATTTCCTTGTTAACCCAAGCAAGACCAACGCATTTCCTTAACGTGTACTGCCAAGTGGTGAGGGCCTTGCGTCCACCACAAAAAAACAGAAAAAATTTGCCAGTTCGTTATTAACTACTACTAACAATATACTTTTTAAGTTGATAACGATGTGTAAGTAGAGTCCAGAAACTAAAAATATCTTCCATTCTAGAACACAGACATAGGCGATTTAATCAAGTGAAACTCTATGGTTCCAGAGATCTTTTCAAGTCTCAAACATTTGTGAAGTGTGTATATGCAGACTGCCAGACTGGAATAACAAGCGGGCAGAGGCATGAATGGGAATCTGGAATGAGACGGGAGGCACGCTAGGGTAGTCTGTGCAGTTGTGCCAAAGCACTGTGCCAGGGAGGTGTAGTGGATAGCACATCTGCCTAGTAAGCAGGAGACACGGGTTCGAACATTGGCCACGGCACAAATTTTCCTTCATCGCTTCAGTCTGCATGCATACATCAAAGATGTCTGGGACTTGAAACGGTCTCTGGAACCACATAGTTTCATTTGATATTTCGATACGTAAGGACGGTCTTTTTCCCGCAAAAATGTGAATGACATTTGATGTGGTAAGTTACACCTATTAACGAGTCTTAAATTTTGGGGTTACCTTTTACTGGAAATCTCAAAACAATTACGAAATGTGGCAGGAGAAATAATTAAAAACAATATTCTTTCAAAATCTTAAAATACAAACCTTTGAAAATATGGGCATAAAATACACCCCTCCCACCCCCCCTCCCCATTTTCATTGCAAGAGTTAACCAGTTGCTTCGGCTGTCTGTTGAACACAGTAGACTTATATTTCTTATGCACGGAAACAGAATGACATAACAGCCATATACACAAACTGTCAACACTGGAGGATGCGGAAGCTTCTACAGTAAGTGTTCCTTTCCATTGTGCTACTGTGCTGAACAACCTGTTCGTCGTAAATGTAGCGCGGTGCAAAAGAGAAGCTGAGTAACTGAACACGATTTTTTCTCGATGTAATAAACCACACAGTCTGTCTACTAATAGTGTCAATCTGCTGGAAGGTTAGAGATAATTTATTTCATTTTCCAACCCGACAATCATGAGAAAATTTTGGAAAAGCATTTCCATGAACAAGCTCGTGGCTGCCTGTTCTGATCAGAACAATTTTGCTCCACCGGCTTATGGCCACCTGACTCAAACTAACTCAGCAGTGTGGAAATGGACTCAACACTTTTGTATCCCATTAACAGCAGTATTAACTACCATGAGGTTGGACCATCTTACGGAAGTTAATACGGACCGCGTCTGTTTTCAGTGCCGTACTCGGTAGCTAATAACAACCGTCTATTTATTATTCAGAACTGTTTGTCGTTTGTCGCAGTACGATCGAGAAAGTTATATGGTGTTGTAGCCCTCTGTCCCCCATCCAAGAAATAGGTTCCCGTTTTTACCTGAAGGTCGTGCTTTTGAAGGTATAAGGGCTGGGAAGTTTCGCGATCTAGATATTTCTAGAACACTCAAGAACATTCGAGAGTATACGAGAATATTCCAGAACATTCGAGAGTATTCTACAGCATTCTAAAACATTCCAGAATGTTCCGGATAGTTTCACAATGATCCGGGATGTTCTGGAGTGTTGGAGAATAGTGTGACACATTCGGGAAGATTCCAGGCTGTTCGGGAATATCCCAGATCATTTTGGAACATTCCAGAACACTCTTGCATATTGTGGAATGTTCTGGAACATTGCGGACCATTAGAAGCCTTTTTGGTGTGTTCTTGAATTCGACATTGGTGGGGAAACTCACTCGTAGGAGTATATAAAATATGACCAGTCGTTGGTTCGAACGTCAGTTTCTTATCAGTGACGGAGGATGGAACCGAAAATGCAATGCAGTGAGTGATTAAAAAGAGACAGTGCAGTGTAAGTAGTGCAAGTGATATATTGACAAAATATAAATGAAATACAATGTGTCAAAAATCTGTAAAGTGTACTTAGTGTATTTGTTAGTAAAAAGTTGATTTGATTTATATTTTAGACAATACCCAAACGTAAAAGAGAAGGGAATCTCGCATGTTCTGAAGTAAAACAGCGAAAACAAAAAGAACAGAGACAAAACGAAGCAGACGAAGAGCGCAAAGCACGTTTAAGTTCCCAACGAACGAGAATGAGCACTGTGAGAAGCAGACAAACCGAAGAACAACGAAATGAACGGATTGAAAAATCAACAATTGTGGCACAATCTTACAATAAAAGACTACGGACTCAAGCCAGCCATGAAAGTATCACTCAACGAAAAGCGCGGACGAAGACAAGTAAACAGTACAACCTAACAAATGAAACATTCCACTACGGCCAGATGTCCTCCCCCGGTAGCTGAATGGTCAGCGTGACGGATTGTCAGTCCTCTGGGCCCGGGTTCGACTCCCGGCTGGGTCGGGGAATTTTCTCCGCCCAGAGACTGGGTGTTGTGCTGTCCTCATCATCCTATCATCCTCATCGACTGGAGGTCGCCGAAGTGACGTCAAATCGAAAAACCGGCACCCGGTGAACGACCTGCCCGACGGGGAGCTCTAGCCATACGATTAAATAAAAACCATGACCCGAAAAAGAAGTGTAACAAACACAAACACGTAGTCATTGGAAAACTGTATAACACCTGCCAATTTTGCACCACGAAAAAATGCAGTAGCGAAACCACTGCTGGAAGCCCCTCCACAGGAAATTTTACATTACATGAGCGGGGAAACTTCAGAATCAAAACACTTTCTTCAAAATATTATAGCCTATAACGCCTGCTTCCAAATGACTTCTTTCAGTGTCACTTTGATCAACACTAAATGAGACGAAATCCATTTTTCCATCTAAGGACAAATCTGTCACAACCCAACTATCACTACCCAACGAATATCATAAATTTTTGCAAATGTACTTCACGCCTCGGGCGTGGGTGTGTGTGATGTCCTTAGGTTAGTTAGGTTTAAGTAGTTCTAAGTTCTAGGGGACTGATGACCACAGCAGTTGAGTCCCATAGTGCTCAGAGCCATTCGAACCGTTTGAAGAACACGGACTTCGATTTAATGCACCTCAGACAGACGAAGTAGTCACAGTAATTGTGGACAGTAAAAACACAAGTTGCGATATAATTGCACAACAAAAAAGAGAAGGACTACAACGCTGTTGATACGATGTCCTCCAACATCCGTTAATATTTCTGCACGGAGAGGACGTATATCATTTTAATCTGCAACAAATCCAATCTAAAACAGGTATAGATACAAACAAAATAGTCACTTCTAAGGAGTTCTATGCTGAACACTTAATGATCAGAGACAATGAAACATACACTCACATTCTCAACACTCGGCATTTATTCATACAGTTCGTGGTAAATATGTATGCAAAAACAGAAGCGGAACGGATGGTTTACATAAGAATGAATCAGAAGAAACTACGCAAGGAAAATACTTCAACCTCAGACACGCAATCGTAAATGACGGGTACCTTGACGACATTGGAACAATGGTAATCTTACCCTCATCATACATAGGGAGTCCGAGATACACTCCAGATGCGATAACCTGCGTTTGAAAATACGGACCTGACTTCTTCATAACATTCACTTGCATCTCGTCGTGGCCAGAAATCAAACAGCCACTGAGATTCGGACTAGCCTCCATGCATCGACACGATATACACTACTGGCCATTAAAATTCCTACCCCAAGAAGAAATGCAGATGATAAACGGGTATTCATTGGACAAATATATTATACTAGAACTGACATGTGATTACATTTTCACGTAATTTGGGTGCATAGGTCCAGAGAAATCAGTACCCAGAACAACATCTTTGGCCGTAATAATGGCCTTGATACGCCTGGGCATTGAGTCAAACAGAGCTTGGATGGCGTGTACAGGTACAGTTGCCCATGCAGCTTCAAGACGATTCCACAGTTCATCAAGAGTAGTGACTGGCGTATTGTGACGAGCCAGTTGCTCGGCCGCCATTGACCAGACGTTTTCAGGTGGTGAGACATCTGGAAAATGTGCTGGCCAGGGCAGCAGTCGAACATTTTCTGTATCTAGAAAGGCCCGTACAGAACCTGCAACATGCGGTCGTGCATTATCCTGCTGAAATGTAGGATTTCGCAGGGATCGAATGAAGGGTAGAGCCACGGGTCGTAACACATCTGAAATGTAGCATCCACTGTTCAAAGTTCCGTCAATGCGAACAAGAGGTGACCGAGACGAGTAACTAATGGCACCCCATACCATCACGCCGGCTAATACGCCAGTATGGCGATGCCGACTACACGCTTCCAATATGCGTTCACCGCGATGTCGCCAAACACCGATGCGACCATCATTATGCTGTAAACAGAATTTGGATTCATCCGTAAAAATGACGTTTTGCCATTCGTGCACCCAGGTCCGTCGTTGAGTACACCATCGCATGCGGTCAGGTCTGTGACACAGCGTTAAGGGTAACGGCAGCCATGGTCTCCGAGCTGACAGTCCATGCTGCTGCAAACGTCGTCGAACTGTTGGTGCAGATGGTTGTTGTCTTGAAAACGTCCCCATCTGTTGACTCAGGGATCGAGACGTGGCTGCACGATCCGTTACAGCCATGCGGATAAGATGCCTGTCATGTCGACTGCTAGTGATAGGAGGGCTTTGGGATCCAGCACGGCGTTCCGTATACTCTCCTGAACCCACCGATTCCATATTCTGCTAACAGTCATTGGATCTCGACCTACGCAAGCAGCAATGTTGCGATACGATAAACCGCAATCGTGATAGGCTACAATCCGACCTTTATCAAACTCGAAAACGTGATGGTACCCATTTCTCCTCCTTACACGAGGCATCACAGCAACGTTTCACCGGGCAACGCCGATCAACTGCTGTTTGTGTATGAGAAATCGGTTGGAAACTTTCCTCATGTCAGCACGTTGTAGGTGTCGCCACTGGCACCAGCCTTATGTGAATGTTCTGAAAAGCTAATCATTTGCATATCACAGCATCGTCTTCTTGTCGGTTAAATTTCGCGTCTGTAGCACGTCATCTTCGTGGTGCAGCAATTTTAATGGCCAGTAGCGTAATAGCCAGAGTTTTCCTACAAAAACGAGATTTATTGAAGTCATTACAAAATCCCACGTCTTTTAACCCTTTAGATGCTGGATGTACACAATCCACAATCGAATGACAAAAGCGAGGACTGACTGCCTCTCTCACACAATCTCATGTAGCTACACGAAAGAATTCATCCCATGGATATCGACAGAATCATCCAAGCTGAATTTCCCAAGCCACAAAAAGATCAAGTACTGTATGATATAGAAGTGAAAAACATGATTCACGGACTATGCGTGCCATTAAACCCCGATTCGCCATGTATGAGTGATACAAAAAAAAAAAAAAAATACAAAAAAAAGATCCATACTTGGACGACACAGAAACCCAAGTTTATGGCTACGCCAAATACAGAAGACGACCACCCAAAACGGTGGCTTGGCAATAAAAATACGAATACGAGACAGCAGACAATCAACACAACACGGTATCCAAGCTGGAGTACCCCAGGGAAGCATCCTAGGGCCCATCTTGTTCAGCCTGTACATTAACGACTTCCCAGCAACACAAAACACGACGTTAGCCATCCATTCAGCTGACACAGCCATCCAACCGTCGAACATTAATTCACGAATACAGAGGGCACTCAGAACTGCCGAGCCTTGGTTGAAATGATGGCGTATTACTCGTAAAGTAAACGTCGACAAGTGCGAAGCAGTTCTGTTTACACGCAGACCGAAACTGCTGCGCAAACATCAACACGGTAGGCAGAGAACTTTAGATACACGCCCAATACGTTTCTGAGAGAAAGTCAGATATCTCGGTGTCTGGCTAGACCGGAAACTTACATGGGGTGACCAAGCCGAATACGTTGCCAACAGAGAGAACGTGAGGCTCAAATAACTCTACCCAATGCTCAACAGGGAAAGCGCACTGTATAGGAGAGTATCGACGTCCATATACATGACACTGATTAGACCGCTGGTGATGTACGCAGCTCCCGTCTGGTGATATGCAGCTCCTACACGCCTGCGTCGGCTGGAGGTCATACAGAACAAAGTGCAACGAATCACTAGCAACGCTCCATGCTACACACGCACCGTAGATCTTCAAAATGAATACCGCTTTAAACCAAGGAAATATTCAAAATACATGCCACACGACAATACAGGAACTCGAGACACTCGAGCAATCCTTTCATCCTTACTCTGGGAAACTATAATCACAACCATAGGTGGAAGCATAAGCGGCAAAAGACACTACTAGCTAGGGCAAAACCACCTATGGCAAGCTAACAAACACCAACAAGCGACAAACGTCGGCAAGCCCTGCATATCAGCAACATTGACTGGATATATCAGCTGCTACTAAAGCCGACCAACAGGCTACAGCAGGGAAACTGACGAGCTTGCCCACTGACGCACAAACAAATATCCAACATCACCATACACTGTGCATCTGATATATGACCTATCGGACACGAAACGATGATGAACCTAACTGTTAGAAGTTTTCTGACGCTGACCGAGAGATCAACACCGGCACCCAGCGGTAGCCGCCGAGTAACAGCACCGCACAACGTCAAAGGTATCGACATGCACGATACCCACTACTAACAAAGCCTAGCCTTTCATGACCTGTCGCAGGCAGCAAGACATCCACTACTGCTCTTACTACCAGACCTAACTATCGCAGAGGTTTTCTTCTCTTGGCTCTTGCCTTGGCACTTTTTTTATCTCTGCCCTTCAAACTGCTACCCTTCGTTCGACTTTCGACCCAGTCTATCTCCAAATGAGTTCGTATTCATGGTTAACCTTAACCAGACGTACGGAAACATCGCAATACTCACATTCTGCGACACCCCACTTTAGTGAAAACTAACACTTATGCAGAGATGGCAGTAGACCTTTTGAGTTGGACATCATGCCGATGTAGGCGTGGTGGGGCTCCACCTCTTTTCAGAATCAAAAAAGCAACGAACCGGAAGTAGATAATCAATGGGTTTTGTCGTATAACACACTACTTACAAAAATGTTCCAAACACACATAAACGTAGAATACTGCAATTGAGTGAAATCCATCAAATATTTCTGCAAGTATGTGAACAAAGGCAGTGACACGGCAGTATTTCAAATATCCAAAGACAGCGAACAACAAAACAGAAACGACGACATTCTCACGTACCAAATGGGAAGATACATGAACAGTAACGAAGCAGCGTGGCTGATAGTAGGGTTTCACATACACCACATGTGCAACATGGACAGTGCACAGGGTGTTCACTTCACAAAAGTCAGTGCCAGAAAAATTGCAAACAAACCACATCACAATACAAAATTAACAGATTTTTACCAACCCTGCCAAACGGATCCATTCCCTAAAACATTACTAAATGTCGACGTCCCTGTATATTATACGTGGAACACAACAAGAAAGATTTTTCAACGACAAAAGCAAATAATTCCAGTAGAAGATCATCCAGGAATCATGAAAACTGGCGCACAAGGCCGAATATACGCCGTACATCGGAACAACGCTGAATGTTTCTATCTACAGATGTTGCTAACGAAGTACAAGGACCAACACGTTTCACTGATCTCAAGCCTGTCGACGGTTACCTATGCCAGACGTACAAAGAAGCATGCCAACGCTTAGGACTACTGGAAAAAGACAACCACTGGAAATTAACACTAAAAGAAGCCTCACTCACTGCCTCAGCTGAACAAATGAGAGACTTATTCACCATAATTCCAATAACATGGAACCCATCGATTCCGATATAGCAATGGTACTCCTTCAAAGAGAGTATGAGTAATGACATGCAGTACCAAATCCGACAATTTCATCCTGGACCGACCATAGAATCCAAGAAAGACATGTTCATTGAAATACTTAACGCTTAGAAGATTAATGTTTAGCAATAAACAAGCAGACATTAGTACAACTTGGGATGCAAGCACCACGGAAAGATGCTATCACTGTGCTGAATTTCGAAATTACAAAGGGAAGAAGCTACAACATCAACGAATTACTTCAAAATATTGCTCACAACGAAACACTCATCAATGACAATCAATGGGAAATTTACAACGATGTCATGGAACGGATCGACAACAACACTGGCAGAATTATTTACCTGGACGCACCAGGCGGCATCTTTAATATTCAAAAGAAAATTTCCGGGGGAGAGAGAATACGTAAATCGATCAACATCTTGGTAAACGTTGAAGGAAGTGTGAGCTTCCATCCTGAATTTCTAAATCCTTTGCAAGTACCAGAAATGCCATTACACTGCCTTCGACTTAAAATTGCATCTTCGACCATAATACTCAGAAATCTCAAGTCACCAAAACTATATAATGGAACACGTTTACATATTTATGAATTTTTAATAATTTCGCTACTACCACTTACATGAAGTCATTTTCCTGGTATAGAACTGAGAATACTTATTTGAAATTAGGAAAGGGAATTAAAATTCAGAGAGAATAAATAAAAACAGTGAGGTTGGCCGATTACATTGTAATTCTGTCAGACACACCAAAGTGCTTACAAGAACCGTTGAAGGGTGTGGATAGTGGCTTCAGAAAATGTTATAAGATAAACGTTAAGGAAAGTAAAACAGGGGTATTGGAGAATAGCCGAATTTGATCAAGTGCTGCTGAAGGAATTGGATTAGGAAATAAGACATTAAATGTAGCAGTTGAGCTTTGTTGGTTTGGCGGCCAAATAAGTGAAGTTACGAAGATATAACACACAGACTGCCAATAGCGAGAACAGCGTTCGTGAAGAGAGAGATTTGTTGACATTTGATATAAATGTAACGTTAGAAAGCCTTTTGAGAGTGTCTTTGTCAGAAGTTTAGGGGACGACGAACATTTTAGAGGCCTTACTACAGTAGCCGGTTAAACATATAGATGACTATCGGAATGAAGGTTTCATTCTGCAGCGGAGTGTGCGTTGATTTGAAACTTCCTGAAAGGTTAAAACCGAGTGCCGGGCCGAGACAAGAACGTGGGACCCTTTCCTTTCGCGGGAAATTGCTCTATCGACTGAGTTAACGAAGCACGACTGTCGACTCGTCCTCAGAGTTTTGCCTCCGCCAGTACCTCACTTCCTACCTCCCAGATTTCACAATACCTCTCCTGCGGATGTAAAGCTGTGAGGACGCGTCGTGAGTCGCGTTTGGATAGCTCAGTAGGTACGGCACTTGCCCGCGAAAGACAAAGGTTCCGAGCTCGAGTCTCTGTCGGTACACACTTTTAACCTGCCAGGAACTTTCAAGAGATGTATACGTAGCGTAAATTAATAGAACTGGAGGAAAAAAAGAAATGTGTGGCCCATCGGCTGGTAGGATACATGCTCAAATAGTCGCTTCGGTGATAAATAGAAGTGTGAGAGCGGGGAAGGGGGGGGGGAGGTGCGAAATTTTTATAGGGAGACAATGACTTGACTACAGCAAGCACTCTCGCGTGGAGAACTGCAGAGGACTAGTGTTCGAAGTGAAGGCCACAGCAACAGTGACAACAAGTATCGAGCCTACGCGCGAAGGTACACTACTGACCATTAAAATTACTTCACCAAGAAGAAATACAGATGATAAACGGGTATGCATTGGACAAATATATTATACTAGAACTGACATGTGATTACATTTTCACTCAGTTTGGGTGCATAGATCCTGAGAAATCAGTACCCAGAACAACAACCTCTGGCCATAATAACGGCCTTGAGAAGCCTGGGCATTGAGTCAAACAGAGCTTGGATGGCGTGTACAGGTACAGCTGCCCATGCAGCTTCAACACGATACCACAGTTCATCAAGACTGGCGTATTGTGACGAGCCACTTGCTCGGCCACCATTGACGAGACGTTTTCAGTTGGTGAGAGATCTGGAGAATGTGCTGGCCTGGGCAGCAGTCGAACGTTTTCTGTATCCAGAAAGGCCCGTACAGGACCTGCAACATGCGGTCGTGCTTTATCCTGCTGAAATGTAGGGTTCCGCAGGGATCGAATGAAGGGTAGAGCCACGGGTCGTAACACATCTGAAATGTATCGTCTACTGTTCAAAGTGCCGTCAATGTGAACAGGAGGTGACCGAGACAGGTAACCAATGGCACCCCATACCATCACACCGAGTGATACGCCAAAATGGCGATGACGAATACATGCCTCCAATGTTGGTTCACCGCGATGTCGCCAAACACGGATGCGACCATCGTGATACCGTAAACAGAACCTGTATTCATCCGAAAAAATGACGTTTTGCCATTCGTGCACCCAGGTTCGTCGTTAAGTACACCATCGCAGGCACTCCTGTCTGTGATGCAGCGTCAAGGATAATCGCAGCCATGGTTTCCGAGCTGATTGTCCATGCTACTGCAAGCGTAGTCAAACTGTATGTGCAGATGGTTATTATCTTGCCAACGTCCCCATCTGATGACACAGGGATCGAGACGTGGCTGCGCGATCCGTTACAGCCATGCGGATAAGATGCCTGTCATGTCGACTGCTAGTGATAGGAGGGCGTTGGGACCCAGCACGGCGTTCCGTATTACCCTCCTGAACCCACCGATTCCATATTCTGCTAACAGTCATTGGATCACGACCACGTGAGCAGCAATGTCGCGATACGATAAACCACAATCGCGATACGCTGCAATCCGACCTTTATCAAAGTCGGAAACGTGGTGGTACGCGTTTCTCCTCCTTACACGAGGCATCACATCAACGTTTCACCAGGCAACGCCGATCAACTGCTGTTTGTGTATGAGAAATGGGTTGGAAACTTTCCACATGTCAGCACGTTGTAAGTGTCGCCACCGGCGCCAACCTTGTGTGAATGCTCTGTCGGTTAAATTTCGCGTCTGTAGCACGTCATCTTAATGGTGTAGCAATTTCAATGGCCAGTAGTGTATTTTCCGTGAATAACTGCCGTGCTCGGACTCCTAGGAACCCTGAACAAGTGTATGGCTGTAAAAGGTCACGTGACCGATACCTGCTACTGTTGGTTGTACGGTTCATTTTGTCGCGTAATACGACGTTTTCTCGGACGTGGGAGGAAAATGCAGGAATAAGTAAGCAGACTCGTCCTACGAAAATCGTGAGTCTTCGATCCGAGAATTCCGAGCAGATTTAAAAATAAGCGGCAACGCGCGTGTATAGCCGCCGCGTGCCTCTGCGGTGAGTGGCCGCCGACAGGTTTTGGAGTTCGCGTCGAGCGGAAGACTGCCGGCTCTGTGCGGCGTCCAGCGCGGACTGAGCGCGCGCTAAGTGCTGCGCCAGTGTTTGGCCGGCGCGCAAACACTGGCGCCTATTAATAGGCGCGCCGAACACTGGCGGCACAGTGGCGCCAGTCCAAACAGCGGACCGCGCGCCGAGTCCGAGCCCCGCCGCTAATGTTGTTTTTGGTGTTCGAAGGATACTCAGGAATAGCACCGCGATGACGAAGTCTGCCGGGACCTCGCGGACGCACGGCGTCTCGACCGTGCGAAAGGCGCCGATTATTTGAGTTGGGCCTCGCTAAGTGACTGCGGGCTGCCCTGGCGTTCACATCTCTGTGAAGAGCATTGAGAACGAGATAGTGAGAGCGGGCGCAGCTGGCTGGGACTGGACTGGTAGCTGACCGAGTTGCACGAAGTTGCACGACCATTCCTCTTCGGACAACTGTCGTTGTTGGACGATCGTTAGAAAGTCTAGAAAGTCTTCGCGAAAATTTTTACTTCTTGTAATGAATGTCAACTATCTTTAAATTTCGATAAATCTCTATTCGCGTAACTATTTACAGGAAACACTAAGAGGCAATCTGACTTCCAATAAGCACGTAAAATTAGTATTAAGAAAGGCGAGTGGGAGACATTTGATTTTTTGATTAGGATACTGAAAAGGGCATTTTATAAAGTAAACAGCAAACAAGACGCTACTGCAGTAAAATATGGAGAATTATTCTCGGCTTTGGTGTGCTTATCATAGAAGTGGGGAAACGTGCGTCCGACGAATTCAGCTACGTACCGCCAGGGTAGTTACAGATCGGTACAGCGCATGCGAAACTTATCGCAAATGCTTTTGAAATTTAAGCTGGAATCTTTGGAATAAACACGGCATAGTCCTCGCGAAACCCTGTTGATTGAATTTAGAGAACCAGTATCCAAGAAAGGCTTTTATCGTGTTACGCTGCCAACATAGTTGGTTGATTTGTTGATTTTTGGGAGGGGAGTAAACAGGGAGGCCATCAGTCCCATGCCAACGTGGTATAACTAGTGTGGAAACCAGGAAACCAAATTAAGAAGGAGTGGAACATGTACAGAGCCAGACATTCTCCCTCCCTCAGTAGACGAATGGAGAAAGTCGACTGTTGCTACGAAGTACCCTCCGCCATCATTGTACAGTGCCTTCCGGAGTGCATTTATAGATATAGATTTAAAACGAAATACTTGCTTACGTGATCTTCATAGCTGAGGAAACTGGACATATGATAACGTAGCATTATTAAAGAACTACCTGAATACCAACTGTAACTTGTTTGTCAAAGTGGTGACAAAATGTCATTTGATACCGATATGCACATATACAGATAGCGGTAATATAGCGCACACAAGGCAAAAAGGGCACTGAACTGTGTGACGTCTCCTGGCAAGACATTTACAAAATCGTTAGAATATATAAAAAATAACAAAAGTAAACATTTATGTGTCTTGTTATTATTTCATTACTGTGTGAATGGTTGCAGATTATGTATAAAAGGAAATAATAATTTTTCATTTTTATGTTTGTGCAATATTTATGTATTTATATTTCACAAATAACGTCTGTGGTCGGCGAATGGATGTATCGAAGCAGACAATGATATTACAAAGAGATAACAAAGATGAATATTAAACTGCCTATAAGTAGTGGAGGTTAAAACATTACTCTCTCTGTCGTCTTGCAGCCGTTAAAGTTGTAAGAGCCTGTGACGCTCGTTTGAATGCTTAGGTAGCCTTCGTTTGTCCTTTGATCGAGAAAGACGTCATTGGAGGCTGATATTTGTGAAAGGTGAGTAAGTTCAATTTATGTTGATTGTTAAAATTATTACCTGTAATAATTTATTGCTAGCTTGTCCAAGATTTCATTCCACATTCTAAGCAGTTTTCAGCATACTAGGAATTTTTCATGACGCAGAGCCATGCAGCGATCGCGGGAGCCGCTGCCGCTACAAATTCAAATTAAATTGAATGACAGCGGTTTTCCCGCAATGTAGCGGGCAGGTAACGGTACATTAAAATTATCTCTTTCAGCTTGACTTCAGAGGGAAATTATGGATTTTATTATGTCATTTTCAGGTGGACATGGGCAGCTGCTATTATGTTATCAGTTACATAAATAATTCATGAGTGATAAAATTTTACTTGTGTGTGATCAATGACTGCTGTGCAAAACTTGTTCTGGCTAGTAACATAATAACTAAATTTCATTTTTTTTAGTTTCATGCTCTCATGTTAGTAGTGGTAGTTAATAGTGATCATATATTTTTTAAAAATCCAATGCAGCTTCTACGTTTAGTGAACATAACATACTGTAACTTCCGCACAGGAAACAAGAGTAATTTTCTGAGCATTCAAGAGATGAAAGTAGCGAAGGGCATTTTTTATCCCATAATTAATAACAGTAATGATATCATGTTCCATTTCTAACAACCCAGATCAGTGTTACATAAAAATAGTTTGCAAATTAAAGATCGTACGTACACAGCAGGAAATTTTTCAGTGTTGTGCGTATCCCCACATAATAGGTCAAAGTGCATAAAGTTAAAATATTTTCAACTGCAGAAATTAATAGCGAGTATCGTATTTTATCTATCGTGCTCGCAACAGTAGGCAATATAAAGTTAATAAAAATGTTATGCTATATAAACTGTATATAAAGTAAAAAGTGTGTGCGGTGGGGGGTACGCGAAAATTAACGGAGCTGTCATTTGTACTCAGGTGATTCATACGAAAAGATTTCCGACGTAATTATGTCCGCACGACGGGAATTAATATACCCTGAACGCGGAATGGTAGTTGGATCTAGATGCATGGGACATTCCATTTCGGAAATCATTAAGAAATGAGTCAAGAATGTGCCGAGAACAACAAATATCAGGCAGTACCTCTCACCACGGACAACGCATTGGCCAACGGTCTTCACTCAATGACTGAGAGCAGCGACTTTTGCATAGACTTGTCAGTACTAACAGACAAAAACACTGCGTGAAATAACCGCAGAAATCAATGGGAGACTTATGACGAGCGTATCCGTTAGCACAGTGAGGTGTCCACGATCGATGCGATTGCCTTAGCTGCCAGCATGACATCACCTGCTGGGCCTCTCCTGCAGTCGTGGCCATATCGTTTGGACTCTAGACAACTGGAAAACCGTGGTTGGTGAGATCAGTCCCGATTACAGTGACTGTGTGAGCTATCATTAAGTGGAATGGATTGCGTCCTCTGATCTAGCTGAACAAATTGAGACCATTTGCAGCTATTAATGGGTTTCATATTCCCAACTAATGGTGGAATTTTGATGGATGACAGTGAGCCATGTCACAAGGCCACAAATGTTTGTGGTTACTTTGATGATCATTCTGGAAAATTCCAGCGAATGATTTGGCCACCGAGATCGCCAGACAAGAATTCCATTGAACATTTATGGGGCGTAATCGAGAGGTCAGCACGTAGAGAAATCCTGCACTGGAAACATTTCGCAATTTTGGATGACATAAAGCAGCAAATATTTGTGCAGGGGACTTCCGATTTATTGAGTTCATCCGACGTCAATTTGCTGCACTACGATGGACAAAAGGAGGTCCGAAGTTAGGAGGTACCCCGTGACTTTTGTCACGCCAGTGTATATTAGACATAAGATCATTTTAATGGAACGGATGTAAGCTTATTTGTCCGTCGCTGACATAGAAGACCGCAAACCTTCTTTCTTTCTCGTCTGGGCAAGCTGTGCAGTGACTAGAGTACACTTGAAGCTTACTGGGACAGGGTAAATGCTAGCTACAATGAAGTCGATAATTCGATTGTAACATTGGCATTTTAATTTGACATCCCTCACAACTGACAAAATTCACAAAAAAAAGTGAATTTCTTTGTCCACCCACACACTTCTGAGAATAGCACATCAACAATTTGCAATTACGCGCCCCTATTACCGGCAGCTGCGTTGATAAAAACTCGGCACCTCGCAAGGATAACTACCAGATCAAGAATATTAGGTAAGTTGTTGGAAGTGGTAAAGCGTTGGTGAAAATCTCGCTTCTGAGCACACAAAGAGCTCTAACCGCAGAACTCTGCACGGAACACGCGTTGGTGCAGTGCTGCAATACAGACCGTATATCTCCCTTCGAAGGCGATGGCCAAGGCGCCGTCTCCAAGTCCGTACTGCTCGATGGCTGAAGGCGAAGTCCTCTGCCCCACAATTCCACCGTCTCACACGCGTTCGAAAACGCGGCGGAAGAATACTCAGTTTCGGCCAATGTCGAATGTTCTATCATCGCCGAAATCCCTCCAACGGCATTTCTGAGATCTACCCAATGATCGAGTAGGTCATATCGCCTCTAGGCAAACGAAATTCCCCTCTTCGCCACGTGTTGCCCAGCACAGGTGGCTCCGGATGCCGGACTACTCCCAAAAGCTCCGTATTGTCCTACGTTTCCGGTGACAGCTACCTGCCGCCCACGGCGGCCCGGTGAGCTACGGCCAGCTGCAGACTTTATATTCCACAATTCTCAACTTCCGACACTTTTCACCGACGCTTTAAGCTAGTGACTTAATCATGCAGACATGCAGGGAATACTGCTCGAGAGTGCCTGATATTTAACATAATTCAGTAGAGTCATGATCTGATGCCCTTGCCAGTCCCTTTATTATTAATACTAATATTTGGTAAGCTAACGTGTAAGTCCCCATGTCCTGGCACCTTACATGGATTACATTATATGATGAATATCAACAAAGTAAGGCAAAGGTAATGGAATGGAGTCGTATAAAATCAAGTGTTACTGAGGGGATTAGGAAATGAGGCACAAGAAGTTGTACACGAGTAAATTATTCGGGCAACATAATAACTGAGAGTGGCCTACGAAGAGAAAGTAGAAAATGCAGGGTCGCAACCTGCTCAGGTAGCAACACGTGAAAACGTGCGCTCTTCCAGAAACTCTGCCCCCAGTCGACTCCGCCTGGCGTATTAACGGTGAGGGCTGATATGCAGGCCAGCATCGACATGGTCGCCCACATCCCATTAGGTGTGCGCTGGACTGGTTCCCATGTTCTGCTTCAGATACCGGCTACACAAACATTTCGAGCACTTTTTGACAGTTTCACGTATAATTTACTCTATAAGCAGACAGGTTGGGCACACTGATTCTGTCCTGAACTGTGATCAAGAGACTGATAAGATTAGCTGTTTGTCTCCTTGAACACTTCACCGACTGTGCTGTGTGGGATCCGCATCAGATACGATTGACTGACGACATCGAAAAAGTTCGAAGAAAGGAGTTCATTTTGTAGTGGCGCAATATAAGGCAAAGAGTGCCACAGTAGAATGTATGAACTGGCACGACAACCATTAGAACCAGAGTCATTTTCGCTGCACCAGAACCTTCTCATGAAATTTCAATCACCAACTTTCTCTTCAAGGTGTGAAAATATTTTGTTGGCGCCCACCTACATAGGGAGAAACAATCATCGTGATAAAATACGAGACGTCAGAGCTCACACGAAAAGATTTAAGTGTTCGTTCTTCCCGCGCGCTTTTAGAAAGTGGAACGGTAGCGAAGCATGTCGAAGGTTGTTCGATGAATCCTCTAACAGGTACTTAATTGTTAATTGCAGAGTACAGTAATCATGTTTATGTAGATGTAGATGAAGATGTAGGGACTGCAAGGATAGATTACAGTAATGAAGGTCAGAAAAATGTCGGTTGCAGTGGTTATGCAGAGAGCAAGAGGCTTGCACTTGATGGACTACCGCAGAGAACGGCTTCAGATAATAATAACAGTGACAATATATTAGATTACTTAGAACGATCTTAATTTTCAGACTTAGAAAAATATCAGTTGTAGTTTTTGGCAACGTTAATAACTTTCATTTCTTACCAAAGTTGTTGTTCATATCAGGGCACTCTTAATACAGGTCAACAGCACTTGGAGCCTGTTCAAGGTGACAGCGCCTAAGGAAAACGATTACTGCTATCTAGCGACTGACAGTAAAACTGCGTTATTTCATAATCTGTAAAATTTACTCACGCTGCCATTTCAGACACTGAAATCACTTTAATACCATTTGTCATATTAAATTTGTTATTTGTTAGCTAACTATAATGTAAAAAAGTTACTGTATATGTGAGACATGGGTCCAATTTAAGAGAGGTTAAGTAAATAAATAAAATAAATTACATTTAACTTTATCTATATTTTTCAGTTATTAGTGTGACTGTACTCGATAAACAGGTAGTTTGAATAAAACTGCCCTCGGTCACAATTCTTTTCGTGTTTTATTAAATTACACGATGCATTTGGGACCTTGTGATCCATCTTCAGGTACAAATCGTTTATACATAGTCTATATTTACCTTTGAGTGAGCTGAAATGCACTGTCCTGTTATGAGAAAGTTGATTTCTATGTTTGGTATTTCGTGAATCGAGTGTAGAAAGATATGAGAAACAGTAGAAAAAACAATCAAAAACTTAGCGAACAAACAAGGAAGAACTTTTTTAACCTTTTAAGGTCAGCATATGTTGATTTATTCATGCTGTTGTCGCACGTCACTCATGGCGCACTTTTGTTTATAACTATTTAAAAACAATTCAGATATAGTTTAACCTGATACGGTCAGAGATGTATTTTATCACATAGTATCAGAAGCGTTTTAAGAAGTTAACGCATGTGCGGAATGAATTCTGGAGAAATGTATGCAGTTGTTTTTAACGGAGTTAAGGTCTTACCATTGGCTTCACTGTGTAGCACTATTAAATGTTATTCTATCTCGTTCACGACATATTTGGTTTCTACCATATGTTGTGCAATTTTTTTCAAAGTGGTTGAGTCTGAAAGGATTTATGTGTTCTTGGTAATGGGTTTTGAAATTTCTGCCTGTTTTCCCTACATAGTAGGTATGACGCTGGGGAATAATACATTATACGCTCCACTACTGTTGTATTTTTCATTATCTATGTTGTGTGCTAACATGTTACTAGCCGGGAATACTGTTGTTACATTGGATTGTTTTGAAAAGGTTACCGGCTTTTTGTGATAAGGGGCCTAGGCATGGGATGCTGGCAAATTTTTTTTTTTCATAGTGTGACACTTTGTTGTCTTATTTTTGTTTATTTGTGTGTCCAAATTATCAGTTGTTTTGGCCGTGTAGGCATTTGTTTATGGCAAGACTTTTTATTGTATCCAATTATGTGCTAAGGCTGTTTTCTTATAAGTCAACCGAGTGCACTCTTTTTAGCATGGACCTGAAGGCAGTGGGATGGCATGATGAGTTTTCAGTTGTTATATCTATGTGTGTATGGTTTCTGTGCCTTCTGAACTTATGGTTTTGGCCGGCCGGAGTGGGCGAGTGGTTCTAGGCGCTCCAGTCTGGAACCGCGCGACCGCTACGGTCGTAGGTTCGAATCCTGCCTCGGGCATGGATGTGTGTGATGTTCTTAGGTTAGTTAGGTTTAAGTAGTTCTCAGTTCTAGGGGACTGATGACCACAGATGTTAAGTCCCATAGTGCTCAGAGCCATTTTTTGGTTTTGTTGGCGGGAGAGAACTGATGACTGCAAGTAGTTCCTCAATCTTCTCTTTTATGCCATCATACAGAAGGGCTGTATCATCAACATATCTCCAATAATATTGAAACATTTACGTTTGTAATGTGGTGTAATTACATAGTTGACAGTAGTCTGCAACACATCTCTTAGAATGGGAATGGAACGCGAACGTTTACTTTATCTCGCTGCTGATGCGCTTTGCACTGTACTGAACTTTACTGACTGCTAGAATGTAAACTGTCAATAACTTTAAACCAAACTAAAACTGCATGAATTTATGTATCACAAGAACTGAGTCTAATGCAACATAATTGATTTGGAATTGGCCCTGGTAATAAATCAAAACTTGATCAATTTGAAAATAATGATCCCTTTGCTTAATGAATGCTATCCCTGAAATAATAAGATTTCTTACCTTTATCTGTGCAGTGGCAACACTCTTCGCACTAATCTCTGTTAGTACTCTGAATTGTGTAGTTCGCAAACAGTTATTGTGCAAGGCTGTTGCTTAGCATGCATTTTAACTAAATCGATTATAACTGAGACAATAACTTCTTGAGAAAAATAGTTAATCAAAAACGACATGGATTTGGGAACTGGTATTGAATTGTGGTAAGTAACAATATGGCACTAACTTTAAAACATGTAGTCTGCCTCTTTGAAAATTAATAATGCTCACAATTAATACACACAATAAACTGATTATCCATTAACAACTTTACAAAATCATTGCCTCAATCATCACTTTTGAATACGTGCATTGCATTAGTAACAAACAACTTTCTTTGCCTTTATTATTTCCAGTATGGTACCTTGCGAATAAAAAAAAATTATGCTGCCTGTAGCGAGTAAGTATATATCCAGCACACATCAGATACAACACGTCCTTACACCTGAGGGTCCTCCGTACGTCTCGCTATCTGAAGTTACTCTAAATGACACGTCTTTACAACTGAGACTCCTCCATACGTCTCCCCATCTAAAGTTAATCTGATTACCCACAACATCTTGAACCCGCGATCGCCGTTCAGCAGCGACGCTACTACGCAATCGATACTACATTTGAGCATCTCTTGTTCAATATAAAATTTTCATACAAAATTTTTACCTTTTGTGTATACCTTTCAATGTACTATTTTACTTTTTAATCTGCTGTATTTGTTAAAATAAATTATTTTCCAAGTGACTGACAAATACATCCGCCAGGAAACTAGATATGCTACTGCCTGTGGTAGGGCCCCCTTTCTGTTGGTAAACATTGATGTTAAAGGTAAATTAATTATATGACAATATTAGTTGCAA
The DNA here is from genome assembly GCF_021461395.2 of Schistocerca americana. Classification (NCBI taxonomy): domain Eukaryota; kingdom Metazoa; phylum Arthropoda; class Insecta; order Orthoptera; family Acrididae; genus Schistocerca; species Schistocerca americana. Next base: position 524,076,536 of record NC_060125.1, on the reverse strand, counting down.
CATGTCAGTGGCTTCGGATATTTCTGAAACTGACAGCTTTTTATGTTGTATTAAGTTTGCAAGTATTATATCTAATGTTTCTTCAGTCCACCACATAAAATCAGATAACCAAGAATTCAGCAGCACTGGAGTGTATAAAGTATTATTCCCCAGTATCAAGCCCACTATGTGCGGAAAACAGGCAGAAATTCCAAAACCCATTTCGAAGAAACATAAATGCTTCTAGACTCAACCACTTTAAAAGAAAAACACTCACTGCAAAACATATGGTAAAAACCAAATATGTGATCATCACAAAAGAATACAGTTTAGTAGTACTACCCAATGAAGCCAATGGTAAGACCTTAAATCTATTAGAACAGTTCCAACTCGCCGGTCGGGGTGGCCGAGCGGTTCTAGGCGCTACAGTCTGGAGCCGCGCGACCGCTACAGTCGCAAGTTCGAATCTTGCCTCGGGCATGGATGTGTGTGATGTCCTTAGGTTAGTTAGGTTTAAGTAGTTCTAAGTTCTAGGGGACTGATGACCTTAGAAGTTAAGTCCCGTAGTGCTCAGAGTCATTTGAACCATTGTTTTTGAACAGTTGCAAACATACCTCCATAAAATCACAAAGGCTGAATGTATGTTAAATGAACATACGGATTTCCTAGCCGTAGTTATTTTAGTAATGTTGAAGTTTTATGTTTAACTTATTCCTTCCGTAGCTCAACTTCTTATAACGCACCTCTCTGACACTATGTGATAAACTTCGTCTTTGATCAGATCCGGTTAAACTACATCTGTGAAGTGCTTTTTAATAGTTGTAAACAACTGTGCACCTTGATTGATGTGAGGTACGAGGACAGCATGAATAAATAAACGTATTCTGATGTCAAAAGGTTAAAAACGTTCTTCCTTGTTTGTTCAGTAAGTTTTTCACTCTTCTCCTACAGTTTTTCACATATATTCGCACTCTACCCACAAATTACCGAACATAACAGTAACTTTCTCATAACAGGAAAATGAATTTCATCTTACTCAAGAGAATATGCAAATAACGTGTAGACTATTTACAACTGAAGATGGACTCACAGGATCCGAAATGCGTAGTGTAATTTAAAACAACACGAAAAAAATTGCGACTGAGGGCGTTTTTATTCAAATAACCCGTGTAAAATAGTTTAAAAATGTACACAAAAACCATTCTTCTCCTGAATAAATGTGGCATATAAACCTACACTTTTTACGTCTTCATTTACTTCTATTATCTATCAATCATTTCATATTATTTACGTTTATTTTTCGTCACTGTGGGCAAACTAAGTTGTCTGATTCGACACTGCAATCTTTTACACCCAGTGATATTATTAATTTTACCGTACTCCGTGCCCTGTGAACCGCAGGAAGACGTCTTGTACTAAGCCTCGTCGTCATAATTTGTGTCTGATCAGCATTGTTATCAACATGGACTTCAGAATTAGAGTCAATAGATAAGTCTTCTGCTTTACATTTTCGATTGTTTCGTTCTTCTTCACGAACAACTTTCTTCTTGACTTCGGTAGCTGATTTATTCTGTTTTGATTCTCGTAACCGCTTTATGTAAGAATCTGATGTTATTAACTCAACCGATCCCGAACGACGTTTTACCTAAACTACGAGTTCTCCAGAAAGATTCGTGGTCTGTGAAAGGCGTCTTACACGCCTTGTGCTGGCTACCGACTGCGCCCAGCTGCGGGAGAGTGGGTCCAGCGTTACCTCAGCAAAAAGGTAGCGGCCTCTCTTGCGCCATGGTCTGCAGAACTAGGGCAGATACGTTAGTCCGCCAGGAGGGCGAGGAGGTACTACCAGCGAAGTGTCGTCTGGGAGGAAAAACAGCGATGGTTGCAGATATACAGAGAAGATAAGGAGCAGTTCCAGAAGAAGCTGAGGACACAGGGACACTTAAGCTCCAAAGCTGGGGAAGGTATGTGTTGAGCCAACTAGCTATCGATCGCTTTGGCGATCCTTACAAGATCGTAAGAGAAAAGTCGGTCACCTATGGTGCTGTCCACCGTTAGGGACGATATCCTGGAAGGAAATTGCTGAGGTCCTCCTCCGATCCCTGCTCCCTGACGACAACGAACACGAGGATACAGAAGAGCAACGCCTAATTATGCAGATCAGGGAGAATACGTGAATGACACTGTGGTGTATCCGTTCTCTTTAATGAGAGGCAAGACCCCAGGACCAGACGGCATTATAGTGGAGGTGGTGCAATACCTCGCTCCTCAACTGGTAACACCTCTAATAACAATATGTAATGAGGCACTGCACTTAAGCATGTTTCCCTCCATCTGGAAATAGGCCAATGTTGTCATCATTAAGAACAGCCATGACAAAGCACGAAAAATGTCAAATCCTACATGCTGACTTGTCTTTTGGACCTGCTGGCCAAACTGCTAGAGCTGTTACTGACTGACAGACTGACGGCACATCGGGTACTGTGTGGGATGAGCGACAGGCAAATCGGCTTTCGGACGGGGCGATCTGCGTCTGTCGCAATTGTCCTTGCGGCCGAGGTCTGTGGGTCGTCCCCACACAACTACGTAGTTGGCATGATGTTTGACATCAGTGGCGCATTTGACAACCTGTGGTGACCTTCGTTCTTCTCCTGCTTGCGGGAGAAAGAGTGTCCCCGGCCGCTATATGGCTGTCTTAGGAGCTATTGTACCGGAAGGGAAGTCTGGCTATCGTTCTCTAGAGGGTGTTGGCAAAAGGATCACGAAGGAGTGTCCATTGGGCTCTGTCCTGGGGCCTCTCTTTTGGGATATAAACATGGAGCCTCTCCTGGAAAGCCTTGAGAGCAGTGCAGATGTGCTAGAGGCGATAGCCTACGCGGACGACCAATTCCTGTTGGGAGGCTGTCGCAGCCGTGAAGATCTAGAGCCCAAGGTAGAAAGGGCAATGACCATCTCGACACAATGGTGCTAAACAATTAAAATGAAGGTGGCACCCAACAAATCAACCACCTTGCTATTAAAGGGCCAACTGGTCAGGAATTCAACAGTACGAATCGAGGGCGCACCAGTTCTTCTGTGCCGCGAGGCCCGATACTTGGGTGTCGTCATAGATGAAAAATCGATTTTCCTCCAGCACATCGATACGGTGATCCAGAGGTCGTTAAAAGTATTGAATAACTTAATTGCGATCGGGCATAGAGGGTCTACCTACCAGTAGAATGAATTAAACTATATCACAACGCCATTCCAACCTCCGTCGCGAGTTAAGGGTCAGGAGTCTGGGCACACAGGCTCATGAAGGTCATGCCTGCCATGGCCGTGAGGAGGGAGCAGCGCAACATGCTTTAAACATGCTTTAGCGTTCAGTTGGGGCTTACAGAACATCTCCTGGGGGAGCATTTTTGGTGCTCATGGGGCTGGTAAATAAAATAAAAATAAGGGAACAGTCAGCTTGGTACTGGGACATAAAGGAAAATTCGAGAAGACGGAACAAGTTTTGGGAGTTCGCGTAGGCGATAAATTCGCAATCAAAAGAAGGGAGAAGAGCTATGGCAAGAGTATTGGGATAACGAAGATACTGGAGTTACCGGCTGCTGCCTAACATCAAAGAGCGATTACGACTCACATATTTCAGACCAAGTAAGGCGTTGCTGCACTTCGTCACAGGGTATGCACCGTACCCGACGTATCTTTACCAGTACCGGAAGAGGGTTACCCCCTCGTGTTACTGTGGCGCCGAAGAAGGTACTTCGGACCACGTGGTCCACGAGTGTCCCCTGTTTGACGATGTATCCGCCGAACTTAGACATCAGTTACCAAACAAAGACACTTATCACCTTATTAGAGACCAAAACACCTTCAGAATCATAGACAGTCTCGCCAGCGAGGTCTCATCAAAAATCTTGCTAGAATACAAGAGGGAGAACTAGCGACTGGTAGGAGATAGAATGATATTCCTCGCACCTATCCCATTCCGCCTGTCGCAGACTGACCGATCGCCGTAACGGTCGGAAACCGTCGAATCTTGGAACAGGAGGATGGTGCGAAACCCACCCAGATTTGACAAAAGCACACCTCTCATGACCAGTAGTAGTTAGTTTTTTTATATAGGATCTATACTTTTAGCAATATTTCTAGTAGTACCTGCAGTGATTTGAAGTTAAGGCCAGCGTTGTGCCAGGGGTATGCCCACTGGGATTAGCTCGGTGGGCATGACCAGATAAAGTAGATTTGTAGGTCCACTGTCACACCTGTAACGCTGCAGGAGTGTAGCTTGACAGAGTAGTTAACATAGTAAAAAGTAGTTAGAACACAGTTGCCCGTGGAGTACCTCATCTCCTGTAGAAAGTAGAGAATGTTACACATTACAATAATAATAAATTGCTGCTAAAAACTGTATTGTAAATATTTACGACCCACTATGTATAAGGTGGTGGATTTATGATATATTGATATTACTGTTGTAGAATAAAGAATTTTTTAAAAATTGTCTACTGCGCGCCGTGAGGTATATCATAAATCGGCCGAGTGCGCTCGACTGTTTCGTTTTTTACTTGGTAATCTTTGCACTGAACTGTTGGCAGCACTGTTAACATCAGTCACTTTCTCTTTGTGCTGGGTCCTACTCTTCGTAAGGATCTGGTAAGTTAGGAATGGTCTGTAAGGTTCCTTTGGATTATATGACAAGTAAAACAGGCCACAACTTGGCCGTTGTTGGAAGATATAAATTTGGGAGAGAGAGAAAAGCACAATGCTGGGTAATGTGGAGGTGCCACTGTAGAAACAGAAAGTCACATATTTACTTGAACAATTCCTCGACACTCATTCTGTTACAAAGTCAACCATAATCATGAAGCCAGTGATAAAGCAACAAATAACTTCGAACACAGTAAAACAGAAGACTAGTGCCGAAATATGTGAGAGATCTTTAAAATTAATCGGTAAAGAAGTTGCCTCCAAAAGACTCCATATTTCCACTCAAGACGTTACTAACATTAAAAAAATATATTTATCGCGCAACAATATCTATTTTTCCGACATCACCGGAAATGTTAAATAAAATTGATAGTGTTTTGCAGAAAATGTATATTTTAAGTGCAAAGAAAAAAAATATGCTTCTCATCATCGACTCGAATATCATGTACTTTACAACTGAAAGTTATTTAAGACTACTTCGTGTTAATGAAATTCTTTTTTTGGCGGTACCTTCGACTACCGGTACTGCTACAAATATTTTTATCAGTTATTTACAATTCATGCTTCAAACAGTGTTCAGTACATCCCCTTAGCATTTTGTCTGATGCCCAATAAAAACAGCATTTACGTACGAATAAGTATTAACTGAAATGCTTGTGAAGGTATGAATATTAAGTTTCAATCATCAGTCATGGTGTCTGATTTCGAAGTAGCTACACACAAAACAGGTAAGTCAAGTGAGGCCACTTTCGTCAATAGTAAGATGTAGATTTTATTTGGCGCAGGCCTGGTGGAGAAAAATTCAGACGTTAGAGCTGTCCTCCAGTTATATACAAACTATTACTGATGAAGGTAGATGGTTGCACTGGGCGTTTGGTTTTCTCCCTCTCAACGAATTTGGGGGTGCTTTTACTGAAGATTTAATAAACATTAAATGTGAACGTGAAAGTGTTACATCTTTTACTGATAGTTTGACAATGAAATTCATAGGCCTTAGAATGTGGGTTTCCGTACGAAATTCGGGCTTCGATTAGTATAAGTTGTGAAAAAATCAACCTATGCTTGTGAGACATTACACACGGTTTTCGGCCTTCATTTTCAGATTGCCAGTCCATATGTATATCATTTTGTTGCTGCTGCAATTCACACTCTGACAACCACCTACATAGAAATGAATGATGTATATAGGCCGCACCGATCTAACGATAAACATGGAAAACATGTGAAGTATAAGCAAGTACAGGAACTGATTTTAAACAACAAAAAAGGAAGTATGATAAGTTTAAATTTAAAAAAAAGCGTTTGTTATGATTCTCATAAGGAATGAAAATATTTTTCGTGTCTGCGTAAATAACTTCACTAGAGCCCAATTTTGGGCATGAACATTGTATCAGAGTTTTTGACCCTACCTGTGACTAGTATAGCTTAACAGTCACAGAGAGTCCTAAGTCTCCGAAAATAGGAAGGACAATGTTAAAGTAACTTCTTCTTTTCCTCTACGCGCAGTTAACATGACTGAAAAATTGACCACCACTTGATGTTGACCTTTTTAAGAAAGAGACCGCTGGCGCAGTTGACCACTTCAAGAAAACGTTGAATCCACATGCAGTCGGGATCACGTGGCCTCTGTGACTGACAGCTTGCACTTCAGAACGTATGTGGGCTGCAATGTAAGCCGGTAGAGTATTATACGGTCATTAACGGATGAGTTGTGTCCTGCAGACTGACGTCACGACCATCTGTTGCAGCTGCACGTGTGAAAACAGTGGAGTAGCGCTGGCAGGCCACTTACATTATACGGAACTAAAAATATTAATAACTAATAAAGGAATAACCTGAGGAACGTTATATTTGATGTACAACCTTCTGTTGTGAAAACAAACAATATGTCAAAGTCTGAGATCAAAAATAGTTGTATTCTGAAGTTAGTAAAATTCCATAAAAAAACGTAATTTTCCGACAGTCAAGAAATTAAATAAATACAGTGATGTAATAGTTCACCTTCAGTGACTATGTACGATGATCTGATAACACATTCAGTGTTCATATATAAATTTGGAAAGTTTTTAGTTTCAGAAAACCTCTGTGACTTTTCTATAACAATTTCAAGAATTCTAAGTAAATATGCGTATTGTGTGTTAGGGTGCGTGTGAATGAGAATGTTTGCGTGAGAGTATGTGGGACGTTCGGCATTATTAAAAATCATTCATGTAATTCTCTACAGGAATTGGCAAGTGTTCCAACTCTGTAACGTGGGAACGAATCCACTGGTGGTTCCCCTACTAGTGAATGTCGGATGTCCAAGTATGTATGTTTATGTATGAGACAGCCAGAACATTCGCGACTACATAATAAATTTCCAGATTTAGAGTAAAGCTTATAGTTCATTTTGTTTTGTTTATTTAATTAGAGAGTTTTGTGTTACTTAATTTGATGACGTCAATGAGCCTAGAGAAGTGGTTGGTGCTTGCTAGATTTTGGCGCGAGCCGCGCCCTAGAAGTGAGTTCTCATTGGTCGTAAGTGCTGACATCCAATGAGAAGCGAGACGGTTGGCCGCCTAGCGAGGAGATATAGTTCTGAGTGTGGGAGAGTGAAAGGAGGGTCGCGAGCTAGCTTTGACTGAAGGCGTTTATGCTGGATGTGACTTTTCGCATTATGTGTAAGATGAAGTCTTGGGATGACTTCCGCGCTATGGTCCAGTGTCAATGGTATCTGGTAGTGACCAGAAACTGTTTATGAAAGCTTTAGAGTGTTGTGATAATTCGTTCCGACGAAAATCGCGAGTTAACTTTGAATTATATGGCGTGGGGGTACTGAGTATATTCTTACTGAGTATTTTATGGCGAGCAGAAACTTTAACTAAAGACAACCATTGAATATCGTGTGATGAAGTAATTGGCCGATCATTGACTGTGTTACAAGTAATTGGTTTCGCAATTTGGGAAGGTAAAAGTTCTGGCTGTTTTAGGTATGGTGATAACTGTGATCATAAAGTTCAGTAATTTTCGTAAATGTGGGCTGATGATCTTGCTTAACGGCAATAAAGATCTATTGAACGTTTAAATTTGAACTTCATGTTTAAAGTACGAGTGACATCCCCTTTCCGTATCATTTCTTTAAAGTATATAGACAATTTTCAGCAAATTTTACTTGTAGCGGCCTCCGGCGTGTAGCTATGAGGTTACAGTTTCCTCAACACTGCTTTTCTGTGATCTTGTAAGTAGCTGCAGTCAGGAGTTTACGTGCGAAGATCTACCGCTGTAAAGAGGTAGGTGAACAAAAATTATAAAGAAATTGCATTGCATCAGCAACGTATAATCCGTCGCAATTGGTGCATCACACGCACGCACCTAAAAAATCCGTAGCACAGTGGCGGCGATTTATGGTTTAAGTGAGGTGACAAACATAAAATAAGATCGTTGTTTTTAATTTCTTCATCTACTACGTCGAGGTTCTTCGTGTGAATTGTCTAAAATTAGACAATACACGCATACAGAGGAAGCAAGGCACACGTTATCTCGGACTGCACCTAGACGAAAAACACTTTCAACCGCCAAATAAAACTGACAATTGAGAAACTAGCAAGACTAAATACAACTCAGTACAAATTACCTATTAAGACGATAAGGACCTACCACATTGCGATATTTGAGTTCATCACATGCTTCGCCGCAAGTGCTTGGGCTCACAGACTGAGCATACAGACTAACAAGACAATTACAAGACGAGATCAACGTAGTGTAGTCCTGAGAATGAGAGTAGCCTTCAACACCACGTCACTAGAGGCACTTTGGGTTGTGATGTGGACCTGTCCTATAGACATAACAATACGTTACAGAGCTGCACTTTACTGGCTTAACAGGGACAGGCTCGATAAAGTCACCGAAATAACAGGAACCAACAAAACACAAATGAAACAATGGCGGTTTCAAACATAGCAGAGAGAGTGGGATGCATCCGATAAGGATCGCCGAGTACACTCTTTCTTTCCTGACATACACGAAAGACTATAACTGAAACATGTCTACCCAAGCCGGGGGATGGTACATTTCCTGACAGGTCACGGGCTGTATCCGGTACATTAAAACCGTATGAGACTAAATAACGATGAAGTATGTGTATGTGGATGACTGGAACACAATAAATAGTGTAGCCGATATTGTATCGAACACTCTGCACGAAGAATACAAGCACCAAAACCCATATGGAAGGAGGCGTAGACAAGCACAAACAAAACAACAAACCACATGGGAGCACACAAACATTACCACAGATTCCGAAACCGATGAAGGAACAGTAAGTGAACGTGACTCAGAAGCGATAAACATGTAAGGGATCAAAACCAACAATGTATGACACTGCATGCCACAACACAGTCACAAACAACACAACAATCATAAAACAATTAAACACCGGCACCACGTACTAAGACTACAGTAATAAGGTAATGTCACTTGGGAGGAGAAGGCTCGAAGAACTTTTATTCCGCGGCTCCTCCTCCGAAATGGCATCCTGCATAGTGTTTAAAGTATACTGCACACAAGCGGTAATTTCTTAATTTTTTTTCTTCGACATTTACATTATATAAACTATATTCTCATCAACTAGGTAGTAACAAATTATATGGAACCATCTTAACAATTGTTAAGCATTTAATTCTCTGTAACCTCAGAGAAATCTTTTATATTATGTTCTTTTTATTATTTTAAAAACGCATTAACAACTGTATCCCAATAAGACTGTAACAATGAGAAGTCTTTGCCATTAGATTCAGAAGCATCCAACCCACCTTATATTTCAAGGTGGTGGATTAATCCGTACTGTTAATGAAATAAATAAAATAAAAATAAAATGTGGAAGTAATTTCGGTCAAGAATCGGAGCGACAGGGTGAACTCATGACAGCTTCTCATGGTTTCCAAAAAAATCAAACCTCTGAATAAACCTACGAGCGCGTATTCAGTCAGCCACTTGTGTGACAGCTAGAGGCACTGAGTCTCCTGAAGGACCTTCCATGACTTCTGATTCATATTCTTTAACATAGCTATATTTTCACAGCACAGACGTCATTTTGGTTTTGTTAACGCTAAAGACGTGGTGTGCGTTACGGCTGAGTTTAGGAATCTGTGGGTACGAAAGGATTTCAGCATCTGTGCCGGTATAAAAGCTTTCTTTCTTCCTGCTGCGAGACCTTGAGAAATTCTCAGTCTTAAAATGGCATGCCGTTTAAAGGAAAGTTTGGAACTGTTTCTTCCTGCTGAACCATCTCCTAAACTGAAGGGAGTCTTAAGCCCATTCCTGAACTTTTATATTAAAAAACTAAAAACCCGCTTCGATTGCGAAAAAAAGCACCTAGTGTTAAATGTTAACCCAGGTTTCGGCGTAGATAACTAGATCATACTTGCATATCTGGTGATCTGACGATTATCACATGCGCGCGCTGATTGGCGAGCGCGGTTGGTCAAGCCATCTTCTATCTTTTTATCCAAAGAAGAGCGGCGCGTTTCGTCACTGGGTTATTTGGTAACCGTGATAGCGTTACGGAGATGTTTAATAAACTCAAGTGGCAGACTCTGCAAGAGAGGCGCTCTGCATCGCGGTGTAGCTTGCTCGCCAGGTTTCGAGAGGGTGCGTTTCTGGATGAGGTATCGAATATATTGCTTCCCCCTACTTATACTTCCCGAGGAGATCACGAATGTAAAATTAGAGAGATTAGAGCGCGCACGGAGGCTTTCAGACAGTCGTTCTTCCCGCGAACCATACGCGACTGGAACAGGAAAGGGAGGTAATGACAGTGGCACGTAAAGTGCCCTCCGCCACACACCGTTGGGTGGCTTGCGGAGTATCGATGTAGATGTAGATGTAGATGTAGATCCTCATTTTCCTTTTACGAAGAAGGTGATTGTAGCCCGTTGAACACCTCATGTTTTATCCCTATACCTTTATTACCACGACGTCTTTAGATTACGTCCCCTCAGCCACCACCCCCCCTCCACCGGCTAACTATCGGCTTGGTATAGTTTTTAAGAGTTCCTCCTGTTGTCATAGGTAGCTTCATATTTAAGTTTCTTTACTAGCATAAGCAACCGTGTGCGGTTATTTTTACCTTTCATCTCCTATTTAGCTCGTCTCTTGTTCTACTCATTTCATTTTTTGATATACGTTGATCCACGGTTGGGAATATATGGGCTATTTAGGCCCGACCTGTGTATACACTTTCTCGTATTCGAATACGCATGCGCATTCAAGTAACTTCCCTTGTCTTGCGCATAGATAGCGGGTCAGGCTTGTAAGTGAGCGATCGTTTGTAGCTGCAGTTTATGGCGGGTCATGGTCCATAGAACATAGGCTGGTGTGAGGTGGAGCGTACACCATTAAGTCAAGTAGTGGTTTTGACTTTGTACAATGGACTGTTTGTGTTTTCTTTTTCGTTTATAAATGTATAGCTATGGTGTTCTTTTAATCATTGACAAAGGTCTTCGTAGGCACTTGTTGGTTTTATTGTTGTTCTGAAGAAGGTGTAGTTATCTACGCCGAAACCCGGGTTAACATTTAACACTAGGTGCTTTTTTCGCAATCGAGGCGGGTTTTTAGCTTATTAAATACTAACCAACAATTGCTGACGCGCTGTGATGTTGAAGATTCTTCCATTCCTGAACGCTACTGGTGACACGACAGACAATTATTTAATCGGAGTCGCGACGAGCGTCTGATTCGCGCGTGCTCCGCCACGCGTCCCTCTCTGGGTCTGAGCGGTCGGCTGAGGGTGGCGGGGGGGGGGGGGGGGGGGGAGGCGTGTCGGCCGGCTACTGCTGGAGCTGGAGAGACCGCGGCCCCGGTCCCGCGGATCACCGCTGACTCGCGGACGGACCGCGCGCTCAAACGGACAGACGTGAAAGATTTCTGCCAGCGTGGTAACGCAAAATGGCTTCTCACCTACTGTTCGCATTTGTGCTCGTACAGCGTAAACCGTAATCGGTACAATGGAGGACGGTACGCCGTATTAAAGATTCTACCAACGTTCCTAATCCTCTTCCCGCCCCAAAAATAACAATTATCTCGCCAACCCCAGGCAAATACCAGACACATACAGAAGATTCATCACATTTCACAGACACCAAAAAATCACAGATAAATTCACACACACAAGTACACAGAGGAGTAAAAGCCGCAAGGCTACAAACTCCCTCACACGCTTCCCCAAAGAAGGGAAAGTATCAGATGAGAGCAGCAGCAGTTCTGCCAACGTGGAGTTATCGTAATCAGAAAATGTAAAAAAGGACAGCACTGACAAGTTTCTTGTAACGGTAAATCAGCAAATGGTTAGTAACTTGTTTGTTATTTAATGTATAAAATGGTGAATAACTTCTTTATTACTTAATGTACGAAGGACATCGAGCACACAGTCTATAGCTCTACTGAGCACGGGGTCCTGGGTTCGATTCCCGGCGGGGTCAGGAATTTTCACCTGCTTCGAGACGACTGGGTGTTTGTGTTGTCCTCAGCATCTTGTCATTCATGAAAGTGGCGAGATTGGACTGAGCAAATGTTGAGACTCTGTACAGACGCTGATAACCGAGCAGTTGAGCGCCCCACAATCCAAACATCATCATCATCTATACCTCTCAGCGAAGTGCTTCGATTTATACGTTCATATAGTTTGTAGCATTGTTAATTAAGTTGTGACATGCGTTTTAATAGGATTTTAATTCATAATTGATATAAAATTTGACACAATACAAGTAGACAGCCAGCGAGCCAGTTATGTATTGGCGAAGCCTGTCACACATTATATATCTGTAGCTGTTCAAAAATGTTCAAATGTGTGTGAAATCTGATGGGACTTAACTGCTAAGGTCATCAGTCCCTAAGCTTACACACTACTTAACCTAAATTATCCTAAGGACAAACACACACACCCATGTCCGAGGGAGGACTCGAACCTGCGCCGGGACCAGCCGCACAGTCCATGACTGCAGCGCCTAAGACCGCTCGGCTAATACCGCGCGGCTATCATTAGCTCATAGGGACATCACTTTTATTATGTATCATAAACTGTTTCTAAAAATTGCGTACTTTTTCCCATAGCTCATGAACTATTACAACGTCCTTTATTTTGGTTAGCGTATTTGAAAGAGGAGCAAAAATCTGATAACAAAGGGGCACCATACCTCTAATTCTGGTAATATTCGGTGGCACGAACAGTATCAACTATTTTGAAGCACTGCAACTATGTTTTGCAGTTGTTTAAACTTGAATGTTAGGCGAACTGTTGCACAAAGCGTTAAATGGAAGATGTCGATTTTGAACAGAATTGTAGCTCGCATGTGTCAAAAGATGGACTCTATGCTGGTGAAAGAACGAACCTCGTAAGTGACGTAGGCATTGGATTTTAAGAAAAAGGTTGAACCGAGACTTTAAAAGGGCGGCGGCCGTCTTGCTGCACGACACTGTTCGGAACGGTCTGCTTGGCGCAGCATCTATCTGGGTCCGAGCAGTATTCAAACTGCGCTCGCTTTGGAAGATGGAAGTTCGGGTCGTTGGCAGTGGCATAGTGGCACTTGGAGTAATTCAGCACTATTCAGCACTCTATAATTATTTTCTGCTAGCTGAAGTGGGTTTGGGACTCATGCCCTGTATATTAAGGTTGGACATCACTCAGTTTTCCTGTGAGAGAACTGGATTTTTTATTCTATTAATCGACATTTAGGTTATAGCATCTGGTGTCTGTTTGACTCTCTTTAGGTGTGAGTCTGCATACGATTTACCTTCATTTAACTTGTAGCATCGAACACAGCCTGTATTTTTCCAGATGTTTTAATTCACGTAATTTTATATAACGAGTTCGCTAACAACTGTACTGAGGCCAGGAGTTACTTTCAAACGACTTAACGAATATTTGGTTTCACTGTTCTTCGAATTATTGGCAATATTTTGAAGACAATAAACTTTATTCATAAAAATTAAATGTTGTCATGTGGTTCGTTACTTAACGAAGTTACACCTGGGTAGAGCATAGTTACCATCTCTCTTTCTGAGTAATAGCACCAGGTGCAAAATTATTAATTTGCTTTAATTAAAAAAACACTTAAGGTTAAAGTGAAGAAGCATCATCCCCAGTGAAGACGATAAGAGCAGTCCTGTCCTTATTACAGTCCACTGTCGCCTATTTTGATTCCCACAATGGAATTTCACCAACTTGAGCAAACATTAATGCTCCCGCTAAGGAAATCTGAAAAGGAAACAAATTTTCGATAACTGTAGGTACTTTTATCACAAATAACACTATTAACATAGTACATTAGTGTCTATCCACCTCTAGTCACCCATGTTTTCTTGATACCGACGTCATGAAAAGCCCAAACACTAAAAATCGTATAGCAATCGCTGCAGACTCTGTTTGTTTCCACAGTGGCATCTACATTTTCATGTCGTCCTTCAACACGCTAAGCACCAGTTCCAGAAATTCTCCAGCAGAATTCAGCACCTGTTATGGACAAAAATTAAATATAACGTGTAGGGAACAGTCGTATAATATGCACCTTTCCGCTTTTAAGCCACAGGTCGTACTTTACTTTTCAAGAGTATTTCATGATTTTTATTACACTACTGGCCATTAAAAATGCTACACCACGAAGATGGCGTGCTACAGACGCGAAATTTAACCGACAGGAAGACGATGCTGTGATATGCAAATGATTAGGTTTTCAGAGCATTCACACAAGGTTGGCGCCGGTGGCAACACTTACAACGTGCTGACATGAGGAAAGTTTCCAACCGATTTCTCATACACAAACAGCGGTTGACCGGCGTTGCCTGGTGAAACGTTGTTGCGATGCCACGTGTAAGGAGGAGAAATGCGTACCATCATGTTTCCGATTTTGATAAAGGTCGGAGTGCAGCCTATCGCGATCGCGGTTTATCGTATCGCGACATTGCTGCTCGCGTTGGTCGAGATTCAATAACAGTTAGCAGAATATGGAATCGGTGGGTTCAGGAGGGTAATACGGAACGTCGTGCAGAATCCCAACGGCCTCGTATCACTAGCAGTCGAGATGACAGGCATCTTATCCGCATGGCTGTAACGGATCGTGCAGCAACGTCTCGATCCCTGAGTCAACAGATGGAGACGTTTGCAAGACCACAACCACCTGCACGAACAGTTCGACGACGTTTGCAACAGCATGCACTATCAACCATGGCTGTGGTTACCCATGACGCTGCATCAGAGACAGGAGCGCCTGTGATGGTGTACTCAACGACGAACCTGGGTGCACGAATGGCAAAACGTCATTTTTTCGGACAAATATAGGTTCTGTTTACAGCATCACGATGGTCGCATCCGTGTTTGGCGACATCGCGGTGAACGCACGTTGGAAGCGTCTATTCGTCATCGTCATACAGGCGTATCACCCGGCGTGATGGTATGGGGTACCATTGGTTACACGTCTCGGTCACCTCTTGTTCGCATTGACGGCACTTTGAACAGTGGACGTTACATTTCAGATGTGTTATGACCCGTGGCTTTACCCTTCATTCGATCCCTGCGAAATCCTTCATTTCGGCAGGATAATGCACGACCGCATGTTGCAGGTCCTTTACGGGCCTTTCTGGATACAGAAAATGTTCGACTGCTGCCCTGGCCAGCACATTCTCCAGATCTCTCACCAATTGAAAACGTCTGGTCGATGGTGGCCAAGCAACTGGCCCGTCACAATACGCCAGTCACTACTCTTGATGAACTGTGGTATCGTGTTGAAGCTGCACGGACAGCTGTACCTGTACACACCATCCAAGCTCTGTTTGACTCAAGGCCGATGCGTATCAAGGCTGTTATTACGGCCGGAGGTGGTTGTTCTGGGTTCTGATTTCTCAGGATCTAAGCACCCACATTGGGTGAAAATGTAATCACATGTCAGTTCTAGTAAATTATATTTGTCCTATGCATACCCGTTTATCATCTGCATTTTTTCTTGGTGTAGCAATTTTAATGGCCAGTAGTGTACAAAAGTCGATGACATTGCCAGTGTGTCTACTACATGATTCTTAGAGAATATTTGACATTGTTCAGAACACATTACATTTACAAAAGACACCTACACTGATGTAACAGAAGTGATGGGATACATCTTAATATCTTGTCGGATCTCCTTTTGCCTGGCGTAGTGCTGCAAACTCGTCATGGTTTGGACTCAAAAAGTGGCCGGAGGTCCCCTGCAGAAATGCTGAGCCATGCTGCCTCTAAAGCCGTCCATAAATTGTAGAAATCTGGGTAGCCAAACAATTCACTCGAATTGTCCAGACTGTTCTTCAAACCAATAGTGAAAGATTGTGGTCCGGTGACAAGGCACATTGTGACCCATAAAGTTTCCATCGTTGTTTGGGAACATGACGTCCATAAGTGGCTGCAAAGAGTCTCCCTGTAGCCGAGCATAACCACTTCTAGTCAATGAGTGCTTTAGCCGGACTAGAGGAGCCATTCTATTCCATGTAAACGCATCCCATCCCACTGTGGAGCCACCGCCGGTTTCCAAAAGTCTTGTTGACAGCGGGGACCATGGCTTCGTGGGGTCTGTTCCACACTCGAACCCTGTCATCAGCTCTTACCACTGAAATCGGAACACATGTGACCAGGCTACGGTTTTCCAGTCGTCTAGGGTCCGACCAACATGGTCACGGGCACGGGAGAGGCGCTGTAGTTGATGTCATGCTGTTAGCAAAGACTCTCGCATCGGATGTCTGTTGCCGTAGCCCATTAACGCCAAATTTCGCAGCACTGTCCAACATAAATGTTCGTCTTATGTCCCACATTGATTTCTGCGGTTATTTTACGCATTGTTGCTTGTCTGTTAGCACTGATAACACTAACAAGGGAACCTCCCCATCGCACCCCCCTCAGATTTAGTTATAAATTGACACAGTGGATAGGCCTTGAAAAACTGAACACAGATCAATCGAGAAAACAGGAAGAAGTTTTGTGGAACTATGAAAAAATAAGCAAAATATACAAACTGAGTAGTCCATGTGTAACATAGGAGAACGAGAACACATGAGCGCCGTGGTCTCGTGGTTAGAGTGAGCGACTGTGGAACGAAAGGTCGTTAGTTCGATTCCTCCCTCGAGTGAAAATTTTACTTTCTTTATTTTCGCAAAGTTACGATCTGTCCGTTCATTCATTGACGTCTCTGTTCACTGTAATAAGTTTAGTGTCTGTGTTTTGCGACCGCACCGCTAAACCGTGCGGTTAGTAGACGAAAGGACGTGCCTCTCCAATAGGAACCGAAAACATTTGAACGCAAGGTCATAGGTCAACCGATTCCTCCACAGGAAAACACGTCTGATATATTCTATACGACACTGGTGTCGGCATGTGCGTCACATGACAGGAATATGTTGTCGACCCACCTAACTTGTACACTTGGCGACGGGGTAAAAAGATTCTTCTACCTTGCCCGATTTAGGTTTTCTTGTGGATGTGATAATCACTCCCAAAAAAGTGATGAAAACATAAGAGTTTGTCACATAAACTTAAAATAAAAAATTAAACTTTTCACTCGATACAAGATTTGAACTAAGGACCTTTCGTTCCGCAGCTGCTCACGTTACCACGAGACCACGGCGCTCCAGCGGTCTATTGGCCTTGACATTGCATATCTTCCCATGAACTACTCAGTTTGCATATTTTGCTTATTTTTTCACAGTTCCACACAACTTCTTCCTGTTTTCTCGATTGATCTGTGTTCAGTTTTTCAAGGCCTATCCACTGTGCCAACTTATAACTAAATCTGAGGGGGGTGCGATGGGGAGGTTCCCTTGTCAGCAAAATCCGCACCTCTCGGTGGTTAAGTGAAGGCCGTCGTCCACTGCGTTGTGCGTTGTGCGTTGTGAGAGGTAATGCCTGAAATTTGCTATTTTGTACACAGTCTTCACTTTGTGGATCTCGGAATACTGAATTCTCTAACGATTTCCGAAATGAAGTGCCCCTGTTCAACGTCTGTTAGCCGGCCGGAGTGGCCGTGCGGTTCTAGGCGCTACAGTCTGGAACCTCGCGACTGCTACGGTCGCAGGTTCAAATCCTGCCTCGGGCATGGATGTGTGTGATGTCCCTAGGTTAGTTAGGTTTAAGTAGTTCTAAGTTCTAGGGGACTGATGACTTTAGATGTTAAGTCCCATAGTGCTCAGAGCCATTTGAACCATCAACGTCTGTTAATCCCCGTCGTTCGATCATAATATCGTCGGAAACCTTGGCACATGAATCACCCGAGCACAAATGACAGCTCCGCCAACGCACTGCCCCTTTATATTTTGTGTACGCGATGCTACTGCCAGCTGTATGTGTGTATAACGCTATGCAATGGCTTTGGTCAACCTCAGTGTAGTTCATAACTATTTCACAATATTTACGTCATTAGACTTGATCAGTCATAGTGAAAAGTAAGTGTAATTACATATGTGAAGGAGAAAATAAGTATTTGTATTGTTACAACTTCCACACATTCTTCTGTCATTCGAAGTTGATCCTCAACATCATCTTAAGTACTGTACCAGACATGAAAAGTCAAGAACTGAAAATATTGTTTGACTGCACCGTCGCCTGATAGTCAGGTATCAAGGGATGTACATCCAGAACCATTTAAGCAGATAGAATCGCAAGAGTCAATCTGTCAATCTGTGGGGAAAGCAGACGCCACACACATTCAATGAGACATCCTACGGGGATGAATTTCTTCAGCTAGGAATGTTGCTTGTATAACTATCTTCCGAAGGTTGCATTATTAAAGAGATAGGGAGTAGTTTGAGGAAACTTGATTAATGCGAGGCAAGCACCAACGGCGGAAGCTAGAAGGAAATAGTAGCGAATCGCAGAGACTTCCTTTCAACGTGTCCTACCATCCCATTAGACACAGGAAACGAGTTAGTTCCTACAAATGTCACGTACTGATAACGTGGCACAAATTGCAGAAATTTCGTCTCTCACAGAATCACACTCTTTCCTTCCGTGCACCGTTCGCGAAGAAATTGGTCAACGACTTCAGATTGATACGGTAATAAAACTGCAAATCATAGAAAGCTACTTACGTCAATCTTTCGCGCATTTGTAATTTAAAGTCGTCTCAGGAAAAATAAGACTATGAGCTTAACGTTAGGTTTTCTGTTGTTATTGTACCTTTCCTTCAAAGTTACAAAATTTCACCATCCTTCCTGTGACAGCTGTTTCTTCTATCGGCAGCTGTGCTTATCGATTGGGGGTATGCTTGCGCCTTAGATCAATACTGGCTATGACTGTTCCACAATTCAGTAGGCGCATGTGACGCGATACTCACAGTTCTGTCTGGGCTACACTCAATTATTTATTTGTGTGTATTAATAATATTTTTAATTTTCATTGGCGTTTGGATAACATCGTAAAAAGCAGGCACCACTGTAATAGCCCCATATATCATCAGTTCCACATCCGATGATTATAAATAATTTTTGTTATGACAGACACAGCAAACTGTAGCTGATAACAAATCATAGTTGCCTATGATAGTAACGAGCGGTGTAAACACCTCCTGTAGATTATTGAGGTGGTAAATAACCGAAGAAAAGCACTAATCTACGCTGTTTTGCGTTTTATCTCGTCATTAAATGAAACAACAAGTTTACTGTTATCGGTCACTGTTTATTTATCGCCACTACGCTTTTCAAAGGTTTAACCCTCCATCATCAGGTGCATTTACATTTGTTAGTACATCATGTGTGTGTGTGTGTGTGTGTGTGTGTGTGTGTGTGTGTGTGTGTTGTGTTAGATTCTTTCGAGGAACTTGTGGCATTGTCAAGTGGGAGAAAGAAGACACTATTATAGAACATGATTTTGGGTTTCTTTTGAAAGAAACTAAAAGTATATTTAACACTAAAAATAAAATACGGAAATAGAGTACCTCCAATGGCCATAGGTTCCTTTCACTGCCGTAACATATCACATGTATATAGTCATATTTTGTAAACACATATGACGTCGGGAAACTTTTAGCTGCAACGATAATGTGGCCAGAAGAGAGACACTATTACAAAGTACAAAGAATATAGATCACAACAACAATATTACAGAATAAATTTTAAAGGATTTTGGAGATCTTTGTTTTGAGGTGTTGAATACATGTTTTACAATAAATATTTCAGGTGGTATATAAATTAACACAGCTTAAACTTCACACTCGTCTATATAATTAGGTGATATGTTGCATCTTCTAAGTACAATAATTATGTTGACTGCATTGGTAAAATTATAGACAAATAACAATTTTGGTTAGGATCCACAGTCAGAAATTAAAGGCTGGCGCAGAGCGAGAAAAAGAGAAAAAGGAAGTGAGACGGAGAGAGACGGTGAAAGGAGTGATTGGATGAGAACAAACTTTCCAAAGCAGGTGTTCTTACGATTATATATGTTACATGTGATACAAAGGTTGGAGTAATACATTGGTTAATGCTTTAAAATATGCAGATGGATGTACAGTTTGTGCCATTAATTGATGTACATATAGTTTTAAGCTGACAGCGGGGTACAAGCTGTTGGTGTGATGGTATATTTGTAAATGGTGTCAATCCCTTGCACATTTGGGGGATGTCATGGGGACATAACAAAATATTTATGGTAAATATAAATGTGTGTGTGTTTGAGTGTCTGTGTCTGTATTTATGATTTACAATACAATCATACAACACACAGACGCACACACACAAACACAGACACACACACATACACACACGTACGCACACTCACACACACACACCTTTATATTTACCATAAAGATTTAGTTACACTACGTGATCAAAAGTATCCCGACATTCCCAAAACCATACGTTTATCATATTTGGAGCATTGTGCTGCCACCTACCGCCAGGTACTCCACATCAGCGCCCTCAGTAGTCATTAGACATCGTGAGAAAGCAGAATGGGGCACTCCGCGGAACTTACGGACTTCGACAGTGGTCGGATGGTTGGGTGTCACTTACATTATACATCTGTACGCGAGATTACCACACTCCTAGGCATCCCTAGGTCCATTATTTCCGATGTGATAGTGAAATGGAAACGTGAAGGGACACGTACAGCACGAAAGCGTATAGGCCGACCTCGTCTGTTGACTGACAGACGCCGCCGACAGTTGAAGAGGGTCGTAATGTGTAATAGGCAGTCATCTATCCAGACCATAACACAGGAATTCCAAACTGCATCAGGGTCCACCGCAAGTACTATGACAGTTAGGCGGGAGGTAAGAAAACTTGGCTTTCATGGCCGAGCGGCTGCTCATAAGCCACACATCACGCCGGTAAATACCAAACGACACCTCGCTTGGTGTAAAGAGGGTAAACATTGAACGATTAAACAGTTGTAAAACGTTGTGTGGAGTGACGAATCATGGTACACAATGTGGCGATCCGATGGCAGGGTGTGCGTATGGCCAATTCCCAGTGAACGTCATCTGCCAGCGTGTGTACAGCCAGCAGTAAAATTAGGAGGCGGTGGTGTTACGGCGTGGTCGTGTTTGTCATGGAGGAGGCTTGCACCCCCTGTTTTTTTGCGTGGCACTATCGCAGCACAAGTCAACATTGAAATTTTAGGCACTTTCTTGTTTCCTACTGTTGGAGAGCAATTAGGGGATGGCAATTGCATCTTTCAACATGATCGAGCACCTGTTCATAATGCACGGCCTGTGGCGGAGTGGTCACACGGCAGTAACATCCGTGTAATGGACTGGCCTGCACAGAGTCCTGAACTGAATCCTATAGAACACCTCTGGAATGTTTCGGAAAGCCGACTTCGTGCCAGGCCTCATCGACCGACATCGATACCTCTCCTCAACGCAGCACTCCGGCCGGCCGGGGTGGCCGAGCGGTTCTAGGCGCCACAGTCTGGAACTGCGTGACCGCTACGGTCGCAGGTTCGAATCCTGCTTCGTGCATGGATGCGTGTGATTTCCTTAGTTAGGTTTAAGTAGTTCTAAGTTATAGGGGACTGATGACCTTAGAAGTTAAGTCCCATAGTGCTCAGAGCCATTTCAACCAGCACTCCGTGAAGAATGGGCAGCCATTCCCCAAGAAACCTTCCAGCATCTGATTGAACGTAAACCTGCGAGAATGGAAGCTATCATCAAGGCTACGGGTGGGCCAACGCCGTATTGAATTCCAGCATTACCGATGGAGGGCGCCACGAGCTTGTAAGTCATTTTCAGCCAAGTATCCGGATATTTTTGATCACGTAGTGTATGTTCCCATGACATCCCCCAAATATACAAGGGACTGACATCATTTACAAATATATCATCACACCAACAGCTTGTATCCCCCTGTCAGCTTAAAACTATATGTACATCAACTAATGGCACAAACTGTACATCCATCTGCATATTTTAAAGCATTAACCAATGAATTACTCCAACCTTTAGGCAGTTACTTTGTATTACATGTAACAGATATAATCCTAAGAACACCTGCTTTGGAAAGTTTGTTCTCATCCAATCACTCCTTCCACCGTCTCTCTCCCTCTCACTTTCTTTTTCTATTTTTCTCCCTCTGCTTCCAGCCTTTACTTTCTGTCTGTGGATCCTAACCAAAATTGTTATTTGTGTATAATTTTACCACTGCAGTCAACATGATCATTTTACTTAAAGGTTGCAACATGTAACCTTATTAAATAATCGAGTGTGAAGTTTAAGCTATATTAACTTGACAAAATCGGATTTATATACCACTTGAAATATTTGTTGCAAATCATGTCTTCAATATCTCAAAATAAAGATCTCCAAAATCCTTCAAAATTTATTCTGCAATACTGTTGTTGTGATCTATATTCTTTGTACTTTGTGATAATGTTGCTCTTCTGGTATATGATCGTTGCACCTAATTGTTTCCCGATTCCATTTTTGTTTACAAAATATGACAGTATACATGTGATGTGTTACGACAGTGAAAGGAACTGGAGGTACTCTATTTTACTGTCAAAAGAAACCCAAAACCATGTTCTGAAATAGTGTTTTGCTTCAAGTTCCTCCAAAGAACCGTAACAGAACAGGATATACTAACAAATGTAAATCCACCTGATGATGGAGGTTTAAACGAAACGCGTCGTGGAGATAAATAAACAATCAGTGGTAATAGTAATCTTGTTGTTTCATTTAATGTCAGTAAAAGTCACGGTAAAGCCTAACCTATAACGTTCGCATTTCAAGTTACTCTTATCTCGTCGTTGTACTGTAGAGTAGCTAATGGCACTTTTAGCTATCGATCAGTTCATGGTACAACACAAAATTTTCTTCGGAATAGACACAGTTTGAATATGTGTAAGCTAAAATCCCTTAAAAAGTCGCCAATAATTTGCAAGTCATAGAATTTTCTGATATTAGTACACTAGGTTTGCTAATGGGCAATTAATGTTGCAATTTGCTTACACCAGATTACTTGATGATCGTAATAGCAGTTCCCGTGTATGGACCTTAAGGGGGGGTAGGACGTCAAACGGGCCGACTTGGAGCAGGGGAGGCATCTCAAGACATTTTAATTTCCAGTGTCTATACTTTTACAAATAAATTCATAAGACTTTGTCAGCATCACCAGGAAGGATTAAGGATTCACGCCCATTGCAGTGGAAGTTCAAAATCATAACGTAATATTTTTTTTACGTGCGAAATTTCATCATTTTTCCCTTACTAATGGCTGCATTTGTTGCTGTAGGTACACTTTTCTTCATAAGTTAGAGAGATTCTTCGATGAATTTTGCACAGCATACATACATTCTCAGAGGTGTATGAACCTCTAGAATTTCTTTAATTTATGAAAAAACGAATGAACTGTTATATTTTAAACTTCATGTTTAGAAAAAACACAAATTTTATAGTTAATTACCTCAATTTTTACCACAGTTTTTAATAGATTTGGAAAATTGTAGAGTTTCATACACCTTTAAGTATGGATTTATGCAGTGCAAAATTCATCGAAAAATCTCTCTTACTTACGAAGAGAAGTGTACCTATAGCAACAAATGCTGCCATTAGTAAGTGAAAAAAATGATGAAATTTCACACGTAAAAAATTACTTCGTTATGTTTTAGAACTTCCACTGCTATGAGTGTGAATTCTGAATCCTTCCTGGTTTATGAATTTATTTGTAAAAGTTTGTAAAAGTATAGACTCTGGAAACTGAAATGTCCTGTGGTGCCTCTCCTGCTCCAAGTCTGCCCGTTTGACGTCGTATCCCCCCCCCCCCCCCCCCCTTAATCAGGTATTCATTGCCAACGACATGTCGTGTTATCCTATGCCAGCGGTATCATTTGCATGTCATACGGAGGGGCTGGGGAGAGGGGGTGCAGTGCGTGGGGTGAGCAGACCCCCTATCATCGAAGGCTAACCAGATGGTGGACCCTTCAGTTCTCAATCAAGTAAATGAGAGCAGTCCGTTTCCGTCCGCACACCAAGAAAAGATGTCAGAAACCGAATCTAGGTCTCCCACTGATAGTAATACCACACAGACGAATACGAAATGGAATTAACATCACCACTCAAGTAAATGAGAGCTGTCCGTTTCCGTTCTCACACCAAGAAGAAAAGATGCCGGAAACTGAATCTAGGTCTTCCACTGATAGTAATACCAACCAAATGAAAACGAAATGGGATTAACATCATCATCTGATGGCGAATCTCACGATCCAATTTGTAAGTCTTTGGCACGCTTGCTGTGGCGGTCACTGGGGAAGTTTCGGTGATGCCTGCCGCATGTCAAACACGTCAACCACTATAAGGTTGTACCTTAGCACTGGAAACCTGTGTGGTGGTTTCCTGTCTGCTTGCCATGCTTTTAATACCCTCGTTTTGCCTTCAGGTAAGTAGGCGACTGCATTAAAATCATGACTATGTAATTGCTGGTGCATTGTGTTATATGACAGATCTACGTATTATTTTGTTGGATGCCTTATGCATTGTTATTCGTGAAAGAGTTCATCAAAGTTTAATAACTGAGGTCTTTAGCATATGTCACACACGAGCAATGAGGTAGCCTCTCGCAGTTGCAAACTAGTTTTCACCTGCATCTACACCGTTACTCTGCAAATCTCACTTAAGTGCCTGGCAGAGGGTGAAACACCTTTATTTATAATCAAAATATCCACGGGTATGCTGCCGGTCTATAGTGTCCAACGGGCACAATATTTCGGCGATCAAACATGTCGCCATCATCAGGTGAACTGACGGACTGAGCTCCTGTGAACGTGCCGGCACGGAGATCCGTACGCTATGGCTGCTCAGAGGGAACTGGGCTCGGTCGCGGCGGCGGCCGATTTAAATACCCTCCGCCCGCGGCGTGCTCCCTCCGCCGTCCGCACCCAGCGCCACGGTCGCGCGGTGGAACAGATTGCGACGGCGTCTGAGATGACGTCGGTGTGATGGCTCTGTCCGCCGTGGTCGTCACAACTATACGTCTGCTCGATTTACTCTTGATTAACCCGATCGCTGGTTCCCAAGCCTTGCTAAGATTATAGCCACAGTCACGGTTTATGAGGTCGTCATTGGTGCGAATTTCGATGGCCTCTCTAACAACGCTGTCCCAGTATCTCGACGTCTGTACCAGAATCCTCGTGCGGTCATACTCCATGACGTGATTTTCCGACAAACAATGTTCAGCGACCGCCGACTTGCTCGGATACATCAGTCGAGTGTGTCTCTGGTGTTCACGGCATCGATCCTCGACGGTACGCATCGTCTGACCAATATACGACTTGCCACATTGACACGGAATCTGGTACACGCCGGCCTTCCTCAAACCGAGGTCATCTTTGGCGCTCCCCACCAGTGCACGAGTTTTATTTGGAGGACAAAACACAGTTCCGACCCGGTGTTTTTTCAGAATGCGGGCGATTTTCCCCGAGAGTGCGCCTGTGTATGGAATAAATGCAGTGCCTACCTCCTCCCTCGTGACTTCATCCATCTCAACAGGTTGTGCTGCAGTGGTTGGGCGGAGAGCACGTTGAATCTGCCACTCTGAGTACCCATTTTTTCGAAAAACCGTCGAGGATCGATGCCGTGAACACCAGAGGCACACTCGACTGATGTATCCGAGCAAGTCGGCGGTCGCTGAACATTGTTTGTCGGAAAATCACGTCATGGAGTATGACCGCACGAGGATTCTGGTACAGACGTCGAGATACTGGGACAGCGTTGTTAGAGAGGCCATCGAAATTCGCACCAATGACGACCTCATAAACCGTGACTGTGGCTATAATCTTAGCAAGGCTTGGGAACCAGCGATCGGGTTAATCAAGAGTAAATCGAGCAGACGTATAGTTGTGACGACCACGGCGGACAGAGCCATCACACCGACGTCATCTCAGACGCCGTCGCAATCTGTTCCACCGCGCGACCGTGGCGCTGGGTGCGGACGGCGGAGGGAGCACGCCGCGGGCGGAGGGTATTTAAATCGACCGCCGCCGCGACCGAGCCCAGTTCCCTCTGAGCAGCCATAGCGTACGGATCTCCGTGCCGGCACGTTCACAGGAGCTCAGTCCGTCAGTTCACCTGATGATGGCGACATGTTTGATCGCCGAAATATTGTGCCCGTTGGACACTATAGACCGGCAGCATACCCGTGGATATTGTGATTATCAAATACGCCGGGAGAAACTCAAGAATCACACCTTTATTTATGTTTTAACTTGAACTGAAATAGCTGAGAAGGTGAAACTTCTACGTTTTTACTTAAATTGCTTAATTGTCGTCTGTTCCCCATAAAAGTGGACTCTTAAAATTGCTGTATTAACTGATACTCATGCCAGATACGTCGTCAGTTTCCTAGGTACGTTTTGTGGCTGCCTGAGGTGTGAGTCATTGTCTATTATCTCTTTGTTGTCGCCTGTCGTTACTGGGATTGGAGGTCTAACTTCTACGATTTTAGCTTGACGTGAGGGCCTTGCCCTATTTGAATCACGCCAGTTCTGATTAAATTCAGGTCTGTTGTCATGACTGTGGTGTCCGTCGTTATGTCGATAATTTCTGTAATTTCTTTCTTGTCGATCACATGGTGGGTAATCTCTCCCAGAATCCTAATTACGAGGTGGGCTGTTGCGTCTGAAGACATTTTGTCTCCGTTGGTAATAATTGTTCTTGTTCCCATATTGTCTATTTCTACGGTTGTCTCTGTCATAGTCATTGTTACGGAAATGTGATCTCTCTCTGTAACTATTATTTTGCCTGTGGTTTTCATACGGGTGGTGTCTGTTTTGATCATGATTTGCGTTATAAGAGTAGCTTTATTGTGTCCGTTTATTGCTTCTGTCACGGACGTGACCTGTAATTCGCCGGCCACTGTGGCCGAGCGGTTCTAGGTGCTTCTATCCGGATCCGCGCTGCTGCTACGGTCGCAGGTTCGAATCCTGCCTCGGGCATGGATGTGTGTGATGTTCTTAGGTTAGTTAGGTTTAAGTAGTTCGAAGTCTAGGGTACTGATGACCTCAGATGTTAAGTCCCATAATGCTTACAGGCATTTTTTGACCTGTAATTGTTGTTTTACCGTTTTCGCATCAAGCCACTGTCTGTGTCGATTTCCAGTTCTTGCAACAGTCCCTGAAAAGCTTCAATGTCATCTTTACAACGTTCATCTAAAATAATATGTCTTAAATGTTCAGGCAATTTAATGAAGCAAATGCGGATGAGTTCCGAGGGGTTGTACGGGTTTGACAAACACTGATTCTTGTGTATACCTTCAAAATATTTTACAGGCCCGAAAATTCAGACTGTTCGAAATGTTTCATCATTATAATACTGTGTTTTACTCGATCTTGAGTAGCCTGAGACCAATATGCAGAAAGGAGAGCATTATAAAAATCTCCTTCAATGTGACAGTCGCGAATAACCGATCTCATTCTAACAGCTGGTTCATTCTCTAGATAACCACACATAAATTCTAATCTATGCTCTAATGACCAATTAGGAGGAAAACAATGAGAAAATTGATGAAGCCAAGCTTGTAGATAGATGTATGTCATTACTGGAATTCTCGAATGTTTTGAATTTACGCTTGTGATGAAGAGCTTATAATCCAAGTCATCGTGACGCCGAGTCACAAATCGGTATTTCTTACGTCGTGTCAGCGGTTCCATCTCAAGGTTCGGTACACCCTGTCGACTCCTTTCAAAATCTCCGAAATACCCTGTTTTACTACTTTGTGACTTTTCCGTATTTCTAAATCCCTCTACCCGTGTCGCAGCGCGAGTATCCTCTGAAATATGTAGTTCTAATATTACGCGTGCCAACTTATCTTGTACTTCCCGCATTTCTCTTTTGTGTTGCGTATTAATTTGATTGTGCTTTGTTTAAATTCCTAATTTAATTGTACTCCCCTGTGACAGTATGGGCTACCGGTCTTGTATCATTCAAATCGTGATCTAAGTTCGTAGATAAATTTGTTGACTGATCCGAAAGTTCGGCTACTTTTTCCGATAATGAGCCAATTTCCTCCGTGTGTTTTTCTTAACTAAATTTTAGAGTGTCCATTTGTGTCGTAATCGTATCTACGGTGACCTTTAAGTTTTCCTGATTTTTTAGAAGTTGCGCGACCGTATCGTTAGATGCAACTGAGTCAATTTTAGCCTGAAAGGTGTGGTTTTCGATTACAATGATGTGCAGTTCTTTTATGGCTGCTTCATAATTCTGTAATGCGTTTTCATGTAGCGAAAAAATAGGTTGAAAATGTTCACAAATTTGTGTTTTTTCAGCTTTACAAATTTTTTAACATTTCGACTCGATTTTAAGTAGCTCAACAGTTAAACATTCACGTGTTTGTTTAAGCGTTTGCTCAATTACGTCAAACTTTTGGAGTTGTTGCTGTGTTCGTTTTTGTTCTATTTGTTGCTGTGTTTGTTTCTGATTTCGTTCTATTTATTGAATTAATTGCAGTAACAATGTATTAATGAATTAAACATGTTGCTCTGTGCTTTTCGACAGTGCATTTACACCGGCAATATTCGGATTTTAAAGAAAAAGAATGAATCTTTACTTAATTCAGAAAAGGGTAATGACGCAAAACCTGAATCTACGGTATTTGCAAGCTTTTTTTCTGTTGTTTCATGTTCCTTTGTGCTTTTCGGCAGTGCATTCGAACCGGCAATATTCGGATTTTGAAGAGCAAAGAATGAATCTTGACTTCATTGAGAAAAGGGTAATGACGCAAAACCTGAATCTACGGTATTTGCAATATTTCGTTCTGTTGTTTGATGTTCCTTTGTGCTTTTCGGCAGTGCATTCGCACTGGCAAAATCCATATTTCGGAAAGCAGAAAGCGTGTCTTGACTTAATTGAGGAAAGTGTTATGACGCAAAACCTGAACCTACGATATTTGCAATATTTTGTTCTATTGTTTCACATTCCTGAGCCGAACAGTTACCGATCGATCGATCGACAATACGTCGCTGTTTTGTGTACCATGGGGATCGTCTTTTGTTAATTTATTTGATATAAATCTCTCAATCGCTGTCGATACTATTTCTTTGAATTCAAGCCACATAAGGTCTGCAATTACACTGTCAATTTGGAAGGAGCGGAGATTGTCTGTCAGGATGGCATAAAGCGAATTTTTATCTGATTTTTTGGATACGTATTTTTTCGTTTATTTTTAGTGGATTTGGGAGTTACGGTATTCAGTCTCGCTACGACACTCTTTGTTCACTAATCCCCATATCAGTTTTGATGCTCGTTATAAGCTCGGAATTATTTGTTGCTAAGAGGTCAAGTGTGGTCACAACCGTTTATTATTCGAGTGAACTCATGAACTAATTAATGGAAATAAGTTTCAGAAAATTTGCTTAGCGCAATTTCGGATGATGTTTTAGCTTACCTTTCAGCAATTGCACATCTGAGTTGGACGGGTTGGCGGGGGGGTTCGGTGAAAGGACCGAGTTATTATTTTATTCCGGCTGCGAAGAATGACTTCTACACATACCAACTCACAGGAACAATCTACTTGAATTTCGCTTCTTCATCGTTTACCTCACTCATAAATGTAGGTGAAAAACCAGACTCACACAGCTATTAGTCAGCAAATCCGACAACAGGAAGCGCACGTTTACACAATCTTATCGAGTTGTTAAATCTGCCACACGGCAGGCATCACTTGCAAACAGCTGAAGACCACTCGTCGTCACCTTGTGAAAATGTAACCAACAGACGTAACAGCGAGTTTCGAGATTCATACGTTGGCAGTGGAGGGCTACCGTATTACTGCAACAACATTTGCACTGTTTGTATAATTTCATCTCATGAACTGAAATAAATACTGGAAACGATATCATTAGAAAATAATGACGACGACTCAAAAGCAGATATCTGAAGTGACGCTTAACGATTACTTTTTATGTTTATAGTTCTTTGAAAAGGCTGAACCTTGTCTCTGCAGCCACAGCTTCCTCTCTTCGGACGGCAGTCCTCTTCATCTCCACGCATTAAGAATGTCTCATCTCACTGATCACATTATTATTACAAGAATTTGATGTTGTCTATTATCTCATCGTTTACTTCCATAAGATCTCGCCATCTAAAATATTTTGGAGAAGAATATCATGTCCAATCGAGTTAAGTGTCCAGCGGCTTTTGCTTTGCGTTGGCTCATAACTTTCAGGAGTTCTCC
This sequence comes from Schistocerca americana, assembly GCF_021461395.2. Lineage (NCBI taxonomy): Eukaryota > Metazoa > Arthropoda > Insecta > Orthoptera > Acrididae > Schistocerca > Schistocerca americana. The sequence goes on along the minus strand of NC_060125.1, from coordinate 524,046,215 downwards.
TCTCCTATTTCCTGTTGGACCGTATCCTTTGTTTCTCCGTTACTCCAGCTAGTTCTTGTAATTCTAGTTCTTTTAATTATCCTCCAGGACCACACTTCCACAGTTTCTAGACGAGCTTTCTTCTGCTTTTCTAACGTCCAGGCACTCCTGGACAACGCTATTCTTCTCTTGATATTCCTCAGGCATGTTTTGTTTTCCTCCACACTGCAACAGAGGTTGTTAAATTTGGTTACTTTCTCAAATGCTTCAGTGCCTATTTTTATGTCAGTTTTAGTTACAGCACTTTTTTGTCTATAATCATGACCTTTTCCTTCTTTGTTCTCAGCCAGGAAATGACGAAGTAAGGTAAGTTTGATATACTTCTTTGTTTATTAATGATTGAAAACAAAAGCATGAAGCTCCTCAGCGGCGACTGATGCGTGAAGCCCACTTTTCTGGTCGGTATGTGGAAGGCCTCTTCACCCAGCTGACTTTGAAGGGTCGGCACGACAGCACCGCGAAACAAACTGTCACCCTCAAACAATACGCAGCCCTGGTGACAGCTTAGTATACGGCTGATTACTTATTCGGTATTTAGGAACATGCACTATTATCAGTTTTATTTTAACCTTGCAAACACACTCTCATTCACAACAGTCAAACAATGTTATATGAGTATAAAAATAACTGTACACCTGCTTTGAAACTGACAAGTACTGCTTCAAGGACGTGCCCTGAACTTACGAATAGAAGGGGTCATCATAGCACAGCAAATTCTTTAGACGAAAACTAGTCAGCTAACTTAAGACTGAGATAGTGATTTGATGAATTAAAATCATAAAATTAGCTCTTAAAATAGCTACAGCTACCTTGACAACTAAGTAAGAGAAGTCACAAAGAAACTCCTCCCATTCAAGAAGATAATAGATAGGCTAGAGTTTTAAAATATTTTTAAATACGACCACTAGGTCTGTTAAATGAACACTTACAGACAGTAAATATCGGAAGTGATTTCACAAGGCATTGATCTTAATATTAAGCCGCAGAAGAATTTGACTTTCACGACCAATGGCCAGTATCAGCAACCCAGCAACATATCCACAGGCTGCTTACACCTCGAGCACTCGGAACCACACGAAACCATCCATATAGTAACACCCCATAATTAAAAAAAAATACAAGTAAAAATAAAAAATATAAAATCAGCGGTCTGTGTCATTTCCATGCGAAACGTTTAGATCTACTACAACTGTTATATAATAGAGAGAAACAAATTAACAAGATATCAGTACGAGATGAGGAAAATTACACGTAATTCTATGACTTCAGCGTATCATTACATTTTCAATCGACAGTGCCAAAAACCCTCTGCTTAAAGTAATTGTAACAGCGTAAAACCCACATATCCTACACACATGACAGTGTTTATAATAGTCCTCATAGTGACGATTCGGGATTTCGATGAAATGGTTAAAACAAAGTGTTAGAGAATAATGTGCACACGCCACTAAAGGCACGTTTTTACATTTAAAAAGACTTTCGCCTTCAATCAGAAATCCTCCTGATATAGAGCTTCTATTGCCGAGAGAAGTTTGCAATATTTTGTTGCTTTCAGTATCTTCAGCATAACATCATTGTCTGGAAAACTGTATGTATCACAAAGCTAAAAAGTGTTCCAACTAAAACATTCATATTTCTTTACGTACTACACGAATATGTAATAAAAAATGGTGGTTCCTATTTACAAAATAAAAGAAACGCAGTTGACATCCGTTTGATCTATGGCAGCACCATCTAGCGGGCCAACCACATCGCCATCTGGTTCCCCCCTTTAAGCTAGACAAGTTTCGTTCTTTGTAGTTTTTTCGTTTGATGCTTATTTCGTGAGTTATTTGGCCCGGCCACCATCAGTGTACCACCCTGTATAAGCAGCAGTGACCACAAATTGTGACGTTAAGGCTCTACAATGCGATCGTGCCCAGATCAGTAATTACGGTGAGTAGGTAACTTGGATTAAATGACTAACTACAGTGGTGCACCACTATTAAGTCTAAGAGAACTAGTACACTACTTCTCGACTAGATACTACTTATATCCCGCCACAGAAGGCGGTACTGTATCTACACCTTTACATCAGTTTACAAACCGAAAGTCACTCAGTGACAACCAAAATGCCTCTTTTATAAAACACAATTCTGCATCAGAGCACGCAACAACATCTTTCAGTAGCACAACTGTCATTGCAGAGTGCAATGTGCGCTGGCTCATAATCAACCCGAGACCGAAAGAAATACGCTGTGCAAGACATAACCGCAAAATCAATGTAAAAGCGGCCAGAAACAAGGCCATAATGTTCGTTACCGACGTAAAGCAGAACTGTTATTGCTGTGGTGTGTCACGCGCTGTTTATCTTCTCGTACTAGACGTACAAGGTTGCTGAGTCGTAAATCGGTAACTTAACTACTTGGCCCACAACGGTGTCATGGTCTGCAAACATTCCACTGAACGTGCAGAACCGACAACACCATTCAGTGACGAATTACGCAGGCCTGTGTCTTCTCTGTGTCCAACAACGTAGATCAGTGACGACGGCTAAACCACCAGACACATGAAATCTTTTACAGTCTCCAAGTCACTGGATTACAAGCACGTGAAACAGAATCGACGGAGTCACTGCATAACGGCACGCAAGAAATCACATCGCATATGCAGATCGCCTAGACCAGAGGTTCCCGAAATATTCCTGTGACGGAACACTTTGATGATCCTAATACTCTAATGAAAGTCTTTGTTTATTGTGAAGGTTAATAAAACTAATGACACTTTAAAAATTGTCAGAAGCTTGTTTTATTCAGTGATTGTTTTAGTTTTATATCATAACTAGTAACACAGAAATGATAATTTTTTTAATCAGGAAAAAGTGTCGAAATGAGGCCGTGTTATTAAGAGTTTTTCGCAGAGCCTGATGTTCCGCGGAACATAGCTTGCGGAAGCCCGCACCAGACGCCAGACTCCTATCACTGCTGCTAGCCGCCGGTCAGACACCGATGGCCTAGTGCGGCAGCATCAGCGTCCGTCAGTCAGCGAGACGATAGAGGCCCCGTGGGCGCGGTTAAAGGTAGGCTGCGTCTGAAACGTGTCTGCGATGCACCAGCCTTAATCGGCTGTCAGCAGACATCCGTCAACCAGCAGTGCTTTTGGCTGCAGTCCGCTCTGTGTTTCGCAAGGTGCCGCCCTGGGGATACAAAGATGTTGACAGAGAAATGCATTTTTTTCTTTATTGTATTTTGATTTCCCCGCAGGGGTGGGGGGGGGGGGGCTGGCAGCAGAGTAGTACGCCGCTCTGCAGCTTACAGATAAAGTTAAAAAACATAATGAGGAGATATAGCAATAAAAAGAGGTGATAAAATGGTGACTGTTTAAAACTGGTACATGGCGAAAAAGTCGTGAAGAAAACATAAAAAACAAAGAGGTCAGTGATGTTGATTGAAAACACATAGGAAATAGACAGGCACAGCTAAAAAACAATGTGACAGCCTGGTTTCTGTACGCAGCACTGTATAAAAGGGACACACAACACTGAACACTCATGGAAAACACTGCACTATAGAGTACCAAGGCACATGGGCATTTGGGTATTGGGGGGGGGGGGGTGGACCCGGAAAGATGAGGGGGGGGGAAGGGGGCAGCCTATGGAGGGAGAGGACACAGAGAAAAGGGAGGAGCAGTGCAGACATGAGAAAGGAGTGGGAAAGACAGTGGAGGGGAAAGAAAAAGGACTCGGGGGAGAGAATGGAGTCAAGGATTGGGGAGTGGGTAGGTGAAAAAAAACAGGGTGGAAGGGGGGAGAGGGAGCCCAGGAAAAGGACAGAGGGAGGGAGGGGAGGTGAGGATCATAGTTGATAGGAGGGATAAATGGAGGGAGAGAGGGCATCATCTGGAAGGTGGAGTTGATAGAAGCCACCTCAGGAAAGGTGATCAAGGGTGTAGAGGTGGAGGGTAGGGGGGACACAACGGTGATGGCGCGGCAGTGGTGGGGGTTGGAGAGGAGAGGAGAGGAGCAACCAGGGGATGAGAGGGATCAAGTCGGCGGGAGTTGTAGAGGACATATTCAAGGAAAAGGAATAGCTGGGGGGAAAGGAATCAGGTCATAGAGGATCCGCATGGAGGACAGGAGGTGTATACGGAATGTGAGGTGGAGTGCACATTGCTTGAGAATGTGGAGGGACTTGTAGAATTTCGGGGGTGGGGGAAGATATCCAGATGGGACTGGCATAACAGAGGATGGGACGGAATAAGGATTTGTAGGTGTGGAGGATGGTAGAGCGGTTCAACCCTCATGTCCAGTCAGAAAGGAGTTTAAGATGGAGGTGGTTGTGGATTTTGGCTTGGATACAGCGGAGATGAGGGATCCAGGTGAGGTGCTAGTCAATGGTGAGTCCAATATAGGTGAGGGTGAGATATGCATTTGCACACAGCCGCCCACATACTCGTACATATGTTGTCTAAACAGTTGGTGGTGAGTGACGTCATTGTCACATGCTCTCACTTTCGTCAATTAACAGAAGCATGCTTATCCCTCGCTAATAGTCTGATCCATTGGTTTACGTTTGGCGAAATGAAAAACAAAAGAACAGCACCGAATTTCTCGAAGTACTAGATGGAGATACTTCTGGAATTGGTCAGCGCAAATGGATTAGTTTTTGAACATTAAATAACTTACTGCTGCCGTGTAAGAAGAAATGTACAGAGTGTCGATTCGGTCATTATTTTTTTTCGTTTGTTCCGTTCAGTTAGAATACCTACATCAGTTTCAAAATATAATTTATCAAACATATGTTAATTAACACATGTAACCCACATTTTTATTGGAATGCGCGTCGTCTTCTTATTTCTAACAATATACTCCCATAAAAACTCGGATATCGTTGAAAATAAAAATTCTTAGTTGCCGATTTTTTATAAAAGATAATTAATTAAGATTATGTAATTAAAAAACTACAAATAAAATTTTTCTCTCTTTTTGTATTTAAGATTTGATGTAAATGCTTATAGGACATTAAGCTTTGTTTAAAAAATTGTATCCATCTGCAATCGAACCGAGTCCAGGCTCTTCCAAGCAGTGAGCAAAACGCACTACCATAGAGCCACACTGCTTACCGACAGAAACCCTTATTTTAAAATACTAAGCACGGTTTGAAGACCTAGAAGTCAATTATCTCCAGAATTTTTGCGAGTTCCACTCCTGATAAGACTGAGCCATAAGCTAATAAACTTTCTGAGTTCATTTAAGATAGAAGTTACGGTATATGCTGTCTCGAATCCGTCTCAGTACATCGAAACACGCCTCCAACTTAATACCGTACACGTGTAAAAGCACACGGTGAAGCCAAGAAGACTGAGCTTGAGCCTCAGCCAAACATAGCTGCGGCCGACTCCCTAACTTACCTGTGGTCGGGCTGAGTCGAGTGTGGACTCTGAGGTGAACGCGGCGGAGAGAGTGGCCGCACTGCGACACGCGGGATATGTTCTCGCATCTGCGAACAGAGATGAGTTCCGGATAGGAGCGCCCGCTGTGGCGCTGTGGTACCTGGCATCAGTGGCGGCCTGTGGGTCTGCCTGTTTCACCGTCGCCGGCCGTGGTGGCCACGCGGTTAAAGGCGCTACAGTCTGGAACCGCGCGACCGATACGGTCGCAGGTTCGAATCCTGCCTCGGGCATGGATGTGTGTGATGTCCTTAGGTTAGTTAGGTTTAAGTAGTTCTAAGTTCTAGGGGACTGATGACCTTAGAAGTTAAGTCCCATAGTGCTCAGAGCCATTTTTTTGTTTCACTGTCTTGTAGCGGAAGCTCGCCACGGCGGGAGTACCTCCACGTGGAGCTGGGATTGCGCCTATCGCCGCTGAAACAACCGATTTTCGGCTACATCGTTGTTTTTTTTTCACCCAGTTTAACCCGACCGTTAAAACCGCTCAGAATAGCTGGTTACTGAAATAATTCCTAATAATTCGTAATATTTCCTTTAATAAAAATAGAAACCGAACAAAGATTGAAGGAGTTTGAGTCTCTCAATTTCAAGATATGTAGAATCAAATTATTAAATCAAATATGCAAATAAAAGAAAATTGATTTCATCCGCCGTTCGTTGCCTTTCTCAGAAGGTGGTAAACGGCTGAATACAGCAAAAAAAAAGAAAAATACATTTGGGCATTACAAAACACCTAGAGGTGAAAACTTAGGGAACTGTGTTTTTCGTGTTAATTTGTCCGTTTTCAAGGGCTACGGGGAGATAAAGACGTATTATGTAGACACAGGCACCGGATCAGTTACTTTCTATTTTTATTGTATACTCTGAATAAATTGTTGTTAAGTCTTTAATTGAATACTTCCTCTTTTATTATTTCACAGATATTGCAAACAAATCATTTAAAGGAAATGAATCATTGTACTTCCCTGCTACGTCACTTCGTAAAAAGATTTCCAGCCTCGGACTGGTGCCATTCTGAAATACAACGCGTCTCCGGCGACGACAGCGAGAAACTGCCGTGCAGACCCCGCGTACCTCAAGCCATAACACGCTGCAACAGGGACGCCATTGTTACAGCAATGCTCTACCAATTCTTATCCCACGTGTTTCTTGCTCGTCTCTGTTGGCACTGTTAGTAAAATAGCACTGCACGCTTTTCTCATTTTATATAATAACCCAGTATTTCAAACCAATGCGAATTTTCGAATAAAAATTATTCCTTTATGAAAAAAGGGTTATTTAAAAACGAAAAATTTTAGCGCTGCTGCTATTTCTAATTCATATTTCCGTTTTTTACTCGGTCATTGCTAAAATATTAAAACCACTTTCTATAACCGAGACCAAACAAATACCTACAAATACCGGTTGGTAACACTGCCGTCCGGCGACACCACAGTGGTGTCGTGCAAGAGATAGCGGTCAATGGTGTCGTGAGCATAGTATCGCGCAGTGGCCGCCGACAGCACTTCAGTATCTTTTGCATTCTGTTGGTGTTTTGTTTTAGCTAACAGTAAGTTACACACGACAACAAGTTTTTTTTGTTCTTTTTTGTTTTTGTGAGTACCTGTGCCCTTTCATCATGGCGGACCAAAGAGACTATACTATTATTTACGATGAATGCACGGACGTCTTGTCTGACGCTCTGAACGAATTGGCCGATTGGGGAGAAAACATTGGATATCAAAAGAATGAAAGTGAAGCAGAATCGTAGGAAGACAGTGAAATACGACCAAGAAGAATTCGGCGAACGCTACGGTTGCCATCTGATTCGGCTGAATCAGTCGAAGAAGACACTGCACAGTGGTCAGACTTTGATTTACCGAGGACCAACAATAAATCTGAAGGATCCCCGGGTCCAAACATATTTCCCAAAGATACACAGAGCGTAGAGGATATCGTAGAATTGTATACTGGGAACGATCTGTTTGAATATATTAGCAACGAAACCAACAAGTACTACAGTCAAAATTGCAATATAAGGAAACTGGATTTTAAAAAATGTCAAATTTGTCGACGTTACGGGACACGAACGTAGAAAATGCTTTGGGAATTCTAAAAAAAGCAAGAATCAATGATTATTGGTCAACGAATCCGTTGATAGACACACCGATATTTCGCAAAACGATGTCCCGCAACCGATTCAGACAAATATCATTTTTTCATTTTTCCGACAGCAACAATAAACGCGATAATGCCGACCGGCTTGTCAAAGTGCAATTCGTAATTGATTATTTTTCCAAAAAGTTTAAAGAAACGTTTAACCTAAGTCAAAACATCTCAACTGATGAAGGAGTGATACCGTGGCGTGGACGGTTAAATTTTAAAGTTTACAATCCGTCGAAAATTACGAAATACGGCATACTCATTCGGATGCTTTGTGATTCGAGTACGGGACACATTTCCTCATTTAAGAATTATTCCTGCGCTGGACAGCCTTTAGCAAAAACAGTGATGGAACTATTGACACCTTCTGATGGAAAGTGGCATCACCTACGCATGCATAATTATTATAACAGTGTAGAAGTTGCAGAGAAGTTACTTGAAAAGAAAATTCGAGTTTGTGGAACGATACAGCAAAGAGAGGATTTCCGGAAAATTAAAGCGCTCAAAAGTCAATGAGCTTGAAGCTTGTCATCAACGGAAAGGTGACAAGCGGCCAGCGACAAGCCAAGTAATCCGAGTAATCCGAATTAGCGCTGCCGGCGCCAAGCGAATAAATTTGTACGAGACGTGCGGACGGCAAAGTGTTAAGAACTAAAATAAAGGTCTCAGTTTTAACCAGGCGTTTTTTCTCATTCCTAATATACCGCTCTCTTCGGGCGTATCGATGTGTACTGGTGACAATGCACACAGTAGTAATAACATATAAGAATTTAATGAAACATTCAACGCAAAGATAGTGCACTGTCGTACAAAACATTCTGAGGCTTTCTGTCACAACAGTTCTGGTTTTACCCTGAACTAACACAGCAAGAACTTCCAGACTGTTTTGTACAATAGTGCCGTCGTGAACGACTTGCTTCTTCTGTAAACACTGTTAACTGGACGTACATCAATTACACAGGAGTAAAATCCCAGTCACAAAACTATCTGAAAAAAATGCGCAACTATCAAAGAAGATACTATTTTGACTTCACTGCGTGCAAGGATTTTCAGTATGCCTAAAATATACAGAAGAGTAGAACTGGACACTTCACAAAACGCAGAATGTAAGTATGCTCCGTCTGATGTATCAGTTTCTCACAATTGAAATCAGACAAATTGTAAAATATCACGGTGTAACAGTTTGCACGGATTATGTGAGATGAGCACCTGGAGTTGTTTTAAGTAGAGTTAAGTTCCCCACGTTAGAAATCTAAGTGACGGACAATGTTAACGCAAAGTTTCGGCCTCTGAAAGGACGTGACAAAATGAAAAAGTGCTCTGAGCGTTCTGTGAAATTCCTGATGTTATCTCAGTGTCACCTGGCCGTGAGCAGCCAGCCCAGCTAGGAGCAGCTTAGCGTGGTGCGTAGAGTGGTCCAGAGGTGGGAGAGGCTCAGCAGAGGCTCGCCGCCAATGAAAACAGCAGGGAGATGGCCGCCCCTCGTTCCGAGAGCCGCGGCGCTAAGTGCCGAGTGGAGAGCGGCACAGCTGTGCGGCGTGTTCTCTCAGGCTTACGAGGTGTGACTGGAAAGCTGTAAGAATTGGGTTGCATTTGTACAATGGTGGTACTTACATGCTACTGTGAAGCATCTCCTTCAATATAATCCAATTCTGACTGAACACACTGACTCCAACGGTGTTCCCACTTTTGGAAACATTCCTGGAAATTTTTTTTTTCCTGAAATGTGTTAAGGACGCTCTCTGTATTTGCCTGGATGACTTCCGTCGAGTCAAATCGCTTCCCTTCAGTGAAAATTTCACTTTAGAAAACAGGTAGAAGCCCGCAGTGACCAAATCAGGGGAATCTGGTGGTTATGGAAGCAGAGGCATTTCGAATTTCTTCCGCACCTTTTCGCCCAAACGCTCAAGAACACATTTGTAGTGTTTCTGGTTAATTGTCTGCCCTCCAGAGGTACATTCATGATTCACAATATCTGTAGAATCGAAAAAAATCACTAACATTGTCTTCACCTCCGACCAACTTGGCAGTGCTTTTTTCGGTCGTGGTGAACCCGGATTCTTCCACTGTGAAGACTGCACTTTGGTTTCAGGATCATATCCATATACCCACTATTCGTCACCTGTAATTACCCTATTTAACAAATGTGGGTCATTTTTAGTCTGATTAATCAGCCCTTGGCACACTTCAAGTCGGTATTGTCTCTGGTCACTTGACAACACTTTTGGAATAAATTTTGCAGACACTCGACGCATGTTCACATGTTCAGTTAAAATTGACTGAACTGCATAGAAACTTAAATTAAGTTCATCAGCAATTGTAAGTTTGCGATCAGAGTGCAGTAAGTGCCGCGCGGGATTAGCCGAGCGGTCTGAAGCCGCTGCAGGCATGGACTATGCGGCTGGTCCCGTTGGAGGTTCGAGTCCTCCCTCGAGCATTGGTGTGTGTGTTTTTCTTTAGGATAATTTAAGTAGTGTGTAAGCTTAGGGACTGATAACCTTAGCAGTCAAGTCCCATAAGATTTCACATACATTTGAACATTTTTGAACAGTGCACTAAGTCGTGAACTTTCACAACATTTTCATTCGTTTTTGAAGTGGAAGGACGGCCGGAACGTGGTTCATCTTCAAATGATTCGCGGCCATTTTTAAATCTGTTGAACCAGACAAAAACATTTGACTGGCTCATACAATTATCTCCAAAAGCTGTTTTTAATAGTTTGTAAGTCTCAAAGCTTGTTTCCTGTGTTTAAAACAAAATTTCACACAAACTCGTTGCTCCGTTTTTACGTCCATTTTCACTAAGACGGAATAATCCGGCAACAAGCCCTAACAGACCTGCACTAAACCAGCTGCCACAACGAAAAACGTAAAATAAGCGCAGTTTCCTGTCAGAGGACGTTCAAGGAAAAGGCAATGACTCACTACACACCTTCCGTGTACCTGCCCACCAAACCAGTATGCAGTAGGGGATCCATTCTTAAAACTTTCCAATCACACCAGTATAAAAACAGCTAGATTAAATTTCCCTAGTTACCAAAGGCGAGATGGAAATTCCGTTCGCCGGCCCTTGTGACCGAGCGGTTCTAGGCGCTACAGTCTCGAACCGCGCGACCGCTACGGTCGCAGGTTCGAATCCTGCCTCCGGCATGGATGTGTGTATGTCCTCAGGTTAGTTAGGTTTAAGTAGTTCTAAGTTCTAGGGGACTGATGACCTCAGAAGTTAAGTCCCATAGCGCTCAGAGCCATTTGAACCATTTTTTTTAATTCCGTTCAGCTACACAGAATAGCACAGAAAGCATACCACAACGTGCAAAATTAGGAGTATCATTACGTTTATCCCACACCTATTACGTTAAAGTAATACCTCTGCAAAATTATGTTTGGCTATAAAGCAAAGTGTACACGAAGTAAATCGTCAGTGGTATCATAGATTGCACTTCAGTAGTAAGTTAAATTATTGTCATTTAATTCACTATTTGTGAAAAGACTTATTCAGTGATACTGTAAACTATTAATTTAACCGTAAGTAAGAAATAATTGAATATTTATAAGTTGTACAACAGCAAATTAATGTGAATTTCTGTGCGCCTCGCATAAGAAATCATTTACGTAAACCGGCCATTAGGCTCGAAAATAGTAAATTTCATCTTCTGTTAAGATAGATCAGTAGTGAAGACACCGCAGGGAGTGAAAGTGACAGTCAAAGACGGGCTAGAGAACTCTGTTAGCGGAAGAACACGCAAGGGATGCAAGAGTTGCACGAAAATTGTTTTTCGTGGATGAAAATCGTTCTGGGAAACAGTGGGTTCACTCTTAGTGGATGCACTCTTAGTGGTGGAAAATGTTCGATTGTGGACTTCATGTGGAGATGCAGTTTTCTCAGTTTCTGGACGATAAACGGCCACACGGTCAAAAATCACCAGCTCTGCGCGAGAGGTCAGCGCGAGACGCAGTTATTTTTCACGATGCACTTGGCGTTGTGAACTTCAAAGATTTCGTCAGGTGTCGTGACAAAAGAAGTAACTGGTGTAGGCAGTGAACTTCGTCCTTTTTAGAGTAACTTAGCGAAGCGCTGTCTACATTGGCTGCCTGCTTGTGTCGCTATCTCAACAGCTACGATTTTTCAAAAATATACATTGTTATTTCAAACTTAAGTCTAATGTAATTTATTCAATCATATATACTCTGCCTACTCATACTGATTTAATGCTGCAGTTAAAAAGCTATCCAAACAAATTTTATGAACTTTAGTTTAAAGAAGAAAACGATTTAGCACCGGGTTGTGATAGACCCTATGTAGTTAATTTAGAGCCAAAGACATTATTTCAGAACCGATCGTGGACTCTAGTTTTGAAACGAACGTGTCAAGTAGCACACGAATTTATAAAGTATTTGTCCGCGAGAGATTCTTTGAAAAGCTCGTAGTATCAAACGGAACAGACTCAGTCGTAGATAAATCGGATAGCAGACCTTGGTCCGTTAGTAGGCTATTGCAAAAGTTTCTCCACCTAATTGCAGATAAACTTATTCAACTTATAACACTGTATGTCTTTGTTGCAGTTAATACGGTTTGTGGTACTAAATAATGATGAATTTGTGATGTACTGTTGATAGCAGTATTCAAACGACACAAATGATTTTACAAAATTTATTTAACGACAGTTGTTTCGATGTAAATTTAAAAATGCCATTTAATTTCTCTCCGCCTCTGTTCACTGTAAAATGCCTGGTTCATTTTAACTTAGCAGGGATGTACACATCTTTTTCCATGTAGTGTGATGTCACTGTATCGTATCACTTTATACGAGCAACTTGGGCGGTCATGCCCCTTACGACGTCTGTAGATTTGTTTTCATCTGATACAAGTGAACCGTAACAAGTGCTCGTCTACATCATTTTTGTTTGTGCCATGCGAACTTGTGTTATAAGGTAGACCATTGTGAGTGTCTGTGAAAACATAATGAACAACATGAGTATTATTTGTTCGAGAAGGACGATTAAAATATTCCGTGCGGTCATTTGACGTAATTTACATTCTAGCTCTACTTTTTAATGCAATCATCATTTTCACACCTTTGAAACTGTGCACTTTTATCCTAGGGCAAGTCAATTTTGAAAGGATGTTCCCCGCGCGGGGTAGACGCGTGGTCTACGGGCGAATTGCCCCGGATCGCGCGGCTCCCCCCGTTGGAGGTTCGAGTCTTCCCCCGAGCATGGGTGTGTGTGTGTTGTCCTTAGCGTAAGTTAGATTCAGTATTGTGTAAGCCTAGGGACCGATGACCTCAGCAGTTCGGTCCCATAGGAACTTACCACCACAAAAAGGATGTTCATATTTCTTCATGAATGCATGTAATCAGTATAACGATGAATGTATGGATTCGACACCATCAATGCTGCTTTAGCAAAAAAGTAAACGAAAATAAAATTGTGCCTGACTGCTATTCAACATAAAACATTCTGCTGGGAATCTGCTGTACATCTGCAAAGGAAACTGTTTAGCAAACATTGGTGCCTATCATCTTAAGGTTCGGGTACCATACCACAAAGGAAAAACGTAGGATATTGAATGTACACGAAGAAGAGAGCGCAGATGGCTAAATATTTGACTCACTCTAATATCTCGTAGGGCTATTATAAGTATTCTCTGCTATGCACTTGCCAGTGCTTTTCAGATTAACATGTAGATATAGAAGAAAATGTATTAAGTACCTGTTCTTATCTTGCGCTGCTCTACTTAGAGAGGTTTCTAAACATAATACAGCTCGTAATGGTTATCCCGTTTCCCCGATGGTTAATAGGACTGAGACAAGCTATTGTTTTTACAAGAACTTTTTTTCATTTTAATACAGGTTAATATATTGCAATGGTAGTTCTAACCAATAAAATAATTTTACATGAAGATCTACGAATGTCTCCTGTTATCATTTTGCAGTAACTGGCAACACATGCAGTTCTGTTAGATTAGTGAGGAAAAAAATGAACCGTACAAATACACTATTTTATTTTGAAGTGAATCTGCCACTTATTGTTCGGGGTGTACGATGTATTACACGCTAAACAATACTTGTCATACAGTTAAAAGAAAAGGTTTTGAATACCGTCCCTCTCCTAGCTTGCAGCACGAACAGTTTTACACTATTTTTGTCTTTCATTGCGCATACGCACTAGCATTTTCCTGTAGGCGTACCACCGAGCAAGATGGCGTAGTGATTAACACACTGGACTCATGTTCCTGAAGAAAACAGTTCAAATTCTCGTCCGGCCACACAATTTAGGTTCTCCATTGCACTCCTAAATCGACCCGTGCAAATGTCGGGATGATTCCTTTGGAAGGAACACGGCTGATTTCTCTTCGCGTCTTTTCGTAATCCAAGTATGCGCTCCGTCTCTAACGGCACCTTGTCCGCGGGACCTCGAACTGCGATCACCCACCCGTGGGAGCGTTTGACTTGTGACGGGAGCTCCGTCTTCCCCGTGTGGCATCCAGACCGGGCCTCCCTCGTCTCCGCCAGAAGCAGCAGCGGCGGCGGCGGCGGCCCCCCTGCTCTGTTCCCTGCGGTCGCATGGCGGTCCGTCTCGCGAGACGACCACAGGCTCTCAACTTACGCCCCTCTGGGCGCTGTTTTTGTTTCCGCGGCTGACGTAGCTAAGAAGTTCTTTAATTCGACTCGAAAGCCCCGCCGTATCTCTTTCGTCCCGTATATCCGCCCTGCGAGAGCCTTGCTGCTTTCATCTCAGTTCCCGAGCTCCGTAAAACCGCACAAACTCGGGGCGAGGCCTTGCAGCACCGCCTCACGCAGTCGGCAGGCCGGACAGCGGGAATTACACCTGGCTCTGTGCCGTCGGAGATGAACGAAACCGCCTGTGTCACTCGATCATCACACCTACTCTAAAAAACGGATGATATGTCATTCAGTTGTGGAAACGAAGCTCAGGGATTCAGTTTTCCTCTACAAGGAACCTTGGACTTATTCCGGAGCACTCCAGCAACTTCTGCTCAATTAAACTGCTACTGCAACATCTGCTATAGCTATCTACATTTCACCTCTACTGTGTTCATATTTTCTCTGATACATTACCGGTGACAATGTATAACTTGCTGACAAATCCGATATTCAGGTATTCGATTTGCCAGTTTTCTATTAGATATCGGAACAAAAACAGGAACTGTGATTGTAAGACAAGATCGAGAAAAAAAAATCAGTTTCATGTATTCGTGAACAACACCTTCGAAATTATGAAAAGGTCTTACAGTGAAATATACACACTCCACAAATGTACAAGTACAGCTGCTTAACCTGTTTACAACGCGATTTTGTAAAGCTCTATATGGTAACACGTCTTCATAGCTATGTAGGCGGCTATTGTTCTCACTTAGAGCGCTTGCCCTTCGCAGTTGAAAGCCGTCAAAAGCGGTGCGAGGTATCATGGGTTTCAATGAGTTGACTCGATTGTGCAAGTGTGTTAGTAGTATGGAATAAATCTATTAAAACTTAATGCATGATGCGGCGGTCTTTCGTGCATATCAGTGATTATGATGTCATATCTCATGATCTACGTGTGGTACCTTCGTATAATTTTGTACACTGATTTAGCGGCATATGCGGGTACCGTCTGCCAAATTTATTGCGAATAGAGTTAGTAGCACAGAAGCAATAAATTTAAACGTCATGCAGTATGTAGCAGTTTTGCAGCATTTCATTGTTTATGGCATCATATCTGCTGAAATATGATAAGTTGGTGGTTCTTACCTCAACAACGTTTCATGCCTGACAGTAAGGGGCATATGTTCCAAGTTTGGCTGACATTAGTGCAGTGGTTTAGGAGGATATGTGGAACGTACACACACACACACACACACACACACACACACACACACACACACACACACACACACACACACATTTTATGTATGGACGTAATAGGTAGAGTTTATTCGTGAGATGTATCGTTTTCCTGTTTTCCATTTGTTAATCCTTTATTAATTCTTCGAGTGATCAACGGTGTAGAATGGTTAAGAGCGGCTATCTCTTCTGCATATTTTGTACAGAAACGAACTGTACATTATTCGCTTTTAGCTATTTCAGCTGTTTTGTAACGTAATTGACGGTGACCCCTATATCATTCTCGGAGTCTTTCGCGACGGCATACTTGAATAAAACGTTCTCGGTTTTCCAGCCGCGTCAGTTCAAATAAGCATTTTATTTGAACTGACGCGGCTGGAAAACCGAGAACGTTTTATTCCCTATATCATTCGTCAGATACCCACTGCTATGACCTCATCTGTGGTCTTGCAGAGGAAAATGTAGAGATCTCGATAGAATAGCGGCAGAACTCATGCAGAAATCTGAAACCCTATCATACAGCGTGAACTGCTTCATTCTAAAATTTCCGCACGCCACATAACAGGTCTAATCAATGTTCTCACGTATTCCAACTATGCAGTATTATTATCAGCCTTTGTTTCTTATATTTTTATCAGAATGTAAAGTATGGTACTTGGTTAATAACGATCGACTGCTGATGCAACATGAACGTATCGTTTTCAGCGTTGAATGCAATTGCACAAGGAATTGTACTTGATTAACTTCACACAATTACTTATTAAATTAGACGCGATAGCGTACAACATTAATTGCCGTCTACCTTCTAGTAAACCCAAGGCAAGAGTGAAATTTTGTGACCGATAATACTTCAAATCTTCCGCTAAATCTGCAACTAAGAACAAGGTCAATAGCGATTTTATAATTCGTGCGGACAAATCTCTAGAATTCAGCGATCCCTGAGATTCTTACTGGAAAAGTACCATGGGATATTTACGAGGCATTACAGAGGTTGCTGGAGAAAGACAGCAAAGTTACACACGAACCACTGTCTGTACAGAAAGTTTTGTGAAAAATTGTTCCTGAACGTTGAAACACGTATGTAACGTAGCAGCGATGGCGAGACATTGCAGCGTCTCTGACCAGAGGGTATGCGCTTGACCGCGCGAGTGTTGCGAGCAGTTCGCTAGTTGTCGCTATGCAGGGCAGTACTCTGTCAGTAGTTGTTGCGAGCAGTAGCTCTGTTCAGTTGCGTGCGGTATGTCGGTAATAGCAGTCGAGTGGAGTTGTGCGTGTAAGGATTCGGCAAGCGTCGACATGGCATTCTGGTCAAGAGGCTGAATGAGGTATATTATTAATTAAGGTAATGATCACATAATGTAAAGTTTATTTATTGTAATTAATCTCCAACAAGTGCCCCAATAATAATTTTATTTCAAAAGCATTTTTTCAAAAAATTTTATTTTTTATTGAACTAAAGATTTCGTTGCACTTCCCATTTCATTCCACTTCCGTTAAAGAAAAATTTCAGTAAAATCACAAAAAAAAAGGAATATTATTATTTGCAATGCAGTTCCTCCAAGCCGTGCGCAAGAATAAGAGCAGAAATTTGACATCCAGTTATACTGAGGTAAGAATCTAATTCTGATTTTTGCACAGGGCCAAAGACCGATATTTCGGTTTAATTGAATTATCATTATCACTGAGTTTTTCTTATCACTGAATTCACTTTAAAATTTTTTGTGAGGAATTTATATTTGAGTCAGATTGCGATTCTCACTTTTATTGTCATTAAATTTAATTGCTAGGGAGGTTACGTTTGGCTCCTATTCATTTTATATTTCATTTCTTTCAAAATTTCCATTAGCATTCTTAAATAATATTTTTCATTCTTTTAAAATTTTGTGGGGAGGTTACACTTGGCGACACCTAGTCCAGGATCGAATTTCGTTGAGAGTCTTTTGAACAACAGTCAGATATCTGCTCTTATTTGCTTAGATATAATTAGGATTTGGCGCTACGCTTTTACTAATCTTGTGACTTTCTTTCTACAGGTCAACGGCAATTCGTTGCTCTGTTGTATTTGTTTGTTGCCTTTCTGTATTTGTGCTTATTTCTTTTGTGAATAATTGTGACTATTGTGAAAATGCCGCGAAAGACTATGAATAGTGTATCGCGAGGTATTTTGAATGAAATTACCGACTTAAACAACGTGACCAATAGTAATTGTGACACGCAGTGTAATGATGACAATCCTGCGTTCACTGACAATCAGTGCGTTCCAACAATTAGTAATGATGTAGACCTTAATGATGAACAAACGAACTCGATTGTGTCTTGTGTTGATTTGACGACAATTGATGACGCGGGGCACACTATTGTAATGAGCGCTGCCCTGCTTAACACAACCGATATACTAAATTCACGTGACGAGCAGACAAATTTGTCTAATGAAAATGAACAGATCACACAAAGTAGGACAGATTTATTTAATTCCGAAACAATGACTGATAGTATACATTTGACTGACAAACCTTTTTGTAAATTTCAAAATGACCAAATGGTTACAGAAAGTGAAACAATTCCAGATCCACTATTGAACAGCACAGAGAATAGAAATGCTGACCTTGAGTCGAATCCAATTATGGCTTTGTTGCGACAAATGAGTAAACAACTTAATGAAAATAGTGTAGATAACAAACAATTTAAAGAGAATTTCAAACAACAGAATGAAAATTTCAAACAACTTAGGGAAGATAACAAACACTTAAATGAGAAACTTGACAATAATGACGAAAATTTCAAACAACTTAGAGAACAGTATAAACAACTTAATGCAAAACTTGATGAGCAGAACAAACGACTGGAAGAAGAGAACAAACAATTTAGAGAACGGAACAAACAATTTTCTGAAAGTATTAAACAGCCGAGAGAAAAACACGATAACCTTAATGAACAGAACAAACAAGCTAGCGAACAGATTACAGCTGTTACCATACAATGTCAGGACATTAAAGAACAATTACGTGTGAATACTAAGACTTGTGCTAATAACAGTAATGAAAAAGTTGGCACTGTTGCACAAGAATTAAGTAGCACACGTGTAGGCACAACAGAATCACATAAAGACAAGATTAATGCAGTCATTGAACAATGCCTTAAAAACGCAGTACAGATTCGCGACGAGATTAATTTAGAGTTAGTGGAAGTTTCACACACTCCGAATACGGAAGTTGACGAGAAATTTGCACGACAGATCAACCAAATTGACGAAAGTGTTACAGTAACAGAGTTGAAAACTATTTCAGTCACCAATACGTCACAGAATCCGCCACGTTGCGAACATCTGTCAGACTCACGCAGTGCGTATAATTTGAGCAATTTACAGCAAATACGCGACTTAAAATCAGAAAAGCTACGCAACTTGAAGTACGAAACGACACAGACAAACAAATTCTCACACAAACCCGAACGTGTTCTCAAATTCAGTGATGAGAACGTTGATAATAAGCAGTTTGCATTTGTAAGAAAATGTAAAGAATTTAATAATGACAGAACACAGATACACGCTTTGAGCGGTATACCACAATTTATCTTTGTACATTCACCGCTATTATCTGTAATGGAGAAACTAGCTTTGAACCAGATGCGACAATTTATTTTTGTATTTTCATCAGCATTATCTATTATGCAGAAATTGGAATTAACATGGATACAACAATTTGCTTTTGGATTTTTACCGCAATTGCCTGTAACGCAAAAGATAAAATTTATTTGCAGTGCGTAAATGACCTCAGGGGATTCATTACGCTTTAATGAATATGTGCCGTAGCGAGCATAGGGCCCCGAGCTGTAGTAGTGCTGTTTCATCTTTAGTTTTCTGCACTGCTGCCTTCTCTTCTACTATCCTATATATCTATCAAAACAGCTCTTTAACTATTGCTCTACCTAGTATTAAGAAACGAGTAATGAAAACCGGATATGACAAATATTTTACCGAATGTGACAATTTTCAGTAGGCACTCCCGTAATGACAACTACCGCCGTAATTTTAATTACAGATAAAATCGTAATCATCAGTATGTACAAAATTTTCGGCAGTCGCAACCACATTTTAGTAACAATAGAGGTATTTCACAACAACGACATCAAAACCAGCCGGTTAGCATACCTAACCAACAATGGAATGCACAAGGTCAACCAGGCTTTAATGTTCCGCCGCGTGCACGTATAGTCCCAGCTCCAACAAATAGTAACGCATGGCAGCAAAGAAATAACTACGTACAGACAACACACCATTTCAACTCGTATCGCAATGCGCCGTATAGAAATTACTATCATGACAGACGTAAAAATAACGAGCACAATTTTCAGTGTACGTCTAATAACAGTCGATCATATTAGCAGCAACAACATCAGCAACAACAAATAATCATGAATGGAACAGACAATAGGTGTCGTCCATAGCGTAATACGTCAGTAAGAAATAACAGAGCAGTTCAAATAGTCGAAATGCCACAGCATCCTCGCGTAAATAATAGCACGTACGACAGAATTTGACCAGATACAGTACAGGTTTCATATTCCAATAACGTAAGCAATAATTTTGACACGCAGAATCTTCTTCACGAAAATGTTATTAATTTTGACGCCATCCGACACACGTTTGCATTAAGGACTGAATTACGACGTATGTAGACGACATTCCTATCGCAGAAGCTAACTGGTCTGAACACAATCTGATTCTTGAACAACTGTTACAAACTTTTCATGCACAAGGACTTACAGTTAACCTCAGTAAATCGCATTTTGGCAAAACTTCTATAAAATTTCTTGGACACGTGATTTCAGCAGAAGGCATTGCACCTGATCCGGAAAAACTTCAGGCTCTACGTGACATTAGTGTTCCTACGACGAAGAAACAACTACGCAGCTTTTTGGACTTAATTAACTTTTTTCGTAAATTTATTCATCACTCTGCTTTAGACACACCCAGATTATGCCAATTAACAGGTAAAAACACAATTTGGTCTTGGGATAAGCAAGCACATTCTGAATTCATGAACCTGAAAAATGCTCTGTTGAATGCTCCACTTTTATCGCACCCAGATCTTACCAGAAATTTTTCCATTGCCACCGACAGTTCCAACACCGCTTTAGGCGTACATATTTTCCAGGAAATTGAAGAAGATGGTTCTACAGTAATTAAAAACATCGCATTTGCAAGTCGCATTCTGTCACCTGCTGAGCGAAATTATTCTGTTACAGAACTTGAAACATTATGCGTTGTATGGGCTTTTACGAGATTTCGGCACTTTCTTTATGGCAGACATACCACCGTTTACACAGACCACAGAGCGATACAATTTTTGCTTTCAGCTAAATTTACTCACGACAGGTTAAGCAGATGGAAACTTTATTTACAAGAATTTAATTTTACAATAGTTCACATTCCCGGCACACAAAATGTTATAGCAGACGCACTATCGCGTTCTCTCGGCAACAATCAGCAAGACGTAGCAACCAACTTCTGCAAAACAAATTTCAGTGTCATGTACATTCAGCAAGTAGCATTTGAAAATTTTATTTCATCGTCATTACAGGACATAGCAAAGGAGCAAAATAAAGACAATGTGTGGAAAGAAATTAAACACCTATGGCAAGATAGGAATAATGTTACGATTAGGAACCACTACGCTGTACGCAATGACATTCTGTTTCGCCGCTCTCATCCTGACAGCAACAATTGGTTATTATGCATACCTGACGAACTGGTTAACAAACTAATCTGGTACACTCACTTAAGTTACGCACATTACGGAGCACGAAAATGTTTTCTTATACTGAGACAGAACTGTTATTTTACCAACATGGAGAAACGTATACGACGAGTTTTAGCGCCTTGTAAAATTTGCCAGAAAGCTAAATCAGACACCACTTCACATATTCCTCCTTTATATCCCATTATACCTGTTAAGTTAAGACACATGGCCGCAGTAGATGTTTTTGGTCCGATTCCCAGAACTAACAGAGGTTTTTGCTACATCTTTGTCGCTGTTGAGCTCACTTCAAAATTTGTTTCTTTCACTCCATTACGCAAAGCTACTGCTAAAACTGTTTCGAAAGCATTTGTAAAACATTTTCTATTTCATGTAGGGCATGTGATGAAAGTAATTTCTGACAATGGATCTCAATTTCGTAGTAGCGTATGGACACGCATGTTACGAGCCAGAAACATTTCTCCGATCTATATATCCAAGTACCACGCTTCTTCGAACCCCTGTGAAAGATTAATGAAAGAAATTGGTAAACTGTGTAGAATATACTGCCACAAAAGACATATTGATTGGGATACACACATACTCTCATTTCAAGATGTAATTAATTCCATTCCAAATGAATCCACTATGCTATGTCCGTCTGTTATACTGAAAAACGTTGAACCACCAAACAAAATTAAAGAATTAATAAAATTCCCCAAATGTCGGCGACTACGACACCATGAAATAATTGACATTGCGCTGAACAACATCAAACGTGCCGCAGAGCGACGGAGAAGACAGCAAAAACAGGTTTGTACACGCCGCGACTTTCACGTTGGACAGAAAATATTAGTACGTACACACTATTTATCCAGCAAATTAAAAGGTAAGTGCAGTAAATTTGAACTTCTATATGCAGGTCCATATCGGATTCGCAGCATCCCTCACCCCAATGTTGTACACGTCGAAACTTTGAGAACCAGAAAATCGAAAGGCAATCACCATATCTCAAATATTAAACCGTTTATTGAGTGAAACCACTGTATGATTCAACACACTATGATGTCATTTACTAATGCAATTATTTCACCTGACTAATTACTGATGATTATCGTATTTTTTCTTGGCAAGTGCCCGGCAAGGTAAGGTTAGCAGGTCGCTTTTCTTGTCGTTACACATCAGACCGTGCATATTTTTCCAGATGAACTTACGTATTTTGTGAATAATTATGCAATTGTATGTAATGACGTAGTAATTTTATCAAATTCTCTCTCCATTAAAGTCTTTAATTCTCGCCTCTATTAACTACACTACATACAAGCTGAACACAACGAACGTCACATTTTGTCTTTTTATGTATGATTGTATTCCAGTTTTGTTTATATGCACTGTGAAATAGTTAAGATATAACACACACCAGTCGACTTTGACATTTTTTGCCTTATGACATCTCAACATCGTGACTGTTTTACATTTTTTGCTGCTGCATTGTGATATTCTGTGTACATTTTTGCATCTGAACACTGTCAATGTCTTTGACATATTACGTTTTCTGTCATGTTATGCTGTATGGCTAATTGTGTCACCATTAACCAGTCATTATTTAGTGGGTATATGATTTAAATGCAAGACATTAATCTCTGTCATCAATTTCAGAAAGAAATGATGATTCTAAGAAATAAATTTAACATAAATGGGAATTTCACCTACGGAATAAACGAAAGGAGATGCAATAACTTTATGAGGAAGAGTAAATGGATCAGGATTAACAAGCATTAACAAGAATATACTATACTCATCGTAGAATAGCAGTCTTAACTAATTTTTTCTTTCAGAATACGAGGTGATTGATGCAGGCTGTCAGACTGAACTACACATCTTAGTTTTAGTGATGAAATACGCTAGAGATAAGGAATAGTTGTATAATGAGTAATGAAGTGATTTTTGCAGATGATAATGAATGCTGACGAATAATGATGAAGAATATGCTGTTATGAATAATGAAGTTTTTCTTTACAGGTGATGATAATAGTGAAGTTATGATGATATGGATAATGAAGTTTTCTTTACAGATGAGGATAATGTTGAAGTTATGTATTTATGCTACGTAGTTATTTAAGTATTTGTTGCAGTTTGTTTTGACAGCAGGTGTTATATTGCATAGTAGGATGACGGAAAGTTTTGGAAAGGACAGCTATGGAACACATTTTTATACACATTTCACTACCTGTTAATTCGAAGTTCACTACTTTTCAGCATAGTGTGCGTTTCTTCTTTCAGGTCAATAATCCATTTTGTATTTTTTTTCAAGAGAAGCTTTTCATGATACTTACTAAACCTGTTACTTATTATACCTGTTCTAGTACTTGCATTTTTATTTTTTACCCATTTGTGTTTATCATTTATGAATGTGATCACATATACTGCCTTGTTACATAACCTTGCTACAGCTGACTCATGACGAATGACGTTACCTATCCTCATTTGCAGCAATAGGTCAAAAGCAAATATTGTTATGCCTCAGCAATTAATTATCGATCCCAACGCAATGCATTGCTAACAAAAAAAATGTATTACCAGTCCCAAATAGTGATACCAGTTTGAGAAAGTTCTGAGTAATGCTGATTAGCTCTGAATAGTATGTCGCTTGAGTAATGACTTCTTAATGAGACAAAAAAAAAGTATATATTTAAGATAATGTTTTGTCACTAGCTAATAACTGCCACTGTTTATTGTAATGAGACTACTTATAATGCCCATGATTATTAATGCTATGACTCTAATTAGCTGATTTTTTAATATTGACTTCGTAATGATCTGAATAATACTGAATGATGAACTATGTTTTTATTCTATTCAATACTTGCTGGCCACTGAGTGCCAATAATTAATGTCACTCAATGAATTGTTATTAATTATGCCATTAATTAGCTCTTGTTTTCAATGTTCATACTTTGTAATTGGAAATGAATGTGACTGTTTAATAATGCTTTGTAATCAGGAGAAGGCTAATGATTCTTACTATATTAGAATGACAAATGATTAATTAACTGTAATTAGGAAAAAGCTAATGATTATTACTTTGTTTAATAATGCTTTGTAATTAGGAAAAGGCTAATGATTATTACTATTGAAATGACAAATGATTAATTAACTATGCCATACTTTGTAACTGGAAAAGAATGTGACTGTTTAATAATGCTTTGTAATTAGGAGAAGGCTAATGATTATTACTATTGGAATGACAAATGATTAATTAACTATGCTATACTTTGTAACTGGAAAAGAATGCGATTATTTAATAATGCTTTGTAACTAGGAAAAGAAAGCTACTGATTCTATGTAAAACAATTAATGAACATTTTTCTGTAATACTACATACTTGGTACAGAAATGTTCAATAACTGGGCTATGAATGCCACAAACTACTAATTAAGTCTGTAATTGTCAATATTATGTGACTTGATGTCCTTCACCTCATGAGCTAACTACCCTGAATTACTGCAATGTCCATTTGTCCTGTTTATCCTAGTGATCATGGAGCACTATCTTTGGTTTTGCACTAATTCTACGTTGGTGTGCCTTGTAAGAGCGTGGTGTTGACACGACATGCTGTCCACCACCGTGGGCGGTGAAGACGTTATTATGGTCCCACTGTTTGGTGTACCTAATGTACTGCCAAAATGAAAACATGGGACATTACTACGACAGTTCAGTGTCTTGGCTACACTGATAAATTCTGATGGGAAAAGAACTTCAAGTTGTGTCACTTGGTGTTGTACTTCTGTGGAAAGATATGGACTTTCAGAACAGCTGTGTGCAATCTAAAGTGCTACAACCATGATGCAATCCTTCCCTTTCCTATCCTGATTCTTGTCACATAAGGAAAAAAAATTTTTTTTGGTTAACATCATTTATGTTCGTGGGTTATACATTTTTTTTCGATTCGCTGAACTCCAGTGTGAGTACACTTATGTCACTGGTCGACATGATGTTTTGCCATTATGTTTATTTGTTGTAAAAATGCTAAAGACATTTTTTCAGTGCGTGTGCACTTTGGACATGATTTTTTTGCCATTATGTTTATTTATTGCGAAAATGCTAAAGACATATTTTTTCGATTTGTTCTGAAGTACAGTATATGTACACTCTTGTCTTTTATATTGTATATACATTTTTATTTTAATGATATGTTCTGAACTACAGTACATGTGCACTTATGTTAGGTGTTAATATATTTTCTATTGAACTTCAGTGCCTGTGCATTTTTCTCATTTTTCAATATGATTTGTACTCATTCTGTATAGTCAATACTTCAGTGCATATGCACTTATGTCATTTGTTACTAATTGTATATACATTTCGTTAATTGCTAATATGTTCTCAACTCCAGTGCGAGTACACTCATGTCACTTATCAACACGACTTTCTGCCAGTCTGTTTATTTGTTCTGAATATGCTAAAGAATTTTTTCAGTGCGTGTGCACTTTGTTATCTGTCAAATAATTTGTATATACAGTTTTCTGATTAGTTACTATGTTTTGTACTCATATCTTGTCTTTGTCTTATATATTTTGTACTTAGTGCGTGTGCACAACATTTAATTCATGTACTACATCTAAATATTCTGTAAATTGTAGAAGTTTATTAATTAAAGAAAAATTTTGCCGCGATTGGCAAGTCCAAATGACTCACCATCGCTGCCAAATTTTTGCCCCCCCAGTGGAGGGTTATGAAACACGTATGTAACGTAGCAGCGATGGCGAGACATTGCAGCGTCTCTGACCAGAGGGTATGCGCTTGACCGCGCGAGTGTTGCGAGCAGTTCGCTAGTTGTCGCTATGCAGGGCAGTACTCTGTCAGTAGTTGTTGCGAGCGGTAGCTCTGTTCAGTTGCGTGCGGTATGTCGGTAATAGCAGTCGAGTGGAGTTGTGCGTGTAAGGATTCGGCAAGCGTCGACATGGCATTCTGGTCAAGAGGCTGAATGAGGTATATTATTAATTAAGGTAATGATCACATAATGTAAAGTTTATTTATTGTAATTAATCTCCAACAAGTGCCCCAATAATAATTTTATTTCAAAAGCATTTTTTCAAAAAATTTTATTTTTTATTGAACTAAAGATTTCGTTGCACTTCCCATTTCATTCCACTTCCGTTAAAGAAAAATTTCAGTAAAATCACAAAAAAAAAGGAATATTATTATTTGCAATGCAGTTCCTCCAAGCCGTGGGCAAGAATAAGAGCAGAAATTTGACATCCAGTTATACTGAGGTAAGAATCTAATTCTGATTTTTGCACAGGGCCAAAGACCGATATTTCGGTTTAATTGAATTATCATTATCACTGAGTTTTTCTTATCACTGAATTCACTTTAAAATTTTTTGTGAGGAATTTATATTTGAGTCAGATTGCGATTCTCACTTTTATTGTCATTAAATTTAATTGCTAGGGAGGTTACGTTTGGCTCCTATTCATTTTATATTTCATTTCTTTCAAAATTTCCATTAGCATTCTTAAATAATATTTTTCATTCTTTTAAAATTTTGTGGGGAGGTTACAACGTCTCTTTAAATGTGGCACGGAGACATCGTTTTTACCTAGGTCCCTTAATTGCTGCAGTGTAAACAATTATTAAGAACAACATGTAGCAATTACAATAGGAAGGAACGTGGAAGTCCTGAAATGTGACCGCTATGTTAAAAGTCAGCTCTGTTTTTTCGACGATTGTTTTTCGTTATTCAGCATTGCACAAACACAGGACGGATGCAAATTGTGTCCGACTGTGTGTGCGAAGTTGGTGCGGGCACGTCTCCCGCATTCCAGTTTTTGCTTCGCTGTCGCAACGCTTTCCTGTTTCAGACGGAGTTCTACCCTGCATAACCCTACATACGTTTCTCTACTCTCGGTCATCACCATACTTCGATCAGAGACTTATTTAATAAAAGATTCCTTGCAACTTTGCCATATTTTTACGCTGCGCAACACAATTAAGGGTCACTTTTTGTAAACCTCTTAATTCTTTCCCATTTGTAATTTAGCAGAAAGCTGTCTTCAGCTTTCCTTTGTAAAAACGTCGACGGATACGATGCCTTTCTCGGGCTCAGCGACGTTCCGATCAGGAAGGTGTCGACAAGTGCGCAGAAAATGGCCACAGCTCAGAAGTTGGTGTGAGCTGTAACGTGTGCCAGTGATCTCACATCCGCAGTGTCACACGATGGGAGGGCCATCAGACCCCCCGCCCCCTACCCATATTTCAGCCGTTCATTTGTCGCCTCAACTGTCGGGACGAGAAACACGACGCCCAGCGTTAAGGGGGTAGGACGTCAAACGGGCCGACTTGGAGCAGGAGAGGCACCACAGGACATTTTAATTTCCACTGACTATACTTTTACAAATAAATTCATAAAACGTTGTCAGCATGACCAGGAAGGATTCGTTTTTCACATTCATAGCAGTGGACGTTCGAAAACATAACGAAGTAATTTTTTTTACATGTGAAATTTCATAATTTTTTTCACTTACTAATGGCAGCATTTGTTGTTATAGGTACACTTTTCTTCATAAGTAAAAGAGATGGTTCGATGAATTTTGCACAGCATACAAACTATACTTACAGGTGTATGAAACTCTAGAATTTTCCAAATCTATTAAAATCTGTGGTAAAAATTGAGCTAATTAACTAAAAAGTTTGTGTTTTTTCTAAACATGAAGTTTAAAATACAACAGATCATTCGTTTTTCCATAAATTAAATAAATTCTAGAGTTTCATACTCCTGTAAGTATGGTTTGCATGCTGAGCACAATTCATCGAAGAACTTATGAAGGAAAGTGTACTTATAGCAACAAATGCAGCCATTAGTAAGTGAAAAAATGATGGAATTTCACATGTGAAAAAAAACATTTTTGTTATGTTTTCGAACTTCCACTGCAATGAGTGTGAATCCTGAACCTTCCTGGTCATGCTGACAACGTTTTATGAATTTATTTGTAAAAGTATAGACACTGGAAATTAAAATGTCCTGTGATGCCTCTCCTGCTCCAAGTCGGCCCGTTTGACGTCGTCCGCCCTTAAATTCACGCCGTTTACTTATGGGTGGCCAAAGAAAACATGTCAGACACAGCGCCGCTCAGAATGGACACGAAGAGGCACCAGGGGGCGGTATAGGGGCGTCAGTGGAGCTGTCCTTCTCCCTGGGACACTGGTTCCCGGACAAAGACGACAGGTCGCAATAGGACGACGTTCTGACAACCTTTGATACTGTTGACACCCCGCAGACGATTCAACCCTTATCTAAGGATACTGCAGGCAGACAGTAACACTGAACGTAATCAAACTCGTTTGGGGTGTAAACGAGACGGAAATTTTTGCTCCAGTGTACAGCGTGGAACCACTAGGGGCCGTTCAGAACCGTTTGAGGACGTTGAAGCAGCAAATGGCGCTCGTGCATTTTGAGCCCTTATATTTTGCAGTAACCTGTCACATTATTACGGGTGAGGAGATGGTTGGGAGGGGATATTGACAGCTGTAGGAATAAAGCGGCAAAAGAATCCCTGTGACAGCATCCAGTTCGGCAACGCCCTCGGTGCCACACGCTCACCTTCAACGAGCACTTAGGCGCCTACAGATAGGCTGCACTGTTGCCCTTACGCTTGCCAGCAGGCTTGTGGAATCGCAGGGATGCGAAGGGGGTTGATTTCCGCGAGCACCTAGGTCTCCATCACTCGTTATCTCTGAACAGGCACATTCTGAAGTGCTCAACAACGGTGGGCGGGTGACACCGAGAGCGTCGCCAACCTACAGGGTCTCGGAGGGCCCATCTGCAGTTTCATACACGCATGTGTCAGTGTCGCACCCGTCTGTGATCACGCTACAAGAGGGCTCGAAACAAGATGGCTCAAAAAGTACAAGACTACTTTGCTGCTTTAAATAGCATTCAGATTTCGTCAAATCGTTTTGGTCGATCCCTGCTGGTCCTGCCTACTGCCCCGAGGCCTTTTTGGAGTGGAGGGGTGTCTGAAATGTTTTCCTTGGAAACCCATAAGAAAAATGCACATTTTCAGTGCTGTATATTCCGTTAATTATAAAATTTAAGAAATGGAAAAACATCGAAAGTATGACACAAAGTAGTATAGTGAGGTGTTCACTTAAAATCAGTGCCCAGTAAAGCAACTTCTCATGCTACGGAAGCGAGGTGCGCTGAACCAACTGATGTCCATCTTTGAGGCTACAAAACAAAGGGTGAGGCGTAGATAAGAAAGGGTATGACCATCTTTCGATCGTGTGACACGTGTACGGTGGCGTTCGGCAGATTTTTGGTGAAACACGGTGCTAGTGTGACATCATTAACCCACTTTACAACTCACATGAACTTTTGAGCTTTGGCGCTCCTTTCCCACGTGTCGACACGTCCCTGTTTGACAGGTCGCCAAGCATGTGGGCGACGTTGAAGGGCGCCACACTTTTGTACCCCTAGAGAGAAAGTTTTTACGCAGTTATGAGACAGATTTCCAGGATTTACTTTGAAACGCTAGACGATACGATGTTTCGAAAAAGAGACGCTTTAATATTGTCTTGTGCAGTGTAGATCAAAGTCGCCTTAGAAAATAAACCAGATGCCATGCATTCATAGGGCAACGGCCTTGCCGCAGTGGATACACCGGTTCCCGTGGGATCACCGAAGTTAAGCACTGTTGGGCGTGGCCGGCGCTCGGATAGGTGACCACCCAGCCGCCATCCGCTGTTGACATTTTTCGGGGTGCACTCAGCCTCGTGATGCCAATTGAGGAGCTACTCGACCGAATAGTAGCGGCTTCGGTTAAGAATAGCCTCATAACGACCGGGAGAGCGGTGTGCTGACCCCAAGCCCCTCATATCCGCATCCTCAACTGAGGATGACACGGCGGTCGGATGGTCCCGGTAGGCCATTCGTGGCCTGACGACGGAGTGCATCCATTCATAGAGGAATTATAACTCTTGAAAGTATTCAGTTAATTAGAAAATTAAAAAAGCACCCACATTGTGACACATTGTTGTACTGTGAGATATTTACTTAAGGCCAGTGTCAAACACATGTTGTCGCCTTATTGTGTCTCACACACTTACACGATACAGATAGGCACACTGAACCTTTATATTTTTGGTTAAGACGTGTCACACATGCAAATCGAGTATAGGTCAAGTCCCACAGCTACGAGGGAGTTTCCCCACGGTTGTTTTTATAGTGTGACGAATCTACGACTGTCCAGCATAACTGTGGGTTCTTTGATTGCTCTGGTAGTTTGTGGAGTGGAACTTCAGCATATTAAATATTTGTTTAGTTTACAACAACGTCTGAAATATTAGTTCAGTTTATTAGAAGAATGATAAGATGATTTACTTAACTTTGTAAATCTGTTGCCACAGAAATACGCTGAACACTCACTACTGACTTTGAATATTAAAGTACCTCTCGGTACCACTCATTTACATTAATCTTTTCGTGAAGTACAAAATTCACAAAGTTCAGAATGACAGTTCAACGTAAGACACCAGTAACAATTATTTCCTAACCAAACGATGTTGTCTGCTTCACTGGAGGTCACGAAGTGGGCGAGCCTTCCTCTCTATGGTTGTATGCCGGCTTCCCTGCAGTGGCTGGGGAAGGGGGCGGGGGGCGTGGGGCGTGGCCTCGCCAGCGCCTCGATGTGCACTGTTTCTTTATCTGACTTCGCTGTTATATGTGAATAGCTTTCATTGCTTTTTACCTACCACATGCAACTACACTCTTGGAAATTGAAATAAGAACACCGTGAATTCATTGTCCCAGGAAGGGGAAACTTTATTGACACATTCCTGGGGTCAGATACATCACATGATCACACTGACAGAACCACAGGCACATAGACACAGGCAACAGAGCATGCACAATGTCGGCACTAGTACAGTGTATATCCACCTTTCGCAGCAATGCAGGCTGCTATTCTCCCATGGAGACGATCGTAGAGATGCTGGATGTAGTCCTGTGGAACGGCTTGCCATGCCATTTCCACCTGGCGCCTCAGTTGGACCAGCGTTCGTGCTGGACGTGCAGACCGCGTGAGACGACGCTTCATCCAGTCCCAAACATGCTCAATGGGGGACAGATCCGGAGATCTTGCTGGCCAGGGTAGTTGACTTACACCTTCTAGAGCACGTTGGGTGGCACGGGATACATGCGGACGTGCATTGTCCTGTTGGAACAGCAAGTTCCCTTGCCGGTCTAGGAATGGTAGAACGATGGGTTCGATGACGGTTTGGATGTACCGTGCACTATTCAGTGTCCCCTCGACGATCACCAGTGGTGTACGGCCAGTGTAGGAGATCGCTCCCCACACCATGATGCCGGGTGTTGGCCCTGTGTGCCTCGGTCGTATGCAGTCCTGATTGTGGCGCTCACCTGCACGGCGCCAAACACGCATACGACCATCATTGGCACCAAGGCAGAAGCGACTCTCATCGCTGAAGACGACACGTCTCCATTCGTCCCTCCATTCACGCCTGTCGCGACACCACTGGAGGCGGGCTGCGCGATGTTGGGGCGTGAGCGGAAGACGGCCTAACGGTGTGCGGGACCGTAGCCCAGCTTCATGGAGACGGTTGCGAATGGTCCTCGCCGATACCCCAGGAGCAACAGTGTCCCTAATTTGCTGGGAAGTGGCGGTGCGGTCCCCTACGGCACTGCGTAGGATCCTACGGTCTTGGCGTGCATCCGTGCGTCGCTGCGGTCCGGTCCCAGGTCGACGGGCACGTGCACCTTCCGCCGACCACTGGCGACAACATCGATGTACTGTGGAGACCTCACGCCCCACGTGTTGAGCAATTCGGCGGTACGTCCACCCGGCCTCCCGCATGCCCACTATACGCCCTCGCTCAAAGTCCGTCAACTGCACATACGGTTCACGTCCACGCTGTCGCGGCATGCTACCAGTGTTAAAGACTGCGATGGAGCTCCGTATGCCACGGCAAACTGGCTGACACTGACGGCGGCGGTGCACAAATGCTGCGCAGCTAGCGCCATTCGACGGCCAACACCGCGGTTCCTGGTGTGTCCGCTGTGCCGTGCGTGTGATCATTGTTTGTACAGCCCTCTCGCAGTGTCCGGAGCAAGTATGGTGGGTCTGACGCACCGGTGTCAATGTGTTCTTTTTTCCATTTCCAGGAGTGTATTTATACCCGTCTCCTCAGCTTTCCCTTCATCTTCATTTTACTTTGTTAGTAGCGTTTTTGTCCTATTTTACTCCTCTTCTTTATGCTTTATGGCTTAATCCGCCACTCCTTAAATGTTGATTAATAATCAGCACTGGTTACCGAAGACTGCCGGCATAAGAGGTCACCCTCATTCTGCAACGACCTTGTCAAAGAGGGTGGAGGAGCGGTCAGATGTGCAGGGCACCCTCTGGTCCTTGGGGTGGGAAACTGCCCTTGAAGGCGGAAGAATCAGCAATTATCAACGGCATGAGTATGTAGAAGGCAATGGAAACCACTGCATTAAAGACACACAACTTGTATCCACAGGACATGTGGCCTGTAACTGAGAAAGTGTCATGATGTTCTCTTCATTGGCAAAAAATTCCGGAATAGCCACCATTTGGATCACCGGGAAGGGACTGCCATAGGGAAAGTGACGATGAGAAAAAGATTAAATAACCGAATGAAGGATAGCGTTCTACGCGTCGGGCAGTGGTATGTCAGAAGTTTGAACGTGATAGGGAAGCTAGAAACTCTGAAAAGGGAAATGCTAACGCTCAATTGAGATATAGTATGGGTCAGTGAAGTGAAATGGAAAGAAGACAAGGCTTTCTGGTCAGTTGAGTATAGGGTAATATCAACAACAGCACAAAATGGTATAACGGGAGCAGGATTCGTTATGAATAGAAAGGTAGGGCAGAGTGTGTGGTACTGTGAACAGTTCAGTGTCAGGGTTGTTCTTATCGGCATCGACAGCAAACCAGTACCAACAACGATAGTTCAGGCATACATACCGACGTCGCAAGCTCAAGATGAAAAGATAAAGGATATTGAAAGGGTAATATGGTACATAAGAGGAGATGAAAATGTAATAGTCATGGGGAACTGAAAAGCTGTTGCAGGTGAAGGAGGAGAAGAAGCGATCATAGGAGAATATGGACTTGGTACAAGGAATGACAGAGGAGAAAGACTGAGTTCTGTAATACATTTCAGCTAGTAATAGTGAATACTTTAAGTATCACAAGAGGACGAGGTATATTTGGAAAGTTCGGGTGACACGAGAAGATTTCAGTTAGATTACATCATGGTCAGACAAAGATTCTGAAATCAGATATTGGATTGTAAGGAGTACCCAGAAATAGATATAGACTCAGCCACAATGTAGTAGTGATGAAGAGTATGCTGGAGTTTATGAGATTAGGCGGGAAGAATTAACAGGTAACGAAGTGGAATACGGAAGTATTAAGGAATGAGAGATACGCTTGAGGTTCTCTAAGGTTGTAGATATGACAGTAAGGTATAACTCAGTATGCAGTACAGCTTAACAGGAATGGACATCACTGAAAACGGCAATCACAGAAGCTGGAAAGAAAAGCATTGGTACAAACGAGGTAACTGAGAGGAAATCATGGGGAACAGAAGAAATATTTACGTTGATCGACAAAAGAAGGAAGTACAAAAATGTTCCGGAAAATTCAGGAATGAAGAAATTCATGTCACTGAGGAATGAAATAAGTAGAAAGTGCAGGAACGCTAAGACGAAATTGCTGCATGAAAAATGTGAAGAATCGAAAAAGAAATGATTGTCAGAAGGGTGACTTAGCATATACGGAAGTGAAAAAAACTTCAGTGAAATTAAAAGTAAGGTTGATTACATTAAGAGTGCAAAAGGAATTCCACTATTAAATGCAGGGGAGACAGCGGATAAGCGAAAACAGTACGTCGAAGGCCTCTATGAGCGGGAAGACTTGTCTGATGTGATAGAAGAATAAAAAGGAGTCAGTTTAGAAGACAGGGGATCCAGTATTAGAATCAGAATTTAAGAGAGTTTGGAGAATAAAAGAAGCCAGAAGGAATCGATTATATTCCATCGGACTTGAATCATTGGAGGAAGTCGTAACAAAATGACTATTCACGTTGGTCAGCAGAACGTGTGTCTGGCGACGAACCATCGGAGTTACGGAGAAATCACACAGTTCCGAAAGCCGGAAGAGCTGACAAGTATGAGTATTATCGCACAGTCAGTTTAACAGCTTATGCATCCAAGTTGCTGACAAGAATAACATACAGCAGAATGTAAAAAGAAAATTGAGGATGTGTTGGATGACGATCACGTTGGCTTTAGGAAAAATAAAGGCATCAGAGAGGCAATTCTGACGTCGCGGTTGATAATGGAAGCAAGTCTAAAAATAAATGAAGATACGTTCATAGGATTAGTCGACCTGGAAAAAGCGTTCGACCATGTAAAATGGTGCAAGATGTTCGAAATTCTGAGAGAAATGTGAGACGGTTAATATACATTGTGTGCAAGAGCTAAGAGGGAGCAATCGGAGTGGACGACCAAGAATGAAGTACTTGGATTAAAAAGGGTGTGAGACAGGGATGTAGTCTTTTATCCCATATTATTCAATCTGCATATCGAAGAAGCAATTATGGAAATCAAAGATAGGTTCAAGAGTGGAATTAAAATTCAGTGTGAAAGGATATTAATGATACGATTCGTTGATGACATTGCTATCTTGAGTGAAGGTGAAGAAGAATTGCATGATCTGCTAAGTGGAACGAACAGTCTGATAAGTAGAGAATATGGGCTGAGAGTAAATCGAAGAAAGACGAAAGTAGTGAGTAGTAGGAGAAATGAGAACAGCGAGAAAGTAAACATCAGGATTGATGGTTACGAAGTAGATGGAAGTATAGAATTCTGCTACGTATGCAGCAAAATAACTAATGATGGACGGAGCCAGGGAGACATTAAAAGCAGCCTAGCACTGGCAGAAAGGGCTTTCCTGGGCATGATAAATCTGCTGGTATCAAACATAAGCCTTAATTTGAGAGAGAAATTTCTGGAAATGCACGTCTGGAGCACAGCATTGTATGGTAGTGGGAAAACGGGAACGGAAGAAAATCGAAGTATTTGAGATGTGGTGCCACAAACGAATGTCGAAAATTTGGTGGAGTGATAAGGTAAGGAATGAAGAGGTTCTCCGCAAAATCGGCGAGGAGTGGAATATGTGGAAAACACTGGCAAGGAGAAGGCACAGTGTGACAGGACAAGTATTAAGACATGGGGGAATAACTTCGATGGCACTAGGAGTTGTAGAGGGTATAAACTGTAGAGGAAGGCAGAGATTGGAATACATCCAGCAAATAATTGAGGACGTAGGGTGCAAGTGCTACTCTGACATGAAGAGATCGCACAGACGAGGAATTAGTGCCGAGCTGCATCAAACCAATCAGAAGCCTGAAAAAAATCTGAGGCTGCCCTTCCCATTTAAACATTATTCGTCGTTCCATATACACGAATCGAAAACTGATTTCGCTCGGGCACGTGAATCGATAGCCTGGTCTCTATTAAATTGTCATATTACCCAATCTAATCAGCAACATCGTCAGAAATGGTTGTCTCTCATTCGTCAATTGGTCTTGCGCCCACACTTGCACATCGCAGTGATACGTTGTGCGTCCGGAATGCGGCACCCATCTGGACGCCAGGGTCACCTTCCACAGCGTTGTGGTACAGGGCGCCTCCTGCAACAGTAAATGGGTATAGCATGGTTGCACCACCGAGGAATCATGATCGACGAACAAATCAGACAACAAATGAGACAAGTGTAATGGAAACTGTCACTAGTAGTAGTTGTTGGGTTACTTCCATAGGAGCTATAGTAGTTCTATGACGACCGGTTGAAACTATTATTCCTTTTTGTTTACTATTTTGTATTTTGTAGAATTAGTACGTCGCTAGTAGTATTCGTTATTGTAAACATAACTGGTTAAATAAATGTATCTTGTGTGACCTGTTCTAGCTTTCCAGATAACAGTGAGTCCCAATATGTCTGGTACACATAGCTTCACGATTCTGTATCAGTTCATTAACATTTACTCCATAGATAAAAGTACAGACTGTTGGGAGGTAGTTGAAAGGTTCTCACGTAAGGAAGCGCATTCTGGAACAACCCGTTTTTACTGAAGAACTGGGATAAAAATCTTTCCTCAAGAAATGGCTGACAGTCTTGAAAGGTTCCCCGTGCCCATTGGCCGAATTCCCAGCACAAACCCGTATTCGCGGCCGCAAATGTGCCTCAGCTCTCGACTGGGCAACTGAGCTGCGAGACAACTATCTGTTCAATATGGATGCCAACGAGAATCCCGTCCTTTAAATTCTCTGAAACATAAGGAAGTCAGTACCATGTCAACAGTATTTCTTTGTCTATAGTCCTGTGTATTGCCCCTCCCTCCCATCCCTCCCCCCCCCCCCCCCCCCTAGTCCAAATGACACTGTGAGTGCTGCGTCAACTCCCCGTCCGCTACCAACCTAATAAATTGTTGACATGAATTTGTACGTGATGCCGGGGAAATTTTTACAGTGTTCCCCTTTGTTTCAACCCTCAAGCAACACTCAAGTTCGTCACGTTGGCTACAAGCATCCCGTCACTGCTTCAACAGAGTTTGGATTGCAAACATGTAACTTAATATTCTTGTCTTTCGCTTCCTGACTTTCATCTTGTGCTGAACGTAGGTTTGAAGATGTTATCTTTGTTCAAAAATGGTTCAAATGGCTCTGAGCACTATGTGACTTCACTTCTGAGGTCATCAGTCGCCTAGAACTTAGAACTATTTAAACTTAACTAACCTAAGGACAGCACACACATCCATGCCCGAGGCAGGATTCGAACCTGCGACCGTAGCGGTCGCTCGGCTCCAGACTGCAGCGCCTAGAACCGCACGGCCACTCCGGCCGGCTTATCTTTGTTGATGGCGTGAAGGGTCAGTACCATATTCCAGAGTTCGTATTCTGGACAGCTCACATTTAACTGGTTCTTTCGGCATTTTGCATGTAGAGCGTTGTACCTCTCGTTAATTTTAAAATGCGAACTTGCCAAATGAGAAACACTGGTTTTCTTACTCTTTCAGTTTTGCTAAAGATTTCAGGTAAAGTACAACGTAATTAGTTTCAGCTATTCATGACATGATTCTAACGGTTTCAAGAGGAACACTGCAGTAATATAGTGCGTCGAACATGAAACTGGTACGTCTCAAGTACTGGATAATGACTTCTAGTGGAATTTCTTGTGTAGCGACAGCACTGTCTCGAATGTTGTCTAAACTGCGTTTTAGCGGAAATTTGAGATTAGCTTTCTGTTGGTGCGTCAGTTTTCTGAGAAGCTCGTATTTTTGAGTTGAAAAAGAAATGGGGCAGTTTGCAATAATACAGTGACTCGATATTTTGGAGTGTTAGATAAAGAGAGCCTACATCAAGGAACGTAAAGAAATGTTTCAGGCGAAGTATACTGGTAGGAAACTCCCCAAGACCAGCACTGTTCAAGATGTTTACAAGAAATCGAGGGCTGTAGGATCAGTTTGGAATCCCCAGACACGTCTTCGCTCATCATCGGGTTTCACTTCAACGCCGGACTTTTATCACTGAAGACAGTTCTGCTCCATACTAAAATGTAAACTTTCACTGCCGGAAATATCGTGTCCATTATAATTATCCGGGCTGTTATGCCGTGGTCGGTTGATTAATTCTGTGGTGATTCCCAACGTTTCGTCTCCGACTGCGGGAGACATCTTCAAGGGGGTCCGTAGCTTGATGGAAGGTCCAACATACACACTGGCTCGCTACTGACTGCCGCTAAATTCCGTGTCCGCGCGCCCCCGCGCAGCGGCATGACGTCACGTGTTTTGAAAACGTCAGTGCAATTGGCCGCTGTCCGTCGCCGTCGATCGCCGTTGCCATCACCCAGTAGTGGACGTGTGGTACACATCTTCTTTAACAACGGCATCCATATACCGTTTAATTTGACGCCCTCCTCCTTTCGGTTGAAATTATTTGGGTGTTTACCGATTTCGATTGCCTCCCTGGATAGCCTTTCGTAGTATCCGCTCGTGGCCGCTAGTACTTGCGTCTCCTCGAAACGAATATTGTGGTTCCCTGGCTGGAAAGCATGCTCCGCAACAGCTGATCGTTCCGTTTCTCCTCTTCTACAATTTCCCTTGTGCTCTTCCAAACGTTTAGAAACAGTTCTTTTGGTGGTACCCACATAAACATCACCATAGCTGCATGGGATCCTATACACTCCAGATTTTTCCAATGGTTTGCGAGCGTCCTTGGCAGGCCTAAGGTATTCCTGTATCTTCCTGGTGGGCTTGTAAATTACGGTAATATTTCGCTTCGTCAAGATCCTCCCTATTCTTTCCGTTACATTTTTAACAAACGGCAGGAAAACCTTAGATTTTGCAGTAGCCTGTACGTCAGTATGATTTCTGCGTGGCTGCCTCAACGCACGTTTTATTTCGGCGGACGAATATCCGTTCTTCGTTAGTGCATTGTGGAGATGTTGCATCTCAGCGTCGAGCAACTCAGGATCACAAATATTTCTAACTCTGTCCGCTAACGTCTTGATAACACCCCGCTTCTGTTGTGGGTGGTGGTTCGAATCCCGGTGCAAGTAACGGTCCGTGTGCGTGGGTTTGCGGTACAATGAGTGGCCCAAACTACCATTTTCGTTTCTAAACACAAGCACATCGAGGAAATGTAGTTTCCCGTCTACCTCCTCCTCCATTGTAAACTGAATTCTTGAGTTTATGCTGTTCAGATGTTCGTGGAACCGGCTTAGTTCCTCCCTACCATGTCTCCACAACACAAACGTGTCATCCACGTATCGGAACCATACATTTGGTTTCTTGCTGGCAGTACCTAAGGCCTGTTCTTCGAATTTCTCCATAAAGAAGTTTGCAGTTACGGGACTTAGGGGGCTTCCCATAGCCACGCCATCCGTTTGCTCATAAAACTGCGACTGTTCTATTCGGGAAAGGCACAACGCATTTTCAAACGGACTGAGGAGGCCTTACTACGAGTGCACATTCAACAGACCCGACGGGACTTGGCAAGCACAAACTGTAAGTTAATGTCTCTCCATATTACGATCAGTAATAAACTGTGCAGCGGTGACTGGGATTAAATTGATAGACTACTGCATGATACCATGGGGAAGCGTATGTTGACGACGTCTAGTAGACAGAAGAAGAAGTTTGATAATTTGCTACCTAATCAGACTCTTCGGCATTTAGACGTTTCCCGGACCGTTATCAATTTGTCCAAACGTTCGTTATCTGACGATGAGACATCTGTGCTTGCCAAGGGAGGAAATTTTGCTGTTAGTCCACGTTTTGTGCCCACGGAAGAAATTATAGCCAATGTAGAAGCAGGAATTCGCAGTGTAGATTCTGTAACAGCTGAAGAAACCCGTATACAAACAGTGAGAATATTAGCCAATGCAAAGCCGCCGAAAAGTAATATAACTGTGGGTGAGAGAAGAGCTTTAAAACTTCTGAATGACGACGATAGTATTTTGGTTCTCCCAGCTGACAAAGGAAGCGCAACGGTGGTTATGGATGTGGCCGACTATCAGAGAAAAATTACGGATCTACTGGATCCGCAAGCATATTGGAAGCTGAATAAGGACCCCACTAACAACGTTCTCGGAACTGTGTCGCGGTTAATAAAAAAGTCATCCATTGAGGAGATTGTACAGAAAGGTCTCTGCAGTTCGGTTGCGCTACCACCGAGGCTTTATGGATTGCCCAAAATTCATAAAGAAAATGTTCCGTTAAGACCGATACTAAGTGCCATTGGTTCGCCCACCTACTCGTTAGCCAAGTTTTTGACTACGCTGTTAAAACCACATGTGGGCCGTTCGGACTCGTATATAAAGAATTCGACACATATCATCAGCAGATTGAATGGCATAGTGGTCCAGCCGGAGGACATATTGGTCAGCTTCGATGTGGTATCGCTGTTTACCATGGTTCCACTTAATGATGTATTGGAACAGCTGGATCGAATTTTTCCTGTCGATATTTTAGAGCTCTTTAAGTGTTGTTTGACGACCACATACTTCAAGTGGAATGAACAGTTTTATGAGCAAACGGATGGCGTGGCTATGGGAAGCCCCCTAAGTCCCGTAATTGCAAACTTCTTTATGGAGAAATTCGAAGAACAGGCCTTAGGTACTGCCAGCAAGAAACCAAATGTATGGTTCCGATACGTGGATGACACGTTTGTGTTGTGGAGACATGGTAGGGAGGAACTAAGCCGGTTCCACGAGCATCTGAACAGCATAAACTCAAGAATTCAGTTTACAATGGAGGAGGAGGTAGACGGGAAACTACATTTCCTCGATGTGCTTGTGTTTAGAAACGAAAATGGTAGTTTGGGCCACTCAGTGTACCGCAAACCCACGCACACGGACCGTTACTTGCACCGGGATTCGAACCACCACCCACAACAGAAGCGGGGTGTTATCAAGACGTTAGCGGACAGAGCTAGAAATATTTGTGAACCTGAGTTGCTCGACGCTGAGATGGAACATCTCCACAATGCACTAACGAAGAACGGATATTCGTCCGCCGAAATAAAACGTGCGTTGAGGCAGCCACGCAGAAATCATACTGACGTACAGGCTACTGCAAAATCTAAGGTTTTCCTGCCGTTTGTTAAAAATGTAACGGAAAGAATAGGGAGGATCTTGACGAAGCGGAATATTACCGTAATTTACAAGCCCAACAGGAAGATACAGGAATACCTTAGGCCTGCCAAGGACGCTCGCAAACCATTGGAAAAATCTGGAGTGTATAGGATCCCATGCAGCTGTGGTGATGTTTATGTGGTTACCACCAAAAGAACTGTTTCTAAACGTTTGGAAGAGCACAAGGGAAATTGTAGAAGAGGAGAAACGGAACGATCAGCTGTTGCGGAGCATGCTTTCCAGCCAGCGAACCACAATATTCGTTTCGAGGAGACGCAAGTACTAGCGGCCACGAGCGGATACTACGAAAGGCTATCCAGGGAGGCAATCGAAATCGGTAAACACCCAAATAATTTCAACCGAAAGGAGGAGGGCGTCAAATTAAACGGTATATGGATGCCGGTGTTAAAGAAGATGTGTACCACTCGTCCGCTACTGGGTGATGGCAACGGCGATCGACGGCGACGGACAGCGGCCAATTGCACTGACGTTTTCAAAACACGTGACGTCACGCCGCGGCGCGGGGGCGCGTGGACACGGAATTTAGCGGCAGTCAGTAGCGAGCCAGTGTGTGTGTTGGACCTTCCATAAAGCTACGGACCCCCTTGAAGATGTCTCCCGCAGTCGGAGACGAAACGTTGGGAATCACCACAGAATCCATCAATCGACCACGGCATAACAGCCCGGATAATTATAATGGACAGTTCTACTCCAGTCAATCAGATTTCGGGCCGAATGTGCGCGGCACCACTGCAGACGGGATTGTTGGGGCACGGAAGTCAATGGTAGACGGCGCAAGGCTCTTCGTAATCTCTGCCTGCTAATGGTCCCTCTGGTCACTGAAGCACCAGCTGAACGTTGGATTCATGATATTAATGGATCTGGGGTTATGAGTGCCTGTCTGATGACTACTCGGTTCTCACGTTACGTTGCCTTGCTAGTTCTACCACTTAATTCTTGATGCTTTATTCGGTCGTGATTTACCCACTCCTGCTGCTATCATTGAATAGTGGCATCGCTTCTATTCACATATCGAGGGATTCACCGATTACTCCAATCAGCTTCTTTGCGTCCAGCTATACACCCTCTCTAAAATGCAGGCATCTGCGTATATTGTTCACATGCTTATCTCTAATGAAACTCGCACGACTTTATGCCCAGGTATTGAGGTGTCCCCTACTTATAATCCTTGCCAGGTGCGCTGTGAACTTGCGCTGCAGCCTTTAATGTGACAACGTGCAGTCTAATGAATGCCAGGAATTGTCAAGGCGCAATGGTAGAGAAAGTGGACGCTTATGCCATCTGTGGGCCAGAATTGAAGGCAAAGCGGAAGTGCTTCTGCTTGATGGGAGTTAAGTTAAACAACACTATGCGGGAGACTGTCTGGCTTGTGCTGCACTCTGACAGCGAAATAACCAAAGAATTAAACTAAATAATGTTGTTACGATTAGTAAAAATATAAATGTAATATTACTTAAATATATGAAAATAACTGTAATTGAATATTGTAATGCTATGGTATGTTTAACTGTAAATAGAAAACTTGGCGTAATGTAAAATAATGTTTAGGTGTGGGGGAAATCCCCGAGAATGAGAACAGTGTACAGGTTGGCGCTTAATATTGGCGGTAGAAGTAAGTTGGCGTAGCTCTGAGGCAGAACAAGTGTTTATCATGTGTGTTTATGTATTGTGAAACGATTTTAGGCTGTGATATTGTTTTAAATGAACAATGTCCTCTTGCTAGGCAATAGCAAACATACAGAATTAAGTGCTCCCTGTTCAGTCACTGCAAAGAGTTTATCAGTGCTACTAATAATCAAATATAGACGTAAAAATGAGTTTGTTACTCGCCATTATCATTATTTATTCAAAAAATTCCGTTTAGTAGTTGGATCACCATAGGGTGTCTATTCAAACCTATTACACGCGAGAGCCGCTTTCCGAAAGTCCGATGCTGCATGGTCTAATAATAATACAGTAAATTCGGGTAGTGGCATCTCAAGCCTCACACATTCTTTTATCGGCCGCCACAGTTTACAGTTTTGCATTTTCGGTCGATACCTGTGTGAACACCAATTTTTTCAGGCCTTATTTGTCTTTCAGTAAAAAAAATTTGAAGTCCTTACAATGAAAAGTGTAATTATTATCTAGTTCGTTAGCTACCCAACTGCACCCCAGTTCTCAGAAAATAAAACCTACCAGTAATAAAACTTTTAATATTGCTGTTGAGTGAAGTTTCGGAAAGTGAAGAAAATTCTCGAGGAGGTAGATGAACTGAACTACCTCGCTTTCAGTGGTACAGTCATAGTAATCACGGAATATCCTGTTCGTCAAGTGATAGGGAAACTTTATCTGAGCAAGTTCTTCTGCAGGATATTCAAAATGTGATACAACAGTGTAGAAGAATCTTCCTCTTTTTGTGGATTGTGTGATTCTTCGTTAGATGAAGGAGCAATGGGTTCCACATTGCAGCAGGTAGTATTTATTGACTCCCAGCACCTCAGATGAGCCAGTAATGCAGAGAACCAGAATGCCTTCACAGAAAAATATCTTACAGATGCACGGAACTTGCGGCTGTATGAGAAGTTCCATTAAAGAAAAAGTGTCACAGATGCAGTCAGACGTTGTCATCCTAAAGTGCAATGTTGATCGACGTGGAAGCTCTGTGTTTCCTTTTAGTCTGTGCGACGACTGTCTTGCCACAGTGATCTGTCCACTGGCAGTGTCCCAGTGGCATCGCGCAACAGCTTAAGGACGCATATCTACGGAATTTGTCTATTAGTTAACAGAAGACAAAGGAAAACGCTTAGCGCGCTGTCAGTCGTGTACTTCGCCTGTAAGCCTAGGTAGAGGAGGACTCGATGGTTAATTCTGGTTTGGCGATGTATGGTTCCACCTCGGTGGATATGTGAATGCGTAGAATTAAGACATGTCCTTAGTAACTACCTCGGACTCAAAGACTTTGAACACTTTCCATTTAATTTCCTTGTGCAACAATAACTACACCGCCTGCTATACTGTAAAAATGACGAGGCTTATCGATAGTTATCCATTTGTGTAAATTTTTCAGGTTTTTAACTTTTGGCATGACTTGAATATTGGGCTCAAAAATTTAATTGTAACGGTGTTTTCTGCTATATTCCTATCTAATCTTTCAGCGAACTTAATTTACAACAATTTGTCAGTCGACGCTACTTCTCTGGTGAAAGGAGTTAACACTTCCGCTTTTTTGTGTATAAATGAATGAATCTCCACCAAACTTCACGGGGGTTAATCTTAGCCGTCTTGACTTTGTAGAAAATGTAATTTGAAATGCTAATGAAATGGCTTGAAGTTTTGCGGAGAGATTGCGAACATAATTGCTCCCTCGTCTTCTTAAAAAGCATCTCCACTTGGTCTTCCTCTTCGCGGAGCACTCATCGCAGCTGTTGTTATCTACGTTACCAGTTAAATTGAGTTTTATGGAACTTTCGGCTGCAAACAGCGGAACACTGGGAGAGGTGAACGCAATCGTGTGCGTCTCTTCTCCCGTCTAGCATTACATACATTTTTACCCTTACGGAAAATTTCATACACTCTTCTGCATAAATTCACAATAAACACAAAGATGTATAGCTCAGATTTCATGTGCACCACTTGACCATTTTCACCCGCCCGACTACTTACATCATTTAAAATCCATCTCAACTTTATACGAAATAATGACGAAGCTCGTACGATGAAAGGGGCGAACGTCAAGGTAGAAATCTGACGCGTAAGTACGAAGTGTCATTACAAGATGGTGCAAAGTTGAGTGTCATACAACGGTAAACACAGATTCCATCTGTAATAAGCAACAAAAGCGAGACAAAAGGAAAAGACTGAGAACTAAAGTTCTACAGGATTTACATATGGCTAAGAGACCTCCAAAGCTATAAGATACAAAACCAAAAATTTTGATGTAAAACAATACCAATAATAACAAAAATGCACAAAATGGTCTAAATAAGAGTATGTAGCTGACTTCAAACGTC
Source organism: Schistocerca americana (assembly GCF_021461395.2). NCBI lineage: Eukaryota > Metazoa > Arthropoda > Insecta > Orthoptera > Acrididae > Schistocerca > Schistocerca americana. The sequence continues at coordinate 524,001,268 of NC_060125.1, read as the reverse complement.
AGCGAATGCGTTTGCGTCAAGAGGTGGCCACACATACGTCACAATGTCTGACAACAACCTGATGTGTGCGGAAAACGGTTTAAATTGCAAGCAGGCTATAGCTCGAGAAAAGACAATCTCTCTCAACAGAGCTCCGAAGTTTACTAAAAACGAAATTGTTTACTACACACGTTTTCATAAGCTGTCAACGCAACGACTTGTTGGTATCATTTTCTTTATCTACAATTCGGCACTCAAATTGTAAGTGTAATACTTCGTAAAATAATTAAAAGATCAGATCATTCGTGGTGTTCGATGCTTTAATTGTTGTTGTTGTAGTTGTGATCTTAGGACGAATGACTGGTTTGATGCAGCTCTCCGTGCTACTCTATCCTGTGCAAGCCTTTCCATCTCTGAGTAACTACCGCCTCCTCCTGAATTTGTCTACTGTCTCATCTCTTATGCTCTCTCTCCAATTTTAACCCCCCACATTTCCCTCCAATATTAAACTGATGACCCCCTGACATCTAAGAATGTATTGCTATGAACCGATTCTTTCTTTTAGTCAAGTTTTAAAACAAATTTCTTGTCTCCCCAATTCTCTTCAGTAGTTCCTCACTAGTTACGTGAGCTACCCATTTTGTCTTCAGCATTCTTTAAATGCGAACATTTTTGGTTAGGGTTTACCGTGACTGTTATTGACATTACATGAAACAACCAGTTTACTGTTACCATTCACTTATTATTTATCTCCACGACGCGTTTCAACATAAAATTCACAGTTGAACACCAATCAGGTGGCAGTATAAATGTTTTAAGTTTTACCATTAGAATTTCAGACATCAGTTTTAAATTTATCGGAAGACTACGGCAACACATACTACAATCCATTGCTCCTCCTGCCACCACATAACACACGAAATGGCAGCACTCCGGTACATCATCAATAGAGCTGCCCAACTGCCACTCTCTGAAGACAAATGTGAACAAAAAGCAAATAATGAAACAAACAGCTACCACAAATGGATATAACAGCTTCACAGTTGATACCCTAAAACGCACAATAGTGGCAAAGCAATCACATCAAAAGCAAAAAGAAAACATCTTCCATTCAATCCCCTTTCTAGGTAATATTTGATATTAGATCGCCCATGTCTTGAAACGACAAGGCATGAAAATATCCTTTACCACAGACAACAAAATTGGACAGAAGTTACCTCACAACATCAACACACGAAACCCACTTCATCACACAGGTGTGCACAAAATTGAATGAACTGTGACTGCTTCTACATAGGCCAGGCAGGTAGATCATTTGAGATTAGATTCAAAGGACACTTGCCAGCACTAAAAAGCAAAAGATGCCACACATCAGCAGTAGCCACATGAAACAAAACACTACGTTATCAACAAAAGTATCAGCAGCCTGCACACGAGACCCGGTGAGTGGCGTGGCGTGCGGACGTGTTCGGTGAGCACTCCGCTTGTTTTCGCGTTTGTGGTGGGAAGAAGTGGGAGGAGTGCAGTGCAAGTTTCTGCGTGGATAGCTAAAGGCGTAGTCTGTCACGTTAAGCACTGAAGACTAGTACTGACCAGGAAAGTACTTGGGCTCGAACAAGCAGATCTGTATGAACGTTTGGTTACAGGACCATTATGTACCTCTGAATGTGCTGATGGGTGTCGTTTTTCTGCAAAACTCTGCAGTCATGCTCTAGATATCACTGTAGGTGTAGTTGTAGACGCCATACGCAATGCAGCAATCTTAACTATAAATGTAAATGGGGAATGTCAATAAAATGCTCCGAGCAATACGAATGACTGCAAAACGCACAGTGAAGAAATGCAAGTTGATCGCATGACGTATTTGCACATTCTATAATATCAGTGTTGAACGCCACGTCAATGACACTTTTGAAGTTGTTCACTGGTTCACCAATATCGTAGCCAGCGTTCTGCCACGCGTAACGAAGCATTGGTCTGTATTCTCCCGCAGATAACTGATTGTAAATAACAGAATGCATATTCATGATAAAGAATCTGTCGTGCAATTTCGGCTGCATATTACTAGAACGTAGTTTAATGAATTCTGTTATTCTCTTGGCATATATTTTATATTGCCTGATGAAATACACATCTAGAGGTTGTGCATATTTTGTAGTTTTAGGCGGAATGATTTTTAAATCTACATGTTTTCCGCCAGATGCTTCCAGTAGTACTCGTTCATCCTTATGTCCAGACCAGGAGTCACAAAGTACTAATGACTTTCTCGACAAATGTGGATTCAAAACTGACAGAAAAACCGTCTTCAGATGTTGTTTCGTCATCTTCCCACAAACACTTGCATCGACGACGACGTTTGGAGGGCACCGCGTTTCTATTTCCCTTGACACGCGGGGTCCAAACTTTCCACTGGATTCTTGGAAGCAAATATAGAGTTTGTCTGCCAATCGTCCGTCCATTGATATAGCAACATCGATTGTGTAACTATGTGTTGCACAGTTAACTGATTGCAACATCGCAACAGTGTTTCTCTCCCCTTTCATGGATAGTGTTCTGTCACAAGAAAGTTCATAGTTGAACTGACTCTGATCACAGTTCCATGCAGAACTAATATCGATGTTTTCTCTCGTGATATGCTCATTGACATCAGAAACAAACGCTTGAGCTCTTTCGATCAGCTCTTCTTCGTCATCCTTATCTTTTCGTGCTTGGAGCGTAGTGATATGGCGTGATGTTATCCTAAACTCCTTTTTGAAGTTAGTAATAAATCTTAGTGAAGCTGTAAAGTTTGTACACCCGAGATTTCTGGCTACGTCCAATGCCCGATGTTGTAAATGCCAATAATGAACGGCGGAACCGCATTCTCGTGCTTCATCGAATTTATCTATTACACGCTCCTTGATGGTCATGAACAGCAGTATACGATTTCCTTTGAAAACTGTATTTCCTTCTCTTTTCTTTGCCACGTAATCCAGTATGTTTTAAATATTGCTTTTAGACTTCAGTTTAGGGTATCTTTTCAGAAGCTTGTCGTATGTGTCGAAATCTCTTATGTGATAATCATCGTACATGTTCTCCTGTGTGTTGTCATCAAACGCCGTGATGATACTTGCAACTTTAACCTTCTTCTTGGGAGACGGTTGGTATGCACTGTCACTGCTTCCATCGCCTCTTCCCGCACATGCCGTAGCACTATCGTTTGCAATGAGTTGTTCGTCATTATCATCCCTATCATCATCATCATTATATGTTAGTGTTATAACAGTATCTGTCTCTGACTTGTGCTCATATTTCTGCACTATAATAGATACCAGAAAACATGCGAATGATTCGTCTTCTACACCAATACCATCTTCACGAAGAAGGGTTCTTCGTAACTTCATCTCAACCAATCGCAATACATTAGCAGGATTGATTACCGATCGCCGAGCCATCTGACGCTTCAATACACAAATAATGTCACAAAACGCAACTTCAGAGGCACACTGCACCGTTCCTACTGGTCCCGACTGGCGCCGGCAGGTCAGTGTGCAATGCGGCATGGCATACGCAGAGGCCTCTAACGGACGACTGCAGAGCTTTGCAGATGCGGGAGTATCACTAGTGCAATAAGAGACCTTTACATTATTTCTCACACGATTTTGGTGTATTTATGTTTGTTCGAGCCCAAGTACTCTCCTGGTGAAACTGCAGTTTGGCCCTGAGAGGTCATTTTTTTCCATGATAGTGAAGAGTAGGCTGAAGTTGAAGACATTAGTCAGGAAGCATCAATACGCAAAGAAGTGGGATACGGAAGTACTAAGGAATGACGAGATACGTTTGAAGTTCTCTAACGCTATAGATACAGCAATAAGGAATAGCGCAGTAGACAGTACAGTTGAAGAGGAATGGACATCTCTAAAAAGGGCCATCACAGAAGTCGGGAAGGAAAACATAGGTACAAAGAAGGTAGCTGCGAAGAAACCATGGGTAACAGAAGAAATACTTCAGTTAATTGATGAAAGGAGGAAGTACAAACATGTTCCGGGAAAATCAGGAATACAGAAACACAAGTCGCTGAGGAATGAAATAAATAGGAAGTGCAGGGAAGCCAAGACGAAATGGCTGCAGGAAAAATGTGAAGACATCGAAAAAGATATGATTGTCGGAAGAACAGACTCAGCATACAGGAAAGTCAAAACAACCTTTGGTGACATTAAAAGCAACGGTGGTAACATTAAGAGTGCAACGGGAATTCCACTGTTAAATGCAGAGGAGAGAGCAGATAGGTGGAAAGAATACACTGAAAGCCTCTATGAGGGTGAAGATTTGTCTGATGTGATAGAAGAAGAAACAGGAGTTGATTTAGAAGAGATAGGGGATCCAGTATTAGAATCGGAATTTAAAAGAGCTTTGGAGGACTTACGGTCAAATAAGGCAGAAGGGATAGATAACATTCCATCAGAATTTCTAAAATCATTGGGGGAAGTGGCAACAAAACGACTATTCACGTTGGTGTGTAGAATATATGAGTCTGGCTATATACCATCTGACTTTCGGAAAAGCATCATCCACACAATTCCGAAGACGGCAAGAGCTGACAAATGCGAGAATTATCGCGCAATCAGCTTAACAGCTCATGCATCGAAGCTGCTTACAAGAATAATATACAGAAGAATGGAAAAGAAAATTGAGAATGCGCTAGGTGACGATCAGTTTGGCTTTAGGAAAAGTAAAGGGACGAGAGAGGCAATTCTGACTTTACGCCTAATAATGGAAGCAAGGCTAAAGAAAAATCAAGACACTTTCATAGGACTTGTCGACCTGGAAAAAGCGTTCGACAATATAAAATGGTGCAAGCTGTTCGAGATTCTGAAAAAAGTAGGGGTAAGCTATAGGGAGAGACGGGTCGTATACAATATGTACAACAACCAAGAGGGAATAATAAGAGTGGACGATCAAGAACGAAGTGCTCGTACTAAGAAGGGTGTAAGACAAGGCTGTAGCCTTTCGCCCCTACTCTTCAATCTGTACATCGAGGAAGCAATGACGGAAATAAAAGAAAGGTTCAGGAGTGGAATTAAAATACAAGGTGAAAGGATATCAATGATACGATTCGCTGATGACATTGCTATCCTGAGTGAAAGTGAAGAAGAATTAAATGATCTGCTGAACGGAATGAACAGTCTAATGAGTACACAGTATGGTTTGAGAGTAAATCGGAGAAAGACGAAGGTAATGAGAAGTAGTAGAAATGATAACAGCGAGAAACTTAACATTAGGATTGATGGTCACGAAGTCAATGAAGTTAAGGAATTCTGCTACCTAGGCAGTAAAATAACCAATGACGGACGGAGCAAGGAGGACATCAAAAGCAGACTCGCTATGGCAAAAAAGGCATTTCTGGCCAAGAGAAGTCTACTAATATCAAATACCGGCCTTAATTTGGGGAAGAAATTTCTGAGGATGTACGTCTGGACTGCAGCATTGTATGGTAGTGAAACATGGACTGTGGGAAAACTGGAAGAGAAGAGAATCGAAGCATTTGAGATGTGGTGCTATAGACGAATGTTGAAAATTAGGTGGACTGATAAGGTAAGGAATGAGGAGGTTCTACGCAGAATCGGAGAGGAAAGGAATATGTGGAAAACATTGATAAGGAGAAGGGACAGGATTATAGGACATCTGCTAAGACATGAGGGAATGACTTCCATGGTACTAGAGGGAGCTGTAGAGGGCAAAAACTGTAGAGGAAGACAGAGATTGGAATACGTCAAGCAAATAATTGAGGACGTAGGTTGCAAGTGCTACTCTGAGATGAAGAGGTTAGCACAGGAAAGGGATTCGTGGCGGTCCGCATCAAACCAGTCAGTAGACTGATGACCAAAAAAAAAGTGAATGTATTCTTGCTTGCCGTGTTTCAAGTTTCGCTGGCGGAGCGGCAGGCCATTGTCTTCTTTGTCGGCTGCGAGGCATTGCGCTTTCTGCTGACGGCGCCGAGTGCAGCGGGCTGCGGTGACGTAGGACGCAGACTGTGCTGACAGCGCGGACTGCGGCGGGATGACTGCACGACCCACAGCTGTTGGCTGCGTCAGGCGTCCCAGACAGCAGCGGCAGACTCTGCGGACGCAGGTATTGTCAACTGGCCTCTGGCTCTTATTACCTGGCGCGGCAAATTGCAGAACAAATCACAGAGCGCACTGCGCTACACGGAACTGGTTGCACTCGGTTTAGAGACGAACTACATACACAACGGATCCAGAATTTGGGAATAGGCTGCCGTACAGCAAATTTCGTCCAGTGCGCGCTCTCTTGCCTCACTTTGTGCAGCATTTGGGACGTGCGCATCGGCTTTTGACTCAGGTAAGCTCCACATCCGTGAGACACTGGAGCATACATCCTGGTCCACGGTGGCGCCAGCCGCTGCTACTTTCGAAAATGCCGAACTTGCTCCCGGAATCAATGTGGGCTACATATCAGTTGGAGGACGTCGAAACAGTGACGGAACTCTGACGGGCAGGAGCACGCGGGCAATAAGACGAGAGGGATATAGCGACGCTGTGGTGCATTATGCTAACTACTAAAGCCCCATTTCATTCTAAAATTTCCGTTTGTGAACGTGTACGCGTTATGCGGGTCGTGGAGTCACCCACGTCCATCTAGAAAGTATTTACTGAGGTTAACGAAGGCGATGTTGGCCTGATGTACTCAATGATGCCCTTTAGCTACACTATCTAAAGGATTGTTTTAAGAAATACCAAATTAAGATCAGCCTGAAGATACCTAAATAAGGTGAAACGTGTAAATGATAAATAAAGAAACTACAAACTGCGAGACTGTTTTCAACTAATACTACTAAACACTGGTTTGCCGATTCATGCCACAGATGGATTGGAATAATTTCTATAGCGAAGAGTTTATTCCCAAAAGAAAGAAAATGGAAACAAAAATGATTAACGCCGTAGATGAGATCTTAGTGGTGTTCTAGAATTAATTAATACGAAAAAGGGCGACAACCACAATTACATAGCAGGTTAGAGACAAAATTTGGGCACTCGTACTAGGTCAAGCAAGGCTTTACGGACAAAATGAAGAGTTCAGAACTGAAAACGCCAGGCTCAGAAAAGAACTAGCTGTTGCAAACGCACCAGATGGTCAGGAACGCATTCAGCGCCTGGAACAAGAAATAGCGGAACTCAAATCCGAAAATCAGAGACTAAAGTCAGAAAGTAAACCCATCTTGCTTCCATTTGCAGCTGTTGCGGCTGCCGGTCCGATTGCAAAATCTAAAAGCAAAGTACAAGAACGTGTTCAAGAAACAAAAGCCAAACTGTCCAGCACACTTTTCTTTAAATCAAAAACCAACCAAGATGCGAGAACCATTAGAGAAACCACCACTAAAACAATTAACCCCAAGCATTACAAATTAAAAAATAAAATCAATCAGGTCAACCGCAGACACTTTAATAATTGACACAGAATCACAAGTACACAATAAAAAGATAATCGAAAAACTACACAGCTTAAGGACATTACGCGTGAAGAATCCAAGAAGTTCAGACCCCTGCTGGCAGTGCACCATGACTCAACGTATTTAACTGACCAGGAATTCTTAGAAGAGCTCTACGAAATAAACCTGGGTGAACACATTACTGAAGACGAGTTCGATAGCGAGGTTAAAATTTAAAACACGACCAAAGGGCAAAAAGACAGTAAAAACTATTTTAGAAATGTCGCCAAGAGTACGAATTTTATTCAGTTTGAATCTTTGTACATCAATGACTTTGTTGCTGTACAAAAATGTTGTAACTGTTTGGGCTTCGGTCACCCATCGAAGCATTGCGACAAGGACCTAATATGCGGAAGATGTCCAAAACTGGGGCACAAAACGTCATAATGTAGGCAGGAGAATCCTGTAGGCTGTATACCATGCAAACACAGAAATGGAACATTCGATAAGGCAGAGGGTCCAGACTGTCCTACATACAGGGTGTTTCAAAAATGACCGGTATATTTGAAACGGCAATAAAAACTAAACGAGCAGCGATAGAAATACACCGTTTGTTGCAATATGCTTGGGACAACAGTACATTTTCAGGCGGACAAACTTTCGAAATTACAGTAGTTACAATTTTCAACAACAGATGGCGCTGCAAGTGATGTGAACGATATAGAAGACAACGCAGTCTGTGGGTGCGCCATTCTGTACGTCGTCTTTCTGCTGTAAGCGTGTTCCGTTCACAACGTGTAAGTGTGCTGTAGACAACATGGTTTATTCCTTAGAACAGAGGATTTTTCTGGTGTTGGAATTCCACCGCCTAGAACACAGTGTTGTTGCAACACGACGAAGTTTTCAACGGAGGTTTAATGTAACCAAAGGACCGAAAAGCGATACAATAAAGGATCTATTTGAAAAATTTCAACGGACTGGGAACGTGACGGATGAACGTGCTGGAAAGGTAGGGCGACCGCGTACGGCAACCACAGAGGGCAACGCGCAGCTAGTGCAGCAGGTGATCCAACAGCGGCCTCGGGTTTCCGTTCGCCGTGTTGCAGCTTCGGTCCAAATGACGCCAACGTCCACGTATCGTCTCATGCGCCAGAGTTTACACCTCTATCCATACAAAATTCAAACGCGGCAACCCCTCAGCGCCGCTACCATTGCTGCACGAAAGACATTCGCTAACGATATAGTGCACAGGATTGATGACGGCGATATGCATGTGGGCAGCATTTGGTTTACTGACGAAGCTTATTTTTACCTGGACGGCTTCGTCAATAAACAGAACTGGCGCATATGGGGAACCGGAAAGCCCCATGTTGCAGTCCCATCGTCCCTGCATCCTCAAAAAGTACTGGTCTGGGCCGCCATTTCTTCCAAAGGAATCATTGGCCCATTTTTCAGATCCGAAACGATTACTGCATCACGCTATCTGGACATTCTTCGTGAATTTGTGGCGGTACAAACTGCCTTAGACGACACTGCGAACACCTCGTGGTTTATGCAAGATGGTGCCCGGCCACATCGCACGGCCGACGTCTTTAATTTCCTGAATGAATATTTCGATGATCGTGTGATTGCTTTGGGCTATCCGAAACATACAGGAGGCGGCGTGGATTGGCCTCCCTATTCGCCAGACATGAACCCCTGCGACTTCTTTCTGTGGGGACACTTGAAAGACAAGGTGTACCGCCAGAATCCAGAAACAATTGAACAGCTGAAGCAGTACATCTCATCTGCATGTGAAGCCATTCCGCCAGACACGTTGTCAAAGGTATCGGGTAATTTCATTCAGAGACTACGCCATATTATTGCTACGCATGGTGGATATGTGGAAAATATCGTACTATAGAGTTTCCCAGACCGCAGCGCCATCTGTTGTTGAAAATTGTAACTACTGTAATTTCGAAAGTTTGTCTGCCTGAAAATGTACCGTTGTCCCAAGCATATTGCAACAAACGGTGTATTTCTATCGCTGCTCGTTTAGTTTTTATTGCCGTTTCAAATATACTGGTCATTTTTGAAACACCCTGTATAAACAGCTCTACGGAAGACAAATAGAGTGCACCGAGTACGATGTTTCGGACAACGTCCATTAATAAGGAGTGCTACCATAAATGTCAGAACCCCCTGCCTAACACACGCAGGGACAGACGTAACTAATAACACAATCAGGCAAAGGTACAAACCGCCGTCGACTAGGACGCGAGGCTGACGGCAAGCCGTTGCCTAACGGCAACACAAGGGGTTATTACAAACCCCAAATGCAGATTCTAATACTAATGTAGAGCCTCACTTCTGGGAGACAATACGATTTAGGTACTTCATCATTACCCACTATATAGACGATATGAACATTGAGTGTCCGCAGCTCGTGGTCGTGCGGTAGCGTTCCCGCTTCCCGCGCCCGGGTTCTCCGGTTCGGTTCCCGGCGGGGTCAGGGATTTTCTCTGCCTGTGATGACTGGGTGTTGTGTGATGTCCTTAGGTTAGTTATGTTTTTGAGTAGTTCTAAGTTCTAGGGGACTGATGACCATAGCTGTTAAGTCCCATAGTGCTCAGAGCCATTTGAGCATTGAGCGAGCAATTGGATATGAAGTGGCCAGGCACCTGAAACAATTGGGCCATCTTCCAGGCTGGTCTCCTTTTGAGAGTTGACGAACCGAGAAATGTAACGGCGTCTTTGAACATCCTGAAAATGAAGATGTCACGGAGTTCACAAGAAATCCAACACCAGAGGCAAATACTGACAAAGACAACTGTACACTGCCCGCACAACATGTAGAATATGACACAACCGAATGTAGACCCTATATTACACCAGTTCGTTCTGTCTACGGGGTCAACACACACAGTCACTACGAGAAACAATACAGTAAGGTTGAAAAACGGACATGCCGTCAACCAAGCACTGACAGTTACAAATAGCATCAGCGACAAATACGTGGCAGTCCATACTAATCGACATAGCCGGGGGTTTTGAGAATCTGTGATGGCCGTCCCTCTTCGCTAGGTAAAGGAAATGAGGCCATCAGCTTCCCTCTACAATAGCCTCCTCGACTACTGCAGAGGCAGAGTGGCGGAGTGGAGGGCTGGTACACGAAAGGTTGTATAACGAAATGATGTCCTCAGGACTCGATATGCGGACCAATATTATGGGATATTGCAATCGAGCCCTGGCTGAACACGCTGGACGGTGACCCTAGGGTAAGAGGTTTGGTGGCGTACGCAGATGACCTGCTCGTAGTGGTGTCAGCCAACTCGAGAGCAACACTAAAGTCAAAAAGCACGAAACTGCTTCAGAAAATTAACAATGGGTGCAAAGAAAATAAATTAAAAATCGCTCCCAACAAAACTGTATATTTACTGCTCAGAAGCACACTACAAACGAATCCAGTTCTAAAATTTAGGTAATACAGGCATACAGAGGAAGCAAGCCACACGTTATCTAGGACTGCATCTTGACGAAAAACAAACTTTTAACTATTATCTCAAACAGACAATTGACAAAGCCTCCAAAATTATGCACAAACTAGCAAGACTCAATACAACTCAGTACAAATTACTTACTAAGACAATAAGGACCTACCACATTGCAGTATTTGAATCCATCGCATGCTTCGCCGCAAGTGCATGTGCTCACATTCTGAAAATAAAGACTAACAAGACAGTCGCAAGCCGAGGTGAACTTAGTGTACTCCTGAGAATCAGCGGAGCTTTCAACACATCACTAGAGGCACTTTGAGCTGTGGTGGGGACCTGTGCTATAGATATAACAATACGGTATAGAGCTGCACTTTACTGGCTTAAGAGGGACAGGCTTGATAAGGTCACCGCAATTACAGGAACCAACATTATGAACGAAACGCAAATGAAACAATGGCAGATTCAAACATGGCAGAGAGGGTGGAACGCATCCGCCAAGTGTGGGTGGTTCGAGGCTTGGCCATCTGTTGTTTAAAAGTGAGCACGAAGTGTTCTGCTTCTGCGGTTGGGGGGGGGGGGGGGGGGGGGGGTGAAACGGAGCACTTGTCAGATGACGAATGGGATTTAGTTCACAAAGCCGTTCAAAATCACCTGAACTGAACTGCGGTCCGTCGTTCGAAGCAAGTACTTCTGGCAAACCTATGCAAAATATGGAGGACAGCACCTAAATGGTGCTGCGTGATGTGGTAGAAGCCTTAGGCACAGCAAATGGCAACTTGCTGAAAGAGTCTACTGCTATGAGGGAGAGAGAGTTTCAGAACGGTCCTGGAAAGTCTATGTGGACTCGTAGCCATGGGGATTGAGTCTTAGGCCAAGATGAGGATTGAGTCTCAGGCCAAGCCGAGAATGTCTGCGGTAGAGCGGATTGGTTGTCAGCGCATGCGCGACACTGTGTCATCTGTTCAATGTGGGAGTCCATGCCATGCCAAATACAGTGCCGTCGCACTAACTGTTTTGTGCGAACAATTCCCCAAAGGCCTTGATCAAGCAATTGTAACACACCCTTTTGGAACAATGTGGGAATGAGCACGTTTGATTGTCCACTGTCGGATTGTGCTAAGAGCAGATCTTGTTACACTGAAAGATTATGCCGACGAGCAAAGTATCGGCGCACTACTGAGTTCAACGAGCGAGGCCAAAACCTACGAATGTAATGCAACAAAATCTTCAGATCAGGATCCTTTTCCGTGGCGTGTGCAATTTTTCTGTAATTTAGCGGAAAAGATTACAGCAATTCAGAGTGCTGCTCATCGATTTGGCAACAAGATGCGGGCAGATGCATCAAAATCAGAGTCTGAGGCAATCGGAAGGCGAGATATGGCACCTGCATTGCCATGCTTTGCCGTTGGTCTGTGCACAATTTCCTACTGCTACTGTGAAAGCAACGTTTTCCGAAATTCCTTTACCAGGGAAGACGAATGGAATATTCCAGAATTTGAAACACTAACAGCTGCTAGCATGAGTTTCTTAGAAGTAGATACCTTAGGGGTTGCGAACCAACTCAAATCGCTTGATACTGGTAGGTCTTCAGGTCCAGATTGTATACCGATTAGGTTCCTTTCAGATTACGCTGATACAATAGCTCCATACTTAGCAATCATATACAACCGCTCGCTCACCGATAGATCTGTACCTACAGATTCGAAAATTGCGCAGGTTGCACCAGTGTTTAAGAAGAATGGTAGGAGTAATCCATCAAACTACAGACCTATATCATTGACGTCGGTTTGCAGTAGGGGTTTGGAGCATATATTGCATTCAAACATTATGAATAACCTCGAAGGGAACGATCTATTGATACGTAATCAGCATGGTATCAGAAAACATCGCTCTTGTGCAACGCAACTAGCTCTTTATTCGCACGAAGTAATGGCCGCTATCGACAGGGGATCTCAAGTTGATTCCGTATTTCTAGATTTCCGGAAAGCTTTTGACACCGTTCCTCACAAGCGACTTCTAATCAAGCTGCGGGCCTATGGGGTATCGTCTCAGTTGTGCGACTGGATTCGTGATTTCCTGTCAGGAAGGTCGCAGTTCGTAGTAATAGACGGAAAATCATCGAGTAAAACTGAAGTGATATCAGGTGTTCCCCAGGGAAGAGTCCTGGGACCTCTGCTGTTCCTGATCTATATAAATGACCTGAGTGACAATCTGAGCAGTTCTCTTAGGTTGTTCGCAGATGATGCTGTAATTTACCGTCTAGAAAGGTCATCCGAAGACCAGTATCAGTTGCAAAGCGATTTAGAAAAGATTGCTGTATGGTGTGGCAGGTGGTAGTTGACGCTAAGGAACTAAAAGTGTGAGGTGATCCACATGAGTTCCAAAAGAAATCCGTTGGAATTCGAATATTCGATAAATAGTACAATTCTCAAGGCTGTCAATTCAACTAAGTACCTGGGTGTTAAAATTACGAACAACTTCAGTTGGATAAGACCACATAGATAATATTGTGGGAAAGGCGAGCCAAAGGTTGCGTTTCATTGGCAGGACACTTAGAAGATGCAACAAGTCCACTAAAGAGACAGCTTACACTACACTCGTTCGTCCTCTGTTAGAATATTGCTGCGCGGTGTGGGATCCTTACCAGGTAGGATTGACGGAAGACAACGAAAGGGTGCAAAAAAGGGCAGCTCGTTTTTTATTAATGTAATAGGGGAGAGAATGTGGCAGATATGATACGCGAGTTGGGATGGAAGTCATTAAAGCAAATACGTTTTTCGTCGCGGCGAGATCTATTTACGAAATTTCAGTCACCAACTTTCTCTTCCGAATGTGAAAGTATTTTGTTGAGCCCAACCTACATGATCATCAAAATGAAATAAGAGAAATCAGAGCTCGAACAGAAAGGTTTAGGCGTTCGTTTTTCCCGCGCGCTGTTCGGGAGTGGAATGGTAGAGAGATAGTATGATTGTGGTTCGATGAACCCTCTGCCAAGCACTTAAATGTGAATTGCAGAGTAATCATGTAGATGTAGATGTAGATGAAGGCCCAACCATGCAATTTTTATGCAGTGTGTGTAGGAACCGGTTTTGACGGATGAAACAAGGACTGCAAAGGCTTGTGATCTGCCACTAAACAAAGCTAACTTGCGACCATACGAATAGTGATGGAATTTGGTCACACCATACACAATAACGAGAGCCTCTTTTCCTGTTTGAGAATAATTGCACCAAGTTTGAGTTGACAACTTTGAGGCAAAAGCAATAGGTCTGTCTTGTGCAGCAATTCTGTGAGAAAGCACAACGCCGATTCCCTAGGAAGATGCGTCGACTTGGAAAACTAGTGGCTTGGCAGGGTCAAGATGCACTAAATATCTATCACTGAGCAACGCATTTTTAAGTTTGTGAAATGCGTCTTGACACTCTTTGGTCCACACGAGAGGCACATTTTTCCGACGCAAGCAATGCAATGGAATCGCGATCTGAGCGTCATTCGGCATGAGCCGAATGTAGTATGTCATCTTGCCTGACTGCAGTTCAGACAAACTGCGAGGAACAGCTAGGAACGGATTGCAAGCAAATGAGGTGACTGTTTATCACATGACCTAAGTACTATAGTTCAGTTTGAAAAAAGTCACAATTTGCGAGACGACGCTTGAGTCCTGCTTCTGATAACACTCAGAAAAGAGTTCGCAAATTGGCAATGTGTTCCTCTGGTGCACAACCTGAGGTGGCAACATCTTCAAGGTACTTTGATCAAAATGGTATTTTTGCAGCCAGCTGTTCCATGTAACGCTGAAAAATGGCGGGTGCGGAAACACTGCCGAAGGGCAAACGCAAATACTTGAGCAGTTCTAGTTGTGTATTTACGACAAACAGTTTCTGTGATTCTTCATCCAAAGGAATTTGCAAGTAGGCACCACGCAAATCTATGTTAGAAAAGTAAAATCCTGCATAAAGCCTGTCCATCAGTTCCTCAGGGCAGGGTAAGGTATAAGTGTCAAATACGGTCTTTGGGTTGACTGTAGACTTGAAGTCAACAAAACTGCGAATGTGACCAGAAGGTTTATGCAACAAAACGAGAGGACTTGCCATTTAACTACCTTGAATGGTAGCAATTAGACCACTGTCTTGCAATTCTTCCAATCCACTAGCTACTTTGTCTCTTAAAGCAATTGGAACGGGGCGGCCCCGAAAAATCTTAGGTTGTGCATTGTCTTTCAATGCAATATGCGCTACCATGCTATTAGCTTTTCGCATTCCTTCTGAAAATAGTTCAGGAAATTCTTTAAGCAAGATAGATAGCTACATTGTCTTTCGGTTCTAAAGCAGACACTGAAAGTACACTGTCTTGTATGCTAGCCGGCCGAAGTGGCCGTGCGGTTAAAGGCGCTGCAGTCTGGAACCGCAAGACCGCTACGGCCGCAGGTTCGAATCCTGCCTCGGGCATGGATGTTTGTGATGTCCTTAGGTTAGTTAGGTTTAACTAGTTCTAAGTTCTAGGGGACTAATGACCTCAGCAGTTGAGTCCCATAGTGCTCAGAGCCATTTTTTTCTTGTATGCTAAGTCCAAACAAATCAGAGGTATCTAAACCGAATATGTTCTCAATGTCTCTTGATTTCAGCACAGTAAATTTCACTGTGCTAGTGTAAGTGGCAAGCAAACTACACTGCCAAAGCTCTGGAATTTCCTGTCCATTGTAAGGAGTGAGCTGCTTACTAGATTTAGAAAGGCGTGGTGAGCCTAAAAGTTCGTACGTGGCACGATTAGGCAAAGTCATTGAGGCACCTATGTACATCTGAAAGTGCACACTACGGCCAGCAATCTGTAATTAGACAAATAGTTTGTTGGAACGTCGTTGCGCCGGCCGGAGTGGCCGAGTGGTTCTAGGCGCTACAGTCTGGAACCGCGCGACCGCTACGGTCGCAGGTTCGCATCCTGCCTCGGACATGGATGTGTGTGATGTCCTTAAGTTAGTTAGGTTTAAGCTGTTCTAAGTTCTATGTGACTGATGACCTCAGAAGTTAAGTCCCATAGTGCTCAGAGCCATTTGAACCATAGAACGTCGTTGCACAGCACTAGGGCGAGAAGGAGGCACAAAAAACCTGTTGTAGATTTTGAAAACACAGCATTCACTGCATGTGCGCGAGCTTGTTTTTTCTGCCAGCGGGAAGAATTGGCGTTTTTGTGCCGTTGCAAACGAATTGATTGGACATGGCTTTTTTTCCCACACGTGTAACACGTTACGTTACATGATGGGCAATCCCGTCTTTTATGGTGAGCAAAGCATCTAGGGCAAGACTTCACTGAATTCACAGGCCTATTCACATGTCTACATGGTCGTCCGCGCGGCTGTGTACGCCCTCGTTGTTGTGGCTTTTTGGGGCGGTCTCAAACAAGGTGCGACTCGACCGGACAAATCGGGGCCTGGTCAAACTTGTCGGCCACTATGGCACCCGAATCATACTGCTCTAAGATGTGAAATACTTGGGGAAGTAATGGATCAGACTACTTTGAGATCTGTTCCCGTATTCTACTAGCTGCGACACTGAATGTTCTTGCATCACGTATAATTAAATCACTGTAAGCGTGGTCACAACTACACTTAAAATTAAACTTGCTTATCATGCTCATTATTTCTGTTCCGGCTTTTTCTGCAACCGAAAAAAAATGGTTCAAATGGCTCTGAGCACTACAGGACTTAACAGCTGAGGTCATCAGTCCCCTAGAACTTAGAACTACTTAAACCTAACTAACCTAAGGACATCACACACATCCACGCCCGAGGCAGGATTCGAACCTGCGACCGTAGCGGTCGCGCGGTTACAGACTGAAGTAAAAGCGAAAGAAATGGTATCTAGCTGCAGCTACCCGGACTTGCTGATCAAAATATTGAGTTAATACAGCGATTACTTAATCATAGACGAGTTCGTCGGCAGATGAAGTTAGGAATAGTTTTTGTATTAACCTGAGCTCTAGGGAGCCCGCATTCGAAAGGAAGTATCGTAACTTTACAGCACCTTGAACACGATGTACTTGACAACGTGCTTCGAACTGATTCAGGTATTCAATCCACTCCTCCACTTTTCTTAAACTGCCGGAACGTTGCTATTCCGGTTGGCGGCACTTGTTGACCAGATTGGTTGGTTGTGGGGCCGGCGCAGCTTGTGTGGCCCGTAGTTGTTGTACCGTCGTCAGTAAGGTAGGGATTTGTTGGTTCTGAAACTGAAGAGCTTGTGTTAGATCCATCACGTTGGCTGTCTGCGGCTAAGGCGCCTGGGTAGGGGGTGGAGGGGTCAGGGAACTCTTGGTTTACACAAACGCGTTACATCAAAAAGCAAGCAAAGCGTCTCACAAGAGAAATTTGATTACTTCTGCCACCCCCCTCCTGGAATACATGCAAGAGCACAACAGTAAATTAGGAAATAGAAATACTTAGGCACGAGCACTCCTGCAAGCTAAAATACAGGAAATCTTCCATCGCCACTGAATTACCTTCTTTCGCCACTGTACAGTCTTGTACCGCAAGGGAGAGGACGTTGTTATGGGTAGTATCTTTCCACAACACAAATTCACACATGGATTAACACGTGGGTTAATACAGTACTTGATTTACATATGCTGGAACATTTACTTAACTTCAATGGCGTTCATGTTTGTGGTACAAGCTCATCAGTGATAGTCCCACTATAGTCACTAATCTGTTCGCTATGTACCGTTGCAGCCTGTGAGAACTAAACGCACTCTGCGAGTAAACTGACAGACGCTAACTGGATGAGTGAGTGAGGCCCTCTAGCCAGCGGCGGCGGTCTAAATACATGCTGTCGAAAGGGCGTTGGCGGCGTATTGCTTGTGGGTGTGTCTCTGGCCTTTCTCCTGATAGGCAGGATTGATCCAGCGCCTACTAATCGATCTTCGCGCTTTATCTTTACCTAACGATATGCTGGGCTTCAGCTTACACTATCACATAAACAGCGACTGGTAACAGTAAATTTGTTTCATTTAACGCCAGCACTCGTCCGTAGCACCATATTTCAAAATCTTTTATTCTCCTCTTATCCAAACAGTTTATTATCCATGTTTCACTTTCATATATGGCTACACTTCAGACAAATAACCTCATAAAAGTCTTGCTAACACTGAAGTGTATATTCGATGCTGACAAATTTTTCTTCTTCAGAAACGCGTTTCTTCCCATTGCCAGTCTACATTTCATATCCTCTCTACTTTAGACATCATCAGTTATTTTGCTGCCTGAATAGTAAAACCTATCTACCACTGTAAGTCTGTCATTTCCAAATCTAATTCCCCAGTATGACCCGATTTATCTGACTACATTCCATTATCCTTGTTTTTGGAAGAGGTGGTCTTGTAAGGAAATTGCAGTACATTGTTCCTGTTAGTTATTACTGGTAGACGTTATACTAGAAAACAAGAACAAATTAGCAATTGGTTCATTTTACTGACCTGCAGATTAAAATGACATAGTTGCTAAAAGCTTCAGAGAAAACTTGACTCTCGTTCATAGTAAGTTCAACTTATCCTCGACATATTGGCGGAAATACACTACTGGTCATTAAAATTGCTACACCAAGAAGAAAGCAAATGATAAATGGGTATTCACTGGACAAATATATTATACTAGAACTCACATATGATTAGATTTTCACGCAGTTTGGGTGCATAGATCCTGAGAAATCAGTACCCAGAACAACCACCTCTGGCCGTAATAACGGCCTTGATATGCCTGGGCACTGCGTCAAACAGAGCTTAGATGGCGTGTACAGGTACAGCTGCCCATGCATCTTCAACACGATACCACAGTTCATGAAGAGTAGTGACTGGGGCATTGTGACGAGCCAGTTGCTCGGCCACCATTAACCAGACGTTTTCAGTTGGTGAGAGATTTGGAGAATGTGCTGGCCAGGGCAGCAGTCGAACATGTTCTGTATTCAGAAAGGCCCATACAGGACCAGCAACATGTGATCGTGCATTATCCTGCTGAAATGTAGGGTTTCGCAGGGATCGAATGAAGGGTAGAGCCACGGGTCGTAACACATCTGAAATGTAACGGCCACTGTTCAAAATGCTGTCAATGCGAACAAGAGGTGACCGAGACGTGTAACCAATGGCACCCCATACCATCACGGAGGTTGTAACGCTAGTATGGTGAAGACGAATACACGCTTCCAATGTGCGTTCACCGCGATGTCGCCAAAAACGGATGCGATCATTATGATGCTGTAAACAGAACCTGTATTCATCCGAAAAAATGACGTTTTGCCATTCATGCATCCCGGTTCGTCGTTGAGTACACCATCGAAGGCGCTCCTGTCTGTGATGCAGCGTCGAGGGTAACCACAGCCATGGTCTCCGAGCTGATAGTCCATGCTGCTGCAAACGTCGTAGAACTGTTCGTGCAGATGGTTGTTATCTTGCAAACGTCCCCAGCTGCTGACTCAGGAATCAAGACGTGACTGCACGATCCATTACAGCTGACTGATGACTGTTATCTCTACTGCTAGTGATACGAGGCCGTTGGGATCCAGCTTCGCGTTCCGTAGTACCCTCCTGAACCCACCGACTCCATATTCTGCTAACAGTCATTGGATCTCTACCAACGCGAGCAGCAATGTCGCGATACGATAAACCGCAATCGCGATAGGCTACAATCCAACCTTTATCAAAGTCGGAAACGTGATGATACGCATTTCTCCTACTTACATGAGGCATCACAACAACGTTTCACCAGGCAACGCCGGTCAACTGCTGTTTGTGTATGAGAAATCGGTTGGAAACTTTCCTCATGTCAGCACGTTGCAGGTGTTGCCACCAGAGCCAGCCTTGTGTAAATGCTCTGAAAAGCTAATCATTTGCATATCACAGCATCTTCTTCCTGTCGGTTAAATTTCGCGTCTCTAGCACGTCATCTTCGTGGTATATCAATTTTAACGGCCAGTAGTGTATAACTCGCTGGTAGTCATGAAACATCGTCCGAAATTGTGCTATACGTTTTCTCCGAAAATTATTTTGAGATTTCATTCGAAATGTAAATGGGTTGGGTAAACATACTTGATGTCTTATAAGCAAGTAGCGTTGAACACATAGGAGACGTAATGACGCACGCATATATTACTGACCACAAGAACAATGTAGCGAGACAGCACGCCGTTACAACCAGACGCACCAAAAAATAGAATATAGCAATTTTAAAAAGCAGATAAAAATTCATTCGATACCTTCCTAAGAAACAGCCTTCATTCCTTCCAAATTAACTACACGAGTATAGACCTAATGCGGCTCATACAAAGAAATAGCGTGCATGGGACTTGAGAGATTTATAACAAGTACATTAATAAGAGACGAAAGTGAATGGTGCCCAGAACAGGTCAGAACACTGTAGCAGAAGCAATTCAAAAAGTATGCTAAATTAGAATAACGCAACATTCCTAATATCGGCGATTTCTTGCAGAAGCTGGAAATTTAGTGCAATCTTGAAAGCGAGGTCTTTTTAATAATTTCGACAACGACTCTCTGTCTCGAAATCTGGCAGAAAATCCAAAGCCATTCCAGGCGCATGTAAAGTACACCAGGGGTAAGACGAAATCAGTTCATTCACTGTGCTATAGCAGTGCCTGTGGTTATCGATGACAGCACCAATAAAGCAGAGTTACTAGACTACACACGGTTTTCTGGATTTTCTTTACCAAAGAACGCGAAGAATATATTACCTAACATTCAGTCAGGAACATCTGCTGAAAATGAGAACTTAGAAATAGGTACCCTAGGCTTAATGAAAAAACTTAAATTATTTAATAAAGGGAGGTCTTTCGGTCCAGATTATATACCAGCTAGGTTCCTTTTACAGTATGCTGATATACACTGAAGAGCCAAAGAAACTGGTGCACCTGCCTAAAACAGTGTAGGACCTCCGCAAGCAAGCATAAATGCTACGAGACGACGTGGCATGGACTCGACTGATATCTGAAGTAGTGCTGGAGGGAACTGACACCATGAATCCTGAAGGGCTGTCCACAAATCCGTAAGAGTACGAGAGCATGGTGGTATCATCTGAACAGCACGTTGCAAGGCTTCCCAGATAGGCTGAGTAATGTCTGGGGAGTTTGTTGGCCAGCGGAAGTGTTTAAAATTAGAAGAATGTTTCTGGAACCACTCTGTAGCAATTCTGGACGTGTAGTGTGTCGCATTGTCCTTCTGGAATTGCCCAAGTCCGTCGGAATGGACAGTGGACATGAATGGATGCAGGTGATCAGACAGGATGCTTACGTACGTGTCACCTGTTAGCGTCGTGTCTAGACGTATCAGGGGTCCCATATCACTCCAACTGCTCACGACCCACACCATTACAGCGCCTCCACCAGCTTGAAAAGTTCCCTGCTGACATACAGGGTCCCTGGATTCATGAGCTTCTCTCCATACCCGTACACGTCTATCCGACCATGCAACATATTTACAGTCATCAACCGTCCAATGTCGGTGCTGAGAGGCCCAGGCGTGCACTTATTATGGGTACAGTTTAAGAGTGGGCCTTCGGCTCCGAAAGGCCATATCGATGATGGTTCATTGAATGGTTCGCACAATGACACTTGTTGATTGTCCGCACTGAAATGTGCAGCAATTTGCGGAAGGGTTGCCCCTCTGTTACGTTGAACGTTTCTCTTCAGTCGTCGTTGGTCGCGTTCTTGCACGGTATTTTTGCGGCGTCAGCGATTTCGGAGATTTGATGTTTTAAAGGACTCCTGATACTCACGGTACACTCGTGAAATAGTCGTACGCGAATATCCCCATTTCATCGCTACCTTGGAGATATTGTGTCCCATCGCTCGTGCGCCGACTATAACACCACGTTCAAACTTATTTAATTCTTCATAACCTGCCATTGTTGCAGCAGTAACCGATCTAACAACTGCCTGTTTACATATCTCTGTATTTGACTACGCATGCTTATATCAGTGTCTTTGGCGCTTCATTGCAATAGCTCCATAGTTACCAAACATTTAGAGCCGCTCACTCGAAGAAAGATTCGTACCTACAGACTGGCAAGTTGGACAGTACAAAGAATCCTTAAGTAAGAGTGTAGGAGTAATCAAAAAAATGGCTCTGAGCACTATGGGACTCAACTGCTGAGGTCATTAGTCCCCTAGAACTTAGAACTAGTTAAACCTAACTAACCTAAGGACATCACAAACATCCATGCCCGAGGCAGGATTCGAACCTGCGACCGTAGCGGTCTTGCAGTTCCAGACTGCAGCGCCTTTAACCGCACGGCCACTTCGGCCGGCGTAGGAGTAATCAGATGAAGTACAGACCAACGTCACAAACTTCTATTTGTAGTAGCATTTTGGAGCATATACTGTGTTCGATCAGTATGAGTTATCTCAATGAAAACGATCTGTTGGTGCATAATCAACACATATTCAGAAAGTATTGTTCTCCTGAAACACAAATAGTTATTTATTCACACTAACCAGTGAGTGCTATCGACATTGGGTCTCAAACAGAATTCACGTTCCTTGACTTCCAGAAGGCCTGTGATACCGTTCCTCACCAGTAATAAGATTGTTCTCCAACGAAGTGCCACCTCAAATGTGTGACTGGATTCAGGATTATCTGTCAGGAAGGTCACAGTTCTTAATAACTGACGGAAAGCCATCGAGTAAAACGGAAGTGAGATGTGGCTTTCCCACTGAAGTGTTATACCCCTCTGTTGTTCTTAATCTATATCGAGGATTTAGGAAACAGTGTGAGGAGACCAGTTACGTTGTTTTCAGATTATGCTGTCCTTTACCGTCTAGTAATTTTATCAGAAGTTGAAAGCCTATTGCAAAATGCTTTAGACGCGATATATGTATGGGGTGGGGAGAATGAATTGAATACAAATAATAAAAAGTATGAGCTCATCTAAATGAGTACTAAATGGAATCCGTTAAATTTCGGTTACACGACAGAGCTGACAAATTTAAAAGCTGTCTGCTAAATACCTATGGATTACAATTACAAGCAACTTATAATGGAGTGATCACAGTGAAAATGACGTAGTGGAAGCTAACCAAAGATAGCGTATTATTGGCAGAACACTTATAAGATGCAAAGGATCTTCTAAAGATTCTTCTTACGCAACACTTCTCCACCTTCTTCTGGCGTATTTCTGCGCTGTGTTGGATCCTTACCAAATAGGATATGGAATAAGACATCGAAAAAGGTCAACGAAGGGCAGCTCGTTCTGTACTATCGCTAAGAGTGAGAGAGTGATACGCGAGTTGGGATTACTAAAGTTCCAGGAAAGGCATTTTCCGTTACGGCGAGATCTTTTCACGAAATTTGGTCACCAACTTTTCTCCTCCGTATGTGAAATTTTTAGTTTACGCCCAGCTACAGAGAGTTAAATGATCATCGTAATAAAATAAATCATAAGTCTGACGGTGAGAGTTGTTTTTACGCGGGAGCTGTAAGAGAGCAGAACGGCAGAGAAATGAACTGGAAGTGAACTCTCCGCCAGACACGTAAGTGTGAACTGAAGAGCAGTCATATAAATGTAATTGTAGATGTAGATGTACGTTTGCTCACTGACCTTAGATTTCGTACAACACATGCTACCTTATCTATGTCCGACAATAAACACTTAAATCTTCTTCTCAAGCCACAAGCCACTAGCTATATCTTTACAGCATACTGCAACACAATATTACAGACTGATGACCATAGAATGTGGTAACTGTTGTGTCTAACTTCACAATAGCAAATAATGACGTATAGTACACATGAAGATGACTTACCTGCTTCTTTTAATCTTTCGCTTTACTCTCCTAGTGCTGAACAACTTTCTCTACGCGCAACCCCGATCTGTCTTCGTGTTTCCCGTAGAAGCTACACATCATTGTGCATAAAATTGCTCCAGTGACTATCGACTAAGCACTAACTTACTTGCTATTTTGCCCTTAAGCTTCATGCGTTATCGCGTCATTGGAAACAGTATGAGTCTTAAATCTACTGATTAACTTTATGATGCTGGTTAGAATTGTTCGACAAATGCAGGATTGTTAAACAAAGACATGGTTTGCGAACGTGGGTGTTATACAACATAACAGTCGATCATATACAGGAACCAGCCACAAATTGGTTTACGTTACTTTATTCAAAAAGGTACCGTTACCAGTTTCGAAGTAATACAACTCATCATCAGACAGCTTACATACTTTCTTCAAACCCAGTGACACACTGATTCACTGGCGAGGTGCCTTAGGATTAAGAAAAATTCACTGTTACAAACTGTAACGGAAATGATTGTACTAAGCATTTGTTTTCGATTGTAACGAAATATATTCGCAAAGATGTCCGTATTTTCACCTTCGCATACATTGCTTTTCATTACAAAACACTTTCCATTGGTCATAAAACGAATTTCCAATGTACACCACATGTTTTGATTCACAACGTATGAGAACAAAGACAGCCCTTACAATGTACATGAGTCAGAAAGAGCTGCGGTACAATGACACAAATATACCGCGTTTTGGGGATAGTAAGCGAAAATTAACGTTGAGTTTTCGACGGGGTGGTTAACAAAATAAAGAAGAAGTGCGATTGCATCGTGTTTTCACACGAAATGTGCATATACAAATGTTGGTTAAAAATATTATTGCAAATTTTGGCTCTCACGTGTCTCAGGGGATAATTTACGCACTTGGTGCATTAGTACACTTTCACACCCGCGCATTTGTTATAGTTTTTGAATTAATTATTCACTCAGACATAAGTACACTTTATGCTAGGGAACAAGAATTAGGCGATTATTATACTAAAATCAGTTTTTCGCGACACAGTTCAATCACTATTTATTGGCGTTGTCCTTTTCTTTCGCACAATGAAATTAGCTATGGTGAGATAGTTTACAGTTTTAATTTAATAATAATTTGACTCCGAGCCCCCAATAGCAGTAATGTAGGCTGCTATAAACGAAGATCATTCAAATAATTCCAACAGGAACACAAGTCCCACTGTCCTCTTTGTTCTAGCAGTTTTGCGCGAAATCACAGATCGCCACATGTTCACTTACGACGATGTATACCTCGTAAATCGTACTCACACAAATAATCGTAGCACTTCCAGTTCACCAAATATATGCTTGCACCCTTGCACTATTAAACAATACTCTTTGTCGAAATAAATCGGTGCGAAAAACTCTTACCTAAACGACCACATGTGCCACCCTCAAGTGGGGCTTGCTGGCCACCCACCCTCCGAAACGACTGACCAGCGATTGACCCCTAGTCAAGATGGCCGCTCGCTTATATAGGCTTGGACGTCAACCCCCTTGTTATGCAAGTAAAAAATCTCACCGGTTAAGTTAACAAATTGTGATACATACATCCCTCGACAGAAATAAGAACACCATCGTAACCGCGCTAAAAGGTACATCTAATGCACTATGTTACATTTATTTCTAGGGTTATTCTATTGCCCGTAAATCAAGTTTTAGTTTTTGCGAAGTTTCGCCACTTATCGCAAATTTGTTTGTTTACATCTGTGCTGCAAAGTTTTAACACAGAACTGCATATAGCACCGTTTTTAGACGTAATCTATAGCGATTTACACATTGCGCTGCTCAGAATTTTCATATCTATAACAATTAATTAATTACGGGCGATAAATGTTAATAATAATTTGCAAACAGTGAAAACTATTGCAAGTTCAGTGTATAGTATAACTTAACTAGTTTAAAATACGTATGATGTCATCCAAAATATTATATAGTGTCGTTCTTTTCGTCATGAATTTTCTATTGAATTTTATAAACAATTTTCCCTCAAACTTTGTTTATTGCTCTTTACGGGCTTCATTGTATATGAATCTTAACATATGACTACGGCGCTCGATCCGTTATGACGAAACGTTTTTAATGAGTGCTCGCTCATCCCTGTAAGTTGTTATTTACTATTTTTATTAATCTTTCAGTATCATGATATTAACCGATTTTGAGGTTACTATAACTTTTGGGTCTAGTGACTTGAAATAAAGGTCGATCTTTCAGGAGGTGCATATTGCTGACCACAATCCGTTGCCGCATCGCTCTTCCCCGTAAGTTACATAGGTTTCGCGCAATGCGCGAAAAACCAAACAATGTCCCAAGCTGCAAGCCACGTGGTCGCCCGGCGCCCGTTGCAAATCTGGCGCGGGCGCACCATGCGCTTCCGCGAATAGCGCACCATGTAGCGCGCTCGCTCTCCACAAAGCAATCCTTGCCTTCTAGAAACATCCATCTAGTAACGGGGGTTTGTATCGTCAAAAGTTAAACTGAAAAAGTATTTTGCATGAGATGTAGGGCATTAAATACTGACAAACAACGGCAAACAAATGAGATTTTGTGAATTACAAAAATGGTTCAAATGGCTCTGAGCACTATGGGACTCAACATCTGAGGTCATCAGACCCCTAGAACTTAGAACTACTTAAAACTAACTAACCTAAGGACATCACACACATCCATGCCCGAGGCAGGATTCGAACCTGCGCCCGTAGCAGTCACGCAGTTCCGGACTGAAGTGCCTAGAACCGCACGGCCACCACTGTGAATTACAACCTTCCGTACTTTTTTCATACAACGATAGAGAAACCAATGTGGGCAAGGACGTATGTGATATCTTTATGTGCCATTTGAACAGCGATTACGATAATACGTTAAAGTTTATTAATATTTAATCCCTGGAATGATACTGACTATTGCAGATACATGGAATATTACAAGATTAGTTACTGATCTACAGACAGGTGTACAAAAATTATTGAGACTGGAGGGTGGAAAGAACTTTCTGAAAGTTTTTCAGGAAATGAGTGCTAGCCAACTCAGTCTGTTCATTGAGGATAATATCAGGGGGAGTGTTTTTGCGTTTTTGTGTGCGTTTGTGTTGTTCATTTTCCTCTGACAGATTTATAGCCTCTCCTTTTTCTGTTAAATGTAATATTTTCATGTTGCTCTCAGTGTTTCTCGCTGAATGATTATCTTTTGCCACGTGGGCCGCAAAAATAGATTTGTTAGTGCTCCCAAACCTTAAGGCAAGAAGCTGATCCTTGTGCCTAATCTCGAAGCTTCTGTCTGTCTGGCCAATGTAGAATTTGAGCGCAAGTCACATTGGACCTTGCATATTCCTGATTTACTGCAGGGGCAAAGAATAATATCATGGATCATTTTTCGCTGTAATTTACTATTAGCATATAATATGATTTCAATATTCTTCTTTTTAAATAAGTCTGATAAGTTTGCAGTTATAATAATTCCGATTACAAATAAAGCAGGTGTTGACATATGTGAAAATTACCTAACTATCATCTTAATAAGTCACGGCTGCAAAATACTGACACGACTTCTTTACAGACCAATGGAAGAACTGGTAGATGCTGACCTTGGGGAAGTACAGTTCGGATTCCGTAGATATGTTGAAACACGTGAGGGAATACTGATCCTGCGACTTATATTAGAAGATAGATTGAGGAAAGGCAACCTACGATTCTACCATTCGTAGACTTAGAGAAAGCTTTTGACAATGTTGATTGGAATATTCTCAGTCAAATTCTGAAGGTGACATGGGTCAAATACAGGGAGCGAAAGGCTTTTTTGCAATTTGTTCAGAAACCAGATGGCAGCTATAAGAGTCGAGGGGCATGAAAGGGAAGCATTGGTTGGGGAGGAAAAGAGTTGCAGGCTGTCCCCAATGTTATCCAATCTGTATATTGTGCAAGCAGTAAAGGAAACAAAAGAAAAATTTGGAGTAGGAATTAAAATCCATGGAGAAGAAATAAAAACTTTGGGGTTTGCCGCCGGCCGGAGAGGCCGAGCGGTTCTAGGTGCTTCAGTCTGGATTTGCGCGACCGCTACGGTCGCAGGTTCGAATCCTGCCTCGGGCATGGATGTGTGTGATGTCGTTAGGTTAGTTAGGTTTAAGTAGTTCTAAGTTCTATGGGACTGATGACCTCGGAAGTTAAGTCCCATAGTGCTCAGAGCCATTTGGGGTTTGCCAACGACATTGTAATTCTGTCAGAGACAGCAAAGGACTTTGAAGAGAAGCTGAACGGAATGGACAGTGTCTCTTAGATTAGGAAATGAGACACTTAAAGTAGTAGATGAGTTTTGCTATTCTGGGAGCAAACTAACTGATGACTGGCAATGGCGAGGAAAGAGTTTCTGAAGAAGTTAAATTTGTTAACATGGAGTATAGATATACTTGTCAGGAAGTCTTTCCTAAAAGTATTTGTATGGAGTTTAGCCGTGTATGGATGTGTAACATGGACGATAAATAATTTAGACAAGAAGAGAATAGAATCTTTCGAAATGTGGTGTTACATAAGAACGCTGAAGATTAGACGGGTAGATGACGTAACTAATGAGGAGGTACTGAATATAATTGGGGAGAAGAGGAATTAGTGTCACAACTTGACCAGAAGGAGGGATCGGTTGGTAGGATATGTTCTGAGGCATCAAGAGATCACCAATTTAGTATTGGAGCTCAGCACGGATGGTAAAAATCGTAGAGGGACACCAAGAGATGAATACAATAAGCAAATTCAGAAGGATTTACGGTGCTCTAGTAACTAGCAGATGAAGAAGCTTACACAGGATAGAGTAGCATGGAGAGATGCACCAAACCTGTCTCTGTCTTGACTGAAGACCACAACAACAACAACAACAACAAAGTTTGCAGTCTGGTGTGATAGTGGACTTACGTATGGGATAAGAGAAAATTAGGTTAGGCTTCTGTGAGAGGCTGATTTCATTAGCATTGAATGCTGTGTAAACTGCTGTTTTGTGCAGCTGTGGTTTCTTGTTTTTATTTTGTTGTGGAGTTTCTCTGTTATTATAGGATAGTAACGAGTATTCGGATAGTAACGAGTATTATTAGCAATTGCTTGCACTCCATCTTCCACAAGCAAACAGTTCAATAAGAGACATTGAAAGCATTGTCAAAGTATGACATTTAACAGAATAAGGAGCCACTATGAATCTGTCAGAGGAAAAATAAATACACACATACAAACACTTCCCCTGATAACCTCATTAATGCGTAGATTGAGTTGACTTTTCTGAAAAACTCCCATAAAGTGCTTTCAGCACTCAAATATCGATAATGTTTGTACATCTATTTGCAGATCAGGCACTACTATTAGAGTATTGTATATATGTACAATAGTCAATATTATTACAGTGACTAAATATTAAAAAATATTAAAGTCTTATCATTGTCGGGGTTCAAACGACACGTGAGTACTTCACATACTTCCATGCCCATATTTGTTTCTCTATTGTTAAATGAAATAAGTTTTTAACGCTGTAATTCACAAAATCACATTTATTTATCGTTATCTATTTGTATTTAATGTAAAATACTATTTCAGTTTAACTCAACATTAATTTACACTTCCTATCGCAAAAATGCCATATCATTGTATCAGCGTATCGAAACATCTATGACATCATGTTCTTTGCAAATTGTGTAGTTGTTTTCATATGTTGTGAATCAAAACATGTGGTGTACATTGGAAACTGGTTTTGTGGCCGATCGACAGTGTTTTATAATGTAAACCAACGTATGTAATGGTGAAAATACGGACATTTATGAGAACATATTCCATTGGAAGGAAACTCTAAAAACCAATGCGTCAAATGGGCATTTCACGTGTTACATCCTAAAACAATTTTTCAGCGGAACAGTTTTTGTTAAACGTTTATAACAGTGAATTATTAGGTATCCTAGGTAACGCGCCAGTAAACCAATGCATCATTTGTTCGGACGAAAGCATGAAAGCCATCTGATGAAGAATTGTGTAAATTCAAAACCGGTAACGGAATTTTTTAATAAAGTAACCTAGAACCAATTTGTGACTGGTTTCCGAGCACCATTCACAAATTATTTCATATACACTCCTGGAAATGGAAAAAGGAACACATTGACACCGGTGTGTCAGACCCACCATACTTGCTCCGGACACTGCGAGAGGGCTGTACAAGCAATGATCACACGCACGGCACAGCGGACACACCAGGAACCGCGGTGTTGGCCGTCGAATGGCGCTAGCTGCGCAGCATTTGTGCACCGCCGCCGTCAGTGTCAGCCAGTTTACCGTGGCATACGGAGCTCCATCGCAGTCTTTAACACTGGTAGCATGCCGCGACAGCGTGGACGTGAACCGTATGTGCAGTTGACGGACTTTGAGCGAGGGCGTATAGTGGGCATGCGGGAGGCCGGGTGGACGTACCGCCGAATTGCTCAACACGTGGGGCGTGAGGTCTCCACAGTACATCGATGTTGTCGCCAGTGGTCGGCGGAAGGTGCACGTGCCCGTCGACCTGGGACCGGACCGCAGCGACGCACGGATGCACGCCAAGACCGTAGGATCCTACGCAGTGCCGTAGGGGACCGCACCGCCACTTCCCAGCAAATTAGGGACACTGTTGCTCCTGGGGTATCGGCGAGGACCATTCGCAACCTTCTCCATGAAGCTGGGCTACGGTCCCGCACACCGTTAGGCCGTCTTCCGCTCACGCCCCAACATCGTGCAGCCCGCCTCCAGTGGTGTCGCGACAGGCGTGAATGGAGGGACGAATGGAGACGTGTCGTCTTCAGCGATGAGAGTCGCTTCTGCCTTGGCGCCAATGATGGTCGTATGCGTGTTTGGCGCCGTGCAGGTGAGCGCCACAATCAGGACTGCATACGACCGAGGCACACAGGGCCAACACCCGGCATCATGGTGTGGGGAGCGATCTCCTACACTGGCCGTACACCACTGGTGATCGTCGAGGGGACACTGAATAGTGCACGGCACATCCAAACCGTCATCGAACCCATCGTTCTACCATTCCTACCGGCAAGGGAACTTGCTGTTCCAACAGGACAATGCACGTCCGCATGTATCCCGTGCCACCCAACGTGCTCTAGAAGCTGTAAGTCAACTACCCTGGCCAGCAAGATCTCCGGATCTGTCCCCCATTGAGCATGTTTGGGACTGGATGAAGCGTCGTCTCACGCGGTCTGCACGTCCAGCACGAACGCTGGTCCAACTGAGGCGCCAGGTGGAAATGGCATGGCAAGCCGTTCCACAGGACTACATCCAGCATCTCTATGATCGTCTCCATGGGAGAATAGCAGCCTGCATTGCTGCGAAAGGTGGATATACACTGTACTAGTGCCGACATTGTGCATGCTCTGTTGCCTGTGTCTATGTGCCTGTGGTTCTGTCAGTGTGATCATGTGATGTATCTGACCCCAGGAATGTGTCAATAAAGTTTCCCCTTCCTGGGACAATGAATTCATGGTGTTCTTATTTCAATTTCCAGGAGTGTAATAGCCACAGTCTCCAACCATGTCTTCAGTTGACAAAATTGCATTAAACCTACTTCGCCAGGTAAAAGAATGTATACATCCTTTCAAAAATACAGGAAATTAACAATTAACAAAATGTAAATTCTTGTAACATCAAGATCAACAAGGAGTGTATGTAACTAAGCGTAATTCCGAAATATGTGAAAGTTAAAGTTAACTGCAAGATTAAAGCTACCTGGCTGGACAAAAACATGTTAAATTATTTGTATAATTTGTAACAGTCTGTCAACCATGTGCACACAATGTTTCTTTTTTTAAAAAAAAAAAACCGCATTAACCCAGTTTCGATAGTTCTAAGACTATCGTCGTCAGAATGGTAAAAGTTACCCCGAAAAGCTTAAGCTATAGATAATTTACATCAAACAGTTACAAATGTGAAAATTCTCAACTAAAACCAGAAAACTGTACTTACATAAGACCACATAACAAGTTTTAAATTTCAGCAACAGTGCTATCGCCAAATGACATGTTTGTGTTTCGTTAATGACCGAAATGAGAAGAAAAGTTTTATTTCTATACCATTTCTTGAGCCTGTCCCTTACAAAATACAGCGTCTTTTGAAAAACAAGTATGACTGCAAAGTAGCTTTTTCCACCAATAGTTCTCTAAAAAATTATCTTATTCACAATCTGGGTTGAACACAGTCTCGTTTGCAAAAGTCAGGTGTTTATAAAGTCGACTGTTACTCTTGTCCGTCCTACAACATAGGACAAACAGGGGGAGCTATACCTGTAAGGTTTAGAAAACATCTTCTAGGAAAAAAAGGGTACTAATATACATAATTCATCCTTCGCCGACCACTTGTTGATCACAGACCATGAACCCAAGAAAGTGTAAGACATCACTATACTACACTTCGAGAAAGAAGGTCCCAGACTCGATATCCTAGAAGAGCTGGAAATTTTCATTTACCTCTCTCTTAAAGACGGTTTTATTCTTAACGAACAATTGCAGTGCGTAATAAAAACTTCTTTCAAGGTTCAGAGCCGTTACTCAGAACTGCCTGAGTTTTGGAATTTTCCTCACAGTAGCGTCGGGAACGTCTGTTTCCCTTATAAAAGTGTCATTTTCAGTTTTTTTATTGTATTTGAAACTACCTGTAAGAAGGCTGATTTACTATGTTTGTAAACTTTCAAATTGCCTAATACGTGGATGCTGTATATTACTAATGTATATCTGCAGCCATGTAATTTTACTCTTAAAACAGATTTTTGTAAGTCCATCTCACGGCAGTGTCAGCTTACATGCCGTTTAGTCTGATGCCTCTTGCGCTGTGCATGTGCCAGTCTTAGCTGCCTACAGCAGTTAACTTGTGGTACAGTTTTCTGGTCTTAGTTGAGAATTTTCACATTTGTAACTATTTGATGTACATTATCTATACCTTATATGTTTCTCGAGGTTCCTTTTACCATTCTGATAATGATAGTCTTAGAACTATATAAGCCTGGTTACTTCGATTTTTTTGTTAGAAAACCTATGTGTGCAACCGGTTGACTGACAGCTACATTTTATATAGTTGCATGACCAGCTGCTGAGCGCACAGCCCTAAAATGGTTAAAACATTAAATTATTTTACTAGAAACCGAGATAAAAATGCGATACAAGAGAAGAAGACCTAAAACAATATCTACAGACAGGAAACAGCCTGTTGCCTTTACTTTCCTCACACGTACACCAGCACATAGATCATGAAGTAAATGAAGAACAACAAATAATCTCATGTAAATACAAGCAGAAGATACAATCCTTAAAATCTATTTATGATTGTGATTAGGATGGAAATAAATCGGCAGTCCAACACAAATTCTTTGACAAGGTAGTTAATACCCCTGGCATGCAGTTCAGTGATACTGACCTTATTCTATTAAAGTCTGAAACAAAAATATTGCAAGAAAACTCAACAGTCACAGTGCCAAAACTCTCATAGCCTCTACAAAACTTGGATGTGTCACAGCTAAACTAGAAACACATCGGTATGCGAAAAATGCACTGTCCTTTGAGTCATATAAATTGATAATGAAACAGTTAAGAATAAATAATACCCAAAGAAGCACTGCACTAAATATTTGAAAAATAAAACATCAAATTATTAGAAAGTAAAGCACTCATAGTAAAGGCTGTTAAAGAATGCTGAATGTTGTATTACATGAATAGGAACATATAGAGAAAACGTTACAATTTTTCCATGGCAACAACGTTGGTGACATAAAGTCGATTCCAGATGAATAATCAAACTAAACTCAGTAAGCTTTTAAATAATTGTAACATTTTATTGAAGGTACACAAGGTGTGCAGATATATAGCCGTGAATCCCTCATCACCAAAACTATATGCATATCCGAAGATTCTTATGGAAAGCTGTCCTATTTACCAATAGTTAACTCAAGAAAAAGCCTTAAATTCTGTATGAGCCATAAGCTGAAACACCTCAAGCCAGGTATTATGTCTTTGAAAATATCTGCACCATATACAGCACAAATGTACTCATAGGCTCTATTAAAGATATTCACATCCCACCTACTACTATATATGCGGTGTATACAGATATCCCTGTCAAAGAGACTATTAACATTATAAGAAAAAGTTTCATCAGGTATAAGAGAATTAGTACTGCAGAGGCCTGTGAACGCATAGGATTACTCACACTTATCCTGGAGCACAATTATTTTAGCTTCAGCTACAAGTTTTGCCCAACAACATGATTGCTTGGCAATAGCAAGCAGCTTGGATGGGATATTATCTGATATTTACATCAACAACATGGAACAAAAATATTTCTCAACTAATCAGCGAATCATAAATAAAATAATTTACTACAAAAGATACGTTGATGACACAACGTTGCTTTCTGATGGCATAATCAGAGAAATTGATGCATTGGCAGCATATCTCAGCAAAATGCATAAAAATACTAAATCCACAGTTGAGCATGAAATAAATAAGACCATACATTTTCTCCGTCTTAAAATTTGTAACATTTACCGTAAACACCAATGTAGCATTTACAAAAAAAAAAAAAAAAAAAAAAAAAAAAAAAAAAAAAAAAAAAAAAAAAACACCACTACAGCTGTCAGCATTGACAACTACTTATGTCATCCTACCGAACACAAAATGTCATATTTTAGAGCTATGGTACATCAAATGCTAAAAGTACCTACGAGTCACAGATCAGGAAACTGAAAACAAATTAATTTAAACAATTTCTCATATTAATGGTTATGATTCTAAGATAACCACAGCTCCAGAAAACAGCAGTTTACACAGCATTCAATGCTAAAGAAATCAGCCTCCCATAGAAGTCAAACCTAACTTTACTGTTATCTCATACATAGGCCCACTGTCATACAAGATTGCAAACTTATTTAAAAAGAATAATACTGGAATCAGCTTCTTTGTTAATATAAATTACAGCCAAACATGATCAATTGTATTAATCTTTACAAGGCTCATTTCTGTAAATCAAGACTATGCAAGCCAATGTGATTCGTGCTTAAATTCTATATTGGTCAGACATGCAGACGTTTCGAGACTAGGTAGAAAGAACAGCATCCTGCCTCATGGTTTGGAAGCAAATCTACATATGCATCCCACATTGCAGAAGGAAATCTTTCAGCGAGAAACATTGAGAGCAGCGTGAAAATATTACCTGTAGCAGAAAAAGGAGACACTATGAATCTATCTGTGATAACTGAAGTACACACAAGCACACAGAAACACTCCCCCTGATATTATCCTCAACGAATAGACTGTGTTGGTTAACACTCATTTCCTGAAAAGCTTTCAGAAAGTGCTTTCCACACTCTAGTATCAATAACGCTTGTACACATGTCTGCAGATCAGGTAACTAATCTTTTAATATTCCATGTATCTGCAATAATCAGTATCATTCCAGGGGCTAAATATTAATAAATTTTTGCCGGCCGCGGTGGTCTCGCGGTTCTAGGCTCTCAGTCCGGAACCGCGTGACTGCTACGGTCGCAGGTTCGAATCCTGCCTCGGGCATGGATGTGTGTGATGTTCTTAGGTTAGTTGAGTTTAAGTAGTTCTAAGTTCTGGGGGACTGATGACCACAGATGTTAAGTCCCATAGTGCTCAGAGCTATTAATAAATTTTAATGTATTATCATAATCGCTGATCAAACGGCACATAATCATTTCACATACATCCTTGCCCACATTTGTTTCTCTATAGTTGTATGAAATAAGTAAGGAAGGCTGTAGTTCACAAAATCTCATTTGTTTTCCGTTATTTGTCTGTATTTAATGCCCTACATCTCATCCAAAATGCTTTTTCAATTTAACTCAACGTTAATTTCCGCTTCCTATCCCCCAGCCGGCTGGAGCATCCAAGCGGTTCTAGGTTCTATAGTCTGGAACCACGCGACCGCTACGGTCACAGGTTCGAATCCTGCCTCGGGCATGGATGTGTGTGATATCCTTAGGTTAGTTAGGTTTAAGTAGTTCTAAGTTCTAGGGGACTGAAGACCTCAGCAGTTAAGTCCCATAGTGCTCAGAGACATTTCTTCTTCCTATCCCCCAATGCGCGATATATTTGTGTCATTGTACCGCGTAATCTTTCAGACTCATGTACTTTAGAAGGGCTGTCGTTGTTTTCATATGTTGTGAATCAAGACATGTGATGTACATTGGAAATTCTTTTTATGACTAAATGAAACTGTTTTGCAATGAAAACCAGTATATGTGATGCTGAAAATACGGACATCTTTGTGAATATATTTCGATGGAAGGAAACTGTAAAAACTAATGCCGCAGGTACTACACATTTCAAATAAGTTGCATTCTAACATAAATGTATAGCGCAACCATTTTTGTTACGATATTGTGGCAGTGAAATATTATTTATCCTAGGGAAACTCACCAGTAACCAATGTGTCATGTGTTTCGTCGAAAGCATGAAAGTTGTCTGATGATGAATTGTGTAAACTGAAAACCGGTAGCGGTTCTTTTTAGATATAGTAACGTAGAAACAATTTATTGTTGACCGATATACACAAGAGTTTATTTGACAAATTTGTAGATATAAATAGGGTTTCGTTTCTAGAGAGACTGAGTAATTCGTTTCATCTTTCACTGCAGATACTCTTATGACATACACCAAAATCACTAATTGCCGGTAGATTCGTGTGGCGTATTTCAATATATTATACTCCACAACTTGTTAAAGCAAAAATGAACACAAATTTTTGCTGTCGACGAAATAATAATAAGTGCGCCACACGTGTAGTATTTATTGTTCATTATAATGCCAGTCGATTGCTCTAGAGGATGGAGTTATTTCTCCACTATCCTTCATCAGCACAGATTTGCATTATTTTTTTTTAGAGCTGGAGAAGGTAGAGCTCGTCAATTCTTAATATGAGTGGGTACTAATATAAAATTCCTCGTTCTCCTAATTAGCCTAGTTCTGCCGAGAATTCCGGTTGGAAGGAAAACTTATTCGCCGTTAACGGACGAAGCAGACTGAGATCTGGGATATAAAAACCTAAGGACGAGAATTAATGGCAAGTTCACTTCATAGAAGAGCACTACAAACTTCACGGTCCATTAGCAGCTAACCATGACGAATAGGCTCATTTATATCACGGAAGAACTACTCGGAACACGATGAACGTAAAACATAGCTGTGGAAAAGAACAAAATTTACGCTCCCATCGTGCTACGTGGAAGTGTACAGTGACATTTATTAATAATTTCTTCCAAAGTTATCAAGGTACTCTTAAAGAAAGGACAAAGAGTAAATTTCTTGTGAAGATATTCCATACGTTTTGCAGAAACAAAGGTAGTACCGGAACCCGTTGTCATATCAGAGACGTGTGTGGTACCGGGATTCGAAATAGAAGCCTTATCTCCGGCTGTGAATGCTCTGCTTTAGTGTGTAAATTTTATTCTAGAAAATTTTTTTTACAGAAATTATCGCAGTCGTCTGTAAATGGAGTATTTATCGGAAGGATAGGTTTGTCAGTATTGGCAACAGCGTATTTATTGCAGTAATTAATTCCGTTATATCCAGCCACGTTATCACAGATTCCAAATGTGAATTAATATGGGTGAATTGAGGCCTCAAAAGTCGGTCAAAAACGCCAATCGCATGCTTTTATATACCACCTGGGTCAGGAGTTGCAGTGATAGAGAATTTCAGACAGAACTTCCAGAATTTTGGCAATAACTTTCCTGATCATACCGTTGTAATAGGTGGTGACCTGGTGACTTTAATTTTCCAGGTATAGATTTGGAGAGCCATGCTATCAAGAGTGGTGCCAGAGATAGGGATTCGTATGACATTATTCTGAATCTCTTGTCCGAAAATTAGACATGCAACTCGAGACGGAAACGCCGTAGATCTAATAACAACAAACAGGACTGATCTTAATCAATCGTTTAAGACAGAGGAAAGTATATGTGATCATAAGGCTGAAATAGGGACTAATGTTTGACTATGGCCGTTACAAGGAATGTTAAGAAAGGTAGGAAAATATTTTTGCTTAGCGACAGTAACAAGAAGCAAATTGCGGAGTATATGAGTAGTCATCAAAAAAACATTCAGTGTTGAGGACGAAGATGTGCAGTACAAACGGAAAAAAATTCAGAAGCAACGTTATCCATAAGACGATAGCAACGCCAGAAGACAAATGACCTACAAAAGATTGATGCGTGGTCCAATCGCTGACAGTTGACCCTCAACATAAATGAAAGTAAAACACTGCGCTCGCATAGGAAAAGAAACTCACTACTGGGAACGGTTGCTACCGTAAAATACGCAGGAGCAATTTCCAGAATGACCTTAAGTGGAATATAAAATACACTCCTGGAAATGGAGAAAAGAACACATTGACACCGGTGTGTCAGACCCACCATACTTGCTCCGGACACTGCGAGAGGGCTGTACAAGCAATGATCACACGCACGGCACAGCGGACACACCAGGAACCGCGGTGTTGGCCGTCGAATGGCGCTAGCTGCGCAGCATTTGTGCACCGCCGCCGTCAGTGTCAGCCAGTTTACCGTGGCATACGGAGCTCCATCGCAGTCTTTAACACTGGTAGCATGCCGCGACAGCGTGGACGTGAACCGTATGTGCAGTTGACGGACTTTGAGCGAGGGCGTATAGTGGGCATGCGGGAGGCCGTGTGGACGTACCGCCGAATTGCTCAACACGTGGGGCGTGAGGTCTCCACAGTACATCGATGTTGTCGCCAGTGGTCGGCGGAAGGTGCACGTGCCCGTCGACCTGGGACCGGACTGCAGCGACGCACGGATGCACGCCAAGACCGTAGGATCCTACGCAGTGCCGTAGGGGACCGCACCGCCACTTCCCAGCAAATTAGGGGCACTGTTGCTCCTGGGGTATCGGCGAGGACCATTCGCAACCGTCTCCATGAAGCTGGGCTACGGTCCCGCACACCGTTAGGCCGTCTTCCGCTCACGCCCCAACATCGTGCAGCCCGCCTCCAGTGGTGTCGCGACAGGCGTGAATGGAGGGACGAATGGAGACGTGTCGTCTTCAGAGATGAGAGTCGCTTCTGCCTTGGTGCCAATGATGGTCGTATGCGTGTTTGGTGCCGTGCAGGTGAGCGCCACAATCAGGACTGCATACGACCGAGGCACACAGGGCCAACACCCGGCATCATGGTGTGGGGAGCGATCTCCTACACTGGCCGTACACCACTGGTGATCGTCGAGGGGACACTGAATAGTGCACGGTACATCCAAACCGTCATCGAAGCCATCGTTCTACCATTCCTAGACCGGCAAGGGAACTTGCTGTTCCAACAGGACAATGCACGTCCGCATGTATCCCGTGCCACCCAACGTGCTCTAGAAGCTGTAAGTCAACTACCCTGGCCAGCAAGATCTCCGGATCTGTCCCCCATTGAGCATGTTTGGGACTGGATGAAGCGTCGTCTCACGCGGTCTGCACGTCCAGCACGAACGCTGGTCCAACTGAGGCGCCAGGTGGAAATGGCATGGCAAGCCGTTCCACAGGACTACATCCAGCATCTCTACGATCGTCTCCATGGGAGAATAGCAGCCTGCATTGCTGCGAAAGGTGGATATACACTGTACTAGTGCCGACATTGTGCATGCTCTGTTGCCTGTGTCTACGTGCCTGTGGTTCTGTCAGTGTGATCATGTGATGTATCTGACCCCAGGAATGTGTCAATAAAGTTTCCCCTTCCTGGGACAATGAATTCACGGTGTTCTTATTTCAATTTCCAGGAGTGTAAATAGGAAATTGGGACGCCGGACTGAAGCTCATGGGAGGAATCCTAAGGAAATGTAACCGATCCAAGAAACAAGTGGCTTACGAGGCGTTTGTTCGACCGGTTTTTGAGTATTGTTCATCAATATGGGGCCCTTACCGGGTAGGACTGACAGAAGAGGTAAAGACCCTCTGATGAGCGACGCGTTCCGTCACGGGATCTCCATCTACATCTGCACGATTACGTTACAATTCAGGATTAAGTACCTGGCAGAAGGCTCACAAAACCACTTGTATTCTTCTATTCCACTCCTGAACAGCGCGCGGGGAAAACGAATACTTAAATCACTCCGTGCGAGCTCTGAATGATGTAATTTTATTGCGATTATCGTTTCTCCCTACGTAACTGGGCACCAACATAATATTTTCACGCTCTGAGAAGAAGATCCTGCCACAGCGAAAAACGCCTCAGTTTTAATGACAACAACCTGAGTTCGTGTATCATATCGGTAGTACGCTCTACCTTATTTCGCGATAATACAAAACAAATTGCCCTTATTTGAACTATTCTGTCTGATGCGGATCCCACACCGTACAGTAATACTCCAGAGGTGGGCGAACATGCGTAGTGTAAGCAGTCCCGTCAGTACGCCTGCTACATTTTCTTTTCTGAGTGTTCTGCCAGACAGCTGAATGAAGTGTGTGGTTTGCTTTCCCCACAATATTATCGTTCCAGCTTAAGTTATTCGTAGTTGTAATCCCTAAGTATTTAGTTCAGATTAAGGCCTTTACGTTTGTGTGGTTTATCGTCTAACCAAAAGTTAGAGTATTCATTTTAATACTCATGTAGTTAACTTCACAATTTTCATTACTTAGTGACAACTGCCACTTTTTGTACCATTTCGTTTTGATCATTTGATAATTTTACAAGAAGGTAAATGACAGCATCATCTGCAAACAGTCTAACAGGACTGCTCAGATTGTTTCCTGCATCGTTTATGTAGATCAGGGAAATTAGAGGCCATATAACACTTCTTTGAAGAACGTCAGATATTATTTCCGTTTTACTCGATGACTTTCCGTCAGTTATTAAGAACTGTGCCATTTCTGACAGGAATCGCGAATCCAGTCACTGAACTGAGACGATACTCCGTAGTAATGCAACTTAATTAAATCTGGCTTGTGAGGAACGAAGTGAAAAGCCTTCTAGAAATCTAAAAATATGTCGTTTAGTCGACGCGAGGACATTGCAGAAATGATCAACGAATTCCAGTGGCAGACGCGTCGTGAAGCACAGAGATTTGCTATTGAAATTTCGAAACAGTACTTTCCGCGAAGAGTCGTAGAGCATACTATTTCCTCCCATATATATCTTACGAAGTGAACACGATGAAAAAATTAAACAAATGAGAGCTAATACAGAGGCTTACTGACGTCGTTCTTTCGATATGCCATTCGGGAGTGGAACAGGAAAGGGTGGATCAGTTAGTGGTATCATCGGTACCCCCACCACACACGTCCAGGAGGTTAAGGAGTATTGATTATGTAGATGCCTGACTTGTAGTGTCGTGAGAAATGCTGCGCAGTGCATGTCTCATTCATAGCGCCGTCTGCACGACACGAGAAATGTTGGACGGTGTTTGCGCAGCATTGAACGTTGCGCTGAAGATGGAGGCGACCTCAAGGGGACTCGTGTGACCTGGATGAGTGGGCCAGAGCTGCGGCAGGAAAATGAGTCCCAAAACGTCCCACGTGACCGACATGCGCCCTCCTCCGCATGGTGCGGGCTGAACGTCTCTCTTAGGTCGACGGAGCGCCCGACGCCTCGCATCATTCGAAATGAGGCAAAGCAGCGACCCGCCGGGCCCCGCTGAACGGGTCCGGTAAGTGAGCCCCCAGCGCCCGTGTTCATCTGCTCACTGGAAACGAGCGACTCTATGTGCTGCTGTAATTACTGCACTGAC
Source organism: Schistocerca americana (assembly GCF_021461395.2). Classification (NCBI taxonomy): domain Eukaryota; kingdom Metazoa; phylum Arthropoda; class Insecta; order Orthoptera; family Acrididae; genus Schistocerca; species Schistocerca americana. The sequence continues at coordinate 523,959,807 of NC_060125.1, read as the reverse complement.
CGACAGCAGCAGTTTCTGTAGGGTAGGAAACCGACTGTCTTTGACCCGTCTCCAGTGCACGCCCGCTGCGCTACTTCTATTGCCACTGTTCTTACGCAATTTTACATGAGCCAAGTGGTACGCCATTCCTTGTAGGCACACTTGACACTCCGATACACAACAAAACGGGTAATTTAGGTCCTGTTGTGGTCATCAGATGGTCCAAATTCGATGGGTGACTTCTGACGTTCTATCATGACTCCACGTCAGCCCATCAACCTGCCATGATACCGTGCCACCGACTGGGACATTCCCACCACCTCGTTCATGGTGGTGGAAGCTCACCTCTAGCTCCGTAATTAAACTCTAAGAAAAGAAACACCACGATGGAATTATGCAAATGAGACAGTTATCGGTGGATGTGAACTTCATGTACAGTCAAACGAATGTATACAATTTCAGAAATATAGTATGATCATTCACGAAAAAAGCTTCACAAATGGAGCTAGTTAATAACGTGTTGGTCCGCACCTGGTCACTATGGCAGCAGATACAAGGCTTGTTATTGACTGATAGAGTTGTTGGATGTCTTCCTGAGAGATATCGAGCCAAATTATGTCCAACTGGCGCATTAAATCGTCACGGTCCAGAGCTGGTTGGAGGGCCCTGCCCATAACACTCCAAACTTTCTCAACTGAAGTGAGATCCGGTGGCCTGACTAACGAAGGAAGGACGTGTCAGGCACAAAGGCAAGGAGTAGAAACCGTCCGAGATCCCATACAGCAATATGAGACAGTAAATATATATTCTTTCCTCAAACACACATTCTGAGTAATAATTATTACGTCTACAACTTTGTTCCCTCTGTTTGTTCTGTAATTTCTAGGCTTCATTGTAAAAAACTTACAAAAAATTTACGATTAAAAGTAGCTGCACACTATTTCTTCCATCTTGATGGTAGCATACGAACCCTACGTTACAAAAACTGGACGTCTTTAAGGGAGAGCCATGAATTGATCCCGTTCCCGTGAAGGGGGGTGCTGATCAGCTGGGCCGTGCGCCATTGGCCGAAAGAGGTGGCAGTCAGGGAGAGCAGCGCCTGGAAAATACGGCGGGTGGCGTGGGACTTTCCACCTCAGCTTTCCCAAATGCTTTGACGGCATTTGCTCCATCTGGTCGAACGTTGTAATGCTGCAACATCACCTTTTCATGTCCATCGCTGTATTGTGCCCGTTTTCCTTTCACTGCTCTGCTCAAACGCATCAATTGGTTTCGATAACTATCACCTGTGACTGTTTCCGTCAGTTTCAGCAGCTTCTAAAACCTCCTGTCTTCCGAAATCAAACTCGCAGTTCTTGAAACGTTGAAATCATTCTCTGCACACTCTTTCGCTAACGGCTGCCTCACCATAAGTCTTTGAGAAAGGAGAAGTTACTCTCTCAACTATTTTTTGCATACAGAAAATTATTAAAGATTTTATTACAACCTGAAGCACCTTGAGCGAGACTCCATGAATTTAACGTCCTGAACAGACGTCGATGAAGCCTGGTAGGGTGCTAAAAGCATGAGTATTTTTATGATTCTTTGCTCATAGAAATGGCTTGTTGGGAGTTGAAAGCAATTGGCGACGAGCCCATCCCTTACTAAATCTTGCCGGACAGGCCCACAGCTGTACAGGGCAGACAGGGCAGACCCTTGTCGAACAGGTCTCTAGTAGAACAATGCCAGATACCTGCCTTGGTGCCAGCAGAGGACTGGACAGGGGCGACAGTCTCAAGGAACGCCTCTGCCCAGCGGAGTCATAAACTGGGAATTGTGTGCAGAGCCATGCACCATAATAAAAGTTTACATGTTTTCGTGTTCGCTGATAGTGCAAGTAGACCAATGAACCAATTCTCTTGGCCGCCTCTGTTGTATAAGAAAACTCAGGTGTCCGAGAAACGCTTAGAGATAGAATCTTTTTTACACCTCATACCTTGGACTAACACAAGGACTAACAAGCTCCAAGGCACAGGCGATTTAGATAAAGATCTTTGAGATTGTATCTGTTAGCTTGTTGGCATGGGAAGCGACACGACTTAGGAGAAAATCATCTCTTCCCCCTCTGCAAAAACTTAAAAAAAGCCAGTAATAGGCGATTTCCCTTCTTTAGTGACGCATGTTTCTTAACTATTGCCGTGGTTCGACATGAGTTTGTGCTGTCGGGTGGAAGGGGACGTTTAGCGCCTCTAGGGCCTTGTGATTGACTCAAGACGGGATGAAGGGAAAACGGATTTTTTTTTTTTTTTTTTTTTTTTTTTTTTTTTTTTTTTTTTTTTTTTTTTTTTTTCTGGAGAGGTGCGAGGCACTGGGGTGCGGGACTGTGGTCCGGTAAGAGACATGAATTCAGAGAAAAATCATCTCCTCCCCCTCTGCAAAACCTTAAAAAAGCCAGTAAATGGCGAATTCCTTTTTTCTTCTTTTTCTTTTGGAGGAGAGATTTAGCGCCTCTAGAGCCTTGTGACTGGCTCAGGATGGGGTGCACTTTGCGGAAAAACTTAATTTTTTTTCTGGAGGGGTGCGAGGCACTACTAATCGAAGCTCTGGCATGTGTGGTTGGTACTTCGGACCTGTCCTGAGACTGACTTCACTTGCAAGTAGTTAGACTGGAGAGCCTGTGGTGAAGTTCTTACTGTACTGACAGTGGGACTTCAAACATCTCGGACTACTCGTTTGCCGAGGGCACACTTATTCGTTTTTAGTTCACCAGTCTTGACGTTTGGTATCCTCGTGCACTCTACTGTATAAGTGAGCCAAATTGGTCCTTGGTAAAATCAGCGAACGGGTGTGTCACACACCGAAACCTACCGTGCTTTCAGGGCTCTAGTAGAGAGTAAATTGCGATCCGTCTGCCTGATCGCTAGACCGTGAGATTTTTGCATTTCTTTGGTGGCCGCGATTGATTCACAGGTACCGCCTCCACAGATCACCTCCTCCGCCGCACAGATCTCGCCAGCTGCAAGGCGCGTCTCCACACGAAGTAAACAGATTAACTTACTGCCGCTCCGGCGTTGTCAGGGGTACAGATCTCAATCGGCACTTGCTCTCAGCAGCACCTATGTAGAGAAACTTCAGTAAATTCGATCAGTCAAAGTTTGCTCAGCATCAGATCATTTCAACTTGCGTTATCCACGTTTTTAGGGGCAGAGTACTTGACTCACTGTTCACCTAGTTAAACTGTCTCTGCCACCCCGAATCCACCCAGTGGAGCACTAAATCACCTCTTAGTTGTTCACGGCATTCAGTATGCACTGGTTGGAACTTTAATAGTGGCAACTACTTATTTACAGCTCATACAAAATAGATACGTGTTTCAAAGTCTTACTGCATTGTTTATAACCCTATAACTCGTCGCCAACGATGTGGAAGTCGTAGGATACTCTTAGCAGTGCGAGTTGTGTTGACACTCCGAGCGGCGCAATCTATTGTCCGACGAATTTCACTTTAGAAATCGAGTTGAACTTGTAAGGGCTTAAGCCATGGGAATGCAGTAGGTGGTATAGCACTTAGCAGTCCCATCAGTCAAACAAAGCAGTAGCAGCTTGCACTGTAGGTGCTTGAGCATTGTCCTGCAAAATTATTGTCAGGTCCAGCAGAAAGTGTCATCACTTCTGTCTCTATGCTGTTCATTTTTGGAACAACCTACGACCAGCTTAGAGACAGAAGTGATCACACTTTTTGCTGGACCTGACCATCATTTTGCAGGACAATGCTCAAACACGAAAAGTGCAAGCTGTTACTGATAAAATACTGCGAAAATAAATGTTGTTAGTACACAAAATTTTCGCAACATTCGCAATCAATTAAATAGTCCAAACAAGTTACCTTTCATTGTGGAGATCCATGCCAGGATCTCGGATTGATGGCACCTTCTGTGACCCTCAGATCACGTTGCCTAGTGTAGTCATTCAATTTGACGTTCCTTGCGCAGAATTTTGATTTGATGGCACCTCGGTCAGATAGTAGATAGTGTTGCGTAGTGAAGTTTCTGTCTGCCATGTTTAATGTGGTGAATTGGGTGCTGGCGCCTAGACATAGTACAATATTTAATTATTGTATGTGTGTATTTTCATGTTGTGGTAGTGACTTTTGTGTCACGTGATTGTTTGTTTCTGACGGCGAACGTCGTTGTGCTGATTTATGAGGATTGATTGAGATTTTCGTTTGCGAGCATAGGCAAGCGTGCTGTTATTTGAATTCGTTGTCAGCAACTATAAATCAGTAGCTAACGGGAAAGTAATTTAGAGTAGAATCTGCGTGGCATAAGAATGTGTAGTGTTTAAATTCGTTTGGGTCAGAATTAGAGTGCGTGCTTAGAAGAACCAAGGCACGTTTGCTACGGAGTAGTGGAAGTAGTAGTATTTTGTTAATCATGGATCCACGTCAGATTATTAGCGGTGACCAGGCAGACATTACACAGGATTCTCAGTTAAATGCGGTTGCAGACCGGGCAGAAATGTCGAACGTAGAACCCGTAGAGTATGACGACATGTCTCAGTCAGGTGACGAAAGTGAACAGGAGACCGCAGCAGAACGAAATGTAGGCGCTGCTGGTACGAGACGCACCATCAGTGAAACTGGCAGACCAGAATCACGAACGAAACGTCACAGAATGATGGAATCTCGTTCATCTAGTCCTGAAGGTGTTAGGGGTGGATCTCTGTTTGAGGCTGTCATGCAATTCATGCAAGAGGTAGACGAAGAGACAAGAGGCAGAGAAAAAGACAGGAGAGGAAGAGGACGAAAGACACAAATTAGTCATAAAAACGGTCACAGAGGGTATAGATGGAGTCAAGAAAAAGATCGTAGGAATACAAGGAAACAACAGCAGAAAAGCGCGAGGTCGCGGACCAGGCGAAGCGCGATGCCAAAACAGCGTGATTGATAGCGTAAGTAGCACGAAAGGACGCATCAGTGGCCAAAGAACAAGTTAAACTGGCAAGAACTGGGGTGTGTAAGACAAAAAAGGCACTTGCAACTCTCCAAAAGTAAGGAAAAAAAGTTTAAGAAACGCAGTAAAAAATTTGTGAGGCTGCAAAGCGAATGGAACAGATATAAATCATCAAACAGGCCGAAATCTCTGAAGTTAAAGATCAGCAGATCCGAGTCGCCGCACAACAAAACGAGTTTGCTAAGGACGTTCGGCAGGCACATGAGAGGGTCGTACTATTGCAAACACAGTCTCGTTCGGTAGAGTGCCATCGAGAGCATCACAGAAGTGAAGAAAATGTTTTGTGACTCTCCAAACCGCCATTTGAGGACACACCTCCCCACATGGGCGAATGCAGCAGGAATATGCTCCTGCCGGAACGAAACGCGTAACAGAACATGCTCCGCCGGCAACACGCAGCATGTCAGAGACCGAGCTGGAAAACAGTTTTACACGTCTATGGAGGTCAGAAACGTTATTTCGTGAATCTGACAACACGAGGGGATACCTTAACAGTGCACGAGGATCTTTTGGGCACGGATACATGTCATCAGACGCTGCGGGCGAGAGGGAAAATTAACAACATCAACAACAGACGAAACGGAAACTGGAGAGAGCAACAGAACTCGAACCAGGGCCAGCAGGATTCTAGGGACCAACAGCAAAGCAATAGCAGAACGTACAACGGTCAAAGTCAATGGAATGACCAACGTAGCGAATATGTGAAACTGAGGCCACCTAAACCATCGCAGAGGTCACGCTGAGAAAATTCAGACAGGCATTGATACACAGCCGCTGCGGACTCAGCTCAAAACAATGCCGCAGAAACTATCGGAGCGAGCGATATTAATCTGTTAGGGTCTGAAGATACAAGAGAACTGCTACGGCAAGAGAAGGAGATCATGACACTACCGGATTTACAACCCATCATTCACATCACAGTCGGCAAGGTCAATCTAACCGGGATTGTGGACAGTGGAAGCCAAGTGATGGCGATATCGGATCGGCATACAAGAAATGCACTGTGAATCATTCTTGGCCGGCACTCATGCTGAAGAGAACCAAAATCACCGGCGCTCTGAGAGGGAAGCATACAGAAGTGTAGTTACTGACCAGGTTTACGTTCAACTGCCAAGGGCATACCTTAGAAGCGAACTTTCTGGTCGTCCCTTCTTTGGCAATTGAGATAATATTTAGCATGGATTTTCTAAATCAACAACAGGCCGTATTGGACGTAGGGTGAGGAGAACTCACTTTACATAAAGCCGCCATCAAGATTTCCTTTGGCGACCACGCAATACGTGTGCAAATCCCTTCCGAATGCCTCAATCTAAACTACGCAGATAAAAGAGGGGAAGAAAAAAATCAATCTTGGCACCATGAGTGTAGCCGCAACATTCTAGATCTTGAGCAAATTCGACGAGAAGTGCGCGATGCTATTGACCACATGCTATGGAATTAAGTAAACACCCCGACACAGGAAAACGGAATATTAAAGAAAAACTCGGATGTCTCTCTACCGATAACCGGAGCAATCCGAAATTTCATGTATGCGTTTCGGGTGCGGGAAGACACTAAATTCTTTGTGCCTCCCTACCAAATCCCACACGCCTACACACAGGGTTTTTTTTCTCGAGATCAAGACCATGTTTGACGAAGACATCATTGAACCAACAAGCTCCACGTACAACAACCCATTCACAGTGGTTGATAAGGCTGACGGCTCGATCCGTCTGGTGCTGGCTTCGCGCCAAATCAATACAATCATTAAGCCAGAGACAGATCGTCCGAAAAAGATGGAGGAATTCCTGCAAAATTTCCATGGTGTTACGGTTTTTTCATCTCTTTACTTGCGCTCCAGTTTCTGGCAAATTGTACTCCACCCAGACTGCAGAAATACACGACGTTCCTTGCATTAAGGAAATGTTATCGATTTAAACGTCTATTATTCGGGCTAAACGTGTCTTCATCTACCTTCATTAGAGGACTCGATAGCATCTTAAAGGATTCTATTAAGCAAAGGATCACCACCTACGTGGGTGACATCTTGGTAGCGGAACCGACGTGAGGACACAATGCGATACCCAGAGAAATCCTACAGCCCTTCAAAGAAATCGGCGTAACCGCCAACATCACGAAGTCATGTATAGGAACCTCACGAGTAAATTTCCTCGGACATATCATTACCGCGGAAGGAATCACACCAGACCCGGACAGAATACAGACAATTACGAAATTTGCCAAGCCAACAACCAAGAAACAACTACGTAGTTCCTTGGCATCGCAAATTTCTATAAACGATACGTCCACCTGAAGAAATTAGCGACACCGCGGCTATGCCAGCTCACAGGAAAAAAGACGCCGTGGGAATGGGACGACGTGGTGGAAGATGAATTCCAAGGCTTCAAAACCGCGCAGACTAATGCGCCAATTCTTTAGAACCCCAACCTGGAGGAGGTCTTTTGCATGGCGTCAGACAGCTCCTACTGTGGAATTGCTGTAGCGATTTTCCAGTGATATCGGCAAGGGGGAGGAAAAAAGACGACGTGGGAATGGGACGGCGTGGTGGAAGATGAATTCCAAGGCTTCAAACCCGCGCAGAATAATGCGCCAATTCTCTAGAACCCCAACCTGGAGGGGGTCTTTTGCATGGCGTCAGACAGCTCCTACTGTGAGATTGCTCTAGCGATTTTCCAGTGATATCGGCAAGGGGGGAAACATGGTGCACAAAACCATTGCTTTTGGAAGCCGAGTCCTCAGCAAGTGCGAAAGAAATTATTCGGTTACTAAGTTAGAAGCTTTGCCTTTGTTTTCGGCTTCGAGAAATTTCGTTTTTTCTTGTATGGGAGAAAAACAAGAGTATACACCGTTCACAAAGCCTTGGAATTCCTACTCACAGCGAAACTCCGAGACAAATGTCTAACGAGATGGGCACTCCTGCTTCAGGAGCATGACTTTTCGATCAAACACATACCAGGGAAAGAGAACATCATTCCGGATGCGCTGTCTGTCACGTTCTCCTGTGGGGCTAGAAAGAAGTGGTGCCAACCCACTGGAAGATGAACATTACAGCTTGTTCTATATAAAGAAGGTTACATTTGAGCATTATGTAACCTCGAGCGTCAAGGACATCAGCAAGGAGCAGGACAAGGATCCAGGTCTATTTGCTCTAAAACAGAGGGTGAAAGACAAGATGGAATCAAAATTGAGGCAGTTTTACTTGATACGAAAAGGCATTCTGTTTTTTCGAAGTGAGGGAGTAGGAGAGTCCTGGCGAGTTGGCATTCCAAATGAACTGGTGAACAAGATCATATGGCACACGCACCTGAGTTACACACATTTTGGACCCAGGAAGTGCTACTTAAAATTACGCACAATGTGCCATTTCAAGAATACGGAGAGAAGAACCCGGAGGGTTTTGAACGTCTGCAAAGCGTGTCAGAAGTCAAACCACGTCACTGTGGCAACGCAAGCACCTTTACATCCCACCATTCCATCAAAGTTGAAGCACCTTGCAGCAAAATATTTAATGGGCCGACTAGTGCGAACAAATAGATACTGCTACATCCTTATGGTAGTAGAGCTGACATCCAAGTATGTCACTTTAACCCCGCTCAGGAAAGTAACTGCGCAATCAGTATGTAGAGCATTCTGCAACGATTTCCTCACTCAAGTCGGCCATGCCGACAGGATCATCTTCGACAATGGACCTCAGTTCCGGTCAGAGAAGTTGAAAGATATGCTGCGGAAACAGAGAATCAAACCCATATACGCTTCCATACGACATCCACAATCGTCACCAGCAGAGTGAGTGACGAAAAGTCTGGAAACTTCTGGCGTATCTACACGCACCACCTGGGATGGTCCGCAGCTCGTGGTCGTGCGGTAGCGTTCTCGCTTCCCGCGCCCGGGTTCCCGGGTTCGATTCCCGGAGGGGTCAGGGATTTTCTCTGCCTCGTGATGACTGGGTGTTGTGTGATGTCCTTAGGTTAGTTAGGTTTAAGTAGTTCTAAGTTCTAGGGGAATGATGACCATAGCTGTTAAGTCCCATAGTGCTCAGAGCCATTTGAACCAACCTGGGATGTTTTCCTAGGTGACTTCCATGGCGTGATGAACGAATTGCCACACGGTGTCACCAAAATAGCACCAATAACAGTTTTCAAGAACAGGCAACCTGCAGATCTCATCCGTGAAGTAAATTCCCCCCCCCCCCCCCCCTCGCGAAGTCGACAACAAGTTGTTGACCTTGAACTCAGGAGATTGCGTGAGGCAGGAGAGAATCGGACAGAGTTTTGGGATAGAAAAGCACGCGAGAGAGAGTACCGAATTGGTTAAAAAGTGCTCGTTAGAAGTTTCCGTCTACCTAACAGACAGAAACAGCTGTGCCACATATTCTATGACATATATTATGGACCTGTCCGTGTCCGGAGAATCGCTCACTTGAATTCTCTGAAGCTAGAGACCTTGAAATAAAGGAGATCTCTTAGCAACCAACATGTCTGTCATGTCAACCCATTTGGAGAATAGGTGTACATAGTATATTTATAGTCAGAGAAGCTGCAGTATGTAAATAGTGTCCATGAATGAACAGATTAACGTAATTTAATGTTGATATTGTGCTGCTTAGCATAATTTTCCATTTGTTCTATTTCAGTGTTATTTTCATTGTTTGTGATTTGCTTTAGTTTTCAGCATGAGTCGTTGTTGAACGTGGTCATATGTGTTGCATATCTGTGACATCTGCACACCAGCATTCACTGGCAGGTGGCAGATTGAATTAAAATTTCGTTGCAAGTTATATCTCATCAACAACTGGCACTTTTTGTGGCATGCCAAACCACGCACGTTGCAATACCAAGTACAACGGAGAACTGAGTAGTGCTATTATTTCTTTGGACCTTACAATTTTTGTCCGATTTCCACTCCCATGAGAGCAAGGAGGTCTCCGTAATTTGATCGCAGTTGAGTATCGTACTGCCGGACGGTGTGGCCGAGCGGTTCTAGGCGCTTCAGTCTGGAACCGCGCGACCTCTACGGTCGCAGGTTCGAATCCTGCCTCGGGCATGGATGTGTGTGATGTCCTTAGGTTAGTTAGGTTTAAGTAGTTCTAAGTCCTAGGGGACTGATGACTGCAGATGTTGAATCCCAGGGTGCTCAGAGCCATTTTGAGTATCGTACTCTGTTGTGGCATTCTCGTAGAAGAGCCTTAACAAGTATCGCCATGGCCAATGAAATTGTTTCTGTTTACTTCCCGTTGTTTGTTGTACACTGCCCAAGGGACGTATGTACATCACTTTATGTATTTCGTGGTGTCAAGGCTGTAAATCGTGCCACAGAGCATGTGCGTCTCGATTTTCGGATGTGTTTTGTATGGTTTTAGCGGTCCACGCTTTGGGTGCGTGTCGACGCTAAGGCTCGGTGTGTTATGAGCCATCGCCTCTCGTGCAGTGTAGCCTGTTTTGTGGTGGAATTTTGCCATAGCTAGCACATAGAAGTGCAATTCACGGTAGAGTGGCGAATCCCAGAGCCGGAAATCGGAAGCAGAAACGAAACGATGGACCACGGATGAGACTTAAGATGTAAGCATACGCTTGTGTTTCGTTTCAGCAGCAGCGATCCTGACAGAGGAGACAGGAGGCATACTTCTACTATGTAAAATTAGTGTATACAACCATAAAATGCCACTACTAAGGTTTCAGGCAAATCACCAGCGCCTGAGTGAGTAGACGCACGTCCTGACCACTTCAGCGTCAGCAAACAACACTGTCGGACATCGAAAAATGAAAGAGGAGTATACAAGGAATAAAGTGCACGAAATTTCGCTTCGGTAGTATCAGCGAAGGCATACGGTAGTACATTACGTTAGTACTTAGTATAGGGAGAACTCTGCACGTTTCGTGGAGGTACAGAAGTAGCGCCAACGTAAAATTATGGTGCATGACAGAACTAACCAAAAAGTAACAAAAACACGTGCACACACAAACAAAGACATCTCGCACACATAATTTACGTCCATACAACATTAAATTTATTTTCGGATAAAAGATAAAGATTTTTACTCTTCGTTATTCTTCTCTGTAAATTGATTATATCGATGTAATGACATTTTTCAGAGAATAAGGCACTTGACCACACTTGAGGATTGTGCAGACTCCATAACCAAAATAGCAGACTGAACGTCAGAGCCCACGCCAGTCAGCGAGAGGCGAGGGGAGTGGGCAGCCGTAATGAGTCAGCTGTATCAGCCAAGGTAAGGGGGTCCACATGCAGAGACGGAACTGGCCCCTGTCAGCTGACGCACCTACGTCATGCAGCCCAGTAGTCTACCAGTGGAGGTGGAACGTCTCAAGCCAGCGCAGACAGTAGTACACCACCACGCACCAGCAACAGCCCCCTAGCGGCCAATGACCCGCCATGCCACTAATAGAGGGATAAGCAAGTCGTGTTGTGGGGCGGCGGGTGGAATTATTTGTTTATATATATATATTGTTCCTATTATTTATGCTGTCTTTTGCCGTTCTCAACACTGGCTCTCTAACTACAATATTGGCAACCAGAAAGTGATTAGCAAAACCTGAAGCCTGTAATTAGAATTCCTAGTGCCCACTTCATCTGAGAAATACACTTATAGCTACAGCTTATATCTCTGAGGAATTAGGAGATTGTCTGGGATTCATAATCAAAAACGATTCTCTAAAAATGTTCACTATATTCTGAAAGTCACAGACCAAAAAGAATCCACACAATCCAACTAACAGGGCAGTTCAGAGTCTAATGCGTTGATGCAACTATAACTGTTCAAATTAAATGTTTAAATGAATGCTCGCCATAATTTGATGATAATGCTCATCAAACGCCACGCTAAATAATGGTAGAATGTTTGTCCCGCGGCGGCACGTGAAAATACGACATACGCAAACTGAAGATAGATCATTAAAGTCATCCCAGAATTAATACTTCACTCGAAAACGATTTCATGGTTACGCGTATCCCGAGTAACTTATTACCACATCCGAGGCTGTTTATAGCAATGATACCGACGCGACGCGACTCCCGACACAGGTGGTGTGCTAATCAGCGTCTGGAGCGAACTGGGGCCTTCTTTCCTCGCGCAGCGTTCTTATATATAAAGCCGCGGTGCAGACGGCTAAGAGAACGCCTGATCAAATCGGCTCTCCCGACTAGCCGCTGGGCTAGTAATGCACCATTTTACGTTATTGAATAAATCGTCGCTTCCTTTGCTTATGGCCGATGAAGCTCTCAATTAAAATGTGCTTTCAGCGCACAGGTAAGTAATCATAATAAAAGTCTGATGTGGCTAAGTCAAATATTTTGGGCGAGAGAATTAATTTAATTACACTACACGCAGTAGACGAGCTCTGTACTTGCCCTTTGGAGATACGCTATCGCTATAGTTTTATAGTTATTCAGTTGAAACTTCTCACATCTCTATGATTATGGCGGATCTCCCTTCTACTTAAATTTAAACATCCTAGCATTATTTATTCGGCTACTTAATCTATCTTGCTTCCTTAATTTCTAAGACAAAAACCAGAAAATTATGAATTTTAACTAAAGTTTTAATTTGCGTGATCTAGAATACTGTTTCTACTAAATTATTATGCAAAAGGAATCTAAATATAAATTTTTACGTTTCTAGCTCTTTTCTGTTGTGCCAATGTTTTTTGCAGAAAAAGTCCCAATTTCGAAAATGGTTTAAGTTATTGAACTGGTATTCAACACATATTGATTTAGTATTATTCCTGACATGCTAGAAACGTTTCAGGTTATTTACTTGATTTTTAAAGTATTGTGCAACATTTATGACGTCAGAGCTAGTTACAGCGGACTGACTGGCACACAATGGAAAGACTGATGATAATTTTATACGGCGTGAGTAGGCTGCTTCCTTACATCACCCTTTACTTAATTCTTTTTTAATGTTAATGAACGAAAAAAAATTTATTTACAAAAAGGGATGCAAGAGTACAGCTTAACTCCCTATGAAAATTTTAAATTAAAATGTAAACATATAGAAATATTAAAAGAAAACTGATTACCTACTTCAATTATTTAAGTTGCTGGCATGTTCACTGCCTCTTAAGCAACATTATCACTCAAAATTTAAGCAAATTCAATGAAACACTTTGGCATACATATTGCCTTAGAGAGACAAACATATAAAAATATGTAAAATTATGAAAATCTTAAATCCATTAAAACATTTTTACATACACAAATTCAAAGAAAATAACACAGTTATTCATGATACATAAACAGATGATTATATCTTAGCAATCTTTTCTAAACCTGAAAGAAAATTTCACAAATCATGACAATTTCATTTTTACACACGTGGTTGTAGCCGCTTTGGCTGGCGTTCTACACTTCCATTCACAAGGGTAGAGGAGGGGAAGTTGCTATGGAGTGCATCCTTCACGTTCACTCTAAATTACATGGGGAAAGGGGAGGGGTCACTGTGAGTTGTGTCCAAGTCACTCCAAGCTTTCACGCAGCTACCAGGCTGCCATTATCTGGTTTGTCCTGTAGAACAAACAAAAAGAGTGCCTCAGACTCTGTTCACTTAATATCTAAGGGTGGGTCACATGAAATGGGGATATATACATTTTTTTTCTTTTAATATGTTACTGGAACAAAGTTAGCAGAACTTTTTCAATTTTACTCTTGCAGTTACTTAACTGTCATAAAATCGATAAACAAATGGCTCGAAACGCCGTTAGTCACGTACTAGAGAAAATTTATGCTCAAGGCATGCAATCATAAATCCTATTTAATTTCAATTTATTATTTCTGGGCCGGAACACTGAACCAATGCTCGGTACATTCCTGACTAATCTGTATTTTATTTACTTAGCTGACTCATCTTCGATTACCTTATTCATAGAGATAGTATGAGTATATTTGATTAGCAGTTGTCTTCTCAGCCTCTTTTTACATGTGAGTAACTTGTGGTAGTAGTACAGTTCTGAGTGTTCAAAACACACTATGTTTAGTTGACTACTAAATCCACTTATTGGTCCTCTGCTGCTGTGTCAGTTCCACATCTGCAATTATGTACTTACTTCATCAAAGTGTATTTATGCTGAGCTATTAATAATGTTTCACATCTGCCATTATGTTACTCAATTATGTTGCTAGTGTATGTACTTATTTAACACTCACTCTATTAACATTTAATGCATAGGATAGCACATTTATTTCATATATATAGTGTATTGCAGCTGATCAGTTTGCTCATGTTGCAATCTATTTCCACTTGATCGGACACTGAAACCACAGGTAGTCTCTCTCGACCGACCACTTAAGTGCATTAAGTAATTATGGACGAGCGTAATGCTAAATTCCTTAAACCTATAGGACACCATGAGCTGCTCTGTCTCATCTAACATAAGCGTACCTATGGTCGCATTCATGCCTCCAGCTCATAACCTCAATACGTGTAGGTGTGTTCTGTCACACACTACACCAAATAACGGCCAGCTCCAACCTTATAAATATTTCAAAGACGTGTCCTTCACGTCCCAACCACAAACACTGTTCAATTCTCTTACACTGCCATTCCTTGCTACACAAGGTGAGTTCATTCTTACAACTTATCTGCATATTTTTTCATAACACTAAGCAATCTCTTTTTCTATTAATTAGTTAGCTCTACAGCATACAATAGGTTTCACTGCCACTTCAGCTCCAGCTTGTACACGAATTTGTATATCTTTTTAAAATATTATTGTGGGACCATTTCCAATAAAACAACACTTTGTACTTACAATATTACCAGGGTTCTATACATACCTGTTACTCAAATACATTTGTATCTTAATTATGTCATACTTCTCTTCTGTTTGTGTCACTGTTAGGTTTGTCACATGAGGTATTTTCTTCACTAATCGGTGGATAGAATGGTTACAGAACTCATGGCTTGATAGTTATAACGGAAAATTTTTGTATTGCAAAGAAGGAGTCGAAACTTTGGTGGATAGGAAAGATGAAGAATGAGTGAGAACTGAAATGGAAAGAAGATCTCACACAGCTGGGACTGCACAGCTGCCACACGGTGTAGAGGTTACAGAACAACTTCCTCCCTTCAGAATTCATTAGCTTAATGCTGGCTTGATAGTCATAACGGAAAATTTAATGTGTTGGAAAGAAGAGGTCGAAATTTTAGGTGGATAGGAAAGATGAAGAATGAATGAGACCTGGAAAGGAAAGAAGATCTCACACAGCTGGGACTGCACAGCTGCCACACTGTGCAGAGGTTACAGAACAACCTCCTCCCTACAGAATTCATTAGTTTTTTAAAATTTTCTTTATGTTGATCACGTTCCTGAGACCTAATATCTTTTTACTCTTAGAGTACTCTAGCCTATATGCATTGGCATGTGGTTTTCCTATGATCCTGAAAGGTCCTTGGTATACGAACATGAATTTCTTTGTTTCTGCATTTATTTTCATTGATGTTTCCTTGGTTTTGACAAGGAGTAACTGACCTATTTCAAAACTGGTGAGTACAGCTTTTGCGTCATGACGCTTCTTCCTTTCTTTCTCTGTGTTTAGCTTACTTTTACTAAAATTAACACCTTCGTCGCAATATCTCCTATTTTTCAGAACTCGTATAGGCAGCTCCTAAGTTTCCTCATTAGTTACTACATGTTTATCAATAAAAGGTACCGTAATTACTCCGGTTATCGGCAAGACCATTTTAACTGGCTTCTTTCAAAGTCAACAACACTCTGATATTTTGACAAGAAATCTATGCCAATTAAAACCTCAATCCTGAGATTATTTACAACTAAGCATGGATGATCAATTAAATTACCATTAATATCAAAGGGCAGCAAAGCTTCTTGCTTTACGGTTTTTGACACCTTGCCAGTAGCACAAATTATTCTTAGTCCTGATACCCTCATTACTGTAAGCTTGTCTTTACCAGGTAATGCATCAAAGAAGGACTGAGATATCGCACTCACCTCACTTCCACTGTCTAAGAGACAACGTACATTGATACCCAACATATTCACTATTATTATAGGGTGGCTTACTCTAGTTTGTACAGGTGGTTCCTCAAACTCATCCAATAGTTCCTTTTTGATTAGTCTCCAACTAAAGTGATCGACATCTGCCTTCATTACATTTAGGTCAAAGTGTGTAGGTGTTTCCTGAATTACATTTTCAGCTGCCTTTTCCAGTCGGTCTATTAATTTTAAATCGAAACACCGCACGACTTCATTACACTTAGTTTGCTGAACATGACCCAAATTACTGTAGTCTGAGCGATTCTGCGCCTTCAGACCGGGCATAACACTAGTTACAGCTAAACCACTTTCACTATTATCGTCGGGTTCCTTCTCAAGTGACAACTGGTCACAGCTACTGGGTTCATCGACCCCCAACAGGCTATCCTCTACATTCTCACTTTCCTTCTGTGCTGTATCTATTAGTACAGAATCAACATCCAGCACAGACACTTTAGATAAGAGCACATCGTTCTCATCGTAAATATTAGCATGAATTTCTTCTGCTTCTCCACCTGACAATTCAGTATTTTGTAGCTCCTCCCTACCGTTACACTGCTGCGCCTTCTCTTTCTCTTCCCACTTAGAAAGCGTCTCTAACACGGTATCTATAAAATACTGTGAGTGATCTAATATTTCTACTGTATCCTTAGATGCTATCAACCCTTCATCCACATGTTCAATTTGAGTATTCTGATCTGTCTTACCAATTATTGTAATTACTGGCTTAGGAAAAGTAACCACCTGGTGAGAGCCAGTGTCCTCATAGACGGGAACTAGTTTTCCTGCCTCGGCCTACTACTGTTTCCTTTATTTGCATTATAGTTAACTGGCACCGCATTGCTTTCTTCACTCTTGTTTACCTGCATAATCTTGTTCGGAACAAAATTACTATCATTTGGATGCCATTGTTGGTTCTGATAATTATTTCTCCAATTCCTACCTCTCTTAGGATGGCGAACACCTACTGTTCTGATGTTTACATTGCCATTCTGCTCGTTCTCAAAATTACTACTAGTGTTATTAGCATTTCTGTTATTACGTGCTTGCTCCTCATTGGCAGCCACACGCTCTACACGTTCCAAATATTAAATGAAGCGATTCAGATTGTCTCTAGGGGCAGATATAATTCTAGTTTGCCAATACCATGGCAGTTTGGCTTCAAGACCTAGTATTATCATTTCAGGTTTTAGCTTTTCGGCCAAATGTGACAAACGTGAGATCCATGTCCTAGCAAACACTTCTATAGATTCCTTGTCTACATTGAAGCGTTTTCCACGCCAAAATTCTCTCAACACTTCATTTTGCTTATTACTAGACCAATACTCATTGATGAAAGCTGTTTTAAATTCCGCTAATGTTTTACACTTCAACATAACATCAGCTGACCAACGCATGGCGTCACCTGCTAAATGGCTTCTAATAAATGAGATTTTCTCTCGTTCAGATCAAGTTGGTGGAATCACATCTTCGAAATCGTTCCAGAAATCCAGCGGGTGGATATTTTTATCTGTATCGAACCGCAAGAACTGCCGACACCCGATAAAAGCGGCGTTTGCAGCTACAACTTGTTGTAAACTACCACTACCAGAAGTTACTGAAGCTACTTTATTCTCAGTGTTAGCAATGTTAGTACTAATATTTTCTACTCTCATTTCAACATTATCTACTCTTTGCACAATATGAGTAGTATCAGTTTTGATTGCGTCTGCTTCTGCTTGACATATGTTTACTTTTATATCAATATCTTTAAACGTATCTGAGCACAGTTCAGATTCCGCCTCGATCTTTTGTGTTAACTTGTGCTCCAGCTTCGCATCTTCCATTTGGAAGTCTTTGCGAACCTCAGCAACTTCGGATTTTTCTGTTTTATACATCTCAGATAACTGTTGAGCAACCTTTTTCTTAATATCCTCATGGTTGTAATCAATTTTATAATTCAAACTGTCCAGATCCTCTTTCAACTTATTGCAGCCAGTCTTGAAGGAAGTTTCTAATTCAGCTTTATTGGATTCTAATTTTTTGTCCATTGCCTCAAACCGTTTATTAAAATTGGTTTGACTGGCCACAATCTCTTCCTTTAATTCAGCATTACTGCTTTTGACCTCAGTTATTTCAGACTTTAATTCAGCATTACTGGTAGCTATTGCTTGTAATATAATATTTAAATCAATAGCCCCAGTATCTTTGGGTTGCTCACTAGCTGGCTTTTTATCACACTCAGGTGACGAAAAACTAGCTCCAACAGCAGAATCATCAAAACGAACTGAAACATCTGATTGATCAGTCATATCTAACTTCTCCTTCTTAAACTCTACCATCTCTGATGACTGTTTCGTTTTTAACTCATCAGATAAACTATCATCCAATAAATTAACAATTCCTAATTTCTGCTTTACTACAGGGGTCTCTATTATTGAATCATTACCCCTTTTCACACTACTGCCAGAGACAATACTTCATATTTCACCTTAACATTACTATTTTCATGCATATTTACACTTGAACCATTGTCTGGATTTACAGTTCCCTCAACAGACAAAGGTTCTGATTTAAGTTTAACCTCGGTTTCTTCTGGCAGTTCCATCGTCAACGGTTTTTTAGTGCAGGTTAGTAAAATTTTTAACAGCTTTTCACTTAACTTAGTTCCTTCCGCACGACGTAAGGCGTTGCTGGCGCGGCGTACCAGGATTACTGATGTGGCGCGGCGCGTTGAACTGCTGACAGCACTTCTACTGCTGCTGTGTGTTTGCGTGGCCCGCAGCTGCAGGCGTGTCTCCGGTGGCTCTGGCGGACAACTGCGGTGAGGCGAAACTGGCTTCTCGTGATGCCGGCAGCTGCCGCTAGACTCACTGCCAGCTCCGTCAATCCAGATCCGTTGTTAATCCAATTGCGTCGTCCACATGCACGCGTAACACTATCACTGTTCTATTACTCAGTTGCGTTTCGCATTTCACTCCCGAATCTGAATATTTAAAATCACTTTCACTTTTACTCAGTTTCCTTCCCGGCCGATGCACCATATGTGGGGCAGTGCATGGAATTATTTGTTTATATGTATATTGTTCCTATTATTTATGCTGTCTTTTGCCGTTCTCAACACTGGCTCTCTAACTACAATATTGGCAACCAGAAAGTGATTAGCAAAACCTGAAGCCTGTAATTAGAATTCCTAGTGCCCACTTCATCTGAGAAATACATTTATAGCTACAGCTTATAACTCGGAGGAATTAGGAGATTGTCTGGGATACATAATCAAAAACGATTCTCTAAAAATGTTCACTATATTCTGAAAGTCACAGACCAAAAAGAATTCACACAATCCAACTAACAGGGCAGTTCAGAGTCTAATGCGCTGACGCAACTATAACTGTTCAAATTAAATGTTTAAACGAATGCTCGCCATAATTTGATGATAATGCTCATCAAACGCCACGCTAAATAATGGTAGAATGTTTGTCCCGCGGCGGCACGTGAAAATACGACATACGCAAACTGAAGATAGATCATTAAAGTCATCCCAGAATTAACACTTCACTCGAAAACGATTTCATGGTTACGCGTATCCCGAGTAACTTATTACCACATCCGAGGCTGTTTATAGCAATGATACCGACGCGACGCGACTCCCGACACAGGTGGTGCGCTAATCAGCATCTGGAGAGAACTGGGGCCATCTTTCCTCGTGCAGCGTTCTTATACATAAAGCCGCGGTGCGGACGGCTAAGGGAACGCCTGATCAAATCGGCTCTCCCGACTAGCCGCTGGGCTAGTAATGCACCACTTTAAGTTATTGAATAAATCATCGCTTCCTTTGCTGATGGATGATGAAGCTCTCCGTTTAAATGTGCTTTCAGCACACAGGTAAGAAATCATAATAAAAGTCTGACGTGGCTAAGTCAAATATTTTGGGCGAGAGAATTAATTTAATTACACTACAAGCAGTAGACGAGCTCTGAACTTGCCCTTTGGAGATACGCTATCGCTATAGTTTCATAGTTATTCAGTTGAAACTTCTCACATCTTTATGATTGTAGTGGATCTCCCTTCTACTTAAATTTAAACATCCTAGCCTTATTTATTCGCTTACTTAATCTATCTTGCTTCCTTAATTTCTAAGACAAAAACCAGAAAATTATGAATTTCAACTAAAGTTTTAATTTTCGAGATCAAGAATACTGTTCCTACTAAATTATTATGCAAAAGGAATCTAAATGTAAATTTTTACGTTTCTAGCTCTTTTCTGTTGCGCCAATGATTTTTACACAAAAATGTCCAAATTTCGAAAATGGTTAAAGTAATTGAACTGATATTCAACACATATTGATTTAGTATTATTCCTGACATGCTAGAAACGTTTCAGGTTATTTACTTGATTTTTAAAGTATTGCACAACATTTATTACGTCAGAGCTAGTTACAGCGGACTGACTGGCACACAATGGAAAGACTGATGAGAATTTTATACGGCGTGAGTAGGCTCCTTCCCTACAGTGTGACACCACAGTTGACGAGCGTAGAGAGAATAAACAACTCAGTGAGGTGCCCAAAGTGTCATGTCCCGTCGACAAAAGGCAAGCTAATCCGATGTCCACACTGTCTGATGCAGAGGCGAATGGGGAAAGTAGGGCTGCCCCACGTCCCACTAATGCTGAATCGATTTCTACACCAGGGGGTGGGTTGCACATTAAATGCAATGCTATCATTCCAGTCCCTGGCGGCTGACTGCGGAATGACCAGTATGAGGGTCCGTCTGTGTTCCAGAAGCTGCGATAGATCCTGGATGCTGCCAAGATGCCAGATGCTGCCAGAGACCAGAGAGAACATCAGAGACATCTACAGTCACTTCTGCCACATCATGCGCCGAGTGAGAGGCCATTCCACTCTGGCACAAATTGCTGTTTTTCAGTCCTACCTCTCATGGTTTGTGCTTGTGCATAAGTGCCATGTTCTCAATTAGTGTGACATCTTCAATTGTAAAATTTGTCTCCCCAGGGACCCTTGTGGAGGGAGCGATAGGATACGTTTGTGTAATATCATTATGTAATATCTTTTTGTGTTTTTGTATGTATCAAACAAACTGTTTTGATTGTGAGGTCTCTGTTTCTTTTACAAATTATTAATGCTCTCAACACTGATTATGTGCCTGTATTTGTTTTCATGTTGTAGAAAATAATGCACAAATTTACACAACTTAGGCAGTAATACAAGCAGATTCCACATGTTATTTCCTTATTCGCTGAGAATTTGAGAATGTATGTGTTTAATGATTGAGACCAAGTGAGTGATAGAGCAGGGGTAAATCAATGAGCAGAGAACATTTAATACTCCAGGACATTGTAGGTGATTAGGGACGTTAGACATCTCCCACCTCAGGATATGGTGTGAATGGGTACATTTCTTTGCTGCAAGGCCTTTTAACCACACGTAAAATGTTTAGAAGATGTCTGTGATGTAGCAATGACGCCTGGGTCTAACCTAATTCATACTACTCACAGCATTGTTTACATGTACTCTTCCTGGCAGTGAATGACCATTGGAATAAATGAGGTCAAGCTAGGATGTGTTTTTGCCATGGGAAATCCTCAATGGCAAAGTTACCTTTTTCACATATACATCGGTTATCAGGATGAGATTCTTCTACTATTTTCAATGATTTCCTCTGGTTGGTGTCACACTAAATAGTATTGAATTGAGACACAACCCAAGCAGAAGCCAATGGCAAGTAGAGGGCAGTGAGAGGGAACAAGTTACTCTCTCACCTATTTTTCGCGCACGGATAATTATTAAAGATTTTATTACAACCTGACGCATCTTGAGTGAGACTCCAGAAAGTTAACACTGAGGAGATGTTGATGCAGCCTGGTAGGGCGCTAAAATGGTGAGTTATTTTTATGATTCTTAGCTCATAGAAACGGCTTGTTGGAAGATGAAAACAATTGCCGGCGAGCCCATCTCTAAGCAAATCTTACCAAACAGGCCCACAACCAAACAGGGCAGACATGGCAGCCCCTCATCAAGACAGGGCTTCAGCATAACAATGATGCAATAGCTGCCGCAGTGTTAGCAGAAAGTTCGGCAGAGGCGATGGTCCAAATGAATACGTCTGCCCAGTGGAGTCACTGTGTGCAGAGCCATGCCTAATAAAAATTCACATGTTTTCGTGTTTCTGATTGTGGAAGTAGACCAGTGAACCACTTCCCTCGGCCGCCTCTGTTGTTTAAGAAAACTGCGGCGTCTGACAAATGTTTAGAGATAGAATCTTTATTACACCTCCTAGCTAAGACTAACAAGCTCCAAAGCACAGGCGATTTAGATAAAGATCTTTGAGATTGTATCTGTTCGCTTGTTGCCATGGGAAGTGACATGACTTCACAGAAAATCATCTCTTTCCCCTCTGCAAAAACTTAAAAAAGCCAGTAATAGGCGATTTCCTTTTTTTAGTGACGCATGTTTCTTAACTCTTGCCCTGGTTTGACATGAGTTTGTGCTGTCGGGTGGTAGGGGACGTTTAACGCCTCTAGAGCCTTGTGACTGACTCAAGACGGGGTGAAGGCGGTGTCGTTCGTGCACTTTGCGGGAAAACGGATTTTTTTTTTTTTTTTTTTTTTTTTTTTGAGAGGTGCGAGGCACTGGGGTGCGTGACTATGGTCTGGGACTTCTAATGGAAGTTCTGGCATGTGTGGTTGGTACTTGGGATCTGTTCTGAGGTAGACTTCACTTGCGAGTAGTTTAGACTGGGGAGCCTTTGGTGAAGTTCTTACTGTACGGACAGTGTGACTTCAAACGTCTCGGACTACTTGTCGGCCGAGGGCACACTTATTCGTTTTTAGTTTACCAATCTTGACTTTTGGTAACCTTGTGCACTCTGTCATGTATGTGAGCCAAATTGGTCCTTGGTACGAGCAGCGAACAGGTGTGTCACACACTGAAATCTAGGTTAGTGTCAGGACTCAGGACTTTGGTAGACAATAAACTGCGATCCGTCTGCCTGATCGCTAGAGTGCGTGATCCACCCAGTGGAGCATTAAATCACCTGTTGGTTGTTTGGGGTATTCAATCTAAAACGTGTTTAGTATAATTTATGTCATGTTTGGGAAAATAAATGTCGTTAGTACACTAAATTGTACCAACATTATCAATCAATTAAATAGTCCAAACAAGTTACCATTCATCTTATCCAGCATTTTATCAGCCTCAACCGCAGATTCCTTCATGTTGAAGCAGAAAATTGAAACTTCCTCCACATGGCGGTAATTGGGATAGTAAAGTGGCATAGTCAGTTGGGAATAATTACACGATGGAATTGTAAATCGCCTATATTTTGAGGTATTATGTTTACAAATTACTGAGCTTACTGTACGCCGCTTACTACCTGCAGCATCACTTGCCGCTATAACTGTCTACTGCAAAACGGCGGAAACCTAGTTATACGGTTAATACTAACGCTAAACTGGAGAAATCTAATACAACATAAAGACTTGTAGACCATCTTCCCCCAGTAATGCCTCTTCCCCTTTTCACTAACTCGCGGTTCACTCATTCATTCATCCAGTCACTAATTCACTCGTTGCGTTCCGCAGACACCATCAGGAAGGCAGAACGGGCCCCAGCGTACACTGGCACGATACAGAGGTCTGTACTCTGTCACAGCGCACTCAGTGATATTCACGCTTACACCATCTGAATTTAATCATGTAAATTAGTAGCAAAGCTGCTGGTTTGATAACAATTGCTGTCTCCTCAGTTTCATTACATAATTTCGGATTATCCGCTGTTAGTAGTGTATTATTTATTCTATTAAAATTATATACTTCAAGGAAAATATTTTTACAAGCGTAAATATTGAGCTCTGTGTTCACAGAGCATTATTGATTGTCACATAACTTTATAACATACACTGTTACTTGGCATACATGTAACAGAAATTTTAACCTCCGAATCTTCATATTCTGATAATTTGTAGAAGTAGCTAATGAGGTATATTTTAACTGTTCTCTTTAACCGGCATGAATCTCCAGATTATTGTTTTATGTTTTTTGGGAGCTTGTTGAATATCTACCAGAGAACATAATTCCATTCTCAAAATTATTTTTCTGCCTGCAGAATGAAATTTTCACTCTTCAGTGGAGTGTGCGCTGATATGAAAATTCCCGGCAGATTTAAACTGTTGCCAGACCGAGACTCGAACTCAGGATCTTTAACTTTCGCGGGCAAGCGGTATACCAGTTTTTCTGTCTAGTTTTTGGATTGTGTGTAAACAGTTCAGCTGGGACTGATTTTTATTGTCAGCAACAAAAGCTCTCAAGAAGTACATGTACTAGTGTTGGGAACTGTGTGTGATAGTTCCAAAACCTTTAAAACTGCTGCTGCCAAATCCGCGATTCTGTACTTTACACACACTTTGCTTCTGCTGAGAAACAGTTTATTTACTTTCTGTGCTCTGCCACAAAAGATGATTCCGTAAGACAACACACAGCGAAAATAGGCAACGTAATTCTGGACTCCCACCTCTCGGTCGACACAACAGGAGAAACACCTAATGGCGTAACACAGCGAACTGCGCTCGCTTCTCGATTACTTCCTCCTCGTATTGAATCCACTTCAAACTGTTACCTAGCTGGACCCCAAGGAAAGCTACACACAGTGGCTGCCACATTCAGTGTACCGCTGTCACCACCCCTCATCACTCTGTCTGTCAGCCAGCTGTGCTCCAGCTCTTTCTCCACCTCTCTACATCATCCCTTCTTCTATTATGTTTCTCTTTCTCTATTGTTGTAACCGTGACAGGAACTGTTGCGGGTGCGGTGTTGCCGGTAACGAAAACGCGCCTGGACCGACGGGAGCTGCCCGCGAACAAACAAGAAGGACGAATGGGAATGGAAGGACAGGCACGACGATAGACAACCGAACAAGACACCAGGATCAACAACAAAGTGTTAAGCAATGGGGTCACAAGAGACAACCTCACGAACTCAAAACAACGCCCACTCGTAAACGGTAAGTAAGCACACGCAACGTAAACACGATGTCTGTAACCGAGATGTCAACTGAATCAACGCGAATACCAGATTGCCTCACTGACTTTCTTTTTTTTTCTTTATTGAATTTCAATTCCCCCCGAAGGGGGCGGGCTGGCAGCAGCTTAGTATGCCGCTCTTCAACCTACAGACTTTGTTAAAAAGAGGAAGAGAATAAATAATAAAAACAGGCGATAAAAACGTAGGCTTAAAGAGTAACATGGCGGGAAAAAAATCGTGGAACTTAAAACAGAGAACAGAGGGATGATGATGCTAATAAAATACATACGAAGCAGACAGGTAAAACAATAGACAGGCAAATAAAAAAAACACGGCGACAGTCTGGTTTCTGTTCGCAAAAGACATAAAATTCACACCTAGTAACAGCTTGTTTCTTGTTCGCAATGCGAGAAAGACGAAAAACACTGAACAGTCACTGGAGCACTGCTCTAAAATGTTGGCACATGTGACATACCACAGCCGAGAGCAGGTGGGGGGAAACTGGACGGATGATAGAAAAAAGGGGGGAAGGAGAGAAAAAGCGAAGGGGGGGAGGCAGGAAAGGAGCCGATGGAGGATAAGGACCCATAAGAGGGGTGGGGGGTGCTGGGCAGACGCGACAGGGAGTGGGGAAGGCAGAGGAGGATAATACAGAAGGACTTGTGGGGGGGGGGGGGAGAAGGGAGGTAGAGAGAGGTTTGGTGGGGAGAAAACAGGATGGAAGGAGGGGAAGAGGGAGTCCAGGGAAAGGACAGAGGAAAGGGGGGGGTCAGAGTTGATAGGAGGGATAGATGGAGGGAGAGAGGGCATCATCCAGGAGGGGGAGTTGATGGAGGCCACCTTGGGAAAGGAGATGAAGGGTGTAGAGATTGAGGGTAGGGGGGACACAACAGTGAAGGCGTGGCAGGGAGCGGGGACAGGAGAGGAGAGGAGCAACCAGGGGGTGTGGGGGATCAAGGCAGCGGGAGGTGTAGAGTATGTGGATATGTTCCGAGGAACAGGAGCAGATGGGGGAAAGGAATGATGTCATAGAGGATCCATGTGGGGGATGGGAGGCGTATATGGAAGGCGAGGCGGAGTGCATGATGCTCAAGGATCTGGAGAGACTTACAGAATTTGGGGGGGGGGCAGATATCCAAGTGGAACTGGCATAATAGAGGATGGGATGTATTAAGGATTTGTAGGTGTGGAGGATGGTAGAGGGGTGCAACCCCCACGTCTGGCCAGAGAGGAGTTTGGTTGGGGCATATCTGCCGTGTACAGGAGGTAGAGGAGAGGGGAGAGGACAGAGCCCTGGGGCACACCTGCAGAGGGGTAGAAGGTGTGGGAACTGGCGTTATGGATGGTAACATAGGAAGGGCGGCGGGAGAGGAAGGAGGCCATCAGACGGATGTAGTTGACGGGGGCGTAGCTTTGGAGTTTAAACAGGGGACCGAGATGGCAGACAAGGTCGTAGGCCTTTTCGAGGTCGAGGGAGACAAAAATGGCGGAGGGACGGGAGTTAAGCTGGAGGGAGAGGAGATGAGCGACTACGTCGCTGAATGAGATGCAGCCACCTAAATACACCACAGGGTGTGTCGTTATTGGCCGCTGGGACCACGCGCTCCACAGTGGCGCCCCCATGTTATAGACTAGGAGCCAGGAGCACGCGCAAACACGGCTTCGGCGCCACTGCTGTACCGACCTCTAGTGGTCATCGGATTCCATGCCGTCTGGGTTGGATTCGAAAGCCATGGCGCTCGGTACCAGATGTATTTCTACCACAACTTCACTCACGTCCGTTGCTGACAGTGCCTTCAATATAAGTCTATCTGACTGCAACATCACTTACTTGTGCTACTTTTCATGAACTAAATGATCTTTGCTTTTCCTACTATATCTACTATTGTATCTCATGTTAAACATGAGTCGCGTAGAAACACGTCGAATTCTTGATTGAAAGTAAGAGAGGGCACGTTAATGCTAATCTTGCTGAGTGAAATAGATCAAAAAATAAACGATCTAAGAAATCAATTAATCCATAAATGCAGTACCTAGTTACTAAGATGAACAGTGACCCACTCTTCGCCATATCATAGGGTAGACTACGCAAACCACTACAGATTTGGATGGTCTACATAATGCCATAGGCTCTAATTACCACAGGGAACTCGTACAATTTTCAGTCAAAAATTTTTCGTTCATGTAGAAAGTAGCACATTTTATTTGTATGTAGTGATAAATAGTTTTCAGTGTCTCATTTACTAGATATTACGCGTTGTGTTCCACTGGAGTACCTAATTTTACATTCATCTGAGCTTCATAAACCTCATGTAAACAATCATTCGATACCGCCGCAACTGCAGTAACTTCACGTCTGCAACGTAGCTCTTGTAATTCGTTTGGCACTCTAATTTGAGACGGTTCATGTATTACCTACGTTAGTGATAGTGTATGTCGTTTAACATTCGGGCAGTTTCCCAAAGCTGTAACAGTTATCCGCAATGAAACATTGAAGAAACATTTGTGAGGACATGCGGAAGCGAAATAACGAATATACCATTCGGAGAAACACATTTTAATTTCCATGAGAGGGTAACATTTGCAAACTTCGTAATCGAGCGCACTAAGGTGACAATTCCCGTAAGAGCTCGTGCAACCCGTGCGCATTCGCACAGACGAAGGACAATGGCTGGGTAGCCTTTAACTACAGAGAGGTCCATTGATCGTGACCGGGCCAAATATCTCAAGAAATAAGCGTCAAACGAAAAAACTACAAAGAACGAAACTCGTCTAGCTTGAAGAGGGGAAACCAGATGGCGCCAACATGATGTCCGTCAACCTCAACGCATTTGACAACACGTGTAACGACATTCCTCTCAACAGCAAGTATTCGCCTTCCGTATTGTTCGCATATGCATTGACAATGCGCTGACGGATGTTGTCAGGCGTTGTCGGTGAATCACTATAGCAAATGTCCATCAACTTTCCCCACAGAAAGAAATCCGGGGACGTCAGATCCGGTGAACGTGCGGGCCAAGGTATGTATGGTGCTTCGACGACCAATCCACCTGTCATGAAATATGATATTCAATACCGCTTCAACCGCACGGGAACTAGGTGCCCAACATACATCGTGTTGGAAGTACATCGCCATTCTGCATGCAGTGAAACATCTTGTAGTAACATCGGTAGAACATTACGTAGGAAATCAGCATACATTGCACCATTTGGATTGCCATCGATAAAATGGGGGCCAATTATCGTTCTTCCCATAATGCCGCACCATACATTAACCCGCCATGGTCGCTGATGTTCCACTTGTCGCAGTCATCGTGGATTTTCCGTTGCCAAATAGTGCATATTATTTTCGTTTAGGTTACCACTGTTGGTGAATGACGCTTCGTCGCTAAATAGAACGTGTTCAAAAAATCTGTCATCGTCCCGTAATTTCTTTTGTGCCCGGTGACAGAACTGTACACGACGTTCAAAGTCGTCGCCATGCAATTCCTGGTGCATAGAAATATGGTACGGGTGCAATCGATGTTGATGTAGCAACACCGACGTTTTTGAGATTCCCGAGTCTCGCGCAGTTTCTCTGCTACTGATGTGCGAATTAGGCGTGGCAGCAGCTAAAGCACATACTTGGGCATCATCATTTGTTGCAGGTCGTGGTTGACGTTTCCATGTAGCTGAACACTTCCTGTTTCCTTAAATAACGTAACTATCCAGCGAACGGTCCGGACACTTGGATGACGTCGTCCAGAATACCGAGCAGCATACATAGCACACGCCCGTTGGTCATTTTGATCACAATAGCCACACATCAACACGATATCGACCTTTTCTGCAATTGGTAAACGATCCATTTTAACACAGGTAATGTATCACGAAGAAAGTACCGTCCGCACTGGTGGAATGTTACGTGATACCACGTACTTATACGTTTGTGACTATTAATCGCGCCATCTATCTCAAAGCGAAAAAAGTGGTCCAACTAAAACATTCATATTTATTTACGTACTATACGAATATGTAATAAAAATGGGGGTTCCCATTTGAAAAGAACGCAACTGATATCCGTTTGACCTATGGCAGCGCCATCAAGCGGGCCAACCATAGCGCCATCTGGTTTCCCCCTTCAAGCTAGACGAGTTTCGTTCTCTGTAGTTTTTTCGTTTGATGCTTATTTCGTGAGATATTTGGCCTGGTCTCTATCTATGGACCAACCTGTATATAGGAAGATAGTAATTGTTCACGAAAGAACAGATGCCATTGATGACCGTGCAGCTTCTCTAGGATAAATTATAATCAACTGAAACCCTCAGCTGCCGACAGGTATTGTTGATATACCCCGATGGGGACAGCTGAAAATGTGTGCCCCGACGGGAACTCGAACCCGGGATCTTCTGCTTACATGGCAGACGCTCTATCCATCTGAGCCACCGAGGACACAGATGAATAGCACGACTGCAGCGACTTATCCCTTGCACGCTTCCTGTGAGATCCACATTCCCAGCTGCCCACAATCTACCTACGTAATTACAGGAGAAAATGGATATGCAGTCCTCCTGTCGGCAGCTGAGGGTTTCAATTAAGTATCATTTATTCTAGAGAAGCTGCGCGGTCATCAGTGGTATCTATTCTTTCGAGAACAGTTACTATCTTCATATATATAGTTAAAGGCTACCCAGCCATTGGCTTTCGTCTGTGCAAATGCGCACAGGTTGCCCGAACTCTTACGGGAATGGTCACGGTAGTGTGCGCGAATAATGAGTGGATGGGCAAATATCTATCAGGTACATTACGTATGTAGATTTTGGACAGTTAGGAATGTGGGTCTCACGGGAAGCGTGCAAGGGATAAGTCCCTGCAGTCGCGCTATTCATCTGTGTCCTTGGTGGCTCAGATGGATAGAGCGTCTGCCATGTAAGCAGGAGATCCTGGGTTCGAGTTCCGGTCAGGGCACACATTTTCAGCTGTCCCCATCGAGGTATATCAACAACTCCTGTCTTCGTCTGCTTACGTTCCAGTGACGAATTTTGCTCAGTGTGACGACCACCTGCAGTCACGACAGTCTGGAACCGAACTGGAGAAAACGGCGGACAGTGGAACGTTCAGCTTTCGTGACGTGGCTGGTAAACTGCTTGCAGATCCCACATTGCGTGCAGCTGTCTTAGATACGGCAACAGCAACTTTTTCAACGATTTATGGCGCAAGTGTCCGTCGGCCAGTCACAGGAGAACTTCCCAAATCAGCAGTTAATTCGAACTTCCGAATCATGTTCTTCAACCCTCGAGTGGAAAGAGAACTTCTCTGTATTCCTTTAACTTGTGAAGAGCAGCAGAACAGCCGCGAGGGATTAGCCGAGCGGTCTAAGGCGCTGCAGTCTTGGACTGTGCGGCTGGTCCCGCTGGAGGTTCGAGTCCTCCCTCGGGCATGGAGTTTGTTCTTAGGATAATTTAGGTTAAGTAGTGTGTAAGCTTAGGGACTCATGACCTTAGCAGTTAAGTCCCATAAGATTTCACACACATTTGAACATTTTTGAGCAGCGGAACTACTGACGTTGTTTTGTTGAGAGGGCTTTACGAGTAAAGCCTTGCTCGCCTTGTCTAGACCCACGGTGATTGTCAGCCACTGTAATTGACATAGGTGCTTGCCTTTCAACAATACGTCACTGTGCCGACGTCTAACGGCATGTACTGTTACCAACACCAACAGCGCAAATTCTTGCAGAGCACATTCTGAATATTGTCCTATAGTTAAGCTTATCCATTAATGAAATTTCAGAACCTGTTACTGTTAATTGAATGTAAATACGTAAAACTGCAACCAATTACTTTTTTAAAGTCTGCAAATCGTTTTCTGGAAGTTACATCGCGATAATGATAGTTGCTGGCTTGTGACATTGTACTGCCCAAGCCAGTACCGAGAATAATGGTAGAAATAGTGATGTATCTTGCACAAAACTATGTGCAGATCAACCTAAAAAGGTTCGAAAACTCGTTCATGGAATAATAAATAACTATTCAAAAAAGTGATTGGTTGCAGTTTTATGTATTTACATTTTCCTATAAAGTTGTGGCGCATACGGTAAATCTTTTACTTCTACGCTGGGTAAAGTAACAGAAGTATAATTATAACACCTCTGTACTTTAAGATTATCGTAATACGTTAGAGAAATTTATGGGCTCTAATTTTGTACTTTCTGCAAGTTGTTGAATAGGTCGCTGAGGAAAAAGCCATTGCTGCACTCAAGCTGACTTTGTTGTTCCAGTATTACGCGTTTTGGAAATTTCCAAGATCGGATATTCTGTATCATGATGCTGAACATGGATATGAAAGTTACATTTTACTACTACAACATGTAATAACTCTTTTGGTGCCTGTTTGCAACGTGATGTTCCAAAATGTCTGACGATGGAAATGTCCGAAACGTGTAATGTTGGGATAACAAAGTTAGCTAGCATCCAGTTAATGACTTTCTCCTCAGCGACCTATTCAACATTTTGCAGACAGCACATAATTTTCATCATAGTCGCACACCTCCTTCGTTACTTCATGACGCGGCTTTGTTTATTTTGGGATACATCTGTTTGATAAATTACTAAGGGTTTGAAGATGCTAAACACGTTAATCATATTGCAACAAATAGGAAGTTTAGCTGTATACCTGAAATGAACACAAATGAATATTTGTTATCTTCCCGTCAGCGGATGTTAAATGGAAACCGAACCACAAACTCCACACAAACACAATGGCCGTTGCGTAGTCTCTTCATTTCGTCCTGATGACAACTAAGTTCAAATTGCTCTAAGCACTATGGTACTTAATATCTGAGGTCATCAGTCCACTAGATTTAGAACTAATTCAACCTAACTAACCTAAGGACATCACACACAGCCATGCTCGATGCAGGATTCAAACCTGCGACCGTATCAGCGGCGCGGTTCCAGACTGAAGGGCCTACAACCGCTTGGTCACTGCGATCGGCGTCCTGATGACAACGACGAGGAAAGGGGGAACGGTCCCGAACAAAAGAAGCAACGGTTATTGATGGCAACGAACGCAGAGCGCGCCGCTCGATCCACACAGTACACAGATTTAATTAAATCGCGATATCACTGATTGTCCCTGCGAAGGAAACAATCGGTAACGGAACTCCCATCTGTCGCAGCGATTGCGGTCGCCTTTGCTTGAGCCACACAGGGCTTCCTGATGCCTTTGAAACGTAGCCAAATTGTTTTGTGTAAAATTTATTTTAATCGTGCGCGAAAACAAGCTTCGTTATTGGGATAATTATAATACTTTGGCTATTCGGAAAGTAAGTTCCGATTGATCTCGAAATGGAAACTACACTACTGGCCATTAAAATTGCTACACCACGTAGATGACGTGGGATGATGGCCTCTCTCCCTCCATTTATCCCTCCTATCAACTCTGATCCTGACCCCCCTCCTTTCCTCGGTCCTTCCCCTGCGCTCCCTCTTCTCCCCCCTTCCATCCTGTGTTTTCTCCCTGCCCAACTCTCCCTATCTCCCTTCTCCCCCCGTCCCCCGAGTCCTTTTGTATTCCCCTCCTCTGCCTTCCCCACTCCCTGGCACGTCTGCACAGCACCCCTACCCCTCTTATGGGTCACCATTCTCCATTGGCTCCTTTCCCCCCTCCCCCCTTCACTTTTCCTCTCCTTCCCCCCCTTTTATATTTTCCCATCATCTGCCCAGTTTCCCCCCCACCTGCTCTCGGTGGTGGTATATCATATTTGTGCCAACTTTTAGTGCAGTGTTTAAGCGAGTGTTCAGTGTTGTGCGTCTTTCCACAGTGTTGCGAACAGAAATCATGCTGTCGCTGGGTGTGCATTTTATATCTCTTGCGAACAGAAACCAGAGTGTCGCCGTGTTTTTTAATTGTCTGTCTCTTATTTTTCTGCTTCCTGTGTATTTTCTTAGCATCATCAACCCTGTGTTTTATGTTTTAAGTTCCAGAATTTTCTGCCATTTTACCTCTAAGTCACCGATTTTATCGCCAACAGTTATTTTTTATTATTTTCATCTTTTTAAAACAAATTCTGTAGGCTGAAGAGCGGCGTAGTAAGCCGCTGCCAGCCCGCTCATTAAGGAAAAAAAAAAAAGATGACTTGCTACAGACGCGAAATCTCATACACAAACAGCAGTTGACCGGCGTTGCCTGGTGAAACGTTGTTGTGATGCATCGTGTAAGGAGGAGAAACGCGTAGCATCACTTTTCCGACTTTAATAAAGGTCAGATTGTACCCTATCGCGATTGCGGTTTATCGTATCGCCACATTGCTACTCGCGTTCGTCGAGATCCAATGACTGTTAGCAGAATATGGAATCGGTGGGTTCAGGAGGGTAATACGGAACGCCGTGCTGGATCCCAACGGCCTCGATCGCTAGCAGCCGAGATGACAGGCATCCGCATGGCTGTAACGGATCGTGCAGCCACGTCTCGATCCCTGAGTCAACAGATCGGAACGTTTGCAAGAAAACAACAATTCGACGACGTTTGCAGCAGTATGGACTATAGGCTAGGTGACCATGGCTACGGTTACCCTGACGCTCCATCACTGACAGGAGCGCCTGCGATGGTGTTCTCAACGACGAACCTGGGTGCACGAATGGCAAAACGTCATTTTTTCGGATGAATTCAGGTTCTGTTTACAGCATCATGATGGTCGCATCCGTGTTTGGCGACATCGCGGTGAACGCACGTTGGAAGCGTGTATTCGTCATCGCCATACTGGCGTATCACCCAGCGTGATGGTATGGGGTGGCATTGGTTACACGTCTCGGTCACCTCTTGTTCGCATTGACGGCACTTTGAACAGTGGACGTTACATTTCAGATGTGTTGCGACCCGTGGTTCTACCCTTCATTTGATCCCTGCGAAACCACCCATTTCAGCAGGATAATGCACGCCCTCATGTTCAGGTCCTGTGCGGGCCTTTCTGGAAACAGAAAATGTTCGACTGCTGCCCTGGCCAGCACATACTCTAGATATCTCACCAATTGAAAACGGCTGGTCAATGGTGGCCGAGGAACTGGCTCGTCACAATACGCCAGTCATTATTCTTGATGAACTGTGGTATAGTGTTGAAGCTGCATGGGCAGCTGTACCTGTACACGCCCTCCGAGCTCTGTTTGACTCAATGCCCAGGCGTATCAAGGCCATTATTACTGCCAGAGGTGGTTGTCCTGGGTATTGATTTTTCCAGGATCTATGCACGCAATTTGCGTGAAAATGTAAGCACATGTCAGATCTAGTATAATATATTTGTCGAATGAATACCCGTTTATAATCCGCATTTCTTCTTGGTGTAGCAATTTTAATGGCCAATAGCGTACTTTGAAAATCAGATATATTTTATGTGCAACACTTAGCCACAGCTTCGTGCCACTGCTCCACATAGTCACCATTGCTACATTTGTCGTAGCGTTGTACCAACTTTCCAATACCCTCGTCATAGAAGGCAGCCGCTTGTGCTTCCCGCCAATTCTCTACGTTCATCTATAGCTCGCTGTCCGTGCGAAAATGTTGCCTTCATAGCCATTAGTTAATGTGAGCAGAGGTGAAACACAGAGGGAGCCAATTACGGGCTGTAGTGCGAGTGATCAAACATTTCCCATTGAAAACGCTGCCGGAGCATTTTCATTGCGGCTGCAGATTGCGACCTAGAATCGTCACAAAATAGGAACCATATGACCGTTCTGTACTGTGTGTTGCATAACATTAGGCAAAATCTCTCAACAGGACCTCATACTTCGCGGGGGACACTATTTTCTACGCATCTTCATATGCTCACCATGCCCTCAGAACTGAAAAAAGCGAAGTGATGTAACCGACAGGCATACTAGACACACTGTCGAAAACGTATGTGCAAAGCTCTATTAGATTTTCACAGTGGTTTCAATTTCTTGACCGATCGTAACTTACTTTCCGGATATCCGTCGTATATTGCACTACACGATAAGTTTGACAGCTTATTGCAGAATTTCGACAGTGCACATGCAGATACACACAAAGCTGGCAGTTGTACGGAGCGTGGCCCAGTCTTCTGCGTTCTATTGTCGGCGATTTCTTGGGCTGAACCTGTTCCATACGCGAGGGGAAAATTACTCTCTCACTTGTCGCTACCGTACGCTACCCAAGCGATGGTTAACCCTTCTATCGGTAAGGAAGGCGAAGGCGGCTGAGACTATGGTGTCGTTCTGGGCACCGAATCTGCAAGCGAAAAGTCAACGTTAGGCCCACGCAGCCGACAAAAACGAAATTGGGTTTGATGGCGCTCTGCAGCCTTTGTACGAGGGTTATTCGGAAAGTAAGGAACGATCGGTCGCGAAATGGAAACCACGGTGAAAATCAGATGAAGTTTTACACCAGTGTGTTGGGCATTGTCTCTGTTATGTCCGTCGATAGCGTTACGTCGTTCTTTTTAGTTCTGAGCACACAGGGCGCACATTAAGATACCTGGAGCAATAATGTCTCCCACCAAGTACGAGGGCCTGGTGACAAATTGCGGCTGAAGTTTTGCAGCCAACATTATATAACTGTCGTGCGTTTTCTTCTTCAAAACAATTCTCAGCCGCATTCTGCAGGGGCAATGAAGATGCTCCTGCATCGTTTTCAATTGGAAATGTTTGATTGCCCACAATACAGCCCGTAATTGTCTCCTTCTGAGTTTCATCTGTGCTCACATGAACTGCTGGCTATGAAGACAACATTTTGGCACAGACAACGAGCTGTAGAGAATTGGCGGAAGGCACTGGCTGCTGCCGTCTACAACGAGGGTATTGAAAAGTTGGTATAACGATACGACAAATGTCTAAGTCGGATCGGCGACTATGGAGATAAGCAGCTGGAAGTTGTAGCTAACTGTTGCAAATAAAAGATTTTTTATTTTGACTGTGGTTTACATTTCGCGACCTATCGATCCTTACTTTCCGAATACCCCTCGTACAATAAAGAGAGAGCGGCCCGAAATTTTGGTGATAACACATGGTCCCCATCGCCTGCGTCTCCCAAAAACTCTGAAAAATTGCAAATCATGCGTACTAAATTTAGAGCGGAGGATGGGCCGACCTCAGTGTAGTGTGTCGGAATTCTTCGCGGGACCTCCGCTGGTGGTCTCCCGTTACGTAGTCGGCTGGGAACCGTAGGACGAGGACAGGAGCACCAGAGCTTTCTCCCACATATGGGAAGCACGTGGCCTGTTCGTCTGTCGCTTGGAAGTTCTGATAAAGCGTTCCGCTTCACCATTGGACTGAGAGTCAAACGGTGATGTCGCCACATGCTTCATGCTGTTGGCGTCGTAAAGCTACCAAAACTCTGCTGATGTAACTGGTGTCCATTGTGTGAAACCAACAGTTCTGATATAGACCATCAATGCAAACAATTTATGTCAGTGTCTGTTGAGGTGAAGTGGATTGGCACTACATATGGAAACTTGCTAAAGGTGTCCTTCACAATAAACCAACGGGAATTCCAGTAGGGACTCGTAAAGTCAGTACGCAAATGTGCAAAACTATGCTGGGCTTTGGACAGTCAAAAAAATTTTCTGGCCGAACAGCCTATTGTGAATTTAACTATTTTTTGTGAGTGTCCATGATACCCCATGTGCAATGGTGTCAAACGAGCTCCTTAGCATGTACAGTGCGTTGGTGGGAAAGAGAAAGAATTTGCTTCTGAAGAAATCATGGCACAACCACACGGGATTGATCAATGTCTGTATGTAGGACGATGACACCCTGCTGGACTGAGAAGCTGTGCTGAAGCTGAAAATAAGGGCACGCGGCCTGATCGCTAATCTCCTTAATTATGTGTGTGTAGGTAGTGCAACAGAGTCTTGAGATTTGGGTCCACACCAGCTGCCTGAGCAATCCGTTGGTGATCAATGGGAAAACCAACAAGTGTTTCGTAGTTCTGGACATCAATGTGAAAGCAAGAACCTTCCGACATGTCAAACACTGAATCAGTGCTCGCTGCTCGGTGAGAAAGATTGTCCTCGTTCTAACGCTTAGCTGTTGGCTCACACACAATTACATACTGAGAATTAATTTTGATGGGCAACCGATGAGGAGACACTTGTCACAAAGTAGAATTTTTGTCGTGGAAATGTGGTGGAATTTGATCATCCCATATACTACAGCAAGCGCTACTTCTCTATCTGCGAAGGGGTGCGTTGTTCTTTGTTGACGAGTTTGGATGTGAAGGCAGCTGGACTGTCCCATGATCCAACTCTGCATGAGCTAACAGCATCAATCGCAAAAGGGGATGTGTCAGCTGCGAGCACGGCCACCATAATGCAATCAAAATATACCAAAAAGTGATCACTCAGTAAAGGATCATTGAGTTTCTTAAATGTGACTTGATACTCCCTAGTCTACTCAAACAGAACATTCTAAAGTCAAACACGATGCAATGTAGCTGCAAGCTGCATAGTGTCTGGAATGCACCGAATGTAATGAATTAATTTACCCAACACCGCTTGAAGTTCACTGAAGTTC
Source organism: Schistocerca americana (assembly GCF_021461395.2). Taxonomy (NCBI): domain Eukaryota; kingdom Metazoa; phylum Arthropoda; class Insecta; order Orthoptera; family Acrididae; genus Schistocerca; species Schistocerca americana. The sequence goes on along the minus strand of NC_060125.1, from coordinate 523,922,304 downwards.
CTAGGCGCTGGGAGGTCCCATGGCGGGTTAGCGTCACTGCGAGGTGTGGTTACCTTGTTGTTGATAATGTGTGCGAAAATTTAGTCTCGGTCGGGAAGAAGGAGCGCTTGGCTTTATTACAGTTTAACCCAGCATGAAAGAGCACTTTAAGGAATATCCCGAGTAACAGCAATATCAGGAGTATGACCAGAAAATTCTATGTCTACATCTACGTGATTACTCCGCTATTCACAATAAAGTGCCTGGCAGAGGATTCAATGAACCACCTTCAAGCTGTCTCTCAACCGTTCCACTCTCAAACGACCTGCGGGGAAAACGAGCACTTCACTTTTTTCTGTGCGAGCCCTGATTTCTCTTATTTTAACGTGATGATCATTTCTTCCCATGTAGGTGGGTCCCAACAGAATGTTTTCGCAGTCGGAGGAGAAAACTGGTGATTGAAATTTCATGAGAAGATCCCGTCGCAACGAAGAACGCCTTTGTTTTAATGATTGCCACTCCAATTCACATATCGTGTCTGTGACTCTCTCTCCCCTATTTCGCGATAGTACAAAACGAGCTGCCATTTTTTGTACTTTATCGATGTCATCCGTCAGTCCCACCTGATGCGGATCCCACACCGCGCAGCAATACTCTATCATAGGTCGGACAAGCGTGGTGTAAGCAGTGTGTTTAGTAGACCTGTTGCACCTTCTAAATGTTCTGCCAATGAATCGCAGTCTTTGGTTTGCTCTACCCTCAATATTATCTATGTGATCGTTCCAATTTAAGTTATTAGTAATTGTAATCCCTAAGTATTTAGTTGAATTTACAGCCTTCAGATTTGTGTGACTTATCGCGTAATCGAAATTTAGCTGATTTCTTTTAGTACTCATGTGAATAACGTCACACTTCTCCTTATTCAGGGTCAAAAATGGTTCAAATGGCTCTGAGCACTATGGGACTTAACTTCTGAGGTCATCAGTCCCCTAGAACTTAGAACTACTTAAACCTAGCTAACCTAAGGATATCACATACATCCATGCCCGAGGCAGGATTCGAACCTGCGACCGTAGTGGTCGCGCGGTTCCAGGCTGTAGCGCCTAGAACAGCTCGGCCACCCTGGCCGGCTATTCAGGGTCAATTACCACTTTTCACGCCATACAGATATCTTATCTAATTCATTTTGCAAGTTGTTTAGATCATCTGATGTCTTTACAAGACGATAAATGACAGCATCACCTGCAAACAATCTAAGACGGCTACTCAGATTGTCTCCTATGTCGTTAATATAGATCAGGAACAATAGAGGGCCGGTAACACTTCCTTGGAGAATGCCGGATATTACTTCTGTTTTACTCGATGACTTTACGTCTATTACTACGAACTGTGACATTTCTGACAAGAAATCACGATCCAGACGACGACTGAGGCTATACTCCATAGGCATGCAGTTTGGTTAGAAGACGCTTGTGAGGAAATAGTTCGAATAAGAAAGAAATGTTGCACTCATTTGTGATAAGTTGCGTTGATACATTGTGGGAGGGAATGATTCCCAGAGGGAAATAGCAAAAACTTGAAAAACACCATCTGGATGTTGATCACCAAAATTTGTAGCTACTGTTCGTCGAAGACAAGCACTGCGAATATCAATCTTAGAAAAGAAGCGACCTGCACCAAACTTCTCCGTCAGGCTCCGCAGCCTGTGCAAAAGGAAAAGAATCAGTCTGTGGATTTGCTGCTGCCTTGAAATGTGCACATAATTTTCCTGAACGTTTCATTCATATTACCAAAGCGGATGCCCACTGACTGGCTGCTACAGGTGAAATCACGCCATTCTCCTGCCAAGCTAAGAGTTCCTGGCGCACCTGGTCGCCGACAGCGTGAGATACGGGCCGTGCGAGGTGAGGACGTGTTTAATGTTAATGTGAACCTCCAATTTGTTATGTTCGCCTAGGCCATCATGAAAAAGTCTCTAAATTCAAGTTCATATACCCTTTCGATAGGCACAGTGGAGTTCACAGAGAGGACGTTGTCGTGAATGTGCAGTCGAAACAGATCGAAAGAGTCCACACTAAAGATATTTTGACTGTAACTTGAGCAGAAAACTGTGAAAGGAATTGTATTTTTAATGTTATGAAATGTGCGAGGTAGGCTGCAGATACCAAGCACAAGAATGTCACACCCATCGTCACCAGGAAGAGTGTGACTTACGTAGCTTGGGCTTGCCTGACAGTTTGCATGTACTTCTGCGTATTTAGTGTTCGTCAAGCTGAAGAATGACAAACTTCTTATTGGTCTTACGCTGAACGAAAGAACTTTGTGACTTGTTTGCAGTGTTGCGTTTGACTTGCACTGATCAGCACGCCTTGAAACACCCTGGGCACGGTTAGACTGACTCAGACTACGACACTGCGTGCCGCGGCGCGCCAACTACGGGCCAGTCTGTTTACCATTGCTTTGTATTGCACAAACAGGAGCGGAATCAATGTCCACCGCTGCAGTACCGTACGAGTCCTGACACTCCACCAGCTCAAAAAGCTGTTGCAAGCTAGGATCAGGATACTTCGAATCTCTTAGCTTATGTGAGAAGCCATTACATTCTGAGCAATGGCGTCCCTATTCTGGGCATCACTATAGTAGCTTCCACAGTGAGACAGTGGTGTATACGTCCTTCCAAGTCGACCAACCACTGATTACATGCCTGGTTGGATTGTCTACACAACCCTTGGAATTTTTAATGTGCAGCTGCCACATTACTTTGTTCGTCACAGTGTTTGTCTAGTACAGCTTTTAAGTAAGGAACACTCTCAGGGCGAAGGGTGGGGAAAAGCTTGCAGGCTAACCGGCAAACAGAGATTCCCACTCCTGAATGAAATAAGATCCTTGAGAGTGGTGTCCTGTGAAGTGTGAGTCGAGCTGAGCGCAGTACTTGAGCCGTTCGTCGTGTGTAGAGCCAGAGCCCTCCGCCACACACCGTTGGGTGGCTTGCGGAGTATAAATGTAGATGTAGATGAACGGCGGTACGGGAAGGCGCGCCGCTCGCTGTGCTGTGGCTATTGTGCGGGAGCCGCCGCCGCGTGTGCCTGCTTGTGCGAGCAGCCCGGTGGTCACCTCTACGAGCTGCCGCATCTGCTGCGCCTGGGACTCAACTACCTGAGCTAAGGGCAGTTCTTGCGGGGGACTTACCTTCACCATACAAAACAAGAAAATTATAAGAGATTTAGCGCAAGCATTAAAAAAAAAGTATGGATTAGTATCATTAGAAAGACCGAGTTTAGAAAAGCACTAAAAAAGACACAATCAGTTACAGGGCAATGTGCTGAAACACACTCAAAAAGACTGAAGAAAAGCAGCAGGAAAGCACGGTGAATGAACACACTTCTGGAAGGAAGACACGTATATCGTCGTCAGCTGTTGATCTGGCGAGACGTAGGACGAAGTACCAATCAAGCATAGATTAAGATTAGATATTAGATTAGATTAATTCCATAGACCCACAAAAGAGGGGATCATCCTGTGTGTTGAACATGTCAGATAAACACACTACAAAAATGTAGTTAGAAAAACTTGAGTTTCATTAATTTTAATGAGTGGCCGAGCGGTTCTAGGCGCTTCAGTCTGGAACCGCGTGGCCGCTACGGTCGCAGGTTCGAATCCTGCCTCGGGCATGGATGTGTGTGATGTCCTTAGGTTAGTTAGGTTTAAGTAGTTCTAAGTTCTAGGGGACTGATGACCCTCGCGGTTAAGGCGCTCAGTCGGGAACCGCGCGACTGTTGAATTTTAATGATCCTCAGTCAATAAACAGTAAAATTGTGTACATGAATTAAAATTAAACTTCTAATGTTTACAGGTTTAATATTTACATCTGCTTTTATTAAACCCATCATTCACACAGTAGCTAGCTACTTGACTATTACAACCAAGTATTGTCAAAAATTAAAGTAAATTATTCATTTCAATGATCCTCAGTTAAGAACAGCCAAATTACGTACAAGATTTAAAATTAAACTTCCACTATTTACAGACTTAAGACTTACACCTGCTTGCCATACATCCATCATTCACACAGTAGGTAGTTACTTGGCTGTTACAACCAAGTATTGTCAAAAATTTAAGTATAATAAATTTTCATTAAAATGATCTACTGCACTTGTTGAAAAATGCATGGATGGAATAGAAGGAGTCGGCCAGCAAAACGTCTTTTAACTTATGCTTAAATTGTGCCTTCTGTGAAACTAAACTCTTAATGGTTGCTGGTAACTTATTGAAAACATGCGTTGCTGAGTACTGGACTCCTTTCTGGGCAAGAGTAAGTGATTTTAAATCTTTATGTATATTGTTCTTATTTCTAGTATTGATACTGTGTACTAAGCAGTTAGTTGGAAAAAGATATGTATTATTTACATCAAACTTCACTAAGGAATAAATATACTGAGAAGCTGTGGTTAGTATGCCCAATTCTCTGAATAGGTTTCGACATGGTGTCCTTGGATTTATACTATACATTACTCTTATTATACGCTTCTGTAGGCTTACGTCATAACCAGGTGTTTGGTCGTCCCAGTGCTTGTTGCTAAGGATTTGGAGAGTTCTAAAACAGAGAGCAAAATTACGATTTGCACACGTAGTGTTTGTTACATTCCTGTAGTTACCTTGAATGATAGCAAGTGCAGAGAACAATCCAAAGCGGGTCCGTCAGAGAGGCCGACTCGATACCCAGAGTAACGACTGTCGCTGGATGGCAGCGCTTCGACCACGCAGACAGAAGTAAGCCAGCAGTCCAGAGGTCGGCGCGGCGCCCTCTCATGTCGGCTCCGTGGCGGAGCTGGCCGCGCGGCCTGTGGAGGCTGCAGCAGACTGTCGGAGCGGCCACACGGCTTACTGGCGACCTGTAGACGTGCAGTGGCGTGGCGTAGTTTCCGTAGCGCACGAGACCACAAAAACTATGCTCCGAGAGAAACAGAAAGAAAAGGAAAAATAAGAAGAGCTCCAGTTATCCATACTAGTTCACTGACATTGGTGGCTCTGAGCACTATGCGACTCAACTTCTGAGGTCATTAGTCGCGTAGAACTTAGAACTAATTAAACCTAACTAACCTAAGGACATCACACAGATCCATGCCCGAGGCAGGATTCGAACCTGCGACCGTAGCGGTCGCTCGGTTCCAGACTGTAGCGCCCAGAACCGCACGGCCACTCGGTCCGGCTCACTAACATTCTCTCTAGATATGAAGACCTGCTGCAAACAGCAATGCACTTCAAGTAAAACGTGTACGATTCCGACAAAGCGCAGTCAGGTATGTTGTATGAAAATGAGTACAGTTACCACTGGCGATAAGGTGCTTTCTGAAGCATTACTAGCACGTTGCTTGCTCTCCGCTGCTACAGAAAGATTCTGGACAAAATAATAGTCACTACCACGAGCCGTCCCTCTGTAACACTGGCTCTGACGTCGACGATGGCGTCAGCACAGCGGCGAGGGGTGTCCACGTATTTCCTCAGCCACGCCACATCCGAACCGTTCCATCGGCCTGAACAGTTGTTGTTCTGCCTGTTTTTGCCAGCTTGGGTCATCGTGTTGTCAGTTTCAGATCTCCATGTGTGTATTTGGTTCCTCGATGGTGAGTGTGGGATCTGCCCCTGTTCTGTTGCTTATTCCCGCTGTGAAGATTGACTGATCGGTACTTTGTCACACCCGCCCGCCTTGCCACATAGTCAGTAGGTTTTTCGTGATTTCCCTAAATCGCTTATGGCAAGTTCCGGTATGGTTCCTTCGAAAGGACACGGTTACTCTCCTTCTCCATCCTCCCCTGATCTGGCCTTGTGCTCCGTCTCTAATGACCTTGATGTTGACGTGACGTTAAACCCTGATCTCCTTCTCCTTCTCCTCCTCCTCCTCCTCCTCCTCCTTGTAATATCAACGATCAGATCATTTTGAGTTTATACCAGAACTTATATCTTTGACGTAGAACAGTATCCGTTCGTAAATTCCTCAGATCTAAGGTTTTTGAAAAGAATATCAGAGAAGGAAAGTTGCTACTCACCATATAGCGGAGATGCTGAGGCGCGATAGACACAACAAAAGATCCACACAGTTACAGCTTTCGGCCATTAAGGCCTTCGTCAGCAGTAGACACACATGCACACACACACACACACACACACACACACACACACATACACTCATGCAAACGCAACTTGCACACACGTCTGCAGTCACAGAGAACTGAAACCACACTGCGAGTAGCAGCACCAGTGCATGATGGGAGTGGCGACTGGGTGGGAGTAAGGAGGAGGGTGGGGAAGGGGAAGGATGGTATGGTGGGGGTGGTGGACAGTGAAGTGTTGCAGTTTAGATGGAGGGCAGGAGAGGTGAGGAGGGGGGAGGGGGTAAGGAGCAGAAAGGAGAGAAATAAAAAGAAGGGTTTCCTCCTCTGTTATTTTTACATTCCATCCTGGGTTTTACATTGTTTGGTTTTTGAAAAGAAATGAGACACGGTAAGACTTCTTGTTACCTCTTCGTCCCTAGATTTCCGTGATGAAAGTATGTGTTCTTTCGTTAAGTGTAATTTAGTCACGAATAATAATATCTGGCCTGTTGGACTATACGATGTTTTTATTTGTCGAAGGAGTAATTAATACCTTCACTAATAACACAGAAAGCATGTATTTATCTGTTTCAGCCATCTAAATTCATTGGAAGCAATCGCTATCGAATGCGCATTTACATCCTCTTAAGTTGAACCTGCAGGCTAAATTCCTTTTTCGAAGTCGATGACTGTTGCTGTTGTAACGTAGATAATTCACTACCCTGAAATTCGTATTATAACGGTCTGTCGACACCAAGGTTCTTCGATCTCCAAGGACCACTTCTGTGCCACGTAACTGGATTGCCTTCAACAGTAGGAGTTTCAATTCCATTTGTAACACGGCCAGGGGTAAAACTGGTGGGGTACCCTTAAACTATTCTTACTATGTCCGTGCGCCCTGTTCACGTCACGTACCTGGCACTCCCGCGGCGGTCGTATTATTTCTGCTAGACAATGCTGCTGGCTTGCCTGAAGTCATGTATACACATATACAAACTGGTTTAGGGGATCCACTCAACACTAAACACAACGCTGTCTTACGTCTGGTATGAACAATTATATCCTGAGACGATAAGAAAATCGCAGGTTGCACTGTTTACACACTAAGTAGTCAGTGTTAATGCCAGTTAACATTCTTGCTAAATCGATATGAGATCATAATTATCATTCCCTTATTATTGTACAGTATTCTTGATGATGTTAATGTCTGTCACTATTATACTTCACGCCGTCACACGTATTTCAGCGTCTTACTCTGGCCGAACATTCGGTGATAGATGCACAGGCAATGGCGATTATCTGTCCACTTGGACGAGCTTACACGTAACCGACACGACGCGGGTGTTTGTTGATGATGCGGAAACCGAATGGTCGAACGAAGGTTCTTACGCTCGTCACGTACACACAGGTATCTGCTACCAGTGCTTCTCTACACTTGTAATAATATAACACTGTTCATAAAAGTTAATTTAGAGTTCACAGTTCTCACTTGTACGAGCGCGAACGTAACCGTCGCGACGCGGCTGATTGTTGACGATGCGGAAACGCGATGACCGAACGCATGTTCTCACGCTCGCTACAGGACAGTGATGCTTCATTGCTCCCCTTTGTGGTAATCTATTTTACTGATTCACATTAGTTTTATTCTGAGAGGCCGAACATGACACGGATGACTGATGTTGTACGGTACGACACGGACACGGGCGGATGCTCAGATACGTTATCGGAGGCACTGCCCTTTTCTAATTACTTGTTTATGCACTTTTCACCGAATCCACTTCCATATCTCATTACTTCACCATAACAGTACTTGCAGCCACACTTGAACTTCCTTTCCTCTTTCCTACGCACAGCTACCCACAACGCAACACAGCAATTCCGTATCCCGTGCTCACCTCTGCAAATGCAGCCGCTCGCAAAGATACACCGTAACCAAGAGAGCGATATGCCAATACGCTTACACATTCCACCGCAAAAATCCTGCTTATCTATGTCATTAACGTGCTGCTGCTGTCGTCAGTGTGTGTCCAACCTCCCGCATAATTATTTCAGAATTTCACTTTATCATTTTATTAATGTTGTTGGATATATTACAGATACCCGTAAGACGATCGGTGGTCTTTCTATCATAATCTTCCAACAAAATACTCAGTTCCTGCAACGACTAAGGATTATGCGAAAAAAACAGTATATGCGGAGTTTCACATACGGTCTACCATCAGCTATAGCATGGAATGACGACAGTGAAATTTTGCGCCAAACCGGGATTCGAAAACGGATTTTACAGTTTACGCGAGCGATCGTCATAAACTTTTCTTTTTTCTTTTCGTTTTCTTTTTTTTTTTTACCTGTAGTATAGTGTTGTATTTTATTAGGCAACAGTATTAAACAGAATACCAAAAAATTGAGGGTACCCTTCCTGTAGTAAAATATAAGAACGACAAACACTCAAAAACATCAGAAAATAAAAGCTATCTGGTCCCAACTCTCCACAGTGGGGACTTGGGTACGTCTTTTTGAAATAGAGTCTTGTTCAGTAGTCCATATCGGGACTCAGATCCGTGTACACCAGAATCAACTTCTCTCACCCCTTACTACCCAGCTGTGGTGAGGGGGGGGGGGTGTAGATCATCGAATACAGTAAGTAATTAGCAGGGGTCTAACGATACGTGGATGCGTGCTGCAGTTGATCGTGTCATTCCTGTAATAAAGTCCAAATTCAAGCACATCCTTGAGATCATCCCGAAAAAGGTAATGCGTAGAAATTTCTTTGATCCAGTTCATCGCATGTGTCTCTGATTGGGGAAAGTAGGTCTGAACTGGACGAAGCAGCATTCCGGTCTCGATCGTGAAGGGCGGCGCTGGAAGACAGAGGGCGAGCATTTTCTGAATTAGAAGTCACACATCCGCGGGAGGCCATATACATCCGTGTCAGTCGCACGACACTGTATGAAAATTGGGGAGTCCGTTAGTGCAACGTTGTGCAGACTACGTCTAGTCGAAAACTTTTCGTTGACGATGAGGTACCAGGTGGCGCGAGTCACCGTAGTAAAATATTTTTGATGAATCGCTCGCCACACCGCAAGCCACGCCATTCCTAGGTGGCGTCTTTCAACGACATTCCGAGAGTGATTCATCATGCACAACACGCACAGTAGCTGCCTTGATGCCTGAGAGATTCGTGTGGACATAGCTATAACCGAGGAAGAATGTTTTGATGTGGGAGAGCACAGGCACGATTTGAAATAGTGCAATAGGAGACAGGCAGGATAGAGGCTCCAATTCATAAGTGAGAAGATCGATGAATCTGTGTCGACAATGAGTCCACATCTTGAGCATGGTGTTGATGCAAGGGCCTGGCACAAGCACTCATATGTTTTTCAGTCTCATAGTGTCGGTCTTGAAGATAAGTCCATTACTAACGAAGTAACCAAAGGCCCCTGGATCCACTGTGCCATCACCGGAGTCACTGGCAGGATCTGCGCCATGAGGTACCCGGGCGCTATGTGGGTTAATGAAGGCGGCTCTTTGTACTACATCTAAAACTCGGAGGAGGTGGCCTTGGGCGCCCAAACGGAGAGCTTGTAAAAGACTCTTATACTTCAGCGCCGTTCTTTGGCGGACATATTTCGTAAATACGATACCCTAGCACCGAATTGTACCCATCGTCCGCAGTGGAACCAAAATCCTCTCTCTGAGTCCGCTACCAATTTCCATGGCGATTGACTGGACATTGTTAATGTTGCTGTCCGCTGCATTCCCATACCGGTCGGTCCATGCTAGGGTGAACCATACATCCTCCTCAGAACGGCGAAAAAGACTGGACCATCCGCATAATCGTGGCATAAAAGGTTATATCCTCTCAGCGCGATCCCCAAAAGACATCGTTTCAGTCCACGTAGAACTGGCTCTGGATCAGTGAGAGAGGAAAGTCCTGTCAGACTGAACGTAAGATAGGGATGTGTCCTTCGACTCTACAATTAATTGTCACCCTCGAGGAGGCATCATAGAGAATGCGCATGATACATAGGTAGACGTGGCTGGGAAAGTCATAGGATCCATCACAGCAGCCAAGAAAGAATGGCTCAGTTTATGAAATGCACGATCGAAGTTCATGGAGACCAGTGCACTGCACAACGTACACCCCAATACAAGAGTGATCACATCTCGGCAGTTCATAAGTGCTGTCTGGATATTGTTGTTGCCCTCACTCATCCAAAGGTATTTGTTCGTATGAAATAACTTCGTGCAACACTCGCTTAAGCTAGACCACCAAGATTTTGAAATATATCTTGAAATCATAGTTTAGGAGGATGATCAGCTGGTAACGTTTAGCCTGTGTGCCTCCAGCTCGTTTGGGCGCTGGAATAACGAGACCTCCCACGAATGGGAACCTTTAATGACATCAATTCTTGGTACATCTCCTTCCACCAAGCGACCATCAGATCCTTGAAGGTTCAGCAGAATTCCAACGGAAAACCTTCTGGTTTTGGTGATTTTATTAATTGCTTCCTTGCCAAGGGCATCTATAACATCATCGCTCGTTATCTCCTCCAAAAGCGATGTCTGACGCCGTATCATCAAGTGATGGTCTGGCGGGATGCTGCCAAAGCCGCATCACTGTGGCGCAACTCCTGATATACGCGGTGGTAATGGTCGACGAACTGATGTGCGATGTCTGTCTAGGTTGTCACCCCGCTATCATCTGAGATCCAGAGCGTGTAGCAATTTTCGTCGTCTTCGTGGTCGTTCGGAAATAATGTGGTGCATGTCCTAGCATCTCTTTCATACCACGACACCTTCAAGCCTATGGCAGGTAAGAGTGAGAATCTTCCATTTGACGCGATGGATGTCCACCTGGCGACCGGACCGGGGGATGGTGGGAGCACCATACGTTTTCGGAGAAGTTCATAATACATGTCTGCCGTTTCTCAGTGTCAGACTGATCTTTCCCTACCGTAACCAACCAGGACATTTCGTCAAGATAGTTTGACATATTCCAGCCACCACTGAAACAATGACGGATACTGCAGCAAGCAATGTGCACATGAGGTCCATGTACTCGCTATAATCTGTCTACATTCCTAATCTCACAGGAGTCGCATCACTGTGGCGCACCTCCTGATATACGCGGTGGTAATGGTCGACGAACTGATGTGCGATGTCTGTCTAGGTTGTCACCCCGCTATCATCTGTGAACGCTGTGAACGCTGTGGGGCAACACTCTGCTGCTAAAATCTCCATCACAGGGTCAGAGGAGATGTAGATGCGATCGAGTCTGCTGGCGGAATGACTGGTCATGTAAGTGAAGCCAGGGCGATTACTATATAAGACGTCCCATGTATCAGCAAGACGTAGGTGTTGCACCAAGAGGCGCAGTTTAGGGCGCAGTCTGTAGTTTGGTACTTGGTATGTCTGAGTCAGCACACTATTGAAGTCTCCACCAATAATTATGAGGTTATAGCGCCAAAAAGAGAGGTGTAATATCTTCAGCATAAAAACTTCACTGTCCCGCTTCTCATCAGTCCCAGAAGGGGCATAGGCTTTAACAACTCGAGTCCCCTTCATACCGAACGTCAACCCCTGCGCCGATGGCAAGTACATCAAATTGCCTACCTCTGTTCCACCTCGCATAGGAGCACTGTATCCACCACTTCCCATAGTAGCAGGATTGACGTAAGAAGTAAACCTGTAGTTATCTGGTAAGATCTCCAGTCGAACTTCCTGCAGTAAAGCAATATCCGCACCCGCTACTCTGAGCATGTAGCGCAGCAATTGAAGTTTTATACGTATACCGATCATGTTGCGATTGATGGAGGCAGTCTTGGAGGATCGCAGCTGGTCTGCAGGCCACTGGACGTTCATAACAGTAGGGGATGAGATATAACAACAGCAGTAGATCGATTCCGTCGAGCAGTCCATTCTGTCTTTCCTGTGCTGCCGAGTCAACAGTCACCTGTGCATCCTCGGCAGAAGATTCGGAGACAATATCTTCCGCCCAAGCCAACGGGTGAGAATTATGGTCTTCAGAAGACTCCCCAGCGGGACATAGCTGCGGGTATACAGGGCGCCGTCCGTCACGTTGGTCGTCAATCAATGGCTGCACGTTTTACAAGAGCGAATCGGCGTTCGGTCCGGAGGAAGGACACGCGTCAGAATCCGATGTGGAGGCGTCCATCGGAATTTCGGAATTCCATCGTGACAGTGAGAGACCATTGTGGTTCCACTGGCTGCGCTTTCGCTTCTTACGACTCTTTGGGACCGCTGTTTCCGAGAGTGCATCTCTGTGTCACATGAAGAGAGTGAGACACGACGTCCAGGCACAAAGGTGTCTTCAGACACAACTATCGCATCTACTTCTGTACCACCTCTGACCCATTTTTATAGACGGCAGCGCATGAGGGGAGACTGTGTTAGCGGTATACTGCCCATCCTGACATCGCCAATTGTGAATGATCTTCTGGGGTCCGTCAGGAGCGCCGCTACGTATGTGACCAGTAAAGAAGTCGAGCTGGTGGAAGGCATCAGATCTGTAGGTCAGAGCTGGCGACCCATCGCTGCAGACGCTCTGACCGAACATGGCCCTCTTTTCTGAAACCCGAGCAGGTCTTTGGCTGGCCATCCACTGTGACGATCACTCTGCATCCGCCGATGTGGAGGTAGGACGGAACACGGTTACTGAGCTCTATGAGTACCTGTAGCATTCCACTCAGTACAATGTAGTTGCTGAACTGTGTCCACTTCTCTGTAACTTGGCTGTGAATCTTTCCATAGGACCTGACAGCAGCCACCATATCGTCTGCCAGCACTTCGAATGGGAATTCAGAGGTGGTCAACAGTCACTAAACTAATGTTCCCGTCAGAATGTCGGAACATGAGCCAGTCCCTTGTCCTCTCTAAAATCGCGTCGTATACAGCATCAGTTACATTCTTTTTTGAGTCATCAGTCTTCTGACTGGTCTGATACAACCTGTTACAAATTCTTCGCCTGTGTTAGCCTCATCATCTCAGAGTACCACTTGCAACTTACGTCCTGAATTATTTGCTGGATGTATTCCCATCTCTATCTTTCTCTACAGTTTCTGTCCTCTATAGCTCTCTCTAGTGGCAGGGAAGTTATTCCCCGATGTCTTAACAAATGTCTTACCATCCACTCCTTCCTACTTGTCAGTGTTTTCCACACATTCCTTTCCTCTGCACAGAACCTCCTCACCCTTACCGTATCAGTCCATCTAATTTTCAACATTCGTCTGCGGCGCCACATCTCAAATGATTCGATTCTCTTTTGTTCCGGTTTTCCCTCCATGTTTCACCACAATACTAGGCTGTGCTCCAGCATACATTCTCTGAAATTTCTTCTTGAAATTAAGGCCTATGTTTGATACTAGCAGACTTGTCGTGGCCAGGAATCCACTTTTTGCCAGTGCTAGTCTGCTATTGACATCCTGCATGCTCCTTCCGTAATTGGTTATTTTGCTGCCTAGGGAGCAGAATTCCTTAACTTCATCTTCGTTGTGAACATAATTCCTCATGTTAAGTTTCTCGCTGTTCTCATTTCCTCTACTACCCATTATTTTTGTCTTTCTCCGTTTTACTCTCAAGCCATATCTCGTACTATTAGATTGTTCATTCCATTCAGCAGATTATGTAACTCTTCTTCACTTTCACTCAGGATAGAAATGGCGTCAACGAATCGTATCATTGATATCCTTTCTCCTTGAATTTTAATATCACTCCTGAACATTTCTTTTATTTCCGTAATTGCATCTTCGATGCACAGATTGAACAGTTGGGGGCGAAAGAATACTTCCCTGTTTTACACCCGTTTTATTCAGAACACTTCCTTATTGGTTGTTCACTCTTATTATTTCCTCTTGACTCTTGTACATATTGTGTATTGTCCGTCTCTCCCTATAGCTTACCCCTACTTTTCCCAGAATTTCGAACATCTTGCACCATTTTACACTGACGAACGTTTTTTTCATACCGACAAAGCCTATGAATGTGTCTTCATTTTTCTCTATTCTTGCTTCCATTATCAACCACAAGGTCATAACTGCCTCTCTGGTGCCTTTACTTTTCCTAAAGCTAAACGGATCGTCATCTAACACATCCTCAATTTTCTTTTCCATTCTTCCGTACATTATTCTTGTCTTATGCATGAGATGTTAAGCCGATTGTGCGATAATTCCCGCACTTGTCAGCTCTTGCAGTCATCAGAGTTGTGTGGATGATATTTTACCGAAAGTCAGACGCTATGTCGCCAGACTCATACATTCTACACACCTACGTGAATAACCGTTTTGTTGCCACTCCCCCCCAATGATTTTAGAAATTCTAATGGAATGTTATCTATTCCTTCTGCCTTATTTGATATTAAATCCTCCAGAGCCTCTTATATTCTGATTCTAATACTGGATCAGCTGTCTCTGCTAAATCGACTCCTATTTCTTCTTCTATCACGTCAGACAAGTCTTCCCGCTCATAGAGGCCTTCTGTGTACTCTTTATACCTATCAACTTTCTCCTCTGCATTTGAAAGTGGAATTCCCGTTGCGCTCTTAATGCTACTACCCTTGCTTTTAATTTCACCGAAGGTTATTTTGACGTTCCTATATGGTGAGTCATCCTACCGACAATCATTTATTATTATTTTCCTTCACATTTTTCATGCAACCATTTCTTCTCAGCTTCCCTGCACTGCCTATTCATTTTATTCGCCAGCGACTGGTGTTTGTGTGTCCCTGAATATACCTGAACATTTTTGTGCTTCCTTCTTTCATCGATTGATTCAAGTATTTCCTCTGTCACCCATCGTTTATTTGCATTTACCTTCTTTGTATCTATGTTTTTCCATCCAACTTCTGTTACTGCCCTTCCTAGAGATGTTCATTCCTCTTCAACTGTACCGCCTACTGAGCTATTCCTTACTGCTGTATCTATAGCCTTAGACAACTTTAAGAGTATCTCGTCCTTCCTTAGTACTTCCGTATCCCACTTCCTTTCATATTGATTCTTCCCGATTAATCTCTTCAACTTCAGCCTATTCTTGATCACTACTACATTGCGAGGTGAGTCTGTATCTGCTCCTGGGTACGCTTGACAGTCCAGTATCTGATATCGGAATCGCTGTCTGATCTCTGTCTGATCATCTAACCGAAATCTTCCCGTATCCCCCTGCAATTTCCAAGAATACGGCCTCCCCTTGTGGTTCAGACTTTCTCGTCTCTCATTCCTTGTCCCAAACCCAAATTCGCCTATAACGTTTTCTTGTACACCTTTCCTTACAATCGCATTCCAGTTCCCCATGACTATTAAATTTTCATCTCCCTTTACGTAGTGTATTACCCTTTCAATACCCTCGTTTACTTTCTCTATCTCTTCATCTTCAGCTAGCGACGTCGTCATGTATACGGTAACTATCTTTGTTGGTGTTGGTTTACTGTCGATTCTGGTAAGAACAACCCTATCACTGAACTGTTCACAGTGACACACTCTCTGTCCTACCTACCTATTCATAACGAATCCTGTTACCGTTATACCAATTCTGCTGCTGTTGATACTACCCTATACTCATCTGACCAGAAATCCTTGTTTTCTTTCCATTCCATTTCACTAATACCTACTGTATCTAGATTGAGCCTTTGCATTTCTCTCTTCAGGTTTGGTAGCGTCCCTATCACGTTCAAGTTCCTGGCATTCCACACCCCGACTCGCAGAACATTATCCTTTCGTCGGTTATTCAGTCTAGACCACTTGTGCAAACTGATCAGTTACTAATTTATGTTAACCCCGCTGCTCGCAGTTGAGAGATGGACTGCAACAAGATCAGTACATGGGATCTTCACATCGTCTTAAAGAAATCGCTCTACTTTCAGCGTTTAGGGTCGTGCATAGGCCCCTATTCATTCGAGAAGCGTTGACTGCAGATACGAACTGGTCATTTACTTCGAAAGACACTCACGAGCACGAAAGCCGCTGTAGCAAGTAAACACCTCGGAGGCGCTGGCTGAGGGGAGAACGTAAACAGCGCCTTTCCCATCGCTCCGCCAACGAAGGAGGACTAAAGCACGTATTTATGTTTCAGCCATCTAAATACGCTGAGATTGGTATGGTGACGTAACGCTCGCGCGCCATCAGTACGTTATCGAATGCACATTTACATTCTTATCTGTCGCATCTGAATTACTCTTTCGAAGTCGATGACTACTGCTGTTGTAATGCTAATCATTTGTTACTTTGAATTTCGTGTTACAACGATCTGGAGACACCAAGCATCTCCGCTCTCCTAGGACGACTTCTGTGCCAGGTAATAGGGCGGTCTTCAATAGTAAAAGTTTTAATTTCTTTCCACCTCAAACATTCTATTTACCTATGTCATTAATGTGGCCCTGCTATAGCCATTGTGATGTATACTCCTGGAAATGGAAAAAAGAACACATTGACACCGGTGTGTCAGACCCACCATACTTGCTCCGGACACTGCGAGAGGGCTGTACAAGCAATGATCACACGCACGGCACAGCGGACACACCAGTAACCGCGGTGTTGGCCGTCGAATGGCGCTAGCTGCGCAGCATTTGTGCACCGCCGCCGTCAGTGTCAGCCAGTTTGCCGTGGCATACGGAGCTCCATCGCAGTCTTTAACACTGGTAGCATGCCGCGACAGCGTGGACGTGAACCGTATGTGCAGTTGACGGACTTTGAGCGAGGGCGTATAGTGGGCATGCGGGAGGCCGGGTGGACATACCGCCGAATTGCTCAACACGTGGGGCGTGAGGTCTCCACAGTACATCGATGTTGTCGCCAGTGGTCGGCGGAAGGTGCACGTGCCCGTCGACCTGGGACCGGACCGCAGCGACGCACGGATGCACGCCAAGACCGTAGGATCCTACGCAGTGCCGTAGGGGACCGCACCGCCACTTCCCAGCAAATTAGGGACACTGTTGCTCCTGGGGTATCGGCGAGGACCATTCGCAACCGTCTCCATGAAGCTGGGCTACGGTCCCGCACACCGTTAGGCCGTCTTCCGCTCACGCCAAAACATCGTGCAGCCCGCCTCCAGTGGTGTCGCGACAGGCGTGAATGGAGGGACGAATGGAGACGTGTCGTCTTCAGCGATGAGAGTCGCTTCTGCCTTGGTGCCAGTGATGGTCGTATGCGTGTTTGGCGCCGTGCAGGTGAGCGCCACAATCAGGACTGCATACGACCGAGGCACACAGGGCCAACACCCGGCATCATGGTGTGGGGAGCGATCTCATACACTGGCCGTACACCACTGGTGATCGTCGAGGGGACACTGAATAGTGCACGGTACATCCAAACCGTCATCGAACCCATCGTTCTACCATTCCTAGACCGGCAAGGGAACTTGCTGTTCCAACAGGACAATGCACGTCCGCATGTATCCCGTGCCACCCAACGTGCTCTAGAAGGTGTAAGTCAACTACCCTGGCCAGCAAGATCTCCGGATCCGTCCCCCATTGAGCATGTTTGGGACTGGATGAAGCGTCGTCTCACGCGGTCTGCACGTCCAGCACGAACGCTGGTCCAACTGAGGCGCCAGGTGGAAATGGCATGGCAAGCCGTTCCACAGGACTACATCCAGCATCTCTACGATCGTCTCCATGGGAGAATAGCAGCCTGCATTGCTGCGAAAGGTGGATATACACTGTACTAGTGCCGACATTGTGCATGCTCTGTTGCCTGTGTCTATGTGCCTGTGGTTCTGTCAGTGTGATCATGTGATGTATCTGACCCCAGGAATGTGTCAATAAAGTTTCCCCTTCCTGGGACGATCAATTCACGGTGTTCTTATTTCAGTTTCCAGGAGTGTATATTAATTTTGCTGAAAGGATTACATCTACCTGTAAGGCGGTCAGTGCTCTTTTTGTTCTTATCTTCCAACAAATAATCCAATTGCTACAACGATTAATGTTTACTCGGAAAGAAACAATTCTGAAATGTATTCGTAATTGCGAATACGGTCTACCATTAGCTGTACAACGGAGTGACGACTGTGAAAATTAGTGCCGAACCCGGAATTCCCACTTTACGCGAGTGGTTGCCTTAAGCGATTTGGTTAACCTTGTTCACGGTTCACCGCCAAATCGAAACTTCCATATGTAGTAGTTCATGCGTCACAACCTGTACTCGTACTCATTGTGTAATTCTCATACGGCGTGAGGGAGAGGGGGGATTGGCGCTTTAACCTGATAGTCGCTGCCTGGTACCAATGGCTGAACACCACACTGCAGTGCCTGTATTGTCCTTCGGACACTGCACCGCACTTCATAAAATAGAGCCACTGCAAGGTCGTAATTGCAGTAGTGGTTATCAAAGAGTTCGATTCGAGGCGATGTATAATGCGGAATAGTGTGAAATGAACATTTAATTATCGACACATTCACGCTAATGTATCAGTGAACGCATACCTGGCTGTACCTTCTTCGACCTGTGTGCACTTCACATTTATTTCGTTTGCCGCAATTACGGGAACCATCTGTGTCCGCATCATGTGGAATGAGCCCTGTTTTCCTACCCGCTGCGTTGCAAACCGCTTAATTTCAGTATCAGAACTGATCAAGTGGTACTCAATAACTGAAAACGGCTCAGAATGCTCGTTCCTTTCTGTACACTGTAAACATACGTTACTCTATTTGTAAAATGGAGCCGTTAGCACTCACTTCAACGTTACCTGAAGAATTATCATAGTGCTTGCGGGACGACTAATAAAAACAATTAAAAAATCACGAGAATCGAACGTTGTGCGAACAAACTTCCGGTCCGGCCGCTGCTCTGACGCGCACAGCAGGAGTATACTCTAAATTACCATAGACAATAGACGAACGAAAAGTTTTGCATCTTAGAGATACACCGACTCCTAATAACACTGTACAATAAAAAAAAATTCTTTTCGGGAACGGAGATGAAATATGGTGGGCATAACTAATTTGGACTTACTGAATCTGAAAATGTAGTAGATTTTCGCCATCGCCATCCAGTTTTTTGTTATGGAGGTTTTTAAATGCCTGTATTTAAAAACAGAGACTAGGGTGGTCTACACTAAATTTAGAGAATGTATAACATACTTAGTGCCATAAAACTATCTTACTCTAGTGTCAGGGGCCTAATGTACATTTTTACAAGAAAAATTGCAACAATCATTTGCTCGATGATGATGTTGATGGTGCAGGGTTGAGTCTGTTTGATGACAACTTCCTTCTGTGGTATACATATCCTTCACGCTTCAAAAACCAACAGTAGTCACTCGACGTTGAAGGGTTCCGTCTACCTTTATAGCGGCTTTCCATTCGAAAAATGTCCTGATGGAACCTTTCTCCATGTTCGTCACTAACTGCTCCCAAATTGGTATGGGAGAAATCTAAATGAAAATTAAGGAAGTGCATTTTTAGTGACATTCTGGATCCAAGATATTTATAGTTGTCTAAAAGAGTTCCCATTAATATGTCAATATTTTCTGATCTTGTAATCTCCAGGAAACCTTCAACGACATCCGTAAAAGAACACCAGACTACAAGTTCTAACTTACTTAATTTTTCTTCGAAGTTCTTATCATGCATTAATTTCCTAATTGGTGGCCCAATAAAAATCCCCTCTTTCAACTTACCGTCACTTAATTCAGGGAACACTTCACATAGGTAAATGAAACCATTGGCATTTGTGTCCATTCCCCTGAAAAAATTCTTCATAATCCCGAGCTTAATATGCAGTGGGTGAAGGAAAACATTTTGAGAATCCACGAAAGGTACATATTTCACACTTTCTCTCCCTGGAGCCAATTTCTCTCGTAGTGGCCACTGTTTAACTGTATAATATTTATCTGTGGCACGGCTGTACCAAAGACAAAGTAAACAGCAGCACTTTGTGAAACCACTTTGGACACTAGTTAGTATACAAACCAACTTAAGATCAACATATATTTCACAATTTCCTCCCTTATACTTAATAGCTTCAAGTATTTCTGACACATTTACGTAGTTCTGTTTCAAAGTCACAGAGTACCCAACAGGTACAGATGGAAACGTATTACCATTACGCAATAGTACAGCCTTCAGATATGTCTAGGAAGAGTCAATAAATAAGCGCCACTCAGCAGCATCGGTTAGTATGTTTAACTGTTTCATTAATTCTACTACATCACTACAAGCACAAACGTTGCCCACCATACGGTAATATGTCATCAGATCTTTATTACGTCGCCTAAAGTGAGTATTATTGTTTCTTCATGGAGTAAGTTCCATTCCTTAAGACATGAAGATAAAATTTCTGCATGCTCCTTGGATAAGTGTAAATCACTAACTAGGTCATTCAAGTCTGCTTGTGTAATTAAATATGGTCTTTGATCTGGAAAGTGCTCCTCTTCACTTGATTAACATTGTGCTTCCTCAAAATTTGTAGATTCATGATCAGAATTAGGAACTTCTTCCCACACTAGTGGATGAGTTGGAACTGGCAGGTCTTCACCATGGGGAGCAGGTCTAATTGCTAAGGGCAGGTTAGGGTACTTAATATTCTTCTTATTCTTCTATGAAGACCCAGTTACATTAGTCAAACAGAAGTAGCAATCATCAACATGATTTTCAGGCACTCGCCATATCATTGATATGCCATATGGTAAGTGCTCTTTTTTCCTTTCAACCATTGTATTAGTTTAGAATTGCACATAGTGCAAGTTATGTGAGGTGCTCAATCTTTATCCTGATCTCCCAGTTGACATTTGAAGTATAAATGATACGACATCTTCAGTAAGTTAGAAATTGGTCGTCTTTATTTCCTTGTCGTGAGTTCAACACATATATAACAAAAAGAATCGGGGTGGTTTGTACATCCACGTTATGATTTCTTCATGTTGTATTTTCAATGCCTACAAAACACTTTTCTGGTGAATGAACATAGCCAGATCAATTCCTGGAAAATAAAAGAAAAAATCAAAGACTTAAGATTATATAGTAGGAAGAGTAAGCAAATGTATGTGACTGGAGGGTTTAAATACACAATGAAAAATACACTAATGTTACATATTACATTTAAGTTAAGACCAAAAAAGGTCACTGCACTAACTTTTATCACACTCCTTTCAAACACGAGGCATTTAAAAATTATACAGTATATTCAATTATGTTATATAACTTGCAGGTCATGACTTTTAATCCAGACATGATGGACACTTACTAATTTCATATTTTATGTCACATTTTATATGTACTTTGTCTGTACCAGAAACCACTGTTGACTAGGGTAAGTGAACATATAGTAATAGAATCATAATAGGGAAATCGTTGAGGATAGACTGGTTTCAGGAATGTTGTAATTTAACCAGACTGATGAAAACATGTGGAATAACAATTTTTTTTAAAAAGTCAAAAAGCACACTGAAATGCAGCTATATTTAATTATGGAACTTTAATTAACATATGAAATGCTACAAAATTACGCAGATGAAAAGAGTCATGCTATTTATTGAAGGCAACTATCTAAAGTCACAATAATTTATATTACTAATATTTTGTTTCAATGTTTCTTGCAGTATAAGGAACATCTTTAAATATCACTTGCATTTCCCGAAAAAGCTTTAAATTTGTACAGAATAATAATCACTGTAAACTATAATTGACTTTAAATAGAAAAATTTATAGATTCTTAATCATTTATCGAGTCTTTTCTCCCTTAAATCATTTATTAGTTTCGAACAAACGATTATTTCACAGGATGCAGTGCTGGCGGGGCAAGAATCAGGCACCAATACAGTGGCTGTAAGAATGGGTTAGCACTTTAAATAAACTTATATTTGGAGTTTAAATTGAAATATTTAGCTGTTAATACGGAAAAATCCCAAGAAAGAAAATATGGTAACACAAATAAAAACCCAGTTTTACCTATTGGGTTGCATTTATTTAAAAATGAAGTCGTGGGTAGAGTAGCTAGACACTTCCACTCTATTGAGAAATCGAAATGGAAATGTCTCAGTGTGGGGTAATTACTGACTTCAAGTCAGGAATCCAAAGTAAAACCACAATTATGACTACCTTATGCGCCAACAGCAATAACGAAAAAACTGGCACTGATTTTGAATATATAAAACTGTAGATGAAGAATCCTCTACCACACGCAGCCCTTTGTAGGGTAGTTTCTATGGCTTTTGCAGTGTGTTGTCATAGAGAGTAGATTTTTCGATAGTCAAGATGGAGGGATCAGTAATAAAGCAGAACATATGATTGGGTGCCTAGCAGTAAAGGCCAGGCCATACCTGCCAGGTTTGGGAGAGTATTGGGGCTAGCAGAATGGGGAATTTGGGGCCAAAAATGTAATATAGTTAATAGGAACATAAAACCATCATACGCTGTCAAGTAGTACACAAAATAAAAGTAGCATTCATTATTTTTGTAATTATAATTTGAAAATCAGTGATCTACAAACAATATTTAATAAGAAATAAAGTGCATTCTTGATCGCATAACCCCATTTATTTAAAATGGTGACCATTTTCAATCTGTTTTAGATTGTGATCAGACCATGGTCGGAAGGTGGTCGGTGGAGATAGTTACATGGAGTAGGAAACGTAAGTACGAGACATGAATTTCAACTGCTCATCCATGTCTCGTATATATGTGCTTCTTCCTCCGCCTGCCTCCTTTGATGGTCTGATGGTGATCTAAAACAGATTGAAATCCATCACCATTTTTACATAAATGTGTGCACGCGCTCTAGACAGCTCTTTCATTTGTACAATGAAGAGCCAAAGAAACTGGTATAGGCATACGTATTCAAATACAGAGATATGTAAACAGGGAGAACACAGCGCTGCGCTCAGCACCGCTTATATAAGACAACAAACGTCTGGGGCAGTTGTTAGATCGGTTACTGCTGCTACACTGGCAGGTTGTCAAGATTTAAGTGAGTTTGAACGTGGTGTTATAGTCAGCGCACGAGCGATGGGACACAGCGATTCCGAGTTAGCGATGACGTGGAGATATTCCCGTACGACCATTTCACGAGTGTACCGTGAAAATCAGAAAGCCGGTAAAACATCAACTCTCCGACATCACTGCGGCTGGAAAAAGATCCTGCAAGAACCGGACCAACGACGACTGAAGAGAATCGTTCGACATGGCAGAAATGCAAACCCTCCGCAGATTGCTGCAGATTTGAATGCTGGGCCATCAACAAGTATCAGCATGTGAACCTTTCAACGAAACATCATCGATATGGGGGCTTTTGGAGCCGAAGCCCCACTCGTGTACCCTTGATGACTGCACGACACGACGATTTACGCTTCGCCTGGGCCCGCCAACACCGACATTGGACTGTTGATGACTGGGAACATCTTGCCTGGTCAGACGAGTCTCGTTTCAAATTGTATCTAGTGGATGGATGTTTACGGGCATGGAGACACCCTCATCAATCCATGAACCCTGCGAATCAGCAGGGGACTGTTCAAGCTGGTGGAGGCTCTGTAATGATGTGGGGCGTATGCAGTTGGAGTGATATGTGCACCTGATACATCTAGACACGACTCTGACAGGTGACGCGTACGTAAGCATCCTGTCTCATCACCTGTATCCATTCATGACCATTGTGCATTCCGACAGACTTGGGCAATTCCAGCAGGACAGTGCGATACCACACACGTCCAGAATTGCTAAAGAGTGGCCCCACGAACACTCATCTGAGTTTAAACACTTACGCTGGCCACAAGCTCCCCAGACATGAACATTACTCAGGATATCTATCATACCTTGCAACGTACTGTTCAGAGGAGATCTCAACCTCCTCGTACTCTTGCGGATTTATGGACAGCCCTTCAGGGTTCATGGTGTCAATTCCCTCCGACACAACTCCAGACATTAGTCGAGTCCATGCCACGTCATGTTTCGGCACTTCCACCTGCTCCGGCGGATGGGAGGTGGGGGGTTGGGGGGCTACACGATATTAGGCAGGTGCAGTAGTTTCCTTGGCTCTTCCGTGTATTAAAAGGAACGTTTAGTAGACATTATGAGGGCGTCCTGAAAATTAATGCCTACAAATTTTCTTGTGTAATATCTCTTTAAGTCCGCTGCTCGTGGTCCCGCGATAGCGTACTCGCTTCTCGATCACGGGGTCCCGGGTTCGATTCCTGGCGGGGTTAGGGACTTTCACCTACCCTGAGATGACTGGGTGTTGTCGTGTCGTCTTCATCATCATCATTCATCTCCATTACGGTTGGAGGAAGGCAACGACAAACCACCTCCACTAAGACCTTGCCTAGTACAGCGGTGCGGGTCTCCCCTACGCTCTATCAAGAAGCAAGGGACTTCATTTCATTTCAATACTTCTTAATAATTTTCAAATAAAAAAAAAAACTTTACTGACGTTACATCCTTACCTTCATGTCAACATATTTATTTCTCAGCACAGTCACCCTGGTGATGAACGCATTTCTCTCAGTGTGATACTAGCTTGGTGACATCGTGAATCTAAAATGTTTGAATTTGTTAACAGAGGGTCAACCTCACCTCTGCTTGCGGCACTTCATCGCTGTCAAAGTCGAGCCCCCTAAGACATTGTTTAAGATTTGGAAACGGATGAAAATCGGATCGGACCATGTCGCACTGTATGCAGGATTATCGATGACACTAAAACCAAGGCGTCGGATACTTGCAGAAGTCGCAGCGCTCGTGTGTGGTCTGGCATTGTCAAGGAGAGGGTGTCCTCATGTGGAGGAATATTTCGAACTCAGAAACCCGATAACAGCACGCACCATTGTAGTTTCGTTACACGCCGCCATGTTGCAAGCTACAATTCTGAGCACCCCAGCAGCAGAGGATTGCGGCAGCGAGGCAGCAAAGTAAGTAATATCCATGACGTGTAATACCTCAACCAGTATTGACAACAGAATAAAAAATTTAGTACTATTCAGCACGCCTTCATAGCAGAAGCCCACTTTGTCTTTGGTAAAAGTTAGCTGTACACTGACCATGTTAGTTGTATTTTTTCGCTTAGCTACCTGTCAATGTTCACCACCTTGTGGTGTGACCAAAGGCAAGGATCCATAACGTAGCGCAGTGTCGCGCTGTAGCAGCCATGGTGCACCTCTCCTGTTTCCGTCGTGCCTACATCCTACGTCCTTCTCACGCGCTCCCAGCTGCCGGCGGTATTCACAGCTGACAAGCCGAGCGATGGCATGAACGCCGTCACCCTGTGGCAGCCTAAAGCCGTCGGCACACGGACCGTGCATCCGAACGTTGAACGTTGAGCGTGCCGAGTTTCTGAGGTCATAGCGTGGAATAGCACGTTCGGGAGTCTTTCCGAACGTGCAGAGCAATTTCTGGCATGTCAGATATTCTGAGCGAGCGTCTGAGCGTTGACCAATGAGGTGGCACAACGCCACCTACGTCACACGCACGCCGTCTCCCTTCAGTACAGAGTTGTGAGGCGCCATATTGGCGTTCGTTTCAAGCCTACATGTATATATGCCGTTTCTGAGCACCAGCAAATTGAGAATCATTGGAAAACCCGTTGTTAATTCTGTGATTCGTTCCAATAAAATGACGAGAAACATCATATACATGGCAAAAGAATTATTGTAACTCGCGTCTTATGAGAGTAGGCTATTTGAAGACAGTGACACAAGGATGATCCACCCAAAACGCATTGTTCTTGTACAATTTGTTATAATCAAATTTCAATTAGTAACGTATCTACGATAACGTTTTCTGCAACGGGTAACATACTCGGATTACTCGCGAAATAAGTTAGTGTGGTGTTGGATTAGCGTAATGAGTTGTGTAACTATCTCGTATTTAGTTGAGGTTGCGGCGGTAGTTCGCGTCTTGACACTTCCGTATTTTATTTCTTAACATTAGCGTTTTTATTAGGTTCTGATACTTTACTATTAGTTTAATATAAGGATATACTATGATATTTGATATTATGTAAATATAAGTTCACCTTTTTTTGAGGGGTGACTTTGTTCGATTGACTTAATCTACTTGACAGCTTGCGCTACTTCCATAAAGAAATTTTTCTCCTTTTCTTTTTCGCTTCGTAATTCACTTGTTGCAAAGATTCTGCTATTGGGTAGGAACAGTGATTGAGTAAGACTGACCTTGGGGTTTTAATAAAATGTGGGAATGATGAAATAATGTTTATCTTATGCGGAGAAGTATTCCAAATTTGTACCGCACTGTTTGTAATGGAACTTTTATATGTCTCTGTCCTTATTGATTGGACATGGTACTTTCCTTTTCGTGGACGATGGAGGAAATGTGCGTTTTAATAGTGCTAACGGGGGAATTTTACGGGCGCCCGTTGAGTAAACAGTGTGATTTACGAACTAGAAACATCGCTCAACTGCCGCTGGAGTGCGTTGCGATCGCGTATACCACGTTGGGGCCCACGTACCGTATGCACGAGTCGCATCGTTCCTGAGCGTTCAGCAGCACGTTGAACTTGGCACGCTCAACGTTGACGTTCGACAGCACGGTCCGTGTGCCGACGGCTTAAGAGGAACTGCCGGGCCCTCACAGCCAACGAGCACCACCTGCCTCCCGCGTTGCCAGGCTGTGAGCGACCATCCCCTGCCACTTCCGCAAGTACTCTGTGGACCACGGTGTTTACGTAAACACCACCGACACCGTGTGACGCCACCTCTATACTTGCCAGTGGTCCCATTTCCACAAGTTTCTTCGTGTGCGTCGTATCCTGCTGAGGCACTTATTGATGATTAGATTCGACAGAGCTACTAAACTGCTGCGTTTCACTCACTATTTCAGATAGTCCACGAAATTTTGTACAGAACTGATACCATATAAATTAAAAAGATAGTTGAGGTGCGATATGATGCCTGAGTATTCCTCACATCACGAAAGTACGTGTGCGGCCCAGTGAACCCGGCTGTTGTTGTTTTGGAAGGCTGTAGTATCCGCAGGGTACCGACCATGGAGACGAAGAAGGAGCAGCAACACCTAGTGACTGACAGTCTCGAATACAAGTGTCCTGCTTCATGACTGCACTGAAATGAATGAGTGATCCCAAGTGATGGTACTGAGAAACACCAAAAAACATCACCCACTGGTTACGCGCCCTACTGGCACATTGGTGCCCTCAGCACCTTGAATCATTACTCAAGACACATGTCCGGTGCTGACCAGACGACTCAACAAACTTGCAGTCAGCTACTGCCCAATTTCTGTATTGCTTGGCCTGTTGAAGGAGTGTAGCTTAATGTGACGTTCTGACCAACGGTTTTTAGCGAGGTACCGGACTTTCGCTGTCCATTGCGTAGAGTTTGCTCTAGAACGTTCGCCCGAAAGCTGTCTCATATGGACCTGCACTCACAAACAGCGCAATTCCTGTTAGGCGTGAAACCGACTGCCATTCAGAAATCGTGAAATATGCCTTCACTCTCTGTCGATAAGGACCTGTTTTAGAACAACCGTTCTTACGCCTTATTACATGGGTGTGAGAGGTACCATTCCTTGTAGACATATAGGACGGACCCCATTGGTACTCTTAAGTCATCTCCAGCGTGCTCGCAGACATGTCCAAACACGAGAGAAGAGGCCATCTCTGACGCACTCTCATGTCACCGTGTCGACCCATGTTACTGCACCGATTCCATAGAGCCGGCTCGAACAAACACACCACTTCACCGTCACGACAGCGAAAACATTGCAAATGAACATTCCGTGCGACAAATGATATTCGCGAATGTCTTTTGTCACACGAGATGTTTATTCTTAATTTTTCATCCATATGCTTTTCAACTATGCAGTTTTGTAGTGGGAGGCAGCGTCTCGCAATATCTAGATATTATATTGCTGTGTAGTTCCTTTTTTACTAGTGATAATGCGGATTTCCGTTTCCGTGATAACTTAAGCTTCCTCAGGTGCATCTGTTCCTCTACTGGAAGATGGGGAACCTTGAATCAGCTTTGGAGACCCTGAAAATAGAGAGCTTCGACTCTGAAATATATATCGGAAATGGAAACCTGAATAACTTAAATACATACAGGTGGCGAATCTATGTTTATAACATACTTATCTTTCATTTTCAGTGTGAGCCACGTAAGAAAGTCATGAATTCCTTAAGTAAAATTAATCCCTTTTGGAGATATGGATTCCTTCTCAAGCGAGAAGAGTGTTTAGTTTAAGATGTTTGGGGTGTATAAGTTCCAGTACCAAATATTTTGACAAAATGTCCATTTTTTCTTGATGAAACTCCTTCCTAAATTTTGTTGGCTTTTGTCGTATTATTATAGCTGCAGGCACCCAAGCTGTGATACGTCTTTAAAAACTTGCAGCAATACTAATTGAAACGTAATATTTTGGAACAAAGTCTATAAATTTGTTTGCTTGTCTCCTATTAAACGACTAGTATAAAATTATTATTGGTGACGGACACAGTCTGTCTCCATTATCAAGATTCCTTGCACACAACAGCTACACATAATATTCAGGGGGAGAATGGTTTACGCAGGAGTTGAACATTAACTTTGCTGTCCCCATGCAATGTTGCAAGTTATTACCGAATAACATTTATTGCAGTATAGCACGCAACCATGTATCAATGTGGCTGCAAGGATTTGCTCTTCGCAATGACTCACAGCGCAGCTGACGCTACATTGTACTAGAATTTCCGAATACTCACTGCCGGTAAACTGCATTTTCCTACTGCCCGAAATTTGTTAAACTGAACTTACAAGAACTGATTCGCAACTTGAGTAAGGCGGCCTCTGTGTGGTAGGTATTAGGTCGTGGTTTCATCGACCTTGCTTTACATGGCATAGTGAGTATCTACTAGTGCAGAGTGAAGGGACGTCGTAAGGACGCCGTACTGAGGTGGGTGGACAATTAATGAGAGACTGTACGAACGAGCTACGATGACAACACAACCTGCCACGCCGCACCCCCCCCCTCTCCCCCGCCCCCTTCTGCGCCCCTCACACTTCGGTTCCTCACCCACCAGTGCTCAGCAGTCACTAGAGCGGCGATGGTTTAGCTGGACACCAGCCTGAGCTGCTGATGACTCTTACTCTGCCAACCAACCCTGCAGATTACAGACTGATACGTCTCAGTCCTTTTAACACATCAGGACACTATAAAGGTTTAGAATTATTTCACTCGAAACATTACAGACACCAGCAACATTTCTTTTTTTTTCCTTTTGTATTTCAACATGTGTTCCCAGCATCCAGCTGTCTTCAGCTGGTATAATGCAGTTACATGCTTATTACCATATTTTTTTACTCCAGTTTTGATGCTGCATTTGCTGTCATCAATAGCTTCTTGTTACGGTATTACTGCATACTCTTATACTCGAGTCGGAGACACAGTAGTAGTTTACCCTTTGCAGCACATCAGACTTACTCATTAAGCAGGAACTGCTGTGAAGGTAGTTCTCAGAGGAACAGAAAGACTTGGTCAATGAAGAGCGTTTTGCACACTCCTAAGCTACACTACCACGTCACAGAACGTCCCCAGGTTGCGGATAGGGGATACGGCCTTCGGATATGAAGGGTAGCTGCGAATACAAAAAAATAAACAGTGGCGGACAGCCGGTGGGGAGCAGGCGATGGCGTGATGAACCATCCCCGTTTCTTCTTCTCTTACTATCAAATCTATTCATCAAGAATCAGCAACATTAATGGGCATGGGTCCCTTTGAAGTAAAATATTCCGGAGGTAAACTAAGTTCCCATTCGGATCTCCTAAGCTACACTACGTTTTCCAAACAGTGTGTAAGAAGAAACAGCAAGCGGACGAATACATATGTACCCCAGGACCTGATGTGTCTAGAAATGAACTAGCTGTTATTTACATCTGTGCTCGCATATTAGCAGTTTTGTTAAGCTGAGTTATGAAGATTAAGTAAGCTACTGTAAGTGCAATAAAATCAGTTGGCCTCATATGTATACCTGTTCATGTACGCATAGGTCGCGATGTGCGCATCATCTCTGCCTACCCTTTCTTAACCGCCCTTAACATTTGACGATGCGGCTAGCACAGCATCTGTCGGTTTGCGCGTGAAGAGGGGTGTGGGAAAACACCTGCATCTATGCTTTGTGCTATTCGAGTACTTACACATATTACAACGTGTATACAATGCAGCAAATTAAATAATTTTGTAACATGGTTCATTTTTACTGACGTAAAAGAATATGCTCCATACTAACCTTCATCCTCTCAAAGGTCATTTTTTTATTTTCTAACGTAGCCTGTGTTCTTCTTCAGTGTTCAAGCTATCCCCGTACGAATTTTCATCGGAATCGGTTCTGCAATTTAGTCGAGAAAATATAGCAGAGTCACCTCCACAATTTTAATATTAGTGTGGAAATATGGATTAAACACGTTCAGGATTCTACAAGCGTAGTGTTCAGTACTTTTAGTCGTATTATGTACAACATCTCAACCAATAAAAGAATTTTCACTCATTTTATAATGTTCATAAGTGTAATAGTAAACAGCTTTTTCAGATAGTAATTATTCTTTCCTAATCCGCATTATTTTCTTCGTATCAATAAATATCTTGGACTACACACTTTCTAAAGCACCCTATATCCTTCATCAGGAATCAAGCTATCTCCACGCCAGATTTCATCTAAATCCGTTTAGCAGTTTAGCAACGAAAACGTCACAGATAGAGCTATTATCGCATTTATAATATTAGCAGGTATGGTTAGCTTTTCCAGTCTTTGCATTTCCAGTGATAGTGTTGTAGTTTCAACTACGCTTTCAGATGTAACAGGAGTGCCGACTCTAAAATCATCTTCCCATAAAGGTATTTCACAAATGATGAAATATTTAAATTGTTTATAAATGTTCTATTGTGGTTACATGATCACTCTTCATCAGTATGTCACAGGTACATTAATGTTTTTATGTATATTTTACGGAGGTGGAGCTCCACAGTTCGTAGATGTTTTAAGACAATCATGAGTTTCTGCCAAGTGCTGGCGCTGAAATTTCTCCATTGAACAACTATCATGTAGACTGCCGGCATTCGTAACGTCAATGCTGACTGTCAATATAACTTGAAGAGTGCACGTTCTTCAACATTTTATGACTGTCGATGTAATTTTTTACTATTCGACAACAGTGAAGAATTCATGCATTTTATTACCTGACACCACTGATTTTATTGCTGAGTACGGTATTGAAAGTTTTTAAGATGATTTTTGTGAACAAGATGATGGTCTGTGGACCAAAACTATTTGTTCAATAGAGAAATTTTATCGGCAGCTCTTGACGATAAACCGTGACGTTCTTCAAACATGTTATATTTGCAGAATTAGAAGCCTAAGATTATTTTATCTGGTTGCAATGTTCGCGAAGAAAGTATTTGAGCTCAAAGCTATGGATGTCAATATTATACTCAATAAATATGTAAAAGCTTTTCATCGCCACCTTAAAGAGCAAAGAGATGTAAATAAAATTTGTGTAGAGTAATGCTGTGATGGAGCCAATTTTAGATGCTCAAGCAAACGAAACACATAGGTTAAGTCATTACAATATACTCCTCTGAACGTTACGGCTTGGAAGTGGAAAATGATTATTAACCATGTAATGTGCTAGAAACGTGAGCATTTTCTTTCCTTCAGAGGAAAAGTTGAAAGATTAAAGAAAACGAGATAACGATGAGAAGCTATAGTGACTGTGATCTAAAACGGATTTACGTATAAAATGAGATTTAAGATGATGAATCGTCCCCTGTAAGATGACACAATATTATCTCGCTTGCAGTTCTTGTGTGTAAACGGATACCGAAGTGAGAAATAAAAGCTTTCATCTGCAAACGTATCAGGCTCTCAAAGTTAAGGGGAAGAAAAGGATGAACGTGCAGCAGAACAGTCGAGTATAATGCTAATGGCGAGACTTGTTCGTAAGCGAGAAAAGATCTACTCTTCTGCTTCACAGAATGAGATTAATGACGCACTTGATGATTCTGTCTCTCCGTCGCATGCGGCAAGGTAGGTGAAGACGTGTCTAGTAGAATGGAAAACAGGAGATACGGGAGCTTGAAAGGGACGGAGGGATTGGGAGGAAACGTCACTGGTGCGCCGTGCCTCTGAATTTTTTCCCCCATCCTCGCCTTCAGCAACTGGCGTCTGACGGCGCAGCCAGCAGATTATTTAACACTAACGAGCGGCATGCTGCACCAATGTCGACTCAAAGAACTTTCAAATTAACGGTGCAGCTTGTGTGTGTCAGCTTCCTTTGATATGTCCGAAGTGCTTTAAAATGTCATTTGTTTTTAAGATAAATTGAATCCGCGGGCGTTCCACGCAGCAAATGGCTCGTATTTATTTAACTCAGATGCCTTTTGAATACATCCGCCCATCATTTTCCAGCTGCGTAACTAGAACTTTTCGCGTCACGCTGTCCAACCGAAATTTTGTGCCTCAGTTAACTTTGTGAATTTGAAAGCTTACCATCAATTTATTTTTTAACAGCGCGATTCGGTTTGCAGAAAGAAGAAAAATTATTTTGTATGGATTCCTTTCATTACTCATCCCCTTTAATATGTTTTATGCATGACCAAGAATCGGAAATAAACTGCGTAATAATGTCTCGCAATCAGCGACAATACGTGTTCAAAAATTTCCATCAATCAGATTTACCGGTAAACAATTAATATAGTCCACAATTTTATTTTTCTGCATTATGTTCTTTCCCGCTTCCTTCCTCTGCTATAGATATTACAAAACAGTAACATTTATTAATAATCCCACCACCTACTTCATTATTCTATTCACCATAATGTTTTTAAATTGTATCCTCGAATTTCAGCAAATTTCTCGTACCTATTTCTGACTGCTTCCCATTTGGCTGCGCTAGCGGCACATAATGCAGGAAAAAAACCTGAAAATTTTCCTTTCTGACGGTGCATCTACGAATTACATCCAGAAGAGAAATAAAATATTTTCTACTTATACCACTTTTAGATAGATGTAGTACGTCCGACGTTCATCGACAGAGTACATTACATCCCTATATAATGTCTGAAAGGCATGAGAAGTATGGAACTGCGACTTACATCATCCCTCAGCGCGTTTAAAACTCCATCCAGCCCCATTTTGCTGTAGATTTTGGAATAACTGAAAGTGACGGATCGCCAATGAATAACGTGTGTGAAGGTCACATCACCTAATCACTTGTCACTCTGACAAATGGAACCCTAGAAGCGGGATTAACGTCGCACTCGATCCTGCACGCAGCCATCAGTCGAGATGTGAACTAGTACGCTCATTGATCAAGCTTGTAACGCCGGAAATGCATATCCTCCTATTTCCATCTATTGTACTATTATTTTTTTTTCCTTGTTTGTTACCTGAATATATGATATTTCTGTGTCTTCACATATTGTAATTGTTTTACTATTTGTATATATATATATATATATATATATATATATATATATATATATATATATATATATATTTATGCATTTATGTCGATGTATAATTGGTTTGTTGTGTAAAGATTATTTGTATTTTTACGCTGGGTCTTGCCTAGGGAAAACTGCTATCGAACGATTACATCGATAGGTCGTGTGAAGAATCAAAGTGTGTAGGATCTTTGGTAGTGTTAACTCTGCCGCGTGGAGCGCGGGCAGAGCAGTGGGGGTCTGGCGGGAGTAGCGAGTGGAGCAGGTGTTGTGTGACGCTCCCGCGAGTTGCCGCGCTTTCGGGGTTTGGCAGCATGTAATTGCGCTCGACTCGCGATGATAGTTTCTGACATGGTGTCGCGGACGGGAAGCATTGGCTGGCGCACATCAAGAGCCCATTTCGCCTGGTGACCGTGTCGAGAAGAAGGCGCGCCAACATCCAGCTTCTGCAACAGCGACGGCCGACAATGAGTGACTGTCGCCACCTCCTCGATCGACGGCTTCATACCTTCAATCAACCAACAAGGAAGACTAAAAGCACGTAAAGTTTCAGAACTGTATGGCAGACCTCAGCTTTTCAAATTGTTCCATTTGCCTCGCAAAATTACAGCAACTTATCATGAACCTTTGTTGCTCATTGTCCCAATTGCATTGCCAAGCAGGGTCCCTTCCTTTTCCGAAATGAACCCGAGTGTCGTTGAAATTCAAACGCCAGCATAATTCGATTTCACTGCTTTAATTTCAAAGTTCAGCTGGCTACAATATTTAGGTTACACGAGCACAAATTAAGAGTGCGAGTTTTGTTAGCATATTTTAGCTTACCTGTGACTGCAGCTCAGCTTGGTACGTACTAAATTTTACTATTGTTAATTGTTCAGAATCATTTAATTCAAGTTCAAAGTTAAATCTCTTGTTTCTAAATTGCGTAGAGTCAAGTTGCTTTTGAAATGATTGTTGAGGTAGTCCAAGACTAACCGTATTTTACTGGATTTCGATGTGCTTAAGAAAGAAAGCTTCTTATTAAATTCAGTCACTAAATTAACTTTCAGTTTTCTGGTTTTATTAATTCTTCTGCTAAATTAAGTCAGAGTGTAGCGAAATTTATTACTTCTGACAAACTTTCCGTTTTCACACTACACGTGTCAACCTTCAGTTGCCACGCTTCTAGTGCTAATTATATGTGTAATAACCTTACTTTTTCAGTTACTATAGTAATTGTCCTTAGGACTGGCGACCGTGATTTCCTCCAAATCTCAAATATCTAATTACCGCTGGTTAATTGTTAACGTAACGGCCGCACATTTACTTTCTTTATTAACTTTATCCCTTTTCAAAATTAATTTCCACCAGTTTCATTTGCATTTTTCCTTTCATTTAGATGTAACCCTTTCCTCCCTCTTTACCGACAGATTAACTTCGGTGACGATTGCTTTTCCCAAATTTCCATTAGGTACGCGCGGTTTGATTTTTCACTGTCATTAAGGTCGATAAGTGAGGGGGGAGGTTACACGTGGCGACCTGGTGACAGGACAATCTTCAAATTTGAGGTTGTTCTGGACACGAATTTTGCATTGTGCAAATCTCGTAACAAAGTACTGGTTACGAAATGGTCGATACGTCAGCGAGAATATTCGTGTGAGAAATCCTAATTAGAGTTGAGATTTTGCATTTATATTGAAAATTATTAAAATGAGTGAAGGCAACAATTACCAAAATTTGGTTGACTTGGATACGGAACAATCGGTCGAACAGTGGGAAACGCGCACCGCGGTACCCATTGTTCAGGGGCAGGCGGATAGCATGAAAGACGCGACCGCCGAAACGCAACAAAGAGCAGAAATGGAATTCCACACTTTAGAAAATGTTTCGGAGTCGGAAGTGAAAATCAAATGCGAATCCCTTGATGACGAATACGGGGGGACAATTAAAGAGGAAGCCGCTACGGAAGTAAAACCGGTAGTTTCCGGGAATTTAACTGATTTATTGAATGTTTTGATTAACGAAATCAAGAGTCAATCGGCCAAGCAAGAAGCTCAGTCTGAAAAAATTGAACGAAAGCTAGACAGTCAGAACAAAGCTATTAATGTTGTTAACAACAATGTTGAAGTTGTTAACACAAAAGTTGATAAAATCAAAGACGATATTGTCGTGATTAATACCGAAATCGGTAATCTTAAACAGGAAATGATAGGCGTTCAGGCGGAAATTGCGAGCATAAATACTCGTTTTGATTCCGAAATTAGCAGAATCGAGAAAAGTGTAGGAGACGCAGTTGCTCCGATCATCGAGAATAAGGTGACGGAACAAATTCAATTAGTGAGAAAAGAGGATCATCGGAAGGTGGAAACTTTAAAGGCTTTAGTATCCGAAGTAGATACCAAAGTGACGAAGCAGGCTAATACCTGCGAAGAGAAAAAGAGGGAAGTGGAAACGCTTGCGACAACCACTTGCCAAGTGATTACGAGGGTGTCGGAATTAGAAAGGAAACTTGACGAAAAACAGAGCTATGTGCCAATCTGTGCACATAGTTCGGAGTTGTTGACGAAAGAGGAGCGGTTCGACCCCTTGAAAAACGGCGGTATACACCCGACGGATTTCATTAAAAATTGTGAAAGAGTTTTACCCAGATCATGGACTAATGAGAGAAAAATTAATGCGGTTATTGATGTGTTGGCTGGTGATGCCAAGCGTTGGGGCTTAAACCTCAACATTACCAACCTGACTTTTGACGAATTTAAAAATTTGTTTCTTGCTGAATACTGGTCAGAGCAAAAACAGCAAAGTGTCTGGCGCGAATTTGTCGTATCGAGGCCTTTCGATGCGAATTCGCGCGGCTCGATGAAGGAGTTTTGTGAGGGCTGGATCCGCAAGTTGGAATACTTGCGTGATCGCCGCACGGAATCCGAAATAGTCTGGGAACTCTACAAAAAGCTTCCAGATGACACAAAACGCTACGTAGGGAGCAATTACAGAACAATAAATAATTTCCTGGAAAGAGTGGAGGATGAGGACAATTGGCGCAATAATCGCGACAGTGGTAGAGGCCGTGGTAACAACAATGGGTACCACAACTACGATAACCATGGGAATAATGCATACCGCAACCATGGCAGCAATAACAATAATGGTTCGGACCGTAATAACAATCGGTACAATGCAAATAATAACAGGAATAACGGAAACCAGTATCATACTAGCGTGATACGGGCTTCGCGCAATAGTAATAACGCCAGAGGGTGTGATCAGCCGCCTCAGCAGCATCCGGGGACCGTATCTGCTGGGACGAGACAGGGAAACCATTAGCTGCGCCGGTGAGGGGCCGACCGGGCGTGGAGAAATTTTGGCGGCCCAATAGCAGGAGAAAACCCAGGTGTCGTCGATATGAAAATTCCGTGTGGAATAATCAACGGCGGGAGAGTGTGCCAGTGTTAAGAGAAAGGAGTGCGCCCACAAGTAGTAGATCAGCTGTATACACGGCAGTAGAAGGTACATTCACTGTCAGTGAGAACAATTTAAGTAGTGTTCCGGAAATCGATTATAAGGTGCCAGCTGTAATACCCACAGCGGAACTGGAGATTGAGTTTAAGAATGATTCGCAATTGTTGAGAGAAGATCAGATGTCGGATAAAACGTCCGTCATCGAGCAAGGGGATGCAGAGAGGGATGAGGTCTGGTTAAGGCAGTTCGGTCGCTTATACGACGAACTAAGAGATTATAGGGGTCTGTATGGGAGAAGTGTTTATGGGGAGCGCGTGCAGTATTTGCCGCGTCTCGTCCCACAGGAAGATAGTATTTGTGAAGTGATTGAAAGTTCTGGCCCTAACCGGCAGACTTTACCAGAAATAGTTGATGTTAATGGGGAGCACGAGCAAGATGCGTCGTGTTTCGTCCCGCAGGAGTTGAATGGTGAAGTAGTAACGGAAAGTTCTGGCCCTAACCGGCAGACTTTACCGAAAGTTATAGTGATAGAAGTAGCCGACCCATCCGACGCAAACCTCCAGTTTAAACGTTGCGAGAGTATTAAGGAGAAAGATTACGAAAATTTTAGTGATAGCCGGACACGATTGGTAGAAAACCACGTAGATTACAGTGTGTATGAGGTTAGAGCTGACGTTATACGGTCAGACGATAGCAGTGTGGGTTGCGCAGATCCAGAGGAAGTAATTTCAGATGCTACTGGGCACATTTCTCCAGGTAGATTGGCAGATGAGATCAATCTGACTAAAGAGGAATCAACGAAGGTGACAATTAGTGAATTGATAGCAATGCAACACTCACTAGTTGACGAGTTACAGGAAAAGGTTTCGGTATTGGAGGCGAAGCTACAGACTAAGCCTCAGGACAGACGTGTTGAAATTAAAACTGTATGTGAACAGAGGCTGAAAAAGCCGCCAGATAAACCGGATTTAGGATCAAAGCCGGATGGTTTTTTCTGGAATGACCTGGATATAGACGAGGATTTACTGTGGGAAAATAAAGAAACCGTCGAGGACAAGTGTAGACAGATAGTAGTGTCTGTTAATATGCACGACCTACAACTTAACGTGTTGATTGACACCGGTGCAGAATTGAGTGCTGTATCTGGGAAAATATTTGAGTTACTGAAAGACAGACCTGGCATCGTAGTTATGCCAGTAACAGGAGTGAAAATTATCGGTGCTACTGGGAAGGCCAGTAAACCGGTCACAAAACAGATTTTTGTCAACTTCGAGGTATGTGGGGCACGATTTGAACAAGAGTTTGTCGTCGTGCCAGACTTAACTACGGAAGTAATTATCGGGTTAGATTGGCTATTAAAGTACCGTGCAGTGATTAACTGCGAAAGCAAAACTTTGACATGTGTGTCACTAGATAAAACAATGGTAGTTGGTTTTGACGAGGCAGGAGACGGTGTGCATAGGCAATACCAGCCTATACACATTGTTAACTGGCCGGATGACATTGACGTAGGAATGAGTTTGAACTGCCGTAACATGAGGAATTTCGGCATTGACAAAAGTGTAGAAAGTGAATTGGAAGAGAATCAAATTCCCTCCACGGATTAACATTAGTATTGGTGTGAAAAGGGATCGTTTGCGAGAAGTAAGGAAGCTAAAAGCCGATGCTCGCATACGTCGTCATGACGCTAAAGCGCGTTTTGCTAAGTTTGCAATCGGAGACTTAGTACTTGTAAAAGCTCATGAGAAATCGAGCGAGATAGACCATGAAATCTCTAAATTTAAGTTTGTTTATAATGGACCATATAAAGTCATTGGTATACCTCACACAAATGCTTACGGAATATTGTAGACTTGAAATTGTACCAACCTAGGATCGATTAATACCACACAATGGGTAATTTATACAGTATGTAAAATAGAGTGTAAGATTTAACGATTTGCTAGATTGCCATGCTTTTGACTGACCAAGGTCATTAAAGAAGTTGTAATTAATAAGTAATTAATTTTGATTAATCAATTTAATTTTAATCAATTTAATCATGATCTAATCAACTGAAAAATCCAAGCTGCTAGTTTAAGTTTTCAGCTGAGTCACAGTAGATTAAGGAATGTAAATATGATTTTGTAAATAGCTGTAAAATTCCATAAATATGTGTTTTACTAGTCATTGCCGATGTACTTAGACGCTGTTTTAAGTTTCAGGCTTGTACATGTGTGATGATGGACAGTGTTGAGTTATCCACTGTGATAGTATTAAGGGACTCCTTGAAATTACTCGGGAGTGAGTTTTTCCTAAAGAATTCAGTGAAACGGACGTTCTGGAAACGCCGCCCCAAGGGCGAGTGAGATCAAGCGTGCCGCACACGCGGGCGCAACAATACTGGCGAGGCGAGCCGCTGTCGGCTCTTGTGCCGCTGTTGGCTCTTGGGCCGCTGTCGGCATTCTTTGTACTTGCGAGTACGGAAGGCGGAATTGTTTTTCTTCCTGGACAGCTGAAAGAATTCTACTGTCAATATTTATGTTTTTTTCGATCTGATGTGTGTTATTTTCTTGTTTAGCGTTTGATGGACTCCCATGACGAGAATATTAATTATGAAAGAGTTATGTAAAAATGTGTATTCTATGTAATTAATAATTAATTTGCGTATTTTGATCTACCTGTTTTTATGACCATGTACTCTGATTAATTTTGTAAGTAGTATTCCATTTCATGATAGTGTTACGAATTTTAATGATTTTGGAATAGCTAAACCATTTTCTATGTTTTCTATGAATTTTGGTATGTTGTCAACCTGTTTTATTTTGTGCAAGATGACAGAGTGGAATACGATTAGGGGTGTCTCCACTCAATTATTATTGTCTAAACATTGGTTTATGGTTAATTAGACGAATGCTAAATTTTTTTGATGTTTTGAGCATATGCATTTCCGCTGTTTCTTTTTGGGACATTTTCTGAGTCTGTTTACGTTACACGAACATCCTCAGACAATGTGGGGCACGTGTAACGCCGGAAATGCATATCCTCCTATTTCCATCTATTGTACTATTATTTTTTTTTTCCTTGTTTGTTACCTGAATATATGATATTTCTGTGTCTTCACATATTGTAATTGTTTTACTATTTGTATATATATATATATATATATATATATATATATTTATGCATTTATGTCGATGTATAATTGGTTTGTTGTGTAAAGATTATTTGTATTTTTACGCTGGGTCTTGCCTAGGGAAAACTGCTATCGAACGATTACATCGATAGGTCGTGTGAAGAATCAAAGTGTGTAGGATCTTTGGTAGTGTTAACTCTGCCGCGTGGAGCGCGGGCAGAGCAGTGGGGGTCTGGCGGGAGTAGCGAGTGGAGCAGGTGTTGTGTGACGCTCCCGCGAGTTGCCGCGCTTTCGGGGTTTGGCAGCATGTAATTGCGCTCGACTCGCGATGATAGTTTCTGACATGGTGTCGCGGACGGGAAGCATTGGCTGGCGCACATCAAGAGCCCATTTCGCCTGGTGACCGTGTCGAGAAGAAGGCGCGCCAACATCCAGCTTCTGCAACAGCGACGGCCGACAATGAGTGACTGTCGCCACCTCCTCGATCGACGGCTTCATACCTTCAATCAACCAACAAGGAAGACTAAAAGCACGTAAAGTTTCAGAACTGTATGGCAGACCTCAGCTTTTCAAATTGTTCCATTTGCCTCGCAAAATTACAGCAACTTATCATGAACCTTTGTTGCTCATTGTCCCAATTGCATTGCCAAGCAGGGTCCCTTCCTTTTCCGAAATGAACCCGAGTGTCGTTGAAATTCAAACGCCAGCATAATTCGATTTCACTGCTTTAATTTCAAAGTTCAGCTGGCTACAATATTTAGGTTACACGAGCACAAATTAAGAGTGCGAGTTTTGTTAGCATATTTTAGCTTACCTGTGACTGCAGCTCAGCTTGGTACGTACTAAATTTTACTATTGTTAATTGTTCAGAATCATTTAATTCAAGTTCAAAGTTAAATCTCTTGTTTCTAAATTGCGTAGAGTCAAGTTGCTTTTGAAATGATTGTTGAGGTAGTCCAAGACTAACCGTATTTTACTGGATTTCGATGTGCTTAAGAAAGAAAGCTTCTTATTAAATTCAGTCACTAAATTAACTTTCAGTTTTCTGGTTTTATTAATTCTTCTGCTAAATTAAGTCAGAGTGTAGCGAAATTTATTACTTCTGACAAACTTTCCGTTTTCACACTACACGTGTCAACCTTCAGTTGCCACGCTTCTAGTGCTAATTATATGTGTAATAACCTTACTTTTTCAGTTACTATAGTAATTGTCCTTAGGACTGGCGACCGTGATTTCCTCCAAATCTCAAATATCTAATTACCGCTGGTTAATTGTTAACGTAACGGCCGCACATTTACTTTCTTTATTAACTTTATCCCTTTTCAAAATTAATTTCCACCAGTTTCATTTGCATTTTTCCTTTCATTTAGATGTAACCCTTTCCTCCCTCTTTACCGACAGATTAACTTCGGTGACGATTGCTTTTCCCAAATTTCCATTAGGTACGCGCGGTTTGATTTTTCACTGTCATTAAGGTCGATAAGTGAGGGGGGAGGTTACAAGCTTAGTCATGGAGATACGCGTTACAGGATTAGCTTAATCGGCTCGTACTGCACTGTGAACCAATACTTAAGGAGTGATTGGCCAGAAAATTTTTATGAATGTTTTATAAGAGTATCATTACCAGTCGTGAAAGTCTACATTTTTCAAGAGTTACTTGGTTGTGTTCTTAGTGCTGTATCCATAACAACTGC
This sequence comes from Schistocerca americana, assembly GCF_021461395.2. Taxonomy (NCBI): domain Eukaryota; kingdom Metazoa; phylum Arthropoda; class Insecta; order Orthoptera; family Acrididae; genus Schistocerca; species Schistocerca americana. Next base: position 523,880,601 of record NC_060125.1, on the reverse strand, counting down.
CGAGAATGTATCTGTCAGCAGTTATAGAAAAATTGTATCACTGTGGCTCCTCCCACTCCCCCCACACCACACCCGCCCTCTCACGCCCCCTTTTACCATGAAAAATTAGCGAGTCGCTATTTACACGTGACATCACTACTTTTGCCAAGCTTCTTATGTGTTGTTATTGAAAGACTGACAGCCGACACTGGCCGAGTGGTTTGTCCACAATGAGCGAATGAAGAAGCAGCACAGTGAAAAATTTGTAAACTGACGCGAGGGTTTTAGTTTGATAATTTATTACGATTTTCGTCAAGGGCAAGTCAACAGCAACACACTGAGTCGACCAAATTCGACTGCTGTTTCAAAAAACATCGATGCTGTGAACATCGTGACTGAAGAAGTTATTCATGTAATTTACTGTCAGACAGTCGCATCCTTACTTATGTTGAAAACTACAGGTCATTCGTATCTGCTTGAAAATTAAATTTGGCTATGAAAAAGATCTATTCCCAATGGTTTCAGTACAATTTCACCAAAGGCCAAAAACACACTGCCGTTAAATTTTGCAAGAAACTGCACAAAGAACACGTCAGAGGAATTGTGAAATTCATGTACAATATCGTAGCAGGAAACGAAGATGGGAACTATTGTGTGAGTGAGCCAATAAACATGGTTCATTTATGACGTCAACAGCACATGTAGCGTCCATATCTTTAATAGAGCGAAGAAACATTTAACGCTGAATGATGGAACAATATGCACATTTCAGTGGTGTCTAAACTGAAGTGTTTCCTCATCGCTCACTCCTTCTATTCTGTCGAGGAGCTCCTGCAAGAGCTGAAAAATTCAGCAAATTTCAGTTTTACATTGTTGATTTTCTTTATTTAAACTTAAGAATTGTCGCCTGAATATGTTACTTATACAGGGCGTTACAAAAAGGTACGGCCAAACTTTCAGGAAACATTCCTCACACACGAATAAAGAAAAGATGTTACGTGGACATGTGTCCGGAAACGCTTAATTCCCATGTTAGAGCTCATTTTAGTTTCGTCAGTATGTACTGTACTTCTTCGATTCACCGCCAGTTGGCCCAATTGACGGAAGGTAATGTTGACTTCGGTGCTTGTGTTGACATGCGACTCATTGCTCTACAGTACTAGCATGAAGCACATCAGTACGTAGCATAAAAAGGTTAGTGTTCATCACGAACGTGGTTTTGCAGTCAGTGCAATGTTTACTATTGCGGGGTTGGCAGATGCCCATTTGATGTATGGATTAGCACGGGGCAATAGCCGTGGCGCGGTACGTTTGTATCGAGACAGATTTCCAGAACGAAGGTATCCCGACAGGAAGACGTTCGAAGCAATTGATCGGCGTCTTAGGGAGCACGGAACATTCCAGCCTATGACTCGCGACTGGGGAAGACCTAGAACGACGAATACACTTCTGCGAATGGTTCATCCAACAATGTGTCAATCTTCATTTCAGTGCAAATGTTCTCTTTATGGATGAGGCTTCATTCCAACGTGATCAAATTGTAAATTTTCACAATCAATATGTGTGGGCTGACGAGAACTCGCACGCAATTTTGCAATCACGTCATCAACACAGATTTTCTGTGAACGTTTGGGCAGGCATTGTTGGTGATGTCTTGATTGGGCCCCATGTTCTTCCACCTACGCTCAATGGAGCACGTTATCATGATTTCATACGGGATACTCTACCTGTGCTGCTAGAACATGTGGCTTCACAAGTACGACACAACATGTGGTTCATGCACGATGGAGCTCCCGCACATTTCAGTCGAAGTGCTCGTACGCTTCTCAACAACAGATTCGGTGACCGATGGAGGCGGACCAATTCCATGGCCTCCACACTCTCCTGACCTCAACCCTCTTGACTTTCATTTACGGGGGCATTTGAAAGCTCTTGTCTACGCAACGCCGGTACCAAATATAGAGACTCTTCGTGCTCGTGTTGTGGACGGCTGTGATCCAATACGCCATTCTCCAGGGCTGCATCAGCGCATCAGGGATTCCATGCGACGGAGGGTGGATGCATGTATACCCGCTAACGGAGGACATTTTGTACATTTCCTGTAACAAAGTGTTTGAAGTCACGCTGGTACGTTCTGTTGCTGTGTGTTTCCATTCCATGATTAATGTGATGTGAAGAGAAGTAATAAAATGAACTCTAACATGGAAAGTAAGCGTTTCCGGACACATGTCCACATAACATATTTTCTTTCGTTGTGTGTGAGGAATGTTTCCTGAAAGTTTGGCCGTGCCTTCTTGTAACACGCAGTATAGGCGTTGCCGACCGCAGCGTATTATGCCTGTTTACATATCTCAGCGCACACTCTGCAGCAGAGTGAAAATCTCATTCTGTCTACGTATTTCTGTATCTAAATACGCTTGTCAATGCAAGTTTCTTTGGCGCTCCAGTTTATAAATTGCTATCCATTTATTTTATATTTACGTTCTTGGTTGATTGGATAAACCATGTTATTCGATGTTTTATTTTGTGGCCGTCCAGAGTGGCCGAGCGGTTCTTGGCGCTTCAGTCTGGAACCGCACGACGGCTACAGTCGCAGGTTCGAATCCTGCCTCGGGCATGGATGTGTGTGATGTCCTTAGGTTAGTTAGGTTTGAGTACTTCTACGTTCTAGGGGACTGATGACCTGAGATGTTTCCCATAGTGCTCAGAGCCATTTGAACCATTTTTGTTATTTTGTTACACCTGTATCGATCAGTAAACAGCAAGATGAAAAGAAAAAGCCCGATTCAAAAAGACAGGTAAACAGTTCAACGAACATAGCGAACATTTCAAAAGCGAACTGTTCGCGTATCATGTACATGGGTAATTAAGAAATCTGAATAAAAATGAAAAAGGTAACTGAGGAATAAATCAGTACTTGCGGAAATAAATTGGGAAGGGTAACTCAGGTAACGAGGCGTGCAACAGAGGAACCATGCAAAGACGTTTATGTCGTTAAAGAGTGGGGGGACGAAGACATGGACGAAATAAAATAAGTCAGGAAGTAAGTAGGGCAGTTCTCTTTGTATGCTGATGGGAGTTTGGATAGGCCCATTCCTGTAAATTAGAAATATCAGGAAGAAATACAAGCAGACACCACCCATCATAATGGTGAACAGCTGGTAGAACTGTTTAAGGAGATTAAATTAGATGTGCTTTTCGTTCGTCGGCCGGAGTGGCCGAGCCGTTCTAGGGACTTCAGTCTGGAACCGCGCGTACGCTACGGTCGTCATGTTCGAATCCTGCCTTGGGCATGGAAGTGTGTGATGTCCTTGCGTTAGTTAGGTTGAAGTAGCTGTAAGTTCTAGGGGACTGAGGACCTCAGATGTTAAGTCCATAGTGCTCAGAGCCATTTTTGTACTTTCCGTTCCAGTTGATGCACACTGAGGAGATCCTCCAGAGTGTAGAACGTGTGGGAAAACAATAAAACTCAATAAATGTTTACAATGAAAAACAAATATGCTAATGCACCTCCCACAGATCCCTTGTGGTATGGTATTCAGGGACGTGAGGAAGTCAAAGACATTTTAAACATATATTCGTTTATGAGGTAACAAACGCTAAATAGAAAAACTATTTTGCAACACTTATTTGCAGTGGACGCATTACTGTCCTTAATGTGTACAGATGTCAGATTGTGCTAATTCCCACACTATTTGATATTATTAAGGCAACGGCCTTGCCCCAGGACAGTCTGCCTTCGGCAGGGCAACAGAGCGGACGCGTACGTGTTGACTTCGTGCGGCGCGCGAGCTCGCCTTGTTTACTTTCCGACGGCCGTTGCTTAAGTGCCGCCTTACCTTGTACGATCCATGGCGAACCGTTACCGTAAATCAACACTCCGATTTACTTTCTGCAACGAATATGCCCGACCCAAAGCACTTGAGGTGGAGCGTTTTCTGCGAGAGGAAGTGAAGATCCCGGCGACCGATATTATAGGCATACATTTGTCCATCGTGAGCAGCACGGTCTATGTGAAAATCATTAACGACGCGGAGTGCGAACGCATACTACGTGAGACCAAACAGGGGCTCCGCTTCTGTCACGCTGATGGCAATGTGGGAGAGGTAACCGTCGACCACGCAGGCTTAGGTATGCGAACGATACGCATTTTCGAATTGCCATTCGAACTTCCAGTTGAGGAAGTCGTCGCGGCACTACGCCCATACGGCACAGTCCACGGCCACACTGCGGAGAAGTGGACACAGTTTCGGACGTATCCTGTCCTAAACGGGGTCCGACAAGTCACCATAGATCTCCGAAGCCACGTCCCGTCCTACTTACAGATCGGCGGATGCCGTGCCATAATTATATACGATGGCCAGCCTCGGACCTGTTCCGGGTGCGGCAAAGAAGGCCACCTTAGATCCGAATGCCTACAACGGCGTATTACGCAACTTCCAGCTGCCGAAAAACCACCCACGTCGCAACCTACAGTGCTACCGGTGACCTATGCCGCTGCTCTGGCTTCTCCTACCACTTTGCAACGTCGCCCGGTCACCACAAACGACGCCACCAACGAGCCCGACCAGACACTGACGGAGAGCGCCTCGGACGACCCGCCGCCTCGGCCGGCCATTGACGCCGCTCCGAAGATGCCGACGCAACCAGACGCTGACCCTGATCTCGGAAACACGATGGAGATCGACTCGCTCATCGTTCCTACAGCGGCCTTTCTGCCAGAACGACGTGACTCCCTTCCGTCGTCGGACACGGAGGGTCGCACAAGGAAACAACGTTCCCCGAAACGTCGCAAGCGAAGACGTCGCACCGTTTCCGGCCAAGAGGAAACGTTACAAACCGAGGAGGACGTACCCGTCGACCAACACGAAGCCTCAGAACCCGCTACTGCTGACGAAGACGTCATGAGCGCGGAGACATCTATCGGTGTGCCTGCGCCCCGTGCTGACGCTGAACTAAATCATGAACGTCTCACAGGCGACACGACACCACGCACAATTACAACATCTTCTGAAGACAAAATGGACGATACACCAGTTTCCGCTTCCACGGCGTGGCACGAGGAGGAGGTCACGGAGCAGGAGCCGTTACGGGACCCTGCGCCGTCACGGCCGCACCACTAATCATACTCTCCCCAGACTCCCCTGCGGCCCAGCGGGATAACGTTCCGCTGCGACGCCCACACCCTAGCGCGGACGGCGGAGTGGACCAGCCACCAGCAATCCGACACCAGGCCTACCGGATAGCAACCATCAACACCAACAACATCCGTTCCAGGGTGAAAATCCGCCTTATGCAGGAGATGTTCTGGGCTTCGGATATTGATTTCGCCCTTCTGCAGGAAGTTCACTTGGCTAGTCTCCCGGATATTAATGGCTATACCGCCCACGCCTCCGCGAGTGATCCTATGGGCCGCGGGGTGGCCATCTACGTCCGCCACGGGATTTCTGTGACCGATGTCGCCTTCCTTCCATCAGCTCGGGGCATGGCACTCACTGCCATGGGGACACGCATCATTAATGTCTACGCTCCCTCAGGCACCGAACGACGACATGAAAGAGCCCAGTTTTATTCCGAGGAAATCGCTCCCCTGTTTTTAGGGCGTTATGACCATTGCCTACTAGGAGGTGACTTTAACAGCGTTCTGCATCCTAAAGATCAGATTCCCCACTATACTACATGCCAGGAGCTACGTATAGTGGTGCGAGACCTCCTGCTTCACGATACCTGGGAAGTACAACACGGTGACCTTTCTGGCCATACCTTTCTTACAAGTCATTCCGCAAGCCGACTAGACAGGATATATGTCTCACAAACTCTTAGATCTGCGATACGGGGCGCCGAACGCTGGCCGCTGGCCTTTTCCGACCATTGCGCTTACATCTGTACGGTCCTCCTTCCGCCGCAATCAGTATGGCGCAGCCGTGCGCCATGGAAACTCAATACCTCACACTTGCATGACCAGGCGTGTCGCCAACAAGTCACTGACACGTGGACAGCCTGCGAACGACGCATTCCCCGCTACCGCTCGACATTGACATGGTGGTTGGACTGCGCCAAGCCGGCGATCCGGAGGACACTGATGAGATACGGGAAGGACATGGCCGACTGGCATCGCACCACTGTTGACTTCTATTACGCGATTCTCCGAGATCTGGATGCTCAACCGCCAACCCCGGACAACCAGTTGGAACGGCAAAGAACTAAGGCGAAGATAATTGCGCTGGCACGCCGGAAATTGCAAGGGGTCGTGATACGGACGCGGCGCCACGATCACGCGGATTTAGAAATTCCATCCATGCATGATATAGTGTCCGACAACCGAAGGCGTCGTCGGCAGATCATCAGCACTTTGACAACGCCTCATGGAACGCAGGTGACCACTCAGAATGACATCGTCCGCGCATTCGTCGAGCACTACCGTCGTACTTATAGTGATGACGACGCTGAAACTGCAGCAGACGACTCCATTTTGAATTACGTCACGCGCACCCTCCCCCACACGGGGGCGGATGCTTTGACAGTGGCGGTCACGCTAGACGAAGTCAACAACGCAATCGCCAAAGGTGCAGTCAACAGATCGCCCGGCATTGACGGCTTACCGATTGAGTTTTACCGTACCTTTCGGGACCTCATGGCCCCACGGTGGACGACTATGTATCAAGTACTGATAACATCTGACCAAGCAATCCCACCCGCCTTTGCTGAGGGCATCATTATACCAGTCCACAAACCAGCCTGTGGTTCGATGGTCACGAGTTACAGACCGCTCACCCTCCTCAATGCCGATTACAAGATTTTCGCGCGCTTACTGGCAATGCGGCTCCGAACTACACTCCCTCATATCCTCTCGCCAGAACAAACGACGCCTGGCGGACAGATTAACATACAGACTGCCACAGGGGAATGCCGCGACTTAATTGCGATAGCGGCGGCCTGCAGGCTCCGGGCAGCGGTCGTCGCTATAGACTTCGACAGCGCCTTCGATAAAGTGCGTCATCGTTTCCTGTTTTCGGTGGCAGCCCGAATGGGCATCCCCCCTCCGTTTCTCGACGTCATCCGGCGTCTTTACGACAGTGCCAGTTCACGTGTCCAAGTCAATGGACGTATAGCAGGGCCGGTACCTATCTGCCGTTCGATACGGCAGGGGTGCCCCCTCTCTACCCTCCTGTATGCTATTGCCCTTGAGCCCCTTATTGGGGGCTTGACGACCAAGCTTTCTGGCCTCACCCTACGCCAACACACTTTTCGCTGTCGGGCATATGCTGATGACCTCCTCCTCCTCATTCGCTCCGGCTCTGGGATTCGGGATGTCCTCGACTTGATTACCCGTTATGGGGCTGCCGCTGGCAGTGCCATGAATGTCGCCAAATCTTCTGCAATGCACATTGGACGAGGCCTCCAGGAGGGTGAAGTGGCACCACTGCCGCTTGTGCGGACTTTCCGGTACCTGGGCATTACCTTTACCCCCACGGTCACACGCACGGCGGCAACGAATTTCCGTCGCCCGTTACACGTCATCCGCAACGACGTCCGCCAGAACCTCTTGCGCCGCCAGGACACACTTCAAAGGGTTGCGTTTATTAATCTTTATGTGGCATCAAAATTGGTTCACATCGCGCAAGTTCTCCCTCTGCCAACTGCAATTGGGCGCAACCTTCAGGCGGCTTTTGGCTATTACCTCACGGCTGGTTCAATGTTTAAAGTCCGTTATGAGACTCTTACCCTGCCCACACGGTATGGTGGCGTCGGGCTCGTCAATGTCCGTATACGATCTGCAGCCTTGTACATGAGTACCATGAGAAAACAGTGGATGGGCCAGGGTACATCTCTAACACGCAGCTTGCTTGAGGTCCTCCTACCAGCTTCCACCTCACCACCAGTGTCTGTCGGCCATATCGTGCCTCATTTGTCCCATCTTTCGACCTTTTTCGTCGACTACAGTTATATACATACCAGTCTCCCAGATACACGCCCACCTAGGACTAAGGATTTTTACAGCCTGTTGCTGCGCTGTGTTCCCCGGAATGTGATGGAGACCAAACACCCCTCCATCCAGTGGCCCATAGTGTGGACTACCGTCCACCAGCCCTTCCTCCCTACGAACGTCCGGGCGCTGTGGTATCACATAGTCAACAGGAAATTTGCCACGAAGCAGCGCCTGCACAACATTGGCTTGTCAGAATCCCCTCTTTGTCTCCTTTGCCAGCAACTGGACACTGATGAACACCGTCTGACATGCGCCGCATCGCAAGATGTATGGCGCTTCGTGCAGCAAATCATTGCCTGCTATCTCCGGGTGCCACCAGACACAGTCGAGCCTCGAATGTTTCTATACCCGGAGGACCGACATTTTCCCGCCGCCAAATGTCATGCTATTACGTGGGTCAAAGGGAGGGCGGTCGCTTATCTCTTTAATGAGGGACCTAAATCCCGCCTCGACTTCTGGACCTATTTACGAACAGCCCATGCAGCTCTCGAAAACACGCCACGTTACCGAACATTATTTGCTAACTATCTTCGAGCGGTCCTTGTTAGACCACCACTGAGTTGGGGGGTGCCTGGCACAGAGGGCACCCACCCCTCCTCCCCCGGCGGTGTCTGAGTTTCAACCGCCTACGATCTATTCTACTTCTGACCTCCGCGGATGGGAGAGCGCGTCGCAGATTGCGCGGATTTTATTTCTTTTTGCTTTTCCTTTTTCCTTTCTTTTTCTTTACCTAGAATTTATATTTCTTTTATCTTTCGCATATGTGTTCCCATCATTTCATGCTATTAGTGAATATTACAAAAACACATGCACATAAATAAATAACAACGCCTTCCACTACTGTTGATTCCTGTTTCTCCCACTTCCCTAAGCACCACAGGCTCGGTGGTGGTGCGGGGGACACTGTGGCCAGGCCTCAGGTTTCGACCCCTGCCCACTTTGCCCCCCGAGCCCCCACCGGTCCACTAAAAAAAAAAAAAAAAAAAAAAAAAAAAAAAAAAAAAAAAAAAAAAAAAAAAAAAAAAAAAGGTCGATACACCGGTTGCTGTGAGATCACCGAAGTTAAGCGCTGTCGGGCGCGGTCGGCACTTGGATGGGTGACCATCCAGGCCGCCATTCGCTGTTGCCATTTTTCGGGGTGCCCTTAGCCTCCTGATGCCAAGTGAGGAGCTTCTCGACCGAATAGTAGCGGCTTCGTTCAAGAATACCATCACAACGACCGGGAGAGCGGTGTGCTGACCCCACGCCCCTCCTACCCACATCCTCCACTGAGGATGACACGGCGGTCGGATTGTCCCGGTAGGCCACTCGTGGCCTGACGACGGAGCGCTTTTTTTATTTGATATTATTAGCAATGCACACACGTCAATTGGCTCTACTGCTAATCTCATTAGTGGAGTAGAAGAAGATGGACATCAATAAATCCTTTAGACTCCTCTAAAGCTGAACTTTATTCACAGTTTAACTTTTCATGGCAGTAGGACGATAAAGCCACCACGAGTGCAGTCTGCATTGCTGTCAAATTTCTCCCCCTCCCCCAGCCTGGTACAGGGTGGTTGTGGTACATGTGGCAACATGACAATTTAATTATGCAAATTAGCCCTACCCATCCCTCCCCCTCCCACATCTCCCCTTCTCATGCTCCCCCCCCCCCCCCCCTATTCCCTATTGATGTGAACTTCGATTTTTGGCTGAAATTTCGAATTAAAAAAATGATAAGAATTTGAAAAATGGGTGGAACTGCTTTGCCCCAAGACTTTGCTGACACCCCACACCACCCCCAACCGGAAATTGTCGGAAAACTCAAAATTACAGGTGCCCTTTCGAGGACTCGAACCCTGGTCCTTGTGGGCCAGCCGAAAGCCAGCCCAAGGAAAGGTCAGTCTCCGTCCAGCTGCACGAGAGAAATATTAGTGTACTTATTAACTTTGGGTGGGAAATGGAAGTAAAAATCGATCCTAATTTCGTAATTACTCATAGTAATGGGGCCTAATTACACATCTATATGTACGGCATCACACAAGAAGCGGCTAAAATCGCAATACCGTTCAAAAAATTGACGATGTCATACAACTGGTGTTATCCTGTGGGAAAAAAATTCACAGTACCACTTGAGACTAGTGGCAGACATACTGAAACTCTGCATAGGATGATGTTTTTACCTACTAATCGAAATAAATATGTCTGCTCTAATTGTGATCTGGCGTGAAACGACTGCTGAACTGATGAGATGTTGATGTTGGACAGAGAGGAGTTTAATAAGTGTAGTAAGTTTAATAAGTGTTGCTTAATAAGTGTCTATAGCATCCTTCACAAGGTATGGCAGAAGGTGATAATGAACAAGAATAGGAGGAATACTTTTCAGCAAATACTGGTGATGCAGAGGGATCGATTGACGATGTATTTCACAACTCATAGAGAATATTGCCTGTGCTGGAGCTGTTTGTGTTTCCGAAATGGCTCGTTAATCCAAAGTGCGGGAGACAGCTTCATGGGCCACTGGCTCCTCCTCTTACCGATCACTTGTATGTCTCGCTGTCTGACGTCGGAGTTCACTATAGGCACCTCCCGCTGCATTACCCGGCAAACACGGTGCTCGAAATTCAAATTTCTCGACAACTTCGTCTTATTCCACCACCCGTGAGTGATCACCTCGGCACAGCTGCTGTGTAACTTGTACACTGATACATAGTAAGAAGTAATAGGATAGCGAACCATCACTGATGTGTTAGGAAGGCCAATACACGCTACCACAGCTGATGGACAATGCTTAACTGTTGTAATCACATATCGAAATCGTTGCGAAAAAAGACCAGCACTGGTACACAACAGGTCACAATGAAACATATGTAGTGGGAATTGAGAAAATTCATTGTATTAACACAACTACCGCAGGAACCGATTACAAAAGGTCGCACCAGGAGAGCAGCTGCACGTGTCCCCACCCCAATGTGTGATCACGAACTAACCAGCTCATAGTCGCTCTTGCCTCCCCTCCTACCACCCCTCATCCCTCCCTCTGATCACTGTAGGAAGGGATACAGGCCTTTTCTATCCTGTCACTGATGGTCCACAAAGAGATCCATCTGGTGACAGTGTTATACTATCTCTAGTCTGCAGTAATCATATAGGTACGAAAAGGTGGTTACTATACGTTTCGCCTACTTTTCAAGGTCACCTGACTTGCCACTTTCCCATCCGAAATATATGCGCATGTATCACTGTGTATAAGAAATGTCTTAAGATATTCGCTAGGTTAGTGAACAAGACAAGTAAATATTCTGGTACAAAATGTTCCAATCCACCCCATCCCCACCGCAATACCTGCTATCATGGTCGGCTACAATACTACTGTCCGCAGCTCGTGGCCTTGCGGTAGCGTTCTCGCTTCCTGCGCACGGGGTTCCGGGCTCGATTCCCGATGGGGCTAGGGATTTTCTCTGCCTCGTGACGACTGGGTGTTGTGTGTCCATCATCATTTCATCATCATCGTTGACTCGCAAGTCACCGCGGTGGTGTCAACTTAAAAGAACTTGCGATACGGCAGCCAAACTTCCCCGCATGGGGCCTCCCGGCCATCAATGCCATACGATCATCATCATCATCATCACAGTACTACTCTATTCCGCCCGTCTCTTGTACTATACCACGCCTCCCAAAACTGCGTCCTGGTAGACTGTTATACTCAGCTATACGAAGGCGTCCAAGTACACTACTGTACTATACATTCAGGGTAATGTGCTGGCTCTATCCCATAAATAAGGATGGTATTCACGAGGGGCAATCTCTCTTCCTTGTCACAGACACCTTGCACACAAAATGTGTAACTAGGCTAGAAACTATGTACAGTGTATGTCCGGAGATCACGTAAACGGAAGTGCAGCTATAACAGAAGACCTGAGAGCCGCAACTGATCAGTCTTCCGTGGTCGCTGAAAGTGTCAACATGGATTCCTCCAAAGTGCTAAACATCCCTCAGCTATTATGGAGGAAGGCAACCCCAACAGACGAACGCTTCGGTTTGTGGTCACTACAGCAGAATCTAGATAATCTGCCTACTGACAGTGGCAACATAAATTACGCCGAAAATGGTATGCTACTTAGTAAGAAGAATGTAAATGCGCCTACACCAATTATAGAACCGTTTTGCGATAACATCAAAGCGGTTACAATCTGTAATGAAGTGGACTTTCAAGAACAAATAGAAAGAGGACGGTCTGTAATGCTAAAGAAGGAGATGAGTGGCTGATTTAAATATTATCTACGTACTGAATTCTGTAATTGCATCACTGCGAGACGTGCGGTCAAGGCGAAGCTCCCTTCTCTACTACACGGGAACGGCAGTGTGATAGCAAGAGAGATGTGGGAAAAATCAGAAAGGCAGCACTGTAAACAGTTTAGAGGAAACATAAAAATTATGTGATTATACAATATAAAGTGAAATTTGCTGACGTTAAATGGATCTTCTAATGGAAGAGCTGCCTAGAATATTGCAACAGCTAGACGACTATTACCTTTTGGATTTGGAAATAACGCAAGACTTTACTGGAATTTTTGATAAAATGGAGATGTGCAGTTACTTAATATCAAGCGACGACTTTTGCTTGGAATTAGATCGCCAGGAAAACAGAAATGTGATTGTGAACAACGATAAGACAGTTAAAATAGACTGTCTAACGTGGTTAAACTCCAACTGTAGGGTAAAGATATATAACAAACTTATATGTGAACAAAGATATTGGTAACCATATTATAGATTTTATCAAGTGTCCAGACATGCAACTACGAGAAACTTTAAGGTCTTCCTTGGCTAAGCAGCATGGTATTACCAGGTTGGAGGCTACAATATACAACTACAGAATGGATCGTGTATTCGACCCTGTGCAAGAGTGTTTACTTGTATTAGACACCAACAAACAATATTTACAATGTTCTCCACTTTACGTTGTGCCACTTGCTTCAGTGTGGCGTAAGTTAACGGATAACTTACAGAACAACTGTTGTGTCGTGTTTAATAATGTTCTGCAATATGTGTACTGGTATAATAAAAATACCCGAAAATTGACATGTGTACAAGTAAGTCTTCCACATACTCAAGACCGAGGAAAGTTTATCAGCTATGTTCTGTCTGCATACAATTTTCATTATCTACCTGCAAACTACGTGAGGATTCAACAAAGATGATGCAAGTATTATACAGAAATGTTACGTTAAAGGAGGAGAAACTGATTTTTCTCAGTCTAGAACACAGTTCTTCACAACACCGTCCGATACAGATATTGCAGAATTTGGCCGGCAGACACGAGTAACCTTATTCCACAAGCCCTACGAAATAGAGTAAATGTATCACAAACACTTAAACTATTCCCCATTAAAGAAATTATACGTTTAAGTACACTTTATGTGTTATGTGCACGGACAGGGAAACTGGAAATGGGTGACATCGAAGTAAAGTAAAGAAAATAAATCTGGAGTTTATGGAGAAGACAACTGCTATAAAAGAAGAACATAAGCTGCAAATGGAAAAGGATGTGCAGACCAGTTTACATATGATTTTAAGCACAGTGTATGGGGATATCTGGCTACGACTGAAGAATGCAAGATAATAGCATTTACTGTAAAGAGCGGTAGTAAGTGGCCATACGTTGGAGTCCTGACCGAAAACGGCGGATTGGAGCACGTCTACTACGTTAAAGGACACACAAAAAAATCTCTTTACGAAATTCCTCTCTTCTTTGGTTACGTTATATCGAAATCTTGTAGGCGAGATGATATACACTTTGCAACAGAACAGCCGTTTGCAGAGCTTAAAGCCAACAAAATAACAACCTTTAATAGCAGTTCTCTTGCAGAAGCTGTAAACTTAAGGTTCTATACCAACACTCTACAAGATTTTGCAGCAGAAGAACTGGCAGTCTATACGCAGAAGGATGTGGAATGATATGACAACAGTGTTCTCCAGGAAATAAGAGGAAAAATTAAAATCCCGGAATGCTATCGTCTAGAAGAACTGCTGGAAGGAAGAGAACCGACTGTTAAATCCGTAAGAGAGGGGGTTTACAGGAAGAAGTTAGATATGTACTGAAATTCAAAAACGCATCTTCTCTGTATTTGTCAGATTTCTGGGTGGAGAAAGAAATAGATGATTCAGATGTAAACTAAAGTGATAAGTTAAAAATTAAATTGGATTATTAAAACTATACCTAACAAAAATAGGGAAAGAGTTGTTTTCTGTATTAAAAGCATACGAAAAAAGATCCATCTGACTATGTTTTCAATGGGGAAGTGGGACGTCAGGTGAACTCTGGAAAGTTCTTGAAACTTGGTAGTTTAACATATAGTAACCTCCTTTTGATACCTATATGAGGTGAAAAACTGACTGTGAATTTCAAATATGCAGGCAGTTATAACAACAGCATCGATCTGCATGACTTCCAGAATGCATCCTGATACCATTCTGCTGCATAGCTATTATTTGCTGAACAGCATTCCTCTTTTCTTTAGGTGCACATACAACATAACTCCTTTCCGTTATGCTTGTAGAAGGCTATGGGCGCAGGCCTCAGCTCTACGTTTACAGGCAACTTAGCTGCCAAACTCATCCCAATCAGACACAAGCAGCTCTTCAATAGAACACGTAATGCACAGCACCAAGGATGGCGAGCGACTGATGGTGTGATGAAAAGATGGGGTGGTGGAGGGGGAAGTGGATGTGGATGCTCTTGAATGATATATATTACATATCCTTCCACTAAACGAATTAGAATGAACTACCCACCTCTTCCGTTTTGGAAGAGTGAATGCTTCATGTGGAATATCTCAAATGTTTAAATGTGTGTGAATTCCTAAGGTACCAAACTGCTGAGGTCATCGGTCCCTAGACTTACACACTACTTAAACTAACTTATGCTAAGAACAACAAACACACCCATGCCCGAAGACTAGAACCTCCAGCGTGAGGGGCCGCTCAATCCGTGACATGGCCTCTCAAATCGCACGGCCACCCCATGCGGCAGAGAATATTTCAGAAGTTTGTACACGCACATGAACATGTATTAGTTGCAACACTCATCTTGGCTCCATCCCTCTGCACTGCCACAATCTGCTGAATCAAATTATTCCGCTTCTTTCCCCTACGCTCTTTCGTTACCATAGTTCCCCATGACCCATGTAGCGAACTGTGGCTCGTACCCTCCCTCGGATGTGTGCATGTAATATAGCTATTGCAAGCCACTCTATCCTTCACTTTCATCTCATTGATTAAACACATCGCGATGCTTCCACAACGACAGCTCAATACAGAATGAACCTCTCCCACCCATTCCGGTCATGTGAGCAGAGAAAAAATATTACCACCCATATTTGAATTTCCCGCCAGTTTCTGGGGGAGGGGATTGGGTGAATCGTCAGCACAGCCTTGGGGCAAAGAAATTCCTGACATTACTGAAATTCTAAACTTTTTTAAAAAAATTCCTGCGAAAATTCGAAATTCCCGCCAAAATTCAAAATTCTCGCCATTACGGCAAGTGAGTGAAGGGGAGGCGAAGGGGAGGGTGATGAGGGGCAGGGGATAGGTCAGGGGAGGCTAACTTACGTAATTAAATTGATTAATTTGCCTAATTAAATTGCGATGTTGCCACATGCTACAATCCTGTCCAGGTGGGGTAGAGAGAGGAAATTTGGCTGTGCTCGTAGTGGCTTCACCCTCCCACTTATGGTTGCTGGCAAGTTATTGAAAGTTTGTGTTGCTGAATAATGGATACCCCTATGGACCAGAGTAACTGACTAAATCTTTACGAAAATTAGTCTTATTCCTAGTACTAATTCCATGAACTGAGTTGTTGATTTAAAAAAAAAGAAATATTTGAATGAAAAATTTAATATACTGGGAAGCAGTAGTTAATATCCACACTTCCCTAAACAGGCCTGTATTGGTTGTTCTTGAATTTACACCACAAATAATTCTTAATACACCTTTTTGGCCCTAGAACACTTTGGCTTAGCTTGATGAATTACCTAAAGAAATAATACCATACGACGTTAACGAAAAGAACTAAGCATAGCATGCCAGCTTTTTGAGTTTTGTATCCTCTTTATCTGACAACATTCGCGTTGTATGCACTTCATAAGCTCTGTGGAGTGCTTCTGACAGTTTAATTTATTATGAGGCTGTAATTCCAAGAATATAACGCTTTGTACTTCTTCTGTCTGTTTGTCATCATATTTTATGCATACGAGTCTACTGAGAGGAAACATCTTACAAGTTCTGAGCTGCATGTGGCGTGTTCTTTTTATTTTTTTTCTTCAGAATTTTATCCATGAAAATGTAATTAACCTACATTTCTGGGAATGCACTTGATTTGCAATTTTGTACCATCTGGAAACAAAACAAACTTGACATCTGGAAACGTTACTTATGAAACATGTTTAATCTATACAGTTAAATGTGAGGGCCATATGAAGGAGCCCTGTGGGACACCACATGTAATTAGTTTACAATTGTATGATGCCTGATAGCTTGATACATATCTCTTTCCTAATAACAGCCTCTGTTTCCTAACAGAGATATAGGATTTGGACCATTTTGCAGTATTTCATTTTAAACCGCAATTGAATGAAAAGGATATTGGGATTTACACAGTCAAATGCGTTTGACAGAATATGAAATATGACAGTATGCAGTAACTTATTGGCTCTGAGCACTATGGGACTTAACATCGGAGGTCATCAGTCCCCCCAGAACTTAGAACTACTTAAACCTAACTAACCTAAGGACATCACACACATCCATGCCCGAGGCAGGATTCGAACCTGCGACCGTAGCGGTCGCGCGGTTCCAAACTGGTGCGCCAAGAGCCGCTCGGCCACAGCGGCCGTCTAGTAACTTATTGTCTAATGAATGAAGTACAAGTTCACTGGATATGTAAATAGCCTTCTCAGTTTCAGAACCATTTAGAAATTTGTGCATTCTGTTTAGCATTGCTCTGTATGAAGCCATCTTATGTTTATCTGGGTAGCAGGGTGATTTGTTAATTGTGTTATCTGTGTATGTTGGTTTCCTGTATACTTGAAATTTGTGTTTGTTGTTGGAGCTACTTATGCAGAGATCCAGGAAATTTAAATCTACTTCTGATTGGTGTTCTACAGTGAAGATGATGTTCTGATGCATTTTATTCATTTCTTTTGCAAGGTTATCAATTTCTTCTGCTGTGCCATCAAATAAGATTATTATATCATCAACATACCTTTTGTAATAAATTATCTTGTTTACTATCTGGGGATTTCTTTAAAAATTTACATTCTAAGTTATTGATGAAAATATCTGCAAGCAAACTGGCAAGGCATCTACCCATAGCCAGGCCCTCTTTCTGATGGTACATTTTGTTATGAAAAGAAAAATAGTTGTGTGATAGTACTAGTGTTAATAGATCAATGAATTCATATATTTCTGGTAATGCCAAATTTTTATGTTTAAGTAAATTGTTTTTACTTATTTCTATTGTTTCTTGGACCGGTATGTTTGTGTAGAGGTTTATGATGTCAAGTGATGCAAACCTAGCAGTATCAGGAATCTGAATTTCCTTTAGACAATTAAGAAGTTCATAACTGTTCTTTGCTGAGTATGAACTTATTAACTGTCTACTCGCCCAGCCACGCACGTCACTGCACCGCGCGGAGACACTCGGTCCGTCTACTTCCCGTCTTCTCTATTGTCTGTGTAAATATAGCGTTCGGTGTTTGTGATAAAACAGAACTAGTGGGCGGATAATGACTGAGGAGTTAAAATCTTTGTAACGAAGGTCCTTTGAACCCATACTCGTTAATCCACAGTGGGAAGAAGAGTACTTTTTTTCAGAACTTCAGTGTTTGATTTTTCAGTGCAACATTGTCTAGAATGTGAAGCGATATTATCAACTGCTTCGCGAGAAGGAAATAGTCGGCTTCAATAATGAAGAAAGAAAAGCCAAACTTATCGAACTGAAGCAGAAAAAGCCGGCCGCGGTGGCCGTGCGGTTCTAGGCGCTTCAGTCTGGAACCGCGTGACCGCTACGGTCGCAGGTTCGAATCCTGCCTCGGGCATGGATGTGTGTGATGTCCTTAGGGTAGTTAGGTTTAAGTAGTTCTAAGTTCTAGGGGACTGATGACCACAGACGTTAAGTCCCAAAGTGCTCAGAGCCATTTTTGAAACAGAAAAAGGAGAAAGATTTTCGTGTACATCAGGATAAGTATGACATTAATTCACGTTATTAGTGTTATCAGTAACATGTTATGTGCATTTTGGGTCACTTTTACCTTCTCCGGTACGTATTTACAGTCGGAAACCTCATCATCCACAACGATGCAGCGATGACAGTAAGCTATCATGTAGCTCTTAAGATAGCTAAAACAGCACGGCCCTTCGGCAATGGAGAATTTGTGAAATACCGTTTTCAGCAAGTCTTCTTGTTTTTGAAACCGTTCCTCTTTCACGGAGAACGGTTGCAGGTGCATTGAAGAAACGGCACACGATGTGGAAGCTCAACTGAGAAACAGAATCAAAGATTTGGTTTCATTTTCATTAGCACTGGACGAAAGCACTGATGTATGTGATGTTGCTCAACGTGCAGTCTTTTTGCGAAGAGTGGATGTTCAGTTTAATGTGATTGAGGAACTCCTCGTTTTAGTGCCAATACATCACACAACAAAGGCCGACGATTTATTTTCGTGCGTAGAACAGATAAGGGAGCAAGACGAGTTATGTTAGGAAAAGTGAAAATCATTATCCACGGCCACGGATTTCAACAGTCCAAATAAAGTGGACAAATTGTTATTCTTACGGGGAGTTTCTGCTTTGTTTGGGCTCAGACATTCCTTTTCTTTCTTTCGTTAGCATTAAGATACCACTTCTTGTAACCAGGATAGGAACGGTCGGTGTTCTTCACGAGCCAACTGATGACATATATGACCACCTGCCGACGTTTACGATATTGACTTATAGCATGAGCTACTCATACACCTGATTTTTGAACCTTCTTCACTGCGTGCACATGTTACATGATAGTACAATGATCACAGTTCATCACATTTGCCAGTTCTCGAGTACACTAACGCGGACCATTGTGGATTAATGTTTTCAAACGTTCTTCATCAAACACCGAAGGCCTTCCTGATCGTAGAGAGTCACTAATATCAGAACGATGCTCCTTAACACGAGAAAACCATTTTCCTGCCGTTTTCTGTTCAGTGGTATTTTCCCTACACACGGTGTAGATGTTTGTGGCTGCCTCCGCCTGCAGTCATGCCCCTTTTGAACTCAGACGAAAGAGTATGTCTGAATTGTTCCAATTTCTTTACTTGACACTCCATTTCCTAGCTCACACAGCTCCTCTCACTATCTCCAAATGACAAAATGATAACTTGAAACATACCAGGAGCGCTTGCTCCTTACTTTATGCTTGCTCTTAGACAATCTGTTGCGTCTGTAGTTTCCTGTGAGCGGATCAGGATGGGTGCTAGACGCTAAATCCAGTAATGAAGTAGCTCGTCCAACTCGGAGTCCTGGTGCTGGAAAACAAGCTGGAAATCCTATGCAGATAGGGGAACTCGGTGGGATAAAGGACGTATACTTCTGATGAAATAACTGAGACGAAACACTAGGCAGGATAAGACCACTGTTGAACCAAAAGAGGCACATACACACTGAATGTAAGTTGTGCAATTCTGCATGTACCTTGCGCAGCTAAGTGGCACGAGAAACTAAGTCCCGTCTCGATGGCAGAGTAGCTCAGATCCAGCGTCTGAGGCAACAGTCGAAGGAATCCCCCAGCAGCACCAGCGGCCCTGCTTACGTAGGCTCGTCTGATGCAATCCCCCGCGATCACGCGCGTCGCCCGTGTCCTGTCGTCCTTTCAGAACATTCTGTCGTAGCTGGTCACGAAGCTCCAGCGTCCCTTGCTACAAAAACGCAACCTCTCCTGCTTCACAACGCCCTGGCTGACGTTAGGTTGCTTTCCTAAAAGTTCATCTTATGCAGTCTTATGCGTTACTACTCACATCCGCCCCGACCGAAAATTTTGTAGTCTCTGTCCTCAGAGACTGCTAAATTTTGCTATCAATGTGTTAGCTTATGCCTCTAGCATTCGACTTTTTTATTAAATTGTAAAATTACATTTTCTTGATACATTTACTTCTTCTTCTTTAAAGTGCATTCATGTCTTTTAAAACCATTTGTTTAGCTAAAGGCACCTGATACTTTCACGTTACAATGGTATTTTACACAATCCTATTACGAATATACAAATTCGTTAATACAATAGCGTTTAAAAATCATCTTCAGGTTTACAAATAGTTATTCATTCTCCACATCACAATTATTTACTCTCTTTGTATACAATTCACAGGCAAAATATTTTTTTTAAGGAACACATGAACATTAGGATCACAAGGACATACATATTATCTAGTCTTAATACACTAGAAATCTCTACTTTCTATAAATCATGGTCACATCATAGTTTCTTTGTTTTCAAGGGGCACACAAACAAAATTTTCTCAAGGGCTCACACAATATCTATTCTTAACACAACAGAAAATTTTACTTTCTATATACATTTGTATCCATGCAAATCATGGGCACATCATAATATCTTTCCTTTCAAGGGCACACGAATAATTACATCTTGAGGCACACACATAATATCATCTCCATTATTACAATAATACAATCTTATTCTGTTATCTCTTGTCTGATCTTGACATTAACATTACTGGTGATCGTCTTTCGATCTCTTGTGCATATCTTGTTGGTACTATTCTTCTTTCATAACTCACATCGCCACTGTCTCTTGCATCATATCTGATAGGCATTCTTTCTAAAATAATTTCCTCATTTTTTCCAACTTCCCTACGAGCAGGTTGGTACCTAACCATTTCTCTACTTGGGTACTGATTTATAATTTTATTTCTTACACAGATCTTCTTACATCAATCGTCTCCCATACTCTTAAACATAAATTTGTAGCATTCTCTACAACATTTACAGTGTCTGCAAATACATAAAAGGATCATTACAATTATAATACTCGAGCCCATATAACTCCAGATGGACATACTGCTTTTTGAAAATCCGCTAATGATGGTCCTTTGCTAATATAAAATTTCATTCACCAATTCATCTAACTTATGTCCAGCTGCATTTAAGTCGTCTAACTGTCTTACAACATGTTCAACTGGCAAATTTAAGGTAAGCTCTGTTATATTTTGCTTTTCTTCGTTAACAATGCAACAATCTATCTCCATATTCAGATTTGGAACAATATCATCATTTGTTACATTTGTTCCAATTATTTGCTCAGATTATATTAATATTTGAGCGCCATAACCATTCCATTTTCCAAGAAATTTTAACCTGGCTTTACCATGAACAACTACAACCCTGGGCTCATTATCACTACATAACACTGTAAGACCTTCATCTTTAGGTGCTACAAATAACCGTTTGTTACCTCTGATTTGCGTCCATACGCTTTCATTTAATACTATATGTTGTGTCTAGACAAGACAGCCTAGACACAATGAGAGGAAGCCGAAAGGCACGCGCTAAGCTAAAGCTGGATGGCGTGAGGTCTGAAACAAGATACGTAATGAATGCTATAAAGAAAAGTACGTAGCTTCTGGAATACTTAACTTTAATCCATCCTTTTGGTACATCTGGAGAATGTGGCGATACAAGTGAGACTCTTTAGATACATGCAATGTTACTAATGGCGCCTTGCTAGGTCGTAGCCATTGACTTAGCTGAAGGCTATTCTAACTATCTGCTCTGCAAACGAGCGAGGCTTCGTCAGTGTGCATCGCTAGCTACGTCGTCCGTACAACTGGGGCGAGTGCTCGTCAGTCTCTCGAGACCTGCCTTGTGGTGGCGCTCGGTCTGCGATCACACAGTGGCGACACGCGGGTCCGACATGTACTAATGGACCGCGGCCGATTTAAAGCTACCACCTAGCAAGTGTGGTGTCTGGCGGTGACACCACACTATGTACCTATGGTTACAATCTTTCGGTATCTTGGTAACTGGTTGTAGCATTCTAACCTCACACATCTCATGATCGTAAGAAGACAAATGAACAAATGTTTGCTTAAATATTCTGAGACATTGCTCTATTTTTTTTTTTTTTTTTACATAACAATTCCTCATAGTTCGAATATTGTCTTTCCGCATCATCTATTAATAATATCTCTTTTTCTGGAGATATATATGTAAACATCTGTTTCATGGCGTCTACTTCAACTGGTAGGGGCCACATTTTATACGTATCAAATACACTGCTATCTACCAGGGGAGTGTTTAATACATAACTTAATGTTACCAGCTATAAAAACATCAAGGTTGATTACCTAAAGTGACTGATAACCATTGTTCCCTGTACGTGCTTTTGGGAATCTTCTGTCTTTTATATCATCTTGAGTAATTACCTGTTCATTTCTGGCTATTGAGCTGACAGTATGATTAAAACTCGTTAATGTGGCCTTTACTGTTGTGACTTGCTCTCGGCTTAATCTTAACAGCTGTTTCTGTTCTCCCTCTGTCACATCAATTTTTGACTTGAGATATGATGCGTCATCTTTATCTAGAGTTCCAAATAAAACTTTACTTATTTCTCCAACAAAATTTAGTATTCCCCGTTTTCTTATTCTCACTTCATGGCGACCTAACTGTCCAATTAGACTCTGAGATTTTTCTATTTTTCTGATGTGTCATTCTAATGCATGTTTCGCACTGGCACATTCTGAAGCACTCATGTTAAGTAAAGCGAGTCTTCTCTGACACAATTTCACAGCTCTGGTAGCTAATGCTTCGGTGTTTTCAAATTTCTTTTGTAATTCTAGCAAGTTAAAATAACTTACAATTCTCCATGTCACAATATAGATTCTGACCTTCCCCTTGTTGTCATAATACAGTCCTCGTGATGATTGTTATTGTCTAAGGTGAAGATCCAGATTAAGAACCACTGTTTGGACCGAAGTAAACCCGAAGGCTAATATGGCCAAGCCAATTTATCAGCTGTGTCATCGCCATGCTGTAATTAGAAAAATTCTTTCAGGCGATTGGCATGTACCGTCAGGTACTTATTCTTACTTATCTGTATGACCACATTTGTCCTTTAGTTTCTTTTACTGTGTATGGGCCTCGCCATTGACTATCTAATTTCCTTGTCCTTCCTCTTCTAACACTTTCATCATATAGAAGGACTTTGTCTCCGAATAGGAACTTATTCGGATGCTGGGTTTTGTCTTAATATTCCTCGTTCTTTAAATTAATTTGGGCTTTATAGCTTCACGTACACTGGTGCATAGCTTGCATTTGTTCTTTTAGTTCGAGCACGTAATCGACATAATTATATGTTACTTCTGCTGGGTTCTTTTGTAGTACTCCTGGCACATTACACAATCTCCCGAAGAACAACTCATGAGGTGTGTACCCAGTTGCACTTTGCGGTGTTGTGTTGAATACAAAGACCGCATATGGGATCCATGTATCCCAATCAGTTTGTACTCGATCTGTGTCATGGTGGAGCGTTTCAGTTAAGGTTCAAATGGCTCTGAGCACTATGCGACTTAACTTCTGTGGTCATCAGTCGCCTAGAACTTAGAACTAATTAAACCTAACTAACCTAAGGACATCACACATATCCATGCCCGAGGCAGGATTCGAACCTGCGACCGTAGCGGTCACGCGGTTCCAGACTGAAGCGCTTAGAACCGCACGGCCACACCGGCCGGCTTCAGTTAAGGTTCTATGTGTTCTTTCTAGCACTTCATTAGCCTGTGGATGGTAGCAAGTGGTTTAAATTTTATCTATCAGCAACAATTTGCATACTCTTCGTATTGTTTCACTAACGAAGTTGCTACCCATATGACTTAGTTATATGGATGGTATGCCAAACTCCAAAATGATCTTTTCTACTGGCACTCTTGCTACCGTTTCGGAATCTTGTTTCTCAATAGGTTCCGCGACTAGAAATTTTGTTAGTGCATCTTGAAAAGTAAGGATGTACTTATTGCCCTTGTCTGTGGGAGTCATTGGATCAAAAATATCAATGTCACACTTTTTAAATACATACTCATGGGTAGTAGTAATTTCCATGGGCATGTTAGTTTTGTTCTGAGTAATTTTATTCCTTTGGTAGCTTTCGCTTTTGCGAATATACTCCTCTAAATCGGCTTTCATGCCTTCCCATGTACAATATTTTTTTATTCTTTCACAAGTTCTTCCTATCCCCTGGTGACCACCAATTGATGAATCATGAAACTGTTTGAGGATCGTATTCTTCTCTTCTAAACTCAAATTAGCAACTGATACCTGCGCGGCTGCCTTTTTTGTGACGGGCCTGTGTGTCTTTGCGCCCGGGTTCCCGGGTTCGATTCCCGGCGGGGTCAGGGATTTTCTCTGCCTCGTGTTGGCTGGGTGTTGTGTGCTGTCCTTAGGTTAGTTAGGTTTAAGTAGTTCTAAGTTCTAGGGGACTGGTGACCATAGATGTTAAGTCCCATAGTGCTCAGAGCCATTTGAACCGTTTGTGTGTCTTTGCCTTCCACATGGCCTGAACGCTTGGCCCTGGTTGTCTCCCCTCCTGCAGCTGGTTCTTTTATGTCACCACTTGCTACTTCAGAGACCGCTTCTAAGTTACTGCTCATCCCAGCTATTTCAGCTGTTCCAATAATCTGTTCCTGACTCCTTTAAGTTGCGTCTCTATCATCATCTACCTCGGTCGTTTCCCTTGAATTCCGTATTCTGGATAGGGCATCTGCTACCTGATTTCGTTTACCAATTTTATACAGAATTTGGTAGTCATATTCTTCTGGATTCAGTCTGACTTTCATTAACCTTGACAACGGATCGCTAACGCTGCTTACCCACGTTAATGGCTTATAGTCTGTGCAAATTGTGAATTTTCGACCAAACAAGTAGGGTCGAAAATATTTCACTGCCCAACATATAGCTAACATTTCTCTCTTTATGGTGTTATATGATCGCTCAGCTTTACTCAATGTTCTTGAAATATATGCTACAGGTAAATCATTACCCATTATCCCCGACTCAAAACGGCTCCAATGGAACTGTGGCTAGCATCTGTGGTTACTATAAATTCCTGTCCATAACCTGGATACTGCAATATTGGGAAATTTTTCAGTTTTTCCTTCAACTAATGAAATGCTTCCTCCTATTCCTTTCCCCAATTATATACTACACCTTTCTTTAGCAGTTTGTAAAGGGCTTTCGTAATTTTACCATAATTGCTTATAAAACGCCTATAATACCCGCTGAGTCCGAGAAAACCTTTTAACTGTGTAGTAGTCTTTGGCTGCGGATATTGTCCACTGCTTAGACCTTTTTTGGATCTGGCCTTAATCCTTCTGTTGTAAGAATGTGCACCAAAAACTTCACTTCTTTATGTAAAAACTCACACTTGTCGACTTGTAATTTTAAATTATATTTCCCGAGTCTTTCAAATGTTTCTTCGAGTATTGTGTTCTTCCAGTGACGATCCAAATATTACTACATCATTTAGGTATATAAATACCTTTTCTCCCAGCAGTCCCATTGACAATGAATTCATTCGTTTTTGAAACGTACTTTGGGCTGTCTTTAGACCCATTGTCGTCCTCTTATACTCATAATGCCCATAGGGCGTACTAAACGCCGTTTTCTCTTGATGTCGCTCATCTAATAGCACTTGATAGTACCCTTTAGCTAAATCAAGTGTCAAGAAGTATTTTTCCTTTCCTAGTCCATCTAAGATCTCGTCTACTCTAAGAAGAGGATACACATTATTAATTGAGATGCCATTCAGGCGCCTATAATTGGCTACAATTCGCCATTTCTGTTTCCCACTAACATCCATTTTCTTAGGAATCATCAATAATGGGAAATTACATGCACCCTTACTTGAAACTATAATATAGTTTTGCAACATTTTATCAGTTTCCTCTTGCAAGACCTCTTTTTGCGCCTGTGGTATTCTGTAGGGCCTTGAACACATTATTCACCCTTCTGCTTCCGGTATTAATTTAATTTCATGTTTTGTAATGTCTGAATACATTAATTTATCTCCTGGCAAGTGGAAGATATCGTTATATGCCATGCATATTTCTAAAATGGCGTTCTTTTCTTCACTATTTAAATGTTCAACTCTCAGGTTTTCCTTTAACTTACTAGCCCATGCCTTCACTTCAGGCTTTTCTCTCTTCACTTGCCGTACCTTATACACCTCCTCAGGTGTCACTTTCTTTGTCAGTAACACTGGGCACTTCATACATATTCCCTCATCCGTTGTGTTTAGTACACTTGTTATATAAGTGCCCTTCTTAACTCGTACCAGCGCTTCTGGTACATGAACTCCAGGATTTAATTCCTGTTTAGGAATAATCACCTCTGATTCATTCCTTGCATTGACTTCGATTCTAAGAATTCTCTCATCTCTAGGGCTCATTACTATTCTTTGCCCCTTATGTTTCGGTCTTGCGGTTTCCCGTCCTCACTGACTTAACCTCTGTGTCACGGCACCAACCGCAACCGTATTTTCGCACTGTTTCGCAGATTCTACTGCCATCGAACCGGCACCAACCGCGTTCGACGTGTCTTTTTCTTCTCTTGCGGCTCCAACCCCATCTGAACTGTTGACTCTCAATTTCGCAGATTCTACTGCCATCGAATCGGCTCCAACCATGTTCGACATGTCTTTTATTTCTACTGTGGCTCCAACCGCTATCTAACCAGCTCCAACTGCGTTCGTTACATGTTTATTTCGCTTCACTGTTCTGACCGCAACGAACATTCACACTTTTGCTTGGCGGCTCCAACCGCCTTCTCAATACAATAGCTATTTCTTGCGGCTACCGCCGCCATCTAACCGGCTCCGATCGTGTTCGATCTGACTTTTCTTGGTTTCCCGGCTCTTACCGCAACCGAACAAGTACATCTCCTTACAAGCACATCCCTTGCAATCTGCAGTTCCAACTCTATTGAACCTTCAGTGTCTGCTACGGTATTAGAAATCCCTCTTATCCTAATACCATCTCTTCGGTTAAATTTCCCAATGTTCCACAAACTTCCCTTTTTTACTAAACTTGTTTGTGCCCCACTATCTATTAAAAACTTCATTGGATTTCCTTTTCCTTTTGTGCATCCTAACTCTATAAAATCGTCTCTATCTGTGCAGTCTACTGTAAACACCTTACTGGATGTGGCGTAATGCGACTGCCTCATTGCACCTCCTCCTAGTTTACCGGCCTCCTATTCTTTCTTTTCGCCAACCATGGGCATTCGTTACACTGTCTTGCGTAATGGCCTCTCTGGTTGCATTTAAAACATATTACAGCACTTAAATCTGTACACAGTGCTTTGTGCCCTGACAAATTACACTGAGTACACTTAACCGGTGTCGAACACTGTATTTCTCTACAATGCCCCTTAAGTTCTTTATTTATCTCCGCTAGCCCGTGCGCCCTTTCCTGTTCCAAGTTCGCTAGCCTGTCTGTATTTTCTTTCTCTTCCCGACGCTTTCTATCTGCATCTTTTTCGTAAACTCGTACACGTGTGTGTGCATGATAGTCTTTCGCCGTGTCCCATGGCTTTCCACAATTATAACACGATGGACTTTTAGCCTTGTCTATCCTTGGTGATCTAACCATATTTCTGTTGGGCGATTTCTCTTTAGCTGATGCTATCGCACTTTCCCCCTTAGCAGCAAAGTCAACGGCTTCATAGAGTGTCTTGTACTCTCCTCTAGCCCTCACCATTGTTTTGACTCTGTCGTCATAGAGTCCCTGTATGAAGACTGCTCTTCCTAATTTCGACGCTAGTGTAATTCAGCTTCTGTCATCACACCTCGGATGGCGTCTCTAAAATAATGTTGTAATGCGGCAATACGTGAACCCTACTGTGCAATGCTTTCATCTCTTTCCTGACGACCTGCAAACAGTTTACACGCATAGTAATCCAACGTGCGTTAGCAAGCGTAATTTTCAACAAGTATAGCACGTACATTGGACCAAGTGGTTTTCAAGTGTCTAACTAATAGCTTACTTCTAGCCGCACCTACTATGTGCTCCTTGAAAAAATTCAGTAACACACCATGCTGTTCATGGGCCACTAACTCAAACGCATTATCACAGTTGTCTAGAAACTCGTTCAGCTGAAATTTATTACCATCAAAAGGCTGAGGCAACAAATTTAATGCATCACTCAATCTAATGTGTTGCCTGATTGGTAATGATTGCGCAACATTATAACTGGTTGATTCTGCCTGCCCTGAATGCGGCGTTTTGTACCAACAAGATTTGTCGTACCTTATTAAGTGTCTTTGTCGTCTGCGCTGATTCCTGCGGCGCTTCTCGTTGATCGCGTCAGCTCGCAGCCACGCCTCCTTTGCCGCCTGCCTCGCTCAGCAGCCACGCGCCTCGTTATCTGCTTCCAGCAGTTGACGGGCCTCTGCGGCCATCCTGAAGACCGATAACGCCGCGTACTTCTCTGGAGCGGCGTGCTGTTTACGTCTCGACGTCGACCGCTTCCCGCTCGTCGACTCACACCGTGAGGGATCTTCCCAACCCATCAAAGAGGTCTTCTTCTTTCTTCGCGTCTCTCGTGTCCTGTCGTCCTTCCAGAACATTCTGTCATAGCTGGTCATGTTGCTCCAGCGTCGCTTACCACAAAAACGCAACTTCTCCTGTTTCCCAGAGCCCTGGCTGACGTTAGGTTGCTTTCCTACATGTTCATCTGTATGTAATCTTATGAATTTCTACTCACATCCGCGACCCATTCGTGACAGTACTGTTCCCGTTCTACAATGGTTTCAGTTCTGATGTGTAACACGCCCACACCTGCTGAGGGAAAGGGAAAAGTCACAGCACTTTTTTTTTCTGGAATTCGATAGGGCAGACAGGATGACGTGTACTACGCCAGTCTCTCACCTGATGACACTTAACGTTTGGCTCTTTGAAAGACGCCTGTAAAGACGGAGGCAGATCTGCTGGCAGGAGTTCTGGCCCCTGCACTGCAAACTGAAGGCGGGGTGGAGAGTGTGTACCAAATACGCTTCTTACTTACAATGCCTGTAACAACGTTAGTGGTCGCCTCATCGAGCCGCCGTTGTACTGCATCAGTCCTGCTTCGTACGTGCTGTGTGCTGGGTTCATACTCCTTTTGGGATAACGTTAGCACGTAATGTTTAAACGTCAATAACAGGAATTTCTGAACACCCCGTATGTCAACGTAATTGTTAGACATTCTCTGAGAAGATATTAAATATTAAAATGAACTCACAAAAGTCTTCGAAAAAGCTGTAGCTACATAAATGCATGTATAAACGGAACAATATTCTCTGCTAACCGATCAGTCGTTGTGTTGGTACACAACCTGCTTCTGTCTTTTGGGAAGGCCTGACATTTTGTGGCATTGCACTTTGTATAATGCAGTCACCACTGTGTGAAATAAATGAATAGTAATGTACAGTTTTGAAACTTCCTGGCAGGTTAAAACTGTGTGCCGGACCGAGACTCGAACTCGGGACCTTTGCCTTTCGTGGGCAGGTGCTCCACCACCTGAGCTACCTAAGCATGACTCACGCCCCGTCCTCACAGCTTTACTGCTGCCAGTACCTGTGAGGACGGGGCGTGAGTCGTGCTTAGGTAGCTCAAGGTGGTAGAGCACCTGCCCACGAAAGGCAAAGGTCCCGAGTTCGAGTCTCGGTCCGGCACACAGTTTTAATCTGCCAGGAAGTTTCATATCAGCGCACACTCCGCTGCAGAGTGAAAATCTCATTCTGGAATGTACAGTTTAATGGTGGAAATTGATTTCAGAACGGTTGCGTATACAGCAGAAATATCGGGAGTGCGTGGTTATATTTCCCTACTCGTGTACCCGCTCTCCTTTCTATGCCAGTACAGCCCACACGTAGCCGACAACAGGCTCAGGTGGCGAGTGGGCGACGGCAGAATCTCGCCAGTCTGCGGGCACGGGAACGGGAGATGACGTCACAGGACTCGGTGGCGAGTCTGTAACGAGTATGCTGAGCTCGTTTCTGATCTCTGGCGGCCTGAGCTGACAAAGGAGGAGTCAGGAGAGAGGGGGAGAGAGAGAGAGAGAGAGAGAGAGAGAGAGAGAGATGGGACTGTCGCTGCGACCGCCTCTCAATTCACAGCGGACGTAAGGCCATAAACAGGGGAAGGGGAGAATACATGGAGAGGGCGCAGCAGCTGAAGGGCCGTAATGAAGGCGACGCTGCCGGCGGATTTGCAGCCCCAGAAACTGTTACACGACACGTGTTAATTTTTTCCTTTTCTCGTCTTCAAATAAATCTCTCATTTGCTCTGAAGAGAACACATATTCCGGCAATTTTGAGACAAGCTGCTGGTGATATAATCTATCTTAAGCAACTGCTTGCATCGCCTGTTTGCTTTTTTACAGTCCCGATTTGTTTCTTTCGCCACTAGTCAATTAGCTTGTTCGCGATATATCCACCTCTATTTACACTACTGGCCATTAAAATTGCTACACCAAGAAGAAATGCAGATAATAAACGGGTATTCATTGGACAAATATATAATACTAGACATGTGATTACATTTTCACGCAATTTGGGTGCATAGATCCTGAGAAATCAGTGCCCAGAACAACGACCTCTGGCAGTAATAACGACCTTGATACGCCTGTGCATTGAGTCATACAGAGCTTGGATGGCGTGTAGAGGCACAGCTGCCCATGCAGCTTCAACACGATACCACAGTTCATCAAGTGTAATGACTGGCGTATTGTGACGAGCCAGTTGCTCGGCCACCATTGACCAGATGTTTTCAGTTGGTGACAGATCAGGAAAATGTGGTGGCCAGGGCAGCAGTCGAACATTTTCTGCATCCACAAAGGCTCGTACAGGATGTGCAAGGCCGCGGTGGTCTCGCGGTTCCAGTCGCTCAGTCCGGAGCCGCGCAACTGCTACGGTCGCAGGTTCGAATCCTGCCTCTGGCATGGATGTGTGTGATGTCCTTAGGTTAGTTAGGTTCAAGTAGTTCTAAGTTCTAGGGGACTGATGACCACAGATGTTAAGTCCCATAGCGCTCAGAGCCATTTGAACCAAGGATGTGCAACATGCCGTCGTGAATTATCCTGCTGAAATGTAGGGTTTCGCAGTACCAAGAGGTGACCGACACGTGTAACCAATGGCACCCCATACCATCACGCCGGGTGATACGACAGTATGGCGATGACGAATATACGCTTCCAATGTGCGTTCACCGCGATGTCGCGAAACACGAATGCGACCATCATGATGTTGTAAACAGAACCTGGATTCATCCGAAAAAATGACGTTTTGCCATTCGTGCACCCAGGTTCGTCGTTGGGTACACCATCGCAGGCGCTCCTGTCTGTGATGCAGCGTCAAGGCTAACCGCAGCCATAGTCTCCGATCTGATAGTCCATGCTGCTGCAAATGTCGTCGAACTGTTCGTGCAGATAGTTGTTATCTTGCAAACGTCCCCAGCTGTTGACTCAGGAATCAAGACGTAACTGTACGATCAATTACATCTGACTGATGACTGTTATCTCGACTGATAGTGATACGAGGCCGTTGGGATCCAGCTTCGCGTTCCGTAGTACCCTCCTGAACCCACCGATTCCATATTCTGCTAACAGTCATTGGATCTCGACCAACGCGAGACACTGCAAGTGCTGTGTTCGGATGCAGGCTGAGTTAGCATCCCTTCGCTCCCAGCTTCAGGCAGTGTTGGCTTCGGTCACACAGCTTGACGCTGTTACCAATGGGCATCACTGTGGGGTTCCGGATGGGGTTTGTCGGGGATGGCCAGCTCGTCCCACGCATCCCCCAATCGGACTACGACTGTGGTTGCCCGGGATACTGCCGGCATTGAGGCTGATCCCTCACCTGTGGTAGAGTGGGAGGTCGTCTCAAGGTGTGGCAGGGGGCGAAAGACATTCCGGAGGGCTGAACGGAAGGCCTCTCCAGTTTGTCTGACGAACCGGTTTCAGGTTCTGTCTCAGGCTGATACTGATCTTCGGCCTGTCATGGCTGCTTGTCCTGTTCCAGAGGTTGCCCCTCAGTCTGCAAGATCCGGGCGGTCGGAGAGGGTGGGCTTACTGGTAGTTGGGAGCTCCAACGTCAGCCGCGTAATGGGGCCCCTTAGGGGTATGGCAGCAAGAGAGGGGAAGAAAACCAACGTGCACTCCGTGTGCATACCGGGGGGAGTCATTCCAGATGTGGAAAGGGTCCTTCCGGATGCCATGAAGGGTACAGGGTGCACCCATCTGCAGGTGGTCGCTCATGTCGGCACCAATGATGTGTGTCGCTATGGATCCGAGGAAATCCTCTCTGGCTTCCGGCGGCTATCTGATTTGGTGAAGACTGCCAGTCTCGCTAGCGGGATGAAAGCAGAGCTCACCATCTGCAGCATCGTCGACAGGGCTGACTGCGGACCTTTGGTACAGTGCCGAGTGGAGGGTCTGAATCAGAGGCTGAGACGGTTCTGCGACCGTGTGGGCTGCAGATTCCTCGACTTGCGCCATAGGGTGGTGGGGTTTCGGGTTCCGCTGGATAGGTCAGGAGTCCACTACACGCAACAAGCGGCTACACGGGTAGCAGGGGTTGTGTGGCGTGGGCTGGGCGGTTTTTTAGGTTAGATGGCCTTGGGCAAGTACAGAAAGGGCAACAGCCTCAACGGGTGCAGGGCAAAGTCAGGACATGCAGGGACCAAGCAGCAATCGGTATTGTAATCGTAAACTGTCGAAGCTGCGTTGGTAAAGTACCGGAACTTCAAGCGCTGATAGAAGGCACCGAAGCCGAAATCGTTATAGGTACAGAAAGCTGGTTGAAGCTAGAGATAAATTCTGCCGAAATTTTTACAAAGGTACAGACGGTGTTTAGAAAGGATTGATTGCATGCAACCGGTGGTGGAGTGTTCGTCGCTGTTAGTAGTAGTTTATCCTGTAGTGAAATAGAAGTGGATAGTTCCTGTGAATTATTATGGGTGGAGGTTACACTCAACAACCGAGCTAGGTTAATAATTGGCTCCTTTTACTGACCTCCCGACTCAGCAGCATTAGTGGCAGAACAACTGAGAGAAAATTTGGAATACATTTCACACAAATTTTCTCAGCATGTTATAGTCTTAGGTGGAGATTTCAATTTACCATATATAGACTGGGACACTCAGATGTTTAGGATGGGTGGTAGGGACAGAGCATCGAGTGACATTATACTGAGTGCACTATCCGAAAATTACCTCGAGCAATTAAACAGAGAACCGACTCGTGGAGATCTTAAACCTACTGATAACAAACAGACCCGAACTTTTCGACTCTGTATGTACAGAACAGGGAATCAGTGATCATAAGGCCGTTGCAGCATCCCTGAATATGGAAGTTAGTAGGAATATAAAAAAAGGGAGGAAGGTTTATCTGTTTAGCAAGAGTAATAGAAGGCAGATTTCAAACTACCTAACAGATCAAAACGAAAATTTCTGTTCCGACACTGACAATGTTGAGTGTTTATGGAAAAAGTTCAAGGCAATCATAAAATGCGTTTTAGACAGGTACGTGCCGAGTAAAACTGTGAGGGAAGGGAAAAAACCCACCGTGGTACAACAACAAAGTTAGGAAACTACTGCGAAAGCAAAGAGAGCTTCACTCTAAGCTTAAAAGCAGCCAAAACCTCTCAGACAAACAGAAGCGAAACGATGTCAAAGTTAGCGTAAGGAGGGCTATGCGTGAAGCGTTCAGTGAATTCGAAAGTGAAATTCTATGTACCGACTTGACAGAATATCCAAGGAAGTTCTGGTCTTACGCTAAATCAGTAAGTGGCTCGAAACAGCATATCCAGACACTGCGGGATGATGATGGCATTGAAACAGAGGATGACACGCGTAAAGCTGAAATACTAAACACCTTTTTCCAAAGCTGTTTCACAGAGGAAGACCGCACTGCAGTTCCTTCTCTAAATCCTCGCACAAACGAAAAAATGGCTGACATCGAAATAAGTGTCCAAGGAATAGAAAAGCAACTGGAATCACTCAATAGAGGAAAGTCCACTGGACCTGACGGGATACCAATTCGATTCTAAACAGTGTACGCGAAAGAACTTGCCCCCCTTCTAACAGCCGTGTACCGCACGTCTCTAGAGGATCCATCGCAGCAGCCACATTTGCGGTGGATTCTAAACAGGTGATTTGGAAAATTGCTGTGGTGCAAGGTAATTCTCGTTAGGTTCGTGACAAAACGCATGCTAATCTTGCGGTCCGTGAACCACTTCCCTTAGGTGGCAGTGTAGTTCCAGTTTCCTTTCCAATGTTCATGTTTTGTTATGTACTCGCGTAAGAGAATCGGATTGTGGAATGGTTGTATTTCCGAGAATTTCTTTCACTGAAACGACTTTTGCCATCCATACTGTTGTCAGATATAATTCTTCTGTCAATATTGTCAAATACAATAGTGGAAACGAGAGTTAAAAGATTAATTTCTCCATTATTGCTCATCAATATTTAATTATGCTTGCTTATCCTTAGTAACTTCAGGAACTGAAACGCAGATATTTTATGAGAGTGAGAGAGATATTGACATTTGCCATTTTCAGAACCTCAAGACACACAGTGAATAACTATCTGCAATCAATATCGTTCGTTATGAGACTCCAAGAACCCTGGAAACTAAAAACGTCTCGTTCAAACATCTGCTCTAAACCACAAACTATTTCATGTAAGTTG
Organism: Schistocerca americana; assembly: GCF_021461395.2. NCBI lineage: Eukaryota > Metazoa > Arthropoda > Insecta > Orthoptera > Acrididae > Schistocerca > Schistocerca americana. The sequence continues at coordinate 523,845,885 of NC_060125.1, read as the reverse complement.
AAAGTAGAGGAGATGAAAAGAACAGGAAAGGAAATATTAATGTCAGCTACATCGGATGCAGAATGAACAGCTATAAGTGAAAATGTTTGGCAGACGGGGTTTCGAACCCGGGATCTGCTGCCTTACTTTTTTTTTTTTTTTTTTTTATCAGGAAAAGGGTAAATGAAAAAAAGCTCTTTATTGGTACAAACTTAAATACAACAGAAATGCCATCCTACCGACAATATACTCGTACAAGGCGAGGAATTTTTTTTTTATGAACAAGGTGTAGGGAAAAAAAGAATAATAATTCTGATGTAATCTAAGAGGTGTGAATCAATATACAGTGGAGTGAGGGAAAGACCAGTGTTGTCTGGGGTAGTGCATTAAAGAAAGGAGGCGCGTGTCCATGCGCCTACTCCACTGTGGGTTACAATGTAGAAAGTAGCACGGGGAGTCTCAGATGTCAGCAGGGGGGGGGGGGGGGGGCGGGAGTGCTGTCGGCGTGTGGCACCATCCAACTGAGCGGGGGTGAAGTAAAGATCGCATGTAGGTAATTGGCGAAGAAGGCGCGGTAGCGCGGTCGCTGTTCGACTTCACTGTGGGCGGTTTGTAAGTACTGCCAGAAATCAAGGCGTGATTTGTCACCACCATTATACATGTAGTTGATCGTCCATCCCTTGACCCATACAATCGCATGATTTTTGGAGGCGGGGAAATAAGTATTCTCAGGATGGATAAAAGTCCGTGGGTCAATCGAGTCCGGCGGAACGCGGAGGTAACAGGCAACGAACTGTCGGGCAAGTTTCCAGACGTCACTGGTGGCAGTACAAGTCAGTTGATGGACGTCGTCATCCACGAGGTGGCAAATGGAACAAAGTGGAGAGTCCTGTAGTCCGATGGCGTGAAGGCGATGGTTTGTGGCGAATTTTTCATTTGCGACTTGGTACCATGTTGCCCGGACGTTGGAGGGAAGAAAAGGCTGGTGGCTATGACGCCAAACCGTGGGCCACCGCTTGGACGGGTGTCTGAGTTCGATATTGTTGCTGGATATGGAACGAAGGAGTGGGGTGTAAAAATCTTTAGGTCGAGGAGAACGCGTGGTCGGTAAGTGTGTGTGAGCATAACTGAAGTCGACGATGAAATCAGAAATGTGCGTCAAATGATGCTTGATGTGTCCGACTGGTACTGGTGGTGTTATGGTCGCGGGCACAAGAATTTCCAGCAAGCTGCGCGTAAGGGAGGTGCCCCCGTGCCACTGCTTGTGCATGGTGGACATGTACAAGGACGCCGCTCGGAGTCGCACATTGACAAGGCCGAGGCCTCCTGCTCGCGGAGGAAGGGTGAGCGTGTCGCAGCGGACCTTAAAGATCGTACCGGCCGTAAGGAAGTATCCGAGGGCAGCCTGGAGCCTGCGTCCAGTAGTTGATGGCAGCGGGAGGACCTGTGCGATGTGGACCATTCTGGCCGCCACATGTTGATTGAGGTATTGGACACGTTGTAAAGAATCGAGTCGTCGGAGAAGATTTTGTCGCACCGTCGTGCGGATAGTTTGGAGTGCACGCCGAAAATTGATGGCAGCGGAGCGGCGCACGGTGGAGGTGAAAATGATACCAAGATGTCGTAGTTGTTGTACACACGGGAGAGGTGCTAGGTCTTCGTGTGAGAGGCCGCGTCCAATGGGCATCGCCGCGGATTTAGCCACATTCATGTTACTGCCCGCTGCAATGCCGTACGTTGATATCAAATCAAGTACAGTGTGTGTTTCACTCCGTGAGCGGATCAAGAGGAGGAGGTCGTCCGCATACGCACGACATCGAAAACTGTGCTGTCGCAAAGTGAGACCAGAAAGGTGGCTCGTCAGACTCCCGATGAGTGGCTCCAGGCTTATGGCATACAGTAGGGTCGAAAGTGGGCAGCCTTGCCGTACGGAACGCCGGATCGCCACTGGTCCCGCCACACGGCCGTTAACCTGAATCAGAGATTTGGCGGTGCCGTACAGGCGCCGGATCACGTCGATAAAGGCTGGTGGAAAACCCATGCGGTTCATCACTGAGAACAGATAAAGATGCCGCAATTTGTCGAATGCGCTGTCAAAATCGATGACAACCACTGCGGCGCGGAGTCTGCACGCCGCTGCCAGTGCAATTAAATCGCGACATTCTCCTGTGGCCGTTTGTATATTAACTGAGCCGCCCGGAGTTGTCTGTTCCGGGGATAGAATGCTAGGCAGGATCTTGCGGCATCGCGTTGCCAGTAGGCGTGTAAAAATTTTAAAGTCTGCGTTAAGCAGAGTCAGGGGACGGTAATGTGCTGTCGTCACACCTGGTGTCGGTTTGTGGATGGGTATGATAATTCCCGTGACGAAGGACGGCGGTACGGCGTTCCCCATCGTCTGCAGTTCATTAAACATCGTTGTCCACCGTGACGCCATTAGTGTGAAGAAAGCGCGATAAAATTCTATCGGCAATCCGTCGACACCAGGTGACTTATTCAGAGCACCTTTTTTGATTGCATCGCGGGTTTCGTCACGCGTAATGGGCTCCATCAGCTCGTCCGCTTCGTCGCTGGTGAGGGTGCGAGTTACGTGTGGTAACACAGACTCCTCAGCGTGGTTGTTGGTAGTCTCCTCCTGGTACATGGTGCGGTAGTGGTCGACAAAGGCACTGACGATTTCGGCCTGGCAAGTGACGTGCTGGCCGCGACAGGTGGTGATCTCGGTGATGAGTTGTCGTCGTCGATGTTTCCTATCGGAGGCGATATGATGCATGGTCGGATGTTCTTGTTCCGCCGAATCTTGACGTCGGGTTCGCACCATAGCCCCCTGCAGTCTACGGCGTGTCAAAGTTACAATTTGCGCCTTAATCCTGCTGCGTTCCCTCTGGGTGTCGGGGGTGGGCGGTTGGGCGTCCAGGTCGCGGAGAACGGCGTAGAAATAGTCGGTAGTGTGCCGGCGCCACATAGCAACTTCCTTTCCATACTGAATCAAAGTACGTCGAATGGCAGGTTTGGCACATTCTAGCCACCAGGTCAAGGTCGTGCAGTATTGAGGTAAGCGACGTTCACAGGTGGCCCATGTCTCGGTAACACGTTGAAGACATTCGGGATCATGAAGATGGGAGGTGTTTAGCTTCCAGGGTGCACGACTACGCCAGACCACTTGCTTGGGGAAGAGAATGTTGCAGATGTAGGCACAGTGGTCCGAAAAGGCCAGGGGCCAAAGTTCTGCACCTTGGACTGCAGGTGTGAGTTCCCGAGAGACGTAAATTCTATCAAGGCGGCTCGCGGAGTGACTCGTCTGGTAAGTATTTCCAGGCGCGTCGCCGTGCCGAACTTCCCAAGTGTCGCGGAGCAACAGATCTCGGACGACAAGACGCAGTTCTTGACAGGTGTTGTAGTGGGGCACTTGATCTTTAGGGTGCAAGACACAATTAAAATCACCCCCAAGCAAGTAATGGTCGCAGCGTCCAAGAAACAAAGGAGCGATGTCTTCTGAATAGAAGAGTGCCCTGTCGCGTCTGCGGGTGGAGCCTGACGGAGCGTAAATGTTGACGATACGCGTCCCCATGACGGTGACGGCCATGCCTCTGGCAGATGGAAGGTATGTGATATCGGCCACTGGAATACCTTCTCTGGCGTAGATAGCTACGCCGCGTCCCAGGTGATCACCAGGAGAAGGATAAGTGTTATATCCCGCGACGTCTGGAAGTGTGGCCAGGTGTACTTCCTGTAGTAGTGCGATATCGACGTCCGACGCCCATATCATCTCTCGCAGCAGTTGAAGTTTCACGGGTGAGCTAATGGTGTTAGTGTTGATCGTCGCTATTCGGTAGGTTTGGAGCCGTACCCCGCCGTGGAAGGGAACTCCACCGGCGGAGGATGAAGATGGACGAGGCAACGGTGAGTCGTGCCGTACGCCACCCGACGGCATTATCAGCGGCGTAACGATGCTTCCGTCTGGGGTAACTCTGTCCCCAGCGTGTGGTCCGGGTCCTCATCGACGTCCTCACTCCACACCATTGAAGGCGTTGTTGTTGTGATGGTCGTACGTTCCACTTCGGTCGTAGGGGCAGAGGACGTCTCGGCAGCAGTCGCATCTGTGGAGTCCATTGGTTCAGGAGCACCTGAGCGAGCCAGTAGAGTAGGAATCGACGTATCCACAGTCGGCGTCATGTTGTCGTCATTCGTATCGTCGTGCAAGTTCTCCGAGGCCTCGTCGTGTCGGACGGCCTCTGGAGCATCGGGGGGTGGTGATCCGTCTCGTTCCGAGAACGTACGGCGCCTCCTCTTGCGCCTCTTAGGTGAACGTTGTTTGCGGGTTCGTCCCTCCGTGTCGGAAGACGGGAGGGAGTCGCGTCGCTCTGAGAGGAAGGCCATCGCGGGAACGTCCAATGAAGGGGCGTCCAAATGTTCAGGCGGGGGGGTGTCGGAAGTCGTCGCTGTTGGTAGTGGCGCCGGAGTAGCGTCAGGCTTTGAGCGCGACGCGTCGGCCCCAGCGGTATCCGTAGCAGCTGGAAGGGTCACCGGTGCATGGTCCGATGGGCGGCGGCCGGTGGGAGGAGAAGAGAGCGCCGATGCGTAGGTGATCGGTAAAACCGTCGTCGGTGCCGGAGGTGCCACGGTAGCGGCTGGCAATGGGGTGATTCGTCGCTGAAGACACTCAGATCTGACGTGGCCTTCTTTACCGCACCCGGAACAGGTCTTGGGTTGGCCGTCGTATATGACAACCGCGCGGCACCCGCTAATTTGCAGGTAAGATGGCACGTGGCGATGGAGGTCGATGGTGATCTGCCGTACACCGTTAAGAACAGGGTACGTTTGGAATTGCGCCCAACGTTCGGCAGTGTGGCCATGTACAGTGCCATAGGGACGGAAAGCCGCGATAACGTCTTCCGCCGGAAACTCGAACGGGAGTTCGAAAACTCGTATGGTGCGCATTCCTAAGCCGGCATGGTCGACAGTGACCGCTCCGACATTGCCGTCGGCGTGGCAGAAGCGTAGTCCATGGTTGGTATCACGAAGTATTCTTTCACATACCGCGTCACTGACGACTTTGACGTACACAGTACTGCTTAGTATGGACAAATGGATGCCCAAGATGTCAGAAGCTGGGATCTTAGCAACGTCGCGTAGGAAGCGTTCCACTTCCAAGGCCTTTGGTCGTGCGTAGTCGTTGCAGAAATTGAAACGTAAAGTTGATTTTCGAAAACGGTTGGCCATGATTCTAGTGCACGTAAGCGACACGTAAGTGACGGCCGCTGAAATGTAAACAACAGCGAGCGCGCGCGCTCCGCAGGCGGAAATAACAACACGTCCGCACTGCACGGCGGCGAAAGCCGGACTGAACTAGGCAGGTGCATTAACCACTGCCCTACCCAGAGCCAGCTTCTATCGCCATTGCGCTCGGACTATCTCGGTACTTCCCTCGGCTGACCGACTTTCCCATACAGTGACGTCTCTCCGAAATTCTGATTCAAGTCCTCCACATTCGCTACTTTGAGATTCCCGCAGGAGTTCGACCGTGACTGTGCATCTCCACTGAAGATGATGGATTCATTTCCCATCGATTCGAATCTATCACATGAATGAGTGGTGTCTATTCATTCGGTCATGTCCGAAAAATACTAGGTGGTCCATTGATCGTGACCGGGCCAAATATCTCACGAAATAAGAGTCAAACGAAAAAACTGCAAAGAACGAAACTTAACTAGCTTGAAGGGGGAAACCAGATGGCGCTATCGATGGCCCGCTAGATGGCGCTGCCATAGGTCAAACGGATATCAACTGCGTTTTTTAAAATTGGAACCCCCATTTTTTATTACGTATTCGTGTAGTACGTAAAGAAATATGAATGTTTTAGTTGGACCACTTTTTTCGCTTTGTGATAGATGGCGCTGTAATAGTCACAAACATATGGCTCACAATTTTAGACGAACAGATGGTAACAGGTAGGGCTTTTAAATTGAAGTACAGAACGTAGGCACGTTTGAACATTTTATTTCGGTTGCTCCAGTGTGATACATGCACCTTTGTGAACCTATCATTTCTGAGAAAGCATGCTGTTACAGCGTGATTACCTGTAAATACCACATTAATGCAATAAATGCTCAAAATTATGTCAGTCAACCTCAATGCATATGGCAATACGTGTAACGACATTCCTCTCAACAGCGAGTAGTTCGCTTTCTGTAATGTTCGGACATGCACTGACAATGCGCTGACGCATGTTGTCAGGCGTTGTCGGTGGATCACGACAGCAAATATCCTTCAACTTTCCCCACATAAGGAAATCCGGGGACGTCAGATCAGGCGAACGTGCGGGCCATTGTATAGTGCTTCGACGACCAATCCACCGGTCATGAAATATGCTATTCAATACCGCTTCAACCGCACGCGAGCTATGTGCCGGACACCCATCATGTTGGAAGTACATCGCCATTCTGTCATGCAGTGATACATCTTGTAGTAACATCGGTAGAACATTACGTAGGAAATCAGCATACATCGCACCATTTAGATTGCCATCGATAAAATGGGGGCCAATTATCCTTCCTTCCATAATGCTGAACCATACATTAACCCGCCAAAGTCGATGATGTTCCACTTGTCGCAGACATCGTGGATTTTCCGTTGCCCAATAGTGCATATTATGCTGGTTTGCGTTACCATTGTTGGTAAAAGACGCTTCGTCGCTAAATAGAACGCGTGCAAAAAATCTGTCATCGTCCCGTAATATTTCTTGTGCCCAGTGGCAGATTTGTACACGACGTTCAAAGTCGTCGCCATGCAATTCCTGGTGCATAGAAATATGGTACGGGAGCAATCTATGTTGATGTAACATTTTCAACATCGACGTCTTTGTGATTCCCGATTCTCGCGAAATTTGCCTGCTACTGATGTGCGGATTAGCCACGACAGCAGCTAAAACACCTACTTGGGCATCATCATTTGTTGCAGGTCGTGGTTCACGTTTCACATGTGGCTGAACACTTCCTGTTTCCTTAAATAACGTAACTATCCGGCGAACGGTCCAGACAGTTGGATGATATCGTTCCAGGATACCGAGCAGCATACATAGCACACGCCCGTTGGGCATTTTGATCACAATAGCCATACATCAACACGATATCGACCTTTTCCGCAATTGGTGACGGTCCATTTTAACACGGGTAATGTATCACGAAGCAAATACCGTCCGGACTTGCGGAATGTTACGTGATACCATGTACTTATACGTTTGGGACTATTACAGCGTCATCTATCACAAAGCGAAAAAAGTGGTCCAACTAAAATATTCATATTTATTCACGTACTACACGAATATGTAGTAAAAATGGGATTTCCTATTTAAAAAAAACCAGTTGATATCCATTTGACCTATGGAAGCGCCATCTAGCGGGCCAACCAAAGTGCCATCTGGTTTCCCCCTTCAAGCTAGACAAGTTTCGTTCTTTGTAGTTTTTTCGTTTGATGCTTATTTCGTGAGATATTTGGCCCGGTCAGTATCAATGGACCACCCTTTATAGTTGGTTCGCGTCGATGGGGAAGAAATCCATCACCTTCAGTGCTCAGGGACAGTTATATTCGACCTCCTATGGGGATCCCAAAGTAATGAGCATGGAAGGCATGGAGAGGGGACAGCAGACACGTTGCGCTAGGAGGGAATGTGGGTCAGGCGAGCGGTGTATGGGATATCACGGTGACGCAGTACTTGACGCAACTGTCTAATAAGCAGAAGGTCCCGAGTTCGAATCTCAGTCCTACACACATTTTTCAGTCATCGCCGCTGATTCTCCTTTAATTCTCAATGCAGCTGACATCAATAGTTCCTACCGTTTCTTTTCCTTTCTCTCTCTCTCAACCTTCAATTTATGTAATATGTATCACTGCTGTGAATTCCGAGTAGTGTCTATTTTTTTCGGATATGTCGCAAAAAACAGACATCAGGTACACATGTGACTGATTCACCTGGATCGGCAATGAATCCACCACCTTCAGTTCAGACGCACAATTACGTTCGACATCCTGCAGGAATCTGAAAGTAGTGAGTACAGAGGACATGGACGGAAATTGGAAATAGGTGGCGCTAGCTGGGAATATGGGTCAGCTGAGGGGCACACCGAGATTGTCCGCGCAACTGCTGCAAACACGTGTCTGGGTCGCGCAGTGGTTAATGCAACTATATAAAGAGCATGTGGTTCCGGGTTCGAATCACTGTCTTGCATAGATTTTCACTCGTCGCCCCTGATGCCGTATAAGGTCCCAATGCAGCTGACATCAATAGTCCTGTCCGTAATCCACCTTCAATTTACGTAATATGGTGTCTATTGTTTCGGACATAACCGACGCCAGATCAGACAGACGCCACATAACACATATTATTTGTCAAGATGCTTCATAAAAAATTGTAACTCATCATGTCTACCGACATTGTTTCTGCAACAAATTTTGTTGCAACTTGTAACAGTAATTTTCATAAGGCCAAGGACTGAACCTTCACTTTTTATTTTTCTGGAGTTGTGTTGGTAGCATTTCTGTTTTTATCGTCAAATGGAATACTATAATGTATTTAAATGCAGATTATTGTGTTTTCTTTCTACTTTGTCATTGACATTTGTGAAGAAAACGGAAGTGAGTATAGTAAAATGTAGTAGGTATTTGTGCCTTGGCATACATTTCAAATATGTGCCTATAGCCATCTCTGTAATACAAGTTCCATAAATTTTCTTATTCCATTTTTAAATTATGGCATTCCAGTTGCATGTACCGCATATCTTTTCTCAATTTACAAAAATTACTCTGGAAAGTTAAGGTATTTTTAAATCTGAAAACATGTTTCGAAGGCACAACGCTGCCACGGCACCTAGCAACAAATATTCTATTGGAATTTAAAAACGTTGCAATCGAGATAATCTTGCCAGTACTGTAGTTAATCGTCTATCTTTTATATCTATTACTCAACTATACACCAATAACCAGTAATTGGCGTCAAATAAAGCATAAGTGTTATCGAAATCTAGTTGTATCTTAAGTAACTTTTGACATGGAAGCAATTGGTAAGTGACGACAAATGAAGATAAGTAATACCAAAATTCGGTTGCAATTAAAATACATTGTGACATGGAAGATACTGGATACCAACAGAAATTTTCGTTTTCATCTGCATGAGTAGTCTGAGAATCACACATAAGTGCCTGGCAGTAAAATTTTTCAGAGATACAAAGCTCATATCATACGCAAGAATCGCATGTTTCAGCTTAAGCGGCCATATTCTGTGTCAAGGTACAACGTGAGGCACGCCCGATAATGAATGGGCTTAACTATACGCATGTTATGAAAATAGCGCTAAAAGTGTATAGCATGTTACTGAACAGCTGACAATATTATTTCAAACAACTTTTGCACGTGCGAGTACGCAAGATCTTCAGTATGTAAAGTGTCTCTTTTATTAACTGATGAAAACACAATGACGGTCGAGGTCGCGAACTCAGTCGGGTGCTGGAGAGAGTTGTGACGTTAACACCTATGATGAGCCATATTAATCTATTCTGTGGCATAGCGAGACAGTTCTTCCAGGCGCCTTTCTTGTTCTGGTGGCATTTTTGGAATCCCTGTCTGGCTGTTAGCTTAGTGAAGCGTTTTAAGAAGTAAGTGAGCTTCAGTTGATGAAGTCCGCAACAGGACGTATAACGCTATGAATCAATCAGCACTTATAATTTTACAGGTTTCTTTTCTGCTTACTATGGTCAATGCCTTGCTTTTCTTTTTTTAAAGTTGTTAGCCTCCCAACTGGTTTGATGTGGTCCGCGGTCTCAGAGTAGCACTGGCAACCTACATCCTGAATGATTTGCTGGATTTGTTCCTATCTTTGTTTTCCTCTACAGTTTATACCCTCCGCAGTACCCTCTAGTACCATGAAACTTATTCCCTGACGTCTTAACAGATGTCATACTGTCCTGTCCCTCCTACTTGTCAGTGTTTTCCATGTACTCCTTTCCTTGCCGATTCTGCAGAGAACCTCCTTATTACTTCCCTAATCAGTCTACCTAATTTTCAATATTCTTCTTTGGCACCACATCTTAAATGCTTCGATTCTCTTCTTTTCCATTTTTTCACGTAGTCCATGTTTGACTACCATATAATGCTGTGTTCCAAATGTATATTCTCTGAAATTTCATCCTCAAATTAAGGCCTATGTTTGTCTAGTAGTAGAATTCTCTTGGTCAGCGATGCCCTTTATGCTAGTGGTAGTTTGCTTTTTAGGTCATCCTTACTCCATCCGTCATGAGTCATTTTGCTCCCTTCATAGAACAATTCCTTAACTTTATCTACTTCATACTCACCAATCCTAATGCTAAGTTTCTGACAGTCCTAAATTCTGCTACTTCTCATTACTTCCGTATTTCGTCGATTTACTCTCTATAATTATTCTGTACTCATTAGACTTTCCATTCAGCCGATCCTGTAATTCTTGGTCGCTTTCACTGAGCAACGTCATCAGCAAATCTTATCCCTAATATGCTTTCGCCTTGAGTTTTAATTCCATTATTGAACCTCCCTTTTCTTTCCATCATTGCTTCTTTGGTCTACAGATTGAACAATAGGGGAAAAGTCTATATCCCTGGTTCAAATGGTTCAAATGGCTCTGAGCACTATGGGACTTAACATCTATGGTCATCAGTCCCCTAGAACTTAGAACTACTTAAACCTAACTAACCTAAGGACAGCACACAACACCCAGCCATCACGAGGCAGAGAAAATCCCTAACCCCGCCGGGAATCGAACCCGGGCGTGGGAAGCGAGAACGCTACCGCACGACCACGAGATGCGGGCTCTATATCCCTGTTTTACACACTTATTAATCCGAGCACTTTGTTTTTGGTCTTCCAGTATAATTGTTCCCTCTTGGCTTTTGTACATATTGCATATTACACGTCTCTCACTGTGGCTTACCTCCATTTTTCTCACAATTTTTAACATCTTACACCATTCGGACTGCCGTAATCTTTTTCATAAAGCCAAACTAATAGTTATCTAAAAAATCCACAATTTTCTTTTCCATGCTTCTGTTTATTATTCTTGTCAGAAACTTGGATTCATTAGCTGTTGAGTCGGTTGTGTGATTATTCTCGCACTTGTCAGCTCTTGCAGTCTTCGGAATTGTGTGGCTCTGGCTCTGAGCACTATGGGACTTAACTTCTGTGGTCATCAGTCCCCTAGAACTTAGAACTACTTAAACCTAACTAACCTAAGGACATCACACACATCCATGCCCGAGGCAGGATTCGAACCTGCGACCGTAGCAGTCGCGCGGTTCCGGACTGCGCGCCTAGAACCGCGAGACCACCGCGGCCGGCCCGGAATTGTGTGGATGATATTTTTTCCTAAAGTCAGATGGTATATCTCATATATTCTATACATCAACGTGAACAGGCATTTTGTTGCCACATCCCCCAATGATTTTATAAATGCCGGTGCAATGTTATATATTCCTTCTGCCTTATTCGTCCCTAGTCTTCCAAAACTCTTAAATTCTCATTCTCGTACTGGATCCCGTACCTCTCCTCTATCTACACCTGTTTCTTCTCATATCACGTCATCAGACAAGTCACGCCACTAATAAAAAGAGTTCAATGTACTCTTTCCACCTATGCACCCTCCCCTCTGAATTTAACAGTAGAATTACCATTGCAATCTCAATGTTACAACCCTTGCTTTTAATTTCAGCGAAGATTGCTTTGACTTTTCTGTATGGTGAGGCAGTCGTTCCGACAGTCAGCGGTTTTTCGGTTTCTTCACACTTTTCATGCAGCCATTTCACCTTAGCTTCCATGTGCTTTGTATTTATTTCATTCCTTAGTGACCAGTATTTCTGTACTCCTGAATTTTTTTGAACATTTCTATACTTCCTTCTTTGATCGATCAACTGAATTATTTCTTCTGTTACCTATGGCTTCTTCGCAGTTAACTTTCTCTACGTATGTTTTTCTTCCCTGCTTCCGCGATTGCTCTTTTTAGAGTGTTCCATTCCTCTTCAACTGGACTGCCCGCCAAGCTATAGCTTATCGCAGTACCTACAGCATGAGAGAACTTCAAGAGTATGTCTTCATTCCTTGCTAGCTCTGTATCCCGCTTCTTCGTCCTTTGATTCTTCCTGATTAGTCTCTTAAATTTCAGCCTATTCAACACTACCACTTAATTGTGATATGAGTCTACATCCGCTCCTGGGTACGCCTCACAGTCCAATATCTGATTTCGGAATCTCTGTCTGATCACGATGATATCTAATTGAAATCTTCCTGTAACTACCGACCTTTTCCAAGTGTATCTCCTCCTCTTTGATGCTTGAATATACTGGCTGAGCTGAAATTTACTGCACAAATATTTTCTCGTTCCTGGCACCAGACCCAGTGCAGTCCAATCCCCGATGGCTATTAGAGTTTAATCTCCCTTTACATACCAAATTATTTGTTTAATACCCTCATATGCTTGCTCTGTCTCTTCCTCTTCTGCTTTGCGATGTTGCCAAGTGTGCCTGGACTATAGTTGTTGGTGCTAGTTTACTGCCGATTCTGCTGAGAACAAACCTATCACTGAACTGTTCACAGTAACTCTCTGCCCTACCATCCTATTCACAACGAATCCTACTCCCGTTATACCATTTCCTGCTGCTGTTGATATTTCCCTATAATCGTCTGATCATAAATCATTGTCTTCTTTCCAATTCACTTCACTGACGCCCATTGTATCTAGATTGAGCCTTTTCATTTCCTTTTCTAATTTTCTAGCTTCCCTTGCACGATCAAACTTCTGATGTTCCGAGCCTCCACTTGTAGAACATTATCCTTTCGTAGGTTATTCAACCTTTTTCTCATGGGCACCTCCGCCTTGGCAGTACGTTCCTGGAAGTCTGACAGGGAACTGGTCGGGAATCTTTTGCCAATAAAGAGATTATCATAACATTTTTTAAATTACAGGCCACATGTCCTGTGGATACAAGTTACGTGTCTTTAAGGCAGTGATATCCACTGCCTTCTTCATCCTCGTGCCGTTGATCATTGTTGATTCTGCTACCTTCTGGGACAGTTTCCCGCCTTAAGGGCAAGAGAGCGCCCTGAACCACTGTTCGCTCCTCCATCCTGTTTGACAAAATCGTTGGCTGAATGAGGGTGACTTCTTGTGCCACAAGTCTTCCTTCACCATTGCTGAGAATTTTTAATCAAAATTTAAACGGTGATGTGTTTCCGACCCCTATACAGAGGTCATTTTTGTTACTAATCAAAGACGTTACCTGTAGACATGTGTGTTATAAATATGAGTTATATTTTACTGTGAATGATATCATTTTACCGATATTAACTGTATATAGCTTATGTTCCTCTCGGTCGAATGTTAACGGTAAAGTACCTTGAGTAACATTTTTATCTTAATACCTTGGCTGAGGGGTTTCATTGTTCTTTCCCTAAAGTTATTGTGACAATACAGGCTATATTAAAGCAGAACATATAGTTTAGGTGCACCTGCTAAAAGTAACCTTTTGTTCATTTTCTGCTATAATCTTTAAAATGTTTTCAGATTATATCTGATATATTAAGCCTTTTGTTGTTTGACCAAGGATGATGGGCATGTCTAGTGCCTTTTCTTTTGTAACTTAATATTACTAATTGTCTAAATTGGAGTTTTAACGACTTGAATGCTCCTTTTTATACTTTAATTTCTCTTATATACAGGGTGATTATAATTAAAATTAAACATATTAACAGAATCTTCCGTCGGTTCTTGGTAGAACAACATTATAATAATAAATGAAAAGCACCAGTTTGCTTTTGTTCTACAATATTATTTTTATTGCTAACCGGTTTTCGGCTTACAAGGCCTTGTAAGCCGAAAACCGGTTAGCAATAAAAATAATATTGTAGAACAAAAGCAAACTGGTGCTTTTCATTTATTATTAAAATTAAACTTTTAAACCGCTGTATAAATAACACCATTGGTCAGAATGACGTCAAATTGCAACGGAATATTAGGGGAGAAGGGGGAAACGTATGGAAAAAGAAAATAAATAGTTACAAAATGTAGCAACAAATGGCGCTGTAAGTGTGGTGTCACCGCCAGACACCACACTTGCTGGGTGGTAGCTTTAAATCGGCCGCGGTCCATTAGTACATGTCGGACCCGCGTGTCGCCACTGTGTGATCGCAGATCGAGCGCCACCACAAGGCAGGTCTCGAGATACGGAATAGACTCGCCCCAGTTGTACGGACGACGTAGCTAGCGATGCACACTGACGAAGCCTCGCTCATTTGCAGAGCAGATAGAATAGCCTTCAGCTAAGTCAATGGCTACGACCTAGCAAGGCGCCATTAGTAACATTGCATGTATCTAAAGAGTCTCACTTGTATCGCCACAATCTCCAGATGTACCAAACGGATGGATTAAAGTTAAGTATTCCAGAAGCTACGTACTTTTCTTTATAGCATTCATTACGTATCCTGTTTCAGACCTCACGCCATCCTGCTTTAACTTAGCGCGTGCCTTTCGGCTTCCTCTCATTGTGTCTAGGCTGTCTTGTCTAGACACAACAGTAAGCATCATAATTTAGTAGTGGTCGACTACAAATGACAAATGAATCATACAACAATGCCTAAGGTGTACGTTTGACGTGAAATAAACTGTACTACTCAGTGTGCATGTGTGTACAGGTGAGCTACTATTAGTTACGTAAGCTCACCCACCACTGCAAGATCATATCACATCGAATGGGAAAAATCGGTTTTTAATTGTCCTGAGGCCAAAAACTGCATAAAAAGCATAAATCATATCGGTTTTTAATTGTCTTGAGGCCAAAAACCGCATTAAAAGCATCAATAAGAACCAAATCTAATTTCCGTAAGACTGGTGCAAAACATGTTCAGTATGCTGTCCACCGTTCACTGCAACAAGTTGAAATCGAGAAACAGCGTGTTCCACAAGTGATCGAAGTGTTTCCAGGATCACGTTCAGAATGTGTTGCGCAATGCCTACTTTC
Organism: Schistocerca americana; assembly: GCF_021461395.2. Taxonomy (NCBI): domain Eukaryota; kingdom Metazoa; phylum Arthropoda; class Insecta; order Orthoptera; family Acrididae; genus Schistocerca; species Schistocerca americana. Next base: position 523,830,877 of record NC_060125.1, on the reverse strand, counting down.
AGTGAAGCTAGGTTTGCAATCGAAACACTGAACACAACATCTTTCAGATAGCTCCACAGTCAGAAGTGACAAGGATTAAGATCAGGTGATCGGGACGGCCAGGCTGTAGGGAAACGGCGGCTGATAATTCTAGCATTTCAGAAATGTCGCTTCAGCAGCTGCTTAACTGGATTTGAAATGTGCGGAGGTGCGCCATCTTGCATAAAAATAATCCCATCCGCACATCCACGCTGATCGAAAGCTGGAATAACGTGTTTGCGTAAAAGACACTCACAGCGCATACCAGTGACGGTACAGCTAACTGGACCGAAAGCACCTCTCTCTTCGAAAAAATATGGTCCTATGATAGATGATGCCGTAAACCCGCGCCACACAGTGACCTTTTCAGGAGGTAGTGGTACTGCTTGATTTGCGTGTGGATTTTCCGTTGCCCATATTCGACAATTTTGCGTATTGACATATCCTGCCAGATGGAAGTGGGCTTCGTCTGTCCACAAAATCTTCCACGACCAATCATTGTTTACTTCCATGAGAGCAAGAAATTGTAAAGTAAAGGACTGTCTTGCTGGCAGGTCAACAGGAAGCAACTCGTGCACTTGGATTTTTCAGAATGGATAGCAAAGAAGGATGTTTCGTAGGATTATACGCACCCTGCTCGCGGGTATATCCAATGTTCGGGCAATTCTCGGTGCACTACACGTTTGCACACCACCACTTACCTCCTCCTGCACTGCTGTGGCCACTGCTTCCATTCACGTCGAATGAAATCGTCTCCTCCCTCTACCAGTTCCTCCCGGTTGCACACCAAAAGGACCCGTCTTTTCGAATTTCCGAATCATTTTCTCCATTCCCACGGACCAACGCCTTTTTTCAAACCCTTCAGTGTCCGGAACTTCTGCAGAGCGATATGTGCACAGTCATCGTTCTTGTAGTACAGGTTTACAAGCAGATCGCGATCCTATATTGAGACAGTCATAGCGAACGTCGCAGACGCGAAAGAAGGAAAAGCCGTGTACCCCGCGTGTTTATACCAACTTCAATGGGTCGTGCGCATGACAGATGTTTTCGTTTACGTATTCTGACTCATACATCGCCATCTATTAAACAGTTTTCACACAATTTTTTTTTCTTCTGCGTTACGTTTCCCCCCTTCTCCGATAATGTTCCGTTGCAATTTGACGTCATTCTGACCAATGATGTTAATTCTACAGCGTTTTGAAAGTTTAATTATAATCACCCTGTACTTCTGTATCATTTGTTATCCTGCCATACGTAAAGATTTTTATTGCTATTCCAAAGTACCAGTTAGCTCCTTAAGAACTGACACTTATGATGTTGCCTAGCTTAATGCCTTTGTCAGTGTCTTGGAACCTAAGTATGTCAGATATCTGTCTGTTTTACCTAAATATTAGCGGAATTGTGTCTGTTCAATTGTGCTGGAGTAACAGTTATTTCATTAATTGGCGCGTCTTTCAAAGGCCATCATCTACATCCACTTGTATACTCTGAAAACCACTGAGAGGTGCATTACTGAGGTTACAACCCATAGTACCAGTTATTAGGGTTCCATCCCGTTCCAGTCAAGTATGGAGAATGGTGATAATGATTCTGCGCATGTTGTAAGTAATCTAATCCTGTCCTCACAATCCCTGCGTAGCTGAGATTAGGGCACTGTAGTAGATTCCTGGAGTCATCATATAAAACCGGTTCTAGAAACTATGTAAGTCGGCTATCTTGGGATAGTTTGTGTCTAAGGGTCTGCCAGTTGTGTTTCTTCAGCATCTTTCTGATACTCTCCTATGGAATAAACAAGCCTGTGACCACAGTTATGCCGTTTTTGCCAGAACAGTCCTGACCCATAATATCAGAACAGTTAATCAATGCTGAGCAGTGAACTGCATGGTAGTACCAGTGATTGTTAGTGGAATTCTCCTAATTTACACTTCTGTTCGGATATATATATATATATATATAAAAAATAAAGATGATGTGACTTACCAAACGAAAGTGCTGGCAGGTCGATAGACACACAAACAAACACAAACACACACACAAAGTTCAAGCTTTCGCAACCAACGGTTGCTTCGTCAGGAAAGAGGGAAGGAGAGGGAAAGACGAAAGGATGTAGGTTTTAAGGGAGAGGGTAAGGAGTCATTCCAATCCCGGGAGCGGAAAGACTTACCTTAGTGGGAAAAAGGACGGGTATACACTCGCACACACTCACATATCCATCCGCACATACACAGACACAACATCCTTTCGTCTTTCCCTCTCCTTCCCTCTTTCCTGACGAAGCAACCGTTGGTTGCGAAAGCTTGAATTTTGTGTGTATGTTTGTGTTTGTTTGTGTGTCTATCGACCTGCCAGCACATCCGTTTGGTAAGTCACATCATCTTTGTTTTTAGATATATTTTTCCCACGTTGAATGTTTCCCTCTATTATATATATATATATATATATATATATATATATATATATATATATATATATAATTAGAGGCATACTAGGATGAACGGCCAGTCTTCAAGCGACCAGCATTACAGAGTAACAGGATACCGAGATGCTTTATTTCAGCAATAAATGGTGGGTAGTGCGTTACTGGTTAACGGCCTGCAGAAACACTTAGGAAAGTAGAGCAGCATCTCTTAAGAAATCTCTTTACTAGTTGACGCTTGGAATATCCATAGTCTGGCCAATCCGAATACAGTAGAGAATGCTGAATGCAGAAATGCGAGGTTTCGTTTTAAGAATCAGTTGGTGCAAATTCATTTTCAATTTTCGGGATTCCACCCTGGCTTCTTCATCTACGAGAGATTTCGTCGTCAGACCTCTCGCACAACAGTCTGTGATAATGTCCGGATCCATCTCTTAACACATGAGCTGAGGGACTCAGAAAGATTTCGGGCTGACTCGAACTCAGATGCAGGCACAGGCCATTATTGTGCCACCGATGAGCGATTCTGCAGTCAAGCTGCGGACTGAGATCGTGAGATCGAGCTGAAACAACAAGATGATCCATAGAGATAGTAACAACAGTTTTATAGGATTTAATTAACCTAAAGATTAACTCTAAAACTTGGTTTCAGATACGAATTACCAGTGTGCTTGCAGTTGTGGCCACAGATGCAACACTTTCCTTCCTCTAGTACTACCTGTGTTTTTGTATGTCGATCCTTTTAATAGACTGTTACAACGATTTCGCCTGTTCAACATGAAATGTAAATTAAAACACCTCCTGCTGTCTCTTTTGATATAGTTTATTTTCGCAAGCAGTTTCAGTGGTCCATTTCACCATCTTCAGGCCCCTTGACTCATGTGGAGCCGTAACAGGAGCCTACATTAAATAAGCAGTGTTCATTATGATTTATGCGATACCAAACCTACGTTCGTCAACGAACGAATCGAAGATTGATAAACGAAGGGATTGTCTCGTGTAAACCAGAGATCTATGGCCGCAGTTTATTTAATACTGGCTCCTATTATGCCTGCATATGAGGTTCGTTCCTCCCAGTTTATGTCGGTCAAGGGGCCCGAAGATCGTGAAATGGACCACTCAAACTGCTTGCGAAAATAAATTATATCAAAAGAGACAGAAGCAGGTGCTTTAAATTTTATTTCTTGTCTGTGTTTTATTCTAACATAACGAAAATCACGGTACAGCTTCATGACCGCAATTGTTTTATTTTTATACATGGTTATTGGATTCTTGCCCCAGTCCCTTTTAGCCAGAAGTTCCAATGCTTTTATTGCTTGTAAGTGATTTATGAGTCACTTTAACGGAGGAAACCTAATTAATTGTAATTCTTGTTTACCTCAGTAATCACTGAATACCTGATTCATTTTTTGGAGGTGGTCTAATTAAGCCATGTTAGAGAGAAAGGGCAATTAGCGCACATTTAGATTAGACAAACTTTCATTTTTGGTGACTCCTGCTCAGGAATCATTAATTTGCTATCTGCTGAATCCGCTATTGGATTTGCGAAATGTAAATTCGTCAGAAAGACTTGCGCTGCTATATGAAAAATAGGTAAATCAACCAATTCTAAAATTATGTTTAGGTTTCTGGTACGTAACCGTTTCTGTATTTTATTTTTTTCAGTAAAGTGGTGTTAGCTTACATCCACCGTTGTCCACCTGAAGAGCCATCGCTGGACATTTCGAGAGAATTTTATCAATTTTATGCACGTCGTATATTGTATTTTAATATACGAGTGAGTGTTGAGAAATCTTCTAATAGGCTGATTAGTTTTCCTGGACATCAAATTTTTTTTAGTTTAGCAAATGGGTTAGAGAATGATAAAGTTTAACAGAGTGAAGGCCAGACGTTTAGCACTGATGAGCGAGATAGAGAGGAAAGTTCAAAGAGCTTAGAAACATTAAATAGTGGTTTGATGTGTAAGTGCCACAAGAAATTGTTCAGGAAGTAAATACTAGCGAACAAGATGAAGTAGTATCTTAGAACAAAAGTAATGAGAATAACAAGAAAGGTGAGGAACTAATCAATGACGACTTATCTGAATTAGAGCTTAGGAAACTAGATGAAAGTGAAACCTTACGTACAGCAGAAAATTCAGAAGTATCAGGCCACAAAAGAGCAATACAGCGTGATGCCATCCATGAGCCAACACCTCAACCACCTACAATATTCGACTTGCAGAGCTTTCTAGAGGATGACGCTCGAGATTTGGCAAGGACTCCAGTGTGAGATGCTTGTAATAGCTTCCACAACGAAAGTCTATCTCGAAATGTGGAATAAAATTCAAAGACATTCTGGTCGTATGTAAAGCATGCTAGTGGTAAGACGCAATCAGCACCTTCTCTGGGCGATACCAATGGAATTAATATCCAACGCTGCTGCTAGAGCAGAGTAGTAAAGACAGCCTCCTGAAAATCTCTCTCAATATTGTTTTGCACTCAGGAGGAGAGTTCGTTACTGTGAAGGAAGCATATAAAATTGTGCGTTCTTTGGCAACTATGTACAGAAGGAAGGACGAGGTTAGTAACCCACGTCGTGAGTATAATCAGGAAACTTTAATGAAGTATACGAGCAGAAAAATAAGAGATTAGAGTGAAAAGAAACAAAGTAGATAACATTAGGAAGGTGAAGAACATTGTGTAGTCACTCCATATAAATTTCGTGTAATGAGTGTGGGAGAAGAAAATTGTGAACGATGCACCCGTTATAAAGGAAAGAGACAAACACTGTGACTAAGGTCCAGCAAAAGGTAAAATAAATAGCAGTACTCAAACAATAAAATTTTCCACTTATTTTGTGCGTCTAAGTAAGTTTGAAGCATTGTCCACCATAATGTCATGAATCTGGAAACTCTTCGAGGTCGTACGTCGACAGGAAACCATCACATCTCGCACATCAAAGCGTTTAGGGAATGAGAAGCATTGGAAAAATGAATAGAGACTCCATATCCAGTCTCTAGTCTGTGGTGAAAAGATACGATGAAAATAATGTGAGATGATCCTGTGAGAGATTGGAGGTATATGGCTAAAGTGGGGAGTTTCACAAGGGACAAGTGTAGTTATCGTCAGAAAGAGTCGGGAAGATTGCTCAGGAGATACTGAGAAGAGGGTCATTAAACAAGATCATCGGCTGTATTTTCCTTGACGAAGAATTACGTATTAACTGAGGTTTAATTTTTGTAGGTACACCAGATGCAATATCACACTGAACAAAAAACCATGCAGTTTAATAGTTTATTAGCAGACGTGATTGACCGCTGCACAGTTAGGGCTTAGCAGACGTGATGGGACGCTACCGTATGTGAAAGATGAGTTAGAGTTTTGATACACTCATCTAGATGAGTAAATTGCGAGTTGATGACAGTGTGAAGTAACGGTTTTATGTATGTCCTTGAACTGTTGACAGGGTCGAGATTATTGAGAGTGACCTCGGCGAAAGTAAAAGAAGGAGAGAGAATAAAAGAGATTACGACTCTTAATGAAGGAAGGAATACGGAAAATTTTTGGATCTACTGACAAATAGAGAGACAGACCACATAACTTGGTAAAATGTGGATTAAGGTAATAAGTAAGAGTGAAAGTAGGTAAGGTAAAGAACGACTTTAGTTTAAAGACACAGAAAATAAAATGAACTGGCAAAGAGTTAATTATGTACGTGTCAAGTGCTAAATTAAGCTTGTGTTCCTTCGTTACAGATTCGCTATCTATAGTTTTAAGAGAATCCACAATATGAGTGGCTAGTGATATGATATGATGGATGGATGGAAGATGCATTTTCTGAGCAAATTAAGGAACTGAAATTCCTGGAAAGAGTAATGAACTTCGGAACTGAAGTGTAATCACAGCAGTCTTGGGCTGAACGATTTTATATAGCAATGCAGAGGTAGTTTAGAAAGGGGTACCGAATATTGGTGGACATCTGCGGTATTACTCGTAGTCCACGAAGTTATCTAACTGCATGAATAACTAGGAACTAATGTAACCTCACTTGAACTCCCTACCAAAAGAATTTTGTACAGTGCTTTAAAAACATTTTGAAACACGAACAATCGTCATAAAAATTGGAAAGCTGGAAACTGCTAGAAGCTAGGATTTAGTACGAATTTAGTTTAATGTCTTAAACACGAAGTGGTAACGAAATAAGAAGTAATACACTACTGACCATTAAAATTGCTACACCACGAAGATGAAGTGCTTCAGACTCGAAATTTAACAGACAGGAAGAAGATGCTGTGACTTGCAAATGATTAGCCTTTCAGAGCATTCACACAAGGTTGGCGCCGGTGGCGACACCTACAACGTGCGGTCATGAGGAAAGTTTCCAACCGATTTCTCATACACAAACAGCAGTTGACCGGCGTTGCCTGGTGAAACGTTGTGCTGCCTCGTGTAAGGAGGAGAAATCCGTACCATCACGTTTCCGACATTGATAAAGGTCGGATTGTAGCCTATCGCGATTGCCGTTTATCGTATCGCGACACTGCTGCTCGCGTTGGTCGAGATCCAATGACTTAGCAAAATATGGAATCGGTGGGTTCAGGAGGGTAATACGGAACGCCGTGCTGGATCCCAACGGCCTCGTATCACTAGCAGTCGAGATGACAGGCATCTTATCCGCATGGCTGTAACGGATCGTGCAGCCATCTCTCGATCCCTAAGTCAACAGATGGGGACATTTGCAAGACAACAAACATCTCTACGAACAGTTCGACGACATTTGTAGCAGCGTGGACTATCAGCTCGGGGACCATGGCTGCGGTTACCCCTGCATAACAGACAGGAGCGCCTGAGATGGTGTTCTCGACGACCAACCTGGGTGCACGAATGGCGAAACGTCATTTTTTCGGATGAATACAGGTTCTGTTTACAGCATCATTATGGTCGCATCCGTGTTAGGCGACATCGCAGAGAACGCACATTGGAAGCGTGTATTCGTCATCACCATACTGGCGTATCACCCGGCATGGTGGTGTGGGGTGCCATTGGTTACACACCTCGGTCGCCTCTTGTTCGCATTGACGCCACTTTGAACAGTGGACATTTCAGATGTGTTACGACCCGGGGCTCTACCCTTCATTCGATCCCTGCAAAACCCTACATTTCAGCAGGATAATGCACGACCGCATGTTGGAGGTCCTGTACGGGCCTTTCTGGATACAGAAAATGTTCGACTGCTGCCCTGGCCAGAACATTCTCCAGATCTCTCACCAACTGAAAACGTCTCGTCAATGGTGGCCGAGCAACTGGCTCGTCACAATACGCCAGTCAGTACTCTTAATGAACTGTGGTATCGCATTGAAGTTGCCTGTACACGCCATCCAGGCTCTGTTTGACTCAATGCCCAGGCGTATCAAGACCGTTACTACCGCCAGAGGTGGTTGTTCTGGGTACTGATTTCTCAGGATCTATGCATCCAAATTGCGTGAAAATGAAATCACATGTCAGTTCTAGTATAATATATTTGTCCAATTTCTTCTTGGTGTAGCAATTTTAATGGCCAGTAGTCTATATTGCGAGTTGATGATAGTGTGAAGTAACGGTTTTATATATCTCCTTGAACTGTTGATACGACAGAGATTATTGAGAGTAACACCGTAGAAAGTAAAAGAAGAAGAAATGACAATTAAATCGACACCCTAGCTGCAAACAGGCGTTGATATACATCATTGGGGACATGTTGAAAATGTGTGCCCCAACCGGGACTTGAAGCCGGGATCTCCTGCTTACATGGCAGACGCTCTATCCATCTTTTTTTCTTGCTTTTTTTCATTTTGTTCGGTATTGTTCGTTGCGTTTGGTCTGGGCTGACGTCACAAGACATCCGCTCAATTTGATCGTTGTTTCCTTTACTCAGTTTTTTTATTATTATTATTACAGAGGGCGAGCTGCCCTCTGACCGAACACACTGAGCTACCGTGCCGGCAAACCCATCTGAGCCACCGAGGACACAGAGGATAGTGCGCCTGCGGGGACTTATCCCTTACACGCTCCCCGTGAAACCCACATTCTCAAAATGTCCACACGACTACATTCGCAGTGCGCCTAATAGATGTTTGCGCTTCACACTCATTACTCGTGGAAGATTAATCTACCAAGTCCCGTACGAGTTGGGGCGTAGCGTGTGCGTTCGCACATGAAGGTCAATGGCCGGGTAGCCATATTTTAACTGTATATGAAGGTAGTATCTGTTCCCGAAAGAACAGATACCATTGATGACCGTGGAGCTTCTCAAGAATGAAATGATAAATAAATCGACACCTTAGCTACAAACTGGCATTGATACACATCATTGGGGTCGTGGTGAAAATGTGTGCCCCGACCAGGACTTGAACCCGAGATGTCCTGCTTACATGTGGTGTGGACATGTTGGGAATGTGGGTCTCACGTGAGCGTGCAAGGGATAAGTCCCTGCAGGCGCACTATCCTCTGTGCCGGAGATCCCGGGTTCGAGTCCTGGTCGGGGCACACATTTTCATCTGTACCCGTTGACGTATGTCGTCGCCTGTAAGCAGCTAAGGTTTAATGTCTTAAAAACGAAGTGCTAATGAAATAAGAAGTAATAATTATTTACAGTTTTACAAATGGATTTTAAATTAATGCTGGAGTAAACTCACTGAAAGCAACAGTGACATAACTTGATGTAAAATTAAATTAATACTGGAGTGTATTCTTTGACGGTAATAGCGGTATATTGATGTACGTCCATGGTTAGATACTATGGCAAAAGTATTGTTGAATCATATTACAGTTGTACTAATGCGAATTGTATTGTTAAAGGACGTCATTTAACCTTTCTGAGGTCAACACAAACAACTGAGGGAAGGAGTATGAGAGAGATAAGGCCGGGAGATGGAACTAGAGAATGGATGCAGGTTGGATCGCGGCAGAAGATCTGTCAGCTGCACACACTGAGCACACAGTGATCGGTCCTACTAGCCCGACAGGTAAGGCGTGCGGCCCAGGTCACTGGCTGCCACTTGAAACTGCGCTGGGCGCTCACCTGTCGCTTAGAGAAGGGGAGGGTCGCGACAGAAGCGGCCACAGCTGCGGCGGTTCGCTGCCTGCCGCCTGCACCACGGGGTGTCCGGCAGACGAGAGAGCGCCAGCAGCACTTGTTGCATATGCCCTGTTTGTGACGTCAAGCGGGAACTTCACGTAGCCTGCTGACAAGCTGCAGTGTGCTACCCAGACAATACAAGCCAGCGTTTCCGTGTTTAAGAAACAACGAGGCCATGAATCCGTCGCGAATAAACCTATAAAATGTTGCTGAGTGAGAGCAGATGTGTGACCACTGCCTTACACTAACACAGGTCAAATCGGTAAAGTTGATCGTAGAACAATAACCCCATAGAGTTAACAAACTTTTATGCTTATTCAAACGTCTGCATGTAAGATAATTAACGTGTACAGCGCGATCTGATCATAGACTTGGACTTACTTAGAAAGAATAACACAACGCTGTAACTAACTAACCTCCATATGTGTATGAGCGACAAAGATGTTATGGAAAAAATTTATACTGTTGTAGCGGCACCACAGTTTAAGGTAGGAAAGTTAGATTCGTTGCAACGTTCGGGCTTGTTGACAGTAAGTTACACTCACCAGCAGTTGCAAAGCAAAATGGAGGCCACAGGGCCGTCGAACCGCTGAAAAGAGTAAATGCAGCGGTTCGCATGTCGCAAGTTACAGGAAGAAGGGGCCCACTGGCGCAACCCAGATGTTGTGCACACGTGACTTGAAATGGTGTGTTAGCAAAAGGGAGGCGCACAGCTGCATATAAATAGGTGCCGATTTTCTAACAAGACATTGAAGTGTGACAGACCTCCTGGACGGCGGAGCATGTCGCACCACCGGCTACAAAATGGTTCAAATGGCTCTGAGCACTATGGGACTTAACATCTTAGGTCATCAGTCCCCTAGAACTTAGAACTACTTAAACATAACTAGCCTAAGGACATCACACACATCCATGGCCGAGGCAGGATTCGAACCTGCGACCGTAGCAGTCTCGCGGTTCCGGACTGTAGCGCCTAGAACCGCAAGACCATCGCGGCCGGCCCACCGGCTACACGCAGAGCAGATGGGGCACCAGCGTTCCAGTCCACGGTGGGTCATTGGTTCGACCCTCTGAGGCCAACGTGGGGTCTGCAACCAGCCAGCGGTGGGCCTCTCTTCGGCTCGCTACCCCAGGTTGTCGTCTCGGCTCCCGACACACGCTGGAGACATCCTGAAGCGAGGGCGGCAGATTCGGATGCCAGATCGCGGGCACTTGCCGCTGCGATCTCAGCTACGCCAGCGAGAAAGAAGCAGCAGCGTGAATGGCCTATGGCTCCCAGCGGAGCAGTGCTGACTCAACGGGGAAGAAGATCGTTGAGCCGGCTGCAAGTGCAGCCCTGATGACGCGATCCTACAAGCCCGACACACCGCAGTGCATTGCACTGGGTCGTTAGGGCGGTGGCCTCAGCATTGCGCGATCTGTGACACGGACCGAGGTGAGCAGGGTGCTTCAGTGGAAACAAATAAATCGTTTGGAAAGTTCTCGCCGAGTTTTAATACAGCACCTCCTGGCACCCATCCACTACATTTGGTGTCTTCCCGCTACATTTGGTCATCCTGTTACATTCAGTGGCAGAAGTCGCCACAACGCTGTGGACGATCTTACATTGCAGTCAATCAGTGTTTTGGCAGGCCCATGGCAATTCTGTTGCAATGCAGAACCTATATTTGGAGATATTCAACTCCACCAGATTATAATTTAAAACTGAACATACTAATTGGACTATTGTTTACAGATTTGTGTGTCATTATGCACACAGTGGCATAATTGTATGTATTTTTTAAATAGAAATACACGTTTGATAGCTGTGCTTCACCTTAAAATATTCAGCATGAACTTCTTATTCTATATTGTCTGCTTTATGTCAGTCTGTTTGAATTTTTAATTTTTTTACGTTGGTATACATTTGGTGTATCTTGTACAGTCTGCCTTATTATGTGATGATCTAAATTTTAGGAATTTGTCATGGTGCTATTTTTATGTTTCATGAGACCGTGAATGAGGTCAATACCTAAAATTGTTTCGAGTAAGAAATTAAATCAATCGATGTTTGCAAGATAGAACTTATGAGTGTGTTCAAGCCATCGATGTGTGAGTGAGCAAGTAAAGTAATTTTCTACCGTTTATAAACTCCTTTAGTGTGAATGTGCATTAACGGAGAATAATTTGTAGCGTAAATTTTAATCAGTTGCAGTAACAGTCCTGTCATGTAACTAGTTACATATACGACAGAAAAATAGAAGAACGAATGTGTGATGCCTTGACAATTTAAATGAGAATTTAACAATGAAATGCAAAACGTGAAACCTTTGAAATATGCAAATACTAAAGGGTGTTTGAGCACCTAATCCCAAAATGTCTTATATTTACTTGTACCCTGACCTAGCGAGATTGAAACATCCTGTATCTCTCCACTGCTTAAATTTTAAATAAAATTCATCTCCAATGGCGGCCAAAGACTTCTGGCACACCTTAGTTCTACCAAAGGACTTGAAAAAGAAAAGGTCGGAGGAGCGGGCAGAGGTTCAGGGCACTCTCTTGCTCTTGGGATGGAAAACCGCCCTATAAAGCTGGAAGAATCAACAATTATCAACGCCATGAGAATGTAGAAGCCAATAGAAAACACGGCATTAAAAACACGTTATGTGTTTCCGCAGGACATATGACTGGTAAATGAAAAATTGTCATGATGAAGTATCTTGAACAAATTAATCAGTTTGATCTTGTAAACATCGAGTGATTCACTTTCTTACTCGAAACCATTTTAGATATTGACATCATTCGTAGTTTCATAAAGCATAAATATAGCACCATGACAAATTTCTGAAGATTCCGGAGCAGTGCTACTTTCGGATCTCCCAAAGGGGCTTCTAAGGATGATGGCTCTGAGCACTATGCGACTTAACTTCTGAGGTCATCAGTCGCCTAGAACTTAGAACTACTTAAACCTAACTAAACTAAGGACATCACACACATCCATGCCCGAGGCAGGATTCGAACCTGCGACCGTAGCGGTCACGCGGTTCCAGACTGAAGCGCCTTTAACCGCACGGCCACACCGGCCGGCGCTTCTAAGGATGAGGAGAGCACGAGAAAAAGACTGAATGAGTAACGAAAGGATAACGTTCTACGAGTCGAAGCGAGGAATGTCAAAAGTCTTAACATGGAGGGGAAACTAGAATATCTGCAAAGGGAAATGCTAAGGGGCAGTGAATTAAAATGGAAAGAATGCAAGGATTTATTTAAATTAGCATAGGGTAATATCAATAGCAGCAGAAAATGGTATAAACGGAAGTAGGATTTCTTATGAATAGGAAGATAAGGAATAGACTGAGTTACTGTAAACACTTCAGTGATAGGGCTGTTCTCATCAGAACCGACAGGAAACCAACACCGACAACAACACTTGGGGTACACAAGCTAGTGTCACAAGCAGAAGATGAAGAGATGGACAAGGTATTTGGGGACATTCACTTCAGCATGTAGAGGAAACTTAAAATCTTACAGTCATCGGGGAATGTAATGGGTCTGTAGGGGAGCAGAAGAGGTAGAAGAAGAGGTTACAGGAGAATATGGGCTTGGTAGTAGGACCAAGACAAGAGAAAGACTAATTGAGATAGTCAATAAACATTGTAAGGCGTCCGCATTTTTCGGACCTTACATGAGCTTCATAATTACGATTCAGAATAAAATCCCCAGAAAATAAATATATGTTGTTAACAGGAAGCACTCGTAATAATCTCATGTACCGAATAACAAAACAATATCTACCCTTATAACGACAGGGGAATGCGTAAATGAGACAAAGCGAATGCAGTTTGGAGGGGTACTGTGCACGTGGCTAATGGCATTGGGAAACACCAATTAACATTAACAAAAGGCGAGAACAATATAATACCTTTTAAATAAACACAGCCGAGACTGTGTGTAAGTGGCTACACAGCATTAACAAGGCTAGCGGCGACCCGGCAAGAAAAATAAAAATTCACCTATAACGAGCGTTGGCTGAAGCCATACTGTGTGACATAGAAGAGACAAGCATTTTTGAGAACTTAATTAACAGATCTCTCTCAACTCACAGCGGGCCACACCTATGTGTGGAAAAATAGCGAAGACGTTGATACCAAAGTGAGGGTAGTACGGCTCAAAACGGCTCTGAGCACTATGGGACTTAACATCTCTGGTCATCAGTCCCCTATAACTTAGAACTACTTAAACCTAACTAACCTAAGGACATCACACACATCCATGCCCGAGGCAGGATTCGAACCTGCGACCGTAGCAGTCGTGCGGTTCGGGACTGAGCGCCTGAACCGCTAGACCACCGCGGCCGGCTGAGGGTAGTACACTTCACATATTGTGGCGACAGATGTAAAGCGGTAGTTCATATTCCTGTGGGAATTTTTGCGGACAGAGCATTGTGCACTTCGCTCCATCCCTTTGCGAGTGTGCAGTAGCCATTATTCCGACTAGGGAAAATTTAACATTCTACGGAACGCAGGGAAGTTGAGACTGAGAGATTCAGTCAGGGCCAGAGTAGGGAATTAGCGTTTCAGATCCAGCTCCCGCAGTTCCCGATTGGTAATGTACCAAGGTTCATTAGGCGGCATTAAATGTTGAGTCGAGAGTTTGCTCACTCCAGCCTGCGTACACTCTGAATATGGAATTTCACGAGTTCAATACTAACATATCCTCCATTGAGTACACGAGAGTTTGATTAGTTTAAAAGATAAAGTTTCATTCTCCACCAACGTAGTCCATTGAACAGCTACAACATAGATGTAAATTTCACTGATGAAGATTTAATTGTTTTACTAGTTATAACATTCTCATACATAGAGATAAATATTTAATAATCACATATTCAATGTCTAAATGTTAGTTATTTTGTTGAGAGTTGAAAGTAATTGAACTTGCTTTTTATGTATCACTTGAACCCTGAAAGCAGTGATAAATTAAATTCAGAATGAAAAGGAGAGAGCTTGTGTTGTTATTTAAAAAAAAAATCCCAAACTCTCATTTATATCAATTTGCGCATTCTTGTTATGTCGCAGCAGAATTTCTAATTAATTTGAGATGATCCGCACCAAACATTAGTGGTATTACAGGGCCAAAATTAATAGCTGTGTAGGACGTATGTTTACCACCCTGGGCTTGAGAAGACATTAAGATACGTTATCCACTTTCACGCAAGCACAAAATACCTTTACCCACCAGCACTTTACACAAAACGACTACGCATTAGAACATCAGCTAGTAATAACTGCTAAACTTCTACAACAATCACAGCAGGAGGAGATATACATGAATATGGCTGGATTGTAAGGCATACCCAGGAGTAGATATAGACTCAGATCTCAATTTAAAAATGATCAAGAGACGGACGAAATTAAAAAAGTGCTAGAAGAACCAACACACAAAGAAATGGGATACAGAAGCAATTATTATTCTCGTGTCAGAAACATACAGGTACATGTACATACATTTTACACAGTTATGATTAAATTCCTCTTGACCAAAACCTGACCACTTCCAGTGCATTTTCTGTTGCTTGTTGAAGGTCATCTTCTGTAAAGGAGACTGGGCACAATCGACACCGAAGTATGAGCCGGACTGTTTGTTCTTCTCCACAGTCACACCAACTATCATTTGGATCCGTGTATCCTCATTTTGCTAGGTTAACTTTTGATTTTCCAACTCCGGATCTCAGTCTATTCAGGGACTTCCAAGTTGTTCAATCCCTGTCATGGCCTGGAGGTAAAGCTTCAACAACTGCTTTCCAACCAGTGGGAAGGTAGTTCGTAGTCCTCCATAGTTGCAACCCAAATTTTTCAGCAGTGGTCCTAAGTATCTTTGATGTCCTAAAGAAACTCTTCTTTGACTTCAGTCGTTGGGGATGTGTTTAATCCCCATACAGAGGATGAGTAATGTCCTGTTCCACTGCCTTTCTTTCCTTGTTCGAACAGGTTATGGTGCAATTTCTGCGAGGTGGTAAAGCCATTCGACTGGAGTGGATTTCAAGCAACCTGTTGAAATTCTGCAGGTTTCATTAAGAGCTACATCCATCTGTTTGGCACGAGTTGAATTCTACCAAACAGGACGGGCATCATACCCTGCTGCAGAATAGCATAGTGCCATTGCAGATGTTCGGATTGTTTCAGGTTGACTACCCCACTATGATTCGGCCAGTTTCCGTGGAGATTGTTCCTGGTGGAGACTTTCGACTTGTATTTCATGCTGTGCTTTTTGAAAGTGAGAGATCTATCAAGTGTCATTCCTAGGTATTTTTGAGTCTCGTAGAGTTCCAGTTCAACCATTCTATTTTCAACTTGCGAGTGGCTTCCTTGTCTCTCAAATGAGAAGCACACACTTGGGTCTTTGATGGGTTTGGTTTAAGCTAGTTTGTGTTGTAGTGTCTGGATCAGTATAGATCTTCAAAGACATTTGTGAGTTTGATCTCCGTTTACTCAAAATCTGTGCTCTCGGTGGCTAGAGCGAGGTCGTCAGCATATAAGAAGCTAATGGTGTTTGGGGCTATAGGTTGTAGCCAAAACACTTCCTTGCGGGAGGCCATTTTTCTGTAGTCTCCATCTACTACGCTGTCCTTGATAGTCGACGAAGAACCTGCGATTCTGCACAAGGGAGGCGATGAGTCTGGTTAGACTGTGGACTTTGACTAGTAGCAGCTGGTGACTGACCATATTATACGCCGCTGATAAGTCGACAGATGCCACTCTTGTCACCTGTTAACAGCGGCACTAAGGAATGAAGAGAATTGCTTAAATATCACATAGGCTATAGATACTGCGATAACGACTAGCTCAGTAGGGAGTCCAGTTGAAGAGGAATGGACATCTCTAAAAAGAGCAATCCTAGAAGCTGCGGAGGAAAACATAAGTACCTGGAAGGTAAATGCAAACAAGCTTTGAGTACCAAAAGAAACACGTCTGTTGATCGACGAAAGATGGGAGTACGGGAATGTTCAGAGTAATTCAGGAGTACAGGGGTACATGTGAGTTAGGATGAAAGAAATAGGAGGAGCAGCGAAGTTAAGGCGAAGTGGCTGCTCGACAAATGTGAAGAATGAAAAGAAATGATTGTAAGGAAGACTGAGTCAGCATACAGAAACCTTCAGTGAAATCAAAAGCAAGCACAGTAACGTTAATAGTGCAATGAGAATTCTAGTTAAATGCAGTGGAGAGAGCAGATTCGTTGAAAGAGTACACTGAATGCCTCTATGAGAGGGAGGTACACGAGACGACAGGGAACAGACAATGCATCTAGTCAGAATTAAGAGAGTCTTGCACGACTCAAGATCGAATATGGTGAAGGGATAGTTAACATTTGATCGGTTCTAAAATCATTGGGGTAAGTGGCAAGAAAATGACTATTCAACGTTGGTATGTAGAATGTATGAGATTGGGTATATACCATCAGGTTTTCGGAAAAACATCGTCGACACAATTCTGAAGATAACAAGAACCGAAAAGAGCGAGAATTATCACACAGTCAGCTCAAGAGCCCACGCATCCAAGTTATTGACCAGAATAAGATACAGAAGAATGGAAAAGAAAGTTGAGGATGTGTTAGATGACAATCAGTTTAGCTTCGGGATAGATAAAGGCACCAGAACGGCAGTTCTGACGTTGAAGTTGATGATGGAAACAAGACTGAAGAGAATTCAGAACACGTTCATAGGCTTTGTCGACGTAGAAAAAGCGTTCCAGAATGCAAAATGGCTCTTGATATTCGATTTTCTGAGAAAATTAGGGGTAAGCTATAGTGGAAAACACGTAATATATGCTAGAATCAAGAGGACCAATACGCCTGGTAGACCAGGAACGAAGTACTCGGATTAAGAATGGTGTCAGACAGGGGTGTAGTCTTTCGCCCCTACTGTTCAAAGTATACATCAGAGAAGCAATGACGAAAATAGAAGAATGATTCTAGAATGGGATTAAAACGCGGGGTGAAAGGATATATATGATAAGAAATGGTTCAAATGGCTCTGAGCACTATGGGACTCAACTGCTGAGGTCATTAGTCCCCTAGAACTTAGAACTAGTTAAACCTAACTAACCTAAGGACATCACAAACATCCATGCCCGAGGCAGGATTCGAACCTGCGACCGTCGCGGTCTTGCGGTTCCAGACTGCAGCGCCTTTAACCGCACGGCCACTTCGGCCGGCTATATATGATAAGATTCGCCGATGTCATTCCTATCCTCAGATAAAGCGAAGAAGAATTACAGGAGCTGTTGAATGGAGTGAATATATTGAGAATAGAATAATTGTTGTTGTTGTGTTCTTCTGTCCAAAGACTGGTTTTATGCACTCTTCATGCTACTCTATCCTGTGCAAGCCTCTTCATCTCCGAGTAACTATTGCAACCTAAATCTTTCTCAATCTGCTTAATGGTCTGCTTGTACAATTTTTACCCTCCACGCTTCCATCTGTTCTACATTTGTGATCCCTTGATGCCTCAGAACGTGTCCTAGCAACCGATTCCTTCTAGTCAAGCTGTCCCTCAAATTTCTCTTCTCCCTAGTTCTGTTCAGTACCTCCTCATTAGTTACGTGATCTACCCGTCTAATCTTCAGCATTCTTCTGTAGCACCACATTTCAAAAGCTTCTAGTCTAAACTGTTTATCGCCCATGTTTTACTTCCATGCATGGCTACACTCGAAACAGATACTTTCAGAGAAGACTTTGTGACACTTAAATCTATACTCGATATTGACAAACTTCTCTTCTTCAGAAACGTTTTACTTCCCTTTGCCAGTCTACATTTTATATCCTCTCTACTTCGGCCATCATCAGTTATTTTGCTGCCCAAATAGCAAAAGTCATCTACTGCTCAAGTGACTCTTTTCTTAATCAAATTCTCTCAACATCACCTGATTTAATTCGGCTACATTCCATTATCCTCGTTTTGCTTTTATTGATGTTCGTCTTACTCCTTCTTTTAAGATACTATCCATTCCATTCAACTGCGCTTCCAAGTATTTCCCTGTCTCTGACAGAATTACAATGTTATCAGCAAACGTCAAGGTTTTTATTTCTTCTCCCTGGAATTCAATTCCTATTCACATTTTTCATTTGTTTCCTTTGTTTTGTTTGTTTGCTCAATATACAGACTGAATAACATCGGTGATAGGCTACAACCCTATCTCAATCCCTTTGCTTCGCTTTCGTGCTCCTCGACTCTTATAACTGCCATCTTGTTTCTATACAAATTGTAAATAGCCTTTCGTTATTACCCCTGCCACCTCTAGAATTTGACAGAGAGAATTCCAGTCAAAATTGTCAAAAGCTCTCTCTAAGTCTACAAATTCTATAAAGGTAGATTTGCGAAGGCGTAGGGTCAGTATTGCCTCGCGTATCCCTACATTTCTACGGAATCCAAACTGATCTTCCCCGAGATCGGCTTCTACCAGTTTTTCAACGAAGTGGGTCGGGGGCTGTTCCTCAGCTAAGTAACGTGGCTTGACATGGTACCACGGTACTTTAGCTTTTTATGTTTTACCGTGCGTTATTCTGGCCTGTATTATTTTATTTTATGCTTCTGAGGAAAGCAAGATTACTCTAGCTGAAACCTGGGTAAAGATCAGTAACATTTCGCAACTGAGGCGGATTTTTGACATATTAATCTATCACAGTTACTGACCGGGCTGCAACATGTTAAAAATTCTGAAGTTTTTACACTCGTCTGTAGAAAACTCGCGTTAGTATTTTCCAATCGTGACTTATTAAACTGATAGTTCGGTAATTCTCACACCTGTCAGCTCCCGCTTTCTTTGGAATTGGAATTATTATGTTCTTCTTGAAGTCTGAGGGTATTTCGCCCGTTTCATACATCTTGATCAGCACATGGAAGAGATTTGTCATGGCTTGCTCTAATAAGGCTGAAAGTAGTTCTAACGGAATATTGTCTACTCCCGGGACCTTGTTTCGACTTAGGTCTTTCAGTGCTCTCTCAAATTCCTCACGCAGTGCCGTATTTACCATCTCACGTTCATATACGTCCTGTTCCATTTCCATAATATTGCCCTCAACTATTTCGCCCTTGTATAGAATCTCTAAATACTCCTTCCACCTTATTCTTCTTCTAATGTATTTCTTTCACCTGTTCTTCTCAATCATTCCCTAATACTCCCTCTGAAACTCTCTACAAGCTATGATACTTTCAGTTTATCTAGGTCCAATCTCCTTACATCCCTTCCTTTTTGCAGTTACTTCCGTTTTAGTCTACAGCTCGTAACCAATAAATTGCGGTCAGATTTCACATCTGCCACTGGAAATGTCCTAACAATTTAAAATAAGGATCCTAAATCGAATGTAGTGCAGGACAATACGTTGAGAATGTTGGTTTCGCGGGATGCGTGCCAGAGATAAATCCCTGCAGTCGCACTACCCTCTGTGTCCTTGGTAGCTCATATGGATAGAGCGTCTGCCATGTAAACAAGAGATCCCGTGTTCTGGTCCCGGTCGGGGCACACATTTTCATCTGTCCCCATTGACGTATGTCAATGCCTGGAAGCAGCTAAGGGTTTTCGTTTCATTAATGTGAATCCTTCCGGTGTCTCCAGGTCTGTTCCACGTATACAGCCCTCTTTCATGAATCTTAAACCACGACTTAACTATGATTAAGTTACGCTCTTTGCAAAATTCTACGAGGCGTCTCCTTCCTCTTTCATTTCTGCCCCCCCCCCCCCCCCCCCCCCCCCCGGCAATATTCACCTATTACTTCATTATTTTTCCTTTCCCTTTCCCCTACTATCGAATTACAGTGCCTCATGACTATTAAATTTTCGTCTCTCTTAACTATCTGAATAATTTCTTTTATCGCATCATACATTTCTTCAACCTCTTCATCATCTGGGGAGCTAGTTCGCATATTCGCGTATAAACGTGTACTACTGTGGTAGGCTTGGGCTTCGTGTCTATCTTGGCTACAATAATGCGTTCGCTATGCTGTTCGTAGTAGCTTATCCTAGTTTCTATTTCTTTATTTATTATTAAACCTACTCTCGCAGTACCCTATTTGATTTTGTATTTATAACCCTATTTTCACCTAACCAGAAGTCCTGTTCCTCCTGCCACCGAACTTCACTAATTCCCACTATATCTAACTTCAACCTACCCATTCCCCTTTTTAAATATTCGAACATACTTGCCCCATTAAGGTAAGGTATGTGATATTCCACGCTCCGATCCGTAGAATCCCAGTTTTCTTTCTCCTGATAGCGACGTCTTCCTGAGTAACCCCTGCCTGGGAATCCGAATGGGGCATCATTTTACCTCCGGAATATTTTACCCAAGAGAGTGCCATTATTATATGACCATGCAGTAGAGCTGCATGCCGACAGGAAAGGTTACAGTTGTAGGTTCCTCTTGGTTTCAGCCGTTCGCAGTATCAGCACAGCAATGCTGTTTGGTTGATGTTGCAAAGCGAATTCAGACTGTCGCCCCTGAAACCAGTGAAAAGGCTACTGTCTCTGTTCAGGAACCACACGTTTGTCTGGCCTCTCAACAGATACCACCTCTTTTGTGCTTACACCTACCATACGGCTCTCTGCATAGTTGAGACGCGCAAGCCTCCCCAGCAACGGAAAGATCCATAAATCTTGGGAAGGGGGTCTGGGGGAGGGGGGGGGGTGGTGGAAAGAGTAATTATTAAGAGTAAATCGAAGGAAGTAATGAGAAGTAATAGCAATGAGAGCAGCTTGAAACTTAACATCAGTATTGGGGATCACGAAGCACGCAAAGCAATTCTGCTCTGTAGGCAATGAAGTAACCAAGATAGACGGAGCGAGGAGAACATCAAAAGCAGCCTAGGACTGGCAAAAAGGGCATTCCTGGCCGAGAGAAGTCTACTGGTATCAAATACAGTTGTTAATTTCAGAAAGACATATCTGAGAATTTGCGTTTGGAGCATAGCGTTGTATGGCAGTGAGACATGGACAGTGGCAAAGCCGGAACAGAAGAGAATAGAGTCATTTGAAATGTGCTGGTACAGAAAGATGTTAAAAGTTATTTTGACAGATAAGGTAAAGTATGAGAAGATTCTCTGCAGAATCAGTGAGGAAAGGAATATGTGGAAAACACTGACAAGAAGAAGGGACAGGGCGTTAAAACATCTTTTAAGCCATCAGGGAACAACTTCCATAGTGCTAGACGGGTGAGGTGTGGCAATGATTCACACACTGAACTCACATTGTGAAGGACGTCGATTTAAAAACGGGTCTGGCCGTACAGATTTAGTTTTCTGTAATTTTCCTAAATCGCTCCAGGCAAATGCCGAGATGGTTCCTCTGA
Organism: Schistocerca americana; assembly: GCF_021461395.2. NCBI lineage: Eukaryota > Metazoa > Arthropoda > Insecta > Orthoptera > Acrididae > Schistocerca > Schistocerca americana. Next base: position 523,809,027 of record NC_060125.1, on the reverse strand, counting down.
AAGAGCACGGCTGATTTTTTTCCCTATCCTTGACACAATACGAGTTTGTACTCGCTCTCTAATAATCTCGATGTCAACTGGACATTGAAATCAGTCTTCCTTCTTCCTTCCTTTCATGGTACTAGAAGGAGCTGTAAGGGGCAAAAAATGTAGAGAATGACAGATATTGGAATACATTGAGCAAATAACTGAGGACGTTGGTTGCAAGTGCTATTCTGAAATCTACACAAATTTAGAAAACACCTGTAAGGAGTAATGTTAGACATTCTTTTACAGAACTTTCCCGTTACTAACAGAAAATCAGGACATAAAAACCCTTCTTATCAGCGTTAATCAATGCTGGGAAGTGCATTGCATGGTAGTACCAATGATTGTCAGTGCTTAATTATCTTAATTTACATTTTCATTCTCTGTTGCATGGTGTGTATAAGTATCAAACCGTTTGACGGCGTACTGTTACGACTGGCTAACCTAAATAAACTGTAGGTTAGAGGGAGAAACCCAAGTATGCAGCCGAGGTCCCACTTCATTGGCCACAGAAAGAGATAGAGAGAGAACAAAATCTTGTTTTTCAGAACTAAATCGTATGAAACACGTTACTGGTTAACTATCTGAAAGGGCTCACAGAAGTAGACCAGCGACTTTAAGGAATCTTTCTACGGATCGGCGCTTGGAATATCCAAAACCCAGCCAATCTAAACAATTAAAGAATGCAAAATTCGCAAATACGAATTTTCGTTTTAAAGATCAAAAATGGTTCAAATGGCTCTGATTGCTATGGGACTTAACATCTAAGGTCATCAGTGCCCTAGAACTCAGAACTACTTAAACCTAACTAACCTCAGAACAGCACACACATCCATGCCCTAGGCAGGATTCGAACCTGCGACCCTAGCGGTCTCGCGATTCCAGACTAGAGCGCCTAGAACCGCTCGGCCACACCGGCCGGCTTTTTAGGATCAGTCACTACAAATCCATTTTCGATTTTTGGCCTTGTTCTATTCGATTTCTTCATCTCCAGGTGGCTTCACCATAAGCCGTCGCCTCCGCTAGCCTGCGATGTTGCCAGGGCCCGTCTCTGAGCGTATAATGTGATGGACGGGGAAGAATTTCGAGCTGACAAGACCTTAGCTACAGTCGCGGGTCCTCGGTGCACCGCCAATGGCTGGGTCTGGTCTTCCGCCTATAGACTGAGACTGTGAGATCGAGCCACGACAGTGGAGCGATCCGGAGAGACAGTAAAGTTATTTGTATAGAATTTCAATTAGCTCAGTCTTCATTCTGAAGCTTGCAGTCAGACACGAACTACCAATTTGCTTCCATCTCCGCTACAGATGAAACACATTCCCTTCTCGAGTACTATTTGTCTTTTACGCTAACATTACGACAATTATTGCAGTACTTCGTGACCGTAATTCTTTCGTTTCTACACAAGATTGTCTTACCCCAAACCACTTTTAACAGATGTGTCAGGGGTTTACATTAGAATGATTGTTGCTTGTCAGATGGTTTATGGGTCACAAGGAAACACGTCTTTCTCGTTTTATTTACAATAATGCGTTTCCTGAATCTTGCTAAAACCAGCATTTCGCTTGTTTCCAGCTTTTAATTCCTAATTCACTATTTTGGAGGCTGTCTAATTAATACAAGACACATAACAGCGCAATTCGCATACTTTAAGATTAGACAACCCAGTGTCCCCTTCCACCACTCGTGCTGTACTTCTCTATCTTCAGTATTCCCTGTTAGCCATATTTGCTACAGGTCGCATACACTTGAGCAATATTCTAGAATGGGTCACACAAGTGATTTGTAAGCAATATCCTGTGTAGACTGATTGCACTTCCCCAGTTTTCTAATTACAAAACGAAGTCTGCCATCTGCTTTACCCACGACTGAACCTATTTCACCATTCCGTATCAGATCCATAAAATGTGTTACACTCAGGTATTTGTATGAGTTGACCAATTCAAACTGTAGGTCGTTGAAATTACAGCAATAGGGTACTACGTTTTCTCGTTTTTGTAGTGCCCAGTTTTACGTTTCTGAACATTTAAAGCAAGCTGCCAGCCTTTGCACCATTGTAAGTCTTATCAAGATCTGAATGAATATTTATGCAGCTTCTTTCAGATAGTACTTCATTATGACAGCAATATCATTTGCAAGAAGTCTGAACTTACTATTAATTTTGTTCATAAGGTTGTATTATATTAAACCGGGAACCTAGAAACGACGGAGTGGCTTCGTCCATCAGTAGCCATCAGTGGTTCACAACCCACAACAGACCACAGCAGTCCATCCACCCCACTGCCACCCCATACCGAAACCAGGGTTATTGTAGTTATTGACTACACAGTAGTCTCTGTTTCTTTGGAAGTTTCCTTAAAGTGACTGTATACGATGGAGGATACGTCCCATTATGAATTATTCTACTGCTTACATTATCTGTCCAGTGGACATACACACATCAGAAAAGTTTTGCATCACCCTGGTTCCCAGCAGATAGACGTTGACTGTGGATATTATATCACAGACACAGTCCCTTTGACTGTTCAGAGATGTCACTAAACCTGCCCAAAGATGTAAACAACCATGCATGAGCAGCGACTATTAGACGGAGGGGTTCCGACGAACGATCAGTTCCAGTCATTCCACCAGGAAGGAAGAACCCTGACACCAACGCCACCATGTTGAATAATGCTTTTCATGCAGTCACAGGAATTCGTGTTACGTCTCAAACTATGCGCACTAGGCTGCATGATGCGCAACTTCACTCGCAACGTCCACGGCGAGGTCCATCTCTGCAACCACGACACTATGCACAACGCGTTACAGATGGGCCAAACAACATGCCGAATGGACTGCTCAGGATTGGCATCATGTTCTCTTAACCGATGAGTGTCGCATATGCCTTCAACCAGACAATCGTCGGTGACGTGTTTGGAGGCAACCCGACCAGGTTGAACGCCGAGGACACGTCGTCCAGTGGGTGCAGCATGGTGGAGGTTCCCTGCTGTTTCGGGGTGGCATTATGTGGGGCCGACGTACGCCGCTGGTCGTCATGAAGGCGCCGTCACAGCTGTACGATACGAAAATGCCATCCTTCGACCGATAGTGCAACCATATCGGCAGCATACTGGCAAGGCATTCGTCTTCACGGACGACAATTCACGTCCCCATCGTGCACTTCTTGTGAGTGACTTTCTTCAGGATAACGAAATCGCTCGACTAGAGTGGCCAGCATGTTATCAAGACATGAATCCTATCGAAAATGCCTGGGATAGTTGGAAAAGGGCTGTTTATGGACGACGTAAGCCACCGACCACTGTGAGAGATCTACGCCAAATCGCTGTTGAGGAGGGGCACAATCTGAACCAACAGTGATTTGATGAACTTGTGGATAGTATGCCATGACGAATACAGGAGTGTATCAATGCAAGAGGACGTGCTGCTGGGTATTAGAGGTACCCGTATGCACAGCAATCTGGACCACTACCTGCGAAGGTCTCGCTGTATGGTAGTACAACATGCAATGTGTGGTTTTCATGAGCAATAAAGAAGGCGGAAATGATGTTTACGTTGTTCTCTTTTCCAATTTTTGTACAGGTTCCGGAACTCTCGGAAACGAGGTGCTGCAAAACTTTTTTTCATATGTGTATAACCTTCTACTTGTTTTAGTTGTTTCCATTGCTTGTTAATGACACTAATATTATATAACAAATGCACTGAGCGAGTATTGATGTATCCTTTTAGCAAGTGTTGAGATCTGTTATCAAGGGAAACATTCCTTGAACACATTATATGTTGAGAAATTTGGTTTCTTTGCAGAAGTTAATTCTGCTTATCAAAATTGTTTGTGTAGATGTTGTGTTATCACGGTCTGGCATATTATCAATGGAAACGGAGCACGGTTGCGATACACAGCCTTCTAGGTTATGAGCCAAGCACTCTTGCACCATTTTTAAAATTTTTTGTTCGTCCTTTATTATTATAAATGTAGTTAAATTTCCTTGTATGTGGCATAACACACGATATCCAAAACCAAATATAGTTACTGTTCCTCAAGGATTTATACACCATTCTGTAAAGGATGGTATTAAAATAGAATAATACGTAGCAACAGTGGTAATACCAACAACATACTATCACATATGAGAAGATACAGTCTTCAAACACTTACTCTATCACTGAAGCACATGTATTTCTTGATCTATTTCTCAGGACATATTAGTACATCAAAATTGTGAATATTTTAGCTTCCATTTAATAATACCACATTGCACTGTTATCCATGCACCATTCAATACTGTTAGTTTTCTTCGTAATGATCCTTTTCTAACATCAACACAACTGGCCATTTAAAATCTGCGCCACAAAAAAAGAGAGAAAGGATTTAGATAGTGCTAGTTTCAAATGCCTAAAACCCTTTGCAGGGTCAGAAACCAGTAGAGTAAAAGGCCAATTGTTATTTAAGTAAAGACATTTAAAGATTATTTTCAGTGCCACTGTTCCTTAGCAGCGGTTTTGCGGTATTTTTCAGTATTTATTTCACTGCACTTTTTATAGGCCACCACTGACAGTCAGCATGTCTCTAAATAAAGGAACACAATAAAAAATTGAAAACAGCAGACTCACATTACAACTACAAGCATGGTTGCTACAGCCTGCAGCCATAGTAACAGAAAATAAGTTCACTGGGCAGCATTAAGAGATATTCTATAACGTAAAATAACAATTTCAACAAAGAACAGTAGATGCAAAACATTTAGCCGTCAAGAGTGAATGTGCACTTGCAGTATCATCAAGCAGCTGCCTATGTATCAAACAAGAGCACTCTGCTAATATGCATCAATCATTGAGGCAAAATTGTGCAGTGTGTGGTTAGCTGCGAGCACCAGTTATGCCAGCTGGAATCTTTACGTCTAAGCGACTGATACATTTTGCTATTGTGATGCGCCTCCGCAAACGTGATGATTCTGTAGGATTATAGGCTAAATTGAGCACGTCCAGCTCCTCGTCTGTAGGTTTCTCTGGCAGACGATCGTAGTTCTTTTTCGCAGCGTCAAATGGTATGCTGAACAGGCTACAGTTTCTCACATGCACCATACCCGTCGAAATGTACGCCATTGCCCACACCTGTATCCAGAATACTTTCACCGACTTTACCAACAGCTGCAATCCTCTCACCTCGAATTTTCAGAAATGTCTCCTCCACCCTGTCAGCTTCAATGCCATGTTGGACTGCTGTACTCCGAGTACTTCTCTCCAATGAAGCAGGCATCGGGCGAGTTGCATATGATGTTATCTCTGACGCCAGGTGCTAATTTTTAGAAAAGTTTTTCACTTGTAAAAGTTTCAATAGAGCAAGTGAATACGTTAGCACTTAAGAAACGCAATTAAACTACGTTACATTATCTGCAACGAAGTCTGTTATCTCTCCGTACCAGACAGGTAACCCGTCTTTCTTCTCTGATAACAGCATTATACCGCAGCCAAGAGTTTCTGTTGGACTGACCAGTGCGAATGCGCGGGATCGACAGTACGTATCAGTATATCATTTCTTAACTGGCGAGAATGAGATTACTTTCTGCCCCCCCCCCTCCGGGGGGGGGGGGGGGCAGCAGGCGTAACGGCGAATTCGCCGGCAGAGGTCTGTCATGGTGAGAGTTGTGATATAACCACCGGCGAAGGGCTTTGCGTGATACCTTGCCATATTACTATATCCTGTGGTCTAGTGAGAAAGTTCTTCTTGGCGCCTTTCTACTTGGGGTGTGTTTCCAGCAGTCCAGGCCTGGCTCTTAACTTGCCGAAGTGCCTTGAGAAGTAAGTCAGCCCGAGTGCGTTACGTCTGTCACACGACATCAAATGCTAAGAATCTGTTTCTCCAGGACGATCACATAGGAAAATTATTTGGTGAAAACAATTTGTCGCTTTCATCACTTCGGATCACACCCAACACTTGGCGCTGAAAATTTCCTTTTCTGCTTGCCACGTTTACTTACCTGTGTGTTTATGATTATCATTGAAGTATAATCGTGAGTGATATTAGAACAATATGAAGTCGCCAGAGGTGCGGGGATGCTGGAGTGAAGACTACGGGGAGGGGAAAGGGCAGCTGACGGCTGCGGAGAGGTGCTGCGGCAATCTGTGAACATTTAATTTTCCTCTGTCTCGGGGGGTACAGGCGTCCGTCGCCACCCTCGCTCTAGAAGACTGTACGTTCCAAAGGATTGGAAAAGGGCACAGGTCATCCCCGTTTCTAAGAAGTGACGTCGAACAGATATGCAGAACTATAGACCTATATCTCTAACGTCGATCAGTTGTAGAATTTTGGAACACGTATTATGTTCGAGTACAATGACTTTTCTGGAGACTAGAACTCTACTCTGTAGGAGTCAGCAAGGGTTTCGAAAACGACGATAGTGTAAAACCCAGCTTTCGCTATTCGTCCACGAGACTCAGAGGGACAGAGACACGGATTCTCAGGTAGATGCCGTGTTTCTCGACTTCCGCAAGGCGTTTGATACAGTTACTCACAGTCGTTTAATGAACAAAGTAAGAGCGTATGGACTATCAGACCAATTGTGTGATTGGATTGAAGAGTTCCTAGATAACAGAACGCAGCATGTCATTCTCAATGGAGAGAAGTTTTCCGAAGTAAGAGTGATTTCAGGTGTGCCGCAGGGGAGTGTCGTAGGACCATTGCTATTCGCATTATATATAAATGACCTTGTGGATAACATCGGAAGTTCACTGAGGCTTTTTGCGGATGATTCTGTGGTATATCGAGAGGTTGTAACAATGGAAAGTTGTACTGAAAATGCAGGAGGATCTGCAACGAATTGACGCATGGTGCAGGGAATGGCAACTGAATCTCAATGTAGACAAGTGTAATGTGCTGCGAATACACAGAAAGAAGAATCCTTTATCGTTTAGCTACAATATATTCCATAAATTATCTGTGAAGGCATTGGGAGTCATTTAACACGGAATGACCATATAAAATTAATCGTCGGTAAAGCAGATGCCAGACTGAGATTCATTGGAAGAGTACTAATGAAATGCAATCCGAAAACAAAGGAAGTAGGTTACAGTACGCTTGTTCGCCCACTGCTTGAATACTGCTCACTGTTGTGGGACGCGTACCAGATAGGGTTGATAGAAGAGGTAGAGAAGATCCAATAGAGAGCAGCGCGCTTCGCTACAGGATCATTTAGTAATCGCGAAAGCGTTACGGAGATGATAGATAAACTGCAGTGGATGACTCTGCGAGAGAGAAGCTCAGTAGCTCGGTACGGGCTTTTGTTGAAGTGTCGAGAACATACCTTTACCGAGGAGTGAAGCAGTATATCCCTTCCTCCTACGTATATCTCGCGAAGAGACCATGAGGATAAAATCAGAGAGATTAGGGCCCACACAGAGGCATACCGACAATCTTTCTTTCCACGAATAGTACGAGACTGGAATAGAAGGAAGACCCGATAGAGGTACTCAAAGTACCCTCCACCACACACTGCCAGGTGGCTTGTGGAGTATGGATGCAGATGTAGATGTAGATGCCGGTCCTTCCACTTTGGTGAGCTCACAGCGCCGTCGTACGCGGCCCAGTGGCGACAGCCACGGCGAGCCACCCCACCCAGCAGGGAATCTTCTCTGCGAGCAGAGCATCGCGCCGGCCTGCGGTGGCAAATGGCTCTCGCGCCGCGCAGCGCCGACCCGCTCCCAGCGACAGCGGAAGGCAGATGCTGGTAGACGGATGTCTTCCGCAGCAGCCGGGCAGGAGTGGACCTTGCTGCTGGAAGGCCCTCTCCGGTCTGCTCGCTGACCTGTTCCGAGTCCCTTGCCAAGCCGGGGCACGGAGCCGCGGCGCTGGAACTACGGTCCTCCTTTGGAAGCTTCGAGTTGCCTCCCCTGCAGCACAGCACATTTGTCCGAGAAAGCTGTGACACTAGGAACGCCGGTATTACTTTACTACTCACTATTTATACACATTTTGCGAATGCACCTCTTCGAGCCACGTACTGACGCACGTCAGGTCAGCGCCGGAGCGCCGACTTCGAATGCTGCTCGCGGAAAGCGTTACTCGCAACCCCGCATAGCACGCCGTTTCGGCAAGTCTTGCGCCCATGTCGGTCAATAGACAAGCCCGCGCCTGTCTTAACGGGCACGGCTGCAATCCACTGCCGCAAATTCGAACTAAAACTATCTTATGCTGTGAAGCCGCTCCAGGTGCTTGCTGTGTGCAATATCTCCCTCTGGTTCAATTTCTAATGGCTGAGTACTTTGTTTAACTGTTTTAATTTATTACCTCTGTTGGATCAAATAACCACCGTCTTTTTCCTGAAGATATTACGACAGTTCAGGAAATTCTACAGGAAAACATTGTCTTACCGGCTTTACCCACAACTTCCTTTTGTTCGTAGTCTGCTGTTACTTGTTAAGTGTTTCCAGAGTATATCGTACCTATTAAAACTTGTGTTATTGTACCAGGTATAACTGGCAACTCCCTAGTTGTGTAAATTGGTGTTCTAAAGACTTCAGTAATCTTTTATAATACTCTGTTTCTCTCTCTGCTGTTGCTCTGCATCCAAGGTTCCAGTTGTCCAGTTGAGAAGCAACGTACTGTGGTGTTGTTTGGTTTAATAATAGTGTCAACGTGATCCTAATCATTTCAGAGATCCGTCTGATTTACAAGTATTAACGGCATTATTTTTCTTCAGTTGTGGCGGGCGGCCGGAGTGGCCTAGCGGTTCTAGGCGCTACAGTCTGGAACCGCGCGACCGCTACAGTCGCAGGTTCGAATCCTGCCTCGGGCGTGGATGTGTGTGATGTCCTTAGGTTAGTTAGGTTTAAGTAGTTCTAAGTTCCAGGGGACTGATGACCTCAGCAGGTGAGTCCCATTGTGCTCAGAGCAATTCGAACCATTTCTTCAGTTGTGCCAAAGTAAGAATTGTTTATTTCAAGTAGCCATTCGAAAGCTTTTGTTGTTTATTAATTTCACAAATATTGTCGAACAACTGTGTTCATTTAGTAGCCGTTGAGATCTATTATCAAGCGAAACATTGCTTTAACAAACTCTTTGCTGAGAAATTTGGTTACTTTGCAGAAGGATCTGTCAATTTCCGTTAACAAAATTTTTTGTGCAAATATCCTTGTCAAGAATTGTCCTTATCATGGTCTGGCATCTTATCATTCCAAGCTATCTGCTCTTTCAGCTTCAATATATTATACAGCACTTAAATGTACAGAATTCTAAATATTTACACATGGCGCGCCTCAAGACTAACAACAGCAAAATCTGTAGAAAGGACGGTAACTGTCTATGTCGGTCACTAATGCTCATTTCTTCATGTGATTCTAAAATCTGTCACTAGACTGAGCTACCGACCAAAAAACATCAATCTTTCCTCTGTACACTATACTATAGGTGTAACACTGACCCTCGCTGATGTTAAGATGTGTTACGATCATATGAATACAGGAGCTCGTTGCTTTAAGGCTTTACCTTCGGCGAGGAGAAAGCGAGTTAATATGAACTCCTATAAACACACGTGATGAATGTTGGAAGGTTAGATGGAAAGTTTTGCTTGTTACATACAATTGCAACATGGGCGTCATTTAACCAAAAAGCTGTACTCTAATGAAGTATAACAGGAGATAAACGGAGATCATAGCCCATAAAAAAAGAAAAAGTCCGACAAGGAGATAAATGGAGAACATGGTCCATAAAAAGTCCGACAATGTCACACACAGGGTCAGATTTACCGCCGTTTCCGTGAATCGCTGAAGATGAATGCCGCTGTGTGTCGTTTGAAAACAGCGATGTTGACTCCTTTCTAAACCATAATCACTCTTATGCTCCCATCATAACGCTCGTGGTTTGCACAATGGCAAACATTAGTATTCCTTCTTTTGTTTATCTGGTGCTCATGAACACACTGATCGAGGCTCAACAACTCACTAGAGTACTTTGTCTGCCATACAGAAACTCACTATTGTTCCTTAGATGTTCTGCTTCTTAAACTGAAGTTTCGTGGGATTGACGGCACACAGGGTGTTACAAAAACGTACGGCCAAACTTTCAGGAAACATTCCTCACACACAAATGAAGAAAAGATGTTATGTGGACATGTGTCCGGAAATGCTTAATTTCCAAGTTAGAGCTCATTTTAGTTTCGTCACTATGTACTGTACTTCCTCGATTCACCGCCACTTGGCCAATTGAAGGAACGTAATATTGCCTTCGGTGCATGTGTTGACATGCGACTCATTGCTCTACAGTACTAGCATCAAGCACATCAGTACGCAGCATCAACAGGTTAGTGTTCATCACGAACGTGGTTTTGCAGTCAGTGCAATGTTTACAAATGCAGAGTTGGCAGATGCCCATTTGATGTATGGATTAAATGTTCAAATGTCTCTGAGCACTATGGGACTTAACTGCTGAGGTCATCAGTCCCCTAGAACTTATAACTACTTGAACCTAAGTAACCTAAGGACATCACACACATCCATGCCCGAGGCAGGATTCGAACCTGCAACCGTAGCGGTAGCGCGGTTCCAGACTGAAGTGCCTTGAACCGCTCGGCCGGCTGTATGGATTAGCACGGGGCAATAGCCGTGGCGCGGTACGTTTGTATCGAGACAGATTTCCAGAACGAAGGCGTCCCGACAGGAAGACGTTCGAAGCAATTGATCGGCGTCTTAGGGAGCACGGAACATTCCAGCCTATGACTCGCGACTGGGAAAGACTTAGAACGACGAGGACACCTTGCAATGGGTGAGGCAATTCTTCTTGCAGTAGACGATAACCCTAATGTCAGCGTCAGAGAAGTTGCTGGTGTACAAGGTAACGTTGACCACGTCACTGTATGGAGAGTGCTACCGGAGAACAAGTTGTTTCCGTACAGCGTGTGCAGGCACTATCAGCAGCTGATTGGCCTCCGCGGGTACACTGCTGCGAATGGTTCATCCAACAATGTGTCAATCCTCATTTCAGTGCAAATGTTCTCTTTACGGAGAGGCTTCATTCCAACGTGATCAAACTGTAAATTTTCACAATCAACATGTGTGGGCTGACGAGAATCGGCACGAAATTGTGCAATCACGTCAACAACACAGATTTTCTGTGAACGTTTGGGCAGGCAGTGTTGGTGATGTCTTGACTGGGCCCCATGTTCTTCCACCTACGCTCAATGGAGCACGTTATCATGATTTCATACGGGATACTCTACCTGTGCTGCTAGAACATGTGCCTTTACAAGTACGACACAACGTATGGTTCATGCACGATGGAGCTCCTGCACATTTCAGTCGATGTGTTCGTACGCTTCTCAACAACAGATTCGGTAGAGGCGGACCAATTCCATGGCCTCCACGCTCTCCTGACCTCAACCCTCTTGACTTTCATTTATGGGGGCATTTGAAAGCTCTTGTCTACGCAACCCCGGTACCAAATGTAGAGACTCTCCGTGCTCGTATTGTGGACGGCTGTGATACAATACGCCATTCTCCAGGGCTGCATCAGTGCATCAGCGATTCAATGCGACGGAGGGTGGATGCATGTATCCTCGGTAACGGAGGACATTTTGAACATTTCCTGTAACAAAGTGTTTGAAGTCACGCTGGTACGCTCTGTTGCTGTTTGTTTCCATTCCATGATTAATGTGATTTGAAGATAAGTAATAAAATGAACTCTAACATGGAAAGTAAGCGTTTCCGGACACATGTCCACATAACATATTTTCTTTCTTTGTGTGTGAGGAATGTTTCCTGAAAGTTTGGCCGCACCTTTTTGTAACACCCTGTATAAACGGCATTCCGTCTGACATGCAATTAGCATAATCCGTTCTTTCTGAAAATGACACTTGTATTGTAATGATTTCAAGGATACATGCTTAAACGTAAGAAATGGTAAACAATATTCTTAGATGTGCCACCGGCTGGTTTTCGGCGAATGGTCTCACCTTCAGTTTTAAAATCACATAACATATTCTGTTCCACACATATGTTGGAACTACGCCAGTGTAACACATTTTGGAACTACTAAAATAACTTAATTCACTGCAAATCTTGGGAAGACACAAATCAGTTAATTTATATATTTTCCATGTTTTCATTCAATAATGTCATACAGAATAATGTTCTGGGGTAACTCATCTTCAAGAAAGTCTTTATCACTCAGAAATGTATTGTAAGAAAATATGTGGTGCTTACCCACGATCGTCTTGAAGACATCTGTTTAAGGCGTTGGCCTTTCTGACTATTGCTTCAGAGTCTACTCATTCCCTCGAGGAGTTCGCTTATAAACATTCTACCACAGCTCTAAAATAATAATAATATATGTAATGTAGAACATGAGAAGGAAAAATCACATTCATTACTCCACACTAAAGTTTTATTTAGGACAAAAAGGGGTTCACAATGTCGCAACCAAAATTTTTGGAAACTTACCGAGTGATGCAGAGCGTCTGACAGACAGCAAAGTAAAATATGAGGACAAACTGTAAAAGTTCGTCCTTGACAACTCTTTCCATTCAGTAGAAAATTTTTTATCATCGTAACATGTGAAGGGTGACTGGTAGGATCTATTTACTCAGAAACAGAAATAAAAATTAAAATAAAAAGCCTCATAAATGTTTAGCTTGTAGTCCTATTTACAAATTTATTTGTATTGTGAACATAAAATGACACGTTACACATCATGACCATTTATTGTCCAAATGATGACTTGAATATGAAACTAACTGACTATGCAGTGTGAACTTGAAATCTACACCAAATTTTCGGAGATAATTCGTGGATATTTTCTGAGTATTTTCGTATAAAGGGTCTGTCTCCGATGACTGGATACGGTGTCAGTGCATTACGCTTGATTTCTTATGTCCTTCTAACTTTGTGTCTGTGTTGCATTAAAAATATGAACACACCGGCGAAAATGGAGAAGGTTTGCGCTGCGTGCCTCGGTTTGTTAACACACACGTTACGTTGGCTCACGTTACCTGCGTTTCGCAACAGTTGTTCCTACTTTTCTGTCCGCGCTCAGCCACGCATTCGCTATTGCTCGTTTCTGTCCAGGGTTTGTTTTCCCGACAGAGTTAGTTTTGCGTTAACAGCGTTACACGGCAGTGTGGCCAGCTTTACTGGTGGAGAGTTGCGCGACGCACTGCCCGCGTGTCGGTTCACTGAATGCAGCGGCAGGCGACTGTGCTATGCCCGGTTGTTCCCTCAGCGAAGGGAGTCACGTGGCGTCAGTTTTCATCTGACACTTGTCTCTCGTGTTGCACATTTTGGTGACCGCATATTGAAGGTTCTCTCACTGCCGTGAATGTTGTGCTAACACAAACAAAGGTTACGGGATTAACAAACGGAACAAATCATAATTAAAATATACTCCGTAAAGCGACTTGGATAACACGGGTACCCTAGGTCAAAACTGAAAATCACTGACTGTTGTACGAAAGGCTAAAAAGGGACGAAGCTAGCAACAGATTAAGCAAATTTGCTTATATTTCGCCTTTCAAACATTTATAGGAATTAAAAGCTTGTTCAACAGACATGAAACGTCTAGTTTCAGGGGTTCAGGAGTAGAGAAACACTATCACATTTAATTAAATCTCCCCTGTTGTGTTTAGAAACGAAGGGAGCCTTCCATTTGGGACACAGGCCCCAGTAAATCACTACTTCTATCGGACTAGCGATGTCTCCCTGCAGTTCGAAGGTCTCAATCTCTACTCTCACACTAGTCATGGATTTTAAATGGGTGGCTTCTAGAACGATTAAAAAAAGGTATTGAGACGCCCTCTAAACCCGCTGGCCAGAACAGCTGAGCAGGATTGTGGAAAGGGCCAAATAAGATGTCGTTGAGTTTCACCTCAAAATTGTAATTTACTATAATTTAATAACACATTTATAACAAAAGCGGAACATAGCCGAACTTTTACAAGTACGAGTTTCAAACTTCAAATCTTTCACGGCTGAAGACCTCCAAACAAGAAATCATAAAAATCAACAAGGTATATTTAAAGGGACTAAAGACATGCAGTTACAGTTATATATATATATATATATATATATATATATATATACATATATATATATATATATATATATATATATATATATATATATATATCGTGTTTGTCTGTCCACTTTTGCCTTGAAGCTTTCAGCCCAGCTGTGATATATATATATCACTGCATAATGGCTGAAGGTCCATAAAATTTTCAAGATTTTAAAATAAATTACCATAATCTTTCAAAGGCAGAAGGCCGCAATGATTTTGCTTGAAGGGTAATTTAAAGAATAAGGTTTTAAGCTGCTGAAGGCCCGGGATTGGTTTTCCAAAATTCAAAAATATCTCAAACCTTTAAGGGCATAAGGCCGCAATGTTTAAGCTTGGAAGTTAATTTTAAGAATAAGGTTCCAAGCCACAATGTTTAATCTTGAAATGTAATTTAAAGAATAAGGTTTCAAGCGGCTGAAGACCCACAATTAATTTTCCAAAATTTTAAAAAAATATAACCATAAGCCTTAAGTTGTAAGTAGCAGAAACCACACTAAAAGACAAGACAACGGCAATAACCTTTCAGCAAATATCCACTTGCCAGAATTCAAACTTACTTATACGTGGGTAAAGACCTTTAATTTACATAAAACACAGTAAAACCAAGTATTTTTTAAATGACTGGCTATGATAGATTATAAATAGACAATTCAACACTGGTGAGAAAGACAGTAAAGACAATGGCACTCAGAAGCCTCCAGGGGGTCGGTCTGCCCTCGTGCACTTAGGTGAGACAGGTGGTGAGCCCAACTACACTTGATCCATTGGAATCCAACCAAGGGACACCCACGGACTGACTGACAAAACGACTTGCTTGCCACCAATCGGTAAATGAGAACTCAAACACAAAATGTTACAGACATAATTATCCACAATCAAATATGTACAGGGTGTTTCAAAAATGACCGGTATATTTGAAATGGCAATGAAAACTAAACGAGCAGCGATAGAAATACACCGTTTGTTGCAATATGCTTGGGACAACAGTACATTTTCAGGCGGACAAACTTTCGAAATTACAGTAGTTACAATTTTCAACAACAGATGGCGCTGCAAGTGATGTGAAAGATATAGAAGACAACGCAGTCTGTGGGTCCGCCATTCTGTACGTCGTCTTTCTGCTGCAAGCGTGTGCTGTTCACAACGTGCAAGTGTGCTGTAGACAAAATGGTTTATTCCTTAGAACAGAGGATTTTTCTGGTGTTGGAATTCCACCGCCTAGAACACAGTGTTGTTGCAACAAGACGAAGTTTTCAACGGAGGTTTAATGTAACCAAAGGACCGAAAAGCGATACAATAAAGGATCTGTTTGAAAAATTTCAACGGACTGGGAACGTGACGGATGAACGTGCTGGAAAGGTAGGGCGACCGCTTACGGCAACCACAGAGGGCAACGCGCAGCTAGTGCAGCAGGTGATCCAACCGCGGCCTCGGGTTTCCATTCGCCGTGTTGCAGCTGCGGTCCAAATGACGCCAACGTCCACGTATCGTCTCATGCGCCAGAGTTTACACCTCTATCCATACAAAATTCAAACGCGGCAACCCCTCAGCGCCGCTACCATTGCTGCACGAGAGACATTCGCTAACGATATAGTGCACAGGATTGATGACGGCGATATGCATGTGGGCAGCATTTGGTTTACTGACGAAGCTTATTTTTACTTGGACGGCTTCGTCAATAAACAGAACTGGCGCATATGGGGAACCAAAAAGCCCCATGTTGCAGTCCCATCGTCCCTGCATCCTCAAAAGGTACTGGTCTGGGCCGCCATTTCTTCCAAAGGAATCATTGGCCCATTTTTCAGATCCGAAACGATTACTGCATCACGCTATCTGGACATTCTTCGTGAATTTGTGGCGGTACAAACTGCCTTAGACGACACTGCGAACACCTCGTGGTTTATGCAAGATGGTGCCCGGCCACATCGCACGGCCGACGTCTTTAATTTCCTGAATGAATATTTCGATGATCGTGTGATTGCTTTGGGCTATCCGAAACATACAGGAGGCGGCGTGGATTGGCCTCCCTATTCGCCAGACATGAACCCCTGTGACTTATTTCTGTGGGGACACTTGAAAGACCAGGTGTACCGCCAGAATCCAGAAACAATTGAACAGCTGAAGCAGTACATCTCATCTGCATGTGAAGCCATTCCGCCAGACACGTTGTCAAAGGTTTCGGGTATTTCATTCAGAGACTACGCCATATTATTGCTACGCATGGTGGATATGTGGAAAATATCGTACTATAGAGTTTCCCAGACCGCAGCGCCATCTGTTGTTGAAAATTGTAACTACTGTAATTTCGAAAGTTTGTCTGCCTGAAAATGTACTGTTGTCCCAAGCATATTGCAACAAACGGTGTATTTCTATCGCTGCTCGTTTAGTTTTTATTGCCGTTTCAAATATACCGGTCATTTTTGAAACGCCCTGTATATGTATTAAGCTGTCCAAACTACACACTGTGCTGGACAGCGACAACATGTGAGGAAAGGACACTGCCTGAAATTACGTTAGTGGCCAGGGGAGGTAATCGGAACACTAACGGCAACAAGGCAAAAAATTCCGCTGGTGCACTTGCATTGTAGTCAAGCAATGTAGTTAATTCTACTGCATGGCGGCTAAATTTCAGCAATATGAACACTCGGTGTTGCTCAAAGGAAAACCTCCCCAACAGCGAACCACCGAAACGAACTCACAACATGGGTACTTAAAAAACCACTCAACTTTGAGGCAGTGCGTCGTTGAGCCACGAAGCTCGTAGCTATCGGACAGCTACACACACGCTCTGACACTGCGCAGGGACCGCCAGCGGACCCAGCTGACTGCACCGCGCGGAGATATCCTCCCTCGTCCGCACCAACCGACCACCTCCTCTCAGAATTCCAACAACATCTAAAATAGTGGTCAGTGGAAATAACGCCAACTACACACACAACTTGACAAACACTTGCACGAAGACCTGAACCATAGCCAACAGTAACTGAGCACGCACGCACAAATTGGGAGTCGATGCACACACACACACAGCCGAAACGATCGGCGAGACAAAACGCGTCGTCCAGTAGGACGACCGACCGACGATCCACCAAGACCGTGGCCCGGCTCAAGTGATGCGTGGCGGCAATGGTCGGGCGAGCCATGTCGACGCAGACCTCACTGCTGCTCCAACCCGACTGGACTAGTGCCGCATTGCAACTCCCCGACTGGCAGGTCCGGACTGCGCTCCGGACGCGTTCCAACTGACTGGCAGACCCGAACTCGCGACCCGAACTCGTTTAAGACAGACAACGGCCGAGAAGTAATAGCAGTCCAGTGAAGATACTACGAGAGGGGATATATCGATACGCGCAGCTAACGCCGCTCACGGTCAGGCAAAGCAGCAACTCAGTGACACCAGTAATGTAAATTAATGTATTGAGGTGGAAGTACGTTAAAAACAGGGTGTAAAATACATGATTGCGGGAACACGAGCCACGCGCGGCTCAGGTACTATTACATTTGTGTGTTTGTAGTGTGTGTGTGAAATTACAACGAAATGTGTTTGATACATGTAATACATACCACCGACGTGTGAAGAGAACACACTAATACGGCTACGTTGAACTGAAGACGGCTGGGCGGGCCCGCAGGCAAACTGCGACTTCCAACCCGGCAGGTGACCCACGCGGCGAGGAGAGCCGCCGACCTGCGGGAACTAGGCGCAGGGCCGGTGTAGATGCTGCAAGAGGCGCGGAGCCGTCCTTAACCCCTGCCCTTTGCACGGCTGAATATTTCATCAGCCACTCAAGTTCGTCTTTATTCGATGAGAACGGAGTCTCCCATTGTGTTTCGGCTTAGCTGGTATCTGGAGGAGAACAAACAAACCTTAAAATTTGGGAGTTAATACAATATAACAGTGTGAAATATGCAGGCGCCACTTCCAACTTTCGTTTTGGGAACTTCCTGGTCGAAAAATTATGAACACAAACACGACGAATAATTAACAGTGTTTCAGTCCTTTCACCCCGTCAGTCACTGCATTACAACACTGTTCACACGCAATGTCTTACAAGCACTAAATGGAAGCGAGTAGTTATATTTTGTCGCCTTAAACTTCCAAAAGGCATCGGAACCACATCTTCGACTGCGCACTGATATACCATTGTAGGGAGTACCTTCGCAGACAGCAAATGTCTCTATAAATATCTGACGCCGTATGATACACTGAACGGCAAATGATCAACTGGAGCCGGTAATGTTGGATTTACAACAGAATCATAAATAGTATGGGGGCAATGCTGTTGGTTACAGAAAAGTATCTTCTTTAGAATATCGTCAGGACAGCAGGAACACTAGCTTGAAATTATTATACATTCTTGTTGTGGTCTTGTGTGTGCTTGATGCAGCTCTCGATGCTACCCTATCCTGAGCAAGTTTCTCATTCTCCTAGTACTTACTGCAACCTACATCCATCTGAATATGCTTAGTGTATTCATTTCTTGGTCTCCCTCTACGATTTTTACTCTCCACGCTGCCTTCCAATACTAAATTTGTGGTCCCTTGATGCCTCAGAACATGTCCTACCAACCGGAACCTTCTTCTTGTCAAGTTGTGCCACAAACCCCTCTTCTCCCCAATTCTATTCAATACCTCCTCATTAGTTATGTGATCTACCCATCTAATCGTCATCATTCTTCTGTGGCATCAGATTTCAAACGCTTCAACTCTCTTCTTGTCCAAACTATTTATCGTCCATGTTTCACTTCCACACAAATACTTTCAAAAACGAATTCCTGACACTTAAATCTATACTCGACGTTAACAATTTCCTCTTCTTCAGAAACGCTTTCCTTGCCATTACCAGTCCACAATTTACATCCTCTCTTCTTCGACCATCATCAGTTATTTTGCTCCCCAAATTGCAAAACTCCCTTACTACCTTAAGTGTCTCATTTCCTAATCTAATTCCATCAGCATCACCTGACATAATTCGACTACATTCCATTATCCTCGTTTTGCTTTTGTTGATGTACATCTTATATCCTTCTTTCAAGACACTGTCCATTCCGTTCAACTACTCTTCCAAGTCCTTTGCTGTTTCTCACAGAACTACAATGTCATCGGCGAACCTCAAACTTTTTATTTCTTCTCCATGGATTTTAATATCTATTCCGAATTTTTCTTTTGTTTCCTTTACTGCTTGCTCAATATACAGATTGAACAACATCGGGAGATGCTACAACCCTGTCTCACTCCCTTCCGAACCACTGCTTCCCTTTAATGCCCCTCGACTCTTATAACTGTACAAATTGTAAATAGCCTTTCGCTCCCTGTATTTTACCCCTGTCACCTTTAGAATTTGAAAGAGAGTATTTCAGTCAACACTGTCAAAAGCTTTCTCTAAGTCTACAAATGTTAGAAACGCAGGTTTTCCTTTTCTTAATCTTTCTTCTAAGATAAGTGGTAATGTCAATGTTAATGGCTCTGAGCACTATGGGACTTAACTTCTGAGGTCATCAGTCCCCTAGAACTTAGAACTACTTAAACGTAATAGCCTAAGGACATCACACCCATCCATGCCCGAGGCAGGATTCGAACCTGCGACAGCAGCGGTCGCGCGGTTCCAGACTGTAGCGCCTAGGACTGCTTATCCATCGTAAGGTCAGTATTGCCTCACGTGTTCCAACATTTTTACGGAATCCAAACTGATCTTCCCCGAGGTCGGCTTCTACCAGTTTTTCCAATCGTCTGTAAAGAATTCGCGTTAGTATTTTGCAGCTGTGTCTTATTAAACTGATACTTCGGTAATTTTCACATCTGTCAACACCTGCTTTCTTTGGGATTGGAATTATTATATTCTTCTTGAAGTCTGAGGATATTTCGCCTCTCTCATACATCTTGCTCACCAGATGGTAGAGTTTTGTCAGTACTGGCTCTCCCAAGGCCGTCAGTAGTTCTAATGGAATGTTGTCTACTCCCGGGGCCTTGTTTCGACTCAAGTCTTTCAGTGCTCTGTCAAACTCTCTACGCAGTATCGTATCTCCCATTTCATCTTCATCTACCTCCTCTTCCATTTCCATAATATTGTCCTCATACATATACATTATACATAATGAATGACTACTCTCTATAAATGAAGACAGGTACGAAAAAAAGACTGAAAGAGGGAGAGAGAGAGAGAGAACCCTTTGTCATCTGATTATAAGATTAGAGGTGAATGGGTGGAGAAGTCAAATCGCTTAAATATTTAGCTGTGGTTCTCGCGAAAAGAAACGGTCCACATGCAGACACATATAGACAATCATACTTCCCCACATTAAACATACAGCACCTGTTATTTCACAACACACTTTTGCACAATAACGTTTTTTTTTCCTTTTCTGTAAAACCTAAAACCAAAGCTCAGCTAAAGAAAATGTTAACATCTAAGCCTCTGAGTTCAACGTCTCGCTCATTGTGGATGAACATTCACTGAATTCCTCAGGCACGCAAATCGGACTTTACATAAGATCGAAACCAATGGTCGTCGCTATGGGCGTGATGTCAGCTAATTGCGTGTATGCAATATGTGTAGTGCGTGCAGGTGCTGGCGTCGAGAAACGACTGAACAGTGTTGCACCAGCTATTTACTCTCACGTCATGGTCTTTCAGCAACCGGAAATCTCCTCTATAGGATTCTGCAAATAACAGTTGTGTGAAACCCAACTCGTTCTGTCCGTCCACGGGCCCCAGAACTCACTAGGAGCTGGCATTCATCTTAATACCGTGTCCCTTGACATCTAGAAGCGTTCGAAATAATTTCGCAACGTCACTTAATAAAAGAAGCACAACGTACTTATATAAGACTAGCTACGTGACTAGACGATCTATCAAATAGAATTCAGCCTTGAAAGTTTCTTCAAGTGGCCACGAAAGCCTTAAAATTTTCTTTTCTTCGAATGCACTGCAAAGGGGTATTAGCAGATGATTACTGTTGACGACGTATATAAATTACATAGTGGATATCATCCCAGACTCCATGACGTTGCCGCGGATGTTGCTGCTGTTGTAGCCAGCCAGAGTGGCCGAGCGGTTCTAGGCGCTACAGCCTGGAACCGCGCGACTGC
Source organism: Schistocerca americana (assembly GCF_021461395.2). Lineage (NCBI taxonomy): Eukaryota > Metazoa > Arthropoda > Insecta > Orthoptera > Acrididae > Schistocerca > Schistocerca americana. The sequence continues at coordinate 523,787,874 of NC_060125.1, read as the reverse complement.
TACGTTGGCAGGTTCGAATCCTGCCTCGGGCGTGGATGTGTGTGATGTCCTTAGGTTAGTTAGGTTTAAGTAGTTCTATGTTCTAGGGGGCTGATGACCTCAGCATTAAAGTCCCATAGTGCTCAGAGCCATTTGAACCATTTTGCTGTTGTATGTATGTGGAAAAGAGGCAATGCTAGGGAACTGAAGCGAAATGCAAGAAGACCTCCGGCGGATTGACGCTTGGCGCAGTGACTGGCCATATAAACTGCTGGAACGTGTGGATCATAAACAGGCGGAGGTAGTCGTTGATTTTCATTAGAGGATCACTGAACAAACACTTTATGCAGTCACATCAACTAAAAGTGTGTGAGTAAGCACGAGGGACGGTTTAAGGTACAACGACCACATTAAATCAATCTCAAGTGAGATAACAAGCTGTGTCAAAAGCAAGGGGCGGTCAAATGAATACGAGAGAGATGGAAAAAAGTAATTAAAATGCCACTACTTCAAACGAAATCGCCACAACTGTTAATACGTTTATCCCACTGTGAGACAAGATGACCAGTGCCTTCATGGAAAAATATCTGAGGTTGCTTACGGGGCTATGATTGTACACAGCCGTGCACCTCTTCAAAGCAAATCGACGGGCCAAATGTCTTTCTGCAAAGCTCTAAAAATGTTGAAATCGCATGGGGAGAGATAGGGGCCATGGAAGATCTTCAAGCTCTTCCCAGCGAAATTTACGCAGCGTAACCACGACAACGGACGTACCAGATTCGGGAAGAGCCAGTAGGACCTTAATCGTTGACTGTAATGACCCGCTGCTCACTATCTGGAACACGGATACGCCATTAACCCATAGCAACACGTGGACCTGAAGCTCCACCAAATCTGAACGTCCAGGAATTTAAGTACTCGGAGGGCAACATTGCTTTCCAAGACAACGCCCGCCTGCATGTCAAGATTCTTCCGATTGTGCTGCACAAGTTCGGCTGGGACGCCCTTAAAAACCCTCCCACAAGCTATTTACTTACTTTTGAAGCCCTGCGTGGAACATTCGTAGCTGTCGATCTGCTTCGCAAAGCTGCACGCCTGGGGACACTCAAGGTTCCGCAGACAATCGCAAATAATGGGCGATCAAAAAGTCAGTATAAATTTGAAAATTAATAAACCACGGAATAATGTAGATAAAGAGGTAAAAATTGACGTACAAGCTTGGAATGACATGGGGTTTTATTAGAACCAAAAAAAAAACAAAGTTCACAAAATGTCCGACAGATGGCGCTGGACAGCAAAACGCCAGTGACTGCACATGGCAATCGTGTATAATAGGATATGTAATGAGAGAGAGAATCAGATGCGCCAGCAGTCGCAGCATGTTGACGTTACCTGAAGAAGCGCTTTTAGTGAAGCTGTATTATCAGAATGGGGAATGTGCTAGTTCAGCGTTACGATCCTATCGCCATAGGAAGGGGATTCGAACAGGTAAAGGTCCGTTGACAAATGCAGCCATGGCGAGAATGATTTCGAAGTTCGAAGCCACGGGTCGTTTAGACGATGGACCCCGTAGTGGCTGACCGAGGACAAGGCGTAACGCTGCTGAGACAGTTCAGGAAGAAATGGAGACTGTAGCGGGTTCGTCTATACACGGGGAAGTCAGCGCTCGTGCAGTCGCACGTCTCACCGGCATTCAATACACTACTGTTTGGTTGGAAATTAGGCATACCCTCCGATGCTATCCGTAAAAAATCTATCGTCATCATGAACTGTTACCTGGCGATTTAATGAAGTGGAGGGCATTTGCGGTGTGGGCGTTTCAAAAGATGGTGGAAGATGACGATGGGTTGAGTTACGTGTTGTTGTCTGTCAACGCTCACAACTGCAGAATTTGGACTATCGAAAATCCTAGAACTGTCGTGGAAACTCCATTGCATGACGAGAAAGTCACGGTATGGGTTGGATTTACCACATCTACCGTTATCGGGTCTTTTTTCTTCGAGGAAATGCGTGATTCTGGTTTTGTAACTGCTACCCTGACGGGTGAGAGGTACGTCGATATGTTACAGAATAGCATCATCCCCAGCCTGGCTGATAAACACCTGCTGGAACGTACGATGTTTATGCAGGATGGCGCTCCACCCCATATTGCTAGACGCGTGATAGATTTCCTGCGCGCGTCGTTTGGTGATGATCGTGTGGTCAGCCGCCACTTTCGTCATGATTGGCCTCCCAGGTCCCCAGACCTCAGTCCGTGCGATTATTGGCTTTGGGGTTACCTGAAGTCGCAAATGTATCGTGATCGGCCGACATCTCTAGGGATGCTGAAAGACAACATCCGACGCCAATGCGTCACCATAACTCCGGAAATGCTTTACAGTGCTGTTCACATTATTCCTCGACTACAGCTATTGTTGAGGAATGATGGTGGACATATTGAGCATTTCCTGTAAAGATCATCATCTTTGCTTTGTCTTACTTTGTTATGCTAATTATTGCTATTCTGATCAGATGAAGCGCCATCTGTTGGACATTTGTTGAACTTTTTTTTGGTTCTAATAAAATAGCATGTTATTCCAAGCATGTGTGTCAATTTGTACCTCTCTATCTACATTATTCCGTGATTTATTCATTTTTCAAATGTACGCTGACTTTTTGATCACCCGGTATATTTGAACGAAGGTGTTGATCATCTTCTCTCACAGTGGGATAAATGTGTAAAGACGTATTGTGATTACACCTGAAATAATAAATAATTAACTTGTTTCTTTCTTCTTTCTGTCTCGTTTTCAATTGACTGCCCCTTATACAATGCAGGAATGCTCAGGAAGTAGAGTCGAGCCACGAAAAAGATGTGTTATGCATCACGACGTGGCTTACAGTTAAAAATTCCACGATCGTATGTCACCAGAAGGAGCACATCTAATATATTGCATCCTCCTGCGTAAAGACCATGAGGATAAAATTAGAGAGATCCGATCGATGGATTAGCAACAGCGGTTGTTCCCGCGCAAAATCATGACCGAGACAGTAACTGGACACCGATACATGAAGTTCCCTCTGCCATACACCATAAGATGGCCCAAGGAGATTAGATGAATGTGTAGGTGTAGACTAGAGAGGAACTAACTGAATAGATGGCTATACGAATGTAGGCTTTTACGCGTGCGCCGCGACATCGAAAGCGCTGAAACGCCTTTACATGAGTGACTTTGGTTGTCGAAATTCTTGTCTGTCCAGTGAACAAGTCTACCTAGTTTTGTGACTTCAGATTTTTAGTCCAGATTGGTTTAAGATGTAGAAGGTGTCAGGGATTCACAACTGATCATTGTACGGCTTCTAAAACTGCCTTGGTAATCGCTAGGCATTTCCTGACATTTGTCGGTAATGAAAGAAATTAAGTAAGTTGAAACATGACACTGGGTCCTTCCTACGTCACACTGGTGAGAGGGCTCCCATCTGTTGGTGTATTGGGAAACTACGTCACGAGTCTTAAACGTACCTTAGGGTTATATGAATAACTGAGAACGCGGCTTTAAGAATAGCTAGTGGAAAACTGACCGAAAAAGGAGGTAAAGTGCATCTACAAAATATTTTCTACCTTTTAATAGTATTGTAACTATTACTTAATCTACTTCAAAGGGTGAGGAGCTATAAAAGGAAAGGAGATAGAATGGAATGCGACGAATGGTCGCTGAAGGAGGCAGCTGAAACAGCGATGGAAGGCACATCAATATCAGAAGCCAGCTATATATTTGCAGTTTGTACCGAAGATATCAAAAGGACAAAAATAACGTTATGCTAATTAGTACTGTTTTACAAAAAATATGCGTGTGGTAACCTTACTGGACATCCAGAAATATTTTCTGAAGATGTGGAAGCCTCACTGGCGAATAGAATAATAAATTTAGGAAAAATAGGATTCTGACTCACACAGAAAGATGTGCCTACTTCTGCCTTCAGACTAGCTGGAGAGACACAGCAGGAAAATGGTCGTGTGTTTCAGACTGCAAAAGAAACCGTCTTTGTTCGAGGAAATTAAAGCCTCTCTCAAAAGCAAGAGGAGCAGCGCTGACCAGAGAGACAGGAAAACAGCACATGAAATTCTAAATGAGTTTCTCACAAATCTCTTCCTGAATGACAAAACGACCAACATACATAGCATAGACGAAACAGGATTTCCACTCAACAACAGACCTCCGGATGTCACTGCGGAGAAGGAAACAAATCAGGTCCTGCCTCTAGCAGCGCAGTTTAAAGAGGTGCGCACTTAACGGCTGCCGCTTGTCGCAGCGCAGCGAGAGCATGTCTAAAGCCGCTAGACATCTTCAATAGCCAAAGACCCAAGTCGGGGCTCTCTTAATTTTCCCGATGGATCTTATTTCATGCGTGAGTAAAAGTGGATGGATAAACGAGGACATATTTCTGAAATGGATAAGAGTTTTTCAGGAAAATAGAGTGACGAGAAAAATACTTGTTATTTTGGATAGTAATCTGTCACATTGTTCACGTGCAACATTGGACTTTTTGCAGAACAATGATGCAAAATGTTCTATTTGCTGTCACATGCTATTCGTGTACTACAGCTCTTGGACAGGTGTGTTTTCAAAACCCTCAAGACTCAATACTTTGAGATGGAAACAAAATGGCAGCAAAGCAATCCCAGCACCAAAATGGGCAACGTTCATTTCAACGGCATTTTCAGCGTAACATCAATGTCAATCGCATCAGTCCGCTTAACTGCAAGTCGATTTCAAAGTATGGGAGAGTACCCGTTTAACCCAGATGAGATTGAGTATTCGCAGTTTGCTCCTTCCGAAACCCTGTGATTAACCACGGATGCAATCGCAGAAAATGATGCAACAAGCGCCAGTCTGTGACAAAGCGGGTTTGGCCACAGCCATCCAACTCCTAATTACGACAGCTAGGATCTTACTAGTTTTGTTTCTTTTCTTGGCGTTATTCTTTCCAAAAATTTTGATGACAAAATCCATTATCTGACCACACATTACATGAATTTACAAACTAATGTAAATTAATTTCTCTTGTGAAACATACACTCCTGGAAATTGAAATAAGAACATCGTGAATTCATTGTCCCAGGAAGGGGAAACTTTATTGACACATTCCTGGGGTCAGATACACCACATGATCACACTGACAGAACCACAGGCACATAGACACAGGCAACAGAGCATGCACAATGTCGGCACTAGTACAGTGTATATCCACCTTTCGCAGCAATGCAGGCTGCTATTCTCCCATGGAGACGATCGTAGAGATGCTGGATGTAGTCCTGTGGAACGGCTTGCCATGCCATTTCCACCTGGCGCCTCAGTTGGACCAGCGTTCGTGCTGGACGTGCAGACCGCGTGAGACGACGCTTCATCCAGTCCCAAACATGCTCAATGGGGGACAGATCCGGAGATCTTGCTGGCCAGGGTAGTTGACTTACACCTTCTAGAGCACGTTGGGTGGCACGGGATACATGCGGACGTGCATTGTCCTGTTGGAACAGCAAGTTCCCTTGCCGGTCTAGGAATGGTAGAACGATGGGTTCGATGACGGTTTGGATGTACCGTGCACTATTCAGTGTCCCCTCGACGATCACCAGTGGTGTACGGCCAGTGTAGGAGATCGCTCCCCACACCATGATGCCGGGTGTTGGCCCTGTGTGCCTCGGTCGTATGCAGTCCTGATTGTGGCGCTCACCTGCACGGCGCCAAACACGCATACGACCATCATTGGCACCAAGGCAGAAGCGACTCTCATCGCTGAAGACGACACGTCTCCATTCGTCCCTCCATTCACGCCTGTCGCGACACCACTGGAGGCGGGCTGCACGATGTTGGGGCGTGAGCGGAAGACGGCCTAACGGTGTGCGGGACCGTAGCCCAGCTTCATGGAGACGGTTGCGAATGGTCCTCGCCGATACCCCAGGAGCAACAGTGTCCCTAATTTGCTGGGAAGTGGCAGTGCGGTCCCCTACGGCACTGCGTAGGATCCTACGGTCTTGGCGTGCATCCGTGCGTCGCTGCGGTCCGGTCCCAGGTCAACGGGCACGTGCACCTTCCGCCGACCACTGGCGACAACATCGATGTACTGTGGAGACCTCACGCCCCACGTGTTGAGCAATTCGGCGGTACGTCCACCCGGCCTCCCGCATGCCCACTATACGCCCTCGCTCAAAGTCCGTCAACTGCACATACGGTTCACGTCCACGCTGTCGCGGCATGCTACCAGTGTTAAAGACTGCGATGGAGCTCCGTATGCCACGGCAAACTGGCTGACACTGACGGCGGCGGTGCACAAATGCTGCGCAGCTAGCGCCATTCGACGGCCAACACCGCGGTTCCTGGTGTGTCCGCTGTGCCGTGCGTGTGATCATTGCTTGTACAGCCCTGTCGCAGTGTCCGGAGCAAGTATGGTGGGTCTGACACACCGGTGTCAATGTGTTCTTTTTTCCATTTCCAGGAGTGTATTTATTCAGATAATGCCACTGACTCTTGAACTTTTCGTTTTAATTAAGTACGGATCGCACACAATTCCATAATTACGCCCCTCGTTTTTATTGTATTTAAGTCTTACTCAGTATGTAACTTTCTTCAAGATTTCAGTATTCTCTACATCATGTGCTCTAATGTTGTTGTTTGAATTACCCTCGGGATTATTCAAGGGTAAGAGCAGTCACTATTAGAATCAGCGGTGTATTTAACAATTGACTTGCGTAAACATGCCACTGTACCTTAACGAACTACTATCTACTTCCGTGTACCTTGTAGACAAAGTTACAGGGAAAATTACTTTGTGTGCCAATTAATTCATGATTCTCATCCTTTTCGCGGAATATAATTTAAATTAGCCTGTCAAATACGAGTACATGGAGACCTGCATAAACATTTTTGATTTCAATGAAGTCTGGGATTTAGCGATACGAGTGTATATCCGTGAATAAATATGCGAAGTGATTTCGTGTGAATATTTGAAAAGAAGTACTGGTCTTCTCTTTTTATTTATTTAGGGATACAATTCTATCAGGGACATTTTCAGCTAAAGGACCAGTGGCACAGCTACAGAGAGGCAACACTAATCTGCAGGTAAGATCCCCTTGTATTCTTGCTAGTCCCCGGACAGTTGCCACAGAAGTTTCGTCTCGGCATGTCCTTCCTTCTCCACAGATACAAGTTCACAGAAAAAACCTTCAGAGCTGCACAAGACGATCGTCGCACAACATCTCCAGGAAACGTTGGAGTGGTAAGGACAAAGGAGTTATTGAAGCAGAAAAGAGAGCTTCTGAACCAAATGGTGAAGGATAAGAAGTATCAATATCAGAAAGGGGACCTGTTCAAGAAGATGGCTATTAAAAGACAAAGAAAGATTTAGATATCGATTCAAACTGCAGTTTCGGCAGCCGTCCGCTGTGGCCGAGCGGTTCTAGGCGATTCAGTCTGGAACCGCGCCACGGCTACGGTCGCAGGTTTGAATCCTGCCTCTGGCATAGATGTGCGTGATGTCCTTAGGTTAGTTAGGTTTAAGTAGTTCTAAGTTCTAGGAGACTGATGACCATAGATGTTAAGTCCCATAGTGCTCAGAGCCATTTAAACCATTTTTGCAGTTCCGGCGATGATGTGCTCCTAAATGATTCGAAAGTAGAGGCGTTGGAATGGAAATGTGGATTCTGCCAGGTGTGGGGCTGTGGCTTATTAATAAGAAATAGGAACTGGAAGTATTGGAATATTGTTCGCCGTCCTTTACAAGAGCCTGAAAACTATTTCTGTGCCAGTCAGAAAGCGACGAATAACATATTAACCCTAATTTCCAGTCTGCAAGTGCACATTCTTGTCTAGCCCAGTGAAAGAAATATTTCTATTCTCTATTTACTCAGTGGCATCAGGAATTATGATTACAAATGAAAATTTTTACTTCTAATTGACAGATATTTGATAATCTTTCACATGCACAAAATAGTAATATTCCTGATGATGATAATAATAATAACACTAACAATAATAGTAATAATAATAATGTCTCTATCATAAACAGCCCTATGAACAGTTCAGAGGCGACCTCTACGGTAAGTTCCCATTAAATGGTCTTTCGCCCTGACTTCTGGTAATGAAAGTTAATTGCTCGCCACATAAGTGGTAAATAAAGTCACCACTTGCCACACAGTTTTGGTATCATTACAGGCGGAACACTAATAGTTACTTCCATGAAATCTAAGCGACCCAGGATGGTGTACAGTCCTCGCGAGTTAACTTCCTATTTGTACCGACAACATGAGTTTAGTTGCGGTCTGGCTTGACGTCACACGAGCAGCCCGTAAGCCGGCATTTGACTGACGCGGATCGTACGGTAGCTAGGTGCGAAGTGCAGTCCCGCCACTGCCTCTAACGCCGTATTTGTATTCTGGCTCAGCGGACGGCCGAAGGGAACACCTGCCTTCATCCGCTCTATCCCCAAGTAGCAACATCTAAATGGCCGCTTTCTCGGACACATAATATTTAATAACATTGTTGTGTATTAATTTAGAAGCTTCGTAATTTTTGTGTGAGTGGAATTGAGATGGCTATGATCACAGAAAGAGATTTAGCTCGCCTGCATTTAAACTTTGCCTTCTAGAATTTTTAGAACGGAAATGACATTAGAACATAACCTCTGAACTACATCTTTAAGAGACCTTGCAATGATTGTTATTTATATCAAAGTTTTGAAATTTGTTATAGCTCTATTATTTAATACATTTCATTAAGTGCTGTAATCAAGACTTTCTACCATTAATATAAATGATACTTAATCTACTACAAATAAGGACGTTTTTGTTCCAAATTTAGTTTTCAATAAATTACTCGAGAACTATTAGAGGTAGCTCAGTGGTGTCACATACTTAAGGTTTTTATTTTGAACGGAGGCTTCATAAGAATTTTTGGTTTTCTAGCTTTATTACTTAACGCCACTTATTTTTGTTAAAAACTTTTATTCTGACTAAAATTTTGTTCTGATCAAGTTCAAATATGTAACAGTTGATTTTGACATATATTTGCACATTCTGACCAATCTTTGGCTTTCTGGCTTTATTGTTTAGCGTCATTCATTTTTTTTCTTATAATGATGTATTTAGTCAAAGATATTCGTCTGATCCCTCTGAGATTTGACAATTTAAACATTAATATACTGAAGCATACGTTGACAAAATTTGGAAAAGCTACTTTAATTTCTAATTTCATTCTTGAATTATGGTGCAATACTTATATACTACGCACAAACACGTTATGGTGACGTGCTGCTAGTAGCAGCGAAGTGGGGTAACTCCCGGCACACTCGCTCGCCTCTAAATCTCTCAAATGATACAGCGCTTGCTTCGATACACAGGGGAAACCGTGAAGTCTTGCAGATGAAGATAAAAGTAAGTGGGTAGAAAGTGAAAAGCGTACGGTACCATCCGCTACCATGAGCAATGAGTCGGTGCGAGAGGACGCAAGTAATTTCTCTCTGGGCGCTGCAGGTGACTTGCACGAGAACTGGAACACTTCACAAAGGTTAATTTATATTAATGTGAAATTATTAACGTATCGTTAGTTTTAAAAAATTTACCATTGTTTTGAGTTAAACATCTATGTTATTTTATTGCATATGTGCCCATAATTAACCGTATTCAAACAGCCTTGACCACTCTCCGAATAGCTCCACTGAAATCCAGTTTTGCCCAATCGTGAGCATAAACCGAACGGTAGCGTAACACAGATGTCTGACAATAGTGTATAACCACCTTCCATAGACAGGTTAGGTATGCCATCTGAAACATTGCTACGTGCCTAAAAGAAAAATTTTGTTATCAACTGCCCGAAAACAATTTAGTTAAGTTGAAATTTCCTTTCAGCCCCGCTGTACCCTACTAAAGTTTTGCACAATGTCTGGAAGGCTACTGTACCGACAGATGACTGCTTAGTAGGAACAGACTCCTTCCGTGGATCTCCAACAAGGTGGTGTCCTGGCTCCATTATCAACAATCATATTCGAAGAGAACATATAATGAATATCACCATCCTGCACAGGAAACCGAAGAAGGTGTAAACATAGCTGTCAACTGATAAAGTTTGAATGGGGGGAAAAATAAGTCATTTTGGTGTACCACATGTCGCCAAGGGCTACTATCAGCAGCTCACCATAATCAGTAGTCGAACTACTGAGAAATCGGTACGTTGTGGATTAATGTCCACAGGTGTTCTATTGCCTTCTAAGGCCACAAACGACCGATGAAAGTCTTGTGACCATCGCAGGCCAGAGTGTCTTCCGCACACACCCTACTTAGCAAGCAGTTCCTGGAAGAATCTACACGTATCTGAACCACCCAGTGAGGCACTGACCGGATTGCTATTTCGTTCTGTTGAAAGCATTCGCCACATCCTGCACAAGTGGGTATGCAGACTACCAGAGGAAGTCTCAAAAATGGCTCTGAGCACTATGGGACTGAACTGCTGTGGTCATCAGTCCCCTAGAACTTAGAACTACTTAAACCTAACTAACCTAAGGACATCACACACATCCATGCCCGAGGCAGGATTCGAACCTGCGACCGTAGCGGTCGCGCGGTTACAGGCTGTAGCGCCTAGAACCGCTCGGCGAGGACGTCTTTTGTAATGAAATTAAGGTCTTTGTTGGAGACGATGATTTTGAATATGTAGGATGATGCCTCTAGCCTTTTCACCTTACATAACTTTTGACTCGTTAGATATGTATCCTAAGGGTAAAAAAGGCGCAACAAGAAATACGTATCCGAATGGGATGTACATATAAACAAATGATTGGAAAATTCCAAAAAAATTGGATGATTTTTTTCAAGAGTAAGAGCTTCACAAACGGAGGAAACTTTGGTCCTACACTGACCTATATACAAGCAATTGTACGATTTGGCATTTCTTGACAGAGTTGTTGGATGTCCTCTTGGGGGTATCGTGCCAAATTCAGTCCAATTGGCGCGTTAGGTCGACAAAATCCCGAGCTGGCTGGAGGCCCATGCTGCTCCAAACGTTCTCAGCTGGAGAAAGATCCGGTAATCATATTGGCCAACGTAGGATTTGACAACCACGAAGACAAGCAGTAGAAATTCTCGCCATGTGCATGCAGGTATTGTCTTGCTGAAATGAAAAACGAGGATAGCCAACTATGAAGGGTAACAAAACGAACGTAGAACATTGTCGACACACCACTATTCTGAAAGGGTGCCGCGGATGACAACCAAAAGAATCCAGAAATGGCACTACAGACTATGTACCTGGTTGTCAGGCCATATGGCGGGCTACAGTCAGGCTGGCAAGCCACTGCTGTCCGGGGAGTGTCTCCAGAAGTAACTAGTCATCGGAGCTCAGTTAGAAGCGAGACTTATCACTGACGACAATTCTACTCCAGTCAATGAGATTCCAGGCCGAAGGCGTATCTGAAGACTCTTTGAACGGCGGTGGGATTCCAACCTGATTGTCGCCCTCCATGGCCCAACACCCTGTAGTGATGGTCGGGTGTTCCATTTTCATAAAAACAAACAAACACCGTCCGAACAGGTCCTGAGCGCCCAACAGGCGCCGTACCAACAGGCCGCCGTATCGTTCTCAGCCCGTAGGTGTTACCGGATGCAGGTACAGAGGGACATGTGGTCAGGACACCGCTCTCCCAGCAGTTGTCAGTTTTCGTGACCGGTGTCGCTACTTCTCAATCAAGGAGCTCCTCAATTGGCCTCACATGGGGCCGATCAGCCCGCTTGCCAACAGCACTCGGCAGACCCATACGATTACCCATCCAAGTGCTAGCTAAGCTCGACAGCGCTTAACTTCGTTGGTCCGTCGAGAACCGACGTTACCGCTGATGCAAGGCCAGAGCAGGACCCGTTTCGTTGTCGTCTGCATAACACTTACAGTCGAGCAGTACGTAAGCGACACCCCGTTTTGTGGCCCATCGTGGCAAACCATCCTGGGCTTACATTTCAGCAACATAATACCCGCTCAAACACGGCTGGAGTTTCTACTATTTGTGTTCGTACTTGCAAAATCCTAGCTTAGCCACTAACGTCGTCAGATCTCTTCCCCACTGAGAACGTTTGGAGCTTCATGGGCGCGGCCCTTCACCTGTAGGTTCTGGCTATCTAACGCGCCAGTTGCACAGAATTTGGCACGATATCGCTCAGGAGGACATCCAATAAAACTGTCAGTCAATGACAAGCCGAGTAAGTTCCTACATAAGGGTCAGAGAAGAGCCAGTGAGTTATAAACTTTGCTCAGTCTGGGGAGCTCCTTCTATTGAATAAATCATCCAATTTTTGTGAAATTGTAATCATTTGTTTTCTGTATCTCTACATCACATCTACCGATTTCCGTCCCATTTGGATAGTTCCTTCGTGTTGCATCCTTTTTTTATTTTTGTCTCAGAATGTATACGTAATCTCTTTTCACCTATTGAAATAGCAACCAAAATCTCTGAAAAAGGAAGATCAAAGCGTTCCCACAACTTCGTTAAGCACCGAGGTGCAGCAGATATCTGGTACTACGGAACTTTTCAGCCCATAATAACAGATGTCTATAAAATAAAGTAACAAAACTCTTTTCTACGTGTTGCAGGAAGATACGGACTGAACATGCGCTGAAAATGGGGTTTTTATTGCTGTTTTTGGGACCGTTTCAGTGTCTGTTTTCAGGTTAACATGACTTACCACGGAAATCGTCGGCCTCTGGAGTGACACAAAGTTATATTGTCAGACTTTACAAATATTTAAACACACAGGATGTTTGAAAAATATATCCGACTTCACAGGACACCATTTTTGTGTTAATGAAGATAGAAGCTTGGCATCAACTTTAACTTACTTATACGACTAGAAAAATTTTATTTTCTGAAGATAGACCCATTTTTCCAACAGCATACCTTTTGTATGGATGCACGTAAGACGTGTGAGATGCAAGCCCAGAATTAATCCACAAAACTCAACACACTGTTGTTATCACCGTCGAGATTGGTTTGTACCAACTGAATTGTATTTGCTATTGCTGATGATTGTGGGTTTTAGGAGGCCGAACATCTGAGGCCATCGCTGTCCTGCTCAGCCAGAAGCACGGAATGCGTGTACCCCATCTGTCTGCGCCCAGAGTAAATTCTATGTGCAAGCGTGGTGAGGTCTTAGAAATGTTGACGTACATTGTGGGTAACAGCCTGGTACCCACCTAGTGAGATGTGGAAAACCACCTAAAACCACATCCACACTTTCCAACACAGCAGATGTCGTCGTTAATACTCTGGGCGGATTCGATGCGGAGTCGGCGCGTCTTCCTTTCCCGGGAAAACCGTATTATCGTGATCGCAGTATGTGTAGGTAAATCCTGTATTGTTTGAAGCACAGTCACCGCCGTAAAACACGCGAGACAGATGCAAAAATAATGGCTAGAGCTGTGTATCTCCCTTTTCATTAACAAACAGTATCTAGATAGTGCTGTTGGCATTATCGGTTGCTCTGAAATGACACTTTGTTGTCCAAGTGTTCCGTTAAGTTACACACCCTCTCAGTCAACTACCAAGACGAAAACTCAACGAACTAAACGTACACACAGGAGAATTATCACAGAAAACACTAAATGAATTTACTCGGTAGCAGCTTTCACGAATGTCGTTTGCTAATTGTACTTATAATATGATGGCACTTTTCAGAATAGTAGTAAATAACACAATGCTTATAACTGAAAGAATAAATATATTTATAGTCGACACTACTCATTGGATTACAATCGACAAACTCGAACGTTGTAACTTCTCAATGCTGCAAAAATAAATTCCATTGCATATCCTATTCGACTGTTACTAGTTTTGATTTTAAAAATAAAATTATATACGTAAAACAGATCATTCTTTTGTTGCACCATGGTTAAGAACCTTTCCTGCGTCGATCACAGAGAGGGAATTGGCTGTTGATCTGAAGACCAGGTGATAATGAAAAAGAGAGTGTATTCAGTGCGAAAGCACATTCTTTCAGTGAGCTGACGCTAGCCAGCATCCCTGAAAGCCAGAGTAGTGACATCTCACAACTCCGGCAGGGGTTCTGGAGGAGCTGACTAGATAGGGGTGACACGCCGAGTGAAGTAATCGCTGCCACGCGGCGCAGTCTCTGCCACCTGTCACTGCCAGATGGAGACCAGACGCAGCACCAGATAAGGCAAACATACATCCACAGCATTCGTAGATAAAGAGAAACCTTTTTAGTCTGGTAGTCAGGAGAGGCAGGATAAGGCAACGATTGTTTATGGGGCCGTAATCTGCTAACTGTGGCTACAGTAAACACATGTACCTTATTTTAAAAAATAACTTTCTACAAGCATTTTAAAGATTTTACTTTTCTGACAACTGAAGGCCTTAACAAGAAGGAATTCAAATTTTTGGGTCGGCTGATGGCAAGACGCAACGTCAGAATACTCAACAGCTGCAGTCCCGAATTACAAGTGAGGAAGGCATTTACACATTAACCAATACTAAGATATTTTCTTTTTAAACTATCAAAAACTGTAACAAGTATAGTAACGGCTGAAGGTCTTATTAAGAAGGAATTGCAAATTATTGGTCGGCTGAAGGCCACAAGCACTATCACATACAATCAACTGCTGAAGGCCTGATTAAAAAAGGTTCAGAATTATTCGTCGTCTGAAGGCCACAAACAATATCAGAATACACAACATCTGAAGGCCTGAATTACCAATAAGGTGAACAATTACACGTTAAAAAATACTAAAACCCCTTTTTAAACAATCTTAATAAACTGTAACAAGTAATAGTTACGGCTGGAGGCCTTATCAAGACAGAATTGAAAATCATTGGTTGGCTGAAGGCCACAAGCAATTTCAGAATGCACAACGGCTGAAGGCCTGAATTACAAGTAAGGAAGGCAGTTACAAATTATCAAATACTAAGACATTTCCTTCTTAAACAATCGAAACTGTAACTAGCTATAATAACGGCTGAAGACCTTATTAAGAGAGAATTGCAAATTATTGGTCGGCTGAAGGCCACAAGCAATGTTACACATAATCAACAGCTGAAGGCCTGATTAAGAAAGTTCAAAATTATTCGTCGTCTGAAGGCCACAAGCAATTTCAGAATACACAACGGCTGAAGCCCTGAATTAAAAGTGAGGAAGGCAGTTACACACTAAAACATTAGGGTAAATTTTGAAAAATTATGACAACTTGACCAAGTAAGACGGAGTGATCCACAGACAGTGCTCCCGGGATCGACCAGAGGAATGTAACTACAGATGTGTAAGCTGTGATACAGGCAGCCAAGAGTAATGTTCACTTAAAGAGGGCAACTCAAACTAGAGACGGTTTAAACGCCGACCAACTTTCTTAGCAAATCCACCTGACGCCAGATAATCTGTCCAGCGATGGAATAATTCAGGTGAAATCGACGTCACAGACACCACTGCGTCTCCAGAATCCGGTGTTTGAAACACCAAAAGGCAGAAGGAACCACTATAACCCAGGTAGACAAGGAAAACCCATACCCTCAATCAAGGAAGCTGTCAAATTACGCGCCATGCCGGACAGCACCTGCAAGACGAGGAAAGTACGCTGCCGCAAAACAAGCTAACCTCCAGGGCAGGTAACTGGGGAGTTAGCGGCAGGCGGCTAATAGCTTCCGCCAACCTGACAGACTCCACTTGCTGCGGTTAGTCTCACCGACACTGGGAGCAGCAACACGCAAACAACAGCGAGATCTCAAACATTGTAGGTTTCACCCCTGGATAAGTTTCACTCAACCTCAAATATCCTGTGTTCGGTCGTCGGCTACAGCCCCACAATCCGACAATGCCTGCACGCCACCAGCGGCCCCGCCCTGCCTTTGCGTAGCGGACCTCCTCGCTGCTCCGTCCGAAGCCTAAATGCCACACACACGACGACCCGGAAATGCTACCCGTGGCACCAAAGATAGTATCACAGTACTGGCTATCGATAACCGCTGCTGCTGCCACTCGCGGACAAACAGTACTAGCTAACTCAGTGGTGCCATTAACAGAAGAAGGAATCGAGACGCCACTACCGCTATACAAGACGCCAAGTTGTGAACTGCAAGAGCGCGAGCCACACGCGGCTCAGCAATGTTGAGCGATACTCACGCTTTGCCATTATGAAGGTATCAGGGTTGAAATATAGAACGAAAGGCTATTTACAACTTGTACTGAAACCAGATGGCATTTGTAAGAGTGCAAGGGCAAGGAAGGTAGGCAACAGTCGAGATGGGAGTGATACAGGATTGCAGTCTATGCCCAGTGTTGTTCAGTCTGTACAGTGAGCAAGCAGTAAAGGGAACCAAAGAAATGTTTGTAGAACGAATTAAGGTTCAAAGAGAAGAAATAAAACTTTGGGGTTTAACAAGTCTGTTTGCACGGCAGTCAGTCGCAGAAAGAACATAAATATTCATTTTATAAATTTAAACCACTTTATTTTCTAAGATATATTTTATGTGCTCTAGACGCGTTTCGCTTTTCACGTTAAGGTATCTTCAGTAGATTCAACAGTTACTCGTTTTTCTGGCCGAAGTCTGCACTTTCTCTCCTCTTCTCAAATGTTAGACGTAGCGTTGTCAGTTCACTTACGAAGCCTAGACACGTTTTCACGTTACGACCTTTTTGTTTCGTAGATTACATATCGTGTAAGCTAACTGTTTATGTTTATTGCTTCTCCACAAGAATCTCCTGGAAATTTAATTCGTTCTCTCTCCAAATTTTCATTTATTTACGTGTACACAAATCAGATAAGAAGGGAAACATAAAGTGAACACACAGTTACGAATAATCTCCAGCTAGTGCCAGACCAGTAGTAGTGTTCCACAATAGATAGTTTACAAAATATGAAAACTGCGAAACAAAAAGGTCATAAAGTGAAAATATGTCTAGGTTTCGTAAGTAAAGAGACAGTGCGGCCTCCGACCTGTGACCATGAGAGAAGAAATGCAGACACGAGGGTTGGAACTTAAATAGTGGCAACTATTTATTCACAACCGATACAAAAGAGTTACATGTTTCCATCTGTTACTGTCCTTCAAAGCAGTCACCAGCGTGGTGTAGAACCCATTGCCCGCGATGTGGAAGGCGTAGTATACCGTCACCAGAGACTGTTCTTTTGATGGTGCGAATGGAGTGGTCTACTGCCTGTCGAATCTCTGGAACAGTTCTGAAGCGAATGCAACGAAGTCCTTCCTTCATCTTCGGAATCAAATCAAAGTCACAAGAACTTAAGTCCGGGGGGTATGGTGGATGGTACAGTACTTCCCAGTCCCATCGACCGAACAGAACAGCCACATCTTGCGCTGTATGCGCCCGCGCATTGTCGTGCAAAATGATGGGTGGGTTGCACAGAAGGTGTCGCCGCTTCTTTCGCAAAGGTGGTCGCAGGTGACTTAATTCCTTGTGACTTTGATTTGATTCCGAAGATGAAGGAACCACTTCGTGGCTTTAGCTTCAGAACCGTTCCAGAGATTCGACAGGCAGTAGACCGCTCCATTCGCACCATCAACATAACAGGCTCTGCTAACGGTATACTACCCCCTCCACATCACTGGCAACGGGTTCTACACAACGCTGGTGACTACTTTGAAGGATAGTAACAAGTGCAAACATGTAACTCCTTTGTATCGGTTGTGAATAAATAGTTGCTTCTATTTAAGTTCCAACCCTCGTACCAGTCACAAAAACGAAGATGCTTTAACATAAAGGGCGAAACGTGTCTGGAACAAGTGAAACATATTCCAGCAAGATTAAGCGTTTTAAAATGGACATTCTGAAGTTTGCCGATGACACTGTATTTCTGCCAGAGGCGGAAAAGGACTTGTATGAGCAGCTGAACGGAAGAGACTGTGCCGTGAAACGAAAGGAGTGAAGAGAGACAAAAGAAAATCAAAGGTAACGGGATGTAGTTGAATTAAATCCGGTCATGCCATGAGATGTAGATTACGAAACGAAACGCTAAACGTACAAATGTTTTCAGTACAAGTCTTACAGCTGTCAGATATTGAAGAAAAGGTGTTATTTAAATGTTTAATACTCACGGTAGCTGATTGGTCAGCGTGACATGTCAATCCCAAGGGCACGGGTTCGATTCCCGGCGGGGTCAGAGATTTTCTTCGCTCAGGGAAGTGTTGTCCTAATCATCATAATTTCATCCCCATCGTCGCGCAATTCGCCAGAGTGGCGTCAAATAGAAAGACTTGCACCCGGAGAACGGTATACCCGACGGGAGGCCCTAGTCGCACGACGTTTACATTTACCATAGCTGCTATTTATTCAGTGGCTGACCAGTGTCAAGCTTTTCCCATTTTCAGAAGTCACCTTTTACAGAGGACAAAATCTGTTGCGTGAATGTGTGGAATGTGAATAATACAAGTATCACCGATAATATGGTTCATATGGCAACTATTTATGTATATTGAATGTAGGATACATTCGGTATGGACAGTTATATTTGTGTTACCTCAATTAGATGTAATATATAACACAGCAAGGTGCAATTATAATTATGACATCCTGTAACTAAGGTCTGACATAAATTAAGTGTGATGAAATAAGCAGGACTATATAAGGATCAATATATATACCAAGAGCTGTATTTTGAGGCCTGGTTTATTCCAGAGAACTGGTTGCATCATTCCATTACGCCATCATTAGGCCATCTAGGGTGAAATAGTGGCTGAGTTTATATTTCTAGGCAAAATATCATGCAAAAGAGAAGCAGTATGCACACCGGCGTATGTAACATTGATGTACACCCTTAAAGAGCCTTAGTGGTCAAATTGTGATTAGTGATACTTTAATATCCACATTCGACACATCTCCTCATAACAAATTTTGTTTCCGGTAATAGATGGCTCGTGAAAATGCTTAAGGCCCGAAATTGGTCACCCAGGAAATAATTATCAGCTTTGGTATTAAACGTTTAAATAATGCATTTTCTTGAATTGTAAAAACAATAGATGAGTATTGCTATTTTGGTAGTAAAATAACTGACGTTGACTAAATCATAGAAGATATAAAAATAAGCCTGGCAACAGGAAAAGCGCTCTTGAAACAGTGGTCTTTGTTAATGTTGCATGTAAGTGCTGGAAAATTTTTCCTAAGGCTGTTTTTCTGGAGTACACGCTTGTACGGAAATGAAACATGGACAGTGAACAGTTCAGACAAGAAGCGAATGGGAGGTTTTGGAATGTGGTCCTACATAGGAACGCTGAACATTCGACAGGTAACACATGTAATAAATGAGGGAATTGTTAGTAGAATTGAGGAGAAAAATACTGTGGCACACACTGAGTATAGAAGGAGGGTTCGGTTGATGGGACTCTTTGTGAGACACCAAGGAACCATCAATTTAATGTAGGAGGGTTTTACACAAAGTTGTTACAAATCCTCTTTACGACACTGATAGGGCGTATGGTAGTGGAAATCAGTATGAAGGCATGGATATTTCCAGGAAAACTAAGATTGTCGGTCGGAATAGTTGTGCAAAATGTATATGCAATAGCAAGAAATCCATAGTACCAACAGCTGCAGTCAAATGGTATAACATTTGATATCAGTAGTACAATACGTAACAGAACGTCAACGAATCCGGTGGCAGAGGGTGGAACTCGGTATAAAGACTGTTGACTGTGCGTGGTGTTAGTGTGGGCGTAAATGCTTTCCTCCAGACAGCAAGCGGACACCATTAGTGACAGTGCATGTTGTGTACATAGACCGCGACTGTGAAACACCACGCGGAAAACAGTTATCGTCTGATGAAGAAGCAAAAGTGGGAACATACGAGGCAATGGGACTCTCTAATCGTCAAATTGACAAGAAGTTGAACTTTTCAAGTACGGTGATTGATAACTGCGTTAGACTGGGTGCACAATATGGAGAGAATAGAAAATTTGGGCAAAGTGAAAAAGCATAGAAAGGGTTACGTTTGCGCAAAGCCAAGGCCACAAAGCGTTATCCGTCTGAACATCATGCTGACTTACAGTTGCCAGTAACTACCAGATATGTAGTCCTACGACA
The DNA here is from genome assembly GCF_021461395.2 of Schistocerca americana. Taxonomy (NCBI): domain Eukaryota; kingdom Metazoa; phylum Arthropoda; class Insecta; order Orthoptera; family Acrididae; genus Schistocerca; species Schistocerca americana. Next base: position 523,767,839 of record NC_060125.1, on the reverse strand, counting down.
AATTTTGTCAAACGACAAACATCTTTTATTCAAGAAACGACTGCAGAAACCTGCTCTAACACCCAAACATAAATAGGATAGGTCGAGATCTACTGAAAAACATATGTCCTGGACTACAGAGTGGGATAAAATAGTCTTCAGTGATGAAAAGAAGTTTAATACAGGGTGATTCAAAAAGAATACCACAACTTTAGGAATTTAAAACTCTGCAACGACAAAAGGCAGAGCTAAGCACTATCTGTCGGCGAATTAAGGGAGCTATAAAGTTTCATTTAGTTGTACATTTGTTCGCTTGAGGCGCTGTTGACTAGGCGTCAGCGTCAGTTGATGCTAAGATGGCGACCGCTCAACAGAAAGCTTTTTGTGTTATTGAGTACGGCAGAAGTGAATCGACGACAGTTGTTCAGCGTGCATTTCGAACGAAGTATGGTGTTAAACCTCCTGATGGGTGGTGTATTAAACGTTGGTATAAACAGTTTACAGAGAATGGGTGTTTGTGCAAAGGGAAAAGTTCTCGACGGCCGAGAACGAGTGATGAAAATGTAGCACGCATCCAGCAAGCATTTGTTCGCAGCCCAGGAAAATTGAGTCGCAGAGCTAGCAGAGAGCTGCAAATTCCACAATCAACTGTATGGAGAGTCCTACGAAAAAGGTTAGTTATGAAACCTTATCGTCTGAAATTGGTTCAAGCACTGTCTGCAGCTGATAAGATTAAAAGAATCGATTTCTCTGATTTTATCCTTGCTCAAATGGAAACAGATGAATCTTTCGTTTCAAAGATTGTGTTTAGTGATGAAGCAACTTTCCACACTAACGGGAAAGTCAACCGTCACAATGTCTGTATATGGGGCACTGAGAATCCGCGGGAAACAACTCAGTATGAACGTGACTCGCCTAAGGTGAACGTTTTCTGTGCCATTTCAGCCAATAAAGTTTTTGGTCCCTTTTTCTTCGAAGGTGCTACTGTAACTGGACTACAGTATCTGGAGATGTTAGAGAATTGGCTGTTCCCTCAGCTCGAACAAGAAGCACAACAATTCATATTTCAGCAGGATGGAGCGCCACCACATTGGCATTTATCTGTCTGTACCTGAACGTCAACTACCCGAGGCGATGGATCGGCCGCCAGGCAGACCGTGACAGAGCACTTCATCACTGCCCTCCAAGAAGCCCTGATCTTACCCCCTGCGATTTTTTCTTATGGGGGTATGTTAAGGATATGGTGTTTCGGCCACCTCTCCCAACCATCATTGATGATTTGAAACGAGAAATAACAGCAGCTATCCAAACTGTTACGCCTGATATGCTACAGAGAGTGTGGAACGAGTTGGAGTATCGGGTTGATATTGCTCGAGTGTCTGGAGGAGGCCATATTGAACATCTCTGCACTTGTTTTTGAGTGAAAAAAAAAAACCTTTTTAAATACTCTTTGTAATGATGTATAACAGAAGGTTATATTATGTTTCTTTCATTAAATACACATTTTTAAAGTTGTGGTATTCTTTTTGAGTCACCCTGTATAGATGGGCCGGATGGATTTCCGCATTGTTGGTACGATCTGAGAACAGAGCAGCGGGTAAGAATGAGGAAATATTTTGGTGATGGAAGTCTTACAATTTGCGGGTCTTCTGCGCTAAGGGTAAGTCACGCGTTGCTTGGCTGAACACTAGAATAAACTAACGTGTACAGTGAGATGCTGAAGACACAGGTGATTATAATAAACGAGCACCTGGGAACCTGGGATACGAAAGTATAATGTAAGATCATGCATTTTTGTATATATCTGCTACAATCAAAAATGGTTTAGAGATAAAAATATCGGTGTCTTGCCCTGGCATACACATAGCCCGGATCTGAACACTGTACAACTGTTGGGGAATACTTGCAAGGCGCGTTTATCGCAATGGAAGGCAATCTGTGGCCGTATGTGAGCTGAAAAGAGTGATACGAGAAGAACAGGCAACAGTTTCACTGCGGGAACTGGTAACCGCAACAAAACCAATGGTGAAAAGAATTTTTGAGGTAATTATCAAGAATGGAAGCTGGACAAAGTACTAACAGTGCAGTAACACAACAGTACAGTGACAGCCTTTATACCAGCTTCCATCCCGGAAATGCAAACGCCTTATTTTCTTACTCGTGTTATGAAAGAAACTATGTAATTCTGTGGTCATTGTTTTTGTGTTTTACGTGTCTACGTTTTTCGGGTTTTGCTGAGTGGAAGCCTGCCTTTATACCGATTCCACTACTGTATAGCGCAGGACCCCTTGCACGGACGCGCAGTGGCCAGATGCAGCAAGATAGGCAGGCACCACGCAGAAGTACGTCACAGCTGAGCGAGGTGAGGGACAGCTGGCGTGCAGCCGCGTCGCGTGGGTGGGCGGGAGTTGCTCAGACCACGTGCCGACTGTCGGCGCCTTGCAGTAGAATTATAATTTGTGTCAGCCACATAGTCGTGACAAGCTCGCGGACTGTCTGCTATTTACTGCTGTTCTGGAAAATCATAATGACTTGAGGGATTGCGGCCAGAGGAAATAACAATATCTTGAAGCGAGCAAAGGCAACGATTGACAGCACCCTCATCAGATTCTGCTGTACGAGGTGCATTCAAGTTCTTAGGCCTCCGATATTTTTTCTCCGGACTGGAAAGAGATAGAAACATGCGCATTGTTTTAAAATGAGGCCGCGTTCATTGTCAATACGTCCCAGAGACGGCAGCACAGTACGGCAGATGAAATTTTACCGCCAGCGGCGAGAATGAGAACTGTTTTAAATACTTAAATTGGCGACGTTTTCCTTACTTGAACAGCGTGCAATCATTCGTTTTCTGACTTTGCGTGGTGTGAAACCAATTGAAATTCATCGACAGTTGGAGACATGTAGTGATGGAGTTACGGATGTGTCGAAAGTGCGTTAGTGGGTGCGACAGTTTAATGAAGGCAGAACATCGTGTGACAACAAACCGAAACAACCTCGGGCTCGCACAAGCCGGTCTGACGACATGATCGAGAAAGTGGACAGAATTGTTTTGGGGGATCGCCAAATGACTGTTGAACAGATTGCCTCCAGAGTTGGCATTTCTGTGGGTTCTGTGCACACAATCCTGCATGACGACCTGAAAATGCGAAAAATGTCATCCAGGTGGGTGCCACGAATGCTGACGGACGACCACACGGCTGCCCGCGTGGCATGTTGCCAAGCAATGTTGACGCGCAACGACAACATGAATGGGACTTTCTTTTCGTCGGTTGTGACAGTGGATGAGACGTGGATGCCATTTTTCAATCCAGAAACAAAGCGCCAGTCAGCTCAATGGAAGCACACAGATTCACCGCCACCAAAAAAAATTTCGGGTAACCGCCACTGCTGAAAAAATGATGGTGTCCATGTTCTGGGACAGCGAGGGCGTAATCCTTACCCATTGCGTTCCAAAGGGCACTACGGTAACAGGTGCATCCTACGTAAATGTTTTGAAGAACAAATTCCTTCCTGCACTGCAACAAAAACGTCCGGGAAGGGATGCGCGTGTGCTGTTTCACCAAGACAACGCACCCGCACATCGAGCTAGCGTTACGCAACAGTTTCTTCGTGATAACAACTTTGAAGTGATTCCTCATGCTCCCTACTCACCTGACCTGGCTCCTAGTGACTTTTGGCTTTTTCCAACAATGAAAGACACTCTCCGTGGCCGCACATTCACCAGCCGTGCTGCTATTGCCTCAGCGATTTTCCAGTGGTCAAAACAGACTCCTAAAGAAGCCTTCGCCGCTGCCATGGAATCATGGCGTCAGCGTTGTGAAAAATGTGTACGTCTGCAGGGCGATTACGTCGAGAAGTAAAGCCAGTTTCATCGATTACGGGTGAGTAGTTAATTAGAAAAAAAATCGGAGACCTTAGAACTTGAATGCACCTCCTACTGACTCCGTAACCGAACCGACCTGCAGACAGAAAATCTCCTACGTTGATAATTCTCCCACAACTTCACAGGATCGGAAAGTCCGCAGAACACCATCATAACTGCAAACAAATGGATAAATGGACTGGGACTTTCGACTACTACGGCGTCTTCGAGCGTTTCGTTCCAATTTCAGTCTTCATCTAGCAGACGCGGTGCACTGCAAACCGAGTGAAACGTTGAATGTTCAATATCGTTTACAGTTTTCAGAAATGCGAAAGATGTGGCTCCGCGGACTGTGCGCAGAAAAAGAGGCAAGTAATAGCGTTCGTGAACCTAATGCAGAGTCGTGATAAATGCCTGGTTGACGCATCGGCGACTATTGAAAAGCCTCTTTTTTCATCAGCGTAGTAGGACGGCGCATCGTTGTACACAAGCGTTCGAGCAAAACTATCTTCCTGGCAGACATTTATTTAAGTTGAGTGTGCTATAAGGCGAGAATTTTCTAAAAATTCACGCACATTTTGGGGATTGAAACAGACTCGCTGACCGGTTAGTAAATGAACATCTAAGTGCAAAGAGGTAGGGTGTCGTTCGTGGACAGGAAAACTCAGTATCCACTGTACTGCTTCTGAGGGACTAATGAAGCGACCTGACTGATATTTGCTCGCCTCGTCACGATCAGCACTTTGAAAATAAAATGTCGCCTCGTCGCTTCCCTTATTCATATATTTGCAAATGTATTCGATCGACTCTACGTTAGCGCAGTATTTGGCGTTCAGGTGAGCTTCAAATGCACGTGAAACTGCTGATGAATATCGTACTACCCATTGATTGTCTATTGCAACACACTCACCGCGCATATTAACTTCAGACGCGAAACTGCCATCTTGAGGCGCTCTTTGGCCATACGATGGACACGCGTTTTCACCAGCAACATTTTCACCAGTAGCATTTTCGTTAATGAAGTTTTCGGAAACCTCTTCGGGCAACGGGCTTCATTCATGCAAGGTGAAGCGGTATTTAATGAGCCTCATGCTGGTTTCGACAATCCTCTGCACAATGAGATCTGTGTCGGTATTTGCTATTGCGTCTGTGTATAAGAATTGGTGCTGTCCAGTTTTGGCGCGAATATGATCATGATCGAGCATTCTGATTGGCAGAGAGTATGATCATCCAATCAGAATTGAGACGGTTCCCGCTCGTTACCTGATAGCTATACTGGCAGTGAGGTTACAAGAAGGGAGTCTCTCGATAGCTTTGAATGCGGGCGGTCATGTTACTAGTGCCACTCAAAATAATGTGTAAAATGAAGGAATATTGAGTTCCTTGCATTTGATATGTGTCGTGACTAACGCTGATGTAGTTACGGACAGTTTTGTGAAGTTTGGAAGTTTTAGAACTGTTTTGTTGGAATGATATTAGCGTGTGAAAATTTGCCCTTCGCAGTATCCACGTGGTATGTTTCAGTATTCAACCACTGAGCACTTCCGGCGAGCAGTTTCTTTTTTGAAATCCACCAGAAGGGCCGAATGTAATAACTCATGTTAGTTGTGGGATTTATGACTGTGGAAACGTTGTTTAGCTCGGGTCGGATTTGGACAGGTTTCTGGCTGCTGTAGGTGCAAAATGAATGTACGAATTGTGAACTTGACGAACATAACCAATACTTTAAATGTGGACTGAATAGTACCGTTCTTTTGGTTACACGAACAAATAAACATTTTTGTGTGGAAATTTCGGACGTTATTTTCCAGAAGCCAATCCATTATCTTACTGCCCGATAAATTTTTTTATTGACAGTTTTTCTACAGAATTTTATTTCATTACTAGAGTTGCGTGGTCTCAGTATTTGTAGATATTCGATGGTGCTTTTTATCAACGCTGCTTTTACATCGTCTACATTGCCGAGTGAAGGGACATCGAGCAAACGCCGTTCTGAGGTAGGTGAATTTTTAAATTGCAGCCTACACAGCAAAAGCAAACCCCACACCTCCGCAATTGGTGCATCAGCAGGGGAAAACAATAGTGATGTTCGGATGTGTAGGACCTTTATAAAAAAGCAGCAGTGTTTAAATGGACTCGTAAAGTCTTCACACGTGAGTGATAAAGGAACTATTGTGAGACGGTAGACACGTATGCTAATGAATTGTAGTTGGAACGCAACAGTAAAAACTCGAGTGCAAAATTACTAGTGAAGTGTACAAGGCAGAGAGAAGAACTGACGGTCCGCGATAGCAGAGTACGAGCTGACAGCTGAAGATCTACAGGCGCCACGCTACAGCAGTAAAACGGGGAAAGGAGCGGTTGGCAGCCGTGTATGGAGTGCTGGCCCATAAACTGGATCGGTGGAAGCAGGGCCTGGAGAACGGAACCGCAGTATCGTCTTGCTGTGCAGTCGCCCAAACGAGGCAAAAGATAAGTAGTGTTCTACTCAAAATTTTGAGTAGCTGTGCCAAGAAACTTTGCAGAATAGCTGAAAAGGATCGGGACATTGTAGATGAGAAACTGAAGGTATGTTTAGGTGAATTACGAAGATGATTCAATGATAGGTAATTTCAGTTTTGATGTATCACGAACAGAGGACAGTGGTTTACCTGAGTCAATGCCATCTAACTATGGTGTGGATAATGCACTGAGTGCGGTGGAAGCCGATGCTAAATATAGACTGGTGACTGTTAAAGAAATGAAACAGGAACCAATATCAATGGCTTGTGAACCAAAAGGTACTGTTTCACATATGTTTGCAAATATTCTCAAACATATGAAGGAGATGGGTTCAGATATTAAATCTTCAGTAAGTTCTGATATGGACACAAAAATTAATAAAATGGCTAATGACATCGATACCAAAATGAATAAATTAGGTACAGATATGGATACCGAAATGAGTAAATTAAGTTCAGAAATCAAGGAATTGCAATCTGAATTTGATCAGGGATTTACTAACTTGTCAGTCGAACTGCAATCTAAAATGGAGGATAAAATGTCTGAGTTGAAGGAGTCTTTAAAAAATTATATAACTTTGTTCAGTAATAATGTTAAAAGTGACATTAATCAGGTCCGGCGAGAATATAATGCTGCTATTGTAACGGCGAAAAGTGAACTACATTCGCGAATTGAGCAAGTTGCTGAGGATAGTGAACAAATTAAAGAGAAAATATATTTAGAATAAAACAAGGTTAATGAAGAAGTTCACAAAGTACAGAGACACTGTGAGGATAGTCATGTGGTATTGGAAACACAAATTAAAGAAGGGAAAGATGTGTGTGCAAGATTTGGAGTGCAAGTGTCTAGTAAAATCACTAATATTTAAACTAACATTAGTCAGTTTAGTACTGAGGTAAATGAGTAGCTGTGTGAGAATGAAAGTAGACTAACAAAAGTAGAACAAAATGTTAACAACAGTAACGGTTGTATTGTTTCTAGTGGAGAAGTAGAATCATCTGAAATTGCATATGTTACCCACAGACAATTTTTACGATTTGATCCCAGTAAAAATATTCATCCAAGGGAATTTTGGAGTGATTTTGAGGATATTTTGCTAAAGTGTGGAATGATAAGCAAAAGATTGGATTCATTACTTCAAATTTGATGGGAGAAGCAAGAATTTGGGGAAACTTGGCCTCAGATAAATATGATAAATTAGTGGAATTTAAGCAAGCCTTCTTTTAAGAGTATTGGAGAAAACGGAAGCAGATAGCGGTGTTGAATAAATTTTGGTCGGGGGAAAAATACGATCCCAAGAGAGACGGCATCAAAAGGTTTGTACAAAAGTGGGTGACTACCTTGTCATTTTTGAATGCCGAAGTATAAACAGAGCAAATTATTATGGGGATTGAAAATAAATTGCCATTGTATTGGCGAAATAAGATAATTTCTGCACCCAGGGATGACATTGACCGGTTTGTGCACTATTTAGAAAGAACAGAAACATTTTAAAAGGGGAAGAAAATAAAGATAATAACAGAAGAGGGTAGGTTTTGATAGGTGTGATTAGTGCATGATTTATTTGATGAACCTGAGTCTGTAGTCAATGAATAATATATAGGAAAACCTTTAATTGAGGTGATAGTGTTTGGAGAAAAGGTTCCTTGTCTAATTGATACCGGTTTGGAAGTGTGTGCTGTATCACAGAATTTTGTAAATGCTATCCCAAAGAAGAAACAAGTAGTTGCAATGCCAGTGAGTGGTTTAAACATTATTGTAGCTACTGGAAAAACTAAGAAAGTAGTTAAACAAGAACTCCTATTACCCATAGCTGTAAGTGGGGTAGCCATAAAACAGAATTTTCTAGTTATAAATGGACTCAGTGTGGAAATGTTGGTAGGTGCTGACTTCTTGCATAAATGTGAAGGATGGGTAAATTTTTGGTCCAACAATGTAATTATAAGAATCAGTGGAAAACCTGTAGTTATTCCATTCATTGGAAAAAGACCAAGTGTAAACGAAGAACAAAGTAACATTCCAATACGATAATGCAGGGCGGCTACATTGATCGAAGGCTATAATGAATATGGTGAAGAAAAGGAGGTGGATCCTTCTGAGATAGAAAATGTCAGGATTAGGATCGACGAAAAATTAGAAGAACTTACTGACTTAACTGACATACAGAAGGACGACAGAGACAGCAGTAAATACGGAGCCTCAGCGGGCATTGCAATCTATTCAATGCAAAGTGTCTGACGAACACTATGTACTTGAGTTATCGATGATACTATTTCCATTTCTTTTTGTATTGTCAATCTTCCTCTTCTTCATTCAGAACTTTTGCTATCATCTTTCCTTCTTTCCTGTCGTTGTAAACAGTGTTTGAATAGAGTTTATGGAGCAATACAGAGTATACTGAGAGCTAGTGTCCCAGTAGAAACTAAAAGTGACTAATCAGAAGAGAGAGACTTGCTTGTTAATGAGAGGAAAGATTACTTTAAGGTGACAATACAATAATATGAAAAGTAATAAAAATTTTTTGTAACCTGAAAAGACGTTCAGTGTCAGAAATGTGTTTAAGACAATAGAGGGCCCGTTCAAGGAAGTAAAGTCTATAAATGTGACGTTTTTTGAAAGTCACAGAGTTGAGCTTAAGATGTGTAATTTTTCTGAAGTTTTATACAGGGTGTTACAAAAAGATACGGCCAAACTTTCAGGAAACATTCCTCACACACAAATAAAGGAAAGATGTTACGTGGACATGTGTCCGGAAATGCTTAATTTCCATGTTAGTGCTCATTTTAGTTTCGTCAGTATGTACTGTACTTCCTCGATTCACCGCCAGTTGGCCCAATTGAAGGAAGGTAATGTTGACTTCGGTGCTTGTGTTGACATGCGACTCATTACTCTACAGTACTAGCATCACACACATCAGTACGTAACATCAACAGGTTAGTGTTCATCACGAACGTGGTTTTGCAGTCAGTGCAATGTTTACAAATGCGGAGTTGGCATATGACCATTTGATGTATGGATTAGCACGGGCCGGCCGGAGTGGCCGAGCGGTTAAAGGCGCTACAGTCTGGAACCGCACGACCGCTACGGTCGCAGGTTCGAATCCTGCCTCGGGCATGGATGTGTGTGATGTCCTTAGGTTAGTTAGGTTTAAGTAGTTCTAAGTTCTAGGGGACTTATGACCACAGCAGTTGAGTCCCATAGTGCTCAGAGCCATTTGAACCATTTTTGATTAGCACGGGGCAATAGCCGTGGCGCGGTACGTTTGTATCGAGACAGATTTCCAGAACGAAGGTGTTCCGACAGGAAGACGTTCGAAGCAATTGATCGGCGTCTTAGGGAGCACAGAACATTCCAGCCTATGACTCGCGACTGGGGAAGACCTAGAACGACGAGGACACCTGAAATGGACGAGGCAATTCTTCGTGCAGTTGACGATAACCCTAATGTCAGCGTCAGAGAAGTTGCTGCTGTACAAGGTAACGTTGGCCATGTCACTGTATGGAGAGTGCTACGGGAGAACCAGTTGTTGCCGTACCATGTACAGCGCGTGCAGGCACTATCAGCAGCTGATTGGCCTCCACGGGTACACTTCTGCAAATGGTTCATCCAACAATGTGTCAATTCTCATTTCAGTGCAAATGTTCTCTTTACGGAGAGGCTTCATTCCAACGTGATCAAATTGTAAATTTTCACAATCAGCATGTGTGGGCTGACGAGAATCCGCACGCAATTGTGCAATCACGTCATCAACACAAGTTTTCTGTGAACGTTTGGGCAGGAATTGTTGGTGATGTCTTGATTGGGCCCCATGTTCTTCCACCTACGCTCAATGGAGCACGTTATCATGATTTCATACGGGACACTCTATCTGTGCTGCTAGAACATGTCTGCCTCGTGATGACTGAGTGCTGTGTGATGTCCTTAGGTTAGTTAGGTGTAAGTAGTTCTAAGTTCGAGGGGACTGATGACCATAGCTGTTAAGTCCCATAGTGCTCAGAGCCATTTGAACCATTTTTTTTCTGCTAGAACATGTGCCTTTACAAGTACGACACAACATGTGGTTCATGCACGATGGAGCTCCTGCACATTTCAGTCCAAGTGTTCGTACGCTTCTCAACAACAGATTCGGTGACCGATGGATTGGTAGAGGCGGACCAATTCCATGGCCTCCACGCTCTTCTGACCTCAACCCTCTTGACTCTCATTTATGGGGAAATTTGAAAGCTCTTGTCTACGCTACCCCAGTACCAAATGTGGAGACTCTTCGTGCTCGTATTGTGGACGGCTGTGATACAATACGCCATTCTCCAGGGCTGCATCAGCACATCAGGGATTCCATGTGACGGAGGGTGGATGCATGTATCCTCGGTAAAGGAGGACATTTTGAACATTTCCTGTAACAAAGTGTTTGAAGTCACGCTGGTACGTTCTGTTGCTGTGTGTTTCCATTCCATGATTAATGTGATTTGAAGAGAAGTAATAAAATGAGCTCTAACATGGAAAGTAATTGTTTCCGGACACATGTCCACATAACATATTTTCTTTCTTGTGTGTGGGGAATGTTTCCTGAAAGTTTGACCGTACCTTTTTGTAACACCATGTATAACTGGTAGAACTATTGTTGTAAAGGTAAAGCGTTTAGAGGCAAGAGAGGATTGCCTGCCTAAAGGGTAAAAAGATGTTATGACTCGAAAGCCACAGAGAGTTGGACTTACGTGTATTTAATATGTTCAGTAGTGTATCTGTCTTGGATAAAGTAAAGAAGATGCGTTGGAGAACCACAGAGAGTTGGCATGAGTCGTGCTTGATTTTTGTCTATATGAACCTTTTTTGTATGTACTGTATATATATATATATATATATATATATATATATATATATTAATTTGATCATGAGATGATGAGGAGCCACAGTAGTTGGCTAGCAGTTTCAGTTCTGACATGTGGAATAATCAAGTCTACTGCCGGATGTTTGTGTCGCTCTGGCACAATATTTCGGCCACGTAACTCGTTGCCTTCTTCAGGTGCTACCTGAGACTGCCGTATTGGAGGATCTTGTCCAGTATTTATGCCCAGTGTCATGGTAGTTAAAGATTCAGTTTTTGGACGTAATAAGAACCATAAAATATGCTGAGGAGAAATTTTAGGTTCATAGGAGGTGTGTAACGTTGCGAGTTAATGCCTGATAACATTCGTTGGTATACAGCCCACAGTATTGGAGGACTTAGGGCCTGGATAACAAGAATTTCAGATAGAACAAACTTTCAAAATTTTAGTTGTTAAACAAATCAATCTTCAAACTTAAGGTCAGCTGAAGGCCTTATCTTAAAATTAAAACTAACTAAATTAATAGACGGCTGAAGGCATCGCACAATACATCAGACTAAAATGAAAATCACAATCTAAAACCAACAGAACAGTAGTGCACAGAAGTGTTCAAAGGGTAGGCCTGAGAAGGTAGCTCTAACGTAATGTGAGGTGAGACAGGCAGCCAAGAGTAAAGTCAAATAACCGGATGGAAACCTGACCCAGGGACGGCTGAAGGACCATCCAATGGCACGACAATAGAAAATATCAGCTGAGGACGAAGATACCAGCTGCACTATGTCTTCAAAATTGTCGTCTAAAAACAACCAGGCACAATAACCACTCTTAAGAAAAAACAGGAACAAACAACTAAAAGGCTGTCGAACTGTACACCGTGCCAGACAGTATCAACACGGCGAGGAAAAACACACTGCCGGAAAACTACGCTAACGACCAGGGCAGGTAACGGGCGTTAACAGCCACAAGGCAGAAAATACCACTGGTGCACTTGCAACGTAACCTTCCAGTACTGGTGGTGGTATAAGTCCACCTAAGTAGGTAGATTACCGTCGCTTTGACATGTCCTACCGCTCCTGCAAGCTACCGTCTGTAGTAAATGGTTTCTTAAATTCGTGAGGTCCACGAAATTACTGGCCCCTGCGAGTTATTGCTGGGTATTAATAATTTCTAGCGGAAGGTTTTAACGAACCGGTAGAAATTTGAACGCAACGGATAACGCATTTTTTTGAACCAATACAGAAGGCACCTATACAGGGCTTAATAGGCATTATATAACTTTTATTTGCTTTCATGACCCAGAATTCGACTGTGATACTGACTGACACCTATTCTTTATGATGGAAGGAGTAAATAATCAGTCGAGGGTAGAGATTAATTGATATTTATTCAGTACCGATGGTATTTCAACAACTAGTCGTGTTTCTCTAGTTAACATGGTTCAGTTTCGCCACGTAATTATGGAATGGGACAAAGGAGCGCTTCAATGTAATTCTATACAACCACACAATTATACCTAAACCCTCGGTTATTACATTCAGTTACTATGGATTCCTCAGAACAAGTTCCGCAAAGACAATACAAGCAAAACTAGGTCAGGATGAAAGAGTATTTCGCAAATCTTTATCAAATCAGTGGGCATTAAAATCCGATACTTTTCCTAGTGGCACGAGTATTTTACTTAACGCACAACATCGCCAACAAATCGACTCGTTATGGGGGTGCATAAGAAACGTCACTTCAATGCTGTTCAACCCACATGGCCAGGTTTCAGTAGCTAACAGAAACCCAGAAGAATATGGACACACCCGATAATTCCTTCCCTATTTTACATTCGCTCACTATCGTATGATTATTTATCGTGTACAATATATTTACAGACCGAAACTACAATTTATCAATGCGGCGGTTGCTCCAACTGACCACGTGGCGCGAAAGCAAGTTCACAAAGAAAACATATGGAAAATAAATAAAACTCCCCAAAATATTACTGTAAATGGAAGAGAAGATTAAAATACATTGAATCAGTGAATTTCCGTTAAGCACAGAGCAATAACGTGACCAAGAGCTAAAGCCACATGGTGCGTTACCTGAACCAGGCACTAACGCAAGGTCTACTGAAATTCGAGTAAATTAAGAAAAATCCATTCCCTTATGGGGTTCAGTGGTAATTTCGCACCTGGTTTCAACATCTGGACTTCATTACAGAGCAGATTTCAGACAACCTCATACCTATGTTAACATTACCAAAACGAGAGCTGCGTCTCCATGTCTGTCCAGCACCACGACCCAGGAACAAGTGCTCTTCCAACCGAATTCGCCTAACCGTTCCGCTTACAAACGTGGTGGGGGTGGCGCGCCAACCTGACAGAGCCAATACGCGCGCCTACGTGTCATCTTTGCCCTGACCTGCAAACTTGGTCTCTGCTAAACTTGTTCACGCTCGGGGGGTTGGTACTGCCCTACCCCAGAACCACCATTCATGCAGTGTTACAATCTGTGCCTAAAGCTTTCTGCTAGTTCACACACTCACTCATTTATACCGTCCAGGCCGCACAAAGGAAAGGAAAATGGGAAACGTGGTACACAACAGAAAAAATTCAGTAAATAATACTGTTTAGTCCATTCTCTCCTTTTGGACACCAGCTGAGGTATTACCTGCAAGAGAAGAATCTCTTGCTAATAATTTCTGCGTGCTAGCAATTTAATAAAACATTGGAAGGGTACAACAAGTTCCGTTTCACACTTCACTAATAAGTAACAACCAATTTAATAGTTAAAGACCACACAGGAAGACGGTTGCAAAATTTGCCGACTCCAACACACCATATGTTACTGCTAGCTGGAATGGCCCAGGAAGCAACAACCGACAATGAATGAAGAGGTATCACAGCAATTAAGATTTCGTAACAGGTTAACTGATCACTGAACTTCAGTGCCCAGGTTCGGTGGGCAACAAACTTTGTAGCTCTTGCAGCTAGTGTTTCACAGTCCGACCGCACGTGCACGCTGCCATTGGTTCCAGCCTGACCCCATGCTGCGGAGACTTCCTCGGTGCTCTCTCCAACCGACCGACTGCCGCACACACCACCACACGGAAATACAGCGCTCACACCAAAGACGCTGCTGCCACTGATGGAAGCAAGTCAGCAACTCATCATGGTGGTAACTAAGGGAGAAATAATACGCTACTCGATTGCGATGAACTGCCAAAGAACAAACGGCATCAACACGAGCCGGCCACGGCTCACATTGATTATCTTAATCTTATTACTCAGTAAATACCTCTCTTTGTTGATGTGATTGGATGTAGGCTACCTCTGATGGTTTCCTCCTGAGTACATTCCAAATCTATTAATTTATCTAACGAGGGAGTCCTGAAGGGTGTCTGTTTGTGCAGCACTTTTATTTCATCACACTGTATTCTATCTCCTGTAGATCAGGATTCTTATATTCTCTATACTCTGTGTAATTCTGATCTAACCAATTAACCTCTTTGTTTTGTCACCTTGCAATTTTAACTCTTTGAGAGATGGATTCGCTTTCCACAAGTAGGACTGATCTGTGTGTCTCTGGCCACATGACTCTGGGCCCTGCTTGTTCAAATGCAGCCTGCCGTTACATTAATTTTACACTCTCCCTTCTGTGTGTGGTGCTGTGCTGTGTTCTGGTGTTGAGAGGGAGGCTATGCAGACACTAAAGAATACGAGGAACTGGGTGATATCATTACAGTTTATTTGCTATGATGAAAGTTAGTTTTGTGGTGAGGTTAGTGCGGCACGTCTAGCCAATATCATTGTCCATGTAGGTATTGGGGCCTGTGGTTCCATGCAGTGAATAGGAGCTCACAGGTTGCTAATATATGTCTGCCTCTAAGCTGTTTATTGCACCATACACACATTTTGTTTTGGGTCATTATATTCTAAATGTAAAGAATAAATTCTTCTGAAGTACAGAAATTAATTTTTCAGCCAGTTAGCACTATAATTGTGAATTTGAGTCTCGTAATTTTAAATATCCACACACGTCTGTAAAATTATGACCCTGCACTTAGTGACAATATACTGCTTGTTTACTCACTTCCCTTGGATTCATCTTCCCACAAACCTTGTTATTCTTTGCGTTCAGTAATTTGAGTGTGCCACGTTGTTCGGGTGCGATCATTTATGCACTTGTGGATTGTACTCAAATCACATGCATGTTGATGGAAAACAGAATTGCTACTAGAAAATATTAGTAGCAAGTAGGTCTCCTCTGCATGCTGGAGATTTCAGGTACTGATAATGATTGGTCGAGCGTGTGTGCTGTTTTGTTGACCGATATTTATTAAATATTGTGCTATCCGACCTCCCTCCTTAATACGTTATGTAGACACGCAAATTGATCTCTTCACCAAAGAGGAGACAGCCTCATTGCAAAATTAGATTCTAAGAGGAGAAAGCTAACATATGTTTAAAGTAGTGCAGTGCCCTTACGAACCATTATACTCAAGTCGAATATGCAAGTACTAGATATGCAGCCCTCCAGTTATTTTGTTATGCTGAATCCGTGAAGGTGCGACGGTTGTGTGACTATTTAGTATTTAATTGACGAGTGAGACCGCTTTACCATATTGCTTCTGTGGGAAATTAAAATTACACAATTTGCATATCTTGAATATGTCACCACTTACGGGAGTGGTCTATGTTTTTAAACACACACACACACATTTTTCATACATAAACTATATGTTTCTTGATCGATTTTATAGTGTACTTAAAAACTGTTTTTGTACGTGACACACGTCTGAGATTACTTCTGTAGAGAACAGTATTTCACGTTGAGGAGAACTGCTTATTTATAATGTTAATCGTTATTTATAATTTTGCAATTTGTTTAACGAAAAATCTTATTATGAATAGTATGTACTCCAGATTATATTACAGCTTAATACTTACACACTTTTCGAATAACTTCAGGTGCGAGAAAAAATATAACTAGTTAATCGTATGTGATTATCTAAGGGATCAAGTGAGTTACATCGCAATATCGATATCGCAGCAGTGTCACAGTATTTGACTCTGTCTGTCTGGTAAGGCATATTGTTCGGAGCACAACCACGTAACACAGTTCCGTAATTATCTATCGATTCTATTTTATTACGACAAACAGCAATGGAACCAAAACTTTCCGTGCCCACCAAACCAAGCTGCGGAGCCGACACTGAATGTTTCAGTTCGGCACTTCGCGGTGGAGCGCCGCCTGCACAGGCGGAAATCCCCCTGCGCGGCGCACGCGCTGTGCGGGCTGCGTGGCTGCCCCTGTGCACCCGACGCGAAGCTGACAGATGGCAGAATCATTGACGCTTTGCTGACGTATTCCCTGATGGCATTCGTCTCCGGATATTCGGTCGACGTGTGTTTAACGATTTTTCTGACGTTTCGCCAGGATGAACGACTAACGTTCTCAGAGGTCTATTTTTCACTGCTGCTGGCGGACGAACATCAGGCGAAGATCCAGAGGCACAAACAAACAGGCAATACGATTCATTTTTACCTGAAAAATTTTGCGACACTCTCCGATTCAGCATTTCAAAACAACATTCCTACTCACTTTTGGGATAAGGTGAAACTATAAAATGAAATCAATATGCTGCACGAGATAGGCGTTGTGGTTTTTATAGGACCTTGCAGGGTAATATCGCAAAGGTGCGGCCACGCTGTTATTAAAGAAGATTTTGACCTAACTTCACCGAAGCTGGTGAAGTGTATAGGAGCGGAGCACACCAAGCAACAACGTAAGAGCACGTGTGAGAGACGCAGTGCTAGCCCGTGCATACTAACACATTCTGTTCGAACTGCGATCTGCCGGAAATAGACGACGAGGTTCCTGCCTCGAGCAGGTTGTACACTGTACTTACCACAGCTATTGACATGATTCCAATCCTTTATCGGGACAGTTCCTACATTGCGCTCAGTCCCACTGACTGGTCTTCGGACACGGCTACTCCAAAAAGGAGGTTAGCGGTCATCAGTGATCTTCTGCTGAAATTACTCCGAGCCGAGGGAACGATGAACAGTTCAGCAGACATGGTAACAAGTACCAAAAAGGTTAAGTTTTTTAACATACTGATCACTTGGGCTCTGCATTCAGTCGGCTTGCAAGTGCTCTAGGCATACCTGTGATCCCAGTGAGAGACCTGAACTTCACGTAACTCTTTAACAGTACCAGGGCACAACATGGAACGTGGTGAAGGAACACAGTCGTCAGTGCTACTTTTAACTGGATCTGTTCACTTAGAAACAGTACCTGCACCAAATATTCCACTAGTCTCAAGTGACTACTTTTTTTGGTTTCAAGAGACGGAAATTTTCCTCTCAAAATGTGGTTCGTGATAAAAGAGCTGCATGGAAAAACGTTAAGTTTATGATGAGTTGACGTGAGGCGGTATTTTTTACAGCGTGCTGAGTTTCACGTGCCGTCCTCGAGTCCACGAGTCCTGCACGCAGAGTGATGGTTGTTTTGGATCCAGCCTTTACAACGGTGAAGCACTCTGTTCACAGAGAAGTATTGAACGAAGATTAAGATGCAAATACGCATGTACCATTGTCACGACCAACACATCCGATCTAGCTGGACATAATTAACTTAAAAATGTAGTAATCGCACAGAAAATATTGTTACGTTTATCTTTCAACCAGGATGTCGTCGACTTCTCTTTATCGAAACCAACACCTCTGCCATCTGTTGACACTACTGACCTTAAAGAATACGCGAGTACCACGTTGACAAGACCAATGAAGTGTACCAAAGATGGTTGTTTTACATTTGAACTTACAGTTCACGTACGGCTCGAGATAAATATGAATCACCTTTTTCTTCCTGCCGATTCATGACGAAACAGCATATGTTCACCTGCTAGCAACTAACTCCCTTAATCCCAGAATAACGTTATCCCATTTGGTACATCACAGACTTAACGCACGTCTTCGATTTTACCTTTTTACTCATGATCACGCACGAAAACTTCACTAGCGCTTCTTGTTTTTGAATGGGACATAATGACCCAGGAGTGTGTTAAAAATAGCTACAAACCACCTGTTTTCAGTAAGGTTTTCGTGAGATTTGCCTTGGTTTCAAGACGAATGGCGGCACCGGAAATATCTTCCCAACTGCTGGCCGTGTAGAGCCCAGTTTTTCCCTCTCACAAATGATCCGTAATTTGGTTGAAAGGAACACAGTCTGGGAGTGGAGAATAAAATGTAAATTCCTAACTCAGACACGAAAACACCGACGTGTGTCACAAACACACACTCCCTCATGAGGTTAACATGTTGTCGATTTGGGATAATACCATCTATGCAATAAATAAATGTTCTTTCCATACCACCTCCCCAGTTCGACCCGAGTATGTGCGGAGGCTTTCATTGGTTCTTAGCCAACATTGGGAAGCAATAACCCTTTTCGAAACATTTACGGTTCCGTAACCTTTCACAGCAGTTGCACCAGTCGCCTATTTTTCTTAAAGGAGCCGATAGCCTGTAAGGTAGCCACCTAGTTTTAGCACACAATAAATAAACTTCCTAGACGTTGTCGAAATGAACATAACTGCGTTTCACCAAATAATGCATCAAATTTATGTGACCTGTCGAAGTTGTATTAGTTTTCTTCATTACTTGATGATTAGTTTCGAGCCTAAGCTTATTATCAAACCATCTACTAAGCTTAGTCTCGAAAGTAGTCATCGAGTAACAAACAAAACTAATAACGCAACTGCGACGGTGTTCTGCAGTTTATTTGATAATTTGGTAAACCGTACAGCTGCTGACGTCATGCCTTTCAAACTGCCGGAAATTACTTAATAATAATTGTGTTTTGCTTAAGGCACTTTTATTCTATCATAGTACACAAAGACACAGAGCTGTTTATCAAAATCGGATATCTGTACTAGTCTACAATGCTGAATAGAATATAAATGGTCTCTAGTGTCCGAGTAAACATGTTTCTTTGAGCCTTTAGTTAGCAGTCTAGATTTCGTTCACTTATAAACTGAAGATAGCTATCTGACACGATAGGCAATATGCACTTCGTTTCAAAATTTCAATAGTCGTTCACTATACTAATGTACATTAGTCGCCCTGAAAATTCGAGATTAATATTGAGCTCTATGCAAAGATTAGCCGGACAGTCAAGAGAAAGCAATCATTACGTGATTTGGTTTGGATTTTATTACCCAATATTAACATACAATCTTAACTATAGTACATAACCACTCACGAAATCATAATTAATTTCAACGACCTGGATTTCATTACTGACATTTGTCACGTAAGAATACCGTTGCAATGCCGTTTCCATCGACACATCGAACAATAGAATAAAAATTTGCACCTGGCATAAACCACATTAATTCAGCTGATTTGAAAAGAAACTTTCGTATCATGAAGCTAATTATATTGTTGAATGATGAAGAAATAAAATTATAAGATTCACCTTCGATAATAAATATTTATTAATAAAACGTGGCTTCAAATTTAATACATTCATTAACTTTTGTACGTAGCATAAGGACATTATAGGACCAGATGCCGAATCCCGGCGAACAAAACGTTACAGAGTTTAATTTTAGTACACATATCGTCACTGGTCCACGTCATAATAAGGTTCTACTCGAATCATACAGTTTGCCTTAATGCGACACAGTAAAATCGCAGGCTTTCGAGAGCTGACTCTGGCACTATTTTCTGCTCGTTACTACACGCGACTTGCTCATAGACGGCAGTGACACTGTCTACAGACAGCCGACGGACGAGACACTGAACCTCTGGAGCGCCTTGTACTCTCCAGACGGCTCCACCGCAAGTCAGCCCCAGGCTGTGCCCGCCGCCACCGCCTGCCTGACAGCTCACCTGGTAAGAGGCCTTCCCGTCTTACTTCTCGTACCCAGCTATCTCGCCACTCCCTGCCAGCTGCGCCAACCACTCAGAAAGTTCTATAAATCTCTGACTAGCTTTCCGTATATACGTTGCACAGCTACTCATTCGGATGTTCCATTACAAAGAACCAGTTACAGCACTTAGAGTCAATATCGACCAAACGTATCTCATGTAACTTCTCTGTCTGGTTACACTCAAGGTGGCATCTGTACCACCATGTTCTTTGACTCAGTGTCTGTGGAAATGTTTGATCATATTTGTCAGCTTCTGTTACTACTGTATGCAAGTAATTTTATAAACTATGCTCTGTGAAAATAGTGAAATGTTGAAACAGAATTTGTAGAACAGGCTTATGCATAGGGAACGAAGGTTTGTACTTATTTTAAATCTGGAGGGCAGTCCACCGGGCACGAAAGCGATATGGCGGGAATATAATAGGTGGATTTGACCTTATAACCTCAAGGAGACTTTGTAGCAGAGTCAGTTGGTGTCTAGCATGCAAGCTGTTCACATCAAGTGTATTGAAGTAGGCAAGGAAAGAAGCTTGACTGAGTAATAATGCCTCGGATATGGAATATTACTGATAATTATTTTTCACATCTACTGGTTGGCTCTGCATCATCATAATCCGAGGCCAAGAATATAATTTTGAGAGCCCTTCATGTATTAAGGGCCATGCATACCTTTTCCACTTTATTTTATCCACAGAATATCGCCAGAGCCACCATCTTCATCTTAGGTAAACGTTTAGTATTGTGATTGTTTGCACGGACAGATCCTTCTTTATACACAAATAATATTTGCTTTTAATTCATCCTTGTACCGAGAACCTTAAATTAATCCTTATCCCTTTTACCTCGACAGGACCCTTTCCTAGTGATGCAGTATATCCGCATATCCTATTTTACTGAACTGCTGAGTATTTATTGCTTTAATAGTGTTCATTAACTTCTATGGATTAGTAAACTTCTGAATATTTTGCTTAGTATTGTTTCTGAAGTAATCCATGTAAATTTTCGTATGTCGATAGTTATGCTTTTGCAAAAGTGTCGATGCAAGGAAAAGAACTGATTACTTTACTTAAAACTTATTGTTACTAAAATCTCTATTCACTACTAAAAATAATCGAATAAAACAGTGAACATAATAAGCGGTTATTGGCCATTCCAATTTAAGGACCAACATGAGGTGTACTTGCTCCACAGGTTTGTAACAGTGTTACCTTTCATGTATTTGTGTTTTAAAGTGTTTTCATATTGTGTCCTGCCAGCAATACTCAGTTCTGATCTCAGTCAATTGATAGAATAGTTTCTGGGTTATCATACTGTTATGCCAGTAATACAACATAATTGTAGTGAAATACGAACTTATGGTTTTCAGAAAGGCTTTCAATGACAAAATATTAAATTCCTTGAATAACCAAACATCACCCATTGGGATATTTTGTGATCTCTGACTTTTGATTGTGTCTATCATGAAATTCTTCTAGATAAGCGTAAGTATTGTGGTATGAGCAGGACATTGGATAAATGGTTTACTTCATATTTAACTGGAACTATGCACAAGGTTGAAATTAACAGTATAGATAGTCGGCAAAAATCAGCAGAGTCCTCTAACTGGGGAGGTATCAAGAATGGTGTTCCACAGGGTTCATTCTTGTACCTCTTATCACTCTCTCTCTCTCTCTCTCTCTCTCTCTCTATATATATATATATATATATATATATATATATATATATATATATATATACTAATGGCTTGCTACTACATTCTTGAAGCTAGTTGTTTTTAGCTGATGATACAAGTATAGTAATCACACTCAACAAGCAAGAATCAGCTGAGAGAATTGTAAATAATGTATTTCAGAAAATTATCAAGTGGTTCTCTGCAAATGTGCTCTCATTAAATTTTGAGAAAACACAATTTATACAATTCTGTACAGTGAATGGAATAACGCCATTGGCAAATATAGACTATGAACAGAACTCTGTTGCTAAGGCAGAATATTCAAAATTTCTGGTTGTGCGCATTGATGAGAAATTGAATTAGAAGAAACACATTGGTGGTCTGCTGAAACAGTTAGGTTCAGCTACTTATGCTATAAGGGTATATGAAAATTTTGGTGATAAACATATCAGTAAATTACCTACTATGCGTATTTTCATTCACTGCTTTCATTTGGCATCATATTTTGGTCCAGTTCGTCATTAAGAGAGAAAGTATTCGTTGCAGGATAATAGCTGGAGAACACCAAAGACCGCCTTGGAGACATTTGTTTAAGGAACTCGAGATATCCACAGTACCTTCACAACACGTATATTCACTTATGAAATCTGTTATTAATAACCCACCTCAGTTCAAAAATAAGCTGCAACACTAGAAGAAGGACAATCTGTACTCTTCTGGATTAAATCTCACTTTGGCACATTGAAAGGTGAATAATACTGCCACAAAAATCTTTGGTGATTTGTCAAACAGCATTAAAAGTTTGACAGTTTCCCAACCAACATTTAAAAGCAAATTAAAAGGAATTCTGAATGACAACTTCTTCTGCTCAATAGATAAATTTTTGGATATTAAGTAGTAAGTGTAGAAATTAATTAATTAATTATTTTGTGTAAAGAAAACTTATGTTAAAGTGACATGTTCCACATCATTAGTAAATGTTGTATTCATGATCTAAGGCGCAAGGATTAATGCGTGTAGGTATGTATTTATGAAGTGCAGAAACCTTTTAATAGCTTTTTTGTTATTTAAATGGCAAGAACTGTCCATATCAAAATAGATTCATGGATCCATATGTATGTGACATTTAATGAAAAGAAGTCAGTTTTCCATAAGAAAACATATAGAAATCAGATCAGTTAATACAACCATTTAAACATCAATTGATCAATCCTGTGTCAGCGTTTTCCAATAGCTAAATGATAAAATCTCCTCATGCCAATATCAGCTGTGCTCGTCCCTCAGTAACTGATTTCATGTTATGAACATTAGCTTTCTTACTTTAAATACAGACAGTAAGTGTTAGTGAGAACCAGTCTGTTGCCAATTTATTTTGAGATTCCATCTGTGTTGCTCATGTCAAACTTCTGTTCAATGGCTTGGTAGATTGAGCTGGTTTCGTGTCCTATTCGCAAAACAGACTTCAGTACCAAGTAAAATCATACAAAATAGTTAATATTCTTGATAAACAGTACAAGTACACGGCACCACTTTGCCTAATTAGGCTGATGACTGGTTTATTCAGTCACGTAATTGCAGTTCACGTTAAACCTACCACGATCTTGGTTTTAATTCCACCAGTACAACTATTACTTCCTATTAAAACTGACTTTTCGTGTAACGAAACATAGTCTGAGTCCGTTCACATCAACACACGATCACTGTCACTTTAAATTCCTTCAATAGGAGTAACATTATTGGCGAACTGCTCACCTAGTAATAGCTAGTTGGTAGTGTTATACAGTGACTGTTCCGTATTTCAATCTATCTATGGTAGGCAATGAAAACTTCGTAACTCCATTGTTAAATTTTACAGGAGAAGAAAAAACTATTTATTAAAAAATAATGTAAACTGATACAGATAAATTTTCTGCATGTTGAACTATATAGTACGAACGTAGTTATTGACCGATTAGTGAAATCCATGTACTTTCAAATATCTCTTTGATAATGGAGTTACTGGTTATGGAATTATGAGGTTTTCACAGACAGTTACAAGGCTTTTCGTTGCCTACTATATATTTACCAAAATTATGTTCGTCTTTGCAATAAGCAAATTGCAAACAATAGTTTAAACCCAAAGTAATTAAGCTTTTGTACCTATAGTTAAATTTTTTATCACTGGTCATAGTAAAATTTTCTATCTGCCTATTGGTCATTTATAAAGGGAACTAACATTAGAACATTTATAAAGCAATGCTATAGCACGTTAAAGCATATAATAGAAATTGCTTACAAAACACTTTATTTCAAAATTTTATGAAAACTTTTGAAAAATATTTTTTAAAACCCCGACTGCCTATCACCCGCTATGAAAACTGGAACGCCTGTTAGTGGGCGGTAGGGATAAGATTCATTGCCACTGGTTTGAACTGTTAACGAGAATAGAAAGTATCTAGCCATCAGACAAAAATAACGGAATTTGGTACATATATACCGTTATCTCGTATGTTGTAGACAGTGTAAGAGAGTCATCTTGTAAATGTTTCAGTTCTGCTTATTTTCGTGGTTGGTGAGAAAACTGGAGAGAAATTCCGCCAAACACAAGACACTTTGGTAGATTTGTTTTCACCCAGATATGATTCAGTACTTTCTGTGCTATCTCCAGTGGGTTTCTTTGTTTATTTTCCTTCTGCAAAACTGTTATATGTTAATATTTAAAGAAACATTTGGTACAAAACTTTTACATTTGTAAAATGAGTGGTTATTGTCATATATTGTTCAAACTGGTCTGCATACAATAGAGTGTTGAGACATTTATCATGAAGTTGAGATGTCCTATGTTGTTTATTTACGATATGTCTAAAGTTTCTAGTTTCATAGTCATTTCAACAAAAGTGGGATGTATGCATTTGTTCACACACCTCGCGTGAAGCTGTAAGCTGTCGCTCGGTTTAATCCTAAACGTATGCGTGAGTGATGCTAAATGCTATTATTTTTACGTAAACAAAAGTATGATCTTCTCAATATCCTTCAGATTGTGAGCTACACTCTTAATCTTAAATACGAATTAATGATTCAAATGGTTCAAATGGCTCTGAGCACTATGGGACTCAACATCTGAGGTCGTAAGTCCCCTAGACCTTAGAACTACTTAAACCTAACTAACCTAAGGACATCACACACATCCATGCCCGAGGTAGGATTCGAACTTGCGACTGTAGCGGTCTCACGGTTCCAGACTGAAGCGCCTAGAACCGCTCGGCCACACCGGCCGGCATACGAATTAATGAATTTATTTACTGCGCTTCAGTTGCCTATACCTGTGGTCACTTTCAGAAATCAAATTAATGATGAAACTAATTAATTTAAGAAGACAGAACGTTAAACTGCTGCTGTACCCACGTGCAGCCACAATGCAATAAAAACATAGAATAGTTGAGGGAGTATGAATGAGAACAGTGACGTATTTAAGTTTACGAAATAATGAGAAGTTTTATTAATCCTTTTGTAATTACAACTAGCTGATAAATCTTACAAAAAAATGACAAACACAGATCAGAAATGGAACATTGGTGGATTGGCAAAGCATACATTGGAGTGCAAGCTATACAAATTCACTCCTGAATTAATCCCTTTTACAGTGCAATCTCTGTTTACATTTATCCCCTGTGAGGCCCAACTCTATTAAAATGGAATCAACTACGATGAATCACACCGCAAACTATGCTTCACCTGAGAACAGGGAGCTGTGAATATAATTTAACAACCCTACGTCGGTGCACCAGTATTTTAGACTTGCACCTCCATTCAGGCGGCAACAGAAAACGGCGCGCTTTGGGCGACGAGCAGCGCCCTGTGGCAACTGTAATGTCCTAGTACCTCCACGAAAATTTTCAAACTATGTCGACTGGCATAGTGATTATTAGAATGCGGGAAACTTCCCTATCACAGCCCTCAAACCCCGGCAGATTTGAGTGTGAGGTTGACCAGTGTGCTGGTCTGGGCAAACCAATCTGACTTACAGGCATGACGGTGTGTGCTGGAATTGTGAAACGTTAGACGGCTGACTCGGGATGAATAAGTTCACCCTCATGACACATGATATGTCTCACATGATATGCAGTTCCACTGTCGGTACAGTTGGAAACTGTCACTGGCTCTTAGTCCACCACAGTATACAGGCCACAAGGCTCACGCACAAGGGAAAGACATGTAGTTCTCCTCCAGGGATGGACCAGAAGAGTATCAGATGACAAAGAAACAAACATTTTCACCAAGCCTCGATACGGGAGACGAACTAACAAAAACGAAACCATGCCGTCACTGCACAAACACATCAAACAATCCTCTAGTCGTTGAATCTCCCCTCTTGACTATTCTGTTGGCCTGTTAGAAAGTAAAGACACATCGCCGGGATTCCCATGGTGCGGGAGCCAGGCTCCACTTTGCATAATCTGAGGGAAGCCAATCAGTGATTCCAAATCTCTCATGTCTGAGAAAAAGTTTTCGGACTAAGGAGGTGTCGTTCTCACAGTAAGCATGGCCATGTTTTGGCAAAAACATCAATCTAGATGGGATCACAGCTCCTTACTTTCAGAGAAATCTAATGTTTCTGGGCTGACCATTTCCAATTTCTGAAAGAAGACTGTTTAGCTTCCCAGACAGCCATGTCCATGAAATATATGCTTTTACCTCCTACTGATCACTAGAAGAACCTGTCGACTTCCTGCCTGGCCATACTTGGCATCACGGGAGGGGGGGGGGGGGGGGGAGGGGGTCGTGAGTGTGGTTACAGCCTTCCTCCACTAATCACATTTTATGACCTTCCCACCATACAAAAGCTCAGTTCACAGCAGTCTCTCTTAAATGGCTTCCTCCACCCAGTTTCTGCCAACTGGCCACCATAGTGGTGGACTGCTGCCTGGTCCAGGTGAAATATTCTGTAAACCAGTGACCTTCTGTTGACCCTAAGTCAGCGAGGAGAGGGCTGTGGCCAGAAGTCCTTCCGCAGATCTTCAGATATGACCCACCGAGGGCTGCTTCCCAGAATCACTCACATAGCCAGGTCGGTGTATTAAGCATTAATTCCCCCCCCCCCCCAATTTATCTCTTTCCCTGTTCTCCATCGCCTCCACTGTGGCGCCTCAGGTAACAGTTCTCCCGGGTTACAGTTGTTGTTGTGGTCACCAGTCCTGAGACTGGTTTGATGCAGCTCTCCATGCTACTCTATCCTGTGCAAGCTTCTTCATCTCCCGGTACTTACTGCAGCCTACATCCTTCTGAATCTGCTTAGTGTATTGATCTCTTGGTCTCCCTCTACGATTTTTACCCTCCACGCTGCCCTCCATTGCTAAATTTGTGATCCCTTGATGCCTCAAAACATGTCCTACCAACCGATCCCTTCTTCTAGTCAAGTTGTGCCACAAACTTCTCTTCTCCCCAATCCTATTCAATACCTCCTCATTAGTTACGTGATGTACCCACCTTATCTTCAGCATTCTTCTGTAGCACCACACTTCGAAAGCTTCTATTCTCTTCTTGTCCAAACTGGTTATCGTCCATGTTTCACTTCCATACATGGCTACACTCCATACAAATACTTTCAGAAACGACTTCCTGACACTTAAATCTATACTCGATGTTAACAAATTTCTCTTCTTCAGAAACGATTTCCTTGCCATTGCCAGTCTGCATTTTATATCCTCCCTACTTCGACCATCATCAGTTATTTTACTCCCTAAATAGCAAAACTCCTTTACTACTTTAAGTGTCTCATTTCCTAATCTAATCCCCTCAGCATCACCCGGGTTACAGAAGAAATTATAAGAACATTCGGACCAGAATTTTCCCCAGTAGAGGAGTCATAAACCACACGTGTCACATACAGAACTGGAGAACACCGAGATCATGACCTAAAACATGAACATTAATCTGACTGACAATGTTGTTAATGTGAGACAGTGGCACGCCACCTGTCACTGCCTCCCCGTTACCCAATAACTTCTGCATGGGGAGTATCACAGTTCAATAACGAGGTTAGTGTGACACAGAGCAGAAGACATTATGACAGTTTAACTAAGTCTTTGAGAATTACATACCAGTCCATGACGACGAGTCCTACAAGGAATGTTAAGAAAGGTAGGAAGATATATTTGCTCAGCAAGGCTGACAGGATACAAATTTCAGAATATCTGAGCAGTTAGCATAAAATATTCGGTGATGAGGACGAAGGTGTGGAGAACAAATGGAAAAAATTCAAATACCTAGACAATATTCCCTAGACAAGTATGCTCCGAGTAAGGTTTTAAGGGATGGGAAAGATCCACCATGGTTTAATAGCCGTGTTAGAAAAGCACTATGTAAACAAAGAGCACTGCATCTCAGATTCAAGAGAAGTAAAAACCTAGCGGAAAAACAACAGCTGAACGAAGCGAAAATGAGCGTAAAGAGAGCAATGAGAGAAGCGTCCAATGATTTCGAAAGTAAGACTTTGTCAACCGACCTGAGTAAAAACTCTAAGAGACTTTGGTCGTACGTAAAATCAGTAAGTAGGTCAAAATCATCTATTCATTCTCTTAGTGAACACAGCGGCACCGAAACGGAAGATAACAGAGAGAAGGCCGAAATACTGAATTCCGTATTCCGAAGTTGTTTCACCGGGGAAGATCATAGCACTGTCCCGCCTTTCAATCGTCATGCGAACGTCGAAATTGCAGATATTGTGATAACCGATCGCGGTACTGAAAAGCAGCTACAATCGCTTAGTAGTGGAAAGATACCTATAAGATTCTGTAAAGATTATGCGAAAGAACTTGCTCCCTTTCTACCAGCAATTTATCGTAGATCACTTGAGGAATGAAAGGTACCTAATGACTCGAAAAAAGCGCAGTACATTCCTGTTTTTAAGAAAGGCCGTAAGACAGACCCATACAATTATAGACCTATGTCGTTGACATCAATCTGTTGTAGAATTATGGAACATGCTTTATGCTCAAGAATTTTGACGTTTTTGGAAAATGGACAGCGCCTCTATAACAATCAATATGGATTCTTCAAACAGAGATCCTGTTCCCCCCATGAGATCCCCAGCGCAGTGGACAACGGAGCTCAGGCTGATGCAGTGTTCGTTGACTTCAGTAAGGCATTTGACACCGTTTAATGAAAAAAACTACGAGCTTACGGAGTATCGGAGCAGACCTGCGATTGGACTCAAGACTTTCTTGCAGATAGAACTCAACACGTCACTCTTAACGGAACTAAATCGACAGAGGTAAAGGTAATATGCGGAGTACCACAGGGAAGTGTGATAGAACCGTTGGTGTTCAGAATATATGTAAACGTTCTAGTAGAAGTCGTTGGATGCTCTTGAAGGCTATTCGCAGATGATGCAGTTGTCTATACCGAAGTAGCAACGCCAGAAAATACTAAGAATTTGCAGAACGACCTGAGGAGAATTGATAAATGGTGCAGACTCTGCTACTTGCCCCTGAACATAAATAAATGTGACATATTGCGCTTACATAGGAAAAGAAATTCACTACTGTACTATTGACGACAAACAGCTGCAGACAGCGTCTGCCGTAAAATATCTAGGTGTAACTATCCAGAGAATGACCATATGAAACAATAGTGGGGAAGCAGACACAAAGATTCATCCGAAGAAACTCAAGGAAATGTGACTCATCTACGAAAGAAGTGGCTTATAAGGCGCTCGTTCGCCCGATTCTTGAGGTTCATCTATCTAGCATCCCTGTCAGGTAGGACTGATAGAGGAGATAGAGAAGATCCAAAGAAGAGCGGTGCGTTTCGTCACGGGATCGTTTAGCTGGCGAGAGAGCGTTATGGAGATGCTAAACAAACTCCACTGGCAGACGTTACAAGACAGACGTTGTACATCACGGAGAGATTTGCTATTGAAATTTGGGGACAGTACTTTACAGGAGTCAGACAACATATTACTTTCCCCACATACATCTCGCGTATTGACCACGAGGAGAAAATGTGAGAAATTGGAGGCAATACAGAGGCCTACCGATAATCATTCTTCCCACGCACTATTCGCAAGTGGAACAGGGTTGGAGGGCTCAGATAGTGGTACTGAAAGTACCCTCCACCACACACCATTAGGTGGCTTGCGAATGCGGAGTATGATGTGGTAGATTTAGATGTAGATGTAGATGAGTTTTGGCTACCAAAAAAAAAAAATGCTACACCGTGTCTTGACCTCATTCAGCCATACACAAACTCACTGCTGCATGCCTGAAAAAGTTTTGTGATTTTTCCCTGTGGACCCTCAGGCCTCTGACATAGAGCCCTGACTCTAAACACAATGATCGAATGGTTGAAAAGGTCATGCAGACATAACCGACTCATTCACACCGAAGCTGAGGTCAGAGATGATTGGTTCCCCTACACACACAATGCAATGTCGTTGAGCGTCGACCATTTCGAAGCTGAGGTCAGAGATGATTGGTTCCCCTACACACACAATGCAATGTCGTTGAGCGTCGAGCATTCTCTCTGCCTCAGAGATATTGTTACCCTGCCCGAGCATTCACAGTGTCTGTCTTCCACAGAGGCAAATGACATGACTAATTCTATCAAAGCGTTCAACAAATCTAGGCAAGTCAAGTGTATGTTCTTGTGACATATGTTATCTGTTAACCATATTACATGCTAAGGTGTCTTTGTGTTCATTTAGTACAACACTGTAAACAGTATTAAGATAAAATACACAATATTTAAATGAGATGTGAAATACAGTGAGACTTCACACAAAAGACAAAAATAAAAGCATGAGTTAATTTCAATAGCTGGTTTTAATATTAGTGTATTTGTTGTGTGTGACCTTTGCCGACCTTACATTTTAGGTGAGAGTGACCTTGTACCCCAGCGCACATCCGAAAATGGTGTTATCCTTCGTGACAAACATAGCAGGAAATGTTGTTGTTGTGGTCCTCAGTCCAGAGACTGGTTTGATGCAGCTTTCCTTGCCACTCTATCGTGTGCAAGCTTCTTTATCTCCCAGTACCTACTGCAGCCTACACCCTTCCGAATCTGTTTAGTGTATTCATCTCTTGGTCTCCCTCTACGATTTTTACCCTCCACGCTGCCCTCCAATACTAAACTGGTGATCCCTTGATGCCTCAGAACATGTCGTACCAACCGATCCCTTCTTCTAGTCAAGTTGTGTCACAAATTTCTCTTCTCCCCAATTCTATTCAATACCTCCTCATTAGTTATGTGACCTACCCATCTAATCCTCAGCATTCTTCTGTAGCACCACATTTCGAAAGCTTCTATTCTCTTTATCGTCCACGTTTCACTTCCACACATGGCTACACTCCATACAAATACTTTCAGAAATGACTTCCTGACACTTAAATCTATACTCGATGTTAACAAATTTATCTTCTTCAGAAACGCATTCCTCACCATTGCCAGTCTACATTTTATATCCTCTCTACTTCGACCATCATCAGTTATTTAACTCCCCAAATAGCAAAACTCCTTTACTACTTTAAGCCTCTCATTTCCTAATCTAATTCCCGCAGCATCACCCGATTTAATTCGGACTACATTCCATTATCCTCGTATTGCTTCTGTTGATGTTCATCTTATATCCTCCTTTCAAGACACTGTCCATTGCGTTCATCTGCTCTTCCAGGTACTTTGCTGTCATCGGCGAACCTCAAAGTTTTTACGTCCTCTCCATGGATTTTAATTCCTATTCCGAATTTTTCTTTTGTTTCTACATTTCTACATTTATACTCCGCAAGCCACCCAACGGTGTGTGGCGGAGGGCACTTTACGTGCCACTGTCATTACCTCCCTTTCCTGTTCCAGTCGCGTATGGTTCGCGGGAAGAACGACTGTCTGAAAGCCTCCGTGCGCGCTCTAATCTCTCTAATTTTACATTCGTGATCTCCTCGGGAGGTATAAGTAGGGGGAAGCAATATATTCGATACCTCATCCAGAAACGCACCCTCTCGAAACCTGGCGAGCAATAAACACCGCGATGCAGAGCGCCTCTCTTGCAGAATCTGCCACTTGAGTTTATTAAACATCTCCGTAACGCTATCACGGTTACCAAATAACCCTGTGACGAAACGCGCCGCTCTTCTTTGGATCTTCTCTATCTCCTCCGTCAAACCGATCTGGTACGGATCCCACACTGATGAGCAATACTCAAGTATAGGTCGAACGAGTGTTTTGTAAGCCACCTCCTTTGTTGATGGACTACATTTTGTAAGCACTCTCCCAATGAATCTCAACCTGGTACCCGCCTTACCAACAATTAATTTTATATGATCATTCCACTTCAAATCGTTCCGCACGCATACTCCCAGATATTTTACGGAAGTAACTGCTACCACTGTTTGTTCCGCTATCATATAATCATACAATAAAGGATCCTTCTTTCTATGTATTCGCAATACATTACATTTGTCTATGTTAAGGGTCAGTTGCCACTCCCTGCACCAAGTGCCTATCCGCTGCAGATCTTCCTACATTTCGCTACAATTTTCTAATGCTGCAACTTCTCTGTATACTACAGCATCATCCGCGAAAAGCCGCGTGGAACTTCCGACACTACCTGCTCAATATACAGATTGAATAACATCGGGAATAGGCTACAACCCTGTCTCACTCGCTTCCCAACCACTGCTTCCCTTTCATGCCCCTCGACTCTTATAACTGCCATCTGGTTTCTGTACAAATTGTATATAGCCTTTCGCTGCCTGTATTTTACCCCTGCCACCTTCAGAATTTGAAAGAGAGTTTCCAGTCAACATTGTCAAAAGCTTTCTCTAAGTCTACAAATGCTAGAAACTTAGGTTTGCCTTTCCTTAATCTATTTTATAAGATAAGTCGTAGGGTCAGTATTGCCTCACGCGTTCCAACATTTCTACGGAATCCAGACTGATCTTCCCTGAGGTCGGCTTCTACCAGTTTTTCCACGCGTCTGTAAAGAATTTGTGTTAGTACTTTGCAGCCATGGCTTATTAAACTGATTGTTCGGTAATTTTCACATCTGTCAACACCTTTATTTGGAATTCGAATTATTGTATTCTTCTTGGAGTCTGAGGGTATTTCGCCTGTAGGAAATACAAGTGAAAAATTACATCTAACATAATTAAATAAATACTTAAAAAACAAACTTATTTTAAGACTACTACTTCTCCCTTCTCAGGTGTGTTTAGGAAGTCCAAAAAATTAACTTAATATTAGTCTTGTGAATAAAAACACCAGTACATTCGTGAGGTGTGTAATAGGTTGGACACGACAGTGGTAGGCGGGGTGAGCTGGTGCTAAGAGAAAAGTTACTCCTGCACTTAACTGTATCAGTGGTGGCAGCGGTGTCTGTGGCAAAACCTGTCTCCTGTCTATGGCAGCAACAGGTAGGCATCTAGACTGTCGACAGACCAGAGATAAGTCAGCAAACAACAAACTGTCGCTTATATCGAAGGCAGTCCTCCAGCAGCAGTTGTAAATGTCGTGTCAAGTATCCGGAGACGTCAACTGCTCGACCCGGTGCTCTCTGATCCCTCATTTCTCGTTGGGAATGGGAAGTGGCATTATTTTCAGGTCTGGTCCCTCGATACTCTCGTGCCCCAGATGGTCGCGTGACATCACGAGTGAGCCTCCGTTACCTGCTGGCTGCAGACAACGCGCCCCTGCTGATGCTTTTACCTACAGCACCTGGGGTTCCTCTCACTCTCTGTTGGCACCAGTGAAAGGGACGAGCGGTACTCTGTGCGTGCCTCTGTCGCTCTCGAGCTGCCCCAGCGTCATTACGTCAGCCGACTGCCTGCCGTGTCACCTCGGGGGCGGGAGACGGGTCGCCTGTAGCTGACAGCTACCACTGTGGTGATGGGGTGACGTCACATCAGCTGGCCTCTCACCTGGGGTGGTCGCCTGCTGCCGTGCACCGAGGTCGCACTACGTCACGCCAGCCCCTCTGCCGCGCTGCGACATGTGCCGCCTACCCAGCGCTCAGCCCCTCTGCTTCTCGCTCGCCGTTTTGTATACTGTAGTCCTCTGCACAGTCCTTAGCGCACGTTTTAGTGCCGCGTTTTTACAATCGACTTTTTACAAAAATGCTTACATGGAAAATAATAACAAAAATAATAACTTCCGTAATTGAAACTTTGCAGTATTATTAATTCAAAAAATGTATCTCATTGCTCTGTTTTATTTAAACAACATTACCACTAAGGTTCTTTTGAAAAAAAATTGCGGTATCATCGATAATTAATCGCTTATCTGAAAGATATAACTGATTATTTTCTAGTGTGAAATCGTGTTACTGCAGTATATGGCAGTGTTTTGTTAGTTTCCTAACACTACTCGTACACCCCAATGTCCTAAGATGGCACAGCCTGCCCATTCATACTTCAAGAGCTCCCACACCATGCAACACTTATTTCTAATTACATTCTATCCGTTACCACGTCGTGCTACCTCTAACCCTTCCTACTTTACGCTTGGCTTTGATTCTTCTCCTGATGCGAACGTATTAGACGATGGCGCTGATGAGGATATCTGGCTCAGAATCTGGGCCGAATACCGCTCACCGCCCGCTGCAGACTCCTTACCATGTTTTCACGATAGCTCAAACATCGGTACGAATTCACCTTTCCCACTGAAACTCGCCAATAACCCTCAAAAAAATGGACGTACAGGTATAATCAAATAACAGCTGCCGTAAAGACGTTAAACACCAGTTTTTATCATTTTTCGTTCATAATGATTTGTATCTTTCGTTTTCAGCTGGTCCCATTCGCCATTTCCTTGCTATCCATTTGAAATCGTACTACTGTAATTCGCACTCCACATGTACACACCACACAACAGAAATATTTGCCGATGACGCGCCTCTGACGCTTGTGATCCACTGTCGAAATACCACAAGGCAAACATCATCGCACTACTGACGATAATCCATAAGCAACAACAACAAACATGAAAATAACGCCGGCCTGTGTGGCCGAGCGGTTCTAGGCGCTTCAGTCTGGAACCACGCGACCGCTACGGTCGCAGGTTCGAATCCTGCCTCGGGCATGGATGTGTGTGGTGTCCTTAGGTTTAAGTAGTTCTACGTTCTAGGGGACATATGACCTCAGATGTTAAAGTCCCATAGTGCTCAGAGCCATTTGAACCATTTTTCGAAAAAATACCACCAGCGAAAAATATCGCACCATGGGCGATTATACGTAAGTGCAACCACACTCCAAAACCACCAACGAGAACACATTGCTCCACTGGCGATAACCGTAATCGACCTACAGCGAGCCCGCATCTCGTGGTCGTGCGGTAGCGTTCTCGCTTCCCACGCCTGGGTTCCCGGGTTCGATTCCCGGCGGGGTCAGGGATTTTCTCTGCCTCGTGATGGCTGGGTGTTGTGTGCTGTCCCTAGGTTAGTTAGGTTTAATTAGTTCTAAGTTCTAGGCGACTGATGACCTCAGCAGTTGAGTCGCATAGTGCTCGGAGCCATTTGAACCATTTTTTTTTTCGACCTACAGCGAGAAAGAAAAACCGTACTTGAACGTCAACACGCCTCTGCAGTGGACAGCCCATGTCCATCACGCATGATACACACACCGATATCGGTGACGCGGCCCAGATCACGCCAAGATCCACTACTGGATCGCAAATCAACTTCTGTTTCACCACTATCAACTCCTCGCTCCGACTGGTGGAAGAGACGGTACATACGCCCCATTGCCAATGGACGCAATATCAACGGAAGAGGCCAAACCATTACCAGATTCCACGATGAATACAGAGAAGAACTGAGTCTCCAAGACTTGTGCAATTATTTCTGAACCAAAAATGCAATTTTCAGTTATTCCAACACATACCTTTGCTGTGGCGTGACAGGTTACTAATACTGCAATGCTCAAGTATTAAACCGACCAGTTTTATCATAAACTAAAGAGATTTCCGCCGAGAAATTGGGACATTCCTATGCACGAAATAAATTTCTGTCTGTGAAGTATGACAGGATACCAGTAACTCACAAATTTGCTGTGAATTATCAACGTAAAAATGCTGGACAGAAAACTACAAACGTCTGACTCGTTGATCAGATGTCTACATCTACATCCATACTCCGCAAGCCACCTGACGGTGTGTGGCGGAGGGTACTTTTAGTACCTCTATCGGTTCTCCCTTCTATTACAGTCTCGTTCGTGGGAAAAAAGATTGTTGGTATGCCCCTGTGTGGACTCTTAATCTCTCTGATTTTGTCCTCATGGTCTCTTCGCGAGATATACGTAGGATGAAGCAATATACTGCTTGACTCCTCGGTGAGGGTATGTTCTCGAAACTTCAACAAAAGCCCATACCGAGCTACTGAGCGCCTCTCTTGCAGAGTCTTCCTCTGGAGTTTATCATCTCCGTAACGCTTTTGCAATTACTAAATGATCCCGCAACGCAGCACGGTGCTCTCCGTTGGATCTTCTCTATCTCTTCTATCAACCCTATCTGGTACGGATCCCACACTGGTGAGCAATATTCAAGCAGTGGGCGAACAAGTGTACTGTACCTTACTTCCTTTGTTTTCAGACTGCATTTCCTTAGTATTCTTCCAATGAATCTCAGTCTGGCATCTCTTTTACCGACGTTTAATTTTATATGGTCATTCCATTTTAAATCACTCCTAATGCCTACTCCCAGATAATTTATGGAATTAACTGCTTCCAGTTGCTGACCTGCTACATTGTAGCTAAATGATAAAGAATCTTTCTTTCTATGTAATCGCAGCACATTACACTTGTCTACAGTGTGATTCAGTTGTCAATTATATACACTGTGAATAGCAACAGTCCTACTACACTCCCCTGCGGCACACCTGAAATCACTCTTACTTCAGAAGACTTCTCTCCATTGAGAACGACATGCTGTGTTCTGTTATCTAGCAACACTTGAATCCAATCACACAATTGGTCTGATAGTCCATGCGCTCTTACTTTGTTCATTAAACAACTGTGGGGAACTGTTATCAAACGCCTTGCGGAAGTCAAGAAACACGGCATCTACCTGGAAACCTGTGTCTATGGCCCTCTGAGTCTCGTGGACGAATAGCGCGAGCTGGGTTTCACACTATCGCCATTTTCGAAACCCATGCTGATTCCTACAGAGTAGATTTCTAGTCTCCAGAAAAGTCATTGTTCTCGAACATAATACGTGTTCCAAAATTCTACAACTGATCGACGCCTGAGATATAGGACTACAGTTCTGCACACCTGTTCGACGTGCCTTCTTGAAAACGGGGATGACCTGTGCCCTTTTCTAACCTTTGGGACCGCTACGCTCTTTCAGAGACCTACGGTACACCGCTGCAAGTTCCTTCGCGTACTCTGTGTAAAATCGAACTGGTATCCCATCAGGTTGTAACCTCCCAACAAAAAAATAATTACTACTATACGTATTTCATTCACATTTAGCGAACCTCCCAATAAATAAATTCCGTAACCTACCAATAATAAAATGTGACTAATCTCCTAATAGAAAATGTGACTCACATATAACCTTTCAATAATTAACTGACTGTGAATCTAAACAGGTAGATTTGGACGTCAGCAGTGCTGCGTGATGGCTATGAAAGATCATACTGAATAAATTGAAAATTCTTACCTGAATAAGGTCGCCAGATAATGCGTATATATCTGCTCCTATAAGAAATTTTTCTGGGACAGCCCAGTGCAATGCTGGCCGATATATTTGCATGTACGAAAAGAAACAACTGATTTTTCTTTACAATAACTGGGATGACCATGGATTGGAGAAATTAGTAAATTCCTTAAATTGAGATGAATGATTGTCAAACGTTACTTTTTATGAGAAAGATTATTATTAAGAGACTTTTTTAAACATTTACGTGGGACTTGATATAACAATACTACATATGCGCGAGGCTGCTTTTACCTTATATTACAACGCTCAGGCACCGCCATTGCTCCCCACGACCGGCCCAGCCAACTCCATACACACGACTGCTCGCTGCTACTTACTCCTACTGCTATTGACACTGCTCTTACTGCATACAACACTGCTCTCTGGTCTGAGATTCTCTTATAGCTTACATATCGCAGGCAGCGCGTGAGCAATCTATCGAAATTACATCTGCTCGAGTGCGCTAGCAAAAAATTCCTTAGTCATGGACCTCTTACAAGGTCCAGCGGCCTTTCCTCATTTGACCGATTTTAATTGTTTTTCCATCCCTCTGTCATCTATTTCGATATTACCATTTTGTCATCTGTGCGACAATCTAGAGAAGGAACTACAGGAGAAGACCTTGTCCTCTAATTATGATAATAAATCATCCGAAAAGTGCAAGTGCAACAAATAAAGATCTTAAGCTAAATCATTAGATAAATGAATTGGAAACAAATGATTCTTAACACTAAAAGATATAACGAGGCTGCAGCGGCCAACTGTCGGTTCCTACGCGGACTTCTGCTGCCATTTCTGTTTGAGGGGTTAGGTGGTCTGATTTCCACTATGACATTCTGGTGTGGGGAATGAGACAGGGTTGTAGCCTCTCCTCGATGTTATTCAAGCTTTATATTGAGCAAGCAGTAAAGGAAACAACAGAAATATTCGGAGTAGGTATTAAAATCCATGAAGAAGAAATAAAAACTTTGAGGTTCACCGATGACATTGTAATTCTGTCAGAGACAGCAAAGGACTTGGTAGAGCAGTTGACCGGAATGGACACTGTCTTGAAAGGAGGATATAAGATGAACATCAACAAAAGCAAAACGAGGATAATGGAATGTAGTCGATTTAAGACTGGTGATGCTGAGGGAATTAGATTAGGAAATGAGACACTTAAAGTAGTAAAGAAGTTTTGCTATTTGGGGAGCAAAATAACTGATGATGGTCGAAGTAGAGAGGATATCAAATGTAGACTGGCAATGGCAAGGAAACCGTGTCTGAAGAAGAGAAATTTGTTAACATTGAGTATAGATTTAAGTGTCAGGAAGTCGTTTCTGAAAGTATTTGTATGGAGTATAGCCATGTATGGAAGTGAAACATGGACGATAAATAGTTTGGACAAGAAGAGAATAGAAGCTTTAGAAATGTGGTGTTACAGAAGAATGCTAAAGATTAGATGGGTAGGTCACATAACTAATGAGGAGGTATTGGATAGAATTGGGGAGAAGAGGAGTTTGTGGCACAACTTGACAAGAAGAAGGGACCGGTTGGTAGGACATGTTCTGAGGCATCAAGGGATCACAAAATTTAGCATTGGAGGGCAGCGTGGAGAGTAAAAATCGTACAGGGAGACAAAGAGATGAATACACTAAGCAGATTCAGAAGGATGCAGGATGCAGTAAGTACTGGGAGATGAAGAGGCTTGCACAGGATAGGGTAGCATGGAGAGCTGCATCAAACCAGTCTCAGGACTGAAGACCATAACAACAACAACATTCTGGTGATCACCGAGGCCTACGAGAAATACAGGCCGCGGCGCGTACATCACGAAGGTAGGCTTCAGCTCGCTCACACGGTCAATTCAACCGACAAACTACGTTTCTAACCATGTTAACTCGGAACTAGGTCTGTATGTACAAACGAGAATTACATCTTCTGCTGCAATCCGCTATTGTGGAGTCTTACTGTTATTAGTCCTACGATGATTGGAAGTCCATAGGCCTACTTATAATTTGTTACGGCTGTACCGGGATACAATACAATTAAAATCATGCGAAACTGACTATCAGCTGCATAAAGCACCACTTCTTGTATGATGTGAGAACTGTTATACAGAAAAAACTAAATGCTACAAACAAGCGGTTATACCATTTATGGTTCAAATGGCTCTAAACACTATGGTACTTAACATCTGAGGTCATCAGTGCCCTAGACTTAGAACTACTTTAACCTAACTAACCTATCACACACATCAATGCCCGAGGCAGGATTCGAACCTGCTACCGTAGCAGCAGCGCGCTTCCGGGCTGAAGCGCCTAGAACCACTCGGCCACAGAGACCTAATGCCATTTATGCAGGGTATTGAATGAAATTAAATTTTGTTGTAGTACTGTTAATCAGTAAGACTCTACAATGGCAGTTTCCAGTGAAATATGCAATTCTCGTTAGTACGTACACA
Organism: Schistocerca americana; assembly: GCF_021461395.2. Taxonomy (NCBI): domain Eukaryota; kingdom Metazoa; phylum Arthropoda; class Insecta; order Orthoptera; family Acrididae; genus Schistocerca; species Schistocerca americana. Next base: position 523,727,966 of record NC_060125.1, on the reverse strand, counting down.
CCCAACTGCGAGTTAACAAGTTTAGAAACGCATTTTGTCTGCTGAGTCGAGCGAACGAGCGAGTTCCGGCCTACCTTCGTGACGTACGCGTCGCTGCTTGTCTTCTCGTGGGCTTCGGGTGATCACGTTGCGGACTTCACCTCCCCCCCCCCCCCTCCCTTATATGTTGTTTGCTCTGAGTTTCAAACCGGCTGCATGAATAGTTACAACCATACGTCCCCCTTCTGCTTCTATAACTCCACTGTGGCTCGCGGCTATGGCTCTGACCTTGGTACGGGTTTCGTGTCACCCTATTTGAGTTTTGCCCGTCATTATTTCTACCTGATGCACCTTGTGAATTCTGTTCATTATGTCTCATTTGGCCCCTCGCATTTTATGCTTCTTCACAAAGTCTTACTCTCGCAGAGCGCTTTTATAGGACTATATTGTATCATTACATTTGCCAATGAGCAGTTGCTGGTACCACAATGGCAGTTTCATGTAGCAGTGTCACGTTATCACCTTCTCACTATACGCCTGGCCCAGGCAACGGTTCTCGTTGACAAGCGTCTCGAAAACCTTCATCGGACTGTGGCACTTCGATGCTTCGTAACGCTTCCCTAACATAATGCCATCTTCAATTATTTTTTGGTATCCTGTGACCGGCAGGTCAAACGAAACCGTAACTACAACAGTTCGCTGCAAAGCTAAGCATGTGTTCTGCTATTGAACCTTCGAGGTATACACAGACAAATTCCAATTTTTATACTTGTGGCCATGACTCAGGTAGTGCCCTATCATACTGAGCAATCCGTGACTTAGGGTGTAATGAATTGTGGTCTCTTTAAATTGAGAGAACTCGTAGATGTGTTCCGCCTCGGTACTTTGTGCACTGACTGAGCGCGCTCGGCTGTTCCTGCCGTATGCCGGCCTGTACCAGGAATGTGGCTACGAGTTGAGTTGCAAGATTTTGTCTTTGACATTCCTGGTGACCAGCGAACTCACAGCGACGTGCTGTTGCTTCTGGCTGAATTTCTACTCGAGCGACCCGTTCGCCTATTTGTCTCATCTCGTCCGCCAGCTCATTCTGCTGGGTATTGAGACGTGTTTGCTCTTCTTTGATTACCGGCCGCTGTGGCCGAGCGGTTCTAGGCGTCAGCAGTCTGCTTTCGCCAGCGGTGGGGCGAGGACATACGCTGCGTCCCGCCGTGTGCGACCGTGATTACCTTCTCACGGCGCGAGTTGTATTTGTTTCAAGCTCAGTGTGACTATGGTACACACATGGCGCCACGATACGATCAGAGTTACCTTCCAACCAGATCACAAGCGTCCTCGAGCCCATGAAATAGTACAGTTCGTACGCGACGATCTACGTTTAGATCCGGCGACTGTCGTCGGAATACATTTTTCCGAAGTATGCCATTGTTAATCCACTGCATAAAAAAGGGGATACGTCTGATGTCAACAACTACCGCCCAATCTCTCTTCTGACTGTCTTATCCAAAATTCTTGAAAAAGTAATATATTGTAGAATAGCTTCACACCTTTAAAAAATAAAGTTTTAACAAAATGTCAGTTTGATTTCCAGAAGGGTTTTTCAACGGAAAATGCTATATGTACTTTCACTAACGAAATATTAAATGCTCTGAGCAACCGGAAGTCACCCGTTGAGATTTTTTGTGATCTATCAACGGCTTTTGATTGTGTAAATCATGGAATACTTCTAGATAAGTTCAAGTACTGTGGTATGAATGGGACAGCGCTCAAATAGTTTAAATCATATCTAACTGGAAGAGTGCAGAAAATTGAAATAAGCAGTTCACATAATGTGCAAAAAACTGGTGATTTCTCACACTGGGGAACAATCAAGTATGGCGTGCCGCAAGGTTCGGTCTTGGGTCCTCTGCTGTCCTTAATATTGAAAGGGTACAGTACCGCCCGACATTGAAAATAGGTACAACATTCTTCGTTATTCTTGTCAGTACAACATATTTTTTCTAATAATAACTCAATTTCAATTAATACAGCAAAGCCGGATACCAGTGTGGGAAAGAATGACAATTTATTTATTTAATTGATCACATGTGCACTCCCACAAAATAAATCCCTACATCCAGTTTGGTGAGATCTGCGAAATGAATGAATGTATGGTCGTCTGCTAACCGCAGATAGTGAATGTGAATATATGTTCATCTTTGAGACGATCTTTTGGTCACCTTTGCTGGAACCAACGAGATGAAATTTACCGGAGCTTTGAGCGCCTGAAATGTGGCTGACCAATGGGTAGCATGGTCTTCCCCCACCTCGACAAAGGTGCGAGATGACCAGAAGAACAGCCATGTTTCAGCACTCTGCCGCTGGATCTAGTGTTGGTAAGACCTGTCTTAGGTGTTCTCTGTAAAGACAAAAGAGTGGAGACATGGTATGCATGTGAAATACTTAAGAGTAGTTTGGAATAATAATTTCTCTATTTCAGCGGTTCTAGGCGCTACAGTCCGGAGTCGCGCTGCTGCTACGGTCGCAGGTTCGAATCCTGCCTCGGGCATGGATGTGTGTGATGTCCTTAGGTTAGTTAGGTTTAAGTAGTTCTAAGTTCTAGGGGACTGATGACCACAGCAGTTGAGTCCCATAGTGCTCAGAGCCATTTGAACCATTTATTTTATTTATTTATTTATTTTTTTTTTTGGTGGGGAGAATTAAATGTCACGCAGGTAATATTAAGGGGATCGTAGTAATCTTCGGAAGTGACCAACGGTCACAATGAAACCACGTGTAGCAATAAGTTGAAATACTTCCGAGTGCTTAAGTTAAGCTGAATTACTAGCGTGTGTACTATAAGTTGGAAATATTTAAGAAATGGCGTGTGCAGGACTTGAAATTAGAGACGAGTACTTCCACGTGGTGAGTACTGTGTGAGTCTCAATCTGTGTATGAGAGAAAGGATAAAGAGAAGTACTCGTCCATGGTATCAGTTGAGGACTCGCGTGTGTGATGAATATGTTCTTAATATTACTTTGCGTGTTATGTTTCCGTGTGACGCTTGATTCAAACTAGCAAGGTGAGTCAGCCGTCTATCCAGCAACGCCACTTGGCTTGCATGGCCCAGGAAGACGTGCATATATCCTCCAGAGTTCGTAGTAAGAAAGAAAAGTTACGAAGCGGGGCAGTGTCGTGTGAAACTGGGATGAATTTTAATTGAAGTGGGAAAGCTGAAAGTGATGTGATTATAACGCTGTGACTATTCCTTGTTTTGTATTGTATGTTGCCAGTGTGATGTATTTCATGAAATTTAAGTATGTGTGTTTGGCATGGGAGAGTAATAAGATAGTTTCAGAGGCAGTGGGTTATGCACGTTTCTTTTTGTACCACTCGGTCTGGAGGAAAGTTTCGTGATGATGGGTGTGAGAGTCGAAGTGTAGCGTTAAATAATTACGAGACCATAAGATAGAGAATCACCTATGTAAAGCCATGCCCACTGGGCGGAATTTCTCATGTGTTATTATTGTAGGTTATAGAATTTGTGTCTTTAGGTTACAGAACCTATCGGAATAAATAAGATAGTGAAAAGAAAAAGATTGGTGGCTTTTTCCTTCGAATAGTATGTTGTCATGATACCCAGAATTTATAATGTGTGCGCCATTCATACTCAGTGCGATGGCCACGTTTTGATCAAAGCCGTAGAGTAAGAATGAAAATGTGGTATTGCCAGTGCGTAGTGAACAATCAGAGTTGTGTAAATTTTTATTAGTCAGATGTGCGTTATCCGTTTCCGTCGGTTAATATTCAAACTGGAGAATAATTTGTAACTTAATTGTGAGTACTAGAGCTCATGTTACTTGATAAATAAAAAATAAATCCACTCGCTTGGCAGACCACTCATCTTGCAGGCCTGACTGCTTGGTGCCACAGTATGAGCAAGGCATGTGGGTGCCTCTCAACGTATATTAATTACTTGTCATTCTATATTCACGAAGATGCAAAGCTGGTACTTTTTGCCGATGATACAAGTTTAGCTATCACACCCAATAGACAAGAATTAACTGGTGAAATTGTAAACGATGTTTTTCAGAAAATCATTAAGTGGTTCTCTGCAAATGGGTTCTCATTAAACTTTGACAAAACACAGTATATGCAGTTCCACACAGTAAATGGAATGACACCATTAATAAATACAGACTTCGATCAGAAATCGGTAGCTAAGGTAGAATATTCAAAATTTCTAGATGTGTGCATTGATGAGGGGTTGAACTGGAAAAAACACACCGAGGATCTGCTGAAACGTTTGAGTTCAGCTACTTATGCTATTAGGGTCATCGAAAATTTTTTCGATATAGATCTCAGAAAATTAGCTTACCAAGCCTATTTTCATTCTCTGCTTTCGTATGGCATCATATTCTGGGGTAACTCATCATTGAGTAAAAGAGTGTCCATTGCACAAAAGCGTGTAATCAGAATAATTGCTGGAGCTCATCCAACATCATCCTGCAGACACTTATTTAAAGAGCTAGAGATCTTCACTGTAGCCTCACAATATATAAATTCACTTATGAAATTTGTTGTTAACAATCCGAAGGAATTCAAAAGTAATAGCAGTGTACATGGCTACAGCACTAGGAGAACGGATGATCTTCACTACTCAAGGCTAAATCGAACTTTGGCTCAGAAGAGGGTAAATTATGCTGCTACAAGAGTCTTTGGTCACTTACCTAATAGCATCAAAAGTCTGACACATGGTCTTATAGCACTTAAAAGGAAATTAAAAGAATTTCGTAATGGCAACTCCTTCTACTCATTAGATGAATTTTTGGATATAGTAAGTGGGTAATTTCCCCAAACCCCACAAAAAATTAAAAATATTAAGTGTCATGTAATATTTTGTATAGTGTAATATCTTGTATAGACACCTTTTATTAACCTGACACGTTCTACATCATTACGAAGTGTCGTACTCATGATCTATGGAACAAGTACTAATCTAATCTAATCCATAACGGCGAGCGTGGTTTATGTTAAAATGATCAGTACAAAGGTCTGCGCGTCTATGGTGTTCTAAATACGTGAACTCTCTCAGATTTAAGCATTCTGAAGGGCATATTGGTGCAGTGACGGTGGATCATCCAGGCATGGGCCTGAGGACTTTAATGGTTTTTGAGCTCCCCTTCGAGGTCCCAGCGGAAGTTGTCAAAGACGCCTTCCGACCAAAACGCAATATCATCAGCCACGTTGCAGAAAAGTGGCAAACTTTTTCGACGTATAAGGTCTACAATGGTGTGCGCCAGATTAAACTTGAGCTCAAGAAACTTGTGCCGTCCTATTTGAACATTGGTGGCTGTCGTGCAATCATAATGTACGACAGTCAACCGCGTACCTGTTCAGGATTTGGGCAGGAAGGCCATGTTCGATCGGGCTGCTTACAACGTAGACTTACGCAGGCACCAATGGGAGACTCCGTTTCGCCGACGGGGACGACAATCCTGCCCCTCACATACGCTCAGACGACGATGCAAACCATAGATGAGGAAAGGACGGGCGGTCGGGCACATCCATCGACGTCAGAAGGTCCAAGGGAGGAAGAGGAAGGACCCCCGATGCCAACCCAGATGTCGCCCCTCCACAGCAACAACAGCAACAACAGTCCCACGGAATCCAGACGCAACGTAACATTCAGGACGCGATGGACGTGGACGCGAACATTGTCCCGACTACGGCTTTCCTAGCGGAAGGTGATACGACGCTGGATTGCCTCCCACATTCGGATACGGATGTCCACGTTCGAAAGCAACGTTGGCCTCAACGACGCAAGCGACGTCGGCGGACCCCTTCTGAGGATTGCCTCCTACATACGGCCGATCAAGAAGGTGACACCTCGTCAGTCGGCATGGATGCTGTGCCTGCTGAGGATCTAAGTAGTGTAGATGGTTAGCTTACCCATACCACGAGTGCCCAGTTACTTCTTGCACCACAGATGCAGCAGGTCGCGTCGATGGATGGCGCTCGGTCCATCTCTTCCAAAGACGACGTGGGTGAAAGATATTTAGGTGCCGATCAGCGACACAGCATCGCGTTGCACCCACAGTTGTCGGACGATGTTGAGGAACTTCCTGGAGAGGGCACGAGTGAAAGGGAAGAGGGTGGCATTGGGGATGCCACTCCTGGCGTGAAAGACTCATAATCTGTAACGGGTTCGATGGGTCCGGCATCTCTTACAGATATGCTCGATTGCCATGGCGTGTACCCTAGGTGAAGAGGCTAGGAAGCACACCTTTCGCCTTGCCACAATCAATATCAATGCGATAAGGGCACCATACAAACTGATAATGCTACAACGCATGCTCGCCGCGGCGGACATGGGCGTGGCACTCCTACAGGAAGTATGTGTCGCTAGTTTCCCTGACTTCTTCGGATATACCGCCCACATCTCCCACGCCTCTTCTACCGATTGTGGTGTGGCTCTTCTGCTGCGGGAAGGCTTGGCGGCTACGGACGTACTGTACCTACCGAGTACAAGAGCCATGGCCGTAACTGTCAATGGTGTACGAGTCATCAATGTACATGCCCCTTCAGGATCACGCAGACGGAGAGATCGAGCCCTTTTTTTTTTCGGAAGATATTATGCGTCTCTGTATGGGCCGATATAGTGATCGGAGGCGATTTTAACTGTACTTTATCTCCATCTGATCAGCAGCCACATCATGTCCCGTGTACGGTATTGGCAATTCTAGTGCGTCCACTTCCCCTGCTCGACACGCGGCGCCACATCCATGGCCCACCTCTTGGTTACACCGATTATACAAGCCATTCGTCAAGTCGGTTAGACAGGGTTTACGTCACAAGCATCCTTTTGACGGCAACGAGAGCAACAGAGCTCTTGCCGACAGACAATATTTGCATCATTGCCCTCCAACCTGCACGTGTGTGGAGCAGAAGCCCCCCCCCCCCCCCCCCTGGAAACTGAACGTCGCCCATCTGGACGAGCCGGCATGTAAAGGTATTATCGAAGGGTCGTGGAACGCGTCCTTACAGCGTTGTGGTCGTTACCGATCGACCCTCAGTTGGTGGATTGAATTTGCGAACCCTGCTCTCAGGCTGTAAGCCGGGAAGCGGCGGCATGGAGGAGGAGCACGGAAAACTTTTATTACACCGGAAATGATTGCTCTTGAGCTTAACTGCGAAAGCGCAGCTCATCTCCTTAGCACGCCATCATTTGCAGGGCGCTGCTATACGGTCGCATGCTCCAGACAAGCTACAATCAGAGAGGCCACCTATGCACCACGTGCTCTTAGAGAGCAGGGGGCGCCGTAGTGCGCTGGAAACCGTGAGATTTCAGGGCACTCTCACTTCTTATTTGGTGTAGGGGATACGGTCTACGGCGATTTGACTTCATACACTGTGATGCAATGGTGGGCAGCAGCTTATGGTCATGTTTGCGTGCTCTAGAGAAAGAAATACGGTAAGCTTTACCTGCGTTCAAAGGAACAGGGTGCCGACTTAAACGACTGCAGTAAAAGCACGGCGTTGGTGGCTGCGACAAAGCGCGTTTTTTCTGGAGAACAGTGGGGAAACATTTCCAGACGGCCCGTGCCGTGGTCGTATAGTGCAGAAACACATTAAGCTTATCGCCACGGACAAGGGCGACTGAAGTCATGGACGGCGGAAATCTGTTATTAAATGCACATTCCCGAAAAATGCAAGTACACGGTCTCGCGTTCGGTTGGGCTCAAATTTTTCGGGAATTGATGTCCCCAGGTATACCGTTGCCTGCACCGTTCTTGAAAGGGCTGATTATACCCATCCATAAGCCGAAGGGGTGGAATTATGTCCTTGATTATCGTCCTTTAAATTTATTGAACAGCGACTTCAAGATCTTTTCGAGGCCGCTGTCAGAACGTATTCGCGGCACACTGTTGCACGTCCTGTCCAGCGGTCAGACGTCCTTGGGGGGACCCAACACCATCAGAACTGCGTTATGTCGCTACAGAGATCTCATCTCCCTTGCACGGATGAGACATTTGCCGGTAGCCCTGGCGCCTATCGACTTTAGCCAGGATTTTGACTGTGTGACCCACACTTTCCTCATAGCCGTTCTACGGCGCATGGAATACCCCGACCCCTTTATCACCGTGATGACACGCCTTCTGCATGGTGCTGCTTCTCGAGTTCTTGTAAATGGAAGAATGACGGCACCCATGCCGATCCGCAGGTCAGTACGGCTGGGACGTCCATTACCTACATTGTTATTTGCATTGACCATAGAACCTTTGTTGTGTGGTCTCCGAGACAGGCCCACTGGGATACATCTCCATCTATCTCTGCACTGCATATGCGGATGATTTGATGATCGTCATACGTGGGGCTGCCGATATGGCGGCGGCTTTGGACTGAATTGCATCCTACGGTACACCTTCTGGTAGCCAAAACAACATTCACAAGTCCGTCGCCTTGAGCATCGGAATAGGGCTACTGCAGGAACACATTGCCCCCTTACGCTTCAGTGATACTGTCCGCTGCTTGTGCTTAGATTTCATGAACGACATGCGACGCGCGACGACACTCAATTATCGACGCCTTCTTAACCAAATTCTGGCCGGAATTGCAAACCAGCGCTTGCGGTCCCTCAACATCGTTCAGTGGCCGCATGTCGCCCAAACGCTACCCATTCCGAGCCCCTTGGCGTGTAGCATTATGGCAGTGCTGGGATACTTCATCAGCGCTGTTATGTTACTGAAGCTCAGATACGTATCTCTTACCGTCCCCAAGGAAAGAGGTGGTCTCGGCCTAGTTAATGTAAGTGACAGGGCTGTGCCCTCTATGTCAGCTCACATTTATGTCTGCTGCGCCATTGTCCTACAAGCCTCACGAGTTTGCTTTCGACGGCACTACGACCTGCTTCACTAAGAGCGCTGGTGCCGCTACAGGAAATCCGAGCGCCCCTCTTTTATATAGGACGCTTCTATTTAGAACAAAGTTATTCCAGTGCAGAGCTCACGACACCACGAATGCCCACAACTCAACGCCTATATCACGACATGCTGCAACGCCGCCCCCTTAATGTGGTCAAACTAAAATATTCTGATGTATGGTGGCGTGTGGTGTGGAAGACTGTACACGATGCCATGCTTGATTCCGATGTTGTTTCCCAAAGGTACGTAGTCGTTAATGGGAAGGTGGTGACACAAGAACGTCTCTACAATATCCACATGGCAGAATCTCCCAATTGTGTGGGTTGTAATACAGTAGATTCCGACGAGCACCGCCTCAGCTGTGGAGAGGCGGAACCGGTTTGTCACCTTGTGCGGCAGATACTGGCTTATCTCTTGCGAGTTACGCCGGAGCATATGTCTGCACGCACGTTATTGTTTCCGGATGTGACATTTTACCCCCAGACTCGGACCAACTCCGTCACCTGGATACGTGGACATGCGGTCCATTACTTTTATCGTGACGGACACAAGAATTTACTTGACTTCTGGCCCTATTTGCAAGAAAGACATCATGCGATTGCCGGGCATACCAGATATCGACGATGCTTTGCCAGCTACCTATGAAGTGCCTTTCACAGCCCGCCGTGTAGATGGAATGTTAGAGGCAGTGGTAGATGAGGTCAGAACGAAGTGCACACGATCATACATTGACCTATCTTTATCAGTGGGCGTAGTTTCTGGTAAGCCTGACTACGAAGTGGTAGCTTTATTTTCATGTTATTTATGTTTACTATCTTCGATGGTGTCTTCATTCTGTTTTAGTTTTCCAGGCTTGACTATCCGTGACTGTTCGCACACTGATATCTATATGTCCATACTGTACATAACGATAAAAAAAACCTTCCGCACCCTACTAGCAATACCCTTCCCCCACTTCCTTTGATCGTGTTTTTGTGGGTTGGCACCGGCCGCGGTGGAAGAGCTGTTCTATGCGCTTCAGTCCGGAACTGCGCGACTTCTACGGTCGCAGGTTCGAATCCTGCCTCGGGCATGGATGTGTGTGATGTCCTTAGGTTAGTTAGGTTTAAGTAGTTCTAAGTTCTAGGAGACTGATGACCTCAGATGTTAAGTCCCATAGTGCTTAGAGCCATTTGAACCATTTTTTCGTTACCCATATCGATTTGTGTTAGAGACTGCACTTTTATTGTTCCTTCCATCTCTAAACATTCTAACGTGAAAGATGATTTTCAATATCCCTTCCTTTCTCCTCTAAATTAACAGTACATATTATAACTTTAGGCCGGCCGAAGTGGCCGTGTGGTTAAAGGCGCTGCAGTCTGGAACCGCAAGACCGCTACGGTCGCAGGTTCGAATCCTGCCTCGGGCATGGATGTTTGTGATGTCCTTAGGTTAGTTAGGTTTAACTAGTTCTAAGTTCTAGGGGACTAATGACCTCTGCAGTTGAGTCCCATAGTGCTCAGAGCCATTTGAATTTTTTATAACTTTAGATAAAAGCTCAGTCGCATTACTTCCATCAAATAATTCATTAAATACGTCCTTCTCCTTCATATCATCTTGTCTTCCTCCAAGACCTCTAAATGTTTAAAAGTTATCCCATATCCCCCATTGAGGTAATAACGTCGTCAATATTTTTTCCATACCATCCCTAATCATTAACACAATATTTCTACCTTGATGAACCATTTTCTACTTAACATTATCTTATAAACCAAAATATCTCCCCTGACCCACTTCTAGATTCTCCCAATTTATATCTAAATTATTAGTTGCATTTAATTCCTCATCAAATACCGTTGTTTCACCAGCCTTTCAGTCTCTCTTCCTCCACCCACTTTCTGCAAACTGGCCAAAATCGCTAAGGCCTGCCGCCTGGCCCAGGTACAAATTGCGAACCAATGCCCTTGTGTCTGACCCTAAGAAGAAGGAGGTGAGGGTTTCGTCCAGAAGTTCCTCGGCGAGTGTGAACCGCTGAGCCTGCTTCTCAGAACCACTCACACTATGTAAACTGCTAAAACCTTCCTGGCAGATTAAAACTGTGTGCCGGACCGAGACTCGAACTAAAGACCTTTGCCTTTCGCGGACAAATGCTCTACCATCTGAGCTACCTAAGCACGACTCGGAACACGTCATTACAGCCTGAATTCTGCCAGGGTCTCGTCTCTCTATCATTATGTAAAGTGTTGTTTAGCGTGTTACAGGTTTTGATGTCGTTGTGTTTTTACTTTTTTGTGCTGAGATAATACGCTTGAAAAGTAAAAAGAAGTGAAAACACCTAATCATCAACAACTGTAGCCAAGGAAAAGAAACATATAAACCGACTGCATATAGCACAAAAAGTGTAGAAACATGTCTGGGTTAAAACAAATCTACAAAGCTGTCTTTCATCAGGCGGAATTCCTTTCCAAATGTAGAAGCGTGAACACTGCACACTCGGGTATGAAATAAAATCTCCAAAATGTAATGAACAGTAATGATACGTTGGAAAATGAATCCAGCACAGCTGGGTGACGATGGCAGCCTATCTGCGACTGTGTGTAAAGACTACTCACACACGCACTCGACTGCAAAGGCCGTAAGCACGGCCCCCATTAAATTCCGTAGCGACACACGAGTACTGTGCCCGCCTAACCACATCCTGACAGGCGGGACCCATAAGGTTACAAAGCCTGTCAGATCCCTCCACCATTCCCCCTCCCACTAGCGCCCTGCATAGCCCGTCGGCGACGCCAATCCCCCCCCCCCCCCCCCCCCCCCACCACCGTCCTCGTGGCCCACCAAACTTATAATGACCCGTAATGGCTGTGCACACTTATTGTGAGGAGCAGACAAGCAGACAATTGCCTAGAACCGCGGAAATTCCTAAATGGTCGCGACGTAGGCGGATCTAAACGCCTTAAGCCTGCAGGTTTGATGGATGGCTGGAAATTTCTACTAAAAGGGAACAGATATCTCGGGAACAAGGTTTCTCTGGAGACGTGCCGAATATCACTGTCAATGAGCTACCTGGCAAGTTTGTATAAGAAAACTATTCTACATCTACATCTACATCTACATTGATACTCCGCAAGCCACCCAACGGTGTGTGGCGGAGGGCACTTTACGTGCCACTGTCATTACCTCCCTTTCCTGTTCCAGTCGCGTATGGTTCGCGGGAAGAACGACTGTCTGAAAGCCTCCGTGCGCGCTCTAATCTCTCTAATTTTACATTTGTGATCTCCTCGGGAGGTATAAGTAGGGGGAAGCAATATATTCGATACCTCATCCAGAAACGCACCCTCTCGATACCTGGCGAGCAAGCTACACCGCGATGCAGAGCGCCTCTCTTGCAGAGTCTGCCACTTGAGTTTATTAAACATCTCCGTAACGCTATCACGGTTACCAAATGACCCTGTGACGAAACGCGCCGCTCTTCTTTGGATCTTCTCTATCTCCTCCGTCAGACCGATCTGGTACGGATCCCACACTGATGAGCAATACTCAAGTATAGGTCGAACGAGTGTTTTGTAAGCCACCTCCTTTGTTGATGGACTACATTTTCTAAGCACTCTCCCAATGAATCTCAACCTGGTACCCGCCTTACCAACAATTAATTTTATATGAGCATTCCACTTCAAATCGTTCCGCACGCATACTCCCAGATATTTTACAGAAGTAACTGCTACCTGTGTTTGTTCCGCTATCATATAATCATACCATAAAGTATCCTTCTTTCTATGTATTCGCAATACATTACATTTGTCTATGTTAAGGGTCAGTTGCCACTCCCTGCACCAAGTACCTATCCGCTGCAGATCTTCCTGCATTTCGCTACAATTTTCTAATGCTGCAACTTCTCTGTATACTACAGCATCATCCGCGAAAAGCCGCATGGAACTTCCGACACTACCTACTTTGTCATTTATACATATTGTGAAAAGCAATGGTCCCATAACACTCCCCTGTGGCACGCCAGAGGTTACTTTAACGTCTGTAGACGTCTCTCCATTGATAACAACATGCTGTGCTCTGTTTGCTAAAAACTCTTCAATCCAGCCACACAGCTGGTCTGAGATTCCGTAGGCTCTTACTTTCTTTATCAGGCGACAGTGCGGAACTGTATCGAACGCCTTCCGGAAGTCAAGAAAAATAGCATCTACCTGGGAGCCTGTATCTAATATTTTCTGGGTCTCATGAACAAATAAAGCGAGTTGGGTCTCACATGATCGCTGTTTCCGGAATCCATGTTGATTCCTACATAGTAGATTCTGGGTTTCCAGAAATGACATGATACGCGAGCAAAAAGCATGTTCTAAAATTCTACAAGAGATCGACGTCAGAGATATAGGTCTATAGTTTTGCGCATCTGCTCGACGACCCTTCTTGAAGACTGGGACTATCTGTGCTCTTATACAATCATTTGGAACCCTCCGTTCCTCTAGAGACTTGCGGTACACGGCTGTTAGAAGGGGGGCAAGTTCTTTCGCGTACTCTGTGTAGAATCGAATTGGTATCCCGTCAGGTCCAGTGGACTTTCCTCTATCGAGTGATTATAGTTGCTTTTCTATTCCTTGGACACTTATTTCGATGTCAGCCATTTTTTCGTTTGTGCGAGGATTTAGAGAAGGAACTGCAGTGCGGTCTTCCTCTGTGAAACAGCTTTGGAAAAAGGTGTTTAGTATTTCAGCTTTACGCGTGTCATCCTCTGTTTCAATGCCATCATCATCCCGTAGTGTCTGGATATGTTGTTTCGAGCCACTTACTGATTTAACGTAAGACCAGAACTTCCTAGGATTTTCTGTCAAGTCGGTACATAGAATTTTACTTTCGAATTCAATGAACGCTTCACGCATAGCCCTCCTTACGCTAACTTTGACATCGTTTAGCTTCTGTTTGTCTGAGAGGTTTTGGCTGCGTTTAAACTTGGAGTGGAGTTCTCTTTGCTTTCGCAGTGGTTTCCTAACTTTGTTGTTGTACCACGGTGGGTTTTTTCCGTCCCTCACAGTTTTACTCGGCACGTACCTGTCTAAAACGCATTTTACGATTGCCTTGAACTTTTTCCATAAACACTCAACATTGTCAGTGTCGGAACAGAAATTTTCGTTTTGATCTGTTATGTAGTCTGAAATCTGCCTTCTATTACTCTTGCTAAACAGATAAACCTTCCTCCCTTTTTTTATATTCCTATTAACTTCCGTATTCAGGGATGCTGCAACGGCCTTATGACCACTGATTCCCTGTTCTGTACATACAGAGTCGAAAAGTTCGGGTCTGTTTGTTATCAGTAGGTCCAAGATGTTATCTCCACGAGTCGGTTCTCTGTTTAACTGCTCGAGGTAATTTTCGGATAGTGCACTCAGTATAATGTCACTCGATGCTCTGTCCCTACCACCCATCCTAAACATCTGAGTGTCCCAGTCTATATCTGGTAAATTGAAATCTCCACCTAAGACTATAACATGCTGAGAAAATTTATGTGAAATGTATTCCAAATTTTCTCTCAGTTGTTCTGCCACTAACGCTGCTGAGTCGGGAGGTCGGTAAAAGGAGCCAATTATTAACCTAGTTCGGTTGTTTAGTGTAACCTCCACCCATAATAATTCACAGGAACTATCCACTTCTACTTCACTACAGGATAAACTACTACTAACAGCGACGAACACTCCACCACCGGTTGCATGCAATCTAACCTTTCTAAACACCGTCTGTACCTTTGTAAAAATTTCGACAGAATTTATCTCTGGCTTAAGCCAGCCTTCTGTACCTATAACGATTTCAGCTTCGGTGCTTTCTATCAGCGCTTGAAGTTCCGGTACTTTACCAACGCAGCTTCGACAGTTGACAATTACAATACCGATTGCTGCTTGGTCTCCGCATGTCCTGACTTTGCCCCGCACCCGTTGGGGCTGTTGCTCTTTCTGTACTTGCCCAAGGCCATCTAACCTAAAAAACCGCCCAGCCCACGCCACACAACCCCTGCTACCCGTGTAGCCGCTTGTTGCGTGTAGTGGAATCCTGACCTATCCAGCAGAACCCGAAACCCCACCACCCTATGGCGCAAATCGAGGAATCTGCAGCCCACACGGTCGCAGAACCGTCTCAGCCTCTGATTCAGACCCTCCACTCGGCTCTGTACCAAAGGTCCGCAGTCAGTCCTGTCGACGATGCTGCAGATGGTGAGCTCTGCTTTCATCCCGCTAGCGAGACTGGCAGTCTTCACCAAATCAGATAGCCGCCGGAAGCCAAAGAGGATTTCCTCCGATCCATAGTTACACACATCATTGGTGCCGACATGAGCGACCACCTGCAGATGGGTGCACCCTGTACCCTTCATGGCATCCGGAAGGACCCTTTCCACATCTGGAATGACTCCCCCCGGTATGCACACGGAGTGCACATTGGTTTTCTTCCCCTCTCTTGCTGCCATTTCCCTAAGGGGCCCCATTACACGCCTGACGTTGGAGCTCCCAACTACCAGTAAGCCCACCCTCTGCAACTGCCCAGATCTTGCAGACTGAGGGGCAACCTCTGGAACAGGACAAGCAGCCATTTCAGGCCGAAGATCAGTATCAGCCTGAGACAGAGCCTGAAACTGGTTCGTCAGACAAACTGGAGAGGCTTTCCGTTCAGCCCTCCGGAATGTCTTTCGCCCCCTGCCACACCTTGAGACGACCTCCCACTCTACCACAGGTGAGGGATCAGCCTCAATGCGGGCAGTATCCCGGGCAACCATCGGGGATGCGTGGGACGAGCTGGCCGTCCCCGACAAACCCCCATCCGGACCCCCACAGTGATGCCCATTGGCAACAGCCTCAAGCTGTGTGACCGAAGCCAACACTGCCTGAAGCTGGGAGCGAAGGGATGCCAACTCAGCCTGCATCCGAACACAGCAGTTGCAGTCCCTACCCATGCTAAAAACTGTTTTGCAAAGAACGTCTGAACTAATCTACAGAGAGCGCAAACAAATCGACAAAATTTAAACGGTTATTAAAATACAAGATTGCCTAGTAAATGCAGTAATGCTGGTACTTGCGCACTGCTGACACTGCTCGGCGGCGGAAGGAGACTAAGCGAAATTACACTATTCAGGTACTAAAACGCGATGCTACAACTCTCAAATACTATAATACGCCCGAAATTTATGAATTACACAATGCAAGTACCAAAAACACGCAAAGAAATTAAGAATTAAACTATGTAACAAACGAGTGAGCTAGGAGTATACGACTTGCTGCTCAGCTGCTTATCCAACGGCGGCAGGGAGCATATACTTTGTTTCATATTGAAACAAAGTATACGAGAGTGGAACGTGGTGGAGGGTTTTGCCATATGTGTAACTCAGTTTGCTTGGTGATGAAAAGCTTTTTGACGTAGTCGCTTGCTTCTTACGTTTCGTAGTAGTACAAGGTCTCACACGTTCACATATGATATCTTGCAAACGGGAAGTGATGGTAAAGAGGTATGTTCTCTCTTCCGCTTTTTTGACTGGTTTGATGCGACGCGCCACGGATTACCCTCCTGTGCCAACCTCTTCACTCAGAGTAGCACTTGCAACCTAAGTACTCGATTATTTGCTGGATGAATTCCAATCTCTGTCTTCCTCTACAGTTTTTGCCCTCTAAAGGTCCCTCCAGAACCATGGAAGTCATTCCATGGTGTCTTAACGAATGTCCTAACTTCCTGTCCCTTCTCCTTTGTCAGTGTTTTCCACATATTCCTTTCCTCTCTTATTTTGCGTTGAACCTCCCTGTACCTTACGTTATCAGTCCAACTAATTTTCAGCATTGGTCTTTAGCACCACATCTCAAGGGCTTCGATTTTCTGCTGTTCCGGTTTTTCCACCTTCCTGTTTCATTACCATACAATGCTGTGCTCCAACTGTACGTTCTCAGAAATTTCTTCCTCAAATTAAGGCCTAGATTTGATACTAATAAACTTCTCTCGGCCACAAATGTCCTTTTTGCCAGTGGTAGTCTGCTTTTGATGTCCTCCTTGCTCCGTACGTCATAGGTTATTTTGCTGCCTAGGTAGTAGAATTCTTTAACTTCATAAACTTCGTGATATCGATCCTGATGTTAGTTTCTCGCTGTTCTCACTTCTGCTACTTCTCATTACTTTCATCTTTCTTCGATTATCTCAGTCCATATTCTGTACTCATTAGACCATTCCATTCAGCAGATCACGTAATTCTTCTTCACTTTTACTCAGGATATGTCATCAGGGAATCGTGTCACCGATATCCTTTCACACTGAATTTTAATTGCACTACTGAACTTTTCTTTTATTTCCATAATTGCTTCTTAGAAGTAGAGATTGAACAGTAGGGGCGAAAGACTACATCCCTGTCTTACGCCCTTTTTAATCCGAGCACTTCGTTCTTGGTCGTCCACTCTTATTCCTCCCTCTCGGCTCTTATACAAATTGTATGTTACCCGTCTCTCCCTGTAGCTTACACCTATTTTTCTCAGAATTTCGAAAATCTTGCAGCATTTTACACTTCGAACGCTTTTTCCAGGGCGACAAATCCTATAAACATGTCTTTATTTTTCTTTAGTCTTGCTTCCATTATCAACCGCGACGTCAGAATTACCTCTCTGGTGCCTTTACTTATCCTAAAGCCAAACTGATCGTCATCTAATACATCCTCAATTTTCTATTCTATTATTCTTGTAAGTAACTTGGATGCATGAGCTGTTAAGCCGACTGTGCGACAATTCTCGCGCTTGTCAGTTCTAGCAGTTTTTGGAACTGTGTGGAGGATAATTTTTTGAAAGTCAAATGGAATGTCACAAGACTCATACATTCTGCACACCTACGTGAATAGTCGTTTTGTTGCCACTTCCTCCAACGATTAGAAATTCTGATGGAATGTTACACATCCCTTCTGCCTTAAGTCGTCCATAGCTCTATGGAATTCTAATACCGGATCCCCTATCTCTTCTTAAGCAATTCGGATTTCGTCTTCTATCACTTCAGACAAATCTTCTCCCTTATGGAGGCCTTCAGTGCCTTCAATGTACTCTTTACTCCTGTCCACTCTCTCCTCTGCATTTAACGGTGGAATTCCGGTTGCACTCTTAATGTTACTACCCTTGCATTTAAATTAACCGAAGGTGGTTTTGACTTTCCTATAAGCTGAGTCAGTCCTCCCCACCATCATTTCATTTCGGTTTCTTCACATTTTTCATGTAGCCATTTCGTCTTAGCTTCCCTGCACTTCCTATTGATTTCATATCCTCAGCGACTTGTATTTCTGTATTCCTGAGTTTAACCTGAACATTTTTGAACTTCCTTCTTTCATCGATCAACTGAAGTATTTCTTCTGTTACCCATGGTTTCTTTCCAGTTACCTTCTTTGTACCTATGTTTTTCTTTCCAACTTCTGTGATTACGCTACTTAGATACGTCCATTCTTATTCAATTGTACTGCCTATTGAGCTGCTCGTTATTGCTGTATTTGTATTCTTAAAGAACTTCAAGTGTATCTCGTCATTCCTTAGGACTGCTGCATCCCACTTCTTTGCGTATTGATTCTTCCTGACTAACGTCTTAAACTCCAGCCTACTCTTCATCACTACTACATTGCGATCTGAGTCTATATCTGCTCCTGTGTAGGCCTTACAATCCAGTATCTGATATCGGATCTCTGCCTGACCATTATGTAATCTAACTGAAATCTTCCCATATCACCTGGCCTTTTCCAAGTATACATCCTCCTCTTGTGATTCTTGAACAGAATATTCGCTCTTACGAGCTGAAATTTATTACAGAACTCAGTCTTTATACTCTCTCATTCCTTGTTCCAAGCCCTTATTTTCCTATAAACTTTTCTTCTACTCCTTCCCTTACGGCTGCGTTCCAGTCCCACACGACTATTAGATATTCATCTCCCTTTACGAACTGGATTACTCTTCCAGTATCCTCATATACTTTCTCTATAGCTTCATCTTCAGATAGCGACGTCGGCATGTATACCTAAACTATCGTTGTCGGTGTTGGTTTGCTGTCTATTCTGATAAGAACAACGCTGTCGCTGAACTGTTCATAGTAACACACTCCCTGCCCTACCTTCCTATTTATAACGAATCGTACTACCATTAAACCATTTTCTGCTTCCCTATACTCATTTCATCGGAAATCCTTGTCTTCTTTCTATTTCACTTCACTGACTCCTACTATATCTAGACTGAGCCTTTGCATTTCTCTTTTCAGATTTTCTAGCTTCCCCTCCACGTTTCACGCTTTCACGTAGCCTACATAAAAGTGTAGCAAAATTTCTAGACGAACTTGTGTGGGAATCTTTGGAAGAAAAGTACCTTAGGCTCTCAAAATCTATTAGCGTATATTTAGAGCACAGCTATTTGACGAAGACAGGGCAACAACATTGATCCCAGAATCGTATTTTTCCAGTATAGCTCGTGAAGATGACAGAGATCAGTGCACATGTATCACGGTATAAGTGTATATGTGTGTTTGAATGTCGCCACTTATCACGTTATAATTATATATTTTTATTTTTATAATTATATTTTTTATGATTTTGGTTGGAGTGGCTTTAAATAATGTGGCCTAGTATGAGACTTTTAATTAACTTATATTGCTGTAGCACTCGTACGGACATCGGCTGCCCCGAAGTGTTTTTGAGCATGTTGTTGTTGTTGTTTTTGTCTTCAGTCCTGAGACTGGTTTGATGCAGCTCTCCATGCTACTCTATCCTGTGCAAGCTTCTTAATCTCCCAGTACTTACTGCAACCTACATCCTTCTGAATCTGCTTAGTGTATTCACCTCTTGGTCTCCCTCTACGATTTTTACACTCCACGCTGCCCTCCAACGTTAAATTTGTGATCCCTTGATGCCTCAGAACATGTCCTACCAACCGGTCCTTCATCTTGTCAAGTTGTGCCACAAACTTCTCTTCTCCCCAATTCTATTCAATACCTCCTCATTAGTTATGTGGTCTACCCATCTAATCTTCAGCATTCTTCTGTAGCACCACAGTTCGAAAGCTTCTATTCTCTTCTCGTCCAAACTATTTATCGTCCATGTTTTACTTCCATACATGGCTACACTCCATACAAATACTTTCAAAAACGACTTCCTGACACTTAAATCTATACTTGATGTTAAGAAATTTCTCTTCTTCAGAAACGCTTTCCTTGCCATTGCCAGTCTGCATTTTATATCCTCTCTACTTCGACCACCCTCAGTCATTTTGCTCCCCAATCAGCAAAACTCCTTCACTACTTTAAGTGTATCATTTCCTAATCTAATTCCCTCAGCGTCACCCGACTTAATTCGACTACATTCCATTATCCTCGTTTTGCTTTTGTTGATGTTCATCTTATATCCTCTTTTCAAGACACTGTCCATTCCGTTCAACTGCTCTTCCAAGATCTTTGCTGTCTCTGACAGAATTACAATGTCATCGGCGAACCTCAACGTTTTTATTTCTTCTCCATGGACTTTAATACCTACTCCGAATTTTTCCTTTGTTTCCTTTACTGCTTGCTCAATATACAGATTGAATAACATCGGGGATAGGCTACAGCCCTGTCTCACTCCCTTCCCAACCACTACTTCCCTTTCATGCCCCTCGACTCTTATAACTGCCATCTGGTTTCTGTACAAGTTGTAAATAGCCTTTCGCTTCCTGTATTTTACCCCTGCCACATTTAGAATTTGAAAGAGAGTATTCCAGTCAACATAGTCAAAAGCTTTAAGTCTAAAAATGCTAGAAATATAGGTTTGCCTTTCCTTAATCTATTTTCTAAGATAAGTCGTAGGGTCAGTATTGCCTCACGTGTTACAACATTTCTGCGGAATCCAAACTGATCCTCGCCGAGGTCAAACTCTTCACGCAATATCATATCTCCCACTTCATCTTCATCTACATCCTCTTCCATTTCCATAATATTGTCCTCAAGTACATAACCCTTGTATAGACCCTCTATATACTCCTTCCACCTTTCTGCTTTCCCTTCTTTGCTTAGAACATAAAGATTTTCAATATTTCTTGTTCATCATTTGCAAGACAAAACTGGAGAGAATCACATCTCACGTTAGGGGCCAAAATGAAGCATACTGAACTTATTCAGAGTTGTGAATTTTGGTAACTGAAATTAATGAAAGATGAAAATTGAAAAGTCTCTCGCATTTACATTTAATAACATGAACTGTCAGCGTAATGGCCGACTAAATCCTTCTAGGGGAGATGAACTCCCTGCACTACGAAGTTCTGTAAAACTTTGTTAATCATAATTAACGATCGCGATCATGAGAGGTGACAACTAAGTCAATAATACACACTTTCTAATAACAATTTCTATTATATTTTTCAAAAATACAGATAAAACTTACGTTAATTATCAGACAGTACTACAAGTGTGGCCTGCCGCTAGACGAAAGAAAACAGGAGAGCTTTCAATAAAGCATTAGTCTCTGATCATGTTCATTTTCATTACACAGATAAAAAGAATGTTCTTTTATTTTTATATCACATCCCTGTTTGTGATTTTTGGTGGTATTATTTAACTTTTTTAATCTTTCTCATACATCGCGCACACGTACGCAATCTTGAAATAATTTGTAATTCACGCGTGACACAAGCAAAAACCTTTTTTCTTTTACTAAAATGTCAGTTTATGTGACGTACCGTCACACATGCTGAAGCAGATAGATATTTCTGGCTTGATACGTGTTAGGAATAAGACAGAAGACCCCTAATGTTGTTGGGATGGACCCTCTGTCATCCTGCTTAAAGGACTTACAGAGTATATATTTACGTATAGTGGATAGGTGAAGAATAGCAAAGGAAATTGACCATGTCAGCTTAATATGGACCTCCATGACATGCAGCTTAAGCGTGCTCCGTCAAACTTTTCTGTCCCTAAAGTTTCGTCAACAGACGATTGACGTCTTACGAGGTGTTCTTGTTTCTGCTGAATCTTGCCGAGTCAAGTAGGACAGTTTGACGGATCACGGCTACGGAACCCAGAAAACTCATAGCAGCTAAGACAGCCATTCGTGAATGCCTTCATTGCCTGATTACTGCTTGAATTGAGCGTAACGTCTTCTATCTTCTTCTCGTAATCGTTACTACAAGACTGTATAGGACGCGGCTGAAGAACCGTTTCACAGACCACCAGCCGCTAAACTCGTGCAGCAGTATCTTGTTAGGAAATTCCTTCCAGCAATCCCATTGGTTTTCAGCTAATATTTCATTTTGTTTCATAGGACCTACCCGGATCTCCCGTGAGAGGAGATGAAGTGGTTCTTTCAGGCAGTGGAGAACCGTTCTGGAGAATGGGGGTTCGAATACCCACATAGCTCTGCACATGTCGGGTTGCCTTGGTTTTGCTAAACTGATGATGACTAACAAAGGAACCATTGCTTTGAAAAGGCAATTACTATATTCGCGTCCCAACCTTTATAGTTTCAAGGGTCTACGATTTGTCTAATGACAGCACGTTAAGTCCGAATGATCATTTTATACACACATGTTACTATTCTTGCAGTAACTTTCGACAATTTCGGTAGGTAAGGTCGACAAGAACTGATCAGGACGTTGGAGCAGGTCACATAAACGTCTTCTTTGTTGTTACTTTAAGAAAAGTACAAGTTTTTCTTGTATTCTAAAGGTAGATTCTACGGTTATCAACGATTCTTGCTGGATAAGTTCCTTCATCGTTCTCGCAAGAACGCGCGGACTAAATTAGTTACACTACCGGCAATTGAAATTACTACAGCAAGAAGATGACGTGCTATTGACGCGAAATTTAACCGACAGGAAGAAGATGCTGTGATATGCAAACGATTAGCTTTTCAGAGCATTCACACAAAGTTGGCGCCGGTGGCGACACATACAACGTGCTGACATGAGAAAAATTTCCAACCGATTTCTCATACACAAACAGCAGTTGACCGGCGTTGCCTGGTGAAATGGTGTTGTGATGCCTCGTGTAAGGAGGAGAAATGCGTACCATCACGTATCCGGCTTTGATAAAGGTCGGATCGTAGCCTATCGCGATTGCGGTTCCTCGTATCGCGACATTGCTGCTCGCGTTGGTCGAGATCCAATGACTGTTAGCGGAATATGGAATCTGTGCGTCCAGGAGGGTAATTCGGAACGCCGTGCTGGATCCCAACGATCTCGTATCACTACAGTCGAGATGATAGGCTTCGTATCAACATGGCTGTAACGGATCGTGCAGCCACGTCTCGATCCCTTAGTCAACAGATGGGGACGTTTGCTAGACAACAACCATCTGCACGAAGAGTCGACGACGTTTGCAGCACCATGGACTATCAGCTCGGAGACCAAGGCTGTGGTTATCCTTGACGCTGCATTGTGCCTGCGATGGTGTACTCAACGACGAACCTGGGTGCACGAATGGCAAAATGTCATTTTTTCAGACGAATCCATGTTCTGTTTACAGCATCAGGATGGTCGCATCCGTGTTTGGCGACGTCGCAGTTAACGCACATTGGAAGCGTGTATTCGTCATCGCCATACTGGCGTATCACCCAGCGTGATGGTATGGGGTACCATTGGATACACGTCTAGGTCACCTCTTGTTCGCATTGACGGCACTGGGAACAGTGGACGTTACATTTCAAATGTCTTACGACCCGTGGCTCTACCCTTCATTGTATCTCAGCGAAACCCTACATTTTAGAAGGATAATGCACGGACGCATGTTGCAGGTCCTGTACGGGCCTTTCTGGATACAAAAAATGGAACCTGCTGCCCTGAGCAGCACATTCTCCAGATCTCTCACCAATTGAAAACGTCTGGTCAATGGTGGTTGAGCAACTGGCTCGTCACAATACGCCAGTCACTACTCCTGATGAACTGTGGTATCGTGTTGTAGCTACATGGGCAACTGTACCTGTACACGCCATCCAAGCTATGTTTGACTCAATGCCCAGGCGTATCAAGGCCGTTATTACGGCCACAGGTGGTTGTTCTGGGTACTGATTTCTCAGGATCTATGCAACCAAATTGCGTGAAAATGTAATCACATGTCAGTTCTAGTATAATACATTTGTCCAATGAATACCCGATTATCATCTGCATTTCTTCTTGGTGTAGCAATTTTAATGGCCAGTAGTGTACGTTGCAAGACCAAGTAGCTCTCGGTGTAGTAAAATCAGAGGATACTGTACCGACGACACTGAAACGATAGAATATCGCGTTGCACTTTAACTTACTTTAACTACGTTGTAATATTGAAAAGTAAAAAAAAAAAAAAATAAGTAAAGTAAAAAAGAGAGGCAGTGATAGTAATGTAACGGACTGTAAAGTTAAAGGAGGATTGTAACTTAAATTGACTGAGACTGCAAACATAAACGGAAGGTCATGGGGCAAGTCGTGTAGCAAAGCGCCCTTTGTGTACCAGTGTTGACAAACTTGCAAATTGCTTTTTAATGACGCTGCTTTGGCCCGCTTTGCCTAATTGCCGAACAGAACGCCGCGCCCCGCGGACAAAGAGCTCACTGCTTCGAGTGCCTCTGGCTTCGCAACCATTTAAAAGCGACGACTAGGACTTCTATTGACACCGGCGGGGCCCGATTCTGTCCACCGTGCGCCTGTCGACGGCTGCCAGGTGATGATAACGGGAACGGCGGGTACCCTAGCATACTGCATCCCAGTGACAGACCGAGTAACACAGCGCCTACGCCGCAGACTGGTTTCAGGTCAATAAATGATAAATTTATCACCAACTGACTAATAAACGTGATAGTAAAAAGACTCAAAAAGCAGTATGTTCCACGCCCTATGGTCCTCCACTGGGTAAAAAAATTGTCTGGCGGAAAGCATGAAAAACTTGTACTCTCGTTAAAGTAACAACGTAGAAGACGTTTATGCGACGTAGTCAAATGTGCAAAAGTAAGTTGAAATTAAACACATTAATGTCGGCTGAATAAATCTTCAGCACCACCAGACTTAATTTGCTGAAACTAACACAGGCCTGAAACACTTTATGATGTATGTGGAACGACTTGCTCTGCAGACATCACACCGATGCATCACGGGGAGATTGTCACGAAGTAACTGTTCAAAATGTGACCGTGTGAGTAGAAGTGTCTTTAAGGATTTTTCAAACACGCAGTTTCATTTACACAGACTGACACAAAAATATATGTACAGCATAGTAGAAAAATGGGCTCTGAGCACTGTGGGACTTAACATCTGAGGTCATCAGTCCCCTAGACTTAGAACTACTTATACCTAACTAACCTAAGGACATCACACAACACCCAGTCATCACGAGACAGAGAAAATCCCTGACCCCGCCGGGAATCGAACCCGGGCGCGGGAGTGTCACGACCCGTAGCTCTACCCTTCATTCTATCCCTGCGAAACCCTACATTTCAGGTGGATAATGCACGACCGCATGTTGCAGGTTCTGTACGGGCCGTTCTGGATACAGAAAATGCTCGACTGCTCCCCTGGCCAGCACATTCTCCAGATCTCTCATCAACTGAAAACGTCTGGTCAATGGTGGCCGAGCAACTCGCTTGTCACAATACGCCAGTCACTACTCTTGATGAACTGTGATATCGTGTTGAAGCTGCATGGGCAGCTGTACCTGTACACGCCATCGAAGCTCTATTTGTCTCAATGCCCAGGCGTATCAAGGCCGTTATTACGGCCAGAGGTGGTTGTTCTGGGTACTGATTTCTCAGGATCTATGCACCCAAATTGCGTGAAAATGGAATCACACGTCAGTTCTAGTATAAAATATTCGTCCAATGAATACTCGTTTATCATCTGCATTTCTTCTTGGTGTAGCAATTTTAATGGCCAGTAGTGTACTTGTTCAAAGCCGGTGGTAGGTATAATACATCGTCAGAAATGGTACTAAATGCTTTCTACGACTATTATTTTAAGGAATTAGTTCAGAGATCCGCTGGAAGTGCAAATGGTTGAGAAAACACACGTGACCTCTTAGCAACAAAAATAATCCTCAGCAGACAGGGAGCATCATGGAAGATGCTGGGATTAGTGACCACAAGGTCGTTGTAGCGAGACTGACCATCACAACATCCAAATCCAACGAAAGTAAACGCAAATTATATCTGTCTTTTTTCTAAATAAAAAAAAAAGAAAAAGGAAAGAAAGAAAGAAAGAAAGTGGATAAAAATTCGCGTGTCACCTTCCTAAGAAACAGTCTCCAATCCTTCCCATCTAGTTATATAAGACAGATGTGTCATGGATTCAAAGAAATACTATCAGAGGCAGCTGGGAGATTTATACCGAATAAATTATTAAAAGATGGGATACAGATTCCGCATGGTACACAAAACAGGACAGAATACTGTAAGAATTTTTAAGTCTGTTGGCAGTGGCGTTGCACGCCCTGACACACCCTACTTTAAATATTAGGTCCTTATTTCTTGGTAGTCTATGTGAGAATTCCACCGCCGGCCGGAGTGGCCGAGCGGTTCTCGGCGCTACAGTCTGGAACCGCGCGACCGCTACGGTCGCAGGTTCGAATCCTGCCTCGGGCATGGATGTGTGTGATGTCCTTAGGTTGTTAGGTTTAAGTAGTTCTAAGTTCTAGGCGACTGATGACCTCAGAAGTTGAGTCCCATAGTGCTCAGAGCCATTTGAACCATTTTTTTGCTATATCCTAAATAGGTAATATCTGATACACTAGAGTGTGTATTTCGACTATTAGAGTGGCTTAACCTATTTGAATGCATAGGTGTCTTGAACCCACTACTAACTAATAATTAACCTTTTCCCTTAAGAGGTTTGTTCCACGTCACCCTTATGACTACATATAGTGTACGGTCGTACTATTATGTTTATAGTTAGTGTATGTTTTGTTAAGTTATTACAGGTTTCCTAAACACAACGTTGACCATCTGTGCATAAATTCATAAATGATGCCCTAAGCTTTACACACCCAGTCAATCATAAATGCTTAGTAATGTAGTGCCATAACGTAACACGTTAGTCAAATTTCTCGTTAACAAATTGATGTATTACTCGATGTACAATGGAACTTATTTTATTTCCACCTTCTCCTAACCCTGAGAAGTTCTCGAGTTACGGACATATAACCTTGTTCATCCCTCGCATGAGATCATGCGTAAGCATACAACTTAGCGGTGAACATATGTGGTTTTAATCTAACAAGCAGAACTTTAACGTCTAAGTAAATTTCTAATCAGTTAATAAGGTCTCGGTTTACAGTTAACGGTCATCGGGATTGTATCTACTTGGTGCCTTGCTCTCTCACAAATTTAGGGTTTATATATAGGTAATTTCCCAGTACATAACATAAAGACAGCCAATGGCATGCACCTTCGACTTTCCGTGCGCGCATGCGCGTGATCCGCCATCTTGCTCGGTACATATCCGCGTGCCACAGTCAGTTCCAACGTAGCGTCCGCGGCTACCCGACCGCTTTCCACGAAGTGGGGCTGGGGCTGTTCCTCAACTAACAAGGGAACCTCCCCATCGCACCCCCCTCAGATTCAGTTATAAGTTGGCACAGTGGATAGGCCTTGAAAAACTGAACACAGATCAATCGAGAAAACAGGAAGAAGTTATGTGGAACTATGAAAAAATAAGCAAAATATACAAACTGAGTAGTCCATGCACAATATAGGCAACATCAAGCAGAATGTGAGCCCAAGAGCGCCGTGGTCGCGTGGTTAGCGTGAGCAGCTGCGGAGCGAGAGGTTCTTGGTTCAAGTCTTCACTCGAGTGAAATGTTTAATTTTTTATTTTCAGTTTACGTGACAAACTCTTATGTTTTCATCACTTTTTTGGGAGTGATTATCACATCCACAAGAAAACCTAAATCGGGCAAGGTAGAAGTATCCTTTTACCCATTCGCCAAGTGTACAAGTTAGGTGGGTCGACGACATATTCCTGTCACGTGACGCACATGCCGTCACCAGTGTCGTATAGAATATATCAGACGTGTTTTCCTGTGGAGGAATCGGTTGACCTATGAGCTTGCGATCAAATGTTTTCGGTTCCCATTGGAGAGGCACATCCTTTCGTCTACCAATCGCACGGTTTTGCGGTGCGGTCGCAAAACACAGACACTAAACTTATTACACTGAACAGAGACGTCAATGAACGAACGGACAGATCATAACTTTGCGAAAACAAAGAAAGAAACATTTTTCACTCGAGGGAAAGACTCGAACCAATGACCTCTCGTTCCGCAACTGCTCACGCTAACCACGGGACCACGGCGCTCCTGAGCTCACATTCTCCTTGATGTTGTCTATCTTGTGCATGGACTACTTAGTTTGTATGTTTTCCTTATTTTTTTCATAATTCCACACAACTTCTTCCTGCTTTCTCGATTGATCTGTGTTCAGTTTTTCAAGGCCTATCAACTGTGCCAACTTATAACTAAATCTGAGGGGGGGGGGGGGGGGCGATGGGAAGGTTCCCTTGTAAGTAACGTACGTTTGACATGGTACCACGGTACTTAAGCTTTTTATGTCTGACCGTGCCTTATTCTGGCATGTACTAGTTTATTTTATGCTTCTGAAGAAGGCTACATTACTCTAGCTGAAACCTGGGTGAAGACCAGTAACATTTCCCAACTGAGGTTGATTTTTGATGTATTACAGAATACTCTTGTAGAAGCAACGAAAAAACTATACGAAATTTAAAAGAAAAAAGATCTCCAAGAAGGATGATGTTTCACTGAAGTTCGAAATGTATTGCGGACGTACTTCAATGCGAAATGGTTATAATAGCCTCCACAACAACACTCTGTCACGAACCCTGGCAGAAAGTCTAAAGAGATTCTGGCAGTATGGAAAATACACCAGCTGCAAGACATAATGAGTACCCTCACTGCACCATAACTATGGTAGCATTACCGACGACGGTGCCACTAAAGCGGAGTTCTTCACACAGTTTACCGAAATTTTTTCTCCAAAGAAGACGAAGTTAATACTCCAGAATTCGAATCGAGAACAACTGTCAACATGAATAGCTTAGAAGTAGCTATCCTCGTTATAGTGAAGCAGCTTAAAACACTTAATACAGGCAAGTCTTTCGGTTCAGATTGTGTACTAATTAGGTACCGTTCAGATTATGCTGATATAATAGCTCCATACTTTGCAATCACATGCAACTGCTCGTTTGTCGAAAGTTCCGTAACTAAAGACTGGAAAGTTCCTCGAGTCACACCAGTACCCAAGAAGTGAAATATGAGTAATCCGCTGAATTACAGACACATATCACAAATATCGATTTGCGGTAGGATTTTGCAACATACACTTCGCTCGAGCATTATGAATTACCTCGAAGAAAACAATTTATTGGAAAATAGCCAAACCGGATTGAAGAAAATCGCTCTTGTGCAATGCATCTAGTTCTTAACTCTCACAAAGTAACGAATGCCGTAGACAAAGTATGTGAAATTAATTCCACATCTTTAGATTTCCAGGCTTTGACACCACTTCTCACAAACGACTTCTAGTAAAATTGCTTAGCTCTGGGGTATCGTCTCAGTTGTGCAGCTGGATTCGTGATTTCCTGTCACAAGATCATAGTTCGTCATAAAGTAAAACAAGAGTAACATCTGGCGTTCCCCAAGGAAGTGTTACAGGCCCTTTGCTATTCCTGGTTTATATAAACGATTTAGGAAACAATCTTAGCAGCCTTCTTAGATTGTTAGTAGATGATGTTGTCAGTTACGATCGTGTAAAGTCATCAGATGATCAACACCTATTATAAAATTATTTAGACAAAACATCTGTGTGATGCGAAAAGTAGCATTTTACTCTAAATAATGGAAAGTGTCAAATGGTCCACATCAGTACTAAAAGGAATCCGCTAAATTTTGGTTACACTGTAAATCACACAAATCTGGCTGTAAATACCACTTAATACTTGGGAATTACAATTGCGAATAGTTTAAATTCGAACTCTGACATAGATAATGTCCTAGAAAAGGCAAAGCAAAGACTACGTTTCGTTTTCAGAACACTTAGACGATGCAACAAGTGTAATCAGGAGATAGCTACTCTACGCTTGTTCGTCCTCTGCTAGAGTGGTGTTACACTGCATGAGATCCTTACGAGACAGGCCTGCAGAAGACTTCGACAAGGTCAAAGTGGGCAGCTCTTTGTATTGCACTGAGAGTGTCACGTACATGATAAGCAGGTTGGGGTGGCAACCATGAAAAAAAAAGTTATTTTTCGTTGCGGCGACATCTTTTCATGAAACTTCAGTCACCAACGTTCTTCTCTGAATGTGAAAACATTGCACAGCAGTCACGTAGACATCGAACGAAAGAGAAGGATTAGACTGAGAGAAAACTTAACATGTGAACAAGGCGAAGACGAGAAAGAAGCCTTTCGCGACGGCACTCTTGCTTAAAACATTCTCGGACATCTTTCAACGTCAGTTCAGGATAAAACCTTGAGCTTTCGCCGTTTTCCACCATCGTTATCCTCAGAGGCAACTGACTGTCAAAACTGCCACTGTGGTGACCTTATACAGCCCAAAGACGACTTCTGATTGGTCGGTAGTGCGTCATGCTGTCGCAGATGTTGTCAACGTCTGTGCTAGCGGCTCTACCTCTCTGGCTGTAGCGTATACGTTGCGACGAATATCTATGGCTCTGCTTTGCATTGAGAGCTCTCTAAGACTATATGCGCCGTCTCGGTTGAAGACTTTCTCTCACATGTTTATTTCTACAGCCTCTTTAATTACGGAGTCCCAGTATAACGGAGCCTAGGACAAAACTTTTGTTTCGTCAAACAGTGTTTTATTTTTGTTTCTGAGCCGCGCTCAGTAACTGCGAATTTCTCTAGCTCACGATTCTTAATATGCCGTTGATGTCCTGCACGTTGCTTGAATGCATTGCCTTAATGCGGAAAAATTACATCGGTCAGTCCATCCGCACCGCTTCCGACTGCTGTGGCAAATGACCTTCTTTAACATGTTCCAAGTTACAGCAACAGCATTCCTAAATTAGGCCTCACACACATTTGATTCCAACCGCGCTCAACACCCCAGTCTCTCTCTCACAGAGATTGACTGCTTGAGAGCAATATAAACTTCAGAGTTCAAAGTGTCTCCTTTGTGCTTTGTACTGACGTGGTCGATGTCCCAGACAAAACTGGCGCTTCTCCCGCTGTAACGAACTGTAACAGTAAACATGAGCCGTAAAATGCACACATTTAGAGATATGAGCACTCGTTCAATTACGCTGCTGTAAAGTATAGCTGCCGGCCGCTGTGGCCGAGCCGTTCTAGGCGCTTCAGTCCGGAACCGCGCTGCTGCTACGGTAGCAGGTTCGAATCCTGCCTCGGGCATGTATGTGTGTGATGTATTTAGGTTAGTTAGGTTCAAGTAGTTGTAAGTCTAGGGGACCGATGACCTCATATGTTAAGTCACATAGTGCTTAGAGCCATTTAAACCATTTGAAAGTACAACGGCTCTAGGACAGTTTTTTGCTATCACGAACTACCTACAAATCGTGGTAAACAAATGAGTATAGAAATTACTTGATTTTGTCATGTTACTGTGAAAGAGCAGAGCCATTTGTCAGCATACATAACATGGGGTTGATGGTCGCTTCCATTTCCCAGTCCATAACAGAGAATAACCCAGTAAAAGACTTCCTTTATGCTGGTAAGTGCAAAGATACAACTGCAACGTAAAAGCATTTCACAAACATACCAAAACACAAGCTGGTCCCACTAGAACTAATGTAAGCAGTGCTTTGAATAGAGGTTACAGTAACGACGTTAACAGGTGTTTACTGAATGCTGTCCCCTTGGAAAAAACCAGAGGAATGTCTTATTTTCTTACTACCTACTACAGAACGTCTGCAATAGAAAAGAACGATAATAAGCAAGCGCTCATAGCTCTATTACTTTAGAGCCCATGTTCCCTGGGTACCCTTTATGTTTTGTCCATACTGCCACCTCTTAAAATATGAAATACTTCTTTTTACACCCTGTATTTTACGATTCCTTATCACTGTTAGAAGGTTAGGAGAAGAGCAAAGGCCGAGGACGAGGACGAGAACGGAAAGTCTTAGACTCCAACCGTCGATGTGTGGTGCCGGAGGACACGGTGAACTGTATCAGGATAGCCTTAAAATAACAAAGTTATAAAATGAAATTAATCGTCAAGTTATTCTGATTCGTTACTTCGCAAATTTCTCAGGTCCGACAAACGAACACACAATAATTTAATGACTCTGTTACTGATGTAGAGGTGGTGTTGTGCACCGTTACGTTATACCATAATGAAATATTTTCGGTAGTAAGAACCCGGCCTAACGAAGTCAAAGAATTAAATGCACATTAGAAATAAATGTGACATATGAAACAAGATGATACAAAAATAGTCTGTTAGCGCAAGGATACACCCTGACAATTAATAGTTTATATCAGCTTTAGTTAGCTCAAGAAAACACGTTATATTTAATGATGGGCTTACAGAGGCTAATATTATACACAGCGAAACAAATGTGATTTGAAATAGTAGTTCAATGAAAAGAATGGAGAGCTTGCAGAGGCTGAGTTTAACTTATGCCAATGGTGTTTTGCAGCACACAAGAATGTTAACATGAACCAACTACCACATTTACTAGTTCACTGGAGTCTATTTAATGATCAATTCACTAACAACAGTGTTCAGTATCAAATATTTATATCAGCACACAGTGAGTACACTGTATAAAGTTGCGAACTGTTGCAGTGGAAAGAATATGTTCAATCTAACTGCACACCACAGCAACATTATAACACACGCGCAGTTCATAGTACGCACGATCGCCTAGCATCTCATCCACCAAGAACAGCGACCGGAAGACACCGACCCATGCTCTGCCTGGTCCCTCCATAGCTCTGTCGAATGAGTAACATATTCAGTCAAAAGCGTTACTGCATACCTCGCCACTAATCCATGAATCCATTTCTGCAAAGATTTTCAAATCTTTCGAATATGTATAACACACAGAGTGTTAAGTAATATATGCGAAACCTCTGGGAAATGGATAAAGAACTTACAAAGAAGAAAAATATTTCCTATTTACACATGACCAATTTTTTGAAATTCTCTTAGTCAGACTTATTTGTAGGTACATCCTTCTACGTCCACATCTCCATCTACATGGATACTCCGCAAATTACATTTAAGTGCCTGGCAAAGGTTTAATCGAACCACCTTCACACTAATTCTCTATTATTTCAATGCTGTACAGCGTATGGAGGAAACCAACACCGATTTCTTTCCGCGCGAGCTATGACTTCTCCAACTTTATTATGATGATCGTTTCTCCCTATGTAGGTTGGAGTCAACAAAATATTTTCGCATTCGGAGGAGCAAGTTGGTGATTGAAATTTAATGAGAAGATTGCACTGCAACGAAAAACGCCTTTGTTCTAATTATGCCCACTCCTGTATCATTTTAGTGACACTCTCTCCCCTCTTTCACAGTAATAAAAAACGTGCTGCCCTTCTTTGAACTTCCTTGATGTACTCCGTCACCCCTATCTGGTAAGGATCCCACACCGCGCAGCAGTATTGTGAAAGAGGACCGACAAGCAATAGTGTAGGCAGTCTCTTTAGTAGATCAGTTACATTTTCTGAGTATCCCGCCAATAAAACGCAGTCTCCACAACAGTTTCTATGTGTTCAATCCAATTTAAATTGTTCGTAATTGTAATTACTAGGTGTTTAGTTGAATTTACGGCCTTCATATTTGAATGATTTATCGTGTAACCGAAGTTTAATGGATTCCTTTTAGCACTCGAGTGGATGATCTCACGCTTTGCGACATTTAGCGCCAATTGCCAATTTTTGCACCGTACAGATATTTTTTCTAAATCGTTTTGGACTTTGTTTTGATCTTCTGGTGACTTTACTAGTCTATAAAAGACAGTATCATCTGCAAACAACCTAAGATGGCTGTTCGGATTGTCTCCTAAATAGTTTATATGGTTAAGAAACAGCGAACGGTCTATAACACAACCTTGGTGGACGCCAGAAATCACTTCTGTTCTACTCTACGACTTTCCATCAATTACTACGAAATGTGGCCTTTCTGACAGGAAATCACGAATCCAGTCACATAACTCAGACAATATTCCATAAGCACGCAATTTCACTACGAATTGTTTGTGTGGTACGGTGTCAAAAGCCTTCTGGATACCCAGAAATGCGGAATCAGTTTGAAATCCCCCGTCAATAGGACTCAACACTTAGGTGTGAGTAAAGAGCTAGTTGTGATTCACAAGAACGATGTTTTCTATATCCGTGATGAGTGTGTGTCAATAGACCGTTTCCTTCGCGGTGATTCATAATGTTCGAACACAATATATGTTCCATAATCCTACTGCGTCTCGAAGTTAATGATATGGGCCTGTAATTTAGTGGATTACTCCTACTACCTTTCTTGAATATTGGTGTGACCTGTGCAACTTTCCAGTCTTTGGGTACGGATCTTTCGTCGAGCGAACGGCTGTATGTGATTGTTAAGTTTGGAGCTATTGCATCAGCATACTCTGAAAGGAACCTAACTTATATACAGTCTGGACCAAAATACTTGCTTTTGTTAAGTGATTTTAAGTTGCTTTACTACCCCGAGGATATCTATTTCTACATTGCTCATGTTTTCAGGTGTTCTTGATTCGAATTCTGGAATATTTACTTTGTCTTCTTATGAAGGCATTTCGGAAGGGTGTGTTTAGTAACTCTGCTAACATACTTCACATACGACTAGAATAACTTTGGATTTTCTGCTAGGTTTCGAGATGAAATTTCATTGTGGAAGCTATTGCTAGCATCTCTCATTGACGCCCGCGCTATAAGATCGCCAATCTTGGAGATTTTACGTATGTTTAAATTTGGCATGCTTGTTTCGTTGTTTCTGCAACAGTGTTCTGACCCGTTTTGTGTACCAAGGAGGATCAGCTCCGTCGTTTGTTAATTTTTTTGGTATAAATCTCTCGACTGTTAGAGATATTATTTCTCTGAACTCAAGCCACATTTGGTCTACACTTATATTGTTAATTTGGAAGGAGTGGAAGTTGTCTCTCAGGAAGGTGTCGAGTGAATGGTTGTCTGCTTTTTTGAATGGTTGTAATTTCCTTTTGTTATTGGAGGTTTTGGGGGTTACGATATTCATTCTCGCAACGATAACCCTGTGTTCACTAATCCCTGTATCGGTTTTGATGCTCGTTATTAGCTCAGGATTATTTGTTGCTGAGAGGTCAAGTGTGTTTCCACAACCGTTTGCTATTCGCGTGGGCTCATGAACTAACTGCTCTAAATAATTTTCAGAGAACGCGTTTAGCACAATTTCGGATAATGTTCTATGCGTACCTCCGGAATTAAACATGTATTTCTGCCAACATATCGAGGGTAAATTAAAGTCACTACCAACTATAACTGTATGAGTCGGGTAAATGTTTGAAATTAAACTCAGGTTTTCTTTGAACCTTTCAGCAATTGTGTCATCTGAATTGGGAGGTCGGTAAAAGGATCCAATTATTATTTTATTCCGGTTCCAAACAATGAACTCTGCTCATACTAACTCACAGAAACTATCTACTTCAATTTCGCGACAAGATAAACTACTTCTAACAGCAACAAACACGCCACCGCCAGCCATGTTTAGCTTACCCTTTCGGAACACCGTAAGGTTCTTCGCAAAAACTTATCTCCGGCTTTAGTCAGCTTTCAGTGCCTATAACGACATGATCATCAGTGATTTCTGTTAGCACTTCTTGCTCTGGTTGTTTCCCTACACAGCTGCGACAATTTACAACTGTTATAGCGATGGTTCCGGTATCTATGTTCTTCCTGTGTTAGGCCTGCATCCTTAGAGAGAGAAGCCTCTTTTGTGTTTTCTCGAGACTCTACAAGCTAACAAACCGCCCAGTCCACGTCACATAGTCCTTGCTACCCGTGTAGCCGCCCCCAGCTTATAGTGGACTCCCGACCTTTTCAGCGGAACCCGAAACCCAACACCCTGTGGCGCACTATGGTTCGTTTCTGTAGTTTTGTTTCCAAATTGTCACCTTCGTTGTATAGATATTTTTTTTCAGATATTGTCTTCTCATGGATGCTCAAAATTAACTGTAACACGAGCTTGTAAACGCTGCAGGGAGGAGTGTCTTTCTCGCTCCTATATGCCAGGCCTTTGTTGTATTTGTTGAGCTCCGTCTTGAACATTTTGGTGGAGAATGTCAACATTCCCAGTAGGTCTTGAATACTCAATGTCTTTTAAGTGTTCCCAAATTAAGAATCCAATGGATTGAGATCAGGAAATCTAACAGGCTGCCCCACGACGTATCCTTTTACCTGGCAACAGCTGATTCAAAACTGTTCTCGCTTTCGGAGACAAATGACGTGGTGCCCTATAGTGCATGAGCCACATGTTCTAATGTAAGTGTAGTGAGGTGGACGATACATTAATGCTAATTGTTGATGCGTCTTGTTTCTGAGACGGGAGACCTACTTTCATTTGGCCTTATATGTATGTTGTGAAAATGCTACACTCCACTTTTCTTCATCAGTGAACAGTATGGTAAACAGAATGTGTTGATCCTGAGCACAGATCCCAGGTAACCAGACACAAAAAGCTTTTCTGCATCGAAAATCTGTTTCAGTAAGACCTTGCACACCCTGGAGATGGTATGGATAAACGAGTTGCTCTCGTAACACATTCCAATCGGCCACATTAGACACTTTCTCAATTTGTGCTATTTCTCTGGCATTGCTGCCCGTTATTCTCCTTAATACGATAAAGTGCTCGACTTCTAAACCAGCTGTTCTAACACACTTTGGTTCTTCGCAGTGGAATGGCCTTTTTTTTTTTTTACAAAAATGCTTGTCTCCAAAAGATTCTCATGAACTGTGTAACTGGTCGGTAAATGCCTGTTAGGAAATCTTTCAGCATGGAAACGTGTGGCTTCAGATGCAAAGCAAGTTAGAAGTCCATACATCAGGTGCTTCTCAGCCATGTGTTGATTAGCCACAAATGAACAGTACACACTAGTTCAACAAGGAAACGTCCGATCAGTCTCCAGTTGATGGCGCTAACGCACACTTGTTCTGCGGTGCCCCTCTCAGAAACAGCCAATTCGATTCCTGGTGGAGGAAGAGTATTCACTCCAAACTGTAGTCCAAGAAGAACTCTAGAGTAAGCTTCCTCTACTGATTGTGTTCTCAAAGCTAAAAGGATTTGTCTATTTGCAAGTAGAATGGCAACTATGACAAATATAAGATGGCTTTGGCTTAACACGAGGCAGACAATATTTTCCATAACAAAAAAATATTGAAAGTAAAAAATACATACCCAAAGAACCACGCTGGAAAGTGGAAACCAAAACGATAGAAACAAAGCAATCGTTTAACAACAATAAGAATAAGAGAACTTGACCATATGCGTAGATGAACGTTTTTGCTTCTTTTTATGTGCCCCGTCCGTTCGCCAGAGGTTTCCCACACGTCTGTTAACACTCCATGTTTGTGTGAACTTACGAACAGAACATAATTTCTTGTTCAGTTACTAACATCAAGTTACATTTTATATTCTCCGTGACCACAATAGCTATTGCAAGCCAGCAGATCGCCTTTGGTTTCGTTAAGTTAGTCAGATGGATGGTTAACAAATATTGATTCACAAATTTCTTGTTTAATAGCATAACCAATTAGAAACAACAGTGTAAATAATTCATGCTGAGGTTAAGCTTTAGTGTAACATTGGAGAAGCCTTTGTTTCGGTATCTTAATAATCAGTGGCACAATAATTTGAATATCATATGGCTCTGAGCACTATGGGACTCAACTGCTGTGGTTATCAGTCCCCTAGAACTTAGAACTACTTAAACCTAACTAACCTAAGGACATCACACACATCCATGCCCGAGGCAGGATTCGAACCTGCGACCGTAGCAGTCGCACGGTTCCGGACTGCGCACCTAGAACCGCGAGACCACCGCGGCCGGCTGAATATCATAAATGGTTTGTCTGTACATTGGTATGTTAAATATGCTCATGTTATAGCTGCTGTCACGACGTTACAGATGATGTAACAGATGCCTATTTGATGTGTATTTGACTTTTTGCTCGTGTTATAAACAATGCTACATACGTACGTTAATAACTTTCCTGCTACTGGTTGTGCAAGAATGGTGATAGTTATATTGGAAACGTTCTTCCTTTACGAAGTAAAAGCAGTGCTCTGATTTGTTGTGGGTTGCCCGGAAGTGATTTTAATATTTCTGGTGAGCGTCTGAGACTTGGTTGCTCGCGCAGTACGATTCTCGGCACGTTACCTACTTGCGAGTGGCAGTGCGCAGCACTCAGCGTCCTTGGCGCGCATATCCCGCGGCCGACTCCGCCACACCACACCGCAACACAACACACCGTCTCACCGCGCAGCTCCAAGCAGCGCAACACCTAACCCCCGCTGACGTAGCCGCTACCCCGCAATTTGCCAGCAACGTGGAACCCCGTCTACCTTCTCCTGAGTAACCTCCGTACACGCGCCCTATTGCTTGTAACGTCGAGGGGCCTCACCTACAAACAGTGGAGGGAGGGAGCCAGGTGCCATTCACGAGGCGCCCTTTGAACTAGGTTCAACGGCGGCTGACAGTTGGCTCGACGCCAGCGGAAAACAGTCCAGTCTGTCTTAGGCTTCACGGCTGACGATCTCCATAAGTCGCCGACCCTACCGACCCGCCCCGACAGCTCGTATCGCCGAGGGATGCTTTCCTCTGCGAGACGGGTGCAGCAAATGGTTCAAATGGCTATAAGCACTATGGGACTAACATCTGAGGTCATCAGTCCCTTAGACGTAGAACTACTGAAACCTAACTAACCTAAGGACATCACACGTATCCATCCCCGAGGCAGGATTCGAACCTGCGACCATAGCAGCAGCGTGGTTCCGGACTGAAGCGCCTAGAACCGCTCGGCCACACCGGCCGGCACGGGTGCAGCAGCTAACGTGTTTAACTAGGCGAGGCTACAGTAGAAGGACCTGTCAGAAGCGCAGAGTAGATCTACATATCTACGGTAAAACTAACAGCTGTAGTTTCCCCTTGATTTCAGCCATTTACAGCGCATAAATTCTAAGTACAGCACATGCGGCAGGTCTCATATTGACAATGAAATTTCATACGTACCAGATCAACACCTGCTCCAAATGGTGATTTTGAATTCAACTGCCGAGCGGAGTGACCGCGCGGTTAGAGGCACCATGTTACTGACTGTGCGGCCCCTCTCCGGAGCTTGGAGTCCTCCCTCGGGCGTGGGTGTGTGTGTTGTTTTAGCATAGGTTAGCTTAAGTTAGTTTAAGTAGTGTGTAAGTCTAGGGACCGATGACCTCTACAGTTTGGTCCCTTAAGAACTCACACACATTTGAACTTTTTTTCTTAATTCAACTGCGTGATGTCCACACTTTCTTCAGTAGACCACTCAAACTACAGGATAATCTCAGTAATTGTTCTGGGCCCACATTTTTAGTATGAGTACATGCATGACTATCATCTTAAGAAGTCTTCGTACCATGTCTGTAAGATTTCCAAGCGAAATATTCCTGCAAATCCTTTAATGCTCTGTTGTATTGACATCAGCTGCTTACGTTGAGGAATGAACGCTTTCTCGTGCCTTTATATGAAACAAAGCTTTTCAAAAGTTTCTCTCTCTTTCTCTCTCTCTCTCTCTCTCTCTCTCTCTCTCTCACCCACACACACACACAATACAGAAAAAAAATCTCACAAAAAATAAATTTTACAAAGTTATTGCCACAACTTATCTTTTTGAAAACCAAACAATTTTACAAGTCTTAATAAATAGGAAGGATGTTTAAAGCCCATACCACATCGACAATAAACATGTTTAACAGTGCTTTCCGGCACAAAACAGTAAGGTGAGTGTTATCAGGGCGTCGCATTGAGAATGATGGCATGCGCATCCACTCAAACATTTACTCCCCAGCTTTACTATTAACATACTTCATTGGTATATTCCGTGCTGTACCTTTATCATAAAACCATAGAAAAACGAGCAACATTTGGCAACTGGGGATACTGAAATGAATTTCCTGCTCATGTTCACTGTAACCTTGAAATGTATACCCCGTGATTCCACCACAAAAACCACCCCAAAAATACCAGAGAACCGCATCTATCCTGAACTTAACTGTGAACGTACTGAGGACTTCAACTGCCCATTCGCCTTTCGGTGCACTCCGCACATTGCATCATTTTAAAAGAGGCGATGTCCTGAGATCACCTCCTATTAGGTTTCTGTGTCGTCTGGCGCAGTTCGGATTTATGTGGCTCTGTGAGTAACGGCATTTTGAGACGCACATGAATCAGAGTGTCAATTGAACGGCGTTCCCTCCATTATATTCGCTAGGGAACTGGTTGAGAATGACAGTGAAAGCAGCAACTAAAACCGATTTTCACTGACAAGGAGTACCACTGCCCCTGTCAGTCAAGTTATTTCTAGGGCAACTGTTCTTGTATCTTATCACACGGATGCTAGTGGTATCATTCTCTGAAGACACACTGGACAGCCCGCACTGATACATCAGCAGATCTTTCAGCTTCATTCGTGGTGCGACTTCCTGAAAGATTAAAAGTGTGTGACGGAATGGGACTCGAACCTGAGACCGTTGTCTTTCTGCAAATAAACTCTAGCATTACTTTCACCAATATCTCATCTAATGTCTCATAAAATTCACAGAAGCTCTCTTGCGAAACTTGTGGGACTAGCTTCCTGGTAGAAAGGATACTGCTGAGACATGGCTTAAGCACAGGCTGGGGGATTATTTCCACTATGACTCTTCACTCTGCAGCGGAGTGTGTGCTGAATTCCGTTCTGGTGTACAGTTTTAACGATCCAGGAAGTTTCTATTCAGCACATACTCCACTGGAGAGTGATATTCGTGCTGCTGTCATGGGCGCATGCCAAACACGATAGCCCATTGTACCACTGTGCTTCGTTTCCACGTTGAGTCACCTCACTGTGCTGATTCTGTACAGCCGGCCCTGATGTACGCACGACTTCATGGCAATACTTGCGTTTGTGGTTGGGTGGTTATATGGTAGTCTGGTATAGGTTCTGTACCATATGCAGCACTCAACAACGAACACTATGTATCCAGGGATGACCAATATAAACTGCACTCCTCTGCCACAGGCACAAAGCTGTATACGACAGGCAATGGTACAAGATTGGGCTAAAGCTGGTTCAAAATGGTTCAAATGGCTCTGAGCACTATGGGACTCAACATCCATGGTCATCAGTCCCCTAGAACTTAGAACTACTTAAACCTAACTAACCTAAGGACATCACACAACACCCAGTCATCACGAGGCAGAGAAAATCCCTGACCCCGCCGGAAATCGAACCCGGGAACCCGGGCGCGGGAAGCGAGAACGCTACCGCACGACCACGAGCTGCGGACTTGGGCTAAAGAGTATGTAAACCGTATGACCTCATAATCTTGAGAAGTAACATTAGCGCCATGTATTTTAATTGAGCACCAACGTGAGAGGGTTGTAATACTGGCTCGCAATAAAAGAAGTAGCAAGTACAGCGACCAGTACATTGAACTCGTCTCCTCCAGCTGACCGGCACAGAGCGCGGTGAATGTGGCAACATACTCTACTGATACAACTGATGGAACTACAGTTAAAGACCTTGAGAGAAGTAGCTTCATTATTTGAAACAAACACTTGAGTTTATTGACGGTCTGATGAGTCCTCCCCTTGGCAGTTATCAAACGGCATCGCAAGAAAGAACAAATTTCCATTATACGTGCCCATTTGTCAGCAAGCCATGATCTGCACAGCAGTGTGAAATAGATCGTCATCTAATAGTGTTCCACAGTCCCATCGAAAGGTAATATTATTCTTTTCATAGTAGTGACGTCTTTGATCTGGAGCGAAGTGGTATAAGTCCCCATACAGGTTGTAAAGATACACGGTTTTAGACAAGCTATTCAGGCATCCAGGGAAGAACATGTACCAGTAATGGTGGCGTTTAAGACAGTGAAAAATATGTCTACATACAGCACTTAAAAACTCATTAATGAGTCACAGCGTCATAGTAGAACAAATCTGCATACTTTCGATGTCTTCTAAGAGTGAGGCTTATCCAATGGAACAATAATGTTTTCAATGCCTTAATAACTACTAAAGTTAATAATTTATTGTGAATGAATATTTTCACAGTTAACCCTAAAATTAGTAACTTTCAAATCCTTCATGCGATTTCAGTAAACAAAGTCACAGACGATAATATTGCAGTACGGATATCGTCTCTGAAAGCTACATACATATGTGCACCTACACATTTTTGCCTATAATACCTTTATATCTTCTTCATTATACAAATGTTTGTCAGAACATGGTATTCTCCACAGTAACAAAGCAACTGAGTACAGCATGGAATACCTTATATCTTGTCCTACCTGCATGGTTATCAAATGAATATTTTATTATTTCTGCCAGTAATTTAATTAAAATGTTGGTTACGGCTGATATTAATACCAATGCATTTTAAAAGTGATCAATCGCATGTACAGCATGACGCCACCGAAGTATAGAGCACCAAAATACGCTTCTATCAAGTAGGCCAATGTAATTGTTTAACAACTATTTCTCATTTTATTTATTTATTTATGACAAAATTGCTATCTATACTTATTGTAAATTGTTTGAGTGGTGCTAAATGTTAATAACATTCCATTTGTTAAACATTGAAATAGTATCTTAGTTTTATAGAGAAAGTTGTAATGTTAAGTTAAACCATGTCATTAGAAGCAAAAGATGCTGTGTGTTTTGGTCTGAATGGCCTTCAGCCGATAAAAATCAGACATTAGTGGAACGTCATTGGTGTGCAGAAGAACGATGTATTGCATAGGGACACTTACTTTCGAAAGATGGGAGTAGCTAGATATGCCTGAGATAACCTGTGATATTAAGTCATGAAGGTGATAGAATCTGAATAATAAAAAGTTGCATGAGTGCTCTACTTTCGATGGGACCTCAACTTTCACGAGTTCTGAAAGTGTTCCTGTTCTGAACATCGATTGCTCCCTCTTGCATTACGGAAGTAGGACTGGAAGAGTATGAGTTTCTACTCTCTATCTTGCGTATGTAGATATGTATATCGTCCTACAAAACTCGTGAATATTTCATGTTTTGTAATCGAGAAATGGGACTTACTTGTTGCACGTC
Source organism: Schistocerca americana (assembly GCF_021461395.2). NCBI lineage: Eukaryota > Metazoa > Arthropoda > Insecta > Orthoptera > Acrididae > Schistocerca > Schistocerca americana. Next base: position 523,684,854 of record NC_060125.1, on the reverse strand, counting down.
TTTGATGCCGCTTTGGGGACTCTCCTGCCATCCCTGTAGTGCACTAAATGCTACTTTACTGCTTTTGAATGACGTTTTATTTCTGTCCATATTATAATTGTTAATTTTAGGAATACTTTTCCACATTTACTTCTCATTATCTGATTGAGTAAATCAATTATTCAACATAGTCCTATAACAATGTCATATGGTAGAAAATAATCGATATCATTAATTATTTATTCATCTTTCCTAATATATCTTATTATTTTATTAATTCGAAATTCTAGTCAGTGCATACACAATTTGACTGCATGATCGCAGGGACATTATTATTTAATCGACCTTAGCTGCTGGTTATGAAGCCAGACATGTACAGCTCGTTTCTAAGACTTCATCGAGCTATACTTTGTGAACAGAACCGTGTATTGCCGAATTACTGGTGTATTCTGTTTAGCCAATTCACCCAGGTTAAAGCCATTGTAGAACACCAGTAACTTCGCAGTGGGGGTTTTTTCGTCCTCAATATCGGTCTAATCCAAGCAATCGTAATTCTAACACTATACAGTATTCTGTGATCCTTCTCCCAATTCTGTTACATGATGGGAAATTTGCATGAGGGCTCCGAGTCTGTGTGAGAATAGGTAGCAGAAGTTAGATGTGGGGAAGTTAGGCGCGCAACTTCAGGAAAGAAGAAGAAGGCTATGTAGAGCTGTGCCGAGTTCCGTACTGCAGCAGCCAGCAGCAGAGACTGTTATAGCATCGCGAGCACCACCAGTTTGGGCCACCCGCAGCGACTTGTAGTTCATCAGCGTGGGCAGTGCACCGGTGTCGGCCACAACCACACTTCGGTGGAAGCAGCACAACAGAAGAAACTAGCATGACCGATAATTTAGGTACTTACATCGATAGTGTTAGTATGTGTGAATTTGGACACATACAGTCAGTGATGGGGATTACAGTAGTTAATCAGTCACCCAGTCTACGTGGTTCAGATAATACTAATGGGTCAGACAGCCCTAATTCTGAACGCCATAGTGTACATAGGGATAATATTAGTGAGGCTTATAGTTCAAAATCAGAGAGCATTCCCTGAAAATTATTTCGAGCAGTTACTTCATGAGCCCACGCGAAAAGTAAACGGTTGTGAAAATACACTTGACCTCTTAGCAACACATAATCCTGAGTTAATAACGAGAATCAAAACCGATTCAGGGATTAGTGAACACAGATTTGTCGTAGCGAGACTGAATACTGTAATCCTCAAATCCTCGAAAAATAAGCGATAAAATACCTATTCAAAAAAGCAGATAAAAATTCACTTGACGCATTCCAAATTAATAATATAAGTGTAGACCAGATGTGGATTAAATTCAAAGAAATAGTATCGGCGGCAATTGAAAGATTTATACCAAATAAATTAACAAACGACAGAGATGATCCTTCGTGGTACACAAAACGGGTTGGAACACTGTTGCAGAAACAACTAAACAAACATGCCAAATTTAAACAGACGCTAAATCCCAAGATTGGCGATCTTATATAGAAGCTCGAAGTTTAGCGCAACTTCGATGCGAGATCCTTATAACTGTTTCCACAACGAAACTTTGTCTCGAAACCTGGCAGAAAATCCAAAGAGATTCTGGTCGTATGTGAAGTATGTTAGCGGCAAGAAACAATCAATGCCTTCTCTGCGCGATAGCAATGGAGATACTATCGAAGAGAGTGCTCCCAAAGCAGAGTTACTAAATACACCCTTCCGAAATGCCTTCACAAAAGAACACAAAGTAAATATTCCAGAATTCGAATCGAGAACAGCTGCCAACTTGAGTAACGCAGAAGTAAATACCTCGGAGTAGTGAACCAACTTAAATCACTTAATAAAAGCAAGTCTTCTGGTCCAGACTGTATACCAATTAGGTTGCCTTCGGAGTATGCTGATGCGTTTGCTCCATACTTAACAATCATATACAACCGTTCGCTCGATGAAAGGGCCTGTACACAAAGACCGGAAAGTTGCACAGGTCACACCAATATTCAAGAAAGGTAGTAGGAGTAATCCACAAAATTACAGGCCTATATCGTTAACGTCGATATGTAGCAGGATTTTAGAACATATATCGTCTTCGAATCTTATGAATTACCTCGAAGGAAACGGTCAATTGAAACACACTCATCACGGAATTAGAAAACATCGTTCTTGTGAAACACAACTAGCTCTTTACTCACACCTAAGTGTTGAGTCCTATTGACAGGGGATTTCAAACTGATTCCGTATTTCTAGGTTTCCAGAAGGCTTTTGACACTGTACCACACAAGCGGCTCGTAGTGAAATTGCGTGCTTATGGAGTAATGTCTCAGTTATGTGACTGGATTTGTGATTTCCTGTCAGAGAGGTCACAGTTCGTAGTAACTGACAGAAATGACTTCTGTTTTACTCGATGACTTCATAAAATAAAGCTTTCAGATCCATTTCGTCATTATCAAGTTCGACAACATATCCCACTACATTTCTTGCACCCTATTTTCTTTTGTGCCGCTTTAAATTCCTCTGTTTTATTCACTTATTACCACCTACATTTCCAATATTGGTGCCCTATTTGCCGAATTTCTGATTTCTGACAATCACAGCATTCTTTAATGTCATGTCCTTTTCAAGACAGGCTTAATTTGCCACCTCCAGATTTGAAATGTGGCGGAATTTAGTATTTCCGACCATCTGGCGTGGCGTTGCATTTCGTTATGCAGCTGTCCCTCGAATCTTTGTTCCCAATCTTGATTCCTGTTGTGAAAATCCTCATTCCCATTTCCCCCATGAAAACTGTTATCAGCATTATGATAATTACTGTGGCTAGCTACTGAAAATTATTTTGTTGACTATCATGATTCCCATTCTCATTCACAGTTTCCTGTCTATTATTCGCACTGTGGCACTGTACGGCTTGAATTTCAGTGCCTGTTCTAACTTTTCAATGAAATCTAAATACTCTTCAATTCAAGTAGTTGCACATTAGACAAGATACCACTGTGAAAATTCGAATAATCATCTCTTGAGAGTCTTGATTTCCGTTAACACTCGCAGCGGACAATTTATATGCATCGAGCAAGTCAATTCCTGCTCACAAGAATCCCACGTCCACCCACTTCCGTGTTTAAAACTTGGCCCATTTAGGAGCTCATTCTGAAGTCATGTTTGCTTCGCTTCGTTCCAGATTTTGTTCGGGAAACAACTCTCGAATGTCTCATAGGTGGCAAACGGAACATACTCGTAGATTAAGTTTCCCCAGCGCTGTGCATCGCCCTCAAAAAGTCTATTCTTTTAGCCTCGTCCAACATTCCTCTCACAAAATCACCTCTGTAAGTAGCAAAAAAATTAACTGGATTTTATTCTCCATCGTTTTCGAAACATTTTGTCCCTCCTGAACCGACCCATCGAACGCCGGCTACAGTATTAGCCGAACTCGTTGCTTGTTTATTCCGCGAGCACTGTACTAATCACTCGTTAATACTGCACAGCTTTATTATTTATTCACAATTCAAACTTTTATTTCCTCCATAATATTTTTCCACAGTGTCGACAATAGCGTTAACCAGGCCAGCCTCGTCAGAGATTTTGCCCATGTCCGTCCTTACAAAGGCAAATTTTATTTTATTTATCCATCCACTTTCAGATTTCATTTTTCCCACCTTAGCTTTTGCACATTCTACATTTCCGTCTACACTTTCAGTTTCTGTGTCTAGCTTTTCAGTATTTGCATTAACATCAGAATTTCCCTTTTCCATTCTTGTACTCAACGCCCCTGTACTAGGCTGCATTTCTTGCAAAAATTGCATCACATGTGATATTGAATCGTATGTCAACTTAATTCTCCTCTACATCTACATCTACATCGACATGGATACTCTGCAAATCACATTTAATTGCCTGGCAGAGGGTTCATCGAACCACCTTCACAATTCTCCATTATTCCAGTCTCGTAGAATGAACACCTATATCTTTCCGTACGAGCTCTGATTTCCCTTATTTTACCGTGATGATCGTTCCTCCCTATGTAGGTCGGTGCCAAAAAAATATTTTCCCATTCGGAGGAGAAAGTTGGTGATTGGATTTTCGTGAGAAGATCCCGTACTACGAAAAACGCCTTTCTTTTAATGATTTCCAGCCCAAATCCTGTACCATTTCTGTGACACTCCCTCCCATATTTCGGGATAATACAAAACGTGCTGCCTTTCTTTGAGCTTTTTTGATGTACTCCGTCAGTCCTATCTGGTAAGGATCCCACACCGCGCAGCAGTATTCTAAAAGAGGACGGACAAGCGTAGTGTAGGCAGTCTCCTTAATATGCCTGTTACATTTTCTAAGTGTCCTGCGAATAAACGCAGTCTTTGGTTAGCCTTCCCCACAACATTTTCAATGTGTTCCTGCCAATTGAAGTTGTTCGTAATTATAATACCCAGGTATTTAGTTAAATTTACAGCTTCTACATTAGACTGATCTATCGTGAATCCGAAGATTAACGAGTTGCTTTTAGCACTCATGTGGATGACCTCACAATTTTTGTTATTTAGGGTCAACTGCCACTTCAGATATCTTTTCTAAATCGTTTTGCAGTTTGTTTTGATCTTCTGATGACTTTATTTGTCTATAAACGACAGCGTCATCTGCAAACAACCGAAGACGGCTGCTCAGATTGTCTCCCAAATCGTTTATATAGATAAGGAACGGTGAAGGGCCTAAAATACTACCTTCGAGAACGCCAGAAATGACTTCTGTTTTACTCGATGACTTTCTGTCAGTTACTACGAACTGTGTCCTCTCTGACAGGAAATCACAAATCCAGTCACATAACTGAGACATTACTCCATAAGCACGCAATTTCACTACGAGCCGCTTGTGTGGTACAGTGTCAAAAGCCTTCTGGAAACCTAGAAATACGGAATCAGTTTGAAATCCCCTGTCAATAGGACTCAACACTTAGGTGTGAGTAAAGAGCTAGTTGTGTTTCACAAGAACGATGTTTTCTAATTCCGTGATGAGTGTGTGTCAATAGACCGTTTCCTTCGTTATTTAATGAATTATTTGATTGAAGTAATGAGATTGAGCTTTGATCTAAAGTTATAATATGTACCGTGAGTTTACAGGAGAAAGGAAGGGATATTGAAAATTATCTTTAACGTTAGAATGTTTAGAGAAGGAAGAACCAATAAATGTGCAGCCTCAAATACAAATTGATATGGATAATGCAAAAATAAGTGTGCTTCTCGATTCTAGTAGTAACTTGTTGGCCGCCTAGGAAAATTTTGTACATAGAGAAATTAAAGTGAAAATTTGAATGTAAAGAAGTTATTTTCCTACGCGGTATTTAAGAATTTTGGGCATTAATTCAATCTATTGTATGGGTAATTACTGTTGACTGAAAGACGTACAAAACGATACAAAGCAATGACTCCGTCATCAGGCCACATGTGGCCCACCCTGACCATCCGACCGCCATGTCATCCTCAGCTGAGGCTGCGGATAGGAGGGGCGTGTGGTCAGCACACCGCTCTTCCCGTCGTTATGATGGTTTTCTTTGACCAGAGCCGCTACTATTCGGACAAGTAGCTCCTCAATTGGCATCACGAGGCTGAGTGCACCCCAAAAAATGGCAATAGCGCATGGCGGCCCAGATGGGCACCCATCCAAGTGCCGGCCACGCCCGACAGCGCTTAACTTCGGTGATCTGACGGGAACTGGTGTATCCACTGCGGCAAGGACGTTGCCTACAACACGATACAAGAAGGCATAATTTTAATGCAAGAAGTGAATAATTATTGGCCACACAAAAATTGGTGTACAGAGGTCAGCAGACCTTTTCAATAAGATTTAATTTCTGTCTATATTGTAATCGTTAATTTTAGGACCACTTTTCCACACGTTTCTAATTACCTCGTTGATTAAACGAACAGTTATTCAGCTTAATCTCTGGTGTCCTCCATATCATTTTCAAACGTTATAATTGTTGTGTCCTGACCACTCGTCTAATATAGGATGCCCAGGAAACCTGATATGCCGGCCGTAGTGGCCGAGCAGTTCTAGGTGCTACAGTCGGGAACCGCGCGACTGCTCCGGTCGCAGGTTCGAATCCTGCCTCGGGCACGGATGTGTGTGATGTCCTTAGGTTAGTTAGGTTTAAGTAGTTATAAGTTCTAGGAGACTGATGACCTCAAAAGTTAAGTCACATAGTGCTCAGAGCCATTTGAAACCTGATTTATCGGGTCGCAAGACAACTGAAGCAAATCGCCTTAATTTTTTTTTTTTTTTTTTTTTTTTACAGTAAGATAAATGACAATACTTAACTTTGAAATACAGAAGTGTCCAAAGCAATGGCCGACAGACAAATAAGAAGTTTCTTCAGTATATACAATTCCTGATAAAAGTTAAATAATACAGGTCCTAAGTCACTGCTGTAGAGTTCGTAGATCGGCTGAACTTCAACTGGACCGCGGCCAGGAGCAGCGGCACTAACGTCCTCTTCGTGTAGACGGCGCCGTTTCGTTGTCGTCCTAGAGAGTGGTCGTCAGCGTACTGTCAGCAGACGTCGTCACACAGCTCTGTTTGCTGTAACGTTCCTGGCCGGCCAGCCAACGCTTGACGCTACGCCGAACGATAATAACGCCCGTTTTATTAATTACACTCCTGGAAATTGAAATAAGAACACCGTGAATTCATTGTCCCAGGAAGGGGAAACTTTATTGACACATTCCTGGGGTCAGATACATCACATGATCACACAGAACCACAGGCACATAGACACAGGCAACAGAGCATGCACAATGTCGACACTAGTACAGTGTATATCCACCTTTCGCAGCAATGCAGGCTGCTATTCTCCCATGGAGACGATCGTAGAGATCCTGGATGTAGTCCTGTGGAACGGTTTGCCATGCCATTTCCACCTGGCGCCTCAGTTGGACCAGCGTTCGTGCTGGACGTGCAGACCGCGTGAGACGACGCTTCATCCAGTCCCAAACATGCTCAATGGGGGACAGATCCGGAGATCTTGCTGGCCAGGGTAGTTGACTTACACCTTCTAGAGCACGTTGGGTGGCACGGGATACATGCGGACGTGCATTGTCCTGTTGGAACAGCAAGTTCCCTTGCCGGTCTAGGAATGGTAGAACGATGGGTTCGATGACGGTTTGGATGTACCGTGCACTATTCAGTGTCCCCTCGACGATCACCAGTGGTGTACGGCCAGTGTAGGAGATCGCTCCCCACACCATGATGCCGGGTGTTGGCCCTGTTTGCCTCGGTCGTACGCAGTCCTGATTGTGGCGCTCACCTGCACGGCGCCAAACACGCATACGACCATCATTGGCACCAAGGCAGAAGCGACTCTCATCGCTGAAGACGACACGTCTCCATTCGTCCCTCCATTCACGCCTGTCGCGACACCACTGGAGGCGGGCTGCACGATGTTGGGGCGTGAGCGGAAGACGGCCTAACGGTGTGCGGGACCGTAGCCCAGCTTCATGGAGACGGTTGCGAATGGTCCTCGCCGATACCCCAGGAGCAACAGTGTCCCTAATTTGCTGGGAAGTGGCGGTGCGGTCCCCTACGGCACTGCGTAGGATCCTACGGTCTTGGCGTGCATCCGTGCGTCGCTGCGGTCCGGTCCCAGGTCGACGGGCACGTGCACCTTCCGCCGACCACTGGCGACAGCATCGATGTATTGTGGAGACCTCACGCCCCACGTGTTGAGCAATTCGGCGGTACGTCCACCCGGCCTCCCGCATGCCCACTATACGCCCTCGCTCAAAGTCCGTCAACTGTACATACGGTTCATGTCCACGCTGTCGCGGCATGCTACCAGTGCTAAAGACTGCGATGGAGCTCCGTATGCCACGGCAAACTGGCTGACACTGACGGCGGCGGTGCACAAATGCTGCGCAGCTAGCGCCATTCGACGGCCAACACCGCGGTTCCTGGTGTGTCCGCTGTGGCGTGCGTGTGATCAATGCTTGTACAGCCCTCTCGCAGTGTCCGGAGCAAGTATGGTGGGTCTGACACACCGGTGTCAATGTGTTCTTTTTTCCATTTCCAGGAGTGTATTTATTTATCTTTAGCATTTGACATACACTGAAGCAACAAAAAACTGGTATAGGCATCCGTATTCAAATAAAAAGATATGTAAACCGGCAGAATACGGCGCTGCCGTCGGCAAAGTCTATACAAGAAAACAAGTGCCTGGCGCAGTTTTTACATCGCTTACTGCTACTACGATGGCAGGTTATCAAGATTTAAGTGAGTTTGGACTTGGTTCTATAGTCGGCGCACGAGCGATTGGACACAGCATCTCCGAGGTAGCGATGAAGTGGGGATTTTCCCGTACCATTATTTCACGAGTGTACCGTGAATACCATGGATCCGGTAACATATCAAATCTCCTACATCGCTGTGGCTGGAAAAAGATCCTGCAAGGACGGGACCAACGACAACTGAAGAGAATTGTTCAACGTGACAGATGTGCAACCCTTCCGCAAATTGTTGCAGATTTCAGTGCTGGGCCATCAACAACTGCCAGCGTGCGAACCTTTCAACGAAACATCGTCGATATGGGCTTTCGGAGTCGAAGGCCCACTCGTGTAGAGCACGACACAAAGCTTTACGCCTCGCCTGGGCCCGTGAACACCGACATTGGACTGTCGATGACTGGAAACATGTTGCCTGGTCGGACGAGTCTCGTTTCAAATTGTATCGAGTGGATACACATGTACGGATATGCAGACAACCTCATCAATCCATGGACCGTGCATGTGAGCAGGGGAATGTTCAAGCTGGTGGATGCTCTGTAATTGTGTGGGGCGTGTGCAGTTGGAGTGATATGGGATCCATGAGACGTCTAGATACGACTCTGACACGTACGTAATCATCCTATCTGATCACCTGCATCCACTCATGGCCATTGTGCATTGCGACGGACTTGTGCAATTCTAGCAGGACAATTCGACACCCCATACGTCCATAACTGCTACAGAGTGGCTCCAGGAACATTCTTCTGAGTTTAAACACTTCCGTTGCCTATCAAACTCCCCAGACATGAACATTATTGAGCTTATGTTGGATGCCTTGCAATGTGCTGTTCAAAAGGGATCTCCACCGCCTCTTACGGATTTATGGACAGACCTGAAGGATTCATGGTGTCAGTTTCCACCAGCACTGCTTCAGACATTAGTCGGGTCCATGCCATGTCGCGCTGCGGCACTTCTGCGTGCTTACGGGGCCCCTATACGATATTAGGCAGGTGTACCAGTTTCTTTGGCTTTTCAGTGTATATTATTATTTTCGTAATTTGCTTTTGTAGCCAATGCCTAGACTATCTGACTGCAGGATCACAAGAACAAATTATTATTTGCAGCGATTTTAGCTGCCGAGAGTAAAAATACACATGTGCGTCTCGACCCTACTACTTCATCGAGCCGTCTTTTGTATACAGAGCCGCGCATTGTCGAATCACTGATCTATTCTGTTTAGCCAGTTTAATCATGTAGAAGCACTTTCAGAACACTAATAACATCGCACGGTATACTCAATATATGTTACAATGCACTGAAACTGAACTGGATATTTAGTGTCGTCAATTCATGTAGGAGGAATGTTTAGAAGATAAGGCTCAGAACTGTGTAGTCAAAAATATAGAAAGCTTCCAGATATTGACAACTTTGGCATACATCTGAGAGCTCATTGTTAACATAATACAGAGTAAGCGTACCGGATGTTGGAAATGACAAATGGACTGAAACGCCTGTGCCTGTGGAAAAAGCAGGTTCCTTAGAAAACGCTTGTTCAGCTGCTTCTCGAGCATTGTTCGTTGGTTTGGGAAGATCGCCAGGCAGGAATAATATAAGACGTAGGGAAGACGCAAGGAAGAACATTCCGTTATAGACGGTTTCATACAGTTTGCAAACATGGAAGCATGAAGGATGTGCAGAGCAAACTCCAATGGCAGGCGGTTAAGTGCGGCTGTTGTGCATTCCAGAGAGGATTACTGTTGACCCAACATTCTAAGATGAGCGAAGCAACACATTATTTCGTCACACATAGGTCTCGCAACGTGATAATAATTGTTGTGTTGTGGTGGTTTCTGTTACTGTTCCTTTAGTCACCAGTCTGAAGACTGGTTTGATGTAGTTCTCCGCAGTAGTCTGTCTTGTGCAACTAATCCCATGTCTCCATAACTGGTGAAACTGGCATCCATTTGAAGATAATAGTTGTAATCTTGCCTTGGCGTCCTTCTACAATTTTTACCCCCCTCCCCTACCACATATTCTCCGTTACCAGTCCCTTGGTGTCCTAGGACGTGTCTTATTAACGTATCCTGTCACATACCCGCACTGTGCTGTACAGCTCATATGTCGCCAATACAAATTAGCACCCCTAGTTATTTGGTGTATCCGTTTAATCTCCGTCATTCTTCTACAACCACTGATTTCAAAAGTTTTATTTCCTTCGTCTATGTCGTATTTGTGTCATTCACCGTTGATATATGTATCAAACAAAATTTTGCGTCATCCCAGTTCCCAGAACTCCTGAGACAGATGTTGACTATAGATATTGTATCACAGAGACAGTTCCTTTGACTATTAAGAGATGTCACTAAACCAGCCCAGAGATGTAAACAACCATACATGAGCAGCGCCTCTTATACTCAGGGGGTTCGACAGGCTGTTAACAAGAAGGTACACGGCTCTTGTTGTGTGTAGTTAACCACGCCTAGACGGTCAGTACCGTGGTTCGTTTGCGTCCGTATTGTTACTGTGTGCCAGGAAGGGTTCTTAACAAGGGAAGTGTCCAGGCATCTGGAAGTGAACCAAAGTGATGTTGTTCAGACTTGGAGGAGATACAGAGAGACAGGAACTGTCGATGACATGCCTCGCTCAGGCCGCCCATGGGCTACTACTGCAGTGGATGACCGTTACCTACGGATTATGGCTCGGAAGAACCCTGACAGCAACGCCACAGTGTTGAATAATGCTTTTCGTGTCGTGTTACGACTCAAACTGTGCGCAATAGGCTACATGATGCGCAACTTCACTCCAGACGTCCATGGCGAGGTCCATCTTTGCAACCACGACACCATGCAGCGCGGTACAGATGGGCCGAAAAGCATGCCGCATGGACCGCTCAGAATTGGCATCACGTTCTCTTCACCGATGAGTGTCGCATATGCTTCCTACCAGACAATCGTCGGAGACGTGTTTGGAGGCAACCCGGTCTGGCTGAACGCTTTAACACACGGTCCAGCGAGTGCAGCAAGGTGGAGGTTCCCGCTGTTTTGGGGTGGGATTATGTGGGGCCGACGTACGCCGCTGGTGGTCATGGAAGGCGCCGTGACGGCTCTACGATACGTGAAAGCCATCCTCCGACCGACAGTGCAACCATATGGGCAGCATATTGGCGACGCATTCGTCTTCATGGACGACACTTCACGCCCCCATCTTGTGAATGACTTCCTGCAGGATAACGATATCGCTCGACTTGAGTGGTCAGCATGTTGTCCAGACCTGAACCATATCGAACGCCGCGTGGGGTATCCTCGCTGTCTTAGGCGTCTTGTCACGATCCGCGCTGCTCTCCCCGTCGGAGGTTCGAGTCCTCCCTCAGGCATGGATGTGTGTGTCGACCGTAGCGTAGATTAAGTAGTGTGTAAGCTTAGGGACCGATGACCTCAGCGGTTTGGTCCCGTAAGACCTTACCACAAATTTCCAATCTCCCTACAGAACATTCCTGGGATAGATTGAAATGGCTGTTTATGGACAATGCGACCCATCAACCACTCTGAGGGATCTACTCCGAATCGCCGTTGAGAAGTGGGACAATCTGGACCAACAGTGCCTTGATGAACTTGTGGATAGTATGCCACGACGAATACAGGCAAGCACCAATGCAAGAGTACGTGCTACTGGATATTAGAGGTACCGGTGTGTACGGCAATGTGGACCACCACCTCTGAAGGTCTCACTGTATGATGCTACAACATACAATGTGTGATTCCATGAGCCATAAGAAGGGCGTAAATGATGTTTACGTTGATATCTATTCCAATTTTCTGTACAGGTTCCGGAACTCTCGGAACCGAGGTGATTCAAAACTTTTTTGATGTGTGTATAAACCGGGTGAATCACCTAAAACTTCACCTCAAATATTGCGGAAATCGAAAATGTTATTTACGTGCTGTTTTCACAAAAAATGGTTCAAATGGCTCTGAGCACTATGCGACTTAACTTCTGATGTCATCAGTCGCCTAGAACTTAGAACTAATTAAACCTAACTAACCTAAGTACATCACACACATCCATGCCCGAGACAGGATTCGAACCTGGGACCGTAGCGGTCTCTCGGTTCCAGACTGTATCGCCTAGAACCGCACGGCCACTCCGGCCGGCGCTGTTTTCACAGAATGGGTCGGTAGTCAGGGCTCGTATTGACAGCCAGTAAATAGATTGTAATAACACTTAGAAAATGTATTTTTTGTGCAAACATACACTTTTTTAAATGAAACTATGCTTTATTATCATTTCGAGTGAAAATAAAAAGAGAGTCGCTTGTGCACTCGGTGAACGCTGCGACACATTCGTACACAACAATTCCAGCGATAAGTATCAATGGATTACTGTTTCCGCAGCTTTACACCTGTCTTCAGTAACATCCAGGCAAATTAGGTCCAAAAACGTTAAAAAAAGGACTGTATATCTGCAACAATCTTGTAATCACCTTAGTGAAATCTGGAGACATGGGATAGAATAATATTTAGTGTTCCATCCGGACTGTCTTCTTACCATTTGCAGAAAATAGTTCATTGCGTTTGATGGACTCTGGCCTAGACAGTGGACACCTCTGTCTTTAGGAGGACAACGTAAAGATTGTTAATATAATTTTGATTCCACTCGCAACTAATAATGTGCTTAAGCCTCTTGATAAAATAAAATATAAAAATACAAAAATAATCGATAGTCTAAAGCATTTTTCAGAAAGGTGTCGGCCAATGTTATTGCCGTTAGCTCTTTGTCATCTCAGGTTTACCAACGGAACAGCATTGTTCAACTCCATTCTTTTCTTCGTTGTTAGTTTGCGTCACAACATGTTACGAATTTGATCAAGCGAGCCTGGTACGCAGCACAATATGCAAAACATCAGTCACGACCATTTCTTACTCTATTCTAGTTCCGTCTAAACAAAACTAGTAATTGCTGTGAAGTACTTGAGTACATTAACTTTTCTTTTATCAGGTGGGCCTGATGTAAAGAGAAGTTTGTTGTAGTCATTCAACAGACCCTTCGTATTTCTGTGACGACTACATGGAATCGACAAGGAATTGTTTCATTGTTACCGAAATACAAATCATTCAAAAATTATCGTAAGCACTGTGCTACAGGAACTGTCATAAAATGTTTAATGTCAACAAATTAATGTCCCTAACTGATAGAAGTCGTTAGACACTGCCTTGATTTTTCTTTCCTCTGCTTCTGTAACAATTACATCTGCAACGGTCTATCTGTCGGAGTGAACTGCAAGTTACTCAAAAAATTAGTAATTGGAAACATTTTTGGTATGATTATGTGCGTAAAATTCGCTACGTCATTTTGACTCGTCTACTTATGCTTATTCGATAGTTCGGTGCTAGGTGCGAACACCTGTACAGGCCACTGCTATAAGCAGTTCTTCGTGTGGCAAAAACGAGTAACTTTAACATTTGTGAGACGCCCTGTTAAGCCCGCACGACAGGACAGGTAGCTGGAATTGTGGAAAGGGGCCAAAATGAGCGGCTGTCGGTTGCACTCGAACACATATAACTTTATTTATTTGACCAAACATTACGGTAAAAATTACTGAAATTAGTTATCGCCTGAAAACACCACACTATCTTATGCCTTAAGGGCAACAACCACTCTAATTTAAAAAATAAATGGCTTAAAGCCATTAACTCAAAATTCAGACACCAAAAAGAATGTTTAGAAGGCAGAAGGCCTCACTTTAAGTAAGTTCTGTAATTTGGCTGAAGGCCCAAAAATCTAACACTTGAAAAGCAACAACCTTAATTTGAAGACGGCTGAATGCCCATGATTTAAGATTCAAGGTAAAATTAAATAAATAAACAGACTACAGAAGGCCTTATCTTCAATTAAGCTGAAGGCCCCAAACAGTCTGATGCTAAAAAGACGAAGATCCTTAATTTAAAAATGGCTGAAGGCCCCGTCTCTTACAATTCAAGGCAAAATAAATTTAAACAAGAAAGCCTTATCTTAAATCAGGCTGACGGCCCCAAAGAATCTAACACTTGACAAGGAAGGAACTTTAATTTTAAAACGGCTGAAGGCCCATGACTTAAAACACAACTAAAATAATTTTTAGTAGGCAGAAGGCCCAAGGCTTTATCTTTAAGCAGTATTACAGGCTGAAGGCTCAAACAATCTAACACATGACAAGCAAGAAACCTTTAATTTTAAAATGGCTGAAGGCCCATGACTCAAAACACAACTAAAATAATTTTTAGTAGGCAGAAGACCCAAGGCTTTATCTTTAAACAATATTTTAATCAGGCTGAAGCCCCAAACAGCCTAACACTTGACAAGCAAGGAATTTTAATTTTAAGGTGGCTGAACGCCCATGTCTTAAAACACCACTAAAACCAATTCAACTTGAATTCAAAACCATTGGCTATGAGCCATACAAATACACACAACAGAAAATAAGAAAAGGCAGTGCAGCTAACAGCGCTCAGAAGTTTTGGGGGTCAGCCAGCACTTGAAATAGTAACGACCACTTAGGTGAGACAGGCAGTCAACCCAATCATTCTCGATCCAACGACAAGCCAATCAACAGACAGTCAACAGACCCACCAACAAGGTAACTTCTACTCCACTTGACCTGCACACAACCGGGAGTTCAATTCAATCGTAAATGGCATGGACGCCCACAACCAAGCATACATTCAGCTGTCGAGCTACACACCGCGCTGGACAGTGACAACATGGTGAGGAAAGGACACTGCCTAAATTTACGTCAGTGCTCAGGGCAGGTAACCGGAACGTTAACGGCCACAAGGCAGAAAATTCCGCTGGTGCACTACAATTGCAAATAACCAAATACAGTGAGACTCCACCAGACAGTGGCTAAACCTTCGCCAACTCGAACACTCACGTTGTTGCTCACAATAATGTCCCAACAGCCAACAACGAGAACCAAACAGCAGAATGTGAACAGTCTTTACTTGCTGGTAAATTAACGTAGCTTTCGTGTCCAGGATCGGCAAGTCATGGACCTCGTAGCAAGGGGAACAGCCCCACACACTCCAACATTATGTAGAGACCGTCAGCGGGCCCAGCCAAACCACGCCCCACGGAGGTTTCCTCGTTGCTCCACGCCAACCGACCGACTGCCACACATCAGCATGGCGACAGCAGGCAGCGACTGTACAATAACATCGTTCGACAAGACGACCGGCCAACGACCATCCAACGTGGTCCGCACTCAAGTGATATGTAACGGCAACCGTCGGGGGAGTCATGGTTGTCCGGATCTCACTGACTGCGCCCCAAATGAACTTCTGCCGCGTCCTAAGTCAAATTCTGCAGGTCCGAACTGCACTGCTAGTGCCTCCCAACTCACTGGCAGATCCCAACTAAGTCCAAACCATGGAGGTAAGAATAGAGGGAGACGCCGTGACGTCACAGCTGTGAAGCTATGTGAAGCCGAAGGTAGCCATCTCAATCCGACCAAAACATTGCTGCTGTAAGCTTGTGTGCATAGGCTTGTCGCTCGCTTTTGGAAGGATTTTGCGCTATTATGGTGACTTGTGTGGTGTTCGGATGTACGAATCGTTCTGATTGTGACGCGAAATCGAAGGGAATAACATTTCATGTGTAAGTTGTCTCGTTAAGTGTGATTTTACAACTTCATTGTGAATGAACGTGTGCTACATCGGTATTTGTGCTATAGCGTGTTTTTCTCCTGCATGATTTTAGATTTCCTAAAAATGAAAGTCGGAAAGCTCTGTGGGAGAATGCAGTGAGGAGGAAGAATTGGCGTGCGTCTAAATGGAGCACTATATGTTCTCAGCATTTCCGAGAAGAGGACATAGAACGAACTTCCCTTCCAACAATAAGGCTCCGAGAAAATGCTGAACCATCAGTTTTCCCTACATACCCAAAACATTTGCAAAAGGTATGTTAATTCAAAGAATTAAATTCTTAGTTTTCAAGTTCACGTTTCAGTATAATACGTACTTATCGTCGATAATCGAAGTGTTGAGTAACTCACTTTGTCTTCATCATGTACCAAATTAAAAGCTAACACTACATTAACTGGCGTAAAGTATAGGCCTAAACAGGACACTGTGTAGATTTGCCATTCTATGTACCGTATTTCAGTAAATATTGATGGTAATGAACAGTGTTTCCCAGTAGTGTAACGTAACTGAAATGTCCCAGTACGTATTACAAACAAGATGTATTTATGGGGCTTTGGAGGGAGGGTATAGCTAACTTAGTTTTCCGTTTCTATTATTTAGTTTGTGATACACGTTTATTACTGAATTAACAAAATTGTATCGTTTACATTGAAGGCTAGCCATTCGTAATATTACATTAAAAACTATTTTTAATCAAAAGAAACGCGGAATTTCGCCTTTACGAGTTTTTATTTTAAACAAAAAATTTGAAACAACCAATCTGATGACGTTACATGCGTATATGGTGCAATTAGCGACTGTAATACACTCAGCGCTATAGCACACTGGCAATGTTTTGGTCAGAGTGTCATGGCAGCGAGCCACGCCCCCATGGCTTCAAAACGTAGTACGGCTGGGATACGTAGCGCTATCTCCCCTTATTCTTACCTCCATGGTCCAAACACACGACAACTGGGAAGAAATAGCAGTCTCCAAAGTTAATGTGCCAGGGTTTATATCGATAAGCGCCGCTGCTGCCGCTCACGGGCAGTCAGGGCGGCAACTCAGTGACACCAGTAATTGAAATCAACATTACAAGGTAGTAGTGCAGTAAAAACAGGATGTCAAATGAGGTGTGGCACGAATGGAGGCACGCACAGCTCAATTTGAAAAGCTATATTTATTAGGTCGGTGCATACGTTCGTAGCATTTTTCCATAAGTTGAATAAACACAACAGATACACGTAACAGAGAATTTAATCGTCAGTGATATATTCCCCTTTACTATTTACAACAATCTGCCACGCTGGGGTAACATTTCGATTCCGCAAGTGTAGGAGTCACGTAGTTTTGAGGCGAAGAAGTCGTCGAGCCACGTTCGGAGCGCATTTTTATACGGAAAGGAAGTTCCTCGAAAGTTGTTCGATAGGGAGCAGAAATGGTGAAAATCTGAGCGCTCAAGATCAGGTGATAAAGTATGTACGGAATGATTTCCCAACCTAACCCCTATATAGTGTTTTCTGTCAGTCTAACAGAATGCGAGCGGACGTTAACGTGGACTAGCATCACCACACGCAGTCTTCATGGCCGTTGTTCTTGGACCGTGTCTCCAATACGTCTCAATTGTTTACATTTATTGTTTACATTGATTGTTTACATTGATTGTTATATCTCAGGGAAGCAATTCACAGTACTCTACAACGTCGTTATTCCACCAGATGAGCCGGCCGGTGTGGCCGTGCGGTTCTAGGCGCTTCAGTCTGGAACCGCGTGACCGTACGGTCGCAGGTTCGAATCCTGCCTCGGGCATGGATGTGTGTGATGTCCTTAGGTTAGTTAGGTTTAAGTAGTTCTAAGTTCTAGAGGACTGATGATCACAGATGTTAAGTCCCATAGTGCTCAGAGCCATTTGAACCATTTTTTTTTTCTACCAGATGCATAACATTACCTTTTGTGGATGCGTGCAGGCATTTGTACGGGCAGTTGCTGCTTTTTTTGCGCTCAGCCACCCCTTTCTTTTCCTTAAATCAGCATAAAGACACCATTTCTCGTCATCAGTATCGATACAGGATTAGAATCGTCGCTGTTGCTGACGGGTAAGCAGAGATGCACATAAGGTCACCCACCGATTTTTGTGGCTTTTGAAACTTCACCACTGCATGCAAATGTCCCTCGATGACGGAATGATTACAGTTCATTACATTTGCCAGTTTTAGAGTACGTTGACGTGTATTATAGTGAACTGATGTGTTTCAACGATCATCGTCAAATCCTGAAAACCTTCTTGAACGTGGAGAATGACTAATGTCAAAACGATCCCACTTGAAACGAGAAAACCATTTTATTGCCGTGTCCAGTGGAGTTACCCCCATGTATCTGGCTGTGTCCGCTGCCGTCACCATTCCACTGAACACAAACAGCAGAATACGTCGGATATGTTACGATTTCTCCTCTTGGCACTCCATTTTCCAGCGTCCACAGCTGCACCTACCTATGTCACATCGAAAAAAATGACAATATGTAAACTCAAACAGCAACAGTGAACTACAAAAAAAAAGTAAACCGATAGTAACCAGAAAATACCAACATGTGAAAAAAAAGCTATGAAATTCTGCACCAACCTAATACTTGC
This sequence comes from Schistocerca americana, assembly GCF_021461395.2. Classification (NCBI taxonomy): domain Eukaryota; kingdom Metazoa; phylum Arthropoda; class Insecta; order Orthoptera; family Acrididae; genus Schistocerca; species Schistocerca americana. The sequence continues at coordinate 523,666,311 of NC_060125.1, read as the reverse complement.
AGTGCGCCTTAGCAGCTAGTATCTTGGCGGCGCATTGCTTTCGGTATCTTCTTCAAGAGTGAACAATTTCAGGATAGGTTTCGAATTCTCAGATTGGACCCTTCTCTTGCTAAACACGTCGGGTCACAATTCATTTCTCACGTTAAAAGAGTTTTGATGATACGATTACGACTCGGCTACTGTGAACTCTATACATTACACTCAAATTTTGTTATTATATGTTGAAGTTAGCAGGAGGTGGGATATTACGTTGCACTGCCTCATTGGGTGACAGGGAACTATGAACCTAGGAGCATGAAACATATCATGTGTTTGTTATTACATGATAGCAATTCCGAAGAAACTACGACGAAATACTTGGTGACAACGTAATATCCTTTTTTATGCCACGCAACAATCTTTGACAAAGAAATATGAAGAACATCTTAACAAATTTCTTTTACTAAAGAACTTTGATAGTGTAATACCGGCCTAAGCGAAGCTATGACGTTTCCAGTATGTCAGTTCCATTCGACCTGCCTAACTCTTCGTTAAAGCCTGCCATAAAACCTGCATCGTCCACAAATCCTTAGACTGGCTGCTACAGAATGGGAGAAAAGGAAAAAGAAAAGAAAATTTCCAATTCTCATCTAGATTCATGTTCAGAGTGAATAAAGGTGAAGGGATAAATCAGCCGTGTTCGTCTGAAAAGTCAAGTCGCTGAATTCGCAGAGACCAACGTAGAGAAAGCACTATATAACATAATAACCAGGCACGTTTGTTAAGCCCGGGTAGAAAAACAGTTGTGACGTCGGAAGGTGAAGCGCAGGTCGTGCAAACCAGTTTCTCCGTCACAGTGAAAAGGTCTTACCAAGATCCGAATGGATTACTTTTTTTCCAGGTGACGAGTAGAATAGAAGACTCAGGTAACGGGTCTGCCACGGTGGCCGAGCGGTTCTAGGCACTTCAATCCGGAACAGCGCGACTGCTACGGTCGCAGGTTCGAATCCTGCCTCGGGCATGGATGTGTGTGATGTGCTTAGGTTAGTTAGGCTTAAGTGTTTCTAGGGGACTGGTGACCTCAGATGTTAAGTCCCATAGTGCTCAGAGCCATAGCCATTTGAAACAGTTAGATAACGGACAGAACTTGAAGGAAGATCTCTTAAATTTAATTTCTTTCCTCGCGATAGTCGGCCGCAGTGGCCATGCGGTTCTAGGCGCTACAGTCTGGAACCGCGCGACCGCTACGGTCGCAGGTTCGAATCCTGCCTCGGGCATGGATGTGTGTGATGTCCTTAGGTTAGTTAGGTTTAAGTAGTTCTAAGTTCCAGGGGACTGATGACCAAAGAAGTTAAGTCCCATAGTGCTCAGAGCCATTTTTTTTCCTCGTGATAAATAAAAATAATGCCGAATCCTCCTCGCAGATTAGAAGCGTGTGTCGGACCGAGATGCGTAGGTTCTATTTTTTTTTTTTTTTTTTTTTTTTTTTTTTTTTTTTTTTTTTTTTTCACCTTCCAAACTTCACAGAAGCTCTCTTGCGAAACTTGTGGAAATAGCTCTCGTGGTATGAAGGATATTGCGCAGACATGCCTCCGCAATGTCCTTCATTCCTGGAGTACTAGTCTGGAAGTTTCGCAGGAGTTCTGTTAAGTTTCGAAGGTAGGAGTTGCGGTACTGACGGAAGTGAAGCTGAGGTGACGTCTTGTAAGCCGTGCTTGGGTAGCTCAGTCGGAGGAGCACTTGCCCGTGAAATGGAAAGGTTCTGAGTTCGAGTCTCAGTTCGGTACATAGTTTTATTCTTTCAGGAAGGTTCATATTAGGTCACACTCCGCTGCACAACGAAAATTTCCCTTTGAACTTCGTTTGTCATTTAAACGTGCACCCACTCACATATGAGTACATGAAAGATTTCATCACTTGCAGGCGGAAACAAGTACTTGTTTTGAAGCATAACTGGCTCTTGGAAAATCTTTCTGCTTTACGGCAGACATGGGACTTCGAATTTTCCGTAGATGTGAGTAGTTACTTCAACGACTTAAAACTGAATTCATTATAACTATATCTGAAACGTGATAGTCAAGGGAAGCGAAGATGTGGTTATGATTCTGGACGGGGCTGTAATCAGTTACTATTGGTTGCCTTTTACAGTTACACACTTTTATTTTTAAAACAGTAATTCCAGGAAAACTGTAACAAGCTGAGCGCATTGATTGGCGACTCCATGGAGTGTCCTGTGCACCACGACCAGATACTGGATTTACTTAGAAGGAGAGACAGCATTGGTCGTATTTTTTTGTTTTATTAACCGCAAAATCGATTTTCGGTCACTTAGTGACCATCCTCAGTGCTGTAATATACAAAAAAATTGGTAGGCACTGGTGTCAACAAGCTTAGAGCAATCACATAAACTCAACGCAGTAAATAGTAATAAGAAGTCGAGGAAAGCTAATCAGATCCGCTTTCCCCAAGCACTCCACTCGTGAACACAGCCCTTCCATCCGGCAGATCACGTGCGCCACCAGTGGTCCTATTGTGTTCTCACACTGCGCGGACCTGGTTCCTCTTCAGTTCCCAACTGAACTGTCACACTCGCACGACCCGCAAAAACAATGACGGCGCCCCAAAGATAGGGCAACAGTTACTCCATATCGATAACCGCCACTGCTGCCACTAGCGGACAGGCAATACTTGCGAAACGAGTGGCGCCAGTCAACACAAGAAGAAGACAAAACAACCGGAACCATGCCAACTAAAGGATACGGTCTGGCCGCCAATAGAGGGCGGAAACCTACAAACAACTCCAACACGAGCCGCAGTACGGCTCAATATATTTTCTTGTTCTTCTGTGGCTGTGATCAGTGCTGTATCCCAACTCCTAACAATTAGCATTTAGAGGAATTAGGTACACGCATTATTTTTCAGTCATATTTTCATCTTTTATTAATTCCTCGGATAAGTCTCCCCCACCCTGTACTGGGATGCGACGAGACTAAATGATAAGAAGCAGTGAGTACTTGCTGCCTGTTTCTCTTCCGCAACGCCCAACCAAACCCAGCTGCCGACACCACAGAGTAGCGTCTGCACGGGGTGGTGCCAGTAGTCGGGTCGGCGTCCTCCATGCCAGAATGACAGCACCACCTGCTATTCCACACAAGAACAGAGACTCACAGATATTGCCATACACTTGGTCCCCTCGTTGTTCTTAGATATATGCATAGCCTCCTACGTCTCCTTGACTTTAACGCTCTCTTCTGAACAACGCATCGGAACAACAGCACGCATTCGGTCCCTCTCCATTACACAGCCGTCTTCTGAAGGTCCATTTCGGTAGCAGGATCCCGACTTAGAAACGATCTCGCTGTCTATGTCACGTAATCCATACATATCCTCCAAAAAGCACCTTGCAGCGCATGGCTGTGAAGGTTCAAATAGCTCTGAGCACTATGCGACTCAACTTCTGAGGTCATTAGTCGCCTAGAACTTAGTACTAATTAAACCTAACTAACCTAAGGACATCACACACATCCATGCCCGAGGCAGGATTCGAACCTGCGACCGTAGCGCCCAGAACCGCACGGCCACTCCGGCCGGCTGGCTGTGAGGGTTGTAGCTGCAAAATAAAGGTGATTTCCCATATTCTAAAACAACAACAGTATAAGATTTTGCTCTTGTACACACTCTTGGAAAAACAGGAAGAAGCCGAACTCGGGGAAGATCAGTTTGGGTTCCGTAGAAATGTTGGAACATGTGAGGCAATAATGACCATACGATTTAGCTTAGAAGATACGTTAAGGAAAGGCAAACATACGATTTTAGCATTTGCTGACTTAGAGAAAGCTTTTTACAATGTCGACTGGAACACTTTCTTTGAAATCCTGGAGGTAACAGGGGTAAAATATAGGGAGTGAAAGGCTATTTACAATTTGTACAGAAACCAGTTGGCAGTTGTAAGAGTCGAGGGGTATGAAAGGGAAGCAGTGGTTGATAAGGGAGTAAGACAGGGTTGTAGCCTATCCCCGATGTTGTTCAATCTGTATATTGAGCAAGCAGTAAAGGAAACAATAGAAAAATTCGGAGTAGGAATTAAAATTCATGGAGAAGAAATAAAAACTTAGAGGTTTGCCGACGACATTATAATTCTGTCAGAGACAGCAAAGGAACGGCAAGAGCAGCTAAACGGAATGGACAGTGTCTTGAAAGGAGGATATAAGATGAACGTTAAAAAAAGCAAAACGAGGATAATGGAATGTAGTCGAATTACATCAGGTGATGCTGAGGGAATTAGATTAGGAAATGAGACACTTATAGTAGTAAATGAGTTCTACTATTTGGGGAGCAAAATAAATGATGATGGTCGAAGTAGAGAGGATATAAAATATAGCCTGGTTATGGCACTGAAAGCTTTTCTGACGAAGAGAAATTTGTTAACATCGAGCATAGATTTAAGTGTTGGGAAGTCTTTTCTGAAAGTATTTGTATGCTGTGTAGCCATGTATGGAAGTGAAACATGGACAATAAACAGTGTACACAAGAAGAGAATAGAAGCTTTCGAAACGTGGTGGTACAGAAGAATGCAAAAGATTAGTAAGGTAGATCACGTAACTAATGAGGAGATACTGAATAAATTGGGGAGAAGAGGAATTTTTAGTACTACTTGAGTAGAAGAAGGGATCGGTTGGTAGGACATGTTCTGAAGCATCAAGGGATCACCAATTTAGTACTGGAGGGCAGCGTGGAGGGTAAAAATCGTAGAGGGAGACCAAGAGATGAATACAGTCAACAGATTCAGAAGGAGGTAGGTAGCAGTAGTTATTCGGAAATGAAGAGGCCTGCACAGGATAGAGGAGCATGGAGAGCTGCATCAAACCAGTCTCTGTACTGAAGACCACAACAACAAACACGTTCCTTACCTCATTGTAATTAGCCACTCACCTCTCCACCTGGAATGTGTCTTAATTTTCGTCTCTTAGAACTCTCTTTGTTCAAATTCTGTATTTTGTGCACCCATAACTATACTTTACTACAAGGATAGTTATTATTATTGTAACATTAAGAACAGCAAACGACTTCATTGTGTTGTGTATCATATTTTGTCACTAGTGAGGCATTTGGCAAGCGTGCAGGGCTGCGTGATGAATGGGTGGGCAATTCATGCAGATCCCAGTAAAGGGGCTTTTTGCAGTTGGCAGATAGATGTTTTATTAATACGAATGCTTTTGAAATGGCCGCTGAGGTCTGCTGGCACCACTCCCAGTGTGCCGAGAGCCGCTGTGTTCATTTCCACTGGCTTACTCCACAGCCGACTTAGTTCGATTTTCTAGTCCTCACATATGACAAATTTTTCAATTGCTTCTTGTCACATTTTCTATCACCAGGGATGTCATTATCTGTGATCGACACTCCCAATTCCTCCACAATTATAATGTCTAGTGCTCTGTGTTCCAGCATTCTACCTGTTTGATGGTGCAATTTAGCGCCTTAGATTTCGACAACTTTTTCTGGCTTATGGCCCACCAATTAATCCCCACTGCCATTTGGTAGACTTGACACATGTTACAGTAGATCATTCTTCACACATCAGTGGACCTTACCTTATCAGTTTGAGCAAATTTTTTTTCAGGTAAAGATATGGTCAAATTTGGTCTCTACTTCTCTGCAGATTCTGCCTTTTGGATCGTTTGCTAATTTCTCGATTATGACTTCGACGGCGTTAGTTATGATGGCCTTTTCCTTTGAAGAAAGATACGTTTCCTTCTTTAGAGTTCCTTTGATCACTCAGGAATACTTCTTTTCTTTGTTATATTTTTCGATCAACATTTTTTAAAAACAGTGTATGGAATGCTATGTTGCACAGGCTGTCAGTCCAACACTGGAATGTAGCTTTCACAATCGTCCTTCGCCTCTGCACCCGAGGGAAAGAGATAGCGTATTTCATTCGCAATCAAAACGTCCTCGGCTCCTGGTTCGAAACCCGCAACTGCTGATATTTTGATTAATAATCAGCACTGGTGACCGAACACTTCCGCCATAAGAAGTTTTCCTCATTCTGGCAACGGCCTTGGCAAAGAGGGCGGAGAAGCAGACAGAGTTTCAGGGCACTCTCTTGTCCTTGGGGTGGGTTCAAATGGTGCAAATGGCTCTGAGCACTATGGGACTTAACATCTATGGTCATCAGTCCCCTACAACTTAGAACTACTTAAACCTAACTAACCTAAGGACATCACACACATCCATGCCCTAGGCAGGATTCGAACCTGCGACCGTAGCAGTCGCGCGGTTCCGGACTGAGCGCCTAGAACCGCTAGACCACCGCGGCCGGCCCTTGGGGTGGGAAAGTTACCTCTTTCAACCTTTTATGTATTGAAGATAAATAATTTGTGACTTAAGCCAAGGTAGTTGGACAAAGTAGAAGACAGCTCAATAATCAAATTTGGCGCTGCTTTAGCAAATGCTTCAACAATTGACTGCCCACCAAATTAAGTAGGAAGGGGGAGGTTACGTAATGTGGCAGACCATTTTTACCACCTTCTTCGCGCTACAGATAAGGTGACAGTAGATTATACCGCTTCTGTGGGCATCTCCTCGACAAGACAATTCGAATGATATGGCAGATGCCATACTTTGGGCGTGAATGAATTTGCATATCAAATGATAATGAAAGTGTACTTGGCTGGTCGGAATACGATACTAAGTAATCTCTTTTCCCATTTGCATGTACACACATTTCGGTAGAAAATCAGATCTGAAACAGAGGGGAGGTAATGAGGCACGACACATCATTTTGTTTAAAAGCCATTTTGCAGATCCGTGTTGAAGGATAGGGATGGGTCATAAATATCATGGCCACAAATTACCAAGGGACACAGCATGGGTCTTGATAGAATTGCAGAGCTTGTTTCACCACAGGGTCCAATCACACGTTTACTGCCTCAGGTGTCCCAAGGGAGAGCTGAATGTGCAAATCACACTAATTGGATCGATCGCATTTTTGGAGGCACAGTAGAAAACACATAGAGCAGCATGTGGCACTCGCATCAAAAGTGCATGACATCTACATGTTTACATGAATGCTAGTAAAGGACTGGGAACCGAGCAAGGCACTGCAGTTGTTAGCGCACTGTACTCCCATCCAGGAGGAAGACGGTTCAAACCCGAGTCTGACCATCCTGATTTAGGTTTCCTGTGATTTCCCTAAATTGCTTCAGGCAAATGCCGGTATGATTGCTTTGAAAGGGCATGGCCGACTTCCTTCTCCATCTTTCCCTAATCCGTTGGGACTGATAACGTCATTAATTGTTCTCCTCCCTACATATCAACCAACCAACAAAAGGACTGAGCTCTGGTAGAACGCTTCCTCATGGGCAGAACAGTTTGAAAATTTCGAGGGAAGGAAGATTGCCCCCTTTATATCAGTTCTTTACAGAGGTGAAGTTAGAGAATAGGACGACTGAAAGCAAAATTTTGAGAGTGAGAGAAATAATTCCTAAAAGTAGCAGTCCGGGTGGCAGACTCCAACTTTAGAGGGAGGCAATGTTCTTCACAGAGAGAGGAGGCGTAGCTCGATATATAGAATTTGCAGACAAGAAAGGGCTCTCTCTCTAAAACACTCTGTTGATACACAGAGTGCTTAACACTCCATGGGATGTGGGGACAGATTTATTTTTTAGTCACTTTGATCACATTGAACTCTAATACATCAGCGTTAAATAAGACGAGAGTCTCGTATATTCTCCAAGTGGAGAGATCGAGAAGAACCATATTAGTTCATATGTTCTTGCGAGACTGCAAGGACATCACTGTGCACGTCGCCCTACCAACCAGGAAGGTTGTCACAGACGTTGTAGACAGACTAGGGACAAACTGTCTTCTGGTGAACGCTTAATGTGGGGGAGCAGGCACAATGACGCCCTTGCAGTTGTCGCAAGAATGTATTAACTAACTTGACTCTTTTCGATCTCTCCACTTGTTGAATATACAAGACACTCGTCTTATTTAATGCTGATATATTTAGTGTCCATTGTGATCAAAGTGACTACAGAATAAATCTGTCTCCACATGCCATGTAGTGTTAAGCACTCTGTGTATCAACACAATGTTTTGGAGAGACAGCCCTTCCTTGTCTGCAAATTGCATACATCGAACTGCCTCTCGCCTCTCTGTGAAGAACATTATAAGTTTTATATGTACAGTAGTTTGCATATCGAGGGTTACTTTCCAAACTTAGTTACAAACTTAGTTACAATAGCCGTTCATTGTTTGAAGACTAATATGAAATACACGTCGAGGACAATTATTATATTACTGTCGGTTCTTTATGAGGCATGACAGGAAGGCAGATATCGGAATAGTGCCAAAGAATTATGCATTTCTCCCCAGCAGTTTATTTACTTGTTTTAAGTTTCTACTTAACTGTGTTTTTCCATCTCTAATTTTATTCTTCGTGTTTATGTAGTTTTTTTAGCTACTTTTGTGTTTTTTGTGTTAATCATTAACTTGTCTACTGTGTGTCTCCGTCTTCCGTTTATATATCTCTGTATGACGTTCCATTTTCTCTAACGTCGCTGCTGTCGGTTAGTGTTGAGGTTTGACCTGGGCGCCGCTCTATACGGCCTCTCTCTTGCTACAGTAGTGTCTGTAACCCATATTCTCTCCAGTATAGCAGTTACTGAAGCAGGACCCTTCGTAAACACAACATTTTACCATTCAGCGCACCAACGACGGCGATCACGTGTCCGCTTCTCTTCCAGCGGAAGTTGATACAATGGCATTCGTGTCCGCAGTCCAGTCTTAGGATGGCAATTTCTATGCAGATAGGTCCACAGACATTGCAGTGCTCCAGCGTCGAGGTAACTTGGTGCAGTACGGTCCCTTACTGGATTACTGGCAATACGGACGTCGTAACTCGCTGCCGTCACAGTTCGTGGCCTGTTTGCTGTGCACTGCTGCTAGTGGTCCCATCGGCCCATTGGGCAACACTGTCGTAACAATATCGCTCTACAGGCACGAAATGTCACAGTATATGAAAACAGTACCCCACATACTGATCTTGCGACTCGTTCTAGTTCACACATGCGCTGATATTAGGCCTTTTGAGACCGACAGGATGCATTGGCCCTTTCTTTCCTTTTGACATTGAAGTTCTAGGTCTTCAAGTACAGAGAATGGTGTGAGGCCTACCTTTGACTAACAGAAGAGAATACTGCGGAATCTGTGTGCCCATCACGTTTTTGTAGTCTGCACCGCGACAGCCCATTGCAAAGGGAAGAGACACTTTACTCAGTCACAAAGACGCGAGCGCGCAAGCACTGGCAGAGACTGAGATCGGCTCATATTCGGGTTGACAGCTAAAATCAGTCTTACAGGAGAACGTGGAAGGCCGGTTTCACACAAAGCTCCACAGATGGGATTGTCTCTGGACTTCCACCGGCCGCTAAGGTGACCGCGTGACGGAGAAAACCCGTCCGTTGGGCAATACAATGGCTACTCGTTTCTCAGTAAAATGTCGTAAATAATTCCTGAACTGTAAAAATGAATACCTTGGCAACACATTATCCAACTGCAACAACCCAGGTGTCTACAGATACATCTTGTAGAACTGTATCGGACTGTGATAGTAGATTTATTGAACTTATTCATATATTTAAATGAGAGGACGAAAAGTGTATTTTTCACAATTAAAAACAGCTTTTGTTACTAAATAAATAGAGAAACATTAAAAGTAGCGGCAGTGATGTAAACTTTACATATATAGGAATTTATTTAATTTATAATTTAAATTGTTTGTCAATATTTACACTTGTATATATCGGTAAATGGAGAGAGGTCATAGAAATTATAGTTAGTAAATAAACTATGGTAGATAAAATAAAACTGATAACAGCACAATGTTTCCCGGAAATTTTCCGTGTGATTTGATGTATCCAATGTTTCTCGGAAAATTTCGTGTGATATGATGTATCTTATGTGTATAAAAGGTTTAAATTAATAATTTCAGCAGTTTTCATGTTCAGTAGTTTAACTGACTTTAGTGGTGCTTGACCGAAATTTCCTGGGTGAAAAGCGGCAATCTGGAGGAGAGTCAAGGTTTGGACTCTGTTGGAGGTGGTCATGCTGTATTAATTCATGTTAGTAGAAAGTTTTACCTGATGAGATTTGAAACAGCCTTCAGTTCGCGTGTGTGAATTATTCAGACTTCCTACTTTTGGACATAGATATTTTTTAGCATCTGATGAACTTGTTACTTTTCGGGTTGCTTATGAAACAAGCCACACTTAACGGTTTCAGTATGCATCCATAGTGGAATTTATAGTTTGATATAATGTGAAACTTTAAAGATTTTCTGAAGATAATTCACACAAATAATTGTGGTTTATTCAGCCATCTCCAAGATCGTAAGAATCTCAGTCAGGCTCTGAAATTAATTTATTGTGAACTGTGACTTTCTTTTTTCCATGTTCTTATTGGAAATAAACTCGTTAAACTTAAAAAATATGTGAGTGCGTACATGAATTTTGCATCGCAAATCCTGCCTCCATTTATATTAAATATTTTTGTGGAACACTGGGTGCATTGCAACGAATGTGAGTTAGCGTCCCATAGACGAAATGTAGCCAAACTTCTAAGTCCAACCACATTTATAGGGGCCCACTGAAGTGTTTGAACAAACGTTTTTAAATATATACTGGAGTTAAGCAAAGCTGAGTAGGCTATAGAATGAATCTGTAAATGGACCAGTGTATAGGGTTGATAAATATTCATGAGGGAATTTTGTCAGAAAGAATTAAGGAATTTAGTACATTTAGACAGACCATTGGAAGTATTAACTGAAATCTCCACTTTAAGGAGGAGATTATCAGAGAACTTGCAGTGGGACCTTACAAATTTCCTCACTTATTCTATTGAAAAATTATTGGATTTCATTTAAAGGGTGTATCAATCAATATGCTATAAGCCAGGCTAAGGGGGTAATGATACAGGAAAGAATCATAGGGAGCATGGGGCCAAAAGAAACAATATGAGTTGGGGTGACAATCACTAAAATTCAAAAAGGGGTAGAAATCGAAATGAAAACTGGAGGGAGCTCATAGACAGGAACAGAAATCAAAATAAAAATTGGAGAGAAAAGAGGAATGAACGATGAAAACAGAACCAGAGAAATCCAGGGCGGAATGACCACCGGAATGAGCAGGAAGATAGAAGAAGGAGAGGGGAGATGAAAAACAGAGGGCAATAGGAACAGAATTCTTTAAACTAGCAAATGATCTAACTGGGGTCCAATTTGGAACATGACACAATGGCAGAAAGAGGACCAGGCAACAGGAAAATAGCTGTAGGAAAAATAATTGGGGGTTTCAAAATAAGTATGTAAGTAAAGCAGTAAGGGAGGAAAGGATATTTGGTATTGTAGGCCACAATGAGTTATCTGGGAAGTGGTTTAATCAGTATGATAAGATAAGAGCTCATAGAAAAACATTTAACAGGAAACTCAGGAATCAAGGGGTGGAAATTAATGTTTGCGACTTGTATAATGAGAGGGATCATAATATGGTAGATAGCGAAATACATAGTGCTGGCTTGGCAGCTATGTTAAGTAATGAGAATGTATCAGCTTTGCAACTGGATAAAGCAAATGTGCACTGTGAGGAAGAGAATCAGTGTGTGAATGAAGACAAGGAAAACATTGAATTGGGTGAAGTTGAGACTACTACAGTAGAAGGTGATGTTATTTAAGTGAAGACAGTAGCGCCTGTTTCTAGTGTTGTTGTGGCTGGACATGTGGGAGAGGGTACATGTTTTAGTAATGGGAATGATGATAGTGATGGCAGGCTGGAGACTCTGCATTAAATATTTTATTGATAGTGGTTATGATGTGCAGAATAAGACTGCAGACGGTAATGTTGTGACAGGTTGTGTGAGTAATTCTACAAAAACCAATGCAAATGGTGTGAATGAAAAAATAGAGCAGGCGCATATAATTATAGAAGCTTGGGAGAATGAAATGGAAAGGGACTTTGATATAAATTATTGGATAGCCAGGGCTAAATAGTTTCAGAAGTGGGCACCTGAGGACTGAAGCTGAGCAAACATGATTATGCTAGGCAAATTAGGGAATGAAATAAAGGAAATCATAAGTATAAAGCTGCAGTTAAGGAAATATTCCATGGGGATAAAGAGTTTGAGATAGTGAGGGAACATTAGTGTTAAGGATAGGAGAAGGCAGTGTGGACAATGCTGATCCAGAATATAATAGTTTAATTAGTGGTAGTGATCAGGATGAGGATGAAATTAAAACGATTGATTTATAACCATTTGCTACTGAATGGATGAGAAAGGGTGAGTGTGATTATGATGCTGATGACAGGACTAACTTCGCAATATTTCACCATCAGTTAATATCAGAGACATGGGTGGAAAAAAATATACAGTTGTCGGGAAGCTACAGGGGTTCAGCATAGAAAATTTAAAATTTAGAGAGGCTTTTGAATTAATATTTGCAGGAGATGAAGATATAGAACATTTTAGTGAAGATCACATGCTTACTATGACTAAAGACTGTACATATGAGACACAGGAGGACTTGTCAGCTGTAACTAAATTGAAGTATGAGTTTGTAAGTAGGCTGTGTAGGTTTCTTTATTGGTAACGCCACATAGTGCTCTGTATGAAAATCACTGGCTGTGCTGTGTGCAGTCTGTGGTGCTTTGCATTGTTGTTGGCTATTGTAGTGTTGGGCAGCTGGATGTTAACAGCGCGTAGCATTGCGCAGTTGGAGGTGAGCCGCCAGCAGTGGTGGATGTGGGGAGAGAAATGGCGAAGTTTTGAAATTTGTAAGACTGGATGTCATGAACTCCTATATATATTATGTCTTTTGAACACTATTAAGGTAAATACATTGTTTGTTCTCTTTCAAAGTCTTTCATTTGCTAACTATGCCTATCAGTAGTTAGTGCCTTCAGTAGTTTGAATATTTTATTTAACTGGCAGTAGTTGCGCTCGCTGTATTGCAGTAGCTTGAGTAACGAAGATTTTTGTGAGGTAAGTGATTTGTGAAAGGTATAGGTTAATGTTAGTCAGGGCCATTCTTTTGTACGGATTATTGAAAGTCAGATTCCGTTGCGCTAAAAATATTGTGTGTCAGTTTAAGCACAGTCATGTATATTTTTTCTAAGGGGACGTTACATATGTCGACCCTTTGCCGAGGATACCTCACTGGAATCTTCTGATTCTTTTCTTGTAGTTTGTGTAATTAGTGTAGCTATTGTTTATTGCTAGCGCGTAATTATAGAGAGAATTTCCTTTGTAGTTGTAGTTTTTCATTGTTGTACAGTAAAACAGTTGAGGCATGCATGTAGATTTGCACCAAGTATTTCGCAGCTGCGTTTGCAATTTACTAGATATTATTTTCAGTGCTATGTTAATGTGTTTTGTTATTTTGCTCTTCAAATTGTGCTTTTCTGTGTTCTCATGTGAAATATTGTGACAATAATGGCGTGTGAAAAACGTAATACTAGGCTTCAAAGTAAACTGAGAAATGACAGTGAAGACGAAAGCAGTGTGTTAGCGCCGCCGAGTAATGAATTAACTAATGTTCAAAGTAGTAATTTGGTAATTGTGCATAGGGAAATGGAGCGGGCTGCAAATAATGGTGTAGGCTGTGAAACAATTAGTGAACAGGGAAACATTATCGATCGATCGGTCGGCAACAGCTCGCCTCAGGAATCCGAAATGACAGAACACAATACTGCTAATACTGTAGACTCAGGTTTTGGGTCCTCAGCGTTTTCTCAAATGAGTCAAGACTCATTTTCTGCTTGTCAAAATGTGAATGTTGCCGGTGAAAATGCACTGCCAAAAAGCATAGAGAAACAGATTCCAGACACTAATACATTATTATTGCAATTAATGCAACAAATGGAACAAAATCAGAGACAAACACAGCAAAAGCTTCAAAAGTTAGACACAATGGAACAAAATCAGAGACAAACACAGCAACAGTTCGACACAATGGAACAAAATCAGAGACAAACACAGCAAAAGCTTCAAAAGTTGGACATAATGGAACAAAATCTTCAAACGTTAGACACCACACTTGAACAAACACATGAAGATTTAACTACTGAGTTACATAACATTGAATCGAAATGTCAAAAAGTCTGTAATGAGGTAAAAAAACAAATTTGTGAGCATTTTCAACCTATTTTTTCGCGGCATGAAAATGCATTACAGAATCACGAAGCAGCCATACAAGAACTGCAAACTATTGTTCATGAAAATCATGAGAACTTGCAAGCTAAAATTGACTCAGTTGCATCCACCAATTCGGTTACACAACTTGCAAAAACTCAGGAAAACTTAAAGGACACAGTAGATACTCTGAAAATTGGTTCAGAAAGACACTTGGAGGAAATTAGTTCATTATCAGAGAAGGTAGTTGAACTTTCGGATCAGCTAAATAATTTATCCACGAAGGTAGATGATAATCTGAATGACACAAAACCGGTAATCTTTAATGACACAGAAGAAATTAGGAAATTCAAACAAAATCAGAATCATTTTAATACGCAACACGAAAGAGAAATCCGGGAAGTACAAGATCAGTTGGCATAATTAATACAAGAATTACATATTTCAGAGGACACTCGCGCTCCAATACAGGAAGAAGGACATAGAAATACGGAACAGCCACAAAATAATAACACAGCGCATTTCGGAAATTATGAAAGAAATTGGCAAGGTGCACCGAATTTTGAAATGGAACCGCCGAAACTACGTAACAATGACCGACATGCGACTCGCCGACACGATGATTTTGACTATAAGCTGTTCATTACTACACGTAAATTCAAAACATTTAAGAATTCTGGCAACGACATTCATCCACAAGCGTGGCTTCATCAATTCTCTCATTGTTTTCCTCCCAACTGGTATTTAGAGCACAAATTAGAATTTATGTGTGGCTATTTAGAGAAAGAACCAACTGTAAGAATGCGATCGGTCATTCACGATTGCCACAGTGAAGGAGAATTTTATCATGCCTTCCTCTCAGCATATTGTTCTCAAGCTACACAAGATCGAGTAAAACATAGCATCATAATGATGAAACATTTCGAACAATCTGAATTTTCCAGTCTTTTGAAATACTTTGAAGACATGGTGCACAAGAATCAGTACCTGTCAAACCCATACAGCCCCTCAGAACTCATCCGCATTTTCTTAATCAAATTGCCTGAACATTTACGACACATTATTTTGGCAGGACGTTGCAAAGACGACATTGAAGCTTTTCAGGGACTCTTACAAGAATTAGAAATTGACACTGACAATCGCGGAACGCGAAAACAGGAGCACAACAATTACAGGTCACATTCGTCACAATTCCGCGATGACAGAAATAATAAATGGACACGACAAGGCTATTCTCACAACACAAATCGTGACCAAAACAGACACCACCCATATGACAAGGGTTGGCAGAGTAGTAATAATTACAGGGAAAGATCACCTCTCCGCGGTAATGACTATCACAGAGACAAACAGAGAAACAGATAACATGGGAATCAAAATAATTATTATCAAGGGAGGCAGAATAACTTCAGACGCAGCGGTCCAGCGCGCAGTTACGATTCAGGGAGAAATTCTCCACCACGTGACCGACAAGAAAGAAACTATGGAATCTGCCGACATGACGACAGACGATATGATCGTAACGACAGACCTGAATTGCATCAGAACTGGCGGGATTCAAAAAGCGCAGGGCCCTCTCGACAAGGTGAATTTGTAGAAGTTAGGCCTCCAAATCCCAATAACGACGCACGCCAACAAAGAGACAATAGCCAATGACTCATACCGCTGGCAGCCACAAAACGTACCTATGAAACTGACGACGCAGCTGCCGTAGCTAGTAATTACGTAAAAATGGAAGACATTAGGGACATCTTACTCCAGGAACACGACGTAAAACATAACAACATTGCATATCCTGTGATTCACATTACAGTAAATGACGTAAAATTTACGGCAGTACTTGACTCTGGCAGTCCCATTTCAGTAACTAGTGAAACAGCCTTTAGCAAATGCAACAAATCGAACGATTGCCCCACACTTCCGTTACGTAAGATTAAATTACAAGGTTCAATCGTTGGAAAAGGTGTAGATGTACGCCAACAAACCAACTTAGAATTCTTTTGTCAAAGCCACAGCTTCTCTATGAACTTTCTTATTGTTCCATTATTGCAGACGGAAATTATATTGGGAGTATACTTTTTGAATGAATACAAAGCAATCTTAAACTTTCACGATGCTGAAATAAGTTTAGAGAAAGAAGGTAAGTCAATAGCTTTGAAATTTGAAGATTGGCTCTCAAACCATGACGAGGAAATTAATCGCCTTTACCTTCTGTTAGACAACAGTTCGGAATTTTCTACGGAACTAGACACTAACAATCACTCTGCAAGTACTGACAGGGATAATATCGACGACATATTTGAAACTAATGAGTTAATTCAGAATAAAATCCAAACAATTGAGAATTGTAATGACACTGATAGGCAGGACCTTTTTGATATTTTACAAGTACATTCCACAGTTTTTACTCACAAAACAGGAACAATCAAGGGATTTCATTACCAATTTCGTGTTCGTGAGCATACTAAATTTTGTGTTACACCATACGTAATTCCAGCACATTATAGGGACCGTGTTAGAACAGAAATACAATCTATGCTTGACAAGGGCATTATTGAGCCTGCAGTAAGCTCATACAACAATCCATTACATGTTGTTGAGAAGAAAAATGGATCGATCAGACTTGTCTTAGATTCGAGACAAATCAATACTATCATTATTCCTGAAACAGACAGGCCGCAAACGATGGAAGAACTTCTTCAAAATTTTAATGGTGTAAAAGTGTTGTTTTCTATTAATCTCAGATCCAGCTTTTATCAGATCGAACTTCATCCAGAATGTAGAAAATACACAGCTTTTCTTTGTTTCGGCGTTTGTTATCAATTTCGGGAACTTCCTTTTGGTTTGAACATTTCTTCGGCAGCATTCATTCGCAGACTAAATTGCATATTACCTGATTTCTTAAAACGTCACATCACCTTATATGTGGATGATATTCTAATAGCAGAAGCCTCATGGGAACAACATAATCACATCCTCAACAGTTTGTTACGTATTTTTGCAGAATCTGGAATTACAGTTAACTTGGAAAAGTCTGAATTCGGTAGGTCGAAGGTAAGGTTTTTGGGACATATTATTTCTTCTGAAGGCATTCAGGCGGATCCTGAAAAGTTAGAAGCAATCAGAGCCATTCCAGTTCCCAAAAAAACAAGTCCGCAGTTTTCTAGGTCTCGTAAATTTTTACCGTCGTTTTCTGAATATGCAAATTCTAGTTACACCAAAACTTTGTTCTCCCCCTGGAAAAAATACTATTTGGAACTGGGACGAACAAGCACAGTTGGAATTCAATCCTTTGAAAGAATCGCTACTTAACGCGCCAATACTAGCTCATCCAGATCTGTCACAAGATTTCTGCCTTAGCACGGATTCTTCTAAAGTCGGTCTTGGTGCCCGTTTATTTCAAGAAGCCATAGAAAATGACACTACTGTTCAGAAAACCATTGCTTTTGCTAGCTGAGTGCTAACAAAATCTGAAAAAAGTTATTCTGTTACTGAATTAGAAGCTTTAGCTATCGTTTGGGCATTTAACAAATTCCGTTTCTTTCTTTCTGGCACGCACGTAAAAGTATACAGTGATCATCGTATATTACAATTTCTTATGTCTTCAAAATTAAATCATGACAGGTTAAAACGTTGGGCATTGTTTCTGCAAGAATTCCACTTCACAATAGTCTACGTTCCCGGCAAGGAGAACATTGTTGCGGACGCACTGTCACGCGCACCGGCTGCGCTTGAGAAAAGTAACACAGAAGGCAACCTCGAGAAAAATTTCAGTATTCTTTACATTCAGAAAGTCGCCTTTGAAAACTTCATCACCACATCTTTAAAGGACATTGCTCATGAACAAGATAAAGATCCCATTTGGAAAGACATCAAAAGTAAATGGCATGAAAAGACGCACACTGAGATTCGGCATTATTATCTGGTTAGAAACAACATACTCTTCAAACGCTGCACTGTTTATGACAAGCTATGGGTACTTTGCATTCCAGACGATTTTGTTAATAAGCTCATTTGGTACATTCATTTCAGCTACGCACATTTTGGTCCACGAAAATGTTACCATATTCTTCGAACGACTTGTTATTTTAACAATATGGAAAAGAGAATTCGAAGAGCCTTGCCTATTTGTAAACTTTGTCAAAAGGCGAAACCATCTACTGTCTCACATCGTGCTCCGTTGTTTCCTATCATTCCTTCTAAATTAAAAGAATTTGCTGCTGTTGATCTCTTGGGACCCCATGTCAGAACATCTAATGGATTTTCGTACGTTCTAGTCGCTGTCGAACTTACTTCAAAATTTTTTTCTTTCACTCCATTACGTAAAGCCACTGGACGGTCCGTATCCAACGCCTTTGTTAAAAATTTCTTACGTGAAGTTGGACACATTAGTAAAGTCATTTCAGATAACAGACCGCAATTCAGATCTGGTGTTTGGTCACGCATGCTTCGGAACCATAAAATCAAACCTGTTTTTGTTTCATTGTACTCACCACATTGTAACCCCTCTCAACGGATCATGAAAGAAATCTATAAGCTTTGCAGACTTTATTGTCACAGAAAGCATCAGCATTGGGACAGATATTTACACTTATATCCAAACGTGCTGAATGAAATGCCTCATGATTCCACTGCTTTACCACCTATTCTTGTACTGAAGAATGAAGAACAACCGAACAGAATCAGAGAGCTTGTACATTTCCCGAATACACGTAAACTTCGACACAAAGACATAATTGATTTGGCTATTAAAAATATAAAATCTGCAGCAGAGAAAAGGAGAAAACTACACGGTAAAGCATGTGCAAAGAAATTATATACTGGTCAGAAAGTTCTCATTAAAGCTCATTCATTGTCACATAAGAAGAAACACTTGAGTCACAAAAATTCTTTCTAGTTTACAATGGACCTTACAGAATCCGACGTATACCACATGATAATTGCGTTAAAGTTGAAACTCTGCGTACTAGGAAGAGTAAAGGTTTACACCACATTTCACATGTAAAACCGTTTATTGAAAGATAATCTGCTTTTTAACTTAGTCTTTGCCATAAAAGTTTTCACTTCACGCTACTAGTACAATTTGTCACACTGAGAAACTGTTACCATGCAACAATGTTTGAAGTTAAATATCCAATCAAGAACCAAGAGAACTTATTTAAACAGCAATTACGAATGCATTGTTGCAGTTAACAGACGACACAGTGCTGTTATTTGTACATTCTTGCTTGTTAATTGCACGATTACATAACGACTATAAGGCTTACATACTTAGAGCATATACTGCTAATGAGATTTTAATGCAACATTTTGGTTTAGTTGAAAAGACATTCTTTATTTGAAGTGCTTTCTGTGAGATTAAAGATGACTTAGTATTTGGTTTCTTTGACAGCTACACAATTATATCACGACGCTACTAATGTGTGACACAATTTACATTGTTGCTTTTGCGGTGTATCTGTTTTATATCTGCACAGTTTTTATGTATTATTCTGGAAAGTAAAACATGTTTTAGTAGTAACTTTTGTGGTATAGCTACAATGAGACAACCTTTCCCATAGCACAACAATACGTTACAGTACAGTACTTTCTTCATCACGGCAATAAGCATAATAACTACGATATCTATACGCAAAGCATTTCACTTTTGTTTATGATGAGGTGAGTACATTGACTTCAGCAGAACTTTGCTTACAGAGGACGATAACTACAACACTTCCACAGAATTATCTTACAGCAAGACGCACATTTAGCGCTACAGGACACGCATTTGAGTGATTCATTTTGTACTTAAAACATTTCTTTATAAACATTTTTGAATTACAAAGAAAGTTTTCCGTGATACATTTCATTCCATTGCTGTAATCTGTAACACCTGAGGGTATAATTACATTAATCCTCAGGGGGGTACACGCCTACATTGTGTACCATGTGTTTGGCAAGCACAAGGAGCCCTAGCTAACATGGTATTTGCTTATACAACTATACACATCGGTACCATATTTCTCTAACACATAATTACACAGCTATCTGATTATTTAACAGAGAAACAAACATTTTTTTTGCTACGTCAGTGACAGATGTTTACGCAATTACACAGTTGGATAACTTCACACTTATGAAATTGTATTTCATCTGTACTTTGTGAACTGTTCATATTTTTTCAGAACCATTGTGATACTATGAGAGCTCTGAACGATGTATTTGGTATGGAATCATGATTTCAAAGTACATTTGAGGTAGATGACCTATTGAAATGAGCAGAGAATTTTTTTTAGGTTTTGAAATTATTGCAGGAAGTTACGACGTTTTTGAGATTTGACTTAGGTGTTATGATGTTATTTTTACGACGACGATGTGTATTATGCTGTTGAGGTATGTTTATGATCAATAAGCTGATGCTATATGAGGAATTTGATTATGCTACATATTTATAATGATGAAATATTGAAGAATGTCGACGAATATGTATATGTGTAATAAGGTAAGGCATAATGAGTAGTGGTTAGGGACTCTGATTTGTGAAAAGGGATGTTGGAAACCGAGAATCGTACTTTAAGAGTTATGAAATGTGTGTAAATGCGTGAATGTATCACAATGAGGGCGAAAATTTTTTGGACACTCTTATATTTATAGGATTTTGATTCTACAGATTTGTAACGCAAATATTTCGACCTGTGAAATTTTATTTGTATCAAACTGTCACTGTAGCAGAAACTGATGTCGTAAATATTTCGGTAAGGAAGGTAAGTCACTGTAAGCACCCAGCTGCGTGACAGTCGCCTGGGAAAAAGCCATTAGTGTGTGCCTTGCAGAGGCACAAGTGGAAAAAAAAGGAGAGGCCATTAACCTCGCTATTGACATTCCTTTCTAGAAAGCATCGCAAATATAACACCCTCATTACTTGGAAAGATACTTACATCTGCACACCTGATTATGACAAGTGTCTTTCTACGAGAGTTGAGAGAATTTCCACTGACTTATGAAATGCCACATGACTATTGAATGATATTTCTATGCTTTACTTTGTACATAGTTGCTTATTTCATTTGATATCTGGTTTCCAGCTGTGTTGCAGCATTGGTCTTATAAAATTAAATTAAATGCATTTGCTAATGTGAACACTTTCTGTCAACAGATTTATTAAATAAAAATTTTACGATCAACATTCTTCGAAAAAGGAGCACTTGGAAAGGAAAGAACAATAAGAAGGGATTAATAACAGTTACTGCATACATAATTTTCTTTTCAACTACTTGGTAATTTTTTGGTAGAATAACTTCTTGTGGTGCACCACTTTAATTACATAGACATTAAGATGTGAATATACATTTCCCTTATCTGCATTGTTATCTTTAGTGTACTATTTTTTCTGCTTGTGGGTTTGTCTTGTTTAGATATAAGTTATTACATTTACTGCTGCTTGCTTTGCCATTTTCCATTTTTTTGTCATTGCTGTTTGTGTTAATTGTTTTGTGCTGCTGCATTGCCTCATCCCTTAGTTACGCATCTGAGCTCAGTAGATTTAAGTTAGCTTAAGATGGGGTAGGCTATATAAGAGAACGAGTTGTGATGAATTGGAAGAAATGCATTGAGGAGCTATAAGAAAATGGTTTGCCCAAAAAAGTATTTTGAAAGAGGATATGAACAAAAAAGTAGGGTTTAGAGACAACAAGTTTAGGTAGGATTTTCTTGGAAATGAATGATGAAGTAAGATAATGGAAAATAAATAATGAGGTAAGAAATATGTGAACATATAAATACAGAAAGAATGCTTGGATAGGATGTTTTGGTAGAAACAAATGTTGAAATAAGACGAAAGATATATGTAATGATGTTTTGGGTTGGACTGCAGTACCAAATGTTACACTGAAAACAAACCATGCCCTTTCCTCTTGTGTTATCCCACTATGTGTTTGTGTACCCTGGTTTATTTGCGTTTTTCCTGTCTTTATGTGTTTAGCTGATGAGAGTTCTGTGGTAGAATTTTTCTAATGTTTAGACATTATTTATCTGTTCTGTTTTGTTGCTCATGTGTGAAGTTGATGTTTCAAAAGTTATTCTGATCTTTTATGTATGTACTAATGTCATAATTCCTGTAACACTGATGTATATGTTATTTCGATTCTTTCGTAAAGCCCGTATTACTACAAATGTTATCTGTATTGTTATGTTCTTTAATGATGTATTTTGTACCTTTCTTATTGTATTCTTATGTTATAAAATTGTAATTGACACCAGTTCCTCAAATTAAGTAACTTGTGACATTTCACTGCACACGTTTCTGTTGGTCATAGTATATGGACAATATGTGAGAAGGAGGGACTGTTAGTGTTTGCACGTGTGTTGCTAATTCAGCAATGCTTTGCACATGTGTTAATAATTCAGCAAGGGACTGGTTAACACCATTACTGGTTCTAAGGACATTTCAAAAAAGATTTTTGTGAGTGCACAAGTGGTGGGTCATGGACTTGCTATATTGTCCACAAGACTCTTCAATGGTGATTGTGCACCAGCACAGTCGCAACAGACGGCTGCTAGCCATCTCTACAAGGACTACAGTGGGTCTACACCTTTGATGACTCACCAATACCATTATTTCCACAAGGACTGCAGTGGGTCTGCACCTCTGGTGGCCCACCAATACCGTAATCTCTACCAGGATTACAGTGGGTCTGCTCTTTGATGACCTACCTACCAACATTCTTCAAAACTTTGGCTGACTCTGCGGTGGGTTTGCTCTGTTGTGGCCTATTACCTGTCTGCATGTCAAGAGTCAGCACCGTCTTTCCGTTGGAAGGACAACACTCCTTCTTCAAGACTGCATGGAAATCCACTACTTCCGTGTGCATTCTCTTTTACTGCTCAGACTTTGAGAAAAAAAAAGTACTGTGACGAATGATCAGGACTGTTTTTATGGACTGTGAGAAAATTCTAGCTTTTGACCAACATTGTATCAATAAGTGTGTGCATTTGATTTCTTTGTTATTGTAATTGTGAAAATTT
Source organism: Schistocerca americana (assembly GCF_021461395.2). NCBI lineage: Eukaryota > Metazoa > Arthropoda > Insecta > Orthoptera > Acrididae > Schistocerca > Schistocerca americana. Next base: position 523,643,142 of record NC_060125.1, on the reverse strand, counting down.
TTTAACAAATATGTATTGGCCAGTGCCCAAAACAATTTGAAAAATTTTTTGTGGGGAGCATGGGGGCTATGTAAGTAGGCCTTGTAGATTTTTTTATTGGTAACGCCACGTAGCGCTCTGTATGAAAATCAATGGCTGTGCTGTGTGCAGTCTGTGGCTGGTTTGCATTGTTGTTGGCTATTGTAGTGTTGGGCAGCTGGGTGTTAACAGCGCGTAGCGTTGCGCAGTTGGAGGTGAGCCGCCAGCAGTGGTAGATGTGGGGAGAGAAATGGCGGAGTTTTGAAATTTGTAAGACTGGAAGTCATGAACTGCTATATATATTATGTCTTTTGAACACTATTAAGGTAAATACATTGTTTGTTCTCTATCAAAAGCTTTCATTTGCTAACTATGCCTATCAGTAGTTAGTGCTTTCAGTAGTTTGAATCTTTTATTTAGCTGGCAGTAGTGGCGCTCGCTGTATTGCAGTAGCTTGAGTAACGAAGATTTTTGTAAGGTAAGTGATTTGTGAAAGGTATAGGTTAATGTTAGTCAGGGCAATTCTTTCGTACGAATTATTGAAAGTCAGATTCCGTTGCGCTAAAAATATTGTGTGTCAGTTTAAGCACAGTCATGTATAATTTTTCCAAGGGGACGTTTCACAGGCAATAATAAATATTGAAGTGGAAGAAGTTTGCGAAACTGCTCTGGTGGACGCTGGAAGTTCTGTACCTAATGTGGCAGAGATTTTTTATGAACACTTTACGAAGAAGAAAACTTGACTTTTCAGTCACGTGGGTGAGAATTAAAAATGCCACAGGGAATTACAGTAGACCAGTAAGAAAAGAGGTGATATTACTAGATGTAATTATTGGTGGAGAATTATTTAGTTATGTACTTCCGGTGGTCCCATATTTGTGTCTAAATCTGGTGTTCGTGATTGAATTTTTGAGTAAATATGAGGCATAAGGATCGGACTTAATACTGCTGGAAGGGGGGTGGGGGGGGGGGGGGACGTTAAATGAAAAGTGCACTCAGTGATGATTTAGTGGCTAGATTGAATGTGGCGTAGTGCTTAACAGATGAAATTTTTGATATGGGAATTTGTTTGTTTATTTAAGGAGTAGTATGTAACACATAACCTAGAATTAGGAATTTGGAGGCGATAGATATATTTTGAGGAGAAAATTGTGGAGTAACAGATGTGAGGTACAGATAGTGGAGAACTTAGGACTGGTGAGCTACAAGCTACAGCAGTTGTGATCACTGTGCAGCACATGAGTATTATAGGATATGAAAGAAGATAGAGGAACTTTGCGGATGAAATTTCACTTACGGTTTCCTCCTCTGCCCATCTGAGACACCCTTCGATCTTCTTTGTCAGTTTATAAATGCTCTTGCTGCCGTGTTTGCGCAGTGTACGGCCGCTTCTGTCCGTCACACTGGGATTGTATGGCAGAAAGGATGTGCCCGAAATTTCTTTTTCCTAGGAGTCACTTCACCGAGTGTTTGACTCTCTGACACTTTCTACGGAATCTAGGACACAGCGTGCATCTAAAACCGACACACATGGATCGATACCTGCAGAAACTCAAATCACCGCCCTAGCCAGAAAAGATGCATGATTAATGTGAGCCACAGCTCCTCAGACACGAGATGCAACAAATGGAAACCGTTCTGAGGAGCAATAGGTACTCCACCAGTTATATAAAAAGTGTCACAGAATCACACACTCGGCGAAGTGACTCGTCGGGAAAAAAAAAGTTGGATTCGGCCTTTCAGCCATACATTCCCAGAGTGACGGACAGAATCGGCCGTATATTGAGCAAACAGGGTTTAAAGACTATTTATAAACCAACAAAGAAGAAAAAAAGTGTGTCAGACTGGCAAAGCAGAAAAGGGACTCACTTGCAATGTACACCACTGGCCATTAAAATTGCTACACCACGAAGATGACGTGCTACAGACGCGAAATTTAACCGACAAGAAGCAGATGCTGTGATATGCAAATGATTGGCTTTTCAGAGCATTCACACACGGCTGGCGTCGGTGGCGACACCTACAACGTGCTGACATGAGGAAAGTTTCCAACCGATTTCTCATACGCCTCGTGATGACTGGGTGTTGTGTGCTGTCCTGTTAGGTTTAAGCAGTTCTAAGTTCTAGGGGACTGATGACCATAGATGTTAAGTCACATAGTGCTCAGAGCCATTTAAACCATTAGATTTCTCATACACAAACGGCAGTTGACCGGCGTTTACTGGTGAAACTTTGTTGTGATGCCTCGTGTAAGGAGGAGAAACGCGTAACATCACGTTTCCGACTTTGATAAAGGTCGGATTGTAGCCTATCGCGATTGCGGTTTATCGTATCGCGACATTACTGCTCGCGTTGGTCGAGACCCAGTGAGTGTTAGCAGAATATGGAAACGGTGGGTTCAGGACGGTAATACAGAACGCCGTGCTGGATCCCAACGGCCTCGTATCACTAACAGTCGAGATGACAGGCATCTTATCCGCATGGCTGCAACGGATCGTGCAGCCACGTCTCGATCCCTGAGTCAACAGATAGGGACGTTTGCAAGACAACAACTATCTGCACGAACAGTTCGACGATGTTTGCAGCAGCATGGACTATCAGCTTGTTGACCATGGCTGCGGTTACCCTTCACCCTGCATCGCAGACAGGAGCGCCTGCGGTGGTGTACTCAACGACGAACCTGGGTGCACGAATGGCAAAACGTCATTTTGTCGGATGAATCCAGGTTCTGTTTACAGGATCATGATGGTCGCATCCGTGTTTGGCGACATCGCGGTGAACGCACATTGGAAGCGTGTACTCGTCATCGCCGTACTGGCGTATCACCTGGCGTGATGGTATGGGTAGCCATTGGTTAGACGTCTCGGTCACCTCTTGTTCGCATTGACGGCTTGAACAGTGGACATAACGTTTCAGATGTGTTACGACCCGTGGCTCTACCCTTCATTCGATCCCTGCGAAACCCTACATTGCAGTAGGATAATGCACAACCGCATGTTGCAGGTCCTGTACGGGCCTTTCTGGATACAGAAAATGTAAGACTGCTGCCCTGGCCAGCACATCCTCCAGATCTCTCATCAGTTGAAAACGTCTGGTCAATGGTGGCCGAGCAACTGGCTCTTCACAATCCGCCAGTCACTACTCTTGATGAACTGTGGTATCGTGTTGAAGTTGCATGGGCAGCTGTACCTGTACACGCCACCCAAGCTCTGATTGACTCAATGCCCAGGGGTATCAAGGCCGTTATTACGGCCAGAGGTGGTTGTTCTGGGTATTGACTTCTCAGGATCTATGCACCCAAATTGATGTATTTGCACCACCACTTGTAAAGAAAATGTTATCACATGTCAGTTCTAGTATAAAATATTTGTCCAATGAATACCTGTTTATCATCTGCATTTCTTCTTGGCGTAGCAACATTAATGGCCAGTAGCGTAAATATACTGCATAGCACGTACATGCGGCAAAGTCTGTGCTGAAATGATTGGGCCGTCAGGCGCGACAGGTACATACAATCTGGGGCCGCGAATTCGACGCCAGTCCACCATCAACAATGGAGGGGGAAGCTTTGACAATGCCAGCCACTCTTGCTGGCGAAACGTCAGAAAAATCATTAACAAACGTTTGTCGAAGAAACCGTGACAGAAGCCGAAGGCGGTTTGTCAACAAGTGTCCATGAAATCCTTAATAATTTTGTACTGGCACATACCTTTGTCGACATATCGTTTATCACTTGTGATTACCAAAAATTCTAGGCACTAAATGTCTATGGAAAATCATGTTTACTATGAAAGTCTCTCTTAATCCGGTGAGACACAAATTAATTTCATTAAACAGGAATAAATGGTGAAGATATCGTTCGTTATACAATGTAATTATTATGAAACAGCTTATGCAGGATCCTCTTTTGGAGACGTTCATACAGATTTAGTGTGTTTTGGCCATTTTTAAAAGTATGAGCTTCCAAATGTAGGAATAATGGAGGACACGTCATCGCTGCTATTACAGAAGAAGAGAAAGAACAAACGTTATATTAGCTGGCAGATCTCATAATAGAGCGATCTTCTGCTTCATACAGAGAGTACTAATATCAAACGTGGAGTAATTCGGAATGTACACTATGTGATCAGAAGAATCCGGAAACCTGGCTAAAAAGACTTACAAGTTTATGGAGCCCTCCATCGGTAATGCTGGAATTCAATATGGTGTTGGTCCACCCTTAGCCTTGATGACAGCTTCCACTATTGCAGGCATACGTTCGGTCAGATGCTAGAAGGTTTCTTACTGCACTGAGGAGAGGTATCGAAGTCGGTCGGTGAGGCCTGGCACGAAGTCGGCGCTCCAAAACATCCCATCTGTGAAGCTTGGAAGGTAGGAGACAAGATACTTGCAGAAGTAAAGCTGTGAGGACGGGGCGTGAGTCGTGCTTGGGTAGCTCAGATGGTAGAGCACTTGCCCGCGATAGGCGAAGGTCCCGAGTTCGAGTCTCGGTCTGGCACACAGTTTTAATCAGCCAGGACGTTTCATCCCAAAGGTGTTCTATAGGATTCAGGTCAGGAATCTGTGCAGGCCAGTCCATTACAGTGATGTTATTGTCGTGTAACCACACTGCCACAGTCCGTGCATTATGGACAGGCGCACGATCGTGTTGAAAGATGCAATCGCCATCCCCGAATTGCTCTTCAACAGTGGGAAGCAATAAGATGCTTAAAAAATCATTGTAGACTTTTGCTGTGATAGTGCCACGCAAAACAACAAGGGATGCAAGCCCCCTCCACGAAAAACACGACCACACCATAACACCACCGCCTCCGAATTTTACTGTTCGCACTATATACGCTGGCAGATAACGTTCACCCGGCATTCACCATATCCACACACTCCCATCGGATCGCCACATTGAGTACCGGGATTCGTCACTCCACACAACGTTTTTCGACTGTTTAGTTGTCCAATGCTTACACTCGTTACACCACGCGAGGCGTCGTTTGGCTTTTGCCGGTGTGATGTGTGGCTTATGAGCACCCGCTCGACTATGAAATCCAAGTTTTCTCACCTCCCGCCTAGCTGTCATAGTACTTGCAGTAGATCCTGATGCATTCTGGAATTCCTATGTGATGGTCTGGATTTATGTCTGCCTATTACACATTACGAACATCTTCAACTGTCGGCAGTCCAAGTTAGTCAACAGACGACGTCGGCCTGTAGGCTTTTGTGCTGTATGTGTCCCTTCAAGTTTCCACTTGACTATCACACCGCAAACAGTAGACCTATGGATATTTAGGAGTGTGGAAATCTCGCGTACAGACGTATGACACAAGTGGCACCCAGTCACCTGACCACGTTTGAAGTCCGTGAGTTCCGCGCAGTACCCCATTCTGCTCTCTCACGATGTCTAATGACTGCTGAGGTCGGTGATACAGAGTACCTGGCAGTAGGTGGCAGCACAATGCACCGAATATGAAAAACGTATGTTTTTGAAGGTGTCAAAAAAAATGGTTCAAATGGCTCTAAGCGCTATGGGACTTAACATCTGAGGTCATCAGTCCCCTAGACTTAGAACTAATTAAGCCTAACTAACCTAAGGACATCACACACATCCATGCCCAAGGCAGGATTCGAACCTGCGACCGTAGCAGCAGCGCGGTTCCGGACTGAAGCTCCTAGAACCGCTCGGCCACAGCGGCCGGATTTGGAGGTGTCCTGATACTTTTGATCACACAGTGTGTTACTGTCATAGCAGGTCCGAAGTCTGTAGGTTGTCTTATTATATTACTGGCATTTTTGCTGGCGTCACAAAAGTGTGAAAACTTCGGAGAATGAAGAGGAACTACTGGACAGTTAAAGGCAATCCAGTCGTGCTGTGGCAGTGGCGAGACCCATGTCGTAAATCGTACTGACACTCACTGATTTGTTCATTTGTCCCTACTTCGTAAAAAAATTTAGTATTTAACAATGAATGACACAAACTGTGGATTGCCTGTAGAGTTATTTGATTTGGTGAACTTGTTTTCGTCTTATGAGGGCTTTATCGTAGGATTTGTTGTGTTATCTCTATTCACCTGTCATTATACGGAAGAGAAACACAATGAATATGCTTTATTTCTAAAGCAGCGAACTGAGTTTATACACTGATGCACAGAGCACCACACTGTTACAGGTGAACTAAAATCGTTATTGTGAAAAATAAGTTGAGGCGTAACAAAAATGTGTACACGCTGTAAAACTAATTAAAACCAGACTCCACACAGATCTGCTTCCTCCAAACAGTTCAGAAGAAATGGACGCACTGCTGAAACAGTAACTTACCGTGGCTGCAATTTTTGCGCCTATCTTGACACCTGTCTTGTACATCTGTTTGTGAATAGTGGTCTCAGTTGCGCAGCATGCAGCATACGGAGCAACCAACGAAATGAACCTCTGGTGTTCCCCGAGGTAATATCCTGTGACGCAGTAGACCCGTGTTTCTCTGTAGTTACAACTAGTGTTATAACAGAAAGACTCTCATCATAGGTGATGCCGCTAGTAAGTCAGTGTTTATCAGATTTTTGCTATAATTTCAGTCGGTGCGAGATCTCCTGTTAGATATAGTATCACAATATGTCACTGAAGACATATTCAAGCACTAGGACTTCTTGCATAGTAACTGTACAACAATGTATGTAACAAAGCTTCATCCTTCCTATATTTCCATAAGAAGAAAAAAAATCGTAATAGTGTAGCAACATTAGTTTGGAGATCCCTAGGTCTCTCTGGACCGCCTCCTAAGGGTACTGGTCGAGTGTAGGTGACTGCAGTAGGTGTGTATAGTGTACGTGTTGTCCATCCGTCGGGAGTGTCACGTGCCTTCACTTCATCAGAGTCTGTGGAGGGGCTTTGTGATTTAATCCAGAACATTGGTGAAAAATTCTGGTGATCAGGAACCTTACACCGTAACTTGTCTTCCCCTTGTCGGCTGATCCATGGCGGTGTAAACTTCTTCCACAACCATCATTCGAACTGGTCGAGCGTCACCGCACATGACTGTATTAGCGTCCCTACTACGGTGATGGATTATTAGGTACAACGTGGGCATTGTAAAGCACGAAGATTAGTCAAGTCCCGAAAAACGAAGAGACTAATACTACTTTTTGTTTCATGTCATCAGATACGAGTTCAGACTTGTAACTCACGATACACGCTGTCTGACGAAGTGAGTTTTTGCAGCAAAACTATTTTTCTTTACTTTTTACGATTGACATGGACATACATTTTAGTTGTAAGAGGTATGTGCTGCCTGCGATATGTAAGCTATAAGAGAATCTGAGACCAAAGAGCAGTGTTGACTGCAGTACGAACTGTGTAGCAGTAGCAGTAAGTTGTTGCTAGCGAGCAGTCGCCTGTCTGCGATTGTCAGTCGAGTCTGGTGTATCATGTTGGCTGGGCCGGTCGCGGTGCAGCGATGCCGGAGCCTGAGTATTATTGTATAAGGTAAAAAAGCAGCCTCGCGCATATCTAGTAATATTATGTAAACTCACATGTAAATCTTTTAAAAATGTCCTAATAATAATCTTTGTCTAATTTCTAACAAGCGTTCATTTCAATTTAAAGAATTTAATTTTTTTAATGCATGATCATTCCGATTGTTGCAAAAGAAAAATCATTTGCTTCCTTTCAAAAATAACAAATGTATAGGCCAGCACTGCACAGAGCTGTGCCGGAAAAGAGCTATTGTAAGAGCAGATAGTTGTCGACTTTATCGAGGTGAGAACTTTTGCTTTTTATTCAGAATGATCTTACAGGGCCATGACGCAGCACTGCTGTCGTCCAAATTTTACCAGGTTACTGAATTTATTTTTTATTACGAGGTTTAGGAATTTTTCTGTTTCGAGCTTACATTAAATGGGAAACAAATTTTGTGTGGAGGTTAAATGTGAATGAATTTCTGTAGGGAGGCTATAAATGAAAAAGAATTTCTGTAGAGAGGTTACACTAAATAAGAATCACATTAATTATTCAATAATTTTTCTGTGGGGAGGTTACACTGGGCGACCCTGCCAGGATCGGATTTCCTTTGTGAATTTCTGAGAAGTAGTCAGATATTTCCTCTTATTTACTTAAATGTAGTCTGCATCTGGCGCAACGCATTTACTAATTTGTCACTCTTTCTTTCACAGATCATCGGCAATTTATTGCTCTTTGTTGTAATTGTTTGTTTCATTTCGCTTTGTCTTTGTTTCATTTGTGCTTAATTTTGATTTGTGAAAAAATGCTGCGAAAAACTCTTAACAGTACATCGCGATGTGCAATGAGTGACATTGCCGACTCGATTAATTTGACCGATAATACTTGCGACACTCAGTGTAATGGGGATAATCCTCCATTTACAGACAATCAGTGCATACCGATCACTAGTAATGATTTTAATGCTAATGATGAGCGAACAAATGCAATCATGTCCAGAGTAAATGTAACAATTGATGACGCGGCACGTTCCGATACAATGAACGCTGCTCAGTTTGACACACCCGGTTTGCAAAATTTGCATAGTGAACAGATACATTTTTCTCACGAAGATGAACAATGTAGGCAAAATACGTCAGATTTATTTGATTCCGAGGTAGTGACCAGCAGTGCACATCCAATTGGCGAACCTTTTCAAGAATCAGAAAATGACCAAATGGTTACACAAAACGTGACAAATTCAGATACACCACCACATAGCTCAGAGAAAAGAGTCGCTAATTTTGGCTTGGATCAAATTATGGCAGTATTGCCACAACTTAATGAAAAAATAGACAACAATTCCAAACAGTCGAAGAAAGAACAAGACGACAATCACAAACAACTTAGTGAAAATTTCAAACAACAACTTAATGAAAATTACAAACAACTCAATGAAAAATTAGACAACAATTCCAAACAGCTTAGTGAACAGATTACAGCCGTTGCCGTGCAATGTCATGATACTAAAGAACAATTACGTGAGGAGATTAAGGCTTGTGCTGGGAACAGTAGTGAAGAAATTAGATCTGTGGCACAAGATTTAAGTAATACTCATGCAGCCACAACTAAAATACTTAGAGATGAAATTAGTGCAGTCGCTAAACAATGCTCAGAAAAATTAACACAGTTACGGGACGAGTTTAAATCAATGTCAGCAGAACTTTCACGCACACTGGATGCGAAAGTAGACGCGAAATTTGACCAACAGAATAACCAAATTGACGAACGTTTTAATCACCACCTACAAAACAGTGAAACGCGTTACCGTAAATTTATACAGGACCAGAATAAAGTAAAGCGACAAGTAATGGAAACAATTACTGCACAGAGACAGGAAGATAAGCGTAAATTGTTTATGAAAGCAAAAACATACGTAGACAACAATATTGCTACAGTATCAGACGAAATTAATGCTATCAAACAGTTGAACACCGAATTACATGATGAAATCTCTGATCTTAAAACAAAAACAGACACACACACAATAGACTTTCAGACAATGACCGATAGAGTTGAACAATTAGAACTAATACAGGACCCCGATGCCATCAAAGCAGATGTTAAAAAATTGAACGACACCACACGTAAAATACAAAAACAAATTAATGCTTGTGATAATAAAAACGATGATCAGGTAAAAGCACTGACTGAAAAATATGATGAATTGGCCAGTCGTGTTGATGTTATCGAAAGTAATAATAACACCAAATCAGACGATACATCACCTGTTTCGTTTAATCAAACACCCGAATTCCAAAATTTACAGCAGACGATCAGTGAGATAGGTTCGTCCAATAATACATTACGTAGAAAATTGTCAACTTTACAGCAAGAAGTGACAGAAATGAAAAATGTTTCAGCCTTTAACACATCACAGCATATGCCACATTCCGAACATTTGTCGCACTCACACAGCCAGTGTAACTTAGGTAATGTACAGAGACTATGTGACTTAGAATCCGAACAGACACGGACAAATAGATTCTCATGCAGTCCTGAACCTGTTCACACATTCAGAGACGATAACGTTGACTATAAGCAATTTTTATCCGTGAAAAAATTTAAAGTGCTTAATAATGACAGAATACAGATTCACGCATTCGAGTGGATACGACAATTTGCTTTTGAATTTTCACTGGCATTTCCTGTAATACAGAAACTAGCATTGGACTGGATACAACAATTTGTTTATGAATTTTCACCGGCATTACCTGTAACACAGAAACCAAAATTTATTTGCAGCGCGTAATTCACCTCAGGGGATTCATTACACTTCAATGAATATGTGCGTAGCGTGCACAGGGCCCCGATCCGTAGTAGTGCTATTTCATCTTTAGTTTTCTGCACTGCTGCCTTCTCTTCTACTATCCTTTATATCTATCAAAACAGCTCTTCAGCTATCGACCTATCTACAATTAGAAACGTATGAAGAAAACCCGATATGACAAATTTTACCGAAAGTGACAATTTTCGTTAGACACTCCAGAAATGACAAGAGCTATAAGCGTAATTTTAATAACAGACAGAATTGTAATCGTCAGTATGTACAACATTTTAAGCAATCGTCATAATTATCTGCAACCGCAAACACAGTTTGGTAACAATAGAGGTTTTTCCCCACAACAGCATCAAAGCCAGCCGGTTAGCATACCGAACCAACAATGTAACGTACAAGGTCAACCAAGCTTTAATGTTTCGCCGCCTACACGTATAGCGTCGGCCACACCAAATAGTAACGCACAGCAACAAGGAAATGACTACGTACAGAAAACACATCATTTTAATTCGTACCGCAACGCACCGTATAGAAATGACTATCATGACAGACGTAAAAATAATGGTCACAATTTTCAGCGTACGTTTAATAACAGTCGGTCTTATCAGCAGCAAAATCATCCGCAACAACATATTATCATGAATGAACCAGACAGTAGATATCATCCCGAACGTAATACGTCAGGACGAAATAACAGAACAGTACAAACAGTGGAAATGCCACAGCATCCTCCCGCGAATGATAGCACGGCAGATAGAATTTGACTAGATATAGTACAGGTTGCATCTTCCACCAACGCAAGCAATACTTTTGACACGCAGAATCTCGTTCACGAAAATGTTATTACTTTTGACGACGTCCGAGACACACTTTTACATGAAAAACCAATAGTCTGAATTTGCTAATCTGAAACAAACTTTGTTGAATGCACCACTTTTATCACACCCAGATCTTACTAAAAATTTTTTCCATTGCCACCGACAGTTCTAACACCGCTCTAGGCGTACACATTTTTCATGAAATTGAAGAAGATGGTACTACAGTAATTAAAAACATCACCTTTGCGAGTCGCATTCTGTCACCTGCTGAACGCAATTATTCTGTTACAGAACTTGAAACATTATGTGTTGTATGGGCATTTACGAGATTTAGTCATTTTCTTTATGGAAGACACACTACCGTTTACACAGATCATAGAGCTATACAGTTTTTACTTCGCGCTAAATTTACACACGACAGATTAAGCAGATGGAAACTTTATTTACAAGAATTTAATTTTACAATTGCTCACATTCCCGGTACACAAAATATTGTAGCAGACGCACTATCCCGTTCTCTCAGCAACAATCAGCAAGAGATCGCAACCAACTTCTGCAAAGCAAATTTCAGCGTCATCTATATTCAAGAAGTTGCATTTGAAAATTTCATTTCGTCGTCATTACGAGACATGGCACAAGAGCAGAGTAAAGACAACGTATGGAAAGAAATAAAACACCTTTGGCAAGATAGGAAAAATGTCACTATTAGAAACCATTACACTGTACGCAATAATATTCTGTTTCGCCGCTCTCACCCTGACAGCAACAACTGGTTACTATTCATTCCTGACGAGCTTGTTAACAAATTAATTTGGTATACTCATTTAAGCTACGCACATTATGGAGCCAGAAAATGTTTTCTAATACTGAGACGGAACTGTTATTTTGCCAACATGGAGAAACGTATTCGACGAGTTTTAGCGTCATGTAAAATCTTCCAGAAAGCTATGTCAGACACGACTTCACATATTCCTCCGTTACATCCCATTGTACCTGTTAAATTGAGACACATGGCCGCTGTAGACATTTTTGGCCCGATTCCCCGAACTAATAGAGGTTTTTGCTACATCTTTGTCGCTGTTGAACTCACTTCAAAATTTGTTACCTTCACTCCGTTACGCAAAGCTATTGCTAAATCTGTTTCGAAAGCATTTGTAAAACATTTTTTATTTCATGTAGGGCATGTATTGAAAGTAATTTCCGACAATGGACCACAATTTCGATCTGCTATATGGACACGTATGTTACGAACAAGAAACATTTCTCCGATCTATATATCCAACTATCATGCTTCTTCGAACCCTTGTGAACGATTAATGAAAGAAATTGGTAAACTGTGTAGAATATACTGCCATAAAAGACATATTGATTGGGACACACAAATACTCTCATTCCAGGATGTAATTAATTCCATACCAAATGAATCTACTATGCTATCTCCGACTATTATACTGAAAAATGTTGAACCACCTAACAAAATTAAAGAATTAGTATCCTTCCCTACATCTCCCTCGACCACGCCACCATGAAATAATTGACATTGCACTCAACAACATCAAACGTGCCGCAGAGCGCCGGAGAAGACAGCAAAAACAGGTTTGTACACGCCGTGACTTTGACATTGGACAGAAGATATTAGTGCGTACACACTATTTATCTAACAGAGGAAAGAGTAGATGTAGTAAATTTGAGCTTCTATACGCAGGTGCATATAGAATTCGCAGCATTCCTCACCCCAATGTAGTACACGTCGAAACTCTGAAAACCAGAAAAAGTAAAGGCAATCACCATGTCTCCAATATTAAACCCTTTATTGAATGAACATACTTTATGATTTATCACACTGTAATGCCATTTCCTGATTATTGTATGACCACTTATACAATTATATCTACACTCCTGGAAATTGAAATAAGAACACCGTGAATTCATTGTCCCAGGAAGGGGAAACTTTATTGACACATTCCTGGGGTCAGATACATCACATGATCACACTGACAGAACCGCAGGCACATAGACACAGGCAACAGAGCATGCACAATGTCGGCACTAGTACAGTGTCTATCCACCTTTCGCAGCAATGCAGGCTGCTATTCTCCCATGGAGACGATCGTAGAGATGCTGGATGTAGTCCTGTGGAACGGCTTGCCATGCCATTTCCACCTGGCGCCTCAGTTGGACCAGCGTTCGTGCTGGACGTGCAGACCGCGTGAGACGACGCTTCATCCAGTCCCAAACATGCTCAATGGGGGACAGATCCGGAGATCTTGCTGGCCAGGGTAGTTGACTTACACCTTCTAGAGCACGTTGGGTGGCACGGGATACATGCGGACGTGCATTGTCCTGTTGGAACAGCAAGTTCCCTTGCCGGTCTAGGAATGGTAGAATGATGGGTTCGATGACGGTTTGGATGTACCGTGCACTATTCAGTGTCCCCTCGACGATCACCAGTGGTGTACGGCCAGTGTAGGAGATCGCTCCCCACACCATGATGCCGGGTGTTGGCCCTGTGTGCCTCGGTCGTATGCAGTCCTGATTGTGGCGCTCACCTGCACGGCGCCAAACACGCATACGACCATCATTGGCACCAAGGCAGAAGCGACTCTCATCGCTGAAGACGACACGTCTCCATTCGTCCCTCCATTCACGCCTGTCGCGACACCACTGGAGGGGGGCTGCACGATGTTGGGGCGTGAGCGGAAGACAGCCTAACGGTGTGCGGGACCGTAGCCCAGCTTCATGGAGACGCTTGCGAATGGTCCTCGCCGATACCCCAGGAGCAACAGTGTCCCTAATTTGCTGGGAAGTGGCGGTGCGGTCCCCTACGGCACTGCGTAGGATCCTACGGTCTTGGCGTGCATCCGTGCGTCGCTGCGGTCCGGTCCCAGGTCGACGGGCACGTGCACCTTCCGCCGACCACTGGCGACAACATCGATGTACTGTGGAGACCTCACGCCCCACGTGTTGAGCAATTCGGCGGTACGTCCACCCGGCCTCCCGCATGCCCACTATACGCCCTCGCTCAAAGTCCGTCAACTGCACATACGGTTCACGTCCACGCTGTCGCGGCATGCTACCAGTGTTAAAGACTGCGATGGAGCTTCGTATGCCACGGCAAACTGGCTGACACTGACGGCGGCGGTGCACAAATGCTGCGCAGCTAGCGCCATTCGACGGCCAACACCGCGGTTCCTGGTGTATCCGCTGTGCCGTGCGTGTGATCATTGCTTGTACAGCCCTCTCGCAGTGTCCGGAGCAAGTATGGTGGGTCTGACACACCGGTGTCAATGTGTTCTTTTTTCCATTTCCAGGAGTGTATATGAACACTTACTGATGATTATGATATTTTTTCATGGCAAGTGCCCGGCAAGGTAAGGTTAGCAGGTCGCTTTTCTTGTCGTTACACATCAGACCGTGCACATTTTTTCAGATAAACTTACATACTTTATGAACAATTATGCAATTCTATCTAGTGACATATTAACTTTATCAAATTCTCTCTCCATTAAAGTCTTCAACTCTCGCCTCTATCAACTACACAACATACAAGCTGAACACAAAGAAACTCATTTCTTGTCGTTATATATCAGACCGTGCACATTTTCCCTTTTTTATGTATGTATGATTGTTTTCCTGTTTCTTTGTCTGCACTATGAAATCTTTAAGATATAACAAACACCAGTTGACTTTGACATTTTTGCCTTATGATATCTCAACATCGTGACTATTTTACATTTTTTTGCTACTACATTATGATACTCTGTGTACATTTTTGCACCTGCACACTGTCTGTGTTTTTGACATGTTACGTTTTCCGTCACGCCATGCTGCATGCTTAATTATATCACTAGAAACCAGTTTTTATTTAATGGGTATATGATTTAAATGCAAGACATTAATCATTGTTCATCATTTTCAGAAAGCAATAACGTGTAAAAGAAATAAATGAAACAAACCACAGTGGATTACTATGCAATGGGAATTTCACCTTCGGAATGAACGAAAGAAGATGCAATACCTCGTCACGAAGAGTAAATGGATCAGAATTAACAAACATTAACATGAATATACTATACACATCGTATGATAGCAGTCTTAACTAATTTTTTTCTTTCAGAATACGAGGCGATTGATGCAGGCTGTCAGACAGAACTACACATCTTAGTTTTAGTGATGAAATATGCTAGAAATAAGAAACTCTATACTATGAATAGTTATATGAAGTAAATGGTAATATGAATAATGAATAATGAAGTGTCTTTTTGCAGCTGATAATGAATGGTGATGAATAGTTATATGAAGAATATGCTAATATGAATAATGAAGTTTTTCTTTGCAGGTGATGATAGTAATGAAGTTATGGTGATATGAATAATGATGTTTTTCTTTGCAGATGAGAATAATGATGAAGTTTATATATTTACTGTTAGTTAAGAAATGCTATGTAGTTATTTAAGTATTTGTTGCAGTTCGTTTTGACAGTATGTCTTATGTCGCATGGTACAATGACTGAAGGTTTTGGAAAGGACAGCTAGAGTACGTATATACTGAATACACATTTCATTACCTGTTAATTCGAAGTTCACAACTTTTCAGCATAATATGCGTTTCTTCTTTCAGCTTAATAATCCATTTTGTATTTTTTCTAGGAGAAGCTATTCACGAAATTGATATGTTATAAGCAGTTAATTATTAAACCTGTTCTAGTACTTGCATTTTTTTTACCCATTTGTGTGTGTCATTCATGAATGTGATCACATATACTCTACTTGTTTCATATCCTTGCTGCAGCTGACTCATGACGAATGACGTTACGTATCCTCATTTGCAGCAATAAGTCAAAAGCAAATATTTTCATGCCCTAGCAATTAGTTATCGATCCCAACGCAATACATTGCAAGCAAAAAAAAAAAATGTATTAGTAGTCCCAAATAATGCTGCCAGTTTAAGAGAGTTCTGAGTAATACTGAATGATGTTTTCTAATCACAGAACTTGAGTAATAGACAGTGTGTTACATTTTCAATATGTCCTATGTCACTTGAATGATGAGTTCTAAGTAATACTGAATGATGCTTTGTAATAATGCATAAATACTATGCTGATAATTTCTGTAAATAATATTTTTGTTATACTCTATAAATGCTATGCCAATAATTAACTCGCATTTTGAATGATACCTTCTGAATAATACTGAATAAGGTTTTATAAAAATATAAAAATGGTTTGTAACTGGCCAATGAGTGCCAATGATTTTTTATAACTAGATGAATTATGTAAATGGTATGCCATTAATTAACTCTTTCTTTGAATGATCACTTTTAAATAATGTATAAATATGGTTTGTAACTGGCCAATGAGTGCCAATGTTCACTGTAATCAGATGATTTATGAACATTATTCTGTAATACTTCATACATAGTACAGAAGTGTTCAGTAACTAAGTGATGAGTGCCAACAATTAGTCAAATCGGTTGATAGACTAGCGTAATTCTCAATGATGACTAGCATGAGACTTAATGTCCTTCACCTTCTGACCTAATTACCAGAAATTACTGCAATATACGTTTGTCCTGTCTATCCTTATGATCACGGAGCACTATATTTGGTTTCTGCACTAATTCTATGTTGGTGAATGAGTGTGGTGTTGACACATCATGGTGTCCACCGCCTTGAACAATGGAGATGTTACTATGGTTCCACTGTTTGGTGTACCTAATGTACTACCAAAATGATACCATGGAATATTAATACATTTCAGTGTCTTGGCTACACTGATTAATACTTCAGGGAGGAGAACTTCAGATTGTCTCACTTCGTGTTGTGCTTCTGTACAAAGATATGGACTTTCAGTGCAGCTATGTGCAACCTAATGTGCTACAACCATGATGCAATCCTTCCCTTTCCTATCCTAGTTCTAGTAAAATGGTAACAAAAAAATACTACAGTGCGTATGCCCTTTATGTCATTTGTTAATACGATTTGTACTCATTGCGTATACATTTTGTCATTGCTTGATATGTTCTGTACTACAGTGTCTATGCCCTTCCTGTCATTTGTTAATATGTTTTGTACTCATTGCGTATACATTTTGTCATTGCTTGATATGTTCTGTACTACAGTGTGTATGCGCTTTATGTCATTCGTTAATATGTTTTGTACTCATTGCGTATACATTTTGTCATTGCTTGATATGTTCTGTACTCAGTGCATGTGCACTCTATTTCATTTTTTGTTCTGTACTTATATATATGTATATACTCTGTGACTGTCAACTTAGTTAATTAAGTAGATTTTAGAAAAATTTGTTGCTCATGGCAAGTCCAATTGACTCACCATCGCTGCCAAATTTTTGTCCCCTCCCCCCCCTCCCAGTGGAGGGTTATGTAAGAGGTATGTGCTGCCTGCGATATGTAAGCTATAAGAGAATCTGAGACCAAAGAGCAGTGTTGACTGCAGTACGGACTGTGTAGCAGTAGCAGTATGTTGTTGCTAGCGAGCAGTCGCCTGTCTGCGCTTATCAGTCCAGTCTGGTGTATCATGTTGGCTGGGTCGGTCGTGGTGCAGCGATGCCGAAACCTGAGTATTACTGTATAAGGTGAAAAAGCAGCCTCGCGCATATCTAGTAATATTATGTAAACTCACATGTAAATCTTTTATAAATGTCCTAATAATAATCTTTGTCTAATTTCTAACAAGCATTCATTTCAATTTAAAGAATTTAATTTTTTTTAATGCATGATCATTCCGATTGTTGCAAAAGAAAAATCATTTGCTTCCTTTCATAAATAACAAATGTATAGGCCAGCACTGCACAGAGCTGTGCCGGAAAAGAGCTATTGTAAGAGCAGATAGTTGCCGACTTTATCGAGGTGAGAATTTTTGCTTTTTATTCAGAATGATCTTACAGGGCCATGGCGCAGCACTGCTGTCGTCCAAATTTTACCAGGTTACTGAATTTATTTTTTATTACGAGGTTTAAGAATTTTTCTGTTTCGAGCTTACATTAAATGGGAAACAAATTTTGTGTGGAGGTTAAATGTGAATGAATTTCTGTAGGAAGGTTATAAATGAAAAAGAATTTCTGTAGAGAGGTTACACTAAATAAGAATCACATTAATTATTCAACAATTTTTCTGTGGGGAGGTTACATAGTCACGAGCTAAAAGAATATTTCAACACAGTATCTCAAGGCTAATCATTATGTTAATTCATTTGAGACAGTTGACAATAATTAAAATTGCACCGTATATGAAAGTAATAGCCAATTTTCTTTCAGAAATTCAGATCAACCTGTAAGATACCACATGCTACACTGCAGATGTGAAAAATATGGAATTTAAACGGCTGTATGCGGAAATTCACTATCTAAGACTTAATTTTCGCTATGCTGACTACAATCGCTTATTTTATTTCACTAAAAACGAACTTTTTAAGACTGTACGAAGGATCAACAAAAAGTAAGCAACAGATGTTATGTAAATTTCATTCTCAAAAGAATTTGTAACAGTTACTTGTCCCAAACCAATATAAAAGATTGTTATAGAGGTCCTGTCAGTAAATACCTAAGAAAAGAATTTCTTCAACATACTCAACTTTTACTTTCTGAAAAATTTAAGCCAAGAAATGAAAGTATTTGAAACAACTATTATCACTTTTTCATTTCTTTGATTTGTTTGTGTAGGGAAGCACACATTTTTGTTTAAATTTACGATTCACTTAAGAACCGGATGTCGTTAATAGCCTGAGATGAGACTAGGGATAGCTAGTATGCTCTGGCGCATAACTGTAAATTACATATAGATGTAACAACGGAGCGCAAGGCGCATTCTGTCTTCTCAGTCATTTGTACACCGTTCTGTGAAAGCAATGCTTTTGTCTATTTTCCCACTTATCACACATGTAACCTCTCCAAAGTTTTGCAAAACAGTTAGCAACACCTATTAACTACACCATTGTGGAACAGAATCCACAAAATAACTTACAAAAACTGAAACGAAAAACAATATATAGCTTAGTTACTTGCACAAGACATTTAAATTCAAGTTATCCAATTCAACCTTACTCATTGACGCTGAATTTAATTTTATATGCGATCAAGAATCAATAAAATAAACAAATATTCTAACTTCCTATTAGAAGGTTACAATTAATTACAGAATCCTGTAGCTCGAAGCCACTAATGCGAAGCACCAATCTAGCTGTGAGCGAGAGCCTTCGAGATGCTATAAGGACGTGCAGCTGGCTAGCAGCTGGTGGGGGGGGGGGGGGGGAGGGGAGGCAGTTAGCTACCCAGCGAACTCAATTACTGAATTACGAGTTGTGTGCAATGGATTTAACGGTGTTTAAGGTACGACGCTAGTAAATGATTCGTACGTGCTGTGCTTCACAAAGGCATTAATGGGATGCTGCACGGAAAAAGGGATTTACTAACTACGGAGTTCAAATCTTGGCGCAAGTGAATCTAAGTTTATTCACATACAACGACGTTAATATGGATTTTTAATTAAGGACGCAAAGAACAATACTTAATAAACATATAAATGGGATACAACAACTACTGATTAACTTGGCAAAGTTTTCGGAACGGAAATCTAGATTCAGAAAAGATTATCATCCCAAGAATTTAATCACCTGAGACATAGCCACAGGCAAATACACGGTGGGATCAGAAGAGAGAAAATCATATCCAGCCACCCTGCTTCCCTGATCTTGCATCAGGGCACATTAAATTAATTAATGTCGAAGCACACCTAATGTCGCTACATGGTAACCAGCCGATGCCATCAGACAACAATTTCTTCGTAATCGATGTGAAGGGACGCGAGACACTTACGGTAGAGGCAGCTGCCACAGCTCCTGCTCAGACAGTCCGCCTCTCCAGATAGAAGTTGTGGTGTCACCGCCAGACACCACACTTGCTAGGTGGTAGCCTTTAAATCGGCCGCGGTCCGTTAGTATACGTCGGACCCGCGTGTCGCCACTAGCAGTGATTGCAGACCGAGCGCCGCCACACGGCAGGTCTAGAGAGACTTCCTAGCACTCGCCCCAGTTGTACAACCGACTTTGCTAGCGATGGTTCACTGACAAAATACGCTCCCATTTGCCGAGACGATAGTTAGCATAGCCTTCAGCTACGTCATTTGCTACGACCTAGCAAGGCGCCATTACCAGTTACTATTGATACTGTAATCATGTACCGTCAAGAGCGACGCTCATCATTAATGGATTAAAGTTAAGTATTCCACCAGCTACGTCCTTTTTTCTAAAATCTAATTTCCTTGTCCTGTTCCAGATCTCACGCCCGCCTGCGTGAGCTAAAACGCGTGCCTTTCGGCTTTCTCTAATAATACGGTGTCGGCTCACCAGATCCCATCCTCGTCGCCAATGTTGTGGGTTGACAGGAGAGCCAACACCGTATTATTAGAGGAAGCCGAAAGGCACGCGTTTTAGCTCACGCAGGCGGGCGTGAGGTCTGGAACAGGACAAGGAAATTAGACTTTAGAAAAAAGGACGTAGCTGGTGGAATACTTAACTTTAATCCATTAATGATGAGCGTCGCTCTTGACGGTACATGATTACAGTATCAATAGTAACTGGTAATGGCGCCTTGCTAGGTCGTAGCAAATGACGTAGCTGAAGGCTATGCTAACTATCATCTCGGCAAATGGGAGCGTATTTTGTCAGTGAACCATCGCTAGCAAAGTCGGTTGTACAACTGGGGCGAGTGCTAGGAAGTCTCTCTAGACCTGCCGTGTGGCGGCGCTCGGTCTGCAATCACTGCTAGTGGCGACACGCGGGTCCGACGTATACTAACGGACCGCGGCCGATTTAAAGGCTACCACCTAGCAAGTGTTGTGTCTGGCGGTGGCACCACAGAAGTTCTGCTCACTGCTGCATCCAGTCGCCCACGTCTGGAGCCTCTGATCTTAACCGTGAACATGTGTCCTATCCCAGAGCCAAACCTTTCTCCTCATGTCCCTCTTCTCAGCAGACCTCACGCCACATACGTAACAGTTCTATGAAAATAAGATGTGCCAAACTCTGGCCAACGAGGAAATTGTTAAGATGCTGCTCATCTTTCCGCCCGAGAATCGTCTGGCTGGAAAGCCGCTGCTGCCGCCAGCTGTACCACCAACTTCTGAGGTCGCACTCATGAGGCGCAGAGGCCACCATCACCCTGCAGATCTTCTGCAGGCATGACCTGAGTGATTTGGACACTGTCCTTCATCGGCATTCAAGTTGGAGGGCGCCACTGTTGTTCATCCCACTCCTGTGACAGACACCGATGTTGCTGTTTCCTGTTTTATAATGTGGGGCGGAGAGCCGACCTCTGTGCATCAGCGAGAACTTCAGATGGGCCTGGGGCGAGACTCTTGAGAGCAATTCGACGTCCATGACAGCACTTTGGAAAGCGACTCACAGAGCTGGTGGCCGTTGTATTCTGTAGTCGATGGTTGCCTTTGGCTTAGCATCCACCGTCTGATGCTCCGCTTTGCTGGTAATACTGCAAGACGAACACAAGCTGGTCTTCCACCGCTGATGAGGTGCTGCTCCACCAGTCCAGTTGTGGTGTGGTGCTTTGGAAGACAATACTGTATTACTACACAATAAATGTGGTATTTTCAAAGATGTCTTCTTGGCACTCTCGAGCGTGGGCACCAGACAACTATATACAATTTGGCCTTTTACGTGAGGAATATCTTAAAATATGTTGAGAGATATTAGACCATTATCATCCTGACACATGTCATTTTATTCAATGAATAACTTTCAACTAATCGATTTATGCTTGTTGTTTACTACGGTAATGAACTCGGTGACTGTGTGCATGAAACCATCTTTTCTTCGCTACCCCCTTGGGAATTTTTGGATGTGGAATAGTTAACTTCAATCATGAGCCTTAGTACGAGTAGCCAGAAGATGCCACAGCATGGGCTGTGGGTCCCCCTTTGTGGCGATAGATTCAAAAGGACAGGAGCTGAATTCTGAGAACCCTATCAGCAGTAGTGCCTCTGATCAGCCTAGGTTCAGGCACTCAAACAAGCAACAGTGCTCTAATCGGCCCCATTCCGGTGAGGCACACCTTATTTTCATAGAAGTGTTAAGTATGTGGCGTGGGGTCTGCTTAGAACAGGGACATGAGGCGAGGAGAAAGGGTTGGCTCTGTGAGAGGACACATGTTCACGGTTAAGGTCAGAGACTCCAGACGTCGACGACTAGATGCAGCAGTGAGCAGAATTTCTGTCTGGAGAGGCGGACTGTCTGAGCAGGAACTGCGGCAACCGCCTCCACCACAAGCGACTCGAGTCGCTTCACATCGATTACGAAGAGATTGTCTGGTGGCATCGGCTGGTTACCATGTAGCGACATTAGGTGTGCTTCGACATTAATTAATTTCATGCGGCCTGATCCACTATCAGGGAAGCAGGGGTGGTTGGATATGATTTTCTCTTTTCTGATCTCACTATGTATCCACCTGTGGCTATGTCTCACGTGATTAAATGGTTGGGATGATAATCTTTTCCGAATCTAGATTTCCGTTCCGAAAACTTTGCCAAGTTAATCAGTGGTTGTTCTATCTCATTTATATGTTTATTAAATGTTGTTCTTTGCATCCTTAATTAAAATCCATATTAAAGTCGTTGTATATGATTATAATAAACTTAGATTCACATGGGCTAAGATTTGAACTTCGTAGTTAGTGAATCCCTTTTCCATGCTGCATCCCATTAATGATTTTGAGAAGCACAGCACCTATGAGTCATTTACTAGCACCATACCTTAAACACCGTTAAATCGAGACTCGAACTCGGGACCTTTGCCATTCGATGGGAAGTCCTCTACCAACTGAGCTACCCCAGCACGACTCACGTCCCGTCCTCACAGCTTTACTTCTGCCAGTACCTCGTCTCCTACCTCCCAAACTTTACAGAAGCTCTCCTGCGAAACTTGCAATAGTAGCACTCCTGAAAGAAAGGATATTGCGTAGACATAGCTAAGCCACAGTCTTGGGGATGTTTCCAGGATGAGATTTTCACTCTTCAGCGGAGTGTGCTCTGATATGAAACTTCCTGGTAGATTAAAACTGTGTGCCGGGCCGAGACTCGAACTCGGGACCTTTGCCTTTCGCGGGTAAGTCCTCTACCTTTCACTTTCAGGAGTGCTAGTTCTGCAAGTTTCTCAGGAAAGCTTCTGTAAAGTTTGGAAGGTAGGAAACGAGGTACTGGTAGAAGTAAAGCTGTGAGGACGGCGCGTGAGTCGTGCTTGGGTAGCTCAGTTGGTAGAGCACTTGCCCGCGAAAGGCAAAGGTCCCGAGTTCGAGTCTCGGTCCGGCACACAGTTTTAATCTGCCAGGAATTTCATATCAGCCCACACTCCGCTGCTGTGTAAAAATCTCATTCATACCGTTAAATCCATTGCACACAATTCGTAATTCAGTAATTGAGTGGGCTGGGTAGCTAACTGCCCCTCCCCCCCCCCCCCCCCCCAAGCACACCAGGCGTGTGAAAAAACCACCACTGTTAAGATGTTTTCCTCGACAGTGAGGACATTCCTTGTAAATGACGGACGCCGGCAGATTTTGAGACGGAGTCTAAACATGAGTCTGCCCAGGGCTCACGTAGACAGAGCAGTTATAAAGATGAGTTGTGTAGCTGCTCTCATAACAGCCTCGGAATGCAGGAAAACGTCC
This sequence comes from Schistocerca americana, assembly GCF_021461395.2. NCBI lineage: Eukaryota > Metazoa > Arthropoda > Insecta > Orthoptera > Acrididae > Schistocerca > Schistocerca americana. The sequence goes on along the minus strand of NC_060125.1, from coordinate 523,619,353 downwards.
TAAGAATGTGAAATCGTGAGAAAGATGCCAATTCACGAGGCACACTCCAGTCCACGCCAGATAGAAGATTTCCACCCCACACGGAGAGGTGTGGCGATGAAACGGCGATCTGTCATTGGGCTGCATTGAAAATTTCGCCCGCCAATGACAACGCCCGATGGTATAATGTTTCGAAGAGGAGTTGAGCTGAGAGAGGGATGAGAAGCGAAAAGGAGAGAGTCACGGAGACACCGCGGAAGCGAGAGGACATGGCCGCTCTTCCAGCCATCGCCAACATCCGCCTTCCGATGCCGTGATAGCACTGCCTCGGCCACGCAGCCGGCAACGGGCAGACAACGCGGAGATCGTACCTGGGACCCACCACAAAGCCGCCATTGCTTACGAGGGCAGCCAACCCGTGCAGCACAGCTCCGACGCGACGCGCCGCATCGACGCAGTGCCTGCCGCCGACAGCAGTACACGACGAACGACAAGGAGAATGGTGAGACAATTCGTTCCTTCCTCGTTCCCCTTAATATCTGAGTCGTGTCCACGCCCAGTCAAATCGGCCCTGAGATTTATAATTTTGTTTTGGTTTGTCTAACAGCACGAAAATAAATACATTTCACTCATGTTTTGAGCATATCAGCAATCTTTTATAGTCATACATGAACTCCTTAATATTTTACCCTTTGTGTTTGATTTCATTTAACTTATCGAATTTACTGCAGTCTTGGCGCCCAACATGTCACCAAACACGGATGCGACCATCATGATGCTGTAAACAGAACCTGGATTCATCCAAAGAAATGACGTTTTGGCATTCGTGCACCCAGGTTCGTCGTTGAGTACATCATCGCAGGCGCTCCTGTCTGTGATCCAGCGTCAAGGGTAACCGCAGCCATGGTCTCCGAGCTGATAGTCAATGCTGCTGCAAACGTCGTTGAACTGTTCGTGCAGATGGTTGTTGTCTTGCAAACGTCCCCATCTGTTGAGTCAGGGATCGAGACGTGGCTGCACGATCCGTTACAGCCATGCGGATAAGATGTCTGTCATCTCGACTCCTAGTGATATGAGGCCGTTGGGATCCAACACGGCGTTCCGTATTATCCTCCTGAACCCATCGATTCCGTATTCTGCTAACAGCCATTGGATCTCGACCAACGCGAGCAGGAATGTCGCGATACGATAAACCGCAATCGCGATAGGCTACAATCCGAGCTTTATCAAAGTCCGAAACGTGATGGTACGCATTTCTCCTCCTTACACGAGGCATCACAACAATGTTTCACCAGTAAACGCCGGTCAACTGCTGTTTGTGTATGATAAATCGGTTGGATGCTTTCCTCATGTCAGCAGGTTGTAGGTGTCGCCACCGGCGCCAGCCTTGTGCGAATGCTCCGAAAAGTTGATCATTTGCATGTCACAGCATCTTCTTCTTGTCGGTTAAATTTCGCGTCTGTAGCACGTCATCTTCGTGGTGTAGCAATTTTAATGGCCAGTGGTGCAGCACACACACTCGGCCTTTCTTCCAATAATACACTCAAGTTCAGAAAAAAAAACAGAAATCTTGAGCGACTGGAGATAGGACGTTCATATTCACAGTACATGTACATTAAAATGTTCTGCAGAAACCTTTTGGGTTTCAGTCAGCTCGGTTCAGCATGTGTCCTGTTGCCTGGTAGGCACAGGGTCCGCCATGGGCCGTGATAACTTGTTCTATGCGTGATGGCATCGACACATATAAGACCCGAATGGCGTCCTTTGGAATCAGGTGTATGCAGCGTGGATGACTATACCAAAGTTCATCTGTGGTGGTTAGCACTGGGTCACAGCGCTGCACCCGTCGTTTCATCATATCCCACACACTTTGGACTGGCGACAAGTCTGGTGATCTGGCGGACCAGAGCACAAGAGTGCACATGTTCCTGTAGCAACATGTGGTCGTACATTGTCTTGCTGAAAAAATAGCGTCTGGGGTGTTATGCAGAAAGGGTATGGCTATGGGTCACAAGACGTCATTCAAGTAGGTCACAGTGGTCAGTACCCCGCACACGCATCGACGGTGATTTTTGGTTGTACCGAATAGCACACCACATCATAAGAACTCGAGATGGCGCTGTATGTCTTTTGTGAATGCAGTCACTATGATGCCACCCCCTCGTCTGCGGCGAGCCAAAATGCGGGCAGCAGATTCAAACAAACAGGACCTAGATTCTTCCGAAAGCACTGTCTGATGCGATTCCTGTCCCAGTGATGTCTTTCCATACGCTATTGGCATCTAGCATGTTTCTGCACATTCTTCAAAGGCAGACGGAGAAGAGGACGACGCGCACGTACCCACGCCGTATTAAACGGCATTGGACTGTCATCCCTGGTAGTATATGATGTGTTCCACTGTTGCGCCAGAGCCGAGGAGAACACAGATCTGCCGTGTAATGCCATTCGGGTGAGTTGTCGATCCTCTTGGGCGGGGGGGGTGGGGGGGGGAGGGGGAGAGGCGGGTCTGTGAGGTGTGACCTGACCCATCTCGTCGTGTTCTACGGCCTTCCATGAATCATTCTGCACACACACACACACGTTGCACTGTCGAAACACTTCGTCCCACACGACAAGCAATTTCCCGAATGGGTGCATCACATTCTCTCGCGCGAATTTTGCGCCCTCTCCCAAGCTCACTGATTTGACAGTACGGTTTGTGTATACGTCTGCGAGGCATCCTGCACGTCTTCTAAGGTCACAATGATCCATTACTCTCGGTTTACAGCGACAACGAGAGCTGCAGGCACTGCGCCGCGATATTGATGTTGTTCTTGAACCCGCAAGCCAACATAGTTAAAATGTTATCATTTTTGTAGAACATGTTATTCTACACGTTCTGTGAATATGAACGTCCAATCTTTAGTCGTTCAAGGTGTTCTGATTTTTTTTAACATGAGTGTAATTCCCGTATCTCATCGAAATTCAGACATTGATCTGCTTACTATTACTCATCGTCGGTTCCTCATAAACGATATTTGCGATTCACTCAAGAAATTGCTGAGGCGGTGAGTGTCCATTGATAACATTGTATCGGGATGTGGAGATTCTGGAGATCACACCTCAATGATTCCAAATAGAGCTGCATGTCTGTCTGGACCACGTGAGCTCCTTCCAAAATGACACATATTGTTCTGTCTTCAGTTGTCCCACTCTCTTCTATTTTGATACTAGGAGTGGAAGTTACACTGTATTGAGAGAAAATCTGTCATTCTGATTTCTGTTTCAATATGATTCATATCGGAAATGAACCTGTTTCAGCCTTTGTCACCTACGTCGAGCTGTCTCATGAAGGTTCTAATAGTTGAAAGCAATCTATCATCTTCGCGTTGTCCTGTAGAGACAGGACGAATGACGAATTCCATATAACAAGGCTGATTTATCTTGACTGGACTGAACGGCGCATTCAAAAGCAGGTTCTTTCTTAACATCACTCCAAAACATCTTACTGGACTTACTTTTGAAGTTTGAACTCTCAGAATTCCTAGGCATTGTGATGTTGTGCCTCATATCATCTTGCACTGCAGACGACAAGTAGTTGCCAGTGGGCCAACCTATGAAATGTTGTAAAGACTCACTCTCCTATGCCACAGGTTGCATTGGGGTCGCTGGTTCCCCTGCAAGGTACTCGCACACCAACTCCAACCTGTAGACGAGAGGCCAAGTGGAGGGTAATAATTGGTCAAATTGTCCTATCCATACATTGAGTATAGAGTGTACCCATTGTCCCCAAATACTTGAAATTGCTGGGCAGACAGGACATGTTTATAGTCACAGGTATCCAACTCATGTGATGTGATGTGACCGTCCATGAGACAGTAAGAGCAGAAGAATACCCATAAGCCCTGCTTTCCTCCATATGCAAATATCTCAGTGAACAGAATACTCCATATCCAAAGCTCTATCCACCTACTGTTTGCACTGCCCTGCAAACCTAAGACATGAGCAACTTTCCTTTTAAAAGGCTCGTAGTAATGTACCGCTGGATGAGCGTTCTCGCGTTACCGTCTATTTGTCGCCTCCTGATTCTTCCAAAATTCACTCCCTCTCTTTCCGTAACAGATAAAGGTTGTGTACTTGCAGAGCGCTCTCTTTTCCTGTGAACGTGTTTGATCGTTTCCCTGTTACTAAGAACAAGCCTGCCGACTGCTTCAGCCAATTTCTGTTCGATCTCTGTTTCTGTTCTCACCTTCCCTTATACCATATTTAAAAAATTTCGTATCAGTTAATCTGTCTGGTGCTCTTTTGTACACGGTTCAGCATTATACACTACTGGCCATTAAAATTGCTACACCACGAAGATGACGTGCTACAGACGCGAAATTTCACCGACAGGAAGAAGATGCTGTGATATGCAAATGATTAACTTTTCAAAGCATTCACACAAGGTTGGCGCCGGTGGCACATCTACAGCGTGCTGACATGAGGAAAGTCTCCAACCGATTTCTCATACACAAACAGCAGCTGACTGGGGTTGCCTGGTGAAAAGTTGCTGTGGTGCCTCGTGTAAGGAGGAGAAATGCGTACCATCACGTTTCCGACTTTGATAAAGGTCGGATTGTAGCCTATCGCGATTGCGGTTTATCGTATCGCGACATTGCTGCTCGCGTTGGTCGAGACCCAGTGACTGTTAGCAGAATATGGAATCGATGGATTCAGTAGGGTAATACGGAACGCCGTGCGGGATCCCAACGACATTTGGTATAACTAGTAGTAGAGATGACAGGCATCGTATCCGCATGGCTGCAACGGATCGTGCAGCCACGAAGAACCTGGGTGCACGAACGGCAAAACGTCATTTTTTCGGATGAATCCAGATTCTGTTTACAGCATCATGATGGTCGCATCCGTGTTTGGTGACATCGCGGTGAACGCACATTGGAAGCGTGTATTCGTCATCGCCATACTGGCGTATCACCTGGCGTGATGGTATGGGGTGCCACTGGTTACACGTCTCGGTTACCTCTTGTTCGCATTGAAGGTACTTTGAACAGCGCACGTTACATTTCAGATGTGGTGCGAGCGTGGCTCTACCCTTCATTCGATCCCTGCGAAGCCCTACATTTCAGCAGGATAATGCACGACCGCATGTTGCACGTCCTGTACGGGCCTTTCTGGGTACAGTAAATGTTCGACTGCTGTACTGGCCAGCACAGTCTCCAGATCTCTCACCAATTGAAAACGTCTGGTCAATGGTGGCCGAGCAACTGGCTCGTCAGAATATGCCAGTCACTACTCTTGCTGAACTGTGGTATCTTGTGGAAGCTGCATTGGCAGCTGTACCTGTACACGCCATTGACTCAATGCCCAGGCGTATCAAGACCGCTATTACGGCTAGAGGTGATTGTTCTAGGTACTGATTTCTCAGGATCTATGCACCCAAATTGCGTGAAAATGTAATCACATGTCAGTTCTAGTATAATATATTTGTCCAACGAATACCCGTTTATCATCTGAATTTCTTCTTGGGGCAGCAATTTTAATGGCTACTACTGTACAAACACTTCTTTATTGTTGTGATATGCTCTAGTTGCATTTCCACCTCAGATATCAGTAGTCATCCCATCTATTTTGGCTAATTTACTTCATCGCCGTTTAATATCCTGCCTCTCCTCGTCCTACTTATTTTTCAGCATCTGATACATTTGTTGCTTACGAATTATTATTATTTAGGCATCAGATACTAAAAAATGAGCTTCAGTGTTGGAGCAGATGGTCGTGTGCTTACTTGAGCACTACCATCAGGACTATCAGATGAAATTATTCTACTTCTTTCTCCTGAACCCACATGAGCAATCGAGGAAATAATTTGCTGTGACAAGACGGTGACTTCAGCATCGTTTTCACAACTAACTGTTTCTTTTCCAGCCTCCCATTTTCTATAATAACAGGACCTGCCTGATGCAGTTCTTCCCCATGACCATTCGTATGCCTCACTGGAGGAACTACCTGGGTCTCATTTTAATTCATTTCCTCTTCATCAACAGTCTCCCCTGCTCTGGAATTATTTGTGACTGGATGGTATTCTTAGCCTTGCGCTCATAATCCCATGAATCTAAATAGTACAAGTCCTAACTCTATTTCTTTAACGATTTACACACGAGCACACAGACAAAAATAAAAACTACCTGGAATACAACGCTGATACAACAACCAAGTGGGACAAACGCACAAAAATCTCTCCAGAACCTTCAAAAGCGATGCAGTAAAACTGTTAATAGACATTTGTGGAGCGGAGAACACGATCGTAGCATACAATATTTTTTTTTTTTTTTTAAGAAAAACGATTTTCACAATAAGTGCAACTTGAATATTCAACATATAAGATGCAATCACGCATTGCTCGAAAACCATTACGATGATAAAACACTACTATTGTGGCCTATTCATTGTTTAGGATTGCGCCAAGAGAAAGCTAAAACGTGTAACCTATGCAAAGTTTTAAGATTTTAACCAATTATTTATTCAAAATATTACCATGTTTCTTAAATAAAACAGAGCCATACCAGATAGCCACGGGGTTTGCATCGTAGCAGGATCGAAATTTATGCAAAGGACCGTATGGGAAATGTGGATTATATCATTATTCATGTATGTAAGCCACTCAGAAATTACTGAGTTATTGGGAATATCGGGATACATGCATGTAGCCTTCCAAGGAGCCTGTTTTAGTCAGAGACCATGGCAAGTAAGAGTTTGTGTTATCATTCGAATTTCAGTGAAAACTGTGGGTGGATCGATATGAATTTTTATCCCATCATTTTTGTACGCATTACTATTGCTTCCATTAGCATTGGCCCCAAAGTATACATACTTATAACCAATGCAACACTTTTTCTTTTCTCGGTCAGTTTCGGTTGGAAAACGCGAAATTTGTTGTAGGACATCGTGGAATATTTCTGCTTCAGCCCCTACATTTTCATAAAGTTCCGATAGGCGGTGGCCTTTTACGTACGCTTCAAAATGGCGTCTGTAAACGAGGTATGTTCGATGTTCGAAGCAGAGAGGTGTCATTGGCAAGAAAATTAGAGTTTTGTAATGTATAGATGAAAAAAGCAAAAGAACACGTTGAAATTTTAAATTATTATAACATGAAGATGTTTATGAAAGAAGTATGTTTGTTAAAAGCTGGTTCATGCTTAGGGCACTTGCATTTGTAGCATGTAAACGCTGTAGGGAGGTCCCTCTGCAACGAAAGTGGCATGGCGCAATGTAAAAGTTGGGTTTGGAGGTCGAACTGAGCGGCCCCTTTGTGTGAACGGCACGCAGGATGTGGTTAGCCTTAGCACGGTACACCTCGACGGTGCTTAGAGAGGCAATTGGAAGCTGCATTAGAAGGGATTCGCTTCAGATGTGGATCTGGCTATTATTTGGTAATCACGGAATAATGGAATAGCTCTAATATGTTGAAAATTCGACGCCAAGAAGAGATTGTAAAGAATATTCTCACATCAAGAGCCGTGAGTACAGTTAGCCGCCATTTCGCCTGCCACTAATCTTCACCACTGTTTCACAGACTTCATATATTCAGTTACGTAATGTATATTGGAATGGACCAGTTAATTTGTGTGTTGTTTCAATAATAAATACACAAAACGTCAATTCGTGTTCGAAACCATAACTTCAATCCTGATCACGAGCCTAAGCAGGGTCCTCACCTAAGTGCTCCTAAAACCGAGTATCCTAATTTAAATGAACAGTTCTGGTATTCATGTGTTTAAAAGTGATTTTGAGTTTAAAGTAAAAGAGCAGCGAAAGTTAAATTAAGATTAAAATTTGGATGCTTTGTTTATGGATAACTCCAGGTGAAATTGTTAAGGTAGGAAGTTGAAGTACAAAAATTTGAAGATCAATCAATAGGAAATTGAAAACCTTAATTATGTTAAAGCTAAAACCATAAAAGTGAAGTTGGTTCGGCTTTTGCTAAGGTATCCTTAGTTTACTATAAAATATAGCTTTGTAGGATTATGGTACAAGACTATGCAAATATTACTGCCAAGAATACTTGCTTCACAGGTGATTTAAGTCCAAGTACAAATAAATCTTTAATGAACCGATTTGCGGTAGTACTATTAGAAGTGAATTTATACAAAGAGTAGTTTTGGAACCCATCATGAATGGTTCCTTTTGGAAGTCAATTAAGCCCATTGTTGCATTTTATTCCCTTGCAAAGTAATTTAAGTGAATTATCAGCTTTTAGAGATAGTTTTTTACTTTCGCAATAATCAAAGAACCTTGGCTAGCGAAATTATACCAGCTTATGGGCCCCCATCATATTGTCTTCCTATTAAGAAAAAAATGAACTATTACTGTCACTAAGGAAAACTGCTATATGTAGAGGAGCTTAAACAGTGTATTTAAGATGTTATTCATCTTAAATTTGTGTTATTCATGTCAGTCACGATAGAAGCCCCTCATGTCCAAAATTAGTTCTGCAATTCATGCAGTGATATTTCAGTATTTTGATTACGTAATGCTATTGATTGTGGTCGTCATTAGTATGAGCCCGGCGCACTTTTGCTCCCCATAATTTACTGGTGTGTGTGTTATTGGTAACTGCCGCTACACACAGTACAGAGTGCAATGTGTCAGTTAGTATCACGTTTGCTTTTCAAAGGGAAATCTCAACAAAAGTAACTTCAATAACTTATATCTAATTTTCTCAAATATGTATTTCCAAATTAATGTGCCTAATTAGGCTGGCGACCTTTTTTTGTTTCATTCACTTAGAATTTTATCACTTCCGTTAACGCCCTAGGTTATGGCCCGTTTCGTTTTACTGTTAACTTCAAAAAATTCGAAATTACAGTCCGATACCCTTTTCCATTAGACACACGCACGGTCGAATTTTGAAATCCTCTCAAAGGCTAACATTAGCGTGTTTTACGGCACGTTAGTGTTATACGTACCTTTTCCCGTGACAGAAGTAAAGGTTCAGTTATGAGGGAATAAATAGTGTTATAAGCGGGAAACCAGAGCATCGCAGATATTCTTAGTCGTCTGCAGAATGTCTATGGAGACATGGTAGTGACCAAAACACGCTGAGTCGTTAGGCGAGGCATCTGTCATTATCGCGAAAAGGTCCCTCAAACCTCTCCGATATCCCACATGCCGGCCAGTCGCACATAGTTCTGACTCCTGCAGTACTGGACGTCAGCGTGTTCGTCACTACAACAATGCAAACGAACTTCTCCTTCTGCGTGACAACAAGTCTGCGCACCCGAGACGAGCTCAGAAAACTTTACTGGACTCTTCTTCCTCATCCACCCTACAGCCAGGATCTCCGACATCCATCTGCTTGACCCAAAGAAGGATGCACTCTGTGGGAAGCAGTACTTGAATGCATGCGGAGGTTATTGACGTAACAAGATATCGACCGCTAGAGTAGTACCATGCTCGTATACAGACCGTTCCACTGACGTGTCATACGGCGGTCGCATTGAAAGGTGATTATGTTCAAAAATAGGGTTTTGAGTGAGGATTAATATGATGTACTGGAATCCAGAATAAGACCAACTTGTTGTCTCTCCTACGTGTCGTCAGGCGCAATTTCTCTTGTGTTTCAGCATAATTTGCAATTTTGTTCTAGCAATGTTTAGTTGGGGCAACGGCCTTGCCACACTGGATGCACCGGTCCCCGCGAGATAACCGAAGTTCAGCGCTGTCGGGCGTGGCCGGCACTTGGATGGGTGACCATCCAGCCGCCATGCGCTGTTTCCATTTTTCGGGGTGCACTCAGCCTCGTGATGCCAATTGAGAAGCTACCCGACCGAATAGTAGCGGCTCCGGTCAAAGAAAACCATTGTAAACGACCGGGAGAGCGGTGTGCTCACCACACGCCCCTCCTATCCGCATCCCCACCTGAGGATGATACGGCGGTCGGATGGTCCCGATGGGCCGCTTGCGGCCTGAAGACGGAGTGCTAATGTTTACTTGGAGTCACCCCAAAGAAATACCGCCCATCATGTCTCTCACGCGATGCCCACTTTTGACGAAAGGTGTCGGTTTGTCTCGTGCTACAAATAAAATTATTTCTAAATTGGATTTTTAACTGCCCATTTCACAGAGCGGGTCCTAAATCACTAGGGTTGCCAATACAACAATACTACGAATGCGAAACTTTACCTATGTATTGTTTGAAGTCTCATGAGTGAGCGCGCCATGTTTCCATGACTTCCGATAGATAGCGTAGCTGCAGGACATTTTCAAAATGGCGTCTGTAAGTGATGTACGTTACAAGCAACGTGCCGTCATTGAATTTCTCACTTTTGAGAAACTGTGGGGAATACTCACAAACGCTTGTGCAAAGTCTATGGAGCATCTGCTGTCGATAGAAGTACAGTTAGTCGCTGGGCATGGAGGGTGAGGTGGTCAGAAGGCGGTTCGGCAGAGCTCCACGATTTGGAGCGGTCGGGGAGACCATCCACGGCTGTCACACCTGACATGTTGCAGCGAGCTGATGTCATTCGCCATTAAAGGATTCCATTCGTGGAAGACATTTTGAGAACGATGAGCTTCATTGGGTGGGCCTGTATGGCACCACTCTACTGGTCGACGTAGGAGGCAATGTCGTGCAACATCAGTGACTCCTCCATCATCCACATACTGCTTCCCGCGGACTACATCCTTCATAGGGCGAAACAGATGGAACTCAAAAGGTACGACGCGAGGGCTGTAGGGTGGATGAGGAAGAACAGTCCAGTAAAGTTTTGTGAGCTCTTCTCGGGTGTGCAGACTTGCGTGAGGCCTTGCTTTGTCATGGGGAAGGAGAAGTTCGTTCGCATTTTTGTGGCGATGATCACGCTGAAGTCCTTTCTTCAGTTTCCTGATGGCAGTGCAATACATATCAGAGTTAACTGTTGCAACATGAGGGGTGACATCAAATAGAATAACCCCTCCCGCGTCCCAGAAGACTGTCGCCATGATTTTACTGGCTGAAGGTGCAGCTTTGAACTTTTTCTTCGAAGGGTAGGTGATATGACGCCATTCCACGGATTGGCGTTTTGTTTACGGTTCGAAGTGATGAGACCACGTTTCACCGCCTGTGACGATGTTCGATAAAACACTGTCGTGATCAACTTCGTAACTCACATGCAATTCCGCACAGATGGTCGTTGTATTTTACGGTCTTCCGTTAGGCGTCGAGAAACCCTGCTGGCACACACCTTTGGCTGCCCCAACTGGTGGACAAATGTGTCAGGGCTACCAACAAGCACCGAGGCGTTTGATTGTAGTCCGTCGATAACGTTGAATGAGAATATTGGCACATTCCAACATTGCAGGGGTCGAAGCTGCGTGCAGCCGGCTGTCACGCGGGAGATCGTACAGATTAGAGCGACTTTGTTAGGATGGTAGCAGTAGCCTCGCCCAACGACTCACCGTGCTTTTGTTCACCGCTAGGTCTCCGTAGACATTCTGAAAACGCCTATGAACATCTGCGATGCTCGGCTTTTCTACCAAAAGAAACTCAATGACAGTTCCCTATTTGGAACATATCTCCATTACAGACACCATCTTAAAGGCCACGTAATATGTTACATTACGTACTGAATGCCCCTCGTATAAGGCCTGTTTGAAAAATGCTTTCACACATTTTGTGCGACAGATTCCTTGCACCAAAAAAGAAACAATGAGCATATTTCTAAGTACCCGTCGTTTTCTAATTATTAGTAGAAATGTACGATTTCGGTGACTAGAGCTCGACAACATAAAAATCGTAGTGAAAACACGAAATGTCCTCCTGTTGTTTGTTGACGCTCTTGCACCCGCCGGATCATGGACTGTCGCACCCTTAAACACTGCCTGACGGTTTCGAATCGTTCCCAGTCCTGCAAGCGAGCTTCTGCATCTGACTGCCCTGCTGCATAGACCAATTGTTTAACGTGTTCTCAGAGGTAATGATCCAAAGGATGGAGTTTGGGGGAACATGCAGGCCATGGAACTCCTCCTCCTCTACTAAAAACTAAAATATCTGTCTTGGTAGATACCGGCCAGTGCATCCCGAACCCTGATACTGAACTATGCTGGAGCTCCATCACGTATAAACCACAGACGCAAACTGATTATCAGTAACCTGTTTAGACTACGACACTCAATAAACTTATAACACAGTAGTGCACTTGATTACGCACGCAAGTACGAGTTATTGAAATGACTGCGAATTCCTCCAGTTTCTGTTCTGTCTTTTTCTACTCTGGAGTCCTTTCCTTCTGCCATCATCTTAGGCGAGCTGCAGTGGGACATTTATGTTCAGGGGCGCAATACAGGGTCATAAATGTGTTTCCTTCTGGAGGACCTAGGGCAGTCGCTGCGGCTGGGGCTGATGGAGGCTGGAACCTAAGTAAAACTTCAAGGTCACGAGGAGCCTTTAGAATGCGTTTTGTACAAGTAGGATCTGCAGGATGGAAAGAACACGGCACCCTTTTAAAGCAAAGAACGACGCCACTGTGAGAAAGGAGGCGGCCAGGTGTTCTTAATAAAACTCGTAAGACGAACTCCGATTTCTACACGAAAATCATTTTGGTAGCAGGGGGAAGGGCTCTCATATGTAAACATGCTGCCCCTCTCATTGGGCAAGACAGACAATAACGCTCTTGGGGAGTGAAAACTCCGAACTTCTGCCCCCACTTTTAGGGACAGTTGAAATCATTGGTAAATAAAGCCAAAGTACGAAGGGAAGGGAATTTTGTACCATATTTCCGAATTTTTCATTGGTAGGTGCTCGCAATCTTTATCATAATAGGCTAGAGAGTTTTCGACCCCAGGAGAGCCAGCACCTTTTCTGTAAAGGCAAGCTGAAACCACTTCATCTTAGGCAGGCACAGAGAACGCTTCGACCTCGGGAGTGTTTCTTCTCTGGAAGCCTTGTAGCCACCGTCGCCTACGTCTTGCAGAGTCTGAACTCTCTTGAAAACGGATTATATATATATCGTGATTGTCCGAGTCCAAGATTTTTATGTGTCAGTAATATTTTTGAAGGAAATAAATATTTTTATTGAATGCCAATACCTTCTATTTTACAATAGATATCTTATAATAACATTAATTTGTAATAACACAGAAGTTGCATGGGCTATTTGAGATACCGTATAGTGGGACAGCCTTACGAAAAAATTATTTATTGTTAATCTTAACTTCCAAAGGTACTCGTATTTTCACAGAGAGGCAATGTGTGTGTGTGTGTGTGTGTGTGTGTGTGTGTGTGTGTATGTGTGTGTGTGTGTGTATAAAGGATGGTCCTTTGATCGTGACCGGGCCAAATATCTCAAGAAATAAGCGTCAAACGAAAAAAATACAAAGAACGAAATTCGTTTAGCTTGAAGGGGGAAACCAGATTGCGCTATGGTTGGCCCGCTAGATGGCGCTGCCATAGGTCAAACAGATATCAACTGCGTTTTTTAAAATAGGAACCCCCATTTTTATTACATATTCGTGTAGTACGTAAAGAAGTATGAATGTTTTAGTTGCACCACTTTTTTCGCTTTGCGATAGATGGCGCTGTAATAGTCACAAACATGTGGCTCACAATTTTAGACGAACAGTTGGTAGCAGGTAGGTTTCTTTTAAAATTAATATACAGAACGTAGGTACGTTTGAACATTTTATTTCGGTTGTTCCAATGTGATACATGTACCTTTGTGAACTTATCGTTTCTGAGAACGCATGCTGTTACAGCGTGATTACCTGTAAATACCACATTAATGCAATAAATGCTCAAAATGATGTCCGTTAACCGCAATGCATTTGGCAATACGTGTAACGTCATTCCTCTCAACAGCGAGTAGTTCGCCTTCCGTAATGTTCGCACATGCATTGACAATGCGCTGACGCATGTTGTCAGGCGTTGTCGGTGAATCACGATAGCAAATACCCTCCAACTTTCCACACAGAAAGAAATCCGGGGACGTCAGGTCAAGTGAACGTGCGGGTCACTGTATGATGCTTCGACGACCAATCCACCTGTCATGAAATATGCTATTCAATACCGCTTCAACCGCACGCGATCTATGTGCCGGACATCCATCATGTTGGAAGTACATCGCCATTCTGTCATGCAGTGAAACATCTTGTAGTAACATCGGTAGAGCATTACGTAGGAAATCAGCATACTTTGCACCATTTAGATTGCCATCGATAAAATGGGGGCCAATTGTCCTTCCTCCCATAATGCCGCACCATACATTAACCCGCCAAAGTCGCTGATGTTCCACTTGTCGCAGCCATCCGGGATTTTCCGTTGCCCAACAGTGCATGTTATGCCGGTTTACGTTACCGCTGTTGGCGAATGACGCTTCGTCGCTAAATAGAACGCGTGCAAAAAATCTGTCATCGTCCCGTAATTTCTCTTCTGCCCAGTGGCAGAACTGTACACGACGTTCAAAGTCGTCGCCATGCAATTCCTGGTGCATAGAAATATGGTACGGGTGCAATCGATGTTGATGTAGTATTCTCAACACCGACGTTTTTGAGATTCTCCGTCAATTTGTCTGCTACTAATGTGCGGATTAGGCGTGACGGCAGCTAAAACATCTACTTGGGCATCCTTATTTTTGCAGGTCGTTGTTGACGTTTCGCATGTGGCTGAACACTTCCTGTTTCCTTAAATAACGTAACTATCCGGCGAACGGTCCGGACACTTGGACGATGTCGTCCAGGATACCGAGCAGCATACATACCACACGCCCGTTGGGCATTTTGATCAGAATAGCCATACATCAACACGATATCGACCTTTCCCGCAATTGGTAAACAGTCAATTTTAACACGAGTGATGTATCACGAAGCAAATACCGTCAGCACTGGGGGAATGTTGCGTGATACCACGTACTTACACGTTTGTGACTATTACAGCGCCATCTATCACAAAGCGTAAAAAAGTGGTCCAACTAAAACATTCATATTTCTTTACGTACTACACGAATATGTAGTATGAAATGGGGGTTCCTATTAAAAAAACGCAGTTGATATCCGTTCGACCTATGGCAGCGCCATTTAGCGGCCCAACCATAGCTCCTTCTGGTTTCCCCCTTCAAGCTAGACAAGTTTCGTTCTTTGTAGTTTTTTCGTTTGACGTTTATTTCGTGAGATATTTGGCCCGGTCACTATCAATGGACCACCCTGTACATGGCTGTGAAATCATGAATGGTGTCTGTTGTTTTCAGATCTTAAAACTGGATTCAATGTCATAAAAATGGAAAAGTTCCAACAGATTAGAACAGTCTGCTATGGTTGTAGCATTCTTAGTAAAACAAATTTAATGGGCAGCTTTCGCAAAATAAAGATTTAAAAGTAATTAAGAATATCCATGCAAAACTGAAGCACAACATAGCCTTTATAGCATGCCGTAATACCGTAGTTATAACGGGTAAAAAGGTTGCTAAAACTTTAAAATTATTTTGGATGAGGATTGAACTTCCACCTTACGGAAAAAAATTAGGTGTGGTTTGGTTGACGTCAAACAGGCACTACGTCCTTTTCGAAGGAAACTATAGATTAACGTGAATCAACAGGCTCCTCAGGTCAAGGTCCCTAAAATAAATCATTCAGTTCATCTGACTGAACAATATTATCAGTGGGTACTATGAATCAGCCAGGTTTCTTCATGGGAAGATTAAAAAATCACAAGTTTATCAAAATAATTATGCAGTAGCTAACAGAAAGTAAACTTAAAAATTTGGAGTGTAATAAAGAGACAACATTTGATTTTTCGGTATTACTAATTTGCACACTAATGTATCAGCTAAAGAAATTGAAGAAATAGTGGAAAAACATGTGTGCTTATAAAAAAAACCGAAGGATGAACAAATTATATCTTTTATACAGTTACTATTAGTGCTGGTTAAATACAATCACTACGAATTGAATGGCAAGCTTTTTCAATAACCAGATGGCCTTGAAATAGGTCATCTGTTAGCAGACATTCATCCGTTAGTATACATTCTAGCAGACATATTTATGGAGTCGTTAGAAGAATATATTTCAGGTATTATTCTTCAACGGGATTAGGCATTCAGTTGTACTCATGGTATGTGGGCGATATTTTGCTTATATACTATGGAAATAATGACGCAACAGACCAACTCTTCAAATATTTAATAATCTTCCTGAGAAAATTGCTTTCACTGCCCAATTACAATATGAAAATAGTGAGCTGAGTGTTTTGGATCTTTGTTTGATCATAACAGATGACGGAATAACATCTGATGTTTTCCGTAAAGCAACAAGCACCGAACAGATTTTATCTTCTGATTCGGCACCTCCTCAGCCACACAAAACAGATTTCTCTAATTCAGGTATTCATCGCGCTGTAGTTATACCTTTATTATCGGTTTAACTAAATAAAAAAATTAATTTAGTTGAAATAGTAGCCTTGAAAACTGTTATCAATTCTCATTAGTGGAAAAAATTTCGAAATGGAAACTAATCAAAGAGTCGCTTTTGTAAGTAACTGTCGAAGTGCGAATGATGATAAAGAAAAATTTGTTTCAGTGCCCTATTTAGGTAATGTTTCGTATAGGGTTTAGCGTCAGTTGGTTAAGGACTACAGATGAAAACTTGCCCTCTCCACAAATAAAAGTTTACAAAAAAACATAATACGAAATTTAGAACCTTCAGGAGTTTAAGACATAGTTTGCAGCATGTGTCCGGTGTTTTATATTTGACAGTCCAGGAAGGCTATATAACCAACACCAGCTAGAAAAGGAGGGTGCCAATGTTCATAACTCCACTTTCGCAGAAAATTTACTAATATCGGTATACAATACAAAACGAGTAGACGAAATGACATTCTACATATAGTGAAGAAAGGGCGGACGTCTCACGTCTTGGAACAACTCGAGATTTCTAGACAAATTATCAGTAAAGAGAGCCTCATTCTAAATAAACAACTACATTCGGAAAACAAAAGTTTCTTCAATGCTTTTAACCAACTGCTCGCAAATACTTGATGTTTTGTCTGAAGTTTCTTGTCATTTACATTTCAAAAACGTTGTTCTCCTCTTTACTTAGAGGACTGTATTTTCTTACGGTAGCACGCCAGACGGCTCTGTATTCTGGTTATTTAGGTTTTACATAAATAATATTTTTCTTCTTTATGTATTGTAATGTCCTATTAAAACGTGCCACGGTACATACTTTTTTATTTCTCTTTAGCACGTATATTTGTAATCAACGATTTCTTTCATTTTTTTCTACATACAATCGTGGTCATTTTTTTAGAAATATATTTTGTTCCTTTTGCAGTCTCTTTTATAATGTCGTCGCAGTTACACTATGTACAGTTTGTCGTAACTAAACACTTAAATGTATACTACATCGACGCATAAGTGTTTCAGATAGGTAGTCCATACTTTGGGGCGTTTATCGCGCAACTAGCGCCCAGTTGGCGGCGCGCTCTACGCTGCCTTTACTCGGCATCGTAACTAGATTAACGCTGTTCTTATAATAAGCTGCAACTGTGGAGAAATTCTTGCTACTTTCGTGGAGTACTTAATCTATGATTTCTGCTATTTGATTTCAGCGTTGTAGCTCATAATGTATACTTATAATTTTAAGTAGTGTATGTTATGTAAATTACATATTTCTATGTCTACACTATATTCCGCAAGCCACCCAACGGCTTAAAGGAGACGGTTCTTCTGGTACCACTATATGCTAACTGATTTCCCCCCCCCCCCCTTCCTATCACCCCCTGTTCCCTATTCCACTCCTGAAGAGTGCGAAGGAAGAATGATTGTCGGTGAGCCTCTGTATTGGCTCTAACTTCTGGAATTTTCTCGTTCTGGTTGTTTCGTAAGACGTACGTGGGAGGCAGAAACCAGATGGCAGTTTTATAACTGCTGTAAGTAGGCTGTTTATGTTTTCTCTATGTAAGTAGGCTGTTTATGTTTTCTCTATGTAAGTAGGCTGTTTATGTTTTCTTATGTTTTCTTATTGGCAACGTTACGTAGCGCTCAATATGAAAATCACTGGCTGTGCTGTGTGCAGTCTGTGGCTGCTTTGCATTGTTGTAATACTCGCCATTGTAGTGTTAGGCAGCTGGCTGTGAACAGCGCGTAGCGTTGCGCAGTTGGAGGTCAGCCGCCAGCAGTGGTGGATGTGGGGAGAGAGATGGCGGAGTTTTGCAATTTGTCATGAACTGATATATATATATTATGACTTGTGATGATATTAAGGTAAATACATTGTTTGTTCTCTATTAATATCTTTCATTTGCTAACTATCCCTATCAGTAGTTAGTGCCTTTAGTAGTTTGAATCTTTTATTTAGCTGGCAGTAGTGGCTCTTGCTGTATTGCAGTAGTGGGAGAAACGAAGATTATTGTGAGGTAAGTGATTTAGTGATTTGTGAAAGGTATAGTTTAATGTTAGTCAGGGCCATTCTTTTGTAGGGAATTTTGAAAGTCAGATTGCGTTGCGCTAACAAAATATTGTGTGTCAGGTTAAGGACAGTCTTGTATAATTGTTCAAAGGGGAAGTTTCATATGTCGACCCTTAGCCTAGGATACCTCACTGGAATCTTCTGATTTTTTCTTGTAGTTTGTGTAATTAGTGTAGATTTTGTTTATTGCTAGCGCGTAACTGTAGAGAGAATCTCCTTTGTAGTTGCAGTCTTTCATTGTTGTACAGTAAAACAGTTGTGGCATGCATGTAGATTTGCACCAAGTATTTCGCAGCTGCCATTAACTAGATATTATTTTCAGTGCTATTTTAATGTGTTCTCTTATTTTTGATCTTCAAATTGTGTTTTTCTGTGTTGTCGTGTGAAATACTGTGACAATAATGGCGTGTGAAAAACGTAATACTAGGCTCCAAAGTAAACTGAGAAATGACAGTGAAAATGAAAGCAGTGTGTTAGCGCCACCGAGTAATGAAGTAACTGATGTTCAAAGTAGTAATTTGGTAACTGTTCATAGGGAAATGGAGCAGGCGGCAAACAATGGCGTGGACAGTGAAACAATTAGTGAAGAGGGACGCATTATCGATCGATCGGTCGGCAACAGCTTGCCTCAGGAATCGGGAATGACAGGACACAATTTTGCGAATACTGTAGACTCAGGTTTTGGGTTCTCGCCGTTTTCTCAAATAAGTCAAGACACATTTTCTGCATGTCAAAATGTCAATGTTGCCGGTGCAAATTCACTGCCGAAAAGCACTGAGGAACATGTTTCAGACACCAGTGCATTGTTATTACAGTTAATGCAACAAATGGGACAAAAGCTACAAAAGTTAGACACAACACTTGAACAAAATCAGAGACAAACACAGCAAAAGCTTGAAAAGTTAGACACAATGGAACAACACCAGAGACAAACACAGCAACAGTTAGACACAGTGGAACAAAATCTCAAAAAGTTAGACACAATGGAACAAAATCTTCAAAAGTTAGACACCACACTTGAACAAACACGTGAAGATTTAACTAGTGAGTTACATAACATTGAATCGAAATGTCAAAAAGTCTGTAATGACGTAAAATCACAAATTTGTGAGCATTTCCAACCTATTTTTTCGCGGCATGAAAATGCATTACAGAATCATGAAGCAGCCATAAAAGAACTGCAAACTATTTTTCATGAAAATCACAACACCTTGCAAGCTAAAATTGACTCAGTTGCATCTACCGATTCGGTTACGCAACTTGCAATAACTCAGGAAAACTTAAAGGACACAGTAGATTCGATTTCAACACAAATGGACATTCTGAAACTTGGTTCAGAAAAACACAATGAGGAAATGTGTTCACTATCGGAGAAAGTAGCCGAACTTTCGGATCAGGTCACTAACTTATCTACAAAGGTAGATGATGATCTGAATGACACAAGACCTGTAGCCTTCACTGACACTGAAGAGTGCGAACAAATTAGGAAATTCAAACAAAATCAGAATCAGATTAATACGCAACACCAAAGAGAAATCCGGGAAGTACAAGATCAGCTGACACAGTTAATACAAGAATTACGTATTTCAGAGGATACTCGCGCCCCAATACGGGAAGAGGGACATACAAATACGGAACAGACACAAAATAACAACACAGGGCACTTCGGAAATTGTGAAAGAAGTTGGCAAGGTACGCCGAATTTTGAGATGGAACCGCCGAAACGACGTAACAATGACCGACATGCGACTTGCCGACATGATGATTTTGACTATAAGCTGTTCATTACTACACGTAAATTCAAAACATTTAAGAATTCTGGCAACGACATTCATCCACAAGCATGGCTCCATCAATTCTCGCATTGTTTTCCTCCCAACTGGTCGTTAGAACACAGATTAGAATTTATGTGTGGCTACTTAGAGAATGAACCAGCTGTAAGAATGCGATCGGTCATTCACGATTGCCACAGTGAGGGAGAATTTTACCATGCCTTCCTCTCAGCATATTGGTCTCAAGCCACACAAGACCGTGTAAAACATAGCATCATGATGATGAAACACTTTGAACAGTCTGAATTTTCCAGTCTTGTGAAATATTTTGAAGACATGTTGCACAAGAATCAGTACCTGACAAACCTATACAGCCCCTCAGAACTCATCCGCATTTGCTTAATCAAACTGCCTGAACATTTACGACATATTATTTTGGCAGGACGTTGCAAAGACGACATTGAAGCATTTCAGGGACTGTTACAAGAATTAGAAATTGACACTGACAATCGCGGAACGCGAAACCAGGAACACAGCAATTACAGGTCACATCCGTCGCAATTCCGCGATGAAAGAAGTGATAACTTGACACGACAAGGCTATTCTCACAACACAAATCGTGACCAAAACAGACACCACCCGTATGACAACCGTTGGCAGAGTAGTAATAACTACAGGGAAAGATCACCTCTCCGTGGTAATGACTATCACAGAGACAATAAGAGAAACAGACAATTTGGGAACCAAAATAATTATTATCAAGGGAGACAGAATAACTTTAGACGCAACGGTACAACGCGCAGTTACGATTCAGCGAGAAATTCTCCACCACTTAACCGACAAGAAAGGAACTACAGGAACTACCGACATGACGACAGACGATGTGATCGTAACGACAGACCTGAATTGCATCAGAACTGGCGGGATTTAAACAGGGCAGGGCCCTCTCGTCACGGTGAATTTGTAGAAGTTAGGTCTCCAAATCCCAATAACGGCACGCGCCAACAAAGAGGTAGCAGACAATGACTCGCGCCGCAGGCACCCACGTGCGCCGGCTGGCTCAGGGAAAAATAACAAAGACGCTAGCCTTGAGAAAAGATTTAGCATTCTTTACCGATGTAAACAACATGATAATTGCTTTGAAGCTGAAATTCTGAGTACTTTGAAGAGTAAAAGGATTGCACCACACTTCACATGTAAAACCGCTTACTGAGAGATAATCTGCTTTTTAACTTTGTCTTTGCCATAAAACTTTTCACTTTACATTACTAGTATGCTTTGTCAGATTTAGAATCTGTTAACATGTAATAATGTTTGAAGTGAAATATCCAGTCTAGAACCTAGGGAACATTTTTAAACAGAAATTACGAATGCATTGTCAGACGACACAGTGTTGTTAATTGTACATTCTTGCTTCTTAGTTGCACGATTACGTAACGACTATCAGGCTTACGTACTTAGTACACATACTGGTACTGCTAATGAGATTTTAATGCAACATTTTGGTTGACCTGAAAATACATTCCGGATTTAAAGTGCTTTCTGAGAGATACCAGATGACACAGAGGTTAGTTTATGTGACAGCTACACGATTTTTATCACGACGCTACTAATGAGTGACAATTTACAATGTTGCTTTTGCGGTGTATCTGTTTTATATCTGCACAGTTTTCTGAATTCTTCTGGAAATCAAAACATGTTTTATTAGTAACTTTTGTGGTATAGCTACAATGAGACAGCCTTTTTCGTGGCACAACATTACGTTACTGTACAGTACTTTCTTCATCACGCCAATAAGCATAATAACTACGATATCTATACGCAAAGCATTTCACTTTTGTTTATCATGAGGTAAGTACATTGGCTTCTGCAGAACTTAGCTTTCGGAGGAAAATAACTACGACACTTCCACAGAGATTATCTTACAACAAGATGCACATTTAGCGCTACAGGACACGCATTTCAGTGATTAATTTTGTACTTAAAACATTTATTTTTAAAGATATTTGAAGCACAATGATACGAAGTTTTTCCGTGATACATTTCATTCCTTTGCTGTAATCTGTAACACCTGAGGGTATAATTACATTAATCCTCAGGGGGGTACACGCCTACTTTGTGTACCATGTGTGTGGCAACCACAAGGAACCCTAGCTAATATGGTATTTGCTTATACAACTTTACACATCGGTACCATATTTTTCTAACACACAATTTACACAGCTATCTGATCATTTAACTGAGAGAGACAAACATTTTTTTTACTGTATCAGTGACAGATGTTTACGTAATTACACAGTTGGATAACTTCACACTTACGAAATTGTATTTTGTCTGTACTTTGAGAAATGCTCACATTTTTCGGAACCATTGTGATACTATGAGAGCTTTGAATGATGGATTTGGTAAAGGGATTATGATTTTTAAAGTACGTTTGAGGCAGATGACACTTTTGACATGAGCAGAGAATTTTTTTAATTATTGGAGGAAGCTACGACGATTTTGAGATTTGACTGAGGTGTTATGATGTTATTTTTACGACGACGATATGTATTATGCTGCTGAAGTATGTTTACGATTAATATGCTGAGGCTATATGAGTTATTTGATTATGCTTCATATTTATAATGACGAAATATTGACGAGTGTCGATGGATACGTATATGTGTAATAAGGTAAGGAGTAATGAATAGTGGGTAGGGACTCTTGACTTGTGAAACAGGATGTTGGAAACCAAGAATCGTACTTTAAGAGTTATGACATGTGTGAATCATGTGTGAATGTATCACAATGCCACTGAAAATTTTTTTTGGACACTGTTATATTTATAGGGTTTTGTTTCTACAGATTTGCAACGCTAATTCTTGACCTGTGAAATATTTTTATATGAGACTACCACGGTAGCAGAATCTCCTGCCGTAAATATTTCCCTACGAAAGTTAAGTGACCACCTGCACGTAATGCGTCGCGGGCACCCAGCTGTGTCAGACGCCTGGAGAAAAAGCCATTATTGCGAGCCCTTTTCAGCGGCACAGGTAGCACAAAAAAAAAAGGGGAGGCCATTATCCTTGGAAATATTCTTACATCTGCAAACCTGATAATGACAAGTGTCTTTCTACGAGAGTTGAGAGCTACTGACTTACGAAATGCCACATAGCTATTGAATGATGTTTTTATGCTTTGGTTTGCGTAATTGCTTATTTCATTTGACATCTGTTTTCCAGCTGTGTTGCAGCATTGGTTTCATAAAATAAAATTAAATGCATTTGCTAATGTGAACACTTTCTGTCAACAGATCTATTAAATAATTATTTTATGATCCACATTCTTTAAAAAAAGGAGCACTTGGAAAGGAAAGAACAATAAGAAGGAACTAGTAACTGCATTCATAATTTTCTTTTCAAGTAATTGGTAACTTTTTGGTAGAATAACTTCTTGTGGTGCACCACTTTAATTACATAGACATTAAGATTTGATTGTACATTTCCCTTATCTGCATTGTTGTTTTACTGTAATATTTTTTCTGCTTGAGCTATGTCATGTTTAGATATAAGTTATTGCATTTGCTGTTGCTGTTTGCCAGACATAGTGCTACTAAATTTCACATTACATTACTCTGCTAAGCCAATTTTACTACTCATTGATTTTTCATGTTGCTGCACATTGGCTCATATTAGTTGTAATTTTGCATTTTATCTGTAAATTAGATTTACTGCTGCTGGCTTTGCCATTTTGCATTCTTTTCATTGCTGTTTGTATTAATTGTTTTGTGCTGCTGCATTGCCTCGTCCCTTAGTTTAGCATCTGAGCTCAGTAGATTTAAGTTAGCTTAAGAGGGGGTAGTCTATAGAAGAGAATGAGTTGCGATGAATTGGAAGAAATGCATTGAGAATCTATACGAAAACCGTACAGAAAGCAGGTATAGGTAGGATTTTCTTGGAAATAAATAATGAGGTAAGAAATATGTGAAATAAATACAGAAAGCATGCTTGGATAGGATTTTTTTGGTGGAAACAAAGGATGAAATAAGAGGAAAGATATATGAAGTTTTGGGTTGGACTGCAGTACCAAATGTTACACTGAAAACGAACCCTGTCCTTTCCTATTGGTGTTATCCCACTATGTGTGTGTGTACCCTTGTGTATTTGTTTTCTTCCTGTCTCTGTGTAGTTTCATAGAATTTTTTCTTCTTTTAATATTAAGCTACATTCACTATGATGAGGAATCCTGTTATCCTCAAATATAATTGGCATTAATAATATGTTATTTACTTTGTAAAGATATTAGACATTATTCATTCTGTTTAAAGGCTCATGTGTGAAGTTGATGTTTCGCAAGTTATTCTGATCTTTTATGTATGTACTCATGTCATAATTCCTGTAACACAGACGTATATGTCTATTTCTATTCTTTTGTAAAGCCCCTATTACTACAAATGTTATCTATATTGTTATGTTTTTAATGATGTATTGTGTACCTTTGTTATTGTATTCTTATGTTATAAATTTGTAATTGGCACCAGTTCATGATATTATTAACTTGTTAGTTACATTTCACTGCACACGTTTCTGTTGGTCATAGTATATGGACAATATGTGAGAAGTAGGGACTGTTCGTGTTTGCACATGTGTTAATGATTCAGCAAGGGACTGGATAACAGCATTGCTGGTTCTAAGGACAATTCCAAAAACGTTGTGAGTGCACAAGTGGTGGTTTATGGACTTGCTATATTCTCTGCAAGACTCTTCGATGGTGATTGTGCACCTGCACATTTGCAACAGATGCCTGCTGGCCATCTCTACAAGGACTACAGTGGGTCTGCACCTCTGGTGGCCCACCAATACCATTATCTCTACAAGGACTACAGTGGGTCTGCACCTCTGGTGGCCCACCAATACCATTATCTCTACAAGGACTACAGTGGGTCTGCACCTCTGGTGGCCCACCAATACCATTATCTCTACAAGGACTACAGTGGGTCTACATCTTTGATGATCCACCATGCCATTATTTCTACAAGGACTGCAGTGGGTCTGCACCTCTGGTGGCCCACCAATACCACAATCTCTACCAGGACTACAGTGGGTCTGCTCTGTGATGACCTACCTACCAATATTCTTCCAAACTACGACTGACTCTGCTGTGGGTTTGCTCTGTTGTGGCCCATTACCTGCATGCATGTCGAGAGTCAGCACTGTCTTTCCATTGGAAGGACAACACTACTTCTTCAAGACTGCATGGAAATCCACTACTTCTGTGTGCATTTTCTTTTACTGCTCAGACTTTGAGAAAAACACTGCTATTCTCCTGTTATGTACGATTAGGACTGTCTTTATGGACTGTGAGACAATTTTAGCTTTTGACCAAGATTGTATCAATAAGTGTGTGCATTTGATTTCTTTGTTATTGTAATTATGAAAAAAAAATTTTCAAATCATTATTGGCCACTGCCCAAAAATATTTTGTAAAAAATTTTTTGTGGGGAGCATGGGGGCTATGTAAGTAGGCTGTTTATGTTTTCTCTATGTAAGTAGGCTGTTTATGTTTTCTCTATGTAAGTAGGCTGTTTATGTTTTCTTATGTTTTCTTATTGGCAACGTTACGTAGCGCTCAATATGAAAATCACTGGCTGTGCTGTGTGCAGTCTGTGGCTGCTTTGCATTGTTGTAATACTCGCCATTGTAGTGTTAGGCAGCTGGCTGTGAACAGCGCGTAGCGTTGCGCAGTTGGAGGTCAGCCGCCAGCAGTGGTGGATGTGGGGAGAGAGATGGCGGAGTTTTGCAATTTGTCATGAACTGATATATATATATTATGACTTGTGATGATATTAAGGTAAATACATTGTTTGTTCTCTATTAATATCTTTCATTTGCTAACTATCCCTATCAGTAGTTAGTGCCTTTAGTAGTTTGAATCTTTTATTTAGCTGGCAGTAGTGGCTCTTGCTGTATTGCAGTAGTGGGAGAAACGAAGATTATTGTGAGGTAAGTGATTTAGTGATTTGTGAAAGGTATAGTTTAATGTTAGTCAGGGCCATTCTTTTGTAGGGAATTTTGAAAGTCAGATTGCGTTGCGCTAACAAAATATTGTGTGTCAGGTTAAGGACAGTCGTGTATATATTGTTTAAAGGGGACTTTCACTGCCACCGAGGGACAAGAAAGAGAAGCAGTGGTTGGGAAGGGAGTGAGACAGGGTTGTAGCCTCTCCCCGACGTTATTCAATCTGTGTATTGAGCAAGCAGTAAAGGAAACAAAAGAAAAATTCGGAGTAGGTATTAAAATCCATGGAGAAGAAATAAAAACTGTGAGGTTCGCCGATAACATTGTAATTCTGTCACAGACGGCAAAGGACTTGGAAGAGCAGTTGAACGGAATGGAGAGTGTCTTGAAAGGAGGATATAAGATGAACATCAACAAAAGCAAAACGAGGATAATGGGATGTAGTCGAATTAAGTCGGGTGATGCTGAGGGAATTAGATTAGGAAATGAGACACTCAAAGTAGTAAAGGAGTTTCGCTATTTGGGGAGCAAAATGACTGATGATGGTCGAATTACAGAGGATATAACATGTAGATTGGCAATGGCAAGGAAAACGTTTCTGAAGAAGAGAAATTTGTTAGCATCGAGTATAGATTTGTCAGGAAGTCGTTTCTGAAAGTATTTGTATGGAGTGTAGCCATGTATGGAAGTGAAACATGGACGATAAATAATTTGGACAAGAAGAGAATAGAAGCTTTCGAAATGTGGTGCTACAGAAGAATGCTGAAGATTAGATGGATAGATCACATAACTAATGATGAAGTATTGAATAGAATTGGGGAGAAGAGGAGTTTGTGGCACAACTTGACAAAAAGAAGGGACCGGTTAGTAGGACATGTTCTGAGGCATCAAGGGATCACACATTTAGCATTGGAGGGCAGCATTGAGGGTAAAAATCGTAGAGGGAGACCAAGAGATGAATACACTAAGCAGATTCAGAAGGATGTAGGTTGCAGTAAGTACTGGGAGATGAAGAAGCTTGCACAGGATAGAGTAGTATGGAGAGTCTAAGGACTGAAGATCGCAACAACAGCAACGTGGGAGGAAGTAGTATGTTGTCTGACTCTTTACAGAAAGAGCTCTCTAAAAATTTAAATAGTAAACATCTCCGTGATGCACAATGTCTGTCTTGTAACACTGCTATTATGGTTTGTCGAGCATCTCTTTAAAGCTCTCGCTCCAACTAAACGACCCCGTGTCGCGCTTCGTTGGATCTTCTTTATCTCTTCGATCAGTACTACTGTGAGAGTCGCAGACTGATAAACAACACAGAACAATCGGTCGATCATGCGCCTTGTAAGCCACTTTCTTTCGTGTGTGAGTTAAATTTCCATAAGATTCTTCCTGTGGATCCCAGTCTGTCACCTGCTTTTCCTACTATTTGTTGTGTGTGGTCAATCCACTTAATGTCATTCAACAGTGCTATAGTTGCACAGTAGTGGATTTATTTTTATATGTATGCGTCATATGTTACATTTATTTCTGTTCAAGGCGTCCTGCAAATCGATACTGTCTTCTGACGTTGCTAGCTTCTTAACGACAGCCGCATCATGCGTGAACAGGCTTAAAAAGTTTTCGACGCTTTCCACTAGATCAGTGTTTCTCAAACTTTTTTCTTCCGGGCGCCCCTTCACTAGGAAAAAGACTATCAGAGGCCCCCCCCCCCCCAGCCTACTGTTATTAAAAAAAAAGTCATGTTTCATATTTTTTCCTTATTCTGCTTACCAAGCTCAATTTAAAAGGATTTTTCACAGCAGAAACCAAAGATAACATGACTCATTATAATGAAAGTACCGAACAAATACTTTATCTTTATCACGTTTCCATTTATTCAGAAGCTATGAAATGAACATTATTTTCAAATCAGCAAACAATAATTACAAGAGCAATAAAATTTAAATAAAAAGTTCAGAGTGATGGATGAGCGTGCTTTTGAGAACAAAGTTTCTCAAGACGTGGAGAAACAGCAGAAGGAGCCACTCGAAGTTATGTGTTTACATTTAGTTTTGAACGGTAGTTCGACTTCATAGCTGACAAAAGCTGAAAAATTCACTCTCGCACAAGTATGTGATTCAGGATCTTCATTGCATTTTGGCTTAGCGTCGGGAAGTCCTTGCTAATATGTATCCAAAACTCCAACAAAGACACTTCATTGAATTTACTCTTCGGTGAAGTATCACAAGTGAATTCAAGAAGTTGTTCTTGCTGTTGTTTCAAAGCAATGCCTTTTGCATACTGCACATCGAAATTTTTATTTTTATTTATGCACCCAGAAGCGTTTCACCTTTTTTACAAGGCATCTTTAGTGGGTGTCAGGTAACTTCTAATTCACTGCATTTAATGAACGTGGTTGCCAGATGAGAAAAAGCAGTTTGCTTAGATGCAGTGAATTAGAAGTTACCTGACACGCACTGAAGATGTCTTGTAAAACGGGCGAAACGCGTCTGGGTGCATAAATAAAAATAAAAGTTTCGATGTGCAGCATGCAAAAGACATTTTTTTTAAACAACTGCAATTTATATACAGCTGCTGCGAAAATGGCCACTACAAGAAACGTGTTAAGTTGTTCTTGCTCTTGTATATTTACAAATGATGGTTCAGAAGCATTTATGAATGAATTTTTAATCCAATTAAGTTTATTAAAATCGTTGCTGAAAAATCTCTAGAAGTGAAATTTTAATTTTGCAAGAGGAAAAAAAAGCAAGCTTTTATCGCCATTGGAAGTATTGGATTATCTGTATTCTCTAACAGTGACACTATAGTAGGGAACATATCTAGTATGCCACTCTCCATTTGGTTTTGTCACAGCTCTAATTTCTTTATGAACTCCTTCACCTTTTCATTCCAAGATAGACAGTTGCCTCACTGCCTTGGAACTCCTTCACCTTTTCATTCCAAGATAGTACAGGTGCCTGACTGCCTTGAGGTGAAGTGTTAAGAACATTCAGTTTCTCAAAAATGTCAGTGAGGTAAGCCATCTTAAATAAAAAATCTCCGCCGTTGAAACAGTCTGCTAGCAAGTGACAACTCTCCTTTAAAAAACAGAATACCTCTTTCCTCAGTTCAAACATTCTTTTGCATACTTTACCCCTTGAAAGCCATCGACCATTAAAAAAAAAGGCAACTGTGTGTGTTCAGCACCCGTCTCCTCACACAGCACTTTAAAAATCATCTATTTTATTTATTTTGCCTTAATAATATTAACTGTTTGTACAACCGTTTGCAGAACCTCATGAAGGGGTGGACTAAGTTCTTTATCGTCCAGAGTCTCCCGATGTATCATGCAGTGAGTCCATACAGCATCAGGAGCTACAGCTTTAACTTTCGCTTGCAATCCACCATGAATTCCAGACACTGAGCAAGCTCCATCTGTGCATACTCCAATGCACCTATTCCATGATATACTGTTTTGATTAAAAAAAGTATTGAGCATGTCAAAAAGGATTTCAGCTCTAGCTGTTTTCAGTATCGGCTCACAAAAAAGAAATTCCTCTCGAATGTTAAATTCATCAACGAAACAAACATAAGCAATCAAATGAGCATCTTTACGGATATCAGTTGCTTCGTCTGCTTGAAGTGCAAAACAGTTGTTGCTCAATTTATTGATTAACTGCTCGAGAAAATCGTCAGAAATGTCTAAAATTCTTCCACGCACTGTGTGATTAGAGAAAGGAATACTTTTCAACTGTCGAGCAAATGAGTCGCCAAACATTGTTGATACTATATCAAACGATGCTGGTAAAACCAGAGTTTCTGCAACCGTGTGTGGTTTCTTGCATTTAGCAATTCTATGAGAAATCTGATAAGAGGGTGAAAGGTCCTTAGACGTCACATTCGTCGTTCTAGCTAGTTCTTCTGGGTAGATAATTAAACATTTAGTTTCCTGACCAAAAAAAAATCTTTTGGTTTTACTGTTCATCTACATCTACATCTACATCGATACTATGCAAATCACATTTAAGTGCCTGGCAGAGGGTTCCTCGAACCACCTTCACAATTCTCTATTATTCCAATCTCGCATAGCGCGCGGAAAGAATGAACACCTACATTTTTCCATACGAGCTCTGATTTCCCTTATTTTATCGTAGTGATCGTTCTTCCCTATGTAGTTCGGTGTCAACAAAATATTTTCGCATTCGGAGGAGAAAGTTGGTGACTGGAATTTCGTGAGAAGATTCCGTCTCAACGATAAACGCCTTCCTTTTAATGATGTACAGCCCAAATCCTGTATCATTTCTGTGACACTCTCTCCCATATTTCGCCATAATACAAAACGTGCTGCCTTTCTTTGAACTTTTTCGATGTACTCCGTCAGCCCTATCTGGTAAGGATCCCGCACCGCGCAGCAGTATTCTAAAAGGGGACGGACAAGCGTAGTGTAGGCAGCCTCCTTAGTAGGTCTGTTACAAAAATGTGTCCTGCCAATAAAACGCAGTCTTTGATTAGCATTCCCCACAACATTTTCTGTGTGTTCCTTCCAATTTAAGTTGTTCGTAATTGTAATACCTAGGTATTTAGCTGAATTTACGGCTTTTAGATTAGACTTATTTTTCGTGTAACCGAAGTTTAACAAGTTCCTTTTAGCACTCATGTGGATGACTTCACACTTTTCGTTATTTAGAGTCAATTGCCACTTTTCGCACCATTCAGATATCTTTTCTAAATCGTTTTGTAGTTTGTTTTGATCTTCTGATGACTTTATTAGTCGATAAACGACCGCGTCATCTGCAAACAAAATGGCTCTGAGCACTATGGGACTCAACTGCTGTGGTCATCAGTCCCCTAGAACTTAGAACTACTTAAGCCTAACTAACCTAATGACATCACACACATCCATGCCCGAGGCAGTATTCGAACCTGCGACCGTAGCGGTCGCGCGGTTCCAGACTGTAGCGCGTAGAACCGCTCGGCCACTCTGGCCGGCCATCTGCAAACAACCGAAGACGGCTGTTCAGATTGTCTCCCAAATCGTTTATATAGATAAGAAACAGCAAAGCGCCTATAACACCACCTTTGGGAACGCCGCAAATCACTTCTGTTTTACTCGATGACTTTATGTCAGTTACTACGAACTCTGACCACTCTGACAGGAAATCACATTTCCAGTCACATAACTGAGGCGATATTCCATAAGCACAGAATGTCACAACGAGCCGCTTATGTGGTTCCGTGTCAAAAGCCTTCCGGAAATCCAGAAGTACGGAATCGATCTGAAATCCCTTGTCAATAGCACTCAACACTTCATGTGAATAAAGAGTTAGTTGTGCTTCAGAGGTGCGATGTTTTCGAAACCCATTTTGACTGTGTGTCAATAGACCGTTAATTCAAGATGATTGGTTTCAAGATGTCTCTTTAACTTGTTAGGTTTCAAGCTATCAGCCGCTAAAATCGCTAAAGAAACTACACCCTGCTTACGTTCTTCGCCATTAATTGTAGTTTTTGTGTGGCCTAACAATAAATAGTTGTCATCATACCTCCCCGTTTTCACCTTTGTGGTATCTCCCTCGTCGCGCGGGAATAGCCGAGCGGTCTTAGGCGCTGAAGTCATGGACTGTGCGGCTGGTTCCGGCGGAGGTTCGAGACCTCCCTCGGGCATGGGTATGTGTGTTTGTCTTTAGGATAATTTAGGTTAAGTAGTGTGTAAGCTTAGGGACTGATGACCTTAGCAGTTAAGTCCCATAAGAAAAAAAAAAGTATCTTCCTCCCCTCCGCCAGTTGACGGACCACTGCTGTCTTGACGTTTGTCACTAACCAGGAACCGCTTCGTACCGCAGTCAAGTATTCCTCGCAAAGTCTCTAATTATAAGACTATAATTACAGTCGTCACTATAAGGATGCGGGATAGTTACGGAAACAGTGATGGTGCAGGCGACAAATGGTATTGCGCCGACTGTCGAAGGAAGCAACGTTACCTAGGAAAAACGCTTACTCTTCTCGCTTGTGTCGGCTTTGTTGCTGGATGACGTTGAAGGAAGTCGCGCAGCTTGAGCGATCATTTCAAACAATGCTGAAAATATGACATCGGTTTCATTGTCGTCGACCACGTCTGGCGTTAACACCGACGTCGGGCGAAATTCAAACCAGATCAGTGGCATGTCGTTCGTTCGACAAGAGATAAACCTAATTGTTTGTTACTAAGAATGTATTTTGTTTTCCTAACATAACTTTCCCCCCCTAGCACGCCATTCCCGCCCCTCTCCCTCTCCCTCTCCCTCGGGGCCGTGCCCGCAGTTTGACAACCACTGTACTAGATCATTTACATACTTTGTTAACAGTAACACTCCAATCACATTTCCTCGAGGTAATCTGGAAATTACCTTTTCATCTGTCGATTTTGTTCCATTGCGTGCGAAGTTTTTAAGTTCTAGCCACAAAAAAATCTTGAATCCAGTCCCAAATCTGATCCGCTTCTGGGTAATCTCGTAGTTTTTTCAGTAAGCGGCAGAGCCGCACAGTGTCAGATGCCTTCGCCCGCATCTCGTGGTCGTGCGGTAGCGTTCTCGCTTCCCACGCCCGGGTTCCCGGGTTCGATTCCCGGCAGGGTCAGGGATTTTCTCTGCCTCGTGATGGCTGGGTGTTGTGTGCTGTCCTTAGGTTAGTTAGGTTTAAGTAATTCTAAGTTCTAGGGGACTGATGACCATAGGTGTTAAGTCCCATAGTGCTCAGAGCCATTTGAACCATTTGTCAGATGCCTTCCTGAAGACAAGGACCGCGGCATCAACCTGAGCACCGTTGTCTATAGCGCTGTGGATTTCATGGAGGAACAGAGCGAGCCGAGTTTCGCAGGATCTCTGTTTGCGGAACCCACGTTGATTTCTATAGAGGACATTTTCGTTCTGTAAAAAAGTTATTTTTCTAGAGCGTAAAACATGTTCCACAATTCTACAACAAATTG
Organism: Schistocerca americana; assembly: GCF_021461395.2. Classification (NCBI taxonomy): domain Eukaryota; kingdom Metazoa; phylum Arthropoda; class Insecta; order Orthoptera; family Acrididae; genus Schistocerca; species Schistocerca americana. Next base: position 523,586,252 of record NC_060125.1, on the reverse strand, counting down.
ACGTCAACGACATAAACCTATAATTACTAGGTTGAGTCAAATGAAAACCTTAATTATTTTTTTAAATATTACTTACTGTGCAGAAGTGGTACTAAGCTGTATCACTTTTCAACATAATTTCCCCCACGCTCAGTGCAAGTCCTCCGGCGCTTACAAAGTGCATAAAGTACTCCAGGAAAAAATTCTTTTGGTAGTCCGCGCAACCACTCATGTACCGCGTGGCGTGCCTCTTCATCAGAACGGAACTTCTTTCCTCCCATTGCGTCTTTGAGTGGTCCAGACAAATGGAAACCACTTGGGGCAAGGTCAGGTGAGTATGGTGAATGAGGAAGAGACTCAAGTTGCAGGTCTGTGATTGTTGCCCGTTGTACGGGCAGTGTGAGGACTTGCATTGTCCATGTTGCAAAAGGACACCTGCTGACAGCAATCCACGTCGCTTTGATATGATTGCAGGCCGCAGATGATTTTTTTAGGAGATTTGTGTATGATGCACTGGTGACAGTGGTCCACCTAGGCATGTAATGCTCCAAAATGACGCCTTTTTCGTCCCAAAAGAGAATCAGCATAACCTTCCCTGCTCATGCTTCTGTTTCTTCTTCTTTGGTTTTGGTGATGAGGAATGGCGCCATTTCTTGCTCGCTCTCTTCGTTTCCGGTTGGTGAACGCAGGTTTCGTCCCCAGTAACGATTCTTGCAAGGAAGCCATCACCTTCTCGTTCAAAGCGCCGAAGAAGTTCTTCACAAGCATCAACACGTCGTTCTCTCATTTCAGGAGTCAGTGCCGTGGCACACATCTTGCAGACACTTTGTCAAACTGGAGTACATCATGCACAATGTGGTGTGCTGACCCATGACTAATCTATAAACATGCTACAATGTCATTCAGTGTCACTCGGCGGTTTTCCTTTACTATGGCCTCAACTGCTGCAATGTTCTGTGGAGTCACAACTCGTTGTGTCTGACCTGGACGAGGAGCATCTTCCACGGAAGTCACACCATTTGCGAACTTCCTACTCCATTCGTAGACTTGCTCCTGTGACAAACATGCATCACCGTACTGAACCTTCATTCGTCGATGAATTTCAATAGGTTTCAGACCTTCACTACGCAAAAACCGAATAACAGAACGCTGTTCTTCCATAGTGCAAGTCGCAAGTGGGGCGGGCATCTTTATAATGATACCGCAACAGTATGTGTGCATCTGCACTATGCTGCCACCTACAGGCCATTATGCACGCTGTTTGTAGCACGCTTACCAACATACAGGATAACGGCGCGAAATTGCGATTTGTTATTACAAATTTAAGGTTTTCATTTGACTCACCCTCGTATATGGATCTGTCCTACAACTTTTCTTCAAAATGAGTATGACCCGCGCTTTTCTAGCTACCCTTCGTTGCTATAGCGATCTACGATAAACCGCTTCTAGGAGGGGAGAAAGTTCTTTCGCATAATTTTTGTATAATCTTATACGTATCTCATCCGGTCATGATGCCTTTCCACTGTTAAGCGATTGCAACTGCTTTTCTATTCCACGATCGGCTATCACAGTACCTGCCATTTCGATATTCGTACGGTGACTGAAACGAAGGGACGTGTTGCTATCTCCTGCGGTGAGACAATTTCGAAAGACAGAAATCAGTATTTCGGGCTTCTCTCTGTTATCTTACGTTTCGGTGCCAGTATGGTCACTGAGTGAATGAAAAGCTTAGGTTAGGTTAGGAGAGGACTTTGAATAAATTACTGATTTTACCTAATACCAAAACCTTATAGGGTTTTTACACTGATGGGCTGACAAAATTTTAGCTTCTCATTGCTCTCCTGACGCTCATTTTCGATTCGTTCGGCGTTTTTTAGTTCCGCTTTTATTCCGAGTGTTTCGGTTTACTGCTGTAGTGTATTAGCTACTTTATTTGTTTCTTCTGTAATATGTTTAAAACATCATAGGTGACTTTATACCTTCTGAAGAAGATACCCTTAGTGGTACTAAAACCTGATCAACGTTTACCGGCCGGTGTGGCCGAGCGGTTCTAGGCGCTTCAGTCTGGAATTCCGCGACCGCTACGGTCGCAGGTGCGAATCCTGCCGCGGGCATGGATGTGTGTGATGTCCTTAGGTTAGTTAGGTTTAAGTAGTTCGAAGTTCTAGGGGACTGATGACCTCAGATGTTAAGTCCCACAGTGCTCAGAGCCATTTGATCAACGTTTATTGCAGTAAATTTGATACAGACTATTGACTGTATGCACGAATTATTGACACTTAACTTAGTTTAATGCAGCTGATTTATATTCTCTTAGCAAAATGAAGTTCCCCATTAATAAAACCCCAGTACTGGAGATTTATTTATGTAGAAGCGCGTCCATCCCCTGTCTGCAGTGGAAAAGGGCCGTTCTATTCCCTATTACTACAGTCCTCTCTACGCCGGAATTCCTTAGTATATTTTATCCAGCCACAGTCGTCCAGAAATATGGAATACCATTTTGTTTTTGTTCATAAATTTCTCAGTTTTTGACATTAAGCAAACAAAATATCTGTAGCACATTCTTTGGTATGTGTTTTAATGCTTCCTGTATTTTCGAGTACATACAACGTTAGAAACATTTATAAATTAGGCTTAACACAAAGTTTGACAGTTTTAGCTCTTCAAGTTATAAGGTACAAATATGGAACAGTCCATTCGTTTCGAGTTTGTTGAAGATAAAACAAACAATGGAAAAATCTAATAATTCATTGTCAAAGAACACACCATAACATACAATAAAACAATAGAAACACCCAGAATTTTCAGTTATTATATTCACTTGCAGAAGTCACAGACATATCGTCCTTTATTAGCGATTCTGCCCTTGCGTTGTCCTGCGAAAATTTACTTGAGCGAAAGAGACAATCGGAATCCTCGCTAGTGGGTACACCATTGTCCGAAACGCTACTCAGGGTGAACCAATCATCTCTCACACTAAAAACATCATCCTCAGAATCAGATGATTCTTGGTCCCTAGGCTTTGGTTGTCTTCGCTTCTTTGCTTCCGGTTTATTTGTTGCTATTGTCGATACTTCAAGAGATCTCTTGTATGAAGACGTGGTTAGTATTGCTGAAGAATCTGCTTTTATTCCCCTGGTGACTGGTCTCTTCTTTATTTGCGGAACGGGTGAGATTTGCTAAGTATAATTCCAGATGTGGCTGTGGATGATCCTGTCTCGGCCTCAATATTAGTCTTCCAGTTTTAGACCCACAGCTCCTGCAGGTGGTTCATTGTCTGGATCATTGGTAAGTCCTCAATTATACGTTCATTGCTGGCAATGAAATCTGCATCCGTGAAAATATGAGGATTTAGCGGGTATATTCCTGTCACCCAAAACCAGTTTACTGCTATCCGCCCTGTCTGGCACTTGAGAAAGGCCTTCCCATACAGCTCGGCGAGGTCCATGTGTGTCATTGGAAGTGCATTTTCCTCACCCATACGTGTACCACATCAGAGTAATAGGCTTTCAACTGACTCATGAAAGTTGTATACGGCTGTTACATCTTGTGGGAGGCATTAGACGGCAGGTACAAAAAGATAACCTGGCTTTTGCGTGCGGGACTAAAAACACCCAGATTTCTGGAGTGGCTATAATGCCTATCCAGATGCAGTAGCACCGGTAATTCTGTTGCTGGCTTCAACTTTCCCATGAAATATTGAAAGCAGACAGTAAACAGCTGGCTTTGAGCGCATCCAGAGGGATGACATGCAAGTAGAGACCCAGGTGGGAGAACTCTCATTAGCTGACTGCTGAGGTTCTTACGAGGGAACGTCATTACAGGCGGCACAAAACTTCCTGCAGCACTTACGCAGGTGACAACAATCACGAGTGATCCACGCTCTGCAGAAGAGATAGCTGCCACTCGTCGCTTTCCCTTTCTTGCAACGACTTGGAGAACTTTGCTCGGCATAACTCTTACAAGGGGAGGCCGCCATTTGTGAAATTCAGATTCGATTCATACTGCGCATAATAAAAGCTCATGGCCAGAGGTGTAATGAGGCAAAGCACCAAGATGCACTTCTCAGCCGTTGTCGAGAAAATCGACAGTTAAAAGAAACCGTTGCGGTGAAATACTCTCTACGACGATTAATAATTTTCTACAGCGTCGTAGCGCAGCGGTAAGCGCTCGGGTTTGTAATCCGAAGGTCGCCGGATCGAATCTCGCGCCATGCAACTTTTTTATTATTAGTTTTTTGTAATTCAAATATATATATATATATATATATATATTATTAATGAATTGCTTATGCATGTTGGTGAAGGCTGATCGCTCTCCAATTGCACCGCCTCCATTCCGTTTTTTTAACAGGGTGTACCAACGCTCCCGTCCGCACTGATTTTCGACGATGTTATAAGTTGCGCTAGGGACCGCATCTACCTTCTTTCGAAGTTAGCACGCAACTACGCTGTTATGCGGTGGCTCGTTTCGGCCCATTCAACATCTGTCCTTCAAGTGTAACGAGCGAGTAACGGAGTTTATATTTCATACCTGCCACAGCAAATTTGTGTTCGTGGGATCTCTATTCTAATTCGAACGTTTGCCTTACGCTATACGTATTCGTTTCGGAATATCGCTTCTACGTCTTCCGTTAACTATACGTGGTTAACATTATGAAGACAATTAATAACATTTGTGAAATACAACTTTGTTTGCGGAAAACATAATGATGTTCGAAGTCGCCAGTTTTTCCACGACAAACGACTTTCAACAGCTTATTATATGCATAGTTGTTGCAACTGATTGCCTGGAACTATATATATACACACATTTGAATTACAAAAAACAAATACAAAAAAAAAATGAAAGGTCGCATGGTGCGGGATTCGATCCGGTGATCTTCGGATTACAAACCCGAGCGCTTACCGCTGCGCCACGACGCTGTAGAAAATTATTAATCGTAGAGTGTATTTCACCGCAACGGTTTCTTTCAACTGTCGATTTTCTCGACAACGGCTGAGAAGTGCATCTTGGTGCTTTGCCACATTGCACCTCTGGCCATGGGCTTTCATTATGCGCAGTATGAATCGAATCTGAATTTCACAATTGGCGGCCTCCCCTTGTAAGACCAGTTTCGTCGACATTGTATATTCGCCCGGAGGAAAGCTCTGTTTCTCCATCTCTTGCGAAAACAGAAAGAAATATATTGCTAAATTTTCTGTTGTGAAACCTATAGATCTGTTAAATGACGTTGCTGTGGGTTTTCGAATCGAAATATCATTCTTGTGCCACCTTACTAAAAGGCGTAACCATTCTCTTCCAGTACGTTCACCCAAAACTGGATTCTGGGTATTGCTGGCTTTGGCAAACCGAAATGACATCTGTTGCGGATCCTTTCGGGTAACTCCAAAAAGTTTACTTTCCATTGTTATTCTATAGTCAGTCGGCTGTCGTTCTTGTTACGGAGATAGAGCAGTTTTTCGCCCAGTCACCAGGTAAATCTGATTTTAGTTGCCTAAGTAGACTGGCCTTGAGAACTTGGAATGTTTTTGCCGCCTTCAGGAAATTCATGTTCTTTTTTCTAACATTTTTATTTACTGTTTGCATGGCAGACTCATCCCACTGCTTTCGATCTCGTGAAGTCGTTTTTGAAGCAGTAACTGTAACTGTAACAGCTTGCGACAGTACGGTACAACTATGAAATACTGGGGTACAAATATGGAATATTAGTATTTCATATTAGTGACACAGCCATCTTGAAATTCAGAAATGCAAATAAAAGCGAAATTAAAATTTAAATAGGCAACAAACACGTAATTTTAAAGCTCAATGTATTAGCTAAACATCTTTTTAGAAAAAAGTATATTAGAAAACATGTTAATAATTTACGTATTATGACACAATAAAACTGAAAACCAGTGACCTGCAACAATTATTTCTCTTAGTGAATTCTTTAAAACAGCTTCACTCACTCCCAATGGCTGCCAACTGCAATCTGGATGCATCCGAAAACAGTCTACAGCTTCTGAAAGGAGCTTTCAAGCAGCTCTCCAGAGTACACCACTTACAAGGCGAGAAACCATCTTTCTTTCTTCTTCTTCTTTATCGTCGCCTTGTCCCACGCCACGCAGGGTCGGCGTTGCTCTTCTGGATCCTTCTCCTCCATAGTACTCTATCCATTGCCTCTCCCTTCTTCCATCCATTCTCCCTTAGGTCCCCGTATATCTTATCCTTCCACCTCATCTTCGGTCTTCCTCTCCTTCTCGCACCTTCAATCTTTATATCTTCAACTCTGTTTCCAATATACTCTTCCCCTTTTCTCTGTAAGTGTCCGTACCACCTTAGTCTGCTCTCTTATATCTTTTTCCCCATGGGTCCAACTTTCACAGCTCCTCTAACAAATTCATTTCTAATCCTGTCCTTCCCTGTTACCCCACACATCCACCTCAGCATCATCATTTCCGCCACTTCCATCCTCCTTTCCTGGGCTACTGTAATTGGCCATGTCTCTGCCCCATATATCACAGCAGGCGTTACCACCGACTTGTATACTTTCCCTTTCCCTTTCAACCCAATGCTCACCTTCTTGTCACACAACACTCCACTCATTTTCCTGCAGTTGTTCCAACCGCAATTTATTCGATGTTATATCTCGCTTTCCAGTCCTCTGTCCCTCTGTAAGTACGACCCCAGGTATTTAAATTTGCAGACCGATTTCAGCTCATCATCCCGGATCTTGCAAGACCTCATCTGCACATCCTTCAGTGCTAAATATTCTGACTTTGTTCCGCTAATTTTCATCCCTCTTTCTTCTAGTGCGAGAAACCATAGTATTTCAAATTATTTTAGGTGTGTGTGTGTGTGCGTGTGCATGTGTGTGTAGTTCAGCTGTAAAATAGGTGTCTGGTTGAGTTGTGTTGATGTCTCTAAGTTAATGTCACAAAAACATTCTTTTAAACAAATAATCTACCTACGCTGATAAGTTATGAGCTAGGAACTCGGAGTATAAGAACCTTCCATTCACGTGAAAGGACTGCCGATCTCCTTACAATCCAACACAAAGCCCACAACAGATTCCACCTCCTGAAACTCCTGTCCAGCCAGACATGGGGACTGCATCCTTCCACCATCCTTCACACCTACAAATCCTTGATCCCCATCCTTTGTCATGCCAGCATTGCTTGTATTTCCGCCCTTCCCAGGTTCTGTAACACCCTCCAGATCCTCGCCTTCTGTATCCGCCTTCTATCCCCCATACACATCCTCTACGACCTCATCCCCTTCCCCCACCTTCTCCTTTTCCTTGAACACAGCTGCACCCTGTATATTGCCCACTCACTCTATCCCTCTCACCCCCTGGTGTCCCCCTTCCTCTCTACCCCCAGCCCATTGACTCACCTTTACCGTTGTGTCCGCCCTCTCTCCCTCTCCACACCCTTCACCTCCTTTCCCAACGCAAGTTCCAGCACCTACCCCTCCCAGATGACGAACTTCGCCCTGACGTTTACCCCTCCTACCAACTCTAACCCCACCTTCATCCTGCCTCCTCCTCAGGCCTCCTTCTCCTCTCCCTCCCTTCTCCTGAGCGGCTTTACCCTCTCCTGTAACCCCTCCCTCTCGTGTGCTCCCCTTCAGTGTCTCTGCACTCCTTCCTACCTTGTGTTCCCTCTTCATCTCCCACCCTGCCTGTCTCCTGCCCCTCGTTGAGCCTCCTGTCCCATTTTTTCCCCCTTCCTACCACCCCCCCCTCCCCCACCACACCTTCCTCACCTCTTTTTCCCTCCTCTCCAGCCTCAAGTCCCTCCACAGGTCCATACCAGCAGTTTTTTATTCTTCATGAGTGCTCAGTCATTTCCTGTGGCTTTTCAAGTGTCTTGCTCTGTGTGATTTTTATCCTGTGGCTGATTTTTAACTTATGTTTGTCTCCAGTGTTTTTTAAGTGCACTTTGATTTGCCAGCTGTGTTTTTTTAACTTTATGTCGACTTTTTAACTGTCCCTCAGTGCATGTCCACATCTTAGTGTATATTTTAACTCCCATCATTTCCATTTACTGTGGTTTTGATGTCCCACTTTTTATCCTCCCTTTTTATGTACTCACCCTTCAGTATTTTTGTAAAGTCAATTGGTTGAAGAATGGTGGACTGTGTCAGTGCCAGCCCTCCCCTGCCCCATATGGGCAGGGGAATGAAATTACAATAAAGAAAAAAGGTCAAAGGACAGCAAATTTTGTTCTATTAAGTCACAGCTAAATAAAAGGAGAAACAAGGAGTTTGCATCAGCTGGCAGTACTGCAGGTGCCGCCATACACAGCACTCCGTCTATGTTTGTGCAGAAAGCCTTCAAAACAGCACTTACAAAATTACCAGGGCTATTTCTCAAGTTTTAGTTATTGAAGGGAAATATAAAACCATTTTGCAATATACAGTAATTACACCAATAAAAATGGAACAACTGACATTAATCAAATAAATAAATTGTTTATCTGTAAGGATCATCAGACACAAAAAACAAGCCCTCAGAAATTTTATAACGACAAAAGCAGTCTTAAAGTCTTGGATAGATACCTGACAGTTTTAGTCACAAGAAGTAGTTAATTTAACTAGCAAAGCCTTAAGGAACAATCTCTCAAAAAGAAGTTTCATTCGCACTGTCCAGCAAGAACGAGGTAAAGAACTGCTGAAGCAAACTCGCCCAGATACTCCATCCACCCAACGACTTCCTCCCGCAGCACTGTGGTGTTGACTCCCTATAACCCGTTGTTCGGCAAGCAATATAGATCACTTCTGTTGAAACATGACGTTAAGAAGAATTCCACAGATTCCTGGTAAAATTGATTTATTGATACATAACCGTGTTTCGCAGCCTAAAGGTGCATCGTTGGATGCAACAATGTTAAGTGATCATGGTCATGCCCATTGCTTCTCGCCAATATATACTATTCAGTGAATATTATTTATGTTACATTATTCACCGAATAATAAATGTTGACTAGCAGTGATGGGTAGACCCGAGATATTATTGCACCTGATGATGTGGCTTTAGGAGGCGAAACCGGTTGTATATCAATAAAACAACAATTTTAAGAGCTGTCGTCGCAATTATTGGTAACATCATGCCATCCTACAATTGCCAATACCCAGAACATAAAATACCTTGTTCCAGAGAAACACTATCCCAACACATACACTACACATATGCTATACAATATTTACAATATGTGGACGCATCTGGGGAAAGGAAGAAAAACCCTTACATAAGTATATTGCACGCATTGTTACTTTCATATACATTAAGACAGGAAAAAAATTGTCTTTTGTGGCTATGATATGATTTGAGAGTGCTTATCTATATGATATACATAGAGGAAATTGTAATTTATAGCTGTAGGTGCATGAAGAACATCTATATACATGAACTGTGTTCTGAAATCACGTACATAAGTCGTCATAGTGCAATTGCTGTTAGTGATTGGTTGCAGTGTGCCCATGTCGCATATGCATTTGGGCTAATCGTCTGTGTACACACGTGCATAAATGTCTAAGACCATTTTCAGAGACATCGTTATCTAAGATACTTTCAACATATCTCTCATTTTAATGGTTTCTCTGTTCTACATAGCATAAAAAGCATTAAGGCAATTTCAGTGATACGTTATCACCATCTCCATGTTGCTGCTTCTTCCTGTTACTCCCAGTCTGACATTTCAACTATAACGTATATGAAGTGAAGCATGCATATGAATTGGAGGGGGAAAAGAAAACAGAATCTGGTCAGTGATGCTCACCTCTTAGATATCAGCTACAGATGGAAGAGGGCTGGAGTCATCATCGTGAATAGTGTGGCATTCTTCAAAACTGAAATACATTCAGAATACGAAAATCACACTCCAGGTTGGAGTGAAAGGGGGGAAGGGGTGGTAACACTTACGAGGAGCCCATCTGTCATCACTACGTACTGATTCCTGTGCCTTCATTGGTAATGCATTCGTGAATGATTCCTCAAATACTTGCTGATAAAATTGCTCACTGTACATATGCATATCAAATGTAACATACATGAGAAGGCATTCATTAATGGATTAAAGATAATATGAGTATATATCGAGCTGTTGCACAATAACGCTAAGTGAAAATCATAGGGCACGTGATTCCTAACAGGCAAGAAATCTGTTTCAGAGCTTATAACCCTCCTTCATCTCCGGCTAATTAGGCTTTTCTATATGACCGTGTACCTAAAGTCCCTAACCTGTGGGGAAAAAGCATCTACTCCGAAGAATAATGCAAAACCGCGAGAAGTAGATGAAGCTATAACCGATTCGTCACTGGTCAGTACTTTAGCAATGACGATTAGAAACGAAGTTTGGTTAATTTTATATATTTTTATTATGTAAACTAATTTTTAACTAACAGTAGTTAATGGAAAATTTGAAAAAAAGGTTTTCAAAGTATGTCATTAATGGAAATAACCAACAGTCGTCAGTTCCTCACCGGAACAAGAATAATGAAATTGAAATTGAACTTTATACTCGTAAGCAATGTTACGTAAGAACAGTTATTGGCGTCATGATGTAGGAACAGTATCTATTGCACACTTTCAGGTACTGCACTACACACACGTCACAGTAGTCAAATAATAATCAAATAGCAAACACATACATATTATATTAATTTTTAAAGATCAGTTAGAGTAAGAATGGCTACTGGCTCTGGACAGAAACGTTTTGTTACGTTACTCACCGTAACAATGACTGTCGTAATTGTAGCAAGCAGAGAGATTGTTTGAATTTACTCATTGGCAAGGACTGTCATTTACCTTGCAGTTACTCTGGCATTTCTTTGTAATAAAAGTTATAAATTATGCCACAAGCTAGAAATCAGAAATTGTGCTTTGACAGTGAAATTCAGTGTCCAAGTTATGTAAAGTTTCACTACCAGTTTTTTTATTAGGGAAGTTACTCTATTTTTAGTAAATGAATTAATACTGGCTTTTGCATCATTCTATTTCTGGCATTATTCACACTACAGCCAAAGATTTCATTATTACGTTATTGTCCAAAAGTTGGAAAAATTATCATTTGATAATCTAATTAATTAATGTTCACTTCTTTTTCAGTTCTTTTTCTGACTATCTCGGTTCGTACAAAGGGACAGGATGAATAATACTTGGATAACAATACAGGAAAATTATTTACTTGACAATATGTACGAAAAAATGTTATTTAAGCAATAAAATTCCAACTACGCTGGTCACCCTATTACACATCTAGTTATGAAAAGTCTAGATCCTACCTGGGCTCATAACAAGGGCCCACAGTACTCTTGATGTTATGTGTATTACACTTGCTCCATTTGTACTGTGCCCAATATACGCCATACGCAAAGCTTGCCCATAAGAAACATCCGCCAAAACAACCATTTCAGTTTTCATTGCTCTGCGTTTCCGAAAGTGCCTTTATCTCCGCGCTTGGCGAATACACACAGCCAGTGATGACAACAGTCCCCTCGCGACTCCGAACTGCTACTTTTTTTGCGCGCTCGCACAGCCCAGCGATAATGCATTTACAATTTATTATACTCTTTGACAATAGCTTTTCCCTTACTAGAGCAGCATGTCTACTTACAAAATGTAAACATTCCATGTGCATTCTCATTCTCAAATAACAAATAGCATTTGTAACTTGACAACATATTTACACGAATAACATTCAGCACAGCTAATACAACAAACTTGGTAAAACACGTAGAAAATGTATGATCATCCAGAGTTGTGGTGTTATAAGCTCTTGTGTAGAAACAAATTAACTATTGGTGATGGCCTCTCTCAGTATCATGTGCATGACACTGCATCTCGATGGATACCGGATGATCACCAAATCCAGCAGTTGTCTTATATAGCTACAACAACTTCTGTGAACATTTGCATCCAATTTTTGCATTAAAAACTGTAGTGTGTGACACTGCATGTTTCTTTCAAGGAAGCGGCTCGATGCTGGCGCTTTTTTAAATATGACAGGTACCAGAGCTGCCGCCTCTGGGACTCACATCAAGTAGGGGTTTCATGTTGATGTGGAGTTGTTGCTGTGAAGAAAACAACTCACAGGGCTAATGCCGAAATGCAGGCTCCCGAGACGAGATGCATCTCACTCTGTCCCATAATGGAACCGAGCTATAGATGTGTGTGTAAATAAAATTTTTATGCAGTAAATATCCTCATATGGGAATAGATACATATACACTCCAGTGACTGAATCAGTGCTTTTTCGTAGAGAATCCGACCGCTTTGCCACAACGGATGATGGATCTCCAGCAGCCAATGCTGGAGAGCATGTAGGAGGTAAAATTTGGAAATTTGTGATAAGTTCTATGTGCCCAAACGGCTAAGGTCATCGGTCCATAGGCTTACACACTACTTAATCTAACTTAAAGTGACTTGCTCTAAGGTCAACACACACCAATGCCCAAGGGAGGACTGGAACTCCGACGGGCTCAGCGGCGCGAACAGTGACAAGGCACCCCAGGCCGCACGGCTGCCCCGCGCAGCTCATGTAGGAGATAACTTAAGCGTACAAGCACATGTGACAATATATATACAGGAGAGTCATATAGGCGCACGCATTGAAGGTCAAACAGAAATGGGGGAAGAAGGACAAGCCTACAACCTGCCAAGGCATATAGAGTACAAAGAGATGGATGATGAAGAAATGGAGTTTATGGAAGATGAATTGTTTATAACCCTGTAGTCACCTGACCAGAAGTCTTGTCCCTCCTGCCACCGAACTTCACAAATTCCCACTATTATCTAACTTTAACCTATCCATTTCCCTTTTTAAATTTTCTAACCGACCTGCCCGATTAAGGGATCTGACATTCCACGCTCCAACCCGTAGAACGCCAGTTTTCTTTCTCCTGATAACGACATCCTCTTGAGTAGTCCCCGCACGGAGATCCGAATTGTGGACTATTTTACCTCCAGAATATTTTACCCAAGAGGACGCCATCAACATTTAACCATACAGTAAAGCTGCATGCCCCCGGGAAAAATTACGGCCATAGTTTCTCCTTGCTTTCAGCCGTTCGCAGTACCAGCACAGCAAGGCCGTTTTGGTTAGTGTTACAAGGCCAGATCAGTCAATCATCCAGACTGTTGCCCTTGCAACTACTGAAAAGGCTGCTGCCCCTCTTCAGGAACCACACGTTTCTCTGGCCTCTCAACAGATACCCTTCCGTTGTGGTTGCACCTACGGTACGGCTATCTGATCGCTGAGGCACGCAAGCCTCCCCACCAGCGGCAAGTTCCATGGTTCACGTGAACGCATTATTGTGGCCAAGATAGATACGAATCCCACACCTACTAGAGTAGTACAAGTTTATATGCCAACTAGTTCTGCAGATGACGAAGAAATTGAAGAAATCTATGATGAAATAAAAGAAATTATTCAGATACTGAATGGTGATGAAAATTTAATAGTCTTGGGTGGCTGGAATTCGATAGTAGGAAAAGGGAGAGAAGGAAACGTAGTAGGTGAATATGGATTGGGGCTAAGAAATGAAAGAGGAAGACGCCTGGTAGAATTTTGCACAGAGCACAACATAATCATAGCTAACACTTGGCTCAAGAATCATAAAAGAAGGCTGTATACATGGAAGAAGCCTGGAGATACTGACAGGTTTCAGATAGATTATCTAATGCTAAGACAGAGATTTAGGAACCAGGTTTTAAATTGTAAGACATTTCCAGGTGCAGATGTGGACTCTGACCACAATCTATTGGTTATGACCTGCAGATCAAAACTGAAGAAACTGCAAAAAGGGGGGAATTTAAGGAGATGGGACCTGGATAAACTGAAAGAACCAGAGGTTGTACAGAGTTTCAGCGAGAGCATAAGGGAACAATTGACAGGAATGGGGGAAAGAAGTACAGTAGAAGAAGACTGGGTAGCTTTGAGGGATGAAGTAGTGAAGGCAGCAGAGGCTCAAGTAGGTAAAAAGACGAGGGCTAGTAGAAATCCTTGGGTTACAGAAAATATATTGAATTTAATTGATGAAAGGAGAAAATATAAAAACGCAGTACATGAAGCAGGCAAAAAGGAATACAAACGTCTCAAAAATGAGATCGACAGGAAGTGCAAAATGGCTAAGCAGGGATGGCTAGAGGCTTATCTCACTAGGGGTAAGATAGGTACTGCCTACAGGAAGATTAAAGAGACCTTTGGAGATAAGAAAACCACTTGCATGAACATCAAGAGCTCAGATGGGAACCCAGTTCTAAGCAAAGAAGGGAAAGCAGAAAGGTGGAAGGAGTATATAGAAGGTCTATACAATTGCGATGTACTTAAGGACAATATTATGGAAATGGAATAGGAAGTAGATGAAGATGAAATGGGAGATACGATACTGTGTGAAGAGTTTGACAGAGCACTGAAAGACCTGAGTCGAAACAAGGCCCCCGGAGTAGACAACAGTAGACAACATTCCATTGGAACTACTGACGGCCTTGAGAGAACCAGTCCTGACAAAACTCTACCATCTGGTGAGCAAGATGTATGAAACAGGCGAAATACCCTCAGACTTCAAGAAGAATATAATAATTCCAATCCCAAAGAAAGCAGGTGTTGACAGATGTGAAAATTACCGAACAATCAGTTTAATAAGTCACAGCTGCAAACTACTAACGCGAAATCTTTACAAACGAATGGAAAAACTGGTAGAAGCCGACCTCGGGGAAGATCAGTTTGGATTCCGTAGAAATGTTGGAACACGTGAGGCAATACTGACCCTACGACTTATCTTAGAAGAAAGATTGAAGAAAGGCAAACCTACGTTTCCAGCATTTGTAGACTTAGAGAAAGCTTTTGTCAATGTTGATTGGAATGCTCTCTTTCAAACTCTGAAGGTGGCAGGGGTAAAATAGGGGGAGCGAAGGGCTATTTACAATTTGTACAGAAACCAGATGGCAGTTATGAGAATCGAGGGGCATGAAAGGGAAGCAGTGGTTGGGAAGGGAGTGAGACAGGGCTGTAGCCTATCCCCGATGTTATTCAATCTGTATATTGAGCAAGCAGTAAAGGAAACAAAAGAAAAATTCGGAGTAGGTATTAAAATCCATGGAGAAGAAATAAAAACTGTGAGGTTCGCCGATGACATTGTAATTCTGTCAGAGACGGCAAAGGACTTGGAAGAGCAGTTGAACGGAATGGATAGTGTCTTGAAAGGAGGATGTAAGATGAACATCAACAAAAACTAAACGAGGATAATGGAATGTAGTCGAATTAAGTTGGGTGATGCTGAGGGAATTAGTTTAGGAAATTAGACAGTTAAAGTAGTAAAGGAGTTTTGCTATTTGGGGAGCAAAATAACTGATGATGGTCGAAGTAGAGAGGATATAAAATGTAGACTGGCAATAGCAAGGAAAGCGTTTCTGAAGAAGAGAAATTTTTTAACATCGAGTATAGATTTAAGTGTCAGGAAGTCATTTCTGAAAGTATTTGTATGGAGTGTAGCTATGTATGGAAGTGAAACATGGACGATAAATAGTTTGGACAAGAAGAGAATAGAAGCTTTCGAAATGTGGTGCTACAGAAGAATGCTGAAGATTAGATGGGTAGATCACATAACTAATGAGGAAGGATTGAATAGGTTTGGGGAGAAGAGAAGTTTGTGGCACAACTTGACTAGAAGAAGGGATCGGTTGGTAGGATGTGTTCTGAGGCATCAAGGGATCATTAATTTAGTATTGGAGGGCAGCGTGGAGGGTAAAAATCGTAGATGGAGACCAAGAGATGAATACACTAAGCAGATTCAGAAGGATGTAGGTTGCGGTATGTACTAGTAGATGAAGAGGCTTGCACAGGATAGAGTAACATGGAGAGCTGCATCAAACCAGTCTCAGGACTGAAGACCAGAACAACAACAACAGAAGATTAATTATTTTAATTACTCATGGAAACAGAGACTGAAGAACAAAAAAAGATGGGTACACTTGGAACTATGGCGTTTCTTATCCTTGGCCAAAATTATATTATTCTCACACTATTGTGAGTTTCTGTCTTTAATTTCTACTGATTTTATAAAAAGTCGGTATATCGAATACCTCTGATACATGTACTCTCTCATCTCTATTCACTCATTATCCGTAATGTTACACATGAGCAACACGCACACACACACGAAAACACATGCACACACACAAACACACACACACACACACACACACACACACACACACACACATGCGCGCGCGCGCGCGCGCGCGCGCGTGCGCACGTACTAACACACACACGCACACACACACACACACACACACACACACACACACACACACACAAACACAAACACGCATACAAACAACACACACACACACTGGAAAAGTGTGATGATGATCTCTCTGGTGGCAAAAGATTCTGGAATTATTCCCCATTGGGTTCTCCGGAAGGGGACTGCCAAGGGGCAGGTGACTGTGAGAAAATGATTGAATAATCACCGAAAAGATAACGTTCTTCGAGTCGGGGTGTGTAATGTCAGAAACTTGAATGTGGCAGCAAAGCTAGAAAATCTGACAAGGGAGATGAAAAGGCTCATCAATCCAGATACAGTAGGGACCAGTGAGGTGAAATGGAAAGAAGACAAGGATTTCTGGTCAGATGAGTATAGAGTTATATCAACAGCAGCAGAAAGTAGTATAGTGGGAGTAGCATTCGTTATGAATAGAAAGGTAGGGCAAAGAGTACGTTACACTGAAGAGTTCAGTGATGGGGTTGCTCTTATCAGAATCGACAGCAAACTAACATCGACAACGATAGTTCAGGTATAGATGCTGACATCGCAAGCTGAAGATGAAGAGATAAAGAAAGTATATTAGGATATTGAAAGGGTAATACAGTACATAAAGGGATATGAAAATCTAACAGCCATGGAGGTCTGGAATGTGGTTATAGGGGAAGGAGCAGAAGAAAAGGTTACAGGAGAATATGGGCTTGGGACAAGGAATCAGAGAGGAGAAAGACTAATTGAGTTCTGTAATAAATTTCAGGTAATAATAGCGAATACTCTGTACAAGAATCACAAGAGGAGGCGGTGTACTTGGAAAAGACGGGTAGATATCAGCTAGATTGCATCACGGTCGGACAGAGATTCCGAAATCAGATATTTTATTTTAAGGTCTAACCGGGAGCAGATATAGACTCAGATCACAGCATAGTAATGATGAAGGGGAGGCTGAAGTTTGAGAGATTAGTAAGGAAGAATCAATACGCAATGAAGTGGGATACAGAATTACTAAGGGATGACAAGACACACTTGAAGTTCTTGATTGCTGTAGATACAACAATTGGGAGCAGCTCAGTAGGCAGTATAGTTAAAGAGAAATTGGTGTGTCTCAAAAGGGCAATTACAGAAGTTGCAAATAAAAACATACGTACAAAGAAGGTAACTGCGAAAAACCCATGGGTAACAGCAAAAATACTTCAGTTGATCGATGAAAAAAGGAAGTACAAAAATGTTCAGGGAAATTCAGGAATACAAGAATACAAGTCGTTGAGAAATGAAATAAATAGGAATTGTGGGGAAGCAAAGACGAAATAGCTACATGAAAAATGTGAAGACATCAAACAAGAAATGATTGTCGGAAGGACTGACTGAGAATATAGGAAAGTTAAAACAACCTTCGGTGGTATTAAAAGCAAGGGTGGTAGCATAAAGAATGTAATGGGAATTCCACTGTCAAATGCAGAGGAGAGGCCGGTAGGTGGAAAGAGTACATTGAAGGTCTCTATGAGGGGGAAGATTTGTTTGATGTGATCAAACAGGAATCGATTTAGAAGAGATAGGAGATCCAGTATTACAATTAGAACTTAAGAGTGGCTTGGAGGACTTAAGGTTAAATAAGGCAGAACATGTAGATAACATTCCATCAGAATTTATAAAATAACGAGGAAAGTGGCAGCAAACGACTCTTGATATTGGCATGTAGAATGTATGCATCTAGCAACATACTATCTGACTTTCGGGAAAAAGTCATCCACACAATTCTGAAGACTGCAAGAGAGAACTACTGCGAGAACTATCACACAATCAACTTAACAGCTCATGCATCCAAGTTGATGACAATATTATAGACAAATGAATGGAAAAGAAGATTGAAGATGTGTTAGATAATGATCAGTTTGGCTTTAGGAAAGGTAAAGACACCTGAGAAGCAATTCTGACATTACAGTTGATAATGGGAGCAAGACTAAAGAAAATTCAAGACACATTCATAGGATTTGTCGATCTGGAAAAAGCGTTTGTCAATATAAAATGATGCAAGATGTTCGAAATTCTGAGAAAAATAGGAGTAAGCTATAGAGAGAGACGCATAATGTACAATACTGTAGTGGCAACTTCTGCCACCAGATGTATCAGGATGACCAAATGTAGTGGGAATAGGTAGAAGGTGCCATATAAAGGCTCGTCTGAGCTTTTCAAATGATTTATTGTTTCCAACTACAGTGCCCATTCACCTCGATCCGCGTCACAGGGTCCCGCAATGCTGAGGCCACCATCCCAGTAACCCAATGCAATGCGCTGCTGTGTGTCAGCCTTGTAGGACAGCATCGTCAGGGCTGTGCCGACAGCTGGCTCAACAGTCTTTTTCCCTGTTGACTCAGTGCCCTCTGCTTCCTTCCTCACTGGTGTAGCTGAGATTGTGGCGACCACAAGTGCCTCCGAATCTGTGGCCCTCGTCCCGGGATGCCTCCAGCGTGTGCTGGAAGCCAGGACGACTGCCCATGGCAGCAAGCTGTGGAGTGACCCACCGCTGGCTGGCTGGCTATGAACCCCATGTCAGCCTCAGGGAGTCGAACCAATGACCTGCCATAGATTGAAATGCTGACGCCCCAATGCTGCTGTGCGTAGCCGTTGGTGTGACACGCCCCCCATCCAGGAGAGCTGCCACACTTGAATGAACCTCGTTAAAAAACGAAACATACTTATACTCGGCTGTGCGCCTGTGTTTCGCTAACGCGCCGCTTCGCGGCGCGTATGCATAACACTTAGGTTGGCCTATGACACTCTTCTGCCTGTGACTTGCGACATGCACACTGCTGTGTGTGCTTTCTCTGGCAGTTCTACGCCACTGTGGCCTCTATTTGCCTTCACAACTGCTGGTATGCATAACCCATTGCAATGCAGCCCGCACCTGGCTATAACTTGTGCTCAGAATATCGCACAAAACTAACTTTCCTTATCCTAAACGGTGGTGGTGCTACAATATGTAGAAGAGCCAAGAGGGAATAGTGAGAGTGGTCGATCAAAAACGAAGTTCTCTGATTAAAAATGGTGTAAGACAGAGATGTAGTCTTTCCCCCCTAATGTTCAATCTGTACAACAAAGAATCAATGATGGAAATAAATGAAAGGTAAAGGATATCAGTAATACGTTTCGCTGATGACATTTCTACCTGAGTGAAAGTGAAGAAGAATTACATGATATGCTGAATGCAATAACAATGTAATCAGTACGTAATATGGATAGAGAATAAATCAGAAAGAGACGAAGGTAATGAGAAGTACCAGAAATGAGAAAAGCGAGAAACTTATCATCAGGAATGGTGGTCACGAAGTAGATGAAGTTAAGGAATTCTTATACCTAGGCAGAAAAGTAACCAATGACGAATCGAGGAAGGAGGACATCAAAAGCAAACTAGCACTCGCGAAAAGGGTATTCCTGGCCAAGAGAAGTCTGCTAGTATCAAACATGGGTCTTAATTTGCGGAAGAAATTTCTGGGAATATATGTCTGGAGCACAGCATTGTATGGTGTGAAACATGGACTGTGGGAAAACGGGAACAGAAAAGGTTGGAAGCATCTGAGATGTGGTGCTACAAGCGAATGTTGAAAACTAAGTGGACTGATATGGTGAGGAATGAGGAGGTTCAACACAGAATCGGGGAGAAAAGGAATATGTGGAAAACACTGACGTGATGATAGGACACCTGTTAGGACATCAGGGAATGACATCCATGGTACTTGGAGCTGTAGAGGGCAAGAACTGTAGAGGGAGACAGAGATTGGAGTACATCCAATAAATAATTGAGGACCATAGGTTCCAAGTGCTACTCTGAGATAAATAGTTTGGCACAGAAGAAGAATTTGTGGCATGCTGCACCAAATGTTAGAAGACCGATGACAAAAAAAATTGTGTGTGTGTGTGTGTGTGTGTGTGTGTGTGTGATATAAAATCACTACAATGAGGGTTTACAAATGATGCATCAAACACTGAGTGATAACTGATGCAGATGCTCATGATAGTGCCACAAGGTATGCTCATTCTGTCTTGGACATACATAAACAGCACACCACACTAGCCTTGATGAACGTGTGTAGCAGTTTTTCTACTAGTGTTACGTTTATACACATGCTACGTGGTGGCCCTTTGAACCTCAGACTTGTGCCACTAGTGCAAGTGAGCCATGTAGCACAATGTGTGTGACCTGAGTGTGTGCATAGACCTCTGACAGCAGGCACTCACTTTAGCGATGTATTGTACATCTCTGACAAAGAGGCTGGCTGTAGAAATTATTTGAATTTTTTTCAATGGAAAACAGTATTCTTTAATTAAAACACGTATCTTAATTAATAGAGAACGATATTATGAGAACAAGAAATTTTCTATGTCTTATGGTGATGTCATGCATGAACTTAGGCTGCGATATGAGAGCATAAATAAGTTGATGAACGTTCTGACTTAATTACAGACCTTCTTGCTCAGTGTATTTGCATTTATCTTTGATGTACTTTCCTGCACATGTATTGTGACTGCACACATGAAAGAATTCGTGTCATGTTACCAGACTTCACATGTCAGACCAGCCATGTAAGAGAACCTTCGGAAAGGAAAGTAACCCAAGGGAATAGGAAACTGTGAGGCAAATGTAGAATGCATGTCACCATCCTGCATCTTTTAGAAGCTTTTTGAAAGTGAATCTCTCGTGGACAGCTGTCAAAGTGCATCTTGAATGGAGATAAGTCGACATACATGTCGTGAATCACTGCCACTGTGTAGTTCAGTGTGTGTTGTTTTGAATATTGGGTTAGTTCATCATAAACATACAACATACGATGTGAACCTGGCGCTCTTCGCTGGTTGGCCGTTAGCTCTTAAGCAATGTCCTGATAAACCAAGTGAAGCTGTATACTTTTATACTGGTGATGGAGACCAGAGTACATGCTTCCATTGCGGTGGTGAGTTATGTTGGGAAGAAATGCACAATCCATGGGTTGAACATATTGCATCCTGCCTAGTTGTCAAATATGGGGTGTCTAGAAAAGCTGCTTCTCGTATTGCTTGACAACAATACAAGCAAATCGTATTAATGAATTTTATTACAGAAGATAAATGATAATACTTAACTTTGGGAAATACAGATGTGTCGCAGGCAAAGGGTGACATGCAAATCAGAAAATCTCTTCAGTATATACAATTCGTAATACACGTGAAATAATAGTGTGGATGCTTCCATCCATGTGACTGGTCTTGACGCTTCTGTAGAACCCGTAGAACTGGGCCAGTCGGGTGCAATGATTATGTTCTCTCCATGTAGGGAATGCTGACGTCGCTTTGTCGTCCTAGAGAGGGGACGGTCTGTGTGCTTTGACTGACGTCTTCCCACAGCCATATCTGCTCTAACGTTCCCGCCTGGCCAGCCAGCACTTCGCTTTATGTCGGAACAGAACATGCCATGTGGTTTCCAAGTGTGTCTTTAATTCTTGCAAAGGTCGATGTGTAAAAGTTACTGCAAGAGATGTGGCTAATGTCAAACCTACATCAAGTCTTCTGGAAGCAGTATTGGAAAGCCATTTGACTGTGGGACCGCCTGGCAAAGCTTTTCTGTGTGACATCTGTTTCTGCGAAAAGTCACGGTGATATTCATTCCAATTAGACATATTGCTTATGGCAAATGTGGACCATCCACTTCCCTGGTTTTCCATGTGCCAGAGACCTGTTCCAGCGGCAGTAAGAAATTTTTTATAGAAATTATCATAATTTTATTACACATATTGTGAAAAAGGTTATCCCATGGAACCATAACAATACATATGACAGAATTAAACATATAATACGTCTTGTAAAAAAAATTGATTTATTACAGCTTCAACTGACACACACATACGCAATGCTCATGTCAGCAACACATTTAGACAACTGTCCAGTGTGTCAAATTTTGACTATCCATTCTGTAGCTATAAATCATAGCCTCAGAATCATATTTCTTTTAAAGAAGGGAACTATGCAAGTATTGTGTCTTATTCAAGAAACAATAGTAATTTACTACAGTTTTACGAATGCAGTTTTTTTAAAACATGCTCATTTTATCTCCATCAAAACTGCCTGTCATACAGAAATAATTGTTTTTTATACATCCTAAATTCAGTATGTATGTAACCCCACCCATGAAGTGCTATGAAATCTTCCAACTAAGAACCAATGCACAGCCAATGTTGCATAATACCTAGCACAATGTCATCGAACACTTTCGTTACACCTTCACTTAACTTGGCAGCAAAAAATGCAACAGATAACACCCAGGCAACTGCAACACTTTGTTGTTTTGCCAATACGTTAACAGGAGAACCCTGTTACAGTATGCAAATCAATTGTTTTTTCATCAATATTGGCTACATTCTGATATGTAATATCTAAACTTTGATGTAGAGTCCGAGTACATGTTTTTGGGCCCAGTTTCTTTTTTGCACTTTTCTAAGTTCATCTGTGTTTAGATGCGCCTTGTAACAATTAGGGGGAAAGTGTTTGAATATGCACACGTACAGTAATGAGTTAATAAACTGCGTTTCAGGAGAGACAGCGTTTCTATAACTACAGGAAACGGATTAGTTGCGTGTCTCGACTTTTACTACAGTTGAAAAGACCTTGTATGGGTCTTCGTGATACCACTGCCACTGGCCATCTTTGCACATTCAGTCGTAGTAAGATTGGTAGGGAGATATAATCTCTGGCGTTGAATTCGAACGGAAGCCAGACTTTCCACGGGTAACCATGTAACTTCTCCAACATCAAGTTCTTCATTCATGTAAAAGTTACACCGATTCTACGTCTACATCTACATACATACTCCGCAATCCACCATACGAGCGTGGCGGAGGGTACCTCGTACCACAACTAGCATCTTCTCTCCCTGTTCCACTCCCAAACAGAACGAGGGAAAAATGACTGCCTATATGCCTCTGTACGAGCCCTAATCTCTCTTATCTTATCTTTGTGGTCTTTCCGCGAAATGTAAGTTGGCGGCAGTAAAATTGTACTGCAGTCTGCCTCAAATGCTGGTTCTCTCCCTCAATCCGACCTGATAGGGGTCCCAAACGCTCGAGCAGTACTCAAGAATAGGTCGTATTAGTGTTTTATAGGTGGTCTCCTTTACAGATGAACCACATCTTCCCAAAATTCCACCAATGAACCGAAGACGACTATCCGCCTTCCCCACGACTGCCATTACATGCTTGTCCCACTTCATATCGCTCTGCAATGTTACACCCAAATATTTAATCTACGTGACTGTGTCAAGCGCTACACTACGAATGGAGTATTCAAACATTACGGGATTCTTTTTCCTATCCATCTGCATTAACTTACATTTATCTATATTTAGAGTTAGCTGCCATTCTTTACACCAATCACAAATCCTGTCCAAGTCATCTTGTATCCTCCTACAGTCACTCAACGACGAATTCGTGAATTCTTTGACTAATAGAAACTGCAGTTGATTGAGACGGCCTTATTACTTTTTGTCCCAGTCGAATTACGTGCTTGCTTTGATAAACAGGGTGTTAGGGGAAGAAGTGCACACATTTTTATATATCGTACCTTAAAATGTACACAGATCAGTACTTTTTTCATCTAACAGTCTCCCCACAAACACGTCACGCAATTTGCTACACGATATATTCTTCGTGGTAGTAACTGCACCATTACTTGGACTACACCTGTCAATAAAGATTAAAGGTTGTGCGTTTTTATGTGCACACTTCAGTACCTGACCTGCCGCCCAGAGGAGAGTAAGCATTAATTGCCTGTTCATGCCACAGGTACCTGGAGATGCTACTTAACCTAAATACATGCTAATCCTAACAGCTATAATTATTAATCTGCAAACGAATTAAACGCTGATGTAGCGCTGTTCAGTACACGTTTCTCAGTCACCGATAAAATTATCTACACTTATACTCAAAACATACGTTTATTATTCAAACAACGTATGTACACTGCACATACTGAGTAAGTCATCGGTTCTGCTCACTTACAGTGAGAAGAAACACACTCATACACTCGTTCAACCTCCAGAATTTCGTTTGGTAAATATTATCCTAGTACTAAATTTAATAAATTTCCAATCTCAAAGTTCTAGCCAAGGATTACTTCAGTATCTCTCGGTTGTATGGCAAATGCTGCAACTGACAATCATCTTGAAGCTTTCCCAACTAGTAAGCCTATTCCGCTTCCTGTTCACTGGAATTTCCACGGAAATAAGCCAGTTCATTTGGGATTGGTCTGAGGCATTCGAGTCTGCAAAACACTACATTATTTTATATAAACTTAAAATTCATAGCTTTGTAGGTAAAATGAGTCAGTGTATCGCTTTATATTTAACTGACTGGAAGTAAAGGGTCATGTAGATAGTTCATGGGGTTGTCATGAATCTTCTTCTGTGTAGAGGCAAATAACAAGCTACGTTCAGGGGCCACTACTGATGTTATATATAAATTATCTTCCATCTTACACTGATAAAGCGAAAATAGTCCTCTTTGCACCAGAACCAATGTGAACGGAGCTGCACTGAGAGAAGGAGTATATGACATATTCAGAATTATTGTTGCTTTCGTGTCAATAGGGGGTCCACGACTTGACTCTGAACAAACTCATTTCATTCAGGTCTGTACACTTGACGGGGCATTTATTATGAGCGGTGAGAGACGTGCGCCCTGCTAGACGACCTCTGGTTTCACAGTTGACAGGTCGCGACCCATGTGAGCACAGCCCGTGGGGAGACCCCGGGGCGTGCAGGTGCTGCTGTCTGTCGGACGAGCGAGTGATCTGTCTGCCTCAAGGGCGGCATGTAGCCTGTACGGCCGTTAGTCGAACACGATACTGTTGCGTCTGGGTCTGAGGACGCTTCGGTCGGCTTACCGTGAGGCAGCGCTTAATTGCGGTTGATACTAACAAGGGAACCTCCCCATCGCACCCCCCTCAGGTTTAGTTATAAGTTGACACAGTGGATAGGCCTTGAAAAACTGAACACGGATCAATCGAGAAAACAGGAAGACGTTGTGTGGAACTATGAAAAAAATAAGCAAAATATACAAACTGAGTAGTCCATGAGAAAGATAGGTAACATAACAGGAAACTCTGAGGTCAGAGGCGCCGTGGTCCCGTGGATAGCGTGAGCAACTGCCGTACGAGAGGTCTTTGGTTCAAGTCTCCACGTAAGCGAAAAATGTTTCTTTCTTTATTTTCGCAAAGTTATGATCTGTCCGTTCGTTCATTGACGTCTCTGTTCACTGTAATAAGTTTAGTGTCTGTGTTTTGCGACCGCACCGCAAAACCGTGCGATTAGTAGACGAAAGGACGTGCCTCTCCAATGAAAACCGAAAACATTTGATCGCAAGGTCATAGGTCAACCGATTCCTCCACGGGAAAACACGTCTGATATATTCTATACGACACTGGTGACGGCATGTGCGTCACATACAGGAATACGTTGTCGACCCACCTAACTTGTACACTTGGCGAATGGGTAAAAAGATTCTTCTACCACGCCCGATTTAGGTTTTCTTGTCGATGTGATAATCACTCCCAAAGAAGTGATGAAAACATAAGAGTTTGTCACATAAACTGCAACAAATGAATGCAACAGTTTCACAGTCGCACAGTTTTCCCTGTGTTCTGTCAAACCATATGTATTTAACGTTTTCAAATTTTTCTGTGCGCAGACCGTCAAATCCTGCATATGTCCAAGCAAATCTGAACATGTCCTGGAATTTTGGAGAGCGAAGTTGATTATGTGTGAGTGTCTGAACTTTGAATAATTGTCTGAAAATAAAAAATTAAGCTTTTCACTTGAGGGAAGACTTGAACCAAGGACCTCTCGCACCGCAGTTGCTCACGCTAACCACGGGACCACGGCGGTCCTGAGCTCAGCGTTCCCTGTTATGTTGCCTATCTTGCGCATGGACTACTCAGTTTGTGTATTTTGCTTATTTTTTTTCATAGTTCCACACAACTTCTTCCTTTTTTCTCGATTGATGTGTGTTCAGTTTTTCAAGGCCTACCCACTGTGCCAACTTATAACTAAATCTGAGGGGGTGCGATGGGGAGGTTCCCTTGTAAGGTGTATGAAGAGCTGACGTGAAAGCATTGACACTGCGATGAGTTTTTGTTAGTCAGCTCTGTACTTGTTTGCTGTAACGTCGCCATATGTTTCCGATATCGGCCAAATGTAATAATACTGTGGCTGAGTAGCACTGCGAGTGGAATTCCCCAAGTGCGTGGCCGCTGCCCGTCCCCGTGTAGTATGAAGGTGCCGCCGTAGTGCAAATTCAGAGACTGCCTTTTATTTCACGGCCAGCAATAAGGTAAAGCCTATGTTAATAAAAATCAATAAGAGGCAGTGTCAGGCACAGAGGAAGGACCTGAGGAACCGCGCCTAAACAGCAACTCTGTAGATGTTACAGAGCTTTACATTTTGATGAAATATGTGAATTATAGCGTCTCCAGTAAAATAATAAAAAAAGACTTAACGAAACAGTATTTATAAAGAAGAGACATTTAAAAATTGAATAACAAGTGGACACTAGCCGCTCCGGCGAACATGTATTCTTCTCATGTATCCGTATTAGAATATTTTCTCTGTGTAAGTTTCAAGGGCAAAGAAATATAACAAAATGATCTAAAGAGACGACAAGATACGCTCGTTTGTTAATTTTTAGTCGTCTTCACTTTTCTCTTGTCTTGATTGCGTGTAGACGGACATCTTGCGAGTGCTGGCAAATGTAAGCAAATTTGTACTAATTAAGCAGATAATATATTGATTTAATATTATTGTTCACTTTTAATTTGTAAGAAGTGATCCCGATTTCATGTCCACCTTCCTTGAATTAAACTGCATTTGAGTAATTTACAGTGCAACAATCTCAGCCGCCGATGCTTCCAACGACGCCATTACGTGGCGATATTATAAAAATTAGCGGAAGCGAAAAACTTGCCCGCTGTTGCAGAAAATACGTAGCTTTAAGATTCTTATTTTCAGTACAACAGCCGAGAGCCAGAGCCAGGACTCCGACTACAATGCAATGGTTAACGGAGGTAAAAAAGCCGGCCGCGGTGGTCTAGCGGTTCTAGGCGCTCAGTCGGGAACCGCACGACTGCTACGGTCGCAGGTTCGAATCCTGCCTCGGGCACGGATGTGTGTGATGTCCTTAGGTTAGTTAGGTTTAAGTAGGTCTACGTTCCAGGGGACTGATGACCTCAGATGTTAAGTCTCACAGTGCTCAGAGCCATTTGAACCATTTTGAGGTAAAAAAAAAAAAATACTCTCGCGCGTGTGTGGGCAGAAATTGTAATTAATAACAAAAGATTTTTTGCTTTAAAGTAACATGTACGTTAATGACCGAACATTCATTGTGTTTCGTCATTGATTTTCGTTGCGTATTACACAGTAACGTCCCCTAAAAATCTGTACTGGTTTTTTCATGTATCTTGCGGAATTTTTCTTGCAAGCCACACATTGGATGATTTGGTCATTCATGCTGCGACTATGATGTTATCGTACTGCCTAAACCAGTCGGACACAGGCCCTCACGATTAACTGAATGTGATGGTGGCTTTGATATCTTATGCATTCCGCTTCCTGCGAGTTGTAGGTATTGCGCACGAAAGTACGCGCGCAACCACCATCTGGTGGCGCCTATCCCGATTACAGATTTTGTTCCAGTTGAATCAAATTCCATAAATTTAACTTTTAAAATCTGTTTACCGGGGAGTATCGCATCTATACCAAAGTCATCAGATGTGTCAGTTATTGGAGACATAGGTTGCGTTTTACGATACGCAATCGTATAATGGCTGCGAAGTTCAAGCCCCGCAAATGCATTTAAGTAGCAAGTAAGCAGCCAGTGAAATTGAAATCACAGAAAACTTAAGATACCAGTTCATATAATTGACTACACAGAAACAAATCAACGTAATAATATGTGTCCTATCAGCGCACATGTAACATGTTCCGGATAAAGTGTTCACCGTGATTCCCATAAACTTCACACATTAAAATATAACCAGATTTTGTAGGTTATACTGGGTAAAGACTCGTCACTGCAGTAGTGCTGCGATAAATAGTTTGCGAAGTAGTGGAAATGTCGAAAAAGTAAAACTGAGTATCGCAAATGACGACCTAACAGCCAATTCCGAACTTATTACTTTTCAAAAATTAATTACATTCCACGTCCTTAAGCAGTCTAATTGAAATTATCGTCAACAGATTGAACAGCACTATCGCCAAACGGCTGCATAATTTCGACTAAAACAGTACATTATGAGTTATGAGCTGCAGTGTTGATTCTGAGGGTTGAAAATTCATTTACGTGCAAAATACGTTGTAAAACAATACGTGCAGTGGCCGCCTTAGATGATGGATGTAGTCACAATCTGTGGACGATTTTTTCTCATTAGTTTTAAAATGGATAGTAGTAAATACTGTTAATTTTGACTAACTTGTCGAATAAGATACGAACACTCCGGTAATCAAGGACCTCAGAAGAAAATTTTATGTAACTTGTCGAATAAGATCCGAATACGCCAGTAATCAGGGACCTCAGAAAAAAACCTAGTGTCAGAACTGAAAAGTCGGTGAAATACTTGTCCTAATTCAGATATACTACATGTGGTAGCAATAAGCTGAATGCAACTTTTACTGGTTATAGTGTTCATGTTTCAACTAAGACATTACGCTAGATTTTTTGATAAAGAATCTGACGTTATTAACAGCTCAAGGGAATCAATAAGCAAGAGCATGTCACGTAGAATATCAATGAGTGTACTTCTTAAAGTAATATGTATATCATCTGTAATTTCGTGGGTTTTCCATTGAAAGATCGAGTGTATGTAAGGACAACGGCCGTTTTCTGCTGGGTCCGAGGCCGCCATACACGCGAGCAAGAAGGGCGGGAGGGGGGTGGGGGGGGCGGAAGCAGTCCCTCTAGCACTACGAGAAAAAAATATGGCGCCACCAGGCGTTTTTCTTTCAAGATAATGATTTAAAAGTCCTTGTTACGCATATCTCTAAGTCTGCTGCCACCCCCCACCTCTCGGCTGGGTCGTTCCAGTTCGAGAAGTCGGCAAGCATGGACAAGTCCTGATGAGCAGCGTATCATTCACTATAAGTGCTGAAAAAATGAAAAGGAAAACTCCGAAACTGGCTGCAGCAAGGTAATACGTTTAATATTTTGTATGACAGGGCTGTTTGGGCTTAACTTCTATTATCAACACATGTCTACTTAGAAGTGACAACCATACTGCACCTTTGGTAAAATTTTTGTCACGTGGTTGCAAAACGTAAAAAAATACGTTTTTTACTGATATGTTGGGAGTTCAGTATCCTCACAGTCCTTAACATGCACTGAGGCGAGAAATGTCGTGGAACAACTCTTAATATCATGAGTATTGGAACAAAGTTCGTTCTACCCCACTCTGCATTGTTTCCAGATGTATCCAACATAGGGGCGATGACGTCATCCAAGATGGTGGCCATGACGTCATTCGAGATGGCGGATTTTGACGGGAAGTTTGAATTTTGGTGGGAAAGTGCTGCACCCCCCCCCCCCCCCCCCCCCCAGAAAAGTGGCTCGAAGTTCAAATTCCAATATGATGATCTCTACTAAGCTAAGAAAATCGTGGGAAGATAGGCCACTTGGGCTGACCTAAGTTACCCGACCGCCACCTCTTCCAATGAACTGGCACCAAGTTTGAATTTTTGCAGTAAACAAAGGTCACTTGGGGTTTCGCTACCTCCCTAAGAAAATGGCGCAAAAGAAAGGACACTCAGTCACCCGACCACCACCCCCCAGAAAAATGGCAGGAAGTTCAAATTCCAACATGATAATGTATCACACCATGGTTATCTCTACTACTAAGCTAAGAAAATGGTGTGAAAGAAAGGACACTTTTACTAATCTCAGTCACTCGACCGTCACCTCCACCTAAGGATTCGTGGGAAAAGGACATAAGTCTTTATTTAATCGTTTTGATGTAGTACAGCCATCCAGTGTGTTCACCATGAGTTCCAGACTCCAACTGTCTTAGTATACATCGCCACAACCAGAGGACGCTCTCAGCTGTGATGTAATCCAAGATGACAGCATACATTGTGTTCACCAAGAGCTCCAGAACTCAAACTGACTTGGTACACAGTACTGGCACCAGAGGCTGCTTTCGTCCATGACATCATATGATGACGCGATTACCGTTATTCAAGATGGCGGCGTACATTGTGCTCACCACGAGGATTAGGACATATTGACACCACCAGAGAGAGTATGTGTTGGATAGCTTTCGCGATCAAGTGGAAATTTGAGAATGAATATGGAGGTTCGTTTGCGTTGGCCTGCTATTCCCTCCCATGAAAATTGTTTGCTTGACTGCTTCTGCAGATTTCTTGGATTTGTTTAGTTGAGAGAAGATCGTTTGTGGGGTGTGCATCTAATAGGTGAAAGAGATGCTTGCTTGTTCTCCAGACATGAGAAACACCTTAGTTGGCTTGTAAATTATAAGGATGATTTGGAATCTGTTATGTCAGCAAGATCGGTATTCGCGGTTGGAAATATCATTTTTCATCTGTTTGTTTCTAGTTACTCAATGGTCTACAGCATGCTCCACCTTGCTAGAGTTTCAGGTTTGTAGAGAAATAATTTCCCATCTACATCTTTGGAATTATGTAGCGTGAGCGATCGGGGCTACTGCTACGTGCTTGATATCGAGAAGTACCGCGAAATTGATATAATATTCGGTAAACGATGCGAAAATACTTGTGTTCTTGTATTCAAGCTCCTGTCATCAGTGGGAGATCAGTGTAGTTGAGTAAGAGTATTACCGTATTTTACGATATGTGTGGCACTTTGTGAGGTTTAGTTGTCGCTGCAGTATGGCGATCAGTATAAAATAGTTTACTGCTGCGAAAGTCTCATCTGTAGAAAGAAAGAAAAGGTGGACGGTGCTTCCCTAGGACTGAGGAGCATCGTGACACATAGCCGGTGTGAGTGTAGGTATACCATAATTTTTTCGGGTGCTGTACAGATATAAAAGATAACTGCACTGTTTGTGTAGGATTTGTATACATTGCATTGTAAAGTTACTGTGGCTTATGTTGTGGCACGACTAAAGAGGATGACTGTGTGTCCTATCGTGAGCTACGTATAGATTCAGCACGTCGATAACCGTGAGAGATAGATTTCTTACATGGAAAATTATGTGCACTATAGATGCCGAGATTGGTTCTAGAAGCACAGGCGTCAAGAGAGACATTACCTGTACATCGATCGGTGTTGGACTGTAGCAGCAATCGTAATATTTAATTATAGTTACAGTGGTAAATATGTTCCTGGCTTCCAATACCCTTTTGAATCTCGTATGTGTTTGATGATCTATAGAAAACTTTACGGGTTTAACTGTCAATCCACTTAAGCGATCCGGGCAAAATCATTTTGCCACTGAAAGTATTGTCTGCAGAAAGAAACAAAATATGGATGGTGCTTCGATACCGGTGGCATCAGTAATTCGGCGCGTAAATTCGATGAGAGCGAAACATAATGCTCGATTCATTCACATCCTTCGTTCTGGAATATAGGAGCCTCTACATAGCGGCGACATCATTTGCGTATGTTGAGAGCAGGGAGGGTAACACATGATGGAGTAGGTACCACGTTATGAGCGCTGGGGAGAGTGCATTCGACGTTATCTTCGTAAACGGGTTCTGTTAGGGCCAGAATTTTCGTGCATACAAGCTGACACATAAAGAAAGCGAGCGTTTACTATTTCTGGGACACTATACAGTTTCCGCGAGGTCGACTGAGTTCTGGTTCTTTTATATAGTCACGTGACATGAGTATAAGAATGAGAACTTTTTAAATTGCGAGTCACCATGCGGACGTTTCACGGCGAGGTGTTAGTCACGCTAGGCTGTTAAGCAGGGTTAAACGGGTGTGTCATGTCGCGCTAGGTGGAATGCGACCTGTGCCACTCTGTCATCAATGGTAAAGACAAGTGCTGTCCGGAGATGTCTGGCATATGGGGACTGCGCCTTGGAATTCTGTGACGTCAGTATAACAATGGCTGTATACTCGAAAACAGAGGCAACTTTCACCTGCGTCGGGCAGTGGCTCAGGGCCGCCCTCCCAGCCGATCACGTCAGCAGTGGTGTCTAGGTGAACAGGTATTGCATTACGAATTTCTCTGGTGTCAAGTACGAAAGGGACCACCACCTGTGATTAGGCCACACCAGGGATGATAGTACCCTCTGCTGGCAGTAATGTGTAGTAGGTCAGCTGGTGTCTAGATCTCATGGTGGAGACATTGCTTGAAAAATAAAAACTTATGTCCATCATAGGCAGAGTCGTTTTTGCGCCACTTCCCCCACTATCTTGGATTACATCATGCACTGTCCACATTAGTACATGGTCACGTTAGTGCATGATAGCCCGACAACATGGGCTGGTAGGGGGACGTGGCGGTCGGTTGAAGATCGTGGTGGAGGCTTTAACTATTTCCTTCCAAGTCCTTTGCGAAAATTCACTCCAAATCCATGGCAGCGCTCTCTGGTGGTGTCAATATGTATTAATGCTCGTGGTGAACACAATGTATGCCGCCATCTTGAATAACGGTAGTCGCGTCATCAGATGATGTAACGGACAACAGCACACTCTGGTGCCGGTACTGTGTACTAGTTCAGTTTGAGTCTGGAGGTCTTGGTGTACACAATGTATACTGCCAACTTGGATTACATCACAGCTGAGAGCGCCCTCTGGTGGTGGCGATGTGTACCAAGTCAGTTGGAATCTGGAACTCGTGATGAACACGCTGGATGGCTGTACTGCATGAAAATGATTAAATAAAGAGTTATGTCCAAGTCCTTTTCCCATGAATCCTTAGGAGGAGGTGGTGGTTAGGTGACTGAGGTTAGTACAAATGTCCTTTCTTTCGCGCCATTTTCTTAGCTTAGTAGAAATATGCGAATTGACTTTCATTTACCACCAAAATTGAAACTTTGCGCCAGTTCATAGGAAGAACTGGCGGTCGAGTGACTTTGGTTTGTGGAGGTAGGTCAAGTGAGTTACCTTCCTGCGATTTTCTTTGCTTAGTAGAGATAACCGTGGTGTGACACACTATCCTGTTGGAACTTGAAACTCCTGCCGTTTTTCTGGGGAAGGGTGGGGAGGGGCGTGTGGCACTTTCCTTTCAAAATTCAAACTTACCGCCAAAATCCGCCATCTTGAATGACATCATGGCCACATTCTTGGATGACGTCAAGCACTGTGTCCAAGTCTACACGTTGCCATTTTGGATGATGTCATTGCAGCCATCTTGGATACATCTGGCAACAATGCAGAGTGGGGTAGAAACAACCCAATACTATCAAGTCATTGTACTGTAGCACCTCGTCACGGCATGGACTCAACAAGTTATCGTAAGTTCCCTCCATAGATAT
This sequence comes from Schistocerca americana, assembly GCF_021461395.2. Taxonomy (NCBI): domain Eukaryota; kingdom Metazoa; phylum Arthropoda; class Insecta; order Orthoptera; family Acrididae; genus Schistocerca; species Schistocerca americana. The sequence continues at coordinate 523,552,552 of NC_060125.1, read as the reverse complement.
TCCGCCAAGCATCTCTATAACTGTCCATATCTCTCGACTACATCCCATAAGTGTTCAAACGGATTCAGATTGGGTGATCTGCGTGAGCCAGCCTCTGTAGCCGAGCGGTTCTAGGTGCTTCAGTCCGGAACCGAGCAGCTACTACGGTCGCAGGTTCGAATCCTGCCTCGGGCATGGATGTGTGTGATGTCCTTAGGTTAGTTAGGTTTAAGAAGTTCTAAGTCTAGGGGACTGATGACCTCAGATGTTAAGTCCCACAGTGCTTACAGCCATTTGAACCATTTGATCTGCGTGGCCAGATCATTCGCTCGAATTGTCTACAATGTTCATCAAACCAATAATGGATGGTTGTTGCCCAGTGAAACTGCGCTATGTCATCCATAACAATTTTATCGTTGTTTGGAAATATGAAGTGCATGAATGGGTACACGTGGTCTCCAAGTAGCCGAACATAAACCATTTCCAGTCAGTGATCGGTTCAGTAGGACTGGAGGACCCAGTCCACTCCATACACACACAGCCCACGCCACTATGAAGCCACCACCAGCTTACACAGCGCCTTGTTGACAACTTGTGTGCCTACCTTAGTGGAGTCTGCTCCACACTCGATCCCTACCGTCGGCTGTTACCAAATGAGATCGGTACTCACCTGTCCAGGCCACGATTTTCCAGTCGTCTACGGTCCAGCCAACATGGTCACAAGTGCAGGAGAGGCGATGTAGGCGATGTCGTGCTTTCAGCAAAGGTGCTTGTGTCAGTGGTCTGCTGCCACAGCCTGTTGACGCCAAACTTCGCCGCACTGTCCTAACGGATACGTTCGTCGTACGTCCCACATTGAAAGCGTTGCTTGTCTGTTAGCACTGACACTCTACGCAAACCCTGCTACTCTCAGCCCTTAAGTGAAGGCCGGCGGCCATTGTATTACCCGTGGTTAAATATAATGCCCGAAATTTGGTAGTCGGCTCTTTCTTGACACTGAATATTGAATTCCCTGACGATTACCGAGATGGAATGTCCCTTGCCTCTAGCTGCAAATACCATTGCACGTTCAAAGTCTCTTAATTTCCGTCGTGCGGCCATAATACCCCATGAGTCACCTGAATACAATGACAGCTCTGCCAATGCGCTGTCCTCTCATACCTTGTTCACGCGACTCTACCGCCATCTGTATATGTGAATATCGCTATTCCATGGTTTTTGTCACCTCGCTGTACAACATCGTACAATAGTAAAGAACTATCAAAACATCGAACTGCCAAAATGTCCGCAAAAAACTTATTTTTTACTGTAACTACAAAAAAAGTATTATACTTACTACGAGTTGACAGAAAAAATTATTGTAGATGCAATATGGTTGTCACTTCCAGTTGATAAAGGCAAATCGGACTGTCGTGCAAAATATTAAGTATGTTACCTTACTGCAACTAGTTTTGGAGCTTTCATTTTCATTGTGTCGTATAATGACGCATACTATGTTGCGGGCCCAACGGAATATAAGAGTGCTAAAAGTATTTCGGGCGACCCGTCTATGGACTCGTAGTGTTGCAGCAGGAGTTCGCGAACTTAGAGAACTTTCGACAGCTGCGCTCGTGAACTTTAGCTCCGAACATCACAGCTGTTGAAAATTTATGAAGTTTCCACATAACTTCGTGGACTCTAAGTGTGAACCGCAGCGTCGTGTCAGACTTGTGAAATTTCTGGATAGGTTCGTCGACTTTTTATTATAACCACAAGCAATATTCTAAGTTTGAATAGCATTTTGGTGTGCTGGACGTAGTGCATTTTAATCTACCTTGTGATTCAATCTATTATTTCTCTCTCCTTATTAAGCAAAGGTTCAATGAAAATTTTGATTTCAGAAGAGTGCCCAGCTTGTGTTAAGAACACATTTTCATTTCATCAACCACAATGCTTCCTGGAATTTAATAAAATTATAAGAAGTTAGTAGAAAAATAATAGTGATAATGCGACAGGAGCGCGACACACACCAGCGCGACAAACTTTAGAAGCCAGTCACGCACTCACTTAACACTTTTGACAGGTTGAGAAAGTACGAGGAAATGTATTAGCACGTCACAGTTATCCTTAGCCAGCAGATTGGAAAGGAAATATATAAAACTTATTGTACAAAATTCCTAGACATTCCTGTTTATCAGAATTTGGTTTGGAAGTCGGGTAGTATTGATTTTCTCAAAGGCTTGTATTTAGTAAAGCTTGCTCTCGGAGTAATGGCTGATTTTCATGATAAAATCGTTAGAAGCTTGCCGTAATTTATATACTTCCATTCAATGATGTGACACGCAGTATTTTATTAGTAGGGGAGAGGGGGAGAGAGAGCAATTCCACACACCGATACGTGCTGTAACGGAGACAGATGGTGTCCGTCCATCTCCTTCATTTATGCGTCTGTTCAAAGAATTAGGCACATATTAACTTTTTTAAGAAGTTTGTTGTGATGAATCAGGAACAATTTAAATAATATTAATAGCATTCCTAAGTATAAAATTAGGAAAAAGAACATTCTTAACGATTCACAGTTCAGTCTTACCCTCGCACAGAACACAGGGATGTATTTAGATACGAAAATACGAAGGTCGATCGTGAGATATCAGTCATCATCTCGAGAAACTAAACTCTCGTAATTCATATTTTGTTTGTTTGCAGCTACATTCTGAAGCCTTGGTACACAACTGAAATTTCCGCTATGGTAAAAAAAGAAATGTAAATTTTAGAGCTTTGTAAGGGCAATCTGGGGCGTTGCAAGGACTTCTGGGGAGGTCTAACACAGGTGCAACAAGTCGACTGCTGCCGGAAAGGAATTACCGTCCCCGATATTCCGCTACAACATGGTCTGCTTCACTTCGATCTGCCTTATGTCCCCTAACGCTGGCTACCGTACTGTGTAATACTACAACTGGAGCATGTAACAGCAAAGGAACAACAAATTAGCTATTTACCTTTATTTTTGTGTGATTTTAATTAAACTCTGTGGCTAGCCCCATTGTTAGAACATAACCTAACAGTAACTGCACTTGCCAACAACACAAATCTATTCTGAACAAATGTAATCGAAGTGATGATGGGAAGACCATGAAAATCAGGGATTGGTTCTAGTTTCAAGTATACTGAGTAGGGGAGAGGACACTTTGTCATTATTACTTAATGATGAGCAAACTGGATACGTGGAAAGATCATGATTTCTGGTATAATAGGATTCTACACTTGAATATAAGGTGATGGGTTGTACATTGAGTGGTGTGGCAAGTGATCTAGAATACATAAACACTCCAAACGTGAAGTAGAAATGGTGGCACGTAGTCTACAGCAACGAAATCGCATAAATTAGTCCGTTATTGTGAGTGTGCTCTATAGCCGCTGTTCTCTAATGCAGTTATGCTTTCACGTGTAGGAACGTTATGGTATTTCATGGAGATCCTCGTGGTAGCTCCAAAATCTGAGTAAACGATTGATATGTCTAGACGGTTTGTACTCGTAGATTTATCATCTGCTAAAGACTGTTGACCTGTACAGCGCAACTTTGTTTCCATAGGTTTCGGTTGTTTGAGCAGCCTGCAGAAACTTCCCATACCAGACACCTCATGCCGAATTCAGAATAAAAGGCTTAGGTAACAGTCTCTCAAGCGTTATCGAATTTAAAATGATATTGTGTGGTTTGAAACACGCTTAAATCTCATTCTGTTCGATATAGTGCGCTCGAAGCAATTATGACATTGCTAGTCAGTGTAAATATGAACTTTATGTTATGCGTCAGCCACTTCAACCGGGTAAACACAATCTCATTAAAGAATTCATATGCTGTAAATTTCAGGATAGGCCCACTCGTCGACTTCTTTATGAATCTATCCTTTAAGCAAAATATGTTTGACAAACTGCCTATTGGTTTCTGTCTCGGGTTCTTCGGCCGACGTTCGTCTCATTATTTTACTAACGTTTCGTCAGCACGAGTTTCAGGAATTGTCAAAGCTTCACGCTCCATTGCTGGTGGTGAACTGGAGCCGAGCTCGCGGCAGTACACTATATGTACCTTGAGCGCCAACGTCCGAGGGTTTCTCCGCGGTCGTTTGCGGCTCGGTTGCTACCTGCGACGGTCGTTCGCTGCAGCACGGGAAGCCAGGATCCGTTTACCTTGAGGCTTTCCTTTCTCTTGCTGAAGCTATTCCCGTGTTTTTGTATTTCTATAGCTTCTCTGAACAAGAGGGTGTGATAGTGCTTCTCTACAGCCAGAACTTTCGTGTCGGCGAATTGTACTACGTGCTCGGTCTCGCACAGTGCGTGCTCTGCCACCGCCGATTTCTCCACCTGCCCCAACCTGCAATGTTCTTTGATCCTGGTGGTGACTGATAGTCCAGTGATTCCGACATAAACTTTTCCACTTGTGCATGGATTGCGATATATTCCGGACATTGTAAGTAGGTCCACTTTCTCCTTTGCCGGTCTACGCCACTCTTTGACCTTCTTTGTCGTTTTGAAAATCGTCTTTACTGCGTGTTTGCGCAATATACTGCCGATTCTGTCAGTCACTCTGGGAATGTATGGCAGAAAGACCATACCCAACATTTCTTTTTGCGATTTGTCACTTCGCCGAGTGTTCAGGTCTGTTACACTTCTAATATAACTTGTGGAGTACCCATTGCTCCTTAGAACACTTTGCAGGTGTTGCATTTCGCGTCTGAGCTGCTGCAGCTCACATATTCGTCCTGCTATAGTTACGAGCGTATTAATCATGCTTCTTTTCTGGCTGTGGTGGTTTCTCCACAAGTTATATTAGAAGTGTAACAGACCCAAACACTCTGCGAAGTGATATATCAGGAAAAAAAAAATGTTAGGCACAGGTTTTCTCTCATACATTTCCAGAATGACCGAGTGAATCGGCCGTATATTGCGCAAACACGGCGTAAAGACGATTTTCAAACCGACAAAGAAGGCAAAAGAGTGTCTAAGATCGGCAAAGGAGAAAATAGACCCAATTGCAATGTCGGGAGAATACCGCAATCCATGCGCATGCCGAAAAGTTTGTGTCGGAATGACTGGACTGTCAATCAACACCAGGATCAAAGAACATCAGCGACATTGCAGGTTGGGGCATGTGGAGAAATCGGCCGTGTCAGAGCACGCACTGTGTGAGACCGAGCACGTAATAAAATTTGCCGACACGGAAGTTCTGGCCGTATAGACCACACTCGCTTGTTCAGAGAAGCTGTAGAAATTCAGTAAGACGGGCTTAGCTGCAACAAGAAAGAAGAAAGCTTTAAGATGAACGGATTCTGGCTTCCCGTGCTGCAGCGAACGACCTTAGCTTAGGGACCAATGACCTCTGCAGTTTGGCCCCATAAGACCCTACCACAAATTTCCAAATTAACTCCAGCTCGGCTCCCGTTCACCACCAGCAGTGGAGGGTGAAGCTTTGACAATGCCAGCCACTCGTGCTGGCGAAACGTCAGTAAAATCGTCAGACGAACGTCGGTCGAAGAACCCGAGACAAAAATCAAGAGGCAGTTTAGTAACAATGGCCAAGAAAGCCTTAACAACTTTGTAAAAAAATTGTTACTAGTTCCGTATTTGAGCCGTGCCTGAATACGATAGAAGTTGTCATTGGACCCGAAAACAGACGACCTTTCCTGTAACGGACACCTCATTAATACCATAACAGGTGACGAGAACGTAGCCTGGAAATAATCTTCCAGTATCAACTAACGGCCTCGGAAATGCACAGGCGCGTACCAATTCGTTATATTGTGGAAAGCGTACTGCGGTTGTTTAAGAAGCTATGTGTAGCACATCCGTAAAGTTATAATGCCATATTTTCACTTGGACTCACTCCTTTAGAGTTACGTCGCTGTAAGAGGCAGACTTGGCAATGCGTCCTGTACGAAACGGCATCGGAGGAAGTGAAATGAACTGATACTGGACCGGTTATCGTTCGACACTGGTAAAGATCTACGATGTTTGGAAACAGAGGACAAAGGCACTGAGACTGTAACAACTGTTACGTGAATTTTTAAAAGTGTTTCTGAAAAGTTGGCGTCATGACAAACGTGCTGCTGCAAGCTATGTTCCTAAGGTACGCCTTCCCAAGGGGAGAACACGCTCGAAAACACAGATAGCTGAGTGAAACAGTGTTGGGGTAATCATTTCCGAACAGCTGTTGAGTGCATCGGCAGCTACAGAAACGTCAGGCAGACCTGTTGAGGTTACAAGGACATCTCTCTGACAAAGCACACACATAGGTTCTGAAGAACTGAAAGTGACAAATAATTGAAGGAAGGAAAGAAGATCATCGCGTAACGCCCCGTCGACGTCGAGGTCGTTACAGAGGCAGCAGGAGCCAACTGCGGGAGGGTTGGGACGGTGGGAGGCAGTCGATCACGCCCTTGCCGAGGAACCGTCCCGGTATTCGTCAGAAGTGGTGCTGGGGCATCACGGGAAACTTATTCTGAACGTCATGGCATGGAATTGAAGCCCCCTCCTTAAGTAAGCGATTCGAGTATCCAACGATTTTCATCGAACTGACGAGAAAGATTTAATGTGTAATAAATCTTCTCGCGCTGCCAGCCACGTCAGGTGATTAAAACCGGCAGAGCCTTTTTTTGTGGTTTTATGGCGCACAACTACAGTGGTCATTTGCGCCCAGACTAAGTTATGAAGGCACTGCGTTAAAATAGCAACTAAAAATGACAACACTATAAAAGGCACATTAACAGGCAAGGGATTAAAAGAAAACAGCATAATCAAATGTCCTTAGACAGGTTCGTCAAGTTGATAAAACGAAGAACGCGAGCAGCTGCTCCTGGGTCATCCGTTAAAATTTCATCCAGAGTACATGGCCGGCCAAGATTAATACGCAGTGTATTAAAATTCGGACAGGACGTTAAAATGTGGCGGACCGTCAGCAATTGCCCACATGGGCAGAACGGCGCCGGCGCAGCTGTCAGCAGTTGGCGGTGGCTGAACCGGCAGTGTCCAATCCGTAACCGGGCCAAAACGACCTCCTCCCGCCGAGAAGGTCGTGAAGAGGTCGTCCAAGCCGTGGGGAGAGGTTTCAAGGCCCGAAGCTCGTTTTCAGTAAGTGTAGACCAATCGGCTTGCCACAGCGATAAAATGCGCTGACAAATGACCCTGCTAATATCAGATGAAGGCACACAACAAGAAGCTGTCCGAGGCTGGAGGACCGCAGCCTTGGCCGCGGCATCTGCAGCTTCGTTCCCAGTGATGCCGACATGGCCAGGAACCCACATAAAGGTAACCGGAGAACCGTCGTCCGCCAGCTGCTGAAGAGAGCGTTGGATCCGGTGCACGAAAGGGTGAACCGGATACGGATCACTGAGGCTCTGGATGGCGCTCAGGGAATCAGAGCAGATGACATAAGCAGAATGTCGGTGGCGGCGGATGTAAAGAACAGCCTGATAGAGGGCAAATAGCTCAGCTGTGAAGACCGAACAATGGCCATGGAGCCGGTATTTGAAGCTGTGTGCCCCGACAATAAAGGAACACCCGACACCATCATTGGTCTTAGAGCCATCTGTATAAATGAAGATCGTATTAATGAACTTAGAACGAAGTTCGACAAACCGCGAGCGGTATACCGAAGCTGGTGTAACCTCCTTTGGGAGCGAGCTGAGGTCAAGGTGAACGCGAACCTGAGCCTGGAGCCAAGGTGGCGATTGGCTCTCGCCCACTCTAAAGGTTGCAGGGAGTGGAAAATCAAGTTGCTGAAGGAGGCGATGAAAGCGAACTCCAGGCGGTAGCAGGACAGAAACATACAACCCGTATTGACGGTAGAGAGAGTCGTCAAAAAAAGGAACGATAAGACGGGTGGTCAGGCATTGACAACAACCGACAGGCATACCGACAAAGCTGTATATCGCGCCGGTAGGTTAGGGGCAATTCACCGGCTTCAGCATGAAGACTCTCGACGGGACTAGTATAGAACGCTCCGATCGCAAGACGTAACCCCTGATGTTGTATAGAGTTGAGGAGGCGTAAGATGGACGGTCGTTCAGAGGAGTATACAAAGCTCCCATAATCCAGCTTCGAGCGGACGATCGACCGATATAGGCGAAGAAAGACGATTGGATCCGCTCCCCACGACGTACCGCTGAGAACACGGATGACATTTAGGGAACGGGTACAACGGGCAGCCAAATATGACACATGTGGAGACCAGCTAAGTTTCCTGTCAAATGTAAGACCTAAAAATTTTGCTGTCTACACGAATGGGAGAGCAACGGGTCCGAGATGTAAGGACGGTGGGAGAAACTCTTTGCAGCGCCGGGGCCATTGTCAGGTTGGATATAACTGCCGTGTCGCCATGGCTATAGAATCTATAGAGATAGGACTATCTGAAAACACCGTCAGTAAGGATACCGGTTTGCAGGTGTGCACAGTCTGGGACCCGGCCATCGCGAGATTGGAGCGGGCGCGACGCACGCAGGGCGAAACATTGCCACAGTTGGCGAGGAGGACAACACGGCCAGCAGCGCGCCTGTATAACGGCGACAGCACGGCTACCCGGCGAGCAGTCGTGCACCACTTGACAGAATCCGGATAGAGCTCGGTCGAAAGCTCACGGGGATTTTAACCACCTGACGCGGCTGGAAGCCCGAGAAGATTTTATTAATTAATGTCGCCGCGGCGCGACGCATTCACACGTGTAATGTATACACTTTTGTGATGTAATACAGCAGATCCTCGTAAAATTAAAACCTTAATGGCCGTCACGTAACCTCGTTGTGTGTTCAGCGTCCGTCCGTCGCCAAACACCGAGGAAGGTGTCACGTCACGTCGCGGCACAGCTTCCCACCGCTATTAGCGAGAGATCGCGGTGACGAGCTTATCGACAGCCGCTGCAGCAGAAGCGGTAAACACGCTTATCTCGGCCGTAACGCCCGCGACAGCGTCTGTCGCGTTACGCAGCAAACCGGTCTGGCGTTTCCTGCACGGGTGTCGCAAAATCGAGCAAGTCTTGAACTGCGAAACTTTACCGAGCAAACCATGTCTGGCTTCCTCTCACAAATATTTGCTACGGCCAAGCTACCTTTCGCATCTGAAATTTTAGTGTTACACCTCTGCGAGAGTGCTACTAACGAATTTTGACTAATACAACATAAAGACGGTGCAATCTCTAAGCGGAAGTTCTACACTGCCTGACAGATACGGTGAACCACACAGAATACATGCTCGGGTGTAAAGTTAACTTCTTACACATACATAACATCGATTTGTACGCAAATCATTAGATTAGCAGTGGCGCGGAATAGCTGCGCGGTTTTAAGGGGGGTAGGATGTCAAACGGGCCGACTTGGAGCAGGAGATGCACCATAGGACATTTTATTTTCCACTGTCTACACTTTTACGAGTAAATTCATAAAACTTTGTCAGCATGACCAGAAAGAATTCCGGATTCACTCTCGTAGCAGCGGAAGTTCAAAAACATAACAAAATAATTTTTTTTACATGTGAAATTTCATCATTTTTTCACTTACTATTGACTGCATTTGTTGCAATAGATATACTTTTCTTCATAAGTAGGAGAGACTGATGAATTTTCCACAGCATACAAACCATACTTACAGGTGTCTGAAACTCTAGAATCTATTTAATTTATGAAAAAATGAATGAGCTGTTACTTTATGTTTAGAAAAAATCAAATTTTCTAGTTAATTATCTCAATTTTTACCACAGTTTTTAATAGATTTGGAAAATTCTAGAGTTTCATACACCTGTAAGTATGGTTTGTATGCTGTGCAAAATTCATCAAAGAATCTCTCTTACTTGTGAAGAAAAATGCATTTATAGCAAAAATGCAGCCAATAGTAAGTGAAAAAATGATGAAATTTCGTATCTCAAAAAAATTTATTTTGTTATGTTTTTGCACTTCCACTGCTATGAGTGTGAATCCTGAAACCTTCCTGGTCATGCTCACAAAGTTTTATGAATTCATTTGTAAGAGTATAGACAGCAGAAAATAAAATGTCCTGTGGTGCCTCTCCTGCTCCAAGTCGGCCCGTTTGACATCCTACCCCCCTCAAGAGCCTTGCCACGTTTCGCGTGGCTGCCCCCGTCGGACGTTCGAGTCCTCCCTCGGGCATGGGTGTGTGTGTCGTCCTTAGCGTAACTTAGTTTACGTTCGATTAAGTAGTGTGTAAGCCGAGGGATCAATGACGTCAGCAGTTTGGTCCCACAGGAACTTACCACAAACCAAATTAGATTCGCAGTTCTCTGTGAGGAGCACAACGGCCACCAGCGTAGATTAGTTTTGTCCGTGTTTGGTGTTCTTGAGGTAAGGTAAGGCATGTAAGGAGCGCGAAGAGCGTCAGATGTTGAGTGATCACTCAGAAGGACGTGGAGACAGTGTGTATTCGTAGGAGACAGTATTATCAGCACCAGACAGGCTTTGAGTGGGACCACATTGCGGATCTCCATCCGTTCGGCAGGTCGATTTCTGCAATGACCAGATTTGTGGTGCATTGGGATATGGCAGTGGACTGCATGGAAAGGTAAGGGGACAAGTATTCGTCGTTTTTTTCTGTCGACCACATGGGAGCATCGCAACTGAGGATAGGAATACTGTGCACCGAGGGCATCGAACCACCACACATGTGGCTATCGCACTACAACATTCTGTGTCATCTTGCACCACAGGATCGGCTGCCGTTAACACCACAAAACGAACGGCTGCGTTTGGAGCTGTGCTGTGATTGGTGAACACGAACTGCTGACGAACGGTGTTACATTGTGTTCGGCGACGTAGTGCGGTTCTGCAGCGTCCCAGTTCGACATCGTCGATGAGCGTGACGGTGACCTGGTGCAAGGTCCTAATGTTCCACAGTTTTGCACAGGCGCTGCCCTGCGGGCGCTCATGGGCGATGACTCTGTGTCACGGCCGGCAGTGACTGACGGAACACTGACTGCGTAACGGTACATCAATGGACACCCTGCCTCCTCCAGTGTCGCCTCTCGTGCAACAGGACAGGACAATGCTCATTCACCTATGGGAAGTGTACCTGGGAACTGTCTACGTAGTGTCGAGGTACTGCCCTGGAACCAGCTCATATGTAAACTACGTCCCATTGCCAGTGTTCAGCAATTCTAGGACAAGTGATAACAGTTGTGGGGCAGTCTGCCGCAGCAGCAACTTTACAACACCCTTCCCAACAAAATCAGTCAAAGCGTCAGTGTCGGAGGGGGTGTAACGGCATATGATAATTGGGTTCATAGTACCAAGTTCTTCATACATTGTACTCGATTTTGTAATTACGAAGTAACATCACACATTATGTCAGTCCATGAAATATCACTTCATTTCCTCCTCTCGTGTTGGCTGCTTCACCCTTTTTGCTACGCGGTGCATACACGTTTCCTCCGTGGCTGAAATGTTTACTTCTGCAACTATAATTCATCGTGTCCTCCTCCTTAGCTGAGTGGCAACGTGATTGCTTGGCACACAGTGGGCCCGGGTTCGAATCCCGACCGGGTTGGAGATTTTCTCCACTCGTCGACTGGGTGTCGTTTTGTCCTCGTTATCATCTCATCATCACCTACACACAAGTCACCCAGCATGGTGTCGCCTGACATAAGACTTGCCAAGCGGCGGCCGAACTTAACTGGATGGGGCCTCCCGGCCATCAATGTCACGCGATCATTTCACTTCATTTTTTGTGATTGACCACACAAAGATGAATAAATCTCGCTTTAGTGACAAAATTAATCCACAACTACATTGTGTTACATATAATTTACTGGGCTGAGTTGAGTAATATTTAGGGGCCTTCCTCGCCTAATAAAGAGGTCACGGAAATGGGTCAATTCCGAGCCACCACGCGACTTTACACCAGATGCTACGTGTTGACGTGTCAGGTGTTGCCCACCATTTGCACACAGCCTGGCACAGCAATGGGCCAGAGTCGTAATACCGTCGATGTAGAGGAAAAACAGAGCTGCTGTGGTGTTGGCATACTGATTGTTTCACAACCGAACCATTGTCCTTTAATTGCTTATGTGGCAGAAGCTGATGGTTTAGCAAAATAAGGTAATAATCCTCATTTGTAGACACAGGTGATGCCACCTGCTGGCCTACCTCAACCGCTGCGAACCTCCTATTCTGGAGACCTACCGTTTGAGCCTGAGGCCATACAGCCATTCAAACGCCATTGCCTGCACGCGTAAACTCCTCGCTGCCTGCCTCAGGGCATATTTGCAGACACTGCTGATGCCGAGATCCGTCCCACCTGTGCTGGGCTCACAGAGAAGCTGTGTGTCGGAGGTCAAGTTGTTTCCACTCTGCAGCGCGATCTGCTGCCCGCCACTGCGGGTAGCGTCCTTTCAGAAACGCTGCCGCCTTACTGTTTTTATTTTTTATTTTTATTTTATTTATTTATTTATTTATTTATTTATTTATTTTTTTTTTTTTTTTGAGCCAATAACTTTCTGACTGGTTTGATGCGCATGCCACGAATTGCTCTCGTGTGCCAATCTTTCATCTCCGAATAGCACTTGCAATCTACATCCTCAATTATTTGTTCGATGTATTCCAGCCTCAACTTTCCTATACAGTGTTTACCACCTACAGTTCCCTCTGGTACCGTGGAAGTTACTTTCTGGTGTCTTAACAGGTATCCTATTATCCCGTCCCTTCTTTTTGTCATTGTTTTTCATACAGTCCTTTCCTTCCCGATTCTGTGGAGAACCTCCTCATTATTTACCTTATCAGTCCACCTAATTTTCAACATTCTTTTGCAGCATCACATCTCAAATGCTCCTGGTCTTTTCTGCTGCAATTTTCCCACAGCCCATGTTTCGCTAACATACAATGCTGTGCTCCAGATGATCATGTCAGAAATGTCTTCCTCAAATGAATGCCTGTATTAGTAGATCTCTCTTGTCCAGAAATACCCTCTTCTCTAGTACCAGTCTCTTTTTCATGCTCTCCTAGTTCTGTCCGTCATGAGTTATATGGCTGCCTAGGTAGCAGAGTTCCTTAACGTCATCTATTTTGTGATCAGTTCTGATGTAAAGTTTCTCACTGTTCTCATTTACTCTCGTTCTCATTACTTTTGCCTTTCTTCAATTTACCATTCAACATTTCTGTAATTCTTCTTCATTTTCACTGAGGCTAGCGGTGTCATCTTATCACTGACATCTTTTCAACTTGAATTTTAATCCTGTTCTTGAAACTTTCTTTTATTTCCAATATTGCCTCTCCCATGTACAGTTTGAATCATAGGGGCGAAAGACTAATCCCTGTCTTACTCCTATTTCAATCGGAACACTTCATTCTTGATCTTTCAGTTTTATTCTTCCCTCTTGGTTCGTGTCCATGTTGTATATTACCGATTTTTCCCTATACCTTCTGACAATCCAGTCTTTTTCTCGTTTATCAGACATCAGCAAAAACATGCTGTGAGTGCGTTAGCGTCTATAGAATAAATGACTGTGGTTAGGAGTGGACCCTTATTCTATGACAGAGAACATCGGTGCTTAACTGTATACAGTTTGTTTAATTTCAGAATTTTTGTCAAAAAAGTACGCGAATTTACATACGTTGTGACATGACAATGTTAGAACAGTTGTCAAGATAACGCATTAAGTCCTGTTTAGCCGAAATCACACTGAACGCAACAGTATCAAATTTAAATAGAATGTTCTCTACAAGTTGACCAATATTACGACAAATCATACGATTCGGGTTCTAAGTTTGGTACTATTTAGGATGACAATCAAGTCTACGGAGGATGGTTAGCTTTTGTGGCAAGATGAGCTAAAGATTACTCAAGGCTGCTTGAGTACACAGTGGATACAAGCTGGTGAACCTACAAGTTTACAGCTCTGCTAGCGGCATTTACCTTAGCTATGATGATCTGTCAGTTGCAGGTCTGCTCTCGCCCTCTGAAAACACTATAAAAAAGCTAAAAAAAATTATTGATTTTATCAGCAGTAACCGTCCTATGTTTCTTGTTAGGCGAGAAAACATGCACCCATCCCTAGTCTGGAAATATGGCGATATACACTTGCATAGATGGAGCAGCTAAATGTCAGCCGAAGTGAAAGCAGTGTTCACACAAAATTCCTCTTTTGGCGTAATAGCGAGCATGATGCTTCCTGTTCTACACTTGACGCTGGTTCAGAGGAGAGTCCTCAAAGTTTTAGGGCTTGTGTCTTTCGTAGCAAACTGTCCCCCACCTGTGTCCTTTCGTGTTTCACGTCATGACTTTTTCAGACCAATGGGGGTATTCCTTTCATCTTGTGGAAACTACTTCTGCCAATCGCAAAGGGCCTACCTTAAAACTGCGTTGAAATTTAGCCCCTTTCCGAGTGTTTTCGAGCCCATCGGACATTTTGTGCCCACTCCTGATGCCTAAAACTTACACCCGTACGTCACAAGCGCACCACAGCCATTTCACATGATCAACTGCGTCACTGGTCTGTTTGTCTCCATCTGGAAATTCCCCAACGCAGTTTTCTATAGAATTTCTCCTTAGCAAGCAGTGTTGGCCCACAACCTGCTCTCCTCGATGTATTTCTGTGGTGTGCGTACTGTAAGACCTTTGGTACACGCACCATCAGATTATTTGACATGTCGCTCTAACGAAGTAGGCGAGTGTCAGCAAAATGTCTCGTGGTCTTATCGTGGCGTGTTTATCTTCTGCCGTTAGGTCAGACGCTAGAAATGCCACTTGCACGCTTAGAGTAGCATATTGACGGAGACCAACTTTAAACAAACTTGATTAATTTTCACACACATTTATTAAAATAATAAAAAGCAAAAAAAAAAAAAATACTTAACTTGGTTCTGGATGCTATTTACAGCTGACAATCTGAAGTTCCTTTGGTATTGGTACATTAATCTTATTCTCACGTATATCTCTGATACTTGACAAAAGTGTCTATACATTTATCTTCATGGATATGTACAGGAATATGGTAATCTTATTAGACACAGACTGAAACTTGACTATAGACTGGTACAGACAAATGTAGAACTCGAACAGACTGTTGCAGACTAGTACTGACTGGTGCAGACAAATGCAGACTGACTAATCGGAGGTCTGTAAACTCGTTATAATACCTCACGCGTTCATGTATCACTGCGCGAGTGTGATCTGCGAGGAGAAAAGGTTCTATGTTAGCAGCAATCTCATTGGCTGCGTTACATAATAATACACGGATCGGCGGAAGCAGAATTTGGTCCATCTCTATGGCAGCGCCATCTCGTAGTGCGGAGACGGAAGAACGCTGCGCCTGCGCTGTTGTGCTTAGCGGGGCATGCTCTAGTGGCAAAGTTGTGTACGCACTGACTACACGGCACTATGTACACAACAATTTCCCAGTGCATTCATTCTCCCTTTCGCCATGGATCACTAATCTCTTTTTAAAGGCGTTCCGTTGTACTTGGACCATAAAAGCACAACTCGCGCCTCACCCCTAACTAAAACATTTCCCCCAGCAGCTTTTTTCACCTTTTCCTCATCGACATGCAGGATTTCCGTTCGGTGTGTTAATACTGTCTGATCGAGTTTCATCTCTTTGCATTACATACTGTACATTTCAATAGGCAAATCTGCTGCTTATCGCTGAAGTATGTCAGGTGAAATACTGATCTACTTGTTACGACATATAAAATCTCTAATGTAAGGTGCTAAATTGACATTCATTCAGTCTGCCACCTTACAAGCTTACCCATATTTTTCTCAGAATTTCAAATATCTGGTACCATTTTTTATCGTCGAACGATTTTTTCAGGTCGGCAGATGCTATGAATGCATCTTGTTTTCTCTTCAGTCTTCCTTCATTTATCAATAGGAATCTTAAAACAGCCTCTCTAGTCCTTTGCCTTCTCTAAAGATCATATTTATCCTGGGAACACTGACTTTTCCAAGTTTCATTGTGACTGTTGTTGTTGTTGTAGAAAAATGAAATGAAGTTTCAGCAGTGATGTTTCCTTGACTGTTCTTTATACGACTACCAGCCTTCCACTCACTGCCTCGGAGGCCACACCTCCAATCTCTGCTAATGGGGTCAGGCATGCCTGCCACCTCTGCATTTCAGTCACAGAGGAACCTGATCGAGTACCATCCCCGAAAATGATAGCTCGACTGCAACAGTACTGCAGTTTTGTCAATATGCACTATGTTGAGTGCAATGCATTTTGTGGTTTTGGCTGAGTGCAAAGGTAATGGGAATGGCTCTGAGCGCTATGGGACTTAACATCTTGGGTCATCAGTCCCCTAGAACTTAGAAGTACTTAAACCTAACTAACCTAAGGACATCACACACATCCATGCCTGAGGCAGGATTCGAACATGCGACAGTAGCAGTCCCGCGGTTCCGGACTGCAGCGCCTACAACCGCACGGCCACCGCGGCCGGCTGCAAAGGTAATGGCATGTACAGTATAAGACAAGTAATCACATGGCATGTTCTAAGACTTACAAGAAAAATATGTTTCATTATGCCATTTGGATAAGGCAATGCATTTGCTTTTGAGCAAGGGATGCCACTCACTGTGTTTAATTATGTCGGTTAAGGGTGAGTAGCCATTCAGGTAGAAGATTAATTTATCGGAAGAAGTGTTATGCTAGTGGATGTTACTGGTATATTTATGCGTCCTCATCGCCTATTTATCTTGTTCCCTTGTCGTATGTTGCATGTTGTTTGGTTGCTGGAATAATAACGACATCGCTCTCAACCCAGAGGATACTACTGCGGACAAAACGCTAGAAATTTTTAATTCCAAATAGCATGGTTGCAAACAAGCAATGCAAATAAGTCCAAGCAACTAAACTCTACTGATGCAGATCAGGCAGATCTAACAGAAGTTGAGAAGGAAAGGAAGAGAGATTGGTGTGGTCTAAATACTCTACAAGAAGCAGAGTAAATGCGACTAGAATCTGACTCCTGTTGAGTATAACATGCGGAGTGTGTTGCTGCAGCAATAAAGAATACAGGGATTTTGATGTAGCGTGAGACATCGAGAAAGATGCAGGAAGCAGAAACTTACGAGAGAGTAGATAGTAGCTTGAGTCTAATTGAAGCTCAAAGAAGTAACTTTGTAGAAGTTAAGGATAGTAGTGTATAATCATCAGCTCCAATAACTTGTAAAACTGTGGAATCTAATGTAGCTCTAGTGCGAGACAAAGTAAGTGTTTGCCGTACTGAAGTAAATGAGAATGAGAGTAACACCATACTGATCTACGTGCACTGCTACACGCCAGTGGATGATAATGGTTATTGTTTAGAGGCCCTGGAGCCTGCAAGTGCATGTACCAATGATTTCTGTGTCGCACAGAGTGGAACTGTCGGTGGTAATTTTGTTGTAAACACCACAGTGGATGCTCTGGAAGGTACTGGTGATTTTAGTTATGTTGTGCAGGCTGTGACAATGAAATAGTACAGATACTTGTATTTCCGCAGGACACAGATTCATTACTGGCTGTGATGGCACCATCTCTTCAGAAGGTGGAAGGGAGGAAGACAACAAAAAGGAAAAATGTTTGTAATGTAACGATCGGACCAACGAGACTGAATACTTTCTCGAACGTGTAGTTGAGGGTCAGGAAGTTAATCAAATTGATTATTCTTGCAATTTCATAGGTACTGATGGTAAGAAGAGACGTCTTGTCATTGTCCTTCGGCTGCACACAATCAAACTCGAGGAGACATTATTTCAGTCGGAAAAGAACTGCAAATGACACATTCCCACGTGTCTTTTGTCATGAAAATTTAAGTACCTAAACTGTGTACGCTGTTCTTATAATTCAATTGACACAATAAAAAGACGTTCCTTTAGTAAGAAAATATACAGGAAAGCATACGTTTACGAAGAGTAGTCAGACTATAGTTGGCATTAAAGGGAAAAAATGAAACTACCGACCATTGTTTTGTGCCTTCGTACATACATGGTTTTAAGGTTGTGTTTTCTGAGGGAACATGATGGTGTCTTTCATTGCAAATTCTATATGGTGTGCCAAAGCAGCGTGTAAAGCATACATCAGATAGACGAGGCATAATGCCAAGCATTAGGTGCAACTGAGTGGAACTATTTGCTGAGAAATGATTTGATATGGGTAAAATTTTGTCGAGCTTCCACCTGCATCAAGCGGTTTAAAACCCATGAGCTTTCGGCCGAGTACTTCTAGGTCTTTGTCAAGTGGTGATTGTCTTTTGGTGATTGTCTTTTGGTTAATGCTACCGCATCGCCCTCTGCAACGTCCGGCGCCATACAATGTAATGTTATTGTCGCTCGCACACCTAGCCCGCTTCATCTTTCCGATGGCAGAGTCCCAAGACGTGTATTACGTCAGGCTGCGGTCTTTACTGAGGGTGTGGTCGCAAATTATTATTATTTTACGAGTACTTATAGCCGCGAAAGCGTGCATTCGTAGATTTGTTAAGAAATTTGCTGAGAAGAAAGAGTTTTGGTAATATTATTTTGCTACCATATTACATGACAATTTAATAGAATGATGGCTATGTGTATAGACTAAAGAGGTAGATTTAATTACTTAAAGTAAGTAATCGTAAGTTGTGTGTCAATTAGATAAGAAGCCATCTGATAAACAAAGAGAAATAGTAACAGTGAGAATGAATTGAGCGAAACTATTTACTGCTAGAAGATTACAGAAGAATTTGACAAGAAAAGAAAGTTTGGTAATGCAGTTGTACCACTTTGTAAATGATGATGAAATATGTGTTTAAAATTAAGAAACAACCATTGAAAATTGCGAACATTTTCCTGCAAGCAGTTGTCAACAGCCCAAATAAGATTCGTAATGCACATAAAACACAACTGTATTTGATTCCTTTATTGTACAACCAGTTTCGATTCGAAACCATAATCTGGTACCAGTGTCATCGTAATTGGAGCATGAGGCATGACTATAGCTACATTTGTGACTCACGCTCCAGTTACGATGACACAGGTATCAGATGATGGTTCTTAATCGAAACTGGTAGTACGGGAAGATAACTGGATGTAGCCTTGTGTTATGAATTGTGTGAAAAATGAAAACTCCGCTTTAAGCAGAACTAGTGTTAAAGGGAAATTTAGTGTACTGCATATAAATATCAACAATAAAATATGAATTGAGACAACGCACAGTTGTCACAAGCTGAATCCGAAGGGTCGGATCGCTTGAAGCGGGGAGGCATGTTGTGCCAGAAATAATTTTCTAAGCGCAATTGATTAAAACTGCCACACTTTCCACAGACAATGCATCAGGACTTGGAAGCGGGTCATTTCGGACAGGCCAAGTGAGGGCACGTCAGGGGCTACGTGCTGATATGGCACTGTCAGGAGGTGTCGAGAACTTACCACGCAGCACCACACAACAGAGGGACCAGAGTAACGGCACGATCTACACTGAAGAAAAGGACATCCGCTGCGAGGTGGGTGACCTCGTTGCTTCTTGTCTGAGCCGTGCTTACGTGATAGCAGAACAACGATTGGCCAAGTCTCTATAAATACCCCCATTTCTAGTCAAAGGTACTGACGTCTGCCAGCCACCAGCTCCTGTGGGGGAGGGGGGGGAGACGTACAACTGTCAGTGAGTGAACGAGTCCACATCAATCGACCAGTCTCCACCTCGGGACTGCGCCACTGCTAACTGCACCCGTGTTCCTCGCACTGCGTCCAGTGCTGTGGTCTTGGG
Source organism: Schistocerca americana (assembly GCF_021461395.2). Classification (NCBI taxonomy): domain Eukaryota; kingdom Metazoa; phylum Arthropoda; class Insecta; order Orthoptera; family Acrididae; genus Schistocerca; species Schistocerca americana. The sequence goes on along the minus strand of NC_060125.1, from coordinate 523,532,886 downwards.
CGCTTCCGCCTGGTGGGCCACCAGTGGGCCCATATCAGCCCCTCATCCAGGAGCCATAACTGGGGCCGTGCAGCCATACAGCCGTGCAGCAGTGCAGCCACCTTCGCCCCTGCCTGTCTCTACACATGCGGGCAGCCAGTACTGCTGCTACTGTCAACAGTCGTCTCATCAAGGTCGGGTCCACAGAGTAATTCTGCTCGCCTCTGCGTGTCCCAACTTGTGCCGCCAAGCAGTCTAGCCTACATTGTGAGCCACCTTCCACTGCCGATGTAGGCGTCTTGCAGAATCGGTGCCTTTAACCCTCACATCGGCTAAACAATGCTTCAGATTGTGTGGCCAGTCACAGCCAGCCACTACTACTCACAGGCCATCCACAGCCTACATTCTGGACGCATTGATTTCTCCAAATACCGTCATGATTGTGTAGCTCATGCAGAATACACGAATGTTTATCAAAGATGTTCATCAGACTACCCACTCACTTCTCTAGTGCACTCTGACATAAATGTCTCACCTTCGACCTCTGCAACGCATTTCAAACACTGCCAGTTCGCCTTCTGAGGCTTTTTCGGTTTCTTACATTGGTTTCCCGTCGTTTCCGTACCTGTAAAATGTATTTAAATTTTTGCATTTTCCTTCTGCCTCCTAAAGTTAATTAAAAACAAACACTTCGCGATAGTCTACTGTCAATTTGAAAGTACTCGTACTTAAAACCAGAACAAATTATTAAAATAAGATATATAAATTTATATTCAGGACATATAGCAACATTCATCTTCATTCGGAAGGAGTGCAGATCTACCTGCACTGCTTAAGAACACCATATGATGTGCCAGATGATTACACAGAATTTAATAGTCACCAAGACTTCATAGTTTTAATAATATTTGGGACCATTGGGAATATGACTGAATCAACGGAAGGCCTTTCTGACAAGGTGAATGGATTCCAAAAATTTCATGGATCAAAAATGTTTGCAACTCCTTGATTATTTGTTTTTCTTGGCAAATTTTTTTCTTGTTCTCTTATTTTTTGTATTTTTCACGTCGTAGTTACACGAGACTCTGGCAGTTGCGTAACTGATTTCGACCAATCAGTGGTCATCATCTGTTTAAAGACACAGCTGCAAGTTACCAACTCTACATAAAAATATTTTTAAGGGTACCTTTATAACTGGTGTAATGACGGAGAAGGAAAACGTACCAACTGAATAAAATGTTTCTCACAGGTACAAAAATGTGGTAAACTGATATAAAAGTTATAAAAAGGAAGTTGGATGTACCCACTGAGCATTTTGAGACTGAAGACACAATATTTTCCGTGCTGCAGCTCAAATTAATGGACAGCGAGTCACCTCACAGTATTGCCATGAATTACTATCTTGTACAAAACACTGAGGGAGGACTTCCTTCCATAAGTCTTATCTCGAGAAATTCAGAAGTTATTGAATAGGCCCATCAATACAATGTGTATAATCCTGGTACTATTAACTGAGTAAACGCGGAAGATGAAGGGGATATCCTTAAAATACTTTCATAGTACAAATAAACAGTGAGAAAACGTATTCTGTTTGGTCTCTCGCTAGATGGTGAATATTATTCAGATATGGAATGAGGTTTCTGCAGTTTACAGTATCACTGATGTTTCTCCATAACAGGACAGGTTGTTTCTCCTGTTCATTGTTATTCATGTTGTCTGAAGAACACTCCACGCAAATAAAACTGAACTTTCCATTTCTGTTAACAATGAGATTTTCAGATTATGCAAGATACCAATGGGTCAGTAATGTCTCGCATTTTTATACTCTCCTTCCTCTATTATAAACAAGAATACATTAAGATGACGTTTAAGATAGTGCACCTGTACAAAATAAAGCGGGAATCCTAACCAATAACAATTTTTGAAGCACATGCAGAAATGTATTTTTTGCACAATAATTACAGTTGTTCACCAAGTTTCACAGACAAGTCAGTAAGAATGATTCAGTTCACATCCTATAAGGGATCACTATGTTTGTAACGCCAGTGATCGGATCATTTTGAATTTATAGTAGAAATTATACCTTTGTAAATTAACACATTTATGTACAATTTTCTTTTAGCTCATGTTTTTGGTTCAAATTGCTATGAGCAATATGGGACTTAACTTCTAAGGTCATCAGTCCCTTAGAACTTAGAACTACTTAAACTTAACTAACCCAAGGACATCACACACATCCATGCCCGAGGCAGGATTCGAACCTACGACCGTAGCGGTTCCAGGCTGTAGCGCCTAGAACCGCTCGGCCACCCCGGCCGCCCCTTATGTTTTTCTTACTACTCTTTGTTTCCAGGCCGTCAAAAAAAAATGGTTCAAATGGCTCTGAGCACCTTGGAACTTAACATCTATGGTCATCAGTCCCCTAGAACTTAGAACTACTTAAACCTAACTAACCTAAGGACAGCACACAACACCCAGCCATCACGAGGCAGAGAAAATCCCTGACCCCGCCGGGAATCGAACCCGGGAACTCGGGCGCGGGAAGCGAGAACGCTACCGCACGACAACGAGCTGCGGACTCCAGGCCGTCAGCCTGAAAGCTACTGTATGAGTTTGCTTTAGTCTTAGTAATTAGCATAAAGAATTCAGATATTTTTTCATGTATGGGGAAAATAGTCCACTCATGTTTCTAACAATATTTGAGGGATACATTACAGCCATAAGACTATAACTAGGCTTTTTTAACTTGTTATATATATTGTATCGAAGTTTTATTCTCATAAAATTGTTATTACTTTTCTTTTATTTTTCCACGTTTCACAGAAAACTGAAGAGAGTTGAAAATAGCTAGCAGGCATCATTCTTCCAAAGGTACTTAAAAACAATTTTTTTAAATTTAAGTTTGGACCGCTGTCCATGTTACGTTATAATACAGATGGTAAGGACAATATTGTTTGTATCCATCGCCTGTGAATAAAACAGATTTGGGACATAACTGATTTCATTCGGCGCTTGATTTGGCTTGGTGTTTAAGATCTTAAGATTTTCTCTAATCATTACATTTAACAATAGTAAGAATTTTATTTAATGCTAAAAGCGAAGAATTCAATCTATCCCCCAGCCCTACACAGGATCCCAATACCGAAATGATTTGTAGTTGGCGCCTATGATAAAAAAGAATTATCATTTGAGCAGAAGGAAATGTCATTATAACAGAAACAAATGTCAACTAAATTTAATGAAGTGTCTGCTATCTGTGATGAACTTTCCTCTTAACAGACAAACAAAAAACAAAACAAAAATTAATTATCAACTGAAACAGGTAATGAAATTTCAACTAAGTTTAATGAATTGCGTAATTAAGTGTCCTCTAAATTGACAGACTTAAGGATACAGAGCACATATAAATGGAGGTAAAATCTAAATTATTTTTACTTTATAAATTCTATAGTCTTTCCTGATTATATTTATATGTACATGATAGGGTTTCAAATGAAAAATGACCTATATATACCAAATTTTAAAGTCGCCGCGCCCCCTCTATTTCTGTTACAGAAACCTGTAATATTTCGAAAAGAACTGTAAACTTCCTATTTCCAGTGATTATATGTATGATACATTGTACACGTTAGTAACAGAGAGGGTTTCTAGTGTCTGTAAATCATTATCTTTGCTAGTACTTACTTTTGTTTTTCTGAAGCAGTTTGTTCACGTGTTACTGAATGTTTGTTGCCCAAGTGCTACATATATTTGTGGAAGTACATATCCTTTACTGTGCAATAAATACGAACTATGCCACGCATCAAGATATTAATAAAAGGAAATTCCATGGTAACCAGTTCACAAACAAAGAAAGCCACATTATTGAAAGTAACCTATGTATCAGTTCTTCAGGGAAGAAATTCCCACATGTCACGCCTCCTAGTGATTCAAATTAACAATGACACTGTTTGTGGTGGATTTGTTGTTGTTGATTTGGGCATCTTATCTTCTTTGATAAAGGAATTGGCGAAACGTAACCAATGTGATGGTGCAAGCTGTCAGGAAATAAGTGAACAGCAAAGTAGCAGGAAGGGTTTAGCTTCAAAATTAGTTGTTCTGTGTAGATCCTGCAATAAATCTACTTCGAAAATGACTTCGAACATTGTGCATAATTCATATGAAATGAATTTGAAGTTAGTGTATGCAATTAGTGCAACAGGAAAAGGAAAAAAGGCTGCTCAAATGTTTTATGGTTCGATAGACCTTCCTCCTCCTCCCAGTAGGTTCAGTTAGTACATAAAAATACTTTTAGGTGCCTTGACGGTTGTGTCTAAAGCATCTATGAAACGTGCAGTAGAAGAAACTGTAAGTATTAGTGGAACCAAGGACATTGCTGTTGCAGTTGATGGGACATGGCAACGTCGAGGACATCGTTCCTTGAATGGTGGCGTAAGTGCTACTTCTGTGGAGAATGGAGAAGTTGTTGCTGTTCAGTGCTTATCTAAGTAATACCACACCTGCTATGGTAACACTGAAGGACGTATTGAACATCAGTTTTCTAAGAATTATGATCGTTACAGTGGAGGTATGGAGTGTGATGCAGCTCTAAAAATATTTTAAAGGTAGGTGCCGTTTATAACGTTAGATATACGAAGTACCTAGGCGATGGGGCTCTAAAGCTTTCAATAAAATGAATGAGTCCAATGTTTATGGTGATACCTTGGTAACAAAACTGGAGTAACTTTACATCCCAACACACACTTTATAAGCCTGCTGATCACAGTGAATCTACCACACATCCCCTACTAAGTATAATACTTCGCCAGTAACTGAATGCTGGAGACACCAAACCATAATGAGTGAAAACCCGCCATCGATGGACATGTTCCATTTGTTTTCTTGCAAGTGGTATCAGTGTGTCTCAGGAAGAGAGACGTCATTGTCTTATAAGGGACCAGCTATTAAAAACACGATCGCAACGACCATGTTACTGTCACCCTGCATAAAAAGCTGTCTTGGTTCCACAGGCACACACATGTATCGCTAACGATACCCCTGTTAAAAACTATACACGCTTCATAAATCTAGAAACGGCATTTCATCTGAATGAAGCGGTCCTCCACACAAATACCGCGACATTGAATATAGCCGATGATCACTGGGTGTGTATTAACAGAGCGAAAGTGCAGGTGCACGTCGCCAGCTGTGAAAGTTCATAATAAAATCATCCCTCTCACAGAATTTAGAAAGTGATTCGCCTAAGGAACGCGGCATTAAGACGATAGTTGCTACTACATCATGCCACTGCAAGATATTTCTTTGACAAAAAAATATGAGCAAATATTCGTCAAATTTCTTTGACAAAGATCTTTGACGTAGCGCTAAAAAGGAGTACTACATTGTCGTAATATTTTTCGTCATGTTTCAAGAGAACTTGTTATTATGCACTTCTGTTGTTAGCACCGAAATTACATTGTGTGTGTATTTGGAAGAAAAAATTATATTATGTGTGTATTTGGAAGAAAAGGGGCAGAAAAGAAGGAAACGTACTTGTATGAAGCCATACGTGTTACGTCTAGGTAATAAAAGCATTCAGAAAAATTTGTTACGAGAGCTGCAAATGGAGGACGTCAAGTCTTATATATAAATTACTTACGAATGTATGACAGTGTGTTTCAGTATTTGCTCAGTAAAGTGGCTTCTCATATTACTGAATACAATATCCCCTTGCAAAATGTGATACCTGCAGAAGGCAGGCAAACTTTGACACTGGGATTTCTTAATACAGGAGAAACTTGAAACTAACCCTTTAATTATTTTTACCATTTAAACACTGACCTGAAGAATTATCCCTGACAAAGACAACTCTAACTTAACCTATTCATTTATTACCCACAATATACAAGCCCAGCGCAGTCTCACTGCTGTACAGTGACAGGATTACTTATAATAATTAACATAAAAGAATGGCCCTAAATTACAAGAAATCCTAACAATAATCCAAAAAATATGAAATTAAAGAAATATGACTCTGTTAATTGCCTAAACCCATTGCAATCTCGAACCCCATTTTTTTCTTTTGTTTCTTGTACGTCACGTACCTCACAGAAAATCTTCATAAGACGAACTACAGCAATTACAGCAAGCTGCAACTACAGCCAGCTAAATAAAAAGGTTCTAACTACTACAGACTCTAACTACTAGGAGGCGTATGATTAGCAAAAGAAAGATGTTGTTGAAGTGAAAAAAATGTATTCAGAAAATTTACCTTATTCATGTGACACCCAGTTCCAAAAATTATATAATTGTCAATAATTCCACAACCCAAATATTACCAACAACATCCATCCTTATTTTACATTTCCTTGCGTCTCGCTTTGCAATGCTTGTCCTACCAACACAGTCTCCACTAACAAAACACATGTCGACGCACTTCCCTATACACTCGCTAACTGCTAATCCTTCCACCCACAGAATCTCTAGCCAAAGGCACAGAGCACTGTCAGCCATATTAACACAGTCTATAGCGCTGCCAACATACAAACAGGCTACTGACATAACCCCCCTACTCCTCACAAAAATTTTACTAAGTGTTTTTGGCAGTGGCCAAGACTAAGTTGTTAAATTTTTTATATTAACAATATCAAATAGAGCAGTTGCACTCCTCGCAGTTCCTAAAGACAGCCCTAATAATTCATCAGAAGAGATGTCTATGGCAGTTTCACGAACAAAGGCTGAGCAGTATATGAAAATGCACAATTAAGTAGTGGACAAAAATACAATCTTGAAGAAGCAGTGTTGTGTGTTTTCCTCCCCACGAAAACACAGTGCTGACTCTTGACATGAAGATTTGAGCTGATATCGTAAGAATGATAATGGGCCACAACAGAGCAAATCCACAGAAGTATCTGTCGAATTCTTGAAGAATATTGGTAGAATTGTGGGGTCACTACAAAGCAGACCCATTGTAGTCCTTTTAGAGATTTCACATTAGTGGGCCACCAAAGGAGCAGACCCACTGCAGTCCTTGTAGAGATGGCCAGCAGCCATCTGTTGTGACTGTGTGGGTGCACAATCGCAACTGAAGAGTGTTGAGGATAATATAGCAAGTTCATGAACCACTACTGTGTAATCAGTATTGTTGCATATTACAAGTCCCTAAACCATCACTTATGCACTCACTAATTTTTTTTCAATATTCTTACAACCAGCAATGCTGTCCCTTGCTGAATTATCAACACATGTTCGAGCACTAACACAGTCATATAAGTCTCTGAGATTTGATACATATAGTATTACCAACAGACAAATGCGTGCGCTAAAAAGAATCTCTACTATCTACCTAACTTGAAGAACTGATGTCTACACAATTACAATTTTACAGCATAAGAATACAATTACAAATGTAAGTAAAACACCATTAAGTAAAGCACACGATAATACAAATACTATTTGTAGTAATACAGGCTTTACAAAAAGAACAGAAATAAGCATATATATGAGTATTACAGGAATTATGACATAAGTAAATAAATGAAAAATGAGGATATCACTAGAAACATAACAGAATAAATAATATCTGAACATCTTCCTAAAGTAAAGAACATGGTAGAGAAACAGAGATTAGGTTTGAAGATAATAGTATTCCTCATCATAGTTAATGCAGCCTAGTATTAGAAAGAAAAAGATTCTACCAAATTTTTCTTATCAGGTAAACACAAAAAGATACGAAGAACACAGGGATACAAGGGTACACATAAACATAGCGGAATAACACAAAAGGAAAGGACAGGATCTATTTTCAATTGTAAATGTGTCAAAGTGTAAGTGTAAGTGTAACATTTGATACTGTGGTACTTCTGGTGTGCATTTTATACCTCTGTTCCATTTTTCTCGTTTCAAGAATATCTTTCATGCACATATCCCATTTACTTTCAACCAAAACTACTTCATTTCCAAACAAAACTTCATTTAATTCTCGCAGACTTCTCTCACTTCAACATTTGTTTCCACAAAACTTCCTATCTAAGCATCCTATCTGTATTTATTCTTTCAACCAGCGCTAATACTTCCATGTTTTTCTTACCTCATCATTAGTTTCCAAGAAGATCCTACCTGAATCTGTTGTCACTATACTCTATATATCATTTCCCCTTCCAAAAAAATTGTTCCTCATTATACAATACTCTTTGTCCAGACCTTTCTCTTATAACTTCTCAATACATTTCTTCCCACTCTTTTTCTTATATAGCATACTCTCACTCAAGCTCATTTAATTCTACTGAGCTCAGAAACACAGACTAGAGAATGAGGCAATGCCGCAGCACAAAAAAATTAGCACAAACAACAACAACAAAAATGCAAATTGGCAACGTATGCAGCAGCATATCTAAATTAGCAAAGCAAATGCAACATTACAACTAACATAAGGCAATATGCAGCAAACAAGAAAAATAAATCAGTGGTAAAACTGGTTTAGAATGGTAATACAAAGCAAAATTCCATAGAACACTGTCTGACAAATAACAGCAGCAAATGGAATAACGTATACCTAAATATGACAAAGTATAAGCAGAAAAAATATTACAGGAAAGGCAGCAATGCAGATAGGGAATATGTGTGTCTAAGCTTACAATAGCGTGTGCACATCTGTGATCATCAAAACTACGTAATGCCCCAGCACAAGGAACAAGATCTATATTATCCCCCATGTGAAACGCAATGATTCTATGTCACATCTTAAAACTAAAGTGGTGCACCACAACAACATATTCTACCAAAAAAAAAAAAAAAAAAACAAAAAAAACCGAGTTCTTGAAAAGAAAATTGTGTATTCAGTACATGTTACTAGCCTCTTCTTCTTCTTATTGTTCTTTCCTTTCCAAGTGATCTTTTTTAAGAATGTGGATCATCAAATCACTATTAAATGGATCTGTTGACAGAAAGTGTTCTCATTAGCATATGTATTGAATTGTATTTTATAATACTAATGCTGCAATGCAGCTAGAAACTAGATATCAAATGAAATAAGCAAGTAGGTACAAAGCAAAACACAAAAACATCATTCAATAGCCATGTGGAATTTCATACGTGAGTAGAAATTCTCTCAACTTTCATAGAGAGATACTTGTTATAATGAGGTGTGTAAACGTAAGAATACTTCTTATCATTTCAAAAGCATTTCAGTAAGTAGCACAAAGTTCAAACTCCAAAGTGTAATCACATGTTTACAAGTAATAGCGTATGTCGTGTTTGTGGTGTGTTCTGCAAAGAAATGTCAATATCGAGGTCAATGGCCTCTCTTTCCTACAGTGAGTGCTTGCAGGAGTGTGGGGATCTTGAAAGTGGCTGAAGTGCAAGCAGCACAGCAATGGGTATATTTCAAGGAGGCTAGCACGCAACTCAGCACAGCAGAGCATTACGCAAAGGCCACATATACTCTTTACCAACATATTTATGGCAACAGTTTCAGCTATAATGACAGCTTCATTAAAATAAAAAAATTTCACATGTTGAAAAATTACAGGAGAAGTGAGTAGAAACGAAATCTCATCAACAACAGTGCCCAAAAATTTCCGTCGCTTCCTGGTACTCACATTCGCATATATACTCACTTTTCATATTGATCATAACCTTATCTCGAAGTCATAATACACAACGTCGTCGTAATAATATCATCATAAATCTCAAAATCATTGTAGCGCCCTCAATAATCTCAAAACCTCTGAAAAAATACTCTCTGCTCGTTTCAGTAGTGTTATCTACCTCAAACGTACCAGTACTTCAGAAATCATGATCCCACACAATATTCACCATTCAAAGCTCTCACAGTATTACAATGGTTCCAAAAATGAATGTGAACAGTTCACAAACTGCTGAAAAAGTACACTTTCATAAATGCAAAGCAATCCAACTGTGTAATTACCTAGACATGTGTCAGAGACATAGTAAAAATTTTCATTTCTCTCTGTTAAATTACCATATAGTTGTATAATTCTGTGTTAGAGATGGTACCGATTTATAAAACTGTATAAGCAAATACCATATTAGCTAGGGCTCTTTGTGCTTGCCACACACATGGTACACAAAGTAGGCGTACCTCCATGAGGGATAATGTAATTAAACCACAGATCTTACAGATCAAACTGCGGAATGAAATGTATCACCAAAAGACCTTGTCATTGTAGTTCAAAAATATTTCTAACAGTATTTCAAGTACAAAAAATAATCACTCAAATGTATGTCATATAGTGCTAAACTGAACTCCTGGCTGTAAGAAAATTTCTGTCATTGCTTAGCGGTAAAAATGTACCAAGTGTCGTAGTTATCATCGTTCATAAGCAATGTTCTCCAAAAATCAATGTACTTTTCTTGTTTCATACAAAAGTAAAGTGCTATGCATATAAATGTCGTAGTTATTACGTCCATTGCCGTGATCTTGAAAGTACAGTACTGTAACGTATTGATGTAAGATTGTGCAGACATAAAACAGATACAGTGTAAAAGCAATAATGAAAATTGTGTCACCCATAAGCAGCGTCGTAATATAATCGTGTATGTCTCAAACAAACCAAGTATTGTGTCTTCTGTGACTCTCAGAAAGTACTTTAATTAAAAATATTTTTTCAAGTAAGCCAAAATGTTGCAGTAAAATCTCATTAGCAGTATGTGTTCCAAGAATGTGAGCATTATAGTTGTGAAGTAATCGTTCAACTGAGAAGCGAAAATGTATTCTCAGTAAGACTGTGTCGTCTGTTCCGTATAAAAGTGCACTCGTAAAATGACTGTCTTAATATGTTCCATAGGTTCTTGACTGGATAGCTGACTTTAAAACACCGCTGTATGCTAATAGTTTCTAAATGTGACAAAGGGTAATAGTAACTGTAAGAGAAAAAAATTTATAGCAAAGACTAAGAAAGCAAATTATTTCCCAATAAATGGTTTTACATGAGAAATGTGATGTAATTCTTTGCCTTTCGTAGTACACAGAGTTTCAACTCCGGCACAATTATCATGCGGTATACGTCGAATCCTGAAAGGTCCATTGTAAATCAGAAAGAATTTGTGACTCAAATGTTTCTTCATATGTGACAATGAATGGGGCTTTAATGAGAACTTCTTGACCAAGGTGTATCTTTTTTTTTATTTGTCTTACAATAGAGTTTTCTTCTTTTGTCTGCAGCAGAATTTATATTTTTAATAGCCAAGTCAGTTAATTCTTTATGTCGAAGTTTACGTGTACTCGGAAAAGGTACAAGCTCTTTGATTTTGTTCGGTGGTTCCCCATTCTTCAGTGCTAGAATAGGTGGTAAAGCAGTGGAGGCATGAGGCATTCCATTCAGTACATTTTGAATTAAGTGTAAGTATCTGTCCCAATACTTATGCTTCCTGTAGCAATAAAATCTGCAAAGCTTATTCATTTCTTTCAAAATGGGTTCAGACGGATTACAATGTAGAGTGTACCATGAAATAAAAACGGGTTTGATTTTACCATTCCGAAGCATGCGTGACCAAATATCAGATCTGAATTACGGTCCGTTATCTGAAATGACCTTGTCAACGCGTTAAACTTCATGTAAGAAATTTTTTAACAAAGGCGTCGGATACAGAAAGTTCAGTGGCTTTGCGCAATGGTGTGAAAGAAACAAGTTTTGAAGAAGTTCAAAAGCGACGAGAACGTACGAAATTCCATTCAATGTTTTAACAAAGGGTCCCAGAAGATCAAGAGCTACTAATTCTTTTAATCTGGTAGGAATAATAGGAAACAATGGAGCACGATGCGAGATGGTAGATGGTTTAGCTTTTCGACAAGTTTGCAAATGGACAAAACTCTCCTAATTCTCATTTTCATGTTGTTAAAATAACAAGTCGTATGAAGAATAGGATAACATTTTCGTGGACGAAAATGTGCGTAGCTGAAATGAATGACCAGATGAGCTTATTAGCTACGGTCGCAGGTCCGAATCCTGCCTCGGGCATGGATGTGTGTGATGTCCTTAGGTTAGTTAGGTTTAAGTAGTTCTAAGTTCTATGGGACTGATGACCTCAGAAGTTAACTCCCAAAGTGCTCAGAGCCACTTGAACCATTTTTGAACCATTTTTTTTGATACTTTGTATTCCTGATGATTTTGTTAATAAGCTCAAATGGTTCAAATGGCTCTGAGCACTATGGGACCTAACTTCTGAGGTCATCAGTCCCATAGAACTTAGAACTACTTAAACGTAACTAACCTAAGGACATCACACACATCCATGCCCGAGGCAGGATTCGAACCTGAGACCGTAGTAGTCGCGCGGTTCCAGACTTTAGCGCATAGAACCACTCTGCCACTACGGCAGCCTACAAAGTATCCATAGCTTGTCATCAACAGTGCAACGTTTGAAGTGTATGTTATTTCTAACCAGATAATAATGTTCAAATTGGATCTTTGTCTTGCTCATGTGCAATGTCCTTTAAAGGTGCAGTGATTAAGTTTACAAAAGCTACTTTTTGAATGTAAAGAACACTGAATTTTTTCATGGTTAACTTCTGGCCAGCCGGTGCACGTGAAAGAGCGTCCGCAACAACGTTTTCCGTGCCAGGAGTGGAGACGATTGTAAAGCGGAATTCTTCCAGAAACAAAGCCCAACGTTTCAACCTGTCATGATTTAATTTTGAAGACATAAGAAATGATAGTGCTCGATAATCAAAATAAACTTTTACATGTTTGCCAGAAAGAAAGAAACGAAATTCAGTGATGGAACAACTTTTCTCAGATTTTGTTAGCACGCGGCTGGGAAAAGCGATGGTTTTCTGAACACTAATGTCATTTTCTATAGCTTCTTGAAATAAATGGACACCAAGACCAACTTTAGAAGAATCCGTGCTAAGACAGAAATCCTGTGACAGATGTGGGTCAGCTAAGATTCGCACGTTAAGTAGCGCTTCTTTCAAAGAATCAAATTCCAACTGTGACTGTTCGTCCCAGTTCGAAATAGTGTTTCTGCCAGTGAGAGAACAAGGTTGGGAGTTACCAGAATTTGCATATTCAGGAAACGACGATAGATATGCACGAGATCTGGAGAAGTGCAAACTTGTCTTTTTGTGGATGGAATAGGAATAGCTCTGATTCCTTTCTTTTCAGGCTATGGCTGAATGTCCTCAGAAGAAACAATGTGTCCCAAAACTTCACCTTTGTCCTACCGAATTCAGATTTTTCCAAGTTAACTGTAATTCCAGCAAAAATACGTAACAAACTGTTGAGGATAGTATTATCTTGTTCCCAAGAGCTTCTGCTATTAACATATCGACTACATACGAGGTGATGTGTCTTTTTAAGAACTTAGGTAATATGGGATTTAGCCCATAAATGAATGCTGCCGAAGGAATGTTCAAACCAAAAGGAAGTTTCCAAAACTGATAACAAACGCCAAAATAAAGAATAACCATATATTTACTACATTCTGGATGAAGTTCGATTTGATAAAAACTGTATCTGAGAGCAATAGAACACGAAAGTTTTACACCATTGAAATTTTGAAGAAGTTCTTCCAATGTTTGCGGCCTGTCTGTTTCAGATATGGTATTTATTTGTCTGGAATCTAAGACAAGCCTGATCGATCCGTTTTTCTTCTCAGCAACATGTAATGGATTATTGTATGAGTTTACCGCTGGTTCAATAAATCCGCCGTCAAGCATAGATGGTACTTCCGTTCTAACACGGTCCCTATAATGTGCCAGAATTTCGTATGGTCTGATGCAAAATTTTGTATGCTCACGGACATGATATGCGTACTGAAATCCCTTAACTGTCCCTGTTTTGTGAGTAAAAACTGTGGAAAGTGATTGTAGGATTTCAAAAAGGTCCTGTTATCAGTACTACTACAGTTCTCAGTTATTTTATTTTTTTCTGAATTAAAACGTTAGTATCTAATACATCATCAGTATAATCCCTGCAGTACTTGCAAAGTGATTACTAATGTCAAATTCCGTCGAAAGTTCCAAACTGTGATCTGCCAAAAGGCAAAGCCGACTCATTTCCTCTTCATGGTTTGAAAGCCAATCTTCAAATTTCAAAGCAGTTGACTTACTTTCTTTATCTAAACTTACTTCAGCCTCACGAAAGTTTAAAATTGTCTTATACTCATTCAAAATCTCTACACCTAATATAATCTCTGTTGACAATAATGAAACAATAAGGAAATACATAATAAATATGTGGCTTTGAAAAAAGAATAATAAGTTAGTTTGCTGGTGTACATCTACACTTTTTCCAAAAATTGCTCCTTGTAATTTAGTCTTACGTGAAGCAAGTGTGGCGCAATCGTTCGATTTTTTGCATTTACTGAAACCTGTTTCACTAATTACTGAAACAGGACTGTCGGAATCAAGTACTGACCTAAATTTTATGTCCTTTGTTGTGATGTGAATTGCAAGATATGCAGTTTGTTCTGTTTCATGTCATGTTCCTGGATTAAAGAGTCCCTTATGTCTTCCATTTTCACATAATTGATAGTCATGGCAGCTACTTCGTCAGCTTCATAAGTACGCTTTGTGGCTGCCTGCAATGTGAGTCATTGTTTATTATCTCTTTGTTGTCGCGTGTCGCTACTGGGATTTGGAGGCCTAATTTCTAAAATTTCAGCTTGTCGAGAGGGCGCTGCCCTATTTGAATCAAGCCAGTTCTGATTAAATTCAGATCTGATGTCATGATTAAAGCGTCTGTCATCTTGTCGGTAATTTCTATAATTTCTTTCTTATCGATTAAGTGGTGGAGAATTTCTCTTGGAATCGTAATTGCGAGGTGGACTGTTGTAGCTTGTAGTCATTTTGTTTCCCTTGTTAATAATTATTCTGCTTCCCATGTTGTCTGTTTCTACAGTTGTCCCTGTCTTAGTCATTACGACAGAAATATGATCTTTCTCTGTAATTATTGTTATTCTGCCAATGGTTGTCGTATGGGTGGTGTCTGTTTTGGTCAAGATTTGGGTTTATAATGTTAGACATTTGTACGGTTATTGTTTCTGTCGTCACGAAATTGCGATGGATGTGACCTGTAATTGTTGTTGTTTTCCGGTTTTCGCAATATAGGATTCTCCTTGTCCATTTCCAGTTCTTGAAAAAGTCTCTGAAAATCTTCGATATCATCTTACAACGTCCAGCAAAAATGATATGTCTCAAATATTCAGGCAATTTAATGAAGCAAATGAGAATAAGTTCCGAGGGGCTGTATGGGTTTGACAAATACTGATTCTTGTGTAACATATCTTCAAAATATTTTACAGGGCTGGAAAATTCAGACTGTTCGAAATGCTTCAGCCTTGTAATACTGTGTTTTACTCGGTCTTGTGTAGCCTAAGACCAATATGCAGAAAGGAAGGCATGATAAAAATCTCTTTCACTGTGACAGTCGCGAATAACCGATCGCATTCTTATAGCTGGTTCATTTTCTAAATAGCCACACATAAATTCTAATCTGTGCTTTAATGACCATTTAGGGGGAGAACAATGAGAAAATTGGTGAAGCCAAGCTTGAGGATGTATGAAATTACTATAATCCTTGAATGCTCTAAATTTACGAGTTGTGATGAAGAGCTTATAGTCAAAGTTATCGTGTCGCCGAGTCGCAAATCGGTCGTTGTTACGTCGTGTCGGCGGTTCAATGCTAAGGCTCGGTGCACACTGTCGGTTCTTTTGAAGATTTTTGCATTTACTGAAACCTGTTTCACTAATTACTGGAACAGGACTGTCGGAATCAAGTACTGACCTAAATTTTATGTCCTTTGTTGTGATGTGAATTGCAAGATATGCAGTTTGTTCTGTTTCATGTCATGTTCCTGGAGTAACTGTGTGACTTTTCCGTATCTCTAAATCCCCCTTCCCGTGTCGAAGTGAGAGTATCCTCTGAAATATGTAATTCTTGTACTTCCCGTATTTCTCGTTCGTGTTATGTATTAATTTCCTCGTGCTCCTCCGTGTCAGTTAAGGCTAACGGTCTTGTATCATTCAAATCATCATCTACCTTCATAGATGAATTTGTTAACTGATCCGCAAGCTTGGCTACTTTTTCCGATAATGTGCTGATTTCCTCCATGTGTTTTTCTGAGCCAAGTTTTAGAGTGTCCATTTGTGTCGTAATCGTGTATACTGTGTCCTTTAAGTATCCCTGATTTTTACAAGTTGCACTACCGTATCGGTAGATGCATCAGAGTCAATTTTAGCCTGCACGGTGTCGTTATTTTCGTGTACAATGGTCTATTTAGGAGACAATCTAAGCAGCCCTTCAACTATTTGCAGATGAAGCTATCATCTACCGCCTTTTAAAGCTATCGGATGATCTAAAACAATTGCGAAATGAGTTAGAGAATATATCTATGTTGCGTGAAAAGTGGCAGTCGACTTTAAATAACTACAAGTGTGAAGCCATCCACACGAGTACTAAATATAATCACGCAATCTAGCGGCCATGAATTAAACTACGTACTGAGGAATTACAATTATTAATAACTTAAATTGGAACTATCAGACAGATAATGTAGTGCGGAAAGCTAGCCAAAATGACTGCGATTTATTGGCAGAACACTTAGAAAACGCAACATGCCTACTAAAGAGACTACTTACACAACGCTCGTCCCCTCTGTTCTGGAGTACTGCATTGCGGTGCGGGATCCGCATCAGATAGTGTTGCCGGAGGACATGAAAGAAGTTCGCTACCGTTGGATCTCCTCTTGAAATTTTAATCACCAACTTTCTCCTCAACGTGTGGAAATATTTTGTTGGCGTCCACACAGGGAGAAATGATCATCATAATAAAATAAGAGGAATCAGAGCTCGCACGGGAGCTTCGTTTTTCTCACTCCATTGCACAATGGAACGGTAGAAAAATAGCTTGAAGATGTTCAATGAATCGTCAGCCATGCGGTTAGTTGTGAACTGATGATGTAGTGTAGACTCGTTAGTTTCCAGACTAGGATCCCTTACCTCGAACTGATACATTCACATTTACGTTATGCCTGAAGTTTGTAATGTCATCACGGAATCACACTGTATACATTAACATTTTTGTGGTAAGTTTGATATTAACTCTTAAATGGAATATTGTTTCAGAGTTTTTGACTTGTTCCATTTCCATCATACGGATCTGTGGAAGGAACATTAGCATACCTCTTACTATGTAAATATGTTTTATGTATACTTATTTTATTATTTTATGACATGTTCTACGTTACTGAGTGCACCTGCACTATGGATCTATAAACAGAACTGTATCTGAAACTTCCCGGCAGATTAAAACTGTGTGCCGGACCGAGACTCGAACTAGGGACCTTTACCTTTCGCGGGCAAGTGCTCTACCAACTGAGCTACCCAAGCACGACTCACGCCCCGTCCTCATAGCCTTACTTCTGCCAGCACCTCGTCTCCTACCTTCCAAACTTTACAGAAGCTCTCCTGCGAACCTTGCAGAACTAGCGCTCCTGAAAGAAAGGATATTGTGGAGACATGGCTTAGCCACAGCCTCATTTAATCTCGCCCAACGTCTTCTTACAAAGACTTTTTCAGTGAAATTTGACTCGTAGATAGTTATATGGAATAACTCACAATTTAAGCTACATAGTTTACAGGACTGCAACGTTACAGAAGAGTGTTGTATTACATGCTATCAGGAAAAAATAATGGCTAATTATACTGAGTTACATTACAGAGCAGCAGGCTCGTATTCTGGAAGCAGTCCCTTGGTAACAACGTATCATATTTTGCCTTGGTTGGGGGCCGTAATCTTAAGAGACTTTTTGGTTAAGTAACTGCTGCAATCTAACTTAGGATTTTTACTATTTCTTTATTGCACTGTCACAATGTCAACTGTAGAGCCACTTTCAAATGCAATAATGAAAAAATGGCAGAAGTTTTTCCATTATATTCTGAAGTTTACTCCTTTTTCAGAGTAAATTTTCTCCACTGTGATATGGTTGCCATCAGCAGATCGCCTATTGTGACCCATAACCAGTAACAAATCCCTAGCAAGGTGGCTATCGTCCAGTAAGAGAAGAGTTGGATGTACCGTCAAAGCGAGTGGGGAATTTATCAGCTCCTACATGAAGGGCTTATTTCAGTAGTGCTACAAGTCCATTTTTGTTCATTTTGAGATACAGAGTCCTAACGTTAAATGAGCGCTGAAAAACCTGCAGTTAGATACCACAAATATTCAAGCATATGGCTTCCTGCAAGAGGTGAACCTTTCTTTCTGTTTGTTTGGATCATTAATTTCAAAGGCAGTATAGGCAGAAAAGTGGAGGTAATGGACTTGTACCACTACTGAAATAAGCCTTTCACATATCAGAGAGAGACTCCATGTATCATTGTGCATATCACGAAAAGTTGTGGACACAACTGAGGCGACATCGGGTGGAGATGTAGCGGTAAAAGTGCAGCTTGATTCTGCCTCATTAGAGACAGTGTTGTGGTGACAGTCTCCTACACACGCCACAGAAGTCGCGGACACTGAAAGAAACGCCGCGGCGTAGAGGAGGCAGCGGGCCCCAACGCCGGACGGTCGAACGGGTCCGACAGGTAGAGGCAGAGGGGAAGCAGCTGCCGAACCGAGCAGGGACAATGGGAGCCACTGTCCCAGCGGCTAACTAGCTGACGTCATTCGGCAAGCGGCGGCGAGGCTAAATTGATTATCGGGCGTAATCGGCTGGATTCGGACTGCTTCCTGGGGAAGCACCGAGCAGGTGCCCGTCGACGGGCCGCACTGGTCCAGCTACAACAGTTCACGAAGAGGAAGAAGCAAGACTAGAAATACGCCACTAGCCGTGCGCTAACAGCATCTCCGTGCAAATAAAACTGAGGGTAGCTCAGATGGTACTCCTTGAGAAACAGCCAGCTAATCTGTAGCCTGGTAAAGGAAGCCTCTGAATTATCGAATTATTTAAGTGGTGCTCTGATATACCAATAATTTCAGAGTTAACATCTATTAGCAGTTCCCTAACTTTATCCCTAATACCTCTTATGTTTTGGTGAAATATGCTTTCTCTACTTGGAAACATTACATCATCTGGAGGTGAGCCCTTAGTTAGAGGCACTTCCTTTAAGCAGGTATACCTATCAGCTGACTTCATTCTGAAAAAGGTGCAGCTTTAACACCAACTACTACAGGAATTTTTCCGTGAGTGACACCACTACCACCACCACCACCCACTACACTGTCACCTATAAGCTTAGCCAGCCTCCCCTTCCCATACCTAATGAGGTGAAATCCCATCTACTGATAGGCCCAACTGGCACCACTGAGATGTGATCCATGCCCTCCGCCATCAGTGCCCTCCCCAGCTCCACATTAACGCGCCTAACAGCCGCATTAAGGTAAGGCCGATCATGACGCTGAAACAGTTGCACGAAATGCACGTTAGTGCTACCAGTTTGAGTAGCTATCTTAACCAAGTCACCACTGACATCATATTCCCCGTCCCTATTGAGACTGTTCCCTGCTCCACCCACCACCACAACCTGATCCTCCTTCGTAAAGTTCTTACATAACTCCCCTATGCTTTCAGTCACCTGAGCCAACCCTGCACTAGGCTTCACAATGCTGGTGACCTGGTACTCACTCCCCAACACTTCCTGCAACTGCTGGCCCACACCTCTACCGTGGGGACTGCCTAGCAGCAGAACCTTCTTTCTGCTAGACTTTGCAACTAACCTAGGCCTCCTAATTGCTGAGGACTGCTGCAAGTTACCTACATCTACAGCTACACGAGGCTCCTCTCCACTCAACTCTGACAGTTGGCCGTATCTATTCCATGTATGCAAAGTAAAACTGAGTACCTCCTCTTCCTACCTACCTTCTTGCCAACTGCCAGTTTCCATCCTCACCACCATTCACCCTCCTCAACCTATCTACTGTAGTTCCTCCTTTGCGCATTGTAACTGCACCTGAAGGGTACAGATCTTACGCTCCTGCTCCTCTATTAACTGGTTTCTACAACAGATTCTACATTCCCAGAAGGGGAGTGGCTCTGTACGTAAAAAACAGTGTTTCATTTGAGTCCATAGACGTATCACGAAACTGCACTGAACAGATATTTGAAAGTTGTGCACCATTAGTTGAATTTAGTGAAAGTAAACTTCTAATTGCTGTTGTTTATAGGTCCCCTAACTCCGACTTCAGAGCATTTTCGCTTAAGCTAGAGAGGGTTCTTGATTCACTTTGTTAGGAAGTACCAGAAAGTAGTTATATGTGGTGCCTTCAATATTAATTTTGTATATGATTGTGCAAGAAAAAGGATGTTAGTAGATCTCCTAAATTCATATGATCTGATGCAAACTGTGTTTTTTCCAACTAGGGTGCAGGGGAACAGTAGAACAGCCATAGACAATATTTTTATTCATTCTTCATTACTAGATGGGCATTCTGTTAGTAAAAGGTTGACTGGCCTATCAGACCATGATGCACATACTTTAACACTAAAAGGTTTTTGTACTCAAACCAATGTCATATTTAATTACAAACTATGTAGGAAAGTTAATCCAACAGCAATAGAGAGTTTTTCAAAACTTGTCAAGGAGCAAGAGTGGCAAGATGTTTATAGTGCCGATAATATAGATGATAAATACAATGCTTTCCACAACACATTTCTCATGCTCTTTGAGAGTTGCTTTCCATTAGGACATTCTGAACGGGGCACTAGCAGTAATGGACAGTCCAGTTGGCTGACTAGTGGGACAAGGATATCATGTACAACAAAGCGAAAGATTATATCAAAACATTAGAAGTAGTCACAATCAAGCTACAGTAGCCCATTCCAAACAGTATAGTAAGGTGCTTTAAAATGTTATTAGCAAGGAAAAAAGTATGTGGTATGCAAATAGAATAGCTAATTCAAAGGATAAAATTAAAGCCATATGGTCAGTTGTGAAGGAAATGTCTGGTCAGCAGCACAAGGTCGCTGATATAAAGTCAGTTCACAGTGATAATATTTCTGTTACAGATAAATCAGATATATGTACAGTATTTAACAATCATTTTCTGAGAATTGCTGGTGAATTAAATAAAAATTTAGTTTCGACAGGAAATCATATAAATTTCTTAGCAAATGCCTTTCCGAGATTGACGTCTGAAATACTCCTCTGTGATACAGACAAGAGGGAGATTGAGTCAATAATTAAATCACTGAAGACTAAAGGCTCTCATGGCTATGATGTAGTGCCTAGCAGAATATTAGAATGCTGTGCTGCACATGTTAGCCCGGTATTTAGCCATTTTTGTAATTTTTCCTTTAGGAATGCTCAGTTTCCTGAGCGATTAAAGTACTCAGTAGTAAAGCCGCTTTATAAAAAGGGAGAAAGGGATAATGTAGATAATTTTAGACCTATTTCTATGCCATCACTGTTTGCAAAGGTTATCGAAAAGGCTGTGTATGTAAGGTTAATTGATCATTTTATATCACACGATTTGCTATCAAATGTACAGTTCGGCTTTAGAAGTCGTTTGACAACTGAAAATGCTATATTCTATTTTCTCTGTGAGGTACTGGATGGGCTAAAAAAAAGTTTCGTACGCTTGGCGTATTTTTTGATTTAACAAAGGCATTTGACTGTGTTGATCTCACAATATTGCTCCAGAAGTTGGACCATTACGGAATAAGGGGAGTAGCTGACAATTGGTTCACCTCTTACTTTAGCAACAGGCAGCAAAAGGTCATTATTCACAATGTTGTAACGGCTGTGATGTGGGATCTGAGTGGGGTACTGTCAAGTGGGGGTGCCCCAGGGATCAGTGTTGGGCCCGCTCCTGTTCCTTATTTATATAAATGATATGCCCTCTAGTATTATGGGTAATTCTAAAATATTTTTGTTTGCTGATAACACTAGCTTGGTAGTAAAGGATGTTGTGTGCAACATTGACTCGGTTTCAAGTAGTGCAGTATATGATCTCAGTTCATGGCTTGTAGGAAATAAACTAACGTTAAATCACAGTAAGATTCAGTTTTTACAGTTTCTAACACACAATTCAACGGAATCTGACGTTTTAATCTCACAGAACGGGCATATGATTAGTGAAACTGAACAGTTCAAATTTCTAGGTGTTCAGATAGATAGTAAGCTCTCGTGCAAAGCCCACGTTCAGGATCTTGTTCAAAGACTTAATACTGCCATATTCACTATTGGGACAGTATCAAAAGTGAGTGATACTTCGACACGTAAATTAGTCTACTTTGCTTATTTTCATTCACTTATGTCGTGTAGTATTATGTTTTGGGGTAACTCTTCCCATTCTAGATGGATATTTTTGGCTCAGAAACGGCCGTTCGAGCAATACGTGGTGTGAGTTCACGAACCTCTTGTCGACCTCTGTTCACGAGTCTGGGTATTTTGACATTGGCCTCTCAATATATATATTCCTTATTGTCGTTTCTTGTTACCAATATTAGTTTATTTCCAAGAATAAGCAGCTTTCATTCGGTTAATACTTGGCAGAAATAAAACCTCCATTTGGATCGGACTTCCTTAACTCTTGTGCAAAAAGGTGTGCAGTATACTGCTGCATCCATTTTCAATAAGCTGCCACTAGAATTAAAAAATCTTAGCAGTAAATCCACGCGCTTTCAAATCGAAACTGAAGAGTTTCCTCATGGGCCACTCCTTCTATTCTGTCGAGGTGTTCCTTGAAAAATTAAGCTGATTCTTATTGTATTGCTGATAGCGTCTGCTTAAACTTATGGACTGGCCTTTTTTTCAGGTTCATGACCATTTATTTTTATCTGTTATTACTTTTATGTTGTAAGTTCATGTACTGACACGTTCCATGACCTTGGAGATCTGCTCCTCAATTTGGTCCTATGGAACTTGACGTGTAAATAAAAAAATAAAAAAATGGTAGATACCTTGTCCGCGAAAGGCAAAGGTCCCAAGTTCGAGTCTCGGTCCAGCACACAGTTTTAATCTGCCAAGAAGTTTCATATCAGCGCACACTCCGCTGCAGAGTGAAAATCTCATTCTCGAAACATCCCCCAGGCTGTGGCTAAGCCGTGTCTCCGCAATATCCTTTCTTCCAGAAGTGCTAGTTCTGCAAGGTTCGCAGAAGAGCTTCTGTGAAGTTTGGAAGGTAGGAGACGAGGTAATGGCGGAAGTAGAGCTGTGAGGACGGGGCGTGAGTCGTGCTTGGATAGCTCAGATAGTAGAGTACTTGTCTGCGAAAGGCAAAGGTCCCGAGTTCGTGTCTCGGTTCGACACACAGTTTTAATCTGCCGGGAAATTTCAAAACTGAGGATACTTTGCACTGTAGCATAGAGTGCATAACGATACACGATATGCAACTGAACAAAGACGGCCATAGCACGCTTCAGAAGAGCACAGACATACCAGAATTATTTTCCTTTCTAATCTGAAATTTGCTCCTCAGAGCCCTCTAATATTTATTTACATTCTCAGGCGTGTATGTTGTCTTGTACACTGATCATGTCATTGGAGGTTTTTTTTTTCTTGTTTCATGCCCCGATTCTCACTCTACACCTTTTCAATCTCTTTAGTTTTACATGTATTGTAGCCACTGGTAAATTACAATCACAGTGCATGCTTCTGATGACGTGTGCATTTCTTAATCCTATTTTCTTACGGGCTGCAAATGGGAAAATCCTTTGAGATAAGCGACATTGATAAAGGGCAGATTATTATTAGGCAGAGCTTTTGAACGAGTATCTCGAAAACGGCGAAGCTCGTCGAATGTTCATGTGCTACTAATTGTGAGTATCTATGGGAAGAGGTAGGACAGTGAAACTACCACTAGGCGTTAGATAGTTGGACGCCCACGACTCTTCACAGAAAGTGCGGTTCAGTAGCTGGTCTGCTCTGTAAATTAGGATAGATGGTGGTCTGCAGCATCTCTGACGAAAGAGCACAATGCTGGTGCACGCACAAGTATTTCGGAGCACACCGTTCATCGTACATTGTTGAATATGGAGCTCCACAGCAGAACCCCCCCCCCCCCCCCCCAACGTGTTCGCATGTAGATCCAACGACATGGTTAGTTACGATTGCAGTGGGCACGGGACCATCGGGATTCGACCGTCGATCATTGTAAACGTGTCGGTTAATCGAGTGAATCACATTTATGCTACAGTACGTCGATGGTCGTCTCCTCAAGCGCTGTCATGGAGGTGAACGGCGCCTCCAAACGTGCAGCGCGCCACGGACCCAGGCTGCTGGGAGCAGTATTATGCTGTGGGAGACATTCTCCTGCGCTTGCATGGTACTTGTCGTAGTAATCGAAGGCACGTTGACAAGCTGCGAACCACTTGCACCCTTCATGCTTGATGCCTTCGCCGACGGCGATATCATCTTTCAGCAGAGTAATTGTCCGTCTCTACAGTGGTCTGAGCAGCATTATAGTGAACTCATGTAAATCCTATGGAACCCATCTGGATCGTTACCCGACGCCGTCACCACGTACGCAAACCGAGAGTGGTTAGCACACTGGACTCGCATTCGGAAGGACGACGGTTCAATCCCGTGTACGGCCATCCTGATTTAGGTTTTCCGTGATTTCCCTAAATCGCTCCAGGCAAATGCCGGGATGGTTCCTTTGAAAGGACATGGCCGACTTCCTTCCCCATTCTTCCCTAATCCTATGAGACCGATAACCTCGCTATTTGATCTCTTCCCCCAAACAACCAACCAACCAACGTATGCAAATCAGTGGCCCGTTATTTACACGAATTACATGACCTGTGCGCAGATATCAAATGCCACATAACTCCACACACCTACTAACAAATCGTTTGATCACCGATACGCAGAATCAGAGATGTATTTCGTTCCACAGACAGGCAAATAGCTGTAAATCAGATGGTCATTACGCTTTGGCTCATCAGTGCATATGTAACAAGTACAACGCCACACATTTGTTATTTATGATTACATTTGTAACAGATTATGTATAATATTGAGAGTATAAATATCACTAGAGGCAAAGTTTACACTCTTTGATAAATTAGTATTAGGACCATACCTCCTGGACCACCAAAACGGTCATGTTCGACAATGTTACTGGGCACATTACGAGTTCTCACCTCTCTCCAAACCCAGGATTGTGCAATATGATTGTTTTGGAGTTTCAGGCGTTATGGTGTGAGGGGACATAACGTTGTATGGGCGCACTGACTTCCAAATTTCTGAACACTGAAAATTCAACGGTGAACGCTCGAACGCACTGAAGAGCGCAGGAGGTAGACTTCTAATAACGAGAGCGTATGAAGCAGGTTGTACTGGACTTCGACTTGCATCACTTCGAGCACATGTGGGATTTGTTGGAGGGACATATCGCTGCACGTCCACATACACCAACGACCGTGCAACAGTTGTCAGCCTCTCTGGTGGAGGAATGGTTTGCGTTACCAGAAGATTCGCTACCAATCTTGTGGTAGGCGCGAGAGCGCATTCCATCACTGCCATCCGAGGTGATGACACGCGCTGCTGAGATTCCTGTTCCGCCTTTTGCAATATCGAGGAGACCTTCATAAATCGCAGTGGCTTTAGATCATTATTGACTTTCAATAAAACCACCATTTCTGTTCGTCTTAACTTCTGAGGTCACACACATCCATGCCCGAGGCAGGACTCGAACCTGCGACCGTAGCGGTCGCGCGGTTCCAGACTGTAGCGCCTAGAACCGCTCGACCACTCCGGCCGGCCTGTTCGTCTCGCTGCGTATTTCTTACAGTTACGTTCTGTATTATACTGTAGAAGTTCTCTCTACGTATCGTCCAAGTTTCATCGAGCTATGATAGTTGATAGCGGCACATCATGCAAAAGCTACTTACGCCTTAAGTTTTTCCCACCACTGCACGATCATATTTGACTAGCCTACATTCGAAAATCAAAGTCAGTTTCAGCCTATTACTCAGTTTACAATGTAGTTCCACTACAAAACAAACCCATTTCTTTGTGCAAATACAAACCGAAGTTAGCCGGCCGAGGTGGTCGAGCGGTTCTAGGCGCTACAGTGTGGAACCGCGCGACCGCTGCGGTCGCAGGTTCGAATCCTGCCTCGGGCATGGATGTATGTGAAGTCCTTAGGTTAGTTAGGTGTAAGTAGTTCTAAGTTCTAGGAGACTGGTGACCTCAGAAGTTAAGTCCCATAGTTCTCAGACCCATTTTTTAAACTGAAGTAATAAAGAGGCCGTTATTAACAAATAAACGTGGTGAGTTACTATGTAACTACGCGACTCTTACACTGCAGAAGCTCGAAATACTTTTTTCCGTCTCTAACTTTAGGATAAGGACATTAACGAGTTTGTCCATAATGAACGAAGATAACAGATAACGGATCGCGTAACAGTTATTGGAGCTGACTCGCAAGTTACGTGATTAGTTTAAAAAAATTAGTTTAAAAAAATTCGGAAAAGTTGCAATGAACAGTTAAGCACTGTACGTGGATTTTGCCAGCAGCCAACAATGATTGAACATGTATAAATATGCTCTCTCGGCTCGAGTAACAGTAACTATGCAACTCCAATTAAATTTTTAACTGTTGAGTATGTGTGTAACCGCTACGACAACTGCACGTCCATTGGTAAATAAAACATAAGTAAGGCATATAGGAAGGTCATGTTCATTAGGACGTCTATCAGTTTCAAATTGTTCAAATGGCTCTGAGCACTATGGGCTTAACATCTGAGGTCATCAGTCCACTAGACTTAGAACTACTTAAGCCTGACTAACATAAGGACATCACATACATCCATCCCCGAGGCAAGATTCGAACCTGCGACCGTAGCAGCAGCGCGGTTCCGGACTGAAGCGCCTAGAATCGCTCGGCCACAACGGCCGGCGTCTATCAGTTATTCAAAGACTGCATTCTGTCATAGAGTACAGAGGGTCTACCGTTAGAACCTGTGTCAGTTATCGGATTTTTTTCGCATTTGATACTACTTTGTCAAATGCATTCGACACAAACATAATTATAACAAAACTACATTTTTGAACATCGTACTTCATGTTTTACGAGCTTTATGTGATACTTCGGTGGGCAGCATTTCGTGCTCAAGAACCATGTGGTGTTGTTGCGGTCTTCAGTCTGAAGATTCGTTTAATGCAGCTCTCCATGCTACACTATCCTGTGAAAGCATCGTATCCGAATAACCACTCCGACCCACATCCATTTGAATCTGGCGACTGTAATCATCTCCTGTTCTCATTTAGCAATTTTAAGCCCCCTCCCCATTTCCCTCTAATCAGAAACAAACGATTCCTTGATGTCTCAGAATGTGTTTTTCCAACCAGTCCCTTCTTTTAGTCAAGTTATGCCACAAGTTTCTGTTCTCGCCAAATCTATTTAGTACCTGCTAATTAGTTTTGTTATCTACCTGTATAATGCTCTGCGTTCTTCTTTAGCACTGAATTTTCTAAGCTTCTACTCTCGTCTTGTTTCAACTGTCTATCGTCCACGTTTCGCTTTCGTACAAGGCCACACTCCGGACAAATGCCTTGAGAAAACCTGCTTAACACCGAAATTTATATTCATTGCTAACAAAGTTCTCTTCTTCAGAAACTATTTTCTTGCCATTTCCATCCTACACTTTATATCCTGTCTACTTCGACCGTCACAAGTTACTTTTCTGTCGAAACAACAAAACTCACCTATTACTCTTAGTGTCTCACTTTCTAATTTGATTCTCTCAGTATTACCGTATTTAATTCGACTACATTCCATTACTCTAGTTTTGCATTTTTTTATGTTCATCTTATATTCTCCCACCAAAACACTGTCCATTCCGATCAACTGCCCTTGCAGGTCCTTTGCGGCCTGTCATAATTTAAATGTCATCGGCAAGCTGCGAAGTTTGTGTTTCTCCTCCGCGAACTTTATTTGCCTATTAAAGTTCCTGCCTGATACCTTTCACAGCTTGTTCGACATGCAGACTGAATAACAATAGCGGATAGGCTATAAGCCTGTCTCACTACCTACTCAATCACTGCTTCTCTCTCAAACCTCTTAGTTCTTATAACTGTCGTCTCGTTTCTGTTCCAGTTGTACATAACCTTTCGCTGCCCGTATTTTACCGCTGCTGCCTTCAGAAACTTAAAGAGTCTGTTTCAGTAGACACTGCCATCAGCTTTCTACAAATCGACAAATCCTATAAACCTGGATTTGCCTTTCCTTAACCTGTCTTCTACTATAAGTCGTAAGGTAAGTTTTGCCTCGTGTTTTCTAACATTTCTCCGAAAACTGATCTTTCCAGAGATCGGCTTCTACAACTCTGTCCATTCTTCTACAAATAATTCGTGTTAGTATATTTAACCATTACTTGTTAAACTGATAGTTCTGTAGTAGTGACGACTTCTGCCACCTGTATTGTTTGGAATTCGAATTATTATGTTCGTCTTAAAGTCTGAGCGTACTTTCTCTGTCTCAAATATGTATGTTGCATACGATGCGTCGAATAATTTAATCACAGGTTGCTCTATCAAGGTTATCAGCAGTTCTGTGGAAATCTTGTCTACTCCATGGACCTTGTTTCGGCTTATGTCTTTCAGCAACGTGCCAAATTCTTGCCGCAATGTCATATCTCCGTCTCATCTACATCCACTTCACTTTCTCTAATATTGCCCGCAAGTTCATCTCCCTTATATAGCACCTCTATGCGTGGTACTGATTTTCCTTTTTTAGCAACTGCATATTCATGCAGTTGCTTTTGTTTTCTCCAAAGCCCTTGTAGCATTACACGATTAATCGTCTGTGTAGCCCACGAAATCCTTAAGAAATAATCTTGTGGAGATGTCCATTACAGACGGATATACCTTGTGTCACGAGAGAGTAGGAGAGTCATGACGTCATCTCAAGTCGAGATTTTTTTCGTTGTAATATCTTTGCTGAGTGATTGACACAGTATACATGTAAATCATTTCTAAATTGTATTAGTTATTTATGGAGAAAAAATTTAATTAAGTGGAATATGTTTTAGGATCAATAGTTAATGAGTCTTTATGAGATGGATCTAAATGTGTTTCGATATAGCAGATCGCAATGCTGCGTTATGCGTGATATTTTTTTCCCTTTGGGAAGGATGATACCTTCTGAGTTGCTCGAGTACGTGGACAAGTCGTAATCGAGTGCGGGTCCCCTGTAATTTTGATGAATGGACATAGAACTGATAATTAACAACGCGGAGTTGGTTTGGAAAATATTTTAGGGAACCACGGCCAAACTTTGTTGCGAGCAAATCTCGCGCGGACTTTGAAATACCGGCGCGAAGTTTAAGATAGGCGGTAGGCTATCGCGTGCTATAGTCGCGTGAAGTATTAAGTGACACTGACCGTGATATACTGAAATTAACTTAATAATAATTATCAAAGAATTATCGGAAGGGATAGTAATTGTTCTTTATGCTTAAAGCAAGTGTGAGTTTATTTACTGTTTGAATACGACAGATATTAATAACGGAATAGTCAGCTTGTTGATACGTTGCTTAGCAAGCCATAAACAGATTGTGCTAGAATTACC
This sequence comes from Schistocerca americana, assembly GCF_021461395.2. NCBI lineage: Eukaryota > Metazoa > Arthropoda > Insecta > Orthoptera > Acrididae > Schistocerca > Schistocerca americana. The sequence goes on along the minus strand of NC_060125.1, from coordinate 523,503,445 downwards.
GGAACGATCATTTCAATCATTAGTGACCACAACACACACACCGGAAAACTAACTAGAATGACATTTGGAACAGATGAGTTTTGTTTCAGCTCCTTGGGATCAATAAGGTCAATAAACTTCATCCGAAGTTGAAACTTTACAAACTGTGTCGTGTTCCCTCAGTTTGATAGAACGATAGACATTATAGTCTACACTACTATCTTCCTTTTTTTCAAAAAGAGAGCACTTACCTTTCTCTTTCTGAGCAATGTTTCTGCTTCAGTCATCAATATTCTCAAAATGGAAATAAGGGTGACACACATAGCACTACGTCATCGTGATCAACCACACACATGAGCCCCCTTTCACACTCCCTTTTTTTGTGTTGAAAACCCTGAGATACAGCCGCGGTACGACGAAGGAAGAAGGAAGAGGAGAAAAGATTAAGAAAGGAGAGAGGTGCGATAGGAGAGAAAACAGGAAAGACAAGAGAGACAAGAAAAGGAAGAGAGGGGAGGTCACACCCTCTTTAATTTTTCTGTGAATGATGTCTGTCTTCCCTCAAGTTATACATGCTTCTGTAGACTTGCATTTGTCCTCTAGCCATTTCTGCTGAGCTGTATTGCGCTTTCTGTCAATCTCGTGTTCTAGACGTTTTATTCCGTTTCGTCTGCTCCCACATTTTTCATCAGGTAAATTCAATATTTGTTGTGATATACAACGATTTCTACCATACATTGTCTTTTTATCTATCTCATCCTCTGCTGCTTCCAGTATTTCATCTGTCAAAGCTACCAATCGCCTTCTACATTATTCCTTTCCCTTGTATCTGCATAATGCTCCCTTTGAAACTCTCACCTTACTCAGGTCCCAACTTCTTAATTTCCTACCTATTTGCCAATTTTGTTATAATCAACCAATAGATCATGGTCATCTTGCACATCTGCCCATGGAAATTTCTTATAGTTCAAAATATGATTCCGAAATCTGTCTTACCATTACGTAATCAGTCTGATACCTTCTAGTGTCACCAGGTATAATTGCCAAACATTGAATAAGCGTCCTACGTATGCTACTCGTTCTGGTGGTATTGTTCATGAAAAAACTCAATGTCATCTTTATTAATATTAGCAAGAATAATCTGTTCAAAATGCAGGTTCAAAGTAGCGATAGAAAATTAACTGATTTAATAACTGAACCCAGTGTATAGAATCGTAACGCCTCTCACTCTGTTAGATCGTCTAAAACCACATTATTCCTTTTTTACAGTTACTGCAAATCATTGATTAACTATTGAACTTTGATATGTAGGATTGTGTTTCATAAACACATGTACGTGAACGCAATTAAGTTCACCTAAACGTCATTTATTTGCATCACTTATTTGCACATAACGATATTAATCACAGTATCTTCCCAAATGCCTCTTCTTGCTTGACCAGTCGCAACAGATTGGGCTTTATCATACACGAACACTGTTTCATTTCATTATTTATTATTCTGGCGTGGTGAAAAGGATAGTCCACGGAACCTGTGTATATAGTGTGTTTGGAGCTCGCCCATCAACAAAGACAAAAACTGTGCAAAGTACACACTCGCAACTTGATCCATTAAATCGCCCCCAATGACGCAAGACTTTATTTACAGTGTAAATTTTCTATTCCACTCGTTTTTACAGATCAAAGTGTATTATCGGTGGAGACAAGGTTTTATCTTAGTATACGCGTAGGTATTGCAGAATATGGTTTTCGTTACATAAACAACTTTATGAGACTTTCATTGACAAGACTAATCTTCTTTCACATGAGGCCTTTTACCATTTCTGTACCGAATAATATAGTTTTAACTTTACAAAATTAGATTCAGATCATACCGAAAGTACCCTCCACCACACACCATTAGATAGCTTGCGGAGTACGATGTAGATGTAAATATTGCTGCGTCATCATGACATTATCATCTGTTGAACAACATATAAAAGAATTTTGCGTGATATTTCTTTACATTTCAAACAGTACATTCAGTTAGGATTATCGCATTGCTTTCGAGTTATGAGGTTGAATTGCGCATATTTATTACTTATGCCTTCCCATTCGGGCTCCTCCCGCGGAAAGCCGGCAAAACTGCCACAAACTCCTGCAACCTAGTAAGGCATCGTTTAAAAGATATAGTTCAAATTATTTCAGATTTTCACACATGAAATTCTAGTTTACAGTCAAGTTACTTCCTTCTGGTAAAAGGCTTTCGTTATTGGATCCTGCAAATCAAAAATTTTTGCATTTTACCTATACAACTGCTTGTATGTTCATGTCTAACAAATTTTATTTACTGGGTAGAGAAGTTTATTCTAGGATACGGTTATTTCATCGAGAACTTCATAGCATTTAAGATTTTGTTCCATCAGTGGATTTGTTGTGGCAGTAATCTACCTACATTAGGTTAGTCTCTGGTTTGTTGTTCACTAAATATGCTGAGGTTGTCGGATGGAGCAGTTAGTTGTTGCATCAACCAAGAACGTCACAGGGTGGTACATCTCATGGGTTTCCAACAAAGAATGAAGTACTGATACGCTCGCCATCCCGCATCGAATGGCCACGAACATCACAAAATTGTATGCGGAAATTTGAAAACAAGTAAAACTATTGAATCCCGAAGGAGGAAACACTGAACCGATTGATTCCAAAATAAGTGATTACTTAGAGATATTCGAAGTTCGGCTGGCATCTGCGTTTTCTGTCATCTGGTCACATGTTGGAGGTCGCACTATAATTTCACATACAAAGCTTAAGCATATTTTCACGTTAAGAAGTTTTTTCTTCAGAGTTCTCTTGTAGTTTGGGCTAATTGCTGTGGAGCACTATTATTCCGTCTATCCTTATCTGTAGATATTTTGTCGAAAACTGTGATCTAATAGTAATGTAAAAAAATGTGCTAATGTTTCCTAAGTGAAATTATAGTGCGACAAGATGAGAAAAAATTCAGATGCCATCTAGAAACTCGAATAACTCTAAGTAACCACTTACTTACGTAAAAACACGATGGAACTGTTTTATAATCTACAAGATGTCACATATCAAAACAAAACTGTATCACTCTAGATTCCAGTGAAGAAGCCTTCATGTAAACGACGAAACACGTTTGGAACTAGTAACACAGAATGCAGCAAGCATAAGGCAGTCTTTTTTTGTAACAAAACGAATATTTCTGTGCTTGTTGCAGATGATGACGACGCAAACAAACTTGTTAGGCAGAAATAATTAATTGTAGAAGGGAGATGAAGCTACGTTCTTTGGCTGGAACTCCTAACGATAATAACTTAGTGCCTGAAGTCGTGGAGGTTAGAGAGCAGTGGCCTATATGATTTCTTTTATAATGACTTTTTTAAAGTTTTACTTCTTGTCACCTCAGTTTCTGTCTTTTTCTCCGGTCCTTAATGTTTTTTAATGCCTCAACATTTACATTACTGACGAGCAACTTTTTGTCTTGCATATGAATTATGTTTATAACAGTATAACATTGGCCGCCGTGTACAACTCCACCGGATAAACACTGACTGCTGGCAAGCTGGATTTTGGATTCGCTGGCGCCACTCAGATCCAGTTCATTTACGCCTAAAACCTCTCGGCCACACCGCCTGGCGGGGACTGATGACCTCAGATGTTAAGTCCCACAGTGCTAAGAGCCATTTGAACCATTTGAATGCACAATGTTTTTCATGGCATGCACAAGGATTTAGGATCGCGTCTGGAATTGTTTCCACACAAAAGCACACACACAACAGGCGTATGGCCTCGCAGGTGAAGTTACTGTCTCGAGGTAAGATATCACTTACCGCTTGCCTCATTTGCACACATCTTCCTTTGCTTACCGCCTTGTCTTCTCCTACACTACCTAGCACTCAAATGTTCACATTCGCATTCAGCGTATATCAGTCTGCTTAATTTATATCGGACGACTGCGGTATGATCTTTGCAGATCACGATCCCAACTCTCCCGTGATAGCAGATCATCCTGCGTTTATTCGAAATTAACTTGCTACCCATCTAAGCGAAGCCATGAACTTAGAATCTACATATTAAGTTGCACTAGCACCTCTACTTCGCATTACCCGGCTTGTAAAGCGCGTTCGCACAGACACTGACAATTCAGAAGGCGTTACTTCCTTATTTACACTCTTTCATACTGAACCAACTGGTAACAGTCTCATTGAAACAAACAACTGGTCTGCAAATCAAATAGATAAAACAAACTGGAAAACACGGAATTATCTCTGAGCTCAAATTTAACCTGAAGTCTCGCTCAATTAGAATTCCTCAAATTTCATAAATTTATTGGGCACTTGCCTTACAGAATTGTTAACACTTACTTTTGCTTAGCTTCGGTTTTGAAAATGGTTCAAATGGCTCTGAGCACTATGGGACTTAACATCTGAGGTCATCAGTCGCCTAGAACTTAGAACTACTTAAACCTAACTAACCTAAGGACATCACAAACATCCATGCCCAAGGCAGGATTCGAACCTGCGACCGTAGCAGTCCCGCGGATCCGGACTGAGCAGCTTCGGTTTTAATGTCCTTTCCGCGGGTAAATGAACTCCAGTCTCTATAGTGCTCTAGAGAATTAAAATCTTTCGTCGTCCGAACAGGTCTCAGTAGACCCAACGCTATCGACCGACTGCCCTGTCATCCTCTGCGTTGGGCGCCACTGGGTGCGGATATGGAGAGCACATGGTCAGCACACCGCTGTCGCGGCCGTTGTCAGTTTTAGTGCCCAGAGCCGGTGCTTCTCAGTCCAATAGCTGCTCAATTGGCTTTCCAAGGGCTGAGCGCACCCCGCTTGCGAACAGCGCTCGGCAGTCCTGGACGGTCACCCATCCAAGTGCTAGCCAAGCCCGACAGGGAAACAAGGGCGTGTATGCCCTGTCGGCATTAATCGCTGTCCCTGTGGCGGAGCCAGTGCTTCACTGTGTGAATCACCTCCCCATCGTCCTCAAATTTCCACGAATGGCATTCTTTAATGGCCCAAACAAGTGGAAGTCCGATGGGGCTAGGTCAGGTGCGTCATGTGTGACAGCCATGGATGGTCCCCCAGAGCGCTGAAAATCGTGGAGCTCAGCCGAACCGCCTTCTGATGATCTTAGCCTCTGTATCCAGCGACTAACTGTACTTCTCTTGACAGCAGATGCTCCATAGACTTTGCACAAGCGTTTGAGAATATTCCCCACAATTTCTTTCTCTGCACTGAGAAATTTAAACACGGGATGTTGCTTGTACCGTACAGCTACACCATGAAGATGACGTGCTACAGACGCGAAATTTAACCGACAGGAAGATGATGCTGTGATATGCAAATGATTAACTTTTCAGGGCATTCACACAAGGGTGCTGCCGGTGGCGGCACCTACAACGCGCTGACATGACGAAAGTTTCCAACCGATTTGTCATACACAAACAGCAGATGACCGGCGTTGCCTGGTGAAACGTTGTTGTGATGCCTCGTGTAAGGAGGAAAAATGCGTACCATCACGTTTCCGACTTTGATAAAGGTCTGATTGTAGCCTATCGCGATTGCGGTTTATCATATCGCGACATTGCTGCTCGCGTTGATCGAGATTCAGTTACTGTTACCAGAATATGGAATCGATTGGTTGAGGAGGGTAATACGGAACGCCGTGCTGGATCCCAACGGCCTCGTATCACTAGCAGTCGAGATGACAGGCATCTTATTCGCATGGTTGTAACGGATCGTGCAGCCAAGTCTTCATCCCTGAGTCAACAGATGGGGACGTTTGCAAGACAACAAACATCTGCACTAACAGTTCGACGACGTTTGCAGAAGCATGGATTATCAGTTCGAAGACCATGGCTACGGTTACCCTTGACGCTGCATCACAGACAGGAGTGCCTGCGATGGTGTACTCAACGCCAAAACTGGGTGCACGAATGGCAAAACGTCATTTTTTCGGATGAACCCAGGTTCTGTTTACAGCATCATGATGGTCGCATCCGTGTTTGGCGACATCGCGGTGAACGCACATTGGAAGCGTGTATTTGTCATCGCCATACTGGCGTATCACCCAGCGTGATGGTATGTGGTGCCAATGGTTACACGTCTCGGCCTGGTCTTGTTCACACTGACGACACTTTGAACAGTGGACGTTACATTTCAGATGTGTTACGACCCGTGGCTCTACCCTTCATTCGATCCCTGCGAAACCCTACATTTCAGCAGGATAATGCACGACCGCACGTTGCAGGTCCTCCACGGGCCTTTCTGGATACAGAAAATGTTCGACTGCTGCCCTGGCCAGCACATTCTCCAGATCTCTCACCAATTGAAAATGGCTGGTCAATGGTGGCTGAGCAACTGGCTCGTCACAATACGCCAGTAACTACTCTTGATGAACTGTGGTATGGTGTTGAAGCTGCATGGGCAGGTGTACCTGTACACGCCATCCAAGCTCTGTTTGACTCAATGCCCAGGCTTATCAAGGCCGTTATTACGGTCAGAGGTGGTTGTTCTGGGTATTGATTTCTCAGGATCTATGCACCCAAACTGCGTGAAAATGTAATCACATGTCAGTTCTAGTATAATATATTTGTCCAATTGGTGTAGCAATTTTAATGGTCAGTAGTGTAACACATACGTAACATTTAGCATTCGTAGCATTGTTTTCTGCTGAGAAAAAAAATGCGGTTCATTACTTCCTGGACTACCATCATACATAGGTAACAGTGCTACATATACTATTTTCTGTGCATATGCATATCTAGGCTAGGCTAGAGTGTTGACTTCAATGAATTAAGCTCAAGTTTTCACTCCACGCATAAGTGTGAAGCATGATACAGAAATAGTCACCTAATCTAATCTACACTCCTGGAAATTGAAATAAGAACACCGTGAATTCATTGTCCCAGGAAGGGGAAACTTTATTGACACATTCCTGGGGTCAGATACATCACATGATCACACTGACAGAACCACAGGCACATAGACACAGGCAACAGAGCATGCACAATGTCGGCACTAGTACAGTGTATATCCACCTTTCGCAGCAATGCAGGCTGCTATTCTCCCATGGAGACGATCGTAGAGATGCTGGATGTAGTCCTGTGGAACGGCTTGCCATGCCATTTCCGCCTGGCGCCTCAGTTGGACCAGCGTTCGTGCTGGACGTGCAGACCGCGTGAGACGACGCTTCATCCAGTCCCAAACATGCTCAATGGGGGACAGATCCGGAGATCTTGCTGGCCAGGGTAGTTGACTTACACCTTCTAGAGCACGTTGGGTGGAACGGGATACATGCGGACGTGCATTGTCCTGTTGGAACAGCAAGTTCCCTTGCCGGTCTAGGAATGGTAGAACGATGGGTTCGATGACGGTTTGGATGTACCGTGCACTATTCAGTGTCCCCTCGACGATCACCAGTGGTGTACGGCCAGTGTAGGAGATCGCTCCCCACACCATGATGCCGGGTGTTGGCCCTGTGTGCCTCGGTCGTATGCAGTCCTGATTGTGGCGCTCACCTGCACGGCGCCAAACACGCATACGACCATCATTGGCACCAAGGCAGAAGCGACTCTCATCGCTGAAGACGACACGTCTCCATTCGTCCCACCATTCACGCCTGTCGCGACACCACTGGAGGCGGGCTGCACGATGTTGGGGCGTGAGCGGAAGACGGCCTAACGGTGTGCGGGACCGTAGCCCAGATTCATGGAGACGGTTGCGAATGGTCCTCGCCGATACCCCAGGAGCGACAGTGTCCCTAATTTGCTGGGAAGTGGCGGTGCGGTCCCCTACGGCACTGCGTAGGATCCTACGGTCTTGGCGTGCATCCGTGCGTCGCTGCGGTCCGGTCCCAGGTCGACGGGCACGTGCACCTTCCGCCGACCACTGGCGACAACATCGATGTACTGTGGAGACCTCACGCCCCACGTGTTGAGCAATTCGGCGGTACGTCCACCCGGCCTCCCGCATGCCCACTATACGCCCTCGCTCAAAGTCTGTCAACTGCACATACGGTTCACGTCCACGCTGTCACGGCATGCTACCAGTGTTAAAGACTGCGATGGAGCTCCGTATGCCACGGCAAACTGGCTGACACTGACGGCGGCGGTGCACAAATGCTGCGCAGCTAGCGCCATTCGACGGCCAACACCGCGGTTCCTGGTGTGTCCGCTGTGCCGTGCGTGTGATCATTGCTTGTACAGCCCTCTCGCAGTGTCCGGAGCAAGTATGGTGGGTCTGACACACCGGTGTCAATGTGTTCTTTTTTCCATTTCCAGGAGTGTATATTGGAAGTCAACAGTCTGACTATGGACCAGTAATGTGATGACAAGGTTACGTAATTTAAATATTGGCCAAGAGAGATTAGTAAAAGTACATATGCGCGAGGCTGCTTTTTACCTTATACAATAATACTGAGGCTCCGGCATCGCTGCACCGCGACCGGACCTGCCAACACGATAGACCAGAGCAGACCAGAGCAGACTGCAGACTAGCAACAACTTACAGCTACAGCTACACAGTTCCCACTGCAGTCAACACTGCTCTCTGGTCAGCGATTCACTTATACCTTGCATATCGCAGGCAGCGCATGAGCAATACATTGAAATTACATCTGCTCGGACCTCTTACAGTGGGAAAAATAAAGGTGTTGTTCCTCTCCTTTCTAAGGCCGTAGAAAATGACGGTGGCTCAAAACCATTAGTAGTGCATTGTATTATTCACCAACAGTCTTTGTGCGAAAAACATTTAGATATGTCAGAAGTTTTAAAGCCAGTTATTTCAGTTGTTAATTATATCAGATCCCATGCACTCAGTCATCGCCAATTCCGCGAGTTTCTTGAAGATATTGAGGAAAGCGACTTGCCATATTATACTGCAGTGCGCTGGCTTAGTTGCGGTAAAATTCTGACCCTTTTTTTTTAACTCTGAACTGTAACTGAAATTTTTTTGAACGAAAGGAATCGCCCTTTGGCTGAGTTACGGAACGGTGAGTGCTTATGGAAGCTAGTATTTTATACAGACTTAATTAAACATATGAATTACCTTAATTTAAAATTGCAAGGTGAAAACCAGCTTCTGCGTGATTTATACACGAATGTTAAGTCCTTTCGACAAAAGATTGCTTTGTTTCAATCTCAGTTGTACAAAGTATGCTTCACGCATTTTAATACATGCCAAACATTCATTCAGCAAACTGAGATTCCGTTTCCTGTATCTTTCGCAGTAGAAGCTTTGGGCGCTTTAAAAATTAATTTTGAATCATGTTTTTCAGATACCGATGCAAATTCAAAAGATATCAAGATATTTCAAAATCCCTTTGACATCGATATAGAAGCGTTACCCGCAGAACTTCAGTTTGAAATTATTGATTTGCAAAGTAGCGACTTTTTTAAAGAAAAAAAGAAAAAAATCAACACTGCTGGAATTTTATGTCTTCCATCCACACAGTTTCAAAATTTACATAAATTTCCTCGTGGCTTTCTTTCCGCTTTTGGCACTACTTATTTGTGTGAAAAAACTTTCTCCAAAATGAAACATGCAAAAAGTATTTACAGGTCAAAATTAAGTGATGAGCATTTGAAGTCGCTGATGATTATTTCTATCAGTAAACTTGATCCACAACTGGAGGTAATTATGAAAGGAAAGTTACAGCTACATAAAAAGTCACCAATTATCACTAAGACGTTAATTTTCTTTACGTGAATACTCAAACACTGTGGGTTTTCAAGATATAAATTGATTACAGTTATTTTTATACATCAGTTAAAACTAAAATATCCAATATCATTATGTACTCCAGGTATTGTATTTTCTTTAAATTGCCTTTAAATAAAAATATTTTACACGAATTACTTACTATGTGTATTTTACAATGTATCAAAAGAAACTGAAACCTCGCTTAAGAAGCATCTTCCATAACGATTGATTACTAAGGCTAGTCGCCGAGGTGGCGTCCACTTGAAAGACTTGCACCAGACTCGTGAGTAGAATAAAATGCAACGAATTTTTTTACTCAAAATGTTTTCGCCAAACTAGTCTGTTAACCGTTCTTTTTTTTTTCACTATCGCACGGAGAATGGTCTGTCTGTTTATTGTGGATAGCCACAAGTTTAACCATGACCTTCCGCTTTGTAAAGATAGAGTTCCGACAATGTCGCGGTGTATTGGTCGCGATAGGTCTCGAAGCTCAATTGTTGGCAGTATAAGTACCACCTCAAATATTTGGTGGGCCGGATACCGGGGATGTCCGGCCAGCTAACGCAGGCCGGTTTGCCGGCCCTCGCAGGCCGCTTTCGGCCGTCGGGCCGTAGTTTGGAGACCCCTGGCGTAAGAAAAAGGGATGAACTCAGTGGCACAAACTTCCACAATAAAGAATACCTCTCTGTTGTTTAAATTAAAAGAACTTTTGTGGATTGGATGGTGAGTAGCGGAGAGTGCGCTATGATCGCTCGAGCGTGCAGGTAATGGTTGCCATGGATGGCTTCAAACGGCTCTGGGCACTACGGGACTTAACATCTATGGTCATCACTCCCCTAGAACTTAGAACTACTTAAACCTAACTAACCTAAGGACATCACACAACACCCAGTCATCATGAGGCAGAGAAAATCCCTGACCCCACCGGGAATCGAACCCTGGAACCCGGGCGCGGGAAGCGAGAACGCTACCGCATGACCACGAGCTGCGGACTGCCATGGATGAAATGTCGATACAGTTAGCAGGAAAAATGGGATGAAACTACAGGCTCTCGTTATCAACCCACGAATACGAACTATGCCACAAAGTTTTTACCCTGATATGAAAATAGTTAATCTTCCACTCTGAAAATACACTGGTATCCAAAATTAAAACAACAAACTGCTATTTACGCGTCCTGTGTCTAATGCACGATATAATCATACAAACTGCTAACAGGTGTCGTTGCGATCGTGTTCTGCACGGAAGATGGCATTACGATTAACGGAAAACCACGTTAGCAATCGCGTCAGGGCACCTATCAAGTGCGGTAGTATTTTCCGGATAGTCCCACACCCAGAAACACTGTGTAACAGTAACAGACGGTGCAGTATGCCACAGAGAAGATGCCTACACACTCTCTGCTGTGGAGGGCCACGGGAAGAATGGAAACAAGACAGCACAAACTGGTTTGGCCCGATGGCTTAGTAAGGTGTCAGGCAAATCCAACACCTTCCATGAAAACCCTGACATGATAAGCAAATCCAGTAGTATGTCACATAGCTCCGAATAAATCGTGACATTAAATTAACCAAAGTAATACGACTAACGAGTGAGTAAATGGAATACCACAGACTAACACAAGAATGCCTAAATGCATGTCATACCTTCCCACCATGAGACAGACGAAGTTCCAAGGGGAGAAACGAGAACAGAAGCCGAGAGCAGAACCGTGTTAAGCTAGAAGGCCCTACGATAAGGGACGGACACCCATGTTGCCAGCTAACCGCTAGGACCACCCCCCAGCCCATGTTAACAGCTAGAGCCCTCCAGAAGAACAGTATAGATCTTACGATAACACTAAAAGGGCCACCCCAGAAAGGTTTAGTGTGAGACTTTCTCGCGTCTCTGTTACGTCAGGACCACACCCCAGCCCATGTTAAAAGATAGAGCCCTCCAGAAGAACAGTATAGATCTTACGATAACACTAAATGGACCACACCAGCTGCAAGTTTTAGCGTGAGACTTCATCGTGTCTCTGTTATGTTGCAAACTTTAAAAACATTGCCCCACCACAAAAAGTATAATGTTTATCATTGGATAGACAGAATTTTTGTAGGCAGAGCTTAAGGTTAACATTGAGACCCTGATTGGTCAGATGAAAACACAGCCAGATAGTTTTTTTAAACCAACTTCGGTAAATTGTAGTAAGGAGAAGTTAGGAGAGAGTTGCTTCCGAGACGGCGAGGTGAGCGGAGCTGTGCTGCCCGCCGCCCCCTGACCAACACCGACAAAGTAATGAACACACGCGATGCCGCATAACAGCGCATAAAGCTTCACTCAGAACTGCAGAAGTCTCATCTGTTACACCCCCTTCTTGCGTAATACTAATGTCGATCGTCAATTAAAGCTCATGGTGTTCACGTTTGCCACTTGAAGTAAAAATCTGAAAGGCGATGATTCTTCTGTTATATCGTTATTGAGAAGCCACATCAGCCACTGTAATTTGCAATTTAGATAAGTAATTAAAGATAATTGAGGGTCACTGTAGACCATTTTGATAGTCTTCTCTTTTGTGAAACTTAATTTAAACCTAGATTATAGATGTGATATGGCATAGTACATCCTTCAATCCATTGTAGAACTTAGAAACCCATTCAGGGAATATTCGTTCACATTTTTTGTTGAACACATTTGGTTTTTATCATCCTGTATTAAAACATTTCCTTTTATCAATAGTGCAATTTATAAACAATGTTTTGTGAGTAGAATAAAATTTCCAATGGTAAAGTTAAGTGCTTTTTCGACGTTATTTTACCAGCTAACTAAAAATAGGAAAGCCTTGAACCCCTTCCACTAAATTTAATTAGTATTAAGATTCTTTTACAGGGAGTGCAGTGGAGCTGACGCTGAAATCATTAAGTATTTGGTTATATCATCGCTAGTCTCACTGAACTCTTCTGAACTCTACATGTTGTAATGTTGTTGCTTTAATTTGCTATGAAAGCGGTGCTGATAGACAATAAAAGCGGTTTAAAAGTTGTGAGCTGTCTGGGAAGTTAACCTTGCATTACTGAGCAACTGTTTCACCAGGTATCCAGTCTAGCTTACCATATTCCCAACCAGACTGACATTAATTATAACCTTTTAATAGTCATACGACAACTGGTGATATATATATATATATATATATATATATATATATAAAAGAGAATTTAAATAAAAAGAAATAAATCAGTTTATATTTGGAAATTTATTTTAACATTGATCATTGAAATTTCAGCATATTAAACTTGAGTCATAACTAAGCTGGTGCCTCATTTAGGATTGTGTAAATGTGAGTTTATAATCTTACAGAACACATCAAATAGGGAGCCAAGATTGGGAGCCTACATACAACACTGCATTCATAAAATAACACACGAAGAACGTTGAAATATATGCAAGAGGAAATTAACCACAACCAACCGATTCAATTTTCACCCAAAGAAGTTACGTTTGTAGCGCAATCCTGTCTGTCATGTCATTACCACACACTGGTATTCTAAATTCATACTAACTCTCTAAGAAATCTTCCCAAAAAGAATAGCTGAGGGCTACTTTGATGATTACACCACATGCTTCACGTGGTCAACTTGGTTTACACAAAGAGTGTAACTCCACAATCATTTTGATAATTAAAATAAATTAGATCGAAAAGCAAGTTACAAAAGAAAAACCTCGAACTGGTTACTAACGTCTTACTATTAACCTGATGGGTCAAACAATTGTATAAGCACGTGGTATTGGTCTCACAAAGTACACCCCACGTGGGTTGAACATAAAGAAAAGTTGCTATATTGAAAAATATTGTCAAGACGAGATGTTATAATCTCACGCACATTCGTATTTAAGATTGATGATCTTAGTTAGAGTTACTGATCAACACGTGGTTCCACTTTACTCACAAAGTAGTGACAAAGTAACTACTGGAAAATATTCTGGACTTCACACTCGAAAAATACTGTGTTGCAATTTAAGATAACATTAGATATTTTAGAGCTAAACCTGAAATAAAGGTGATTAAATTTTCAGTTAGGCTGAACTTAAGAAATCCATTGTCCTACGGATTAGCAGACACACGCTTAGTCGAAGATCTTACCACTTCAGACGCTCGCCACGGACAGACTGCCGTGGTCCCTTCCTAAGGGTGGCTCACAAATACAAACGGAAGTGGCTAGAGGGGCAGCTTCCTATACCAACATGACAAGGGACGGACAGGACCATACTAAGAATAGAAACCTCTCTGCTTTTAGAAAGCGTAGCTACCTGTTCTGACGTTGGTCCTACTGTTCTCTAGCAGACAGGCTTGTTGGCTACCCTCAAGCATGCAACTAGAAATACATTTGCTCATTCATCCTCTCTCACAGAAGGGAAGGGGGATGACAGTATCTTATCATATACAGTATATAAAAGAAAGCGGATGTAGGTTCCATATGAGACTGTGTGACATGAATTACATATAAACTGTGTTTTAAAGTGTAGTAGTGTGACAGATCGTTCTTGTTTATGTGTAAAAGTAACATGTTCCACTACTCAGTCTCCTCCTAGATAGTCAGAAACGCCACAGTAAATTTAGAAGAGGAATTTATGCCATAAATGACAACAGATTTAAGAAATTAACATGAACGGAATCGAACAGAGACCTTTCTTAACCCCAACGCTCCGGGAAAAGACTGTGCAGGGAATTTTCTGGCCATGCTAGGACATTCCCAAGCAGGCTTCTCACACCCAACTTCAACCAAAAATGTAAAGAAAAGGCAAAAGGTCACCAGCTACTTGCTAAAACTCAATAATTTCAACACATCTTTAGAATCTACCAATTTCAAAGAGAAAAAAAAAAACAATCTGTGACACCTATTTAAAAGATAATGTAGACCTAATTCGGTCAGCAAGTAAAAACAATGGTCCCTGTGTCATTAATATGAAAACAATTTCTGGTTGTTACCCTTATGGAGTTCACCAGTATTTGCTCATTGCAAGAGCCAACTGATCACAGGAAAATTTATGACTGTTTATTAACAAGTAAAATTTATGAAAATAGCAAAAGTGCCACAGCAATTAAAAAAGAACATGAATATAACATCAGTATTATAAAGCAGAACATTACAATGTACAATCCGCAAAAGCAAAAAAAGTGATAAGAGAAAAAAAAGTTTTACAAAGTGGTTATCACTAAAAATTCTATATCTTATAAAACTAATAATTTGTAGAATTAAAATAACTTTGTGGCACTAATTTAATCACTCTACTATATTTCAGTTAGTTAGCAAACAATGACCACTGTGTCATTATACTGAAACTACAATTAATTATGTGATTATTACCCTTAAGGTGTTCCTCACAATAAATATGCCCCATGTAATGGCTAATCGATCACAGTCCAATGAGAATGAATAGCAATCTGACTGATAAACGAAGCAATGCCACAAGAATGAATTTACGAAACAAAATATCACAAATCTAATACATCAACAAGAACAAACATTGATCAATAAAACAGCTCTGAAAGTACAATAGTCAACATCTAAAAAAAAGACACCAATAAATAAAACACCTGCAAAATACAAGAGTCAAAGTCTAAAAAAAAACAATAAATAGAGCACCTGCAAAATACAAGAGTCAGTCTAATAAACACCAATAAATCGAACCCCTGCAAAACACACAAGTCAAAGTTTCTCTGACAGAACACACGTATATGCATTGGACTAAGAACCGTATATTCACTGTTCACTGGCACACTCAGTAGTTCCACTGTTCCGAGGCAGAATAAAGGAGGGAGGGGGGGGGGGGGGTTCGTCGCCGCAGCTGTTAGTAGGGTTTTTTGTCCATCTGTTCTGTGCAATCCCGCTGTCTCTGCCCTCTCATGAAGTTTCTCTTGGTGGCCCGTTTCACGTATATCTCGATTTGGTTCCATGTTTATGTTGTCAAATTCGTGCGGTATCCTCGTTTGACACGCCAGGTTGATATTCCTGGGCAAGGATGACACTTAATGGCTCTTCTTTGTGCCACCCTTTGCTACCAGAGAACATCGAACTATGATTTACTGTCGCTTGACAGTGGGCATCCGTCAGGAAATGTTGATAGACGTCGTTGAAGTCTGCCAGTTTCTCTGGACAGTACGTGTCAAAAGGCTCCACGCCCGTTGTGTTGTTACATTCTTGAGTTATCCTCAATTGGCTCGCCGGTTTGGTATTCCTGGGCAAGGATGACACTTAATGGCTCTTCTTTGTGCCAGCCTTAGCGACCAGAGAACATCGAACCATGATTTACTGTCGCTTGACAGTAGGCATCCGTCAGGAAATGTCGATAGGCATCGTTGGCGTCTGCAAGTTTCTCTGGACAGTACCTGTCAAAAGGCTCCACGCCCCTTTATCCCCTGTCTTTTGTCGTTTCACCGCGGCCGTCTCGTCATGGTCGCGTGTGTGTGGTGTGTTGCCAGCAGATGGATTTCCGTGCGGTGGACCACTCGGCCATCTCAGGTCATCGCCTCCACAAAGGGTCGCACTGGTGCGGCCGGCCATTAGCTCCGGGCGCAAGGGAGAGTGTTTGTCCGGTACCCTTCTTTTGTTGTGACCGCGCTCCCAAAGTGGCCCGGTTGACGGTGTGTCCTGCTGGGAAACCCGCCTGTTCACAACTAGTCCTCCTCCTCGCTGTTCCCGCTGTCTCGTGAGAGTTTAGCCGGTTCGCTTTAACGTTCTCAACTCCATTCACAGAAATTGTTCATCATAGTCATGTTATTACAAAATATCATACATAATTCCACTTAGTATTGTCTTTCACAATTTTTAAGAACAAAAGTGAGACTTAATTTGTTTTAAATAAAAAAGTTAGATGAATCGACAATATAAAAACAAAACTGAAATGACTTGACAATATAAAAAAATAAAAGTGAAATGAATTGACAATATAAAAATAAAATTACATGAACTGACAATGTAATACCTAAATCGACATCACTAATGTGGTTCACTTACATTTTAATAAATCAAATGCTACTTATTAATTCACTAAAATGAATAGGCTTATGCCTTGTGCAAGTATAGGTCAGGACAGCATAGGGTTCACATGTTATTTACACACACACACACATGCACACCTGTTGTCTATTCTACAAACTAACTACCCATAAACATGCATTACTCAAAATTCTACTTCTATCCACAACTAGTTAATCCAACAAGCTACTTCAATGCTACTTCAACAAAGTGTTTACACCACTACAACATTGTTCTAATTCGTCCTCTTCCTGACGCTCGCCGCATATGTCTTGTCACATGATAAATATGGAGAACTTTCCTTAAACATACACAGTAAAAAGAACAATGGTTATTTACACGCCAAAACATTTATACCAGTTGACACACCTGATAAGAGACTCGCAATTATACATTTATCATACTCATATATTCACACATAAAACAGTAAGAAAATTTCATCTAAAATTACGTTATCACAAGAATTAATAACATAGATGACTCGGAGAAATGTAAAAATATTTTCATCATACAGGTTATACTACATTTTCTTAGCCATTTCGTTCCTTCTTTAAGTTACCTTTCGCTTCCAAATCAGTTATTTCGCCTGCGGTGGTTATTCTGGATTCATTTCTCATGAATGGCAAAATTGTGGTCTCCTCTATTCTGTAAAACAGTTTCATCTTAACATATTGAACTTACAACAGACACAAAACATCCGAATCCTCCTGTAGTTCACATGACAAATGCTTTGCTTCATCCCTATTACCTTAAACCAAGCTTTCCTTCGGTCCCATAATCAGAATTATTTACTCTTCCTCTACCTTCAAGAGGGAAATTTCCTCAGTACAAATCATATAGGCTGCAGTGCATCTCGCACCAGCGAAAACAGTAAGCTGTAATGCTCACAGCATCAGCAAAACACATAAACGTCGCTTTTCCAGGACAAGTATTAACGCAGAATAATTTTTTTAGGCTCTGGCTCAACATCAATCAAGACTACAAAAAGGATCCATATTTCTGTTCCATTCTCCATTTGCTGGAAAACTGCTCGTCATTTGACTACCACAATAATATTTCAGGGTCACGTAAATTACACAAGCCACAATTCTTCTTTTACCTTGAAGGGAATCAATATACTGGCGAAATCCACAGACAGCACTTTACCTACTCAGCTATAAAGAACAAAAAATAGATATATCATCAATATTAACATATTAGGGCATATTGGGAAGCCATTAGTTGAACAATCGTATTATTGCATCCCGTTTTCAAGATTCTAAACTTACTCATTCCTTTCTCAGAGTTCCCCCATATTAAAATATTCATACAGCACGCATACTATAGTAAGAGATCCTCATTTATACTGACAGATATAGAAGAGTAATAGATAGATAGTAGCACTGAAAGCAGAAAATCGGAAACACGGCTACTAACAGCTGGGGACCTAAGTTTGCCAGACCCATAATACCCTCAGATCGGATATTCCCCTGAGTTCTGCATTAATTCAACACAGATCTTGCTTCTCTCAGGAGCGACTCTTTTCAATTTACACAAAAAAACCATAAACAGCATTTCACTCGTTCACAAAGAAACCTTTTATCTTCACATTTGAATCAACCTAAATCCTAATTGCACAAGGAAAGAAAAAAAATTTAAAAACATCACTTCAATCAATCACATAGAAACATCTTTATCATTATTTTTACCAACATATTATTCAAAATGCATACGTCACGAAATTATACTAATCAGTTCTTTCTCCTCACCGTCCTCTCTACTTCTCACTGTCCTTTCTACTCATTTGCCATGTCGCTCATTTGTTCCGATTGGTCGCCTTCTGCGCTGATCGTTTGTCGTTGCCGGTTTTGTTCATTTCCATTTGCTGGATTATGCCTAGGGCTAGCCGGCCGATTTTCAACATCATGAGGTGCTCCGCCTACAGTTCTATTCCCACCATATTCATTGTAGTATCGATTCTGGTTGCCGTACCTGTAGCGTTCACGATGTTGTCCACGTCCTCGATCATTTCCGTTGTTCCACCTGTGTTCGCGACTGTTACCCCAGTTTCTATACGGCCGGTTCCGATTATTGTTCCGTTCGCGTCGCGACGATCAGTCACGCCGTTGATTAGTACTACGGCCACGACTGCGATCACGCTGTGTGCCCTGTAATAACTTTGTGCCTGATTAGGCGGGCATTGTGCTGTATTATATTCCAACTCTTGGAGAAGTGTCTTAAACGCTTCCACGTCCTCTTTGCATCGTCCTGCAAGAATGACGTGGTGCAAGTGCATCGGCAATTTGGTGATGCATATCCTAATTAGTTCCGCAGGTCCGTATGGATCGTATAGAAATTGATTCGCCTGCAGCATGTGGTCGAATAGGCGTGCTGGGCTGCCGAAACCAGACTGGTTCAAATTTGGCAGCATAATTATGCCATGCTTGACCCTATCTTGTGCCGCTTCCGACCAATAGGCGGAGAGAAAGGCTTGTCGAAACTCCCGAGTGGAGTTGCAGTGACGCGCTGCCGACCTCATGCGAATCGCCGGTTCGCCTTCCAAATAGCCACACATATATTCTATCTTATGTGAACTTGCCCAGTCGGGGGACAGACAGAACTCAAATTGCTCGAGCCATGCTTGTGGATGTGTTCCTTTTTGCGAATTTTGAAATATTTCAAACTTTCTCACCGTAAGGAAATGTTTGAAATCAAATCCCCGCATATCCTCCCGGTGAGGCCCTTCAATGTTTCTATTTTTCTCATGTCTGCCTCTCAAAATACATTCTTCCCTGTCGTCAAAATCTCCCTCGTGGCCGGAGTCCCTCTCTGCACTGTTTGTACGGCTATTTTTAGTGCTATTGGCGAGTTCGTAATCACACGCCATGCGGCTTTCCAGATGCGCCACGCGTTCTTGTAATTCGCCTGTTACAGCTTTGTGCCGCCTGTTCACTTCGAACTGTCCCTTCTGAAATCTAAGAAGCGAACGCACTTCTTCAGTCTCTGCGGCTGCTACCGGTGTAGTATTGTTCTCGCTTTCCGTCACCTTCATTGTGCCTACGATGTCCGCTAATGCTGCAATCTTATCATGTATTTGTCTGTTGTCCTCCGCCCCACTCTGCTTCAATTGTTCTACTTGCTGTTCCAGTGCGTGAATCGCTTGACTGTTGTCCGCTACTGTGTTGCTAACGGACGTGGGACAATGCATTTCCGCCTCTTGTACCCTCGAGAGTACCTGCTGGTGTTCTCTTTGGCATTCTTCTCTCAGTGCTTGGAAATTCCTAAGTAGCTGTTCTTCGCTCTCTTTATATTCCGCATCGCGACTCCGCTTGCCCTGTTCTAAGGCTTGCAGACGCTCATCGATTTGTTCAAATGTACAGCCTAATTCTGTCATAATATCACTTTTATTTCACTTGCCAGATTGTTTATTCTTTGTGAGATATCATCGGACATTCTCTGCATCGACTTGTCGACTTTACTTGTCTGCTGGATTAGTTTTTCGTCTATTTGTTGGCCTAGCTCGCGGATCGATTTTTCGGATTTCTGCGTCATTTGTTCGCCTAGCTCACAGATCGATTTTTCAGATTTCTCTGTCATTTGTTCGCCTAGTTCGCGGATCGATTTTTCAGATTTTTGTGTCATTTGTTTGCCTAGATCACGGATCGATTTTTCAGATGATTCTTTTTGTTCTCTGAACGATTTTTCGGATTTTTGCGTCATTTGATCGCCTAGCTCTCGGATCGATTTTTCAGATTTCTTTGCGTTTTCTTTATTTTGTTGCAATAAGGCTTTCATGAGTTCTGCCAAATCAATTTGGTTAGTTGGAGGCAAATTAATTTCTGGCTCTGATGTGAGCCCGTTCGTCCTGTTTTGCATGTCCTCTGAAGCATTCCCCAATGCATTTTCGGAACCGTCCGACGCGTTAATATTCGAAATCAAATTATCCCCTTGGTTCATGATGCATAAGTTATTGGACCGCCTACTTTTAGCTTGGTTACGTGTCTGCATTAGTTCAATTTATATCCGGTACGCAACACACTAATCAGAATATATGTATCCCCCAAAAATTACGACAGTCACACGAAAGGTACCCAACCTAGTATGCACTTTTTCAGACGCAAAACAAATTTATATCTTTGATCGAGAACACATACATATAAAACACACAAATATAGAAAACAAAACAAGACAAACAACACAACGCTGCTCAACAACGCCGTGAATCTTTTGAAAGTCTGCTCAGAAACAACGCAGAAGTTGTTTGAGCGCTGCAGGGAAAAAAATTAAGATTATACAACGCACGCAATCTAACGTTTCAGAGATTGCAGAGTCTAGCGGAATCACAGAACAGGGTCGCCATGTGTAACGTTGTTGCTTTAATTTGCTATGAAAGCGGTGCTGATAGACAATAAAAGCGGTTTAAAAGCTGTGAGCTGTCTGGGGAAGTTAACCTTGCATTACTGAGCAACTGTTTCACCAGGTATCCAGTCTAGCTTACCAAATTCCCAACCAGACTAACATTAATTATAATCTTTTAATAGTCATACGACAACCGGTGGTATATATAAAAAAGAGAATTTAAATAAAAAGAAATAAATCAGTTTATATTTGGAAATTTATTTTAACATTGGTCATTGAAATTTCAGCATATTAAACTTGAGTCATAACTAAGCTGGTGCCTTATTTAGGATTGTGTAAACGTGAGTTTGTAATCTTACGGAACACATCAAATAACACACGAAGAACGTTGAAACATATGCAAGAGAAAGTTAACCACAACTAACCGATTCAATTTTCACCCAAAGAATTTACGTTCGTAGCGAAATCCTGTCCGTCACGTAATTACCACACACTGGTATACTAAATTCATACTAACTCTCTGTGAAATCTTCCCGAAAAGAATAGCTGAGGGCTACTTTGATGATTACACCACATGCTTCACGTGGTCAACTTGGTTTACACAAAGAGTGTAACTCCACGATAATTTTGATAATTAAAATAAATTAGATCGAAAAGCAATTTACAAAAGAAAAACCTCGAACTGGTTACTAACGTCTTACTATTGTATAAGCACGTGGTACTGGTCTCACAAAGTACACCCCACGTGGGTTGAACGTAAAGAAAAGGTGCTATATTGAAAAATATTGTCAAGACGAGACGTTATAATCTCACGCACATTCGCATTTAAGATTGATGATCTTAGTTAGAGTTACTGATCAACACGTGGTTCCACTTTACTCACAAAGTAGTGACAAAGTAACTACTGGAAGATATTCTGAACTTCACATTCGAAATACACTGCGTTGCAATTTAAGATAACATTAGATATTTTAGAGCTAAACCTGAAGTAAAGGTGATTAAATTATCAGTTAGGCTGAACTTAAGAAATCCATTGTTCTATGAACTTAGCAGACACGCGCTTAGCCGGAGATCTTACCACTTCAGAATGCAGAAACCACGAGACAAATACGTGAGATTAAAGAACAAAACAAAATAATTCAGTTACACCTAAGTCGTATTGAAGACGAGGCAAAAGAATCTCGAGAAGTGATAGGAAACTTAATAACAGGTCATAATCAATTGAGAACAGACATTGACAAGGTACAAGAGGACGTACAAACATTGGGTAATGACTCTCAGGACGAGAACAAAACATTACGTAACAACACCCAGGGAGAAGTCAAGAAACTAGAGAGACAGATAAACGAAATTACTAGACAAGCAGCAGGTACAGCGCGTGAAGTTGTTGAAAACAGTGTGTTAAACAAACGTATCACAAAAGCAGCGCTGAAAAGTTATGATAACCGCATAGTCAAAATAGAAGGGTAAACGAAGCGACAATTTCAGAAATTGCGAAGAGAGTTGTTTCAAACCATTGAAGAGCGTAGTGAACAGGATCGAACAAGCACAGAGTCTGCAACCACATCCGTATCTGTAACAGCACCGGAAAAAACAAGCAATTAACGAAGATATTTCGCATTTGCGATTCCAATCACACGCGGAAAGTAACACACGTGGAATCAGACAGCCTGCACAGCAACAAACACGTTTCGAAATTCTTGATGAACAAACATCATCACAAACACACGCGGAACCACAAATGTATGTTTCAAGACAGTTTGGATCGTGCAATGAAGTGGCAAGATTAGCCAGACAAGATGCCGAACCAGTACCTGACAATGGAAAGCCAGGTCGCGAAGAGTACAGTGCAATGCATTCAGTTACACGTTCACAACCGATGGAAGAAAATTATTGCGTACCACTCCAACGATACTACGCAAGGGTAGGCGAAAGTTCCAGTGGACAATATCCAATGGATCTACCACAACCGGAAAGAACGACGGGAGAAATGACCAGAAACAAAAGTGACAAAGAATCGCGAATTTCATATGGAACTATGACGAAGTACGACAACGATCATTTCCTCACAGTCGGAAAATTTCAATACTTTCGAGAAGGAAACTCATTACATCCACGAACTTTTATTAATCAATTCCGAGTAGGATTACCAGAACACTGGACATTAGCACTCAAATTAGACTTTATATGTGCACACCTGTCAGGAACAGTCGCAGAAACCATGCAGAATGTTGCAGCGACATGCCGATCGTACGAAGATTTCAGAGAGAAGTTTCTCTCACGACATTGGTCCAGCGAAGCACAGAACAGACTGAAGTACGAATTATTACAGAACTCATATTTTGAAAATTCAGGAGAGAAGAGTCCCGTGAAATTTTTCGTATTAATGTCAAAGAAAAATCAATGCTTAGATGTACCATACAGTGACGGAGAGTTGATTAAATTATGCGCGATGAAGCTACCATTGAAATACCAGCAATCATTAGTAGGTCGCGGAGGCAATGACGTCGAAGCATTTAAAGGTATTCTAAAGGAACTAGAGTTCACATTTTCGGAAGAGGACGCAAGAAGAAGACGAAGCGCACGTGAAAACGAAAGCAAAAAGCAGTGGAATCCACAAGACACAGCACGAAGGAACAATAATATCGAACCATGTGATAACTTCGCAGCAAGAAACGACAATAGATTTCAACAAAGAACCGGTTATGGATTTAGAAGAGAATATGGCAATAACTACAATTCACCCAGGAACGGCAACAACTATTACAGAGGGAATAACGACAACCGGAACGGGTACTGGAGAACCAATAGACCGACAAAGAAACCACTATCAACAAGCTGAACAAGAAAAGAGAATACAGATAGAAGAGGTGGAGGTAAGACCACCAAACCCCGATAAACGTTCGAATTGACAGCTAAGCGCCCATGCCAAAGAGAATGACGCACCGACCCAGGACAATTGCAGCACCTTGAACAGAGAAGTAAAAAGCTTATCACGAGAAGAGAAGAAGGAAGAAACAAATCCGCAGGGACCAGATGAAAACGAAGACAAGAAAATAACAGTATCGTGTTGTGACGAAATTAAGTGGGAGAATACTGACGAGGAAGATGAATTATCAGAGGCATGCACAACGAATCTAGGAGGAAAGGACGAAGTGATGAGCATTGCAGAGCTATTAGAGATGGAAACCAGGGAAAGCGAATTCAATGAGGATAATGCGCAGTTGACAGAAGTTGAAAATAAGTTACGAGTGGGCACACAACCCAACGTATATAATGAAGGAAGTTATGAAGCGATAATTAGAGCATTTAGATGCGATTATGTGGAAGTAGCGACGAAGAAGGAGAAGATAGACGAGGATGAGGAAAAAGTGGAGGATGTTGAAGAAAGCGTAAATGAAGGAAGAAATAGAGAAGAGGAAATAAAAGAGAGAGAAGTAGCAGTCGAAGCTTATCCTACAGAAAGTTCGAATACACAAGAGAAATTCCCAAAAAGACTCATGTATGATTGAGTGGAGGATTCGTTGATGCAAGAAGAAGAAGAACAGAACCAACCCTTTCAAATTCAACCAATTGTGAAGGCCGTGGTACAGCATATCCCAGTCAATATTGTAATTGATAGCGGAAGTGAACTGACTGCGATCTCAGAAACTTTATTCATGCAGTGTAATGCCAATGAAGAATTGCCAGTTCTGAAAACACGTAAGATTAAAATAAGAGGTCCTATTAGAAACAATGCTGCGGAAGTTACGAGACAAACAAGGTTAATTCTTTCGTGTCAATGTCAAAAGATCGAAGCCAACTTCGTGGTTATACCTAAACTAACTGTAGATTTGATTATAGGTGCAGATTTCTTAAATGAGAGACGAGCGATAATAGATATGGGGAAAGGTAGCGTAACATTTGGGAATGTCACACTTCTCTTTGAGCAAAAGCTAAAATTAGAAGAAATACCAGTTATAAACAAACAATTAAGAATGACGCGAGATAAAGAGGATGACGAACTAGAATGGTATGCACAAAAGGGGCAATCGCCTCAACTCATGTTAGAAGTCCATAAAGAAATCGACAAAAAATTGCAAGAAGTTCAAGGTATTTCGGAACACAGTAAAAGAGAATTAATGGGGATTTTACGAGATAAAGCAGAGGTATTTTTACCTCAGACTGGCAGTATTAAACACTTTCAGTACAAGTTTGAAGTAAAACAGCACAAACCATTTAGAGTGGCATCCTATACAATCCCATTAAGCTACAGGAATAAAGAATATAGGAGATATCTAAAATGTTAGGTGACGATATTATTGAACCAGCTACCTCCACATATAACAGCCCGCTCCATATTGTACAAAAACGAGATGGGAGCATCAGGTTAGTGCTTGATTCCAGACAGATCAACACAATCATAATCACTGAGACAGATCGCCCAGAAAAATTAGAGGAATTGATACAAAACTTCCATGGTACTAAGATATTTTCATCAGTTGATTTACGGAGTAGTTTCTGGCAAATATAATTGGCCCCAGAACGTAGAAAATTTACAGCATTTATCGTATTCGGTAGATGTTACCAGTTTAAACGATTGCCATTTGGTTTAAACATATCATCAGCAGCGTTTATTAGGGGATTTAATACTATACTCAGTCCTGAAATTTTACAAAAAATTACTTGTTATGTTGATGCTGTGATTATAGCAGAACCCTCTTGGGAACATCACAACGAGACATTAAATCAGTTTTTACAGATCATGAAAGAGCATGGGGTCACAGCAAAAATAACAAAATCCAAATTTGGAAGGCGAGAGGCCAAATTTCTAGGACACATAATTTCCGAGAAAGGGGTAATGCCCGACCCAGAAAAACTAACGGCAATCAAAGAATTCTGTACTCCACATAATAAGAAAACTCTCAGAGGATTTCTAGGTCTCACCGGATTCTATAAAAAATTTATTTGGATCGACTCTCTCGCAATACCACGCCTATGTGCATTGACTGGAAAAAACACGCCATGGGTATGGGATCAACAAGCCAATGAAGAATTTTTAAAAGTGAAAAACGCACTAACAACAGCACCGATTATAGCACATCCTGATCTAACACAAAATTTTTGTATGGCCACTGATTGCGCGAAAACAGGTTTAGGAGTTGTTTTATTCCAAGAATACGAACAGGCAGGGCTAAGATCATATAGAACAATTGCATTTGCCAGTCGGGTACTCACAAAAAGCGAGAAAAACTATTCAGTCACAGAGCTGGAAGCATTGGCCATTGTATGGGGCTTCCAACGTTTTCGATACTTCCTATTCGGAAGAAAAACAAAAGTATACACTGACCACAAAGCATTAGAATTTCTGTTATCCGCCAAACTAACTTATGGGAGGTTAGCCAGATGGATGTTAATACTACAAGAATTTGACTTCACTATTACACACATACCAGGACCAGCGAATGTATTAGCAGATGCTTTATCACGATGTCCACAGGGTGCATCCAATAACATAGGTTTGGAAGCAGCAGAAGACCAGTTTAGAATGTACTATATGAAACAAGTACCTTTCGAAAACTACATTACGACAGCATTGACAAACATAAGCAAAGAACATGACAAGGATCCCGAAATACTAGGAATCAAACACAAGTGGAGAAGTAAGGATTTTCCAGACATTCTCGTAAAAAACAATGTTTTATTTTTTAGACGAAATGTTGCAATGAATGAATGGTTAATTTATATCCCAGATGAACTAATTAATAAGTACATATGGTATACACATTTAAGTAATGGCCACTTTGGACCAAAGAAATGCTTTTTAAAAATAGAACAAACAAGCCATTTTCCTTATATGGAAAGACGAATTAGAACAGTATTAGTCAAATGCAAAAAATGTATGAGGGCTAAACACGTCACTTTCCAAACCAAACCACCTATGTTTTCAATAATCCTTAAAAGATCAAAACAAATAGCTGCAACAGACTTGATGGGGCCCCTCCCATGCACAAAAATGGATATATTTTCATATTTGTCGTTTTGGAACTTACTTCTAAATATGTTACCTTGAAACCATTAGAACGGGCAACAGGTCTTACTATAAATAAAGCATTTAGACAAGATTTTCTCAGACAAGTAGGTCGAGTGGAACGAATAATTTCAGATAATGGCCCACAATACAAATCAGTGCAATGGCAGAACACATTAAAACAACACAAAATAAAACCCATCTACATATCTAAGTACAAACCTAGCGTAAATCCAGCAGACGATCTATGAAGGCACTTTATGCCGATTATATGCTAGCAAAAGACACAACACTTGGGATATATACCTTATAGATTTTCAAGAAGTAATAAATGAAATGCCACATAGCACTACACTGCTACCTCCAGTTACTGTACTTAAAAATATTGAACCCCCAAACATAACCAGAGAAAATGTTAGGTTTCCTATTGTACCACGTAGACAGCACAAACAAGTCATAGCAACAGCAATCTCCAACATCAGAAAGGCAGCCATTAAAATAAAAGAAAGAGGGGATAGAACAGCAATTAAAAGAACATTCTCAGTAGGCCAGAAAGTATTTGTAACAACACAACATCTCTCCAGCAAACAGAAACACAAAATACATACGTTTTATGCTGCATACAAAGGACCTGTCATAATTAACCGAATTGCTCATGATAATGCTGTGGAATTAATGAACCCAAAAACAGGCAAAACCTTAGGACTTCACCATGTGAGCCATATCAAATAGTTTGAAGATTAATTTTATTACTGGTAAATAATCAGCACAATATTTCAAGATTATGTTGCAGATAACATCGTCAGGAGAAAGAAGAATGAAGAGAGAGGAAGGTGGGAAAAAGAAAGTAGTTTCAGTAAAAACACCAATAGTATCATAGATTAAGGTGAAGGGATAAAGTGTAGATAGTCTAACAGCATGAAATACTAAAATGCTATACAGCACGACACTACACAAAAATAAAAAACCAATTTGAGGATTCTTGTAGACATTAAGACTCAAAATATCTTAGAATTGTAACAAGGAAAGGGCAACAAAATTTGTAAAGCTTTTAAGAAGGCGTAAAACAATGTAGGTACTAGACATATGTTAGATGATTATAAGTAAAACTTTTTGTAAGAACCATTGTAAAAACTCCAGCAAGGACGAGATGCAACGACCCACAAGTTGCAGTGCGAGAAGATCAAGAAAGGAAAGGAAGTAATTAGCAAGACACGATTCCTACAAGGCAGAAGCATCGACGGAAGGGAAAGGACAGCAAGACCAACAGAAGGCCCTTGTAGCCGAAGTGGGCAGTAAATAAATCTGCTACCAAGCTGAACCACAGGGTGGCGGAACCCTGCTGGGACAGAACACTGAACCACACAGTGGCGGAACCCTGCAGAGACACGACCGAACGCCAGAAGGGTCTTCGAACACCCTGACTCAGCGGAGCGAGCAAAAAACGGCCCGAGGAGAAGACCGCTTGGGCAAGCCACCACTGGCAAAAAAAAAAATATGTTTAAAAGTCACACTACTGCTATTAAACAGCACGCTGATGCATGAAACTGAAGAAAACTTCCACAAAGTAAAAATGACACGCCCAAACAATTTATCACACTGTTACTAAGAGGAGAGCTTCAAAGCGACTAGTTATCAATAAATATTTCCATATCCTGCCCAGAGAAGAACCAAGAAGCAAGTAAGAAGCAGAGAAAAAGCAAAAAGAACAGAAGTTGAAGATTTGCAACATTGAGACCAAGAAAGAAGATGGGTGAAGAACAGACGACATACCTTCCCAAATCCCTATCCTATTGTAAACTAGTCGTCTGCGAAGTATTACAACGAAAAACGACCGCTTTCAGCGACACATAACGATGACTTTCATGCATACAAAGCCAGTAAACCACGAGATTCTGCACTCACAGCTCCATTCCATTATGGGACCACCACAACAGCAACACACACTTGCAAAGCCAACAAGGAACGACGAACAAAGCTGTGCATCAAATACTTGCCCACATCCATCTCGCTCAAGTCCATAACCTTTGTGCAAAAACATTCGCCAACCTCATGCTTAAACATTCATAGGATTGTATGAAAGTGTGAAATCAAATTATGTGATAAAGGAATTGTGCAAAAGAAATGTGTGAAAAACTAGATAAGTTAAGCACACCAGACAGCTAATAAACTACAAAATAATAGTCATTGACTATGGACTTCAGTAAAAAATAGACTATCGATAAAAATAAGTCATTAGTTCTGAAATGGACAGTATATAAAGAACAAAAGTAAGGCATAATAAACACTAAAACTATATGCCACTTATTTTCTTCTCATAAAAATAAAAGAATAACTATATTTTACTTATTTTTTCCTTATGAAAACAAAGAATAAAAAATTATCTTGTTGGATGTTTTCCCTTTCTTTTAACATTTGTACCATTTGTTAGGATAATATCTCAATACTTGTGTATGTATATTTCTTTGTCAAAGCTAATCTTGGAAATAATTCTTATTTGATAGTGTAACAATGTTGAAATGTGTGTCTAGAAACAAAAACATTTTACTTGTACATGATATTTAGAAAATGTGTTAGGAATAGATTTTACTTAATTACTACATTTATAAAAACATAGTTTCTAAGAAAATCGATGTGAAAGACTCCCCACTTTTGATAACAAACTTCTTAGAAAACAAACTTCACAATTAAATAAAGAAAGAAAATAATTAAAAAATAATGATTGTAATAGAATAAAAATATTCTTCCCCTGTAAACATAAACATATTTTTGATAATAATGTGGAAGAATATAAAAATATAAATTAGTTGTACAAACTAGCATAGAACAGAAAAATGTGGCTGAACAGTAGGCAACAAAATTTAGATAACGGAATAATTTTTGACTGGCTTAGACAACGATTCAATCATTGCCTGACTTCAGTGCAAATATTAAGTTCGAAGTGAGGTGATATGTAAGGTGTCAGGCAAATCCAACACCTTCCATGAAAACCCTGACATGATAAGCAAATCCAGTAGTATGTCACATAGCTCCGAATAAATCGTGACATTAAATTAACCAAAGTAATACGACTAACGAGTGAGCAAATGGAATACCACAGACTAACATAAGAATGCCTAAATGCATGTCATACCTTCCCACCGTGAGACAGACGCATTTCCGAGGGGAGAAACGAGAACAGAAACCGAGAGCAGAACCGTGTTAAGCTAGAAGGCCCTACGATAAGGGACGGACACCCACGTCGCCAGCTAACCGCTAGGACCATCCCCCAGCCCATGTTAAAAGCTAGAGCCCTCCAGAAGAACAGTATAGATCTTACGATAACACTAAAAGGACCACACCAGCTGCAAGTTTTAGCGTGAGATTTTTTCGTGTCTCTGTCATGTTGCAAACTTTAAAAACATTGCCCCACCACGAAAAGTATAACGTTTCTCATTGGATAGACAGAATTTTTGTAGGTGGAGCTTAAGGTTAACATTGAGACCCTGATTGGTCAGATGAAGACACAGCCAGATAGTTTTTTTAAACCAACTTCGGTAAATTTTAGTACGGAGAAGTTAGAAGAGAGTTGCTTCCAAGAACTTGGAAACCCATTCAGGGAATATTCGTCCACATTTTTTGTTGAACGCAGTTGGTTTTTACCATCCTGTATTAAAACATTTCCTTTTATCAATAGTGCAATTTGTAAACAATGTTTTGTGAGTAGAATAAAATTTCCTATGGTAAACTTAACTGCTTTTTCGACGTTATTTTACCAGCTAACTAAAAATAGGAAAGCCTTGAACACCTTCCACTAAATTTAGTTAGTATTAAGATTCTTTTACAGGGAGTGCAGTGGAGCTGACGCTGAAGTCATTAAGTATTTGGTTATATCATCGCTAGTCTCACTGAACTCTTTTGAACTCTACATGTCATGTTTGGTCTGGCGTCTCCTTACCAGCAACAGGTCCTAGGTTCAAACTAGTCAATTCCCTAAAAAACACGCTTAGAGCGTCGTTGCGCGAAAGTGGTAGGGAGACACGATATAGAACAAACAGACACCACGCATAATGTTAGAGCTTAATGTGAATCATTCTGTTGTTTCTCGTATGAGGCTATAGTTCATAGAGACCGAAACTGTATCCCGGAGACCAGGCCAGCGCAGACCATGTGTGACATCAGAAAGAGTGGGTGTAAGGTAACGACGGTACTGTCTTACTACTGCACTGAAACTGGAATCTGACCTCGCAGCATCCCCTGGACGTGGTGTATCGAAGTCAACGGTCTACAGGAAGCTTCAGCAGAATGGTCTTTATTGTTGGAGACCTTCTGTCTGTTTTCCTCTGGCGTGTCTTCACAGAAGGGAACGTCTACAGTGGAGCAATATGCCACCTGGACGGTCGAACGGTGGGCCATTGTTCTTTTCGCAGGTGACTGTCGATTTGGTCTGGAGAGTGATTCACGACGGATTCGCATGTGGAGGGCACGTGGAACACGTTCCATAGACCCAAACATTGTGGAAAGAGACCGATATCGAAGAGGATCCTTAATGGTGCGGGCAGGGATTATGCTGACCACTCGAACACCTCTTCATGAAATTGTACAGGTGTATCAGCATGATTTAACTGCTGTTAGGTACCGTGAGGAGATCTTGGGATCTCTCGCGCGGTTGTTGCGAGGCGCTGTGGCCCCAGACATCCTATTGGTGGACGATAATGCTCGATCTCATAGAGCACAGGTGGTTGATGTTCTTTTTTTCGAAACGGAATATATTGCACGCATGGCGTGGCCTGCTTGCTCTCCCGATTTGGATCCCATAGAGCATGTCTGGGATGGACTAGGGAGATTGGTTGCATTACGTTTGCATCCACCAACAACTCTCCAAGACCTGTGAGCAGCTTTGCAGGAAGAATGTGCGTTATTGCTTCGACATGAGATTGATGACATCATTCACAGCGTGTCCCGTCGTTGTTAGGCCGGTGTTGGTTCCAGAGGTGCTCACACCCAATACTGAGCACATTAACCAATTGTCAGAATGAATGTGCGAAACCGTCACGTTGGGAAAAAATTAAGAACATTTTTGTCTACTGTTTTGCATGTTGCAGTTGATTTTGTTCTGTATACTTTAGATAGTTTCTACTTTACTATCCCCTGTTTATACTGTTCTGTTGCAAAAAAACAAAACATTGCAAAATATCCGTTAGTTACTTTGATTTTGGACACCAGTGTATCTAAGTGCACGCTGTAACACCGGATTAAGTCTCACCATACGCCATTGTGTATGTTCATTTGTATCTTTGATTACACGCCAGAAACGAGCATATAATTCTGAATAATGGTGAGGCAGTCTCTTAGCCCACAGATGTAACTTCTACCACGAAAGATACAGAGTTCCAATATTCCATTTCTTCGTAATAGAGTAGATAACGAACGAAAGACTAACAACAGTGAGACCAATGCTTGTAGGACACAAAAGATTACTACTACACTGCGAACTAACATCCCAAAGACGTTCGGGCTCACATGCGGATCCTCTTCGTCGAACTGTCTTGGCTCAAACTCGTCTAGGGGTCGAACCGCACGTGTCGCATTACACGCCCTAAATTAGACACTTGTGACCCTTTGGTTAAATTAGCTGGCTGATGGCAAGCTTGCGAAATACAAAGTTAACATAACATATAATAACAGTAATAATAATATCGAGAACTAAATTAACGACCCATAAATGATATAAGCCACACATTTGCGATTTGGTTAGAATAATGTTCATTCAGAGAGCAAACTAATTGCAAAAGTGGTCGTATTTAGAGTTACTGTTACATTCCATCGCATATCCATTTGACATAGTTCGATCATTCACAATCTCATCGCAAAATACAAGTTATCTACGCGAAAATTTAGAGTTCACACCAGGCCTGCGGCTGCTCACCGCTCAAAGACAAAGTCCCGCGATACCACGCAACGCGAAATTTTTTAAGTCGTTTCACTTCCTTGCTGCCTAAAGACTGACTGCCTTTGGTGTCTCCAGCTGAACTGTCCGCTTTCGCGTCTGCACCAGCACTCTCCCTGTGCCCATTCAAGGTCGAGTTTCCCGCGCGCCGAACATCCTCGCTCTACTGACTAGGGCAGTTCCCTTTCCTGAAGCCGTCCATCTGGTTGGTTACAGCTTATTTTACATTTTAACGTATTTAAATAATCAAAACTCGACTACTTTCACGTTCTAAATAAAATAACAATAATATCGATTGTTAAATTCTTTTACAAAAAACCAATACAATTTCCTTCTTAAATTTGAATGTCATGGCCCATAGCCTTGCACCAATGTGCTTTCTGATAAATAAATAAAGAACAAGAGTAAGTATTATGCACTTAACTTTACAACAAATATTATATTACCTAATGATTCAATAACGTGTCATGCTGGCACGTTCAATGTGTTTTGTATGGAGGAAATGATCTTATGTTTAACTGAAAATACTGATAACACAGGCCAACGATGGAAAAACTTTTTTGCTGAAAATACCTTATTCCTATGTTTTTTATGGTGGGAAATCCAAATATTATACTTAAAAAACTGTATCGACCACAATTTCCTCACATTTTACAGTTAAATTTATTAAATTAAGCGATTTTTAAAGAATTTAACAGCTTTTATATAGTTAAAATAATTAAAAAGGAGGTGTAATGAACCGATATGACGTTGGTAGCACTGCAGAAAAAAATTCGCTGGCAAGAAAAGTCGATTCTATTTTTGTGTTAACAGACGGTGTTTGTTTACTGTCAACCTTACCACTCTTTCCCGTTTCCTGTACATGTGCTCAGTACAATATCTAGTCGTGGTTGCAAAAACTCTCCTGAAAGTTTTTGTTATATTTGTGGTGACTTTGTGATTAAAAACATCAAAGAAACATTAAAGACTTTTAGAAAAAGGTTTATCTATCATACATGGGATATAAACTTGGTGATAAAGATAAATCTTGGGTACCGCTTAATGTATGTTTTTTGTGTGTTGAAGATCTGAAAAAATGATCGAAAAGGAGAAAAAAGCCTTTAGATTTGCTGTTCCTATGATATGGAGGGAACCAAGAAATCATTCCGATCTTTCCAACTTTTGCAGTGTTGATATTACTGGTCATAATTCGAAAAACAAGAAGGTAATAAGCTACCCTAACCTTCTGTCCTCCATCCGATTAGTAGGGCATGGTGTAGATTTGCTGGTTCTTGAACCACCAGATGACTTAAATTCTATTCCAACAGAAGTATTTTCCGGTGGACAATCTGATTTAGATGAACCAGATAATGATGAATTCCATTGTAATACACAAAGCGTAGAGTCCAAATTGTTTACTCAGACAGAGCTTAATAATTTGGTTAGGGATCTAGACTTAACGAAAGAAAAAGCTGAATTGCTTGGCTCTAGATTAAAAGAAAAGAACCTATTGACAGTTGGAACCAACATATACTTGTATAGAAAGAGAGAGCAGCAATTTTCCAAGTTTTTTCAACAAGAAGGTGATTTAGTGTACTGCTCAGACATTCCCAGTCTGATGAATGAGTTTGGTATTTAATACAAAAAGGAAGAGTGGACGCTGTTTATTGATTCATCCAAAACTAGTTGAAAGGATGTTTTATTACACAATGATAACGTGTATGCATCTATACCTGTTGGACATTCTGCACATACGAAAGAAATCTATGAAAACCTAGAAATAGTGCTAAATAAAATAGACTGTTCTACTCATGGTTGGATGGTATGGGGCGATCTAAAAGTAACACGCATGCTCCTTGGTCAGCAAGGTCGATTTACCAAACTTCCATGTTTCTTGTGTGAATGGGACAGTAGAGTTAGGAATCAACACTGGAGCAGAAAGAACTGGCCTGTGAGGGTGTCTTTAAAACCTGGTGAGAAGAACATTCTAAGCAGAAACCGTGTAGATCAAAAAAATGTACTCCTACGACCTCTACATATAAAGTTAGGCCTAATTAAACAGTTTCTAAAGGCTTTGCCTGAGGATGGACCATGTTTTAAGCATCTCTACCAAAATTTTCCACACCTTTCAGAAGTTAAACTAAAAGAAGGCGTGTTTGTCGGATCTGACATTACAAAATTGATGTTAATGTTAACTCTGAATCCATAATGACCTTAAATGAGAAAGAAGCCTGGGTATCATTCAAGCAAGTCGTTACAAAGTTCTTAGGACACGGAAAAGACCCAGGATATGCTTCTATTATAGCTACAATGTTAAAGAAGTTTAAAACTTTAGGATGTTTAATGAGCCTGAAAGTTCACTTTTTGAACAGTCACCTTGATTACTACCCAGACAATTTGGGAGATGTTGGTGAGGAGCAAGAAAAGCGTTTTCATAAGGACATTAAAGTGATGGGAAAACGCTACCAAGGCCGCTGGAACACCAACATGATGTGGGATTACTGTTGGTCACTTCACCGAGAAGTTCAGCAAGCAACTCATCGTAGAAAAAGCTACACAAGAAGCTTCTAAGAAAAAAGAGAAAGAAAATACAAATCAATTCCAGCTGACAAGTGAAGCCTCCATTAGCACATATCATTATTTTAAGTGACTTATTATAAATACAAACATTTCTTATGTTGTAACAAAGCGTTTCATTAATTTCCCCATTTACTGTATAGCATAGGAGTTTTATACTACATAATAAAAAGCATATTGGTCAAAAACTATGGGTGATATAAAAAATTACGGCTAGATTTCGATTCAGGTCATAAAAAACTATAAAGATCAGCAATCAAAGTAAAAAAAATTTTCAAAAAATGTTTTTCGTTGGGCTGTGTAATTTAAATTTACTATATCTTTTAAACAAATAAAGTTACAGAGTTGATATTTACAACGTTTGTCATTTTAATGATGCGCTTCTATATGAAATGTCGATCACTAACATCGACCAAAGCATTCAGATTTTATCATTCAGGTTTTTGTTACAAAACTTGTTAATTTCACTTTACCAGTACATGTTAAACTATTACTGATATTATCAATATTCAAGTTTTGTTGGGGTCACCATGTATATTTATGGAGAATGGCAGATTAAAATTACTCTGGCTTCAATCCCTGCATTACTACAGGATTAAATAATTTTCATAAATGTTTCCCTTTATGGCCGATCTTAGGTTCGCCATATTTAACACTGCTTTGTCTCCTTGGCCACAGACGACTTCTACTAGGTTTCCCTATGACGTAGGTTCTCTTCTGTCTCACTCGCACACTACAGCGTTTAGGCCTCAATAGACAATGGACGCCTGTGAGTTTCCCCATCTCATGGTGAATCTGCAACCTTTGTGTAGCACACGGCCCTGGACGACAGGGTTCGTTCCACAATTCCTGAAGGCTCGTTCTTTAGGCCATACACTTAAATGAGAGCGAAATGCTCGTTAACTCACAACACGGACGATAACAACTTTTGGTGAACAGAAGACTCGTAATACAGTACGATATGATATAACAAGATCCCCAGAGAAGCCCATACGGCAAGCTGCGCGTGAATCAGGCCTAAGCAAGTATTCACTGCATTTAAAGCAATCTAAGTGGAAACCCAACATTCAGAGGTTGCTTCACGCACTGAATGAGGACGAACCGGATAGATGCTTCGAATTTCGTGACTGGATTTGCAATAATGAACAGTTGACAGATGTTGTCTGGTCCTTCTTCATCATCTTTGAAAGTTTGTAATATCGTCAGGGAATCACTCTATATAACCACACATTGAGAGGTGCCGGTGTGTCGTTGGACGTCGTTTCCGGACATAGATTCCTAAGCAAAAGTAGTTCTGTAATGGAAATCCGTAGATGTGATACACATGTTAGTAGTAGAACAGGATATGTTCTGGGACTATTTTTATATAATAACAATCAAATGGCTGCTAATTAAACTGTTACGTCATTGAGCTCTGTCTCTCCCTGTTTCTGACAGCTGTTACTGCAAACGAATAATAATAATGTGTGCTTCCCATTCTTGGCTCTATTGGAAGTAACGGAGTGGACGAAATGATTCGACATCGTGAGCATTTTAATTCGAACTACAACAAGGTTGCTCGACAAACAATGCCTCCTTTACGAATGAGGAAGGCAAGGTACTTGGGGCTCACCTTCGGATTACCAGAATTATTGTCACTAGAGTCTTCCATATTATTAACACTGGTTTGCTCACGACGAATAGAACTGTAATCGCCCTCCGTGTGAAGGTAACCCAGGGCCAAGCACTGAAGATTACAGTACTTTCAATGACACATTCCAAACAAATGTGGTTGTAATTAAATTGTTCTTATGAGGAAGCAGCCTTATAACAAGGCAACCAGATCAGTAAAAAAAATTTCTTATCCTTATTCTTAACACCAAAAAAGAAAAACCGTTATACTTTCTTGCCAGCGCAAAAACCCTAATGAGAGTGCTATCCGTTGCAGACAGTCTGTTTGACAGTTCTATGCAGCAGCAGCCACACTGTAGTTAAAAAAAAACACTGCGTGTCCAGCATGAAGAAGGCGGGGGGAGAGGATGAGGTACTGTCTCTTTGCTAATAATAGATTTACGTCATTTTAGATTCTGACAAGCAATTTGTTTACGTATTTATCCATATTTTCCATAGGCAAACTAGCAGGGAAAACACTGCCACACCAAAGCCAGATCACTTGTTTTCTGTTATATAATTCGAGGCAGACAACAATGTGGCAGCAGCCATGACTAGCAGCTGTTACGTTCTATCTACAAGGACACTCCGCAGCAGGACAACACAAGGTGTAGATCATACTGCCCCTTTTTGTTGGTAAGAAATTACACAAAGTCATGTTACTTGAGCTCTACTATCTCATTCGACACACCAAGAGATAAATAAGTACTCTCACAATTTTTTACATATTTTTTTCCAACGCTGCTTCGGTGGCACGATCTTCACAGCCAGTCACAATATACGATTTATTTATAATTATTCTACATCTACATCTACGTGATTACTCTGCTATTCACAATAAAGTGTCTGGCAGAGGGTTCAATGAACCACCTTAAAGCTGTCTCTCTACTGTTCCACTCTCGAACGGCACGCGGAAAACGAGCACTTAATTTTTCTGTGCGAGCCCTGATTTCCCTTATTTTATCGTGATGATCATTTCTCCCTGTGTAGGTGGGGGCCAACAGAGTGTTTTCGCAATCGGAGGAGAAAACTGCTGATTGAAATTTCATGAGAAGATCCAATCGCAACGAGAAACGCCTTTGTTTTAATGATTGCGATTCCAATTCACGTATAATGTCTGTGACAGTACCTCCCCTATTTCGTGATAATACAAAACGAGCTGCCCTTCTTTGTACTTTTTCGATGTCATCCGTCAGTCCCACCTGTTGCGGATCCCACACCGCACAGCAATACTCCAGAATAGGGCGGACAAGTGTGGTGTAAGCAGCCTCTTTAGTAGACCTGTTGCACCTTCTAAGTGTTCTGCCAATGAATCGCAGACTTTGGTTTGCTGTAACCACAATACTACCTATGTGATAGATCCAATTTAGGTTAATCGTAATTGTAATCCCTAAGTACAGGGCTATGACAAATGATTGAAGCGATTTCATAAATTCACTGTAGCTCCATTCATTGACATATGGTCACAAAACACTACAGATACGTAGAAAAACTCATAAAGTTTTGTTCGGCTGAAGCCGCACTTCAGGATTCTGCCGCCAGAGCGCTCGAGAGCGCAGTGAGACAAAATGGCGACAGGAGCCGCGAAAGCGTATGTCGCGCTTGAAATGCACTCACATCAGTCAGTCATAACAGTGCAACGACACTTCAGGACGAAGTTCAACAAAGATCCACCAACTGCTAACTCCATTCGGCGATGGTATGCGCAGTTTAAAGCTTCTGGATGCCTCACGGTTTAAAGTTTACGGCCCCTTTTTCTTCTGCGAAAAAAACATTACAGGACACGTGTATCTGGACATGCTGGAAAATTGGCACATGCCACAACTGGAGACCGACAGCGCCGACTTCATCTTTCAACAGGATGGTGCTCCACCGCACTTCCATCATGATGTTCGGCATTTCTTAAACAGGAGATTGGAAAACCGATGGATCGCTCGTGGTGGAGATCATGATCAGCAATTCATGTCATGGCCTCCACGCTCTCGCGACTTAACCCCATGCGATTTCTTTTTGTGGGGTTATGTGAAAGATTCAGTGTTTAAACCTCCTCTACCAAGAAACGTGCCAGAACTGCGAGCTCGCATCAACGATGCTTTCGAACTCATTGATGGGGACATGCTGCGCCGAGTGTGGGAGGAACTTGATTATCGGCTTGATGTCTGCCGAATCACTAAAGGGGCACATATCGAACATTTGTGAATGCCTAAAAAAACTTTTTGAGTTTTTATATGTGTGTGCAAAGCATTGTGAAAATATCTCAAATAATAAAGTTACTATAGAGCTGTAAAATCGCTTCAGTCATTTGTAATAACCCTGTATTTAGCTGAATTTGCAGCGTTCAGATTTGTGTGAATTATCGCGTAATCGAAATTTATCTGGTTTCTTTTAGTACTCATGTGAATAATTCACACTTTTCTTTATTCAGGGTCAACTGCCACTTTTCGCACCATACAGATACTTATATAAATCATTTTGCAAGTAGTTTTGATCATCTGATGACTTTACAAGACGGTAAATGACAGCATCATCTGCAGACGATCTAAGACGGCTACTCAGATTGTCTCCTATGTCGTTAATATAGATCAGGAACAATAGAGGGCCTATAACACTTCCTTGGGGACACACATGATATTACTTCCGTTTTAGTCGATGATTTTCTGTCTATTACTAACCAAAAAAAAAAAAAACCACCAATAAACAGGAAGCACAGTGCCTCAAGACAACAATAAGCGCTTGCTACGTTCTCCACGGATTATACGTCACAGTAGAAAACATTTCCCACCAGGTGGGTCCCCTGCTGCGCCCAGCGTCGCGTTGCAGCACGTCCGCATGCTCCATAATACCCCTACGTCCTCCACACTGTACTATAGGACAACGAGCTCATTCTGTTTAAGCAGAATATGCGTGTTTCGCAGTCCCTAGCGACCAGCCGACGATCTGTCTGCAAAGGCCATCACTGCAGTACTAAAGAGTGTTAAAAAAAACGTGGGTGTGAATAAAGGCGAAAACATTTGACGCTTCCAACTGTACTTTATGTATGTGTGCGTATGTGTGTGTGTGTGTGTGTGTGTGTGCGTGTGTGTGTGTGTGTGTATCGCAGCGCTACACAGTACGCACCTAGAGAGAGAAGAACAGCATCTTAGACAACCCTCCTAGGTAGTCCGACCTAACTCCCGTGTGTGAGGAATACACTATCACAAAGTTGCGTAATAATTGACATCAACCGGCGAATGCTTTGGTTTGAGGTTCTTTTTATTATAGAGAAGACATTGTCAAAATAAATTACACCAAAATGGCGCGCTCCTTAGTGTGAAGAATAGAGTGAACTGTCAGTAGCAATTACGGAAAAAACGACCTATACTGTCAAAAGAAGGAGATGTGTAATCCATTTCACTATTGTTATCTGCGTAGTAAATTCCCCAGGTTCATGGCTGTGAGCAATGGTTTCAAGACAAAGCTACCATTTCTCTACACGAGGAATTGCAGTGTGACAGCAGGAGGAATATTGGGATAAAAATTCGACAAGGAAGCACTGGAATAATTTCGAGCCTTTTGTCCACCCTCCCCACAACATTCTCTTCGCATTCGTCCCAGTTTAAGTAGTTCGTAATTGAGTCGAATTTACAGGCTTCAGATGCGAGTGACTTATCGTGTAACCGAAATTTAATGGAATCCTTTTACCACTCATGTAATGACCTCACACTTTTCATTATTTAGAGTCAATTACCAAGTTTCGCAGCACGCAGATACCTTATCTAAACCATTTTTCAATTGATTTTCATCTTCTGATGACTTTACTAGATAATACACGACGGAATCATGTGCAAACGACCGGAGACGGCTACTCAGATTGTCTCCTAAATCGTTTGTGTAGGTAAGGAACAGCAGACGGCCTATAGCACTACCTTGGGGGACACCAGAAGTCACTTCTGTTTCACTCGACAACTTTCTGTGAATTATTACGAACTGTGATCTCTCTGACGGGAAATCATGATTCCAGTCGCATAACTGAGACGATATTCCGTAAGTACGCAGTTTGATTACAAACTGCTTGTGAAGTACGGCGTCAAAAGCTTCTGGAAATGTATCAATACGGAATCAATTTGAAATCATTTGTTAACAGCACTCAAGACTTCGAGTGAGTAAGGAGTTAGTTGTGTTTCAAAAATGGTTCAAATGGCTCTGAGCACTATGGGACTTAACTTCTGAGGTTATCAATACCCCAGAACTTAGAACTACTTAAACCTAACTAACCTATGGACATCGCCGGCCGGTGTGGCCGTGCTGTTCTAGGCGCTTCAGTCTGGAACCGCGTGACCGCTACGGTCGCAGGTTCGAATCCTGCCTCGGGCATGGATATGTGTGATGACCTTAGGTTAGTTAGGTTTAAATAGTTCTATGTTCTAGGGGACTGATGACCACAGATGTTAATTCCCATAGTGCTCAGAGCCATTTGAACCATTTTGAACATAAGGACATCACACACATCCATGCCCGAGGCAGGATTCGAACCTGCGACTGTAGCGGTCGCGCGGTTCCAGACTGTAGCGCCTAGTTGTGTTTCAAAAGAACGGTGATTCTAAATCAGTGTTGACTCTATGTCAATAGAGATTCTTTTCGAGGTAATTCAGAGTGTTCGAACACAATATATGTTCCAAATTCCTGCTGCTTATCGACGTTAATGACATAGGCCTGTAAATTTTTGGGTACGGATCTTTCGTTGAGCGAACGGTTGTATATGATTGTTAAGAACGGAGCTATTGCATCATCATACTCTGAAAGGAGTCAGTCTCGACAGGAAGACTTGCTTTTATCAAGTGACTAAGTTGCTTCACTATTCCAAGGATGTCTGTTTCTAAGTTAATCATGTTGGCAGCTGTTCTTGATTCGAAATGTGGAATACTACTTCTTTGGTGAAGGAATCTCGGAAGGCTGCGTTTAGTAACTCTGCTTTAGCAGCACTATCATCGATAGTATTTCCATTGCTATAGCGCAGAAAAGGAGTTGATTGTGTTTCGCGCTAGTATACTTTACGTATGATCCAAATCTTGTCAGGATTTTCTGCCAGGTTTCGAGACATAGTTTCGTTGCGTTGGAGTCCGCGCTAGGTGATCATAACGTTCTTTACAACCTTCATTCACTCACTCACTCTCTGTAGCTATCCTTTGAGAACGATCTACGTCTACATTTATACTCCGCAAGCCACCCAACGGTGTGTGGTGGAGGGCACTTTACGTGCCACTGTCACTACCTCCCTTTTCTGTTCCAGTCGTGTATGATTCGCGGGAAGAACGACTGTCTGAAAGCCTCCGTGCGCGCTCGAATCTCTCTAATTTTACATTCGTGATCTCCTCGGGAGGTATAATAGGGGGAAGCAATATATTCGATACCTCATCCAGAAACGCACCCTCTCGAAACCTGGCGGGCAAGCTACATCGCGACGCAGAGCGCCTCTTTTGCAGAGTCTGCCACTTGAGTTTGCTAAACATCTCCGTAACGCTATCACGGTTACCAAGTAGCCCTGTGACGAAACGCGCCGCTCTTCTTTGGATCTTCTCTACCTCCTCCGTCAACCCGATCTGGTACGGATCCCACACTGATGAGCAATACTCAAGTATAGGTCGAACGAGTGTTTTGTAAGCCACCTCCTTTGTTGATGGACTACATTTTCTAAGGACTCTCCCAATGAATCTCAACCTGGTACCCGCCTTACCAACAATTAATTTTATATGATAATTCCACTTCAAATCATTCCGCACGCATACTCCCAAATGTTTTACAAAAGTAACTGCTACCAGTGTTTGTTCCGCTATCATATAATCATACAATAAAGGATCCTTCTTTCTATGTATTCGCAATACATTACATTTGTCTATGTTAAGGGTCAGTTGCCACTCCCTGCACCAAGTGCATATCCGCTGCAGATCTTCCTGTATTTCGCTGCAATTTTCTAATGCTGCAACTTCTCTGTATACTACAGCATCATCCGCGAAAAGCCGCATGGAACTTTCGACACTATCTACTAGGTCATTTATATATATTTTGAAAAGCAATGGTCCCATAACACACCCCTGTGGCACGCCAGAGGTTACTTTAACGTCTGTAGACGTCTCTCCATTGATAACAACATGCTGTGTTCTGTTTGCTAAAAACTCTTCAATCCAGCCACACAGCTGGTCTGATATTCCGTAGGCTCTTACTCTGTTTATCAGGCGACAGTGCGGAACTGTATCGAACGCCTTCCGGAAGTCAAGGAAAATAGCATCTACCTGGGAGCATGCATCTAATATTTTCTGGGTCTCATGAACTAATAAAGCGAG
This sequence comes from Schistocerca americana, assembly GCF_021461395.2. Classification (NCBI taxonomy): domain Eukaryota; kingdom Metazoa; phylum Arthropoda; class Insecta; order Orthoptera; family Acrididae; genus Schistocerca; species Schistocerca americana. The sequence continues at coordinate 523,459,939 of NC_060125.1, read as the reverse complement.
TTATGTCTCACACGATAGCTGTTTCCGGAATCCATGTTGATACTACAGTGCCTGGGTTATTCTGAATTACGGTTCAAATTTCCTGTGGACATGCATGCAGCTTATTCTCAGTTACGATGGAAAGTTTCTTTGGATATGCATCGTAATTCAGGCACTGCAACATGGTTTTTATCCCCCGACACCGGACAAGCGGCTTTCGAAGGAAATATCTCACCGATACAGGAATATACATAATGGATGTTCGAGTACAGGCTGTAGAAGCATATCGACGTTTGCGCCTGAGTTGCCGGCACGTTAGCTCAGCGTGTTCGGTCGGAGAGCTGGTTGGCCTCTGTAATAAAAAAAACCGAGTGGAAGGATCAACAAATGATCTTTAACGGATGTCATGTGACGTCCGCAACGACCAAACCCAATGATCAACAACGAACAAAAATGAAAAAAAAGTGGTACGCGGATAGCCGAATGGTAAGGCAACTGGTTGCGATATGCGTGAAATCTGGGTTCGATTCCCGGTCCGGCACGAATTTTCATTTTCGTCATTCCATTCTACGGCTGATGGTTGCCCATATTCACAATTGCGAATACATTTAATTTATTTCCTCCAAATGCCTGTAAGACTAAATTGATAGGTGTAGGGCAATTTCAAACATGAGTTTGAATTCCTTGTTGGTATGGGATTGTACTAGGAGACAAAGGTTGTTTCTCCGATGCAGTACGTAACTTGCATAGCTAATTCTAACTGCTGTTCACGGACTGTAAACGAGCCTCTTACTTTGTAATTCTACCCAAGTTTCCTTCACGACACAGCTGCACCGAACTTTTATTGCACTCCAGGTATGCAGCATACACGCCACACGCCATTGTCATATTACATACGAGGCACGTCCCATATTCTACCTGGTTTTTTTTTCAGAGGAACAGATGAAGTGGCACTAAACCAGAATTACTTTGGTATCTGCAGCGCGCGGCGAGCAACACGCAGACGATAGTGGCACCACTTAACAAGCTGAACAGCGCCCGTAGTTGCAATCTAATTACGAAACATTCTCTTCTCGTAAATGCTGAAGTTACGAAGTTAGCTTCCACCGCTTGCTACGCGATACTTTGCCAAAGACTTTAAACTGGGAAACTCGTGAGCGACATACTTAGTTTATTTTCACCAGATCTTTTACGCCGGTTCGCTATCTCTGCGGAATTCTATGTTCCCTTCCTAACTAATTTCTCATCTCTTCGTTACGATAAGTAAACATGAAAAAGCTAATCCTTTCACTTAATATAGCCCTTTATGCCTTATAGCCTTTTTCTTTCAAGTAAAGAGTACTCATAACTGGATTTTGGAACATTATTATATGTACACAGGGCAGCGATATAACTATTCCGCACATCGGAGAATACTTTAATAGCAACATTCCATATTACATTTTAATATTTTGTGGTGACTACCGTGATTTTAATGAATCACCACAAACACGGTTACGTTAGTTTTACGGTAAACTTCTACACTCAAATGAATTATGTTTAATCAGTGAGAGTGTTTAATCATTGTATCAATCTTCAAAAAATTAGAAAGAAGTGAAGTGAAAAAATATTCAGATGTGGTTCAAAATATAATGGAAACTAAACTACGAAAGTAGGGATACAGATTCAAAAAAGAGCTCAGAAACGTGGAAGCCGTACTCAGTATTGAGCCATAACCGGGAAATTACGTTGATATATTTTAATATACAGGCAAATACAAATGTAAAGTAGAACCCTGTTTTAATTAACAATGACAAAAATGTGACTATTAAGTCTTTCGTGACGGAGTCCTTGCATAAAAAGTTCTCGGTCTACTTGCCGCGTCAAATCTGGATAAAATTCCGAGCTTTCAATGACTGCCTCCGTCATCTTCGTCAGGTGTAAAACTGACTGTCGTGGACCGGGGAGGCTACCGCTTTTATAAGCAGTGGACGGTTTCTCATTGGCTGGATAAGACACTGCAGCAGTTTCTTGATCATTTGAATGGTATACATCAGAACATAAGATTTACAGTGGAGGTGGAGAAGAACGGGGAATTACCCATTTTAGATGTGCTGGTGGAGCAAAAATCAGATAGGCGTCTCGGAAATTCTGTGTACAGAAAACCGACGCATACAGATTTATATCTAAACGCACGTAGTTTTCACCACCCAGCTCAGAAGAGGCTATGCTGAATACCTTCGTATACAGAGCAAGGATTATTTCGGACAACGATTATCTCGAGTAATTAAAACTTCCGGGCTACGAGGCCGTGGTCCAATAGTAGAAATACTTCTCCCTGACGTTTCGTTGCCAGCTGCGGGCAACATCATCTGAGGTGAGTCCAGTCGTAGACTCACCTCAGATGATGTTGCCCGCAGCTGGCAACGAAACGTCAGGGAGAAGTATTTCTACTATTGGACCACGAACTCTTGGCCCGGAAGTTTTAATTACTGAAGACGCCGGCCGTGAAAGCCTACACGCTATGAACGATCATCTCGGCTCCGAGATTAACCATCTGACGACGGTATTAAGAAAGAATGGATATTCTGATCGTGATATCCGATCTACTCTGGCGAAGAAACCTAGGAAGGACGCTGTTCGAACAGATCAAGAGGACCAACACATCGCGCAGCTACCATTCTGCGGTGCAACGACCACCAAGATCGGTAGAATCCTGACCCGGCAGGGAATCAGACCAGTCTTCGGGCCATCCAGGAAGATTAAGGAAATGTTGCGACCCGTGAAAGATAATCTTGGCCTGAGAGTACCGGGAATTTACAGCATTCCTTGCAACCTGCACCACGCAAGTAACGAGCAGCCCTTAGTGGCTCGCCATCACAGTTTCCTTTATCTTAAATACCTTTGTGACTAATGCCCTTTTGGCATATTTATTATTTTATAAATGACATATAAGTACTGCCAGTCTTTTACGATGATTCCGTACTTATACCCTATCATACGTTTTTAGTCACAATTTTGTGACCATATTATAGAATATAGACCATTCTTTGATTTAAATTCTGAGAAAGACACTCCTAGAAGTGTTTAAACCAGGTTAATTTGTTAAAAATACTGAACGAGGGCTGTTTTTCTTTCAATTGTAATTAGACCTATGTCATCACCACATAAAGTGCTAAAGACATCGTAATTTGGTCTAAACTATAACTGCCAATTCAATAAAACCTGTGGAAAGCGAGATGATGACTAGCCTCTCTAAGGAAAAAAAAGAGGGGGGGGGGAGGGGGGAGCACACGACATGAGAGATGAGTTGTACTTTGGGCTACAGTTGAGAATTGAAGGAGAGAAACCACGTAATCAACCACTGGAGATTATGAAGCCAGTAAGAGTGCTTCCATTACATCATGTCAAAAACGTCATGAAACTGATATAATCTGTTGAAAATTCTCAAAAAGTACCATGAGCGTCGTGTGGGAACATAGGTCCCTCTGTTAGATACGCAGTATTATACCAAAAGACATGCCATAGACGGTAAGGAAATACAAATCTATAATTTACAAGACCAATAAAACCAAAACCACATCGACGCACGTAATCTTTTTTCGTAATTGTTGAGGACGTGTCATTCTAATTGTGGTGTCACCGCCAGACACCACACTTGCTAGGTGGTAGCTTAAATCGGCCGCGGTCCATTTAGTACATGTCGGACCCGCGTGTCGCCACTGTGTGATCGCAGACCGAGCGCCACGACAAGGCAGGTCTCGAGATACGGACTAGCACTCGCCCCAGTTGTACGGACGACATTGCTAGCGACTACACGGACGAAGCATCGCTCATTAGCCGAGCCGATAGTTAGAATAGCCTTCAGCTAAGTCCATGGCTACGACCTAGCAAGGCGCCAGTAGCCTTTAATAGTTTGATAGTTATCGTATGAAATGTCTCATCAAGAATGCTGTAAAAAACAAGGATAATTAAAAGTTAAGTATTCGAGGAGCTGCATACTTTTCTTGCTACCATTCACTACTTATCCTGTTCCAGAATTCACGCCCGTCTGCGTTAGATAGCGTGCATTTCGGCCTCCTCTATCTACAAGGTGTTGGCACATTTGCCAACACATCATTGACGACGAGGATGGGATTGTGCTTATGAGTGTGAATGTGGACTCACTTATTCAGATACAATGGTACGTGATGCAATAGCACATAACGTTTCTGATGTTCGTATACGGGAGCAAATTTTGAAATTAGTTAATCCCTCCCTTCAACACGTGATAGACATATTGGATAGGCAAGACACACTTGACTGTGCTCAGGAATCTTTTGAAACTTCGCCAGCCGTGTGTAACATTAACCAGCCCGCCGAGCGCGCTGCGCGTCCTGGTAAACTGCCCTCGCACACGTCCGAGCAGCTGCCGCCACGCTCTAAACCAGGTGTGCCACGACAGCATACAACTGCAGTGAAATCATGCCCGCGGTGTGCAACTAGACATTCGCGTGAACATTGCCCGTCACGCCAGGCTATTTGCTTTTTCTGTAATAAGAAAGGACATGTTCAAAGTGTTTGCCAGAAAAAGCTCCGATCAGACACTCTTAATCATTCCAGGCCCTTTGCTTCGTGCCGGAATCGAACCAAGGACACTCAGGCTCGTGGACCTTCGCCCATGGACGTTCATGTAGTTAATTCCGCTTCGTCCAGTGCCACTTTCTCACACAGTGACAGTGTTCGTCCCACAAAACGTGTGCGTCGACGTCGCCGGAAATCACGTCAATTTGCAAGTGATGCGGTACCTGTATCTGTTCCAACTGCACAAAACAGTCGCTCTTGTCGTCAGCAGGACAATAAACTTTTTGTAGATTCGGACTTTAATGGCAAGGTAATCCCATTCCAGCTCGATACCGGAGCTGCAGTTTCATTGCTCAATCACGACACGTACGAACAACTGGGCAAACCTCCGTTGCGTTCCGCAAATGTTAAGCTCACTACATATTCCGGACAGAAAATTCCTGTGTTAGGACAGTGCAGCCTCCTTGCAACATACAAGGGACAAACAAAACTTGTGTCATTTTACGTTCTTCGTTCTTCTACTGCAGTGAACTTGTTTGGCTTAGATTTATTTCAGTTGTTTAACATGTCTATAGTAAATCAGGTCCTATCAGTGAATCAGACTGTGCCTTCAGACAGTGTTTCTCGGCTATGTGAAGAATTTGCAGACATTTTTGCACCGGGCCTTGGTTGCGCTAAGAACTATGAAGCACATTTGGAACTGAAAGTAAACGCGCAACCGAAATTTTACAGAGCGCGCAATGTTCTCCACGCATTGCGTGATAAGGTCGCGAGAACCTTACATGATTTGGTATCACAAGGTGTGAGTGAATGTGCGCAATGCCTCTTCCATTTCAGCTCCGCTTCATCGCTTACGCCGTAAAGGTGTTCCGTTTGTCTGGACGACGGAATGCGAACGCGCCTTTCGCCAGTTGAAATCGGCGTTGCTTTCAAATACTTGCCTTACGCCATTCGATCCCCAGAAACCCCTTTTGTTGATGGTAGATGCATCGGATTTCGGGATCGGTGCTGTGCTTGCGCACAAAGATTGGTCGCATGATCGCCCTATTGCCTTTGCGTCCAAATTGCTCTCGTCTGCGCAAAGAAATTACTCACAGATAGAGAAAGAAGCTTTGGCTCTCGTGTTTGGTGTTACTAAGTTCCATGATTTCTTGTATGGTCGTCACTTTACCATCATCACAGACCACAAACCTTTGACGTCGCTTTTTCATCCGAACAAGACTGTACCTCCGCGTACAGCGCAGAAATTCATTCGCTGGTCTATTTTCCTCTCGCAGTACCGCTACGATATCTTGTATCGGTCCACTGCTCAGCACGGAAATGCCGATGCGTTGTCTCGTTTGCCTGTTGCTGAGGATAAAGCATTCGATTCTTCCGAACTTGCTTGCATGTTCATTGATTCGGAAACTGATGAAGTGGTCGAATCGTTTCCGATTGATTTTCGTCGTGTCGCTACAGCCACAGCTGCTGACCCTGTCCTTGCTACCGTTTTGCGTTTTGTTGCTACGCAATGGCCTTTGTCAAAGTCTCGGATCGAGGATCCGTTGGTTCGCCGATTTTTTGCTCACAAGGCGAGACTTTTTGTTCGACGTGGTGTTTTGTTGTTGCGTTCTGATAATGATCAGTCCAGAGTCGTGGTCCCACGTTCGTTACAGTCCTCTGTTTTACGGCTTCTTCACCAAGGACATTGGGGTATAGTGCGAACGAAACAACTTGCTCGTCAGCACTGTACTTGGTTCGGAATCGATGCTGCGATTACGAATATGTGTTCTTCTTGCATGGCGTGTGCCGAACAACAATCCGCACCGCCGCGGAAATTCTTTGCATGGCCAAACGCCACTTCCCCTTGGCAACGCTTACACATAGATTTTGCTGGTCCATTCTGGAATGCTCGATGGTTGGTTGTGGTAGATTCAATCAGTAATTTTCCTTTTGTTGTCCGGATGTCTTCCACGACGTCCTCTGCCACCATCCAAGCGTTGTCTGCTATCTTTTGCATTGAAGGTCTTCCGCAGACTATTGTTTCCGACAATGGCCCACAATTCATGTCCGCAGAATTTCAGTCATTCTGCCAGGCGAATGGTATTCAACATCTGACGTCCGCGCCGTTTTCGCCTCAGTCAAACGGTGCCGCTGAACGATTGTTCCGGACTTTCAAGTCACAGATGTTGAAGTTGAAAGAGTCGCATTCTCGGGAGGACGCGTTGTTGCTCTTTTTGTCATCGTATCGCTCTCAGCCCCGAGATGGTCGCTCGCCGGCTGAGTTGCTCCACGGTCGTCCTCATCGAACCTTGATGTCTTTGTTGCATCCGCCGCATCAGGTTCCTGTGCAGCGGCAGACTTCTGCTTTTGCTCCAGGCGACGTTGTATTCTATCGCAACTATCGAGGTTCACGGCGTTGGCTCGCAGGGCGCATTCTTTGCTGCCTCGGCCGCGCGATGTATTTGGTTTTGGGGGCCTCTGGTGAGGTGCGTCGGCATTTCAATCAGCTGCGCCTCTGTCGTCGCACGGGTTCTGCCGCTCCCCGTCTGCTTTCAGCGACGGTGCCGTCCCGTCAGCGCCCTGGGGACCGATCTACTGGCTCGCCTCATCCCCAGGTGTTACCGACGATGCCTTCCATTTTGCCCCATGGCGACGCGCCGCCGCAGCCGCCGCCGCCGCCGCCGCCTGTTCTCCCTCCGGCGCCGCCCGCATTCGACGCTTCGCTGCAGCCGCCAAGCGCCTCCCTGGGTCACGCGCCGCCGATCGCTTCCCGTGACCAGCTGTCCTCCGCCATGGAACTCTTGCCCGCTCCGGACCACATGACGTCACATGACGTCACCCTTCGGCCCCTCCTGTCTTTTTACGGGCGCATACACCGCATGTTGACGTGCACCCTGGACTAGGTTTTCAGGCGTTTCCTAGCTCCCCTCGGACCGAATGGTCAGGTGCGGGTGGCACAGCCTCGCCTGTTGTTAGGCTCCCCACCTCATCGCATACGTCAACGGCGGGCGGAAGCCTTATAACACGACCGTTCGCCGATTTGCGGGGGAGGAATGTGGTGTCACTGCCAGACACCACACTTGCTAGGTGGTACCTTAAATCGGCCGCGGTCCATTTAGTACATGTCGGACCCGCGTGTCGCCACTGTGTGATCGCAGACCGAGCGCCACGACAAGGCAGGTCTCGAGATACGGACTAGCACTCGCCCTAGTTGTACGGACGACATTGCTAGCGACTACACGGACGAAGCATCGCTCATTAGCCGAGCCCATAGTTAGAATAGCCTTCAGCTAAGTCCATGGCTACGACCTAGCAAGGCGCCAGTAGCCTTTCATAGTTTGATAGTTATCGTATGAAATGTCTCATCAAGAATGCTGTAAACAACAAGGATAATTAAAAGTTAAGAATTCGAGGAGCTGCATACTTTTCTTGCTACCATTCACTACTTATCCTGTTCCAGAATTCACGCCCGTCTGCGTTAGATAGCGTGCATTTCGGCCTCCTCTATCTACAAGGTGTTGGCACATTTGCCAACACATCACTAATCACAGTTGGGAATGGGGGAAATATTATGTAATAACTCGTGACAACAGAATGGCCAGTACATGTCAAATTACCCCAGATGTCTCACGGGCATTGCATTAGCATTATATTGAGATTATCTATGCTTAACTTGAAATATTGACCGCCGTTTAGTAGGTTCCTTTTTTACGATTACGTGACCTATATATTTTTCCCATTAGTTTAAGTTAATACAGTGCGCAACTGTTCTCTTATTTTACTCCTTAATTTATCTGTAACTTCGTGTAGCTTCCTTTAGTGGTTGGTATGTTATTACGTATTTCCACTATACATAAGGCTTGCAACACACCCCTCTCTTCGTTATCATTTCCATACTGGTACCATTGCTGTCTGTACACACGGCCTGAAGATGGCGTAGTAAATCGCCGAAACTGGTAGCCAAATAAAGTAAGTTTGGAAACTAGACGGCTGAAAGGTGTTTGAAAGGTGTTACCAGATAGGATGAACGGAGTACATCAAGAAAGCTCAAAGAAGGGGAGCATGTTTTCTATTATCAAGAAACAGGAGAGAGAGTGTTACGGACATGATACTGGATTTGGTTTGAACATCATGAAACAAAGGCATTTCTCGTTGCAACGGTGTCTTCTCACGAAATTTCAATCACCAACTTTCTTCTCCGAATGCGAAATTATTTTACTAATGCAGCCCTATATAGGAAGAAACAGTCATCATGATAAAATAAGGGAAATCATAGCTCGCAAAGAAAGATATAGGCGTTCGTTTATATTGCGCACTGTTAGAGAGCGAAATAACATGGACTTATCGTGAAGGTGGTTCGATAACCTCTGCCTGGCGCTTAAATGTAATTTGCACAGTAGCCATCTGGTTGAAGATGTAATTAAGCTATTGGTTGAGTGCATACTTACAATTGACGAAAAATTTCAATAATACGGATTATCATCAGGTCCCCGTATATCAACGGAGAAGTGTTTAGCAATATTTAATTAATTTCATCATGAATATGAACGAAATATGAAGTACTTGTAACAAAAATAAATGGTACTTACATAAAAATGGTACTTACGTAAAACAGGGGATACGACTAACTTAATACTAAAATGTAATGTGAGTGGTCCTCTTATAAATATATTCCCTGTTGATGAGCAAGAAACACAAGCCGTGATAGCATGAAAGCACAAAAGATTGTCATATTCATCCGAAGGCCTTGTGAGTTAATAACAACTTAAACTATTAACCGTGAGATTAATATAAATGCGAAAGAAACAACTTAATATCAATGAGTTACCCTTGTATGGCAGTACAGAGATGTGCACGACTCTCCATAGAGATCACAAAATGTCTAAAATACAAAAACAATTAATGACCATTCGTTATTAGCAACAGACTTGTACTAAAGTCATGGATAAAATTAACAATTGTTAACTGACAGAGTCAGTAACAGAATTAGTTTGATTCATTGAGAAGAACATGTATTTACGACAAATAAACTGATAGACGGAATATTTTTATTCAAGCAGCAGTTTATCACATTCATTGTCATATTCTTTGAATACTTGCAATCTATGAAACACACGTATGTAAAATTTATCATAATTAACTCGTTATTGTCTTTCACTATGATTAAAGACTATTTCAACTTCCTACATCAGTGTTGAAGGTGAAATTGGAGAAAAAGACATTAACATGTCCTCCTATTACAGGAATTCATTGTCATGTGTCACTAAACAGGTGGTTACAACAGCGACATTACATGGTGGTGTAATATTCCTCGCTACAGCACTACAAGCTCGCACAGAAATGGCGATCGAATCTACTCGCTCTCTCTAGGTGGCCATCAGCAGAAAATTAGTGACAAAGAAAGACTTCTCGTTGTGAGGCAGCAGTGGTCGTCAGCAGAAAATTAGTGACAAAGAAAGACTTCTCGTTGTGAGGCAGCAGTTGCACTTAAATGTAGCACAGGGAGAAAGTAAATCCTAAAACTGGAATGTACTGTATACCCAAAACTGCATCAGGCAAGCAGCAAGGAAATATCCCTACTCTAGGGTTGTCAACCACAGAAGAAGTTACATAGTATTTCTTAAAAGCTACGTTAGAACGATGTCGATTCCTGAATGAGGTGATGCATTAAATTAAAATTTATCTCCTAAAATTGGGTAGCAGTCTGCCTGTATCTCAATGGGGTAAATAAAACATTTTATTAATGACACTTCGTCTGAAATCTTTGTCTACAAAACCTACTTTTTCGATAACTTGGGCACCCCAGGACATTCTACGTCCACCAACAGTCCACGAGCTGCAGCGTCTCTTGTTCTTTTACAAACTGATTTTAGTGTGAGCAGGTGCCAGTATGACACTGGAAGGTGCAGCTAAGGCCTAGCAAGGAAAGAAGTACCCAGAACATGAGGAGGAAACAAAATTTAAGCTCCCTCAAAGACTGTGAGTCGTGAGCTCAACTCGTACTGCAGCTCCCCACACCATGACATACCCTGTTGAATCCATTTCTTGCCCCATCCATAACCATCCACCTGTGTAGCCCCAGTGAAACAGATCGATAAGACAGGCTGATACTATTACCCCATGACATAACTGTCAAGCAGGGCAGACTGTATGCCAGAGGTTCAATAACACATGTTTCCGTCTGTATTTCCGTTCTTATTAGAGCTAGGAGTCTATAAACCCCACAGTGGTGATATAAAGTTTGCTGTTTGCGTGTCACATCTGACTGAAATTTATCCATCCATTCAGGACGAGATCTGTGAGAGTGGAATTGTCTTCCGATAACTGAGCAGAAAATATAAAGTTTGAACGAGCAGTAATAGCTTCCACCATTACTTCTCACAAGTGTCAAAATTGATGAGAACGTGTGTTTCACGAGGTATAGGGGAGGGAGCCAGTGTAACTAAAAGGGGCTGTACTAAAACTAATGTCACAAATGGCTCGTCTGCACAGTTATCCAATGTATGTGTGTTATTATTGGCCACTGGAAATCATTTAGTACTGGACTTGCTGCCATCCTGTACAGACAGAATTTGTTGAGAAGCAGAGTGCCACAAAGTCCATTTCCTAACAACTTTCTCACTTCTTGGTGGATGGTGAAGACTACCTAGCAGAACTGTGATGCAGGAACTCTTGGTTTTCATTGGGGGTGACACGAGATTCAGTAGTATGGGAAATGTGCTAAATCAACTTCGTTCAGCAATCCACTTCGAATAATTAGCGTTGCTATTTTCTTTGACCTAGACCAATTTACTCTATGGTATTTGACCTATTGTTCAGTTTCTACGTTTAACTGAAAACCAACTTCATAATGCGTTGGTTTGTTACTAAAATGTAAACTTTCACGGCCGGAAATATCATGTCCGTCATAATTATCCGGGCTGTTATGCCGTGGTCGGTTGATGAATTCTGAGGTGATTCCCAAGATGAATCACCTCAGAATTCATCAACCGACCACGGCATAACAGCCCGGATAAGTATAATGGACGCGTTGGTTTGTGTCAATATACAGAGCGATATCATGATGATATTACAGATTTCAGGGATGATGGAGCTAGTTAAATGCCGGAATTAGTGGCGAGGAACATTATTCTGGAAACGATCAAGTCGGAATTAATAAGTAAAAACGATTGTTATACCTCAAACCGTGGAAGTCTTCTGTTGTAATCTCTTTGGCTTTCATATTTTGGGAAGAGGTAATACGGACCAAAAGGAGGAAAAAGAGTCTACTAAACATGAGCTCTGCAATGCATAGCTTAGAGCTATGATCAGAAGAAAAGGATGTGTTTCGTGGTAGCAAAGACGAACAGATGCTTATATCACTTAAGGCACACACTTCAGAGCTCATGTTGAGTATGTATTTCCTTGCCTGTTTTGGTCCGCACTGAAAGTTGTCTACTCTCTAATCTCAGTGACAACAGTACCAGAACATGTATTCCACAGTCAGAGATGCCAGAACTATTTTCGCCTATAAATTTCGGCTCGGTAGTTTCCAGACCAGGGTTCCTTACCTGACAGTGATACATTTACCCTTGTCAATTATCCCTTGAAGTTCGTAACACCATCATGGAATCACCCTGTATGACGCTGAGCATACATACCAATTGCTCCGAGTCTATGATCCCAGATAATTGGGAAACTGAAAAACCTGATACATATTGATCCCCACACTGAGAATTGCAAATAGATAATGATGATGATGGGGCCGGCCTGGGTGGCCGTGCGATGCTAGGCGCTAAAGTCTGGAACCGCGCGACCGCTACGGTCGCAGGTTCGAATCCTGCCTCGGGCATGGATGTGTGCGATGTCCTTAGGTAAGTTCGGTTTAAGTAGTTCTAAGTTCTAGGGGACTCATGACCTTAGACGTTAAGTCCCATAGTGCTCAGAGCCGTATGCACCATTTTTAAATGATGATGATAGTATTGATTTGTGGGGCTCTCAATGGCGTGGTTATCAGCGCCTGTACAAAGTCTCAATCTTTTCACTGTCCAGTATCGCCATTTTCCTGACTCGTGATGAAATGATGAGGACAGAACTTACACTTAGTCCTCAGGAGGAGAAAATCCCCAACCCGGCCGGGAATCGAACCCAGGACTCCATGATGAACAGGCAGCAATGGTGACCACTTTTTTTTTTTTTTTTTTTTTAGATCTCATTTTGTTCGCCATGGGTCGTTGTATTTGTTAGGTGCGGACGCCCTATGACACTTTTTGAGGTTTATCGTTGATCGAGTAACTCAGTTTTTATTAGAGAGGGTAGCTAACTCTCTGACCGCACACGCTGAGCTACCGTGCCACCTGACCACTAGACAACGAGCTGCAGACAGCAATGGCCTAGGGGGATGATTTAAGCACTTTTTTATGAGAGAGTTCTAAAACAGCATACTCCACAACAGAGTAATATTTGCGTTCTTCATCTACTGATAGTTGAAAAGTATGTGTAAGGCTGAAATTAAAAATTTATTGATGTTATTTATTTATTTAGTATGACGAGCACTCAAATATTAAATTATGTGCACCAGCTACAGCAGATTTTAGAAATAACGAAAAAATCGCTTAAACTATATTTTGTAAGAGATAAATTGTTCAGCAGTACATAATGCATACGGTACGAATTTAAGTCGTTATTTTTACGTGTCTAGCAATACGTTAAAATCAACCTTTTTTGAAGCCAAGCAACGTTCGTTTCGCCAGTCCGTGGCATGTCGAGGCCTACGAGGAAGACAGACCGCGAGGCGTACATCAGGAAGGAACGCCAGCGCTCGCTCGCTCGCTCAACTCAGCAGGCAAAAGGCTTGTTAACTTGTAATCAGGTGTGTAAGTACTAACGAGAATTGCATCTTCCACTGGAATCTACTATTGTGAAGTCTTACTGATTACTAATCGTACAGCAAAATTTAAGATCAGTTCTCGACATAAATGGTATAACGGCTTATTTCATACAAGATGTTGTGCCTTATGCAACTCATGGTCATTTTGGCATGATTTTAATTTTATTGTGTCCCATTGCAGCGGTAACAAATTCTTAATAGGTCTACGGACTTCCTATCGCTGTGGGACTCTCTATAATAGTGGATTCCAGTAGAAGATGAAGTTCTAGTTTGTTCAAACGCACCCAGTTACGAGGTAAGAGGTGTAGAAACGCAGTTTGCTGAGCTGAGAGGGCAAGCAGGGGAGTTCGTCCTACCTTCGTGACGTACGCGCTGCGGTCTGTTATTTCTAGTAGACCTCGGCTGCATGTCTGACGCATTTTCTGTGCTATGGTGTTTTCTGAGCCTGACTCATATTGCCATGGATGTTTTTCTGATAATCCGTCAGTTGTCCAGTAACAATGTACCCCAACGCTCTATATACTGCGGATAATTTTTCTATATTCGTATAATCGCCTGAAAATTCCCTATACTTATTCTTGAATATCGGCTGAATTAAGTTCAGCTTTCTCTCAGTAGTATATGTAACACTAACAAGATAGAGGAACGAAGATGTCTGTGGGAAATGGAATAATAATACCTACAAACTTTTGAATCATACCAATGTTCACGCCGTCATTAACTGCCGTCTCAGAAAAGGTTCTCTTCATTATTTTCCATACGGTGCGTGTAGAGACATGTTTTAAGAAAAACTCTCTGTCGCTATTTTCCAGCTAATGATTCACCGCTATCTGTGAGCTACCTGATGTTGGGGAAAAGCCGTTTAATTCGTCTACAGAACTTGAGAAATTGCGTCGTTCTTCAACTGCCTTTCCTATGGGGAAACTTCAGAGTTTTCCCCACACAGCTGCGGTATTCACGTCGCTGTTTGCAATAGAGCGGGACTTGCAGTGTAACGCGGATTTCGCACCACGACGCAGCTTGACATTTATCACAGCGGTGAATCACTGCCAGAGGTAGGGGCAACAACGGGTCACAGAAAAATCCCAGGAGCGGGTAGCGCCTGAGTACCGAAGGTCTGTCTTCGTGGTCAGACACCCACGTTTTTCTACTCTGTTGTCAAGTTTTTGTCTTCTATCTTTATCTTCTTGCTTTATCTATTTAGCTTTAAGTGCCTTCGAAACCAACACTTCTAGCCCTGAAAATAATATCTTACCTCTGAAAACACATGTCTTGGTTTTTAAGGGGGGTAGGACATCAAACGGGCCGACTTGGTGCTGGAGAGTCACCACAGGACATTTTAATTTCTACTGTCTATACTGTTACAAATAAATTCATAAAACTTTGTCACCATGACCAGGAAGGATTGATGACTCACACTCATTGCAGTGGAAGTTCAAAAACATAGCAAAATACCTTTTTTTACATGTGAAATTTCATCATTTTTTCACTTATTACTGGCTGCATTTGTTGCTTTAGGTACACTTTTCTTCTTAAGTAAGAGAGATTCTTCGAAGAATTTTTCATAGCATACAAACAGTAGTAACATGTGTATGAAACATCTAGAATTTTCCAAATCTATTAAAAAACCGTGGAAAAAATTGAGATAATTAACTATAAAACTTGAATTTTTTCTAAACGTGAAGTTTGAAATGTAACAGTTATTCATTTTTTCATAAATTAAATAACTTCTGGAGTTTCATACACCTGTAACTATGGTTTGTATGCTGTGCAAAAGTCATAGGATAATCTCTCTTACTTAGGAAGAAAAGTGTACCTATAGCAACAAATGCAGCCAGTAGTAAGTGAAAAAAATGATGAAATTTCACATGTAAACAAAATGTGTTTTGTTACGTTTTTGAGCTTCCACTGCTATGAGTATGAATCCTGAATCCTTGCTGGACATGCTGTTAAAGTTTTATTAATTTATTTGTAAAAGTATAGACAGTGTAAATTAAAATGTCCTGTGGTGCCTCCCCTGTTCTACGTCGGCCCGTTTGACGTCCTTCCCCCTTTAAGAGGAACAAACATTTCCTCATTTTTGACGACCGGTAATTATAGTTTCTTGAAAGCTGAGAAAACCACGTACTCCGGCTAACTATAATTTTACTTTCCCCAAGAGATTCAGTTTTCTTGAAACTAAATTAAAACTGTACATCGACCTGTGGTTGGCGATCGCCGTTAGCGCTTCAGTCGACGAGGAAGCCAAAACAGAAAAACAGTATGAACTGCAGAAATCAAGTATGAAAAAAATGACATGCTAAGAGGCCACAGATTGTAGTTTATTCACCGAATTCTCCATCCTGAGGTTAAGCGGAGCTCGGGGTGTTGCTCACCGCCAACAGTGGAGCTTCTTACACCTTAGCGTCCAGTCGTTAAACCAACGAGGCGCCTGGCTCAGCCACGAAACGACGAATGGAATAATCAGCAGCGACTTGTGGAGCTAATTATCGACTGCTGTTTGAGCTGCACTCTGCTCTGCGGTATTTGTTCACAGCTGACACAAATCACCTAGTTTTCGCTTTTTTTCCTTTGCTTCTTTTGCTCACATATAGTAAGCTCTCCGAAGGAAACTAATACACGCGCGCAACGTATTATTCCACCGTCAATTTACACTGCTTGAAACGGTTTTTATCAGCAGCGTCGATGTCGAGGAGTACATAGGACGACTTGTTGTCCCACCTACAAAGAACGGACGGACTTTAGCTGAGAGAAGTGTTTGCCCGACTTGCAAATGCCACGGCGGCTCCGAGGGCCGATATTAAAAGAGCCTACCGACCTCACGTTGCCTGTTCCACCCTTTGCAGTTTGTCGGCAGCTTCCCAATTCTTCCACTGTTTTTAATCACGAAAGGCAAATTTTGTAATATATTTCGTGGGACCGATACGTTAGTCCTTCGTGTTAGTGCACAGGGGAATAATTTAAATGACAAATGGACTGTGATTCAGCTTTGAATACGTTTCTTTAACCCTGTTAGACGTACATGCTATACACCAATACGTAAGTCTGGATGCAACGTTTCGTATTAAAGGCACGTTAAGTCGAATCTGATGACGGCGACAGCAAAGCCATTTATCAATGAAATAACCATTGTGATCTTCACGGAACGTTGTAATAAAAAAGTACAAAAATGATGGCAGACTTTGATCAGACTTTACGTTCCGGAAAATTCAGTTTGCTTTGCACCTAGTTGTAATGATTAAATTAAGAGACCACGGTACTGTGCTACAAATTCTAATACCCAATAATGCAATGAACGGCTGACATATTGTAAACTACCATAAAAATCGCCATTATTTTTTAAATGTTACATTTGGCAGGGGCAACAATCTGGATGATTGACTGATCTGGCATTGTAACATTAACCAAAACGGCCTTGCTGTGCTGGTACTGCGAACGGCTGAAAGCAAGGGGAAACTACAGCCGTAATTTTTCCCGAGGACATGCAGCTTTACTGTATGATTAAATGATGATGGCGTCCTCTTGGGTAAAATATTCCGGAGGTAAAATAGTCCCCCATTCGGATCTCCGGGCGGGGACTACTCAAGAGGACGTCGTTATCAGGAGAAAGAAAACTGGCGTTCTACGGGTCGGAGCGTGGAATGTCAGATCCCTTAATCGGGCAGGTAGGTTAGAAAATTTAAAAAGGGAAATGGATAAGTTAAAGTTAGATATAGTGGGAATTAGTGAAGTTCGGTGGCAGGAGGAACAAGACTTTTGGTCAGGTGATTACAGGGTTATAAATACAAAATCAAATAGGGGTAATGCAGGAGTAGGTTTAATAATGAATAAAAAAATGGGAGTGTGGGTGAGCTACTACAAACAGCATAGTGAACGCATTATTGTGGTCAAGATAGACACAAAGCCCATGCCTGCTACAGTAGTACAAGTTTATATGCCAACTAGCTCTGCAGATGATGAAGAAATTGATGAAATGTATGACGAGATAAAAGAAATTATTCAGGTAGTGAAGGGAGACGAAAATTTAATAGTCATGGGTGACTGGAATTCGTCAGTAGGAAAAGGAAGAGAAGGAAACATAGTAGGTGAATATGGGTTGGGGGAAGAAATGAAAGAGGAAGCCTCCTGATAGAATTTTCCACAGAGCACAACTTAATCATAGCTAACACTTGGTTTAAGAATCATAAAAGAAGGTTGTATACCTGGAAGAATCCTGGAGATACTAAAAGGTATCAGATAGATTGTATAATGGTAAGACAGAGATTTAGGAACCAGGTTTTAAATTGTAAGACATTTCCAGGGGCAGATGTGGATTCTGACCACAATCTATTGGTTATGAACTGCAGATTGAAACTGAAGAAACTGCAAAAAGGTGGGAATCTAAGGAGATGGGACCTGAATAAACTGAAAGAACCAGAGGTTGTAGAGAGTTTCAGGGAGAGCATAAGGGAACAATTGACAGGAACGGGGAAAAGAACTACAGTAGAAGCAGAATGGGTAGCTCTGAGAGATGAAGTAGTGAAGGCAGCAGACGATCAAGCAGGTAAAAAGGCGAGGGTTAATAGAAATCCTTGGGTAACAGAAGAAATATTGAATTTAATTGATGAAAGGAGAAAATATAAAAATGCAGTAAATGAAGCAGGCAAAAAGGAATACAAACGTCTCAAAAATGAGATCGACAGGAAGTACAAAATGACTAAGCAGGGATGGCTAGAGGACAGATGTAAGTATGTAGAGGCTTGTCTCACTAGGGGTAAGACAGATACTGCCTACAGGAAAATTAAAGAGACCTTTGGAGAGAAGAGAACCACTTGTATGAATATCAAGAGCTCAGATGGCAACCCAGTTCTAAGCAAAGAAGGGAAAGCAGAAAGGTGGAAGGAGTATATAGAGGGTTTATACAAGGGCGATGTGCTTGAGGACAATATTATGGAAATGGAAGAGGATGTAGATGAAGACGAAATGGGAGATAAGATACTGCGTGAAGAGTTTGACAGAGCACTGAAAGACCTGAGTCGAAACAAGGCCCCGGGAGTAGACAACATTCCATTAGAACTACTGATGGCCTTGGGAGAGCCAGTCATGACAGAACTCTACCATCTGGTGAGCCAGATGTATGAGACAGGCGAAATACCCTCAGACTTCAAGAAGAATATAATAATTCCAATCCCAAAGAAAGCAGGTGTTGACAGATGCGAAAATTACCGAACTATCAGTTTAATAAGTCATAGCTGCAAAATACTAACGCGAATTCTTTACAGACGAATGGAAAAACTGGTAGAAGCGGACCTCGGGGAAGATCAGTTTGGATTCCGTAGAAATGTTGAAACACGTGAGGCAATACTAACCTTACGACTTATCTTAGAAGAAAGATTAAGAAAAGGCAAACCTACGTTTCTAGCATTAGAAGACTTAGAGAAAGCTTTTGACAATAGTAACTGGAATACTCTCTTTCAAATTATGAAGGTGGCAGGTATAAAATACAGGGAGCGAAAGGCTATTTACAATCTGTACAGAAATCAGATGGCAGTTATAAGAGTCGAGGGGCATGAAAGGGAAGCAGTGGTTGGGAAAGAAGTGAGACAGGATTGTAGCCTCTCCCCGATGTTATTCAATCTGTATATTGAGCAAGCAGTAAAGGAAACAAAAGAAAAATTCGGAGTAGGTATTAAAATTCATGGAGAAGAAGTAAAAACTTTGAGGTTCGTCGATGACATTGTAATTCTGTCAGAGACAGCAATGGACTTGGAAGAGCAGTTGAACGGAATGGGCAGTGTCTTGAAAGGAGGATATAAGATGAACATCAACAAAAGCAAAACGAGGATAATGGAATGTAGTCAAATTAAATCGGGTGATGCTGAGGGAATTAGATTAGGAAATGAGACACTTAAAGTAGTAAAGGAGTTTTGCTATTTAGGGAGTAAAATAACTGATAATGGTCGAAGTAGAGAGGATATAAAATGTAGACTGGCAATGGCAAGGAAATCGTTTCTGAAGAAGAGAAATTTGTTAATATCGAGTATAGATTTAAGTGTCAGGAAGTCGTTTCTGAAAGTATTTGTATGGAGTGTAGCCATGTATGGAAGTGAAACATGGACGATAACTAGTTTGGACAAGAACAGAACAGAAGCTTTCGAAATGTGGTGCTACAGAAGAATGCTGAAGATGAGGTGGGTAGATCACGTAACTAATGAGGAGGTATTGAATAGGATTGGGGAGAAGAGAAGTTTGTGGCACAACTTGACTAGAAGAAGGGATCGGTTGGTAGGACATGTTCTGAGGCATCAAGGGATCACCAATTTAGTATTGGAGGGCAGCGTGGAGGGTAAAAATAGTAGAGGGAGACCGAGAGATGAATACACTAAACAGATTCAGAAGCATGTAGGACGTAGTAGGTACTGGGAGATGAAGAAGCTTGCACAGGATAGAGTAGCAAGGAGAGCTGCATCAAAACAGTCTCAGGACTGAAGACCACAACAACAACAACAACATTTGGCTATGGCGATGAGGAGTTTCCGTGATCTACCGAGAACACCATGGGATGTTCACAACGAAACAGTATATTCAGAATTGTATTGCCAGTATCTCACCAATCAAAGACACGCAAAGCACACACGACTGGATTTCTGAACTCTTTCATTATCATAATATGGCGACCAAAACACCCTTGTTGAGATTCCACCATGTTGTTGTTGTTGTTGTTGTTGTTGTGGTCTTCAGTCCAGAGACTGGTTTGATGCAGCTCTCCATGCTGTTCTATCGTGTGCAAGCTTCTTCATCTCTAAGTAACTACTACACCCTACATACTTCTGAATCTGCTTTGTGTATTCATCTCTTGGTCTCCCTCTACGATTTTTACCCTTCACGCTGCCCTGAAACACTAAATTGGTGATCCCTTGATGCCTCAGAACGTGTCCTACTAACTGATCCTTTCTCTTAGTCAGGTTGTGCCACAAATTCCTCTTCTCCCCAATTCTATTCAGTACCTCCTCATTAGTTACGTGATCTACCCATCTAATCTTCAGCGTTCTTCTGTAGCACCACATTTCGAAAGCTTCTATTCTCTTCTTGTCTAAACTACTTACCGTCCATGTTTCACATCCATACATGTTTATACTCCATGCAAATACTTTTAGAAAAGACTTCCTGAAAGTTAAATTTATACTCGATGTTAACAAATTTCCCTTCTTCAGAAACGCTTTTCTTGGCATTGCTAGTCTACATTTTATATCCTCTCTACTTCGACAATCATCAGTTATTTTGCTCTCCAAATAGTAGAACTCATCTACCACTTCATGTGTCTCATTTCCTAATCTAATTTCCTCAGCATCACCTGAGTTAATAAGAGTACGTTCCGTTATCCTCGTTTTGCTTTTGTTGATGTTCATCTTATATCCTCCCTTCAAGACACTGTCCATTCCGTTCAACTGCTCTTCCTGGTCTTTGACCTTTGCTGTCTCTGACAGAATTACAATGCGATCGGCAAACTTCCAAGTTTTGATTTCTTCTCCATGGATTTTAATTCCGACTCCAAATTCTTTCTTTTGTTTATTTAATGCTTGCTCAATATACAGATTGAATAACATCGGGGATAGGCTACAACCCTGTCTCACTCTCTTCCCAATCGCTGCTTCCATTTCATGCCCCTCGACTCTTATAACTGACATCTTATTTCTGTACAAATTGTAAATAGTCCTTCGCTCCCTGTGTTTGACCCCTACCACCACCATAATTTGAAAGAGAGTATTCCAGTCAACATTGTTAATATCTTTCTCTAAGTCAGCAAATACTAGAAACGTAGGTTTGCCTTTCCTCAACCTTTCTACTAAGGTAAGTCGTAGGGTCAGTATTGCCTCACGTGTTCCAACATTTCTACGGTATACGAACTGATCTTCCCCTAAGTCGGCTTCTATCTGTTTTTCCATTCGTCTGTAAATAATTCTTGTAAGTATTTTGCAGCCATATTTGGTCCAAAATAGGTTGAACTGGAATGTAAAGCGACGTTCCTCCCTCAAAACTTCCACTATAAAAATTCACGTAAATATACGTTACTCGTTATTTTAGGGAAGTAGAAATCAGAATTACTGATGTTTCTTACGGGGATCATTTTGACATTCAGGTCACTTACTACGACACGTAGATCCTTCCGTTTTGAGTTTTCACCTAGGACGAGGCTCAGTCGGCGCCAGAGATCGACGACCCAGTCTAGACAACCACCGCCCCCTCGGTGGCTCCTAGCCCAGCCCTGTGGAGCAGTACAAGGTACAGTACTCCTGCCCGTGTGGCCAGTTGACCACCGCTACCACTGAATCCTTCACACGGTCAGCTCTCACAGAAAAAAGTTGCTGCGAACTATCAGCCACGCAGATCGTTGCTTAAACGACTGAAGTGGATAACTCGTCGTCTCATAAGCAGACAATTTAAGCTATATTGACGCAGAGAAAGGTGCGACAGTCCATCAGGTACAAATTATAGTATCACAGGAATGGTGAAGGTTCTCAGATTTTTAGGTGCTACTGTCATTTGTGTCTATCGAAAGTAGATTAAGAGGTCGAAACGACCACCTTGTAACAAGTCACTTGAGCCCATACCTTCAATACTTCAATCAAATCCAATGGGTGGTGGGAACATTCCAACCGTTCAAGTCACCTGTCCCAGATGGAATCTTTCCAGCTCTCCTGCAACAGGCAGGAGAAAATCTCATAACAGTTCTATGCAGGTTATTCAGGGTTATCCTAGCAGTAGGAATCGCTCCAAATGCTTGGAGGTCAGTGAAGGTTGTCTTCATCCAAAGCGAGGGAGAATTGATCATACTGAGGCCAAGGATATGAGACCAATCAGTCTGTCCTCCTTCATTCTCAAAACAATGGAAAAACTGGGTGATGTATACGTTGGGGAGAGGGCCCCTCTACATTCAAGCCAACACTTATATCAACCAGGTAAATCATTTGAGACAGCTCTCCATCAACTCTTTGTGGGGGGGGGGGGGAGGGGCGGGGGAGAAAGAACTTCACTTCCAAGAAATAGCCCTCTGCATCTTCCTGGATATCGAGGGGGCTTTCAGTAACACAACCTTCGATTCCATGGTAAGGGCAGCAGAGGTGCAAGACCTAGGGACCACTATATGTAGGTGGACCAGGGGCATGCTTAGTGGAAGGAAGGTAGAGGTTACCATGATGAATGAAAAGATGGTAATTAAAACCACTAGAGTTTGCCCACAAGGAGGAGTTCTGTCCCCTTTATTGTGGAATCTAGTGGTGAACGAACTCACTGAGGAACTGAATTCCAGACAATGCTTCTGGCAAGGATACGCAGATGACGTTGTCGTAGTAATATTTGGCAAATTTACTGACACAGTTAGAAATATAGCACAAGGAGCATTGAGCATTGTGCAACACTGGTGAATTAAACAGGATCTAAGGGTTAATCCTAAGAAGACTGTTGTGGTACCATTCACGAAGAGCCATATCCAACACTCAAGTTGGAATTTAAAGTCCTTCGATGAAACTCTGCCTGTGAAGGGGACAGTGAAATATCTAGATGGGAAACTAACATGGACCCCTCAGATTAAGAGCATCTGCTCCAAGGCGAAAAGTAGTGAGTACCAGAAGGGCTTGTGGTAAATGCTATGCACTGGATATACACCACAGTGGTTAAACCCAGGATTTCCTATGGGGCCCTAGTGTGGTGGAAGAAGGTAGAACAGCGGGTTGCAGCTAAGGAGCTTGCTAAGTTTGCAGAGCCATAACAGGCGGAATTAAAAGCACACCAAACGCTGGGATGGAAGACATGCTGGACATGCCTCCACTACACCTTTGGGTCAAGTTGGAGGCAGCATCTGGGGCATACAGACATAAAACTGGTAAAAACTGGATCCCACCGGGATATCCAGAGTCACACACTAAGATATTGAGTGAAGTAAATATAGGAGTGGCTGGGGAAATGCCGGCAGACTATGTAATAACTTCTAACTGCTGCAACAAGCCTTACAATATAATAATTGAAGCAAGGAGAAGTGGGAAAAACAGTTCGACAGCGTAGGGGGACATTGTTTGGTTCACCAATGGATCGAAATTAGATGTATGTGGGTTCTGCCAAGACTGGAGGGCACCATCTCTCTAGGAAAACTGGCCTCGGTATTCCAAGCTGACATTACTGCAATCAATGCATTTGTGGAGGAGTATATGCGTACGTGCTACAAGGACCGTAGCATCTACATCTGTTCAGACAGCCAGGTAGCCCTGAAATCACTGGCAGCTACTGCAACGAGATTGTCGCAGAATACCACAGAGTTCTGGTGGAGCTAGGGGGAAGCAATAAGGTAAACCTAGTGTGGGTGCCTGCCACTCGGGGATCTATGGCAATGAACAATCCGACAGATTGGTCAGGATAGGAGCAATGACTCCATTTATTGGACTGGAATCCGTCCTGACATTCGTAAAGGCTATGATCAAACTAGAACTACTTAATTGGCTTAGGAAACAGCACCGGGAATATTGGACCAAGTTCCATAAACAGAAACATGGTAAGTTAATAATGGCCAAACCATTCTTTAAAAGAAGCTCTGTAATCCTTGAATTGAACAGGAAAGAGATTAAACTCGTGACTGGACTGATGACTGACTATGGGACTTTCAAAAAACACCTACAAAAATGGCTATAATAGAAGAAGACCCTAAATGTAGGATCTATGATGAGAGTGAAGAAACTGCATCACACCTAATCTTCGATTGCATGGCATTGGAGAGCAAAAGATACAGAATCTTTGGGACAACTAGACCTCAAGAAATTGTGTCTAACAAAAAACTGGTAAAGGGACTACTTGCACTATTTAAGGGCGTTGGTTGGCTTTATTAGATATACAGGGAGTGATACCGTACAATAAACTCGGTTTCGGTGAGGGCAGTGGCGGGTTAGACGTAAGCTGTTTTACCTTCCCTGTCAAAATCAAATCAAATCAAATCAAAACAAACAAGTCACTTGAGCCCAATCCTGTCACCTCTTTCCCACTCTCCCCCACGACACAAGTGCTCCTTTTTGTCTTTCCTATCCATACTGTTACTCAAAACTTCTAACAAGAATGCGTGATAGTTTCTGCTCGATCCCAGACATTTTGTATAAATTCTGCTGTTTCGTCGCTTTCCACTCCACATATTTATACTACTAGACTACTGCGTCTATATTCAAAATGATGAACATCGAATTCGTCAAATACGAAATTTTACAAGAATAAAAATTAATACAGTTTATTACTTTAACATGTGCATCAAAACATGTGCCAAGCATTTCCAGTATCAAACTAATACCTTGGCACATCTGAGTAAAATGTTGGGTGCTTTAAGTGCTAGAAGTTCGGACGTACGTCTTCCAGCTGTACGTCCAGCGTCACGTGTCTAGATTGCGGACGCCTATCACATCCCAATACTCCATGTGCCCCGCCTCCCATTTGTGTCCATTGTAGCGAGCACCTATTACTAAGACCATTCACACAAGCACAAAAACGTTCCAATAATACCCCTATCCTCTCTCAAAAACCTTCACAGTATCTTTCCCTTTATCAGTATTCTCTTTTTGGAAAAATTCCTCAATAAATTTATTCAGATGTCAACTCAGTTTCACACATTCAAATATCATTCATTTCTACATTCTCACTACATCTTAATTCATTACATTGAAATTTTTTACAGTTACGTTTACTTCATACTACTTAACTCACAGAAAGTTTCCAATAACATAGCACAAAAATCTTTTGGTGGAGAGCTCAGGTGAAGTTTATGTTAACTGTTAGTTTCTCATGTGGTTGCTCATATAATTCCTTGTCTAGCACCGACACTTGGCCACCTGAGTCGAGTATGCATTGCTCCTCTTTTGCCCCTAGTTTCACTTTTAAGGTCCGATATGTGAATCTTCTGCCCTATTATAAAATACCTTCATCTCTTCAGCTACTGTTCTCTCTAAATCCTTACAACTTGTTAATAATGCTGCTGGAAGTGTGGTCGTAACGATTGTGACTCCAGAGTAGCCACTTATAGTCAGCTTCTTGGTACATTATCTTCTTTCCTCCAGTTGTTCCTTGGATCTGGTTCTTGAACTATTTATACTCACACCTCTCGCCTATCACCTCTTCCTCCATTATTTGGTCTATCGTCACGCCTCTACTTATTTCTTCGGTCATCAGGTCGATAATGAGGTCCCCAGTGCCATTACCATTTCGGTTATCTCATCTGTTTCCATTCGGTTGCGGTGTGTGCCTCGCTTACCAGTTCTAACTATCCATTTGTTGATTTCGCGATGGAAAGTTCATTTAAATGAAGTGAACACGTTCTGTCGTTCTTCTACTCCTAGCTTAGTTCATGCAGTAGATGCTGGAATCCACGTACATCAGGCATGTTCCTTTCGTTGATCGTAATTTCCTTTTGTAGTTGATGAGGATGAGGGAGCTTCATCACAAAGATGTGTATGAGTTCAGTTGGGTCATAGGGCGTGTCGAAATATTCGTACCTCCCTACAATATTTCTGAAACACTGTACAGGTTCACTCCACCTCGACCATACATAATTTTCTGCCATTGTTATACAGATCTTCAGATGATCTGGCGTCGACCAAAATTCCTCAAGAAAAATGTGTGTGAATTCTTCACATACGTATTTGGTACCATCGCACGATCGCTCACCTTCTCGTCGCTGCGTCCCCCCTAAAGTGTGCACAAGCAAATTTGGTTATAAAAATTTATGGCCAAGATCTCGGTAAGTTTCTTGGAACTGCGCAATCAAAACGTTGGTATGTAAGCAGCCTCAGAATCTGGAAACAGTGATTACTTTTCTTCAGATACGAATTCCTTCCTGATTTCTTCGGAATCCATGTCTGGGCTGGTAATCACCAGTATATTTAAAAGTATCGGCAGTCCGTCTATAGAGCATAATCTGTCATTAAATTCGCTTATCCCCTCTTCTTCCCTATTCCTTTCTTCCTCGCTTTGGATCGTTACATTCTCTCTTCCATTATGACTCGAATTTCCCCGACTCTCCCTTTTCTTTCATGAGCGCATCTTACGTCTCTCTGTTACTTCGATTAAAGTTGTCCTGTGCTTTCTTAAACTTATCAAATCTCTTACTCAGCATTCTCGTATAGGTTTACTGTTACTGTTGTATCTAATACAGTTTCGTTGTGCGATGACAGTCATTCGACGATGGTGGTTAATACTACTTTTCCCTCAGTGTCGATTCTGTAATCTTACTTGTTGCTCCTTCAATATCTTTTGTGTTGGTATCGATGATCTTCACATGAGTCTCAGTGTTCTCAACTTCTTTCCTTCATTAATATGTTGTCCCTTTAGTGTCCTGCTCTAATGTATCTACTTTTGTATTCTATTTAGGATCTTGTCATCTTTTTTTCTTATTTAAAGGCTTCCTCTGCTCCTTGCATTTCCTCACGTGATCTTCTAGTTTCTGATTCACGACCACCCATTTGTTCATCTTGCTTCTCATTTCATTTTTTAAATTGCTTCTCATTTTCTACAAACTGTGATCAGTTGCTTGTTCGCTTTAATAAATTTTCATCTAGTCTCTTGAATTGTGCGTCATACTTCTTTTCGCTTTTCTGTAGTATTGCGTCAGTATTATCGTAGTTTTCCTTACGGAGTTCCGCATTCTCCTTGAACCGATCCCCTAGGAAGCTCTGCAGGCCTCAGAAAACGGGCGCTGCAGGTGGCTTAGATGCGGGGACATTAGTAGCATTACTATGTGCGGCACTTTGGTAGCCTCTTGCTTCTTAACTCTTCCCTGTGCACGAAGTCTCATTGTCTGTCTTGAGCCATGCTTCAGATATATCGTCGTTAATTTTTTCCTGGCTTTGCTAGGTATCCACATCATTTACCTCTTGCGAAGCTGTTTCCTACGGCTCGTTAGTATCTACGTTCTGACAATTCTCTTTTTGTGCCTTCACATCTGAACAACGTCTTCCGTTCCTGAATTTCCAGAAAACGCCCTCTATGCGTCATTTACTCTTGCGAAGCTTCTAGTTCAATTTTTGTAAAATGTCTCGTATATACTAAATTTCGATTCCTTCCTAACACACAATACATGAAGTACACAAGATAAGTAAAATCCCCCCTCCCAAAATTTCAACGCTGACTTTTCAGCAGGACCATGATAGACGTACAGCAATCCCACCTCACTGAAAGAAATGTACAAATGGTTAAGCACCAGTACCTTAAAAATATATGTTAGTTTAGCGAATTTAATTATTTTTAAGGAAGCAGACGATAGTCTGTCCGTAAAATTTAAGTGCTGCGAAGCTAACTGTGGCGTTATGAGCTCACAAGTGAATGAATCTTGTTTAGAAGTCGCCGGATGTTAGAGTACACGCGTGTATATTATCTAAATTGGCGCTGTAATCCGACATAAACAAATTGTAGAATAGAAAGAGTTTTTAATTTAAGAAAACAAATGTAACAGACTTGTAGTTCTTATACATAAAGTACCTGAAATGTAAACTAACAATAGATTTCTTTTTGCATCCTAATATGCTGCTTAGATGATTTTTTCCCCAGTATTTTTATCAATAAAATACTATAATTTTTCACAAGTCCCTTGGATGTTTACTCATCCTCTTGCCTGTAGTTCATGGTGTGGAAGCATAATTTAAGTTTCTGAGACGTGCCTGCTTATCGAATACTCATCTTTCAGTCTATGTATCACTGTTTTATTTAGTAGAAACGTCTGAAACATCTTACTTCCGTATTATTAATGAAACAGAAATGCAAATTAACAATTTTACGGGACACTGACATCAGCAGGATTGCAACCACATTTTTCAATGACCAAACGATTTGAGGTGCAAGTTGGCTCCACCGTTAATCATTCTCACATTTGTGTCAGAAACAAAGCTTGATTATATTAATTTTTACATGTTTACGGTGTACGAGTTTTATTGAAGTCTTATAGTAAAAGGTCAGTGAACAATTGCAGGAGTCATTCACAATACGTTGTCTTAATGAGCCTCTGATTATCAAACAAAAGCAGTGTGAACGGAAACACAAATCTCATTTTCTCATTTTCCAGCAGGCATGCCAAAGATTATCACATTAGCACACGTGTCTTGTAAAATTTTCAACATGGAGTTTTGTGAGTAAATGTAAACTTGCAACAATAACTCAAAGTTAAGACACTGATAAAGCATAAAAACACCTGTTGTTGCCCTTCTCACAACAGTGAACCTACTGTCGGATTGACCTCCCGGCAGGTACACCTAAAGTTGTCACATGAGCAGGTACGCACTGTAAAATTTACGACGTAAATATATAGGAAAAAGCAAACCTCTGATTAACAACAAATTATTATATAAACTGAGTAAGAAATTAAATAAAAAACTGTGAAGAGCTATAGTTAATTTTTTGTTATTCTTACCCTGCATACTGACTCCTAGAACATTGCATGCAATTCTCACACCAGCAGGAGCACGATATACTTTTTTTGTAACGTTC
Source organism: Schistocerca americana (assembly GCF_021461395.2). Lineage (NCBI taxonomy): Eukaryota > Metazoa > Arthropoda > Insecta > Orthoptera > Acrididae > Schistocerca > Schistocerca americana. The sequence goes on along the minus strand of NC_060125.1, from coordinate 523,431,084 downwards.
AACATCTTATGCCTTACAAGTCGAAAAACTAACTGAGAAAGCTAAACGAAGAAACTGGGGCCATTTGAACATTGCCAATTAAGCATCAACAATGGAATACGTTGTAACAGTGGTGCGACAGCCCACGGCGAAAACCCTCTGCTATTGTGCTTTTTACAACAGCGTGCCTGCTGGAGGGATCATGATATAATGATAATTTCTGATAGCTGTTATTCAGAAAAGGTGTAGGAATGATAAATACATAGCAGTTGAAACGTGATATTTAGACGTGACTAAATATGCACACAAAACTTTTAAATTATTTTCATCTTATAACATCACTTAATGGAAGGATTTTTCCTTTGTGTAACAAAAGGCACATTTAACTGGCGATTGTCTTTTGTAGGATCTTTCTCGTAAAATATGTGTTGTATATCATTACAATTGTAGCGTTCTGTTCCATGTATTCAGCTACCGAATACAACACAAAGCTTAAATGGAAGAATAAAAATAAGAAACAAGAATAATTGAGAGTATAATCAAGGATTATTTGAAGGAATAGAAATATAGAATCATAAAGGACGAAAATTACAGGTAAGGGAATTATTGTCGAGTTGCTTGTATTTTGACGTCACGAGTCTTAAAGGATGCCGTAGATAGTTCATAATGCATGCCAAGCTTCTTTCAGTGATATATAAATTTTAAAATTTTTCAATTTGTAGACTGCAATTTTTTTAAAATTGTGCATACGTTGGCTGCTTTTACTAGTGCAAAGCTAATATGGAGTCTTTAGTCAAGCTTGTTTTTATAAATGGATCAATTCTATCTTGTAGACTCATTTTCTATAAATCTGTATTTCAGTTCAAGTCCTTGGTAAACAAATGCAAGGAGTGTAGATATTTCTGAAAGTAATAATAATAAATATTTTTGTGTGACATGGTTAAATTTAATAAACATACAAGAACGCATCAGTGAACAACAGTGAAAACAAAATTCGTGTCCATGCTAGCAATATGGCTAATCGGACAATGGAAAACATAGTTACTGCTTCTGTTTGAACCTAAATGGAACCCCAGTCACAACCTACCGGTAATACTTACTGAAAGGTAGAAAGCTTAAATCCGCTAATGAAACTATTTGTAAAACTTATGGCTATAACGGGTATTAACTTCAAATTGTTTGCCCAAGAGCAATCAGCTAAAGCCGACACTAATTTCAAATCATTAGCACAAGAACAATCTACAAGCTGAAGCAAGATATAAGGAATGGGGGCGTGTATGGATGAATGCAAGGAAGGATTAGCCAGTCGTCTTGCAGGTATTTCCACCGAAATTTCGGGTTTAAAGGAAGTCTACAATCATATACCAGAAGCAAATAAGGAAATTGTTTCCTGAATATTCAGTTTGTCCCGGGGGCAGCACCGACATTGCCTTCAATATTAGTGGAAGAAAGTCTGTTGAACCACAGGCAATTTCAGGTTTTCTCTCCAGACATAAAAAGTCAAAGCTCATCAGATTCATCAAGGCTTCAAAATACGATTCGCCCAAGATTTTTACAGAACATCAAAACTCCCTTTTGCTACAACCTAGATTCAAGGTGAAGCCATCCTCTGGGCGACAGATTATCTGATTCGGCGGAGGAGACCAAACATCGAGGTCACCGGTCCCATTGGATTAGAGAGGGATGTAGAAGGTGGTCGGCCTTGCCTTTTCAAACGAGCCATCCCGGCATTTACCGGAAGCGATTTAGGGAAAACACAGAAAACCTAAATCAGGATGGCGGGACGCGGGTTTGAATCGTCCTCCTCCCGAATGCAACTCCGGTGTGCTAACCACTGCATCACCTCGCTCGATCTGGGCGACAGAAATTATGAAGCAACGATTTTAACAGGCGTTCTAGGCAAAATATTTATCATCTTGTGCTCAATAGCAACTCTACCAGGAATCTTTAATACTGAACAGTACAGAAGGAATCACAGTAGCCTGCGAAAGTATTTAAAATGCTGTGTAGACGAAACGCGATACTGAGATGAACTAATTTCACATAGAGACGTCTAAATAATACTGAAAGCAAAATCATCTCAGCATTCGTGAGAAGCTGGTTCATACCGAACAAAACAACGGAGAATACTTACTATCAATATTACGTCTACGTGATTACTCTGCTTTTCATAATTAAATGCCTGGCAGAGGGTTCAATGAACCTTCAAGCTCTCTCTGTGTCGTTCCACTCTCGAACGGAGTGCGGGAAATACGAGCACTTAAATTCTTCTGTGCGAGCCCTGATTTCTCTTATTTTATCGTGTTGAATTGCCGCTCCAATTCAAGTATCATGTCTGTGGCACTGTCTCCCCTATTTTGCGATAATAGAAAACGAGCCGTTCTTTGAACTTTTTCAATATCATCCGTCAGTCTCACTTGATGCGGATCCCACACCGCACAGCAATGCTCCAGAAAAGGGCGGACAAACGTAGTGTAAGCAGGGTCTTTAGTAGATCTGTTCCACCTTCTAAGTGTTCTGCCAATGAATCGCAGTCTTTGGTTTGCTCTACCCGCAACATTGTCTATGTGATCGTTCCAACTTAGATTATTTGTAATTGTAATCCCTAAGTATCTAGTAGGATTTACAGCTTTCATATTTGTGTGACTTATCGCGTAATCGATATTTAGCTCATTTCTTTTAGTACTCATGCGAGTAACTTCTCACTTTTCTTTACTCAGAGTCAATTGCCACTTTTTGTACCCCACAGATATCTTATCTAAATTATTTTTTAATTCATTTTGGTCATCTGATAACTTCACAAGACAGTAAATGACAGCATCATCTGCAAATAATCTATGAGGGCTAGTCAGATTGTCTCCTTTGTCATTAACAGAGACCAGGAACAATAGTGAGCCTGTAACACTTCCTTGGGGAACGCCGGATATTACTTCTGTTTTACTCGATGATTGTGACCTTTCTGACAGGAAATCACGAATCCAGTCGCACAACTGAGGCGATATTTCACAGGCACACATTTTGGTTAGAAGACGCTTGTGAGGAACGGTGTCGAAAGACTTCTGAAAATCTAAAAATATGGAGTCAATTTGACATCCCCTGTCGATAGAACTCATTACTTCATGAGTATAAAGAGCTAGTTGTGTACCGCAAGAACGATAGTTTCTGAATCCTTGCTGACTATGAGTCTGTAAATCTTTTCTTTGAGGTACTTCATAATGTTCGAATACAGTATGTGTTCCAAAACCCTACTTGTTGTAACTGCGACCGGGGCGGTCGCGGGGTTGAAATGACAGAAAGCGCGCTGGGACCCTCGGAGAGGCCCGCGTACAACAACACAATGGGAGAGGATGGACACGACCAACGAAGGACGGAACGAACAACGGAGTCACAAGGAAACCTAACAAGCAAGTCCACTCGTACACAGAACAGGTAAGTAAGCTGTCTAACGCGAGGCGATGTGTCAACAGACGTACGCGAGATTAGACTGACTGGCTGAGCCCTTTTTTTTCATTTATTGATTTTCAATTCCCCCCAAAGGGGGCGGGCTGGCAGCAGCTTAGTACGCTGCTCTATATTCTATAGACTTTTTAAAAACGGAAGAAGAAAAGAAACAAGAAACACGCGATAAAACGGTGACTTAAAGTGTAAAATGGCGGAAGAATGCGGAAAGTTAAAACAGAAAGCAAAGGGGTTGGCTATGTTAATAAAATACACAGGAATCAGACAAGTAACATAGGAGACACACAATTAAAAAATCATGGCGACAGTCTGGTTTCTGTTCACAAGAGATAAAAATATCACACCCAGCGACAGTATGATGGCTGTTTGAAACATTTCCCAAAAGACACACAACACGGAACACGCACTGTAAAACACTCACTGTAAAGCACTGCACGAAAATGGCGGCGCAAAGACGACACTCCCGAGCCAAGGGCAGATGGGGGGGGGAGACCTGGTGGAGGGGGAAAACCAAGGAGGGAGGAGAGGAAAAAACGAAAAGGGGGGGGGGGAACCAAGGAGGGAGAGGACTCATAAGGGGGGAGAGGGGCAGGGCAGATACGAGAGGGAATGAGAAAAGGCAGAGGAGGGAAATGCAAAAGGACTTGGGGAGAGAAGGGAGCAGAGAGAGGGGAGCTGGGGAAAAAAAGAGGATGGAAGGGGGCTGGCTAAGATTTTTTTTCTTTTATTGATTATCAATTCCCCCCGCAGGGGGTGGGCTGGCAGCAGCTTAGTACGCTGCTCTACAGCCTACAGACTTTTATTTTAAAAAACGGAAGAAGAAAAGAAACAAGAAAAACAGGCGATAAAACGGTGACATCAAGTGTAAAATGGCGGAAAAATGCGGAAAGTTAAAACAGAAAGCAAAAGTGGTTGGCAACGTTAATAAAAGACACAGGAATCAGACAAGTAACATAGTACACACACAATTAAAAAACACGGCGACAGTTTGGTTTCTGTTTGCAAGAGATAAAAGGCACACCCAGCGACAGTATGATGGCCGTTCGCAACACTTCCCAAAAAAAACACAACACGGAACACTCACTGTAAAACACTCACTGTAGAACACTCAATGTAGAACACTGCACGAAAGTGGCGGCACAAAGATGACACTCCCGAGCCAAAGGCAGATGGGGCTGGCTAAGAGAGAGGCAGACGCTTAAATACGCTAATGGGGGCGCAGCTATTTGTCGCTGGAACCACGTGTTCCACTGTGGCGCCCTCACACTAAAAGCGGGCCACGAGGCGCGCGCCGCCACAGCTTACGGCGCGATGGTGCAGAGACCTCTAGGGGTCTTCGACGTCCATGACGTCTGGCGCGGAGTCAAATTCCGCTGCCCGCGGTACCAGACTACCGCAAATCGACGTTAGTGATATGGGCCTGTAATTCAGCGGTGTAGGGTATTGGTGTGACTTGAGCAACTTTCCAGTCTTTAGGTATGGAACTTCCTGTGAGCGAGCCGTTGTATATAATTGCTAAATGTGGAGCTATTGCATTTGCATGCTCTGAAAGGCACTTGACTGGTATACCATCTGGACCGGAAACCTTGCCCTTATTCAGTTATTTAAGCTGCTTTGCTACACTGAGGATATCTACTTCTATGTTTCTCATCCTCGCAGTTGTTCTTGATTGGAATTCGGGAATATTTACTTCGTCTTCTCTGGTGAAGGAGTTCCTGAAAACCGTGTTTAATAACTCTGCCTTGGCGGCACTGTCATCAGTGACTTCACCGTTGTCATGGCGCAGTGAAGGTATTGATTGCGTCTTGCCACTGGTGTGCTTTATATATGACCAGAATGTCTTTGGGTTTTCTGCCACATTCCGGGGCAGAGTTTCGTTATGTAAATTATTAAAAGCATCTCGCACTGAAGTACGCGCTATATTTCGAACTTTTGCAAAACTTTGCCAATCTTGGGTATTTTGTGTTCTTTTAAATTTGGCGTGCTGTTTTCGTTGCTTCTGCAACGGCGATCTGACCCGTTTTGTGTACCATGGGGGATCAGTGCCATTACTTAATAATTTATGTCGTATATATCCCCCAATTGCCGTCGATACTATCTTTTTGAAATCATTCGACATGTTTTCTATGCTTATGTGATCAGATCGGAAGGAGTGGAAACTGTCTCTTAAAAAGGCGTTGAGAGCATTTTTATCAGCTTTTTTAAATGGATGTACTTTTCGTTTCTTTTTTATGGTTGTGGGTGTTACGGTATTCAGCCTAGCACCAACTGCCTTGTGATTGCTAATCGCTGTATTCTTCATTACACTCCCTATTTGTCCAGGATTATTAGATCCTACAGACCCGATACAGGAAGATTCTAAGAGTGACAGTGGCACTGGTGGCGTGCGGGTCCCGCTTTCAGGTGACCACAGCAACGATCATGACCAAAATGGTGTCTGCAGCGCCAATGTCGCATTTATACTAGAAGCATCTGTAAATCAAAACAGATGAAGTAATACTCAGAACTCACCACATTTTACAAGGTGGCAAAGAATCAATAATACTGCAATCAACCCAGAGTATAATGCAAACCATCGTCAGTTTGCAAATCAGTGACGTTCTAATTTTATGAATCATCGACCATACAATATAAACCACGCAAATACAGATTGTAGTCAGAATCTGAACCACAGACGGACTCCTGGTTGGCAACAACAATGACAACAACAGCAACAGAATCATTTCGTATGTATTGTAGATGTAATGGAGGACTGTCCCTCTGCTCCGACTCATGGTTCAGACTAAATTCAGCCACATGACATTCTCCAATGCCGGCCACGGGATTGGGTGGAACACTAACGTAGATGGGCAAGTTAGTATGTTAAGATATAATGACAGTATTGATATAATAGATAACTTCTGCTATGACCCTGAGTTGTGCAAATGGCAGGGTGCAGAGATTTTTCATGCAGCTGTAAACACGATAGTAGGTTAAATACCTAATACCGTCATAACTGACACTGATACAATGGCAGAAGGTTTTCAAGCAACTTTTTAACAGAATAAGTGAGTCGACAGAGTACTCACTCGGCCCGTGCAGAATTCCGTCATTTCTGGCGATATTGGTGCTAGATGTCATTGTATGAAAATTCAGGCACAGATTAAGAGAGCCAGCCGGAGTGGCCGAGCGGTTCTAGGCGCTACAGTCTGAACAGATTAAGGGATAATCTGAAGGCGAGCCACATGCCACTCTTTTCTGATTTTAACAGGCTTGTCTGTCAACTGTATAATGGGAACGCATTTCTTGTGTGTGGGTGTGTCGAAGTAATCGACCTTCTTAGTACAGATTGTCATTTCGTAATTAATGTGGAAAGTTAAGGCCGTGAATGGTAGATTTTGCCATAGAGTAAAGATTTAAATGTTAAGAGGTAAGATGCAATAAATTGACTGTAACCAGTCACATTCCTCAAAAGTAAACATATCCCACCAATCTTCCAATGTAAAAAATGATTCAGCTATGAATCACAAGAAAATTTAAAAATCCGAGATTTAAATGAAGTACATGGTGATGAACTAGCCACTCTGTTGTCAAACCATGTGCAGTTTTTCTCTGTTATGGCAGGAATTATCAAAGGATACCAGTATCACAAGGAAGTAGTGCCTCACAAAACATACTGTCATGCAATGTACTCCACTCCATATGCGAAGAGGGAATCGGTAAGAAATGGAATCATACTTTTCATCTTTCATTACGATTCTTTTCCTTTCCTACATACTCAGATATTTATCTTATATTTCTATGTAATACCATATATTGAAGATAAAGCACCCAAATGACCAAAACAAGAGAAGGAAATATAAAGCATAATAATTGGGACGTTTCTGTATTATATATATATATATATATATATATATATATATATATATATATATATATATATATATATATATATACACTCCTGGAAATGGAAAAAAGAACACATTGACTCCGGTGTGTGACACCCACCATACTTGCTCCGGACACTGCGAGAGGGCTGTACAAGCAATGATCACACGCACGGCACAGCGGACACACCAGGAACCGCGGTGTTGGCCGTCGAATGGCGCTAGCTGCGCAGAATTTGTGCACCGCCGCCGTCAGTGTCAGCCAGTTTGCCGTGGCATACGGAGCTCCATCGCAGTCTTTAACACTGGTAGCATGCCGCGACAGCGTGGACGTGAACCGTATGTGCAGTTGACGGACTTTGAGCGAGGGCGTATAGTGGGCATGCGGGAGGCCGGGTGGACGTACCGCCGAATTGCTCAACACGTGGGGCGTGAGGTCTCCACAGTACATCGATGTTGTCGCCAGTGGTCGGCGGAAGGTGCACGTGCCCGTCGACCTGGGACGGGACCGCAGCGACGCACGGATGCACGCCAAGACCGTAGGATCCTACGCAGTGCCGTAGGGGACCGCACCGCCACTTCCCAGCAAATTAGGGACACTGTTGCTCCTGGGGTATCGGCGAGGACCATTCGCAACCGTCTCCATGAAGCTGGGCTACGGTCCCGCACACCGTTAGGCCGTCTTCCGCTCACGCCCCAACGTCGTGCAGCCCGCCTCCAGTGGTGTCGCGACAGGCGTGAATGGAGGGACGAATGGAGACGTGTCGTCTTCAGCGATGAGAGTCGCTTCTGCCTTGGTGCCAATGATGGTCGTATGCGTGTTTGGCGCCGTGCAGGTGAGCGCCACAATCAGGGCCGCATACGACCGAGGAACACAGGGCCAACACCCGGCATCATGGTGTGGGGAGCGATCTCCTACACTGGCCGTACACCACTGGTGATCGTCGAGGGGACACTGAATAGTGAACGGTACATCCAAACCGTCATCGAACCCATCGTTCTACCATTCCTAGACCGGCAAGGGAACTTGCTGTTCCAACAGGACAATGCACGTCCGCATGTATCCCGTGCCACCCAACGTGCTCTAGAAGGTGTAAGTCAACTACCCTAGCCAGCAAGCTCTCCGGATCTGTCCCCCATTGAGCATGCTTGGGACTGGATGAAGCGTCGTCTCACGCGGTCTGCACGTCCAGCACGAACGCTGGTCCAACTGAGGCGCCAGGTGGAAATGGCATGGCAAGCCGGTCCACAGGACTACATCCAGCATCTCTACGATCGTCTCCATGGGAGAATAGCAGCCTACATTGCTGCGAAAGGTGGATATACACTGTACTAGTGCCGACATTGTGCATGCTCTGTTGCCTGTGTCTATGTGCCTGTGGTTCTGTCAGTGTGATCATGTGATGTATCTGACCCCAGGAATGTGTCAATAAAGTTTCCCCTTCCTGGGACAATGAATTCACGGTGTTCTTATTTCAATTTCCAGGAGTATATATATATATATATATATATATATATATATATATATATATATATATATATATATATATATATATTTGTGTGTGTGTGTGTGTGTGTGTGTGTGTTCGTTTGTTTGTTTCATAGTTTAATAAGTTATAAATTCATAGATCATAAGTTAATAACATTTCTAAGCTGACTAGGCTCAACACATTGCTAAGGAGAAGTTTGCACCAGATGTCATAAAAGAAAGAATTATTTTATATCTCCATATTAATTTTATGAATGTAAGTACTTGTGTCGCTAAGTGAGAACGAAATAAATTTTTGCTGAATTGCTGTAAGGCTTTTCTATACAGACTGTGCAAGATAGTACTGGACTCTATAGATGAAAAATTTATGTGCATGGTAGGTGCAGATCAATGAGCGATGGAAATTACTTATAGAATTTGTGATAGGCATTGTACAGCCCACCATTCTGGTGTACTGCATAGTTACAAAAGAAAACTGTTATCTATCTTTCTGTGTCCATGGGACCATTTATCAAAAAGAAGGTGAAATAAGTTATTTTGGTATCTACGCTCTCATTTGATTTGTGACTGTATATGTGTAAGTAATTTATGTTATGTAACTATAAGATAAATTATTTTCATCATACATTATTATAGAGTGAAAACTCAATTTCTTTGCTTATTAGGATGATTAATATCATGATACTACGTTTGTATGGGTCGTGGGTTATCTAATGAGTGCCTAACTACAACTAGATCAGGCAGTTTTTTCTTTGCCTCTGGGTGCATTTTTTTCTTGTATATGGTGCTATTTTTTACATTTATGTGCCATAGTGTGCAAGGACATCCCAGGAGTCATTTTTCGATAATAGAGACAGTAATGTACTCAATTTCAACATGTATGTCTTACTTATGAGAAAAGAGGAATATCTTTATTTGCACGTGTCAGGGCAATGCGCTAAATTCAGGGTCCAACACAGTTATGGAGAAAAGAAATATGAAATTGAAAATAAAGTATATATCCAGGAATTTATTGTAAATAGTCAAAAATGTTATTGAAACCATTTGTAAAGAAAAATTTACGAACGGTGAGGACCAAAGAAGAAACAATGTTCCATCCTATGTGGCAATAAATGATAAATATGCATGTAGGTTAAGGTTTATATGAAATTTATACATCTATATGAAAATACGTGTGTATTGAGCACCAAAATGAATCTGGTGCTACTGAATATCTGGATATCTTTACTAAAGCTCACGGTATAAGATGTTCATATGAGTGATTTCTGTTAAGTCGGACTGAATGACAAACAGACTTTCAAAACATAAGAAGCCGTACAATAAAAATTCATTTATTTCAGCCAAACTTGAAGTGTGGTGTTCTCGTGAAGTAAATCCGTGACAGTCACTGCCTGATGAGAATTCTTCATTGGCACTTACGAGCACTTAAGTGAGCGCACAAATGATTCTCTTGTGAATGAGCAGCTGTTATATCGGTTTGCGTCAACAAAAAGTGTGCTATTTCTAATTGTCGACTTGTGCAACTCTATGCGCCCAACTCCAGAAACTTTATATGAGTCACCTAATAACTGTGCCCTACAGAGACGCTTCATTGTTGCTTGTCGTGGACATTCATGTACATAGCATTGCATAATCAAATGTTATTATAGCCTATGAGCTGACAGAAACGGTTGGAGTTGTAAAATAGTGCACTGCGTCATTGCTGGTAAGCAGGCTTAACAACTAAAAACAAGTAAAAGAGAAAGTAATCAATATACATGACTCACATAAATGTTCTATAAATAATTAATCTTTCCGTTAATACAAGTTCATTTCATGGCATCTTGGTATAGTTTTGTTATTGTGTAACACTGTTACAGCCCAATCAGTGTTTCACATTCAGATTGACGAGCTGCAAGTCTGCTTGCAGAGATGATCAACAAGTCCAACATGACGTCGAATACAGCATGTGAACAAAAATAAGAGGTTGTATAACATTAATGCATTAATACGGATTCATAAACGTAGACACATTTGTTGACTTCTTGTTTCTCGTTAAGATTGTTAGGTAAAAATAATAAGATGGGATTTGAAGAGAAGAGGCGGTCTCGCAGATTCATAATTGGGTTTAAATCCGGGGTGGCTGGGGGAGTAAAGTAAACTCATCTTGGAGCATCACACTGCATGCTGTGTGACACGTTACATTGCCGGCCGTTGTAGCCGAGTGGTTCTAGGCGCTTCAGTCCGGAACCGCGCTGCTGCTGCATTCGCAGGTTCGAATCCTGCCTCGAGCATGGATGTGTGTGATGTGGTTAGGTTTAAGTAGTTCTAAGTCTAGGGGACTGGTGACCTCAGATGTTAAGTCCATAGTGCTCAGACCCATTTGAACACGTTGCATTATCCTGTTGGTATGGGCTATCGAGCCGAGAAATAACAAACTGCATATGGGGCTGGACATGTTCCCCAGGGATAGATGGATACCTGAGCTGCCACAAAAACCTTCCCCAGACCATAAAGCTCCCTCCCCAAGCGTCGAACCTTTCGACGTTGCCACAAGGTGTTTGCTTCCAGATGTTTAACGCCAATAAAACATAATACTAGATCCATCTGCAAAGGCCCACTGTCGTCTCTTGATTGTCGTCCGGTGGCGGTGTTGGTGTGCAAATTCCAGCCTTGTGTCGCCGATGAGCAGTGGTCAACACGGGTGCACGAACTGGACATCCGCTCCGCAGACACGTATACAACGACGTTCGATGAACGGTCGTCGTTGAGACACTATTGGTGTTCCCTCTGCTCATCTGAGCGGTCAGTTGTTCAACAATTGCACACCTATTTGCCCGTACACATGTCAACAGCTATCGTCGATGCCTGTCATCTACGGTTCGTGATGCGCCGTAGTTGCCTCAGCGCTAGTTTTGGAAAGCGCCATTCTATCATGTAAGGTGTACTTGGCCCGCCAGGTTAGCCGTGCAGTCAAACGCATGGCTTTCCGGATTGGGAAGGAGTGGCTCGTCCCCGGCACGAATCCGCCCGGCGGACTTGTGTCGAGGTCCGGTGAGCCGGCCAGTTTGTGAATGGTTTTTATGCGGTTTTCCATTTGCCTCGGCGAATGCGGCCTGGTTGCCCTTATTCTACCTCAGCTCCACTATGTCGGCGATTGGTGCGCAAACACTATCTCCACGTATGCGTATACCACCATTGCTCTACCTCGCAAACATAGGGGTTACACTCGTCTGATGTGTGACATTCTGTGGAGGTGGGAGGGGGGGGGGGTCCACCGGGGGCCGAACCGCACAATAACCCAGAAAGAGTGGTTCGGTGTGGGGGAGCGGAGGGATGAAGTCGACTGCGGTAGTCGTCGTGGGGTTGTGGACCACTGCGGCTGCGGCGGGGACGGAGCTTCTCCGTCGTTCCTAGGCCCCCAGTTAACATACAATACAACACAAGGTGTACTTCAACCGAGGCGAACAGTATACAAACTTAGCTATTTCGGAAATATTTCCATACATGGCCCGAGAGCCAATAATGATCCCCTTTTGGATGTCAGATAAGATGCTCCGTTTCCGCGTTACGACGTCGACTTAACTGTTTCTCGCGTACCCCAGACTTACTTTATACACGCTCCTCTGTGGTGGCACCGGCCATCTGCGTGTAATTACTGCACACTGATTTAGAATACAGACGCTGGTCACATTACTGTGACTGGATCTACATCTACATCTACATCCATACTCCGCAAGCCACCTGACGGTGTGTGGCGGAGGGTACCTTGAGTACCTCTATCTGTTCTCCCTTCTATTCCAGTCTCGTATTGTTCGTGGAAAGAAGGATTGTCGGTATGCCTCTGTGTGGGCTCTAATCTCTCTTGTTTTATCCGCATGGTCTCTTCGCGAGATATACGTGGGAGGGAGCAATATACTATTTGACTCCTCGCTGAAGGTATGTTCTCGAAACTTCAACAAAAGCCCGTACCGAGCTACTGAGCGTCTCTCCAGCAGAGCCTTCCTCTGGAGTTTATCTATCATCTCCGTAACGCTTTCGTGATTACTAAATGATCCTGTAACGAAGCGCGCTGCTCTCCGTTGGATCTTCTCTATCTCTTCTATCAACCCTATGTGATACGGATCCTACACCGGTGAGCAGCATTCAAGCAGTGAGCGAACAAGTGTACTGTAACCTACATCCTTTGTTTTCGGACTGCATTTCCTTAGGATTCTTTCAATTAATCTCAGTCTGGCATCTGCTTTACCGACGATTAATTTTACATGGTCATTCCATTATAAATCACTCCTAATGTCTACTCCCAGATAATTTATGGAATTAACTGCTTCCAGTTGATATTGTAGCCAAATGATAAAGGATCTATGTATTCGCTGCACATTACATTTGTTTACATTGAAATTCAGTTGCCATTCCCTGCACCATGCGTCAATTCGTTGCAGATCCTCCTACATTTCAGTACAATTTTCCATTGTTACAACCTCTCGATATACTACAGCATCATCCGCAAAAAGCCTCAGTGAGCTTCAGATGTCATCCACAATGTCATTTATATATATTGTGAATAGCAACGGTCCTACGTCACTCCACTGCGCCACACCTGAAATCACTCTTACTTCGGAAAACTTCTCTCCATGCTGGGTTCTGTTATCTAGGAACTCTTCAATCCAGTCACACAATTGGTCTGATAGTCCATATGCTCTTACTTTGTTCATTAAATGACTGTGAGGAACTGTATCAAACGCCTTCCGGAAGTCAAGGAACACGGAATCTACCTGTGAACCCGTGTCTATGGCCCTCTAAGTCTCGTGGACGAATAGCGTGAGCTGGGTTTCACACGATCGTCTTTTTCCAAAGCCATGCTGATTCCTACAGAGTAGATTTCTAGTCTCCAGAAAAGTCATTATATTAGAACATAATACGTGTTACAAAATTCACAACTGATCGACGTTAGAGATATAGGTCTATAGTTCTGCTCATCTGTTCGACGTCCCTTCTTGAAAACGGGGATGACCTGTGCCCTTTTCCAATCTTTTGGAACGCTACGCTCTTCTAGGGAATTACGGTACACCGCTGCAAGAAGGGGGGAAAGTTCCTTCGCGTACTCTGTGTAAAATAGAACTGGTGTCCCATTTGGTCCAGCGGCCTTTCCTCTTTAGAGAGATTTTAATTGTTTTTCTATACCCTCCGTCATATATTTCGATATCTACCATTTTGTCATCTGTGCTACTATATAGAGAACGCAGAACAGGGAATCAGCGATCTTAAAGGGGTTATAGCATCGGTGATTTCAGCCGTAAATAGAAATATTGAAAAGGTAGGGAGATTTTTCTGTTCAGCAAAAGTGACAAAAAGCAGATTTCAGAGTACTTGACGACTCAACACAAAATTTTTGTCTCAAGTAAAGATATTGTTGAGGATCAATGGACAAAGTTCAAAACCATCGTTCAATATGCATTAGATGAGTATGTGCCAAACAAGATAGTAAGAGATGGAAAATATCCACTGTGGTACAACAACCGAGTTAGAAAACTGCTACGGAAGCATAGGGAACTTCACAGCAAACATAAACATAGCCAAAGCCTTGCAGACAAACAAAAACTACACGAAGCGAAATATAGTGTGAGAAGGGCTATGCGAGAATTCGAAAGTAAAATTCTATGTACTGACTTGCCAGAAAAGCCTAAGAAATATTGGTCTTATATCAGAGCAGTAGGTGGATCCAAACAAAACGTCGAGACACTCTGTGACCAAAATGGTACTGAAACAGAGGATGACAGACTAAAGGCCGAAATACTAAATGTCTTTTTCCAAAGCTGTTTCACATGATCGTGCATATACTTGCCTTATCTGAACTAGATATCAAAATTTAGTTCCGTGTACTCGCTTTAACTCACTAGCGAGTTATGTGACGTCATCTGCGAAGTCGCCGTCACCGTGTAGTCGTAGACTCCGACGCTGCCTGCTCGTCACCTGAGTCCGCTGTCGGGTGCCGGTGGAGTCAACTCGCTCGGAAAGGAGAGCGAGTACACGAGTTCGGAAGTATAACAGCGGACTCGAAACCGTTTTGAACGAAATTTCCACTATTAAACTGCGAATTATTGTCCATTTATTTCACACACTCATAATTTCGACTTTATAGGCATTCTCAAAATATTGTTCCGCTTATAAATACATTTACATAGATGAAACTTTAACAACTACTGTTGTAAATTCGCCGGCTGTTGTGGCCGAGCGATTCTAGGCGCTTCAGTCCGGAATCGCGCTTCTGCTACGGTCGCAGGTTCGAATCCTGCCTCGGGCATGGATGTGTGTGATGTCCTTAGGTTAGTTAGGTTTAAGTAGTTCTAAGTCTAGGGAACTGGTGACCTCAGATGTCAAGTCCCATAGTGTTCATAGCCATTTGAAAATTTTTTTGTAAATTTCTTTCAGTAGGCCTACTTAAGATTTATTCAGAGAATGTTTCACTATTACGTTGACATATATACACTGTCGAGTTCTTACCGAATCTGTACCGTAAATCATGACATGAGGATGAAGCGCTGTCTCTACATGGTGATTAATTATGAAAATAAATTACAGAAATGAATGATAAGCTACACACATCGTTGTTAGTCCATAAACGTAAGTTGCAACGAGGAAATGAATACAGAAATAGCCCCTTTTATGTCGCGGGGATGTATCAGTGACGTTGCTCTATGCCCAGTTTTCATTTGACGGAGCATGGTGGAGGCGAAATAAAGGAGAATACGAAATTTGTGCGGTTTTCCTGTGAAGCTTGGACTACAGCGTGAAACTTATTCCAGATCTCACTCGTCCTATAGTGGAATACGAGGGGCATTTGAAAAGTCCGTGCAAAGTCCGAGAGACGGCACCACCGTTGCGTATCGAGGTCATGTTTAGTTAGTAGCGTCTTTGGAAAGAACTCACATCAAGTTTCAGCCTAATTGGTATATTTCTTTGTATTTGGCATTTGTGTGAATCAAGGAAGTCGAGTGATTGTCAAAAAATGGACGAAAAAGAATTTCATGTGGTGATTAAACATTACTTTATGAAAGGCAGAACGCCTCAGGAGACTAAACAGAAGCTTGATAAACATTACGGTGACTCTGCACCTTCGATTAGAGAAGTTTATAAGTGGTTTCCAAATCTTTGGACTAGTGGCCATATGGCCACAAGTGATGCTGAACGTTCTGAACGCCCTGTGGAGGTTACGACTCCAGAAATCATTCATAAAATCCTTGATATGGCGATGGATGACAGAAGAGTGAAGGTGCGTGAGATTGCTAGTATTGTGATCATCGCAAATGAATGGGTACATAACATTTTGCATAAACAAATGGACATGAGAAAGCTATCCGCAAGATAGGTTCGCGATTGCTCACGCTTGAC
Organism: Schistocerca americana; assembly: GCF_021461395.2. Classification (NCBI taxonomy): domain Eukaryota; kingdom Metazoa; phylum Arthropoda; class Insecta; order Orthoptera; family Acrididae; genus Schistocerca; species Schistocerca americana. The sequence continues at coordinate 523,414,920 of NC_060125.1, read as the reverse complement.
CAAAAACGGAATCGTATAAAGTGTTGCAAGGATGGCTAGCAGCTGTTCAGGAAGAATCCGCAGGACTGTAAGCGTCGTTTCGTCACTGTGGCACATTACTATACTCCATTACTACACTCCTGGAAATGGAAAAAAGAACACATTGACACCGGTGTGTGACACCCACCATACTTGCTCCGGACACTGCGAGAGGGCTGTACAAGCAATGATCACACGCACGGCAAAGCGGACACACCAGGAACCGTGGTGTTGGCCGTCGAATGGCGCTAGCTGCGCAGCATTTGTGCACCGCCGCCGTCAGTGTCAGCCAGTTTGCCGTGGCATACGGAGCTCCATCGCAGTCTTTTAACACTGGTAGCATGCCGCGACAGCGTGGACGTGAACCGTATGTGCAGTTGACGGACTTTGAGCGAGGGCGTATAGTGGGCATGCGGGAGGCCGGGTGGACGTACCGCCGAATTGCTCAACACGTGGGGCGTGAGGTCTCCACAGTACATCGATGTTGTCGCCAGTGGTCGGCGGAAGGTGCACGTGCCCGTCGACCTGGGACGGGACCGCAGCGACGCACGGATGCACGCCAAGACCGTAGGATCCTACGCAGTGCCGTAGGGGACCGCACCGCCACTTCCCAGCAAATTAGGGACACTGTTGCTCCTGGGGTATCGGCGAGGACCATTCGCAACCGTCTCCATGAAGCTGGGCTACGGTCCCGCACACCGTTAGGCCGTCTTCCGCTCACGCCCCAACATCGTGCAGCCCGCCTCCAGTGGTGTCGCGGCAGGGGTGAATGGAGGGACGAATGGAGACGTGTCGTCTTCAGCGATGAGAGTCGCTTCTGCCTTGGTGCCAATGATGGTCGTATGCGTGTTTGGCGCCGTGCAGGTGAGCGCCACAATCAGGACTGCATACGACCGAGGCACACAGGGCCAACACCCGGCATCATGGTGTGGGGAGCGATCTCCTACACTGGCCGTACACCACTGGTGATCGTCGAGGGGACACTGAATAGTGCACGGTACATCCAAACCGTCATCGAACCCATCGTTCTACCATTCCTAGACCGGCAAGGGAACGTGCTGTTCCAACAGGACAATGCACGTCCGCATGTATCCCGTGCCACCCAACGTGCTCTAGAAGGTGTAAGTCAACTACCCTGGCCAGCAAGATCTCCGGATCTGTCCCCCATTGAGCATGTTTGGGACTGGATGAAGCGTCGTCCCACGCGGTCTGCACATCCAGCACGAACGCTGGTCCAACTGAGGCGCCAGGTGGAAATGGCATGGCAAGCCGTTCCACAGGACTACATCCAGCATCTCTACGATCGTCTCCATGGGAGAATAGCAGCCTGCATTGCTGCGAAAGGTGGATATACACTGTACTAGTGCCGACATTGTGCATGCTCTGTTGCCTGTGTCTATGTGCCTGTGGTTCTGTCAGTGTGATCATGTGATGTATCTGACCCCAGGAATGTGTCAATAAAGTTTCCCCTTCCTGGGACAATGAATTCTCGGTGTTCTTATTTCAATTTCCAGGAGTGTATATACCTGAGACCAAGGGAGAATCTGCACCAAAAAAGGCGAAGACCATTTCTCCAGCCGGAGGAAGGGATAATCCTCATCGACTATCTGGAAAAGGGTATAGCTATTACAGGTGAATATTATTCATCGTTATAGGATCGTTTGAAAACCGAGCTGCAAGAGAAACGCCGGCGATTGGGCCGCAAAAAAGTCCTTTTCCATCACGACAACGCACCAGCACACACCTCAGCAGTTGTGGTGTCAAAATGAGTGGATACAGGATTCCAACTCGTTTCACATCCCCCTATTCGCCACACTTGGCTCCCTCGGACTACTATTTGTTCCCCAATTTGAAGAAGTGGCTGGCGGGACAAAGATTTTATTCAAACAAGGAGGTGAATGCAGAAACTAACAGCTATTTTGCAGACTTGGACAATTCCTATTATTCGGAAGAGGTCAACATTTTAGAACAGCGTTGGACGAAGTGTATAAGCCTAAAAGGAGCCAATGTCGAAAAATAAAAAAGGTTTACCCCAAACACGTAAGTACACTACTGGCCATTAAAATTGCTACACCATGAAGATGACGTAATACAGGCACGGCATACCATCACGTTTCCGACTTTGATAAAGGTCGGATTGTAGCCTATCGCGATTGCGGTTTATCGCGTTTGTCGAGATCCAATGACTGTTGGCAGAATATGGAATCGGTGGGTTCAGGAGGGTAATACGGAACACCGTGCTGGATCCCAAAGGCCTCGTATCACTAGCAGTCGAGATGACACGCATCTTATCCGCATGGCTGTGGATCGTGCAGCCACGTCTCGATTCCTGAATCAACAGATGGGGACGTTTGCAAGACAACAACCATCTGCACGAACAGTTCGACGATTTGCAGCAGGATGGACTATCAGCTCGGAGACCATGGCTGCGGTTACCCTTGACGCTGCGTCACAGACAGGAGCGCCTGCGATGGTGTACTCAACGACGAACCTGGGTGCACGAATGGCAAGACGTCATTTTTTCGGATGAATCCAGGTTCTTTTTACAGCATCATGATGGTCGCATCCGTGTTTGGCGACATGGTAGTGAACGCACATTGGAAGCGTGTATTCGTCATCGCCATACTGGCGTATCACCCGGCGTGATGGTATGGGGTACCATTGGTTACACATCTCGGTCACCTCTTGTTCGCACTGACGGCACTTTGAACAGTGGACGTTACATTTCAGATGTGTTATGACCCGTGGCTCTATCCTTTATTCGATCCCTGCGAACCGTACATTTCAGCAGCATAATGCACGACTACATGTTCCAGGTCATGTAGGGCCTTTCTGGGTACAGAAAATGTTCGTCTGGTGCCCTGGCCAGCATATTTCCACATCCCTCACCAATTGAAAACGTCTGGTCAATGGTGGCCGAGCAACTGGCTCGTCACAATACGCCAGTCACTACTGTTGATCAACTGTTTGACTCAATTCCCAGGCGTATCAAGGCCGTTATTACGGCCAGAGGTGGTTGTTCTGGGTACTGATTCTCAGGATCCATGCACCCAAATTGCGTGAAAATGTAATCGCAGGTCAGTTCTAGTATAATATATTTGTCCAATGAATACCCGTTTATCATCTGCATTTCTTCTTGGTGTAGCAAATTTAATGGCCATTAGTGTAGTTTTTATTTTTGCAAGGACTTTTCAAACGCCCCTCGTACATTTCTAATTGTGTAATCTGCATGACCCCGACAACTGATCATTCCGCCTTGCCAGTTCTGCTCTGTGGCAGCGGGACCGTGCACTCGTCTCCCCCGCTGGCACCGGCTCGCGACCAGCCCTGCACACCTGCACGCTCCAGTAAGTCAGAACGAGTCGACGAGAAGAGCAGCGACCGCAGACACGTCATACTCGTGGAACAACAGTGGGAACGAACGAAGCTTGTCAGCATTGGTGTGTGAAGTATGCAGACCGAACACTTGACCCGTATTCGTTCAGTTCCTGACCTCTAATCTGAACACGATGTGCTGCTCTGTATCATTTATGTTGTGGCTCGGCGTGACTCAGTCTGGGGTTCCGAGGTAGAGTTGGCAGCACAAAAGTTGGCTGTCGGAAATCGCAGCCACTGTTAAAATCCGATACAGCAATGACGTGAATCAAATTCAACATGCGAATGCGATATGTTACTGTTCACCTTGGGAACATGCAGACGAGGAAATACTACTTCAAAAATTACAGAAAACTGTTCTTGTCTGTATTCCACATCTTTTCCAACAAGGCACAATTTTCTTTCTGCAGAGTCGTATACTATTAGCTCACTTATTTGTTACATAGTTTAATTCTTAATTTCTTTGCGTGTTTTTGGGTACTTGCATTAATTAATTCACAAATTTCGGGCGTATTAGTAGTTGAATAGTGTGAAATAGCGTAGTCTCCTTCTGCCCCCGAGCAGTGTGTCAGCAGTGCGCAAGTAGCAGCAGTACTGCATTTACTAGGCAATCTTGAATTTTAATAACCGTTTAAATTTTGTGTCGAATTGTTTATGCTCTCTGTAGATTACTTCAGACGTTCTCTACATAACAGTATTTAGCATGGATAGGGACTGCGACTGCTGTGTTCGGATGTGGGCTGAGTTGGCATCCCTTCGCTCCCAGCTTCAGGCAGTGTTGGCTTCGGTCACACAGCTTGAGGCTGTTGCCAATGGGCATCACTGTGGGGGTCCGAATGGGTGCTTGTCGGGGACGGCCAGCTCGTCCCACGCATCCACCGGTCGGTCTACAGCTGTGGCTGCCCGGGATACTGCCCACATTGAGGCTGACCCCTCACCTGTGGTAGAGTGGGAGGTCGTCTCGAGGTGTGGCAGGAGGCGAAAGACATTCCGGAGGGCTGAACAGAAGGCCTCTCCAGTTTGTCTGACGAATCAGTTTCAGGCTCTGTCTCTGGCTGATACTGATCTTCGGCTGGACATGGCTGCTTGTCCTGTTCCAGAGGTTGCCCTCAGTCTGCAAGATCCGGGTGGGTTGCTGAGAGTGGGCTTACTGGTAGTTGGGAGCTCCAACGTTAGGCGCGTAATGGGGCCCCTTAGGGATATGACTGCAAGGGAGGGAAAGAAAACCAATGTTCACTCTGTCTGAATACCGGGGGGAGTCATTCCAGATGTGGAAAGGGTTCTTCCGGATGCCATGAAGGGTACAGGGTGCACCCATCTGCAGGTGGTCGCTCATGTCGGCACCAGTGATGTGTGTCACTATGCATCGGAGGAAATCTTCTCTGGCTTCCGGCGGCTGTCTGATTTGGTGAAGACTGCCAGTCTCGCTAGTGGGATGAAAGCAGAGCTCACCATCTGTAGCATCGTCGACAGGACTGACTGCGGACCTTTGGTACAGAGCCGAGTGGAGGTTCCGAATCAGAGGCTGAGACAGTTCTGCGACCATGTGGGCTGCAGATTCCTCGACTTGCGCCATAGGGTGTTGGGGTTTCGGGTTCCGCTGGATAGGTCAGGAGTCCACAACACACAGCAGGCGGCTACACGGGTAGCAGGGGTTGTGTGGCTTGGACTGGGTGGTTTTTTAGGTTAGATGGCCTCGGGCAAGTACAGAAAGGGCAACAGCCTCAAAGGGTGTGGGGTAAAGTCAAGACATGCGGCGACTAAGCAGCAATCGGTATTGTAATCGTAAACTGTCGAAGCTGAGTTGGTAAAGTACGGAACTTCAAGCGCTGATAGAAAGCACCGACGCTAAAATCATTACAGGTACGGAAAGCTGGCTGAAGCCAGAGATAAATTCTGCCAACATTTTTACAAAGGCACAGACGGTGTTTAGTAATGATAGACTGCATGCAACCAGTGGTGGCGTGTTTGTCGCTGTTAGTAGTAGTTTATCCTGTAGTGAAATAGAAGTGGATAGTTCTTCTGAATTATTATGGGTGGAGATTACACTCAAACACCAAGCTAGGTTAATAATTGGCTCCTTTTACCGACCTCCCGACTCAACAGCATTAGTGGCAGAACCACTAAGAGAAAATCTGGAATACATTTCACATAAATGTCCTCAGCATGTTAGAGTCTTAAGTGGAGATTTCAATTTACCAGACATAGACTGGGACACTCAGATGTTGAGGACGGGTGGTAGGCACAGAGCATCGAGTGACATTATACTGAGTGCACTATCCGAAAATTACCTCGAGCAGTTAAAAAGAGAAACTGACTCGTGGAGATAACATCTCGGACCTATTGATAACAAACAGACCCGAACTTTTCGACTCTGTAAGCGCAGAACAGGGAATCAGTGATCATAAGGCCGATGCAGCATCCGTGAATGTGGAAGTTAATAGGAATATAAAAAAAGGGCGGAAGGTTTATCTGTTTAGCAAGAGTAATAGGAGGCAGATTTCAGGCTACCTAACAGATCAAAACGAAAATTTCTGTTCCGACACTGACAATGTTGAGTGTTTATGGAAAAAGTTCAAGGCAATCGTAAAATGCGTTTTAGATAGGTACGTGCCAGGTAAATCTGTGAGGGACGGGAAAAACACACCGTGGTTCAACAACAAAGTTAGGAAACCACTGCGAAAGCAAAGAGAGCTTCACTGCAAGTTTAAGCGCAGCCAAAACCTCCCAGACAAACAGAAGCTAAACGATGTCAAAGCTAGCGTAAGGAGGGCTATGCGTGAAGCGATCAGCGAATTCGAAAGTAAAATTCTATGTATCGACTTGACAGAAAATCTTACGAAGTTCTAGTCTTACGTTAAATCAGTAAATGGATCGAAACAGCATATCCAGACACTCTGGGATGATGATGGCATTGAAACAGAGGATGGCACGCGAAAAGCTGAAATACGAAACACCTTTCTCCAAAGCTGTTTCACAGAGGAAGACCGCACTGCAGTTCCTTCTCTAAATCCTCGCGCAAACGAAAAAATGGCTGACATCGAAATAAGTGTCCAAGGAATAGAAAAGCAACTGAAATCACCCAACACAGGAAAGTCCTCTAGACCTGACGGGATACCAATTCGATTCTACACAGAGTACGCGAAAGAACTCGCCCCCCTTCTAACAGCCGTGTACCGCAAGTCTCTAGAGGAACGGAAGGTTCCAAATGATTGGAAAAGAGCATAGTTAGTTCCAATTTCCGAGAAGGGTCGTCGAGCAGATGTGCAAAACTATAGGCCTAAATCTCTGACATCGATCTTTTGTAGAATTTTAGAACATGTTTTTTGCTCGCGTATCATGTCATTTCTGGAAACCCAGAATCTACTCTGTAGGAATCAACATGGATTCCGGAAACAGCGATCGTGTGAGACCCAACTCGCTTTATTTGTCCATGAGACCCACAAAATATTACAAACAGGCTCCCCGGTAGATGCCATTTTCCTTGACTTCCGGAAGGCGTTCGATACAGTTCCGCACTGTCGCCTGATAAAGTAAGAGCCTACGGAATATCAGACCAGCTGTGTGGCTGTGTAAGTAGGCTGTTTAGGCTTTCTTATTGGTAACGCCACGTAGCGCTGATTGAAGAGTTTTTAGCAAACAGAACACAGCATGTTGTTCTCAATCGAGAGACGTCTACAGACGTTAAAGTAACCTTTGGCGTGCCACAGGGGAGTGTTATGGAACCATTGCTTTTCACAATATATATAAATGACCTAGTAGATAGTGTCGGAAGTTCCATGCGGCTTTTCGCGGATGATGCTGTAGTATACAGAGAAGTTGCAGCATTAGAAAATTGCAGCGAAATGCAGGAAGATCTGCAGCGGATAGGCACTTGGTGCAGGGAGTGGCAACTGACCCTTAACATAGACAAATGTAATGTATTGCGAATACATGGAAAGAAGGATCCTCTATTGTATGATTATATGACAGCGGAACAAACAGTTACTTCTGTAAAATATCTGGGAGTATGCGTACGGAACGATTTGAAGTGGAATGAACATATAAAATTAATTGTTGGTAAGGCGGGTGCCAGGATGAGATTCATTGGGAGAGTCCTTAGAAAATGTAGTCCATCAACAAAGGAGGTGGCTTACAAAACACTCGTTCGACCTATACTTAAGTATTGCTCATCAGTGTGGGATCCGTACCAGGTCGGGTTGATAGAGGAGATAGAGAAGCTCCAAATAAGAGCGGCGCGTTTCGTCACAGGGTTATTTGGTAAGCGTGATAGCGTTACGGAGATGTTTAGCAAACTCAAGTGGCAGACTCTGCAAGAGAGGCGCTGTGCATCATGGTGCAGCTTGCTGTCCAGGTTTCGAGAGGGTGCGTTTCTGGACGAGGTATCGAATATATTGCTTCCCCCTACTTATAACTCCCGAGGAGATCACGAATGTAAAATTAGAGAGATTCGAGCGCGCACGGAGGCTTTCCGGCAGACTGGAACAGAAAAGGGAGGTAATGACAGTGACACGTAAAGTGCCCTCCACCACACACCGTTGGGTGGCTTGCGAAATGTAGATATAGATGTAGAGCATTCTGGTATGATCTAGAGATATTGTGCCTTTTAATTAAATAAAGGTGAACTGGTAAATGGTCACTGTAACTGAATAAACAACACGCAGGTTTGAAATGTAAAGTGTGTCATGTTAGATTCCACATAAATTCATTCTTCTGGTTCAGTAATTTCCTGTCCATGAATCCATCCATTGTATTATACGAAATACGTATCGGTTACAGACAGCTGAGTTCCCACGGAAGATGCGACGTACGGGGGTAATCCGAAAAGTAAGGTCTCCTATTTTTTTGTAAGTATATAGATCTGTTTATTTCTACAGTGGTTTACATCAGTTTACAGCTTGAACATTTAGGTATTTTTCGACATAATCGCCATTTTTGTAGACGCTGTGGCAGGTTTTGTATGCCTGTGTCATACCAGCTCGCCGCCATGCTGTTCAGAAAGTTATGAACCTCTTCTTTCACCTCTTCGTCGGAGCTGAATCGCTTTCCAGCAAAATGTTCTTTTAACCTAGGGAACAGGTGATAGTCACTGGGCGCCAAGTCAAGACTATAGGGTGGGTGACTGTTGCACTGAAACTGTTGCACGAGAGCAACGGTTTGCCGAGCGATGTGTGGGCGAGCGTTGTCATGCAGAATGTGAACGCCCTTGCTCACCATTCCTCTTCTCCGGTTCTGAATTGCCCGTTTGAGCTTTTTCAGAGTCTCACAGTACCTGTCAGCGTTAATTGTGGTCCCAGTGGGCATAAAGTCGACCAACAATACCCCTTTCCGATCCCAAAAAACGATTGTAATGACTATACTGGTAGACTGTGTTTGTTTGAATTCTCGCGGCTTTGGCGAAGAGGGATGCCGCCACTGTCGTGATTCTTGCTTGGTCTCAGGTGTAAAGTGGTATGCCCGGGTTTCGTCGCCCATGACAATTGAGTCCAGAAAGTTGTCCTGTTCGGCTGCAAGGCGGTGATGAAATGCGCGGGAAGCATCAACTCGTTGCCGCATGTGGTCCTCAGTCAGCATACGTGGCAACCATCTTGCGCACACCTTCCGATAGTTCAATGTTTCCGTTAATATTCTGTGAATGGTGCTTCGGGAAACCTCAGGAACCAACGAGCAGAGATCATCCAGGGTGATCCGCCGATTTTCACGCGTGCTTTCTCCACCTTCAACACTGTCTCCTCAGTAATTGATGATCTCCCGCTCCTTTTTTCGTCGTGAATTTCGGTCCGGCCAGCTGCAAACTCTCTAAACCACTTACGAACACTTTTGACATCCATGCACGATTCATCATACACTTCCGTCAATCGGCGATGGATTTCAATCGGCGCAGCGCTCTTTGCGTTCAAAAACCGAATAACTGCGCGCAATTCGCACTTGGCGGTAACATCCAACGGGAACTCCGTTCTCAACGGCTGCCAAGCCAAGACTGAGAGCCTCAGCGCGGCGTGCTCATGTTTACACACAACGCGTGAAGCACTCTTCATAACAGTGTGACCAACTGCCACACAATTAGAATTTTGTACTTATAAAAAATAGGAGGCCTTACTTTTGGGATTACCCTCGTAGTTTCGGCTATAAGCCAATGGGTCACCTGTCGTGGAGAATGACCTCTCTGAAGTCGAAATCCTTAAATTTTACTATTTGTGTAACACACAATACGTGGGAAGTACTCACACAGTTTGACGGACATCACATGGTGTAAACTGTCGCGTCGTGTTAGGTCTGCAAGAGCATAATTCTTTCTGTAGTAGTAAATGACAGAGCACGAGTGAGGTCAAATACCAGCTCCTCATCGCTTCCAGTCGAGTAGCACTATTCGTGCGCAATGCGTCACCGGTCCCAGGCTATCCCTGACCGCGTCGTCGCTCTTGTGGAGGATGGAAATTTCAAGGCGTCGGACGTCGGGACGCGATACGGCGCTCCTGAGCGCGCTGTGCGACGGTGGATAAGGTGTCAGCGATACACTGGAGGGGCGTGTTGGGGTGTGGTAACCGGACTTCGGTGTGTAGCCACACCCAACCTGGACAACGAACTTGTCAACGTGTTACGGCAAACGCCTTTCGCAACCCGGTGCAGCTGAAACATCCGACTGCTTTCCCTAGGTCGCTGAATATGTTTCGGTGCCGGCTTCGGAGACTGGAATACTTAGCAAACGTGCGGTTATAAAAGAGACGCTTCGTGATGATCGTCGACCCTACCCGTTAGCTTTCGCTGAGAACGATGTCAGTAGTGATATCCTGACGGATTAATCTGTTTCCTGCAGGAACAGACTCCTATACACATGTCAGCGATAATGCAGGACTGGTTTGCAGAACAGAATGAGATTTATCTTCCCGACAGACCTTCTTATGCAACCAAACGGGAACCGTATACAAGGCGTATGGGAAGAGATTGAAAGAATCATGCGGGGAAAAGAATCCTACCCCACGCCAAGAACCCGTCATGACCTTTGGAACGCCATCCCCGCTACCTGGGTGGAGGTGGCAGAAAATTAAAGATTTACTACCCACCTCATAGACTCCCTTTCTCGCATATGACAGACAGACATTCAAGTTCAAGGTCTTTTGACTAGGTACTAAGTGATAAAGAAGCCATTTGCTATTCCCTTTTGAGAGCGGAAAATTTCTTAATAACAACAGTGAACCGTCCGTCCAGCTAATTTCGTGGTATCTACAGATTAATGAAGTAACGTGGGAAAACTCTCACTAAGCCAAATATGAATCAAACCTTGTCGAGAGTCGCTCTGCACCAGTTATTAGGGCTATTCCCCTTTCCATTGACGTATGGAGCGCGGAAAAAATGATTGTTTAAATTCCTCTGTGTGTTCTCTAATCAGATTAAGAGAAGACTAATGGATTTATTGGTGGCCAATTCCTTCTTACTCCATTGATGAATTTCTCAGTAGAAACAATAAGTGTGCGTGTGTGTGTGTGTGTGTGTGTGTGTGTGTGTGTGTGTGTGTGTGTGTGTGTTTGCACCATTTCAGTGCAGTAACGTGTACACTGTAAATATGTATTATAGCAGTTCTATTACATGTTTATTTCCTTATAAATAAAACAAACTTTTTTTTAAAATTAAGTGCATTAGTGTTTGTAAAATGATTCAAATTGAAATGGTTCAAATGGCTCTGAGCACTGCGGGACTTAACCTCTGAGGCCATCAGTCCCCTAGAACTTAGAACTACTTACACCTAACTAACCTAATGACATCACACACATCCATGCCCGAGGCAGGATTCGAACCTGCGACCGTAGTGGTCGCGCGGTTCCAGACTGTAGCGCCTAGAACCGCTTGGCCACTCCGGCCGGCTGTAAAATGATTCTTTCATATAGTGTTTATTAAATAAAAATTACGATCATTCCACTTGGAACCTGTGGAAAGGTACATTAGCTTATTTGTTTGAGTTTTTAAATATTTGTCATGTATTACTGTTTTTCTGACATGTTCTACATCCTGGAGGACCTCCTCACTACGGATCAATTGGAATGAAAGTAAATTTAATCTAATCTAATCTGATCTTATCCTCATGATTCGTATGGGAGTGATTCGTAGGGGGCTCGCTCTAGTGTATTCCTAGCGTCATAATTTAAAGCTAGCTGTTGAAACTTTCTCAGTAGACTTTCTCAGTATAGTTTCCATCTGTCTTCAAGGGTCTGCTAGTTCAGTTCTTTCAACATCCCAGTGAAACTCTGCCGCAGGTAAAACAAACCTGTGACGTTCAACATCACCTGCTAATCCTGTTTGGTAAGCGTCCCACACAGTTGAGCAATATTCTAGGACGGGTGGCAGGAGCAATTTGTAAGCAATCCCTTTCGTAGACTGATTGCATTTCCTCGGTGTTCTACCAAGAAGTCTGCTCCCTGCTTTACCCACGACTGGGCCTATATAGTCGTTCCACTCCATGTCCCTACTAAGTGTTGCACCCAAGAATCCGTATGAGATTACACATTCCAGCCGCGACTCACTAATATTATATTCGGAGGATACTAAGATTTTTCGTTTTTCGAGGTGAATAATTCTGTATTTTTCAACATTTAAAGCAATATACTAAGGCATTACTCCTGTTCGAGTCGAATCTCTCTTAATTTACAACTCACGACTCATTTGGTGCAACTTGAACTATTCGCTTGACTTTTTCTCCCAGTCTCATACCCGATCGTGTGCAAGTGAGACAGTTGTTGACGGTGGGCCATCACCCATTAAGTAAATTTGTTATCGAGTATTTCTACTATCTGATTGTCTTTTCCCCTCTCCAATTGGACAACTCTTCGGCTAACTGTGGCCGATGTGCCTAAATTTGCTCATTAGAATTCACTCTTGCTCAACTGAGATACTGTTCACTTGGTTTAAAACCGTTATGACTTGGTCCGATAAGCTATGGACTGCCTCGGCTAGAACAGCGTGATCGGCAGTTAATGTTGTTTCATCATCAACCTAATTAAGTTGCTTTGTTGAAATTACGCTTAGGGGTTAGTGCAGCCGTGTCATATCTGTAATCTGAGCTACCGGTTCTTACGCAAGAACCGATTATCTGCTCGTGTCTCCGGCTTGTTAGAAATTAGCTACTCCCAGGAACTCCATTCTCTGTGGTTACTATAACTGTCAGTATTTGATTAAGTCAAAGCCTTCATGCTACACTCAAAGTTAATTAACTTATTTCTTATTATTATTACTTTCATATTGTTTCTCAACTGAATCACGTAATTGCAGATTCTGTAAAAACACTGTATGAGCGATACACGATTTCATACGTTTTAGCATAACCAAACCTACACATACAAATTCTCAGATCTATAATCTGAACTTTGACTTCATAAAAACAGTACATTTCACTCGGCGCAACATAGGAAACATAAGGAATCACTGGAATTTCAAACTTGTTTGCCTCATGGCAGGTTTAGTCATTTTTACTATTATTGTTTCTATTCCTTGATGCCCTCCGTAATTTTTAACGCTTTTTATTCTTCCTTCTTATATAAAATTAGTCATCGTACAAGTTGCATGCATGAAGCAAAAATTGCTACATATTTTATATCACACTCCGATTGTAAACATTTTGTCGAACTATTGAGTCTTATTACCGTTCTGAAACATAGGCCCTATGTCTACTATCTCATCTCTTTCCAATACTCATAGCCTAAGTATTTAATTCAGATTGTCGTGAAATTTTGAGACACGGTATAAATAAACTGCAACCAGCAAAATTATTAGTTTTCACTTGTATTAATAATCACAAACTTGGAAGTGATTACGTTTAATTTTTAAAAGCTGTTCCTCTACCTCTTCGTTATAGTGAAGTATATTAATCCTTCTGGAACTAATCAGAGCTTAGATAAAGTAATGAGAAATTTTAGGAAAAGTACTATTTAAAATGACAAATTTGTCTGTGTTATAGTACATTGGCATTGTGTAACAGGGATTGTGTAACAGGTTATCCTCCGACAAGGCTCCGTGAAAAATAACAAATCAAGGACCAACGCATTTATGTATTGTTAAATGAACGTAGGTCACAGTAATGCATCAGCTGCTAAATACGTCGTATCATGTGTTAACGCTTATTCACTGTAGATTATGTCACGCATATTATGTATCTTCGATATGCACTTACACTCTTTATGCGAAAAATCGACAAATGGTCTATAAGCACAGGAATAAGTTTTTTCGACGATGACATGCCGCGTAGACTGGCCAGATATTTTGTACTATATGTATTAATGCATATTAGTCCGCCCCTGGTAGCTGAGTGGTCAGCGCGACGAAATGTCATACCTAACGTCCCGGGTTCGATTCCCGACTTGGTCGGAGATTTTCTCCGCTTAGGGACTGGGTGTTGTGTTGTCCCTATCATCATCATTTCACCCCCATCGACACGCAAGTCGCCGGAGTGGCGTCAACTCGAAAGACTTGCACCAGGCGAACGGTCTACCCGACGGGAGGCCCTAGCCACACGGCATTTCCATTTCCAATGCATATAATAGTGATTACGTGGACGAAGTTACGATTGTGTTACAGAAAAGATCAGTAATCTACAGTGAAATGGTAGAAATTTCTTTAAAAAATAGTGCTGTTCAATTTGCTTCCGGTAGACAGAGAAGTCTACCGCCTTAGCCCCTACAGGTACGATTCTCGTCCACCACTGCAGGTACACACTGATGAGGGCGGTCCGTGAAATTCCACCGGGCGCGACAGACCACAATATCGGCGACCATATCAACTGAAAGCAAGGGATGAAGATCAGCGTTAAACGTCCCGTCGACAACGAAGTCCTTAGCGACAAGGCATAAGCTCGTACTGGAAAGGGCGAGAAAGAAATCGGGCGTTCCCTTATAATAGTACCGTTCTGGCATTCGTCCCAAGTGATTTAGGAAAATCACGAAAAACCAACATCTGAACCTTGTGCCTAAACCATTGCCTTGAGCGCTTCATTTCGGTAAGATAAAATGTTGCAGCAAATAAAAGCAGGAAGGCTTCTAAATGAAACGTTTTGTTACGTACAGGCAGTAGCCACTTGTCTGTTCCGTCTTAACACAGGTTGTGTCCACCGTTTTCTTGGCTGGTGTAGCGGGGTCTCCCTTCTTCCTTTCGGGTAGCAGTTCATGATTTACATGAATAATCTTTCACCTTTCATTCTACTCACATATCGTTTCCACCTCTCTCTGTATTCAGTTATTTCCTCATTAATAGCGTGTACACTTAACTCATTTCGATCATCTCTATTCTTCAAAACATCTCTTCTTGAGCAGACCATTACGCTCCTCAAGAATCTCATGTCAGCTGGAAGTGCTTTACTGTTATCTTCCCTTTTTCTTTAATCAGTTGTCAATACCATACAATGGCAGTACTATCGCCATAGTTTTCTAAAATTTAACTTTTGTGTCCCTTCGAGTATTGCAGTTAACTGTTCAGTTTATTGTCCTGCATGTTTCTTGAAATTTGTGCATCTCTTCTTATATATTATCAGCATTAATATAAGTCGTACGGAAGCTCAAATATACTGACTGAAAGTAATCGCAGCACCAAGGAGTTGTATGACATAAACGAAAGTTGGCAGGCCTGTTTCTACATACAAAATATGATGTCTATTCAGTTTTCGCGCCAGTTGCATAAGAGTGGCGCTAGTGGCGCCACTATGAGGATCCAAATCAGGGTTGTTTTAAATACACAGTGTAACGGTCATGAACGTTAGTTACATCTGAATGTAGTGTTAGTCAAGAATGCATGTGTGGCGACAGACACACCATTATCAACCTCTCACTGAGCATGGACGAGGTCGTGCAGTAGGGCTACCAGAAGCTGGATGTTCCTCCTACCCTATTGGAGAAAGACTTGGCAGGAATGTAGCCACTGTACATGATTTTGCTGGCAGGAGCGATCACGAGAATGTACGGCCGCAAGAAGATCGGGCTCTGTGCCGCCAAGTGGCAATGCTGGGAGGGAAGACCATCATGTTAGATGTACGGCTCTGGCGCATCATACTGCATCTGCATCAGTAATCAGAAAAGTAGTTGTAGATATATTCCTGATTTAGTTAAGAGTTTTAGAGGACACGGTAGGCGATGTCTTTAAACAGCTTAAAGCCATTGCCAAAATAATGAAATCAATTAAAGCGGACGTACAATACGTAAGAAAATTCTCGTAAGAAAGAGTGTCGATTGTACAAAGTAGTGACGTACACGTAACAGCGCAAAAATAGCCGTCGCTGAAATCTGAATTACCCGTCGTGTTACGGAGGAGCCAATCACATTACACTGTGTTTAAAACTACTGGTACAAGCAAATAAATCTTGAATTTGTGCTTATAATGGGAAGTTTATTACCTTTTTCGCCTTTAGCATAACAGTGCTCCCTCTAAAAACACGCAATAAAACCGCACCGTATCATCCATAGCATTACATACACAATGAACTGTTACGAATGTGTTACTTCAAGGGCAGCTCTGAGGTAGACGGCTTGTGGCATCCATTCCACTATCCACAAACCACTGGCGTTTGCGACTCCAGTGGTGTCAAGTGAGAGCAGGGTGGAGTTCTGTTGTGTTTTCTGATGGAAGCTGGTTCTGCCTCGGTGTCAGTAATGGCTGCCCGTTGGTCAGAAAGAACACAGATGTGGCCTTGCAACCAACCTGTCTGCATGATAGACACTCTAGACCTACTCCTGGAGTTATTTCGTATGACAGCAGCATACTTTTAGCTTATGTAATGAAATTTTCCTATTGTATTCTGTGCGTATTTGGCTTCGTCACTCTGCTGTCAACTGGAGATTCCTTCACTTTCTTGGATTATGAGTTTATCATCTGTGACTAGTAAAGCACTTAGATTAGGCTATTTAGCCATTTATTTACTACTGAACGACATGTTATATGGCTTCTTAATCTCTATACAGCAATTACAGCAGGTCTTACACAAAACAAGAACAATTACTTAACACTAACAGAGGTATGAGAGTACAATCGGTTTTTTTTCCTCTTATAAAGACGTGTTTTGCCTTCAAATGTTTCTCTGTTTCCTTTCACGAACTACAACTCTCCGCCCTTTGCCGTACACTGCCACCACTGTTTCGTTGTCTTCAGTCGTACGCATTCCCCCAAACAAAACCGACTCCGCTGGATCCCTACTTCTTTTGGCCTCGGTAACACCCTTGCAACTTGTGGAATAAGCCGTTCTCAAGGGTATTCTTCGCGAGATTATACACTGTAATGGTGGTAGCCAGTCAAGAAATATTCTAGGGAATTGGTATAAAAAATTTATTTCAAAGGCCCTGTCAAATCTTTACAAGTTTACTCCTAGAGCAACTTACGCCGTGCCTGCGTGGCACGAGTTGCCTGCCTTTCAAAACTGAGGCAGTTCTGTCCAGTTAAAGCTGCTGGCAAGAGACGCCTTTGGCATCTGCTGAAACTGCTAGCGAATTCACGCCATTGGTTATGACCAATAGCGTGCTTGGGATACAGATCACGTGTGTGGACGCTGGAGTGGTCTGCGGAGCGAAACACAGTTGCCTCTGTCTCTTGAAATCCAGACCTCGAGCAGAACAGATTTTTTTTTTAAAAGCAGAGCCTCTGGCTTTGCTTTTCACGACCGACCACCAATGTAAGTTAACATTAACCGCTTCCCCTTCCGTTGCCGATTGCAATTAATTGTTGGACCTCCTAGACTGGCCTAAACCTGGTAACTTCCGACCCTAGGCGCGCCCTTTGTCTACCGTACTTTGAGATACATCCTCTTTATTGAACCTAATTTCCTATTTTGTCATTTAACGGCAGCCCTGGATGCCCACTCGGTAATCCTGACCTCTCGACCTCCTACACCCTGTCGTCGCGAGGCATATGTAATAACCGCCTCCCCCCTTCCCCATAAGCCTGTATACATCTACAAGACCGTGAATTTATACGAGGTATTACTAGAAATAACCTAACTGTCTAATAATTTCGTCCCGGAAGAACTCGTGTTACTTCCAATTTGTGTGGATGCGGAAAATATGACACAACCTAGTCAGTAAATTTAATCACATACAATTTTGGTACTAATCTCGTAATACTGTAGGATTGGACAATTCATCTGTTCACTTATCCCTGTAACCTACAACAACCAAGTTACTAGTCGTGAAAGTGTGGTAACATAAGTAAGTACGATGTAAACATAACTTACATGGCTTGACAGCTGTCACATTCAGTTCTGTCCCTCGCCTTGAAGCTTACACCAATAGCTAAAAAGCAGCTGTAATTCTGTTGATCGGTGCCCACAAACTAATGGCGGACGCCGCGATTTACACTAGCTGTCGTATCAGACACTAAGGTACGCCAACTCGCTTTGAAAATAACACTGGAAACGCATTTGTAACACTTCCCTCTAAAAGGCATACAAAATACATGCAACTGCAGCAGAGACCGGAAAGAAATAGTTTAAGTAAAAGAAATACACTTATAACTAGAGGTGGGTTAACAAAGCCGCTTTGAAAGTTAATAATTCACTTCCAGCAATTTTATTTACGTAGCAAAAGTTAAGAAAAGGCAAAGAAAGAATATAGTTTTATAATGAAACAAACAGCTTACAATGTGAACTGCCGAATTCTGTTAGTCGTTAACTGTGGAGGACGCACAGCAAATGCAGCTTATCTGTTCGTCGTGGAGAGGTGTGGTGGCGTGTTGAGATGACGGCAGCAGCTTGTGATGTTGCAGATGAAGTTATTACAGGAACTCCGTCTGTCGTATTTCCACGGTGAAGAATGCTGGTGAAGTTTCCTCTCATTTAGGACGTAAAGTCATCCACTGTGGCCTTTAACAGGCCACTGGCTGCATAGGTTTAACTGCCGGTGATAATCCACACGTTTAGTATGCACACGTTTATTACTCGTTACACACGCCTAGTTCTCATTTCCCTACTTTACACTACTTTTTATGTGAACTGAAGGTGGAGTGGGAGAAAGAAAAGGAAATTACGATGTCATTTGCATAGGGACTTTATGCACAATCAGCAGCGATGAGTGAAAATGTGTGCCGGATTAAGACCCGAACACGGGATTTCCTGCTTACTAGGCAGTTCAGCTAACGACTACGCCATCCGGACGCAGTGCTTACTGCTCACTGCTTCGGCACGCTCCCCGCCTGACCGATACTTCCACCTAGCGATCCACAGTCCATGTCCGTATCCACCACGGTCGCTAGTTTTAGATGCCCGCAGGAGCTCGAACGAAATGTGCATCCGCAACGAAGATTGTGGATTCATTGTCCATCGATGCGGATCAATCATATAAATTTGTGGTATCTGTCCTTCATTAATATACTTTATGCTGTTGTGGTCTTCGGTACAGAGACTGATTCGCTGCAGCTAAAAGAAAAAAAAAAGAAGGAAAGAAAGAGGACTGAAGCCCCTAGAACCGCTCGGTTGGTGCAGCTCTCCATGCTACTCTATCCTGTGCAAGCTGCTTCATATCCCAGTACGTACTGCAGCCTACATCCTTCTGAATCTGCTTAGTGTGTTCATCTCCTGGTCTCCCTCTACGATTTTTACCCTCCACGCTGCCCTTCAATACTACATTGGTGATCCGTTGATGCCTCAGAACATATCCTATCAACCGATCTCTTCTTCTAGTCAGGTTGTGCCACAAATTTCTCTTCTCCCCAATTCTATTCAATACCTACTCATTAGTTATGTGATCTAGCAATATAATCTTCAGCATTCTTCTGTAGCACCACATTTCGAAAGCTATTCTATTCTTTTCCGAACTATTTAACGTCCATATTTCCCTTCCATACATGGTTACACTCCATAGAAATACTTTCAGAAACGACTTCCTGACGCTTAAATCTATACTTGATGTTAATAAATTTCTCTTCTTCAGAAACGCTTACCTTTCCATTGCCAGTCTACATTTTATATCCTCTCTACTTCGACCATGATCAGTAAATTTGCTTCCCAAATAGAAAAACTCATTTACTACTTCAAGTGTCTCATTTCCTAATCTAATTCCCTCAGCATCACACGATTTAATTCGAATACGTTCCATTATCCTCGTTTTGCTTTTGTTGATGTTCATATTATATCCTCCTTTCAAGACATCGTCCATTCCGTTCAACTGCTCTTCCAGGTCCTTTGCAGTCTCTGGCAGAATTACAATGTCATCGGCGAACCTCAAAGTTTTTATTTCTTCTCCATGGATTTTACTTCCTACTCCGAATTTTTGTTTCCTTTACTGCATGCTCAATATACAGATTGAATAACATCGGGGATAGGCTACAACCCTGTCTCACTCCCTTCCATACCATAGCTTCCCTTTCATGCCCCTCGACCCTTATAACTGCCATCTGGTTTCTGTACAAATGCGACAGTTGGCCTTTGGCTGTGCTGCGGTGCGGACGCGCTGTTTGTGTTCCTGCCGCAGAGCGAGCGCTCGTGTTGTTTACGTCGTACTCGGCCATTTCGAGCGTGCCGTACTCAGCATATACATCACTATGGCGCACCAATACAGAAAATCGACGCTCAAATTTACGTTCCGCAACGAATTTGCACGGCCCAAAGCACTCGCAGTCGAACGATTTCTACGAGAAGACGTTAAAATCCCGGCGACCGACATTCTCGGCATTCACCTGTCCACTGTGAGTAGTATCGTATATGTCAAGATCATCAATGACGCAGCATGTGAACGGATCCTTCGGGAAACGAAACAGGGCCTCCGTTTCTGCCATGCTGATGGCAATGTGGGGACTGTGCTCGTCGATTATTCTGGCATGGGACTTCGTACGATCAGACTTTTCGAACTTCCTTTCGAACTACCGGAGGAGGACGTCGTGACAGCGCTGCGCCCCTACGGCAAGGTGCATGATCATATTGCGGAAAAATGGACGCAATTCCAGACATATCCGGTGCTGAACGGAGTCCGCCAGGTCGGAATAGAACTTAAAAAACATGTACCTTCTTATCTGAATATCGGTGGCTGCCGTGCCATCGTTATCTACGATGGGCAACCGAAAACCTGCTCTGGTTGTGGAAAGGAGGAACACCTCAGATTTGAATGTATCCAACGTCGAATCACTCAACTGCCGCCAGCTGACGCGGACCCGCCATCCCAGCCGACGCTGCTTCCCGTGACTTATGCAGCAGCCCTCACGACAGCTACCACTTCACCACGGCAGCCGACATCCACTGTTGGGTCGCGGCTCCATCCTACAATACAGGGCGATGACGACACACCTGCTCCACCAGCTACGGATTCCACTCCGATGCCGCCGCCCCCGTCGACGGATAACAACATACATGATGATAGCATGGCCGTAGACTCGCTTATTGTGCCTACGGCTGCCTTTGTGCCGGAACGTCGTGACTCTTTCCCATCGTCTGACACAGAAGGACACACCAGGAAGCAACGCTCTCCGAAGCGACGGAAGCGGAGGCGTAGAGCAACTTCCGAACGGGATGCGACACAGCCTCCAGAGGACGACGACTCCACCTTCAATGACGACGCTACCACAGAGGCAGGCGCCATTTGCTGCAGTGTAGCACCACCAAACGGAACTGAGGACGAACCACACATATCGACAGTGGAAAAATCGGATGCCGATATGCAGGACAGATACCACCCACCACCTTCTGGAGTGCAAGCACCTATGCCGTGTCCTGAGGAAGCTAGGGAAGCTGATCTTGCTTTGAGTTCCCCGACGTGGGTGGATGACCACGACGACGACGGCACCATGCAAGTTACGCCAACAGGGCCCACGCCATTGGCGCCGGCTCTCTAGACAGGACTGCAGGTGAGATTTGGGGGTATGTGGAGGTGTCAATACAGTCAGAAG
Organism: Schistocerca americana; assembly: GCF_021461395.2. Taxonomy (NCBI): domain Eukaryota; kingdom Metazoa; phylum Arthropoda; class Insecta; order Orthoptera; family Acrididae; genus Schistocerca; species Schistocerca americana. The sequence goes on along the minus strand of NC_060125.1, from coordinate 523,393,689 downwards.
CGTCATAGGTAATTCCAGTCTTAATGGATAACTTGACACCTGCGGTTCGGCAACAAGCTTATCGTATCGCCACGCTTAACCTCAACACGATACGAACGGCAGAGAAAATCCAGTTGCTGCGTGAGATGCATCGTTCTTCGGATGTTGACATTACCCTGTTGCAAGAAGTGTATATAGCGGCCCTCCCCGCTTTCTACGGTTATGTGACATATATGTCACCGGCGGACCGAAATGGCAGCGGTACGGCCATACTAGTGCGCGAAGGAATTGCCATCGAAGACGCGACTTACCTTCCGTCAGGAAGGGGGCTGGCGATCACAGCACTGGGCACGCGCATCATTAACATTTACGCTCCATCAGGAACTGACCAACGCCGCGAACGATCGCTGTTCTACTCGGAGGATATCGTCCCCCTCTTCATCAGCCGCGTCGATCAATATATCTTCGGCGGCGACTTTAACTGTGTGCTCTACCCCAAAGACCAAGTCCCATATTTTTCGACTTGTCAAGAACTTCGGCTCCCGGTTCGAGATCTGCTTCTCACCGACACGTGGGAGACTGTGCACGGCAACCATCCCGGGCCGACGTACCTTACTAGTCACTCAGTCAGTCGCCTAGACCGCATTTATGTCTCGCGCGCTTTAGCGCCGGGAGTATTGGACGCCGAACGTTGGCCGCTTGCCTTCTCCGATCATAGCGCTTTCGTATCCACAATCACTCTACAGCAGCAGCGGATATGGCGCAGCCGAGGACCCTGGAAGCTGAATGTGGCACATCTTCAAGCCCCGGAATGCCGTCAGATTATCGCCAACACATGGCTGGATTGCGAACGTCGTCTTCCCCGATGCCCTTCGACTCTAGCATGGTGGGTGGAATGTGCAAAACGAACGTTTCGGCGTGTGCTAACACAATTCGGAAAAGATGTCGCAGCTTGGCATCGTCACACATTGGAATTTTATTACACGATGCTCCGCGAACTCGCCAGCCAACCACCATCTCCAAATCGACAAATGGAAAGCCGCCGAATTAAAGGTAAAATATTGTCTCTTACGAGGAAACGTTTGGAGGAGGTCGTTGTGCGATCGCGACGTCAAGACCGAGCGGAAGGAGAAAACCCGTCTATGCATCACGTCGTGCTCGAGAGCCGCCGACGCCGACAGCAGCTGATCACGGACCTCGTATTGCCAGGTGGCAGGGTCGTCATGACTCAGGCGGCGGTTACAGAAGCCTTTGCGGATCACTATCGCCGGTTTTACGACGAGGTGAATACAGAGGAAGCGGACGATCACGACATACTGCAACACGTGTCGCACACCCTCGACAATGCAGCAGCGGCGACGCTGTTAGCTGAACTTACATGGGACGACATAGAGGACGCGCTTAACAAGGGAGCCCTCAACAAATCTCCCGGGCCAGACAGACTGCCGCTCGAGTTTTATCGGACTTTCCGCGATCTAATGATGCCCCGATGGATCATCATGTACCAAGAACTGATGACCCCCGGTTCCCACGTGCCACCAGCATTCGTGGAAGGGCTCCTTATACCGATACACAAGCCTTCCAGAGGTCGGACAGTCGAGGACTATGGGCCAATTACAATGCTGAACTCGGACTATAAAATCTTCGCCCGACTACTCGCCAGCCGCATAAAGAAGGTTCTGCCCCTACTCCTCTCAATGGAGCAAACGACACAGGGCGGAGTGACCAACATGCAAACGGCAACCAGTGAATGCAGGGATTTAATAGCCATCGCCACATCCTGTCGCCTTCGAGCTGCTGTGATCTCCATTGATTTCGACCACGCCTTCGACAGAGTTCGCCACAAGCTCCTTCTGACCGTTATGGCCCGCATGGGCTTCCCGCCTGACTTTCTCGACATCTTTCAGCGCCTTTTCGGTGGAGCTGCATCCCGTGTACTGGTGAATGGACGGATTGTTGGTCCCTTTCCGATCCGACGGTCAGTTCGCCAAGGATGCCCACTCTCCATGATCCTTTACGCGATCGCACTCGAACCACTCGTCGGAGGGTTGAAACACAGGCTCTCGGGCATGTCATTGAGGGATCACACCTTTCACTGCAGGATATATGCTGATGACCTTCTATTACTTGTCCGCTCTGGTGACGAGGTACGCTCGGTGATACAATGGATCAATCGCTGGGCAGCCTCATGAATGTGGCCAAGTCGGCAGCGATGCCCATTGGGAGAGGTCTACAGGAGGACGTTTTAGCCCCACTCGCACTAGTCAACAAGATCCGGTTCTTGGGCATAACATTTACACAGGATGTGCGCCGCACGGCTGCCACGAACTATGCATGATTACTACAGGCAATACGCACAGAAGTTCGCCGGAATCTACTTCGACGGATGGACCTCCTACAGCGTGTGGAATACCTCAACCTTCACGTGGCAACTAAGATGATCCACATGGCCCAGGTCTTACCGATATCGACAGCGATGGCCCACAGACTGCAAGCAGCGTTTGGATATTACCTTACCGCCGGACACCTATTCAAAGTCCGCTACGAAACACTCACCCTCCCTCCGTGTGATGGCGGACTAGGACTTATAAATGTACGAGCGAGAGCTACAGCGTTATACTTGTGCACAATGATGAAATTGTGGACCCACAAAAATGCTTCCCTTACGGGACGTCTGTTAGAGGAATTGCTGCCGGCGTCTCTTCTGCCACCTGTCACGGTTGCGCACATTACACCCTCACTCTCGCACCTCTCGGCTTTTATTCTTGAGTATAGTTACGTGCACCCAGACCTTCCCAACACTCGCACTCCCAGGGCGAGAGACGTTTACAGGCTGCTGCTGAGGTCCATCCCTCGCAATGTGATTGAGAGGAAGAGCCCTACGACCCTATGGCCTGCAGTGTGGAGAGCGGTCCAGAAGCCGTTCCTCCCCACGCGGGTACGAGCCGCGTGGTACCAGGTGGTGAACCGGAAGGTTGTAACTCGACAAAGGCTGCACGCTATTGGGATGACGGATTCCCCCCTTTGCTCACGTTGCCACCTCGTGGATACTGTCGAACACCGTTTAACATGTGGACCGGTGTTAGAGATATGGCTGCTACTGCAGAAGATCCTCGCCTGCTACCTACGTATCGCGCCTCGTACAATTGAGCCACGGCTCCTCCTTTGTCCAGAGGATACTTATTTCCCACCTGCGAAGACTCACGCTCTCACATGGTTTAAAGGCATGTCCTCTTTCGGGATGACGAGAAGATGGTACTTGATTACTGGCAACTTATCCAGGACAGTCATAGCACACTTGAGTGTACACCCTGATACCGACAGCTATTTGCGAACTATTTGCGCAGTGTCTTCGATAACCCCCCTCACAGTTGGGGGCTACCGGGCAGAGGATGACCGCCGTCTAGAGCTCCAAAGGCTGCGAAAGGTTGTACCAATTTGGAACATGGGATCTGCACGCAGATGGGCCATGCACATGGAATGGCGTGCGGGATTTGGTTACATTTTTTTTTCTTTATTCTCTATCAACACACTATTGGTTTCAAATTCTATTTCATAGTTTAGGAGGAACTCTTTTTTCTGTTGTTGCTACGGATCTACATTCTAATTTTGTTTGTCGTAACTGAAAGACGCCTTTGTCCATATCACAAACAAACAAAAAAGTTGGCAGAGAAATAATAAAATAATAAAAAAAATAAAAACAAGAAAAAAAAGAAAAAGAAAAAAAGTGGTTAAGGCGTTGGACTGCAAAAAAAAAAGCGGTAGCGTTCTCGCTTCCCATGCCCGGGTACCCGGGTTCGATTCCCGGCAGGGTCAGGGATTTTCTCTGCCTCGTGATGACTGGGTGTTGTGTGCTGTCCTTAGGTTAGTTAGGTTCAAGTAGTTCTAAGTTCTAGGGGACTAAAATGGTTCAAATGGTTCTGAGCACTATGGGACTTAACACCTGTGGTCATCAGTCCCCTAGAACTTAGAACTACTTAAACCTAATTAGCCTAAGGACATCACACACATCCATGCCCGAGGCAGGATTCTAATCTGCGACCGTAGCAGTCGCGCGGTTCCGGACTGCGCGCCTAGAACCGCTAGACCACCGCGGCCGGCTCTAGGGGACTGATGACCATAGATGTTAAGTCCCATAGTGCTCAGAGCCATTTTTTTTCTGTACAAATTGTAAATAGCCTTTCGCTCCCTGCACTTTACCCCTACCACCTTCAGAACTTGAAAGAGAGTATTCCAGTCAACATTGTCAAAAGCTTTATCTATGTCTACAAATGCTATAAACGTAGGTTTGCCTTTCCTTAATCTATCTTGTAAGATAAGCCGTAGGGCCAGTATTGCCTCACGTGTTCCAACATTTCTACGGAATCCGATGTCGCCTTCTACCAGTTTTTCCATTTATCTGTAAAGAATTCGTGTTACTATTTTGCAGCCGTAGCTTATTAAACTGATAGTCGGTAATTTTAACATCTGTCGACACTTTCTTTCTTTGGTATTGGAATTATTACATGCATCTTGAAGTCTGAGGGTATTTCGCCTCTCTCATACATTTTGCTCACCAGGTGGTAGAGTTTTGTCAGGGTTGGCTCTCCTAAGGCTGTCAGTACTTCTAATGGAATGTTGTCTACTCCCGGGGGCTTGCTTCGACTTAGGTCTTTCAGTGCTCTGTCAAATTCTTCATGCAGTATCGTATCTCCCATTTCATCTACATTCTCTTCCATTTCCATAATATTTTCCTCAAGTACATCGGCCTTGTATAAATCCTCTATATACTCCTTCCACCTTTCTGCTTTCCCTTCTTTGCTTAGAACTGGGTTTCCATATGAGCTCTTGATATTCATACAAGTGTTCTCTCCAAAGGTCTCTTTAATTTTTCTGTAGGCAGTATCTACCTTACCCCTAGTGGGATATGCCTCTACACACTTACCTTTGTCCTCTTGCCATCCCGGCTTATCCATTTTGCACTTCCTGTCGGTATCATTTTTGAGACGTTTGTATTCCTTTTTGCCTGCTAAATTTATTGCATTTTCATATCTTCTCCTTTCATCAATTAAATTCAATATTTCTTCTGTTAACCAGGATTTCTACTAGCCCTCGTCTTTTTACCTACTTGATCCTCTGCTGCATTCAAGATTTCATCTCTCAACGCTACCCATTCTTCTTCTACTGTACTTCTTTCCCCCATTCCTGTCAATCTTTCCCTAACGCTCTCCTTGAAATTCTCTACAACCTCCGATTCTGTCAGTTTATCCAGGTCGCATCTCCTTAAATTCCCACCTTTTTGCAGTTTCTTCAGTTTTAATCCGCAGTTCATAAACAACAGATTGTGGTCAGAAACCACATCTGCTCCTAGAAATGTCTTACAATTTAAAACCTGTTTCCTAAATCTCTGTCTTACCATTATATAATCTATCTGAAACCTTCCAGTATCTCCAGGCTTCTTCCATGTATAAACCTTCTTTCATGATTCTTGAACCAAGTGTTAGCTCAAGTTATGTTCTGCGCAAAATTCTACCAGGCGGCTTCCTCTTTCGTTTCTTGCCCCCTTTCCATATTCACTTACTACGTTTCCTTCTCTTCCTTTTCCTACTATCGAATTCCTGTCACCCATTACTATTAAATTTTCGTCTCCCTTCACTATCTGAACAATTTTTTATCTCATCATGCATTTCATCAATCCCTTCGTCATCTGCGGAGCAAGTTGGCATATGAACTTGTACTACTGTGTTAGGCGTGGGCGTCGTGTCTATCTTGGTCACAATAATACGTTCACTATGCTGTTTGTAGAAGCTTACCCGCACTCCTATTTTTTTATTCATTATTAAACCTACTCCTGTATTACCCCTATTTGATTTTGTATTTATAACCCTGTATTCACGGGACCAGAAGTCTTGTTCCTCCTGCCACAGAAGTTCACTATTTCTAACTGTGTATAACTTTATCCTATCCATTTCCCTTTTTAAATTTTCTAACCCACCTGCCCGATTAAGGGATCTGACATTCAAAGCTCCAATCCGTAGAACGCCAATTTTGTTTCTCCTGATAACGACGTCCTCTTGAGTAGACCCCGCCCATAGATCCGAATGGGGGACTATTTTACCTCCGGAATATTTTACCCAAGAGGACGCCATCTTCATTTAACCACACAGTAACGCTGCATGCCCTCGGGAAAAATTACGGCTGTAGTTTCCCCTTGCTTTCAGCCGTTCGCAGTACCAGCATAGCAAGGCCGTTTTGGTTAGTGTGACTAGGCCAGATCAGTCAATCATCCAGACTGTTGCCCCTGCAGCTACTGAAAAGGCTGCTGTCCCTCTTCAGGAACCACACGTTTGTCTGGCCTCTCAACAGGTACCCCCCCGTTGTGGTTTCACCTACGGTACGGCTCTCCGTATCGCTCAGGCACTTTATACTCTGTGATAATTTCCGACCACGAATAATTGTTCGTCACGCGATCGTGAACTGTCAGCCAGCATGGCCTTTCTCACACCTGATCCGGAATTGCAATGTTCTCCGCAACAGTTGCAGCTTCAAAAAGGCTATTCATTAAGAAGACAATACACAGTGTAATGGAGAATTGGCTCTCGCGATGCGGTTAAATATAAAAACTGTTTCACTCACACAGGGGAAGTAGTATGTCAACCCATGTAATCGTCAGTACCGGTTGAGACAAAGTCCATATAGTAATACTCAAAACGTACGATCTTTTTGTTCAGAACATAACTTTCACTACGCACTGCGACAGTAATCCCAATCGTCAACTGTTAAGTTTCACGATTCAGTCTCGGCAAGTTTTTGCAGCTCAGACTATCAAAACGCGTCCCTGCATACTGCCGCACGCGCAAGCGCACGCGACACTGACTAACGCTCCCTCATTGTATACTGCTGCCCAACTGTGCTTTCAATATCGGTCTCTGTGCTTTCATGGGTACGATATAAATAGCAGTTATTCACATCACAATTAGTGTTATAAATGCAGGTAAAATAAAGAAAAGAATTTAAACTTTCTCCATATTCAAATAACATTAGGAAAACGTATTTGTCCATTACAGAAAAAGAAATAAATTACAGTAACGTTTTACAATTATTACGAAATACAAGTATGGTGCACCATGAAAGATATGAATACCTAGTCTAAGAAAGTAAATGAAATCGCAGAGAAAAAGAGAAAAAATTACTTATCACTAATGGCTGTATTTTCACAAACTATGAAAATTACTTCGTCCAAATATATTGGTTGGCACTAATTTATGAACTACATACGAACCCAAGTTCCACGATTCCTTCCTTCCATTACTTCAGTTGATTGGTACGAACTTTGATGCTCACACTTTTTATGTCCGTGACATTTATTTATGGCGTTAAACACCCAGTCAGGCTAGCCTTCCCAGTAACTATTTTTATTGTCATTATCGTGTTATGGCTAATATGTCTTTCAGCTTTCAGTAAATTGCTCGCTGTTAGTGAATGCTGTCTGTACGTTTTACATCTTCGCATTGATGAATTTTATATTTTTTTTTTTTTTTGCTCTATTTCAGATAACTAATTTTAACTTATTACTTATCATCATGAATAGTTCTGAGAATTCTGAATAATTCTATTGCGTGTTTGGGGAGATCACAAATAGAAAAAAAAATTGAACGTAAACAAGGAATTCAACTCTCCAGCTCGAATACTCTAATATAAGACTCTGCATGTTACACTGTCTAAGGCACAGCTGAGCACCCTGAAACGAACGGACTGCTTGTACATGCAACTACGCTGTTGCAAAATTGATTTTTTTCATATCGATTTTCTATCGAGAACATGGACGTTTTTACTCTTACTACGCAAAGATTGCTAGTATGCTGTCGACGCCAATTCGAGCACAATTTTTACCCTGTCTGCAACGTGAGTGTCAGTACGATTTATGATCCTCCTCCAGCACCACTCTCACTCTCGCAGTCCCTCTAGTACAATTAACTTACGTTTAAAAATGGGCAATTATCCTTTTAGTTGGGGATGGTGTTGGTTCACGATATTTATTGTTATAATTTATAACATAGTTAGGATGCTCTGTTATGCTATTGGTTTCGAAGGGAGTTTATTTAGGATTCTTATCACTGTAATTTATTACCCAACTACCAAAGACCCCGCACATGTATGGTTAAGCCACAAATCCTGCATCCTGAGTCTCACACCTTTCGCTTCTTCCACGTTCCTCTTCACACCTCCTCGTGTCTTGTACCTCTTCCGCTCATCCTCTCACAACCCTAACTCCTATCCACATGATTCCTAGCAACCTGTCATTCTTCCATCTCCTTCCTCACAATCGCATTTCACACCCTCCTGCTCCTTTCAGCCTCTTCATTATTCACTGCCTACTACCCCTGCTACTTTCCACCTGCCTCTTACATTTACGCCTCATCCCACTTAACTCTCTCTCTCTCTCTCTCTCTCTCTCTCTCTCCATGCCATCGCACTTCTCTCTGTCAACTTCCTCCTCCGCTCTCTCTGTCAATCTCCTGCTCACCACTCTGTTTCTCTATCTCCTTCTCCCCTCGTTTGTTCCTATGCACCTCCAGTCTGTCTCACTTCACATCCTCATTCATCTTCATCCTATCATCCGCCCTCTATAAGTCCACTTCCTCATTCCCTAATCTATGTCTGCCCATCTGCTCCTGCACCCTCTGTCCATTTCCTGCTTCCATCTCTGTCTGCCCATCACCTTCTTCCCACATTCTATATCTGTCTCATCCTTCCCATGTCTCGGTCCTCTCCTCTTTCCTCCTCCGTCTCTCTCTCTCTCTCTCTCTCTCTCTCTCTCTCTCTCTCTCTCTCTCTGTGTGTGTGTGTGTGTGTGTGTGTGTGTGTGTGTGTGTGTGTGTGTGTGTCTGTCCTCATCTGTCTGTCCACCCCTCATCCACCTTCTCTCAACTCCTGCTCTCACCTCAATCTGACAGTACCCTCCTCTGTTTGCTGAGTCATGCCCATCCACATGTGTACAAATAGTAACACATTCTTTCACTTCTCACATAACTCAACAGACATGCGAGGCACTTTTCAGAGCAACCTACGTCATGGGCAAGAAACCTGTACGCAGGCATGTTTTGTTGGAGTAGTATCGGTCTGCTTTAACAGTCTGTCCTGTAGGGACTACGTGTATGGACGGGTATGAGTGGAGAAGCTTGAGGTGGATAGTGCAAGGTACGAATAGAGAGAGGGGGCAGGAGGGGCCAATAGTGAAATTGGGGGCAGGAGGGGATGGGCTGAGATAGGAAGAAATAGGGGAAGGACAAAGAATGGGGAGGGGAGATGGATATGGAGATTGGAGAGTAGGAAAAAGATAGGGAGAGTTGGGCAATAGGAGACAGACAGGGAGATGGGGCAGAAGGAGATGAAATGGGAGAAGTGGGGAGGAGGGTGTGGATAAGGAGAGGGGACAGAAGGAGAAGGAGAGGGAGAGAGGGGCAGGAGAACTGGGACAGGATGAGAGAGAGGTGGAGTTCAAGGACAGAGAGGCGCAGAAATGGATAGAGAGAGGATGAGGAGAGAGGTGAAGGTGATGTACAGAGGGGGGGGGGGGGTGCGAAGGCGGGAGGGCAGTGAGATGGGTGAGGAGGAAAAAAGGAGGAATATGGAGGAGAGTAGATGCACAGAGGGAAACAGAGAAAAAGAACACAGACAGAGAGGGGAGGAGGAGTGGATAGAGAGAGGGGGGAGGAGAAGACAGAGGTGGGAGGATGAGGTGGACAGGGAGACGGCAGTACGAAGAGGTGGACGCTGAGTGAAGGAGGAGGACGTGTGTGCAATATATGTGTTGAGTCATATGTGGGTGAAGCCGTGGTGAAAATCATAGTATCAAATATCGTTGGATGATCGGAAATATCACGTCACAATTATAATAATATCAGTAAGAGGATCGAGACTTCGAACTGAAAGACACTATAACGCTGCATCCTAGTGAATCACAAACTTGGGCGACGTATGCTCAAAATATTCAGTCACCATCTCAGAAATTAACTGAGGTTCTCGGGAACTAGGGTGCACTCAATGTTTTTATGCCACGACGGGAACGAAGTTCTGAAGAATGACAATACTTGCAGCAACGCTAACACGAAGTACAAAAAATGTATAGCAGAGACTGCCTGGCGTTTTTCAAGAGACGCAGAAGCAACGAGTGACAGCGAAAACAAATTGTTGTTCCGTAACAGAATCTCTGCCGCTTATCTGACAGACGTAAAAAGGAGAAAAGAAAAGTCGGTGATACGTCGTCCGCCGAAGGAGCAGTCCGGTCCGCCGGCGTTCGCCGCGCCACACAGACGCAGGCCGTCTGTTTCCGCCGGAGGTACTCCTCACCCTCTCCTCCACCCACCGTCTCGCAGGGCAAGCTGGGCAGCTCCTTGCAGCACGACAGCGAAGGAGGTCAGCCCTTTGAGCATGCTGCTATTTTGTTCGCTACTTACACCAACCTCCCCGAGCCAAACAACTTTATGTTACGTCCTGGAATACCTGCATATGGATAAAAATAGGAAACACGAAAGTTTGGAAAGACATACAAGCCTCTCGCATTGCTTTTACTTAGCAGTAGGTAAACGTGTTGTTCATTCAACTATAACTGTGTACAACCCGTTTGATATAAAATAACGAATTATGTAATGTTGTTGTTGTGGTCTTCAGTCCTGAGACTGGTTTGATGCAGCTCTCTATGCTACTCTATCCTCTCCAAGGTTCTTCATCTCCCAGTACCTACTCCAAACTACATCGTTCTGAATCTGTTTAGTGTATTCATTTCTTGGTCTCCATCTACGATTTTTATCCTCCACGCTGCCCTCCAATACTAAATTGGTGATTCCTTGATGCCTCAAAATATGCATTACCAACTGATCCCTTCTTCTACTTAAGTTGTGCCACAAATTTCTCTTCTCCCCAATTCTATTCAATACCTCCTCATTAGTTATGTAATCTACCCATCTAACCTTCAGCATTCCTCTGTAGAACCACATTTCGAAAGCTTCTATTCTCTTCTCGTCTAAACTATTTATCGTCCATGTTTCACTTCCATACATGGCTACACTCCATAGAAATACTTTCAGAAACGACTTCCTGACGCTTAAATCTATACCCGATGTTAACAAATTTCTCTTCTTCAGAAACGCTTTCTTTGCCATTGCCAGTCTACATTTTATATCCTCTCTACTTCGACCATCATCAGTTACTTTGCTCCCCAAATACCAAAACTCATTTACTACTTTAAGCGTCTCATTTCCTAATCTAATTCCCGCAGCATCACCCGATTTAATTCGACTACATTCCATTATCCTCGTTTTGCTTTTGTTGGTGTTCATCTTATATCCTCCTTTCAAGACATCGTCCATTCCGTTCAACTACTCTTCCAGGTCCTTTGATGTCTCTGACAGAATTACAATGTCATCGGCGAACCTCAGATTTTATTTCTTCTCCATGGGTTTTAATTCCTACTCCGAATTTTTCTTTTGTTTCCTTTACTGCTTGCTCAATGTACAGATTGAATAACATCGGGGATAGGCTACAACCCTGTCTCACTCTCTTCCCAACCACTGCTTCCCTTTCATGTCCCTCGACTCTTATAACTGCCATCTGGTTTCTGTACAAATTGTAAATAGACTTTCGCTCCCTGTATTTTGCCCCAGCCACCCTCTGAATTCGAAAGAGAGTATTCCAGTCAACATTATCAGAAGCTTTCTCTAAGTCTACAAATGCTAGAAACGTAGGTTTGCCTTTCCTTAATCTATATTCCAAGTTGAGTCGTAGGTTCAGTACTGCCTCACGTGTTCCAACATTTCTATGGAATCCAAACTAATCTTCCCCGAGGTCGGCTTCTACCAGTTTTTCCATTCATCTGTAAATAATTCGTGTTACTATTTTGCAGCCGTGGCTTATTAAACTGATTGTTCGGTAATTTTCACATCTGTCAGCACCTGCTTTCTTTGGGATTGGAATTATTATATTCTTCTTGAAGTCTGAGGGTATTTCGCCCGTCTCATACATCTGGCTCACCAGATGGTACAGTTTTGTCAGGACTGGCTCTCCCGAGGCTGTCAGTAGTTCTAATGGAATGTTGTCTACTCCTGGGGCCTTTTTTCGACTTAGGTCTTTCAGCGCTCTGTCAAACTCTTCACGCAATATTGTATGTCCTATTTCATCTTCATCTACATTCTCTTCCATTTCTAGAATATTGTCCTGAAGAACATCGCCCTTGTATAGACCCTCTATATAGTGTCTCCACCTTTCTGCTTTCCCTTGTTTGATTAGAACTGGGTTTTCATCTGAGCTCTTGATGTTCATACAAGTGGTTCTCTTTTCTCCAAAGGTATCTTTAATTTTCCTGTAAGCAGTATATATTTTACCCCTAGTGAGATAAGCCTCTAAATCCTTACATTTGTCCTCTGCCATCCCTGCTTAGCCATTTTGCACTTCCTGTCGATCTCATTTTCGAGACGTTTGTATTCCTTTTTGCCTGCTTCATTTACTGAATTTTTTATTTTCTCTTTTATCAGTTACATTCAATATCTCTTCTGTAACCCAAGGATTTATATTAGCCCTCGTCTTTTTACCTACTTCATCCTCTGCTACCTTCACTATTTCGTCTCTCAAAGCTACCCATTCTTCTTATACTGTATTTCTCCCCCCATTCCTGTCAATCGTTCCCTAATGCTCTTCCTGAAGCTCTCTACAACCTCTGGTTCTTTCAATTTATCCAGGTCCCATCTTCTCAAATTCCCACCTTTTTGCAGTTTCTTGTTTTAATCTACAGTTCATAACCAATAGATTGTGGTCAGTCCACATCTGCCCTTGGAAATGTCTTACAATTTAAAACCTAGTTCCTAAATCTCTGTCTTACCATGATACAATCTATCTCATACCTTCTAGGGCAACGGGCTTGCCGCAGTGGATACACCGGTTCCCGTGAGATCACCAAAGTTAAGCGCTGTCGGGCGTGTTCGGCACTTGGATGGGTGACCGTCCGGGCCGCTGTTGCCTTTTTTCAGGGTGCACTCAGCCTCGTGATGCCAATTGAGGAGCTACTCGACCGAATAATAGCGGCCTCGGTCAAGAATACCATTATAACTACCGGGAGAGAGGTGTGCTGACCCCACGCCACTCCTATCTGCATCCTCCACTGAGGATGACATGGCGGTCGGATGGTCCCGGTAGGCCACTCGTTGCCTGACGGCGGAGTTCTTTCTTTTAACTGATACCTTCTGGTATCTACAGGCTTCTTCCATGTATAGAGCCTTTTTTCATGATTCTTGAACCAAGTGTTAGCTATGATTAAGTTATGCTCTGTGCAAAATTCTACCAGGCGGCTTCCTCTTTCGTTTCTTCCCCTCAATCCATATTCACCTACTGCGTTTCTTTCCCTCCGGTTTCCTACTGCCGAATTCCAGTCACCCATGACTATTAACTTTTCGTCTTCCTTCACTATCTGAATAATTTATCACATCATACATTTAATCAATCTTTTCGTCATCTGCAGAGCTAATTGTCATATAAACTTGTACTACTGTTGTAAGCCTGGGCTTCGTGTCTATCTTGTCCACAATAATGAGTTCCCTATGCTGTTTGTAGTTGCTTACCCACACTCCTATTTTTTTGTTCATTACTAAACTTACTCCAGCATTACTCCTATTGCATTTTGTATTTATAACACTGTAGTCACCTGACCAGATGTCTTGTTCCTCCCTCCACCGAACTTCACTAATTCCCACTATATCTAACTTTAACCTATCCTTTTCCCTTCTTAAATTTTCTAACCTACCTGCCCGATTAAAGAATCTGGTATTCCATGCTCCGATCCGTACAACGCCAGTTTTCTTTCTCCTGATAACGACGTCCTCTTGAGTAGTCCCCACCTGGAGACCCGAATGGGGGACTATTTTACCTCCGGAATATTTTACCCAAGAGGACGCCATCATAATTTAACCACTCAGTAGAGCTGCATGCCTTGCTTTCAGCCATTTGCAGTACCAGCACAGCAAGGCCGTTTTGGTTAGTGTCACAAGGCTAGATCAATCAATCATCCTCACTGTGGCCCCTGCAGCTACTGAAAAGGCTGCTGCCCCTCTTCATGAACCAAACGTTTGTCTGGCCTCTCAACAGACACCCCTCAGTTGCGGTTGCACCTACGGTACGGCTATCTGCATCGCTGAGGCACGCAAGTCTACCCACCAAAGGCAAGGTCCATGGTTCATTGGGGCGGGGGGGGGGGGGGCGGGAATTTTGTAATGCACGAAGGGAATAAGGTCCTGCAATCTAATCTCCAGGTGTGCTCAGACATTTTACCGAAGATAAAACTATAAAAAGTATTTTCCTTTCTATGAACGTTTTCCCCACATTTTAAAAATGAATCTGATTCATTATTCAGAGTAAATTTTATATACACATTTCTCTGAATTTTATATTATTTATGACTCATGTCTTTCTTCATCACCGTTTCTACAATAAAGTACTCTCATTCTTCACTATCACTCTCGTTTTATTTATTTATTTAATTTATTTATGATTTTACTCGACGTGCCAAGAACAGGATCTCGAGGTCATGTCTGACATCTAATCAGACATCGTTGAAGAGTTAATGTTACAATACGCATAATACACGAGCAATAAATCTTAATAATCATCATGTTCGACAATGTTCCCATCCCTCACCATATGTGCAGGATTGTGAAAAATGATTTTGATGGGGCGCGTGTTACGGTGGCTTGGGCGTACTGACTCAAGATTTTCGAATGCTTTACGATCAACGGTCAACCTCATTTCGACACTGCACCCCAAGTCCATCTTTTCAGAGGCCCACTCGCCACAGACTCCATTTTTATGAATGGTAAAATGCGATCGCATCGAACAGCGTAGGTGGAGAAGGTCTGGTATGGACAGAATATTAGGCGAATGGACTGGCCTGCCCGCTATCCCGATTAAATGCCACCGAGGATGTATCGGCTGCGTTGGATAGGCGTACTGCAGCACGTGTCAAGCTGTTGTCAAGTGCTCTGGTCGAGGAATGGAACGCCCTACCGCAAGAACAGCTTTCCAAACTTGTGCGCAACCTGGGGGAACATGGCACAGCACGCACTGCCGTCCGTGGTGACGAAGAGCCCTTTTAACCTCGGATGCAGGATGGGGCCCTTTCAGGTCCGATAATGAATTAATCATCCCTTTAATCAAATTGAAATAGTATATAACTGAACGCTGTTTTATACAGTCATTAAAAATACGTCTAGGATTTAGATAAACAGGATAAAATTGTGTTTAATACTGGAAAGATTGTATGAAGACAATGTTTTCTTAATGCTATGCACATAATCCATGAAGACGGCTTTTCAGGCTTCTTGTAATCTACTGCTTCACCAAGTGATTTTCTGCCGGTATATGAATGTTGGTACATGTGATATTCTTATACTGGCAATTGTTGCACGTGCTAGACTCTAGCAACAACAATAATGGACTTCCTGCTAATTGTTGAATGTGACCTCAGAAGTAAAGGCGTTATTCTCATTAGCTGATGTAAGTAATTATGTCTGTTATCCTCTCTGCTTGTTTTTCCTTCTTTCTTCCTTTGACAAAGTAACTATTTAGCCTTTCTTTCAAACAAAAGAACGTTCGTTTCTTACTGTATGGAATCATCCAGTACTTCTCCAAAAAGACAAATTGTTTGTACTATAAATGTAGATGATCTAAACGCTTCAATGATTTCTTCTCAGTGATTGGGCGAATGTAAATCTGGTATTGCTTCCGAAGATGAAATTGATCTAGCGTATAGACCTACGTCGGACAGTTCAGAATCTGAAGAAAGTCGTGATGAATCTTGGGATGTAAGTGATGTAGGCTTACCAATGGTAGCCTAGCCTGCTAGTACAGCCCAGACTGCAAATTCAGCTAATGCAAGAAGTACACCCAGACTACAGATACAAATAATATACCAAGCACAACACAGCCTGAAAATGGAAATAATGTAGCAAGTCCCCCTCAGCCTACAAACTTCTTTATCGGATTTGATGGAATTCAGTGGACCAAAACACCACCTCCATCTAGCACAACGCTCACTCATCATATAATAAAAGTTTCTCCAGTTCCTGTTAGGGAAACAAATACACAAACACCAAAAGATGCTTGCACTTACTCCACAATCAATATTTTGCTATGGATGAAGTAGTTCATTGCACAAGTCTGGGACGACGATCCGTAGCTACATATGGACAAACATGGCATAACGTCACAAACAAGGAAATCAATGTATTTTTGGAATTCTCATATTAGCTAGCAGATACGGAAGCTAGAATGTGCCTATAAGAGATCTATTTCATGACTGCTGGTAACACTGTTTGTATGACGACTTTTTCAACAAGCTGGTTGGAAGACATAAGGAGAGCCATAAGGTTCGACAGTAGACAAACTAGGAGCCAAGATGATAATACGGCAGGTTTCTGCAATTTGTGGGAACTATTCATAAAAAACTGCAGACAAAGAATTAATCCAGGAAACAACTCCACAAAAGATGAACAGCTACTGTCTTTCAGAGGCTGTTATTGAGTTCTACAATTTATTCCAAGCAAGCGAGGAAAATATGGAATAAAGATATTCTGGTTAGGTGATTCTCTGACATCGTACGCTGTAGATGGGCTAGTGTACTCAGGAAAATATCCAGATTATCCTCGTAAATATGATATTGCATCTCATGCGCCAAAGACCGTGGCAAGGACGCCTAGAGAAAGCTAAATCCATATCTCGATCGACAACTACTTTACCAGTGTTTCCCTGCTTTATTGAAGTATAAAACTATAGCAGTCAGTACTCTTGGCCATAACAAACCACAAATTCCACATGAAATGAAACCATGTTAAGACATGAGAGGTTCTTTCTATCTTCAACATTTGGATTCAGAGGTGATTTGAGTACTAGGAGCTATCTAATGAAGAAGAATAAGAATGTGGTGCTACTAATTTCCTTGCACCATGGCACCACAGTTGATGAGGCCTAGAGAAAGAAGAAACCATAAATGGCTTTCTTTTAGAACAAAACAACATAAGGTGGGGATTTCTTGACCAAAAGGTACATACTTACACTTGGAAATGGCAGACAAAGAGACGGCTATTTGTTTTATGGGATAATACATAACGGATTGTTTCTTCTTATTCACAAATCAACATCACGAACATCAGTCAGATAAAAGGAGATCTTTCCTGAAATCCTTAGTGCTAGAACTCATTTGTCCACATAACGAGTCCAGAGTCAGAACTTCAAATTTTCAAAAATCCTACAAACATCGGGTGGATATGGTGTCAAAAGGGGCCAGGAAATGAATATAATCCACTGAATAAAATGCCCAGAAAGAGAGTCTCTTTGTTCTACGTGAATTGGAAAGGAAATCCTTCATTGTTGTTCAACATATTCTATCAAGGTATGCGACAAACATAGTACACTTGTTTGTGATGATTGTTTCCAGTAACTTGCAGACCTTTTTGACAGGCAATCGAATCATTATTCCGATAAAATGCTGTGTTGCTTAGTGCCTATGTAATGTGCAACTTAGATATTTTCTTCCGTTCTGTTTTATGTTTGGTTGCTTTATGCATATTGATTTGCATTTTGCCTCGGCAATGTGCAATTCCTAGTTTATATAAATGATAATATAAGTTATTATATTCCCAAAATAATAAAACTGGTCAAGATTAAATTGAAACTTAATCCATTGAAATTAATGTCCAAAGCTTTTCTTCAATGTTTTCGCAATTTAAGCTAACTACAAATATGTTTTATAACACTGTATTCACTCGTTTATAAAATAAAGTTTTCATAATAAACGTAACAAGGCTGAAAAATTGCGGTATTTATAGAAATCTCAGTGGCGGATTCTGAACGTCCATCATGCATTAACGTCAGTCCAAACACTCAGGCATCCACGGGTTGAGATGCATATCTCGCCTCTGAAATTTCCAGTGGATCTTCATAAATTCTGGGTACTTTCGCGCAATTATTGTATTTCAATAAAAGTCTCATTAATGTTCATTTCATTGCGTATTTCATTCACTCACCTTCTGTACTGAACTGCATTGTATTGTAGTAGTTCTTTCTGTGTCTTTGACAACTTACGTTGCTCTTCGTTAACAGCGTCAAATTACGCAATTTTTATTTTCATCCGTACGTTTTCCACGTGGACGTTCATATGTGTAAGGTGCTCCGGTAGTTTTAGTAAGCACTTAGAAAATAATATGGTACGTACTTAATTTTCAGCATGTTTGCAGGTACGCGTGTGCAGTGCTGGTACAGAATGAAATCTCACTGTCAGGCACAGTACCGCAGCACGCCCTAGAGCGGCAAAAACAAACTGGCGCGGAGCTTACAGAAAGTGTAGCAAAGTGCGGCTCTTTGTTTCTGGCAGCAGCGGAAATTTTGCATCTTTAAGAGCCGAGTTGTCGTCTAACCAAGTCGAGGTTCACGACATTTCGTACAAGAAAAACTAAATGACAAACACACAAAAAATATCGACACGATTATGTTACGAAAGGTCTTAAGCGCTGTTATAGCGTGCATCATAACCTGTCACCAGACGAAAGGAAACGCAGAATTTATTAGGACAGGTGAGAAACAACCATAACTAACATTTTATGGGTGTAAAAAGTTATGACGTGAACATTTTTAAAACTGTAACGTAAGTAATAACAGAATTGTGCGCTGTTCCACATTAATCCTGTGCAGAAGCCATTAACCTGTAAGGGGAAACCCTTCTGGAAATTAAATGTTACCACTGCAGCAAGGAAACATTGTGTAATTTGTAAAGAGTTCGGAGAGAGTTTCAAAGAAATTTTTTCTTGCCACCGCCTCTTGAAACATTTGAAATTTCAGACTTCGTGTTGGCTTCTGTCGCGAGTTCTTCTGCTGAGGCTGAGGTTTGTTTAATGATTTTTCTTATGTTTAGCGAGCACGAGAGGCTGGCATTGTCAAAGTTTCACCAGCGGCAATGGAGGGTGACGCTTTGGCCGCGTCAGCCACTAGTGCTGGCGAAGCTTCAAAAAAAATCATCAAACAAACGTCAACCGATGAACCCGAGACAGAAACCAACAGGCAGTTTGTCAGCAAGGGGCCACGAAAGCATTAATAATTTTGAATTTCACGGTTTCCCTATGAAATATGTTGTTCCTCCCTTCGTTTAGGGCCGTACACCTTTCTTGACCACATTACAGAGAATCGACACGTAGCAGATGCGTAAAGGAGACACCCTTTCATTACATTTCAATATTTTTTTTTCCAAAACTGCGCACGCGCTTTTGCTATGACCAGGAGAGGGTTGAGCGCGCGGTAACAAGCGTACACAAAAAAATGGCTCTGAGCACTATGGGACTTAACATCTATGGTCATCAGTCCCCTACAGCAACTTCAACCTAACTAACCTAAGGACATCACACAACACCCAGTCATCACGAGGCAGAGAAAATCCCTGACCCCGCCGGGAATCGAACCCGGGAACCCGGGCGTGGGAAGCGCGAACGCTACCGCACGACCACGAGCTGCGGACTTGCGTACACATAGATTTTGAATGGCCCATTTCCGCAATGGGGTACACATTTCCCTGATGTATCAGATATGTTGTCCCGATTTCGAGGGATCTGAGGCGTAAGTAATGAATGGCCATTGCTGAAGACTGCACACACAATATCGGGTTTCATTAAGGCGCTGCAGGACATGGGCGCTGCTGCAGCCCCCAGACCGCAGCTACTGACCCCCAACTAGCCGAGGCTCGCCTGTTGTTTTGTTGCAAGTAAGAAAACCTGTGAATAGTCTATACTGCATTAACTTACAATAGAGGAAGTACTGAAATCACAATGCATTAACTTCTGCACCCACTCTCTCTAGTGATTCCAAATGCCTTCGTAGACCGACATTAGTTGGTGATAACACACTCATTATTTCCCGCACTGGAACAGTACATGTCTTTAGCCGATAACAGATTTTCTAGACATTGCAAGATCCCAAATTGTAGCAGTTCAATGTTGTTCCTTCAGTTGTAGCGTCACATTGTTATCCACATGTGTGCTCTAGGTGGACGTAATAAACGAGTTTCGCAAGAATTAACATTTGTCGATAAAAATTTCAAAGCATCACATCTTAAAACCCGAGAAAATATCGAACTCTCTCCCCGTTAAAAAATTACGAAGACACTGACAAACTCCTCCCTTCAGCACGGCGGCTAAATCTGAAACCCTGATGTTCAGAGACCGGTGCTCGGAAATCAGCTGATGTCTGGGAAACGAATAATTCATGGAGGCAACAAAACTGATTCCGGCCTAGCATGTGAACACGACAGCCAATATCGTTTTCCGAAAATTAGATTCTGGTCTTCCGCAAGCTGTGTCATGTGCAAACATGGTCTCTCTCTCTCTCCCTTTATATCTCTCTCTCTCTCTCTCTCTCTCTCTCTCTCTCTCACACACACACACACACACACACACACACACACATTTAATAACATCAACTGACGCGGGTGAAAGTGTAGGATGCAGTAGCAACAACATTCGAGTTGACTTGGACACTCAAAACTGCAATTTACGACATTATTGTTAGTGTGGGACTAAGAGACAAATGGTTCAAATGGCTCTGAGCACTATGGGACTCAACTGCTGAGGTCATTAGTCCCCTAGAACTTAGAACTAGTTAAACCTAACTAACCTAAGGACATCACACACATCCAAGCCCGAGGCAGGATTCGAACCTGCGACCGTAGCGATCGCGCGGTTCCAGACTGTAGCGTCTAGAACCCTTCGGCCGCCCCGGCTGGCATTACGATACACTTCCTACTTAAGTATGAAATATAGCTCTGTTTAGTAAAATGCATTTCAAGCACAAACTTTTCGACTGAGTATCCACGTATTTAGAGTCAAATTGTACCTACTGTCTGTGGTTGGTTAACCTGGCGGATGCAACATAGGTCGCTAGGACAGTTTGCTGCTGATGTAAGACATCTGACGTGTCAGTATAGTCCGAAATGAACTGGTTCAACAGGGCCAATGTCACCTAAGCTCTGTCGGTGGTCATTCAAATGCGAAGTCTGCAGTACTCCGGCACACCTGTTGATATCCTCAAAGTAAAAGTTGCGAGCTCTATCTTCTTATCTCGTGTTTTCTACTGAAAATCTCGTGCTTGTACTCTTGTTAACTTTACTATTACAGAGATCGCCAAAACTTTATTTTTGTTATTGGTCCTGTGCGCAACAAATAACTTACTTGGTCGTTCTGCTGCCACTGCTTGATCTGCTGCATTCCATTATTTAACAAAAACATAAAAAAACCTATTATTCATGCTGAGTGCAATGCATGTTCTGTATGGCGGCTCCTGTTGTTGCTGCGGCTGCTGCTGCTTACTACAACTACATATAATTCAAGAGAAAGGGTTTGGTCAAATCTAATCTCGATAAATGATAACCCAAACAAAAAGCTATATTCTGAAAGCGATTCTTTCTCATTCAACTAACAAAACGCTAGAAGCTCTTTAAACTATCGCTTCGTTTGTAAATCTGCCTCCATTGACATTAAAGCAATATTACAAATTAATGAAACTCTTGAGACAGACTGAAATACTTCTCAATTGAATACATAGTAAAACAATTCCCTGATAATTGCAAAAGAAATCAATGACAAAAATCAATACTTAATCTAACAATGGTTTCCCCTTGAGAATTCAGCTCCTATCATTATCAAAATTACCGTCTGCTGCTACGCACATACACAAACCCTTTTCTTTAAATTAATAAGCGCGCTGGAAATTATAAAAAAAATATCAACTAAATACCAAATATTGTGTCGCTGCTGGCGGACACGGCAGTACGGCAGCTCGGCGAGGACCCCTCGCCCAACACACGTGCGCACCACAGCAGGCGGGCTCCTACACTCGCTTCCAAAACTGCCACTCGTTAATCCGTGCGCTGCGAGGCGTAACAACAATATCTTAGATTCCAGAGCTTGTGTATGCGCGCTGTAGCCAACCTTTACATCCCAAGAGAGTATTGCCAACTCTCGAAAGGACTGGAAAATTAAATCTTACAGTCTTGTCTAGATTTTACGAGATGATCCTTGGGTTTATAAAGGAATTCGTATGCTACTTCAGAGACGAATGCAATACTGCATCTAAATGCGACGGCGATACGTGCAGCAGCTCCTGTAACAGAAAACTGTAACGTGTGATGTGGTGTAACAGGACCGTGTTTCTTATCCAGGTACTCCATGGTGAAATTAGTATGCTATTAGATGCGGATTAATAGAATAGTTTACATTTCAAATAAGCTAGTACCAGTGGCTGCTGCTGTGTATGAGCACAAGAGCACGTGAACATCCTAACTTTTAACAACTTGCGAATTTGTTGGCAATTTTCCTTTAAATGGTGTTAAACATAATGTAGCTGCGGTAATCTGAAGTACACGGCACTAAATTTACCGCGCTGTGCTACACATTGCTCCACTAGACTCGCTGAAACTTGGGATCAGGATCGTGAACACACCTTCATTTGTGCACGTTTTAAGGAGCTTCTGCACATGCGCAACTGTCGTGACGTGATTGCGTTATGTGGCAAATACATACAGATTTGATAACCAACGTGCACTGTTCATGGCGTGCACTCAACCACTAGTTTACGTCAGTGCCACCAGGTGGTAGCATATTGCAGCAGACTTTTATCTACTGGGTGATCAAAAAGTCAGTATAAATTAGAAAACTTATTAAACCGCGGAATAATGTAGATATAGAGGTAAAAATTGACACACATGCTTGGAATGACATGGGGATTTATTAGAACCAAAAAAAATACAAAGTTCACAAAATGTCCGACAGATGGCGCTGGACAGCAAAACGTCAGTACCTGCTACCGTGACAGGTGAGAGGTACGCCGATATTTACAGAATCGCATCATCCCCGAACTGGCTGATAAACACCTGCTGGAACATACGATGTTTATGCAGGATGGCGCTCCACCACATATTGCTAGACGCGTGAAAGATATCTTGCGCGCGTCGTTTGGTGATGATCGTGTGCTCAGCCGCAGCTTTCGTCATGCTTGGCCTCCCAGGTCCCCAGACCTCAGTCCGTGCGATTATTGGCTTTGGGGTTACCTGAAGTCGCAAATGTATCGTGATCGGCCGATATCTCTAGGGATGCTGAAAGACAACATCCGACGCCAATGCCTCACCATAACTCCGGACATGCTTTACAGTACTGTTCACAACATTATTCCTCGACTACAGCTATTGTTGAGGAACGATGGTGGACATACTGAGAATTTCCTGTAAAGAACATCGCCTTTGCTTTGTCTTACTTTGTTATGCTAATTATTGCTATTGTGATCAGATGAAGCGCCATCTGTCGGACATTTTTTGAACTTTTGTATTTTTAGGTACTAATAAAACCTCATGTCATTCCAAGCATTTATGTCAATTTGTACCTCTCTATCTACATTATTCCGTGATTTATTCAGTTTTCAAATTTATACTGACTTTTTGATCACCCAGTACATTCGCCATAAGTCTCGCTACACACTCCACAGATATGCAAATTCACACACCGTATACTAAAATTTATTTTGTGGGATCCTTAAAGAGATATGGTATAGTCGTGCTCAAAAGTATCCGAACGATCTGAATTGCATTTCGCCTGATTCGAATGCAACTCACTTAGCGCAGCTGTCTAGCAGGTCCTCTAGTCGCCACTCTGTACAGTCGTTTGACTATAGAAAATGGTTCCAACAAGTCACCACTAGAAAACACTGCTCTGTATCGCAATAACTCAAGATGTAAAGTAATACCAAGGTACTACAAATATCAGGGAACATCTATTCACAGATAAGACGGTTCTTCAGGCTTGTAAGTTCACATTTATTACAATAAATGACATATATGAAATGTTACAAATCTCATTATTACGTCAGATAGGTAATTCACGTAGTAAGTTCGTCGTATTCATGATTTCCTCTTCAAAACAACATACCGTTCTTATTATTTAACACAAAATGACATTAAAAATTTAAGTTATTCACGAGCAGCTAGTTGAGAATATGTATGAACTTCAAATGACACGACGAACCCTCTCATTTTGCATATTGATTCAAACCCAGGTCATGCAACTAAGCAAATACTTCGTGACTGACGGAAACTAACAGTCATTCCTGACTAGGCATACAGAGAGTGTTATACTCGAGTTTAGAGAGTATCAGTTAACAAATATCAAATTAAATTACATAGCGTAAACATTGTTAACAGAAGCGAATTGCTACCCAGCATCTATTTTCCTTCTTAACGAACTACGAGAGATGTTAAATATTGCTTCTTCACAAGTAACTTACTTGAAATGTTGTGAGGTAAAGCTTTGTGTTGGACAGAGATTCGAACCCAGAACCTAATTGGATTGTCATCGAAGCGCAATCAACTGTGACACATCGGATTTTCTCGGCAGTAGCTAGATGTTTTAACTGAAATGACGAGACGAAACATTAATTTTTTCTTTCCCAGGCCTCCAACCTGGCATCTATCGCTGTTATATTTTAGAGAAAACTAACGTTAAAAATGGGTTTGTTACACCAGCAGTTACCGAGCGAGGTGGCGCAGTGATTAGCATACTGGACTCGCATTCGGGAGGACGACGGTTCAATCCCGTCTCCGGCCATCCTGATTTAGGTTTCCCGTGATTTCCCTAAATCGCTTCAGGCAAATGCCGGGATGGTTCCTTTGAAAGGGCACGGCCGATTTCCTTCCCCATCCTTCCCTAACCCGAGCTTGCGCTCCGTCTCTAATGGCCTCGTTGTCGACGGGACGTTAAACACCACTAACCTAACACCAGCAGCAACATGTAAGCATGTTTGAACTACAAATAATATGATGAAGAGTTCAGTGCTCACTGGGAATCGAACCCCACACACATCGTTGTTGACTGCACACAAAGAGACGTCAGCTACCGAATTTTTCTCCACCAGCAGCTCGGAATAACATCCTTGAATTTACAATGATTTCTCAAACAGTTCTGTGTCTCACTGGGACTCAAAAACGTCAGTTACCGTTAGTCTTGACAACGAATGAAAATACGTTAAAAATCAAAATTATTACCCACCAGAAAATAGGTGTTCTCATGCTAGAGCTTGATAATACATAATGAAAGCTTTAATGCCGGGCCAGGATTCGAACCCTTTAACGCGCAATATGTGGAGATGTTGAGGAATTTGCAGTTTTGAACAAATAACAAATTGCAGTCGAGCTGTATTGTCACGAAGGGAACAAATTCCGCGTTAAGGTCGCTCTGAGTTGCATACCCAGATTAGAACCAATTTTATGGACATACAGAAGCTCAAATAAAAAATGGAGTAAGTGTCCTGTGATCCTACATAGCGTTTGTTTCGTCACTAGAAATAAATAACTAGTATAAGAAAGGTTACTGTTGATAGAGTTTCTACGTGTCGCGACTCCTGACTTTATTGTGGTTCAACCTAACGTCTACTTGGTAGAGAAGGAATATCATGATTAACATGAATGTCAGACCACAATGACATTATACCTTCTCACTTGGCATAGCCAGAAGAGAACAGATCTGTCTCTGCTTATCAAAAATCATCAGCAGAAGTTGGAATCGAAACCAGACCAGAAGTATATTAACCTAGCATCAGTCCAAGAGACCACCAAATTCTCCTCTCTATTACTAATTTTTCTATCATAACAATGTTGCACCACACTGGATGAGAATTCTGACACAGACTCCCTGTAGTGGTTTGCAGCATGTTCAGTACATTCATTTACTTGGTTGACCGAATCGCCATGAACTAGCTGCCTCGGCTACCCAGTGCATACATTCGGCTCTTTTTTGTAACCACCGAAATAAAATCACATAACTGCCACTTACACAGAATTGCCAACAGTGTAGGATGCAGAAATTTAAACAGGAAGTGTTCCTTTCGACTTGAGCTACTCTATTGCGCTATCTGTTTGCTAAAAACGTCGTGCAGTGCAAAAGAAAAGCTGTAACTGTCTGTCTCTCAGAAGTCTAGATCCGGCCATATGCATTATCTCACAGCACTGTGCAATGCGCAAGTTCTGAAGGAATTGTTATTGAGTTCTGGAGGTGTTGTAGTTACGTGTCAGCTAGTAGCGTAATGGTAAGCATCGCGCACTGTTGCTAAGACGTTGCGAGTTTGGGTACATTCACTGCTGCATTTTTTAAAACGCCGTACTGCTGTCTGCTGAAGTTATCGATCTAATGAAACTTTGAACGTAATTCCCTTCACTTCTCAACCCAAAATTGTCGCATGTGGAAAAAGGGCTAACTTCTGCGACATTTTGTTCTTTTCAGGTTTAATAGATGGTCAGGCTGCAGATGCATCTCGAAACTTCTGTATTATGTATGGGGAGAGCACATCGTGCCAAAATACGTCAGAAAAGTATTTTCTACATTATCTGTCGTGTGGCAGTGGCATTTTATTCTTCATAAAACCTTGTTTGACAGCTTTAACTCAGAACAAGTTTTCTATATGCATGTAATCAATAAACTGCATGTGCATTGTCAGACTGCTATAGATAACATCAGAGAATTCGCATATATCGTTGATTATTAATTTCTCTCTCATGTTAACTAATGTTTTAACAACACTAAAAGAAACCGTACGAAAATTGTGCACTGTATTATAAGAAATGAAATAAAACTACCCACGATAACCTTACGACGAAAGTCTGTTTCAATAAAACTGAGTATCTGTACACAAGCGTGCCTCTGTCGGCAGGAATCAGTAAAATACTAATCACTTAGATTTCGATTGGGTCTGTGTTTGATTGGTATGCTGTGTCATACTCAAGTGGTATGCAAATGTTGAATTTCATAAATAAAGTTATGTATTCCTAGAAACCCAAAATTTGTTTGTCAGCAGCGGAAAGAGGCGTTACCTGTTGCGCAGCATAGTAAGTTTTTCACCATTGCACTATGAGCCGAAAGTATTTTCTTGCGATTTCCTTATCGATGTGTGATCTGACTGCTTGTAGCTCTTTCAGAGAAGGGATAAAAACGTTACAGTCAGCAAGACTGGAACCGCAAACCATAACAGACGTTCCTCTCAGGCTGGCACGTTTCCACAGAGCTAGGGAAGAGGCATGCGTCTGCGTCTCCTCTTACGAGACCAGTAGTGGCTAGAACTCGGAAACCGCTATTTAAAGGACGAGATTAGATGCGATTTTCACGTGCAACGACTTTCCTGGGCTGAAAACCGTACATTTACAATCTTTTGTTATAGCTCAAGCGGTAATAATAACTCAGATTAATCAATGGGAATGACAGGAAAAATCAAGTGAACTTTGAGGGTTAATTCCGTGCACACCAGGAAGTAACTCGTCGATCACAGAGTTGCCAAATATACTTTGCCTTGTTGCCAAATCTCAGTTACATTACCAGCAGGAAGAAGACGAACCGATGTGATTCTACAGTGGGCTGGGAAGTGACCATAGCTGACGTCTCAAAGACGCGGCTGCTACGGTCTGGAATACGTAATCCGTCTGATTCACATTTCTGTAACTGGGTTTAGGGACTGGAGCTTAGTTACTAATAATACTCAGAACTGACCGCAAACTAACCTTCATAAATCAGTATCTCTCATAGTTGTTTTTATATATCTTTCGTAAGTGTACTCAAAACTAAGAAAGTCATTGACGAACTTTTTCGTGCCTCGCCGATAGTCGAGCCCAACAAACAAATAAAAATAAAAAAGATTGTGTGTGTGTGGAGATACGAACCCAGCACGCAATCGGATTGTTAACTACGTAAAATCAAATGCTACGTATCGGTTTTTCTTACCAACTGCTAGATGTTTGAATCTAAAATAAGGATACAAATTTTGGTGCCTGAGCGACAATCGAACCGCACACCTACCGTCTTTCTTTATCATCCACGAACATAGCTTAAGTAACTCATGCTTACTCACCAACACTAAGATGTGTGCGTGTTTGACCTGAAATGACGACACCTATTGCGATTGTTGGCAACACATGAACAGGCATTAAAAATGCACGTTAATTTTCACTAGCAGACTGGTGTGCACGTGATAGGGCTTGAAATGAAATTATGAATATTTTTGTACTGGATCAGGATTCGGACCCACATACTTACCTTTGGGGGAGACCTAGAGAAGATTGCAGTCTCGGGAAAAGGAGTGAAATGATTGAAGTATACTGTTCCGAGAGATTCAGATCCTCGAAAGATGAGATACGAATTCGAATCACAGTCCAGCACCAAATTTTTCAACGTCTCTATTTCAATCAAGTACAAGAAAAATAAGAGCCCTGTTCCTTTAAATGGCTATCGTTTCATCAAATAAAATAAAATTTTCAAATGTAAGTAAGTTTACTGGAGACAATATTTCTGTTTACCATGACATCCGCCTATGTCATTTCCCAACGTAAACCCGCTCTGCCCAATTGGTACTGAAGGAACGTGATGTTTAATGCGGATTCTGGATTATAACGTCTTTCTCTTGAGGTTACCAGAGGTAAAGTAAATCTGTTTGTGCCTCTTAAAAGTAAATGCCTGAACCCACGCATTGCACCTGTGATAGTTCGTTCCACCAGACCATTGTGGCCACATTTCCCAGCCCCAGGAGTGTGCTGTAACGGATGATGTGCTTAGCTTACAAAATTAGTCACGGTGGAAAAAATGAGAGTCTATTAAATGGTTAAGTAGAAGGAATCTTCTGACTTGGAGATTATGCTAGTCTCATGTCAGCAGAATGTTAAGACTGCTCTAGGCATCATAGCCTCGATGTAAATCCATTTTTGAAATATTCACTAATTCAGCAAATTTCTTAGTTCGAGAAAATCCACTGTGAAGTGTGAAGTTACCGGATAATTCGATTATTACCGTCATTGTTACTATCATTTTCTTCATACCGTTGCTGGAACACATGTGCTTGAAGATCATTTAACGCCTTTTGGTCATTATAGAAGTAGTTGCCCAAGAAGAAGTTCTTTCCCTATCTACGGAGTCCTTTTCATGTTAATATCAAACATCAGCAGTTACTCGCTGATTACATTAAAACTAAAGTAATTGATGAAGACGTTACTTGATAGCAAAAACGCGCTGCCTTTCTTAATTTACTTGCGCCATAAATGGCTTTCGAATATTTCCAAACCAAAAGCCAAGGGATCTTACTGCCTTCCGTTATACGTCGCTGTCAGTTCTTCCACAAGATTTGGTCGACGTGACCTGTTTCAAGTTGTGTATGGTAGAGAATGTTTTAGGAAATCGATTGTTTTCCTTTGCAATAAACAGAAAGATTTTCATTGTAAGCTATCCATTTTCAAAATTTTCGCATTATTAGTTCAGATTTAATATTCACTTCTATAATGTAGGAAAGTATTTCACAGTTGCAAAAGCCGCATCCGACTCAATGACCTTATACTTACTCGCTGACCATAAATTGTAGCTGAGAGTGACACCAGTTTAAGTAACCTAATGTAGCGAAGACTGTTTGCCAGTGCTCTTTTTCACCTGAAAATATGCAGTTCACTCATTGGGCTCCAATAGTACACTGTAATAGTAATTTCTGTGTGTTTGCTATGCATGCGGATTGTGGAATTTAGTGGTGCTCTCTCTTCCACTTCTGTATACAGTATGCCTGACCTAAACGGGTCCTTTATCATTACAGGCCCTGGGCAGTGCAACATCATTCTGATAACAGTAATGTGCTTATACTGACAGCCTCACTGTTCGTTTTGGCTGATTTTGTATACATTTAAATAAAACAACATGACCTTCCAGTGGGAGACATTTCGTCCCCCTTTTCCTTGTGTGAAATTTGTCAGTAAGCTTTTTGCCTACCAACCAGCGAAATGCGGCAGAGTACAGCCAGTAAACGATTCACAAACAACGATTTAGTGCCGTTAAAACGACTTCTTTAAACATTGTCGTTGCTGAAGAAATTTAGTTTCTTCTTAAATCGTCTTATGCAGCAACGTTCACAGATATCTCAAATAGAAAAAGCTGTTTATCCAGGTACGCAGGTTGTAAAACAATCTTACCACAGTTTGAGTCAGGTCGATCTTTTCGTCTTATAGCACTGCATAAGTATTTTGTCTAAGAGGTATCACATGTAATGTTCCTGTAACTATAGGAAACATTGGTTGAAAACGAGTTTAACGCCAATGGGTACAGTACTGCTAAATATTCAACATGATTATCAACCTGTCTGAGTTCATCCACAAACTGAGGCGTATTTATGATACGGTTGTTAGACTGTGTATCCTTGTCTTCCCTGAGTGGGCATTACACACATGTATACAATACTATGAAAACTTCGAACGCTGTAACTAACGTTGCTCTCATAAAATAATTTTGTTTTGTTAATTTTTCTGGGTGTTCAGCGTGCAATATGTGTTGTAAACACAGTCTTAAACAAAAAAATTGTCCGTAAGGTGGACAATACAATCGTGCTCCCATCAGAATTCTATGTCCGGCAATATGTCTTCTTTGAGTGGACATTGGAAGACATTTACACACGCGTATACAGTACTATGAATACCTCGAACGCTGTGGCTATCGCTGCTCTCAAATCCAAGTTTAATAGATGGGAGGATACAAAGAAACAATCAGACACATGGGTGTGGACAGAAACTAAAGGGCAGATGCGGGCACTGTGCATATCTGCGCTTTTTCTTCTTTGTAAGCTAAGCTAAGCACATCATCCGTTACAGCACACTCCTGGGGCTGGGAAATGTGGCCACAATGGTCTGGTGGAACGAACTATCACAGGTGCAATGCGTGGGTTCAGGCATTTACTTTTAAGAGGCACAAACAGATTTACTTTACCTCTGGTAACCTCAAGAGAAAGACGTTATAATCCAGAATCCGCATTAAACATCACGTTCCTTCAGTACCAATTGGGCAGAGCGGGTTTACGTTGGGAAATGACATAGGCGGAAGTCATGGTAAACAGAAATACTGTCTCCAGTAAACTTACTTACATTTGAAAATTTTATTTTATTTGATGAAACGATAGCCATTTAAAGGAACAGGGCTCTTATTTTTCTTGTACTTGATTGAAATAGAGACGTTGAAAAATTTGGTGCTGGACTGTGATTCGAATTCGTATCTCATCTTTCGAGGATCTGAATCTCTCGGAACAGTATACTTCAATCATTTCACTCCTTTTCCCGAGACTGCAATCTTCTCTAGGTCTCCCCCAAAGGTAAGTATGTGGGTCCGAATCCTGATCCAGTACAAAAATATTCATAATTTCATTTCAAGCCCTATCACGTGCACACCAGTCTGCTAGTGAAAATTAACGTGCATTTTTAATGCCTGTTCATGTGTTGCCAACAATCGCAATAGGTGTCGTCATTTCAGGTCAAACACGCACACATCTTAGTGTTGGTGAGTAAGCATGAGTTACTTAAGCTATGTTCGTGGATGATAAAGAAAGACGGTAGGTGTGCGGTTCGATTGTCGCTCAGGCACCAAAATTTGTATCCTTATTTTAGATTCAAACATCTAGCAGCTGGTAAGAAAAACCGATACGTAGCATTTGATTTTACGTAGTTAACAATCCGATTGCGTGCTGGGTTCGTATCTCCACACACACACAATCTTTTTTATTTTTATTTGTTTGTTGGGCTCGACTATCGGCGAGGCACGAAAAAGTTCGTCAATGACTTTCTTAGTTTTGAGTACACTTACGAAAGATATATAAAAACAACTATGAGAGATACTGATTTATGAAGGTTAGTTTGCAGTCAGTTCTGAGTATTATTAGTAACTAAGCTCCAGTCCCTAAACCCAGTTACAGAAATGTGAATCAGACGGATTACGTATTCCAGACCGTAGCAGCCGCGTCTTTGAGACGTCAGCTATGGTCACTTCCCAGCCCACTGTAGAATCACATCGGTTCGTCTTCTTCCTGCTGGTAATGTAACTGAGATTTGGCAACAAGGCAAAGTATATTTGGCAACACTGTGATCGACGAGTTACTTCCTGGTGTGCACGGAATTAACCCTCAAAGTTCACTTGATTTTTCCTGTCATTCCCATTGATTAATCTGAGTTATTATTACCGCTTGAGCTATAACAAAAGATTGTAAATGTACGGTTTTCAGCCCAGGAAAGTCGTTGCACGTGAAAATCGCATCTAATCTCGTCCTTTAAATAGCGGTTTCCGAGTTCTAGCCACTACTGGTCTCGTAAGAGGAGACGCAGACGCATGCCTCTTCCCTAGCTCTGTGGAAACGTGCCAGCCTGAGAGGAACGTCTGTTATGGTTTGCGGTTCCAGTCTTGCTGACTGTAACGTTTTTATCCCTTCTCTGAAAGAGCTACAAGCAGTCAGATCACACATCGATAAGGAAATCGCAAGAAAATACTTTCGGCTCATAGTGCAATGGTGAAAAACTTACCATGCTGCGCAACAGGTAACGCCTCTTTCCGCTGCTGACAAACAAATTTTGGGTTTCTAGGAATACATAACTTTATTTATGAAATTCAACATTTGCATACCACTTGAGTATGACACAGCATACCAATCAAACACAGACCCAATCGAAATCTAAGTGATTAGTATTTTACTGATTCCTGCCGACAGAGGCACGCTTGTGTACAGATACTCAGTTTTATTGAAACAGACTTTCGTCGTAAGGTTATCGTGGGTAGTTTTATTTCATTTCTTATAATACAGTGCACAATTTTCGTACGGTTTCTTTTAGTGTTGTTAAAACATTAGTTAACATGAGAGAGAAATTAATAATCAACGATATATGCGAATTCTCTGATGTTATCTATAGCAGTCTGACAATGTACATGCAGTTTATTGATTACATGCATATAGAAAACTTGTTCTGAGTTAAAGCTGTCAAACAAGGTTTTATGAAGAATAAAATGCCACTGCCACACGACAGATAATGTAGAAAATACTTTTCTGACGTATTTTGGCACGATGTGCTCTCCCCATACATAATACAGAAGTTTCGAGATGCATCTGCAGCCTGACCATCTATTAAACCTGAAAAGAACAAAATGTCGCAGAAGTTAGCCCTTTTTCCACATGCGACAATTTTGGGTTGAGAAGTGAAGGGAATTACGTTCAAAGTTTCATTAGATCGATAACTTCAGCAGACAGCAGTACGGCGTTTTAAAAAATGCAGCAGTGAATGTACCCAAACTCGCAACGTCTTAGCAACAGTGCGCGATGCTTACCATTACGCTACTAGCTGACACGTAACTACAACACCTCCAGAACTCAATAACAATTCCTTCAGAACTTGCGCATTGCACAGTGCTGTGAGATAATGCATATGGCCGGATCTAGACTTCTGAGAGACAGACAGTTACAGCTTTTCTTTTGCACTGCACGACGTTTTTAGCAAACAGATAGCGCAATAGAGTAGCTCAAGTCGAAAGGAACACTTCCTGTTTAAATTTCTGCATCCTACACTGTTGGCAATTCTGTGTAAGTGGCAGTTATGTGATTTTATTTCGGTGGTTACAAAAAAGAGCCGAATGTATGCACTGGGTAGCCGAGGCAGCTAGTTCATGGCGATTCGGTCAACCAAGTAAATGAATGTACTGAACATGCTGCAAACCACTACAGGGAGTCTGTGTCAGAATTCTCATCCAGTGTGGTGCAACATTGTTATGATAGAAAAATTAGTAATAGAGAGGAGAATTTGGTGGTCTCTTGGACTGATGCTAGGTTAATATACTTCTGGTCTGGTTTCGATTCCAACTTCTGCTGATGATTTTTGATAAGCAGAGACAGATCTGTTCTCTTCTGGCTATGCCAAGTGAGAAGGTATAATGTCATTGTGGTCTGACATTCATGTTAATCATGATATTCCTTCTCTACCAAGTAGACGTTAGGTTGAACCACAATAAAGTCAGGAGTCGCGACACGTAGAAACTCTATCAACAGTAACCTTTCTTATACTAGTTATTTATTTCTAGTGACGAAACAAACGCTATGTAGGATCACAGGACACTTACTCCATTTTTTATTTGAGCTTCTGTATGTCCATAAAATTGGTTCTGATCTGGGAATGCAACTCAGACGGCCCTTAACGCGGAATTTGTTCCCTTCGTGACAATACAGCTCGGCTGCAATTTGTTATTTGTTCAAAACTGCAAATTCCTCAACATCTCCACATATCGCGCGTTAAAGGGTTCGAATTCTGGCCTTGCACTAAAGCTTTCATTATGTATTATCAAGCTCTAGCATGAGAACACCTATTTTCTGGTGGGTAATAATTTTGATTTTTAATGTATTTTCATTCATTGTCAAGACTAACGGTATCTGACGTTTTTGAGTCCCAGTGAGACACAGAACTGTTTGCGTAATCATTGTAAATTCAAGGATGTTATTCCGAGCTACTGTTAAAAAGAAAAATTCGGTAGCTGACGTCTCTTTGTGTGCTGTCAACAATGATACGTGTGGGGCTCGATTCCTAGTCAGTACTGAACTCTTCATCATATTATTTCTAGTTCAAACATGCTCACATGTCACTACTGGTGTAACAAACCCATTTTTAACGTTAGTTTTCTCTAAAATATAAGAGCGATAGGTGCCAGGCTGGAGGCCTGGGAAAGAAAAAATTAATGTTTCTTCTCGTCATTTCAGTTAAAACATCTAGCTACTACCGAGAAAATCCGATGTGTCACAGTTGATTGCGCTTCGATGACAATCCAATTAGGTTCTGGGTTCGAATCCCTGTCCAACACAAAGTTTACCTCACGGCTTTTCAAGAAAGTTACTTGTGAAGAAGCAATATTTAACATCTCTCGTAGTTCGTTAAGAAGGAAAATAGATGCTGGGTAGGAATTCGAGTCCGTTAACAATGTTTACGTTATGTAATTTAAAGTTGATATTTGCCAACTGGTACTGTCTAAAATCGAGGTATATCACTCTCTGTATGCCTAGTCAGGAATGACTGTTAGTTTCCGTCAGTCACGAAAGTCTTTGCTTAGTTGCATGACCTGGGTTTGAATCAATATGCAGAACGAGACTGTTCGTCGTGACATTCGAAGTTCATACATATTCTCAACTAGCTTCTCGTGAATAACTTAAATTTTTAATGTCATTTTGTGTTAAATTATAAGTACGGTATGTTATGTTGAAGAGGAAGTCAAGAATACGACGAACTTACTACGTGAATTGCCTATCTGACGTAATAATGACAGTGATAATATTTCATGTATGTCACTTATTGTAATAAATGTGAACTTACAAGCCTGAAGAACCGTCTTATCTGTGATAAGATGTTCCCTGATATTTGTAGTACATTGGTATTACTTTACATCTTTAGTTACTGCGATACAGAGCAATGTTTTCTTGTGGTGACTTGTTGGAACCATTTTCAATAGTCAAACGACTGTACCGAGGGGCGATTAGAGGTCCTGCTAGATAGCTGCGCTACGTGGGTTGCATTCGAATGAGGCGAAATGCAATTCAGATCGTTCGGATACTTTTGAGCACGACTGTACATAAAGTTTTGGAGTTTATCACAGATTAATCCACTTGAGGCATTGAGAAGCATAAAACTCATCATTGTCAATGGTAAAATTGTGGCATTTATTTGTGCTTGTGACATCTGTTGATCTTGTGGTTTATCTGTACTGTAGGCCCACTTTGTACATATATATTTGAACATGCACAGAAAGCTGCCACGCTGGAGTCTCTGATATTCACTTAAATAAGGAGGAGAGGGAAGTGGGGGTCACCTCTGTTATGCCCATCCCACCTGGATCTCCGCCCCTCCTACCTACTACAAGTCCCTTCGAATCCTGGGACGCCGTGCGCTCCACCTCGCCTAACGCATCCACCTCCCATCCCTCACGTGGCTCCTCTATGACTTAATTCCTTTCCCACACCTCCACCTCCACCTCTTCCTCGAACGGATATGGATCCTTTACACCTCCTGTAAAGTTGATCTCCCTTACCCACTTGTCTCTCCCATCCTTTCCCAACACAATCCGCTGCCGTGCCTGTACTCCTGCGTCCCACCCGCTCTCCATCTTACCGCCCTCCGTACCCTTGCCCAAGGTGTCTTCCGCTAACCCTCCCTCCCGGATGATGCCCTCGTCCCCTCCATCTACCGCTCCTACCAGATTTCATCCTCCCCTTCCTCCTCCTGAGCTTTTCCTCCAGGGCTCCCTCTTTCCCTTCTCTCCCTCCTAACTTCCTTCCCCCTCCTCTATCCGTCTCCTCGCCCCCCCCCCCCTCGGCTTCCGCACCGAGCCCTACCCTCTCCCCTCCCCCTCACTTCCTCTCTCCCACTGGCGTCCTCCCACCTCCCTCCTACCCTCCCCTGTTCCCTATGGCAAGCCCCCCTTTTTTCGTGCAATAGTGTGTGCAGTGCGTCGCAGATCATCGTCAATATTTTCTGTGCAGTGTTTCTCCGTTCCAATGCAATTGTCTTTTCAGTGTCCTCCACCGTTCGACAGTGTACTCATTGTGCCTTTGTGTGTGGTTGCACTTGCTTATGCAATTCACTGTCTTCAGTTCGAACGTCTTCGTAATTATCATTCTGTGTGTCACCTGCTGTTTCATATTCATGTTTTCTGTCTATCCGTCTACATATTATCTGTTTTATGGTTTTCTGTGGCCGAAGAGCGCCGCAGATAGGCCGCTGCCGGCCTACCTTTTGTATTAAAATAACAATAAAAAAAGGGGATCGCCTTTGTTCCTAATGGCCCTCAGCACCTCATTTGTATTCTAGTAAATTGACCTTGTTGGTAGGTAGTAATACTCGAATTTAATCATTTCCGCAGACGGCAGTTTGTGTTTGGAGTCGGTTGTCTACTATGCTGGAATCGGCTTTCCTGTGGAGCAGCAACATGAACTTTGTTGAACCTATATTAAGCGCTAACAGAAAAGAAAATTACTAGGAAAAGTTAGCCGCAAAGACCGCAAACCAGATTCGTTGTCTGAGAAAGTACGAAAGCAAATAATCGTGACTACAGCCAAACATTTAACAGAGAAGTCTGTAATAAGCGTAAGTCTTTATGTGGGTGCAACGTAATAATACCTCAATTTCAGCCCAGAAGTTGATTCTTTAACTAATACTTGAATTATGGATCTTGTACATTTCTCCGTAAAAATTATAAAAGCACGAAAACTCCCACTTACACAAAAATGCGAAGCGGAGAGTAGCGAAAGGTTAAACATGCTTTCGTTCTTGCATAAATTGCGCTTAGTTATGTACTAAACAACAAAACTCCACAAAAACAATTCTTCCTTTTTTTCAGACAAGTTATGCATATTATTATTATTATTATTATTATTTATTTCCTTTCCCAGATGTTATGTGTGGTTAAAATTGGAAAGTGACGCGGACCTTGATCAAGCGTGACTTCCTTTTAACTGTACGGTATATGTTACATTGCATTTAGGAACTTTCGGGTAATTGAACATGTATCAATAATTACAGATTTCTGTAGTTGTATATATACGTTTGGATGCAGCTGTATTGCGTTGATGTACTGGTGGATATTGTGTGGTATGACTCCTGTAGTTGATAGTATAATTGGTATGATGTCAACTTTATCCTGATGCCACATGTCTTTGACTTCCTCAGCCAGTTGGATGTATTTTCCAATTTTTTCTCCTGTTTTCTTCCGTATATTTGTTGTATTGGGTATGGATATTTCGATTAGTTGTGTTAATTTCTTCTTTTTATTGGTGAGTATGATGTCAGGTTTGTTATGTGGTGTTGTTTTATCTGTTATAATGGTTCTGTTCCAGTATAATTTGTATTCATCATTCTCCAGTACATTATTATTATTATCATTATTATTATTATTATTATTATTATTATTATTATTGGCGGGTGTATTTGTATAAATATGTTGAT
Organism: Schistocerca americana; assembly: GCF_021461395.2. Taxonomy (NCBI): domain Eukaryota; kingdom Metazoa; phylum Arthropoda; class Insecta; order Orthoptera; family Acrididae; genus Schistocerca; species Schistocerca americana. The sequence goes on along the minus strand of NC_060125.1, from coordinate 523,355,867 downwards.
GACCGTAACTGTTATACAGCAGATGCCATTAATTTCGCACTCTCATATTTACCTGAATTTAAAAATTTGTGAACACCCAGAATGTATATCTACGAGCCGCCACTGGCTAGTACTATGTAGACAGTATCTCATACTGAACTGAGTGGAGGTACTTAACCAGCCATTTGCAGTTACGAGAATCGAACTAGTGACGCAGTGGTCCGCAGCCAGTGATTGCTACCATTACACCACAGTAGATGACGTGCAGAGATTGAACCATACACTTACATAAGATTAAATTTTCTAATGTTGTCTAAACAATTGGTCAGATTATGTAATATTATAGGTAACAAGTTACGTTTTTGGATTAGGTGCAGTTTACTGTAAAAACACTTGCTAGAATTTTTCAGGAAGCTACCTCCTTTACTATGGGACTTAACATCTGAGGTCATCAGTCCCCTAGAACTTAGAACTACTTAAACCTAACTAACCTAAGGACATCACACACATCGATGCCCGAGGCAGGATTCGAACCTGCGACCGTAGCGGTCGCGCGGTTCCAGACTGAAGCGCCTAGAACCGCTAGGCCACACCGGCCGGCTTTTGAGCATCAAATGAAATGAATTTTATAAACACAACTCAAGAACTGAAATAATTGATAACTTATGAATATCTGTTTCGTTTCCATGATCCAAAGAATGGTACGGGGTCCGTTAGACATACCAGGTGTAGAAATAAGAAGCCGGAATCTAGTTGCAACAATTACAGGTCTGCCATTTGAAACTGATAATATTGTATTAATAATCTCCATTGCTATTTATACATTTCTCCCACCTCTCCTGCAGGCTACGAATGAAACGCCAGAAAAAAAGAACAGTTGTTCTTTTGAAGTGAATCCATCAACGAACCGTTTTCAAATATTTTCATGCCAACTGAAGCGTTGTTCAGGGAGAGCGTATCCGAGGTGATAGTAGTCTGGGGAATAAGGCGCGTGCCCTAGTGTTTCCACCTAAACGCATCGATCGTTTCCCTGACCCGTTTTGCTGTGTCTAATGAGGCGTTTTCATGGAGCGATATGACTTTGTGTTTCCTTTTTACCTATTCCGGTCTTTTGTCATGTAAAGCTCGATTTAAATCGATCATTTGCCGTTCGTAGCGATGAGCGTTAAGTTTCACCAGGTTTTAGCAGTTCATAGTAATGACAACCGTCTGATCCCACCAAACACAGAGCATCGTCTTCTTTCCAAAGCGATCTGGTCTTGCAGTGGATGTCGAAGGTTTGCCTGGATTCACCTATGATTTACGACGCTTAGGATTCACAAAATGTACTCAATTTTCATCGCCTGTCACTATTCGATGGAGAAACGACTTTCTTTTGTATCTGGTGAGCAGCATTTCGTAAGTGGTCTTTCGATTTGATTGCTTTCATTCAGTTCATGTGGAACCCATTTTCCCACTTCCTGTACCTTTCCCATAGCGTTCAAACGAAGAGAAACGGCTTTATGTGTCACATTCAATTTTTCCGTGAGTTTCTGTTGAGTATGAGTATGATCTTCATCCAAAAAGGTTTGCAATTCGCTGTCTTCGAACTTTTTCAGTGGTTTGCCGTTCTCGTTATTTCTCACGTCAAAATTACCAGTTTCGAATTGTTTGAACCAGTCGAAACTCTGTGTTTTCCCAACAGCATGTACGCCAAAAGCTTTGACAAGCATTCGATGCGATTCTGCAGCAGTTTTCTTTAAATTATAACAAAAAAACAATGCTGTCCGCAAATCGTAGTTCATAGAGACGAAACTCGAGATTTTTACGTGTTTCAAACAGATACCGATGTACGGAACTCGGGTTACTGGGTGTTGACATTCGTCGTCAGCCGTTACAGGAAGCAGATGGCGCTGCAGACGCGGTCTCGCGGGCGCTTCGACCATAAATATAATAGACTGGCCCTGGCGTCATTTTCGTGGCTCCAACATCTCTGGGCTAAAGTCACGTGAATGTTGGCAAAACATGGTTGCTTCTTGTTGCTGTTATGGCTGTACTCAGCGTTTTGTCCGGGGGAAATAGCATTACATTTCACGTGTTTCTATGATAGTGCAGATGTGTTTATTGAAATCTGCTGACGTGACTTTTATATGTTTTTTACACTTGAAATAGAGTATCACATAAATTAAAGTGTTGAAAGTGATGTCTGTAAAGTCAGACTCGTATTACATTTTGGAAAGTATCTGTGATAATTCGGTTACAGAAGTAAGTATAATTGTTTCTCGTTCCTACTCATAGGTTCCCTAAGGGTGAAACCCGAAGGCAGCTTTGGATACAGGCCCTGAAACGGAAAAAACTTTAAGCCATCTGTACACACGCGCCTTTTTTGTATATACAAGTGAAATTACAATAAGGTAAGAGCACCTATAGTCGACACATGAAGAGAATTTTTTTCCACCTTCTAAAACTATTAAATAAATGTAGGCTCCAAAATAATTTTCTGAAACTTCAAAGTCTCACCTTTCATCTAAAATATCATTTTTTTAAACTGATAGTTTAAACTTTTGTAAAAATAGTAGGAACTGAATCTTTTAAGTGCACCTAAGATTGATACTCTAAAATGGACCTGCTCCTAAATTCGGCAATTTTGGCACCTATAGTTGACATAATTCCCATATCCCATTTTCTTTTATAAGTGACTAGAGCTCAAAACGCGGCGAATCCAATGTTTAAAGTTTTGACACGAACCCACTCTTACTGTTTAAAAGAATTTTAACGACATTTTACTTTAATTGATAGTTTATAGTAATTTCGTCCCGCTGCCCACCAGAGGGGCGTTCGATGTATTTGTTAGATTTTATGAATGGTACTGTGAACAAATCCAGGTCAAATAAAAAAGTAATTTTTGTTGGAAACGTTTGGCAGTCAACTGAGAAATGTGGGTAAAATACGATACAAACATAGGATGGCAGACCGCTGATTTGAAATCCCGCCACGTTTTGCCAACAGTCACGTGGTTTATATTGAAGTCACACCAGCCCTTTAGCTTCTGCACAGCAAGGCCTGTCTACTAGTATCTATGGTCAAAGCGCGCGCGCTACACTGACGGCTAGCACCATCTACAGGGAAATTCCGGTTTCACACTTCTGCACCTGGTACTGTTAGAAATTGATACTACCCTGGAAAACTGGAGACGAACGAGATCCCTGTAGACGCAGCAAGTACCCGCTTCACGACAGCAGCCTCTTCTCAGTTTGCGGACAGCCAACGTCCGTCGCCACCGATAACTGCATTACGGGCGCGCGCCTGAGATCGGCGAGGCGCCGTCGATCGAGTTACGCCATCAGCGCACCTGGGGACTCTTAACTCCGTTAGGGTTTTGCGGCGGCGCTGCGGGTCGACGGTGATCCGACCTCACCAGCAGCTTAAGACACTCCAAGGAGATGGACTGCAGTAGCAGATGGCCCACAAGCGGTCCCGCGGTGCCCCTGCAACTTGGCTGCCACAGGCGTTCCCTGCGGAGCATCGCCATACTTCTGTGATTTCGGATACGTGACTCAGTCTTCATCGCTGGCAACAACGTATGATGCGTAGCTAAACATTTAAGGTACGGAATGTGTCAACGGAACAAGGCGTGTGTTCCTTTCCCTTATGTTGCACTGCTGTTCCGTATTGTATGTTATTCTTTCCTCATCCGTCATCCCAACGTTGAAACGTAATTTACGTATGAGAAGCGATTAATTATCGCTCAGAGATAGATTACGCTAAACACACCAGACACAACAGTCTACCATGTGCGGCGGCGCGGTTCTTTCCACCCCTTTACGACGAACCTGCACCTACCTGTGAACATTGTCTCAGCAGATCATCGGTAGGAAAGCCGAGTGAAACCTACTGTACTTCGACGTGAACCAGGCTGCAATTTAAGTCACTAATCTACGTTTCGGGAGAAACACGAAACGAAAGTTTGGAAACAAGTATCAAAAATGGCTCAAATGGCTCTGAGCACTATGGGACTCAACTGCTGAGGTCATTAGTCCCCTAGAAATTAGAACTAGTTAAACCTAACTAACCTAAGGACATCACAAACAGCCATGCCTGAGGCAGGATTCGAACCTGCGACCGTAGCGGTCTTGCGGTTCCAGACTGCAGCGCCTTTAACCGCACGGCCACTTCGTCCGGCCAAGTATCACTGCCAAACCCGTCTACTCTTAACACAGTCACTCATAATCCCTTTCACTCACGTTAGCAAGTTTATGGTGTTGCATTTGCCGAAAACGTAATGGCTACAAAAATACTGATTGTTTTTGATTGATAATGCTCGACAAATATTAAGTCTGTCGGTACCAAATGCAGTCAGTTTTTAGCCAACGACCTGCTCAATGCGCCACGCGGAATTTATGTATTTTCTCGTCTCAAAATTCACTTAGAAATTCCGAAATTTCTACACACACATCGGAATAATTATGCCGTCACTTTCCAACACTTTTGATGTATGAAACACTGCTAGATCCGGCAACTTATTATTTCCATCGGAACTACTACTGCACACGGCCGATCTTTTTCATGGCTAGGCCTCGGCTCCTCTCTAGAATACTCCAAGTCTTCCCTACCAGCAGAGAAAGGCGCGCGAAGAATATTGCTTTACCATTGGTCAGTTTACTCAACAGCCAATCCGCGCTTTTCATCAGTAACCAATCGCAAAATAGTAAACCTAACGACTGCACTTTTTACCGACGTAATTATCTAATATGCTGAAGTTTTGTTTATACATAAAGTTATTTATTATTGTTATTTATACCTGAATTAACTTTCCTTTTACCATAAACGTACTTTACAAATCTATTCTACAAAAATCCCCTTTGTTCATATCCATACTTCTTCGAAATGTTCCCACACTAAATCCTGCTACATAACTCGTTAAACAATTATCTTCATATTAACCTTAAACCACACTCACGCATCATTCATACTGCTAAAACACATTTATAACATTTTACTTACACAAAAAGACATAATAACACTTTATGAAAACAGTAGAACAGTTTATGAAAAACATTCTATTACTTTAGTGCACTCTAGTGGGCACAATCGAAACTAAAATCACAGTCCCCCTATTCAATATTGTCCTCTATCGTCTGATACATAAACTACGTGCGCGTCCAGTCTCGTGTCAACATCTGTCACTGTCCAGCTCTGAGACACATCTCCCACTTACCGTCTCCAAGGCAGAATCGTTATATGGCGCTACGCCTCACATGTTCCTTGACTGGTGTCCCAACTTTCACACTGAAATATTATGTTTCTTCACGACAAACAAATGCATTTTTCCCCATTGTACCAATGTCACTAACCATTTCTGTCTCCAACGGCAGGCTCAGGAAATCGTTAGGTAGTACTGTTCACGAATACGGTGCATCATAGGCCCGATGCGACGACCATCGCTCACTGAATGCAAACTGCTCGCAGTCTGAACACTTACGAGCGGAAACGGCGTATCTATAACCGCGCGCCACAAGTATCATCCGTTAATTAAGAAAGAAAATGAAACGCATTCCACAATCCCCGGCTCTGAGGACCGTTATCAGGAGGTTGCCTTTGGTCGTATGGCAAGTGCCACAGCTGGAGACCTCCTCGGAAATGTTCCCAGTTGGGACGCCATCTGCTCCAGTTCCAGATAGCCTTGTTGAATGGTTCAAGCTGTAGATTTTCCTTGGACTCCTGGTTAAGTTTAAAGAAAGGATCAGCAATGAAACTTGCTGTGGCTAAGCCATGTCTCCGCAATATCCTTTCTTCCAGGAGTGCTAGTTCTGCAAGGTTCGCAGGAGAGCTTCTGTGAAGTTTGGAAAGTAGGAGACGAGGTACTGGCGGAAGTAAAGCTGTGAGGACGGGGCGTGAGTCGTGCTTGGGTAGCTCAGATGGTAGAGCACTTGCCCGCGAAAGGCAAAGGTCCCGAGTTCGAGTCTCGGTCCGGCACACAGTTTTAATCTGCAAGGAAGTTTCATATCAGCGCACACTCCGCTTCAGAGCGAAAATCTCATTCTGAATCCTAATGCGCGCCATCCTGTGATTCAAGGCTTGTCTCCAAAATAACTAAGTTATTGTTAACAGTATAATGTGTTATGTTCGCAAAGGTTCAGTGTCTTGTTTTGGAAGCGTATTGATGCCTCAAGAGGCTAAAATGATATTGATATAGGTGCAGGTAGCGTTGGCTTCAGTAATGGAAAAGTTGTTGGCCTGAACAACAGAGTTTCTACTTCAATTGTCAGCCTCATCTCTTTTCTTATACCCAAGAGTTTGGGAGAACATACTTCACCGCGATAAATGCAGTTATTACACAATTCTGTTTGGTTCAAAAGTCATATTAGAATTAATGTTGTCTTAACTGGGTTGGTCAGTCACGCAGGGTATGATCTAAAATTCGTTATTGCTCCCGGATAAAGGCTATTTACAATGAACAATACAAACTCACATTGATTCAGTCAATCGCACACGGGCAGCCATGTCAACTACAAGATACTATGAGTAAATTGAGCGAAACATGAATTATACCAAACAGTGGGAGAGAACTCCATCTAGAATATCTTTTTACGCTAGCAAGGTACTAAAGGAGAGCCCAATGTTGCTTTCAAAAATATCATGCTTTACGGAGGGCACACAGACGTTATACGCAAGAGTTTACAACCGTACCGTGTATCCGAATTAAACACGCACAATAATGAACCAGTATCTCTGTCATTGCGGAAAAGAACAATACACATTGTTTAAAACCGCGCATGAAACTAAATTACCCGTTATACGCGAAGTTTAACAGATTATAAGCCAATGGTCGTTGGTACAGAAATCAAGAGCAGGTAGTGTGCTAGAAAATAAAGGTGCATTCACATCCCACAGAGAAAGCTTCACAAAAACTGATCTAATCCAATTCAGAAACATAGGTAAAATTTAGTATAACACAGGATGTGAAGCTATACTGCTAGCTAATGGTGAGTTCATGACCACATGGGGGTTGCAAGCTATGACTCCCAGTTGAGAAATAACAATTGTTCCTATGGTGGGGATCTTAAATATGTGTTGGGTTTCACCTGAAATTTGGCTCGTCAGATTTTGTCTAGAGACCCAACACACACCACTGCAAAAGAATTCCCTTTTAGATTATTTTAAGATTATAGCGTCCTAGCAGACCTGCCAGGCATCTTATAACCAATTTGAAGTAAATGGAGTTGGATTTTACCACTAAAATTAACCGATAGGAGAAACTAGTTTAACTTGTTCTTATTTATTTAACAGCAACTGGTTGTCAGTTGCACTACTTATTTGAGTTACTTCATTAGTTAGCTAATTTAGCAAACTCACTTCAAGTCTTACTCATGAGTTGCAGAAATCTGTTCTAACCTGAGTCTGACCACGCTTCCCAACACAACTTTACTGCTCGGATAGAATGCCACTGTCCAAGTTGACTGAAGCCCAGTGAATGGTCAAAGCCCTAACAGTTGAACCTCACGGATATCTTCCTACTCGTGGTATAATGTCGACAAAAACCAAGATTGAAAGTAACACAGATCAGGAAACGCAGCTTTTTACAAACGAATACGTCTGGACTCTCGAGTCTCTGACCGAAATCCCCAATTCATTCAAACGGAAACAGACACGAAAAACGTCTGGTCTTGCTCGACTCCCAGATCTAAGTCATGCTAAAAATCAGAAATATTAATGTCTATACCCCGTGGAGTCAACTGGTGAAGCCGCTAATTCTCTCAGCATCAGTTCCCAGCCAGCTAAAGTTTAAATCTCCCCTCCGTAACCTTCAGTTTGTCTGCTGTTGGCTGACCACTTCTGTGCATCTCCCAGGATTCCATTTCCTTGTCACGCGGTGCTATTAGATGCAATGTTATACAACTGTGAATCAATTTCCCAACCATAAAACTATAACTAAACCAACATTATATTCTAAATGGCACATGAATGCCGATTTTAATGAAAGGAAAAACTATGTTTTTACCACGTCTGCTTTCTGGTAAAACTTACGTTAATTTGAATTATTCCGTGTATTAATTTTGTCAAAGAACTTCATATATTAACGTTCTCCATATTTCATTGACAGACTTGCTATTCATGTTTTGATTTGATAAAACAGTTATTAAAAACAAAGCCGGCCGCGGTGACCATGCGGTTCTAGGCGCTTCAGTCTGGAACCGCGAGACTGCTACGCTCGCAGGTTCGAATCCTGCCTCGGGCATGGATGTATGTGATGTCCTTAGGTTAGTTAGGTTTAAGTAGTTCTAAGTTCTAGGGGACTGATGACCTCAGATGTTAAGTCCCATAGTGCTCAGAGCAATTTCAACCATTTTTTTTAAAAACAATGGGGAGAATAGCTAGACTAATTCTTTGCAAAACCAGACATAATGTCTGATGGGATGGCAGCAATCAGTGATTGTATAATGTTACTTATAATCCGTCTTGATTTCAATTTTTTTTTATTCATATGACCGGTTTTGGTTCATTCAGAACCATCTTCAGATCTGTAACGATAATGATACTAATTTACTATTTCACGAAAGCAAATCTGTTTCATCCTATCTAATCGACATCAAATGTACCAGAACGTATATGATATTTCAGTAAGACAGGCTGACTCTTTGTCAACTTTAACAAACACATAAACAGTAGCCCTGATCACTAATACACACGACCAGTTTTCCACACACGGGCAGAGAAGCCATGCGACCGTCTGAACCACCAACCGGTAAAATGAGCCTGGGGCTTTTGGTATCGCTATAAAGCGAAGGTAAAGATTATGGATCAGTGTGACTTGAGCAGATGTGCAGGATGCTATGATACGCATGAGCGAACCGTACCATCAAATGAGTAATTCTGAAAGAGGGCGCAGCATTGGCATGAGAGGATGTGATCCATCAATCTGGGGACGAGATAGGCCACGTTACACCATACTGACCACCATCCCCCCCCCCCTCACCCCCCCGAGAACATCGATACCTCATCTGAATGGCATTGCAGGACGGATCTGTATTCTCCTCAGCTCTGGCGCAACAGTGGAACACATCGTACACTATCAGGGCTGACAGTCCGTCATCGTTTATTACGGCAAGGGTTACATACTCGTAGCCCACTTCTCCACGTACGTTTCACGAATGTGCAGATATATTTTAGACAGTAACTGTATATGGAACGACGTCACTAAGGGCAGGAATGGAGACAGATAGCGTTTCCGGACGAATCCAAATCCTGCTTGTTTGAAAATGATGGCCACATTTTGGTTGGCAGACAGAGGTAGTGGCATCCAGTGGCTGCAATCGCACAAGACACACAGCGCCAACTCAAGGTCTTATGGTGTCGCGTGCTTTTGGGTAGAGTCACAAGTCACAGTTGGTGCGTGTCTAGGGCACTGTGACCTTTATGACCTACATGGGTGGTATCCTGCGACCCGTAGCACGACATATGTTGCTGTACGAACACGTGCCTTCTTGGTGTCACAGGATGTCAGCCTTTCTTCCTGGCCCGACAGGTCACAAGGCATGTCGCCAATCGAAAATGTGTGGGATGAGCAGAAACGACCGGTTCAACGCTGCGACCCAGTGCCAACCAACACAGACGAACTTGTAACACAGAAAATGCAGATAAAACACCTTCTGCACCATTTAAAATTTTCGCCGTTTAACATCCAGTGATAACTTGCACTGTACTTTCGATTCTGAAGCTGTAAGCTGTATTACAGAAACTATATTTAATACGTAATCGATGTACTAGTGAATTTTTTTACTGTATGTAATTAATTGAAATTATAAAGAAAATATTGTATATTGCTGGGTAACAGTCAAAGAAACTTCAGTGAAATGCATCGATAACGACAAAAAAAATGGTAGTAGGTGTGCCATTGTTTATCTTTCCATATCTTTGCAGCAAAGCCTGTTCTACCCCACTCTGCATTGTTGCCAGATGTATCCAAGATGGCCGCGATGACGTCATCCAATATGGCGGTGTGTAGACTTGGTAACTGCGCATGACGCATCCAAGATGGCGGCCATGACGTCAACTGATGACGCAAGTACCATTATCCAAGATGGCGGCTTTTGATGGGAAGTTTGAATTTTGGTGGGAAGAAGGTCAATTGGGCTACCTCCACTAACCTAACCCCCCTCCCTTCCCCCAGAAAAATGGCAGGATAATGCATCACACCACGGTTATCTCTACTAACCTAAGATAATCGTGGGACGATTGATCACTTGGCCTACCTCCACTAACCTAAGTAACCCGACCATCACTTCTTCCTATGGACTGGCGCCAAGTTCGAATTTTGACTGTAAATAAAGGTCAAATCGCATATCTCCACCAAGCTAAGAAAATGGTGCAAAAGAAAGGACACTTGGACTAACATCAGACACCTGACATCCATCTCCACCTAAGGAATCGTGGAAACTCAACTAGTGCTGGACATAAGTCTTTATTTAAACAGTTTTATGCAGTACCGCCATCTGGTGTGTTCACTATGAGATCCGGACTCCAACTGACTTAGTACACAGTACCACCACCAGAGGGCGCTCTCATCTGTAATGTAATCCAAGATGGCGGGAAACAGTGTGTTCACTACGGGGCCCATACTCAAACTGACCTAGTACACAGTGCCAATGCCAGAGGGAGCTGTCGTCCAATATTGAGGCAATGATGTCAGATGATGATGCAAGTACTGTTATCCAAGATGCTGGCAAACAATGTGTTCACCATGAGGCCTAATCCATATTTACATGACCAGAGAGCACTACTGTGGGCTGGGAATGAATGTTCCAAATTTCACACCCAGCTGGACTTGGAAGGAAATAGTTAAAAGTCTCCACCACGATCCTCAACTGATTGCCACATTCCCTTACCAACCCATCTTGTTGGGCTAACGTGTACTAATGTGTACAGCGCATGACTTCATCCAAGATGGCTGCCATGACATCAGTTGATGATGCAAGTGCCACCCCCACCCCCCCACCCCCCACCCCCCGCTGTAAGTTTGAATTTTGGCGGATGATAGGTCGATTGGGCTACATCAACTAACCTAACCCCCTCCCCCAGAAAAAAGTATGCAGTTCAAATTCCAACACAATAATGCATCACACCAGGGTTCTCTGATATCCTAAGAAACTCTTGGGAAAATATGTCACTTGGGCTACCCCCACTAATATATGTCACCCGACCGCCACCTCTTCCTAGGGATTGGTGGGAAAATGACTCAGTCTGCCATGGACTGCTGGAGAGAGGAATGAGTGTGCTTTATTTATTTTGTAGACAGCCGAAGTAACGCATTCCACAGCCTACACACATGCAAACTACTACACTGAAATAATTTCAGTACAGACATGCAAACTCCTCTTAAATAATACAGCACAGTGATGTGCAGACACAAAATCGTTAACTGTCCAAATAACGCATAGCACAGCCTATAGATCTGCTCGCAAAATAATGCAACAGACACGCAATCAAGCGTGCAAGCACCCTCAGCCACCCCCTGTCCACTAGACCGCACAGGTGGTTAACAGCAACCCCTGCAAAGTGATGCGGCTGTCAGCTGTCAAACCATACACAGACACCCGTTAAGGTCCCACACGCATGAGGCGGAGGCGCCCCTTTCATACTTGACAACTGAGAAATTCCTCTCAAAATATATGATCACCTAGGCACCATTGATGACACGACTGCACGCGCATGCTGTCACAGCCAGGGGCTGCCTTCGGACGCAGGTGAAAGTTGACTTTATTTTCGAGTATGCAGTCACAGTTATACAGACGTCACAGAACTCCAAGGCATGCTCACGCAGCCGTCATATGCGAGACACCTCCAGGCAGCACCTGTCTTTACCATTGATGACAGAGTAGCTACAAACCTTTGCAAAGGCATTTAACAATGTTCTCAATCTTGTATTCATGTCATGTGACTGTGTAAGAAATAAGAACCGAGTTGATCTCGCAGAAATTGTATAGTGTCCCAGAAATGGTTAACGCTCGCTTTCTTGATGTTTCAGATTCTATGCATGAAAATTCTTGCCCTAACAGAAGCTGCTTACGAAAATAACGCAGAATAACGGACCTAATGTGGTACCCACTCCATCACATGTTACCCTTCCTGCTTTCAACATACATAAACGTTCCCTCCGCTATGTAGAGGCTCCTTTATTCCAGCACAAAGGATGTGAATGAATCGATCATTATGACTGGCTCTTATGGAATTTACCCGCCGAATTACTGATGCCACCAGTATCGAAGCACCATTCACCTTCTCTTTCTTTCTGCAGACGGGACTTTCAGTGGTAAAATTATTTTGCACAGATCGCTAAATTGCACTCACAGTTAAACCCGCAAAGTTGTGTACAGATCCTTAAATACATATAAGATTCACAAGAATGTTGGAAGGCAGGAACATATTTACCAGTCTAACTACAATTAAATATTATTACGATTGCCACAACAATCTTGACACCAATCGATGTACACGTAATTTTTGCTCTAGACGGTTGTGCTTCTGGAACAAATCTCATTTTCTATAGTGCACATAATTTTCCATGTAAAAAATCGTTCTCATAACCTCGCAGCTATCGCTATGTAGAATCTATACGTCCCTCATGATAGAACACACAGTCATCCTCTCTAGTCATGCCACAACATAAAGCATAGTAACTTTACAATGCAATATATACACATTTTACACAAACAGTGCAGTTATCTTTTATATCAGTACAGCAACCGAAAAAATTATGGTATGTCGACACTCTCATCGGCTATATGTAACACGATGCTCTTCAGTCCTAGGGAAGCACCATCAGCCTTTTCTTTCTTTCTACAGACGTGATATTCAGCAGCAATAAATTATTTTACACTGATCACCATATTGCACCAACAACTAAACCTCGCAAAGTGCCATACATATCGTCAAATACAGAAAGACTCTTACTCAATTACACTGCTCTCCCACTTAGGACAGAAGCTTGAATATTAGAGTGTGAAACCAATATCCAACCCAGCAATATATCACCACATACTGTGTCGACATAGTAAACATACAATTCATATCTCTGCCATACAGAATCTACTCTTTGAATCTTTGGAGTTCTGTGGATAATGTTTCTCTGAGACTCTGATGGTATATTACCAGTCTCATACATTTTGCACACCAATGTGAATACTCATTTTATTGCCACTCTTTTGAATGATTTTAGAAATTTCGACGGAATTTTATCGATCCCTTTTGTCACATTAGGTCTTAAGCCTTACAAAGTTTAAATTCACATTCTAACACAGAATCCTCCAACTCTTCCCTGCCGACTCCTGTTTTTTCTTCTATGGCGCCACCAGACAAGTCCTCCCCTTATAGGGGCCTTCGCTTTACTCTTTCCACCCGTCCACTCTCTCCTCTGTATTCATCAGTGCAATTCCCATTGCACATTTAATGTTACTGCTCGAGCTTTTAATTTCACCAAATGTGGTTTTGACTGCTATATGCTGAGTCAGCCCTTCCAAAAATAATTTCTTTTTCGATTTCTTCGCATTTTCTGTGCAGCCATTTCGCCTTATTGTCCCTACATTTTCTATTTATTTTATTCCTATGTGACTATCCCTGAATTTTCCTGAACATTTTTGTACTTATTTCTGTCGTCTATCAGCTGAAGTATTTTTTCTGCTATCCATGGTTTCTTCACAGTTACCTTCCTTGTATCAATTTTTTTTCTTTCCACCTCCCGTCAATACCATTTACAGAGATGTCCATTCCTCTTCACATGAATTACCTACTGAGCTATTTATCATTGCCGTATCTATAGTCTCAGAGAACTTCAAGTGTACCTCTTAATTTCTTAGTACTTCCATAATATATTGTCTTGTGCATTGATTCTTCCTCATTAATCTCTTTTTCAGGCTACTCTTCATCACTACTAAATTGTGATTCTATACCTGCTCCTGCGTATGCCTTATAAAGCAGTATCTGATTTCGGGAACTCTGCCTGACTACGATGTAATCTAAGTGAAATATTTCCATATCTCCTGTTGTGATTCTCGAACAGATTATCCGCCTTTACTAACTGAAACTGATTGCAGAACTCAGTTATTCTTTATGCTTTCTCATTCATACTGCCGAGTCCATATTCTCTAGTAATCCTTTCTTCTACTCCTTCCCCTGCAACGGCATTCAAGTCCCCCATGATTAGTAGATTTTTCTCTCCCTTTACCTAACGAATTACGTGACCAATATCCTTATATACTTTCTCTCTCACTCTCTTCATTCTACTTGCAACATCGCCACATATATCTGAACTATTGTTGTTGTCGTTGGTTTGCTGTTGATTCTGGTGACAACCAGCCTATTACTGAACTGTTGACAGTAACTCACTCTCGATCCTGCTTTCCCGTTCATAGCAAATCTTCCTCCCGTTTCTGCTGGTGTTGATATTAACCTATTCTCCTCTCATCAGAAATCCCTCTTTTCTTGCCACTCCACTTCACTGTTCACTCCTATATTTAGACTGAGCCTTATGTTTCCCTTTTTCAGATTTGCTAGCTTACCTATCAGGTTCAGATTTGTGACATTCCACGCCCCGACTCGAAGACCGTTACCTTTTCCTTGCTTATTCAATTTTTTCTCATGGTCCCATTCCATAGATCTGAACAGGGGACTAGTCCAGGATCTTTTGCCAATGGAGAGATCATCAGGACACTGTTTCAGTGAGAGGCCATATGTAGTGTGGGTACACATTCTAAATGCAGCGATGCATTTTTGATTCAGTGATAGGGGGAAGGTGATACAAGGGACGCCAGCACGACAGTTCATCATGTTCAGCCAGTGGGATGGCTGCCGTCTGTAATAACAATACTGAGTGGAGTAATAAACGATGAACCTGAAAGGGTGTCATGTGACGACCACCCAGGCCAAATGCCGAGCACAATAACGAAAAAAAATGAAGAAAAAATGGGGATAACTTTTTTGACTAGTAACCAAAACGCCCTGGGTTCCAAGGTCGAACCTCGCCACTGTTTGAATTCAAGAATGGCGGCAGAAGACAAACGGCATAATAAGTCAACTTCGTTTTGCCAACGGCCTTGGCGAAGATGGTACAGAGGTTCAAGGAACGAACACTACCAGCAGAAAATTTTTAGAAAGGAAAGAAGAATAAAGAAAATATGAACGCCCAAGAAAAGTGCTTGCGTGTGCGCTACCTTTACATCAGTGTCCCCTGCGTACCTTTTTTGCGGATCTAAATGTTAGTCACTTGTGCTCTACCTTCACCTAATAGCACTGAAGCGGCAAAAAAGTTGGTACAGGCATGCGTATTCAAGTACAGAGATATGGAAACAGGCGGAATACAGCGCTGCGATCTGTAACGCCTTCATAAGACAACGAGTGTCTGGCGCAATTGTTAGATCGGTTACTGCTTTTGCAGTGGCAGGTTATCAAGATTTAAGTGAGTTTGAACGTGTTGTTATTGTCAACGCACGAGCGATGAGACACAGCATCTCAGAGGTAGCGATGAAGAGAGGATTTTCACGTACGACCAGTTCAGGAGTGTCTGTGAATGATAGGAGTCCGATAAAACATCAAATCTTCGACATCGCTGCAGCCGGAAAAAGATCCTGCAAGAACGGGACCAACGAGGACTGCAGAGAATCGTTCAACGTGACAGAAATGCACCCTTAGCAGATTGCTGCAGATTTCAACGGTGGGCCATCAACAAGTGTCATCGTGCCAACCATTCAACGAAACATCTTTGAGATGGGCTTTCGGAGCCGAAGGCTCACTCATGTACCCTTTATGACTGCACGACACAAAGCTTTACGCTTTGCCCGGGCGCATCAGCACCAACATTGGACTGTTGATGACTGGAAACACGTTGCCTGGTCGTACGAGTCTCGTTACAAATTGTATCAAGCGGATGGACATGCATGGGTATGGAGACAAGCTCATAAATCCATGGACCCTGCATGTCAGCAGGGGATTTTTTAAGCTGGTGAAGGCTCTGTAATGGCGTGAGGCGTGTGCACTTGGAGTGCCATGGGACCACTGATACGTCGAGATACAACTCTGACAGGTGACACGTACGTAAGCATCCTGTGTGATCACCTGAATCCATTCATGACCACTGTGCACTCCGACGGACTTGGGCAATTCCAGCAGGACAATGCAACACTCCGCTGCGCGGGATTAGCCGAGCAGTCATGGACTGCGCGGCTGATCCCGGAGGAGGTTCGAGTCCTACCTCGGGCATGGGTGTGTGTGTTTGTCCTTAGGATAATTTAGGTTAAGTAGTGTGTAAGCTTAGGGACTGATGACCTTAGCAGTTAAGTCCCATAAGATTTCACATACCTTTGAATGCAACACTCCACACGTGCAGAATTGCTATAGAGTGGCTCCAATGATACTCTTCTGTGTTTAAACACTTCCGCTGGCCACCAAAATCCCCAGACATGAACATTATTCAGCATATCTGGGATACCTTGCAACGTGCTGTTCGGAAGTGATCTCCACCCCCTCGTACTCTTACGGATTTATGGACAGCCCTGCAGTAGTCATGGTGTCAACTCCCTCTATCACTACTTCAGACATTATTCGAGTCCATGTCGTGTCGTATTACGGGAGTTCTGCGTGCCCGCGGAGGTCCTACACGGTTAGATAGGTATACTAGTTTTTTGGCTCTTCAGTGTATAATAACTTCACATTGGTTATCCGACTACATTCAAAAGGGTAAATTTATATTTTATTTTGTGCTCCAAGCAATACTTCAGTAGTACTTCTATTTTTTATCTTTATTTATTAGTTTAGAAACTGGTCACTGTTATTAAGCAACAGAGAGCTATGTCAGTGTACCGAACTAGTTTGCCGACGGATCCTGGGATGTTAAGATTTAATTCGCCATAATGCAACCTCGGGTGCCTGGATAGAGCACAGCGGAAGGCACCAAGAAACTCACCCCTTCAGACGCTCTCCCAGAGTGGCTTGGGGACCTCCTGTCCCCGAGCCATTGGGCCGTTACGCCATCCCGCTTCCCTTCAACGTCGGTTTAGACAGTGCAGAGAGCGTGGTAGTATTAATTCTTGGCCCGAACAGCACATATCTGTTGTTGTCCCAGCGATCGATAAACGAATCAGGTAGATCGTAACCAAAAGGTCGCTATTTTGCACGGTGAAATAAATAGTCAGTTGAGGTAAAGTAATTCAGAAAGGTGTATCCGTCGTCCTGATAAGTTTCCAAGTTTCAGAATCCCCGAGATCTTTAAGACTAATTCACGAGCGTTTTAAATGAGGACAGTCAGAAGAACCAGTGTTCATAGATGAACATCTCTGAAGATTCTGCGTTTTGAACGACCTGTTGCGCATAATTCACGTATTTGTGAACTGCTTACGTTCCATAACAAACAGTTGCTGTCCCGCCGTATCGACTTTGAAGGACAACACACCATAGTGTGTGTAGCACCCACGGTGTTTACTCTTCATGCCTGGTTGTAGGAGATGGAGTATCACTTGTTACAAGAGCGCGTACTCCTTCATTTAAAGGATCGTGCGGTATTACGTACTATACGTGTAGCCACACCGATGTGGATAGACGAGTTCCGGAACAGGCATCACCCACACTGTATTGTACTCCCGTGGACAGAATTTTACTTCGAACCGCCTATTAAAAGACAAAACCTGTTATTGTTGCTGTGGTTTCGAGTCCAAAGAACGGTTTGATGCATATCTCCATTCCATTTTATCCAGTGCAAGCGCCTTCATCTCCAAATAACTATTGTGATTTACATCCTTCTGAATCTGTTTATTGTATTAATGTCTTGGAACATACAATTTATACCCTCTAGACCTGCCTCCAATGATGTATCGGAATGTGTCCTCTCAAACGATCTCTTCTTCTAGTAAGGTTTTACCACAAATGTCTTTTCTCCCCAGTGCTCTTCAGTTCAGTGTTTAATTTGCCAACCAAAAGGTAAATACTGCTTCCGATCATAAGTTACGTTTTTCGAAGGTTTACTGAGTTTAGCATTCTGTGCCAAAGACGTAATGACGACCCAAAGGATTTGCGAAATCGTGTACAACAACTGTCCTGTGCTATCATTTTGTAGAAACGTATTATTGATTCTAATTACCTGCTGCTTTTATAATTTTTAATTACGTTACTACAAGAATCACAGGACTTCCGTTGGCCATATATCACAAAACACGATATGGTTTCAGCGCGGTGGAACCCTCCCTTTTTCTGTGATATATACGTGAAGAATATATAGTTTTCCTAATCGGTACATTATCCATGGTAGTACCATCATCAGCCCATGATGGCCGTCAGACATAACGCTGACAGAGGTTTGCAAAACTGAAGTATTACTTCCTGGTAGATTAAGACTGTGTGCTGGACCAGGACTCTAACTAATATTCATGCTTCTTTCTTTTCTTTTAGTGTTCAACCCTGAGGTTGGTTTGCAGCAGAGCGCCATTCCTTTCTTCTGTCTGCCTTACTCTTCATTTCCACGTATGTGTTACATCCAACGTCACTCATGATCTGATGCATGTATGATATCCTTGGTCGCCCCCGCCGATTCCTTCCCTCAATAGCTCCTTCTGCTATTTTTCCAATGATGTTGTTGTGTCGTAGCATGTGCCCTACGAGTTCGTCTCCTCTTGTTTGGATGTGCCTCCACAGAGATCTGGTTTCCTGTGGTCTTCTAAGTACCTCTTCATTTGTTACTTCGTCTCTCTAGCTGATCTTCATCATCCTTCTATAGCACCACATCTCCAGGGCCTCTAGCCGTCTTCTCTCTTCTCTTCCAATTCTCCAAGTTTCACATCCATATAGAGCCACACTCCAAACGAAATCTTTCATGATACGTTTCCTTATTTTCGGACTGATGTTGTTTCTGGTGAGTAAGTTCCTTCTCCGATTAAATGCAATTTTGGCCTTTTGTATTCTGGTCGCAATTTCTTTCCGGCTTCTACCATCTCTTGTGATTATGCTTCCCAGGTAAGTAAATTCCTCTATCACTTCCAGCTCCTCTCTTCCAATCCTCATTCTCAGAGGTTCATATTCTGCTCCTGTACTGCATACCATCACTTTAGTCTTTTTCTTGTTTATTCTCATTCCGTACTGACTGTATAGAATTTTTTCCATTGTTCTGAGGACTTCCTCTAGATCTTCTTTGTCTCCGTGACTATAGCAATATCATCGGCATAACGTAGCATGTCTATCTTCTGCCCATTCATTTTGATCCCCACCTCAGTAGTTTTTCGAACTTCCTGGATGTAAGCATTGAATATAAGAGGAGAGAGAGAGCACATCCTTACCTTACCCCTTTTCTAATATTTGCTTCTTGTTCATGGTGACAGTTCCTAATCACTGCCACCTCATTCTTATAGAAACTGAGTATCACACGGATGTCCTTGTACTTTATTCCACTTTTTCTCAGCACTCTGAACATCCCTTGCCATATAACGTTATCAAATGCCTTTTCCATGTTTACAAAGGCAAAATAAGTTGGTTTATTTTTCTGTAATTGCTTTTCGATAACTTATCTCAGTGCTAGAATCGCCTTTCTTGTTCCCAATCCCCTTCTGAAACCAAACTGATCTTCATTCAGCATATCTTCCACCTTCTCTTCAATTCTCCTCAGAACTATTTTTATGAGAATTTTTGATGCATGTGATATTAGGCTTATTGTTCGGTACTGTTCGCATTTTGTAGCTGCTGCCTTCTTTGGTATAGGAACAATGATACATTTCTGGAAGTCTGTCGGAATCTCTCCAGTGTTATAGATGGACCAAATAAGTCTAAGCAGCGTCATTTTCATACTGTCACCAACATTCTTTATTAGTTCTGCAGGGATGTCATCAATACCCGTTGCTTTGTTTCTCGTAGTTCTTTTAGAGCTCTGTCAAATTCTTCTTGCAGAATATCATCTCCCTTGTCACCTTCGTGTACTTGCTCTTCTCTTCCTATTACATCCTCCGAAAGAGGTGTTCCGGCATACAACTCCTCTATGTATTCTTTCCATCTCTTCACCAAACAGCATTTTCCCCTCTTTATTTTCTATTCTGCCTGAGACTGTTGTTTTACGTTTGTTAAAAAATTGATTTGCTGTTCTGTAGGCTAAATCAGTTCTTCCGTTTTGCGTATTTTCTTCCACTTCTCTGCACATTTCTTCAATAAAATTTTCTTTTGCTTTCCTTGCTTCTCTGTTAACTAAATTCCTTAGTCTTCTGTATTCAGCTTTTCCTTGTTCATCAGCTGCGTTTTTGTATAATCTCCTGTTTTCTATAAGCTCAATAATATCTGCTGTAATCCATTTCCTCTTGTTTTTGGGTTCTTCCAACTATCTTTTCTGCTGCTTTGTATATACCAGATTTAATATGATCCCAGTCTTCATTTACTCCACCATGTTGAAAATTCTTAGCTAGGTTGTCTGTTTCATGAGCATAGCGCGTTGCCAGTCCCTCAGTTTCCAATTTTTTATAGTTCCCATTTTAGTTTTACTGGCCTCTTCTTCAAACGTTTGAATCTCAGTGAACTTTTCATCAGGACCAGGTTATGATCACTGCCTATGTCTGCAGATGGATACCTCCTGCAATCTTTTATCTGGTTCCTAAAACGTGCTTTCACTAGAATGTAATCAATCTGTTGTCTCCTCCGGTCTCCGGGGGCCTTCCATGTGTATCTTCGATTGTGATGTTGGAAAAGTGTGTTTGCAACAACTAATTGGTTCCTCGAGCAGAGCTCGATAAGTCGATCTCCTCTTTCATTCTTCTTCCAAGCCCTTATTTACCAACAATTCCTTCCTACGGTTCTTCACCCACAATTGCGTTCCAGTCCCCCATGGCAATCAGGTTTTCATATCCCTTAACATTTCTCATCTCATTACTTATTTCTTCGTATATTTCGTTAATGACTGCATCTTCTTCTTTGGATGTATATTTGTATTATCACAGTGTCCTTTGGTTTAGTTTCAAGTTCGACTAGTATTATTCGAGAGCTATATTGCACATATCCCTTGACACGTGAGCCTTAGTTTTTCTCCAAAATTATTCCAGCTCCTCCCCTTCCTGGTCTATCTTGGTGCATGCTAGTAGCATAAATTCAATACTATCTTTTTTGTTATCGTTTTTAACTGTTCAGCGAAACAGCAGTCTGTGAAGAGAGAATGGGCACTTTTGTTCACTTACTTATTAGTAGGCATCTCTCCCCACCATTGAATTTTTCTCCTGTCACTAGGAGGATGAAGCCATTTCTAGCGCGGTTTTGATATCAAATTGATATCAAATTAGTTGTACAATTAACTAGCCCCACATCTAGATGAGAACATGTGCTTTCCCCATCGGAGACGTGGGTCCTATTCCCCTCTTATCCCCTCTACCTCCTCTCCCCCTCCCAAACCCGCACCTGTTCTATAGGGGGGATTTTCAGATTTTGGTGCGGAATTCCAATAAATGATGGGAACTTGAAAAATGCGGGAATTTCTATGTCCCAAGGCTGTGTTGATTTCATACTCCTACCGTGGAATTGGAGGGACATTCAAAATGGTGTATGCCACTTCTGGGGCTCAAACTCCAGTCCTTTTGGGTGGAGGGGACTTCAAAGTGTGCACTAGATGCAGGGAAATGGTCAGTCTCCGTCCAGCTGCAGGAGAAGAAGGTTACGTTAGTGTACTTGATTTATTTTGGGTGGGAAACTGAAGTAAAGATCGATCCTATTTCAGTAATTAATCATAAATATCAGTCCTAATTGCACATCTATATGCACAGTGCTACACAAGGAGAGCCTGGAATTGCAACACAGCTCAAAAGGTGACGATGTTATACAACTGGTGTTACCCTGCTGGAAAAAATTCACAGTACCACTAAAAACTAGTAGCAAACGTACACAAAATAAATAGTAACTTCACATAGGATGATCCCGTTACCTGCAAGTCGAAATAAATCTCTTTGCTGCACTTATGAATTGGCGGGGAAAAAGACTGGAGTTGAGCGAACTATCTTCATATTTGGTGGGAAATGCGTTCAAATGGTTCAAATGGCTCTGAGCACTATGGGACTTAACTTCTGAGGTCATCAGTCCCCTAGAACTTAGAACTACTTAAACCTAACCAACCTAAGGACATCACAGACATCCATGCCCGAGGCAGTATTCGAAGCTGCGACCGTAGTGGTCGCGAGGTTCCAGACTGAAGCGCCTAGAACCGCTCGGCCACTCCAGCCGGCGGAAATGCGTTCAGCTGACGAGATGTTGGGGTTGGACACAGGGGAGTTTAATAAGCGTAATGCCTGTAAGCATACAGTTGAAGACTCTGTCTATGCTCTCCTATATGCGGAATGGAAGGAAATGATAATGGACGAGTGTAGGGGGAATACGTTTCATGAAATACTGGTAATTCAGGAGGATGGATTGAAAAAGCATTTGACAACTGACAGAGACTATTGCCTGTGCTGGAGCTGTTTGTGTTTCTGAAATGGTCAGTCAATCCCCTACGCAGGAGATCACATTGCAACCCAATCCCACCCCCTTCTACTGACAATATGTGTGTGTCGCTGTTTGAAGTCGGAGTTCAGTAAGGTACCTCTCGATGCCGCTCTGTATGTCCTACGCCACAAATAGTGTGGTGCTCTTTTTATTTCTCAACAACTTCATCCTATTCCACTGCCCCCGAGAGGTCACCTTGGTATAGCAACTGAGTAACTTGTAAATTGATACATAGTAAGAAGGGATAGGGCAGCAAACCATCACTGAAGTGTAGGAACGCCAATGCACACTACCACAACTGATGGAAAATGCTTCGCTGTTCTAATTACACATCGCAACTGTCATGACAAAAAAACAGTACTTGAAAACAAAAGGTCATAATTCAAAACACATACTGGGAAATAAGATAAATCATTGTAATAACTCAAGTACCGCCAAAAACGACACCAAAGGGCCCATGCTTTTAAAAAACAATACAACTACAATAAATTTTCAACAGGCAGAAGGTCCAAGCTTTATCTTCAGACAATGTAAGACTTGGCCAATTTAGAAATACTTACTTTTAAAACGGCTGAAAGCCTTTGATTTTAAAAACACAATTACAAGCATACAAATTCCAACCACTTAAACCTAACTAACCTAAGGACATCACACACATCCATGCCCGAGGAAGGATTCGAAACGGCGACCGTATCGGTCGCGCGTTTCCAGACTGTAGCGCCTGGAACCGCTAGGCCACCCCGGCCGGCAGTGTGTGTGTGTGTGTGGGGGGCGGGGGGGGGGGGGGGAGGGGGGAGATGGAAGGGACGGAGGAGAAAATATAGAGAGATATAAAGACTACAAAACTGTAGGAAGGTTCAGATGGGTGTGAGAAGCACCTGTTACGTAGATATGAAAAATTCACAGGATACATTAACGTCGAGAGCTCCATCACATCAGTCGTCGCACTGAATACCATAGTGGAAGAATTGTAGGGATGTTTAAGTCATCAGTGATGTAAATGACTTACAAAGCACTAGATCGACAGATACTTCTGTCATCAGTCTGGGACCGTTACCAGGCTGGATTAATACACGAGATAAAGCAAGAAATCAAGCAAATAGCGGCACTCAAAATTTTTGTCACATTTTTGGGAACAGCGATCTTGTAATCAATCTATATATTTTTTTTTCAATGATTATATATATATATATATATATATATATATATATATATATATATATATATATATATATCATTGAAAAACAAGTCTATGTCACGGCGGGTATTTTACTGAACTGACCAGTTTCGTTCTAGGTTTAGACCATCTTCAGACAGCACCATCAAATGAAGCTGACGATGCGTAGAACAGTCCGTTGACCTCAGTTGCTGAAACTCTGCTGTTTTTTCACTGATTTAATGCAAACAGTGACACCTTACGTCATTAGTTAGTTAACTAAGCACTAAGGAGGTACCGAGATGGTCAAATATCTCCAGTGCCTGACGTTACGAAACAGACGTTGTATCTCCTTTAGAAATTCGCTGTTGAAACTCTGAAAGTGTACATTCCATGGAGAAATGGACAGTATATATCTTACGCCTGCAAACACGCCGAAAAGTGATTAGGGATGACGCAGTCAGAAATACTCCAGCTTCACGGACATTTGCCAATAGCCGTTCACCCCACGCCCATTTGTGACTGCAACAGGTGGTAGCGAAAACAACAGTATCTCTAGAAACATGCTCCACCACACACCAGACAGCTTCAAGACCATAAATTAGAAGTGGATTTGGTAGCAGCGCGATGTGTACTTTCCTGGTAGCAGACATGGAAAAGCTCCAGATTTCCGTTTCCACACACGCATGGGCAGTACTCAACCGTGCATTGCTCTACAGAAACCGGCAAAATATGCGTTTGAAAATGAATTTCCAGAGAAATTCTATCAGTTATAACACGATTGTTCCCGACATAATGATTCATCTTCTTCCTCTGATACAACATCTGCCGTTCGCTCCTTAAAGTTCAGATGTTCCTTGCAGCACCGTTACAGAAATAACGAAGAAAACATGACAAATAAAAAAATAATCCACAGGACTGGCGAAGTTTCACAGAAGCTCGAAATTTAGCGCCAACTTAAATGCTGCAAGCTTTTAATAGTTTCCATTGCGAAACTCTGTCTCCAAACCTAGCAGAACATGCAAAGAGAGTCTGGTCATATGTAATGTACACCAGCGGCAAGGCATAATCAATACCTTCACTGCCGGCCGAAGTGACCGAGCGGTTCTAGGCGCTACAGTCTGGAACCGATCTACCGCTACTGTCGCAGGTTCAAATCCTGCCTCGGGCATGGATGTGTGTGATGTCCTTAGGTTAGTTAGGTTTAAGTAGTTCTACGTCTAGGGGAATGATGACCTCAGAAGTTAAGTCCCACAGTGCTCAGAGCCAATACCTTCACTGCGTGATGGAAATAGTAATGTTACTGCTGGCAGTGTCACTAAAGCAGAGTTACTAAACACGGTATACCGAAATTCCTTCACCTTAGAAGAAGAAGTAAATATTTCAGAATTTGAACAAAAAACAACTATCAACATGTGCAACGTAGACATAGATATACTCGGTGTAGAGAAGCAGCTTAAATCACTGAATAAAGGCAAGGTGTTCAGTCCAGACTGTATAGTAGCCATGTTCCTTTCATAGTATGTTGATACAATAGCTCCATACTTGGAAATCATACACGACCGCTCGCTAGTCGAAAGATGCGTACCGACAAATTGGGAAGTTGCACAGGCCATACCTACACTCAAGAAATAAAATAGGAATATGTGACTTCTGAAATTTTCCCGGCGTATTTCTTCTTCTAATAATTTCCGGGTATGCAGCCGGATCCCGTCGACATTCTGCCACGATATTTCGGCCAGAATTTTAGCCCCGGTTTCCGGTTTTTGGGATTCCGTAATCAAGGAATCAGTGGAAATACGTCTTGCCAATAATCTTATAAATCGTGACAACGGCTTTCAACTGGATAAAAATTGGCATTCTGTTATTAAAATTATACAATCACAGCGGAATCGACAGTGTCATTCGATACTCAATGACTAGATGAACCTTTATTTTCACCACCGAGGGCAGCACGTACAACTCGGCTATGCTGCGCATGTCAACACCTGACGCATGCGCTGTAGGATGCCAGTACATTTCGCATGCGCGAGATTCGGCATAAATATCGCGACTGCACCTGGGCTCTTCAGTAGTTGTGTACTCACCTGATGATGGCCGGACGTCTCTGGGCCGAAATATCGTGGCAGAATGTCAACGGGATCCGGCTGCATACCCGGAAATTATTAGAAGAAAAAATAGGAATAATCCGCTGATTTACAGGTCCATATTATGAACGACAATTTGCAGCAGGATTTTGGAACACATATTAAGTTATAACTTAACGAATTACCTCGAAAAAAAGATTTGTTGCCAAATAGCAGACACAGACTCGGAAAATATCCTTTTCATGAACCATGGACCTTGCCGTTGGTGGGGAGGCTTACGTGCCTCAGCGATATAGATAGTCGTACCGTAGGTGCAACCACAACGGAGGGGTATCTGTTGAGAGGCCACACAAACGTGTGGTTCCTGAAGAGGGACAGCAGCTTTTTCAGTAGTTACGGGGACAACAGTCTGGATGATTGACTGATCTCAAGTTGTAACATTAACCAAAATGGCCTTGCTGTGCTGGTACTGCGAACGGCTAAAAGCAAGGGGAAACTACTGTCGTAATTTTTCCCGAGAGCATGAAGCTTTACTGTATGGTTAAATGAAAATGACGTCCGCTTTGGTAAAAAATTCTGGAGGTAAAATAGTCCCCCACTTGGATCTCCGGGCGAGGACCACTCAGGAGGACGTCGTTATCATGAGAAACAAAACTGACGTTCTACGGATCGGAGGGTGGGATGCCATATCCTTTAATCGGGCAGGTAGGTTAGAAAATTTAAAAAGGGAAATGGATAGTTTGAAGTTAAATATAGTGGTAATTAGTGAAGTTTGATGGCAGGAGGAACAAGACTTCTGGTCAGGTGAATACTGGGTTATGAATGCAAAACAAAAATAGTGGTAATGCCGGAGTAGATTTAATAATGAATAAAAAATAGGAGCGCAGGTCAGCTACTACAAACAGCGTAGTTCAAATGGAGGAGCGCAGGTCAGCTACTACAAACAGCGTAGTTCAAATGGTTCAAATGGCTCTAAGCACTATGGGACTTAACATCTGAGGTCATCATTCCCCCAGACGTAGAACTACTTAAACCTAACTAACCTAAGGACATCACACACATCCATGCCCGAGGCAGGATTCGAACATGCGATTGTAGCAGCGCGCGATTCCGGACTGAAGCGCCTACAACCGCTCGGCCACAGCGGCCGGTCAAACAGCGTAGTGAAGCATTATTGTGGCCAAGATAGACACGACGCCCACGCCTACCACATTAGTACAAGCTTATATGCCAACTAGCTCCGCAGCTGACGAAGAGGTTGAAGAAATGTATGATGAGATAAAAGAAATTATTCAGATAGTGAACGGAGATGAGTATTTAATAGTCGTTGGGGACTGGAATTCGTTAGTAGGAAAAGGAAGAG
Source organism: Schistocerca americana (assembly GCF_021461395.2). NCBI lineage: Eukaryota > Metazoa > Arthropoda > Insecta > Orthoptera > Acrididae > Schistocerca > Schistocerca americana. The sequence goes on along the minus strand of NC_060125.1, from coordinate 523,328,824 downwards.
AAGGAAAAGTGGTAGGTGAATATGGAAAGGCGTAAGGAATGAAAGAGGAAACAGCCCACTAGAATTTTGCACAGAGTATAACTTAATCATAGCTAACACTTGCTTTAAGAATCATGAAAGAAGGTTGTATGCATGGAAGAGGCCTGGAGACACTGGAATGTTTGAGATAGATTTCATAATGGTAAGACAGAGATTTAGGAACCAGGTTTAAAATTGTAAGACATTTCCAGAGGAAGGTGTGGACTCTGAACACAATCTATTGTTTATGAACTGTAGATTAAAGCTGAAGAAACTGCAAAAAGGTGGGAATTTGCAGAGATGGGACTTGAATAAACTAAATGAAAAAGTAGTTTCAGAGAGACCATTAGGGAACGATTGACAGGAACAGGGGAAAGAAATACAGTAGAAGAAGAATGGGTTGCTTTGAAAAATGAAATAGTGAAGGCAGCAGAGGATCAAGTAGGTAAGAAGAAGAGGTCTAGTCGAAATCTTTGGGTAACAGAAGAGATACTGAATTTAATTTATTGAAGGAGAAAACATAAAACTGCAGTAAATGAAGCAGGCAAAAAGGAATACATAGTCTCAAAAATGAGATCGACAGGAAGTGCAAAATGACTAAGCAGGGATGGCTAGAGGACAAGTCCAAGGATGTAGATTTAGATGTATATCACTAGGGGGAATATTAGAGAGACTTTTGGAGAAAAGAGAACCACTTGTATGAATATCAAGAGCTCAGATGGAAAACCAATTCTAAGCAAAGAAGGGAAAGCAGAAAGATGGAGGGAGTATATAGAGGGTCTATACAAGGGCGATGTTATTGAGGGCCATATTATGGAAATGGAAGAGGACGTAGGGGAAGATTAAATAGGGGATATGATACTGCGTGAAGAATTTGACAGAGCACTGAAAGACCTGAGTCCAAACAAGGCCCCGGGAGTAGACAACATTCCATTAGAACTACTGACAGCCTTGGGAGAGCCAGCGCTGATAAAGGTTTACCATCTGGTGAGCCAGATGTATCGGATACCCTCAGACTTGAAGAAGAATATAGTAATTCCAATCCCAAAGAAAGCAGGTATTGACAGGTGTGAAAATTACCGAACTATCAGCTTAACAAGTCGCAGCTGCAAAATACTGACACGAATTGTGTACAGACGAATGGAAAAACTGGTAGAAGCCGACTTTGGGAAAGATCATTTCGGATTACGTAGAAATGTTGGAACACGTGAGGCAATACTGACCCTAAGACTTATTTTAGAAGATAGATTAAGGAAAGACGAATCTACTTTTCTGTCATTTGTAGACAGAGGAAGCTTTTGACCATATTGACTGGAGTACTCTCTTTCACATTCTGAAGGTGACAGGGGTAAAACACAGGGAGCGAAAGGCTATTTTCAATTTGTACAGAAACCAGATGGTAGTTTAAAAGTCGCTGCGCATGAAAGGGAAGCAGTGGTTGGGGAGGGAGTGACACATTGTTGTAGCCTATCCCCGTTGTTATTCAATCTTTATATTGAGGAAGCAGTAATGGAAACAAAAGAAAAATTAGAAGTAGGAATTAAAATCCATGGAGAAGAAATGAAAATTTTGAGGTTTGCAGATGATGACATAATTCTGTCAGAGACAGCAGAGCAGTTGAACGGAATGGCCAGTGTCTTGAAAGGATGGTATAAGATGAACATCAGCAAAAGAAAAACAAGGATAATGACATGTAGTCGGATTAAATCAGGTGATGTTGAGGGAATTAGATTAGGAAATGAGACACAACGTAGTAGATGAGTTAAGCTATTTGGGAAGCAAAATAATTGATAATGGTAGAAGTACAGAGGATATAAAATGAAGACTTGCAATGGCGAGAAAAGCGTTTCTGAAGAACAGAAATTTAACATCGAGTATAGATTTAAGTGTCAGGAAGTCCTCTCTGAATGTATTTGCTTGAAGTGTAGCCATGTATGGAAGTGAAATATGGACGGTAACCAGTTTAGATGAGAATAGAAGTTTTTGAAATGTGGCGCTACAGAAGAATGTTGAAGATTTGATAGGTAGGTAACGTAAGTAATAAGGAGGTACTGAATAGAATTGGGGTGAAGAGGAATTCGTGGCACAACTTGACTAGAAGAAGGGATCGGTTGGTAGGACATGTTCTTAGACATCGAAGGATCACCAATTTAGTACTGGAGGAAAAATGAATATAGTAAGCAGATTCAGAAGGATGTAGGGTGCAGTTGTTTCTTGGAGATGAAGAAGCTTGCACAGGACAGAGTAGCATGGAGAGTTGCAACAAAGCAGTCTCTGGACTGATGACGACGACAGCAACAACAACAACAACTGTTCTTACGATTACATAAATGCTATCGACAGGGGTTTCAAACTGACTGCATATTTTCTGATTTCCAGAAGGCCTTTTGTCACCGTTCCTCACAAGCGACTTCTAATCAAATTGCGTGCCTACGGAGAATCGTCACAGTTGTGCTACTGTCAGAACGGTCACAGTTCGCAGTACCTGATCTATGTAAGCGATTTAGGAGACAATCTGAGCATCCCTGTTATATTTTTTGCAAATGATGCTGTCATTTACGAAACTGTACAGTCATCAGAAGTCCGAAACCAATTGAATATTATTTAGACACGTTATCTGTATGGAGTGAATTGTGCCAATTGATTCAAAATAATGAAAAGTGAGAAGTCATCCACAAGAGTACTAAAGGATGTCCGCTAAATTTCTGTTACACGATAAAATCACACAAATCTAAAATCTGTTAATACACCTAAGTACTTACAAATTAAAATTGCGAATAAGTTAAATTGGAACGATCAGAGAGTTATTTTTATGGGAAAAGGGAACCAAAGACTATAATTTATTGTCAGAACAGTTAGAAAATGCGACTTCCTACATTACGCTTGTGAGTCCTCTTCTGCAGTAACGCTGCACTTTGTGTGATCCACGTGAGATTGGATTGATAGAAGATATCGAAAAAGGCTAAAGAAGAGCAGCTTGTTTTGTACTAAAATGATCATCACAATAAAAGAAAGAGAAATCAGTTCTCCCTTGGAAAGATTTAAGTGTTCATTTCTTCCACACACAGTTCAAGAGTGGAATGGTAGAGAAATAGCTTGAAGATGGTTCGAGTAACCCTCTGCCAGGCATTTAATTTTTAATTGCAAAGTGATTCTGTAGCAGCAGATGTAGATGTAATAAGGATTTTTGACAACTTTATTACGTGTTTTTGTTGTGGTCTTCAGTCCGAACACTGCCGGGATCCATCTTTGCACACTAGTCTGTCCAGTGCAAGCTTCATCTCCGAATAACTACTGAAACCCACACCTACGTTAACCTGCCTACTACACTCATTCCTTGCTCTGGTGGTATAAGAAGGAAGTAGAAAATGTAGACAGATATTTTTTGGACATAAAAGGATTTTATTAATCATTATTCTTTATAATAAACAAATCATAATATTTTATCTTCATATGATCTCATAGATAAGATTATTCATAACGTTCGCCTCGGAATGGAAAAGAGGCACACCTTGGTGCAAACGGTTCTTACAGTCCCCTAAACTTAGGGGTTGCAACATGTCAGAACTACCGATAGGTATGATTTGGGCGAGAGGGGTGACTCACTCCGAAGTGTGCAGAGAAACACCAGCAAATGTCTTCAGTTGAAACTTCCGGGCTGAGAGGCTATGGTCGATGTATAAAATTTCCACCTAATGTTTCGTCTCCATCTGCGGCAGACGAAACGTTAGGTGGAAATTTTAGACTATACATCGACCACGGCCTCTCAGCCCGGAAGTTTCAACTGAAGACAACACCGGCCGTGAAAGCCTACACTGTATCACCAGCAAGTGTGTCACTGACCTGATTGCATCGAAAGTACACAGCCGGCCTTTCGCTGGTCGCGGTGAAGGCGCCGCACGTGTGCGTGCGTGAGTCAGCGCCAGTGCCAACGCCGAAATCTGCTGCATCGACGACGTCGGTCGCCCAGCCTTGCAGATGTAGATCCCCTGTTCACGTCACGGTTAAGCGGCCGCCACGCATGTTGGCTGCGCCCTTAGCCTTCGACACGGGTGATTGCTCCCTCAAGCGCTACTCGAGGACACCATGTGGAGCGCCGATGGGAAGCAGCCGTCCGCCGACGTTGTAGCGAGCCTTAGCAGCTCTGGCTGTCCACCCATGGCAGCTCGGTCGGTGCCCGCAGACAGCTCTGTATCCGGGAGGGCCCGAGTTTGCGCCCCGGCCTCGCTCCTGCGGACGGCAGTCACCCAGAGAGCGGAGGCCGGCAGCCCTCTCGCTCCTCGCGCCGGTGCAGCTCCAACGTGCAGCCTGCCCCGGCACAACTATGACGCGTCCGCAGAGCGCTGTTTGGCCGCCGATATCCATCGCCAGAAGGTCGTCACGGTTGGCCATCAGCTTAAAGAATCGCCATTCTCTTCGATTTCAGACGCGGACACAATGGCGACACGACTGTCTGATTTGAACCTCCGGGATTGCTTATTTATTCGACTTTTCCCCAAGCCTCTGACGTAGTTCCTCTGGAGGAGACAAGTGGAGTGCTCTTTACGAGGCCTACGAGAAAGACAGGCTGTGGTGCGTACGTCACGAAGGTAAGCCGGAGCTAGCTCGCTCGCTCAACTCAGCGTTTCTACCTCTGTCAACTCGTACCTGGGTGTGTAAGTACAAACGAGAATTGCATCTTCTACTGGGATCCGTTATTACGGAGTCTTACTGTTATTAGCCCTACAATGACCGGAAGTCCATAGGCCTACTTATAATTTGTTACGGCTGTTCTGAGGTAAGTACAATAAAATTAAAATCATGCCAAAATAATTATCAGTTGCATAAAGCACCACATCTCGTGTGAAATAAGGACTGTTAGCAGGAGAGACTAAATGCTATAAACAAGCCGTTGTACTGTTTATATCGAATATGGATCTTAAATCAAATTTTGTTGTAATACCGTAAATTACTAAGACTTCATAATAGCAGATTCCAGTATAAGTTGCAATTCTCGTCAGTACGTATACGACCAGTTGCAAGTTCAAAGGTTTAGAAACCATTATGTCTGCAGAGCTGAGCGAGCGAGCGAGCGAGTTCAGGCCCACCTTCATGACGTACCCCCCGCGGCCTGTCTTCCTCGTTGGCCTCGGCTCTTTAGTAATTACGTCAGCTTTCCTCACCCCGCTTTGGCCCCTACACACAGGTCACTAGGTGCTGTCGTAACCGCAACGTATGGGCTCTTCATAGCACGTCAGTGCCCTGTGGTGCCGTGATTACTCCACACTTGTTATGATGATGTTTGGTTTGTGGGGCGCTCAACTGCGCGGTGATCAGAGCCCGCATAAAGTCCCAATTTTTACACAGTCCAATCTAGCCACTGTCACGAATGATGATGATGAAATGATGAGGACAATACAAACACCCACTCCCCGGGCAGAGAAAATCCCCAATCCGGCCGGGAATCGATCCCAGGACCCCGTCAACCAGAGGCAGTAACGCTAGCCACTAGACCACGAGCTGCGGACGCACGCTTGTTATGGTAATCGCCGGACCACGCCTTGAGGCCTGTGAGCGGTGTCGCAAATCTGCGTCGCAGAATCATTTGCTTAATATCAACATCGCCCTCACCTGCCGTCGGAAGTGACGATCGGTCCCTTAAGTAATACTTTCCAGCCGTAGCTGTGCGAAAGATACAATAGTCCCCAAACCCACGGGTGTACTACTTCGTGGCGCAGTACAGTTGAACGTGACACCATTTTTCTAATAAAATGTTTGATTCATCTTTGATCATTCTCCCATTATCTGGGCTATGACACAGAAATAGTCGTGTTGCTCTCGTGACATCTCAAAATATAGTGCACTTAGACTCAAAAAGAATTTTGGATTATTTACTTCGTGATTCGTCCTGCTGCTTCGGTTAAAGTCTGCACATGGCGAGAAAAAAGAGGAGAAGTGACGACGTAAATCAGATATTTCACCGCAGTAATATACCACAGGTAAATGTGAATTCGAATTAGGCATAAGAAACTACGACAGAACATCCAGTAATGGAAAGTCCTGACACTTTAACAGATGACGTAGGGATCCAGCTACAAGATGGTATCTCCGTTTTGCAGAATCATATGGAAAGTGGAATGGCTATGGGACTGGACATTTTCTTAAGTTCCGTATCGGGTAGCTATATGTGCTCCAACAGAAACTTCGCGTCATCAGTAGTAAACGATACTGCATCAAATCGTGCCAACCGTATGAGCGCACTAGCACCATACATGCGAACAACCTTATTCAAATGAACAGTCAAATAAATGATAAAATGCACAAATAATTTGGACAAATTGACACCAAATTTTGTAATCAGTTTTCACAGCTACTGTCCGAACATGAGAAAGTAACTGACAGCATAGATGAGCTCGCAGCTCAACAAGATGGCTTGCAAATAGCTGACAATTAATAATATTAGAGAAAAGTGTATCTTCTCTGCAGACTAATGTATCCGACTTGCGCGCGACGATCTGTAGGGAACATCCAGATCAAGTACAAAATCTGCCTGACGAAGTGGGTCTTGTCAAGTTAGAGCAAAGCCGAGCAAATGCCGGCGTGAAAAATTAAAATGTATGAGCAGATCTAGGTTCACTCAATATTGACATTGAACTTGTCAACGAGAAAAGGGAACAAGCAATATCGGGCAAAGAGACGAAATTATTCAGAGGGTATATAGGAACATTGAAACCGTGGTGCAGCAGATAAAGACGGAACTGGTATCAAGGCAAGATTTATACCCTTGACGCAAATTCAGTCGAATACGGTAATGCATTCCAGAGTTTACCTGACGGGTGTGAAAGTGCGTATTCTCCTTTTCCCACTTACAACGCTGTAGAAGCAGATTACGGTACGGGCACTCAACTACCGGTTTCAACCAAAAATCAAACGCACTGCCGAGTAAACACACTATGAAAAAGTCGGAAAATGGGAGATCCGGAGGAACCAACACGGAAGTTCATTAATTATTTTCTTTGATCATAATCAGCTATACAACAAATACGTAGGTGCTGCAGATAAGACTGCAAAAGATATGCAAATTCTACGAGGGGATAGTGCTGGCAGTGCTAACTGCGGAGAGGCGAGACACGAAAATAGATAGCCCCACCCATATCACCGGTCGGAAAGCGACCGTCACAGGTTGGGTACGCACTTCCCGGACGCTGACAGGTCTGTTCGGAAGAAATCCGGGAGGAGGGGGGTCTTTCGTTCTGGGACTTCACTTTCGCAGCGTCTCCTGAGGTGGGTACAGGGAGCCAGTCTCCCGCGATGGGTTTCAGAGAGCATGGCGGGACTACCCGAAGGGTGTTCGTCTCCCCTCCCGCGACGCCTAGAGGGAGGGTTCCTTTTCTTGTTTTAGGATAAAAATATTATCAGTGGCCACCTGAGTGACTTTTGGTAGGGGCTGAGCTGGCTGTTGTTACTTCTTCGCGAAGGTGGGGACACTGCTCGAATGCGTTTGCTTGGCGTTCCCAAGCCTATAAGACTGCTGAGTTTTTGACTTAGAACGAGAGGAAGTTACCCATGATGTGCTTTCATCAGAGCGAGTATTACTTTGTCACTGGAAAGTCAAAGTTACTAACAGGGGTCCATCTGTGAAATTTACTTTTTAACAGGGAAAATTGCGGAAAGGCCACGAAATTTGATAAGTTATTTTATTTTATTTCTCAACCAGTTTCGGTAGTTCAATATGCCATCTTCAGGCCCCATAAGCATCTCCCTTATAGATACTCTAACGAATCGATAGTGGCATACTGGAGCCATGGGTTTTTGTGGATGTCTTGAATTCGCATTTCAGATGCTACTTTAGAAAACTTGACAACAGCTACGGGTGTAAAAAATTTTTTAAAAAAAGCCGGCCGGTGTGGCCGAGCGGTTCTAGGCCCTTCAAACTGGAACCGCGCGACCGCTACGGTCGGAGGTTCGAATCCTGCCTCGGGCATGGCTGTGTGTGGTGTCCTTAGGTTAGTTAGGTTTAAGTAGTTCTAAGTTCTAGGGGACTGATGACCTCAGAAGTTTAGTCCCATAGTGCTCAAAGCCATTTTTTTGTAAAAAAAAAATTAAATTGTACGGATGCTTGCGATTTTCACTAGCCGCTGTCCCACGTCCATAATGGATCAACAGAGATTGTTAAGTTCACAGTTAAGGCAAGCTGCGCCGAAATGATTACCCTTCCGGCCAATTCCGGCGAGGAAATTGTAATCCATGGTACCAGCAGAAATAGCGATTGCGTTTCCAGTGTTCGTACGTCTGTACCAGTTAGCGCACCTGGTTTCGCCTCTGTTTCCCCCGAGTTCACTACATCAAGAACGACAATTTCAGCACTACATACGTTTCCATACTCTTGAGGCTTTCCGTAGATTACAACTTCCTGTCGTATTGATGAAGAGATTACGTGAATTTTTCTGCTGAACATTACAGTAACATTGGGAAGTCAAAAGAGTTTGTGTTTCAAGTTTCACTTATTGCATATAATTTAGTAACATTGTTCATTTACCAAAACGTATTTCGATCCACCATGATGACATATACACTCCTGGAAATGAAAAAAAGAACACATTGACACCGGTGTGTCAGACCCACCATACTTGCTCCGGACACTGCGAGAGGGCTGTACAAGCAATGATCACACGCACGGCACAGCGGACACACCAGGAACCGCGGTGTTGGCCGTCGAATGGCGCTAGCTGCGCAGCATTTGTGCACCGCTGCCGTCAGTGTCAGCCAGTTTGCCGTGGCATACGGAGCTCCATCGCAGTCTTTAACACTGGTAGCATGCCGCGACAGCGTGGACGTGAACCGTATGTGCAGTTGACGGACTTTGAGTGAGGGCGTATAGTGGACATGCGGGAGGCCGGGTGGACGTACCGCCGAATTGCTCAACACGTGGGGCGTGAGGTCTCCACAGTACATCGATGTTGTCGCCAGTGGTCGGCGGAAGGTGCACGTGCCCGTCGACCTGGGACCGGACCGCAACGACGCACGGATGCACGCCAAGACCGTAGGATCCTACACAGTGCCGTAGGGGACCGCACCGCCACTTCCCAGCAAACTAGGGACACTGTTGCTCCTGGGGTATCGGCGAGGACCATTCGCAACCGTCCCCTTGAAGCTGGGCTACGGTCCCGCACACCGTTAGGCCGTCTTCCGCTCACGCCCCAACATCGTGCAGCCCGCCTCCAGTGGTGTCGCGACAGGCGTGAATGGAGGGACGAATGGAGACGTGTCGTCTTCAGCGATGAGAGTCGCTTCTGCTTTGGTGCCAATGATGGTCGTATGCGTGTTTGGCGCCGTGCAGGTGAGCGCCACAATCAGGACTGCATACGACCGAGGAACACAGGGCCAACACCCGGCATCATGGTGTGGGGAGCGATCTCCTACACTGGCCGTACACCACTGGTGATCGTCGAGGGGACACTGAATAGTGCACGGTACATCCAAACCGTCATCGAACCCATCGTTCTACCATTCCTAGACCGGCAAGGGAACTTGCTGTTCCAACAGGACAATGCACGTCCGCATGTATCCCGTGCCACCCAACGTGCTCTAGAAGGTGTACGTCAACTACCCTGGCCAGCAAGATCTCCGGATCTGTCCCCCATTGAGCATGTTTGGGACTGGATGAAGCGTCGTCTCACGCGGTCTGCACGTCCAGCACGAACGCTGGTCCAACTGAGGCGCCAGGTGGAAATGGCATGGCAAGCCATTCCACAGGACTACATCCAGCATCTCTACGATCGTCTCCATGGGAGAATAGCAGCCTGCATTGCTGCGAAAGGTGGATATACACTGTACTAGTGCCGACATTGTGCATGCTCTGTTGCCTGTGTCTATGTGCCTATGGTTCTGTCAGTGTGATCATGTGATGTATCTGACCCCAGGAATGTGTCAATAAAGTTTCCCCTTCCTGGGACAATGAATTCACAGTGTTCTTATTTCAATTTCCAGTAGTGTACTTTGATGCTACACTTTGCATTGTACTAAGTCTTACACTGTGTACTTGCAAATATATTTAACAAGTACGTTGATAGATTTATGGATTTTGTGCTGAACATAATTTGTGATGATGGAAACACGATGCATGTACAATTACATGGAAAACCAAAAAGAATGAGCTGCAGATCGTAAAAATGCGTCTACTCTATCCAGGACATCGAAGTCAATGTACTGGCATTCAATCCCAAGCAGGTAATATAGTAATTGAATCATATGTTACTATTACTATTGATCGTGAGTAATCGGAAGAAACGAAAATTGTGAAACTGACACAGTAAATTGGCTTAGCGGAAAATGGCACAGACGCTGCCTGGGAAAAAAGTAAAGCACGCGTAAAGAGAGGTGGAGATGAAATGGAACTTCGCGGTTTTACAGGGCGTGGAATGTTATTTTAGCAATTAAGCATCGAGTCAAATTTATAAAGAACTTGACAATATTAGAGCAATCAGTATTATAATTCATCTCTATTGGTCACGATCCATGCAGTTATTCGGTTGGGAAGGGTGTCATAAAGCCGTTGAATCCTGTCCCGAGGCAAGCAGACCCGCAACTGTCGTACATTGCTCTCCGTAGCTGGGATACTGGTAGCGGGGCATAGCGGGCCTTCGAGCTGCAGCCACGCACGTTCTATCATGGACAGATCTGAGGTTCCTGCTAAAAGTGGGTGTACCTCAACATTGTGGAGAAATTTCATACAGACACATAACATGCGTCGGCAAGAATCGTCCTGTTGCATAGAAGCAACACTAGAGCACCCAGAAGTTATCCTAATCACTACCAGCCGTGACCTCACGTCACTTCCGAGGGCTCAGCACGGTGTGACGCCAGAAGTACACTACTGGCCATTAAAATTGCTGTACCACGAACATGACGTGCTACAGACGCGAAATTTAATCAACTGGGAGAAGATGCTGTGATATGCAAATGATTAGCTTTTCAGAGCATTCACACAAGGTTGGCGCCGGAGACGACACCTACAACATGATGACATGAGGAAAGTTTCCAACCGATTTCTCATACAGAAACAGCAGTTGACCGGCATTGCCTGGTGAAACGTTGTTGTGACGCCTCGTGTAAGGAGGAGAAATGCGTACACTCACGTTTCGGACTTTGATAAAGGTCGGATTGTAGCCAATCGCGATTGCTGTTTATCGTATCGCGACATTGCTGCTCTCGTTGGTCGGTATCCAGTGACTGTTAGCAGAATATGGAATCGGTGGGTTCAGGAGGGTAATACGGAACGCCGTGATGGATCCCAACGGCCTCGTATCACTAGCAGTCGAGATGATAGGCATCTTATCCGCATGTCTGTAACGGATCGTGCAGCCACGTCTCGATTCCTGAGTCAACAGATAGGCACGTTTGCAAGAACAGTTTGACGACGTTTGCAGCAGCAGGGACTATCAGCTCGGAGACCATGGCTGCGGTTACCCTTGACGCTGCATCACAGACAGGAGCGCCTGCGATGGTGTACTCAACGACGAACCTGGGTGCACGGACAAAATGTCATTTTTTCGGATGAATCCAGGTTCTGTTTACAGCATCATGGCATTCGTCATCGCCATACTGGCGTATCACCCGGCGTGATGGTATGGGGTGCCACTGGTTACAAGTCTCGGTCACCTCTTGTTCGCATTGACGGCACTTTGAGCAGTAAATGTTACATTTCAGATGTGATACGACCCGTGGCTCAACCCTTCATTCGATCCCTGCGAAACCCTACATTTCAGCACGATAATGCACGACCGCATATTGCAGGTCCTGTACGGGCCTTTCTGGATACATAAAATGTTCGACTGCTGCCCTGGCCAGCACATTCTCCAGATCTCTCACCAATTGAAAACGTCTGGTCAATGGTGGCCGAGCAACTGGCTCGTCACAATACGCCAGTCACTACTCTTGACTAACTGTGGTATCGTGTTGAAGATGCATGGGCAGCTGTACCTGTACACGCCATCCAAGCTCTGTTTGACTCAACTCCCAGGCGTGTCAAGGCCGTTATTACGGCCAGAGGTGGTTGTTCTGGGTACTGATTTCTCAGGATCTATGCACCCAAACTGCGTGAAAATGTAATCACTTGTCAGATATAGTATAATATATTTGTCCAATGAATACCCTTTTATCATCTGCATTTCTTCTAGGTGTAGCAATTTTAATGGCCAGTAGTGTAACACGGCTGTGCGTGCCTCTCTAAAACATTGAAAGAATGGGACTACACCTCACTCACCTCCATACTCGAATGGCTTACAATCGAATGCCTCTGAGCACTATGGGACTTAACATCTGAGGTCATCAGTCCCCTAGAACGTAGAACTACTTAAACCTAACTAACCTAAGGACATCACACACATTCATGTCCGAGGCAGGATTCGAACCTGCGACAGTAGCGGTCGCGCGGTTCTAGACTGAAGCGCCTATAACCGCTCGGCCACATCGGCCGGCTCCCATACTCGACTAAGATGGCTAACCCGTATAGACCAGAACCGTGATTCGTCACTGAATGCAGTACAACGTCGTTCATCGGCACTCCGTGCTTCCTGGTCGTAACATTGTGACCCAGCGCTCTGCAAAGCGACCAGAGCTGACTGATTTCGGTCGTGTGTGTCGGCTGCCGGCACGCAGGGGATGCGCAGCGGAGCCTCGCAGAGCGGCTGCGAGCACGTGCCGCTGCCACGCTACGCGGGCTGTCTGGACAAGCAGCGCTCAACACTGAGGGCGCACGTGCCTCGCATTCCGTAGCACTTACAGTAAAGAACAGTGCACTATTTTAAAGAGGAGAAGAAGACCATCAGGCAGATGTGTAAGTTTACTATGAAAGTGATGTCTGTGATTAGACACAGAGCCAAGTGCGTACAAGTAAAGGACTTTCAGTATACAATTAGCATTATTAGTAATTTAATATCCACAAAGAAGATCGAGTCATCAGTTTATAGCCCTCACCGATACGCACTGACTGAGCTACATACAGGGTGGGGCAGCTAAGGCAGGACACGTCAAAAAAATGGTTCAAATGGCTCTGAGCACTATGGGACTTAACATTTAAGGTCATCAGTCCCCTAGAACTTAGAACTACTTAAACCTAACTAACCTAAGGACAACACACACATCCATGCCCGAAGCAGGATTCGAACCTGCGACCGTAGCGGTCGCGTGGTTCCAGACTGTAGCGCCTAGAACCGCTCGGCCACTCCGGCCGGCCAGGACACGTCACATGTATCCTGAATGAATTACTGTATCGCGATGCAGTTTTCGTCAAGTTATATCAGGCAACACGTACCCGAATTTCCTGACGTTCGCAAGTAAGTTTTATGGTTTCCACTTTGAAACGTGGCAATGTGCTGTGCGCGAATGACCACGCTTCAGATTAGCAATAGTTGGAAAAGCTTCATTCGATAGCTAAGAATATGAAGTGGCTTCAGAAAAGAAACCCTGTTGTTGTACGGGCAACGAATCTAAAGACCTAGCCCTTTTAATTAAGCGAGCGCTGATTAGAATGCAGCGGCATGGCAGACAGGCGGATGGCCGGGGTGGAGGTAGCGTGCTTAAAGGTGGCAATAAGAGCCGAGTCGGGCGCGGTAAGCCAACACGCTGACTTGAAAGAACGTGAAAATGGAAGGACACAGAAAAGCTTAGAAATACGACGCAGCATCCACATGCGCACACCCCTTGAGGATGGAGAAGGTGGACTGGTCCGACCAGAGGCAGCCGACTGGTAAAAAAGTAGTTCGTTTGAAAAAACTTTAAGTTAGATCAGAGGGCCAAAGTAAAATTTTCAGAAGAGCGTAAATCAGAAGTTTCTATGCGCAGAAGGCATTAGGGAAACTACAAGGTCAAATGTGTCTGTTTTAAGAGGACATTGTATGTGGGATTTGTGGAAATTTGACATTTTCTGTTTTCTGCTCCATAATGTACTTTGGACTTTCCTGAACATTTTGGCATGTAATAAATTAAAATCAGACAACTGCGAGACGTTCAAATGACATTTTGAATGTTGACGTGTGACTGTCAAATTTACACTGCCACATTTGAGCAGTCATATCTTGGGGACTACACAGTCTAGAAGGCTGTGAATTGCTTTGTTTTGTGCCTAGTGCTACGTCTCAGAAGTTGGCATTACAAATAAGCAAATCAGTCCTTTGTTTCTGATACTAGTTTTCGTTGAAAGTAGTGTGATTATCGGCTATTTTTGTAATTGCTTTTTATACTTAAATAAAATGACTACGTGTAAATGTAACTTCAAGAAACACAAATTTACGGGTAACAGATACATGAGAAATGCCTTTTCTTCTGAAGTACTTGAAGACACGTGTGCTAGCAATGAAGGACACCACGATAATTTTTCTGAAGCGACCGCATCCCATAGTGCATCGTAAAGGAAAGTAACTTAAGAAATGGTAAAAGTAATGGTATTATGGACAATATCATTACTAATCTGTAAATCCTTGCACAAGTTCTTTCTGAAACTGTCTCTTGCTGTCTTTGTGGTGGTGAAGTTATGCTTTATGAGGATATTGGAGCTAGAATAGGTGTTATGTGTAAATTAATTGTCAGAAGTGCAAAAACGAAAAAGCATTTCATACTTCATCAAAGTGTTCAGGTAATGAAATGTATGAAACTAATGTGAGTCTGTTCTATGGCCGTAGATGCATTGGTAAAAGTGCAAGGGCTGGTAATGTTCTCTGCACTGTGTTGAATTTGCCAAAACCGCCTTCTAGGTATACGAAATATGTAACAACAACTGGGGACTCTGTAAATGCTGCGGCTGAAGATTCAGTGGTTGCTGCTACATGAGAAGCTGTTGAATGAAATGAGGGTCACACAGACATTAGCACTGCTGTGGATGGATCCTGGCAAAAGCGTGGGTTTGGTTCTAAAAATGGTTTTACGTCTGCAATAAGTATTGACACTGAAAAAATTTTGGATTTTGAAGTTCTCAGTAAGTACTGCCAAGGCTGTACAGTGAACTAGGAGAACAGATTACCTCATAAGCAGCAGTGCATAAAAAATTATGATGGCACAAGTGGAGGAATGGAGGTAAAAGGAGCAGTTAGCGTTTTCCAGCGTTCGGAGTAGGAGAGAGGTGTCAGATATGTGAATTATTTAGGTGATGGAGACAGCAAGGCTTTCATTGCAGTACAAAACAGTAAGCCATATATTGTTCTATGTTCCTATACAGAAACTTGAGTGTGTAGGACATGTCAATAAAAGGATGGAAACACGTCTGCGTAACCTAAAAACCAAGCTGGGTAACACAAAACTGTCTGATGGCAAGACAAAAAAATGGGCTAGAAGGCTAACAGACAAAGTAATTGATGAATTACAAGAATATTATGGGAAGGCCATTAGAGGTAAGTGTGACGATGATGAAAAGACCTGTGTGGAGCACTTTCATCGAATATCAACCGTCATGCTTTGTGTACACCTCCACCAAACACTTGGTGTAAATATAAGCAAGCTGAATTTTCTGGCGCCATGCATGAATTTTCTTCCTTTGACAGTAATGGAGGCAATCAGGCCTATTTACAGAGATTTGGCAAATCCTGAGATAGTAAGAAAGTGTTTTCATGGGAAGACCCAAACCGTGAATGAGTCCTTCAGTAACGTTGTGCTGTGTGCCTAAAAACGTATTTGTTGGCATTATGACTCTAAAGTTAGCAGTGTCTGATGCTGTAATAACTTTTGATGGTGGGAACTATGAAAGACTTAAAGTTCTGAAGAAGCTGGGGGTAAGATTTGGACAGAACACAGCTAAAGGACTGTGGGAACTGGATGAGCTACGTGTACGTGAAGCAGAGTTAGCTGCTCAGCAAATGACAAAAGAAAAAAGAAAGAAAAGGAGTAGGCAAGAAAGAAAACACAGGCTATGGGCCAGGGCAATTCTAGCGCATAAAAGACGCAGAACTGTAGGTCTGTGTAAGAACTTGTAACAAAAAATGTTTTCAACCTCAAAATCTCTGAACTACATTTTTTGCAATAAATGACCCGTTTTCTAAGAAAGTACTCATGTTAGAGACATGAAATTTTAACAGCATACCAAGTGTGAGATTCAACACATACGGAACTAGAATAATTGAAATATGCTGAGTTGCTTTGTTTTTAAGTTGATTTATTTACAAAATTCTATCAAAAATTCATTGTTTCAGAACAAAAGATAACATGCCCCCAAATACAATTTTAGTAATAACTTAGTTCGGTGTATCTAGAAAAGTAAGTTGGTGTCTTAGAAAGTTTCCAAGATAATGGGTCAAAAAATTAGATAGTTTACCATTGGCGGCATGGGACATACAATGTCCCCTTAAAGGAAAAAATTGTAGTGATGTCACAAGCGGTTTAGTGGGAGAGAAGGGGCGCACCGCACGCCATTGTTGAGGACTAGCTGTTAGACTGGGGAGCAGTACGGATGGCCGACAGTTGCGCTCCGGTAAGATTACAAACTAAGCTTTGCTTTTTGGCTAAATCTGAATAAGACCGTGACGAAGTAACGTTCGCGTAAGTCGTAAAGTTATTTTGACTGTGAACGAATGTTTATCTTGATGTGTGACAATTACTGGGGCATAGATGCTGATAGTTCATTGAACAAAGCTTATTGTGTGCAACAACACGACAGTAATTAAACACTGTATGTCCGCTACTGTACTCGCTTCTGCTGTTGAATTCTGTTTTTGTTTTCTGCCAATGAACATTATGACCAATTGGTTATGATCATGCTTCTTTTTATGTCGGGTATCAAGTGTAAGTAAAGACTGAGTTCCGTGGCATCTGGTAATACAAGATCCTAGCCTTGTGCGTTAAAACACCTGCGTGGCAGCTGACTGAATTATATTAATATGTTCACAATTGGTATTAGCATGGTTGAGACAACAACCAAATGCAATCGGTATCCGATAGTGGTCTTAAACCAACTTAGAGAGGCATATCCATCTGATACATATCTGGGTGGATTCTGGCGTGTACACTACGATTTGATTGTAATAAATTGTATCAATGGATTTTGAGGCCAAAATGTCTCTAGAATATAATTGCTTTTATCAGAGCTGCGTGATATTATTTAGTAGAACCGGAATTCCTTTCCAAAACCTTATTTCTACGATCTGCTAAGTCCAGAATACACAGGGTGCCGAATAAGATATGAGCGGCTGAACTGCAGGTAAGGGAAGGTAAGATTGCAGGTCGACAAAGTGCCGAGGCTGACTACGTTGCCACCACGCAATTAAGTCACAAAAAGGACCTGCCAAGCACCCCTGTAAAACTACCGGATGTTACGAAGTGGTAAATCGGCCGGGAGTGTTACAAAATGGTGCGATCGACAGGGAAATGAGTAAATGGAAATGTAGCATGGAGTAGTATGGAGTACTTCACAGGCAAACCGGAAGCTTGTGAAATAAATCCTGCAAGATGTGGCCAGCAAATTGTGAGAGGTCCATAAAAGGTGACTCAATAGGCGTCATGGAATAAAAATGGTAGCAGGAGTTATTGCCCGGTGTAATTTATGCAAAAGGATAAATGATATAACAGGATAGTGTACTATAATTGCAGCAGTGGAGTAGCTCAGTAACTTGGCTTGTCTGCTTAGTTCGTGAAGATAATACCGATCGAAAAAGGCTGCGTGATAGCTGTGGATCGGGTGCACGTTGCGTAACAGAACAGCAGACGCGGCAGTCTGGGCAGCTTTGCTGGGTGCTCCGAATGGCCGCACAAAGAGAAACGGTGACAGCGCGCAGCGCGCGATGGAAGCAGAAGACCAGCGGACAGCAGACCAAGCGAGGGTGGAGCCAGTGCAGAAGCCCGGCACAAAGAGGACGGCGCTAGCAGACCAACACGGGGAGCGCAGCTACCAGGCAGTACGTCACAGAAGTCGTCGGAAGGACGAGGAATTAAACAGTACAGAGGTGTTTAGCCCAGATCTGCATTCAGCGAGAATTTTATTTAGTAGACCACATGATTTCGGCAGTACCAGTGGAAGACAAAAATGTCTTCTTGCTTTCACTTCTTGCAACTTTGGGAGGAAATCAGTAAAAATATTAAGCAAGTAATGAACAAGTAAGCTCCAGTATTGCATTGGAACTGTCGAATTTGCTTGAGTAAGTGAAGAAAGACATGACTGAGCAGTACACTCACAGGGGGAGGCCGCCAATTGTGAAATTCAGATTCGATTCATGCTGCGCATAATAAAAGCTCATGGCCAGAGGTGTAATGTGGCAAAGCACCAAGATGCACTTCTCAGCCGTTGTCGAGAAAATCGACAGTTAAAAGAAACCGTTGCGATGAAATACTCTCTACGATTAATAGTTTTCTACAGCGTTGTGGTGCAGCGGTAAGCGCTCGGATTCGTAATCCGAAGGTCGCCGGTTCGAATCTCGCGCCATGCGAATTATTTGTTTTTAGTATTTGCTTTTTGTAATTTTTATATATATATATATATATATATATATATATATATATATAATTCCCGGCAATCAGTTGCAACAATTATGCATATAATAAGTTGTTGAAAGTCGTTTGTCGTGGAAAACCTGGCGACTTCGAACATCATTATGTTTTCCACAAACAAAGTTGTATTTCACAAATGTTATTAATTGTCTTCATAATGTTAACCACGTATAGTTAACGGAAGACGTAGAAACGATATTTCGAAACGAATACGTATAGCGTAAGTCAAACGTTCGAATTAGAATAGAAACCCCACGAACACAAATTTGCTGTGGCAGGTATGAAATATAAACTCAGTTACTCGCTCGTTACACTTGAAGGACAGATGTTGAATGGGCCGAAATGAGCCGCCGCATAACAGCGTAGTTGGATGCTAACTTCGAAAGAAGGTAGATGCGGTCCCTAGCGCAACTTATAACATCGTCGAAAATCAGTGCGGGCGGGAGAGCTTTGGTACACCCTGTTAAACAAACGGAAAAATGGAGGCGGTACAATTGGAGAGCGATCCGCTTTCACCAACATGCATAAGCAATTCATATATATATATATATATATATATATATATATATATATATATATATATATGAATTACAAAAAACTAGTAATAAAAAAAGTTGTATGGCGCGGGATTCGAACCAGCGACCTTCAGATTACCAACCCGAGCGCTTGCCACTGCGCCAGGACGCTCTGGAAAATTATAAATCGTAGAGAGTATTTCACCGCAACGGTTTCTTTTAACTGTCGATTTTCTCGACAACGCCTGAGTAGTGCATCTTGGTGCTTTGCCACATTACTCCTCTGGCCATGAGCTTTTATTATGCGCAGTATGAATCGAGTCTGAATTTCACAATTGGCGGCCCCTCCTTGTCAGTGTAAATTGCAATTGGAGCAGCAAGTAGGCATTATACCACAACAAGTAGTACCAAGTGAAGAAGGAATGTGATAAATGGCACAATCAGCAGATGGACGCTCGAATATTGCAAAATGAGCAAGCAATTGCTAAACTGCCACAAGGGCAGGCCAGGTTTCGTCGAGCAATTCAGCAGAAGCAGCGTTTATTCGGTGCCGTGAGTTTAGTACATTTGAGCCACAGGGAACTATTAATCCTAAAGTATTCCATAGGGAATTTGATGGGGTAATGCCAGAGTGCTGGGCGGAACGAGAGTGAATTTCGTATGTAGTGGGTCACTTAAGGGGTGATGCCTTTCAGTGGGCTAATGAGGTGGCTATTGAGTGCAAAGATTTCACAAATTTGAGGAAAGGTTTTTAGAGGAGTTTTCGTCTGGAGAAATGGGATGGTCTTGAGGTTCGGCAAGGTACACTGGAGTGGAGAGAGACAGCTGGTGCTGGCTGGACGCAGGTGGCAGTGGATGCGAGTGCAGCGAATGTACAAGAAGAGAGAGAGAGAAGACCGGTAGGACCGGAGGGGGTCCCGCGCACAGGGAAGAACGCGAGCAGCTGACAGGCAATCGGCAGCGTCACGAGCGAATTGGAGATAAAGAAAACACAATGCTAAGTGCAGGAAGCGGGGAATTTACAGACTCGCTCGATTGTTTGAAGAGATGACACCCAGACCAGAGGGCAATAAAAATATTAACATCTCGTTTAGTGAAAGAGTGTGGGAGCTATGGCAGCCGAGAGTAAGTATGGAATCTGTCAGAGCGGATAGTAATGTTAATGTTGCAATAAGGGAACCATTAGAGGAAGGTGCCAGCAGCGATGAGCGAGAGAGCGACGTTGTGTTTGAGTTCATGTTTGATGGAGATAAGCAACATAGACCACCCATAAGTTTAAATGATGCAGAAGTTGTGCTCCTCGAATCTCGCACTGAATGGGCCAAAGTTGAGTGTATGTGCGAGATGTCGCTTCACAACAAATTGCTTGAAGGTTCTTCGGGTTGGCCAGTAGGTAAATTTCAATCCGGAAATGTTAGAGTTGTTCCAGAATTTGGCCGATGAGAGACAATTGCCGATTTGTTAGCAGAGGTGGAAGCTATTCCCATGGTCGCAGATAGTGAGACTATTGTCGAGGTGCTGGTTGGAGGATGATAAGTTACGTGTTGTGGACAGCGGACGGAAATTTCCGGAATTTCAGAAGAATACTTTGCGAGTTCACCAGCGGAAGAAGATATGGCAGTGTGGCCAGTGTGCCCAGTGAAAGTATGTGGTGCTACTGGAAAGTTGTCAAAGCCTATTCGATAGGAAGTAGTGATGCCAGCGTAATTAGAGGAAGTAATGGTAGAACATTCCTTTCTTCTCATTCGAGGGTTGAATGTAGAGTTATTAGTAGGTGTGGATTTCCTGAATGAATTTAGAGGTGAATTAAACTTTGAAGACTGTGAATTGAGATTCCAAGTAGGGAGTAGAAAACTAGTGGTCCCTTTTCCTAGGAAAAAGGAGGTATTTAATAGTCTTAAGGAAGCACAGCGCGTAGAAGAGGGAGGCGTTGCAGCAGAGGTCAAATTAGTAACGAAACATAGTTTGAGTCAGGGTAAGGATGTGATGGAGGCGATTCAAGAGAAAATACGAGAGAGAGTGTCAGAGTTGGGGAGTTTGTCTGAACAACAGAAAAGGGAACTGAGTAAAATTTGAAAACGGAATTGTGGAGTCTTTTCTGATGCACCAGGGGAGGTACAGAATTTCGAGTACAGTTTAACTATTAGGCCACTTGAGGTCCATGCCCCCAAGACTTATGTAATACCATTTGCCCAGAGAAAAGCAGTACAAGAATAGGCGACATGTTGTCATGGGCGGGAGGGGGGGGGAGGGTATTTGAAAGAGCAAGTAGTGATTATAAAGATCCGTTGTTTACAGTATCCAAACAGAATGGAAGTTGTATGTGTGTGGGTGTTATCTTGACGAGTTGCACAACGGATTGATCTGACAAATACCCGTTGCCTCCTGCAAGAAGCAATTTCCACCCCACACTACTACAGAAATCAGACAGACGCTCCTAAGCTACCAAAAAGAAATGCCTGAAAAACTTTCAGCAATAAATATCTTCTGGAGTCGTGAGCTGAAGGAAAAGACACAAAAATATTTTCTTTTCTTTTGTAACTGGTGGGATACTTGGGTACTGGAGTATTGCTAGTTAGTGTAAGAAAAACATTAAACGAACAGAAAATACTATTTATTGCAAAATCTTAGAAAATCAAGGGAAACTTTTATTTATAAACTGATACACAAATTTCTGACCTCTTTTCGGAATAGGTTACCTCTTATGGATAGGAACCCTAATAATGAAATTTATATTCAAAGTGTGGGAAAGCTCTTTTATCTCTTTTCTTTAAGAATGTTAATTACTCGGCAGAATGTCTGAGAGCCACGCCTACTCAACTTGAATAATTATCCGATTGAATGTTTTTTAAGTATGGTCGAGGCTGTTACGAGAGAAATGTAATGGAGTGACATGAATGAAGTACATTAGTTCTAATGGAGGAAAGATGGGTCTCACCTACACTGTAGTGCACAATACCATGAGCTGTAACAACTGTTGCCTGTGTCGTTCACCGCTGAAAAATAACAAAGCTATCTCTTTCTATCTGGATTGACCTTCGCCAATCGAACTCTCACTACACCTTGATGAAGTCAAGGACTCCTATCTGCCCCTGGTCTGACTATTGGCGTGGTACACCGGTCTGATAACCAGTCCACTGCAATGCCACTCAGTGTTCGCTCACAGGCGCTAACTAATACTCTGTGTTTACACTGCACATTAAGTATCACAGTGAACACAGTGAACAAACGCTTAATTGCAAGTGACTCAATATAGAGTGTCCCTCCGATTCGCTAGTGACAGATGTGCCCTCTCAGTGCAGTACTGAGTAGAGACTTTGTTCCTCATGCTCTGCATACATGCATGAGCATTGTGTTCCTGCTTCAAGAGCGTCACTGGAATGACCCCTCTCCACACAAAAAGTGAAAGGGTATCTAATCTCCTGTCTTTCCCCCACTCCTCTGGCTCATTGTGTAAGAAATAGTACGCCAGTCAGCATTATTCTTACAAATGGGAGAATGGCGCTCCGTTTAAGCTGACCAATCCAGGCGTTTGCCACCTGTGAGAACTCTGAAACTGCACACTAGGTCCATCAAAAATGCGTTATCTGGGGCTCTCCCAAACAATACAGTGGGTTTTGCTTTTAAGGTGAACACACAGGCCATTATCCCTTTCCTCTGGCAAAAAACTCTTTTGGTCCCTATGTGGTCGGCAGGCCGGCGCAGCTGTGTGCTAACTCACCCTCCTGCGAACTTTCCAGCGGGCTGGTTGCCTCCACCAAACAAAACCTCCCGTGGCCGTCGTGTCTTGAATTTATGTATACGCCACCCTCGACTTTTTAATCTCAGTGCCCACTTGCTATTTATTTATTAGATTTGCATATCAATTAAATGGAAATATGTAAAATTGATTCTACCCTATCGCGTTTGGGCTCCAATGAAATGTCTTAATAAGCAGTTATGATGGTGAGGTCTGAATATGTAAGAAATGAAGGTCAGGAGACCATGCCACCATACATATTATTTCCCCCCCCCCCACCTTGTGACAAAGGTTTTGTCCGGGGTTTCTCAATGCCAAGGAAAACATTGACAAAGTCAGGCAAAACTTGTTATTTTGGAGTTTCCAATTAACTTTCTCAGCCATTCTTAATCATTTTTGTAATTGTTTCTTTATCACTATTGTTTCTACTTTCTAATTATACAATTTGTGTTTTGTTGCTAGGCAGAAATGGACTTTGCAAAAATTAATTTTCTTTGCCATTGCCATTACGTGTCTCTGTTCTTCTTTTTCATTTTCAAAAGTTGTTTTACTAGACTTTCTTTATCTAAACTCGTTAGTGTACAGTGTATTATGTCTTGGTGTTGTTATCTCTTTTCTTTATTAGGCTTTGCGTAAATGCTAGCAATAGCTCTGTTGTGTTACTTTGTTTTATTTATTTAGGCATTATCTTTTCTTTTATGTGTCACTGGTTTTTTTGTGTAAGAATGAGGGAAGCGTTTCCTCTTAATTCTATCCTTGTTATTACTATTATTACCCCAAAAATCTGTTTTTGAATGTTACTAAAAGAAGAAAAATCCTGCATAAATCTTTTTCTAATTTTACATACAAAAGAAATAAATAGACTTTCCATGAGTTGGTAAGGTTATATAGCTATACTAAGTTTCTTTACAAAAGGTCTTAAAGTATCTATAAATTATGGACTTTACACATATAAAAATATAATTAATAATTACTTTTACAAAGAAAGAGAAGAAAAATATAATATTACAAATGTATATAATTTTCATAAATCTATGCTTGTTTTATTATAGAGAGATTTTGTTTATTTATTTGTTTTTTCGAAATAGTCTTTTCATCTTGTGTTGCTCTGTCAGTTTCTGTGCTCGACGATCCCCACTGAAGTGCTGGAAGGCATCAACTCATTTATATGGATGTCAAAAATCATGTGAGAATCACTTTAGCATGCAATGCCAGGTCTTATTTGTTGACATTGTCATCATGAAGTGGTACTTCTAACTTATGGTTGTTGATGACTGTGGTTTACTGAATATACAGTAATGTCCTTGTACTCCTTTACTGTCACACCTGGTGCAATATGTCAGTTCGATGATTGTAGTAAGTTGATGATTGTAGTAAGTTGATGATTGCCAACGGCTGTCACCCATTATATGTGCAGTGATGTCTTGGTACTCCACACCTGGTTCGGTATGTCAGTTTGGTGAAGTGTTAGAGAGAATGATGTTCATTTAGCTTAATCCTTTTCATGATAATGTTTGTTGGTAGAAGATTAATATGCTGTTTGACGTTCATTTGCATTCTTTTGACACGCAAGATTTATATTTTGAGAGATGGCTGTAGTGGTTACCATCCCTCAAACTTCATGGAAAGACGTTTGTAATAATTTTTAGAATAGGAGAGAAAGGTATCTTGGTCTCTTCTGCCCTTCTTCATCTTGGTCTTCTCTTCTTTTTTGTATTCTTCTGTTCTTCTTGGGCTAGGAATATGTGAATTTTAATGTAGGAGAGATATAGGATTTGTAGGACCTGACTGCCTTTCCCAAATATTATTTGTGAGTTTGTAGATCTTAGAACTTCTTGTAACTTCATTGTAGTCTCATCATATCATGATTCCCCCATGCTCGTCCATTGAGTAGCAGTGTTGTGACATATGAAATGTCCGGGCTGTGCGTTGTTCTCCTGAAGTCCAACCTAGTTGCCCTGCATTTCTAGTATCGTGTTGGTCTTCACATTGTTATCATTGCCCTAAGTGCTTTTCAACATCTCTGAACGCTCTCCGTCGCTATCTCGAAGCATTTGGTGTTGAGGGAGCTAGCGATTGATATTGGTGGCGATGTCTCTCTGATGTGAAGATTTTTTTTCCTTGATTTACAGGCGTTTATTATTGATATTTGCAACAAATTATGACTCTACACATTGTGAAAAGTTTTTGATGGTTTCAAAAAGATTATCTAATTAAAGCATTTATATGTAACCCCCCATGAACCATGGACCTTGTCGTTGGTGGAGAGGCTTGCGTGCCTCAACGATACAGATAGCTGTACCATAGGTGCAACCACAACAGAAGGGTATCTGTTGAGAGGCCAGACAAACGTGTGGTTCCTGAAGAGGGGCAGCAGCCTTTTCAGTAGTTTCAGGGGCAACAGTCTGGATGATTGACTGATCTGGCCTTGTAACAGTAACCAAAACGCCCTTGCTGTGCTGGTACTGCGAATAGCTGAAAGCAAGGGCAAACTACAGCTGTAATTTTTCCCGAGGGCATGCAGCTTTACTGTATGGTTAAATGATGATGGCGTCCTCTTGGGTAAAATATACTGGAGGTAAAATAGTACCCCATTCGGATCTCTGGGCTGGGACTACTCAGAAGGACGTTGTTACCAGGAGAAAGAAAACTGGCGTTCTCCAGGTCGGAGCGCGGAATGTCAGATCCCTTAATCGAGCAGGCAGGTTAGAAAATTTAAAAAGGGAAATGGATAGGTTAAAGTTAGATATAGTGGGAATTAGTGAAGTTCAGTGGCAGGAGGAACAAGACTTCTGATCGGGTGAATACAGGGTTATAAATACAAAATCAAATGGAATGAATTAAAAGAAATAGGAATGCAGGTAAGTTATTACAAACAGCAGAGTGAACGCATTATTGTAGCAAAGGTAGATACGAAGCCCACGCCTACCACAGTAGTACAAGTTTATATGCTGACTAGCTCCGCAGATGACGAAGAAATTGATGAAATGTATGATGAGATAAAAGAAATTATTCAGATAGTGAAGGGAGACGAAAATAGTCAGGGTGACTGGAATTCGATATTAGGAGAAGGATACGTAGTAGGTGAATATGGAATGGGGGTAAGGAATGAAAGAGGAAGCCGCCAGGTAGAATTTTACACAGAGCATAACTTAATCGTAGCTACCACTTGGTTCAAGAACCATAAAAGAAGGTTGTATACATGGAAGAGGCCTAGAGATACTGACACGCTTCGGATAAATTATATAATGGTAACACATAGATTTAGGAACCAGATTTAACTTGTAAGACATTTCCAGGGGCTGATGTGGACTCTGAACACAATCTATTGGTTATGAACTGTAGATTAAACCTAAAGAAATTGCAAAAAGGTGGGAATTTAAGGAGATGGGACCTGGATAAACTGACAGAACCAGATGTACAGAGTTTCAGGGAGAGCATTAGGGAACGATTGACAAGAATGGGGGAAAAACACAGTAGAAGAAAAATGGGTGGTTTTGAGAGATGAAATAGTGAAGGCAGCAGAGGATCAAGTAGATAAAAATAAGAGGGATTATAGAAATCCTTGGGTAACAAAAGAGATACTGAATTTAACTGATGAAAGGAGAAAATACAAAAATGCAGTAAATGAAGCAGACAAAAAGGAATACAAACGTCTCAAAAATGAGATCGACAGGAAATGCAAAATGGCTAAGCAGGGATGGCAATAGGACAAATGTAAGGATGTAGAGGCGTATATCACTAAGGGTAAGATAGATACTGCCTACAGGAAATTTAAAGAGACATTTGCAGAAAAGAGAACCACTTGCATGAATATCAAGAGCTCAAATGGAAACCCAGTTCTAAGCAAAGAAGGGAAAGCTGAAAGGTGGAAGGAGTATATAGAGGGTCTATACAAGGGTGATGTTCTAGAGAACAATATTATGGAAATGGAAAAGGATGTAGATGAAGGTGAAATGGGTGGTATGATACTGCATGAAGAGTTCGACAAAGCAATGAAAGACCTAAGTCTAAACAGGACCCCAGGAGTGGACAACATTCCATTAGAACTACTGATAGCCTTGGGAGAGACAGCCCTAACAAAACTCTACCATCTAGTGTGCAAGATGTATGAGGCAGGCGAAATACCCTCAGACCTGAAGAAGAATATAGTAATTCCAATCCCATAGAAAGCAGGTGTTGACAGGTGTCAAAATTACCGAACTATCACTTTAATAAGCCACATCTGCAAAATACTAACATGAATTCTTTACAGACGAATGGAAAAACTGGTAGAAGCCGACCTCGGGAAAGATCAGTTTGGATTCCGTAGAAATGTTGGAATACGTGAGGCAATACTGACCCTACGACTCATCGTAGAAAAAAGATTAAGGAAAGGCAAACCTACGTTTCTAGCATTTGTAGACTTAGAGAAAGCTTTTGATAATGTTGACTGGAATACTCTCTTTCAAATTCTAAAGGTGGCAGGGGTAAAATACAGGGAGCGAAAGGCTATTTACAATGTGTACAGAAACCAGATGGCAGTTATAAGAGTCGAGGGCATGAAAGGGAAGATGTGAATGGGTAGGGAGTGAGACAGGGTTGTAGCCTCTCCCCTATGTTATTCAATCTGTATATTGAGCAAGCAGTAAAGGAAACAAAAGAAAAATTCAGAGTAGGAAATTAAAACTTCTAGGTTCGTCGATGACATTGTAATTCTGTCAGAGACAGCAAAGGACCTGGAAGAGCAGCTGAACGGAATGGACTGTGTCTTGAAAGGAGGATATAAGATGAACATCAACAAAAGCAAAACGAGGATAATGGAGTGTAGTCGAATTAAATTGGGTGATGCTGAGGGTATAAGATCAGGAAATGAAACGCTTAAAGTATTAAATGAGTTTTTCTATTTGGGAAGCAAAATAACTGAGGATGGTCGAAGTAGAGAGGATATAAAATGTAGACTGGCAATGGCAAGGAAAGCGTTTCTGAAGAAGTGAAATTTGTTAACATCGAGTATTGATTTAAGTGTCAGGAAGTCTTTTCTGAAAGTATTTGTATGGAATGTAGCTATGTATGGAAGTGAAACGTTGGCGATAAATGGTTTAGACAAGAAGAGAATAGAAGCTTTCAAAATGTGGTGTTACAGAAGAATGCTGAAGATTAGATGGGTAGATCTCATAACTTATGAGGAGGTACTGAATAGAGTTGGGGAAAAGAGAAATTTGTGGCACAACTTGACTAGAAGAAGGGATCGGTTGGTAGGACATATTCTGAGGTATCAAGGGGTCACCAATTTAGTACTGGAGGGCAGTGCGGAGGGTAAAAGTCGAAGAAGGAGACCAAGAGATGAATACACTAAACAGATTCAGAAGGATGTAGGTTGCAGTAAGTACTGGGAGATGAAAAAGCTTGCACAGGATAGAGTAGCATGGAGAGTTGCATCAAACAAGTCTCTGGACTGAAGACTACAACAACAACATATATGTACCTATTTTATAGCCTGCCACTTCTTCATTCTGTTATTAGTTGTGTACCATTTACTTTTTGGGTGCATGTTGCAGTGTTCTCAATGATACAAGAAAATTGTTAGTCTTTTTTGTATCTCTCTTTCTTTCTTTTTATTAATGTGTTAATTTGTTGATTATTTAATTATCTTTTATTTAGTGTTTTGTATAATATATGAGATTCCTTTTGCCCCTTTGAATCTTTCCTTTTCTTTTCTTTTACTATTCTTTTAATTCACATGCTTTTAAATGACTTACGTGGTAGATGCCAATACACTTACTTGTTTTTGGTTCGTTAGCTCTACGACATTTTCGTGAGCGATTCTGGAAATTATCATTGGCCCTTTATAGACTGCAAAAAGTTTATGGCATTTATATTGGCTCTTGTGTGAAAGGTAAGAGTCTTTACGGATACTTTCTGTCCCAAGGTGAAGGGTTTATTTGTGCCAGACTTGTCATGGGTGATCTTACGTCTCATTTCTGCTCAGCGAATGTTCCGTAAGGCAGAAGCGACGATTTGTCTTTATTGCTTTCGCGGAATCATTGTAAAATTAATGATTTATTTTTTCTGTCGGATCTATATTTTTTAATACTGTAATTGGTGGATAATTTGCTGTTCTATGTGGTGTCTCTTTATCGAAAATTTTCGTAAATCCCTGTTTATCTGAATTGTGGGTATTGTCAGTTTTTTTCTGATTTTGATTTATCTACTTCGAAGAAATGAATGTTGTGTTTCGATTGTGTTAATGGGTGGACGTTAGTTTGCCTAACCTCTTCCGTATTTTCCCGTCAATCTGTAGGTTTTCAGGATTCAGTGGCCTAACTCCTACTTCTGGTTTCCCTTTGCTGTGTTGTTCTTGTCCCTGTGGACCATGATTTCCTCTGTAACTATTCGCGCCCTGGTCTCGCCAGTTGCTGTTTCTGGCATCGTGACCTCTTTCAAAGTACCCTTGACCGTTGGTATTTTGATTCCTAAACCCATATCCATCTCTCTTAGAGTGTCCATTATCATTCCTATTTCGGTACCAATTATTCTGGTTCCAGTTTCTATGCCAATTACTTCCATTATGCCACTGTCCTTAGCTGTTAAATTGCCTGAAATTATTAACATTAGGATTACGATTATTATTATTGGAATATTCTTTCCTAGTCCTCTCCTTTCGCTGTTCCCTTTCCTTTTCTTTCTCTCATCTCGTTTTCTTTAAACATGAATTCGAGCTCCCTTAAGACCTCTTTGAATTCCTCGGTATTTTCATTTTTTCGTACGGTCGCCTGTTGATAATTTACCGGTAACTTCATTCTACATAGACGTATCAGCTCTCCATTACTGTATGGTTTATCTAAGCATTGATTCTTTTTGTCCATTGTGTCAAAGAATTTTACAACGCTTTCCTCCCCTGAGTTTTCATATGATGTCATCTGAAGTAACTCGTATTTAATTTTGATTTGCGCTTCATTAGACCAATATCTTTCGAGAAATGCTGTTCTGAACTGTAGGTCAGACGTATGGGTAACAGCGATCTTTTGCATCACTCCGCTTCTGTCCCTGACATGTATACACAAATAAAGTCAAGTTTGTGAGCCAAGCTCCAATAATTTGGCAAGCCTACCTGGAACTGATCGATGAATGCTCGTGCATGCAAGCTACCGCCTTCTTTCTTGAAATGTTGGAATTTTCTAACTGTCAAAAAGTGATCTGTATCGTATCTACTCATAAATCCGGGTTGTGGCTGATTCATAGACTCAAATACTCTGGCACTGCTTGTGTTGTCTTGCCTATTCTCCGGCTATCCACTGCCTGTCTACATATTCTCAATTTCCTCAATGTCTTTCCATTGGTATCGGCTGACTGTATGTGTCCCGTTTTTCTAGACACTGTCCCTGGTTCTGTGACGTGTCATGTGTCACTTTAATCAGGGCCTTCTGTTTCAATTTCTGCTCGAGTGCTACTTCTGGCCTTTGTTCTACTTGAACTTCTTAGACCTCGCGTGTTCATGTACTGAATTAATGCTTGACGTATCAGTTGTTTCGCTACAGGTATAATCGGTTTCGATCTTTTCTTCGATAGTCTGTATCAACACCGTTCGAAGCTGATCTTCGTTTTTAAGTTCGATTTTATGGATCCTCTGATCATATTTTTTAAGTGCAACTTTTGCGACCTTGTTTTGAATCGCTTGTTCTTCCGAAATTTGTATTGCTGTTCGAATGGCCTTTTCCGTAAAACGTTCCACATTTTTGTCAACGTTTACGATGTCCAATTGGAGCTTGTCCACGTCAGTGCGAAATTGCTGCTGACCTTATCTTAGTACCTGAATTCTTTCCGTAGATTCTTTCACGTCTTTATGTATCCGAGTGATCTATCAATTCTGGCAATCCCTTCCTCCATCTGGATTTTAACCTGCTGAATCTGTGTCTTAATCTCTTGTCTCAATTCCTGATTATCCTGTTTCAATTCCTGATACTGTTTCGTCATCTGTGTATTAATATCTTGATTCTGTTTCGCTATTTGTGTCGTTATACTATCGTTCATTTTTTGTAACGTCTCCATGATCGCGTCCTGTCCTGTAACACTACCTGCTGCTGAACTGTGTGTTTTCGATCTATTGTTTTCTACTCGGTCACTTACGTCGTTTACTGGACTGTGCTGTGGCGTTTCTAAGTTGGATTACTGCAACAATCCGTGCTGTCTTCTGTTCACCCTGTGTTGCTCTTTATGTTGAGGACTAGTTGCGTTTGTCATTGAATCATTTCGTGGCGCAAAAAACGCCGCACACTGCCCTCTCTGTTGTGTATGTCCTATGTTTGCAGGTACAGCTGCGTCTGTTACGATACCTTTTCGCGGCGCCCGTAACTCCACAGAATTCTGTGCCCGTTGCTGAGGCATATTCAGAATGTGTACAAGAGGTTCGACGTATTCTAAATGTTCCCCCCCTTCCTCACTGTCTACCTCTCTTTGAACGTTAACTAACTGCCGGTTCATTGACCGTATTGACGCGTATTCTGTCTCTGAATATGCGGCAAACAAACGAGTTTTCAGAGCTCGTTTCGCTGCTAATTTTTGCTATTTCCTTCGTGGGCTGTCTATTTCTGACTCAGAATGTGCCCTACACGGAATTTCGTATTCTGAAAATTCGGTGTTCTCGTCCCTTCGAGTCCCATCTGTCTGGTCTGTCTCAATTCGATCCAAATATACCTGAGGCTGCTGATTCTGCAGGTCACCGACTGTCCTATTCTCTGGTTCACTGTCTGTGCTATTCTCAACGAGCTCGTTTACTTGCTGTTTATCTGGTTGATTTCCCCCATCTTGTCTACTTGCTGTCTATGACGTAACCTTTTGGCTTGTGCTCTTGTCAACATGGAACACACCACAACCTGATCTACAAAACTGTACGACCACTTACCAGTTGTTTGAGCCAATGACAACAACGTCGTGATTTCTCCGCTACTGTTCTGCCTGCTCTGCTACAGTCTACAATCTCCACCTGTGCGCTTGCAAATGGAGTACAAATGTTACTTCTTAATTCTAACGTATTTGATACTGTGTCACTCTGCGTCTCTGCGTCACTCTGCATCTGTGCCTATCACCTGAAAATCCTATGCCCAAACAGCTACTCAAAAATTGTAAAGCCAAGAATGTTCTTACACAATAACACAACACCTTTTCACTACAATTCTGCTTTCCTCGCTACTTGTATCTATTTTAATCCTAAATCTTTCCAAATAACTCTTGAAATTTTTCAAAGTGATAATGCACTATAATATAAAGTTTTTTTCTCCAATTAACTAAATTACTTTTTTCTAAAAAATTTATAATTATTTGCTTGTCACTTAACATTGCATTAATATCAACAAACATTCTGTAAAACCCAAAAAATTTTTTTTTGCTAAGATTACGACCTACCATAACTAATTATCATCTATCACCTCTACTGACACTGTCCTACCTTGCTAACCTACCTATCATACCTATCCTGGCAGGGTCGCCATTTTCTGTATGTGTGTGAGTGTTATCTAGACGAGTTGCACAATTGATTGATCTGACAAATAGCCTTTGCCTCCTGCAAGAAGCAATTTCCACCCCACACTACTACATAGGTCAGACAGATGCTCCTAACCTACCAAAAAGAAATGCCTGAAAAACTCTCAGCAATAAATATCTTCTGGAGTCGTCTGCTGTAAGGAAAAGGCACAAAAATATTCTATTTTCTTACATAACTAGTGGCATACTTGGGTATTGGAGTATTGATAGTCAGTGTAAGAAAAACATTAAATGAAAGGAAAATATTATTTGTTGCAAAATCTGAGAACAATCAAATGAAACTTTTATTTATAAACTGATACACAAATTACCAGGCTCTTTTTGGTATAGGAGGTTACCTCTTATGGATAGGAATCCTAATAATGAAATTTATATTCATAGTGTGGGAAAGCTCTTTTATCTCTTTTCTTTAAGAATGTTATTTACTCGGCAGAATGTCTGAGAGCCACGCCTACACAACTTGAATAATTATCCTACTGAATGATTTTTAAGTATGGTCGAGGCTGTTACGTGAGAAATGTAATGGAGTGACATGAATGAAGTAGGTTATTTCTAATGGAGGAAAGATGGGTCTCGCCTACACTGTAGTGCACAATACCATGAGCTGCGACAACTGTTGCCTGTGTCGTTCGCTGTTGAAAAATAACAAAACTATCTCTTTCTATCTGGATTGACCTTCGCCAATCGAACTCTCACTACACCTTGATGAAGTCAAGGACTCCTATCTGCCCCTGGTCTGACTATTGGCGTGGTACACCGGTCTGATAACCAGTCCTCTGCAATGCCACTCAATGTTCGCTCACAGGCGCTAACTAATACTCTGTATTTACACTGAACATTAAGTATCACAGTGAACACAGTGAACAAACGCTTAATTGCAAGTGACTCAATATAGAGTGTCCCTCCGATTCGCTAGTGACAGATGTGCCCTCTCAGTGCAGTACTGAGTAGAGACTTTGTTCCTCATGCTCTGCATACATGCACGAGCATTGTGTTCCTGCTTCAAGAGCGTCACTGGAACGACCCCTCTCCACACAAAAAGTGAAAGGGTATCTAATCCACTGTCGTTCCCTCACTCCTCTGGCTCGTTGTGTCAGAAATAGTACGCCAATCAGCATTATTCTTACAAATGGGAGAATGGCGCTCCATTTAAGCCAACCAATCCAGAAATACATAGCATCTGCATTAGGCGTTTCCCACCTGTGAGAACTCTAAAACTGCACACTAGGTCCGTCAAAAATGCGTTATCTGGGGCTCTCCCAAACAATACAGTGGGTTTTGTTTTATGGTGAACACGCAGGCCATTATCCCTTTTCTCTGGCAAAAAACTGTTTTGGTTACTGGGCAGTTGGCCAGCCGGCACAGCTGTGTGCTAGCTCACCCTCCTACGGACTTTCCAACGGGCTGGTTGCCTCCACCGAACAAAAACTCCTGTGGCCATCGTGTCTTGAATGTTTGTGTATGCCAGCCTCAATTTTTTTACCTCGGTACACATTTCCTATTTCTTTATTAGATTTGCATATCGATTAAATGGAAATACGTAAAATTGACTATACCCTATCGAGTTTGTACTCGAATGAAACGTCTTGATAAGCAGAATACGATGGTGAGGTTGGAATATGTAAGAAATGAAGGTCAGGAGACCATGCCACCTCACGAAGAGTGCGACTGGTCTTGGATGCGAGGAGATTGAATGCAATTGTGGAACGAGAGACCTATAGGCCAATATCAATAGACTAACTTTTCCAGAAGTTCTGTGGAGTAACATTTTTATCGTCCATCGATGTGACCTGTGGATATTGAAATATAAGGTTAGTACAACAATCTAGGAAATATACAGTGTTTCTGCATAAAGGAATCTGTTATCATTTTTGCATCTTGCCATTTGGTCTTAACATTTCTGTGTGTGTTTTTGTAAGAATCATGTGCCAGGTGTTGAATCTGAGCTAATGAACAACTTACTGTGTATGTCGACGATATACTAATAGCCACAGAGACGTGGGAGCAGCATTGTGCATTATTGGAAAAATGGCCATGCAGAAAGGGGGTACGAAACGTAAGTTTCGTAGGACAGATTGGCATAGCGCAAGCATTTAATAACCCAGCATTGAATCAGTTATTGAAAAAGGAAGGGCCCTGGAAGTGGTCAGAGGAATGTGATGTGGCTTTTCAGGAACTGAAGACGCAACTATTAAGTAGCCAAATTCCGTATCATTCAGATATCAGTTGGCCTTTCTACAAGTCTTCAGACGCTTGGGGCTATGGCATTGGGGTAGAAATATTCAGGAGGGAGAAAAGGAGGGAAAACCCCACCATGAAACCATCACATTCGCTAGCAGAACACTTACAGCAGCTGAAAGGAACTACTGTGTTGCATACCAGGAAGCCCTGGCAATAATGTATGGTTTTAAGAAGTTTGAGGATTATTTGTTGGGTCATCAGACAACAGTGCTTACTGACCATCAGTCGTTAAGCTTTGTGAAGAGATGTCGTTTGCGTAATACTAGACTGGGACGTTGGGCCATGTATCTACAGTAGTCTGAAACTGAAATTAGATCAATAAAAGGACGGGATAACATTATTGCAGATGCATTATCCAGAATACCGGTAGGGGGAACAGAGCTTGATAAAAAGGGAAACTTGGATGGTTTGAGAGCGTTGATGATGAGAGGATCGAAGCATGAGGTCGTAATTAGGCTAGTATGTACGGATATAAGAAGACAGCAGGATCAGGACGAACATTTAAGACATATTAAGCAAATTTTAGGATCAAAGCTACATCACAAAGTGAAAATATTTTATAAAATTTATCAAGGGGTGTTGTTTACGAGGAGGAAAGAGGATTAGGAGGAGTGAAAACTCTGTTTTACGCAGCAATATGTAGATGAATTAATAGACCTAGTGCGCGGAAGTTGTGGACATTATGGGTCATGAAAGTGCATTGCAAAGTTACAAGAAATGGTAATATTTGAGAACATGTGACAAAGGGTGCAGAGACGAGTCCAAGTTTGCGATCAGTGTCAAAAGGGGAGAGCAGTTACGGCTCCAATTCAAGGTTTGCGACAGATGAATACAGCAGATGGAATACAGTGCTCGCAGAATATTCGTTTGGATGATCCTTCTTGTATTTTCAAGATACCTGTTAATAACAGTTTCATTGTGTGTTACTAGCCTACTGCCAAAATGTTTGTTTCATTACTTTCATCAGTTGGACTTCTTATTTCTTGGCGTCTTTCATTCTCCACGCTCCCGGAACTTTTCTTGTAATTTTTACAAAGACAAATCGTAAGTGCTTGACACGATCTGGACACTCGTCAGCATACAACCACATCATTGGTCTAACGGTTTGACAACATTCGTCATATTCACATTTTCAACTGTGTTACACATTATTAATGTCTCAATATCCTTATGAGCATCTTATCTGATTGCTACAACAGCACAACACAGACTGAATGGGTTCCAGCGCAAGGAGAAAGACAGGAAACATAACTGAGTTACGTACTTCGCCACATTTGGTATAACAAGGCAGACATTCGTGGAACCTGTTAATCTTATGGTAGGACAGAGGTTGACGCCTCTCTTTTTTTGATACTAGTTGTTACGTCGCTGAAATTATCCTAGAAGCTCCTTTCAAAAGTCACAGAAAAAATGCATAATTTCATTAGGGGGAAGAGAAGCAAAGGCGGTATCGCAATTCGGAGACTAGAAACGATGAAAATTACATGCGAACATCAGGAAATTCGCCATATTGTGCGTTATAACTTGGAGAAAAACGCACCTCGATATATTTATTCATTCTGGATGTATCTAAGGTGGCCTGTCCTAGCTGACGCACCCTGTTTACGTTTGAGTGCATATGCAATTAACCAGTCAGATACAATTCAAACGGACACTTGATTAAAGGCGGCTTAATTAATAAATCAGAACAGCTACACGAGCAGCACGGCAGTGTGTGTTAGTGAACGTACACTGGCCTCACTTACAACATTTATATTACAAGAATTGTATGTTTAATTATCAGTTCTAATTAATGATTCAGTAGTTTGAGTAGTTTCGTCTGTAATCTAAATATGGCTAGTGATACATGACAAAACAGGTCATTTCCTGTGAGAGAGAGATGCCATATATGTGTGTGTGATGACAGTTGAAGGCACAGA
The DNA here is from genome assembly GCF_021461395.2 of Schistocerca americana. Lineage (NCBI taxonomy): Eukaryota > Metazoa > Arthropoda > Insecta > Orthoptera > Acrididae > Schistocerca > Schistocerca americana. The sequence goes on along the minus strand of NC_060125.1, from coordinate 523,292,423 downwards.
GATCAAAGACTAGAACTGATTACTGAAATTGAAGTGTGTAGTTATACACGTTAATTTGTTGGAATATTACATAACGTAAAGTCAAGTGTCGCAACTCACTTTAATCAGATTTTTTGCGCTCTTCTGATGATGAATACAGTTTTAATAATTATCTATTGTATAAAAAGTTGTAAATGTGCCTGGTGATTGCTCAGCGTCGTTATAGACGTAGATACATGGAATTTCCGCGAAAGGGTCGATCAGGCATAGAAAAAGGCGGCGGTCATTTTGGTCGTTTGCAATCGCTTGAAAGGAGTTGAAGAGGCAAAACTTATATAGGTTTGGGTGCACAGTTATAGAACATAGACGATATTTCGTGACACCGGCTGCTCGGTGGGGCTTCAGTTAGTACTCTGCTTCTTTTCCGCCTGTAATTCGGTGGAACTTGGGTTTTTCTCTTGTTAAACCTGGTCGCACTTAGATTGATGTTATACTGAGGCGCTGATCGACTCATAGAATTATTCCACCCTGTGGCTATAGGACTTGTATTCCTATTGTTCAGTACCGATCAGACTTTGTACAGTTCTGGGCTGTGAACACATGCAATGTTACTGGTTACTTGATTTATATAGTGATTTCTATATCCACTCCGTTGGTGCTTCGAGGTGTTTTAATCCGGTTAACCTCGTTGATGAGGTTAATCACCAGTCAGCATTCATTGTGTGACATAGAAGAATCAACTATTATTACAGCACTGTGAAAGTTGTAGTTGGGGAACATAATTTATATTACCGGTACAACACCTATATCCTGCTTGACTTCCATACATTAGCAAAAATTTCTTATTTGTTTCAGGAAAGTGCACTGGTACAATTAACAGCACCTGAAATGCGGAGGTAGAGCCTAACTACTTTTATTGCAAAGAATTTACCTATACAAGTTGCACAACGATTCCAAACGCAGGCGTTTTAGTTGTGGTGTTAATGGCAGCCCGCGCATGGGACAGTAGTTCCCTAGTCCGGGTGCTCCTAATCTCTGACAAATGGTGCTGAATAGCAAAATGTTGCAGGGAGCCTATTGCAGGGGAACATGTGAAGCTTTGTGTTTAGTGTACAGTATTGAGATCCCTTCTTGTCGTGGTCAGATGTGGTCGACTGGAACCTTAATTACGGTGTGTCTACAGTCATGTCCCTGTGCAGTCCAACATCGGGCCACTGTCACATCTGAATGTCCCACAAATCTGAAAACTGAGCGACTCGACCAGCCGACCAAGTGGAGAACCACAACAAGGCCGCTTTCAAACGCTGTCAGGTACTGATAACGCTGTCTCACACGGCTACTACACATCATTGTTTCCCTCACAGCGACGTGTTTTTTATAGTCAGTTAGCGTAAAAACTCATCTATTTCAAAATAAAATTCATTCCTCAGTTGTAATATACACTACAGGCCATTAAAATTGCTACACCAAGAAGAAATGCAGATGATAAACGGGTATTCATTGGACAAATATATTATACTAGAACTGAGATGTGATTACATTTTTACGCAATTTCGGTGCATAGATCCTGAGAAATCAGCACCCAGAACAACCACCTCTGGCCGTAATAACGGCCTTGATACGCCTGGGCATTGAGTCAAACAGAGCTTGGATGGAGTGTACAGGTACAGCTGCCCATGAAGCTTCAACACAATACCACAGTTCATCAAGAGTAGTGACTGGCGTGTTGTGACGAGCCAGTTGCTCGGTCACCATTGACCAGACGTTTTCAATTGGTGAGGGATCTGGAGAATGTGCAGGCCAGGGCAGCAGTCTAACATTTTCTGTATCCAGAAAGGACCTGCAACATGCGGTCGTGCATTATCCTGCTGAAATGTAGGGTTTAGCAGGGATCGAATGAAGGGTAGAGCCACGGATCGTAACACATCTGAAATGTAACATCCACTGTTCAACATGCCGTCAACGAGAACAATATATGGCCGAGACGTGTAACCAATGGCGCCCCATACCATCACGCCGGGTGATACGCCAGTATGACGATGACGAATACACGCTTCCAATGTGCGTTCACCGCGAAGTCGCCAAACACGGATGCGACCATCATGATACTGTAAACAGAACCTGGATTCATCCGAAAAAATGACGTTTTGCCATTCGTGCACCCAGGTTCGTCGTTGAGTACACCTTCGCAGGCGCCCCTGTCTGTGATGCAGTGTCAAGGGTAACCGCAGCCATGGACTCCGAGCTGATAGTCCATGCTGCTGCAAACGTCATCGAACTGTTCGATCAGATGGTTGTTGTCTTGCTCACGTCCCCATCTATTGACTCAGGGATCGAGACGTTGCTGCACGATCAATTACAGCCATGCGGATAAGATGCCTGTCATCTCGACTGCTAGTGATACGTGGCCGTTGGGATCCAGCACGGTGTTCCGTATTACCCTTCTGAACCCACCGATTCCATATTCTGCTAACAGTCATTGGATCTCGACCAAGGCGAGCAGCAATTTCACGATACGATAAACTGCAGTCGCGATAGGCTACAATCCGACCTTTATCAAAGTCGGAAACGTGGTGGTACGCATTTCTCCTCCTTATCGAGGCATCACAGCAACGTTTCACCAGGCAACACCGGTCAACTACTGTTTGTGTATGAGAAATCTGTTGGAAACTTTCCTCACGTCAGCACGTTGTAGGTGTCGCCCATCGGCGCTAGCCTTGTGTGAATGCTCTGAGAAGCTAATCATTTGCATATTACAGCATTTTCTTCCTGTCGGTTAAATTTCGCGTCTGTAGCAAGTCATCTTCGTGGTGTAGCAATTTTAATGGCCAGTAGTGTAGTTTCATTTCGCTTTACTGGTTTAGACAAATTAACTTGCTATCATCCAAAGCCTACAAAATTAGGGATATTATAAAACTTTAGATCTTTGCTAGTCAATTATGCGAAGTATTGGAAATATATTACAGATACTTACTCAGTATTGGTTTAGTAAATATCAATATCTTCTTCAAAGAATAAAAACCTGCAGCGACATATAGTAGCATAAAGCTCAAGGTCCTTAAAACTAGCCAACAAATTTTCTTTATCAAAGAGTACCTTCTCCGAAATCTCACTTCTAAATATGTATCAGCGTACGCGAAAATTTAGAAAAATTATGTTCCTTGAGCAGTTATGAAAAAATGTGTGTCTTTCTTTATTAAGAATCAGATATGTGAACTATATAGTAAGAAAGACGTTCTTAACTGTAAAGCTGGTCTGTTACATTTAAAACTTAGTAAATTATTGTATCCCACACAATTTGACATTGTTTTAAAATTCATTCGTGTGTGGTTAATTGTAGAGATAGATAATGTCATTCAACCACATCGCAAAAAAATTTAGCCCTTGAATGTGCTCAAAAACATTATTGTTATAAAAAAAAACAAGTTTATAATGTTCCTTGATTTCCTTTCTGTGAAAGGGTTATTAACAAAACATTTGATACAGTATAACTTAATATTTAAATAAATATCTTAAATATAACATCGAAACACCTTTACATCATACTACTACTACTAAACTGATTGTTGATGTGAAAACTCCCATGAATATTACCAAGATAATCATGTTAACAATCTAAGAAAGGTTCATAGGTCAACGAGCTTATGACAAAAGAAATTAATAACAGCAGTCTTAGAAAGGAAAAGGAAGATAGTTCCCTTTATACAGTGAAGCACATTAAAAAGAAGCTCAAAGAAGAAAACGATCTCATCATAAAATCAGATAAAGACAATTCTTCTGTTGTCTTGTATAAAAACGACCATGTAAACAAAGCATTAGAATTCTTTTCTGATGACAGCAGTCATGTCATTAGCAAGGACCCCACTACTAACTTCATTAACGAGCTTAAAGAGGCCATTGATTCCTGTAACTCTTTCTTCCCTCCCAAAGACCATGCTTGATTACTATGCGTGGATCCTAAGCACCAACTTTACATTGATAGTAATAATAATTGGCCTCTTTGTCCAGTTCTTAGTGGAATTGGTAGCCATGGATATTTTCTGTCCAAGAAATTACTAGTTCTTCTCAATAAAAGCTTTGCATATATAACATTGTTCTCTGTGAAAAATAGAAAGGGGATTATTAACTCCTTGAAAACGTTACTTTTCCTCCTGGTCACATACAGTTACAGAAAGAAAATAGCAGCACCAAAAAAGGAGTTGTGTGACACAAACGAAAGTTGGTAGGTGTGTTTCTATATCCGAAAGATGATGTCAATTTAAATTTCGCACCAGTCACATAAGAGTGGCGCTAGTAGTACCAATATGAGGATACAAATCTGCTTTACTTTAAATACACTCTATAGTGGTCGTGAGTGTTAGTTAACTGTAAGCGACAAAGACGCCCTTTTGATCACCTTACTGAGTTTGAATGAGGTCATGTAATAGGGCTACGAGAAGCTGAATGTTCCTTCTGCTATACTGCAGAAAGACTGGGCACGAATGTAGCCGCTGTACATGGCTGCTGGCAGTGGTGGTCACGAAAAATACAGTTGCAAGAAGATCGGGCTCCAGACGATGTACTTGGCTCTCCTGAGAGGGGAGATCGTAGTGGGGCTATGGCGTATTGTACTTCATGTGCAGCAGCAATCTAAGCAGTAGTTGGGTACATAATAATACGAAGGATTCTTATAAATCGGTTACTTCAAGGACAGCTCCAAGCCAGACGCCCTGTAGCTGATCCCAAATCACCACCATTTGCGACTTCAGTGGTGCCAAGTGAAAGCTCATTGGAGGACAGGATGGAGGTATCTTATGTTTTCTGATGAAAGCTGCTTCTGCTTCGGTGCAAGTAATGGCTGTGTGCTGATTAGAAGGAGGTCAGTTGAGCGCCTGCAATCAACCTGCTTGTGTGCTAGACACACTGGACATACACCAGCAGTTGTAGTGTGTGGTGCGATTTCGCATGACAGCAGGGACACTCTCATGGTTATCCCACGCACTCTGATTACAAATTTGCATGTCAATCTGATAATTTGACCTATAGTGCTGTCGTTCATGAACAACACTCCAGGGGTGTTTTTCAACAGGATAACGCTCGTCCACGTAACGTTCTTGTAACCCAACGTGCTCTACAGATTTTCAACGTGTTGCCTTGGCATGCTCAATCACCAGATCTGTCGCCAGTCGAGAACATGTAGGTCGTCATCGGATGACAGCTCCAGCGTCATCCACAAACAGCATTAACCGCACCTGTATTTACGAACCTAGTGGAACACGCATGGAACTCCATCCCACGAACTGACATCCGGCACCTCTACAACACAATGCACGCACTTCTGCATGCTTGTTTTCAATATGCTGGTGGTTACACGGTTTATTAATGTGTCAGCATTTCACTTATGCATCAGCTTATCTAACTCACATGTTCCCCTGCAATAGACTCCCCGCAACAGTTTGCTATTCAGCACCATTTGTCGGAGATTAGGAGCACCCGGACTAGGGAACTACTGTCCCATGCGCGGGCTGCCATTAACACCACAACTAAAACGCCTGCGTTTGGAATCGTTGTGCAACTTGTATAGGTATATTCTTTAAAATAAAAGTAGTTAGGCTCTACCTCTGCGTTGCAGGTGCTGTTAATTGTACCAGTGCGCTTTCCTGAAATAAATAAATTTTTGCTGATGTATGGAAGTCAAGGCGAATATAGGTGCGGTACCGGTAATATAAATTGTGGTGTCACCGCCAGACACCACACTTGCTAGGTGGTGGCCTTTAAATCGGCCGCGGTCCGCTAGTATACGTCGGCCCGCGTGTCGCCACTGTCAGTGATTGCAGACCGAGCGCCGCCACACGACAGGTCTAGAGAGACTTCCTAGCACTCGCCCAGTTGTACAGCCGACTTTGCTAGATATGGTTCACTGACAAATTGCGCTCTCATTTGCCGAGACGATAGTTAGCCTAGCCTTCAGCTACGTCATTTGCTACGACCTAGCAAGGCGCCATTATCATTTGCTATTTATCTTGTGATGCATGTACCGTCAGACCGATGTTCACCAATTATGGATTAAAGTCAAGTATTCCAGCAGCAACGTACCTTATTGGCTATATTAATTACATTGTCCTGTTCCAGACCTCACGCCAGCCTGCGTGAGCTTAAACGCGTGCCTTTCGGCTACCAATCACAGTGGCTTGGCTGTCTTGCCAACTCACAACATAAATAATGTTCCCCTACTACAGCTTTTAAAGTGCCGTAATAATAGTTAATTCTTCTATGTCACACAATGAATGCAGACTGGTGATTAATCTCATCAACGAGGTTAACCGGATTTAAACAGCTCGAGCCACCAACGTAGTGGATATAGTAACATTGCATGTGTTCACAGTTCAAAACTGTTCAAAGTCTGATCGATACTGAACATCAACAATACAAGTCCTATAGCCACAGGGTGGAATAATTCTAAGAGTCGATCAGCGCTGAAGTCCACAGTAAACATACCGTTAGAGTTCGCCTCAGTATAACATCAATCTAAGTGCGACCAGGCTTAACATGAGAAAAACCCAAGTTCCACCGAATTACAGGCGGAAAAAAATCGGAGTACTGACCACTGCGGATTTTGAAGCACCTTGTGTACAGTACCCATTAAAACTAATGTATGTGTGCAAAAACGTCAACCGAAACAGCTGCCACTAGTGATTTACAGCGAGATGAAATAAACTCCGGGTACTATTTTCCAGTTTTTGACGTTTTTTTTCTATGTACTGGTTTCACGCCAAACCTGGTAGCCAGTACTTGTGTACCAGTAATTATAGTTGTGTGTTCCCATTTAGTATTTTGACTGGTACTAAGAAAGGCAGCCTTCCTCTGAGAATAATTTTGCGCGTAAAAGCTGATTAATTTTTGTAGCTGCATTGTGTTTGGCGGCAGCGCCAGACGGTCTGCCACGTGTGGCCATGTAAATGTGTGCGTTGTGCAGAGAGTTACGGTGCAATTTTTTATCATTGAGCAGACGAATTATTATGAGTCACCTCCGCAGTGTTTATTGTACAAGGTGCTGTGGTGGAATTTTAATTCTTGAATATGAGTGAATGTCATGCTTAATTTGGTCTCTCTGTGAGTCATCTTTGAGTGTTGCTTGTACCAGTTCACTTTAGTAGCCTACTACGACGAAGTTCACAGTAGGTTGAATTCGATTAGCGTTAACGTGGTGACAACTCGCTTAGCCACATCATAGTTCAATACTGGCTACTAATATCAAATTCCTGTTAGTTATGGGTTTTCTTTTTTCCTTTTTTTTGTAGCTTGGAAGTGTTCAATTTGATATGTTTTCCATGTGGGGTAGTTACCTGTACTACTTGTGTCTATTCCAAATTCAGTTTAACTGCAGTTTACGGAATTAGGAGGGAGAGAGAGAATAGCTAGGCCATATTTGCATGTTATACTTAACAAGGCCACACGTAAATTTTCAGTTATTTGTGCTAACAAGAACCATTGTAGTTCTCTTTAAATAATTAATAGCTACGTTTCGATCAGATAATCAGAACTTCGATGATTTCGTTTGCTAAGCCTTATGATTATGATGTGATTGCTATTTTATCACATCTAGATGCAGAGTGTTTTGCTTGTCATTGAATCGGGTGTGTTGTGGGCTGAGATTTGAACCGTTGCACACATCCCGCCCGTCTGTACCTTGTAGTGTGATGCCCTTAATTCACTTATAGGAGACCAAGCAAATACCGGCTGGGAATATTTATGTGTAGGATGCTGAATGTGTAAATCAACTGAGAGCTTTATTCGTTTGATTGACAGTAAGTGAAATTGTGACGTTTCCTTACCAAAAAGCAGCTGAGATTTCAATTTGTGTTGTAATTGAGACTGTGGGATCTGTCTGTGGGAAATGAATACGATCTGTGAACCAGATCACCTCAGCATTGATTTTGTTACAAATTTAAGTCCTCATATTTCTTATCAAAGGAAATTCCTAGCAATTGATGTCATTTCATTCAAATCAATTAACTGAAAACTAGATAAGATCAAATTAGACTATAATCGAAGCCTATGACCAAACATAAAAGATGAGGTGTAACCTGTTGTCACTAACCACAGCAATCAATAAGAGGTAGCCAATGATAAAAGAAGAAGGAACCTTGAGACTGCTGTGCAGTTAACACATATTTTCCAAATGAATATAATGAAAGTTGATTAATTAAATGAAAGGTATTGCTATTTAACTACTGAAAATTCTATGCCGATCAATAGAGGTCTGCGCTGATACGGATATCGCCGAAATACGCTGTCTTAGAAAAAAAATTAAGCACCCAGGAGACGTTGTCGGAAGTAAATGTATCTTCGGTCTCTTACGCAGTATCAGCAAGTATACAGGATGTTACAAAAAGGTACGGCCAAACTTTCAGGAAACATTCCTCACACACAAATAAAGAAAGGATGTTATGTGGACATGTGTCCGGAAACGCTTAATTTCCATGTTAGAGCTCATTTTAGTTTCGTCAGTATGTACTGTACTTCCTCGATTCACCGCCAGTTGGCCCAATTGAAGGACGGTAATGTTGACTTCGGTGCTTGTGTTGACATGCGACTCATTGCTCTCCAGGCATCATTGCTCAGCATCAAACACATCAGTACGTAGCATCAACAGGTTAGTATTCATCACGAACGTGGTTTTGCAGTCAGTGCAATGTTTACAAATGCAGAGTTGGCAGATGCCCATTTGATGTGTGGATTAGCACGGGGCAACAGCCGTGGCGCCGTACGTTTGTATCGAGACAGATTTCCAGAACGAAGGTGTCCCGACAGGAAGACGTTCGAAGCAATTGGTCGGCGTCTTAGGGAACACGGAACATTCCAGCCTATGACTCGCGACTGGGGAAGACCTAGAACGACGAGGACACCTGCAATGGACGAGGCAATTCTTCGTGCAGTTGACGATAACCCTAATGTCAGCGTCAGAGAAGTTGCTGCTGTACAAGGTAACGTTGACCACGTCACTGTATGGAGAGTGCTACGGGAGAACCAGTTGTTTCCGTACCATGTACAGCGTGTGCAAGCACTATCAGCAGCTGATTGGCCTCCACGGGTTCACTTCTGCGAATGGTTCATCCAACAATGTGTCAATCCTCATTTCAGTGCAAATCTTCTCTTTACGGATGAGGCATCATTCCAACGTGATCAAATTGTAAATTTTCACAATCAACATGTGTGGGCTTGTAACCTCCCCCCTCACTTATCGACCTTAATGACAGTGAAAAATTTAAACCGCGTGTACCTAATGGAAATTTGGGAAAAGCAATCGTCACCGAAGTTAATCTATCGGTAAAGAGGGAGGAAAGGGTTACATCTAAATGAAAGGAAAAATGCAAATGAAACTGGTGGAAATTAATTTTGAAAAGGGGTAAAGTTAATAAAGAAAGTAAATGTGCGGCCGTTACGTTAACAATTAACTAGCGGTAATTAGATATTTGAGATTTGGGGGAAATCACGGTCGCCAGTCCTAAGGACAATTACTATAGTAACTGAAAAAGAAAGGTTATTACACATATAATTAACACTAGAAGCGTGGCAACTGAAGGTTGACACGTGTAGTGTGAAAACTGAAAGTTTGTCAGAAGTAATAAATTTCGCTACACTCTGACTTAATTTAGCAAAAGAATTAATAAAACCGGAAAACCGAAAGTTAATTTAGTGACTGAAGTTAATAGTGAGCTTTCTTTCTGAAGCACATCGAAATCCAGTAAAATACGGTTAGTCTTGGACTACCTCAACAATCATTTCAAAAGCAACTTGACTCTACGCAATTTAGAAACAAGCGATTTTACTTTGAACTTGAATTAAATGATTCTGAACTATTAACAATAGCAAAATTTAGTACGTACCAAGCTGAGCTGCAGTCACAGGTAAGCTAAAATATGCTAACAAAACTCGCACTCTAAATTTGTGCTCGTGTAACCTAAATATTGTAGCCAGCTACTGAACTTTGAAATTAAAGCAGTGAAATCTAATTATATTATCTTAATGCTGGCGTTTGAATTTCAACGACACTCGGGTTCATTTCGGAAAAGGAAGGGACCCTGCTTGGCAATGCAATTGGGACAATGAGCAACAAAGGTTCATGCTAAGTTGCTGTAATTTTGCGAGGCAAATGGAACAATTTGAAAAGCTGAGGTCTGCCATACAGTTCTGAAACTTTACGTGCTTTTAGTCTTCCTTGTTGGTTGATTGAAGGTTTGAAGCCGTCGATCGAGGAGGTGGCGACAGTCACTCATTGTCGGCCGTCGCTGTTGCAGAAGCTGGATGTTGGCGCGCCTTCTTCTCGACACGGTCACCAGGCGAAACGGGCTCTTGATGTGCGCCAGCTAATGCTTCCCGTCCGCGACACCATGTCAGAAACTATCATCGCGAGTCGAGCGCAATTACATGCTGCCAAACCCCGAAAGCGCGGCAACTCGCGGGAGCGTCACACAACACCTGCTCCACTCGCTACTCCCGCCAGACTCTCACTCTGCTCTGCCCGCGCTCCACGCGGCAGAGTTAACACTACCAAAGATCCTACACACTTTGATTCTTCACACGACCCATCGATGTAATCGTTCGATAGCAGTTTTCCCTAGGCAAGACCCAGCGTAAAAATACAGTTTACGAAACAAACCAATTATACATCGACATAAGTGCATAAATATATATATACAAACAGTAAAACAATTACAATACATAAAGAGACAGAAACGTCATATCTTGAGGTAACAAAACAAGGAAAAAAAATAATAGTACAATAGATGAAAATAGGAGGATATGCATTTCCGGCGTTACAGGCTGACGAGAATCCGCACGCAATTGTGCAATCACGTTATCAACACAGATTTTCTGTGAACGTTTGGGCAGGCATTGTTGGTAATGTCTCGATTCGGCCCCATGTTCTTCCAACTACGCTCAATGGAGCACGTTATCATGATTTCATACGGGATACTCTACCTATGCTGCTAGAACATGTGCCTTTACAAGTACGACATAACATATGGTTTATGCACGATGGAGCTCCTGCACATTTCAGTCGAAGTGTTCGTACGCTTCTCAACAACAGATTCGGTGACCGATGGATTGGTAGAGGCGGACCAATTCCATGGCCTCCACGCTCTCCTGACCTCAACCCTCTTGACTTTCATTTATGGGGGCATTTGAAAGCTCTTGTCTAATCAACCCCGGTACCAATTGTAGAGACTCTTCGTGCTCGTATTGTGGACTGCTATGATACAATACGCCATTCTCCAGGGCTGCATCAGCGCATCAGGGATTCCATGCGACGGAGGGTGGATGCATTTATCCTCGCTAACGGAGGACATTTTGAACATTTCCTGTAACAAAGTGTTTGAAGTCACGCTGATACGTTCTGCTGCTGTGTGTTTCCATTCCATGATTAATGAGATTTGAAGAGAAATAATAAAATGAGCTCTAACATGGAAAGTAAGCGTTTTCGGACACATGTCCACATAACATCTTTTCTTTCTTTGTGTGTGAGGAATGTTTCCTGAAAGTTTGGCCGTACCTTTTTGTAACACCCTGTATAAATGATTAAGGTTGCAATTCTCTGTGGCAGGCAAAACGGCCACCAGAGTGCATTAGCGTTGTTACCAGACCTGGCGGGGTATATAAGAGGCATGAACAGCGTCGCTGTGAAGCAAACAAGGATGTGGCGTATTCGTATGAGATAGCAATGTCAGTACCTGACACAGTTTGAAAGGGGCGTCATTGTAGCTCTCCACTTGGTCGACCGGTCGAGTCGCTCAGTATCCAGATTTGTGGGACATTCGGATGTGACAGTGGCCCAATGTTGGACGGGAAGGTGACTGTAGACAAACACACAATTAAGGTTCCAGTCGACCACGTCTGACCACCACAAGGAACGATCTCCCTACCGTGCAACAAAGAGACTGGAAACCCCCTCACATCGAGTAACTTTAGTAAATTAACTTGAGTTAATTGAAGGAAGTAATGAGAAGCAGCAGAAATGAGAACAACGAGAAACGTAACATCAGGATTGATGGTCACGAAATAGATGAATTTAAGGAATATCTGTTACCTAGATAGCGAAATAACCAGTGACGGGAAGAGCAAGGGGGATATCAAAAGTAAACTGCCACTGGCAAAAAGGGCATTTCTGGCCAAGAGTAGGGAAACCGGAACAGTAGAGAATTAAAGTGAGTGAGATTTGGTGCTATGGATGAGGAGATTCTCCGCAGAATCGGGGAAGAAAGGAGTATATGGGAAACAATGACAACATAAGGGACAGGGTGGTAGCACATGTGTCTCTATCTCTATCCAGGCATCAGGGAATAACTTTGATGATAACAGAATGAGCTGTAGAGGGTAGAAACTGTAGACGATAGCAGAGATTGGAATACATCCAGCAAAGAATTGCAGATAAAGGTTGCAAGTCTACTTTGGGATGAACAGGTTAGCACGGGAGGGGAATTCGTGGCGGGCCGCTTCAAATCAGTCAGAAGACCGATGACTCAAAAACAATTATTCTTTATGTGAGTACAAACGAGCATCCTGCAACTATTGCGCTATTTATTCATACCTCATTACCACCTAGACACAAAGGAAGCCGTGGACATTTGATTCTGGACGAAAGACCGAATACAAAGATAAGTGGATGCGCGGGGGGTTGGGAGTTGTTTTGGTGGAGGAGACCAGACAGCGAGGTCATTGGTCTCATCGGATAGGGAAGGACGGGGAAGGAAGTCGGCCGTGCCCTTTCAAAGGAACCATCCAGGCATTTGCCTGGAGCGATTTAGGGAAATCACGGAAAACCTAAATCAGGATGGCCGGAGGCGGGATTGAACCGTCGTCCTCCCGAATGCGAGTCCAGTGTGCTAACCAAGATGCGCGAGACTTGCGATTTGCGTTATTAACCTCCGCCTCATTAAATGTCTTGTCAGTTTATTTCAGATTAATTGCTGCGGCTGTCGGATATCGGACTCAAGTATGGAAGCGTTACTTAGAGATCACGCACGCTCCATTACGAAATAAGCCTGACCATGTGCGATATTCGAATGCGTGTCTCTTACGGCTTTCAGCTGCTGAAGTTATACAGCTAAAGCATTTAATTTGTTTTGTTGTCCATTTAGCACGTAACACAGTCCCCTAACAATCCCTAAGCTCATACAGTCTCGTGCTAACAGTTACGCTTGTTTCATGTTCACACTGAGGTAACCGTTGCTAAGTTGCGTTTCCACATTAAGTAAATAAGTAAAAGCTGAATATGGAAGTCCTTTCATTTACGTTCTATTACCAATAAATTGCTCCACGACAGTCACTGTTTCCCAAACACGATATTGTTTCAACCATGAATCTCGTAAACAGCCCTGCAGACCTTTAGGCGAAATATTATAATCGCCGAAACACTTTCCTTCAACAATGCGACGTAACACTTTCACCTCGTAATCATCTTCCTCCCAAATTCTTGGCAGTGTTTACCCGCGAAGCAGCTACACGCGGCCGCTGCGGGCAGCAGCTGAACAGCGGCTCTACCGCAGGCGTGAACACTGGTGCTGTGGCACTGCCGTCGTTGTACGGCAAGACGGCGCTCCCTCAGAGGAAAGGTGAGCTGAGCTTCGATAGTTTCAGAGATAAGTAAGGAGTACAAATTAGATATGAGACAACACAGAAGATACGAATACTCTTTACAGTGTATATAGTAACGAGGTCTCGATAAAATGCTGTCACTGGCAAGTCTCGCTATCCTTTAAATACGGCCTTGATTGCAAGTAGCATCAAAACGCAGACAGTCCCAACTAGTCGATACTCGACTACGCTCAACATCGAGTGACTTGTAGCCTGTAACAAGGAAAATGCAGGATGCATGGCACCTGCTACCGATATATAATTTTTTTTAATTGTATGTAAATATAGGGTGATTCAAAAAGAATACCACAACTTTAAAAATGTGTATTTAATGAAAGAAACATAATATAACCTTCTGTTATACATCATTACAAAGAGTATTTAAAAAGGTTTTTTTTTCACTCAAAAACAAGTTCAGAGATGTTCAATATGGCCCCCTCCAGACACTCGAGCAATATCAACCCGATACTCCAACTCGTTCCACACTCTCTGCAGCATATCAGGCGTAACAGTTTGGATAGCTGCTGTTATTTCTCGTCTCAAATCATCAATGGTGGCTGGGAGAGGTGGCCAAAACACCATATCCTTAACATACCCCCATAAGGAAAAATCGCAGGGGGTAAGATCAGGGCTTCTTGGAGGCCAGTGATGAAGTGCTCTGTCACGGGCTGCCTGGCGGCCGATCCATCGCCTCGGGTAGTTGACGTTCAGGTAGTTACGGACAGATAAGTGCCAATGTGGTTGATTGTGGAATTTGCAGCTCTCTGCTAGCTCTGCGAGTTGATTTTCCTGGGCTGCGAACAAATGCTTGCTGGATGCGTGCTACATTTTCATCACTCGTTCTCGGCCGTCCAGAACTTTTCCCTTTGCACAAACACCCATTCTCTGTAAACTGTTTGTACCAACGTTTAATACACCACCTATCAGGAGGTTTAACACCATACTTCGTTCGAAATGCACGCTGAACAACTGTCGTCGATTCACTTCTGCCGTACTCAATAACACAAAAGCTTTCTGTTGAGCGGTCGCCATCTTAGCTTCAACTGACGCTGACGCCTAGTCAACAGCGCCTCAAGCGAACAAATGTACAACTAAATGAAACTTTATAGCTCCCTTAATTCGCCGACAGATAGTGCTTAGCTCTGCCTTTTGTCGTTGCAGAGTTTTAAATTCCTAAAGTTGTGGTATTTTTTTTTTGAATCATCCTGTATTTGTAATTTAAATGCTTTCTTTTAATATGTAAGGACATTGCTTCACTGTGTGTGTGTACATTTAGGTAGAAGTCTGTTGACTTTTCATTGTATTTATCTGTGTTTTACTGAGAAACTTATAAGCTCTGGGAAAAAGCCAGAGGAATTCATCTTTGCATCGACTAGCAACGATAATAGCAGTGCTTGTGCGTTGTAAAATCTTTGGATAGGGGGTTGTTGCGCAGAGCGCGCGGAGAGAGCGGGAGCGGGTTCCAGTGCTTGTAGTGTGCGGAAGTGTGGTGTTAACGCTCTCGCAGTAGAGAGTACCATTTCGGCGGCATCATGTACGGCCAGATGACTGGTAACAGGAGGAAGGACAGCGGACGGGCGGAAGAGGCTGTATTAATTACCATTGCCCGTTCCTGTAATTAGCCGTGGCCCCACAAGATGCTACAGTCTTCAACAACAGCAGCAGTTCCAGCAACACAGATTCGTCGTCGCCTCCGAGTTTCGTCACATGCACAGCACTGCAGTAAGACTGTTCATTGGCAGAAAGTATTAACGGTTAACCCAGCAGCACAGCTGAATGTGATTTGATTAATGAACTTTATTTAAATAATAATCAGTTAAAGTCAGGCAATTGTGTCCTCATTTCCCCCAGACATTGTTACGAAGCAGTGTCCTTGTTCCCTTTCTTCCTTATATGGTAACCGAAGTTTGAGAATCTATCACTGGAAAAAATCCAAATCTAAAGAAAATGCACAAATTAAGAGTGCGGAAGTTTTATTTATTTTACATATAGCTTGGAGAACATGGCTGTTTGGTTTGGTACGTATTCTAGTATTAAATTCTGCTCATGTCAGTAAAAAAAGGCTCAGTTGTTCAGTCAATAATATGAAACCCAATTTGAAAATTAAATAACTGCAAAGTAAAAACTGCTTGCCTTTCTCTAAATTTCTTTGGTGACGTTATCTTGAGGCCTCTGAAAGTCATTGATCACGTAACGAAGTTCAATACTAACATACAGTTTAAGTGGATATTTTCAAATCATTACTCGATAGCCTTTTTCAAAATTTAATGACAAACTTAACGTAAAAGTGACTTCTCAGTTTTATCATTACACACTCACCTTCAGTTGCCACATCAGTGTTTAATAATAAATGTTTTTCTTTCCCATCATCTTGTACAGGATTTTGGATGTAAATCTCCCTAGTGGGCGGCGACCGTAATTATTTCCTTTTCGTTCATTACAGGAATTTTTGGATTCATGATCAGTGGTACCCCTTTTCTGTCCAGTGTTGTTCGTGAGTGAATTCACAAAATAACTTTCATTTTTCCAAATTGTAGCCCTGTTCGGTTTAATTACTTTTCTTTATTTTTAGTAGACTTTTCTATCAGAAAGATCGATTGTACACTTTTCCCCTACTTATTACTTCATCGAGAAAGATAGCCTTATCCAATTAGAAAAATTCCATTAGGTATACACGCGATCCACGGTCATATTTTATATCGCAAGCAGGATAGGCAGATTAGTAAGGGGGAGGTTACAAGCCGTGGTCTGGATTTCGTACTCGAAGCGCCGGCTGTTCAGAATGAGGTTTTAGGAGGTTTTCCTATATCGCTTAAGGAAAATGCGAGGAGCGATCCTTCGTAAAGGACACGGCCGATTGGCTTCCTTCTTGTCCCTGAATAAGTGCCTGTGCTTCGTCTCTAATGACACTGTCGTCGACGCCGATGTTCCTTTCTTCTTCCACACACGGCCCGAAGGCTCTTGAGACATAAAAAGTATTCCTGTAAAAGGAAGTGCCTTTGGCGAACAAATAACGTTGGTGGCATAACTGCCGGAAGCCCACTGGGAATCAGCCAGATGTGGCGCCGCCAATGCCTTTCTGCGCTGAGTGTGGGGCGGAAGATGCCAGTTGTCTGACGCTACTCATTGTTTAGTGTCGCGTACCCCAGGTTACCCAAGTTTTCTGGCCCGTTAGGTGACGAGCGTCGGAAGGTGCTATTCAATTCCCGTTGACCTCCATTCACATCCCCGCCACTGTACCGAGGCTTTGTGGCATGAGGCTGCTTTCTAACACTCTGTCGTGTCCTGACATAGGTGGGAGAGGGAATAAAAGGGGTTACTAGTCAGTCTGCGCTCCCGAGCGGTACAGAGCAGAAGGCAGATGGACAATTCACAGTGAAGGCATTACACTGTTTTCTTCTATCTGAGCCAGTACTGGTACAGGCATTTACTAGAAATGCAGGTGGTATGACTCGGTAGGGAACTCGTTGTGGAGACTCTTGGACAAACAGGGTTTTGAAATAGTTGTTTATTCCAGACAGGACTAACTAATTCACTGGGGGCTAGTTCTAGGGTTAGAAAAAAGATGAATAACACTGTTACAACAGAAGCCAGTGCAGAAGTCCGTGGAGTGGATGCTAACCACAGTAGCAAACACTAGCAGTATCTTAAGGCAACAAGTTAGTTGCAAAACAAAACATACTGAATGTGACACTGTTCACTGAGGCACTCCAAGTGAGAGAGTAGACTTACACGGAGCTGGACCGAAGCTGGAGTCGACGGACGCCGATTCGGCGCCCAGATCGTCTGACTGAGAACTCCGCCAAAGTGCGGAATCTAGGGGTTTTAAAGAGTCGCGTGGGAGCACTGTTTTTCTCCACTTAAAGCCACCCAGACAATCCCGTAGGTCTCTTGCAGGTGTCTGCCAATCACGGTTTAGTTAGGTCCCCTCTGCTGTCCCTAAGGCGGGGATGTTAATGCAGCTACACTAAGTCCGTATTTCGTATCAACATTGTTTAGCTGATCGTAACTGCTCTGCCAAATAATGCTTGCAAAATTATTGTTATACGACATTTAGCCACGCCCCTCGGGCTCCCCGGAGTATGGACTGCTAGGTCAACAGTTTTCGCCGTTTTCGCCTTCTTTCTAACCCTTGTGAGCCTACTGAAGTTGCTGTTCTCAGGGCTGGTATCAAGCTGGTTTTATACGCTAGTATGTGCCTGTTGGTTACAAAGTTCTACGGTGGCAACCTACTACAGCGTCTAGACGACATATGAAGTTACATGTTAATTCCTTGAAGAGTAAAGAATGCCCTGGGACCGCTTCTGGGGGCATCTGCATTTTCGCAAGGCTCTCCCCTTACGGTTTACTTCATGTAACAATATCTCTCCTAGTTTCGTCTGCCCTCAGCATCATCTCTGCTTCCGCGCCTTGCAACGCCTGTCCTCCTTTCTTCAAGGTAACACTACAGTAGCAAGGAATAATCAACATATTACAACTCTGGTTCCTGTCTCCTTCCCTTATCAGTCCATCGCCATTCGCCTTAAGGACAGGTAACAGAGCTTCCGTCAACTGCACACGCGATGATGCGCTATGGATTACCATTAGCTGACAAACTCCGCCCACTCCCGAAGCCTCACGGTCCAGGACCGGCGCTCTTACCCGCAGCTGCGTCAGATTACAGAGGGACCTCCACAACCGACCGCTGCGACATCAACCGACAGAGTAACGCACGCGCGTTCTCGCGGCTGCAAAACAGATGCTGGGTCCTACGCTGGCGGTTCCGCAGGATTTCGACAACTCAGCTTGCTGAGAAATTCTGCGCTACACGCAGAATACTTCATATCAACATATAAGGGAACCTTTACCAATACCCTTTCTAGCGACGGGTACTGCTGCTGGTTTCGGGAGCTGCTGTGTCGCTGACCTCGTAGAATATTCTCGGCGCCCGCGCCAACGCTGACACTGCCGCGTGTTATCGACAGAGCATTGACGGATGTACTCTGGGGCACGGCCGGAAAACAGCAGCTTATCCTGGGACGGCTTATCCTGGGATCAGGTGCGCAGCACAGCCACACAGTCCGTGACAAAAGCACGTTGCGCGTAGGAGCACCACTCCCATTGTATGTACGTATCAAAACAGTTTTTGGGACTAATATTTAAGGAAGTAATTTGAAGCGTTGCCTGCATCCGGTCTTTTATTTACAGAAGTGCGAAGTGATACAGTCGTTTAAAAGCCACTGTATTAATGGCAAAAGACCTTTCTGTATTTGGCGCCCGTATATTTTGTTTTGATCATAGGAACCTAAACTTTATCGTGTCACCTTTATTCAGCAAACCGAATGCAGTTTGTTCAGCTAGGTACACTATAAGATTATTATGTCGCCTGGAATTATGACGTAACATCTGGTTAACTATTCCTATCGCTGTGCTTTGTTGAATGAATAGTTTCTTCAATACATGGTTACTCAAATAAGGATGATTTTTAAGAAATGCAAACCGCGGTACGCTGAAAAGATGGTCAACGCCTATAAGGGGCAATGCAGCTATGTTTCAATCAAAATGGATAGTATGTCATCTCACTTCCCTGCAGTCGTAAATTTGACATCTGTTTTCTTACTGACGCTTTGAGCACGCTGATGTTTATGAGACTGTTGGTGCGCTTGTGCACAATAACACACGCATCGATGGGCTGCTTTCCTCTGATTGTACCAATGAACGGCTGCCCCAAATTCGCATCATTTAAATCTTCAGGTTTCTCAGTAGGTCGAGGAAATTTTATTACATCAGCGATTCGCGAGAACCCTTGCCTGCTACTAGTCGATAAGTAATGAACAGACGCTGTGCAAAATCAAATGCAAATCCAGTTTGAAAATGGAAAGTTACGGATATAGAAGGAAATGCTACAGAGTAGTAGAGAAGGTTACTGGAAGGCATGAAATACATGATGAGACGGACAGAACTGACACTTGCATTGGAAGACAAATATCACACTGAAGTCACTGCCATTCATGATGGTTCCCTGAACGTCACAGAAGGCGAGACATGGTTCTTACTGGTGTCTACGGTCACCACGGACGGCAGTCCACGTTCTGCAACGTGCTGAAATGCTGGCCACACGGATGATAAGAGCCGGCCGGTGTGGCCGAGCGGTTCTAGGTACTACAGTCTGGAACCGCGCGACCGCTACGGTCGTAGGTTCGAATCCTGCCTCGGGCATGGATGTGTGTGATGTCCTTAGGTTAGTTATGTTTAAGTAGTTCTAAGTTCTAGGGGACTGATGATCTCAAAAGTTAAGTCCCATAGTGCTCAGAGCCATTTAAACCATTTTTGAGCGGATGATAAGAAGTTCTTGTCGTAGGGCGTTCCATTCCTCCACTGGGGCGGTTGTCACTGCTCTATGTTGCGTGTGGACGTGCTGAGGTACCTCTACACAATACCTGCCACACGTACACAATGGGACTTAGCAGAATGGGCAGAACAGTCCATTAGGGGAATCTCCTCTCCTTCCAAGAGCTCCCGCACCTGTGGTGTTCCATGCGGTCGCGCACTACCAACCATGAAAATGAAGTCGTCGACGGTTATGCCCATCAAAAGGCGCACAGGGAGAAGCAGTAGAGAGTGTTCGTAACGTTAACTGGTAAGCGTACCGTGTTCAAAGAACTAGAGGGCCGTATGTCCTCGCAACATTACCCCTTTCTACACCATAACGTCTACGCCGCCAACACGATGGTGCTCGACTAGATTCCACGGTGCACTGTGCACGCTGACACGGCTAGAGGTGGGAAAACGTAATGCACTGGGGACAGTGTTGAACATGATTGTTTCATTCTTCCATACTTCAATATCTTTTACGTTATGAAGGCACATGTATCAGATATTTAGAGAAACAAATGGAAAATGTGTCTGTGTAATGCATGCAGTGACTAAGATTTGCGCCGCGTGGAGTGGCCGACATGTCACGGATTGCGCGGACCCTTCCGCCGGAGGTTCGAGTCCTCTCTCGGGAATTGGTGTTGTTGTTAGCATAAGTTAGTTTAAGTAGTTTAGTAGTGTGTAAGCCTAGGGACCGATGTCCTCAGCAGGTTGGTCCCTTAGGAATTCACACACATCTGCAGATTTGCAGTGCTTCGACGTGAGATTGGAATATGTAGTAAAACTTGTTTTCGTTTATCACGTTTGCAAACTTATTATGGGCACATGGAAAATCTCCCTGAGAATAACAATGTAACATCCGAGACAGATTTAGCATAAAAGGTCTTGTCTTTAAAACTTGAAGTACACTGCAAAAAATGGTTCAAATGGCTCTGAGCACTATGGGACTTAACATCTGAGGTCATCAGTCCCCTAGAACTTAGAACTACTTAAACCTAAGGACATCACACACATCCATGCCCGAGGCAGGATTCGAACCTGCGACCGTAGCAGTCGCGCGGTTCCGGACTGGGCGCCTAGAACCGCGAGACCACCACGGCGGCAATTACACTGCAGATTAATCAGTTGCATCTGCATATGCACAGGAGTGCAATCAAAGGAACGTTCCCACGCAGTGCTGTAACCACGAGTATTGTCGTACTGGAAGATGGGAATGCCTACAGTACACTCAGCATGAAGATGTAGGAGAAATGGGAACAACGGTCACCGACAATGTTGAAATAAACATATTCGCAGCAATCTGAATGAGCTGGCCACACCCGTTGTGAAAAGTACAGGCCAAAACTACCACAGAATGATACACCATACACTGCGGATTAAATACCTCATGACCTTTTGGAAAACTCTTTGAAATGGACCTGCGTTCAATGACAGCATCAAATCCCGTTGGATGTTTTCTAAGGACAACATATTGCAGTTGTCTGTAAAGATTATTTATTTCACAATTGCAATTTGGACCTTAAAGCCACTATCAACAGATACTGCAAAAGATTTTGCTTGAACCCATGTCAAAACACACTACTGGCCATTAAAACTGATCCACCAAGAGGAAATGCAGATGATAAACGGGTATTCATTGGACAAATATGTTACACTAGAACTGACATGTGATTACATTTTCACGCAATTTGGGTGCACAGATCCTGAGAAATCAGTACCCAGAACAACCACTCTGGTCGTAATAAAGGCCTTTATACGCCTGGGCAGTGAGTCAAACAGAGCTTGGATGGCGTGTACAGATACAGCTGCCCATGCAGCTTCAACACGATACCACAATTCATCAAGAGTAGTGACTGGCGTATTGTTACGAGCCAGTTGCTCGGCCACTATTGACCAGACGTTTTCAACTGGTGAGAGATCTGGAGAATGTGCTGGCCAGGGCAACAGTCGAACATTTTATGTATCGAGAAAGCCCCGTGCAGGACCTGCAACATGCGGTCGTGCATTATCCTTCTGAAATGTAGGGTTTCGCAGGGACCGAATGAAGGGTAGAGCCACGAATCGTAACACATCTGAAATGTAACGTCCTCTGTTCAAAGTGCCGTCAATGTGAACAAGAGGTGACCGATACGTGTAACCAATGGCAGCCCATACCATCACGCCGGGTGATACGCCAGTACGGCGATGACGAATACACGCTTCCAATGTGCGTTCACCGCGATGTCGCCAAACACTGATGCGACCATCATGATGCTGTAAACAGAACCTGGATTCATCCGAAAATATGACGTTTTGCCATTCGTGCACCCAGGTCCGTCGTTGAGTACACTATCGCAGGCGCTCCTGCCTGTGATGCTGCGTCAAGGGTGACCGCAGCCATGGTCTCCGAGCTGATAGTCCATGCACCTGCAAACGTCGTCAAACTGTTCGTGCAAATGGTTGTTGTCTTGCAAACGTCCCCATCTGTTGATTCAAGGATCGAGACGTGGCTGCACGAGCCGTTACACCCATGCGGATAAGATGCCTGTCATCTCGACTGCTAGTGATACGAGGCCGTTGGGATCCAGCGCGGCGTTCCGTGTTACCCCCCTGAACCCACCGATTCCATATTCTGCTAACAGTGATTGGATCTCAACCAACGCGAGCAGCAATGTCGCGATACGGTAAACCGCAATCGCGATAGGCTACAATTCGACCTTTATCAAATTCGGAAACGTGATGGTACGCATTTTTCCTCCTTACACAAGGCATCACAACAACGTTTCACCAGGCAACGCCGGTCAACTGCTGTTTGTGTATGAGAAATCGGTTGGAAAGGTTTCTCATGTCAGCACGTTGTAGGTGTCGCCACCGGCGCCAACCTTGTGTGAATGCTCCGAAAAGCTAATCATTTGCATATCACAGCATATTCTTCCTGTCGGTTTAATTTCGCGTCTGTAGCACGTCATCTTCGTGGTGTAGCAATTTTAATGGCCAGTAGTGTATGTTGCAGCCTCCCTACCACGATCGAGCTTGCTGTATGGCCATGCGTTCGAGGCTGTGACGTCAGACGCCTGTAAGACTCCTGATCGGTCATCGCAGGTCGAATTCGGAGAAACCTACACTGGAAGCAGAGCCGGAGCCGCGACGTGAGGGCAGTTGTAGGAGGTCATCCCGGCAGTGGCTGGAGCCAGCGGGGCAGCTGACCCGTGACGGGCGGTGCTAACTGTGACTCCTGCATGTTTATTAACTTTTAATTCAACGTTTTTTGTGTGTTGATCTGGCTTCATTTTAAATGGTGGTATGCTTATCATCATTTTAAAATTGTTTGTATATGATCAACGAATGACTAAAGAATAATAGAAGTCTAATTTCATTGTCCCGGTTCTATTATTACTCATTCTGGAAATTACACTAGTTTAGTTGGACAATTTTGTGCGTAGGACACCAGCTGCCACCATTTACAGGAGTCATTCAGTCATTTGCGTGAAATAATTTAATAAAGACGGGCGAGCGAATGTTTGAATCCTGCACCACTGTAATTTGAGCCCAACGCCATGATCCTGCACCTCAGCTCCTTGGCTTCAGAAGGCTATATAATTTTAACTTTAGTCTGTACGTATATCATATTTCACTGCCCTTTTAATGGTAGCCAAATTCTCTAAGGTTATACAAAGGAAAAAAGGAACGTCATTATTGGTAGAAGTTCCAAGAAGATTCATCCGATTCCACAAGATTGCGTTTTCTACTTGAAAATAGAAACTTGGGGTGAGAATTACCTTACTTTCAAAAGGACACGTCGCTTTTACAGGGATATCTACATCTGCATACAAACTCCTGCAAGCTACAGTATGGTGCGTGGTGGGGAGTACGCTGTACTACTACTAGTCATTTCCTTTTCTGTTCCACTCGCAAACTGAGTGACTGAAAAGCGACTGTCTACATGATCCGTATGAGCCCTAATCTCTCTAATCTTATCTTCAAGGTTCTTAGGCGAAATGTACGTTGGCGGCAGTAGAACCGTTCTACAGTCATCCTCAAACGCATGTTCTCTAAATTTACTCAATAGTTCCAGTCGAAAAGAACGTCGGCCTCCAACTAGAGATTCCCGTTTGCGTTCCTGAAGCATTTCCGTAATACACCACTGGCCATTAAAATTGCTGCACCACGAAAATGACGTGTTACAGACGCGAAATTTAACCGACAGGAAGAAGATACTGTGATATGCAAATGATTAGATTTTAAGAGCATTCATACAACGTAGGCGCCGGTGGCGACACCTACAACGCGCTGACATGAGGAAAGTTTCAACCGATTTCTCATATAAAAACAGCAGTTGACCGGCTTTGCCTGGTGAAACATTGTTGTGATGCCTGTGTAAGGAGGAGGAATGCATACCATCACGTTTCCGACTATGATAAAGGTCGGATTGTAGCCTATCGCGATTGCGGTTTGTCGTATCGCGCCATTGCTGCTCGCGTTGGTCGAGATCCAATGACTGTTAGCAGAATATGGAATCGGTGAGTTCAGGAGGGTAATACGGAACGCCGTGCTGGATCCCAACGGCCTCGTATCACTATCAATCGAGATGACAGGCATCTTATCCGCAAGGCTGTAACGGATCGTGCAGCCACGTTTCGATCCCTGAGTCAACAGATGGGTACGTTTGCAAGACAACAACCATCTGCACGAACAGTTCGACGACGTTTGCAGCAGCATGGACTATCAGCTCGGAGACCATGGCTGCGGTCACCCTTGACGCAGCATCACAGACAGGAGCACCTGCGAAGGTGTACTCAACGACGAACCTGGCAAAACGTCATATTTTCGGATGAATCCAGGTTCTATTTACAGCATCATGATGGTCGCACACGTGTTTGGTGACATCGCGGTGAACGCACATTGGAAGCGTGTATTCGTCATCGCCATACTGGCGTATCACCCTGCGTGATGGTATGGGGTGCCATTGGTTACACGTCTCGGTCACCTCTTGTTCGCATTGACGGCACTTTGAACAGTGGGCGTTACATTTCAGATGTGTTACGACCCGTGGCTCTACCCTTCATTCGATCCCTGCGAAATCCTTCGTTTCAGCAGGATAATGCACGACCGCATATTGCAGGTTCTGTACGGTCCTTTCTGGATACATAAAATGTGCGACTGCTGCCCTGGCCAGCACATTCTCCAGATCCCTCACCAATTGAAAACGTCTGGTCAATGGTGGCCGAGCAACTGGCTCACCACAATACGCCAGTCACTACTCTTGATGAACTGTGGTATCGTGTTGAACCTGCATGGGCAGCTGTACTTGTACACGCCATCCATGCTCTGTTTGACTCAATGCCCAGGGGTATCAAGGCCGTTATTATGGTCAGAGGTGGTTGTTCTGGATACTGATTTCTCAGGATCTATGCACCGAAATTGCGTGAAAACGTAATCACATGTCAGTTCTAGTATAATATATTTGTCCAATGAATTCCCCTTTTATCATCTGCATTTCTTCTTGGTGTAGCAATTTTTATGGCCAGTACTGTACTTCCGTGTTGTTCGAACCTACTCGTAACCATTCTAGCAGTCCACCTGTGAACTGCTTCGATCTCTTCCTTCAATTCGGATTTGGTTCCAAACACTCGAAGAGTACTCGACAAATGGGTCGTCACAATAGTGTGTGACACGCGGTCTCCTCTTCAGATGAACCACTCTCCCTTAAAATCTCCCAGTAAACCGACATCGACAATTCGCCTTCAGTGCCACAGTCCTTACTTTGCAACGTTACGCCTAGATATTTAATCGACGTGAGTGTGTCAAGCTGCACACTACTAATACTGTATTCGAAACTATGGATTCGTTTTTCCTACTTCATTTAGGGCTATATGCCATAAGTCGCCTTGCGTCCTCGTACAGTCACTCAACGACGACACGTTCCCGTACACCACAGGATCATCAGCAAACAGCCACAGAATGCTTCTTACCCTGTCCGCCAGATAATTTATATATATATAAAATTACAACGTATTATCATAAGCCAGATTGACACGAAGCCTGCATTCACCGCAGTACTAAAAGTTTAAATGTCTGTTACCGCCACATACGATGAAGAGTTTGAAAGAATGTACAATGAGGTACAGGAAATTATTGATATAGCTAAAGAAGAAGAAAATTTAATTATGGTGGGTAAGTAGATTTGGGTAGTAGCAAGAGGAAGACATGGAAAAATAGTAGGAGCACTTGGTGGGGGGAGGGGAGAGACAAAAGAGTAAATTGCCTGGAAGAATTTGCACAGAGCATAACGCAATTATCTGCAACAGATGATACAAGAATCATGAAACAAAGTTGCATACTAGAAGAGACCGACAGACAGGAGTAGGTTTCAGACTGATTATATAGTAGTAATGGTAAGGCAGTGGTTTGGAAATCAGATTTGAAATGTAAGACATTTCTAGGGGCTGATGTGGACTCTGAGCATAATTTATTGTTTACGAACTGCAGACTAAATCTTAAAATAAATGCAAAAAGCAGAAAATGACAGACATGAGCCCTGGATAAATTGAAGGAACCACAGGTTGTTTACAGTTTCACAGGGAGTATTAGGCAACATTGCACTAAAACAGGTGAAAAGAATTTAAAAGAGGACAACCGGGAGGTTTGAGAGACGAAAAGGAAGAAAGCAGAGGATCACATATGCAAAACTCCAGTGCATACTAGAGATGCCTGGATAACTCAGGGATAATGAATTTAATTTGACGAAAGCCGAAAGTATAAAAATAGAGTAAATATAGCAGGTGAAACAGAATACACACGTCTTAAAAAAAGATTGATAGAAAGTGCAAAATTGCTAAGCAGCAATGGTTAGAGGTCAAAGGCAACGCTGCAGAAGCATGCATAACAAGAGGAACGATATATGTCACCTATTATTAAATGAGATGTAAGTAATGAGAAGATACTTAATAGATATTGGCAAAAAAAGGCACAACTAAAAGTTGTTATCGATTGGTACGATTCATGCTGAATTATCATGTAATAGTCACTTTCGTAAGAAAAGAAACTGTGTGGGGTAAACGTTGTGGAGGGAGACGAGGACTGGAACACAGTAAGCAGGTTCAAATGCATCTAGGTTGCAGTGGTTATGCAGAGATGAAGATGGTTGCATTTATGTACAAATACATGCGTATTGTCTTAAACATAAACATCTATTTAAGTAACATCAGAGCTTTATTAAGCGAAGACAGATGTCATAGTAGCTTATAGAAACGAAATATATGTATCCAAACAAGAACATGCAACACGCACACCGTGAGATGAATTATTGATTAATTGGACAATTTCTGCTGTGATAATGGGATCAATCGAAAGGGAACTGTTGACATAAAAGAAAGGCGTTTGGAGCGATACATATAAGAAGATGGATTGTTCAGATCCATCAAGCGATTGCCCTTAGTGACAAAACACAAATGCTATTCCATTTACCAACTCCATAGGTTTTCCTGCAGAAAGCGTTCTCAGGAACAAGCTGTCAGCGGGCCATCGTTTATCATTTCCCCGCAGGGAGCATGTAGGACCAGTTCTCTTGCAGAGGCGTCCACACGGAGCAGCGTCCTTGCAGTCTGCGAAATCCTGTAACGACCGGAAGCAGTCTTCATTTCATTAACCACGGATAATGTGGGTACACGATATCTTCTACTCACTTCGCTGCTATTCTCTACGCTATAAGACTCATTAGAGCCCGCGTCAGAAACTTCGTGTGTTTCACTACTGGAGATGAAATGCATTGTGCGAATGTTCATAACATTTATCCTCGGAGTATACATCCAACTCACATATAACCTTCAGACACTCCACATGTTTTCGTTTCGTGTGTAATGTTGAGACGTTTATCTTCCTTCACAATCTATGTTTAGGTGCAAAACCTGTACCGTATGTCTCACCTCTCAGAAACAGATAATTTTCAAATCCTTCAGAGTTTCTGACATGGGCCACAGGCCTTTTAATTATTCATCCAAGGGATGTCATAATAGCTCGCTGAAGACGTGGTAGACCATTTTATTACCACATCAATAACTCACTATTTCCACTGACATGAATTGGATCATTATCGCAGAAGAAGACAAAATATTCTTGCATCAGCGGAAGCGTCATTTCATGAATGCGGCCATCTAAAATGTTTGGTTAAACATAAACTCTGATCTGTATCACGTCTTTCACTGTGATCTTATAAACTACTGAAAACAACTATCTATAGGATTAAATAACTATAGAACAGTGGTTATTTTTCAAATACAGTGGGGGACAAAGCATATTGTACACTTCCCTGGTTATTTCTCACACGGTAAATGTACTGTTATATGAAACCGTTGAAAAAGTAGACACTTTGTGTTAAATTACTTTCTGCTATAGGCCTATGGCCGAGGTTTCATGCTCCTTCCACCATCGAACTCTGTTTCTGTAGGATAATAAGAGACGGTTAGAAAGAGAGTTATGAACTTCGTGTACTGACAACAAAATGTGATGGTCATCAAGAATGTTAAAGATTCCACCGTAAGGGAAGCCAGAAAAGACGGAAGACTAGATAGATGATAGCCTATCATCTATTTCAGGATCAAGACTGTTGTCCAGGTGGAAGGTCCCTGTGAGGACGAACCCGACTCTCTGTCCATCTGAAGGTCAGACCGGAAACTCTACCAGTGTACCCCACCTGCTACCTGAAATGCTGACAAGTACGTAAATATTTATTTTTAGTAATTTTTTATTATTATCTTATTAACTTACACAGTTAATTCAACGTTGTGAATTGGAAATGATTTGACACCTGATGAAATTCACTGTCGTTGGATGTTATCGGCAGGTCACCTCCATTTAGAGGATGCCTCGTTCATTGGCTGCAACAGCTCCCTTCTTTCTCAGGTCTTAACGCACTATGCCGCTACTTCTTGATGTTAACAGAAGCCCGCCAGTTTGTTGAGGTTGTTAAACAGTTTATTGAGGTGCCTATTTTTCGATGGTCAAATGTTCAAATGTGTGTGAAATCCTATGGGACTGCTAAGCTCATCACTCCCTAAGCTTACACACTATTTAACCTAAGCTATCCTAAGGACAAACACACACACCCATGCCCGAGGGAGGACTTGAACCTCCGCTGGGACAAGCCACTCATTTCGATGGTCACCATAATTGTTTTAAAGCTAGAGTGCAATGCGTTGAGTAGGGTTACCGGGCCATATTGTTAAATGATGGTTGTCAGCATACAGTGACTGCAAAACAATGTGGTATTCACTAAAGTAAATCCATTCCAACTCAAAGTTACTAAAACGTTCCTATTCACGTAAGTTCATTGAAATTCCGTGGTTATTCGTTACAATTATCACACTTTCGAATAATTTATAAAGTCAGTTCGATTCTTTTATGTAATGATACAGTTGTAGCATTCAGTAGCTAGTAAAAGTAAAATTCAGTGCTCCAAACGGTGGCAGAACGCAGCCAAGTCGTTGCTGCACACCTGTCGTTGTGGTGTTCAGTCTGTGACGTGACATACCGTAGACGGCAAACGTGACTGACTTCGGCTGTGCGCGTCGTTTGGTTGAAACATACAGCAGTGCTGTAGATGAAAGACTGAAGTGGATGACTGCAATTAATATATGTATTTCTTGGACTCTGATTCATGAGCAAAACACTCGACAAAGAGTCAAGTGTAAAATGTCGTTTAATTCACATTTTTTTCCCACTTCTAATGATGCATCTAGTTTTAAGAATGAATTACTGTACAAGAAGTTGTGAAAGAGGCTGACGATTGCTCAGAATCGTCGTGTGTCGTAAGTGCTTGGCATTTCTGCGGTGGGTTGGACCAAACATATAAACGGCGTGGACATCTTTCTCGTTCCCCCTTGGTTGTTTGGAGTTGGAGGCAGAACCTATGCTGGTCTGGGTGATGACTGAGCAGCACTCTTCTAGGACATGGAAGATTTTTCGTGAGGATGGCCACTACACTTAGAAATATTCCACACAGTAGCTCAGTGGGCACTTTGAGAGATCTGCAGTAGTTAGTACTCTGATTTATTCGGTGGAACACACATTTTTCGCGTGTTGAGCCAGTTCGGAATTAAGAGTGATCATATACTGATTGTGAGTCGATCTCTACAACTGTTATCGGGGACTTTGTTTACTTTAGGGCTATCAGCACTCAGAATCATTCCATCGCCTGTGACTATCGGACCTGCATTTTTTGTGTTTAATGTCAGTACAAATTCTGAATAATTCTGAGGTGTGAACACATACAAGTGTGTCAAGAATAGTGTTAGAGACTACAGGCATCAGCTATATTTGAGAGCTGAATGGCACCTTGATGACAATAAAGGAAGTTACAAACAGGAACAGAGCAATGACAGAATGACATATTAAACATTTTCCTAGTTTGGAATAAGAGGTGCTAAATAACACACGTTCATTGTAGAAGTTAACAAAAGTGTAAACAGAAGTAGTGGGAAAAAGCGGTTTCTGGCCCAGTTTCGATATCAGTTTGATATCAAATTAATTATGCAAATTAGTTAATCGATCAATTTCTTACCCCCATGCCCTGATTATGTCATGGGGTTTCCCCATCCAGCATGTGGGTCCCCCTTAGGGAACTCTCAGCCACGTCCCTACTGTGGCATAATCCAAGATGATGGCCCAGCCTAGGATAAAATGGCGGGAAATTCAAATTTATTGGTGGAAAATTCAAATTTATTGGCCGGAATATCAAATTTTGTGTTTATTAACCTTGAGTTTTGGAGACCAACTGGCCTAGTTCACAATACCATCGCCATCTCAGTGGCCCAAAAAAAGAGGATGGTAACCAATGGGAATGCTGAATCTAGTCATGTGATAGGCTTTGACCAATGGGATTGCAGTATCTGGTGATGTCATCAGAGGAGCCTAATAAGTGTTCGTGTGTCTTTCTATATATGCCCATTACATGTTGGTACATGATGTAGTCGGTATTATGTCAGGGTGGATGAAACAACTTCGTCACAAGGACTTTGTTGCAGGTGACTGGTCCTGTGAAGATGTAAAAGAAGACCTGAAGAAGAAGAAGAAGAAGAAGAGAATACTGCTTCTTGATAATATATGAACAATTATTGTATGTCCATCCAATTGTGTCAAGACTAATGTTCTCATTATTCTGCTAACACGCTTACATGGAGTCCAATTTTAACATCTTTGTTTTTAAAATCACAGTTCCAACCCACATATGAGCTATTACAGGAGATATTGCATGGTGTAACAGGTGTAACATACACGACATTCAGTGAAAGCAGTGATATCCCCCCATCAGAAAAAGTGAAGCCAAATACTGTTTTCATATTTGGTGATGCTGCTGTGGAAAACCAAGACCAAATTCGAAAATATTTCTTTCTCGCTTATCATATGAGTGCTGATGTATTTTATATAACCGAAACACATTCCAGAATCCGAAAACAGCAAAATATTTCTGTTTCGCTTATCATATGACTGGTGATGTATTTTATCTAACCCAGACACATTCCAGAATCCGAAAACAGCTGGTCAGAGATAATGCAAACTTCATTATAGCCATCAAACAAGACAGTCTGAATTTAAAACATATTTACCAACCACGTGCAGGAACTGACATGTCGTCCAATGATTTTGTAAAGATATGTGTTGTTTGCTGGAATCACTCACAGTATGGGTTTCTCATTATTAATAAAACAAGAAACCTGAATGATGGCAGGTATAGGAGAAACTTCCAAGAGTGTCTGTCTATATAGCCTGGTAAGACAGGTGAGTACATCAGTATACACTGAAGCATGGACAAATTCGCATGCATGTCTGGCTCTCAACCTAAGAGAATGAGTGCACATAGAAAGAACATGCACTTGTACATGGATGCTGTAATTTAGGCAATTGTGCATAAAGTTGTAGGTATGTGCAGGGAGTTAGTCATATTACTGGACTCTTCTGAGAATGATCAATGGATTAAATGAGTTAGTTAACGAAATCGGTAAGAAAGTGACCAACTTAACTGAAAAGGCTGACGCTATTGGGGGAGGGGGGGCAGATGTAGAGGTACTTATTATTGAGAAGGGAGAGCAGCCACGTAGTGAAGAAGAAGAGAGGCTATATAAAGCCTCACATTGCAGAGAAGTCTAATCAGTATATATCGAGATGTCGACGCAATTTAGTCATTCAGGCGAGGAAAGCCATTGGAGAGAAATTACTTTGGTAAGGTTATGGCATATGGATCGACAGCAAACACTAAGAAAGACCTCTAACCGGTTACTGAATCTCTCAGGTAGCTCTCAGCAAAAACGAAACCACGCGATAACGATGGCGCTGCCGTTGACGAATTCGTTACCCACCATGCTCTGGCTAGATAGATAGAACATGTGCATCAGCAGGGGAAGACCGTACATGCTGGGCACGCAGCCTATAACTGTAACTGATGACACAATACAGACTGGTAATAGTTTGAGAGGAAAATTGCCTTAACGAACCTTATTTACCTAAGACCCACGAAAGTACCATAAATTATTCAGTTCATAATAGGTAAATGTACCGTGAAATGTTGCATTTGACTGGCGTACATAAGAACGCAAAAAAGGCAGAACAACAAAACATATAAAGCCAGTACTCGATGGTGGAAACAACAACAGCAACAGCAGTGATGTTATTGACATTGTGCGTAAAGCAGTGAACAATCGAATCCCGCAATGTATACATTATGACGACCCTAATGAGTTAATAGATAGACTACGGCCACTCATGGCATCAGCAGGGGCAGATGGTACAGCTCATTCGCGATGAGGTTGTTTCAGTAATCTCCGAGTTTAGAGAAAGGGGTATCATCGAATAACTATGGAGACAGTCGTTCGAAAACTTCACAAACCAGCACGCAAAACATACCGTCTTAGGCACGTTTTGATAAAGGTTTGGCTGACTTATGGCAGGCTGCTCTTGTAGATATGAGGGATTATTCACATGCGAATAATGGATTCAAATATATTTTAATGGTTATTGATACATACTCCAAATTTGCCTGGGCATTACCTGCTAAAACAAAAACAGGGGGAAACGTCGCAGATGTGTTTGAGCATTTGTCGCAGACAGCAATGAAATGATGCCCAGTCAACCTTCAAACCAATCACGGTGGAGAGTTTTACAATAGGTATTTCAAGGCCATTATGCAGCGGTATGGTATACATCACTACTCAACATTCACTCACCTGAGGGCAAGTTGAAAGGTGAGTACACTGAGCCACAGCGCCAGAGATTGCGCCAAAGAGTATTATTCAGCCGCCTCCACTGGCAGTGCTTGCTGAGAAGTCGTAGTGGAAAGTTCTTGTCTAGAAGTCGTGGTGGAGAGTGCTTGTCGAGATGTGGCAGTAGTCAGTGCTTGTTGAGGTGTGGTAGTAGTGAGTCGGTGTTGAGATGTTGTAGTAGGGAGTGCTTGTTACATGTTTTATGCAGTTGTTTGATGGGCTAGACAGCAGATGTTGTTCGAATGGAGATATTGTAATGATCAGAGTGCTTTTCGTCAATATATATGAAGGTAAAAAAATTCGCTTTTTTTATTATTTCAGTGTCTTAAATAATGCGTCGTTACAGGTTCAGTCAACAAAGCATCTGGCTCGTGTTCTTGTATTAGAGTGTAATTCTGGTTTCCTTACGCAATTATAGTATTTCTATTTTTTTAATTACTTCAGTATAAATGGTATTTAAAATTTCTTGTCTTATTGAAGAAGATGTGTACGTTGAATCACACTTCCACACACAGAACAATTACACTTGTGTTTTGGTTTCGTACGTTTTATAGTGGCTGGGGGCTTAATTAATTAATTGTGTTAATGAAAATTTTCTTTCATTCTTTGTTGTTATTCTATGCAGTCAGATTGTGTACTAAAACTAGTCAGGGCCAACCGTTTACGAGACTGCGTAATCGGACTTACAGCTACGAAAAATAAAAATTATTTTCGTTACATATAATTAAGCCCCCATGCACGTGGCGACCGCTGCTTCGGATCGTCCCTTGGAATTCTTCTGATTGTAAAAATAGTAGACAGTAGTATTGTTGTAGTAATTTGTAGTTTAGTAATTGTAGTCTATATTGCATGTGTAGTTTTGGTAATTGTCATTCTTCTAATGGCATTTTTTTTTTTTTTTTTTTTTTTTGTAGAATTTAATTTTTGTTGTCTTGTCTACGGGTTTGACAATTTAGTGCAATTATTTCAATTGTTCGTTAATCGTGTTTGAGGGAAACATTTCGTGTGAATGGTATTGTTGGAGATAAAGTCTCATTGTGTGTAATTTTCGTATAGTGACGAGTTTTGTATGTTTTGTAAATGATTACGCGATCGATGAAAAAGGCAAAAATGATGAATAGTGAGAATGACGAAATTGTTAACATGGCGAACTCGCCAACACAGGAGAACAGGATGATGAATAATGAAGTTGAAGACAATTTAATAAGTCGGGAAAATAGTCCGGAACCATTTCAAAATTTTTCTCAATCAGAAAATTCACAGAATACGAGATTAACGAGAGAAGATATGGAGCAGTTGATGAGTGCTATATTAAATTTGGGAGCACGAATGGAAACACGGCTATACTCACAAATAGGAACAATTAGAACTGGTATGGGAACAATGGAAACACGGTTAGACTCACTGGGATCACAGTTGGGATCTGAATCAAAAACAGTGGGATCACTAATAGGAACAATTAAAACAGAGATGGAAACAATGGAAACACGGTTAGACTCACGAATAGGGACATGTTTCAAAAATATGAAAGATGAATTAAAGAAAGAAATCAGAGAAGAAGTACAACCGATTTTGAATTCTCACAATAATAGATTAATTGCAGTAGAGATTAAACAAAAGGAACAGGATAGAGAACAGGAAGAAAGAGATCGCGTGATAGTACAAAAATTTTCAGAGTTAAATTTACAACGTGCACACGATAAGGAAGAAATATTTGAGAGAATCGAGGAATCCGTACCAAATGACAGATTAAATAACCTAACACAACAATATGAACAGTTAACTACCAAATGTGTCAATACTGAAACCCGAGTCGCGACACTTACGGAAGACGTAAATAAACAGAAAGAACAATTAGGTGACTTATCGGAAAGAGTTGAGGAGATTTCAGATAAATTGACAAGTCTTAGTTTAAATGGGGACAGAGATTCAGATGATACAGCACCATTGCCATTTGCAGAAACCGAAGAGTACCAGAATATAAATAAGCATGTTGGAAATCAGGGAAAATTTAATGAACGCGTCAAAAGGGAATTTGAGGCATTACGAAAGCAAGTCAAACAAATTGAAGGCGAAATCGTAGGAAAAGACAGCAGAAGAAATTTAGAATCACAGATAGCAGAGGGCTTTGAAGAAAATAATTTGTTTCATTTAAGGGATGCAACAAGAGAGCGCCAGGCACGTGAACTAGACAATAATCGACATTCGGACTGGAACAGTCGCGGTAGGTCTTTGTCGCCACAAGGTGAAAACTTTGACTATAAACACTTTTCGACTGTTCGGAAATTTAAGATCTTTCGCAATTCTAAGAATGACATACATCCATGTTCATGGTTAGATCGATTTATGTACGCACTTCCACCAAATTGGCCACTAAGTCACAAACTGGAATTTATGTGTGGATATTTAGAAAACGAACCGGCGACGCGCATGCGTGCACTTATTAGAGATTGTAATAATCTAAATGATTTTTATCATGCATTTCTATCGGGATATTGGTCCGAAAACACGCAAGACAGAGTCAAACACAGTCTTATTATGCAGCGTAATTTTAAACAGTCTGAGTTCCGCACGCCGGTAGAATACTTTGAAGACATGATTCGAAAGAATCAGTTCCTGTCCAACCCTTATAGCCCGACTGAATTAATTCGCATTTGTTTAACTAAGCTGCCACAATCAATAAGACAAATTGCTTTAGCCTGAAGATGTAAAGACGACATTGAGACTTTTAAGACTTTGCTACCTGAACTTGAGTATGACAACGCCGACGGGACTTCTTGTAATTTTTTCAGTAACAGTAATTACAATATATTTTCAGAGAAAAGGGATAGTGAACGGAACGGACGTTATAGCGGTAATTTTGAGAATGACAGACGAAACAGACAGGACAATAGATATCAGCCTTATGACAATAACAGACGTTCTAACAGAAATTACGCAGACAATTATAATAACGGTAATTCGTACCGGAATGATCAATCATACGGAAACAGTAATCGGTATCATCAAGTCAGAAATTATTCATACAATAATAGAAATTCTTACTACAGAAATAACCAGGGTAGTAGGTCTAACAGTAATTTCAGAAGTGACAGTCGAAATTACACAAGATATAGTCGTTCAGATAGACAGGAAAATAGAGATTTTTATAACAGACACAACCAAGAATTTGTATCTAACAGACAGGAGGGACCTAATTGGCATCCTCCACGTGACAGAACTTCAGAGAGACAAGTGCAAATCGTAGAAATTGATCCGCGAAATGACGCGAATAATCAAAGACGTGACACAAACAATCGACAATGACTTGCAGCTTCGGCTTCTGGCAGCAATATAGACGGTTCAGAAAGTAATGACACTACGACTTTACACTACGTACGCCTGGAAGACATGAGAGACATTTTGCTAGACGAAAAGGAAAATAATGTAGACACATTTTTACATCCTGTTATTGAAGTATGTGTGGGTAAGAATAAGTTCTCTGCAGTTTTAGATTCTGGGATCCCATTGAATGTCATTAGTGAACCAGTTTTTAGTATATGTGTAAG
Source organism: Schistocerca americana (assembly GCF_021461395.2). Taxonomy (NCBI): domain Eukaryota; kingdom Metazoa; phylum Arthropoda; class Insecta; order Orthoptera; family Acrididae; genus Schistocerca; species Schistocerca americana. Next base: position 523,255,693 of record NC_060125.1, on the reverse strand, counting down.
AACTATGGCTTGTCCTGTGTTACCTGTTTCTAAAACTACAATTCGAGGAGCGATTTCTGGAAAAAGTGTGGAAGTCAAACAACAGACCAACTTAAATTTCATTTGTCAAGGATACGAATTTTCTGCTACTTTTATTATTGCTCCATTACTCAGTACACAAATTATATTAGGTATGGAGTTTCTTAACACACATAAGGCAATTTTGAACTTTAAAGAAGGAAGTGTGTATTTGACTGTTGCCGAAATGTTTGAAATTTTTCGAGTGTTTAACAAGATCTGAATCAGATACAAAATGTTTAAGGTTTCTTACTTCTGATGTTTTCGTTGAGCATTACGACGACAGTGTGTTTATTCACGACAATGACAATAGATACAGAGACGCGATGGATGATATAATTAATAGCGAAGAATTAATTAATGAAAAGGTTAAGAAAGCTGAAGTGCCAGATGACGTTGCAAGAGAAGAGCTGCACCACATTTTGACTTCACATGCTACAGTATTTAGTCATCACACAGGAACTATACAAGGCCTACAATATTTATTTAAAGTAAAAGAACACACACCATTTCAGGGGAAAACGTACGCTATTCCTTTGGCTTACAGAGACAAGGTTAAGAGTGAACTTCAATACATGATAGATCAAGGCATTATTGAGCCAGCAGTCAGTCCTTATACCAGCCCATTACAAGTTGTTCTTAAAAAGGATGGGTCACTTCGTTTGGTTCTGGATTCCAGACAGATAAATAATATCATCATTCCTGAAACTGACCGTCCACAAAATTTAGATGAACTTCTTCAACATTTCCATGGAATTAAAGTTTTATCCACGATTGATATGCGCGCAAGTTTTTGGCAAATAGAACTCCACCCTGATTGTAGAAAATATACTGCCTTTTTAGCCTTTGGTAACTGTTACCAGTTTCGGAAATTACCGTTTGGACTTACTGTATCTTCTGCAGCATTCATTCGTAGTTTAAACGAAATCTTACCTGTTTATCTTCGTGACAATATTACTTCATACGTTGACGACATTCTTATCGCTAAACGTTCTTGGAGTGAGCACAACAAAATTTTGGATTCATTATTACGTATTTTTGCGCGAGTTGGCATTACAGAGAACTTGAAAAAATCTGAATTTGGTCGTTCTCAGGTGAAATTTCTCGGTCACATTATTTCTACAGAAGGTATTCTTCCTGATCCAGAAAAATTAGACGCTATTCGTAATTATGCTGTTCCTACCACAAAACGTGATGTTCGTAGTTTCCTTGGTGTCTGTAATTTTCTTAGACGCTTTGTTAGATTGGACGATTTGGCCACACCTCGTTTATGTGAACTATCTGGAAAGAATTCTAATTGGTGTTGGGATGAGGAAGCTCAGTCAGAACTTGAACTACTTCGTGATGCTTTAGTTGCTGCTCCACTTCTTTCACATCCGGATTTATCTAAAGATTTTTGTTTGGCGACGGACTCATCATACAAAGGCCTAGGGGCACATTTATTTCAAGAGATAGAAGAAAACGGCGTTGTAGTACAGAAGACTATTGCATTTGGAAGTCGTTTTCTCTCTAAATCCGAAAAGAATTATTCGATTACGGAACTTGAAGCTTTGGCTGTTGTATGGGCTTTCACAAAATTTCGCATATTTTTGTATGGCAGACATACAAAGGTTTCACCGATCATCGAGCTCTGGAATTTCTTATGTCAACAAAATTAACTCATGGCAGATTGTCACGATGGGCGCTGTATCTGCAGGAATTTGATTTCAGTATTGTTTATATACAGGGTTCTTCAAGTATTATTGCTGATGCTTTATCACGTGCACCTATGGGTTTGAAACAAAGTGCTTAAGAGGACTGCAAAGAAAACCATTATTGTTTGATGTATATTCAAGGTGTTGCGTTTGAGAATTTTATTTCGTCCTCGCTCCAGGACATCGCTAAGGAGCAAAGTAAGGATACAATCTGGAAGGACATTAAGGAGAAGTGGAGGAGAAAGGAAAGCGTAGCGATAAGACAGTATTATTTAGTGTGCAATGATATTCTTTTTAAACGAAAATCGGTCGACAACTCTGTTTGGTTAGTTTGTATTCCTGATGAGTGGGTTAATAAACTGATTTGGTATACGCATTTCAGTTATGCACACTTTGGTCCCAGAAAATGCTTTCATAAATTACGAGAAAATTGCTACTTCAGTAATATAGAAAAACGTATTCGATCTGTTCTTGCCAAATGCAAATTATGTCAAAAGCTAAGCCGCCAACTATTTCTCACAGAGCACCGTTGTTTCCTATCATTCCAGCGAAATTAAAGGACATGGCTGCAGTCGATTTGTTCGGTCCAGTGGTTCGTTCTACTAATGGTTTTGCGTACATTTTAGTAGCAGTGGAATTGACATCAAAATATGTGTGTTTTACACCTTTACGCAAAGCAACAGCTCGTTCAGTATCTAATGCTTTCATCAAACATTTTCTTAAAGAGGTGGGTCATGTTGATAAGGTTATATCAGATAATGGATCACAGTTTCGCTCTAAAATTTGGCTTCGTACTCTACGGCGTCATAAGATTAAACCAATCTTCATTTCACTCTTTCACCCTTAATCTAACGCTTCAGAGAGATGGATGAAGGAAATCAATAAATTGTGTCGTCTTTATTGTCATCAGAATCACAGAACGTGGGATCAGCATCTTCATATTTTTCAAAATATTCTGAATGAACTCCCTAATGATTCAACTTCTTTACCGCCTCTATTGATATTAAAAAATAAAGCACCGACAAATCGCATTTCTGAAATCGTTCCTTTTCCGCCTTCACGGAAACTGCGGCATTCTGAAGTTGTCAACCTGGCTCTACGAAATATTGCATCTGCAGCTGCTAGAAGAGAGAAATCAGCTAAACGTCCTGGTCGTTTAAAAATCTTGTCAGTTGGTCAAAAGGTGTTAATTAAGTCTCATCGTTTGTCTCACAAAGGAAAGGGCTTGTGTCGCAAATTTTTTCTGCTTTATAACGGTCCATATAGAGTTCGCAAAGTTATTCATGATAACACTGTTGATGTAGAAACTCTTAAATCTCGACGCTCTAAGGGAATACATCATATATCAAACGTTAAAATTTTTGTGGAATGACATACTTTAGAGAAACTAACAGCTACATGTAAATATGCAGAGAATACAAGGATACCGCGCTGTGTTTTGGCGGCGGCACATACTCAAAGCAACAGTCAAGTCTGCGCGCCGCACAAGGTAGTCGTTGACCGCAAACAATTACTTCCTACGTCACGCGCCTACAGCTGATCGAGCGCTCAGTGCGAATGCACTGACAGCCGTAAACAAATACACAGTCTAATTTCTCCGCGTAAATTCAGTATAAAGCCATAGTGACTTGATAAATTATGATATTAACGTACAGTATTTTTCAGGATACGGTTGTATAAAATATTTAAGATCTTCAGGTAAATTCTGTGTCTGTCCGACGTTAAGAGGACTTGCTATCGAGAAAATTTCAGGAAGAATGTAATTTCGAAGAAGAAACTAATAAACTACAAAGGTAACTATTAATTGAGTTTATTTTTCAGGTAACATAATTCCACTTAGGTACGTACTTTAGACGTAATTTGCTGCTCGCGATTACGTGATTCAGACTTCGTGCTAAATTTCATGTTCTATGAATTTACTTGTGAAGCGACGTGCTTGCGTACGTTAACTGATTTTGACAATGATTGATTAATGAACAGGGTTGTTAGTTGTGTATATTATGCATCGCTTGGCTGCACTGCTTTTTCACTGATGTCATATTTTTTTTATGTACCTGCTGTGCTTATTTATTTAAATTATAATTGCCACCTGATTAATTGTGCTGATGTGGTTATGTATGTAAGTTATACTTTGTGATTTATCTGCTTTCGCCTTCATGTTTACTTATTAAGATTACATATGAACATTTATTTGCTTATGCTGATATGATGCTAATGACCTGTTTATTACGTAAGATATATGTTTGCTGCTGTGCGTATGGATTGCATATTTACACATTTCTGTTTTGTTGTCATAACTACTCTTCAATTTAGAATATAGAAATGCTGATATACTGTGTGCGAACATGGAGTTTAGGTCACACTATGGTATTAATTATAGATTGTTCGCTTGGCAGAGCCTCGTTGTAGGAATTGTGATGCATCCACTTGTTGACATTCTGTTCTCTACTGGTATATTTACTCGCTGTTGCATGTTTTGCTTACGCTCAGCACCTTATATTTTTAAGATAAGAAAATGAACTGCCATGAGCTGGAGGTTTTATGGAAGCTGTATAAATTTATGCTAATAGGAAGGAAGCTAAAGACATGACATACCAACACTAGGGTTAGACCATTGACAGTTATTATACTGCATTCTTCGTGAGCAATCGAAATAGCAAGTGACACTTGACACAAAAAATACTCCACATGTTTGCTTCTGCCATGATTCTTGAAGTGGTGTACACACTGTGAAATATTATGATCATTCACACTCCGTAATCGTACTTAATTACTGACAGTTATTCGAACTAAAGTCTGTTAGAGGTCATGTATGCATTTCTTTTATTTAATGATGGACAAGGTAACCAAAATGTATTTTATGATTCATAATGAGTAGAAGATATGGGTCAGGTGGACTACACAGAGGTTGTGTGTGGACATTGTGTCTTTGGATTGTATGGGATGATGAACTGAAGTTTGCACTAGAATTTTATCTGTACTTGTTCGAGGAGACTGACTAGAGGAAAGAGTTGTTATGGAAGTGAAATGATATTGGTGCTAAGGTTTATATGTATCGACGTATTGAAGAGGTATTATTGAGGTATTGAGATTGTGTGAAGTTGATGATTATTGGAGTTTTGGTGGACAAGAGGTAAGGTAAATGATATTGATGGTAAGGGTTATATGTGTCGACGTATTGAAGAGGTATTATTGAGGTATTGAGATTGTGTGAAGTTGATGATTATTGGAGTTTTGGTGGACAAGAGAAAAGGTAAATGATATTGATGATAAGGTTTATATGTATCGACGTAAGAGGTATTATTGAAGTATTAAGATTATGTGATGGTGATGATTATTGGAGTTTTGGTGGATAAGAGGTAAAGTAAGTGAGGAGCATATTTTTTTTGTTGGTTTATAGGGAACAAGGAGGATGAAGATGGCAGACTAGAACACTCAAGTAGAAGGAAGATAGTCTACACACACACTTTGTTAAATCACTAAGCAGTATATACTTTTTTTTGGAGAGAGGAAGTATTTGCATATCTTGGCACACTGATAGTTGTTCACCAACCGTACATTTGATTTGGTTTGGCAAACATTGGTCTTGACATGATGACTATGACGTTGACTAACTATTATTGACTGTTATACATTGCTGCCACTACTACTTGATACACAAGTTGAACATAAAATTTTGGACAGAATTGCATTTACACAGTTAACACTATTCAATTACACAGTAGTAGTAATGTGGATGAAAGATGAGTGAGTGTGTTTTGTGTGTTTTCCTTTCCTAATCCCAAATAATTGGTACCAACCTATCTCCTAAATATTATTTTATTTGTTTGTAGTGGCTTGCACTGACACCCATAAATATTATAGGTTTACTGATATTTGTGCATTTGTAATAGTTAATATGACAATTATCTGATATCATTTGTGTGTTTCTTATAATTTGTATGTTTAGTGTAAGAGTATTGATAATAATTCTGTAAAAGCAATTGTGTGTGCATTCAAACTGTTGTTCGTGCTTGCACCTGTTGAACATTGATGTGTGACACTTAGAAATGTTTAATTTCTGCTGATGAACTGTGTGATTAGTGATAGTGAATATTATGGACTGCTGTCTGCACCTGTTCAACATTACTGGGTGTTACTGATGGAACTGCTTCTACTGAAATGTCACTTGTTGGTCTCTGCACTTGTTCAACATTGCTGGGTGCCACTGATGGAACTGTTTCTACTGAAATAATGTCTCTTGTTGGTGTCTGCACTTGTCAACATTGCTGGGTGCCACTGATGGAACTGTTTCTACTGAAATAATGTCACTTGTTGGTGTCTGCACTTGTCAACATTACTGGGTGCCACTGATGGACTGCTTCTCCTGAAATGATGTCACTTGTTGGTGTCTGCACCTGTTCAACATCACTAGGTGCCACTGATGGACTGCTTCTACTGACATAATGTCACTTGTTGCTGTCTGCACCTGTTCAACATTGCTGGGTGCCACAAATGGACAGCTTCTACTGACATAATGTCACTTGTTGGTGTCTGCACCTGCTCAACATTACTGGGTGCCACTGACGGACTGCTTCTACTGTAATGATGTCACTTGTTGGTGTCTGCACCTGTTCAACATTGCTGGGTACCACAAATGGAACTGCTTCTACTGAAATGATGTCACTTGTTGGTGTCTGCACCTGTTCAACATTGCTGGGTGCCACTGATGGAACTGCTTCTACTGAAATGTCACTTGTTGGTGTCTGCACCTGTTCAACATTACTGGGTGCCACTGATGGAACTGCTTCTGTTGAAAGATGTCACTTGCTCGTGTCTGCACCTATTCAACATTGCTGGGTGCCACTGGTGGAACTGCTTCTACTAAAATGATGTCACTTGTTGGTATTTTCACCTGTTGACCATTGCTGGGTGCTACTGCTGGAACTATCAACTACTTGTTTTTTTTTTTTTTTTTAAACATTGAAAGCATTTTATGTGAACATTTGTATAAACTGACTTTTTGTGTATTGTGTAAACTATTATGTAAAGTCACATGTATGAAAGAATTTGTATTGCTTACTGTATTTTATATATTAGGTTATTGAAAGGTCAGTGCAAAGCCAAAATTTTATCTAATTATGTGATATTTACGTATTAATATTATCTTTTACTTTTGTCTGTATTTTTGTGGACGATTTTGGTGGTATTTTCAACACCAATGCTGGCAAAAATACCATCAAATTCTGGCCCGTGGAGGAGGGGCATATGAAAGGTGGCTACACTGAGCCACAGCGCCAGAGATTGCGCCAAAGAGTATTATTCAGCCGCCTCCACTGGCAGTGCTTGCTGAGAAGTCGTAGTGGAAAGTTCTTGTCTAGAAGTCGTGGTGGAGAGTGCTTGTCGAGATGTGGCAGTAGTCAGTGCTTGTTGAGGTGTGGTAGTAGTGAGTCGGTGTTGAGATGTTGTAGTAGGGAGTGCTTGTTCCATGTTTTATGCAGTTGTTTGATGGGCTAGACAGCAGATGTTGTTCGAATGGAGATATTGTAATGATCAGAGTGCTTTTCGTTAATATATATGAAGGTAAAAAAATCGCTTTTTTTTTATTATTTCAGTGTCTTAAATAATGCGTTATTACAGGTTCAGTCAACAAAGCATCTGGCTCGTGTTCTTGTATTAGAGTGTAATTCTGGTTTCCTTACGCAATTATAGTATTTCTATTTTTTTTAATTACTTCAGTATAAATGGTATTTAAAATTTCTTGTCTTATTGAAGAAGAACCGTGCCAGATGTGTACGTTGAATCACACTTCCACACACAGAACAATTACACTTGTGTTTTGGTTTCGTACGTTTTATAGTTGCTGGGGACTTAATTAATTAATTGCGTTAATGAAAATTTTCTTTCATTCTTTGTTGTTATTCAATGCAGTCAGATTGCGTACTAAAACTAGTCAGGGCCAACCGTTAACGAGACCTCGTAATCGCACATACAGCGACTAAAATTTAAAAAGTATTTGCATTCATTATATTTAATTAAGCCCCCATGCAAAGTACCGTGGAACGTCTGAAGATAACAATAAAAGGTCAATTGCAGATGCGTTTTAATCTTCGCGGTTCATACAACTGAATAGATATCCTCCCAGAAATAATTACACAGTATAATCGAAAGAAACATAGCACAATAAAAATGAGACAAATCGATATTTGTGATAATGGACTAATGGATATGGTGTCCTATCGTAATAAAAACCTGGATCCATGTAAACAGAAATTTAATGTAGGTGATTTGGTATGTGTCTCAGAACACAGGATAGCATTTGAGAAATCATACCTGCCAAACTGGTCAACAGAGAAACTTACAGTTTCCTACGTGCAGAAAACGAATCCTATAACTTATATCTTGAAGGATAGTAAAGGTGAAGAAATTGCAGGTTGCTTCTACATCGAAGAGGTGCAGAAAAGCTCAGAACCAAATGTGTTCTCAATGAGAGAGTCATAAGACATCTGGGAAATAGAGCGCTAGTCAAATGGCTTGGTTTTACTGCAGCACAAAACAGTTGGATTGAAGCTAACAATCTGCTATATGATGGAATGCACAGTCCACAACCACTGCAGTAACATAACATGTGTGCTAGGAGACGCATTAGAGGAGGTGGTGGTATTCTAGACAAACTACCAGTGGAATTAGTCATTCCAAGATGTAACTACTGTAGACCTGGAACAAAGCTTCAAAAACGCGGAATTAATCTACTCGAAGAAGGGTAATTGGGTCACGACGTTGCATTCACTGCAAATAAAGATCTCCGAAGCCGTCACATTGCAGACCGTAGTTTAGCTAATACGTATAAGGTGACACGCAGAAGAAAGGATCTTGGTATGGGTCAACGGACTGCAGTATTTGCAGTGAATAAAGCCATGTGTGGAAAAATAAAGTTGAGTTTAGGAGTGATGAATTTCAAGCGAGCTATGAATTCTGCACGCTGTCCACTAAACAAGACGACTGGGAAGCAAGGTGTTTCAAGAACTGTATCATGACAGTGATGTGTGCACCCTAAATCGCTCTGAAGCAGAAAGGAGCGAGAAGAAGAAGAGGATCGGTTAAAGCACCTCGATTTCTGCCGATACCTAGACGTCTGGTTGTTTTCTTCCATTCCTCATCCCAGCCCTCTCCATTCTCTTGGCGGTGGGGTCCCTCGCTCGTGGTGATGCAACTATTGCTCGAACTGTCAAGAACGCGCAAATCTCCAAGCGCAGTTAGAAGAAGCAAGAAGACATAATCGCATGATGGAAGCCGCGACCAACGGAAAAGGGCGATACCTGAAACCATACAGGAGAGGACTTCGTCTATTCATAAATAAAAAACAGCCCATTAGCAGTCCTATCAGATCGGGCACTCATAAATACTGATCTACTTAAGTTCGATAGAAAAAAATTCAACACTCCCAGATTCCATGGCGTTTTTATGCAGATACATTACCGAGGACTACATGAAAAACTGCTGAATGTGGTATTGTGAATTTAGATGTTGCTGGAGGTCCCAGCACCCACTGGGTGGCATATGTTATAAAAAATGCAAAAACAGTCTACTCTTTCGACTCCTTTGGTGACCTGCAACCGTCAGAAGAATTACAATAATGCCTCACTCGATGAACACGCGTGTTATACAATTTTCGACGCTGTCAGGAGTATAATGCACACCTCTGCAGGCATCTACGTATCATATTTATCTTGACGTTTACAAAGAAGAAGAATCTATAAGGAAGAGCTTTAAACATTCCTTCATCAGTTGATGTTCAGATGCGACGTCTTACTTTGACTTTAAAAGATCAATCATCTGTATTACGTGCAAATTACTTCCCGACAATTGATTTCAGCATTGGCGGATGGGGTATTGCACTGACTGGACTGGAGACGTATAACAGCATCCAAAATATCGTCAAAGATAACAACAAACTGTATCTCGATATTAATAGTGAAAAAGACAATGTGGAATTAAACCTGCTGCATACGATATCGACGATTTCAACGAAGTCTTATGACGGCCTGGAAAAGGTGTTGAGCTATGTGTAAACATCGGTACACCTAAATCTAAAATAAATATTGTGAATGCAATGATTGACTTTAACCAGAAAGGTTCAAAAAGGCACCTACTGGGTTTCACAAAACGACATATCTTGAAGAAGAATTCTAGTAAATTTAACAAGTCGCCTCAGACTGTGGACATAGTACCTGTCAGTACAATCCGAGTCGAGTGTAACATTGCAGAGAACTCCTATCTCAATTACAGTCTGATTCACACTATTTGCGGATTCTTCCCCTCAGCTGCAAGGGAGTGTAAGATTGTTGGCGTCGCATCAATGAAACATACCTTCCAGTAACACTTCAGACGTTGGACTATTTGGAGCTGCGTGCTGTGGACAGGCAGGGAAACATGGGCTATTAAAACTTCCTCTCAACTGGATACGTCCAGATTCATCACACTTGCGTTTCAGACAGATAGAAGAAGGAGTATAGCAAATAATTACACTGTATTCGGCAACTGCAAGTTAACTAACGCCAGAGTCTACCTGAATTCAGAATTCTAACCATACGAAAATTTACACCTGCAGTGGGATTAAAATGTATACAGTCTAGCATATGACGTATGCAAGGTTCCATGCTTCTTGCTATGAAAGTGCTGAAGAACAAGGAGGAGGTGGTCTACTCAGTGCATGGAAATTCAAGGAGCTTTCACAGATCGTCATAATAGATTGCTCGAAACACAACGTGATAATTAAATCTGGACCTACAGATGTATGAACCGAATTTAAATCTTCGGCAAATTTCCTGGAACATACCGCAGAGTATGCTCTGATTCTACACGACCGCGTTATTAACTACTGTCCGCTCACTGCTGTTGTGCAACAAGCTGTATAAAAGAACAGATGCTGCACCATATCCAGAGCATTCCATGATGGTATCTCAAGGTGTGAATATCATTGCAGACAATCATTGTTTCTATGATGATGAGCGTACAAAGTTCTTATTTAAAGATGTTGAATTCGTAGCACACACAGAAGGTGCTGGAATAATAGTGACATTCTCAGCAAACATAGCATCACCGAGGTCTTTCAAGGATGTGAAATGTGCTAAAACACAGAAAAGTGCAAAGTGGTTAACACAGTGCTGCAATAGAATTCACTAGGATGATCCTGGCATAATCTATAAACATATGGTGACTTCGCTTCTATTACTCGACCACATGGGTACCATCATCTACATGAAGGAGAAGGAGAAGATCTCATGAATGTGTCGAATCTTCAAGATGGTGCTATCAAGAACTGGAATTCTATGGATTTCTTGCTCTCCATCGACTCACGAAGAGGCTGTGTGAAAACAGTGTTGCTGTGTCGGCTTATGAAAATATAAAATTACTGTAAAGTTGGATGAGAAATAAATGAATTTTTACCTTATAATACAGGCATACTTTTTTTTACTGATTTCATCCTGATCCATGTAGTTTAGGACAGATACTGTTCCTGTGATTTTCCTCAAGCAGTGGCAACATAATTTTATACATGTTTGCTATATGTCGTTGGAAGTGGACGTTGTCACATGCTATCTGCTCCCATAACCCAATATGATGCATGATATGCAAACTCTCACATCACTATTTCATGCATTTTGTTCTCCTCCATCTTAAACAGAACCCTTTATACACACAGCCTTTATAAACATTTCTGGGAGTAGGTATTTGTGAAATAATAACAGAGATGTATGGAAACCAATAACATATTTTTTTGTTCAGGGATAAATATTCACAGTAGTAATACTGCTTTACAGTGGCAAACCTTGTTGTTTTTACAATACAAAAATTATTACTGGTTTTAAATTCACAGTTCTTGTTACTGTTTGAAATTTTTTTCACACACACATACACACACACATTCACACTTCTTGGTTTTACAAATAATACTTGAAAATCTTTTTACTTTACATTTCAGGACTGATTTAATACTTCCTACAACACTTACAATACTGGGTGAAAATATCTACGTTAATTGCAGTACTGATTACAGCTATGGGAAGGATGCAGTTTCTCTTACACTAACTCTGTTACTACTACTGTTACTAGCAAAATTCCATCCAAACACAAACTTAATTTATATGTTGAAGTCGGAGCCTCTTAAACATTTTCCACCTCAAGCAGCTGAAATAATTTAATAACGCAATGAAGAGGGTGGTTCTAAAATATCAATCCCAAATGGCTGCCCTGAAATGAACTGCGTGGAAATCGCACTTAAAATTAGTATGACGTGGACAGCTAGCGGTAGGTGAAACTTAAAAACTATCCTATTTACACATGCACTCACAGTTGCACAAGCACATGACTCAGTGCATAAGAGATAAATACTGTAAAACTATATTTTTCTGCATTTACAATTTTAACTTTTTTGATAATTTTCTACAATTGATAAACTTTTTATGTGTACTTTCTAAACTTTTTTATATAAACATTGCACATTGTTTAACTTTTATAATTTTTAAACTTTTTAAGGTCATTTTGCCTCATTAAGAAGAAAATGAACAGAATGTATTTACACACAGGCATCCACACTCAAACACACTCACATGTATACACACATGGACACATAAGCTATCATGCATGCAAGCACACCATACATCATACACATATAATATTTATAAGATCCATACTATTTAACACAAGCTCTCACTGAACCAGTCTCTCTCTCTCTCTCTCTACCTCTACGTCATTCACGCCATTGGCATCCCAAGCAAATAGCATGACTGTGGGAGGGTTTCGATCCCATCATCAATAATACCTCTTTTATCGTCATGAGGTGACAATCTGACTTTAGATTGCAACACAGTGTACACCTTGTGACCTTGCGATCGATTGCTAGTTTGTCATACCATATGCGGAGGTTGCTGTAGAGCACCACAAACACCACCATACAGGCACTGCAAGTAGTCTTTGACCATGAGGACATGTAATGCTGCATGTGACGAAACCTTAGCTTGCCTCTAGATGGCCCCATCTATTGTACAATATGCATACAATTTGGATCTTAAACCCACAAACTAAACAATCGTCAATCAATTCGACTTATCTTTCATTAAGCTGATAATCTTCTTGCTCAGAGAAACCATACCATAAGGGTTATCAGCTGCATATCCATATGTGTCGAAGTGATTACTATGACACCTCATAATACAGATTGCAGTTCTTCACCCAGTACATGAAGCTATCTGTATCTATATAAAGTAACTTTGGTTCCACAAAATGAGTTTTAGCAAACTCATAGTAGAACTGGTACATGTGAAGTTTGCGATTTCCAGTATACATATCCCAAAATAGATCGGTTTTGTAAACTCTACTGAAACCTTAGACATCTCCACAGCAACAAAGTTCCCACTGAAAATAGTGACCCACTTAAAATGTGGTCTGTCGATGCAATTTCTTGCCCCCCAAAGCCCCTCTCATTCAGTCCTAATTAAAGTATTATGTTCATTTCTTACATTTTGCATAATTTTATCGAAAATGGAATTTTCATTAATTATAAAAATCTTGTCCAAAATCACTAGTTGGGACTGCCCTGTTTTTTTGGTATTAAGTTGAATATACTCCTTCAACCAAGGGCGCTGATTGAAGGAGATATCTTTGGTGATTTACCTAGTTCCATCCCTAAGTTGAAGCACTGCTGAAGATTACAATAATGATTCACATACTCCAGCTTGTGTCTAACAATGGTCATCAGATTAGGGACAGTGCCTCCTTGTAGAACTTGTTGCTCTGGACATAATGGCAAGTTGCTTGTCATTTCATGCATACTAACAGAGTATATGAGGTCCGCCTTCATCACATACCCTACATAAGAATCAGCTGCCAGAACCATTATTTTCCATCTAATCCTTCTAATTCATATCGTGTACCCACTGAAACCCACCAACTGGCAGTGGGTGCGTCATGGCGTTCCTGTACGTGTTATTCACATCGAAATATAAAATACAGTTTGATTTGATGGATTCACTGAAGCCTGCACCCATACATGGGTTATTTGCCTTGGTGTGTCTATGGACAAACTGGCTAAGTCCCCCATGAATCCCGCACTCAAAGAAAAGAAGCATAGCAGCGTCAGTCATAAGTTCGATGCTGCACCTCGCACCTCATTTTCTTGAGCACAGCGACCCAGGACAAACCAGGTGCCCTGTGATAAAAGTCGGGGTCCAGAGAGTACATAGCTATGGACACACTCTGGAAGTTTTCAAAAACATCTGCAAGCAAGCGCATATCAGTGTCCATGTATAGTCTTGCGTAGTCAGTCGAATTGGGAATGTTGAATTCCTGCCAGGCATTCATGGTGTGCTCATAATCTGCATTAATTATGGCATTACCTGTGAGAGTATTGGTAAATGCAGATATGTCAGGTAGCCTGGTTTCGTCGAGTTTCACCTTACTATCCAGATGCTCATAAGGGAGAACTCCTTTCTTAGTCACAGGTTGAAACTTTTCCTCACCAGGGTATGCAGATCAGATGATGTGCATAGCCTCCTCAGGTAGAGTGTCAAAAAGTTTCTGGAATGAAGTCTCCATGAAACATAAACAGTCAAGGAAGCAGAGCACAATTTTTGGTGTCATTCGTTTCGATAAAGAAATATACCTCTCTACTCTCTCAGGCTGGGTGTCATTCGTTTCGATAAAGAAATATACCTCTCTACTCACTCAGGCTGGACACTGACCTGATTTTTCTTCCTACCGAAATTAGTCAACTGCTCAGCTAGGAAGTGAGCAGCTTTTTCTTCTCTTTTTTCTTTGGTTCATCAGTCTTCTGACTGATCTGATGCGGTCTGTCATGAATTCCTCTCCTGTGCCAGCCTCTGTATCTCAGAGTAGCACTCACAACCTACATCCTCAATTATTGGCTGGATGTATGCCAATCTCTGTCTTCCTCTACAATTTTTGCCCTCTACAGCTGTCTCTAGTACCATGGAAGTCATTCCCTCGTGTCTAAACAATAGTCCTAACATCCTATCCCTTCTCTTTGTCAGTGTTTTCTATACATTCCTTTCCTCTCAGATTCTCCACAGAACCTCCTCATTCCTTACTTATTAGTCCACCTAATTTTCAAAATTCATCTGTAGCACTGCATCTTAAATGCTTCGATTCTCTTCTGTTCTGTTTTCCCCACAGTCCATGTTACACTATCTTGCAATGTTGTGATCCATCCATACACCCTCAGATTAAGGCCTATGTTTGATACTAGGAGACTTCTCTTGGCCAAGAGTGCCCTTTTTGCCAGAGCTAGTCTGCTTTCGATGTCTTCCTTGCTCTGTCTATCATTGATTATTTTGCTGCCTAGACTGCAGAATTCCTTAAATTCATCTTCTTTGTGAACATCAATCTCGATGTGGTGTGAGCGTCATACCCGCTTAAATTTTGGAAGAAAACCGGTATCTACGGTGGTAACCTATACTGCATGCATTGTGAGCTGCATCATGGAACTTCCCTGTAAGATGCCAATGATCTCTACAGTGAGTTTCATCTTTTCTATCTAATGGGAGCCCACAAATATGACAATGCATCAGTGTATAATTTCCCCCCCCCCCCCCAATTCGGTCATGGCAATGTTAGTGCTGTAAAGCCTATCAACATCCCGTGAGAGTTTTTCAAGTTCAGTGAGGAACCAAACTGCAGGGTTATCCCCAACATCAGGCTCATAGTGGTTAAGACTTGAATTATATGAGCATAAAAGTTGTTATGCTGCGCATATGGCACATGTTTTTACATGAAGGCGGTGTGTGAGGCCAAGCAATAGCCATCACAGCAGGTGATAGCAGCAAGGAGACATTCAAAGTCAGCGTATACAGAAAATAGACATAGCTCCTGATAGTGAGTATTCAGAAACTTAATGAACTTGTTTTCTTCTGAAGGCATAGCAGCATCTACTGGTTCCTTCAGATGGCAGTTTAAATACTTTTCAGAAGAACAGATATTTAGACACCTGAAACAAATATGCTCTTTACCCTTGTGCATTCTTACCTGGGAGGCGAGAAGCCAGGACACGTTTCTGATCCATATGTAATGCTGATTTTTCACCTTCAGAGAAGAGCAGCACATTTATACAAGGACCATGCTCACCTACATATTTCGAAAAATTGAGTGGTCCAAGTATAGAATGTATGTCATGCTCGTCTGGCTTGCTTTTCTTCTCCAGGCCATAAACATGAACCCTTATTCTGGGATTCTGTGCCTCAGATTTTGTTATGTCCTGAATCTTTGTGGGGAACTCGATACCATCAAAATTATAACATCCACAAATGTTAAGACCTATCCCATATTGAGATGTGCACCACACTTGTTTCATGTAATAACTCCGGAAAACCAGGATCGGCCATGCAAAAAAAAGCCTCACCATTTTCATTTTGGACATTAATCTATGCCTTCTTATCTGCTATATCCTTAGGGAGCTTGATGTAAGTGGACCCTCCTTTTAACAGATCATAGACAGAATTATGGATGATGAGGCGTGGTATGAGCGTTTTAGCTGACTCTCTTACTTCCATCTCATAAAAGGAGCCCAGTATAACACACAAGGTTGATTCGCAATACCATTCAGCGATTGATGTTATAATTCCATTATCAAAAATGGTTCAAATGGCTCTGAGCTCTGAGGCACACATACCTTTCGCTGCCAGTGAGGGCGAACAGTCAGAGCTGGAGCAGGTCATCCATCCACTAGAACTTAGAACCACTTAAACCTAACTAACCTAAGGACATCACACACATCCATGCCCGAGGCAGGATTCCAACCTGCGACCGTAGCGGTCGCGCAGTTCCAGACTGAAGCACCTAGAACTCTCGGCCACACCAGCTGGCTTCCAGTATTACTCTTTTCTCTTAAGCAGCACCCTGCTGTTTGGGTGGGTGGGTCAACTCGCAGAGTACTGTGTTACATTTAATGGCTTTATATCTCGGATCATCTAGGGCTATGAGGAGCTCCGATTCCAAGACAGGAAGGCATGCTCTTAGAAACCCAACAGGGCTGCGGTATCCACTTGACAGATTCTCAATCTTTGTGAATGAGATTCGCTCCTCAAAGGCGTCTGCAATCACCAAGTATTCTAACTGCATTATGGTGCCACTGATCTGATGTCCTTCACTAAGAGGACAGGAGAGGAGATTGCCGCCAGGCACAGGATCATTATCATTAACACTATAATTAATATGAAGTCTAAGAGATGGATCTGATGACTGTTCACCTGGTGGATGACAGGTATTGGGGAGGAGGCGCCTGCTGGCATGAGGGGTATGTGCCGAGGCACACATATCTTTCGCTGCCAGTGAGGGCGAACAGTTAGAGCTGGAGTAGGTGGACATACCAGTGGTGAGGCACAGTGGGTGCACCCTTATTGCGGCGACAGTGTCTGGCGATGCTGCGAAGGGTATGTGATGGTGTGAGGGCTGGCGCTGCAGCAGCTACAACTGATTCCACTGCCTCTCATGCAGCTACAAGTGGTGCTTTTGGGCACATGTTTCATTCCTGCCCTCCCCCCCCCCTCCCCCAATCGCCACTCTAGACACTCATGTCACAGATAGCTGCTATGATGTTGGTGGTGAAATTAAATACAATGATCAAGATTTTTTAAAAATATGTGCTGTAAACAAATAACAACGATCCAGAATAATAATAATTATATGCTGTGATGACGAAGGTTGCATTATAATCACCTTTTCAACTCTGGGTCCAAGGATTGAGCATTTCAGTTGGGCTTTCCGGTAGTTCTCCCATCCAACCCAGTATTTCCTCATCCTCCTCCAAATGGGGGAGATGGTGCTGCCTTTCAGCCTCCTCAGCAGCCACCATCTCATTCACTCACTCTGGTATTTCACCCTCATCTTAGGGTCATCTGTCTTGCTCACCGTTGCTACCTGAAACAATAATATGTTCAACGTAATTATTTCTTGAAATAGGGTATATACACAGAAAATCGTACTGAAAATCGCATTCTTTAGCTCACTGAAATATAAAAATAAAATCTTATTCTTTATCTCACTGAAATATAAACAGAAACTCGCGCTCTCTAGTTCACTGAAATGACTTATAAATGAAACATACGGAATTTGAAAATCGTATTCTCCTATTTACAAGACCGAATCGATGGCTCCTGGCTCTCGGCCTTGACACGTACCTAGATACCCCTACATCTCCTTCCTCATCCATAGAAACACCAAGAAAAGCATAGAATATGTCTCAGGCAACTTAGTGCACCATGTTACGAAAAATAAATGTATATACATTCCCCAGCCCTCATCATTAGAACCACAGTACATTACGCGAACAAAAAGAATATTTCTTCCAACAGCTACATGTTGTAAAACAAAATGCGTTTACATTCTTGATGCACAGACTCGATTATTACTGCTGGAGGCTGTTACTCCAATTGCCTCTCAGCCACCAGCTGAGTATTTAGGTTGGCCAACACCTCAGGGATGAAGGCTTACAACGACAAGAAATAAAAAAGGGCTGTAATACCAGCTACAGAATAAAAATTCTCACACACTAAAATTACAGCAGCAAACTGTTCAAAAGTTCAGCAGCATCGAGATATGCCTCTATTGACTACGACCTAAACAGGTGCTGTTAGGAATATTAGAATTACAGGGTATACAGGTATATTGAGTGATTAAACAAGTAACTAACGTGCTAGCCTGTCCTGGCGAAGGCGTTTGTTGCTGCTACTGCCGCTGACGCACTCTCTTGAAACTGTGTGCTTCACCCCCCCCCCCCCCTCCCCATGAAAAAAAATTGGCACAAGAACACACAATCAACCACACAGGCGAACTGAAGATAGCAGAATGAGAGCGACTGCACCACGACGATGGTTTGTATAACCTCTACCCTCTCCACCCACCATTTCACCAAGGGTGCCAATAGGAGTGCAGCATTCCGACCCACCTGTTGATGAATGCTGGTCTGAGCACACAGGACAAGTTGGTGTTGGTCTGCCAGCCACAAATTTCGGACGGTTTTGTGTGCAGATTCTGGCGAACTCTAGAAATACCAACTTGTTCCAGTGATCCTTTCTTTATGCTGGGCGAGCTCATCGATCCCCCTTGTGAGCCATCTTCTGGTCGCCAGTTCACTTTGTGGCGAGCTGCAGCAGTTGATGGATGTGCCACTTTGTAGATCCTAGGTTATGACTATGTCTCATGTAGCAAACTACTGTGATAGTGTATTCAACGATAGTTTTACGTGATGTAGGATCGTCTTCAGAGTTTCGAAATGATGTATTTGCACTCATCTACTTTATCTCCAATTTATGGACAATACTCCTGTGTAATGTACTTTTGAGTTTGTGTACACTGATTTATTTTTACATAATGTATTTCCATTCCAAGTGCACCTGGGAAGACAGTGCAGTGTTTTGTCTGCAAGTGTATTTGATACAAATTGTTTAAAGCAACATTTGCGTATGTGTTGAGGCATATTACACTTTACCTAATTTGTTTATGCATGCAGATGTTCCGAAACAGCGTAGATCCATAGTTTTAATGAACATTTCCCAATTTGCAACTGTATATTCAATTTGTGAAATCCATCCTGACAAATAGTTTACCGATTTATTTATGAGACATCTTGAAGAAAACTACTGTGCAGCGATTTTTTTTGAAAGTGTATTTAGAGACATATTCAACTGGATTTAATGACTCCTGAAGCAGCTCATGCTCAAAGACAAGTGAAGTCTACGGCATTTCCCACAAATGCGTGCAAAATGTCGCAGGAAGGAAGACTGGATAAAGACTGGGAGGTTTCACAAGTGTGCCAGAACCTGCCACGATATTTTTAGAGTCTGTGTTTTAAGTGTGGCGGTGTTCTGTGGAATAAAAAGTGTGATTACATCACAAATTGTTTGAATATTCTTGTGTCATCTGCAAAGCTCTCTCTTGCAGTGTTGCATTTAGTTACTGTGACATCTTCAATTTATAAATTATGCAAAATATTCAACACAGCCATAATTGTTTAAGCAGTATACAATAGCCCCACAAATTGTTTCAGTGTTCCAACTACGCCTCTCACTGTCTTTTATATGCAAGTATATTTCGAGTAATTCTGCGATATATATTCAGTTTGTGGAGTGAATTGTTTACTTCATATTTCCTGTGGCACATCCTCTGAAGCAGCACCATTTGCAGAGTTTTGTGACATTTTCAAGATAGATATGTGACAATATTCTGTACATTGCTTGAAGACCATACTTAATAATTCCTGAAGCACCTCATGTTCTTCAACATGCCATAAAGAAAGAAAGCGTGCCATTGAGGAGGAAGGAGATATTTCCTCACATGACATGAAGTGCTTAGCACAGCCCTGTGGCTGCTGCATGCCAGTGTTACAAGCCTGGTGCACAGCTCTGGTGAACAGAGTGCATGTGAGAAATGTTTTCAGATACATTTAGCACGATTTGTGACAGTGTAATTACACGGTTCCTATCGCTATCAGAATAAAAAAGCACAGAAACTGTTTAACATCGACTAAATTGTTTAAACACCAGGTGTATTGCAATTTCAATATTCTTAAACAAATTCTTTAAACAATGCCTTATGCATGCTATATTAGCCTAATGTCTTGAGGTCTTGCCAGTCCAGCATCTCGATGCAGGCTGGGCGAATTTCCCACCTTTTTTCCTTGCCCGCCATCTTGGATTATGTCACAGGATGAGTGTCAGAGGAGAGGGGGCTGAGATTTCTCTGAGAGGAGCCCACATGCTGGCTTGGCAAAACCCATCGTATCATCAAGGGGTAGAGGTAATTAATTTATCAATAATTAACTTGCATAATTAATGTTCTATCAACTATATATTAAAATTGTCCCAGAACCATCTTTGTCCCACTACTAACAGAGCACTTATGTTTGCTGTGAACCAAGATCTGGTTTATGCACACCTGAATGGAAGCGGAGGACACAACAGTCACAACCTCAAGGCTGTTACAATCACTATCCAACAGCATATCTGATGTGCAGGTAATAATGTCAGGTTTGCAGGAAGCTGTTCACTGTGCAAAGCATGGTCAGTAGTTCCTGGTTGGATTATGAAAGCTGCAGAAGGCGTTACAACCGGATTTGTGATTCATTGTTGGGCCAAACATACTAAATCTTTCACTGTACTACCATATAGCAAGAGCAGAAATTGGAACAGAGTAAGCATGAATGTGTGTGTTGATTCAGTTACAGATTACAAACCATCACATACAGTTTAGGTATCTCACCATTCATCCTTACCCATGGACACATAGTTACTATCAAAAACAGGAGAAGTATTGGTGACTTCAGAAGATGGAGATAGGTATGCAGTAGTGACAGCAGAGGAACTCCAGCCCTGTCAGAGGGAACAGATTATGCTATGCCTGACCTAGGTGATTGGACTAGGCAACAGACGATCAGGGGTATCCATGGGACATCCTGCAACTGCAACCCTATTTCCGGTGTGGAAGTCTGCATTGGATCTACTCCATGTGCAATAGGAAATTGCTGTGAGAAGGGTAGACTCACAGGGGCAAAGGGATTGGAATTATATGGCAGTGGATTTCTAATTAACAGGATAATTTGCATCAGGATGAACACAACACAGCCACAGTTGTACAGGGCAGACAGACAGCTAGGGATGCATCCAACGCAAAATCTGACCCACTCTCATAGTACAGTGGACCCTAACATCCTCCTCCTCCTGAATCAGTTCATAGCTACCTGGGAGGGGCGTATTTGTGTGGAACAGGAGCTTCAGCATATGCAGCAGTGTGGGCAGAGCCAGGTAGCCCCACACCCATGTCACGCCTGCTCTTCCCTCCACCTACCTTCCCCCCAAGATACTAACTAGCACCAGACGCGATTACCACTCGGGAGAAAGGTACAGTAAACTGGGATATGAACTGTTAAAGATTGTTATCAGCATTTAATAGAAATAAATATAAGGAATTATAACGAATATGTATTTAAGATGTACTGCAGATTCTTTACTTGTGTGGCAGAGCACTGATGCGGATAAGGGAATGGTACCCTCAAGTAATTCATTGTATTGCAATAAACGGCACATTGAAGAAGTGCCAACAATTGTTGCATGTCAATTCTGTTGTGAAATTATACGTTGAATTTATTGAGCCAACTTACTGTTAAATAGATATTAAGTAGTTGTCAGTTGGGTAATTGATTTAACTTTCCTGTTTATTATAGAAGAGCTTTCAAAAAGCTAGCTAAGTATATGTAAATGTAAAACCAGTGGGCTAGAAGCGTAGATGAAGTTCACAACCACTGAACTCCATTGGTGAAGCCGACTGACAAAAAAATGGTTCAAATGGCTCTGAGCACTATGGGACTCAACTTCTGAGGTCATTAGTCCCCTAGAACTTAGAACTAGTTAAGCCTAACTAACCTAAGGACATCACACACATCCATGCCCGAGGCATGATTCGAACCTGCGACCATAGCGGTCTCGCGGTTCCAGACTGCAGCGCCTAGAACTGCACGGCCACTTCGACTGGCTCCGACTGACACATAAGGAGGAAATGGATACAGTGTACACTGTTGTACATGTATGTTGAGTCTTTGCAGATCTACCAAATTCAGAGAGCTGGAGGGCAAGTCTATTAAGGAAGGGAGTAATGTAGCCACAATATGTGGGCGCTACTATGAAACCAGCAGCTCTGCCGCAGCAGTTGCAAGAAGCCTCAGAAGTTGATGGGAGCCAATCCACCATCATGCCAGTTGTGCCAACCAACTTGTTTATGCATAGCAGGCCAAGCCAAGACGTGCATCCGACCACTGACGACACAAAAAAGGGCAGGGCTACTGTGGAACTGGCTGGCCAGTTTACACCCCTTCAAGTGACAGACTTGCTATATCATTTTGTGATTAGAAGCAGTATCACCACAATAAATGAACATCTGATCCGTATAAATACTCTCCATTTGATGGGAGCCAATCCACCATCATGCCAGTTGTGCCAACCAACTTGTTTATGCATAGCAGGCCAAGCCAAGACGTGCATCCGACCACTGACGACACAAAAAAGGGCAGGGCTACTGTGGAACTGGCTGGCCAGTTTACACCCCTTCAAGTGACAGACTTGCTATACCATTTTGTGATTAGAAGCAGTATCACCACAATAAATGAACATCTGATCCGTATAAATACTCTCCATTTCCATCCAAATGTGATCCAGTTTGGCAGCACAAACCAGATGGAGATAGCTATGACAGGTGAGGTGATGATATGGCTCTGCAGGCAGACATCACAAGTTTGGGCGTTCACCATCATTGGTCCAAGTGCAACTTGGACTTGGCACCGTCCCACTCGTTAGTCGCCCTCTGGCTCACTCTAGTTATGGTAGACTTGTGCACTGGAATTCAGCCAGCAGAGAAGCTGTTCGCTCTCCTACACTGGTACTGGTGTCATGGTGCCACTTATGATGGCTGACATCCACCGCATGAATTACAGTGGGCTTTCCCCACGCTTGCATGCCCTGCTGCAAGGAGTCGTACTGTGAATAGCTGGTGTACATGATGCAGCACCGAGTCTGGGCATCATCAGTTCTCTGGCTGACTGCTGACCTCCGAGATCCCCTACGTGCTGTCTCACTAAGCACAAAAGGAGAGCATGACCACTGCAAAGCAGAAGCTGAAAGAGTTGTATCCTGACTATAAAGAGAAAATTATATTCAACAAAAACCGTCAAATTTGCACAGAACTTAGTTTTTGTTTAAATGGCGATTAGTTTCGGATTTAGCTCCATTACCAAGCCATCCACTCAAGTCCTGTCATAACAACACGTCTGTACGCTGGTCACATTGCTAGTATGAGTGGCTAAATACAATGAACTACTTGCACACGACAATCCAGTGCTGCAAATGGTACCGTGGACTTAGCCACTCATACAAGCAATGTGTCCAGCCTACAAACATTATGGTGTTATAGTAGAACTTAAGTGGATGGTAATGGACTAAAATCCAGAACTGGTCGCCATTTAAAAAAAAAAAAAACTTCTCTGCTACTTTTACGGTTTCGTAATTTTATGGGACCAGAGTATTTTGCTGTTTATTGCCAACCAGCACGGTGGAAATGAGTTAAAAATTAGATTATTTCTGCTCTTTTCATGTGCTGCCAATGGTCAAGATCGTGAGTAAGTTCCACCACAACTATGCCGCTCTGCCACCACATAGGCCATTCGCCCCAGGCCACTACATTGGAGAATGTAACCTGCCATCATGTGTAGTGCCAATAGTGAAATGCAGAGGAGGTGGTGTTAAGGTGTAGGGGTGGTTTTCGCAGTTAAGGAAACGCTAAATGCAAAAGTATGTGAACATGTTTTATACCATTGTGGGCTGCAATTAGTAGAGAACAGACTGAAGATGGTGATTTATTGTATCATCATCATTATCTAACCCATCATAAAGCAGCATCTGTCAAGCAATGTTTTGTGGACAATAACATTCCTGAAATGGGCTAGCATACTCGGAGTCCTGGCCTGAAACCCATGGAACGTAGCTGGGATGAATTTAATGCAGATTTCTCTGCAAACGACATTTTCCATCATCCCCTGAGAAAAAAATGGGCTGTCACTTTTCCACAGAGATTGAGACACCTCTTTGAAAGTGTCTGCAGCAGAATTCAAGCAAAGGGTACATGTATCCC
Organism: Schistocerca americana; assembly: GCF_021461395.2. Taxonomy (NCBI): domain Eukaryota; kingdom Metazoa; phylum Arthropoda; class Insecta; order Orthoptera; family Acrididae; genus Schistocerca; species Schistocerca americana. The sequence goes on along the minus strand of NC_060125.1, from coordinate 523,231,274 downwards.
ATAAAAATGTGTGTCCATATACTGCTGAGAGATAGGGTGGATACAGAGACACTCTAATGCTTATTTAGTTGCTTCGCTGCATTTCGTTTCAGCAGCAGTTGCCGGGACTCTTATTTTTGCGGCAGTTGTGTGCTGTCAGTTCCTTTTTGTACTCACAGTAGACTGACGTTGCCATCCCCTAGGACCTAGACCAGTGGTTTCCAACCTGGGGTAATTACCCCTTGAGAAGTAAAATGCTGAGGGACGAGAGCTCAACAGTAGGTCACTCAAGAAACTAAATTATTTATATTAGATCATGTTTATTATCATATTTATTAACACTGTTTCATAAAACTGTAAAGTTCGAATGGCCTTGCCACAGTGGTAACACTGGTTCCCCTCAGATCATCGAAGTTAAGCACTGTTGGGCTTGATTAGCACTTGGATGGGTCACCATCTGGGTCTACAGGGTGTTGTTGGTAAATGGGGTATAGTCAGCCCTTGTGAGGCAAATCCAGGAGCTACTTGATTGATAAATACGATACCAGTCACGACAACTAACAACAGCCAGGAGAGTTGTGTGCTTACCACATGCCCCACTATATCTGCATCTGGTGACACGTAAGGGCTTGGGTTGACACAGCGGTCAGTCGGTACAGTAGAGCCTACAAGGTCTGTTCGTATGGTGTTTGTTTATAAGACTGTAAAGCTGATAACAGAAGTTACTTTTTTTTTCAAATACTAGTATTAAGGTGTGACAACAGTGTGGTGGGGGTTACTATTTGTGTAACAAATGTATGAATGTCAGCTTCCTCACACGGTACACCACCTACACACATACTTTGTACCGTGTATCTATGACAGTAAAATTGAGACATACCGGTATGTATGCTTAAATATGTTACGAAAATACTTTCTCTAAATCGTTCATAGTCTTCGCGATAGATCAGAAATTACTCCATTATTCACAACACAACAAGTAACAAACTAATTGACAGCACAACACAAAAAACTACATAATGGCTAACACACTATTGTAAGGCCTACACTATGCTGTGATTATGATTATTATTGTTGTTTGTACCAGTGGTCAGACACAAGGCATAGACGGCATAAAGTTTTCCAATTTCTGCCAGTTTAGAGGGAGGGAGTCCAGCAATAAAGTGGTTTAGATACAGTAGGCCTAAGTATTGTGCACGCATTTTAATTTGGTTGATTTTCAATGGAGGTACAGGGTGTGAGTGAAGCAAATGTCGGTAGGGAGAGGAGTGGTGCAGAGGAAACACGCTTTGTAACAAGTGTCTACCCTCAGTGTCGACAGTTAGCTTTCTTCTCTGTGAAGGGCGTTGTAGGTAGCACTCGTGATGCACTGAGAATTGCGTCATTCTGTGAAAAAAGGTTGTTAGAAATAAGCAGTACCAATTGTCTCATTGACTCATTCTATCTTAATTTAACAAAACACCTATAAAAACTAAATATCTTTTGTCTTCCATCACTTTAAAAATGAAAGTGTTTAAGGAAGGAGGAAAGAAGCAGAATATGTAAAGAAACACCAATAACCATGGCAGAGGGCTATCCACAAAGTACATTACGTTTTCGTTTGTGTCCGTTAGGGGCGGGGCTAGCGCGGCCATCTTGGTGTCATGGCATTCCGCCGCTCAGTCGGCATCCTGCCGTGCTAGTGAGAGGTTCGTGCTGTACTCCGTTGAGTTACTGTGACAGTTTGAAATGTCAGCGTTAATTGAAAATGCCGCAAAGTGTGAAGTGTGTGCTGTAATAAGGTTTCTGACTGCAAAAAGCTGTACACCGAGAGAAATCTATCGGCAGCTTTGTGAAGTGTATGGGGATAACATAATCACTGAAGGTGGAGTGCGTCAATGGGTCATAAAATTTAAAAATGGCCGAACTAACGTTCACGACGAAGAGCGAAGTGGAAGACCCAGCATAGTGACTGTCGAACTTGTCGAAAATGTCGATGCCGCGGTCTGTGAAAACCGTAATTTCACAATAACGGAACTATGAGTTTTCCACAAATTTCACGAAGTTTGTTGCATGAAATCATTACCGAAAAGCTTGATTACCACAAGTTTTGTGCAAGATGGATACCAAAAATCTTGACAGAGATTCACAAAAATCAGCGAATGGCTGCAGCGTTAACGATTTTGGACGCTTACAAGAAAGATGCCGACTCATTACTCGATCGCATCGTTACTGGTGACGAAACATGGGTTAAACATGTGAACTGTGAGACAAAATTGCAGTCAATGCAGTGGGGGCACACAAATTCCCCCCAAAAACCCAAGAAATGCATGCAGACAATGTCGGCAAGGAAGGTGATGGCGACTGTCTTTTGGGACAGAAAAGGTGTGATTTTTGTGGATTTCCTGGAAAGAAGCACTAAAATAAACTCTCAAAGGTATTGCCAAACTCTGCACAACCTCAGAAGAGCAATACAAAAAAAGCGCAGGGGAAAGTTGGGCTCAAAGATCTTGCTGATTCACGGCAATGCCCGGGCCCACACGGCAAATGCCACTCGTGAAGTTCTCGAATCTTTTAAGTGGGAGTTGTTTCCTCATCCGCCGTACAGTCCCGACCTGGCACCGAGCGACTTCCACTTATTCCCAGCAATGAAGAAGTGGTTGGCTATGTAGCGTTTTGACGACGATGCACAGCTTCAAGAAGAGGTAACCACGTGGTTGAAGGCGCAGGCGGCCGAATTTTACGACAAGGAATTTCCAAGCTCGTCCATCGCTACGATAAGTGCCTTAATTTAAATAGCAACTATGTAGAAAAGTAGTATTTAAGTGTGGCTTTCATCTGTATATAATAAAAAAATTCCAAAATGTAATGTACTTTGCGGATACCCCTCGTAAATAAAAGCGAAACGCATCTGGTGTATCTCTCTTCAATTGAATTGCAGTAAGCTCAAGACAGATAGCCAATATTAACTGAAAAATGCTTTTCATTCTAAAGTTTTTAGTTTGGTCAGCTGACTGGCGCAGCTAGGCCACCGTCCGCACGGCCAGAGACTGGCGCTCGGCGCGCCCAGACACTGGCTTATTCCCCTCCCCCACTCCCCTCTCCCCCACCCACTCCCCCACCATGACCAGAAACCTACCTCCCCATTGTTTGCTGGTCACGTGCAGCGGACGTACGCAGAACTGTGTTCCGAGAGACGCAGCTCAATTTGCCTCACGTTTGTAGTGGTGGCTACAGGTGAGACGAAGTCTGTATCAGCGGTGCCATGTCAGTCCCGCTAGCCGCCAGCGAATTCAATGCTTGCCAGGCCGTCCTACCGTGCGTTCCCAGCTTCACAATTACCCGTAAGCGTACATGTCACAGTGAGATTCATGTAACAGAGACAAATGTCGGTGAAATACGTGACACGCATTTACACAGAGACACATAAATTCGATATCGAATCTTGCTTGTGGAGGGCAGTAACAGATATACCGCATAATCACGTAAATATATCGAGTTGCCATTCCTGTGCGGCCGCGCCATCATACGGAGAATATTGACGCGTATATTCTGACGTACGCAAGTAATGTTTATCGTTTGCCCTTGCCGAATTACGACACATTTTTACATTTTTAGTTCTTTTAAGTACAACGAAACACTTGTTTCTATCGCACAGAAAAAATCCTATACAGGTTACTTACAGGATGTAACATAGTAACACGAGTGGTGCTTGAAAATACAGTAACAAGATGGCAGCAGCACAAAGTACTGTCCCACCGCCAGGACAGGAATCCCACAGTGATTCGCCCCTCTCTTTAGAATGCAAGCAAACGCCTAACTCAGGTACATTTCCCTTCCCTATTATTACGTGTGCCTCACGAAGTTGTCGGAAAGCTGAGATCGAGCTCTGATGTGAGATGTAAAGCGATTGAACTTCCTCTCGACTTACAGCTGTGCAGGCCTGTGTTATACCGGCATTTGACATCTTTGGAAGTCGTCGGTGTTTCATTAATCGTTAACTGCTCGCAAAAGGTAAAAGTTGTCAGATGGTCATTGTAGTTAACGTGCACGCCGTTTTGTGTTTCACTGTCTCTGACTGCTCTGCGAGAAAGCGAAGAATCCTTTAGCACTGCACAGGAAGACAAGAATTGGTACCTAAAAAGTCAGTGCACGCCGATTTCCGGGATACTTGATGGAAAAGCTTGCCGTTTTTCTTGCCTTCAGTGAGACACACCAATGTAGTATGCCCTTCCATCTCACTTTCTGTTGTCAAGTTAATCACAGATAACTATTAAAGTCACAATTCTACGATAGTTTGCCTGTAATAATAAACACGAGCTGAAACTAGCCGATTCGATCTAGCATAACAGAATTATGAGAAAGTGCGGCCCTCCATAGGTGCGAGTCCCACAGAAGAGTTTACTACTACAGATGAAATATAACACATTTCGAAAGAATATTATTAAAATCGCCTGTAAGACGACAAATTACCTTAAGGCAAAAACACAAGGTGAATTGCAATAGAAGTACACTGCTGGAAATTAAAACTGCTACACCACGAAAACATGCCAAAGACACGAAATTTAACCGACAGAAAGAAGATGCTGTGATATGCAAATGATTAGCTTTTCAGAGCATTCACACAAGGATGGTGCCGGTGGCGACACCTACAACGTGCTAACATGAGGAAAGTTTCCAACCGATTTCTCATACACAAACAGCAGTTGACCGGTGTTCCCTGGTGAAACGTTGTTGTGATGCCTCTTGTAAGGAGGAGAAATGCGTACCATCACGTTTCCGACTTTGATAAAGATCGAATTGTAGCCTATCGCGATTGCTGTTTATCGTATCGCGACATTGCTCCTCGCATTGGTCGAGATCCAATGACTGTTAGCAAAATATGGAGTCGGTTGGTTCAGGAGGGTAATACGGAACGCCGTGCTAGATCCCAATGGCCTCGTATCACTAGCAGTCGAGATGACAGGCATCTTACCCGCATGCTGTAATGGATCGTGCAGCCACGTCTCGATCGCTGAGTCAACAGATGGGGACGTTTGCAAGACAACAACCATCTGCACGATCAGTTCGACGACGTTTGCAGCAGCATGGACTATCAGCTCGCAGACCATGGCTGCGGTTACCCTTGATGCTGCATCACAGACAGGAGCGCCTGCGATGGTGCACTCAACGACGAACCTGGATGCACGAATAGCAAAACGTCATTTTTTCGGATGAATCCAGGTTCTGTTTATAGCATCATGATGGTCGCATCCGTGTTTGGCAACATCGCGGTGAACGCACATTGGAAGCGTGTATTCGTCATCGCCATATTCGCGTATCACCCGGCGCGATGGTATGGGGTGCCAGTTACACGTGTCGGTCACCTCTTGTTCGCATTGACGGCACTTTGAACAGTGAACGTTACATTTTAGATGTGTTATGACCCGTGGCTCTACCCTTCGTTCGATCCCTGTGAAACCTCACATTTCAGCAGGATAATGCACGACCGCATATTGAAGGTCCTATACGGGCCTTTCTGGAAACAGAAAATTTTCGACTGCTGCCCTGGCCAGCACGTTCTTCAGATCTCTCACCAATTGAAAACGTCTGGTCAATGGTGGCCGAGCAACTGGCTCGTCACAATACGCCAGTCAATACTCTTGATGAACTGTGGTATCGTGTTGAAGCTGCATGGGCAGCTGTACTTGTACATGCCATCCATGCTCTGTTTGACTCAATGCCCAGGGGTATCAAGGTCGTTATTACGACCAGAGGTGGTTGTTCTGGGTACTGATTTCTCAGTATCTATGCACCCAAATTGCGTGAAAATGTAATTACATGTCAGTTCTAGTATAATACATTTTTCCATTGAATACCCGTTTATCATCTGTATTTCTTCTTGGTGTGGCAATTTTAATGGCGGCGAGTAGTGTATAGTACAAAGACGATTGCTGGCGACTATCGAATGATATATATTGGCCACCCACGTTCAAAGTCTGACATGCGATTTAAAAAAACACTCCCACCCAAGTGACCGAATAAGTTTAGCGTCATATTCTCCAAAGCAAAATCATAATATTTGCTCTTGTGAAGAACACTTGATGATCTCATTTGTAGAGGAAGAAGGTAACAGTTAGACATTTTAGAATAAATTGAGATTTACGTTTGAACAGAAAGAGAAGTTGCTGAAGTGCTGAACCAATAGAGCGAGCTCCGCACCCACAGCTGTCTGGCAGCTGCAGCTCCTCCACTAGTCCCAGGAATAATTTCGTTAAACTCTGTACAAGTGAAGAGGAAGCGCGCCATTTATTCCACTTGGAATCCTCGTGCCTCGAGCGCCGAACGCAGCACAGCGCGACAGCAGGTGCCGACGGCGACTTGGGTTGCACTGGGCTTGCAGTCGCGGACATGTGGTGTTGGCGGTATGGGGGTTCGGGGTCAGCGCTCGGCGACACTGTTCTCGTATACGGGCTTCGTGTGTGCAGACACGCCGAGCGAGCCACCCGCGAGTGGAGGGAGAAGCCGGGAGGGCGCTGAGCAGCATTCGCCTCCGGCACGTGGCCGGGACGGCACCGTCTCGCCTCGCCAAGAGGGTGACTGGGCGCAGTTTGCCACCGCACCGTGCGACATTATAGCGACGGCGCGTCACGCAGCCAAGTAGCAACCGACAGTACTCACACCAGCAGCTCGGATCTAGGTTGTTGTGGGTTTCACTCGGTAACTTGCCCCCATTCTAACACCCGTGTACCGCAAGTCTCTAGAGGAACTGAAGGTTCCAAATGATTGGAAAAGAGCACAGGTAGTCCCAGTTTTCAAGAAGGGTCGACGATCAGATGCACAAAACTATAGGCCTATATCTCTGACATGTAGAATTTTAGAACATGTTTCTTGCTCGCGTATGACGTAATTTCTGTATATGCAGGCTCCCAGGTAGATGCCATTTTCCTTGACTTCCGGAAGGCGTTCGATACGGTTCCGCACTGTCGCCTGATAAACAAAGTAAGAGCCTACGGAATATCAGACCAGCTGTGTGGCTGGATTGAAGAGTTTTTAGCAAACAGAACACAGCATGTTGTTCTCAATGGAGAGACGTCTACAGACGTTAAAGTAACCTCCGGCGTGCTACAGCGGAGTGTTATGGGACCATTGCTTTTCACAATATATATAAATGACCTAGTAGATAGTGTCGGAAGTTCCATGCGGCTTTTCGCGGGTGATGCCGTAGTATACAGAGAAGTTGCAGCATTAGAAAATTGCAGCGAAATGCAGGAAGATCTGCAGCGGCTAGGCACTTGGTGCAGGGAGTGGCAACTGACCCTTAACATAGACAAATGAAATGTATTGCGAATACATAGAAAAAAGGATCCTTTATTGTATGATTAAATGATAGCGGAACAAACACTGGTAGCAGTTACTTCTGTAAAATATCTGGGAGTATGCGTACGGAACGATTTGAAGTGGGATGATCATATAAAATTAATTGTTGGTAAAGCAGGTGCCAGCTTGAGATTTATTGGGAGAGTCTTTAGAAAATGTAGTCCATCAACAAAGGAGGTGGCTTACAAAACTCTCGTTGGACCTATACTTGAGTATTGCTCATCAGCGTGGGATCCGTACCAGGTCGGGTTGACAGAGGAGATAGAGAAGATCCAAAGAAGAGCGGCGCGTTTCATCACAGGGTTATTTGGTAAGCGTGATAGCGTTACGGAGATGTTTAGCAAACTCAAGTGGCATACTTTGCAAGAGAGGCGCTCTGCATCGCGGTGTAGCGTGCTGTCCAGGTTTCGAGAGGTTGTGTTTCTGGATGAGGTATCGAATATATTGCTTCCCCCTACTTATACCTCCCGAGGAGATTACGAATGTAAAATTAGAGAGATTCGAGCGCGCACGGAGGCTTTACGGAAGTCGTTCTTCCCGCGAACCATACACAACTGGAACAGGAAAGAGAGGTAATGACAGTGGCACGTAAAGTGCCCTCCGCCACACACCGCTAGGTGGCTTGCGGACTATAAATGTAGATGCAGATGTAGATGTAATAGTTTTCGTCGAAGCTCAGGGACTTTTTGGCTTCTTTTCAGTAATTCCACAAAGAACAGCAATTTTCGACGAGATAGTACGAAATCGGGTGGCACGTTGAGTATCTATTCGCCGGAATATCCAATCATGGGGTGCCAGTACCATTTTAGATCACAGGAAATATATATTAAAGTGCACGAATAATATGACCAATGAGGAAAAAATTGTAATGAAAATATCATCGTATAAGTTTGCGGCTTAGCAACGATTTTGAACGCCCATTGTCCGCTTTCTGGCTTTCATTTTTCATAAAATTATGATCCATGTGGATATTCTGAAAAAGCTTCAGCATTTTAAGCATAAAATTAAAAACATTAAGCAACTCATGACCGAAAGTTCAACAAATTTGAGCAAATATCATAAAAGTGCAACAATTTAAGATGTGTAATCTTCTGCCGGAAGCAAAATAAATATGGACATTGTAAGTTACGAGGCAAAGAAAGATTTAAATTTACTGGAGGCCTAGTTGCAGCCTCCCTCTTTCTAACAGATAAATTCACCACTTACTCTTCCAGTTTTCCAGAAACTTCTTTCGGAACCGTTGTTGAATGCGATTCTCTGTTGCAAGCAAAGCAACGTCGAAGTAAACTCACTGATGTGTATGGAAGAGAGAAATACAAAAGTATGTGTCGAGCTTTGAGCTTGATAGATTGCATTGCTCTCTATGGAACACGAACTCGTCTTAGTAATTCTGGGTTCAAAGAGGGATTGAAAAATTTGCAGATATGAAGGATAGAATAACGGAATTCTTGTGCAGTTGATCACAACATCATCAAACAGCAGAGGTACATGCGAACTGCGTTAACATCGTTCCTGCAGAGAACGGTTAGTAAGGTTGGCCTACTACGAGGGCAGTTCAATAAGTAATGCAACACATTTTTTTTCTCGGCCAATTTTGGTTGAAAAAACCGGAAATTTCTTGTGGAATATTTTCAAACATTCCCGCTTCGTCTCGTATAGTTTCATTGACTTCCGACAGGTGGCAGCGCTGTACAGAGCTGTTAAAATGACGTCTGTAACGGATGTGCGTTGCAAACAACGGGCAGTGATCGAGTTTCTTTTGGCGGAAAACCAGGGCATCTCAGATATTCATAGGCGCTTGCAGAATGTCTACGGTGATCTGGCAGTGGACAAAAGCACGGTGAGTCGTTGGCCAAAGCGTGTGTCATCATCGCCGCAAGGTCAAGCAAGACTGTCTGATCTCCCGCGTGCGGGCCGGCCGTGCACAGCTGTGACTCCTGCAATGGCGGAGCGTGCGAACACACTCGTTCGAGATGATCGACGGATCACCATCAAACAACTCAGTGCTCAACTTGACATCTCTGTTGGTAGTGCTGTCACAATTGTTCACCGATTGGCATATTCAAAGGTTTGTTCCCGCTGGGTGCCTCGTTGTCTAACCGAACACCATAAAGAGCAAAGGAGAACCATCTGTGCGGAATTGCTTGCTCATCATGTGGCTGAGGGTGACAATTTCTTGTCAAAGATTGTTACAGGCGATGAAACATGGGTTCATCACTTCGAACCTGAAACAAAACGGCAATCAATGGAGCGGCGCCACACCCACTCCCCTACCAAAAAAAAGTTTAAAGCCATACTGCCATACTCTCAGCCGGTAAAGTCATGGTTACAGTCTTCTGGGACGTTGAAGGGGTTATTCTGTTCGATGTCCTTCCCCATGGTCAAACGATCAACTCTGAAGTGTATTGTGCTACTCTTCAGAAATTGAAGAAACGACTTCAGCGTGTTCGTAGGCACAAAAATCTGAACGAACTTCTCCTTCTTCATGCCAACGCAAGACCTCACACAAGTCTTCGCACCCGACAGGAGCTCACAAAACTTCAGTGGACTGTTCTTCCTCATGCACCCTACAGCCCCGATCTCGCACCGTCAGATTTCCATATGTTTGGCCCAATGAAGGACGCAATCCGTGGGAGGCACTACGCGGATGATGAAGAAGTTATTGATGCAGTACGACGTTGGCTCCGACATCGACCAGTGGAATGGTACCGTGCAGGCATACAGGCCCTCATTTCAAGGTGGCGTAAGGCCGTAGCATTGAATGGAGATAACATTGAAAAATAGTGTTGTGTAGCTAAAAGATTGGGGAATAACCTGGTGTATTTCAATGCTGCATAAAATAACCCCTGTTTCAGAAAAAAAATGTGTTGCATTACTTATTGAACTGCCCTCGTACTTACTGCGTACATAGAGTTTGAATTCATCTTAATTTCTTTTATTCTGCTAAGTAATATTTTACGAGTATATTGTGTACAGGTTTTGGTGTTAAGGCGAACGGACGCTGCAATGGTGTGACCCAGCGATTTTTTTATAGTACGGATTACCAAAAAATGAGCACTACGCTAACTTTCTGCGCTTTCTTAATTGTTTTCTTGATGAGTAAACTGCACCACCATCATGTTTGATGAGGAGCCGCCCCTGCCATTTGGACGTCTACGACACGCCTCGCCGCGCCACCTGGCTACCCGACAACCCGCAGCGCTTTCCTGGAGTACGGCGCCCGGCGCCATCGCTTCTTTCCTATATAGACCGCGCTGTGTACTAGTCTAACGTGGCGCTCCAGTGCTAATGCGAATGCCTGGGAAACAGGAAGATCGAGGAATATTTCAGCCTGCTTTTAACCCAGCTGTCACTTCGCAGTTATGTGAAGATTCAGCAGGAACAACAACAAGTGTTTCTGATTCCAGGCTAAACTTTAGGTCCCTTTCCCACTGCTACAATTATTTGACCCCCAAGTGACGTAAAATGTAAAGCCTTGCTACCAGGCCGTTGAGCCACAGGCAGTTGGCATTATCATGATGAACCAATGGATTACCCTCTTCCACACACCCCCATACACCGCCATCTTTACAGACATTGTGATTCAAAAACGGTTTTAATTTTTCTTACTTTACTTTTCAAATTTTTCTGCTTGTACATTAATATAATGTTGATAAAATATCAAGTCTGTATGAATCTAATAAATTTAACTATAGTATCTACCAATGTTGGTATTCTTTTCGTGGTAGTAGACATATGTCGCTACACAGAGACGATTGCACTGCACCTATGAAACACTTATCTCTACCTGCTATTCCCGATAACTGGGTTCACAGCGCAACATAAACCTTACAGCACCACTTGCATAACGTGTGTTTAGCTGTACCTTTATTCTTGTTTCAACAGTAAGTAGATGATGCCTTTGCAGAATTTATAAGCTCTACAACAATTCCTATCTTTTATCTGTAGACAGTGTAGTGATAACCACTCGCTTGTCGGTATTGGTGATTGCATTTTAGTGAGTTGCTGTGATCGTAGTCACAACAAACACAAGAAGATGCATAGTCACTCACTTATTCTCCATTAACAATATATCATTTTACCAAACCTCTGTGTTGTTAGTTGTTCATTGTACATCGCTCATTGTAACATGAACTAGCTGTCCTACAGGGTGACAATTATTGAACTGTATGAAATAAATTCGTTATAATGTCTGAACGGTTTGCGTTCGGCCACGGGGCGTGATGTGAATTAGTATGCGCATTATGATGTTTTGCGGCGAAGCCCACTTTCATTTGGATGGGTTCGTCAGTAAGCAAAACTGGCGCATTTGGGGGACTGAGAATACGCACTTCGCGATCGAGAAGTCTCGTCACCGTCAACAGGTGACTGTGTGGTGTGTAATGTCCAGTCATGAAATACGGAATTCCTTGATGGCGCGGTGGCTACCGAACGGTACGTGAAGGTTTTGGAAGATGATTTCATCCCCATTACCCAAAGTGACCCTGATTTCAAGAATATGTAGTTCATGTAAGACGGGGACTGACCCCATCGAAGCAGGAGAGTATTTGATGACCTGGAGGAGCAGTTTGGGACCACATTCTGGCTCTGGGGTACCCAGAAGCCATTGGCACGGGCTTCGATTGGCCGCCTCATTCTCCGGATATGAACACAAGCGACTCCTTTTTGTGGGACTGTACTAAAGACAACCTGTACATCAATAAACGAAAAACCATTGCTGAGTTGAAAACAGCTATTCAGGAGGTCATCGACAGCATCAATGTTCTGACACTAGCGGCTCATGCAGAATTCCGCTATTCGTCAGAGTCACATAATCGTCAACGATGGCAGGCATGTCTAACATGTCATAAACTAAACCCGAATATCTGTAGTGACGTTTCCATGTTGAATAAAGTGCATGCACGCCGTACTTTGAAACTAGTTTACGTTTTTTTTCCCCCATGTAGTTCAATAATTGTCGCCTTGTATGTGTAGCATAACCACTAACTATTTCTTTTGTGGATACGAAAACATATTTTTCAACACAGTTTCCATTTAGCTCAATATATTTGTTCGACAATAACTATTCTACTTTCATTTCTTGTGAAGAGGAATACGCTTCACAGACGCATATAAATTTATTAACTACAGATATAACCGCTACATTAAAAAAATTTCTTCAACAAAATTTATTTATTTCATATTTGATTAAGACAGGGAAAAGTAGACTGGTAGGGAACGTAAGGAGAGATGTGACTGTGGACGCAAGTCGCATAATTGCATGATTTTCTTCTGACCTATATTCACCAGGTTTTCCCGAACCACTTCCCTAAAACAACTGTCTGCCCTGCTTTCACTGGTTTTTTTTTTTACCTCAGACAAAGGATCCAACACTATCGCAACAGCCAACGGAGCGGTAGTACATGTGACTTTAAGAATTAACATTTCATTCATAGAGTTAGTTTATTCCAGAATGCTACTGTTTGTAGGATTGCACCGCAGGTTTCAGCATAAATAATGATCTCATCTCAAGCGTACTGATAAGGATGTCCAGTGTCAGGTTGCAAACTTGATTGGCTTATAATCGAGGTCAACCCCCCCTCCCCCCTCCCCCCTCCCCCCTCCTCTCTCCCCCTCCCCCCCCCCCTCGGGGAAAGACCGGCATGTATGTGGTACATTCAAGGTCTTCCATGGGAAGCCCCAGACACGTTAGACAATTGTTCATATTATATTCAAGGTCATCAAGGGGAACCCCTACTGTACCCATGAAGCTTAAGAAAATAGGCTCCTTATATTTAAGGGCATGACATAACTTGAAACTGATCACATGATATAAAATTGACGGGAAAGTCCAATAACATTTGAGGTCTCCCTCCCGCCAATTACCATCCTTTATAAGGAGCTCAACTGTGCAGGCCTCTCCATTCGAGGTACGAGTACCATGAAGGAAAGGTCCAGGTTTGTTATGTTTGTTATAAACAATAACAAATTAAGTTCATGATTATCAACTATAATTTTCTCTGTCTACTGATCAATTGCCAGAGACTAGTCAGTTGTACTCTGTGCTGAAAGGGTTAGATTCCTTTGTAAATAATAATACTGAGATGAAAGAAAATTATGGTTTATTGACATTTTTTCTTTTTGCTAACACTTTCTTGACTATTTATTAACAATAATATTTTGTTAATTTATGGCTTAGTTACAAAATATTTACAAGCTTATTTTTGTTATTTTACGATAAATTATTTTTTTCTTGTATTCAAAAGATGGCTTATATGTAAACATATACATCTTCTTTAAAGTTAACACTATCAGAGATACTATTTGTACTGAAACTAATAAAAGACTGAAGAACCTAGGCACTATGTACCCCTTATGTGCACATTTACGCTTTAATGAATTCCTTTCATCTTTTAATATGCACAGTGTTTACATTGCTTTCACTATATCGAATATTTACATTTAATCAATCATTTCTGATCATTTCTTTCGATTTACATTTAATAAATAATTTGTGATCGTTTATTTCTGTGCATATAATGTATACACGGGAAATGGGGACTAGCAGCATCAGATGAAGAAAAAACCACACACACAAACATACACACACAAAAACGAGTTACATATACAATAATTACATGTGCGCGTGGTATGCAGATGTGTATATGGTACATAAAAAATATAAAAAATATACATTTTACGTGCACATAGTGTGTAATCAGGCATTCATTTGCAAACACACAACAATTACAAGCGATTCATCCCTACTCTCACATATACACATCGACTAATTACAAATAAACATACAGCCACACTCAGTCACTCCAGTGGTAGGTCGCCGATCCTGTCGCCACATGTCGTCATAACACGAAAGCCCTATTTTCAGCTGCAGTGCAGTTTGTACCTCATGAACTCCCGGTCGAAAGATTACATGGCGCACTATATGCAGAGCTGTGCTAGCGACCTCAGTGATGTACATCTTCACTCGTGAGAGCCTTCGAGGCCTTTAGTCTACCTCTGGGTGGCACCTGCATCTTCACGGTATGCATAGATCTTCGATCTGAGCCCCACAAAGTCTATGTTGTGTTACCCATCCGCTTAGGCTTACATCAGTCCAGAAAACCTTCTTGCCTGGATATTTTATTCATAAACGAATGTTTATGAATAAAACCAGAGACTGGTTTTATGCAGCTCTCCATGCCATACAGTAAAGCTGCATGCCCTCGGGAAAAATTACAGCTGTAGTTTCCCCTTGCTTTCAGCCGTTCGCATTACCAGCACACCAAGGCCGTTTTGGTTAGTGTTACAAGGCCAGATCAGTCAATCATCCAGACTGTTGCCCCTGCAACTACTGAAAAAGCTGCTGCCCCTCTTCAGGAACCACATGTTTGTCTGGCCTCTCAACAGATACCCCTCCGTTGTGGTTGCACCTACAGTACGGCTGTCTGTATCGCTGAGGCACACAAGCCTCCCCACCAACGGCAAGGTCCATGGTTCATGGACGTATCAACAGTATATCTAGAATTGTCAAATTTTTGAGGAATGTACCTATTACTTCACATGGATTACAGTCTTTAACCCAGTATGTGATATTTTGTGCATCGGAATAAAGTAACTTGAGTCAGCGGTGTCTGGCTTCGCCAAGTCAGAGCGAAAGCTTTACATATAGCGTTAGGGGAAGTCCAGATCACACATACCGATATTGATAGGCTTCGTGAACTACACTGAAACCTTGTCCGTCTCGACAATGACTATTCCTTCTTTGAAGGTGACGATGCGTTTGAAATTTAACCTGGAAATATAATCTCTTGCGCCACAACGCCCAATCCTCCGGCGAACAAAATGAATTTCGTTTTACTCTCTAGCATTCTCCGTGGTTTTTTCCGAAAATTGTTCATTAATTTGTAAAAGTATTTTTTTTAATCACACGTCACGAGAACCCTGTGTTCGGCGTTAACATCGATGTGTTCCTTCAGCCAGCAATGCGCTTGATGATAACAAGTTCCATTTCCAATCTCAGACATAGATAGAGGTTTCCCTAGTCAGAATATAACGTTGTTAGTTCCCCAGCGTTGTCAACAGCTTTGGGATAGTACCATTCCGCGAGACTAGCCGCTCCAGATATAGTGGAAAGCCGCTGTACCCATCGGACAAATAAGTGGCATGTTCCATTTGTACCTGCAGGACGTATCCCTCATCACCATCCTCGGCCTCATCTTTGGTCTTTTCCTTCAGACTGACGATTTACTCCTTAGGCAGCCATCAGAACTCCCAGACTGTAAACTTTTTGCATGGCGAATCTGTAGAGGTTGTTTACATCCAGGTACAGGATGTAACTTCAGTAGTCAGATGGCCTTTACTCCCTCTCACTCATTATTCGGTTATTTGCCCATGTATACTGCGGATGAACTGGCAAAGTCCCTCGCAAACTACGTGTTCAAAGCAGAGCAACATGTGAACATTGCATAGAAGCACAACGCTAACACATGTCTTGTTTAACACTGTGTCCAACAATAGCCCTGGCGTGGTGATGTATCAGGTAGGATACATATAGTAGGGCTCAAGCACACGTTCTGGAACTTCTCGGAGATAGGTACGAGCAGAGGTACATCTGTTTTCACTTATAGTCTAGCATACTCTACTAAATCTAGAAGACCGAAGAACTGTCAAACATCCACCACGTGCTCAAACTCCGCATCTGTTATAGCACTGCCTCTTAGGTTACTGGAGGACATTATTATGTCGAGCAATGTGGTTTCGTGGAGTCTCTCCATCGAATTCAGATGCTCTTTCATCAGAAGCTGAAACTTTGCGTCTTTGGGATATGTGACTGTGGTGATATGCATATCCTTCTGACGCACCGTCTCGACAGGTTTCCGAAAGAGATGCATGCATGAAATGGGGAGAATCCTGGAAACGGAGCTTTATTCTTGACGAGAGCTTTTGTAAAACGAAATTAACTTCTCAACGGTGTCAGGGATGGTACTAAATTTATCATTCTTCAATGCGAAATCACCCAAGCGCTGAACGAGAAATTGTGAACCATGCCCGCTCATTTGCGGAAAAATATGTGTACGTGCAGTGGCAGTTGGAACTCCAAGTTGCATGCGTTGTGAGCTGCGCCCCAGAACTTCCCTGTTAGATGACAATGGTCTCTACGTGGAGATCCCGCTCCACTATTCAGCGGCAACCCACAAATATGACACTCAACTTCCTGCTTGTACAAGGCACCATTCTCCTCGGTCATCGGCACATTGTTGCGATAAATCCCATCAATTTCCCACGCCAATTCGTCGAGCTCAGCTGGCAATCATCTCTTAAGATTATCCCTAATTCTGAATGACTAGAGTTATACGAGCGTCTGTCTTCCTATGCTGCCACTTACAGTACATGCCGTTCTGTGGAGGTAGTACGAGAGGCAGAGGCCCGCGTTCACTACGAGCCACAGGAGCTAGGACGCACTCGAAGTCGTCGTAAACGAGGAAGAGACATCGCTCCTGCCTGTGGGCGTTCTTAAACTTTAAAAACTTTTTATCCTCAGTGGGCTTCTACACACAGTTCCGGCTCGAGTAGTTGATGAGGTGTCTTTCTAGATACTTACTCCTCGTAAACGACTTGAGACATCTTTATTTTTGACATTTGGGTGGGAAGTACTTAGACATGCATTTGGTCCACATGTAGAGTTAATTTCGTTCATAATAATCGATGTTTTGGAGCGCCCGCAACTGTGTCGTTTATGATGTAGCACGTTTTGATTATAAAAACTAACGATTTGTATAAGTGTGATATTCTGTGTAATGGAGGATCCACTGTGCTTCACAACTTCAAAAAGATAACTACAAGGCAAGAGGGACAGCAACTCACACTTGCAAACTTCACAAAAGAATTTTTTACTAACACCTACACTTGATTAATTCTCGAAACACATTTCGCTAAGAGTTAAATCATACATACTGTTATTGCTCGCCCTCTGAGATAACAATAGGTCTGTGTCTTTGCGCTGACCAGCTAATTTGGAAAATAGAGGGGTCCAGCTACTACACAGGGTGGTCCATTGACCGTGACCGGGCCAAATATCTCACGAAATAAGCGTCAAACGAAAAAACTACGAAGAACGAAACTTGTCTAGCTTGAAAGGGGAAACCAGATGGTGCTATGGTTGGCCAGCTAGATGGCGCAGCAATATGTCAAACGGATATCAACTGCGTTTTTAAAAATAGGAACCCCCATTTCTATTACATATTGGTGTAGTACATAAAGAAATATGAATGTTTTAGTTGGACCACTTTTTTCGCTTTGTGATAGATGGCACTGTAATAGTCACAAACATATGGCTCACAATTTTAGACGAACAGTTGGTAACAGGTAAGTTTTTTAAATTAAAATACAGAACGTATGTACGTTTGAACATTTTATTTCGGTTGTTCCAATGTGATACATGTACCTTTGTGAACTTATCATTTATGAGAACGCATGCTGTTACAGCGTGATTACCTGTAAATACCACATTAATACAATAAATGCTCAAAATGGTATTTGGCAATACGTGTAACGACAGTCCTCTCAACAGCGAGTAGTTCGCCTTCCGTAATGTTCGCACATGCATTGACAATGCGCTGACGCATGTTGTCAGGCGTTGTCGGTGCATCACTATAGCAAAGATCCTTTAACTTTCTCCACAGAAAGAAATCCGGGGACGTCAGGTCCGGTGAACGTGCGTGCTTCGACGACCAATCCACCAGTCATGAAATATGCTATTCAGTAACGCTTCAACCGCACGTGAGCTATGTGCCAGACATCCATCATGTTGGAAGTACATCGCCATTCTGTCATGCAGTGAAACATCTTGTAGTAACATCGGTAGAACATCACGTAGGAAATCAGCATACATTGCACCATTTAGATTGCCATCGATAAGATGGAGATCAATTATCCTTCCTCCCATAATGCTGCACCATTCATTAACCCGCCAAGGTCGCTGATGTTCCACTTGTCGCAGCCATCGTGGATTTTCCGTTGCCCAATAGTGCGTATTATGCCGATTTACGTTACCGCTGTTGGTGAATGAAGCTTCGCCGCTAAATAGAACGCGTGCAAAAAATCTGTCGTCATTCCGTAATTTCTCTTGTGCCCAGTGGCAGAACTGTACACGACGTTCAAAGTCGTCGCCAGGCAATTCTTGGTGCATAGAAATATAGGTACGGGTGCAATCGTAGTTGTAGCATTCTCAACACCGACGTTTTTGAGATTCCCGGTTCTCGCACAATTTGTCTGCTACTGATGTGCGGATTAGCCGCGACAGCAGCTAAAACACCTACTTGGGCATCATCATTTGTTGCAGGTCGTGGTTGACGTTTCACATGTGGCTGAACACTTCCTGTTTCCTTAAATAACGTAACTATCTGGCGAACGGTCCGGACACTTTGGTGATGTCGTCCAGGATACCGAGCAGCGTACATAGCACACGCCCGTTGGGCATTTTGATCACAATAGCCATACACCAATACTATATCGACCTTTTCCACAATTGATAAACGGTCCATTTTAACACGGGTAATGAATCATGAAGCAAATACCGTCCGCACTGGGGGAATGTTACGTGATACCACGTACTTATACTTTTGTGACTATTACAGCCCCATCTATCACAAAGCGAAAAATGGGGTCCATCCAAAACATTCATATTTACGTACTACACGTATATGAAATAAAAAAATGGGGGCTCCTATTTAAAAAAAAACAGTTGATATCCGTTTGACCTATGGCAGCGCCATCTAGCGGGCCAACCATAGCGCCATCTGGTTTCCCCCTTCAAGCTAGACGAGTTTCGTTCTTTGTAGTTTTTTCTTTTGATGCTTATTTCGTGAGATATTTGGCCCGGTAACTACCAATGGACCACCCTGTATACTTGAGATATGCGTTTTGCGTCGTGCTCATTTTATGGCTTATTAATTTCTAGTGTGTAAACGTGAACTGAATAATCATGGTTCTGACCCTCCTAAAATATTATGGGGAATGAACTGCCTTGGAAATCTGCCAGCAGACATCAAATGTTTCGTTTTTACTTGTGCGCTGCGCATTTCTTGTTTACTCTCCATCACTAGTCAGAAAAGACCACGCGAAGCTATATACATTACTTTCATGAAAGTCTGGACATTAATACGACCGCGTATAGTGCCAATATCGTTCGGAAGCGGGACGCTGATGAACAAGTGGATCAAAGCCACTCAAGTATAGAGGTGGGGTACACGACTGAGCGCATCATTGCACCCTCTTTCCTGCATTTCCAAAAAACGACCCTGCACAACGGTCTTGGTAGAAGTTCCGAGCCACTTATAACACTTCCGTCCACTACTGCTATACCATAACCTTAAAGTTGGAGGCAGGTCGTGGAATAAAACTATCTTGTTAAAGCAATTATGGTATAAAGCAAAAGAGCAGTGTTACCCTCTGAGAGGAACTTTGTTATGTTGACCGTGTTGTTCCTAACGGAGGTGGCTTATCGTAAGTGAAAGCCAGAATTACGTAAATATTTAAACAGTAATAAACAATATTTTACCTATCTACACAGTTTAAAGAATAAATAAAACGGTCGCCAGCCTAATAAGGCATGAAAATGATTGACATTCTTGTTCAAGAAAATAGGTATGAGTAACTTTAACGGACAAGCACAACCAATACTTTGCCACACGCGCTTGCAATGAACTCTGGCACCTGAATACAGTATGTTCACGTTAAGGTTGGAGCTACCAGATCAGAACAAACTATTTGCATAAATATAACAGACAGCAAAACACACTACTACCTTGAGGACTTAGTCAAACTGAATGGTCTCAATAACGTTACTATTAATATTCACTGTAGAATCGTAAATTGGACTTTAATATCACTTTTCAAACAAATTCCTATCTGACATGAAATATAGATATGGTCCACAGCAAATTTAGTTACTATGCATAGATTAAGTCTTCCACTACTAAACACCTTTCTACTTAGAATGAAAATTAAGTGGAATTCACTAACAGATTACTTCTCACTGTCTTTTGAATAAAGAAATTATTGTTTTCATAGATAGTGGTCTTTCTATTAATCGTTATCTAGCATGAGCACAATATACAAACTGTTGATCCTGTTACACCATTAATATACACTTTTAATACACAAGAGGAGCCCAATATCGTACAGAATTTCACTTGAATAGCAAGAGTAATTGAAACTTGCTATAATAAAGTAACTTTGTGCGTTTGAACTACTTTCAGTGGAGGGGGGCCCTTAATCTTGACCACTGTAGCAGAGCATACTAAACACACTTTCAATACACAAGCCCTTAACAAGTGTGAACATGTAACCTTCAACAGTGTTAGTTCTCAACTTTTACTCCAGTAGAAGACAACTTGATGTGTTTATAAGACAATAGCTCACCTTTGGCTGATTTTCAACAGACTGCACTGTGATCATTTACTAAGTAAAACTTTATAGGCCTCAGTTTTGAGAACTTTCGCTTTAGAAGTTGGCAACAAAATTTTAATAAGCAGTTTTAATAGAAAGATTAATTTCAGCAATCATTATTTACTATATTACTCAGTTCTGCTAAAACACTGAGCTTTGATGTTCTTTCAATAAGAACACTGAGTAATCGCTTTAGCATGGGAAGGACCCAAAGTGGTTGTGTGACTAGGGATAAAAAATAAAGGTAGGTATACGTGTTCGAGTATAAGTTACCTTATATTTGTGCACACTAAAACATCCAATGAGCTGATCCTTCACTGTACATTACTACAGTGTTCCATTACAGAGATTGCGCAATGTGGTGGTGATTGCATGTTGGTAGGTGGATTTGCAGATATAATTGCTGGACTCTGTCATTTCTTGGTGGCGATGATAGATACCAATTCCAGAATAGTTCCAGCTCTTTATCCACCCATCCGAGGCATTGGAAAGGGGCACGGAAAGCCTCTCTCGGCACCAGCACAATATACAGCTTTTACATGAGCAGTTGACAGTTTGGTAGCTCGTCCCCATCTGACGCTTGGTTCCACCTTTCTATCCATGCCCACCACATTTTGAGCGCGCTACATGCTTCCGTTCCCGAAGGGAACCACAACACCCTTTACATACAGAATAACTAAGAACCCTAAGTGAAGGTCAGCAGTTTACATAAGAGCAACCAAACATATTAAATAAAACAGAACCTTTGCACATATTGATGTTTCTACAAAAAATTATTTAAACAAAATTACAATTATATACAATAAGTTTTGTTCCCTCCAAATGAGACAAAGAATTTAAATGACAGATACACTACATCGCATAGAATCAAACCATGACATCAAAGTTTTTACAACGAAAGGATTATACAAATTTGAGTTATCGATTCAATCAAACACATTTACAGAAGCCCAGCGATGTAACATTAAATAAAACAAAAGGCAAAATAAATCAGTAGAGCATTAGAGGTATGGTGTTACACACTGTGCGACCGACTCACCCTGTGATACGCCAAGAGACACACAGATTTGAACGAGACTCTTCTCGACACCAGCATCACTGCGCGCTTTCAAATAGCACGCCATTTCACAGTACAGAACTGCTTTACTCTTAACGGCTTGGCGCCGTGGGTCATTGATGCATCCAGGGAGCTTCCTTTCCAGAACTGCTTGACAAGCGTTAAGGACATTGGCTGGATCTCGGTTGCCTGCTTTCGAGTTATCAATGTCGGCCAATTAAATTCTGCCTCTCAAAGGCGCCAGCAATCACTGAGTAGTCCAAAGCTGCTGAATCATAAAAGCGAAGATGCTGTTACTGCTGCAGCCAGATCCAATGCGATATTGCAGTGAGCTCTGATGGTGACGTGCGGGGGAAGGCCAGGGCCCAAACAGTGTGGACCAGACCACAGCAAACGAGCTGGAATTGTAATGTTGTGCCACGATGATGGACGGGGCGGAGTATCGACATTCTGGACTATGGACTGGGGCGTTGCAAGTCTGGCCCTGCTTACATCATCATGGTCAACGGACAGGGCTGCAGGTATATCATCATGGGAGATGGATCAGGCTGTCCATACACCAGCACAAACGATGGGCCAGTCTCCTTCTGCATGCATGCAACGGGGTGTTTGGTGTCATTATTACAATTGTAGAAGGGTGGGAATAGAAAAAACTATTATTCATGTAATCTCTCCTCGATGACCAGCATCATCCCCCCAAGAATTAATCTGGAGAATGGGCTGATAGCCTACGTCGAAACTTTCGCCTGAGGTTCATAATCATCGTCGAGTGCTCCTACAAGCAGACAAGAACACAGCACGTTAGTTATGCAAGCATTATTATAATTTTGGAAGAAGAGGGACAGAAAGAACTACTAATCACATATACACTCCACGACGACTGACGTCATTCCCCATGAGCTCATCGTGGAAAAAGGCGTTGGCCCTAATACGGCTATCTCCTGCACACCATAATCATAGTCATCGGTAATTACTATGAGCCACTTCCGTGACATTGAGTCAATAAGTATAGGACTCGGCTACGGCACTGAATCCATCCCCATAGCTGCGAGCTCAGTGAAGAATTCTACAATAGACAAAAACAAAAAACAGATAGCGTTAGCTAATTGCATTATTCACACATACGAAGGGTGAGGGAGAAAGAGAAACAGGCAATTACGTCAACACGAAGCGACTTTTATCCAGCCCCATTCCTCTGAAAAGCCACGCTGTCGCAGGAGACCCTCGAGAGCACAGTCGCTCAACAGAGGTGAGGGTTTTCCCCCATCTGCAACAGAAGAAGAAGGAAAAGACGAACAAATTTGTCTAATTTATCATCTGATTGCCGCTATAAAAAGAAATACGCACACAAAAAACAACAACATGAACAAAAATCCTCTCCACATACATCTACATCTTACTCCTCAAGCCACGTAACAGTGAAAACAACAGGCGGGACTACTGCCACCACTCACTGAACCCTCCAACCCTCTTCCACTCGCGAATGACGCGAGGGAAGAATGATCGTCGGTAAGCCTCCATATTAGCTCTACCTTCTTAAACTTTCTCGTCGTGCTAGTTTCGCGAGATATGTGCGGGAGGAAGTAATATATTGTCCGACTCTTCCCGGAAAGTGCTCTCTCGAAATATCAGTAGTAAATCTCACCGTGCAGCACAACGCCTCTGTTGTAGCGTCTACCACTGGATATTGTCGAGCATTGCTTTAACGCTGGCTAAACGTCCTCGTGAAGAAACGTGCCCCTCTTCGTTGGATCTTCTGTAACTCTTCTGTCAGTCCTAACTGATAAGGAACCCAGATTGATGAACAATATTCAAGAAGCTTGTAAGCCACTTCCTTCGTGGATAAGTTCCATTTCTCTAAGATTCTTCCAGTGAATCCGTCTGGCATCTGCTTTTCCTACTCTTTGTCCTATATGGTCATCATACGAGGATTGACTGAAAAGTAATGCCTCCACCGTTGTAACTCTTAAACAGTTTGCAGCATTGGTATGCGGTAGGTACTGGGTTGTTCCGTAGCCTCTTCTTTACAGCTACAGTTGGCGGGAACCTCAGCATTGAACGGTTATGTTGTTACATTGTAAGGTATGGAACCCTGCGCAGACGGTCGGTCAATGCGATTAAAGCAACGTGCATTCATTGAATTCTTGACAGCAGAAGGTATCACCCCAAAGGAGATTCATTAGAGACTGAAAGCAGTTTATGGTGATTGTGTTGATGTGAGTACTGTGTGTCGTTGGGCGAGTAGGTTTAAAGATATTGAAGCGGGAACATCTGACCTACATCTGCATCAACATTTACACTCCGCAAGCCACCCAACGGTGTGTGGCGGAGGGCACTTTACCTGCCACTGTCGTTACCTCCCTTTCCTGTTCCAGTCGCGTACGGTTCGCAGGAAGAACGACTGCCGGAAAGCCTCCGTGAGCGCTCGAATCTTTCTGAATTTACATTCGTGATCTCCTCGGGAGGTATAAGTAAGGGGAAGCAATATATTCGATACCTCATCCAGAAACACACCCTCTCGAAACCTGGACAGCAAGCTACACCGCGATGCAGATCTTCTCTACCTCCTCTGTTAACCCGACCTGGTACGGATCCCACACTGATGAGCAATACTCAAGTATAGGTAGAACAAGTGTTTTGTAAGCCACCTCCTTTGTTGATGGACTACATTTTCTAAGGACTCTCCCAATGAATCTCAACCTGGTACCCGCCTTACCAACAATTAATTTTATATGATCATTCCACTTCAAATCGTTCCGCACGCATACTTCCAGATATTTTACAGAAGTAACTGCTACCAGTGTTTGTTCCGGTATCATATAATCATACAATAAAGGATCCTTCTTTCTATGTATTCGCAATACATTACATTTGTCTATGTTAAGGGTCAGTTGCCACTCCCTGCACCAAGTGCCTATCCGCTGCAGATCTTCCTGCACTTCGCTGCAATTTCCTAATGCTGCAACTTCTCTGTATACTACAGCATCTTCGGCGAAAAGCCGCATGGAACTTCCGACACTATCTACTAGGTCATTTATATATATTGTGAAAAGCAATGGTCCCATAACACTCCCCTGTGGCACGTCAGAGGTTACCTTAACGTCTGTAGACGTCTCTCCATTGAAAACAACATGCTGTGTTCTGTTTGCTAAAAACTCTTCAATCCAGCCACACAGCTGGTCTGATATTCCGTAGGCTTTTACTTTGTTTATCAGGCGACAGTGCGGAACTATATCGAACGCCTTCCGGAAGTCCAGGAAAATACCATCTAACTGGGAGCCTGTATCTAATATTTTCTGGGCCTCATGAACAAATAAAGCGAGTTGGGTCTCACACGATCGCTGTTTCCGGAATCCATGCTGATTCCTACAGAGTAGATTCTGGGTTTCCAGAAACGACATGATACGCGAGCAAAAAACATGTTCTAAAATTCTGCAACAGATCGACGTCAGAGATAAAGGTCCATAGTTTTGCGCTTCTGCTCGACGACCCTTCTTGAAGACTGGGACTACCTGTGCTCTTTTCCAATCATTTGGAAGCTTCCGTTCCTCTAGAGAGTTGCGGTACACGGCTGTTAGAAGGGGGGCAAGCTCTTTCGCGTACTCTGTGTAGAATCGAGTGGGTATCCCGTCACGTCCAGTGGACTTTCCTCTGTTGAGTGATTCCAGCTGCTTTTCTATTCCTTGGACACTTATTTCGATGTTAGCCATTTTACCGTTTGTGCGAGGATTTAGAAAAGGAACTGCATTGCGGTCTTCCTCTGTGAAACAGCTTTGTAAAAAGGTGTTTAGTATTTCAGTTTTACGCGTGTCATCCTCTGTTTCAATGCCATCATCATCCCGGAGTGTCTGGATATGCTGTTTCGAGCCACTTACTGATTTAGCGTAAGACCAGAACTTCCTAGGATTTTCTGTCAAGTCGGTACATAGAATTTTACTTTCGAATTCACTGAACGCTTCACGCATAGCCTTCCTTACGCTAACTTTGACAACGTTCAGCTTCTGTGTGTCTGAGAGGTTTTGGCTGCGTTTAAACTTGCAGTGAAGCTCTCTTTGCTTTCGCAGTAGTTTCCTAACTTTGTTGTCGAACCACGGTGGGTTTTTCCCGTCCCTCAGTTTTACTCGGCACGTATCTGTCTAAAACGCATTTTACGATTGCCTTGAACTTTTTCCATAAACACTCAACATTGTCAGTGTCGGAACAGATATTTTCGTTTTGATCTGTTAGGTAGTCTGAAATCTGCCTTCTATTACTCTTGCTAAACAGATAAATCGTCCTCCGTTTTTTAATATTCCTATTCACTTCCATATTCAGGGATGCTGCAACGGCCTTATGATCACTGATTCCCTGTTCTGCGCTTACAGAGTCGAAAAGTTCGGGTCTGTTTGTTATCAGTAAGTCCAAGATGGTATCTACACGAGTCGGTTTCTCTGTTTAACTGCTCGAGGTAATTTTCGGATAGTGCACTCGATGCTCTGTCCCTACCACCCGTCCTCAACATCTGAGTGTCCCAGTCTATGTCTGGTAAATTGAAATCTCCACCTAAGACTATAACATGCTGAGGAAATTTATGTGAACTGTACTCCAGATTTTCTCTTAGTGGTTCTGCCACTAATGCTGTTGAGTCGGGAGGTCGGTAAAAGGAGCCAGTTATTAACCTAGCTCGGTGTTTGAGTATAACCTCCACCCATAATAATTCAGAAGAACTATCCACTTCTATTTCACTACAGGATAAACTACTACTAACAGCGACAAACACGCCACCACCGGTTGCATGCAATCTATCCTTTCTAAACACCGTCTGTGCCTTTGTAAAAATTTCGGCACAAGTTATCTCTGGCTTCAACCAGCTTTCCGTACCTATAACTATTTCAGCTTCGGTGCTTTTTATCAGCGCTTGAAGTTCCGGTACTTTACAAAAATGGTTCAAATGGCTCTGAGCACTATGGGACTTAACTTCTGAGGTCATCAGTCCCCTAGAACTTAGAACTACTTAAACCTAACTAACCTAAGGACATCACACACATCCATGCCCGAGGCAGGATTCGAACCTGCGACCGTAGCTGCCACGCGGTTCCAAACTGTGGCGCCTAGAACCGCTCGGCCACTCTGGCCGGCCCGGTACTTTACAGATGCAGCTTCGACAGTTAACAATGACAATACCGATTGTTGCTTAGTCGCCGCATGTCCTGACTTTGCCCCACACCCTTTGAGGCTGTTGCTCTTTCTGTACTTGCCCGAGGCCATCTGACCTAAAAAACCACCCAGTCCACGCCACACAACCCCTGCTACCCGTGTAGCCGCCTGCTGCGGGTAGTGGACTCCTGACCTATCCAGCGGAACCCGAAACCCCACCACCCTATGGCGCAAGTCGAGGAAACTGCAGCCCACACGGGCGCAGAACTGTCTCAGCCTCTGATTCAGACCCTCCACTCGGCTCTGTACCAAAGGTCCGCAGTCAGTCCTGTCAACGATACTGCAGATGGTGAGCTCTGCTTTCATCCCACTAGCGAGACTGGCAGTCTTCACCAAATCAGATAGCCGCTGGAAGCCAGAGAGGATTTCCTCCGATCCATAGCGACACACATCATTGGTGCCGACATGAGCGACCACCTGCAGATGGGTGCACCCTGTACCCTTCATGGCATCCGGAAGGACCCTTTTCACATCAGGAATGGCTCACCTCGGTGTCACATGGAGAGCACATTGGTTTTATTCCCCTCTCTTGCTGCCATATCCCTAAAGGGCCCCATTACGCGCCTGACGTTGGAGCTCCCAACTACCAGTAAGCCCGCCCTCTGCGACCGCCCGGATCTTGCAGACTGAGGGGCAACCTCTGGAACAGGACAAGCAGCCATGTCCGGCCGAAGATCAGTCTCAGCCGGAAAAAGAGCCTGAAACCAGTTCGTCATACAAACTGGAGAGGCCTTCCATTCAGCCCTCCGGAATGTCTTTCGCCCCTGCCACACCTCGAGACGACCTCCCACTCTACTACGGGTGAGGGGTCAGCCTCAACGTGAGCAGTATCCCGGGCAGCCACAGCCGTAGTCCGATCGGGGGATGCGTGGGACGAGCTGGCCGTCCCCGACAAACCCCCATCCGGACCCCCACAGTGATGCCCATTGGCAACAGCTTCAAGCTGCGTGACCGAAACCAACACTGCCTGAAGCTGGGAGCGAAGGGATGCCAACTCAGCCCGCATCCGAACACAGTAGTCACAGTCTCTATCCATGCTAAAAACTGTTGTGCAAAGAACGTCTGAACTAATCTACAGAGCACAAACAATTCGACACAAAATTTAAGCGATTATTAAAATACAAGGTTGCCTAATAAATGCAGTAATGCTGCTACTTGCGCACTGCTGACACACTGCTCGGCAGCAGAAGGAGACTACGCGATTTTACACTATTCAGGTACTAAAGCGCGATGCCACAACTCTCAAATACTATAATGCGCCCGAAATTTATGAATTAAACAATGCAAGTACCCAAAAACACGCAAAGAAATTAAGAATTAAACTATGTAACAAATAAGTAAGCTAGGAGTATACGACTTGCTGCTGGCAGCTGCTTATCCATCGGCGGCAGGGAGCACACTGGCTGTGACCAACCGACACTGGCCGTTCAAAATAAAAACAGAAGACAGACGACTACGCGAATTTACATTATTCAGGTACTAAAGCGCGATGCTACAGCTCTCAAACACTATAATACTCCCGAAATTTATGAATTAAACAATGCAAGTACCCAAAAACACGCAAAGAAATTAAGAATTAAACTATGTAACAAATAAGTAAGCTACGAGTATACGACTTGCTGCTGGCAGCTGCTTACCCAACGGCGGCAGGGAGCACACTCCCTGCACACTAACCTGCGTGACAAACAAAGAGTTGGACATCCTGTGACAGCAACCACCGAGTTTCACAAACAAAATCTTGACAGATTGATTCAGGACGATCGTCGTATCAGTCAGAATCTGCAAGCACAATTGGCATTTCACAATCACGTGTGGGTCACATTATCACTTTGCTTGGCTATCGGAAGATCTGTGCACCAGGAGTACCCCGGATGCTGACTTCTGAAATGAAAGGGCAAGGATTTGAAATTTGCCAGGAACTCCACTCGCGTTACGAGAATGAAGGTGACGCCTTTCTCCATTCAATTGTGACAGTAGACGAAACGTGGGTACACAATGACGACCCGGAGACGAAACGTCAGTCTGTGGAGTATCGACACCATGACTCGCCCCCGACAAAGAAACTCAAGACGCAGACCTCAGCTGGAAAAATCATGGCCGCAGTGTTCTGGGATGCAGATATCCATGCTGATTTCCTTGATCGTGGAACAACAACGAATTCAGAGCGTTACACCACGATACTGCGACCTCTGAATTAACGGCTAACAAGGTCCGAAAATAAAAGGGAAATGTTTTCCTGCAGCATGACAATGCCAAACCACACACTTCACATGTCACCACAGCAGAACTTTAGAGTCTGAATCTCACCACCGTACGGCATCCTCCATACAGTCCAGATTTAGCACCGTCTGACTTCCAGCGTGTTCCCGACAATGATAGACGATCTGTGGGGACATCATTATGCTTCTGATGAAGATGGTGAGGGAACTGTGAGACTGTGGTTGCGGAAACAGTGTGTCGACTTCTTCCGTGACGGATTCAGAAAACTTGTTCATCGTTGGCAGAAATGTATCCAATTGGCAGGTGATTATGTGGTAAAGTGAATATTGGTAATTAAAGGTCACATTCTAAGGATTATTTCTGCGTTTGATTTATTAAAATATTCCCATCCAAACCCAATTAACGGAGGTGGAGGCATTACTTTTCGTTCAACCCTCGTAGATATTTTACGGTATATACTGCTTTCAGCAATTCCTCACCAATAGTGCAGTCGAACAGTAGTGGATTTCTTTTCGTGTGTATGTACAATATCTTAGGTTTACGAGTGTTTACGTTCAGGGGCAACTGACAGTCTGCATCATTCATCAATACTCTGCAGTTCATTCTGCAAATCTAGGCTGTCTTCTCGCATTGCTACTGTCTTATAGACATACTATTATCTGTGACCAATCTTAAAGAATTTCCGGCGCTCACTGAGTTTCATTTATATACATTGTAAAGAGTAACGGGCCATCACACTTCCTTGCGGTACTCCGGAAATTACCTTTGCATCTGACGGGTTTCTTCCGTTAAGAACGATGCTGAGTTCTGTCTGTAAGAGAATCTTGTATCCAGTAGCAAATCTGGTCCGATACAAACCATGTTGATTTTTAAACAGGAGATTTTCGTTCTCCGAAAACTTCATAACACGTGAGCGAAAAACATGTTCCATAATTATACAAGAGACTGACGACAACGATATAGGCCTATAATTAGGTGCATGCGTCCTACGACCCTTCTTGTAAACGGGCCCCACCT
Organism: Schistocerca americana; assembly: GCF_021461395.2. NCBI lineage: Eukaryota > Metazoa > Arthropoda > Insecta > Orthoptera > Acrididae > Schistocerca > Schistocerca americana. The sequence goes on along the minus strand of NC_060125.1, from coordinate 523,201,039 downwards.
GCACTTTTTTTCCAGTCACTACGTACCCTTTGTTGCTCCAGCGATCTACTATAGACTGCTAATAGAGGAGGAGCAAACTCTTCCGCATAATCTTTGTAGAATCTTGTAGGTACCTCATCTGGTCCTGGGACCTTTCCACTACTAAGCGATTGTAGTTGCTTTTCTCTTTCGCTATTGATTATCTCAATGTCTATCACTTAGACGTTTGTACGATGAAAGGAAAGGCCGTGTTACGATCTTTCTCGTTGCAACAGTTCCCGAATTCAGTATTTGGGCCTTCTCTCTGTTATCTTCCGTTTCGGTGCCAGTATGGTCATTGAGTGAATGAACCAACGATTTGAACCACTTCCTGATTTTACTTCAAGACCGACAACTCTTAGAATTTTTAGTCAGATCGGTTGCAAAAAATTGTCCTTTCAAAGTTGTTGGACACTTCACTCATTGCTCTCCTTGGTCTCATTTTCGCTTCGTTCAGCTTTCGATTGTCAGCTAGGTTTTGACTTCTCTTGAATCTGTGATGAAACTCTCTTTTTTACGTAGTAATTTTCTAACAAGACTTTTAAAGCACGGTGGGTCTTTCCCACTCCTTCAGACCTTCCCCAGAGCATACTTCTCTAAGGCGTATTAAACATGCTTTTGAATTTTCTACGTTTGTGCTCCTCATCTTCGTGATTAGCATTGAATATTTGATGCTGACTTTTCAACTATTCTGCAATGTGTATCTTGTCACTCTTGCTAAGCATTTTCCTACACTGCTTCAAGTGATTTTCGAACAGGATATTCACAATAACGTCACATGATCTCTGTCTCTCTCTCAGTATTCAGAATCCGTGATAAACTCGCTAAATATTATTGAATTCTTTACTGCAATAAGTAAGCCGCCATCGACGACTAACCTGTCATAGCGATAAATATTCTGAACTTAGGATATCTGGCTATTTACTTCTGGTTTCACCCAACTTTTTGTTCCTGATACTATATGAGCATTATAAAATGGTTCAAATGGCTCTGAGCACTATGGGACTTAACATCTACGGTCATCAGTCCCCTAGAACTTAGAACTACTTAAACCTAACTAACCTAAGGACATCACACAACACCCAGCCATCACGAGGCAGAGAAAATCACTGACCCCGCCGGGAATCGAACCCGGCAACCCGGGCGTGGGAAGCGAGAACGCTACTGCACGACCACGAGCTGAGCATTATAACCTTCAATAAGTGATACTAATTCTGTTATCTCTCCTATGATGCTCCTGTAGTTTACTAATACCGTATTAACTTTCTCTATATGCTATTTGTGAGGAAGAACAATCCCTGAGATCACTGTGGCCAATGTGTGCACCACACATACACCGCTATCCTAGTGCCCACTTCCTGTGTGTAGTGCACCCCTGACGTGTTAAGTGGAACCTCACAATGCGCCAGAGGTCGAGACATTCGCGTCTGACATCGCCGCAGGGCCCTCTGAGCCTCTGGTTCACACCTTCTACCCTGTAGCCGACCAAAGAAACGCGACCGACAGCCTGCACGCCGCATGTGATGCCAGTTGCCTTCACCATACCAGCCATCCTCCGAAAGGAACTGAGGATGGCTTGAGAGCCAAGGGGTGTGGTGTCGTTAGTGCCGACATATGCCACTATACGCACCCGGTTGCACCCGGTGCGATCGATACCCGCCGGCAGAGCGTCCTTCAAGTCACGGACGAGACAGTATGTTGTAGCGATCGGAACAGACGAAAATGCGATGGCGCAACATCTGGTGAGTGTGGGGGTTGAGGCAGTACCTGCCGCCCCCAGTACATGAATCTTCTCCACGGTTCGCCTTGCGCAGTGCGTGGTTCCTAACATACGATGACCACGATATGTGGCCGAAAAGGAGCAGTTCTGAAAGCGCTTTGCAGCGAAAAGTAACAGTTAAATCCTAAATAAAGCTGTTGGAATGCTAACAGTACGAGGAAACTGTATAACCAGTTCGTGCAGTGCAGTTTATATGGTTCAGCTCCACAATAGAGTTTAATCAATAATATTATCTTGGAACTCTTCCATTTGGTCCGACTTTGCATAGAAAAACAGTAATATCAAAAAATGAGTCCGCCCTGATGCAAAACACCTTGTTATTCGTTTATTTCTTTATTTTCTCAGACTAGTTTCGGCGACAAATATCACCATCATCAGTGGGGTTTTTAAATCTAAAACATGCACAAAATGGTATGGTTGTACAAATACAGCAAAACATTATTACATTTTTACAAATCGTCTTTTGAAATATAGTTTTATATTGATACTTTCATACTACCTTATTTATTGTATGTTACAGCATGTTTTAAGTAAATATTGGCGCTGTTTGTGACATATTTTCTGTGCTCTATTTTTTTCTTTTTTGTTGCCGTCTTTTTACTTAGCGGACATCATGTCATCTGCAACCATGTAAAGGTGAACTTTGTATGTCAGCAGTATATACTTGTGGTTGTGGTAGTGTTGTGGAAACCAGTTATTTTGGTGTGTATTGAGCTGTTGCTTAGCTATTCGTGTACTCACGTTCGTTGGATGGTATGTGGCTGCTTTTTACACAGAAAAACAAAACTTTTGCATTTTGTTTCCGATCCAGAATATTACGCCATCTTCGCGTGTGTCGCGAGAGGCGTATCGCATGTGGCGAGAAAGGCTATGAAAAACTGTAGCGCGAATTACGACGACATCTGTTCATTATTTATGTCTCTGTGTGTGATGGGAAGTCGTTCTTTTGCATGTGTGCGCTTTCTGTTCTGTGTCCTTGGTCAGTTCTCTCAGAGCAGTAAAGAGTGCATTGTTGTAGAGTGTTGTATTTTCATTTATTACATATTTCCCTTCGACTATAGCCTTTTGTACGTGGTAATTTTCTTCTATTGTTAGTTGTCGGTATAGACTGTTACTGTTTCTCAGAATGTCTAGATCCTTTTCGGTATTAGTGGGGTTATGGTTTTTGTTCATTAGATGTTCTGCAAAAGTTGAATGTGTCCTGTCACTTCTTAGAGCTCTCATGTGCTCTGTGTACCTCGTTCCGAAATTTCTGCTTGTTTGTGCTATGTAGTAGGCCTGACAAGAGTTGCAAGTGAGTTGATATATTCCAGCGTTGCTGAATTTGTCTGAGGTTTTTAGCTTTTTCCGTATGAGCTTAATATTAAGAAATATAAGCTTAATATTAAGAAATATTAAGATCTTTTGATTATGACTTCAATACCGAAAAAGCAAAGACAAGGAGGGAAAACTTAAAAAGATTTACAGAAAAGCAGAAAAAGTTAATTTAGTAGAGCAATGTAAATGGTGTTAATGGCAGATCCAAAGGAAAGCAAGTCGTGAGAGAACAAAGCCATGCATTTTTTAACTTACAAACACCACGTAATCAAAGTGACTGGATTAATAAGACTACGGCATGAGACGGGCAATGCAAATTTGCATTACTCTTCATTTATTTGTTACTGAATCTTTTTCTCACCGATTTTGCTGTAGGTGTTTGAGTTGGCTGTGTACGAACCGTTATGTCATCGTATGCTGACATTTCTCTTTATTTGTTTTATTACAAAGATGTTCACTTCTGTAGAGGCTTTCACGTCGACCCAGATACATTCAAAGTGCTGTGTAGGCACACAAAAGAAATGGAGTTGGCAATATTGCCACCAGCAAAATTTGCCATTTGGAAAGACATGCCCAAAATGACCGACTCAAGTGCTTCATTTGTCATCTGTTCAACTGCAGCGCAGAAAATTTCCGGTACGAGTCTAGATTTTATGGATGGTTTGAATTTATAACTTTTCATTTATGCAAAACTTTGACAGTTTTGTTTGATTTATCCTTTTTGAACCATAATAAAATTTAAAATTTTGCCGCCTCGAAAAATCTACCACCCTATGCGGTAGCAAAATTCACTCCACCCCCCACCCCCCAACTGCCCCCCCCCAATTCCATTCTTGTTTGGTGTCACGGAAGTACACCAGTGAAATTTACCGCTTTGTTTTGCTTATTTTAGCTTCCATCCATTCGTCGTGTTCAGCTGACCAAAAATTAAATCTCAGCAGCTGTTTCTTCCACCTGATCATTAATTGCAACAGTGTATTTGCGGTTTGGTGTGTATACATGACTTCAGCCTTATCCTAACTTGTGGTACGTCTAAGTTTAATTTAGATCTGTTTCGTTCCTATATTACTTGTCGAACTTTATCTGCACAAGTTGCGTAAGTGTCATGTAATGGACAAATCGAAGGTATCCGTAATTCTTACGTGCTCAAGTAACATTTACTGCATCATAATTTGCCAAATTTAATGACCTGAGAACTTCCTCTAGAGCTGTTGACATCAGTTCTGGTGACACTAAATTTTCCTGTCAGACGCAACTTTCAGTTTCGAATTTCCCAATATTCCTTTGAAGTCGAATGAAAACTATAGGACTGATATCGCTTCAGTAGCTGAGACTGTTGTGCCTTAGAGCACTTTTCAGACATTAGCCTCTAGCAGTACTAATATCTGAATTGTACGGTGTTATTGTCAACATTCGTGTAGCACAAGAAATAATTAAGATGTCTTATTCTCAGTATCAATGGTAAATGCTGTTGTAAATGCAGAATACTCAATTCTACTAACACGTAATGATGTTCTCTGATACGAAAGGTTGCAAATTAGGAAGTGCAGCACCATTAAAGCCACCTTAATGGAGCTTTGCTATTTTCAATAAAAAGAAATGTACTTTTCCTTAGGCACCTTGGCCCCAGACACTTTAGATTTATGAGGGCCTGTCGTTATTAGAATATTATGTTTCACGTATCTTTCGTCGTTTGCAGACGCGAAGTGCCACTCTGCAAGACGAAGCTGAAATGCTGTGTTAAAGTGCACCAAAATCTTGACGGTTACGTCAAAGGCTTTTATTGATGTGCGAGTAATATTAATTTCTTTTCAACTGTGAGTTTAATCAGTCTAGCATGTTTGTGTTTAACGTATAAGACATGAAATGTAGCAAAACTAAATGTCGCGCACATTAAAATCCGACCAGCTTCATTGTTCTGTTAATGGGAAGAGATTGGGCTTTCTGTGAGGTTCGCATTGAAATCTTGTTACAGACCTGATAAAAATTCTTTGAAAGCTATTTTCCATTTACATCTGAATGACAATTATTTTTTATCTAGTGAATCGTGTAATATCTGATCCGTGCTGACTGGTCCAGGCTAACACAAAAACTGTTTCTACAATGAAATATTAATTCACTTTCAAGTGAAACACTTAAGCAGATAATTCTCAGTGAGTTAGTTTCTATTTTTAAGCCGTGTGGCGTAATGAAAAACTTAAACCTATGTTCTCGCCTGTAATGGCGTCTTTGCAACAAAATCAGCTTAGTATATGAAAACTGCAAATTATACTCTTGAAAAGAAAACACAAGTTTACACTGTATATATAGTTAAGGCTTACCGGCCATTTGACCATCTTCTTCTGTGTGAGTGCACAAACAGTGCCCGAACTCATGGGTATCGGCAGCTAGCCGCGAGTAATGAGTATAATGGGCGGGGACGTACTCTCTTCGGCGGTACATATACGAAAATTGGAACGATAGAATATCAGCATGGCCCCGATGCCGGCACGGTAGCGCAGCGTGTTCGGTCAGAGAGCTGGTTGGCCTCTGTAATATATATATATAAAAAAAAAGAACTGTGTGGAAGGATCAACCAACGAACTTGAACGGATGTTATGTGACGTCCTCAACGACCATCCACAGGAATCAACAACGGCAAAAAAAAAGAAAAATAAGATGGATAGAGCGTCTGCCATGCAAGCAGGAGATCCCGGGTTCGAGTCCCGGTCGGGGCACACATTTACATCTGTCCCCGTTGACGTATATCAACGCCTGTATGCAGCTAAAGGTATTCATTTCATTGACAACTTTACACATTTATAGAATTAACTATTATTATCATAAGAACGGTTTTTCATAGAGTATTAGTAACAAACACATATCAGTCTCATCAAGAATCGTCAATGACATCCTTTTTCAATCAAGAATAAAACGAATAGTAGTTATTTTTTTGTCTTTCTTCCTCGTTAGAGGACTGTCTATTCATTTTTATCTTTGTTCACATATTATCCTTGAAATACATAGTTTTCGTATTAATAGTAATTTTCATTGTTCTTTTTCTATATCATTTTACAGTATTTCACTGCAGTTAACATAACATATCGTCTTTATGGCTTTTATCAATATTTTCATTATTACAATTGTTTTTGTATCGTCATACCAGTTTCGTAAAATTTCAGAATAACGTCTTGGGGATGGCACATGGCTCCCCCAAAATGTGGTGGTTATTTGTCCCTTAGCAAACTACAAACACTACCCTCATTTTTAGATCTAGAGTCCATTTCAAAATTGGTATTATTACATTTCTCTCTTAATTAGGCATTAGTATCTTACAGGGATAAGTTTGCATGGGGGCTTAATTATTAAATTTGAAAATCATTTTTTATTTTTCGTTGCTGTATGTCCGATTACGCTGTGTCTCGTAAACGGTTGGCCCTGACTAGTATTATTACGCAATCTGACTGCACAGAACAACAACAAAGAATGAAATGAAAATTTTCGTTAACGCAATTAATTAATTAAGTCCCCAGCAAGTATAAAACCTACGAAACCAAAACACAAGTGTAATTGTTCTGTGTGTGGGAGTGTGACTCAACGTACACATCTGGCACGGTTCTTCTTCAATAAGACAAGAAATTTCAAATGCCATTTATACTGACGTGATAAAAAATTAGAAATACTATAACTGCGCAAGAAAACCAGAATTACACTCTAATACAAGAACACAAGCCAGATGCTTTGTTGACTGAACCTGTAATGACGCATTATTCAGGACATTGAAATAATGAGAAAAAAAAAGAAAGTGAGTTTGTTACCTTCATTTATATTGATGAAAAGCACTCTAATCATTACAATATCTCCACACCGACTCGCTACTACCACATCTCAACAAGAACTCCCTACTACGACCTCTCGACAAGAACTCTTCACTACGACTTCTCAGCAAGCACTGACTACTACGAGTTCTCAACAAGCACTGCCCTCCGCTACTTCTCAATAATCACTGCCAGTGGAGGCGGCGAAACAAAACTCTCTGGCGCTGTGGCTCAGTGTAGCCACCTTTCATATGCCCTTCCTCCACGGGCTAGAATTTGATGGTGTTTTTGCCAGCATTGGTGGTGAAAATACCACCAAATTCGTCAAAAAAAAAATACAGACAAAAGTAAAAGATAATATTAATACGTAAATATCACCTAATTAGATAAAATGTTGGCTTTGCACTGACCTTTCAATAACCTAATATATAAAATACAGTAAGCAATACAAATTCTCTCATACATGTGGCTTTACATAATAGTTTACACAATACACAAAAAATCAGTTTATACAAATGTTCACATAAAGTACTTTTAATTATTAAAAAAAAAAATAGTTGATAGTTCCAGCAGCAGCACCCAGCAATGGTCAACAGGTGCAAACACCACCAAGTGACATCATTTTAGTAAAAGCAGTTCCATCAGTGGCACCCAGTAATGTTGAACAGGTGCAGACAGCAAGAAGCAACATCATTTCAGTAGAAGCAGTCCATCAGTGGCACCCAGCAATGTTGAGCAGGTGCAGACAGCAACAAGTGACATCACTCAGCAGAAACAGTTCCATTAGTGGCACCCAGCATTGTTGAACAGGTGCAGACACCAACAAGTGACATCATTTCAGTAGAAGCAGTCCATCAGTGGCACCCAGCAATGTTGAACAGGTACACACAGCAACAAGTCACATTTCTCAGCAGAAGCAGTTCCATTAGTTGCACCCAGCAATGTTGAACAGGTGCAGACCCCAACAAGTGACATTATTTCAGTACAAGCAGTCCATCAGTGGCACCCAGCAATGTTGAGCAAGTGCAGACACCAACAAGTGACATCATTTTAGTAGAAGCAGTCCATCAGTTGCACCTAGCAATGATGAACAGGTCCATAATATTCACTATCACTGATCACACTGTTCATCAGAGTTTATAAGCAGAAATTAAACATGTCCTAGTGGCACCAATCATGTAGAAAAAGTACAAGTAACAGTCCATAATATTCACTAGCCTAATCACACAGTTCATCAGCAGAAATTAAACATTTCTAAGTGGCACCCATTATGTTGAAAAAGTGCAGGTAACAGTCCATAATATTCACTATCATTAATCAAACAGTTCAGGCATGAACAATAGTTTGAATGCACATACAAATGCTTTTACAAAATTATTCTCAATGCTCTTACACTAAACATACAAATTCTAATAAACACACAAATGATATCAGATAATTGTCATATTAACTATTACAAATACTCAAATATCAGTAAACCTATAATATTTATGGGTGTCAGTGCAAGCAACTACAAACAAATAAAATAATATTTAGGAGATAGGTGGGTAGGATTAGGAAAGGAAAACACACAAAACACACTCACTCATCTTTCATCCACATTAAGTACTACTGTGTAATTGAATAGTGTTAACTGTGTAAATGCAATTCTGTCAAAATTTGATGTTCATCATGTGTATCAAGTAGTAGTGGCAGCAATGTATAACAGTCAATAATAGTTAAGTCAATGTCATAGTCATCATGTCAAGACCAATGTTTGCCAAGCCAGATCAAAATGTACGGTTGCTGAACAACTGTCAGTGAGCCAAGATATGCAATTACTTCCTCTCTCCAAAAAAAAAAAAAAAAAATGTACTGCTTAGTGATTTAACAAAATGTGTGTATAGACTATCTTCCTTCTACTTGAGTGTTCTAGTCTTCTATCTTCATCCTCCTTGTTCCATATAGACCAACAAAAGAAATATGCACCTCACTTACTTTACCTCTTATCGACCAAAACTCCAATAATCATCAGCATCACATAATCTCAATACTTCAATAATACCTCTTACATCGATACATATAAATCTTATCATCAATATCATTTACCTTACCTCTTGTCCACAAAAACTCCAATAATCATCAACTTCATATAATCTCAATACCTCAATAATACCTCTTCAATACGTCGACACATATAAACCTTATCGCCAATATCATTTCACTTCCATAACAACTCTTTCCTCTAGTCAGTCTCCTCGAACAAGTACAGATAAAATCCTAATGCAAACCTCATCATCCCATACAATCCAAAGACACACTGTCAACACACAACCTCTGTGTAATCCACCTGACCCAAATCTTCTACTCATTATAAATTATAAGATGGATTTTGGTTACCTTGTCCATCATTAAATAAAAGAAATGCATACATGACCTCTAACAGACTTAGTTCGAATAACTCTCAGTAATTAAGTACGATTACGGAGTGTGAATGATCATAATATTTCACAGTATGTACACCACTTCAAGAATTATGGCAAACAGAAGCTAACATGTGGAGTATTTCTTGTGTCAAGTGTCACTTCCTATTTCAATTGCTCACGAAAAATGCAGTGTAATAACTGTCAATGGTCTAAACCTAGTTTTGGTATGTCATGTCGTTAGCTTCCTTCCTATTAGCATAAATTTATACAGCTTCCATAAAACCTCCAGCTCATGTGACTTCTATGAAGTTTGTTGTACTAATGTCGTTTATGTCGAATTATAGCAGTTCATTTTCCTATCTTAAAAATATAAGGTACTGAGAGTAAGCAAAACATGCAATAGCAAGTAAATATACCAGTAGAGAACAGAATGTCAACAAGTGGATGCAGCACAATTCTTACAACGAGGCTCTGCCAAGCGAACAATCTATAATTAATACAACAGTGTGACCTAAACTCTATGTTTGTACACAGTATATCAGCATTTCTATATACCAAATTAAGGAGTACTTATGACAACAAACAGAAATGTATAAATATGCAATCTATACGCATAGCAGCAAACATATATCTTACGTATTAAACAGGTCATTAGCATCATATCAGCATAAGCAAATAAATGTTCATATGTCATCTTAATAAGTAAACATGAAGGCGCAAGCAGATAAATCACAAAGTATAACTTACATACATATCAGCACAACTAATCAGGTGACAATTATAATTTAAATAAATAAGCACAGCAGACACATAATAAAAAAATATGACATCAGTGGAAAAGCATTGCAGCCAAGCGATGCATAATATATACAAATAACAACCCTGTTCATTAATAAAACATTGACAAAAATTAGCAAATGTACGCAAGCACGTCGCTTCACAAGTAAATTCATAAAACATGAAATTAGCACAAAGTATGAATCACGTAATTGCGAGCAGCAAATTACGTCTAAAGTACGTACCTAAGTGGAAATATGTTACCTGAAAAAATAAACTCAATTAATAGTTACCTTTTTAGTTTATTAGTTTCTTCTTGGAAATTACATTCTTTCTGAAATTTCTCGATAGCAAGTCCTCTTAACGTCGGAGACACACAGAATTTACCTGAAGTTCTTAAATATTTTATACAACCGTATGCTGAAAAATACTGAACGTTAATAACATAATTTATCAAGTCACTATAGCTTTATACTGGATTTAATCGGAGAAATTAGACTGTGTATTTGTTTACGGCTGTCAGTGCATTCGCACTGAGCGCTCGATCAGCTGTAGGCGCGTGACGTAGAAAGTGATTGATTGCGGTCAACGACTGCCTTGTGCGGCGCGCAGACTTGACTGTTGCTTTGAGTATGTGCCGCCGCCGGAACACGGCGCGGTATCCTTGCATTCTCCGTATGTTTACGTCTAACTATTAGTCTCTCAAAGTATGTCATTCCCCAAAAATTTTAACGTTCGATATATGATGTATTCCCTTAGAGCGTCGAGATTTGAGAGTTTCTACTTCGACAGTGTTATCATGAATAATTTTGCGAACTCTATATGGACCGTTATAAAGCGAAAAAATTTGCGACACAAGCCCTTTCCTTTGTGAGACAAACGATGAGACTTAATTAACACCTTTTGACCAACTGACAAGATTTTTAAACGACCAGGACGCTTAGCTGATTTCTCTCTTCTAGCAGCCGCAGATGCAATATTTTGTAGAGCCATGTTCACAACTTCAGAATGCCTTAGTTTCCGTGAAGGCGGAAAAGGAACGATTTCAGATATGCGATTTGTCGGTGCTTTGTTTTTTAATATCAGTATATGCGGTAAAGAAGTTGAGTCATTAGGAAGTTCATTCAGAATGTTTTGAAAAATACGAAGAAACTGATCCCACGTTCTGTGATTCTGATGACAATAAAGACGACACAATTTATTGATTTCCTTCATCCACCTCTCTGAAGCGTTAGATTGAGGGTGAAAAAGTGAAATGAAAATTGGTTTAATTTTACGACGCCGTAGAGTACGAAGCCAAATTCTAGAACGAAACTGTGATCCATTATCTGATATAACCTTATCAACATGACCAACTTCTTTAAGAAAATGGTTAATGAAAGCATTAGATACTGAACGAGCTGTTGCTTTGCGTAACGGTGTAAAACACACATATTTTGATGTCAACTCCACTGCTACGAAAATGTACGCAAAACCATTAGTAGAACGAACCACTGGACCGAACAAATCGACTGCAGCCACGTCCTTTAATTTCGCTGGAATGATAGTAAACAACGGTGCTCTGTGAGAAATTGTTGGCGGCTTAGCCTTTTGACATAATTTGCATTTGGCCAGAACAGATCGAATACGTTTTTCCATATTACTGAAGTAGCAATTTTCCCGTAATTTATGAAAGCATTTTCTGGGACCAAAGTGTGCATAACTGAAATGCGTATACCAAATCAGCTTATTAACCCACTCATCAGGAATACAAACTAACCAAACAGAGTTGTCGACCGATTTTCGTCTAAAAAGAATGTCATTGCGAACTAAATAATGCTGTCTAATCGCTACGCTTTCCTTTCTCCTCCACTTCTCCTTAATTTCCTTCCAGATTGGATCCTTATTTTGCTCCTTAGCGATGTCCTGGAGCGAAAACGAAATAAAGTTCTCAAACGCAACACCTTGAATATACATCAAACAATAATTGTTTTCCTTGCAGTCCTCTTCAGCACTTTGTTTCAAACCCATAGGTGCACGTGATAAAGCATCAGCAACAATATTTTAAGAACCCTGTATGTAAACAATACTAAAATCAAATTCCTGTAGGTGCAACGCCCATCGTGACAATCTGCCATGAGTTAATTTTGTCGACATAAGAAATTCCAGAGCTCGATGATCGGTGTAAACCTTAGTATGTCTGCCATACAAAAATGTGCGAAATTTTGTGAAAGCCCAAACAACAGCCAAAGCTTCAAGTTCCGTAATCGAATAATTCTTTTCTGATTTAGAGAGAACACGACTTCCAAATGCAATAGTTTTCTGTACTACAACGCCGTTTTCTTCTATCTCTTGAAATAAATGTGCACCTAGGCCTTTGTATGATGAGTCCGTCGCCAAACAAAAATCTTTAGATAAATCCGGATGTGAAAGAAGTGGAGCAGCAACTAAAGCATCACGAAGTTGTTCAAATTCTGATTGAGCTTCCTCATCCCAACACCAATTAGAATTCTTTCCGGATAGTTCACATAAACGAGGTGTGGCCAAATCGTCCAATTTAACAAAGCGTCTAAGAAAATTACAGACACCAAGGAAACTACGAACCTCACGTTTTGTGGTAGGAACAGCATAATTACGAATAGCGTCTAATTTTTCTGGATCAGGAAGAATACCTTCTGTAGAAATAATGTGACCAAGAAATTTCACCTGAGAACGACCAAATTCAGATTTTTCCAAGTTCACTGTAATGCCAACTTTTGCAAAAATACGTAATAATGAATCCAAAATTTTGTTGTGCTCACTCCAAGAACGTTTAGCAATAAGAATATCGTCAACATATGAAGTAATATTGTCACAAAGATAAACAGGTAAGATTTCGTTTAAACTACGAATGAATGCTGTAGAAAATATAGTAAGTCCAAACGGTAATTTCCGAAGTCACTTTTGGGTAAATTAGTCATATCAGGTTATTGTTTACTTACTCTTTAGATAGATTGATAGTCGAAGAGTTGGTTTGACAGATGCAAAGAATAGTAAAAGAGTAGGCAGCGGTGCAGAAAACTAAAAGGGAAATAGCACCACTACAGCTCGGGGCCCTATGCTCGCTACGGCACATATTCACTTAGTGTAGTGAATCCCCTGAGGACTTTGATAGCCGCACATAATTTCCAGTTTGTGACTTTGTGGCCAATTTGGTGGAAGTGCGTACATAAATTGATCTAACCATGCACATGGATGTATGTCATTTTTAGAATTGCCGAAGATCTTAAATTTCCGAACAGTCAAAAAGTGTTTATAGTCAAAGTTTTCGCCTCGTGGCGACAAAGACCTACCGCGTCTGTCCCAGTCCCCATGTTGATTATTGTCAAGTTCACGCGCCTGGCGCTCTCTTGTTGCATCACATAAATGAAACAAATTATTTTCTTCAAACCCTTCTGCTAAACTAACACTTGTCAATTTATCTGAGATCTCCTCAACTCTTTCCGATGAGTCACTTAATTGTTCTTTCTGTTTATTTATGTCTTCTGTAAATGTCGCGACTCGGGTTTCGGTGTTGTCACATTTAGTAGTTAACTGTTCATACTGTTGCGTTAACTTATTTATTCTGTCATTTGGTACGGATTCCTCGATTCTCTCAAATATTTCTTCCTTATCATGTGCACGTTGTTAATTTAACTCTGAAAATTTTTGTACTATCACGCGATCTCTTTCTTCCTGTTCTCTGTCCTGTTCCTCTTGTCTAATTTCTGTTGAAATTAAACCATTATTATGAGCATTCAAAATCGGTGGTACTTCTTCTCTAATTTCTTTCTTTGATTCGTCTTTCATGTTTTTGAAAAATGTCCCTGTTCGTGAGCCTAACTGTGTTTCCTTTGTTTCCATCTCGGTTTTAATTGTTCCTATTTGAGAGCCTAACTGTATTGTCAAAGTTTCTATCTCTGTTTTTAATTCAGATCCTAACTGTGAGCCCAATGAGTCTAACCGTGTTTCCATTGTTCCCATCTCAGTCTTTAAACGTGTTGCCAAAGTTCACATCTCTGTTTTAATTGTTCCTACTTGTGATCCCAGTGAGTCTAACCGTGTTTCCATTGTTCCCCTATCTGTTTTTAATTCAGATCGTAAATTTAATATTGCACTCATCAGCTGCTCCATATTAACTTGTCCGAAATTCTTTTCGCCCCTAACATTTCCTGCAAAACCAGTTTCCTTCGTCATAGCTGTAAAGCTATCTGTGTTCGATACTATTGCAGAATCTTCTATCGTTAATCTCGTATTCTGTGAATTTTCCGATTGAGAAAAATTTTGAAATGGTTCCGGACTATTTTCACGACTTATTACATTGTTTTCCACTTCATTATTCAACATACTGTTCTCCTGTGTTGGCGAGTTCGCCATGTCAACAATTTCGTCATTCTGACTATCAATCATATTTGCCTTTTTCATAGATCGCGTAATCATTTACAAAACATACTAAACTCGTCACTGTACGAAAATTACACACAATGACTCCTTATCTCCAACAATACCATTCACACGAAATGTTTCCCTCAAACACGATTAACGAACAATTGAAATAATTGCACTAAATTGTCAAACGCGTATGCAAGACAACAAATCAAATTCTGAGAAAAAATACCGTTAGAAGAATGACAATTACCGAATCTACACATGCAAAATAGACTACAATTACTACAACAATACTACTGTCTACTATTTTTACAATCAGAAGATTTCCAAGGGACGACCCGAAGCAGCGGTCGCCACGTGCATGGGGGCTTAATTATTAAATTTGAAAATCATTTTTATTTTCGGTAGCTGTATGTCCGATTACGCTGTGACTCGTAAACGGTTGGCCCTGACTAGTATTATTACGCAATCTGACTGCAGAGAACAACAACAAAGAATGAAATGAAAATTTTCGTTAACGCAATTAATTAATTAAGCCCCCAGCAAGTATAAAACCTACGAAACCAAAACACAAGTGTAATTGTTCTGTGTGTGGGAGTGTGACTCAACGTACACATCTGGCACGGTTCTTCTTCAATAAGACAAGAAATTTCAAATACCATTTATACTGACGTGATAAAAAATTAGAAATACTATAATTGCGCAAGAAAACCAGAATTACACTCTAATACAAGAACACAAGCCAGATGCTTTGTTGACTGAACCTGTAATGACGCATTATTCAGGACATTGAAATAATGAGAAAAAAAAAGAAAGTGAGTTTGTTACCTTCATTTATATTGATGAAAAGCACTCTAATCATTACAATATCTCCACACCGACTCGCTACTACCACATCTCAACAAGAACTCCCTACTACGACCTCTCGACAAGAACTCTTCACTACGACTTCTCAGCAAGCACTGACTACTACGAGTTCTCAACAAGCACTGCCCTCCGCTACTTCTCAATAATCACTGCCAGTGGAGGCGGCGAAACAAAACTCTCTGGCGCTGTGGCTCAGTGTAGCCACCTTTCATATGCCCTTCCTCCACGGGCTAGAATTTGATGGTGTTTTTGCCAGCATTGGTGGTGAAAATACCACCAAATTCGTCAAAAAAAAAATACAGACAAAAGTAAAAGATAATATTAATACGTAAATATCACCTAATTAGATAAAATGTTGGCTTTGCACTGACCTTTCAATAACCTAATATATAAAATACAGTAAGCAATACAAATTCTCTCATACATGTGGCTTTACATAATAGTTTACACAATACATAAAAAATCAGTTTATACAAATGTTCACATAAAGTACTTTTAATTATTAAAAAAAAAAAATAGTTGATAGTTCCAGCAGCAGCACCCAGCAATGGTCAACAGGTGCAAACACCACCAAGTGACATCATTTTAGTAAAAGCAGTTCCATCAGTGGCACCCAGTAATGTTGAACAGGTGCAGACAGCAAGAAGCAACATCATTTCAGTAGAAGCAGTCCATCAGTGGCACCCAGCAATGTTGAGCAGGTGCAGACAGCAACAAGTGACATCACTCAGCAGAAACAGTTCCATTAGTGGCACCCAGCATTGTTGAACAGGTGCAGACACCAACAAGTGACATCATTTCAGTAGAAGCAGTCCATCAGTGGCACCCAGCAATGTTGAACAGGTACACACAGCAACAAGTCACATTTCTCAGCAGAAGCAGTTCCATTAGTTGCACCCAGCAATGTTGAACAGGTGCAGACCCCAACAAGTGACATTATTTCAGTACAAGCAGTCCATCAGTGGCACCCAGCAATGTTGAGCAAGTGCAGACACCAACAAGTGACATCATTTTAGTAGAAGCAGTCCATCAGTTGCACCTAGCAATGATGAACAGGTCCATAATATTCACTATCACTGATCACACTGTTCATCAGAGTTTATAAGCAGAAATTAAACATGTCCTAGTGGCACCAATCATGTAGAAAAAGTACAAGTAACAGTCCATAATATTCACTAGCCTAATCACACAGTTCATCAGCAGAAATTAAACATTTCTAAGTGGCACCCATTATGTTGAAAAAGTGCAGGTAACAGTCCATAATATTCACTATCATTAATCAGACAGTTCAGGCATGAACAATAGTTTGAATGCACATACAAATGCTTTTACAAAATTATTCTCAATGCTCTTACACTAAACATACAAATTCTAATAAACACACAAATGATATCAGATAATTGTCATATTAACAATTACAAATACTCAAATATCAGTAAACCTACAATATTTATGGGTGTCAGTGCAAGCAACTACAAACAAATAAAATAATATTTAGGAGATAGGTGGGTAGGATTAGGAAAGGAAAACACACAAAACACACTCACTCATCTTTCATCCACATTAAGTACTACTGTGTAATTGAATAGTGTTAACTGTGTAAATGCAATTCTGTCAAAATTTGATGTTCATCATGTGTATCAAGTAGTAGTGGCAGCAATGTATAACAGTCAATAATAGTTAAGTCAATGTCATAGTCATCATGTCAAGACCAATGTTTGCCAAGCCAGATCAAAATGTACGGTTGCTGAACAACTGTCAGTGAGCCAAGATATGCAATTACCTCCTCTCTCCAAAAAAAAAAAAAAAAAAATGTACTGCTTAGTGATTTAACAAAATGTGTGTATAGACTATCTTCCTTCTACTTGAGTGTTCTAGTCTGCTATCTTCATCCTCCTTGTTCCATATAGACCAACAAAAGAAATATGCACCTCACTTACTTTACCTCTTATCGACCAAAACTCCAATAATCATCAGCATCACAAAATCTCAATACTTCAATAATACCTCTTACGTCGATACATATAAATCTTATCATCAATATCATTTACCTTACCTCTTGTCCACAAAAACTCCAATAATCATCAACTTCATATAATCTCAATACCTCAATAATACCTCTTCAATACGTCGACACATATAAACCTTATCGCCAATATCATTTCACTTCCATAACATCTCTTTCCTCTAGTCAGTCTCCTCGAACAAGTACAGATAAAATCCTAATGCAAACCTCATCATCCCATACAATCCAAAGACACACTGTCAACACACAACCTCTCTGTAATCCATCTGACCCAAATCTTCTACTCATTATAAATTATAAGATGGATTTTGGTTACCTTGTCCATCATTAAATAAAAGAAATGCATACATGACCTCTAACAGACTTTAGTTCGAATAACTCTCAGTAATTAAGTACGATTACGGAGTGTGAATGATCATAATATTTCACAGTGTGTACACCACTTCAAGAATTATGGCAAACAGAAGCTAACATGTGGAGTATTTCTTGTGTCAAGTGTCACTTCCTATTTCAATTGCTCACGAAAAATGCAGTGTAATAACTGTCAATGGTCTAAACCTAGTTTTGGTATGTCATGTCGTTAGCTTCCTTCCTATTAGCATAAATTTATACAGCTTCCATAAAACCTCCAGCTCATGTGACTTCTATGAAGTTTGTTGTACTAATGTCGTTTATGTCGAATTATAGCAGTTCATTTTCCTATCTTAAAAATATAAGGTACTGAGAGTAAGCAAAACATGCAATAGCAAGTAAATATACCAGTAGAGAACAGAATGTCAACAAGTGGATGCAGCACAATTCTTACAACGAGGCTCTGCCAAGCGAACAATCTATAATTAATACAACAGTGTGACCTAAACTCTATGTTTGTACACAGTATATCAGCATTTCTATATACCAAATTAAGGAGTACTTATGACAACAAACAGAAATGTATAAATATGCAATCTATACGCATAGCAGCAAACATATATCTTACGTATTAAACAGGTCATTAGCATCATATCAGCATAAGCAAATAAATGTTCATATGTCATCTTAATAAGTAAACATGAAGGCTCAAGCAGATAAATCACAAAGTATAACTTACATACATATCAGCACAACTAATCAGGTGACAATTATAATTTAAATAAATAAGCACAGCAGACACATAATAAAAAAATATGACATCAGTGGAAAAGCATTGCAGCCAAGCGATGCATAATATATACAAGTAACAACCCTGTTCATTAATAAAACATTGACAAAAATCAGCAAATGTATGCAAGCACGTCGCTTCACAAGTAAATTCATAAAACATGAAATTAGCACAAAGTATGAATCACGTAATTGCGAGCAGCAAATTACGTCTAAAGTACGTACCTAAGTGGAAATATGTTACCTGAAAAAATAAACTCAATTAATAGTTACCTTTTTAGTTTATTAGTTTCTTCTTGGAAATTACATTCTTTCTGAAATTTTCTCGATAGCAAGTCCTCTTAACGTCGGAGACACACAGAATTTACCTGAAGTTCTTAAATATTTTATACAACCGTATCCTGAAAAATACTGAACGTTAATAACATAATTTATCAAGTCACTATAGCTTTATACTGGATTTAATCGGAGAAATTAGACTGTGTATTTGTTTACGGCTGTCAGTGCATTCGCACTGAGCGCTCGATCAGCTGTAGGCGCGTGACGTAGAAAGTGATTGATTGCGGTCAACGACTGCCTTGTGCGGCGCGCAGACTTGACTGTTGCTTTGAGTATGTGCCGCCGCCGGAACACGGCGCGGTATCCTTGCATTCTCCGTACGTTTACGTCTAACTATTAGTCTCTCAAAGTATGTCATTCCACAAAAATTTTAACGTTCGATATATGATGTATTCCCTTAGAGCGTCGAGATTTGAGAGTTTCTACTTCGACAGTGTTATCATGAATAATTTTGCGAACTCTATATGGACCATTATAAAGCGAAAAAATTTGCGACACAAGCCCTTTTCTTTGTGAGACAAGCGATGAGACTTAATTAACACCTTCTGACCAACTGACAAAATTTTTAAACGACCAGGACGCTTAGCTGATTTCTCTCTTCTAGCAGCCGCAGATGCAATATTTTGTAGAGCCGTGTTCACAACTTCAGAATGCCTTAGTTTCCGTGAAGGCGGAAAAGGAACGATTTCAGATATGCGATTTGTCGGTGCTTTGTTTTTTAATATCAGTATATGCGGTAAAGAAGTTGAGTCATTAGGAAGTTCATTCAGAATGTTTTGAAAAATACGAAGAAACTGATCCCACGTTCTGTGATTCTGATGACAATAAAGACGACACAATTTATTGATTTCCTTCATCCATCTCTCTGAAGCGTTAGATTGAGGGTGAAAAAGTGAAATGAAAATTGGTTTAATTTTACGACGCCGTAGAGTACGAAGCCAAATTCTAGAACGAAACTGTGATCCATTATCTGATATAACCTTATCAACATGACCAACTTCTTTAAGAAAATGGTTAATGAAAGCATTAGATACTGAACGAGCTGTTGCTTTGCGTAACGGTGTAAAACACACATATTTTGATGTCAACTCCACTGCTACGAAAATGTACGCAAAACCATTAGTAGAACGAACCACTGGACCGAACAAATCGACTGCAGCCACGTCCTTTAATTTCGCTGGAATGATAGGAAACAACGGTGCTCTGTGAGAAATTGTTGGCGGCTTAGCC
Organism: Schistocerca americana; assembly: GCF_021461395.2. Taxonomy (NCBI): domain Eukaryota; kingdom Metazoa; phylum Arthropoda; class Insecta; order Orthoptera; family Acrididae; genus Schistocerca; species Schistocerca americana. The sequence goes on along the minus strand of NC_060125.1, from coordinate 523,180,957 downwards.
TTTTGACATAATTTGCATTTGGCCAGAACAGATCGAATACGTTTTTCCATATTACTGAAGTAGCAATTTTCCCGTAATTTATGAAAGCATTTTCTGGGACCAAAGTGTGCATAACTGAAATGTGTATACCAAATCAGCTTATTAACCCACTCATCAGGAATACAAACTAACCAAACAGAGTTGTCGACCGATTTTCGTTTAAAAAGAATGTCATTGCGAACTAAATAATGCTGTCTAATCGCTACGCTTTCCTTTCTCCTCCACTTCTCCTTAATGTCCTTCCAGATTGGATCCTTATTTTGCTCCTTAGCGATGTCCTGGAGCGAAGACGAAATAAAGTTCTCAAACGCAACACCTTGAATATACATCAAACAATAATTGTTTTCCTTGCAGTCCTCTTCAGCACTTTGTTTCAAACCCATAGGTGCACGTGATAAAGCATCAGCAACAATATTTTAAGAACCCTGTATGTAAACAATACTAAAATCAAATTCCTGTAGGTGCAACGCCCATCGTGACAATCTGCCATGAGTTAATTTTGTCGACATAAGAAATTCCAGAGCTCGATGATCGGTGTAAACCTTAGTATGTCTGCCATACAAAAATGTGCGAAATTTTGTGAAAGCCCAAACAACAGCCAAAGCTTCAAGTTCCGTAATCGAATAATTCTTTTCTGATTTAGAGAGAACACGACTTCCAAATGCAATAGTTTTCTGTACTACAACGCCGTTTTCTTCTATCTCTTGAAATAAATGTGCACCTAGGCCTTTGTATGATGAGTCCGTCGCCAAACAAAAATCTTTAGATAAATCCGGATGTGAAAGAAGTGGAGCAGCAACTAAAGCATCACGAAGTTGTTCAAATTCTGATTGAGCTTCCTCATCCCAACACCAATTAGAATTCTTTCCGGATAGTTCACATAAACGAGGTGTGGCCAAATCGTCCAATTTAACAAAGCGTCTAAGAAAATTACAGACACCAAGGAAACTACGAACCTCACGTTTTGTGGTAGGAACAGCATAATTACGAATAGCGTCTAATTTTTCTGGATCAGGAAGAATACCTTCTGTAGAAATAATGTGACCAAGAAATTTCACCTGAGAACGACCAAATTCAGATTTTTCCAAGTTCACTGTAATGCCAACTTTTGCAAAAATACGTAATAATGAATCCAAAATTTTGTTGTGCTCACTCCAAGAACGTTTAGCAATAAGAATATCGTCAACATATGAAGTAATATTGTCACAAAGATAAACAGGTAAGATTTCGTTTAAACTACGAATGAATGCTGTAGAAAATATAGTAAGTCCAAACGGTAATTTCCGAAGTCACTTTTGGGTAAATTAGTCATATCAGGTTATTGTTTACTTACTCTTTAGATAGATTGATAGTCGAAGAGTTGGTTTGACAGATGCAAAGAATAGTAAAAGAGTAGGCAGCGGTGCAGAAAACTAAAAGGGAAATAGCACCACTACAGCTCGGGGCCCTATGCTCGCTACGGCACATATTCACTTAGTGTAGTGAATCCCCTGAGGACTTTGATAGCCGCACATAATTTCCAGTTTGTGACTTTGTGGCCAATTTGGTGGAAGTGCGTACATAAATTGATCTAACCATGCACATGGATGTATGTCATTTTTAGAATTGCCGAAGATCTTAAATTTCCGAACAGTCAAAAAGTGTTTATAGTCAAAGTTTTCGCCTCGTGGCGACAAAGACCTACCGCGTCTGTCCCAGTCCCCATGTTGATTATTGTCAAGTTCACGCGCCTGGCGCTCTCTTGTTGCATCACATAAATGAAACAAATTATTTTCTTCAAACCCTTCTGCTAAACTAACACTTGTCAATTTATCCGAGATCTCCTCAACTCTTTCCGATGAGTCACTTAATTGTTCTTTCTGTTTATTTACGTCTTCTGTAAATGTCGCGACTCGGGTTTCGGTGTTGTCACATTTAGTAGTTAACTGTTCATACTGTTGCGTTAACTTATTTATTCTGTCATTTGGTACGGATTCCTCGATTCTCTCAAATATTTCTTCCTTATCATGTGCACGTTGTTAATTTAACTCTGAAAATTTTTGTACTATCACGCGATCTCTTTCTTCCTGTTCTCTGTCCTGTTCCTCTTGTCTAATTTCTGTTGAAATTAAACCATTATTATGAGCATTCAAAATCGGTGGTACTTCTTCTCTAATTTCTTTCTTTGATTCGTCTTTCATGTTTTTGAAAAATGTCCCTGTTCGTGAGCCTAACTGTGTTTCCTTTGTTTCCATCTCGGTTTTAATTGTTCCTATTTGAGAGCCTAACTGTATTGTCAAAGTTTCTATCTCTGTTTTTAATTCAGATCCTAACTGTGAGCCCAATGAGTCTAACCGTGTTTCCATTGTTCCCATCTCAGTCTTTAAACGTGTTGCCAAAGTTCACATCTCTGTTTTAATTGTTCCTACTTGTGATCCCAGTGAGTCTAACCGTGTTTCCATTGTTTCCCTATCTGTTTTTAATTCAGATCGTAAATTTAATATTGCACTCATCAGCTGCTCCATATTAACTTGTCCGAAATTCTTTTCGCCCCTAACATTTCCTGCAAAACCAGTTTCCTTCGTCATAGCTGTAAAGCTATCTGTGTTCGATACTATTCCAGAATCTTCTATCGTTAATCTCGTATTCTGTGAATTTTCTGATTGAGAAAAATTTTGAAATGGTTCCGGACTATTTTCACGACTTATTACATTGTTTTCCACTTCATTATTCAACATACTGTTCTCCTGTGTTGGCGTGTTCGCCATGTCAACAATTTCGTCATTCTGACTATCCATCATTTTTGCCTTTTTCATAGATCGCGTAATCATTTACAAAACATACTAAACTCGTCACTGTACGAAAATTACACACAATGACTCCTTATCTCCAACAATACCATTCACACGAAATGTTTCCCTCAAACACGATTAACGAACAATTGAAATAATTGCACTAAATTGTCAAACGCGTATACAAGACAACAAATCAAATTCTGAGAAAAAATACCGTTAGAAGAATGACAATTACCAAATCTACACATGCAAAATAGACTACAATTACTAAACTACAAATTACTACAACAATACTACTGTCTACTATTTTTACAATCAGAAGATTTCCAAGGGACGATCCGAAGCAGCGGTCGCCACGTGCATGGGGGCTTAATTATTAAATTTGAAAATCATTTTTATTTTTGGTAGCTGTATGTCCGATTACGCTGTGTCTCGTAAACGGTTGGCCCTGACTAGTATTATTACGCAATCTGACTGCACAGAACAACAACAAAGAATGAAATGAAAATTTTCGTTAACGCAATTAATTAATTAAGTCCCCAGCAAGTATAAAACCTACGAAACCAAAACACAAGTGTAATTGTTCTGTGTGTGGGAGTGTGACTCAACGTACACATCTGGCACGGTTCTTCTTCAATAAGACAAGAAATTTCAAATACCATTTATACTGACGTGATAAAAAATTAGAAATACTATAATTGCGCAAGAAAACCAGAATTACACTCTAATACAAGAACACAAGCCAGATGCTTTGTTGACTGAACCTGTAATGACGCATTATTCAGGACATTGAAATAATGAGAAAAAAAAAAGAAAAGGAGTTTGTTACCTTCATTTATATTGATGAAAAGCACTCTAATCATTACAATATCTCCACACCGACTCGCTACTACCACATCTCAACAAGAACTCCCTACTACGACCTCTCGACAAGAACTCTTCACTACGACTTCTCAGCAAGCACTGACTACTACGAGTTCTCAACAAGCACTGCCCTCCGCTACTTCACAATAATCACTGCCAGTGGAGGCGGCGAAACAAAACTCTCTGGCGCTGTGGCTCAGTGTAGCCACCTTTCAAGTTGTACAAAGCAACAAGTATTATCCCTCTAGTTACTTCTATTATCTTTCCTGACTTGCGTGTAGTCTGTTACCACAATAACAAAGTCCACGGGTAAAAAAGAAAAAGGCCCCCTATTCAGGTTTAGCCGGGAGTGGGAAAACACGGGAAAAAACCACCCCAGGGCGTCAGACTACGCACAAAACAACCGTCTAATTTAATACAAAGACAAATATTGTAATTTCCCATGAATTTAGTTGTTATAATAAGTAACATATTATATGAGAAAATCATATTATAGAAACGTTGTACATTTACAATATATGTAGAAAATTGTTAGGTTGACATCATAGAAATGGAAATTGTAGAAACAATAAAGTCATTATTTGTTTTTCGTGACGAAAAGTTTGTCTCTTTCGTTGGTGATGATTTGTCGGTCCGCGGCGAGATGAAGACGGCGTGCTGCTGTGTCGTTGAGGCTGCAGTCGCCCACGCGCTCTGCATTGTTGTCCGTCCGCTAGCCCGCTCGCTCGTCTCGTCCGCGACAGTACAGTCGTGTACATGAAATAATTCACACACGCATTAGAATTCACACTTATACACCCTACATCTGGAAAGAAGTTTCATTAGCACATTTTATATTGTGTCCCCTTCTGTGTAGTTAATGTTCGTGTATTTTTTTTTATCTTATTTAGTGCGTCCAGTTCTTTTCGTCTACACGTAACTTAATTATTTAAAAGGGTAGCAATCTTTCTCCATATTGCACACGGCACAATTTAAGAAAGTGGGTACATTCCGCGCACACGCACTGTGGTGTGTATCCATGTATGTTTACTGTACGCATTTCACCAGTCCGTGCTGACACACAGCGTTATGTGGTTGGCTACACCGTTACTGACGTCTATGACAACGTGCACTAACTTGTATCACTGATCCAGATCCACCGCATCAGATGATGTACTTCTTTTTCCGAAAATTGTCATAAACGGTGACCACAACATTTAATACAGTTATATAACACTGTTCGTTTTACAGATCGCTACTGCACCGTTTGAAACAGCAACAGTCCTTTACAAAATACACTAGTCCGCAGACAAGAGACTTTCAGAAAATGAAACTGTAATCATTTAATAACAACAGTAATCAAGTTAAGTTCGTTTATTGGCAACCCAACGTTACACATAATAACTATCCTTCGTAGTGTCTCGGAAAAGCATCAGCTAAATAACCATCCGGGCGAGCCAACGGTTCAGGTTTACAATGTTGTTGCGCAGATTATTTACTGATTTAGCCTTTGTTCATTTTTTGTTTTGTGTTTTAGTCATGATGCGTAGAAAATTAGTCCAAGTACAACCAGTTATCAGTCCCTAACCGAACGGTCGCGGTCGCGAATCATTATTTCAAATTCTTACAAGTTCCCAAGATGGGATTCCATGTAACCTTAGAATAGTATCACGTAATCCAGATTGGTAACAAGTTTCCCCCTGTGGTGCATGCCATATTTATTCATCCAAGGTGCACTCACACTTACATTCAAGATATATTTACAAAGAACATAAAATAGTAATTGCAAAAAAACTAACTGAAATTGCAAAATTTAAAGAAATAAATTTGACCTTCAAATGATCTTAGTTTTTTTTTTAACTAACTATATTTACCAGAAAAAGCTTCTAAGTCCTGATGACTTTCTTCTTTTCATTATCGGTTAACTCTTACTCCAGGAAATTATTTCTTCCCGAAACAATGCTTTGACTTTGTAATCAATGATATATACTAGTACGTACATCTTATGCTTTCACTTGCATACGTTTTCACATATAAACCCCCCCCCCCTTCCCAAGCAAATCAAGTTGGTTCTCTACATTCCTTATAAATTGTTTTAAATCCTTGTGAGGATAGACTCATTTTATTTTTTTCCATCACCCCCATTCTCACACATTTTTTATTTATTTCCATACAGCTTCTTTCTTTGAATGAGGAACGGAATATGTGGCACGACGAAACGTTTTGTTCCTTGACCTGCATATCGTAGACGTAACCTTTTATGATGTCTGGCTTCGGCGAAAATACAGGTGCCTATTGTGATTACGAAGGCTTTCCCGGCGTAATAATTGATAATATTCTTCTCGGGTGTGCAGCCTGATCATAACGTCATCTTGACACAATGTGCAAGGTGCATATTGTGTTAGAGCGTGTTTTAACTGCTGCTGTTGATTCGAGTTCAAATATTCTGACTCGTCAACTTTACTTTCAATTTCTCCTATGATGTCTTTTAATTCATCGTGAGTGTCTTTAATGTATATGGGGTGACCAATAAACGGTTCTTCTCCCTCTAAAACCGTAATTTGCGGCTCCTCATAGGTTATGGTGAAACTCCCATATGTCATCCTATCACCGACCGTGTTCCTAGCAAGGTCCAGAATCATTTGCCTTCCATCATTGACGAAAGTTAGGGAAGTTCGAGCCAAGTCTACAATCGCGTACCTGTCTGGTAAAAAATCTAAAGCCAAGATACATGGGATGGAGAGAAGCTTTACCACCAGGAACGAGCATTTTATGACTTCATTTACCACGGTTACCTATGCCTGTACCTGAAACTTCATACTTTCATTTCTCTCTTTTATCGCCCCGTGGATTCGACAATTCTGCACCGGAAGACGCGGCAATGTTTTCACCGCAGCAATATGTCTATACAGTTCCTCACTCATGACCGACATCGATGTACCAGTATCGATAATCACATTTACCGGTACATTCTTAATCGTCGCCTGAATCGCGGCTCGTACACACTCTTTACTTTTGACGAATTGCCTCTCGGGTTCCCTTGAGAGTTCGTCTCGTACATCCATGCCATCGTTGTATCGTAGAATGGTTGTCTGTGCCCTAATTCCGCCCCCACTTCCTATCGACCAAGCATGGGGGACTTATGCTGGTCGCTGAGTGTTTAACGGCCGTGCGGAGTTTTGTTGTTGCTCCGTCACGTGCTCTACTATATGTACATTTTAATTTGGCCCCGGTATGAAGTTTGGCGCGTTCACCGCCCAAGCTGTTCCCGACGAAGTACTCGGTACCTTCATAATGTTGCACGGCATACTTCCCTGCGTGCGGTCATGCCATTGATCATTTTGCCTGGTAGTTATTTCCGAAGCTACCATCATTATGGCGCTTCCTAGTATAATCTTGTTTGTCGTCTTTAAAATACGGTTTATTACCGTTTACACCTTGAGCCTGATTGCCACTATTCTGTGGACTATGAAAATTACTACCCTTGTTATAGTTCCCATTTTTATAATTATTTCCATTATTCGCTTACCCATTCTTCCGTGGGCTTCCAAAACCTTTATTACTCTTGCAATTATTGTTGTTGGAGGCACTATTCGTTTCTCCTACTGCTTGTCTAGCGTCTTCCTGAATTAAATTCCGGGAATCAATCACTGACATGAATGCTTCAAGGTCAGTATCCGGTACATTGATTAATTTTTCCCGGGTAGCAATAGGCAACTTTGCGTTTAAGATTCGCAGTCCAGTACCTTGTCATACTCAGGTACCGTTCGAAATATTTGAGTAATGAAACTTTCGTAACAGTATACAGCTCTGGCGTGTAGACCTATTTTCTTAGGTTAGGCGCAAATTGAGACGCGTATAGCACGTGTGACGTGACACGAGACTACAGCGCGACACGCACGTGCCGCACGAGTCGCGCGGGTGCAGCGCATATTGCGACGCGTACACCATATTCGCACGCGCCGACTGGCGACGCTCTGCGCTGACAGAACCGAAGCGCGCGTAACCTGTTATCTTTCTCAAACGATTTTACAGACACTATTCAGTGGAAATATATGATTTTTGCCTTACTTGTAGCGTTATGTCAGCTTCGTGAAGAAGTCTCCATCAACTCGCTAATGACCATTATTATTGTGATGTACACATTTTAGTAAGACGCTACGCAGAACTCAAAAAGTTTGCAACGAAAATTAGGGGTCGCTATGATTTTGCGTTTGGCGCGTATTACACCATATGTTACTGCGTATGAAATTTAGCTAACATGCTGAATTTTTGTTTAGATTTGGGAGGAGGTCTCTTATCTGCCTCCGATGTCGAGAAAATGGATCACATGTAGCGCGCTCACTACCGATCTCACGCCCGCGAGAATGAAACACTCGCAACATCTCTATCTCCTAAACCGCTCGAGACATCGAAACGAAAGCTTGGCGAATGATAGCACACACGGAGGAGAGTGTTTTGTCAATTCTTACACACGGAACTTTTTTATCTATGGCGATATATCAGTACTTATATTTCCCTTTTTATTTATTTCACCCCAGTGACTGTAATTTTTTAAGAGTTATCGACAGCTAGCGAAACAAGAGCTTTCTAGTATGAAAATAAACATGAAATTTCTCCTTTTATGTTACTGCAAACCGACACTATGAGGTTTTTCGTAAGCTATTAAGCTCCTTGATTGCCAATTACTTGTTTAATGAGGCATTCCGTTTCGGAGTTCTGTCTCAGTAGCTGCTGTGAGATGAGTTTGGCAAATTACACTGTGACAAAGTAAGTAAAATTAAACCATTCACCAAGAGAAATGTGGCCATTACTCACAAACGGTGATGCTTCTTCGAATGAGGAAATATTAACAACTCACACAAAAATAGATTGCCAATTTCGTTGGAATTTTGGTGGAATCCACGTAACCCATCGTATTTTTAACACTGAGCGACTGGAATGGAAACTTACCAAATGATTTTATTCCTTCTCTTGATCTGAGCAGTATTAAAATAACGGCGAGCGATCCTTCAGGCGGAATGATAGGCACTTCTCAGATACTGGTTACTCACCTACGGGTTGCCAAACTGACAATGTGAGATCGCGAATAAAATAGTTGTTATTGAGAAAAATAAACAACTTATCTGTCGCACAACACAATGGTCAGTGTATTGTCAGCAGCGGAGGATAATGCGCGCGACAGGAATGCACAAGCTAGCCATTTGTGCCTTGTGAGTTGGAGTTCGAAAAAATTGTCATGAAAGTAGATCTGCTTTTGTCAGCAGTACATTTCAACAAATTAAATATATCTAATCATAACACTCTTTTAGGATATTCCTACTTTCGTAATAATACCGACCATTTTCTTCATTTGTGTAGCCTGTTGTATAATTAGTTCATTAATGCTGATAATGTCCATGCAACAATTGAAATGCTTTTTCTCATCACGGCGAACCAATTAAAAAATTGTTATTTGTTACTGCTTTTCGACTGTTTCTAGCTTGCAGTGGAAATGTGATGTTCACATGCATGTAGTACACTGTGTCGTATTACTTTATTACATCCATATCAGAGTAATCAGTGAGACTTCTATACTTCACATCGTGGACCCTTTTTACCAGGAGCACAAAGGGATCACACCTGTCGAGATTATCCCTTTCTAAATTTTTGTAACAGATCGTACAGATACACTTGCATATTAGGCAGCGAGAAGATAACCTTGTTTTACTTTCTTACCTTGATTCTTAATCACATGATTTTATAATATTCCTTGCTTCCTTATTCACTACCCTCTGTCCTTTCTTGCGATCTAAAAACATCGCGGAGGCATATGATACAATTCCAACGGCCAATGGCTCATCAGTTACTGAAATATGCATTTTTCTTGACAGAAGAAAAACAAAACAAAACTATACCGATATAAATAACGGAAAAGTATAATTTATTAACGAAGAAAGATGGAGCGTTTAAATGGCGCAAAACGAAAAACTACCCAAAGGCAATAAAATTTAGTACACAGTAAGGCAAAATTTATCGTAAGGCCAATAGTACCACTCCTCATACGCGCCGTTCCGATGTGAGCATATGGCCGGGCTACTTTTCCGCTCCCCGCCTCAAATTTCCCACGGTGCTAGCAAAAAGGCACGCGCGACGCGCGGCGTGGGAAACTGTGCCTCAACCACAACGCCGCGCGACCTGGCGCAGGCGCGTGTCGCGTCCAGGCCGGTTCCCACTAGGGCTGCCGCGCGTCAAAACCGCGCGTCAGCGGCGTGGTTGCCTTGGAAACGGCGTCAGCGGCACGGCGTGGCGGGCTCTGCGTCGCCGTTTGACCATGTCGAACCGCTTCCACTGCCGCGTGCCGCGCTCCAGGTGCGCGCCGCTAATCACAGAACGCGCTGAGCGTGACGTCAGGTACGGAACCCCGGGCCACGCGAACTTTCGCCGAATCGCTGGCGCGGACGCGGCGGCAGCTATGAAATACTTAACATCCGATTCCAAGGAAACTATTCGCTAGAAAAATTTGATTCTTGGACATGTTACAGCCTGATATCTTCTCTCGATAAGGAACCGAATTTCTTTTCGTTATTCGTGGTGGTTACTTGCTGTATCGCATTTACGTAAACCTTTACACGAAATTTTAATGAGTGTGCAGAGGTAAAAACGCATTTCGTGGACTTTGCGTACAGCTCATTTTAGGTAATACATTATTGCATATGAAATTTAGTCAACATATCGAAATTGTTTTTAAAGCTGAGAGCAGATCGATAGCTATCACCGTTCTCGAGATATTGACTGATATGTCGGCGGACGGGCTATGCCGTGACCGCGCGCGGGTTGCTCGGCGACGCGACCGGTACTTCGTCCTGCTCGTCGTAAACCATGTGGTTGTATCAACCGCAAATTTCGTAAACGGTTCAAGAAATCGAAATGTTTTTTTTTGTTTTTTTTTGCAAACGATAACTTGTGAAAAGTCATGTATTTCGTCGCATGATAAATATCCTAAATCTGTTTATCTACTGAGATATGAAAGTAACTACAGTTTTTCAGAAGGGATAGATGAATTTTTTTAAATGGCATTAATAGCATGTCGAATGAGAAGTTAAACCGAAACTAATTTGCTGGTATGTCATAAGATGTAATTTACTAAATATGTAGAGCTATTGATTATTTCCTTTCTTTTTTCTTTATCCAGTGTACTTTACTGATTCAAGACGCGTTTTGCCTTTTACTTTAAGGCATCTTCGGTGGAATCTAGAATGAGTCAGTTTTGTTTTGATCTGTGATACTTGCAGATTATAAAACAGTTCACATCTTTTTTTACGTGAATGACTGATTACTTACAGTGAATTGAGTTTTTGGCGGACATATACGTTTCCCCTCACCTGGTCACATGCTGGAGGTTGAACTAAAACTTAGATTATGGAACATAAGCACATTTTCATGTTCGCTCTTTTTTCTTCTGTCACTAGCAGTAGACGTTTTACCGAAAACTCTGATTTAAAGTCGTAACTACAGTGTGTTCACCTCATGTCCCTTCCTGTCTGGTTTGTTTATGTACATGTTGCCAACCTGCAGAATTATATGCTGAAAACTGTTTATTTTTGTTCTCCTTATATCTGTATGTGTGTGTGGCTAGCCACTGATAGTTATAGAAAGTTGAAAGTGAATCCAGTAGTTGTCAGACAGTGGTTGAAAGATTTGGTGTTCAGCTGATTTCAGTTTTGGTTTAAATGTTTTAAGGAGTGCATGGAAGAGTAAATTCACTGCTTACATTAATAGATAAAATAGTAGAATAGTATTTCAACAGATGATTATCAGAATACTATCACCCAACCCCTTTGTCCTCACTCTTTGACGCCCCACAATACGTCCTTTCAACTAACCCCTATTGTTGTCAAAGTTGTGCCGTAATTTCCTCTTCCTCCTCTATTTAATTCCGTACCTCTTCTTTAGTCACACGATCCTCGTATCTAATGTTCAGCATTCTTATGAATCACCACGTTTTGAAAGCGTCCATTGTCTTCTTGACAGAACTGTTCATCGTCCACGTTTCACTTACATACAAGGCTGCACTCCACACAAATACCTTTGTAAAATAGTATCCAACCATTAGCATTTATATTCGGTGTGAACAAATTTTCTTTTTCAGAACGCTTTTCTTGCTATTGACAGTCTTCAGTCAGGTTTGCGTCTGCACCAGGAAATGCCTTACAATTTAAAATCTGGTTTCGAAAACTATTCCAAATATATATTATTCTTTCGTGATTCTTAAGCAAGGTGCTGGCGATGATTACATTATGCTCTGTGGGAAATTCTATCAGGTGGCTTCCACTTTCATCCCTTCCACCTAGCCTTTGTGTTCTTACTGTTTTCGTGTACCTGCTACTGTACCACATTTTAAATTTTTGTCTCGCTTAACTATCTGAATAATCTCTCTTGTTGTACATTGTTTCACTGTGTTAGGAGATAGTGAACAATCGTGAACGGTAGTCATGAAATCTGTTTGTGAAATGAGAAAACATGAATAACGAAATATGTGAAAGAGCACATTGTACAGAAAATGAAAAATTGGTATGTCTTCACCCAACTTCGTCTTTCCTTCGTGTAGGTGTAAGATATAGTTAATCATACGCACCGCGCGTTTCAGTGGGTCCTGCCCCGCACCTCAGTGGCTGTCCGTCATTGGCTACCGCTAACGTCTGCCGCTTCCAGATGGGAACGCCAATTCCGCGAGCCGCCGCGTCAACGCGGAAAACGCTTGCCGCTGCCGCGCTCTAGTGGGAACCGGCCTTCCCAGTCGCGTCGCGTCGCAATTTGCGCGGCCCCATTTGAACCTGTGATATTACAAAAACGCGCGCTGCGCTGCGTCGCGCCACACGCGCTATACGCGTCTCAATTTGCGCCTAGCCTTAGTCTTTCTTGAGTACTCAAGGACCAGAATTTATTAAGAAATTGCTTCTAGAATTCCTCAAAGGTATCGCACATTTCTGCAGCCTCCATAGCCCAGAGAGCCGCATCTCCTGTAATGTACGATACTACTAATTGTATCTTTTGTCTTTCTGACCAGTAGCTCGGAATTACGATTCTAAAGTTTTTTACAAAGACGACAGGATGTGTCGTTTTCTTGTCTTCATTAAAGGATGGGAATTGTCGGTGTTTTAACATCGACTCATCTAATTTCATGCGGGCAAGCGCAGGCGCAATGCCGCCCACCGCTGCTGCATTATCATCTCCTTCGTTTGTTTCACAAAAATTGCTATTTTGCTGCGGGGTAGGGTTATCGTTGCCCTGGGCGTTAACGATCGGTGCATTACCGTATCGCGTCTTGTTTTCAGGCTGCTCGCTGGAGGAACTATTCTCGCAGCTACACCCCGCTTCCACTCGTGATAACTTCTCGGCATTTCATTCCCTCTCACCAGCACCTGCACATGTTAGGCAAAATTTTTCTGCCTGACTCATGTAGTACTATCACCGTCAGAGGGTGGTACGGGGCTACAAGTCCCACCGCCACACCTCCAAAGTGAATTGCAGTGACGCAGTCACTGCCCTGTGGAAATTTACTGCCTCACCAACAGAGTTAGACCGCAATAGACCGGTGATCCTGTATTGTAACATATCACCCCGGACTACAAGTCCATTTAAAAAAAAAAATCCCTCTCACCCTGGTTTTGAAATGCTAGTTGGCACATTTTCGAGGCTACGCTCGACACTGTACAGTCGAACACCCATCACCTCATCTTGGCCGCGATAGAACCTACCCGTCCTTGTATCCCGCTGAACTCAGCGTGTACATGGCCCAATATTGCCATGTCAGCGCTTCCAAGACGGCGCTAAGCTATCTTAACAGATCCCTGTTACACGCTGTCCCCCTATCTACCGAGCGAGGTGGCGTAGTGGTTAGCACACTGGACTCGCATTCGGAAGGACGACGGTTCAATCCCGCGTCCGGCCATCCTGATTTAGGTTTTCCGTGATTTCCCTAAATCTCTTCAGGCAAATGCCGGGATGGTTCCTTTGAAAAGGGCACGGCCGACTTCCTTCCCTAATCCGATGAGACCGATGACCTCGCAGTTTGGTCTCCTCCCCCAACACAACCCAACCCAACCTTCCCCCTATCTTCGCGCTCCTTGTCCCCTTCATCAATTATGAATACTACTTTTTTAATTAAACTTTATTCGCGTTCTTTCTCTTTTAATTCTAGTTTCCTGAGAAGTTCACACATAAGGTTTTTCATGGAACTCATTTGTGTTTGAGGTTTACTAACAGTTCCGATTTCCGGTAAATCTGTTTTTTCCGTAGTTCACAACTATATTCTCGATACACCCATCAACTGCCCTAGAAGGGACTTGCGCATCGGGTTCCCTGCTTGTGGATTGGATATCCGATTGCTCATTGATAGTCTGAGCATCGTTTTGCTGTGGTACATGTTCCACACTATGTTGCGCCTCCTCTACGTTTTCACTTTCTGACACTACTATCTTCTTCGATCGACCGATAGTTAATGTTCATCTACATCTACATGGATACTCTGCAAATCACATTTAAGTGCCTGGCAGAGGGTTCATTGAACCACATTCACATTTCTCTATTATTCCAATCTCGTATAGCGCCCGGAAAGAGATCGTTCCTCCCTGTGTAGGTCAATGTCAACAAAATATTTTCGCATTCGGAGGAGATAATTGGTGATTGGAATTTCGTGTGAAGATTCCGTCACTACGAAAAACGCCCTTCTTTTAATGATTTCCATCTCAAATCCTGTATCATTTCTGTGACACTCTCTCCCATGTTTCGCGATAGTACAAAACGAGCTGCCTTTCTTGGAACTTTTTCGATGTACTCCGTCAGTCCAATCTGGTAAGGATCCCACACAGCGCAGCAGTATTCTAAAAGAGGACGGACAAGCATAGTGCAGGCAGTCTCCTTAGAAGGTCTGTTACATTTTCTAAGTGTCCCGCCAATAAAACGCAGTCTTTGGTTAGCCTTCCCCACAATATTTTCTATGTGTTCCTTCCAATTTAAGTTGTTCGTAATTGTAATACCTAGGTATTTAGTTGAACTTACGGTTTTTATATTAGACTGATTTATCGTGTAACCGAAGTTTAACGAGTTCCTTTTAGCACTCATGTGAATGACTTCACACTTTTCGTTATTTAGGGTCAACTGCCACTTTTCGCACCATTCAGATATCTTCTCTAAATCGTTTTGCAGTTTGTTTTGATCTTCTGATGACTTTATTAGTCGATAAACGACAGCCTCATCTGCAAACAACCGAAGACGGTTGCTCAGATTGTCTCCCAAATGGTTTATATAGGTAAGAGACAGCAAAGGGCCTATAAGACTACCATGGGAACCCCAGAAACCACTTCTGTTTTACTCGATGACTTTCCGTCAATTACTACGAACTGTGACCTCTCTGACAGGAAATAACAAATCCAGTCACCTAACTGAGACGATATTCCAAAAGCATGCAATTTCACTACGAGCCGCTTGTGTGGTACAGTGTCAAATGTTAAACAAGATGACTTCTCTTACATACAATGAAATCAGAGATATCGTCACACGGCATATATTCACTTTTCCCTTCAGTATTTTAACCGCTGGCGTCCCTTCCAAAAGGTTAAACAAAGTTAAAAATGGAAAATTATCACTTAAGGTGCTACTCAAACTCCTGTCAAGCACAAGCAAAGCGATGCACGCTACTGCAATTTACGTGTAAATGTTACTTGAAATTTTCATAAAGTTATTGCACCGGAGGAAGTTACTAGTCACTATATCAGCAAGCTGGTGCACTGAGACAAATGTCCTTACCTTTTAAATGTTTCTGCCACTGGTCAACTTATGGTCCAAGCTCAATTTCCTTTTGTCCAAATCAAACGTCTCTGTTCTCCTTCTCTCATACAACAGAGATCTCGTTCAGTTCATGGAAAAGATTCATGTACAGTATTAAATATACGTCTTACATATGCACATACATGTACAAGTTATACAGTTTAATTACTATGTATTCTTAAGTTCACTTAAGTTTTCTATATTCGTTAAATATTCTTGGCACTCTATAACAAAAATTTGGCCCCACGCTATGGGTAGCAATTTGTACTAATATCCGAATTGTATGATGTTATTGTCAACGTTCGTGCAGCAGAAGAAATAATTAGGATGTCTTATTCTCAGAATCAATGGTAAATTCAGTTGTAAGTACAGAATACTCAATTCTACTAACACGTAATGATGTCCTCTAATATTAAAGGTTGCAAATTACGAAGTGCAACACCATTAAAGCCAACTTAATGGAGCTTTGCTGTTTTCAATAAAAAGAAATGTGCTTTTCCTTCGGCGCCTTGGGCCCAGACACTTTAGATTTATGAGGGCCTGTCGTTATTAGAATATTATGTTTCACGTACCTTTCGTCGTTTGCAGACGCGAAGTGCCACTCTGCAAGACGAAGCTGAAATGCTGTGTTAAAGTGCACCAAAATCTTGATGGTTACGTCAAAGGCTTTGATTATTGTGCGAGTAATGTTAATTTCTTTTCAACTGTGAGTTTAAACAGTCTAGCATGTTTGTGTTTAACGTATAAGACATGAAATGTAGCAAAGCTAAATGTCGCGCACATTAAAATCCGAACAGCTTCATTGTTCTGTTAATGGGAAGAGACACTGGGCTTTCTGTGAGGTTCGTATAGAAATCTTGTTATAGGCCTGATTAAAATTCTTTGAAAGCTATTTTCTATGCACATCTGAATGACAATTATACTCTTGAAAAGAAAACACAAGTTTATATATATGTAGTTAAGGCTCACCGGTCATTGGACCATCTTCTTCTGTGCGGGTACACAAACAGTGCCCGAACTCTTATGTGAATCGGCAGCGAGCCGCGAGTAATGAGTAAAATGGGCGGCGACGTACTCTTTTCGGCGGTACGTATACTAAAATTGGAACGCTAGAGATAATGTCGGCACGGTAGCGCAGCGTGTTAGGTCAGAGAGCTGGTTTTCCTCTGTAATAAAAACAGAGTGGAATGATCAACAAACGAACTTGAACGGATGTCATGTGACGTCCGCAACGACCAAACACAACGATCAAAAACGGCAAAAAAGAAAAAAAATAGATGGATAGAGCATCTGTCATGAAAGGAGGAGATCCCGGGTTCGAGTTCCGGTCTGGACACACATTTTCATCTGTACCCTTTCACATATATCTACGCCTGTATGCAGCAAAGGGTATTCATTTCATTGACAAGTTTACACATTTATAGAATTGACTATTATTATCATAAGAATGCTTTTTCTTGCAGTATTAGTAACAAACACATACCAGTCTCATCACGAATCGTCAATGCCATCCTTTTACAATCAAGAACAAAACGAAGAGTAGTTATTTCTTTGTCTTTCTTCCTCGTTAGAGGACTGTCTATTCATCTGTATCTTTGTTCACAGATTATCCTTGAAATACACTCCTGGAAATGGAAAAAAGAACACATTGACACCGGTGTGTCAGACCCACCATACTTGCTCCGGACACTGCGAGAGGGCTGTACAAGCAATGATCACACGCACGGCACAGCGGACACACCAGGAACCGCGGTGTTGGCCGTCGAATGGCGCTAGCTGCGCAGCATTTGTGCACCGCCGCCGTCAGTGTCAGCCATTTTGCCGTGGCATACGGAGCTCCATCGCAAACAATGGTAGCATGCCGCGACAGCGTGGACGTGAACCGTATGTGCAGTTGACGGACTTTGAGCGAGGGCGTATAGTGGGCATGCGGGAGGCCGGGTGGACGTACCGCCGAATTGCTCAACACGTGGGGCGTGGGGTCTCCACAGTACATCAATGTTGTCGCCAGTGGTCGGCGGAAGGTGCACGTGCCCGTCGACCTGGGACCGGACCGCAGCGACGCACGGATGCACGCCAAGACCGTAGGATCCTACGCAGTGCCGTAGGGGACCGCACCGCCACTTCCCAGCAAATTAGGGACACTGTTGCTCCTGGGGTATCGGCGAGGACCATTCGCAACCGTCTCCATGAAGCTGGGCTACGGTCCCGCACACCGTTAGGCCGTCTTCCGCTCACGCCCCAGCATCGTGCAGCCCGCCTCCAGTGGTGTCGCGACAGGCGTGAATGGAGGGACGAATGGAGACGTGTCGTCTTCAGCGATGAGAGTCGCTTCTGCCTTGGTGCCAATGATGGTCGTATGCGTGTTTGGCGCCGTGCAGGTGAGCGCCACAATCAGGACTGCATACGACCGAGGCACACAGGGGCAACACCCGGCATCATGGTGTGGGGAGCGATCTCCTACACTGGCCGTACACCACTGGTGATCGTCGAGGGGACACTGAATAGTGCACGGTACATCCAAACCGTCATCGAACCCATCGTTCTACCATTCCTAGACCGGCAAGGGAACTTGCTGTTCCAACAGGACAATGCACGTCCGCATGTATCCCGTGCCACCCAACGTGCTCTAGAAGGTGTAAGTCAACTACCCTGGCCAGCAAGATCTCCGGATCTGTCCCCCATTGAGCATGTTTGGGACTGGATGAAACGTCGTCTCACGCGGTCTGCACGTTCAGCACGAACGCTGGTCCAACTGAGGCGCCAGGTGGAAATGGCATGGCAAGCCGTTCCACAGGACTACATCCAGCATCTCTACGATCGTCTCCATGGGAGAATAGCAGCCTGCATTGCTGCGAAAGGTGGATATACACTGTACTAGTGCCGACATTGTGCATGCTCTGTTGCCTGTGTCTATGTGCCTGTGGTTCTGTCAGTGTGATCATGTGATGTATCTGACCCCAGGAATGTGTCAATAAAGTTTCCCCTTCCTGGGACAATGAATTCACGGTGTTCTTATTTCAATTTCCAGGAGTGTACATAGTTTTCGTATTAACAGTAATTTTCATTGTTCTTTTTCTAGATCATTTTACAATATTTCACTGCAATTATCACAACATATCGTCTTTGAAAGCAAGGAGAAACTACAGCCCTAATTTTTCCCGAGGGCATGCAGCTTTACTGTATGGTTAATGGTGATGGCGGCCTTTTGGGTAAAACATTCCGGAGGTAAAATAGTCCCCCATTCGGATCTCCGGGCGGGGACTACTCAAGAGGGCGTCGTCATCAGGAGAAAGAAAACTGGCATTCTACGGATCGAGGCGAGGAGTGTCAGATCCCATAATCGGGCAGGTAGGTTAGAAAATTTAAAAAGGGAAATGGATAGGTTAAAGTTACATACAGTGGGAATTAGTGACGTTCGGTGGCAGGAGGAACAAGACTTTTGGTCAGGTGAATACCGGGTTATAAATACAAAATCAAATAGGGGTAATGCAAGAGTAGGTTTAATAATGAATAAAAAAATAGGAATGCGGGTAAGCTACTACAAACAGCATAGTGAACGCATTATTGTGGCCAAGATAGACACGAACCCCACGCCTACTACGGTAGTACAAGTTTATATGCCAACTAGCTCTGCAGATGATATAGAAATTGATGAAATGTATTATGAGATAAAAGATATTATTCAGGTAGTGAAGGGAGACGAAAATTTAATAGTCATGGGTGACTGGAATTCGTCAGTAGGAAAAGGGAGAGAAGGAAACATAGTAGGTGAATATGAATTGGGGCTAAGAAATGAAAGAGGAAGCCGCCTGGTAGAATTTTGCACAGAGCTCAACTTAATCATAGCTAACACGTGGTTCAAGAATCATAAAAGAAGGTTGTATACATGGAAGAAACCTGGAGATACTCACAGGTTTCAGATAGATTATATAATGGTAAGACAGAGATTTAGAACAGGTTTTAAATTGTAAGACATTTCCAGGGGCAGATGTGGACTCTGACCACAATCTATTGGTTATGAACTGTAGATTAAAACTGAAGAAACAGCTAAAAGGTGGGAATTTAAGGAGATGGGACCTGGATAAACCGACTAAACCAGAGTTTCAGGGACAGCATAAGGGAACAATTGACAGGAATGGGGGAAAGAAATACAGTAGAAGAAGAATGGGTAGCTTCGAGGGATGAAGTAGTGAAGACAGCAGAGGATCAAGTAGGTAAAAAAACCAGGGCAAGTAGAAATCCTTGGGTAACAGAAGAAATATTGAATTTAATTGATGGTAAGAGAACATATAAAAATGCAGTAAATGAAGCAGGCAAAAAGGAATACAAACGTCTCAAAAACGAGATCGGCAGGAAGTGCAAAATGGCTAAGCAGGGATGGCTAGGGGACAAATGTAAGGATGTAGAGGCTTATCTCACTAGGGGTAAGATAGATACTGCCTACAGGAAAATTAAAGAGACCTTTGGACAAAAGAGAGCCACTTGTATGAATATCAAGAGCTCAGATTGTAAGTAGGCTGTTTAGGTTTTCTTATTGGTAATGCCACCTCTGTATGAAAATCACTGGCTGTGCTGTGTGCAGTCTGTGGCTGCTTTGCATTGTTGTAATAATCACCATTGTAGTGTTAGGCAGCTGGCTGTGAACAGCGCGTAGCGTTGCGCAGTTGGAGGTGAGCCGCCAGCAGTGGTGGATGTGGGGAGAGAGATGGCGGAGTTTTGTAATTTGTCATGAACTGCTATATATATTATGACTATTAAGGTAAATACATTGTTTGTTCTCTATTAATATCTTTCATTTGCTAACTATCCCTATCAGAAGTAAGTGCCTTCCGTAGTTTGAATCTTTTATTTAGCTGGCAGTAGTGGCGCTCGCTGTATTGCAGTAGCTTGAGTAGCGAAGATTTTGGTGAGGTAAGTGATTTGTGAAAGGTATAGTTTAATGTTAGTCAGAGCCATTTTTTTGCAGGGATTATTGAAAGTCAGATTGCGTTGCGCTAACAAAATATTGTGTGTCAGTTTAAGCACAGTCTTGTATAATTGTTCAAAGGGGACGTTTCAAGATGGAAACCCAGTTCTAACCAAAGAAGGGAAAGCAGAAAGATGGAAGCAGTATATAGAGGGCCTATACAAGGGCGATGTACTTGAGGACAATATTATGGAAATGGAAGAGGATGTAGATGAAGATGAAATGTGAAATATGATACTGCGTGAAGAGTTTGACAGAGCGCTGAAAGACCTGAGTCGAAACAAGGTCCCGGGAGTAGACAACATTCCATTAGAACTACTGACGGCCTTGGGAGAGCCAGTCCTGACAAAACTCTTACCATCTGGTGAGCAAGATGTATGAGACAGGCAAAATACCCTCAGACTTCATAAGAATATAATAATTCCAATCCCAAAGAAAGCAGGTGTTGACAGATGTGAAAATTACCGAACTATCAGTTTAATCAGTCACAGCTGCAAAATATTAACGCGAATTCTTTACAGACGAATGGAAAAACTAGTAGAAACCGACCTCGGGGAAGATCAGTTTGGATTCCGTAGAAATATTGGAACACGTGAGGCAATACTGACCCTACGACTTATCTTAGAAGCTAGATTAAGGAAAGGTAAACCTACATTCCTATCATTTGTAGACTTAGAGAAAGCTTTTGACAATGTTAACTGGAATACTCTCTTTCAAATTCTGCAGGTGGCAGGGGTGAAATACAGGGAGCGAAAGGCTATTTACAATTTGTATAGAAACCAAATAGCAGTTATAAGAGTTGAGGGGCATGAAAGGGAAGCAGTGGTTGGGAAGGGAGTGAGACAGGGTTGTAGCCCGTCCCCGATGTTATTCAATCTGTATATTGAGCAAGCAGTGAAGGAAACAAAAGAAAAATTCGGAGTAGGTATTAAAATCCATGGGGACGAAATAAAAACCTTGAGGTCCGCCGATGACATTGTAATTCTGTCAGAGACAGAAAAGGACTTGGAAGAGCAGTTTAACGGAATGGATAGTGTCTTGAAAGGAGGATATAAGATGAACATCAACAAAAGCAAAACGAGGATAATGGAATGCAGTCGAATGAAGTCGGGTGATGCTGAGGGAATTAGATACTGAAATGAGACAATTAAAGTAGTAAAGGAGTTTTGCTATTTGGGGAGAAAAATAACTGATGATGGTCGAAGTAGAGAGGATATAAAATGTAGACTGGCAATGGCAAGGAAAGCGTTTCTGAAGAAGAGAAATTTGTTAACATCAAGTATAGATTTAAGTGTCAGGAAGTTGTTTCTGAAAGTATTTGTATGGAGTGTAGCCATGTATGGAAGTGAAACATGGACAACAAATAGTTTAGACAAGAGGAGAATAGAAGCTTTCGAAATGTGGTGCTACAGAAGAATGCTGAAGATTGGATGGGTAGTTCACATAACTAATGAGGAGGTATTGAATAGGATTGGAGAGAAGAGAACATTGTGGCACAACTTGCCTAGAAGAAGGGATCAATTGGTAGGACATGTTCTGAGGCATCAAGGGATCACCAATTTAGTATTGGAGGGCAGCGTGGAGGGTAAAAATCGTAGAGGGAGACCAAGAGATGAATACACCAAGCAGATTCAGAAGGACGTAGGTTGCAGCAGGTACTGGGAGATGAAGAAGCTTGCACACGATAGAGTAGCATGGTGAGCTGCATCAAACCAGTCTCAGGACTGAAGACCACAACAACAACAACAACATCGTCTTTATGGCTTTATATTTACGTTATTACGATTGTTTTTATACCGTCGCACTAGTTTCGTAAATTTTCACAATAACGTCATGGGTATGGCACGCAGCCTACCCTGTGATAGAATTTTAATAGATTTTCTTACTATATTTTGAAATGGTAAGTTAAGCGTGCTGCAATCTTTCTGAAGCTATAGAAATTACTTCGGAAAAGTAAAGTTTTTCCAAATATGAGAAACTTTTGGAAGGTACAAACTGGTCATGTAACTTGGAATAAATATTCTGTTCAAATCTAAAAGTGTTGCAGGTGACAAAATCATGTCAGTACTGTACTTAGTATTCTATGTGTCACACTATTACTCTACCGTATATCAATGATCAGTTGGAGAAACCAAAGGAAGAAGAAATATTATCAAAAACCATTTACTAGTTAAAAAGTTCTGAAATAGAAGTTATTGGTAACTAACACAAATTCTCATTTTCGAGGAAGAGATAATCGTTAAGTCATTGAAACTTGTTCCACGATAAAGAGACCTTCCGTTTCCAGATACAAGATGGTGCATAACGGAAGGTATGACTTAACTGTTCATTTTGTAATCGAGGATTTAACAATATCCTCAAAACAAGAGGCGTCGTAGGCCAGAATTTACTCCAGACGTTCTGCACTCTATCTGCAAAAAAATTCTTTATGCGAACACATTGTGCAAATTTTCTACAAAATGGCGAGGTGTGGGCGCACCGCAGGTGGTGCAGTGAACTGTGATGAGCACAGTTAGAATTCTCTTGTTATATGGATGGTAAAGAGGAAGGTGGTGGTAGAATCTAGTATTAGCACAAAGGTTGCCGGAGGAGCTACCATTATTAAACGTTTATACTCGGCGAACTTATCACCGATAGTAATAGAGCCAGCAGACTGTATGTTCCTTGAAACAGTAAGCTTACAAGCCAATATGCACCAAAGGTTTATTCCGGAAATACGAGGGCTATTCGAAAAGTTACGGCCAATCCGTCGCAAAATGGAAACAAATGTGAAAATCAAAAATGTTTTAATTCCAACAATTAGTTATACCTCCTAGCTACTTCTCTACATAGTCGCCGCTCCGACGTGGACATTTGTCGTAGCGACCAACTTTCCAAAAACCCCGTAACAGAAGGCAGCCGCCTGCGTTTCCCGACGCTTCTCTACGCTGGTCTGCAGCTCGTTTTCTATGCCAAAATGTTGGTTGTCTTCATAGCCTGCGGTTCTTGTGAGCAGAGATGACACTCAGAGAAGGCCAATTACGGGCTGTATTGTGAATGATCAAACACTTCCCACCGAGAACGCTGCAAGAGCATCTTCATTGGCCCGGCACATCTTGATTGCCCTGCAGAGTCCGGCCGAGAATTGTCAATAAGATTGAACCGCATGACAGTTATGTTAGGTGGGCTGGACGACGTAAAGCTGAATCTCTCACCAGGCACACATACTTGGTGGGAGGCGCTATATCCTAGGCATCTTTGAGAGCTCACTGTGCACACAGACTGAAAACAGCCACGCGACGCTATCGATGGGCATAATAGTCACAGCCCAACACAACTGTGCAAAGCTTCATTGAATTCGCACTGTGGTTTCTAAACTACTGCCAATTAAAATTGCTACACCAAGAAGAAATGCAGATGATAAACGGGTATCCATTGGACAAATATATTATACTAGAACTGACATGTGATTACATTTTCACGCAATTTGGGTGCATAGATCCTGAGAAATCAGTACCCAGAACAACCACTTCTGGCCATAATAACGGTCTTGATACACCTGGGCATTGAGTCAAACAGAGCTTGGATGGCGTGTACAGGTACGCCTGCCCATGCAGCTTCAACACGATACCACAGTTCATCAAGAGTAGTGACTGGCGTATTGTGACGAGCCAGTTGCTCGGCCACCATTGACTAGACGTTTTCAATTGGTGAGAGATCTGAAGAACGTGCTGGCCAGGGCAGCAGTCGAAAATTTTCTGTTTCCAGAAAGGCCCGTATAGGACCTTCAACATGTGGTCGTGCATTATCCTGCTGAAATGTAAGGTTTCGCAGGGATCGAATGAAGGGTAGAGCCACGTGTCGTAACACATCTGAAATCTAGCGTCCACTGTTCAAAGTGCCGTCAATGCGAACAAGAGGTGACCGAGACGTGTAACCAATGGCACCCCATACCATCACACCGGGTGATACGCCAGTATGGCGATGACGAATACACGCTTCCAATGTGCGTTCACCACGATGTCGCCAAACACGGATGCGACCATCATGATGCTGTAAATGGAACCTGGATTCATCCGAGAAAATGACGTTTTGCCATTCGTGCACACAGGTTCGTCGTCGAATACACCATCGCAGGCGCTCCTGTCTGTGATGCAGCGTCAAGGGTGACCGCAGCCACGGTCTCCGAAGTGATAGTCCATGCTGCTGCAAACGTCGTCGAACTGTTCGTGCAGATGGTTGTTGTCTTACAAACGTGCCCATCTGTTGACTCAGGGATCGAGACGTGGCTGCACGATCTGTTTCAGCCATGCGGATAAGATGCCTGTCATCTCGACTGCGAGTAATGCGAGGAACTTGGGATCCAGCATGGCGTTCCGTGTTACCCTCCTGAACCCACCGATTCCATATTTTGTTAACAGTCATTGGATCTCGACCAACGGGAGAAGCAATGTCGCGATACGATAAATCGCAATCGCGATAGGCTACAATCCGACCTTTACCAAAGTCGGAAACGTGATGGTACGCATTTCTCCTCCTTACACGAGGCATCACAACAACGTTTCACCAGGCAACGCCGGTCAAGTGCTGTTTGTGTATGATAAATCGGTTGGAAACTTTCCTCATGTCAGCACGTTGCAAGTGTCGCCACCGGCGCCAACCTTGTGTGAATGCTCTGAAAAGCTAATCATTTGCATATCACAGCATCTTCTTCCTGTCGGTTAAATTTCGCGTTGTAGCACGTCATCTTCGTGGTGTAGCAATTTTAATGGCTAGTAGTGTAGTTCTGCATAAAAGAATGAGGGTCCAGCTCCATGGGTACTGACCAGCACCCTGCTGATGCTCGGCACCACCTCTGAAGTGACGAGCAGCCAGGTACTGCTCTAACGGTCCGAAGAGATGACAGTCGCGCCTCTATGAAGGGCACCGCAGTGCAGTTCATCGGGAACATAAGAGCAAATGGCGCGCGACCGAGGTCGTGTGTGGCCGGGGTTGTCTGCAACAAAACGCCGACACTCTAAGACAATTTCCTCCTGACTGTCTTCTTAAACTGTTCCAACGTGGCTCAGCAACTGGCAGAATTCACGTTCTGTCCATGAGTGCGGAAACCAAGCGCCAGCACAACACGAGTGTCTGAAAAGTTTGGGGCCATAGCCTTCGTATTGCGGATACCTGTGTTTTACATCTTTTGTGGGATGGAGAATGGTTTCTCCATGACAACGACGATATCCGTACCTTCTCGTCAAGTGCCACACGACGCGCACCGCCTCCAATACATTGCAGAACAGATTGATGCGTGTATGTTATTAATAATATGGGATAATGTGAATACTGCGTACAATCTGGCTTTCGTACAAATTCTGTACAGTAATGCGATCATTGTAAACAAGTGCTGGAATCTGTGGAAGGTAAGTTAGCATAGGTCTTTTGTAAATATTTATTGTGTATCCTTGTTTTCTGACATGTTCCACATCCTAAAGGATCTCCTCACTATGGATCAATTGGAACGAAAAGTACGTACAGTCTAATGTTATCTTACACGCTGGAGAGAGCTGCCCCCCCCCCCCCCCCCAATTCTGTTGACGCTATTCCCACCTTTGAGTTGTCTCGGTACCCAGCCAGACAGCCAGAACACTAGTTGCGGTAGTCCAGTACGCTGCGAATGGTGTCCTCTACACTTCCTGCCGAGATGCTGAGGAAGTGTGCAATCTGGCTCACGTGAATGCTACGACAGGCTTCTCTCGATGTCTCGATGCTCCACGAGCTGAGTTGGACGTGCTGGGCCGCCTCGACCTCTGCTCATTTAGCACGCCTCTTCTGGTGTCATAAAGCTGCTGACACCAAAACTACACCTCAAGATTTTGTTACATTACTCTCGTACCATAAACGTCCACTACTTGACAGTGACTTCTTTCTGCAGACGTATTCTTTGCAAATAAAAACGTCATCTTACAGCGCAATTGCACTGGCGACCATTTATCAGTTGACGCCTGCACCTTCAAACTGTATTTTTTGAAAGCTTTGATCTATGATCTGTCTGGACGAGCAGGTACAAACATTAGAACTCTTGTTACCTCGTTTATTGATGTATGCTCTTAGCACGCAATAGGAAGAGAAAACAACGCGTAACGCTATCAACAGAAACATTTAAAGAATAAGACGTTCTTGGTTTTCCAGCCGCGTGAATTCGAATAAAATCCTCGAGCTTTCGACGGCCATCTCCGCAATTGTCGTCAGGAGTTTAGTGACTGCCGGGTCTGCTACGGTTTCTAGCTTATATAGGCATGATGACGTCATCAGCAGCCAATCAGATCTATCCAATGTGGTGTACGCACGTAAGTCGACCCGGGCAGCTAGCGGAGCTATTGCCGTTGCAGCACCGGTGACGTGAGGTGGCGCCAGGGGCCATATGAATGGTGTCCATCCCAACACCAAATTTACTGTCGAGATGGAGAAGCACGGCAAGCTACCATTCTTGGATGTTTTGGTAGAGTGGAAGGCAGGAAGCCAGCTTGGTCATTCAGTGTACCGGAAACCAACACACACTGATCGGTACTTGAACGCCAATAGTTTCCACCACCCTGTACACAAGAAAGCTGTCCTGAAGACGTTGGTTCATAGAGCCAAGATTATTTCTGATGACAACCACCTACAGTGTGAATTGTAGAACTTAAAACGTGTTTTCGGGGAAAATGGATACAGCACCTGCCCCTGGCGCCACCTGACGTCACCGGTGCTGCCACAGGCAATAGCTCCGCTAGCTGCCCGGGTTGACTTACGCATGCGCCACATTGGGTCGATCTGATTGGCTGTTGATGATGTCATCATGCGTATATAAGCGAGAAACCGTAACAGCCGTGGCAGGGATCTCCGGCGGTACACCGCAAGGTTACCGCCCTTCGATTGTGCCATTCCAGCACTAATCGAAGTGCTAGGTGTTCCAGGTGCGAGCCAGCCAGCCAGCCAGCCAGCCGGCCGGCCGGCCGGCCAGCCGCCCCCCCCCCCCCCCCTTTGTTTGTCCCCAGTTTGTGTCCTTTCCTTTTCGTTCTGTGCGTTATTGTTTCTCCCTGTCGTCATGTCCGCCCCCACCACCACTGTCACCACTACCACCACCGCCATAGTCTATAGTTCCCCTTCTGCCGCCTCCACCACTATAACATGGTGTGCCCAGTCCCACCCCCTCCTTCCATCCCACCTCTTCTCACTCTCCCTTCACCCTCGATCTTTGTCGCCCCCTCTCCAGCTTCTTCCTCCCGCTCCTCTCGATCTGATCCTTTCCCCCCACTCCCCCAGCCTGTCACTGCAGCTCCGGCTCGGGTGGTGGCCCGTCGGGCCACTGTCCATGCCCAGATTTCCCCGTCGCCGTCGCCGTCGCCAACTGCTGCGTCCACGCCGGGACCTGTCCCTTCCCACCACCTCCCTATAGCTCCCGTCCCTCATATCACCACCCGCCCTTCTGCCGCCATTAAACGCCCTAGTGGCACCACCACCTCCTCTGCTCCCAAAAAGGCCCCACCCCGTCCTCCTTCCCCCCCTCCCAAGATGCCATGGATGTCTCCCCACCT
The DNA here is from genome assembly GCF_021461395.2 of Schistocerca americana. NCBI lineage: Eukaryota > Metazoa > Arthropoda > Insecta > Orthoptera > Acrididae > Schistocerca > Schistocerca americana. The sequence goes on along the minus strand of NC_060125.1, from coordinate 523,152,977 downwards.
GGCCCTGCTCCCTCCACCTCCTCCTCCTCCTCCTCCTCCCCCCCTCTCTATACAAATACCTCCTTTCCCGTCCCGATCCTGCCCTTCTCGAGGCCCGGAATCTCTCCCTCCTCCTCCGCCAACACTTCCCTGGTGCCCCCATCTCTCTCCTCGCTCCCAGACGGGATTCTGTTCTCATCTCCTCCCCCAGTCCCACCCTCCATACTGACATCCTATTCCGCCTCCCCATCACCCGTTTTGGCCCCAACGCCTTCCTCGCCCCTGCTCCTTCTCCGTCTCCTACCCGCCAACCCCAACCCCCGCGTCACCTGCCAACCCTCACCACCGTGATCACTCAGCTCAGTCCGTCGATCACGGAGGAGGAGGTGTTGGCGGAGCTCAAGGCGCATCCCACACTGGAGATGCGGGCGATCCGCCACATTTTCAACTCGGCCAGCCCCACTCGCCTTATGCGGGTTTTCTCCGAGAACGCCCCCTCCATTGACCGTCTCCTGAAGGAGGGTGCCCTCCTCTTCCATCAGCGCTACAAGGTCGACCCCTCCCATTCCCCTCCTCAATCCCTGCACTGCCAGAGGTGTCTGCACTATAATGCACACCCAACAGCTGAGTGCCACGAGGCCCCCACCTGCCCGCATTTTGGCAAGCGCACTTCCTCCGGCAGTGCCCTAACCTTCAATCCCCCCCCCCTCCTGCAATACCTGCAATCTCCCCCATCCCACCTACTCCCAAAAGTGTAAAGCCCGACCCCCTCCGACCACTCCTGAACTCACCGTCCCTGTCCGTCCCCTGGACGCCCCCACCCCTCCTGGTAATTCCCTTCGTCCCCCTCCCACTGCTGAGGACATCATCAGGTTCCTCACCATCATCCTTCAAAATGTTCATCCCTTTCAGCGCCCCCACACCCTCAAGCAGATCTCCCTCGCTGCCTGTTCCATCTTCCACCTCAAGATGTATGCCACCTACTCCAACAACCAGGCCCATTTCACCTTCTCCCGTCTTGACATCCTCGTCTAAATCCCTGTCATGGCGCGACAGCAACGTATCCTTTTCAACAATATCCGCTCCCTTCCTGCCAACAAGAACCTTTTCCTGCACACCCTTGCCACCTACTGCGTGGATGCCTTCCTCCTCAATGAAACCTTCCTCCAACCTCACCATTCCATCCACACCTCACCCTATCTCCTCCACCACTCCGATAATCCCCTCCCAATTGCGCGTGGCGGAGTTGCCATTGGTCACCAGCACCAGATCCCCGTTCGGCTCCAACCTCTCCTTCCCAACCCCACCGAACACCTGATCCTTAGTCTCTTCTTCCCCGGCCTTACCGTTACCTGCGCCACCTTCTATGTCCGCCCCAACGCCCCTATTCCCTTTGACTTCCTCTCCCACATCGACCGTACCTTCTCCTCCTACGTGATCGCCGCTGACCTCAACATCCATAGTCGTTCCGCCGCCCAGTTACGGCGGTGGCATCGGTTCCTCTCCTCCCTTCAAGGCGACCTCATCCCCATCCCCCAGCACACCCATCTCGAATCCAACTCCACTCCTGATGTTATCCTCTCCTCACCCAACCTCCTTGGCCGCATAACGGTGGATGTCCTGGAGCCTATTGGTAGCGACCATCTCCCTGTTCTCCTCACCATTTCAGACGGTCGTCGCCCACCACCCCGACCCTCATAATGAACCTCCCCCTAAGTACGTCCATGACTATTCCCGTGCCGACTGGAATGCCTACCGGGCTACCCTTTCCACCCAGGTCGATAGCCACCCCTTCACCTACCACCACCCTGACTATGTCACCCATGCCACCTCCTTTCTCCGGCAGACCTTGTCTGAGGCCGTGGAGGCCCACGTTCCTACTGTCGCCGTCCACCCCTACCGTCCTACCTTACCCCCAGAGGCCGTCCTCCTCCTCTGTGAATCCCATCGTCTCTACCGTGCCTTCCTTGGCACGCGTGACCCGGACACACTACGACGCCACCGGCAACTCCAGCGACACATTCGTAATTTGCTCGCGACTAAGAAACGCCGGGACTGGCGACAGACATGCACCCGTTTGCTACCCTACCTATCAACTCGTCCAAGTTCTGGTCAGCCTTCCGTCGCCTTACTGGAACTAAACCCTCCCCCTACTATCCTCTTCTCCATGATGATCACCCTTTCCCTGACACCCTTAGTAAGGTCAATCACTTTGCCTCCTATTTCTCAGATGTATTTTCCATCCCGATGATCCCCAGTTTGATTACTCTCTCTTCCCAGATATCCGCGATCGAACTGACACCTCTGTCCCTCCCCTCGCTCCTGGTTTTCAGTACTTGGACAACATTGCACACACGGAACTCAATGCCCCTATCACTACTCAGGATCTCATTGCTACACTCCGCACAAAACGCAACACTGCTCCTGGTCACGATCGTGTCACCTACCGTCAACTTCGTGAAGCTCCTGTCTCTTTCCTCTCCACCCTGGGCAGGCTCTACAATGTAGTCCTGTCCACCGGTTACTACCCCGACCTGTGGAAAACCTCCCGTATCCTCATGTTCCTTAAGCCTGGCAAACTGCCATCCACCGTCTCCTCCTACCATCCCAGCAGCCTTACCTCGGTCTTCAGCAAGGTCCTGGAATCTATCCTCACCCAACGCATCCACCAGCATCTCCGCCAGCACCGCCTCCTTCCCGTTACCCAGTGTGGCTTTCGGCCGTCCTTCTCTTCCGACGACCTTCTCCTTCACCTCACTCATCTCCTTTCCGAACAGCTTAATTCACGTCGCTCCACAATCTTCATCTCCCTGGACCTCGAACGTGCATATGACCGCATATGGCATTCCGGTCTCCTCTTCAAGCTCCAAACCTTCGCTCTTCCCATTAACTATGTCCGTCTGATCGGCTCCTTTCTCTCCCGCCGTCCTTCCTATGTCACCATCCATAACACAGATTCCTACACCTTTTTCCCCTCTGCCGGTGTGCCCCAAGGCTCCGTCCTCTCCCCCCTTCTGTACCTTTTGTACACGGCGGACATGCCGCCGCCGTCACCCCCCGTCCACCTTCTCCAGTTCGCCGATGACACCGCCTTCCTTGCCCTTGCCCCCACCCTACAGCGCTCCCAACACCTTTTCCAATCCCATCTTGACCGGTTCACCGCTTGGTGCAACCAGTGGTTGTTCAAGGTCAATCCCTCCAAAACCCAGGCGATCACTATAGGTAAAACCACCCCTTCCTTCCGCCTCCTTGATTTCTGCATCACCATCTATGGCCGTCCTATCGACCTCACTCCCACCCTTAAGTACCTTGGCATCACCCTCGACCGTCACCTCTCCTGGACTCCCCACCTCTGGACAATCCAAGCCAAGGCATGCTCCCGACTCAGTCTCCTCAACCTCCTCTCCGGCCGTACGTGGGGTCTGGACCCCTTCACCATCCTCCACACCTATAAATCCCTCATCTGCCCTATCCTTTGTTATGCCCATCTGGCGTGGATCTCCGCCCATCCACCTTTTGTAAATCCCTCCAAATCCTTGAACGCCATGCTCTCTGCCTCGCCTATCGCATCAGTCTCCCCTCCCCTACGCGGATCCTGTACGATCTCATCCCCTTCCTCCACCTCCTCCTTTTCCTTGAAAGGATACGGATCCTGTACACCTCCCGTAAACTCGATCCTCCTCACCCGCTCATCTCCCCGATCCTCTCTCACCCCCGCCCGCTGCCGCGCCTGTAATCCCACATCCCACCCGGTCTCCATCTCTCCACCCTCCTTACCGTCTCCCAAGGTGGCTTCCGCCAGCTCCCCCTCCCTGATGATGTCCTCCTCCCCTCCATCTACCCCTCCTATCAACTTTAACCCTGCCCCAGCCCCCACTTCTGGTGTCCTTTCCTTTAGGCACCCTCCCTCCCTTCTCTTCCCTTCCCATCTCTTTCCTTTTCCCCCGTCCCCTCCCTCCACCCCTCTTCCCCCGGGCTTCCCCTCCCCCTTCCTCTCTCCCCCCCTATCTCCCCTGCCCGTGGCATCTCTGCTCTCCCCTCTCGCTCTCCCACTCCCCTGCCTCCTCCTCCTCCTCCTCCTCCTCCTCCTCTCTTGGCAGGTCCCCGGACTCGCACATGCATAGTGAACATTCGCGCGCCGGAGGTCATCGCCATTAGTGTCTCCTGTGTGTGCGCCTTCGTTTGTGTTTAGTGTTTGTTCGCCGAAACGCCGCCACTGTACACGTGTACCATCGCCATCATCCCCGTTTTGTGCGCCGTGTCGACTAGTGTCAGTGTTGTTTTCTCGTCAGGCGTGAACGGCTCCGTGTTTTTTGTTTTTTGGTGTCTACATTGTTTTGCCCGCCATTATTGATTGTATTCTCTGTGTCCCCTCTATTTATTACTTATTGTAAATCTCAAGGCTGAAGAGCGGCGTACTCAGCTGCTGACAGCCCGCCTTGTGTAAGGTGATAAAAATTACAATAAAGAAAAAAAACAGCCGTGGCAGTCAGTGAACTGCTGACGACGATGGCGGAGATGGCCGTCGAAAGCTCGAGGATTTTATTCGAATTGACGCGGCTGGAAAACCGAGAACGTTTTATTCATGTATGCCGTCGTGATAGACTCTGAAGACATAACCATTTAAAGTTAAGTACGACTACCACAGATACCATCAGTTCCTCAGTCTGTTGACTGAATGCCACAGTTTTCTGTGACTACCCACTTACTGAGACATTGACCTCGACTGCAAAAGTAGTTTAAATACATAGTGTACGACAGGTGGCAGAAAGCGAACTAGCGACGTCTCAATTAAATCTTTGCTGCGTGGAAATCGCAATACGTAGGAGATTCACTTCAACCCACACTAATCAGTGCAAGAGTTTTCGTTACGTTACACTTTCTGAAGTCAAAATTCCTCTTTGTAATGGAGAGGTGCAAAGGATTTTACAGTGCATCATCCTACCAGACTACCAGTGCACAAACAATAAAGTGGAGTGGAAAAGGTGCTAATGAAGTGCACAGCTAGGAAAAAGGGGTATACATGCTGAATAAGAATCATCGGTATTTTTATGTGTTAAATGAAGCCGAAGTTAACATTAGGAGAGCCATGTGCGAAGCATTCTGCGAATTTGAAAGTAAAATTTTAGTCTATCGACCTGAGGGAGAAGCCTTCTGCGAATTTGAAAGTAAAATTTTAAGAAACTTCCTGGCAGATTAAAACTGTGTGCCAGACCGAGACTCGAACTCGGGACCTTTGCCTTTCGGGGGTAAGCTGTGAGGACGGGGCGTGAGTCGTGCTTGGGTAGCTCAGATGATAGAGCACTTGCCCGCGAAAGGCAAAGGTCCCGAGTTCGAGTCTCGGTCTGGCACACAGTTTTAATCTGCAAGGAAGTTTAATATCAACTCACATTCCGCTGCAGAGTGAAAATCTCATTCACTAAAATTTTAGTCTATCGACCTGAGAGAGAAGCCTTCTGCTAATTTGAAAGTAAAATTTTAGTCTATCGACCTGAGAAAGAATCCTAAGAAATTTCGGTTCTATATTAAACGAGTAAACGCCATCTGTGCAGACATCTATGACCTTAGTGAAGATACACAGAAAACGCCGCTGTACTAACAGCCTTTCTCCAAAGCTGTTTCACAGAGGAAGATCGCACCGTGGTATCTTCTTTAAATCATCGCACTAACGACAAAGCGGCTGATTTTGCAACAAGTGACCACTGGATAGAAAATCAGCTGAAATCACTCAACACAGGAAAGTCTGCTGGATCTGACAGGATACCAACAGAACTGTACGCATAGTACGCGACAGATCTTGCCCCTCTTACAGCAGCTGCGTACAGTGGCTCTCTGGTGATGCAAAGTGTTCCTGATCATTGGAGCCGGCCACTGTGGCCGAGAGGTTCTAGGCGCTTCAGTCCGCGCTGCTGCTACGGTCGCAGGTTCGAATCCTGCCTTGGACATGGATGTGTGTGATGTCCTTCGGTTAGTTAGGTTTAAGTAGTTCTAAATCTAGGGGACTGATGACTTCATATGTTATGTCCCACAGTGCTTAGAGCCATTTGAACCATTTGATCATTGGAGACACCCACAAGTCATTTCCGTTTTCAAGATTGCCGTCGAACAGACGCACAAACCTATAGGCCTTTATCTCTGACGTCAACATGTTGTAGAATTTTAGAACACGTTTAGCGCTCGGGTATTCCCACATTTCTGGAGGCTTAAAACCTGCTCTGTAATAATCAGCATATGTTCCGAAAACAACAGTCGTGTGAACCCCAGCTCGCTCTGTTTGTACAGAAGATCCAGAAAGCACCAGATACCGTTGCCAGGAAGATTCCGTGTTCCCTGACTTTAGTGAGAAGTTCTATACACTTCGGCACTGCCACATAACGAACATAATAGGAGGATTCGGAATATCGGATCAACTGCGTGATTTGATTCAAGAGTTTTTAGTAAAATGCAGACAGCACTGCATACTCAATGGAAAGGAGTCTTCAAACGTACAAGTAAGCTCGTACGTACCCCAAGGGAGTGTTACAGAGCCCACTATATTTCAATATATTTGCTGTTGTATACAAAGAAGTAACAACGTTTTAAAGTTGTAGTCGAACGTAGGAAGACTCCAGAGGGTACATTCTTGGCACAGATGGTGACAACTGATAATCACTATAAACAAATACGACGTACTTCGTATACGCTGACAGAAAGACGTGTTATTGTATGACTAAACGATCGTAGAACAATCGCTGGAAACAGTTACTTCAATGAAATACCTATTAGTATGCCTACGAAGCGATTTGATGTGGAGCTACCACGTAAAATAAATCACGGGGAAGGAAAATACCAGACTGAAATTCATTGTGTGAATCATCAGAAAATGTAGTCTATCAACAAAGGAAATAGCTTACAACAGACTCGTTCGACCAATAGCTGAATATTTATCGTCAGTCTGGGATCTGAACCAGATAGGGCTGAAACTTCCTGGCAGATTAAACCTGTGTGCCGGCACACAGTTTTAATCTGCCAGGAAGTTTCTTCATATCAGCGCACACTCCGCTGCAGAGTGCAAATCTCATTCTGCAGATAGGGCTGATAGACGAGATAGAAAAGATCGAAAGAACTGCAGCACGTTTCATTACAGGTTCATTTATTAAGCGTGAAAGCGCCACACAGATGCTCAGTCAACTCACCAGGCAGACGCTGCAAGACGGGCGTTCAGCGTCAAGGTACGGTCTACTGTCAAAGTGCCGAGTGTGTGTCTACTTGTGAGTCAACAAGTACGTAGGTTTCTCCTGCGTACATCACGCGAGAAGACCATGACGTGACAGTGGTATACACTGTACGCTTCACTAACTCCGCAAGATGACTTCCGAATAATAGGTGTAGATTTAGACGTATGAAACTGTAAAGGAAACACGAGAAAGATCCACAATCTCGTAATAATGGGATACAGCATTAGTAGTGTCCTACGTGACACAGTCATGTCGTTTAAATATCTGGGTTCGTTCAAATGGCTCTGAGCACTATGGGACTCATCTTCTAAGGTCATCAGTCCCCTAGAACTTAGAATTACTCAAACCTAACTAACCTAAGGACATCACACACATCCATGCCCGAGGCAGGATTCGAACCTGCGGCCGTAGCGGTCGCGCGGTTCCAAACTGTAGCGCCTAGAACAGCTCGGCCACTCCGACTGGCTAAATATCTGGGCGTAACGTTGCAAAACGATATGAAATGGAACGAGCGTGTGAGGATTGTTGGAGGGAAGGTGAATGGCCGACTTCGGTTTACTGGGAGAATTTTAGAAAAATGTGGTTCATCTGTACAGGTCGCTAGTGCGACCTATTATTGATCCGCAGGCTTAAAGGAAGACATCGAAACAGTTCAGAGGCAAGGTACTAGATTTGTTTTCGGCAGGTTCGAACAACACGCAAGTATTACGTAGATGCGTCAGGAACTCAAATGGGAATCCCTGAAGGGAAGGCGACGGTGTTTCCGAGGAACGCTATTGAAAAAATTTAGAAACCAGCATTTGAGGCTGACTGCGGAAAGATTCTACTGCTCCCAACACAGACTTCGCGCAAGGACCACGATGATAACGTACTAGAAATTTAGGCTCCTATGGAGTCATACAGGCAGTTGTTTTTCCCTCGCTCGATCTACGAATGAAAGTGAAAGTCCAAGTTCATGTAGGCAATGAACTGCTTGAACAAGTTGATAAATTTACTTATCTGGGCAGTAATATTACCAGGGATGGAAGGAGCAAGGCAGAAGTGAGAAGTAGAATAGCTCAAGCAAAGGCTGCTTTTAAGAAGAAGAAAAACATATTAACATCTAAGAGCATCAGCCTTGAAATCAGGAATAGATTTTTAAAATCATATGTGTGGAGTGTGGCATGCTATGGGTGTGAAACATGGACTCTGGGGACAGAGGAAGACCAGAAGCTAAATTCTTTTGAAATGTGGTGCTATAGACGCATGCTCAAAATAAAACGTATCGACAAGGTCACAAACGAAGTGGTTCTGGGAAGAGCAGGTGAGAAGCTTCTGTAGTTTCATTGTTAAAAGAAAAGTGCAATTTACAGGCCCTCTATTAAGACATAAAGGACTCCTGAACACAATCATAGAGGGACATGTCGAGGGAAAAAGACCAAGAGGAAGACCACGACTCAGGTACATGGATCAAATCTTGAAAGATGTGGGATGTAACACCTATAAAGAAATGAAGAGAAAAGCTGAAAGATGCACAGAATGGAGACAAGCTGCCATTGTAGCTGTTGCAAACCAATCCTTGGATTGACCACTACAGAAGAAGAAGAAGAAGATCTAAGAGTGGAGCGGGAAAGGAAACCATTAGTTGTGGTGCAGGGTACCCTCCATCACGCACATTACTGTGGCTTACGGCGTATGTACAGTATGTAGATGAAGACATTGTCCTTCTTGATGGTTGTAGGGAAAGAGTAAGACGATACTTTGAAAAAAATAGGTAACATGCTTGGCTCACAATACAGCTTAAAGATATTCAAAGGAGACAGGAAAGCTTTGTGACGTAACAGAATGGTGAATAGAGACTTGAATAACAACGGAAGAGGGGGCGGCGCAATAGTGAAGCCCTTCTATCTGGGAACGAAGATCGCGCAGCATGACTGAAGAATGGAAAATATGTAGCAATTCCCATAGGTGGAGAAAGCTTTCGTGACCAGAAGTGGTCTGCTGCTATCAGGTATTAAAATGGACCCTAGCAAGAAGTTCCAGAATCCGAATGTCTGGAGGACAGTAGCGTGTGAAAGTGAAACGAGTGGTATTGAAAATCCACAGAACAAGATGTTGGAAGCAAATAAAATGTTGAAATGTGATACTATCAAAGAATGTCAAAACTTGACGTAGGGTAAGATGGGGTAAATCCCACTTAGTAATTGCTTGTGGCTATAAAACCCTTGTCTGAGGTCGGAGTTTAACATTATATACGTTAAATTATAGGTAATATAAAGAAGCGACTGTCTGCATAATATTTTTGTTATACCACCAATCGTTTTTGAGATATCCGTATTTAAAGAAACGTCCATTATTGTCATTTGCAAAAATGGTGGAGTAAACCCGACCCCCTATTTGTTTGGCTGATTTTGCACAGAAATAGTTCTAAATGAACGGTTTTTTTGGAATTAATTATAAGCAATTATGTTTTTTACATAAATGAGCAAAATGTATTCAAAAAATAACAACGTTTAGAGTACTAAATGTACTGAAAGTTAAATAAATGTAAATTTTAATTGAAAAAAGATGATTTCATTGCTCGGCGGTGCAACAGCAATGTCAATCTCGGAATGTTAAAATCACGAGCGACAGCTCGTAAAGACATTCCCATTTGCATTGCAGCAACTGCACGGCGAATATCGTTTTAATTGCGTTTTGTCGTTTTTCATTTGTAATTTCGTACCATTTTCCTAAAAATAAACAAAAATTCACTTTGTTTCCATAAATAAATGATTCCATACACATAAACGATAAAAAATATGCGGTGGGATTTACTCCACCATTTAGCGATCGGATTTACCCCACCCTGCCATTTTTCATTTAACACACATAGAAACAATTTACACAACATTTCCAGCAAACACGATACACACACTGAATAGGTCACTAAATGCACTACAAAATCACTTACCGTTTGTTTTGCGATCGTTTTACTTAATAGGTAAGTCTAATGATGCAATTTGCACAAAAATTAAGTTGAAACAATCGAAGACACACTTGTTGTCTTATGAGTGTCTAAATGTCAAATGCGGCAAAGCTGTCAAAGTGACATTTTCGTTATTTCGAATGCTCTATATGGTAACACTAATACGAAATCGCTCCGCTTTGCCGTTTCTGACAAATAGAGGGCGGTCGGGTTTACCCACCCGGTCGGATGTACCCCACCTTACGCTATATAGTACGAAATGAGGCGGTACTAAAAGGAATAAGTGACGAAAGAAATCTATGGAAGACCGGTACGAGGTTAGTATGAAATCTGCGGAGCATGGGGAATTAACTGACTAAGCAGTGAAATGAGCAGTAGAGGGTAAAATCCGTAGAAATACACAAAAACGCTAAAATACGGTGGTATCTGGATGCAGTGCAGATGAAATGGACAGAATAAGGCACGAAAAGACGCAGGATGGCACCAGAGCAGTCCAAAGGCTCGAGACTTTGAACACGAAATGTCCATTGTTGCACTGAAAAAGGTCTGTACCCTCAGCAGTTGCTGTGTTGGGGGGGGCGATGTTTTTCTTTCTTTCTCTTTTTTCGGTCGAGGCGAGGCGATATTCCGCCGACTTTGGAATGGCTTTGGGACGTCATGCGCTCCGCCCGTTGCACCCCCCCCCCCCCCCCCCCCCCCCCCGGCCGAGTGTGTGCTCGCTGTGAGCGATAATTACCTCCGACCTCCAAACAAACTTGGACGGTAGCTGCTCCAGCGGGCAAGACAACAGCAAAGTAATTAGACCGGCACGGTGCTGGTGACACAAGTTCATGAAGTCAGTGAGTTTAGCGGAGAGTTTAATTAGCTGATAGTGGAAAGATAGCCAGGAACGAAGCAGGTGAAGGAAATTAAATACGTGTATGAGTTGTCAGACTGATCCCAGATAGCTCTCACATTCACCCCCCCCCCCCCCCCTACCTCCCCTGCAGTCTTCAGGTCTGTCTGGATGACGTTGTTCCAGAAGTTGGATGGTGCGTCTTTTGCGTCTACACCTGTGGACCTTGCGGCTAGTCGCCGTGCGCCTGCTCTTGCCCCACAACCGAGTAGAGGCACCCGTGTGGGTGCACGCCTGTTTCTCAACTTCTGCGTACGAGTCGTCTCAATCGTACCTGAGCGTTCATACTGGGCGTCGGACCAGGACCCACGACTGCTTGAAGGAGGGGAAAAAGCCGCTCTTCCCATTTCCACGACAACAGTAGAAGAGATGTAACACTACGACACATCGTTTTTTGAATTTTTCCTCATTAGAAGTATTACTTACCTTGTGAAAAATGTCCGCTATTCATTTCACGTGATTTTTTAAAATTCGTAACGTTCCTCAGCCGGTTGTGAGGGATGTATTTGGAAATTTGAAAATTTGTGGTAAGTTCCTATGGGACCAAGCCTCTGAGGTCATCGGTCCCTATGCTTACACGCTCGAACCTCCGACGGGGGAAGCCGTGCGAACTGTGTCACAGCGCCTGAGACCGCACGGCTACCCCGCGCATCGGCAGGAATGTATTCCAACTAAAAGTCTGCTTTTTTTCACAAGGGGTAGTGCCGGTCCTGGTTTCTTACGGAACCGTTTACGTTTTCGTAATTCGCAAAAGTTATTGTGTGCCAGGCACATGCACTTACTTTCCATTTCTTGTACTGAAAGAGTGTGATAGCATGTAGCTTATCACGCGACATTTTAGACAGTACATTACTTCAACTTAAGTGTAGCTAAAAACACAACAAAATTTTTTATATTGTACTGACACTGGTATCTGTCATCTGTCACAAGTAAATCGGAGTTATTGAATTGCCTCAATGCCGTGTACGCAAGCTGATGGACTTCGTTCAGATTTAGTGCAACGTCAAACACTGTGGGATAGAAAAGCGAATCAGTAGCGAACAGTGAACCTCTAGTGGCGGAACCTTACGTGATTTCAATAATCCATGTTCATAAAACTAAACATGAGAATTCTTCTGCTGGCGATGACTGATGACACTGGACAGTCATCTACTGTGGTCTTACGCTAGGCCACATTATAAAAAACAAGCAAAGTCTTGTACATATCTTACAATGAAGTGGAATGTAGAGTTGCTGTATGAAAGTAGATGAGGAGAATCAGTTAACTTAAGACGAGACTTTGTTGTAGGTTGTGTATAGTAAAAGCTTGTGATATTCCATTTAATTGATTTCCAGTTGGAGATGAAAAACGGCAGGTGCCAAAAACAGAAATACTTTGATAGCTGTTTCTAAAGCGATTAATGCACTAAATATTCCTGTTTGACATTATAGCTTTTGTATTTTGGGAGACCACAGCCTCACAAGCTCTTGCCTCCACTTTCAAAGAACTGTGCACAGGTCTTAGTAATAAAATCTCTTCTTGAAAATTTCTACAGTATGATGAAACCAACATCGAACGGCACTTCGTTTTAATGGGCTTTTCCTTGAATCCACTATCTCGCACTGCCAAATTTTTGAAGTTTCTGCCTCTATGGTGTTTCCGCTTCAATTCTTACATTTTAACAGAAAGAATACGGGGAAGTTCAGCGTGGCATCAAGCACTAAAAAAGTAAACGGGTAAAAAAAGGATCGCTGTCGATGGTTTAAACCGTGAGAAAATTATTTCTTTCTTTTTGATCTGTGTTCTTTTTTATCCCCATTGACTGCCTTATCCGTACCGGTAAAAGAATTCACACTCTCATACATCTGACGTATAAGGTCGTAGATACATAGGTGCAGGCACCACTTATTCACCACCAGTCTGTCATCTAACAGAAAAATGATTTCATTGTGTTAATGGCCTTTTTTTTTTTACTGTAGAGTGTCTCATTGAGTTTTGAGGCGCAGATGAAACAGGAGGTTATGGACTGTTACTGCGAATGTTCTACATCTACTTGGATGCTCCGCAGATCAAACTTAAGTACAGGCAGAGGGTTCATCGAACCACCTTCACAATAATTCTCTATTATTCCAATCTCGAACAGCGCATGGAAAAAACGAACACTTACATCTTTCCAAGTGTGCTCCGATTTCTTTTATTTAACTATGATATAATAATTTCTCCCAATATAGGTCGTCGTCAACAAACCATTTTCGCTTTCGGAGGAGAAAATCGGTGATAGAATTTTCGTCAGAAGATTCTGTCGCAATGAAAAACGCCTTTGTTTCAATGATGTCCACCGTAAATCCTGTATCATGTCAGTGACACTCTCTCTCGTATTTCACGATAATGCAAAACGTGCTGCTCTTCTTTAAACTTTCTCGATGTACTCCGTTAATCATGTCTGGTAAGGATCCCAGACCACGCAGCAGTACTCCAAAAGAGGGCAGACAAGCGCAGTGTTGGCAGTCTCTTTAGCAGATAAGATACATTTTCTAAGTGTTCTACCCATAAAACGTAGTCTTCGGTCTGCCTTCCCGAAAACATTTTCTGTGTTCCTTCCACTTTAATTTGTTCGTAATTGTAGTCCCTAGGCATTTAATTACTTACGGCCTTTAGATTTGACTGATTTGTCGGGTAACCGAAGTTTAACGGATTCCTTTTAGCACTCATGTGGATGACCTCACACTTTTCATTCATTAGGGTCAAACGCCAATTTTCCTCCCTTACAGATACCTATTCTTTTATATTAACCAATATTTGTGGACATGAAAATCTGTCTGTTTGCTTCTGTCTCGGGTTCTTCGGCCGACGTTTGTTCGATGATTTTTCTGACGTTTCGCCAGCACGAGTAGCTGACATTGTCAAAGTTCCATGCTCCATGCTGGCTGCTGGCTGGAGTCGAGCTTGCGGCCGTAGATTGTATGTACCTGCCGCGCCAACGTCCAAGGGCTGTCCTGTTGGCATTTCCGATGCGGTTCTCCCTTGCTACCCGCAACGATCGTTCCCCCTAGCACGGGAATCCAGGCATCATTCACCTTCAGGCTTTCTTCTTCCTTGTTGAATCTATTCTAATGTTTGTGTATTTATGTCGCTTCTCTGGAAAAGCGTGTGTGATAGCTCTTGTCCATAGCAAGAACTTCTGTGTCTGGGAATTTTACTATGTGGTCGGCCTCACACAGCGCGTGCTCTGCCACACGCGATATCTCCGCGTGCCCCAAACTGCAATCCCGCTATGTTCGGCCGCGAGGTCGACTGCAGTTCATAGCCAGCAATAGAGGGTGAGGCTTTGACAATGCCAACCACTGGTGCTGGCGAAACGTCTGTAGTATACAGAGAAGTTGCTGCATTAGAAAATTGTAGCGAAATACAGGAAGATCTGCAGCGGATAGGCACTTGGTGCAGGGAGTGGCAACTGACCCTTAACATAGACAAATGTAATGTATTGCGAATACATAGAAAGAAGGATCCTTTATTGTATGATTATATGATAGCGGAACAAACACTGGTAGCAGTTACTTCTGTAAAATATCTGGGAGTATGCGTACGGAACGATTTGAAGTGGAATGATCATATAAAACTAATTGTTGGTAAGGCGGGTACCAGGTTGAGATTCATTGGGAGAGTGCTTAGAAAATGTAGTCCATCAACAAAGGAGGTGGCTTACAAAACACTCGTTCGACCTATACTTGAGTATTGCTCATCAGTGTGGGATCCGTACCAGGTCGGGTTGACGGAGGAGATAGAGAAGATCCAAAGAAGAGCGGCGCGTTTCGTCACTGGGTTATTTGGTAACCGTGATAGCGTTACGGAGATGTTTAATAAACTCAAGTGGCAGACTCTGCAAGAGAGGCGCTCTGCATCGCGGTGTAGCTTGCTCGCCAGGTTTCGAGAGGGTGCGTTTCTGGATGAGGTATCGAATATATTGCTTCCCCCTACTTATACTTCCCGAGGAGATCACGAATGTAAAATTAGAGAGATTAGAGCGCGCACGGAGGCTTTCAGACAGTCGTTCTTCCCGCGAACCATACGCGACTGGAACAGGAAAGGGAGGTAATGACAGTGGCACGTAAAGTGCCCTCCGCCACACACCGTTGGGTGGCTTGCGGAGTACTAATGTAGATGTAGATGTAGATGTAGAAAAATCAAACAAACGTCGGCCAAAGAACCCGTGGTAGAAGCCAACAGGCAGTTTGTCAACAACTAGTCATGAAAGCATTAACAATATACTGTTTGGGAATCTTTTTTTCCTTATATGAACTAAAAAGCTTTTCTGAAAGACGTTATTCACATTACATAACGAACAACAGTACACTTCAGTACTCGCTGCAGTACACTGAAGAAAAATTTCAAAACAGAACAAATATTTGTAGAGGTATTAGAGCAGAAGAAAAGTTCTGTATGGTGATAAAGTAAGATGAATTAGTGCACAGTCGTTGTTTTGAAGGAAAACTTTGCACAGAACTCACTGAGTCTCATTTATTCTACAGAAGTTCTTGCATTTCACGTTTAATATCCGTAGACAAACAAATTAACAGGTCGAAAAGAAGGCGGGAACGTGACTGAGAGGTTCCGGAATCGAATCCCTGTCTGACAGCGAACTTTGCAGTCTTCGTTTTAACCCAGTCTTCAACTCTCAACGATGTGAGGAGTCGCCAGAAAGAACACATGGTTCGGATTCTAACTGTAGTGTTCCCTTCTGAATATGTGGGGTACGTTAGCGACGCGGAAGTCGCCATGTTAGTGTCCAATAGAAAGATGGTCAAGGCCACTGAATATCCCTGGCTCACGAGATCTGTGACATTCCGATAATAATTTCTGCAGTGTCTGCGAGGGTGAGTCGCTAGGAAATTAGGTCTTCGCTGGACTGCAGGTAGAGAGAGGGTTCAAACGCGCGCGCGGCCCAGAGGATGACTTGGCGCATATTTAGAAAGACAGACACATGACGTTAGTATAACACACACTCCCGCAGTGGCTCGTGCTGGCTGGCCCTGATAGCTGCGGTTGATGATAGTTCGGAATCGTTTTTTACATGCACTTAGTGTTTGTGCACTGCATTTTTTCCATGCTCTTTAAACACTGTAAGCGTTTGAGATACAATATGGTTTGAGGATTTAGTAGTTGTTTTAGTGTTGTATTATTTTGTGAAAGGGTGTGCAGTGCACAAGTTCTAAAGCTGACAATTAGCAAACGTGTTTGGGGAGTCTTTTAGATGGAGTCGACGCGCGCGCCCCTGGGACATCTGTGTTCCCGTCCATCAGCAATGGTGCCTACGTGATCACGTATTTTAGAGAGAAATTTCTCAGGTGTCAAGTATGAAAGGGATGTCACTGCCTCATGCTTGAGGGCGTCTGTGCGTGGTTTGACAGCTGACGGCCACATCACTTCGTCGGGGGCTGCTGCTAGCCTCCTGTGCAATTTAGTGGACAGGTAGTGGTAATCGGTGCCTGTGAGTGTCTGTTGCATTATTTTGCGGCCATGTATGTAGGCTGTACCACTATGTGTTATCTGGACAGTTTACAAATACTGAGCGTGTTTACACATCAGTGTGCTGCATTATTTAGGGGGAGCTTGCATGTCTGTACAGAAATTATTTCGGTTTAGTAGTTTGCACGTGTGTAGGCAACAGAATGCTCTATTTGGACAGTTTACAATTAGCAGGCATGATGGGATCGGTGTGAGTGCGCCTTGGAGTTCTGTGGAAAAGTGGACAGGGGAGTGTGCTGTACCTCACATGGTTGGCGAGGACGTGACGGCAGAGGAGGTGATGCTGTGGAATCGGGCCACTGCAAGCAGGCTGGTTGCTGCAGCCATAACCCGCTAGCCTGAGGTAGAGGGGCCCATGGATGCCAGAGCGATGCTGTGGCGGCCGTGGACAGGTTGGTGTCGGGGCCGGGTGCAGCAGCGAGCAGTGTCTGTGACTGTTGTTTGCGTGTCTGTTGCATTATTTTGCAAGTGGGTCTGTTGGCCGTGCTATGCATTATTTGGACAGTTTACCAGTTGATTTCGTGTCTACACATCACTGTGCTGCATTATTTAGGAGCAATTTGCAGGTCTGTACTGAAATTATTTTGGTAAGTTAGGAGTTGTTTGTGTGTCTGCAGAGCATTATTTAGTAGTAGCTTACAGGTCTATGGGTTGTGTGGCGTGACCCCAAGCATATGTGTGATAAACATACTCCATCCCTAAATAAATTGTTCCAAAATAAATAAAGTACACTCCTTTCATACTCTCCTCAGCAGCCCAGCACAGGCTGAGTCACTTTTGCGGCTTGGAGTTCTGTTGCCTCCAGATCACCATCTTGGATTACATCACAGTAGGTATGACAGCACCCTCTGGTGGCAGTATTGTGTACTAGGTCAGTTGGAGTCTAGACTTGTGGGGGAGACACTGCCTGCAAAATAAAAACTTATGTCTAGCACAGTCAGAGTCGTTTTCCTGCCATTTCCCCTCACCATCTTGGATTACATCACGGAACAGAAGACAACGCTCTCTGGTGGTGGTACTGGTACTAGGTCCAGACCTCGTAGCGAACACACTGTTTGCCACCATCTTAGATAACGTTACTTGCTTCATCAGCTGACGTCATGGCTGCCATCTTGGGTTATGTCACGGAACGTATGACAGCGCCCTCTGGTGGTGGTACTGTGTACTAGGTCAGTTGGGCTCTGGACGTCATGGCGAACACACTGGCTGGTGGCAGTGGCTCAAATTCTTTAAATAAAGACTGGTGCATGATTTCGACATTTGATGATTAGCAAGCATGTTTGCAGAGTCTTTTAGTGGTTTGCATATCTGTAGGGTGTGTGGTGTGACCCCCAAGCATGTCAGAGTGTGTGTTTTGTATCAGTGTAATAAATTTACTCCATCCCTAAATAAATTGTTCCAAAATAAATAAAGTACACTCCTTGCTCTCTCCAGCAGCCCAGCACTGGTCAAGTCCTTTTCCATTGAATCCCTAGGAGGTGGCGGTTGGGTGACTTTGGCTAGTGGAGGTGAGATTTCTTTCCTGCGTTTTCCTTAGGTTGGTAGAGATAACTGTGCTGTGATGCATTATCCTGTTGGGACTAGAACTTGCCGCCATTTTTCTGGGGGATGTGGAGGTCAGGTGACTTAAGATAGTGGAGGTACTCCAGGTGTCCTATCTTCTTGCAATTTTCTTAGGTTAGTAGAGATAGCCCAATTGACCTATCTCTACCACCAAAATTCAAATTTGGCATCAGTTCCTAGGAAGAGGTGGGGGTCAGGTGACTTAGGTCAGTGGGTGTAGCCCAAGTGACCTATTTTCCCGCGATTTTCTTAGGTAAGTAGAGGTAACCGTGGTGTGATACATTATCCTGTTGGAATTTGAACTTCCCGCCATTTTTCTGGGGGAGGGGAGGGGATGGGGGTTAGGTTAGTGGAGGTAGCCCAATTGACCTATTTTGCCACCAAAATTCAAACTTATCGCCAAAAGCCCCCATCGTGGATGACATCATCGCCACTATCTCGAGTAATGGTACTTTGGGCCAGAACATAGGATGCCCCAATACTGAGGGGTAGGGATAGGGTATGACTGACACTAGTTTCGAGTGTTACTGTAAAGTTTTTTCCCAGCAATATAACACCAGTCGTATGGCATCATTCGTTTTTGAGCAGTATTGAAATTTTAGGCACACCTTGTGTATCACTAAGCATAATGTTGTGTAATTAGGACCAATGTTGATGATGATTACGTAACTGGGACCGATCTTTATTTCAGTTTCCCGACCAAAATAAATATAGTACACTAACATTACCTTCCTCTTCTGCATCTGGGCAGTTTCAATGTATTCAGGGGTGCATTTGGGGTTTCTATCCAGAATAACTAGACTTTGGGTCTCAGAAAGGGTATCATAATTTTTAATTTCCCGCCAATTCCCGGGTAGGAGGTAGGATGGGACGCCACCAGAGTCCTGGAACAAAGAAATTCGCTCCAAAATTCGAAATTCTCACCAAATTCGAAATTCCCTCCAAATTCGAAATTCCCGCCAGTAGGGTAGGTGGAGGAGGGGAAGGGGGATGGTGGGGAGGAGGAGGGGGCGGGTACCCATATTCCAGCTGAGGAAGACACATGACGTTATCCAGGGACTGGAGTGGTGGGTGGGTGGTATGGGGTGGGGTTCAGGTAATTAATTGATCAGCCTAATTAATGTGCAAATCAATTTGCTATCAACAATGTCTATGGGAGCCTCTTAGAACACTACTGCTATGGTTTTCGATCATGTACATAACACATACACACAGACAGAAAAAGTACACTGTGTATCACTCCCTATCTAAGTTATCGTTTGATGAGTCGGTTATGTCCACCAAACAAACAGTGGCTGTTCTCAGCAGTAGGTGGAGAGCGGCTTTTAACTTACTTTTATGACAGTCCCTTTGAAATTAATACGGTCACTGAGATCTGAATGAGCTATGTTTATTTACTGCTACTGAAACCTCCTGAATAACTATGAAGTAGAATTCCTCTGCCAATGTGATTGCACTTGCAAACAAGATGCAGCATGCAGTATTGTTTCTCATGCAGCACTTTGCCATTGGTTTGAAAACGCAGGCTGAATATTTACAGAAAATCATTTGTAGTAACTTGTGAATTAACTTCAAACAAATTAATGTTAGGAATTAGAAAGATAACCAAAGCAACATATTAAAATTCAGATTTGGCTGATGCAGTCTGTAAACACTTGGTTATTTTTATGACTGTGAGACATAGTCATATTATGTATTTTCAAATAAAGAAACATCTTTCATCATGACAATATCGATACTTTACAATGTACACTACCATATAATATATTAAAACTGCAATAGTGTAAACATGTTCAATACAGTCGTTTTATTATGCTCTCCATCTCTAGTTATATGACTGTTTATAATTTAATTTGAACTGCTTCCTTAATAACATTATCCCAATAGCTCCAAGTACATGCCAGAATCTGTACGTAGTTATATTTTATAGGATGATCGAGGTCAAGGCAGTTTTCTGAAATTGCGATTTGATCGGTTGTGGTGAACTTGGGCTTAGTACACAGGTCCACCACGGTTCTGACGATGTGTCCTATTCACGAACAATCAGACCCTAAACGTCCGTAATCCTAGGTGCTGGCGATGAACACTGTGTTTCCGCAGAATACGGTCAATCCTGTTGTAAATTCTACCTATGTAATGCAAAACGGCCGTAGACTTTCGTGTCAGCTCTTTATTTTCTGTCACTTACTGGAATCACGATTGGTCGATAGTGCTTCACATGCCTGATTTGTCCTTCACTGGGGACTGATGACCTCAGAAGTGCTCAGAGCCATTTTTTTTTTTTTTTTTGTCCTTCACTATAACCATTCAGGCGAAAGGTGACTTCGATATGGGCTGCCTAAAATGACAAACTTTCTGGATTTCAGATGATGCGGGTCTGATGAAACAAGATGCGAACTACCACATCTCGCTGAACAGAATGTTGATAACTGTTAGCAAGATGGTTACATCATGGTTGTTGGCTTCCAACAAACATCACGTGTCAAAGTCCCATCAGTCTTCCTCCAGACCAACATATCGCAGAAGGGAAGACCGCCATCCTTTTCCATCTCCATAGTGAAGGTAATATTCAGATCGATTAAATCCAAATGTACTAAACAGGCGATCAGATTCTCATTTCCATGAGACCAGACAGTAAAAGTATCATCTACATATCTGAAAAAGCATGCAGATTTCAGTTCCACTAATTCCAGGACACGTTCCGTGAAATCTTCCAGAAACCTATTGGCAATAATGGGCGACAAACAGCTCTCCTTGCAATTCCGTCAGTCTTCATAGAACCGGTCAACGAATAAAAAGTAAGTGGAAGTTACATATGTCCAAGTACATTTGTAATTCAAAACCAAATTCAACATCAGTTGAGAGTAACGATCGGACGGAGGAGCGCGAGTGAAGAGAGAGACCACGTTAAAACTTACTAAAATATCATTCATACGCAATTCCTCTAACTGTCGTGAAATACCAATCGAGCACTTAATGTGATACACGCTTAGACCTACTAGTGATGTAGCAGAGTGTTTGCTACAAGGTATGTCGAAACACCAATGTTACTGACAGTAAGCTTAATAGGTACCCCTTCCTTCGGAAAGCTATATAACCTAGGGAGAGAGCTCAATAAGGGTTAAGACTGTTGAAAATACCTTGCGGAAAGGAACTTTACTTCAAGAAGTTGTTCGTCTTCCTCTCAACCCTTTTCGCAGATCAACAGTGAGTCTGCAATACGTTGGATCACACAGTAAACAGTGCATGTCTTGAACGGAATCCTACTTTTCCAACATAATCGTACAGTTGCCCTTGTCTGCTGGTAAGACTGAACGTGAAGCAGTTCCTTCAGCTGCAGTTCTCGCCAAACATTCATAAATAGCACCACAGTGAACAGAAACAAAGCGATCAACAAATGACCGGCGACTATCAGATAGCGCCTGTCTGTGAATATAGCGATGTGTTTCCTCAAATCCTGTTTTGTGTAAAAAAAAATTGCAAATTGGTGAGAGTGAAGCATAAAACTGGTGTATACAATCGCAACAGAAAACCAGTCAGAGATCCACAAAAGGACTAAAAACGTATCTACAGTGATGATACAAATCCACTAGTCACGAAAAAGTATTTCAGAAATAAGCAAATTCATTTACGACAGTTTGGAAGATGACATGATGCCAAAAAGATTACAAGCCATAAAAACAAGCCTTTTGCATAATTAATGTAATCCCAGATGAGCAATCTAAACGAATTAAACGAAAAGCACACGCTACAGTTTCTAGGCCCAAATTAGAAGAACAAAGATGAAGTTTATGTGATGTTTTACTGAAACAAATCGAGACCCACAAAAGATCACACATAGGCGGCAAATCATGTCGAGGTGAAAAGAGAAATAAATACATCATGATGTGCGTAAGGCTGAGTTTAATAACACAAATCTATAATTTTAAATAAAAATCAAATACACTACTGGCCATTAAAATTGCTACACCACGAATATGACGTGAGACAAATGAGAAATTTAACCGACAGGAAGAAGATGCTGTGATATGCAAATGATTAGCTTTTCAGAGTATTCACACAAGGATGGCGCCGATCGCGACACGTACAATGTGCTGATATGAGGAAAGTTTCCAACCGATTTCTCATACACAAACAACAGTTGGCCGGCGTTGCCTGGTGAAACGTTGTTGTGATGGCTCGTGTAAGGGGAGAAATTCGTACCATCACGTTTCCGACGTCGATAAAGGTCGGATTGTAGCCTATCGCGATTTCTGTTTATCGTATCGCAACATTGCTGCTCGCGTTGGTCGAGATCCAATGACTGTTAGCAGAATATGGAATCGGTGGGTTCAGGGGGGTAATACGGAACGCCGTGCTGGATCCCAATGGCCTCGTATCGCTAGCAGTCGAGATGTTAGGCATCTTATCCGCATGGCTGTAACGGATCGTGCAACCACGTCTCGATCCCTGGGTCAACAGATGGGGGCGTTTGGAAGACAACAACCATCTGCACGAACAGTTCGACGACGTTTGCAGCAGCATGCACTATCAGCTCGGAGACGATGGTTGCGGTCACCCTTGACGCTGCATCAGACAGAAGCGCCTGCGATGGTGTACTCAACGACGAACCTGGGTGCACGAATGGCAAAACGTAATTTTTTCGGATGAATCCAGGTTCTGTTTACAGCATCATCATGATCGCATCCGTGTTTGGTGACATCGCGGTAAACGCACATTGGAAGCGTATATTCGTCATCGACATACTGGCGTATCACCTAGCGTGATGGTATGGGGTGCCACTGGTTACACGTCTCGGTCACCTCTTGTTCGCATTGACGGCACTTTGAACAGTGGACGTTACATTTCAGATGTGTTACGACCCGTGGCTCTAGCCTTCATCCGATTCCTGCGATTTCAGCAGGATAATGCACTACCGCATGTTCCAGGTCCTATACGGGCCTTTCTGGATACAGAAAATGTTCGACTGCTGCCCTGGCCAGCACATTCTTCAGATCTCTCACCAACTGAAAACGTCTGGTCAATGGTGGCCGAGCAACTGGCTCGTCACAATACGCCAGTCACTACTCTTGATGAACTGTGGTATCGTGTTGAAGCTGCGTGGGCAGCTGTGCCTGTACACGGCATCCAAGCTCTGTTTGACTCAATGCCCAGGCGTATCAATGCCGTTATTATGGCCAGAGGTGGTTGTTCTGGGTACTGATTTCTCAGGATCTATGCACCCAAATTGCGTGAAAATGTAATCACATGTCAGTTCTAGTATAATATATTTGTCCAAAGAATACCCGTTTATCATCTGCATTTCTTCTTGGTGTAAGAGTAGTATAATGCTGAGGACGACATTCACCTGCACTTCGATGTGAGCTATGGTATTAACAGAGGTGGGGGGAGGACAAGGGGAGATCAGAGTTTTACATCCCGTCGACAGACAGGTCAGTAGGCACTGAACACGAGCTACAGCCACGAAAGAACGTTCCACGAAATCGGCTGTGCCCTTTTCAAAGGAACCGTCCCGGCATTCGCCTGAAGCGATTTAGGAAAATCACGGGAAACCTAATACTGGATAGCCGGACGGAGATCTGGAACCGCCGTCTTCCCGATGCGAGTCCACTGCACCAACTCGCTCGGTAGTGCTGTCTGAAGGCGCCACGACAGTTGTGGAATGCGTGAACGTTATTACGGATCACTTCCATCCATTTACAACTGATGTCTTCCATTACGACGATACGCTGTTCCAGCAGTGTAACTGTCCAGAAAAGACCAGAAAAGTGCCACATTGGTTTGAGGAGCGTGACAGTGAATTCCCGATGATGTTTGACCACCAAATTCGCCCGATCTTAAACAATGTGCCACACATCTCGCACGTTATCGGGCGCCAACTTCGTGCCGAGAAACGTCGTACCATATTTTTCAGGAATTGCCGGCGTTCTGACACCTGCCGGCGCACACCTCCGGAAACCTATTGGGGACTTGTCGAGTCGACGCTAGGTAGAATATCCTAAAGTTTCATTACATAAAAGAAATCATTACATACTGTATCTGTTAGATATGTTAGGAAAGACACGGACGAATTGAATGTCTGCAGCCCTTTATACATCCATGTCATACATACAGGATTTTACATCAAGTTTGTATTAGAAGAAGACAGTGTTAACTCATGTTTTTCAGATGCCAAAGCATTACATCTCGGGTTGGAGCATGCATACATTACCTTTCATATATAACTTACGACTTCACAATGAGTTCTCCTGGTATGACTAGATGGCACTGGTGATTGTTTCCGTCAGCGGTGCCCAGAAATTTAAAAGCATAAAGGAAACACCAATACAAATGTGGACATTCCTCTCACCTCCCTTCACTTCTACGTAGCCTAAAGAATGACACGCTAAATTTATCTTCATAATTTTTCGTGTGTGATGAGAAACGTGTATTTATTGTACTCAGATACAGTGTTCCAGAAACCTCCTTGGAAACCGGTGCAGCAAAAAAGTGTTACTCTAAACACCTGTGCCGAACTATGGTGGCCGGCCGCTGAGGCTGAGCGCTTCAGTCCGGAACCGCACTGCTGCTACGGTCGCGGGTTCAAATCCTGTCTCGGGCATGGATGTGTGTGCTGTCCTTAGGTTAGTTAGGTTTAAGTAGTTCTAAGTCTATGGGGACTGATGGCCTCAAATGTTTAGTCCCATAGTGCGCAGAGCCATTTGAACCATTTTTTTTTAAATACGGTGGACGGCGGTTCGTACACTCGACCAGGCGTCCAACTTCGACGAAAAAGGGATTGCAAATATTTAAACACCCGATATGAATTTGTGAATAAATGGTGATTCTCTTTCTCTAGAATGTTCTACACTCTTTCCAAAATTGAGTGTTGTGGATTCGTGTACAGAGCATGACACCACCGATTCGCCAGTCACGCAGCACAGTCTTACTCCACTACAATAAATTGTTTCGTGGTTTTTGATGCGTATTATGAAGGTTCCCAGGACATCAATCTATTGTGAAAAGATTAGATACAAAAAAATCTAGCTTCAAGCTTCTTGATTCATTTCGATCTATGACGAGACATTATTGACGAATTTTAAAGGGGCCAGTTATGCTGCTTCCGGCCCTTTCAGATAATTGAGAGGAACGGAGAAGTTCATCTTATGAAAGGGGGAACAGTAATCTATACCTCGCCAGTCGCGATGAGCACACCGTGAACGAAACTCGATATTCAAGAGACCCGATAGGAGCTATCTCTGTGAAAGCCAGTTCCAAAGGCGTGGTGCACGCCTCGATTTTCGAGAACCCGAGGCAGAGACGTAGCGGTAAATCAGCGAGCGGCGCTGCTGAAGGGTAGCTTCCCCGTCCCAGTTAGAGCGTAAATTAATATCAGCTTCTGATACTTGATATATTGTACCTTGTAAATGTCGCGAGAAAGGCGCTCATAATTTCCCCGAAAACTGATCGCATTACAGGAGCCTGCGAGGGACGTGTTACGTTCCACATTTTATTAAACGAGAAAAAAATTGTTAGACTAAGCACTTGAGTGTTGTTTAGCATTGCAGGATGTGGGTAGCCAACAAGTACACCTTCAAATTGCCTACGTCATAGTGTGTATGCCGTAACGATGACAAAAGTAGAATTAGGCGTGAGCGAATCTTAAGTGCAATTCTCCGTAATCCCACGATCCAGGAAGTGAACCGAATAAATCCAGAGTAGCAGAACGTGACTGGCAGAATAAAAAACAAAGTATGGCATTTTAGTAACAGTTGTGGCAACAGTGATTTAATGAAAGTTATTTTATTTGTGTTTAATTGAATACAAGTATAATGTAATTTTGATTAAATTTATTTAACTCTTTAATGTTTGACTTGGCAGCACAAAGAAAGCTAATCTTTACATGTGTACAGAGTATGCCACCCACCACCTTATACTAAGAAAGATGGAACTCCCGTCCGGGGTTAAAATGGTGTCAAATTATGTTATTTCTGCAAATACATCAAGTCATGCCCCCTGTCCCCCTCCTCATCTCCAGTAAATCATAGGACAGTATTAAAAAAATGCAAGAGGTGATGGAAACAAATCAGTTATGTGCTTCTGGTCCTCTTTTCCCAACCAATCAAAACACACTATGTAAATGACAAATAAAAACAGCGCCAGATATAAGTTAAACTTGCATAACGTCCATTTGAAATTCAAAAATATTCATTGCTTCCTAGAAAGTCGAAAATATTCAACTCTAAAGACTCATTATTTCGCTGACAGTGAAATATATTCATTATTTCTGTGTAAAAATCGTTTCAAGTTACATTATTTACTTACAGACTAATTGTGTGCACTGTAACTCCACTTCCCACCTCTTTCCAGCACAGTGTTAAAAATATCCAAAGTCAATGGAAATGGACCAGTTGTGTGTTTTATACCCCATACCCTCCCTCGTAAATGCGAAACGGTAAATGGTAAACACCAAATGGTTACCAGTAGATGTTAAACACATAATGGCTAAAGGCTAACAGTTAACACCTAATATCTAATACCTGATCCCTAACATCTAATGGCTAATGCCTAACACCTAATGCCTAAAGCCTCAGGGATAAAGGGTAATGGCTAATGGCTACTGCCCAATGCCCAATGCATAATGCCTATTCATCATTGACCATAATTGATCACTGACCATCACTGATCACTGACTATCAGCGATCATTGTCATCACATTGTATCAGCATATCCCAGAAGCGTATCATCTTGTCCCAAAGTGTATCAAATTACCCCTCAAACTCCATCAACTTGTCCCGAAAGTGTATCAACAGTGCATCGACATGCCCCTCGAACTATATCATTCTGCCCCAAATGTGTATCAACTTACTCCGTATATCAAATTACCACCTCAACTGCATCATCTTGCCCCTGTGGCTAGATGTCTAGAGAGCACTACAATGCCTACACCTAATAACTAATGCATAATGCAGAGTGCCTCCAGGAACACCATTATAATACCTTACAGAGGGACTTAAGATTCCCTCCCTCCTGTAACTGACACCCATCTGGTATTAGAACACTAGTTAACACCCAGTAATGACTGATACTTAATGGGTAAAGCATAATTCACAATACCTCCAGGTGACATTATTCTAATATGGTTTCTCTCCCTCCAATAATGGAGATCCTTCTGGTGCTAGAATAATACGTAAGGTGCAGTAATGGCTAATGCTTAATGAACAACACACAATGCACAATGCTTAATGCCTAATATTAATATGTAAAATTGTGTACACATACGTATCTCTGCTGTGAATTACAAGAGACTCCATTTCCAAACATATGCATTATTGCATTCCAACACAAAGGTTTTATTCACAGAAAAACCTTCTTGATATAAAACCAACCGATACATTCAATTCTTGCAAGAGAGACCAGTGACTGCTGCGTTATTCTCTGCTGACGATGTAATTGTATGTCAGCCCCCACCCCTTGCACTATCCAGAGAAAAATGCTTAGGAGAGTGTTTTCTGTCCTATCCCATGAAACTCACACCATATGTATGTGCTACAAACTCTTATCAATGGGGACACAACAGAAGATTTTTATATTCATGTGTGAAAACATGCTACATTCCAAAAATCTCATGGAAATCCTACCTTCAAATACTAGAAAATCTAAGAGGACAGAGCCTACCCGCCCTTTTTTTTCTTTTTTTAAGACGTCATACATAAAAACGCCATCTGTGTACTGGAAATCCTGCACACGTCACTAACATACTGGAAAGCATACAAGCTCCAACCCCTCCCTTGGTAGAGGTATTGTTATTACCCATTGCACGTTAGATTCTCTCAAACTAGAGATGATGACAAAAATATCCTCTCTCTCTGGCTCTTTGCGTGTGCAATATCCGACCTCAAGTACACAAAGCGTTACTATCAATGTCAGTGTTACATAATGGAAAATTGTAATCTTCTTCACACATTGTACACTTTCATTCATATTACAGTGTTGTTGTCTGATTAAAGTAAACATTGCAAATAAAGAGGAAGAGAATGGGGGGGGGGGGCTTATCACGCTTTTTTAATACACAATAAAATGCCACCTCCACAGCCAAATGGTTACCATCACTGCCCTTATTGCAGAAGGATCTGGTTTGATTACTGGGTATCTCCTCGGATTTGTCTGACGTAGCGAGATGTGGGAACGTGTAGTCGAAAAAAGATAAAACATATTTTAATATTCCAAAAATCGCCATTCCAAATGTGATTTGTTTGTCGAAGACGACATTTAGTCTGCTAAGTTCAGTAACGTTATGATTTTCGTTGAAAGCAACCCTCTGTTGGAAATTTGGCTTTGTAATTAGCGTAGTTACCGCAAATCAACCCTCCCCACTAAGTCTATAGCTGTGAGGCCGGAAGAGAAACGACTTTTTGGGAGGTGAAGCTCTTCTTTCTTATACCTGCAAGTTGTTTAGTAGAAATTTCTGCGCCTTCTAATTTTACAGTGTTTTTATAACACGAGCCAACCGAAAAACGATAGACAATAATACCTACTGACTAAAAAATTCTCACAAAAAGCACTGATAGTGCACACGATGCGTTTAGTTACCTTCAAAGTTAAGTATGCGTTACATTAACGTCTTTCAAGGAAACACAGGCTTGGCGTTACACTTACAACCCAAGGCTGTAAATGGAATCATTACAAAGTGCCTTAACAGAATGATATTAAGGCAAGAGATAGGAAATTTCGTGTCACACAGCACGTAAGCTATGTCATCTTCATATAGTCATACATTTCCCTGGAATTCTTTGTGTAGGCATTGGATTTCATTGTGCTTTGTACATTCAAACAACGTTAATGTTATAAATTTAATACAGAATACATCTCTTTCTGGAGACTGGAGGTTTCTGCAGGAGATAAATCCTAGGAAAGAAACCTATGGGAACAAGACTCACCTTGCTTGTTTCCCATCTCTCGGAGAAAAACAACTTTCTCGAGTACTTCGGCTGTATCTGTTTCCTCACTTTTCGGGTTTGCGGGAAACTATAGTTCCCTGAGAGTATGCTTATGGAAGCCCTGAAGCAGTACACAAGGCACGAAACCTCTACTAACTCACCAGGGAGGTTTCGGAATAAAAGCAGGAAAATTCTCATAGAAAGCTTTCAGCTGATGCTGAACCTTTGGGAACTGTCAACATGGCGGGGAATCAGTTGGGACTTGACAGACGCAAATTCGATGTACGAAAATGGTGTAAGTAGTCTTCTGGCTTATCCACTCTATCTTACAAACATTTTGTTTCTCATATCCATGAGTATATGTTTCTTTGTCATTTAATGTTGCAGAACGTGTGATCCTCTGATCGAGTACACATGAGATGAGATATTGCAGCAGCAGGAACATTCCCTCAGAAGTATTCAGAGGGTCCAAAAGGCGGAAATAACTTTCAAAAGTCATTCTTGCTTTATCCTCAGAGTTCCGAACATCCATTTTGAGCTCCTGGGAAAAAGCTGAAAAAAATTAAGCAGAGGAGTTTTCTCTGCACTCAAAGAGAAAAGTAGTTGGGAGACGGAAATTTGAGAAAAAATGTAACTATTTTGTTTTATTTTACACACTATCTTTCAACCAATTGTTTGTCATAGCTTTGAATAGAGGTTATTTTCTCGTAATGTTTTAGAATCTCCACACTCCTTGATCGAGCCAGCGAAGAGAATTTGTGGTCCTCGTAATCGAGCAGCAGTCTGATGAAGCATCTGGGGAGATACAACAATCTGTAAAAAGCAATGGCACCAGAGAATCTGCACAGGGAGAAGGCCACCACCTAAGTAGGCTGGAAAACTCATTGAGAAGCTTAATAATACTATTATTATAATGGACGAACCGTTAGAAAAGTGTTAAATTAGATGACAATCTTTAATGGGCTGGTGCCGTGTTTGCATTAGGAGACGAGTACGTACTAGTGTTACAGATAATAAACTTGGATTTAAAGATCCCAGATTCTCCTTGGGCGCCTGATTTTCCATTTCCGAAACCAAAGTTCGTCAAACTTAACCAACCTGAATGAGATTTTCACTCTGCAGCGGAGTGTGCGCTGATATGAAACTTCCTGGCAGATTAAAAGTGTGTGGCGGGCCGAGACTCGAACCTATTAAGATTGATTGCCTGCTCGTCTGCAACATCTTTGGAGAAGATAGATCAGGAAGAACGGATGTGACTCAATACAAAAAGTGGTTTCAGTCAGAGTGTTTGCCTAAAACAACAAGATTCAATGCATCTTTTTCTCACCCAATTTACGTTTTCAAACATTGTTTTATATATCTATAATTAATCGCGTAATTTTCCTTCTCAATCATGGTCGAGAACAGTTTCTTTGCTTTCCTGTTACCTGACGATGGCGACATTCTTCGGGACATAAGCGTAAATCTGAATGTAAATCGTGTATACTACCATGGGGTATACAAAATCTGCTTCCAGTATATACCACAACACTTAAAAAACTATGTAAATGAGCATTTTTCAAGTATTGCAGAGAAGTTATAGCAAAAATTCCCCAAAACAAATATAACGCCTGTAAATAATGTTGCACTAAATACAATAATGTTACTTCCAGCCACAGAGAATGAAGTCAATAAAACTGTTCAAAAACTAAAAAATAAGAAGTCGGTAGGCTTAGGTGAAGTATCAATGTGTGCTGAAACAATGCATAGAGATTATACAAGGCCCCTTAACAAATATAATAAATGAATCCTTCACATCAGGAACATTTCCAGAGCAGTTAAAATAGGCAAGAGATGTACCGTTGCTTGAGAAAGGTAATGGAGAAGACACAGAAAATTACGGGCCCATTTCCCTGTTGTCACCATTCTCAAAAATAGTAGACGCAGTTATGAAAGACAGATTAGTGAATTACCTGAATAAATACTATCTTTTAAGCAAATCACAGTTTGGTTTCTGAAGTGCCAAAAATAAAAAATACGGAGTCAGCCATAGTAGAATTCACAAAGGTTATACTTGCTGCTCTTGACAAAGATGAGTGTGTCACAGGTATATTTTTGGATCTTTCTAAGGCCTTTGATACAGCTGACCACAAGATTCTATTAAATAAATTAGAAGCATTAGGAATAAGAGGGGTAGCTAATGACTGGTTTCGATCATACCTAGCAGATAGAGTGCAAAGAGCAGATAAAGTGCAAAGAGCAGAGATGACATACACTTCAAATAGATCCAAACATTTACTAAAACACTCATCAAAACCAAAATACATTAAGGTAGGGGTTCTGCAAGGCAGCATATTAGGACCACTACTATTCCTGATATACATCAATGATTTTCCCAGTAGTGTTACTCATGGTGAAAAAATTCTCTTTGCTGATGACATCAATATTATAGTCACTGAGAAAACAAGAGAAATCCTTGCAGAGAAAGCAAATGAATCAAGTAAGTTTACCATTGGTCAATAAGCAATAAAGTGACACTGAACATAAGGAAAACTAACGTCATGAATTTCAGTTTGAAGAGGGAAAATGACAATGTTAAATTAAATGTAGATGGAATCTCTATAAACTGTGCAACAAATTCAAAATTTCTAGGAATGAATATTGATCCTCAGTTGAAGTGATGTGAACACACAAAGTTACTTGCAAACAGAATATCATTAGCATGTTATGCACTTAGAATCTCATCATCAGTGTGTAACATGCAGTGTCTTTTAGTTACATACTATTCATGTATACACTCAGTTCTCAGATATGGCATTCTTATTTAGGGAACAAATGCACAAAATATGAACACAATTTTCAAACTCCAGAAAAGACCCAAAAGAGTCATAACCAAAAATGGCAGTCGAGCTCATTGTAAAGATCTGTTCAAAACACTGGGAATCTTAACTGCTCTGTCTGAATACATTTACCAAAAGTAACATTGGTAATTACTTCACAGACTTCAGTCCATAATCATGGAACAAGAGCTAGACTCAACATACATTTGCCAAGAAAAAGTAAACATAAAACTTATACAGCATTTTCTCCCCAGGAATAAGACTGTACAATAAACTACCAAAAGAGATAAAAGAAATTGCAAAAATACACTTACTTAAAAAGGTAGCTAAATAGTACCTGTTATGCAATACATTTTGTACATTGAAGGATTACATAGATAAAACCGATTAGGGATTTGGTAAAAAAATGTTATACAAATAAATAATAATAATGATTATAAAACATCCAACTTTCCACATAACACCTTCACACTGTTTTTTCTTCTTTTTTCCTTTTCTAGAAAAACTTTCCGCCAAGTTATGCATTGCACAATACTAACACCTCTTCCTCTTTCTGAACTCAACGTCTGACTCATTATAGAGGGATGCTGACTCAGTTTTTCAGGATAGCAAATGGGAAGTTGTGGTACAGAAAATGGACCAGAGATCACCAGTGTTTTGTGTGTGTGTGTGTGTGTGTGTGTGTGTGTGTGTGTTTGTGTGTGTAGTGAGTGAAGTGTTATGAAACAACGTGCTTATAGTGTATGCTGTGACTGATAGTGAGATATGAGCGAACAGTATGGCATTACATTATTTAATAAGTTATTTGTAAAAAAAGCATTGTATAGCAAGAGTAAATCTAACGATTGTCTCTAACTAGAAGTCTGTAAATGTATGTGTATACGAATTAGCTTATTTTAAATAGGTCTAAAATTGCAAATACTTTAACATGTCCTATATCCTTGTAAAAAGAGATCTACAGATGAATAAAGCTACTGCTTCTACTGCTGCTGCTGCTACTACTACTACTACTACTACTACTACTACTGGGCCGGCCGCGGTGACCGAGCAGTTCTAGGCGCCTCAGTTCGGAACCACGCGACTGCTACGGTCGCAGGTTCGAATCCTACCTCTGGCATGGATGTGTGTGATGTCCTTAGGTTAGTTAAGTTTAAGTTGTTGTAAGTTCTAGGAGACTGATGACCTAAGTTCCATAGTGCTCAGAGCCATTTGAACTTGGACTACTACTACTACTACTACTACTACCTTGTATTCGAATCGTTTGATACCTTTTCCACAGCAAAATTTTTGATAAGCTCTGAAGGAATTGAATACGGGAAGACGATGCAACATTGCACAGCTGTATCAGCTATTCATATCAAGGTATATTATTTAACATTCAGTGATGTTTTAGTCATATTCGGGTGTGAATCTCTTATCGAGAATTGCATATCTACAAGACCTGTGAACAATTCCGTCTCAGATGCCTCGTTCCACAAACTGGAGTTACTCGATATCGAATATTAGTGTGCAAATCCTCCTTGGTAACTTTTAGCACAGCGTCCCACACTGAAAATGAAGCGCAGTAACTGAACATGTAATGTCCAGTTCATACATCTTGAGCAAAAGATCGTGAAAGTGTTCAAAGACTTAGGAAAGGAACAGCACATCAATTTTTAAATAGAAATCGGAGTATTTCCGCGTGTTTTGCAGTCGAGTGTGTTACATACACTGCACGATCTTTGGAACTCGGTCTCTATTATTGTTTCGCTTGTTAACAAACTGCCAAAATTTTCGACTGAGGGCAGGTGATCTTCCAGAAGAATCGATTCATCGATTACATATTCATATTGGTGGGGAGACTTGCGTGCCTCAACAATACAGATAGCCGTACCGCAGGTGCAACCACAAAGGAGGGGTATCTGTTGAGAGGCCAGACAAACATGTGGTTCCTGAAGATTGGAAGCAGCCTTTTCAGTAGTTGCAGGGGCAACAGTCTGGATGATTGACTGACCTGGCCATGTAACACTAACCAAAACGACCTTGCTGTGCTGGTACTGCAAACGGCTGAAAGCAAGGGGAAACTACAGCCGTAATTTTTCCCGAGGGCATGCAGCTTTACTGTATGGTTAAATGATGGCGTCCTCTTGGGTAAAATAATCCGGAGGTAAAATCGTCCCCCATTGGGATCTCCGGGCAGGGACTACTCAAGAGGACGTCGTTATCAAGAGAAAGAAAACTGGCACTCTACGGATCGCAGCGTGCGATGTCATATCCCTTAATCGGGCATCTAGGTTAGAAAATTTAAAATGGGAAATGTGTAGATTAAAGTTAGATATAGTTGGAATTAGTGAAGTTCGGTGGCAGGAGGAACAAGACTTCTGGTCAGGTGAATACAGGGTTATAAATACAAAATCAAATATGGGTAATGCAGGAGTAGGTTTAATAACGAATAAAAAAAATAGGAGTGCGGGTAAGCTACTACAAACAGCATAGTGAACGTATTATAGTGGCCAAGATAGACACGAAGCCCACGCCTACTACAGTAGTACAAGTTTATATGCCAACTAGCTCTGCAGATGAAGAAGAAATTGATGAGATAAAAGAAATTATTCATGTAGTGGATGGAGACGAAAATTTAATAGTCACGGGTGACTGGAATTCGAGAGTAGGAAAAGGGAGAGAAGGAAACATAGTAGGTGAATATGGACTGGGGGTAAGAAACGAAAGAGGAAGCCGTCTGGTAGAATTTTGCACAGAGCATAACTTAATCACAGCTAACACTTGGTTCAAGAGTCATAGTAGAAGGTTGTATACATGGAAGAATCCTGGAGATACTAAAAGGTATCAGGTAGAATATATAATGGTAACACAGAGATTTAGGAACCAGGTTTTAAATTGTAAGACATTTCCGGGGGAAGATGTGGACTCTGAACACAATCTATTGATTATGAACTGTAGATTAAAACTGAATAAACTGCAAAAAGGTGGGAACTTAAGGAGATGGGACCTGGATAAACTGAAAGGACCAGAGGTTGTACAGAGTTTCAGGGAGAGCATTAGGGAAAGATTGACAAGAACGGGGGAAGGAAATATAGTAGGAGAAGAATGGGTAGCTTTGAGGGATGAAGTAGTGAAGGCAGCAGAAGATCTAGTAGAAATACTTGGGTCACAGCAGATATATTGAATTTACTTGATGAAACGAGAAAATATAAAAATGCAGTAAATGAAGCAGGCAAAAAGGAATACAAACGTCTCAAAAACGAGATCGGCAGGAAGTGCAAAATGGCTAAGCAGGGATGGCTAGGGGACAAATGTAAGGATGTAAAGGCTTATCTCACTAGGGGTAAGATAGATACTGCCTACAGGAAAATTAAAGAGACCTTTGGAGAAAAGAGAGCCACTTGTATGAATATCAAGAGCTCAGATGGAAACCCAGTTCTAACCAAAGAAGGGAAAGCAGAAAGATGGAAGGAGTATATAGAGGGCCTATACAAGGGCGATGTACTTGAGGACAATATTATGGCAATGGAAGAGGATGTAGGTGAAGATGAAATGTGAAATATGATACTGCGTGAAGAGTTTGACAGAGCGCTGAAAGACCTGAGTCGAAACAAGGCCCCGGGAGTAGACAACATTCCATTAGAACTACTGACGGCCTTGTGAGAGCCAGTCCTGACAAAACTCTTACCATCTGGTGAGCAAGATGCGCGAGACAGGCGAAATACCCTCAGACTTCAAGAAGAATATAATAATTCCAATCCCAAAGATAGCAGGTGTTGACAGATGTGAAAATTACCGAACTATCAGTTTAATAAGTCACAACTGCAAAATACTAACGCGAATTATTTACAGACGAATGGAAAAACTGGTAGAAGCCGACCTCGGGGAAGATCAGTTTGGTTGTTGTTGTTGTGGTCTTCAGTCCTGAGACTGGTTTGATACAACTCTCCATGCTACCCTATCCTGTGCAAGTTTCTTCCTCTCCCAGTACTTACTGCAACCTACATCCTTCTGAATCTGCTTAGTGTATTCATCTCTTGGTCTCCCTCTACGATTTTTACCCTCCACGCTGCCCTCCAACGCTAAATTTGTGATCCCTTGAAGCCTCAGGACATGTCCTACCAACCGATCCCTTCTTCTAGTCAAGTTGTGCCACAAACTTCTCTTATCCCCAATACTATTCAATACCTCCTCATTAGTTAAGTGATCTACCCATCTAATCTTCAACATTCTTCTGTAGCACCACATTTCGAAAGCTTCTATTCTCTTCTTGATGTTTCACATCTATACACGACCACACTCCATTCAAATACTTTCAGAAACGACTTCCTGACAAATAAATACTCGATGTTAAATTCCTCTTCTTCAGAAACGCTTTCCTTGCCATTGCCAGTATACAGTTTATATCCTCTCTACTTCGACCATCATCAGTTATTTTGCTCCCCAAATAACAAAACTCCTTTACTACTTTAAGTGTCTCATTCCCTAATCTAATTCGCTCAGCATCACCCGGCTTAATTCGACTACATTCCATGATCCTCGTTTTGCTTCTGATGATGTTCATGTTATATCCTCCTTTCAAGACACTGTCCATTCCGTTCAACTGCTCTTCCAAGTCCTTTGCTGTCTCTGATAGAATTACAATGTCATCCGCGAACCTCAAAGTTTTTATTTCTTCTCGATGGATTTTCATACCTACTCCGAATTTTACTGCTTGCTCAATATACAGTTTGAATAACATTGGGGAGTGACTACAACCCTGTCTCCCTTCCCAACCACTGCTTCCCTTTCATGCCCCTGGTTTCTGTACAAATTGTAGATAGCCTTTCGCTCCTTGTATTTTACCCCTGCCACCTTTAGAATTTGAAAGAGAGTGTTCCAGTCAACATTGTCAAAAGCTTTCTCTAAGTCTACAAATGCTAGAAACGTAGGTTTGCCTTTCCTTAATCTTTCTTCTAAAATAAGTCGTAAGGTCAGTATTGCCTCACGTGTTCCAATATTTCTACGGAATCCAAACTGATCTTCCCCGATGTCGGCTTCTACCAGCTTTTCCAATCGTCTGTAAAGAATTCGTATTAGTATTTTGCAGCTGTGACTTATTAAACTGATAGTTCGGTAATTTTCATATCTGTCAACACCTACTTTCTTTGGGATTGGAATTATTATATTCTTCTTGAAGTCTGAGGGTACTTCGCCTGTCTCATACATCTTGCTCACCAGATGGTAGAGTCTTGTCAGGACTGGCTCTCCCAAGGCTGTCAGTAGTTCTGATGGAATGTTGTCCACTCCCGGGTCTTGTTTCGGCTCAGGTCTTTCAGTGCTCTGTCAAACTCTTCGCGCAGTATCGTATCTCCCATTTCCTCGTCATCTATATTCTCTTCCATTTCTATAATATTGTCCTCAAGTACATTGCCCTTCTATAGACCCTCTATATACTCCTTCCATCATTCTGCTTACCCTTCTTTGGTTAGAACTGGGATTCCATCTGAGCTCTTGATATTCATACAAGTGGTTCTCTTTTCTCCAAAGGTCTCTTTAATTTTCCTGTAGGCAGTATCTATCTTACCCCTAGTGAGATAAGCCTATAAATCCTTACAGTTTGGATTCCGTAGAAATGTTGGAACACATGAGGCAATACTGACCCTACGACTTATCTTAGAAAATAGATTAAGGAAAGGCAAACCTACATTTCTAGCATTTGCAGACTTAGAGAAAGCTTTTGACAATGTTGATTGGAATACTCTCTTTCAAATTCTAAAGGTGGCAGGGGTAAAATACATGGAGCGAAAGGCTATT
Organism: Schistocerca americana; assembly: GCF_021461395.2. Lineage (NCBI taxonomy): Eukaryota > Metazoa > Arthropoda > Insecta > Orthoptera > Acrididae > Schistocerca > Schistocerca americana. Next base: position 523,115,354 of record NC_060125.1, on the reverse strand, counting down.
TACAATTTGTACAGAAACCAGATGGCAGTTATAAGAGTAGAGGGACATGAAAGGGAAGCAGTGGTTGGGAAGGGAGTAAGACAGGGTTGTAGCCTCTCCCCGATCTTATTCAATCTGTATACTGAGCACGCAGTAAAGGAAACAAAAGAAAAATTTGGTGTAGGTATTAAAATCCAGGTAGAAGAAGTAAAAACTTTGAGGTTCGCCGATGACATTGTAATTCTGTCAGAGACAGCAAAGGACTTGGAAGAGCAGTTGAACGGAATGGACAGTGTCTTGAAAGGAGGATATAACATGAACATCAACAAAAGAAAAACGAGGATCATGGAATGTTGTCCATTTAAGTCGGGTGATGCTGAGGGAATTAGATTAGAAAATGAGACACTTAAAGTAGTAAAGGAGTTTTGTTATTTGGGGAGCAAAATAACTGATGATGGTCGAAGTAGAGAGGATATAAACTGTATACTGGCAATGGCAAGGAAAGCGTTTCTGAAGAAGAGGAATTTGTTAACATCGAGTATTTATTTAAGTGTCAGGAAGTCGTTTCTGAAAGTATTTGAATGGAGTGTGGTCGTGTATAGATGTGAAACATCAAGAAGAGAATAGAAGCTTTCGAAATGTGGTGCTACAGAAGAATGTTGAAGATTAGATGGGTAGATCACTTAACTAATGAGGAGGTATTGAATAGTATTGGGGATAAGAGAAGTTTGTGGCACAACTTGACTAGAAGAAGGGATCGGTTGGTAGGACATGTCCTGAGGCTTCAAGGGATCACAAATTTAGCGTTGGAGGGCAGCGTGGAGGGTAAAAATCGTAGAGGGAGACCAAGAGATGAATACACTAAGCAGATTCAGAAGGATGTAGGTTGCAGTAGGTACTGGGAGATGAAGGGGCTTGCACAGGATATAGTAGCATGGAGAGCTGCATCAAACCAGTCTCAGTACTGAAGACCACAACAACAACAACATGAGAAGGTTCACTTCTGTTTTACTGAACTGAACTCTTAATCGACGGAAAAATAATCCCTCATTATTTGAGTTCTTCTCCTTGCAGTTAAGATGCGTACTTTTTGAGAGTACATGTCCGAAATATTAGTGAGTGAATAAATCGGAAATTGATGTTGCAGCTCTTCTCTCCTGATGTATCACTGTAATCTCTTTGTGGAAGTTTTATATTGCTCCATGAGCTGTGGGACCCCAGCTTATATGTTACTTCAAAACTTGCTGTTACTCTGTGTTTGGTGTCCCGCAGTTCCTCTGGTTATGCCATGGTTCTTACTCTTTCTAGTAGTAGTAGTAGTAGTAGCAGCAGCTTTATTCATCCTTAGATCTCTTTTTACGAGAATGTAGGACATGTCAAAGTATTTACAAATTTAGATCAATTTAAAATAAACTAATTCGTATACACATATATTTACAGACTTCTAGTTAGAGACAGTCATTAGATTTACTACTGGTAAACACTTCTTTTTTTACAAATAACTTATTAAATAATGTAATGCCACACTGATCACTCATATCTCACTATCAGTCACTGCACACACTAAACACACAGTTTCATAATACTTCACACATACACACACACACACACACACACACACACACACACACACACACACACACACACACACACACACTGGTGATATCTGGGCCATTTTCTGTACTGCAGCTTCCCATTTGCTATCCTGAAAAGCTGAGTCAGTTTCCCTTCATAATGAGTGAGATGATGAGCTCAGAAAGAGGAATAGGTGTTAGTACTGTGCTATCCATAGCTTGGGGGTAAGGATTTATAGAAAGGAAAAAAGAAAAAAAACATAGTGTGAAGATGTTATGTAGAATGTTGGATATTTTATGATCATTATTACTATTATTCATTTGTATAACTTTTTTATCAAACCCCTACTCTGTTTTAGCTAAGTAATCCTTCAATGTATAAAATGTATTGCATAACAGGTACTTTTCAGCTGACTTTTTAAATAAGTGTATTTTAGCAATTTCTTTAATCTCTTTTGGTAATTTATTGTACAATTTTATTCCTTGGTAGATAATGCTGTTTTGAGTTTCATGTTTATTTTTTCTTGGTAAATGGTCTGGTAAAACTGTGGGCCCTCTGCATGTTGAAAATTTATCGTAGTTGTATTGTTCTTAAAATGATGGGCCTTCAGCCTCTTTAAAATTTTGCATTCTTACTTATCACGTCTTACATCACTTGGCCTTAAATACTATTTAAGGTTAAAAGCTTTGGGCCTTCTGCCTTGGAAAATAGGTTGCAGTTTTTTTTTTTTTTCAAACAAAGGCCTTCAGCCGTTTTGGAGTAGGGTTTCTTATTGGTCATATAGCTTGGGACGTCAGCCTATTGAAAGGTTATTGTAGTTATGTTGTTTTAAATTTATCGGCCTTCAGCCGCTTTTAAAAAACTTAATCTATCTGACAAGTCAAGTCTTACATCGCTTGGCCTTAAATACTATCTAAGGTTAAAGCCTAGAGCCTTCTGTTTCAAAAAAAAATTGTAGCAGTTGTATTTAATTCATGGACCTTCAGCCGTTTTAGAATTAAAGATGTTTTCTGTCGATAGTCAAGCTTAGAAGTTTCACTGGACAACTAAAGTGTTATGTTTGGAGTGTCGCTCATTCTGGCCCCCTACTACTTGTCCTGTCCTGCGGGTTTAGCAGAGTGTTTCACTCCATATTCGAAGATATAATGGAAATAAGTCCTGGATTTTAAGCAATTTCTTCATCACCATCTGTTGTCTTCTGCTCACATAGGATCGTGATCAAAAAATGCCAGTCGTAATTGCTCAGATCGCGTAACACGACGGACACAGTAAAATGATGCTTATAATTCACAATGCAGCTGGGGTGTGCTGCACATCTGTACGCACCTTCGAAATGACAATGAACCCTGGACTTCACATCGTCTTCCGCAAAGGCTTTCTCACAAATGTGACAGGCTTTTTCGGGGAAAAAAATGCTGTATTCAATGGTTCACGGGCGTCGCGTCGGCTAATGTTGTGGAAGCTGACGCCCGTGAACCATTGAAACAGTTACTACGTCGGGAAAGTGTTAAGAAAAATGCTTCATCTTCTTCTGGGTTTGATAGCATCGTTTTATTTTGTACCAAAAAGGTGTTTACAGTCTCAACGATTACATAGACTTGTTGAGTAAGCCATTCTACGCAATCGTTGCCATTTTACAATGAAAACTGGAAATATTCCTTGTTACAGCTGCAGTGTATCTACATCTGCATCTACATGATTACGCTCCAGTTCACAATTAAGTGCCTGGCAGAGGGTTCATCGAACCACCTTCAAGCTATTTCTCTACCGTTCCACTCTAGAACAGTGCGTGGGAAAAATGAACCTTTAAATCCTTTCGTTTGAGCTCTGATTTATTTTATTATGATTATTTTTCCCTACGTAAGTGGTCGCCAGTAAAATATCTTCAAACTCTGAAGAGAAAGTTGGTGATTGAATTTTCATGAGAAGAACCTGCGATAAAGGAAAACGCCTTTGTTTTAATGAATGCCTTCCAAATTGGCATATTTAGTTAGTTAGTTAGTTACATGTTCCATTGATCAGTCTCACGGTAACCGTTATGATGTGGAACGTGTCAAGTGTGTTAGAAATGCATACATGAATGGAAGTGTTTTTTTCTTTTCTTTAGCTTAAAATTTTTATTACCTGCCACATTCCCTTAAGCGGCACAAAACGCATATATTATACCTATACATTTATTTATGCCTATTCAAGAATTCATCTATGGTATAGAAGGAGCTGTCAGGGAGATATGATTTCAATTTATTTTTGAAACTATTACTGCTGCCTATCAGACATTTTATTTCATCTGGTAATTTATCGAAAAGTTTTTCAGCAGCATATTTTACACCTTTCTGAGCCAAATATAGGTTAAGCAGAGGATAGTGTAAGTCTTTCTTTCTTCTGGTATTGTGATAAAGAATGTCACTGTTGTTTTTAAACTGGTCCTTGTTGTTGGGAACAAATTTCATTACTGAGTAAATTTACTGTAATTGTTGTAAGAATTCCTAACCTTTTAAACAGATGCCTACAGGTGTGCGACTATGAGCCCCACATATTGTTCCAACCACTTTCTTCTGAACAGTGAATACTTTTTGCCTAAGTGTTGAGTTACCCCAAAATATTATACCGTACAACATCAGAGAGTGAAAGTATGCAAAGTATGTTAGCTTGTACTCACTTCCCCATTTCGTGATAATATTGCAAGCGACACTGATTGATCTATGTAAAATGTACCTGATCCCACCTCGATACACCCTAAACTCCGCAGACCCGCCACTACAATTTCAGTGCATGTAGAAAGCTATACATACGATGTACATGCGTAAATTCGTATCCAGAGCCTGATTTCAAAAAGCATTCCATGTTTTCGTAAACGACAAAAGATAATTTTAATTTTTTGTTGTACGACTCGAATTTAATGAACTGTTACTCTGCTTGGGGCGTTATTCTTCTGAGTTCTTTGTCCTGTGAACAGTCAAATAAACGCGCTGCAATCTTCTCTTTAGAATGAAAATAGCATAAAAATCGTTCTTATACGACAGTGGATCTATTACTAGCAGTGATATTACACTGACCTAATCTCGAAAGATTTTTAATGTAGCAGAAATGGTTAATTTCTGTGTTCGCAACCGGCAGCGTTAAGACATTCACATGCTTCTCGGGTTCATAATGTTTTGACATGCGACTTGAGACATGGTACTGTACTACCATAGCACTGTACACCCTCAGTCTTGATAAAAGAAATACGAGGGTTGCCCAGAAAGTAATGCACCGCATTTTTTTCTTCAACTATTCTTCATTGAACATACTGAGAATTACACACACGAAAGAATGGTGTTTTATCTACACATCCTATTTTTTCACGTAATCTCCATCCCGTTCTATGGCCTTCCTCCAGCCCGAAACTAGGGCGTGTATTCCCTGTCGGTACCAATCCTTGTGCTGGTGGCGGAGCCAGTGCTTCACTGTGTGAACCACCTCCTCATCGACCTCAAAATGTCTTATACGAATGCCATCCTTTAATGGCCCAAACAAGTGGAAGTCCGAGAGGGCTAGGTCAGGGCTGTCAGGTGAGAGAGCCATGGATGGTCTCCCCGACCGTTGCAAATCGTGGAGCACCGGCGAACGCCTTCTGATGACCTCACCCTCCGTGCCCAGTGTCTAACTGTACTTCTGTCGACAGCATACGTCCCATAGACATTGCACAAGCGTTTGTCAATATTCCCCACAGCTTCTTTCTCTGAAATGAGAAATTCAATGACGCCACGTTGCTTGTAGCGTACGTCACCTACCGACAAAATTCTGAAACTGTCCTGCAGCTACGCTATCTGTCGGCAATAACGGAGACTCTCACTCAGGAGACTTCAAATAACATACACTACTGGCCATTAAAATCGCTACACCAAGAAGAAATGCAGATGATAAACGGGTATTCATTGGACAAGTATATTATACTAGAACTGACATGTGATTACATTTTCACGCAGTTTGGGTGCATAGATCCTGAGAAATCAGTACCCAGAACAACCACCTCTGGCCGTAATAACGGCATTGATACGCCTGGGCATTGAGTCAGAGTTGGATGGCGTGTACAGGTACAGCTGCCCATGCAGCTTCAACACGATACCACAGTTCATCAAGAGTAGTGACTGGCGTATTGTGACGAGCCAGCTGCTCGGCCACCATTGACCAGACGTTTTCAATTAGTGAGAGATCTGGAGAATATGCTGGACACGGCAGCAGTCGAACATTTTCTGTATCCAGAAAGGCCCGTACAGGACCTGCAACATGCGGTCGTGCATTATCCTACTGCAATGTAGGGTTTCGCAGGGATCGAATGAAGGGTAGAGCCACGGGTCGTAACGCACCTGAAATGTAACGTCCACTGTTCAAAGTCCCGTCAGTGCGAACAAGAGGTGACAGAGACGTGTAACCAATGGCACCCCATACCATCACGCCAAGTGATACGCCAGTATGGCGATGACGAATACACGCTTCCAATGTGCGTTCACAGCGATGTCGCCAAACACGGATACGACCATCATGATGCTGTAACCGGAACCTGGATTCGTGCGAAAAAATTAAGTTTTGCCATTCGTGCACCCAGGTTCGTCGTTGAGTACACCATCGCAGGTGCTCCTGTCTGTAATGCAGCGTCAAAGGTAACCGCAGATATGGTCTCAGAGCTGATAGTCCACGCTGCTGCAAACGTCGTCGAACTGTTCGTGTAGATGGTTGTTGTCTTGCGGAGGTGCCCATCTGTTGACTCAGGGATCGAGACGTGGCTGCACGATCCGTTACAGCATACGGATAAGATGCCTATCATCTCGACTGCCAATGATAAGAGGCCGTTGGGATACAGCAAGGCGTTGTGTATTACCCTCCTGGACCCACGGATTCCATATTCTGCTAACAGTCATTGGATCTTGAGCAACGCGAGCAGCAATGTCGCGATACTATAAACCGCAATCGCGATAGGCTACAATCACACCTTTATCAAAGTCGGAAACGTGATGGTACGCATTTCTCCTCCGTACACAAGGCATCACAACAACGTTTCACCAGGCAACGCCGGTCAACTGTTGTGTATGAGAAATCGGTTGGAAACTTTCCTCGTGTCAGCACGTTGTAGGTGTCGCCACCGGCGCCAACCTTGTGTGAATGCTCTGAACAGCTAATCATTTGCATATCGCAGCGTCTTCTTCCTGTCTGTTAAATTTCTCGTCTGTAGCACGTCATCTTCGTGGTGTAGCAATTTTAATGGCCAGTAGTGTATACGTAACGTTTCTTATTCGTAGCATTGTTTTCGGCTGAGAAAAAAAATGCGGTGCATTACATTAGATTTCAAGTGTCGAATCAAGAAAGATAGCTAGTTAAAAGCCCATGCCAGTAAAGCAGTACATTGTGAGAAGTGAAAAGGTGAAAACAGCTTGTAGATCGGCATATGAGTAAAAGTGATAAGTCTCTATTTAATTGTGTGGGCGTGTCAAGCAGGGGAAGCGCGGCGAAACCAGGCGCGGTGGGCGGGGCGCAACTGCCAGTGGCGCGGAGCAACAAGTGAGCGCAGCCGCTGGTGAGTGATCGCAGGGCTCGTGGCAAAGACCGACGCGCGGGTTTAGCGAAGGAGGCCTAAAGCAGAGCGTTACGTCTTTGGTTTAGAGGGAGGATACCCCTTCACTTGGCTTCAGATGGACGAGTGCACAAGGTGTTACATTTAGGGGGAAAATAGTCCCTTAAAAGCTGTTTTTTGCAGATGGGGACAGATTTGCCTCCATTAAAATTCGATTTCATATTCTGCTCTGTGTACCTTCATTCCGGAGAAGGACAGAGCTGCAAGTATATTTGCTATTCAGTAAATGACGGTGGCTAATGTCACGCGGTGGATCACTCGACTCGCACAGACGTGTGGAAGTGACTCACTGGCAAACGAACGAGTTCTTATTAATGCTCACCCCGAGTGAGTGATGTTCTGTATGTTTCATTCGTGTTGCAAGTGACTTGGAATATGTGCAATAAATGTATTTTGCAGGTGATGAACTGAAGAGGTTAGACGCAAACAGACCAAGAGCGAAGCGAATGTTTGTTATGCCACACCTCGGCTGGGGATAGAAGATCTCTCACCAATTGAAAACGCCTGGTCAATGGTGGCCGAGCAACTGGCTCGTCACAATATGCCAGTCACTACTCTTGATGAATTGTGGAATCGTGTTGAAGCTGCATGGGCAGCTGTACCTGTTCACGCCATCCAAGCTCTGTTTGACTCAATGCCCAGGTGTATCAAGACCATTATTACGGCCAGAGGTGATTGTTCTGGGTACTGATTTCTCAGGATCTATGCACCCAAATTGGGTGAAAATGTAATCACATGTCAGTTCTAGTATAATATATTTGTGCAATGAATACCCGTTTATCATCTGCATTTCTTCTTGGTGTAGCAACTTAAATGGCCAGTAGTGTAGATGGTTTCCTGTGTGCTTGGACATTGAGGACGTCGTTGAGGACCGTGTGGTCGTGACTCGTCGTTTATCGTAATGATATCCACGTGCAGAATGATTAGCTGTTGCTTTTGGACATCCAAAATATCCTGAACAGATTTCACTAGCCCCAGATGGCAATGTAAGCTAGATCAAGGCAAGGCTGAGAGTATTGAAGAAGATTCCTAACACAGACTAGCAGTGTTGAGGTGTTTAAGCTCTTATGTGTGTGAATCGTCGTGCAAGGGATTCATGTGTCGGTAGCGCCCCTCTCTCGTCTGAGTCTCCTCCTTGAATTCTGATATGCATCATACTGAAGTAAGTGTTACTGTAAGGAAGACTATAGAATCACTGATTTCGAGGGTACTGGGCCTCCATAATGTAGCTCACTTCAACCAATAATATAGGCCTTTTTACTTGATATTGGTGCTGTTGTAACGGCGACCGGAACAGTCCAGGTGTTGATGTGATGGAAAACGCGGTGGGATCCGCGGAGCACCACGCGAACAAAAACACAGCGGGGCAGGGCGGACACAGCCAATGAAGGACCTTACGACAGCAACAAGAATGAAACAACAGAGTCAAGAAAACCTAACTAGCTAACCACATCCACTCATAAACAAAACACGAAAGTAAATATGCTGTCTATGGCTAGGTGATATGTCCTGAGACTTACGCAATGTTAGACTGGCTGGCTGACCTTTTTTTTTCTTTATTGTGATTTCATTCCTCTGCCCCATATGGACAGGGGAGGGCTGTCAGCGGCACAATCCGCCGCTCTTCAGCCGATGACTATGACAACTAAAACAAGAATAAAATGTTACTTACATAAGGCGATAAAAAAGGGGCACATAAAACAGAGTAAGGGGAGAAAATGGAGGTAAAAATACATTGACATGGAGACGTTCATGAGGGACAGTTAAAAAAGGCACCAGAAAGTTAAAGAACATAGTTGGCGATTCTTAAGACAGAGAAGACACTGAATGCACATGCACAGGTTAAGTCGGCCACAGTATTAAAAACACTCCAGAACAACACACTGAAAACCCACTCGGAGCACACATGATGAAGAATAAAACTGCCAGGTGGGACCCGCCGAGGGATAGGTCTGAGAGGATGGAAAAGGAGGGGAGAGCAAGGGGCAGCAGGGGAAGCGGCGGGATGAAGAGAGTAGGGGTGTTAGCGGGTACACTAAGAGGCAGGAGACACGTGGGGCAGGAGATGAACAGGGGGGACAAGGCAGGAGGGAGTGCAGAGACACTGAAAGGGGGCACAAGAGAGGGAGGGGGAGTAGGAGGGGGAGGCCGCTCAGGAGGAGGGAGGGGGAGGAGAGTGAGCCCTGAGGAGGAGGCAGGAAGATGGGGTTAGAGTTGGTAGGAAGGGTAGATGTCAGGGCGAAGCTCATCATCTGGGAGGGGCTGATGGTGGAAGTTGCGTTGGGAAAGGAGATGGAGGGTGTGGAGATGGAGAGAGGGTGGGACACAACGGTAAAGGCGCGGCAGCTGGTTGGGGGTGGAGAGGAAGGGATTGGCTGAGCTAGAGGCAGGCGCTTAAGTATTCTATCGGGGACGCCGCTATTAGCCGCTGCAACCACGTGTTCCACTGTGGCGCCCTCACTCTAAATCCGGGCCAGGAGGCGCGCGCCGCCACAGCTTACGGTGCGATGGTGCAGAGACCTCTAGGGGTCTTTGACGTCCATGACGTCTGGTGGGGATTCAAACTCCGCAGAGCGCAGTGCCAGAGGTGCACATTTTTCTAAGTGCGCTTGTATAGAAATAGGTAACTGCAGAATTCCCATGTTCGAATGCAGCATTCTGAGAACTCTATGAAAGGTAGGTCAGGTTTGTTTGACATGTGGATGCTACAAGCAGCGCTGGCAGGTAAGTCAAAGTACTCAGACTGCCACGCACTCGTGGGCTCTACCCCCTACTGTGACACTGTCTTATGTTCAGTGTACACGGTAGCGTAGGATTTGTCACTGGCGGCGGTGAACAAGTTCTCATAAATGCAGCACACGACCTAAATGGGTTTCATCCTGGTTGTACAGTTCGATAATATTACAAAGTGGTGCATCTAGCTACTGCGAAACGGTCTGAATATTGTTGAGGCGAAAGAGACGTTAAGTATTTGGGTGAAATACGGTAGAAGTAGTGGGTGAAACAGTCTTAGTGCACGTAACGGGGTTAGATATTCCGCAAGTAGGAGGCAGGAGGATAAGCAACACTTGACTGAAGCAGCTGAGGGAGTCGGATGCCACTGTCCGCGTATTGAGTGTGGAGTAGCCCGAAGCACTTTTGAGGGCACGAATAACATTAGTGGCTGGTCGTAAAATACGATCGGTGGGTGGCCAGGTCATAAAATTATGGGACTATAAGTGGAACAATTGACTCCCACAATTATGTCTGATAGGCAGAAGGATTTGCTGTTTCCCTAATTGCGGTGATAGGTAGTCTAAAGACAGTCCTGACGTATGAAATAATTAAAGTATCTTCGACGATTAACCTAAGTGGGTCTACTGAAATCAAAAAATTAAAGTTGGAAGTAAAACAGAATTTGGAAGAAGAGTTTCAGAGATACAAGTTCCAGTTGTATCAACAGGTGGAGTCATAACTGAAAACGGTGATAACCAAAATAAATGACAATCTTTTTACGATACGTAAGAGTTTTGATCAACGCAGCAAAGTATCGGAAAAAGCAGTCTCGAAAATGTTAGCAGAAAGGGAAGCTTGTTATCACGGCACACAGAGTACGAAAGCAAAGTTGATCATCATTTAACTAGCATAAGAGATAGTATAAGACTGAAACAGAGTAGTGTTTTTAAAACCCATGTAGACGAGATGAGTCGGGCGCTGGTTGGTGAGAGAACAGCGCGTCCACCGTTTCAGCAAGCACAAGTTGAGCGCAACAGAACTACGAATGACCAACTTGTTAAAAATAAACAAATCGTCTCAAAATTGTCAAGAGCGAATGTCCATGTTTCATCTGAAACTTCAGCTGAAGCAGCTTTTATTTAGAGGAGAAAGTTTAATTACTTTGACCCGCACAGAGGCAACTTATTCGTGCAGAAATTGCAGGACTTGTTGCCTGTATCCTGATCTGAGCAGGAGGAATTCATCTTTGTAGTACGGCACTTGCGTGGGGACGCCGTTATGTGGGTTAACAAGATACCTAGTACAAGTAAGGACATGCTAGAACTCAGGAATAAATTTTTAAAGACATATTGGTCAGAAGGAATTCAGAGTGAGATGTTAGTCGATTTCTGGAATAGGTTCAACTATCAAGCAGAAGGACCATAAAGGAATTCCATGAGTATTGGTGGAAGAAACTACGTTACCTACATTCTGGGATGGCTACTGATTAGTTTGCGGCTGGCGTTGAATGAATGTTGCTGTTTTGTATCTGTTGGGAATTGGTAACGTCGCCTCGAGTTAATTTCGAGAAGTATGTGAGATTTTTGGAATGTGTGGAAAGTCTGCACAGCCGAGACAACGAGCAGCAAAGTCTACCGCAGTGGCGCGAAGATGGGCGGCCGGTACCAAATTGTCCACGGTAGAGACCACATGCAGAAAGCCTGTAAAAGGCCCAGAATGTAGGAAAAGATGCAGAGGTGTCCCAATATGGGAGTCAGTCGGCTCCTAGTGACCAGTAAAACTAAACAATGTCTTGGTGGGGGACCAGCCAGGGGCAAAGGGTTACAAGGTCCCATAAATCGCGCGAGTTCGGTAGGAAAGGAATACGGATGGTGCACAACAACCCACCGTCCGGCAAAGGCAGAAGATGGCCTTGACAGAGCGGAGAGGGTCCTGGTTGGGGTAACAGCCACGACTCCCAGCCCATTGCAGCAGGCAAAGAGGCAGCGGGCCAGGTGACCCGTAAGCAGCGGGTGTAGTGTTAGCAGACACGGGCGGTGCCGGCCGAATGGGAGTAAAAGGTACCCCGTAGTAACAGGTGGGGCCGGCGAAGTGTCCAACCTCACTAGATTATTTGACGGCTAGGGAGGAGTGCGGGTAAGCTACTACAAACAGTATAGGGGACGCATAATTGTGGCCAAGATAGACACGCAGCCCATGCCTACTACAGTAGTACAAGTTTATATGCCAACTAGCTCTGCAGATGAAGAAATTGATGAAATGTATGATGAGATAAAAGAAATTATTCAGATAGTGAAGGGAGACGAAAATTTAATAGTTATGGGTGACTGAAATTCGAGAGTAGGAAAAGGAAGAGAAGGAAACATAGTTGGTGAATATGGATTGGGGTTAAGAATTGAAAGAGGAAGCCGCCTGGTAGAATTTTGCGCAGAGCATAAATTAATCATAGCTAACACTTGTTTCAAGAATCATAAAAGAAGGATGTATACATGGAAGATTCCTGGAGATACTAGAAGGTATCGGATAGATTATATAATGGCAAGACAGAGATTTGGGAACCAAGTTTTATATTGTAAGACATTTCCAGGGGCAGATGTGGACTCTGACCACAATCTATTGGTTATGAACTGTAGATTAAAACTGAATAAACTACAAAAAGGTGAGAATTTAAGGAAATGATCCCTGGATAAACTGAAAGAACCAGAGGTTGTAGAGAGTTTCAGAGAGAGCATTATGGAAAGATTGACAAGAACGGGGGAAGGAAATATAGTAGGAGAAGAATGGGTAGATTTGAGGGATGAAGTAGTGAAGGCAGCAGAAGATCAAGTAGGTAAAAAGACGAGGGCTAGTAGAAATCCTTGGGTCACAGAAGATATATTGAATTTAGTTGATGAAACGAGAAAATATAAAAATGCAGTAAATGAAGCAGGCAAAAAGGAATACAAACGTCTCAAAAATGAGATCGACAGGAAGTGCAAAATGGCTAAGCAGGGATGGCTAGAGGACAAATGTAAGGATGTAAAGGCTTATCTCACTAGGGGCAAGATAGATACTGCAAACAGGAAAATTAAAGAGACCTTTGGAGAAAAGAGAACCACATGCATGAATATCAAGAGCTCAGATGGAAACCCAGTTCTAAGCAAATAAGAGAAAGCAGAAAGGTGGAAGGAGTATATAGAGGGTCTATACAAGGACGATGTACTTGAGGATAATACACTCCTGGAAATGGAAAAAAGAACACATTGACACCGGTGTGTCAGACCCACCATACTTGCTCCGGACACTGCGAGAGGGCTGTACAAGCAATGATCACACGCACGGCACAGCGGACACACCAGGAATCGCGGTGTTGGCCGTCGAATGGCGCTAGCTGCGCAGCATTTGTGCACCGCCGCCGTCAGTGTCAGCCAGTTTGCCGTGGCATACGGAGCTCCATCGCAGTCTTTAACACTGGTAGCATGCCGCGACAGCGTGGACGTGAACCGTATGTGCAGTTGACGGACTTTGAGCGAGGGCGTATAGTGGACATGCGGGAGGCCGGGTGGACGTACCGCCGAATTGCTCAACACGTGGGGCGTGAGGTCTCCACAGTACATCGATGTTGTCGCCAGTGGTCGGCGGAAGGTGCACATGCCCGTCGACCTGGGACCGGACCGCAGCGACGCACGGATGCACGCCAAGACCGTAGGAGCCTACGCAGTGCCGTAGGGGACCGCACCGCCACTTCCCAGCAAATTAGGGACACTGTTGCTCCTGGGGTATCGGCGAGGACCATTCGCAACCGTCTCCATGAAGCTGGGCTACGGTCCCGCACACCGTTAGGCCGTCTTCCGCTCACGCCCCAACATCGTGTAGCCCGCCTCCAGTGGTGTCGCGACAGGCGTGAATGGAGGGACGAATGGAGACGTGTCGCCTTCAGCGATGAGAGTCGCTTCTGCCTTCGTGCCAATGATGGTCGTATGCGTGTTTGGCGCCGTGCAGGTGAGCGCCACAATCAGAACTGCATACGACCGAGGCACACAGGGCCAACACCCGGCATCATGGTGTGGGGAGCGATCTCCTACACTGGCTGTACACCACTGGTGATCGTCGAGGGGACACTGAATAGTGCACGGTACATCCAAACCGTCATCGAACCCATCGTTCTACTATTCCTAGACCGGCAAGGGAACTTGCTGTTCCAACAGGACAATGCACGTCCGCATGTATCCCGTGCCACCCAACGTGCTCTAGAAGGTGTAAGTCAACTACCCTGGCCAGCAAGATCTCCGGATCTGTCCCCCATTGAGCATGTTTGGGACTGGATGAAGCGGCGTCTCACGCGGTCTGCACGTCCAGCACGAACGCTGGTCCAACTGAGGCGCCAAGTGGAAATGGCATGGCAAGCCGTTCCACAGGACTACATCCAGCATCTCTACGATCGTCTCCATGGGACAATAGCAGCCTGCATTGCTGCGAAAGGTGGATATACACTGTACTAGTGCCGACATTGTGCATGCTCTGTTGCCTGTGTCTATGTGCCTGTGGTTCTGTCAGTGTGATCATGTGATGTATCTGACCCCAGGAATGTGTCAATAAAGTTTCCCCTTCCTGGGACAATGAATTCACGGTGTTCTTATTTCAATTTCCAGGAGTGTATTATGGAAATGGGAGATAAGATACTGCGTGAAGAGTTTGACAGAGCACTGAAAGACCTGAGTTGAAACAAGGCCCCGGGAGTAGACAACATTCCATTAGAACTACTGACGGCGTTGGGAGAGCCAGTCCTGACAAAGCTCTACCATCTGGTGAGCAAGGAGTTTTGCTATTTGGGGAGCAAAATAACTGATGATGGCCGAAGTAGAGAGGATATAAAATGTAGACTGGCAATGGCAAGGCAAGCGTTTCTGAAGAAGAGAAATTTGTTAACATCGAGTATTGATTTAAGTGTCAGGAAGTCGTTTCTGAAAGTATTTGTATGGAGTGTAGCCATGTATGGAAGTGAAACATGGACGACATATAGTTTGGTCAAGAAGAGAATAGAAGCTTTCGAAATGTGGTGCTACAGAATAATGCTGAGGATTAGATGGGTAGATCACATAACTAATGAGGAAGTATTGAATAGAATTGGGGAGAAGAGGAGTTTGTGGCACAACTTGACAAGAAGAAGGGATCGGTTGGTAGGATATGTTCTGAGGCATCAGGGGATCACAAATTTAGCATTGGAGGGCAGCGTGGAGGGTAAAAATCGTAGAGGGAGACCAAGAGATGAATACAGTAACCAGATCTAGAAGGATGTAGGTTGGAGTAAGTACTGGGAAATGAAGAAGCTTGCACAGGATAGAGTAGCATGGAGATCTGCATCAAACCAGTCTCAGGACTGAAGACCACAACAATAACATAGGGAGACGGCAAGGGATAGAGAATCTGTGTATGTTTGCAGCTGGGGATATTCAGCCCAGCTTAATTTGCACAATTCCCTACTAGTTTCGGTCTTGACCATTTTCAATCTTAGCAAGCAAAAACTCGTACAGTTATACCATTATTTGAACAAAAGTAATTTGCTCCTTTAAGCCCACCACAGTATGTAAAAAATTTCTAACAGTAATAACTGTGTACATAATTTTCGTCAAGAAGCAAGTCCACATCGACACTTCGTAATACGCTGACATCGGGCAGGTAAGGTTGGGGTGGCACATTACGCTGGACTAAGGAAAGTGTGTCAGAAGAGGTAACAATTATGATACACAGAAGCACTAAGGAGTGATCTAGGTAGGCGACACAAGAAATTAAGAAGTTTTTCCTGTTGCATCATGGGCACTTTTTAGTGGAGAGTTCTCTCACGCTAACATGTATAGAGTGTTGTACCCAAAGTCCATGCTAGTGTTTGAGTTATGGAACATGCTTGATATGAAGTGGTATATGCATAGAGAAGTGAGCATATTAACGTGAGAGGTCGAACACTCTTGTAGGGACTTTAGCTGCACAACTTAGCACAGCTTAGGTGTCTAGAACAATTCTTCCTTTCCTTATTTTAGTCTCTTCTGTTATCTGTCGTGTGTTAACTTAGTAAAAGTAGTTTCAAGTTGTTCACTAGTTATAATAATGCTGAGGCTAAGCTAGTAATTACAGTATGTAATGAAGATGGTAGCCAAATTAAAGGTGTAAATAATGTGAGGGAAGTAGCCAGTGGAATGGGATTTATGTACGATGTAATGGAATGAGTATAGGACGATATGAAGCAGTTAGTCAAACCAGTACTAAAGAAACATGGTTCTGGGGCTGAAAGCCTTAAAGGTTAAGAATATATTCAAAAGAGAGAGTGATGGTGAAAGTGTAAAGTTGATGAAGAAAGGAGCCAAGGCTGAAGTAACAAGCTAAGTGCAGATATAATGAGTGCACAACAATGTTTTTCAATGTATAATGAGAAGAAGCTGATGAACAGATAGAATATGGAGCTTGTGCACAGTTTTAATAAATGATAAGAAACAGAAAGTGCACAGACTAAGGGATCAGCAGGTATTAGATTAAGTAAATGCATTCAAACAGTTCTTTTGTGGACTGAGAAGCATTGCGCCTCAGATTAGGGTAATGTTTGTTTAGGGAGATTGCTATAATCAGGAATAACACAATAACCTCGTCAGTCTGGTTTATTAAATCACAAATCACTTTTTAATAATTATGTTAGCCAAGCGTCCACCCAGGCTCACACTCAGAAGTAATGCATAATTAAAGTTTGGTTATACTAATATCCAAATGTGCATAGTGGGATGCACGTTCCGTAGTTATTCCCAAATCCAGTGAAGTTCAGTCTCTCCAAGTGAAGTCGCTAGATTTCCGCCGAGCAGCCTGGTAACCTCGAGTGGTGCGGCGAGTCATCCAAAAGCAGCTGGAACACGGCGTACTGCACTTCCCGATGAGAACTGTCGTTTGCGGCGGCGGTCGGGTTTATATAAGGCTTGCTAGTTAATGGAGCCGTCGGCTGGGGTCGCTGTTTTCCAGGGAAAACCAATCGCAATGTTTCCTGGCGTAGCCAATTGCTGTGCGCTGAAAAACGCGCGCGCGCGCGAAGGCGGCCAGCGATGGTAGCCGCGAGCCGCCCGGAGAAGTGCGGCCAGCGATGTATTTCTCGGCCACGTAAGGGAGCGTGCGTGTGAAGACGGCCAGCGATGGAAGCAGCGGGCCGCCCAGAGAAGTGCGGCCAGCGATGTATTTGGCGGCCGCGTACTGGAGCGCGTTGCTCGGTGTTTGTTAGAAGTGGTGTATACCACACCCATTCCCCCGTGGGGAAGCGTGGAAACATTTGCTGCGAATGAACGCCACGTCCATGGCGTCCTCCTCCTCCAAAACCTCTGCGTTGGCGGAGAGACTGGGCACAGGAGCATACGGACGAAAACGCCCCGGCCGGGGGCGAAGGTTTTAGCGTGCGGACCGCGGCAGCAGAGGAGGCAGTGCAGGAGGAACCAGTGGCATGTCTTCCTCGGCATGCGGAGTGACCTGGGGTTGGCGATAGGGGGAGACCTCGGAGTCCTCGGCTGGCTGTGGCTGGGCCTGGTCCACGTCCGGGGAAAGAAGCTCTGGCTGGGAGGCGTCGTCCGTGAGCCGACCAGGGGCAAACTACGAGGACCACCCTGGCGTGTCCTCCTCTGGTTAGCGTGGGCAAGCAGGGGACGGGAGAAGAATATGCCGAGGGGGGGGGGGGGGAGGAGAAAAACGATGGGGAAGGCAGGCGAGAGCGAAGCTGATTGGCATGTCGAAGAACTTCCCGGTCGGGAAGTTGAACCCGGAAGACTTTCCTGCCCCTGCCCTGGATGATGGTGGCCGGAATCCAGGCTGGTTGTCGGCCGAAGCCCTTCGCCCACACCAGAGTACCTGGTCGGAAACGAGAAGCAGACAGCGACGGAGTCAATCGAGGTGTCGGCAGACCTAGTAGATAGCGTCGGAAGTTCCATGCGGCTTTTCGCGGATGATGCTGTAGTATACAGAGAAGTTGCAGCATTAGAAAATTGTAGCGAAATGCAGGAAGATCTGCAGCGGATAGGCACTTGGTGCAGGGAGTGGCAACTGACCCTTAACATAGACAAATGTAATGTATTGCGAATACATAGAAAGAAGGATCCTTTATTGTATGATTATATGATAGCGGAACAAACACTGGTAGCAGTTACTTCTGTAAAATATCTGGGAGTATGCGTGCGGAACGATTTGAAGTGGAATGATCACATAAAATTAATTGTTGGTAAGGCGGGTACCATGTTGAGATTCATTGGGAGAGTGCTTAGAAAATGTAGTCCATCAACAAAGGAGGTGGCTTACAAAACACTCGTTCGACTTATACTTGAGTATTGCTCATCAGTGTGGGATCCGTACCAGATCGGTCTGACGGAGGAGATAGAGAAGATCCAAAGAAGAGCGGCGCGTTTCGTCACAGGGTTATTTGGTAACCGTGATAGCGTTACGGAGATGTTTAGCAAACTCAAATGGCAGACTCTGCAAGAGAGGCGCTCTGCACCGCGGTGTAGCTTGTTCGCCAGGTTTCGAGAGGGTGCGTTTCTGGATGAGGTATCGAATATATTGCTTCCCCCTACTTATATCTCCCGAGGAGATCACGAATGTAAAATTAGAGAGATTAGAGCGCGCACGGAGGCTTTCAGGCAGTCGTTCTTCCCGCGAACCATACGCGACTGGAACAGGAAAGGGAGGTAATGACAGTGGCACGTAAAGTGCCCTCCGCAACACACCGTTGGGTGGCTTGCGGAGTATAAATGTAGATGTAGATGTAAGCAGGTTCAAGAGGGTCCGGGGCTGCCGTCCGTGAAGAAGTTCCGCCGGGCTTTTATCTCCGATGGGCGTGGACCTGTAACTGCTCAAGAAAAAAGTAAGAGATGCGTCGGGGGAGTGATCCTGGAGGTATTTCTTCATCTGCGTTTTGAAGGTGCGGACCATCCTCTCTGCCTCGCCATTAGATTGAGGATGGAAGGGGGGCGTCGGAATGTGGCGAATGCCATGCCGGGCTCAGAAAACCCGAAAATCCTCACTGCGGAATTGTGGACCGTTGTCAGAGACGAGAACCTCCGGCAGACCTTCAATGGCAAATATTTTTTCTAAGGCTGCAATAGTGGTGGAGGTGGAAACGGAGTTGCATCGGACAATATATGGAAACCTGGAATATGCGTCGACGACAATAAAAAACATGGCATTAAACATCGGCCCAGCAAAATCAACGTGCACCCGTTCCCAAGGGCGAGCACATGGTGGCCAAGAGGCAAAGGAATGGCGTGGAACTGCCTGCTGGCGTTGGCAGGAGGGACACGCCTGCGTGAGGCGTTCAATTTCCTGAGTCATAGCGGGCCAGTATGTGAACCGGCGAGCCAAAAGCTTCGTCCGGGATATCCCCCAACGACCTTGGTGTAACAGGTGCAGAACGTGCTGACGTAAAGACTGCGGAATGACGACCCATGGATGTCCGTCTTCCGAAAGAAGTAGGAGGACCCCGTCAACCAACTGAAGCTGATGGCGGACAGTAAAGAACTGACGAAACGCCGCAGAAGCCGTGTGAGGCGGTCGTTGGGGCCATTCATTACGCACGTGACGACAGACTTGTAGGAGCACCTCGTCGTTACTGGTTGCGTCCGCTACCCGAGAGCAGGTAATGGGAAACGCCTCTACTGCGGCCTGTGCTTCTTCGTCTACGTAAAAACACAGAATTCCCTCTTTGTCGAAATCCAAATCCGGTCCCCATGGAAGGCGGGAGAGGGCATCAGCGTTGGCATGCTCGGTTGTGTTGCGAAAGTGGATTTCATACTGGTATCGTGCCAAAAACAAAGCCCAGCGCTGAAGACGGTGAGCAGTCCGGTCAGGGATCTTTGCTGCAGGATTGAATAATGATATGATGGGTTTATGATCCGTAATGAGGTGAAACTTTGTACCATACACAAAAACATGGAACTTCTTTAAGGCGAAAATGATGGCCAGTGCCTCTTTTTCAATTTGGGAATACCGGCGTTGCGTATCGGTTAATGTTTTCGATGCATAGGCCACAGGGTGCTCCGACCCATCTGCCTCCCTGTGAGCCAGGACCACCCCGATGCCTGTATCCGAGGCATCCGTTGCAATGACGATTTGCTTAGTAGGGTCAAAACGTGCGAGGCACGGGGCCTGCAGTAATTGGGATTTCAACCTGTGGAAGGCGCGGTCGCATGCCGGCGGCCACTCGAAAGGAACCCCTTTTTTGCATAACTGAGACAATGGGGCAGTTGCCGTCGCAGCCGCTGGTAAGAATTTTCGGTAATATGAAAGCTTCCCCAGAAACGAACGAACTTGTCAGCGTTGTAGGTCGTGGCAGCTTGATGATGGCTTCTATATGTTTCTCTACCGGACGAACACCCGAACAGGAAATGACGTGGCCCAGGTACTCAATTTCAGGTTGGAAAAAACAACATTTTTCTTTCCTACATTTTAGGCCAGCTTCCCGTAAGACATGGAATAAAGATTGCAGGTTGTGAAGGTGTTCCTCCGTCGTACGACCCGTCACCACGATGTCGTCCAAATAGTTAATGCATCCATCCACTTTGAGGACTAATTGTTCCAAAAACCGATGGAAAATAGCAGGGGCACTAGCTATCCCAAACATGAGGCGTTTCAGACGATATAACCCGTGCGGTGTGTTGAGGGTCAGAAACTGCTGAGATGCGGCATCAAGTGGGAGTTGTAGGTATGCTTCAGCGAGGTCTATTTTCGAGAAGAATTTTCCACCCTTCAATTTGGACAGCAACTCCTCCGGCTTTGGAATAGGATATGTCTCGATCTCTGATTGGGCGTTAACTGTTACTTTAAAGTCGCCGCAGAGAAGGAGCTGCCCTGACGGCTTCCGAACAACAACGAGGTGAGTAGCCCACTGACTAGAAGGAATAGGCTCAAGAACGGCACTTGCCGTGAGGCGGTCCAACTCCTCCTCCTCCTCCTCCTTCACTTGATCTCTGAGAGCTAAAGGAACGGCACGGGCACGAAAATACCGAGGCCGCGCATTTCGTTTCAGTGTGATGTGTGCCTCAAAATTCTTCGCGGACCCGAGGCCGGGGGTGAACAGGTCTGCATAATCCTGGCAAAGCCTGTCCAGATCCGAGTACGGAACTTCGTCCGACACCAAATTCACAGAATCGTAGATTGAAAACGCAAATTTCTGAAATGCGTCCAGCCCAAATAAATTCTCAGAGGAATCCCTGTTAACGACTAAGAAGGTGACCTGGCGGGGGACATTCCGGTATGTCGTCGGCAAGTCGACTTGACCGCGGACTGGAATGGAATGTTTACCATACGCCATGAGGCGTCGCTGCGTGTCGTGCAAGGGAGGAGCGCCAAGTCTCAAATATGTGGCGTAATTTAGAATGCTCACGGCTGCGCCAGTGTCGACCTGTAATTGAATCGGTTTTTCCGCAATCAGGACTTCAATAAAAAGCCTATTGGTGGTCTCCTGATGATCAATAGCGGCGATCTGATTAACATCCATCGGAAGATCCGAAGGTTGCTACGGCCGGCGGGACTTTCGACACACACAAGCTAAATGGCCCTCGGAAGAACATTTGTAGCAAAAGGCCCATCGATCAGGACAGTCATCTCGTTGATGTTTTTTAAAACAATCAGGACATGATGGCAAACGTTTGGGCTCCCACGACCGGTTTGAGCGGTTGGAGCGAGGTGACGGACGGTTCTGCTGAGTGGACCCGCGGCCTGCCCGCACTATCGCTATTTTGGAATCATCACTCGGGTGGGCCTTAGCCGCCGGCTCTGATGTGGTTATATTGACTGCTGCAATGTCGACCCATGATTCGAGTTTCTTGCCTGCTGCACGGGTCACCTCGAAGCTTTGTGCCAAGTCCAAGACTTTATCCAATGAGGGGTCGACAAGCTGAAGGGCCTCATGTTGGAACTCCCTGTCTGGTGTACCCCTGATTATCATGTCCCGGATCATTTCTTCGGCGTAGGAGTCCTTATTTTTAGAGGTAACAAAGTGACATCGTCGCCCCAAACCTTGCAATTCCGCTGCCCACTCTCTATGCGTCTGATTCGGCTGTTTCTTGCATTGGTAAAAGGCGACTCGAGATGAAATAACATGGGTATGGCGCTGGTAATATTTAGTGAGCAACGAGCGAATCTCGGCAAGTCAGCTCCGAAGGTTTTGGTAAGG
The DNA here is from genome assembly GCF_021461395.2 of Schistocerca americana. Classification (NCBI taxonomy): domain Eukaryota; kingdom Metazoa; phylum Arthropoda; class Insecta; order Orthoptera; family Acrididae; genus Schistocerca; species Schistocerca americana. Next base: position 523,093,308 of record NC_060125.1, on the reverse strand, counting down.
GGGCCAGTTTGCACAAGAGCCGATAAATCTCAGGTTTAGACCAAGACAAAAACACAGATTTCATGAGGCCAACGTCAGTTACCTTGAAAGCATGGAAATATTCCAGCAATCGGGATTCGTAGGCTTCCCAGTCCTCTAACGTTTCTTCAAATGATGGAAACGGCGGTACTTGCTGCGTGGCCTGCGTCTGCATGAACCCTTGTATAAGTGGCTGGGGGGTGTTGAGTAGCAGCCTGTGGTTCTCGTCCTGCTGCTGGAGAAGTTTCTTGAGGAGATCTTCCAACGTCTCCTGGTGCGTGATCGTCGCCATTTTATTGTGTTATAACCAGGAATAACACAATAACCTCGTCAGTCTGGTTTATTAAATCACAAATCACTTTTTAATAATTATGTTAGCCAAGCGTCTACCCAGGCTCACACTCAGAAGTAATGCATAATTAAAGTTTGGTTATACCAATGTCCAAATGTGCATAGTGAGGTGCACGTTCCGTAGTTATTCCCAAATCCAGTGAAGTTCAGTCTCTCCAAGTGAAGTCGCTAGATTTCCGCCGAGCAGCCAGGTAACCTCGAGTGGTGCGGCGAGTCATCCACAAGCAGCTGGAACACGGCGTACTGCACTTCCCGATGAGAACTGTCGTTTGCGGCGGCGGCCGGGTTTATACACTCCTGGAAATTGAAATAAGAACACCGTGAATTCATTGTCCCAGGAAGGGGAAACTTTATTGACACATTCCTGGGGTCAGATACATCACATGATCACACCGACAGAACCACAGGCACATAGACACAGGCAACAGAGCATGCACAATGTCGGCACTAGTACAGTGTATATCCACCTTTCGCAGCAATGCAGGCTGCTATTCTCCCATGGAGACAATCGTAGAGATGCTGGATGTAGTCCTGTGGAACGGCTTGCCATGCCATTTCCACCTGGCGCCTCAGTTGGACCAGCGTTCGTGCTGGACGTGCAGACCGCGTGAGACGACGCTTCATCCAGTCCCAAACATGCTCAATGGGGGACAGATACGGAGATCTTGCTGGCCAGGGTAGTTGACTTACACCTTCTAGAGCACGTTGGGTGGCACGGGATACATGCGGACGTGCATTGTCCTGTTGGAACAGCAAGTTCCCTTGCCGGTCTAGGAATGGTAGAACGATGGGTTCGATGACGGTTTGAATGTACCGTGCACTATTCAGTGTCCCCTCGACGATCACCAGTGGTGTACGGCCAGTGTAGGAGATCGCTCCCCACACCATGATGCCGGGTGTTGGCCCTGTGTGCCTCGGTCGTATGCAGTCCTGACTGTGGCGCTCACCTGCACGGCGCCAAACACGCATACGACCATCATTGGCACCAAGGCAGAAGCGACTCTCATCGTTGAAGACGACACATCTCCATTCGTCCCTCCATTCACGCCTGTCGCGACACTACTGGAGGCGGGCTGCACGATGTTGGGGCGTGAGCGGAAGACGGCCTAACGGTGTGCGGGACCGTAGCCCAGCTTCATGGAGACGGTTGCGAATGGTTCTCGCCGATACCCCAGGAGCAACAGTGTCCCTAATTTGCTGGGAAGTGGCGGTGCGGTCCCCTACGGCACTGCGTAGGATCCTACGGTCTTGGCGTGCATCCGTGCGTCGCTGGGGTCCGGTCCCAGGTCGACGGGCACGTGCACCTTCCGCCGACCACTGGCGACAACATCGATGTACTGTGGAGACCTCACGCCCCACGTGTTGAGCAATTCGGCGGTACGTCCACCCGGCCTCCCGCATGCCCACTATACGCCCTCGCTCAAAGTCCGTCAACTGCACATGCGGTTCACGTCCACGCTGTCGCGGCATGCTACCAGTGTTAAAGACTGCGATGGAGCTCCGTATGCCACGGCAAACTGGCTGACACTGACGGCGGCGGTGCACAAATGCTGCGCAGCTAGCGCCATTCGACGGCCAACACCGCGGTTCCTGGTGTGTCCGCTGTGCCGTGCGTGTGATCATTGCTTGTACAGCCCTCTCGCAGTGTCCGGAGCAAGTATGGTGGGTCTGACACACCGGTGTCAATGTGTTCTTTTTTCCATTTCCAGGAGTGTATAAGGCTTGCTAGTTAATGGAGCCGTCGGCTGGGGTCGCTGTTTTCCAGGGAAACCCAATCGCAATGTTTCCTGGCGTAGCCAATTGCTGTGTGCTGACAAACGCGCGCGCGCGCGTGAAGGCGGCCAGCGATGGTAGCCGCGAGCCGCCCGGAGAAGTGCGGCCAGCGATGTATTTCTCGGCCACGTAAGGGAGCGTGCGTGTGAAGACGGCCAGCGATGGAAGCAGCGGGCCGCCCAGAGAAGTGCGGCCAGCGATGTATTTGGCGGCCGCGTACTGGAGCGCGTTGTTCGGTGTTTGTTAGAAGTGGTGTATACCACAGAGATATACGTATTTAAAGTGCTGTTATTAATTTATGGTGACTGAGCATTAATAAATGCCAGTGCTATGGTAGATTACATTGATGTAAATATGTAGAGAGAGCAAGCAAGTTATGTTTCCTGATACAGAAGGCACAGAATTAGGTTTAAATGGTTCTAGGCACTATGGGACTTAACATCTGAGGTCATCAGTCCCCTAGACTTGGAACTACTTAAACCTAACTAACCTAAAGACGTCACACACATTCATGCCCGAGGCAGGATGCGAACCTGCGACCGCAGCAGCAGCGCGGTTCCGGACTGAAGCGCCTAGAATCGCTCTTCCACAGCGGCCGGCTCACTCTAAACCAAGGAGTCCAGTAACATTACTTCCTCTGGTTTAAGCTCTTGAGGAACAATGGGCTGTGCCACCCAGGGTGCCGAGCGGTTCTAGGCGCTACAGTCTGGAACCGCGCGACCGCTACGGTCGCAGGTTAGAATCCTGCCTCGGGCATGGATGTGTGTGATGTCCTTAGGTTAGTTAGGTTTAAGTAGTTCTAAGTTCTAGGGACTGATGACCTCAGAAGTTAAGTCCCATAGTGCTCAGAGCCATTTGAACCATTTGATTTGAACAATGGTCTGTCAGTTCCCCATAGACGTTCAGACACAACACTGGAAGTGTTTCCAGCAGAATTCAAATCATCATAATGGCAAAAGGTGGACACGCCTCACACTATTGTCCACTAACACGTAAGCGTCAGAGGCTGAATGGTGGCTTTGAGTGACGTACAGCGAATGCAGAAGAGGATCACACAGTTAAAAACACAGGGTCTATTACAAATCCCTCGATGACACAGGAAATATTAAATTCAGTTGACGAAAGGACAAAATATAAAATGCAGCAAACTAAGGACGGGGAAACGGCTTACAGACATCTAAGATACGAAATTGACAGAATGTACAAAATAGCAAAACAGGAATGGCTAGAAGATCCGAGACTGAAAGCGTGCGTAACTAGTGGGAAAATAGATGTTGCATGTAGTAGACTTTTGAAGAAAATAGCAGCAACTACATGAATATCAAGAGCTTAGATGCCAAGTTAGTAGTGAAAAAAAAGGACTATGGAAAGGAAATGAAATCGAAGACAGTATTACAGAACACCAGAGGATGTAAATGAAGGTGAGATGAGAGATATTATACTGCGAGGAGAATTTGATCGAATACTGAAAGACTTAAGCTTGAAACAACGCCCCTGGAATAAACGATATTCCCTCCGAATCATCATCATCTGAGAGACAGACAGACTTACAAAATTGTTCCGCCTTGTTTGTAAGAAATAAGAGACAGCCGAAATACCCTTTATCTTCAGGAGGACTGTTAATATATTTTAAAGCGATAAACATGTGGTATGCATCATTTAAAAATCTGTCATGTGTTGACATACGGTCAAAAGTAGTTGGTCTTGTGGGCTTTAGTCAGAAGACTGGATTAATGCAGCTCCCCACGCTAATCTATCCCCTGTAAGCCTCTCAACCTATGAATAACTGCCACAGACTGCATCCATTTGAAACTGCTAACGGTATTCAAGCCTTGATATTTCTTTAAGATTTAATCCCCTTCATTTCCTCTCACTACCAAGTTCATAATTCCATTTTGCCTCAGAATGTGTCGTATCAATAAGTGCCTTCGTTTAGCCTTGTTATACCATAAATTTAATGTTTTCCCAATTCAAATCAGTGTCTCATCTTTATATTACACCCAACTAAACTTCGGTTTTCTTCTGTGGCAACATATTTAATGTCCGCGGTTACTTTTATACAATAGCACACTCCAAAGAAGTAGCTTTAGAGAAGACCTAACATGTAATCTACATTCGATGTTAAAAACAATAATTTCTCTCCTTTAGAAACGTTTTTCTTGCCATTGTCAGTCTATATTTTATATTCTCTCTATTTCGGCCATCATTGGTTATTTTACTGCCCAAATAGTAAAACTCATCTACTACTTTTAGTGTCTGGTTTCCTAATCTAATTCCCTTTGCATCGCCAGATTTAATTCTGCTATATTCCTTCACCTTTTTTTGCTTTTGTCAATGTTCATCATCCATCCTCCTTTCAAGACAGTGACCATTTCTTCCGAGTCCTTTGCCGTTCCTGACAGGGTTACATTGTCATCGGCAAACCTCGAAGTTTTTATTTCTTCTCCCTGTATCTTAATGCAATCTCCAAATTTTTCTTCGGTTTTCTTCACTGTTCGTTGAATGTACATATTAAATTACATCTGAGATATGCTATAACTCGGTCTCACACTCGTCTCACCTATTGATTAACTTTAATGGCCCTCGACTCTTATAACTTGCCGTCTCGTTTCTGAACAACTTGTATATAGCCTTTCGTTCCCTGTGTTTTACGTCTGCTCCATTCAGAACTTCAGAGCGTATTCCAGTAACGTAGTCAATAGCTTTCTTCAAATCTACAAAGGTAATGAACGTACGGTAGATTTGCCTTTCCTTGACATATCTTCTAAGAAAACTCGTAGGGTCAGTATTGCCTCGCGTGCTCTTACATTCCTCCGGAATCGAAACGGAACCTCACCGATTTCGGTTTCTACCACTTTTTCCATTCTTACCGGAAGTAATTCTTGTTATTATTTTTCAGTTATTATCAATTAAACTGATGGTCCGCTAATATTCACACCTGTCACAACCTGCGTTCTTTGGAATTGGACTTTTTACATTCTTCATGAATTCTGAGGTTATTTCTCCTGTCCCATACACTTTGCACCCCAGGCGGAACGGTTTGTTTATGGTTGGCTCTCCCAAGGATAGCATGAGTTCTGAGGGAATGTAGGTTACTCCATGGACTTTGTTTCTATTTAGGTCCTCAGTGCTCAATAGAATTCTTGTCGCAGTATCATGTCTCCTGTGTTCTCTTCATCTACCCACAGTAGGGCAGGTTCCATAGTTCTTAACGGGTACATGAACTAAACAAAGCAAACGAAATACAGGGGCAGAGTTGTTGTTGTTGTTGTTGTTGTTGTTGTTTTCAGTCCAGAGACAGGTTTGATGCAGCTGTCCATGCTACCCTACCCTGTACAAGCCTATTCATCACGGAGTAACTACTGCAAACTACTTCCTCCTGAATCTGCTTAGTGTATTCATCTCTTGGTCTCCCTCTATGATTATTACCTTCCACGCTTCCTTCCAGCACTAAATTGATGATCCCTTAATGCCTCAGAACGTGTCCTCCCAAATGATCCTTTCTCTTAGTCAGGTTGTGCCACAACGTCCTCTTCTCCCCAATGCTATTCAGTACCTCCTCATTAGTTACGTGATCTACCTATCTCATCTTCAGCAGTCTTCTGTAACACCAAATTTCGAAAGCTTCTATTCTCTTCCTGTCTAAACTATTTATCATCCATGTTTCACTTCCACACATGGCTACACTCCACACAAATACTTTCAGAAAAGACTTCCTGACACTTAAATCTATACCCTGTGTTAACAAATTTGTCTTCTTCAGAAACTCTTTCCTTGTCATTGCAAAAATACATTTTATATCCACTCTAATTTGACCATCATCACTTATTTTCCTCCCCAAAAGCAAAACTCATCTACTACTTTAAGTGTCTCATTTCCTAATCTAATTCCCTCAGCATCACCTGATTTAATTCGACTGCATTCCATTATCCTCATTTAGCTTTTGATATTCACCGTATATTCTCCCTTCAAGACACTGTCCATTCCGTTCAACTGCTCTTTCAGGTCCTTTGCTGTCTGACAGAATTACAATGTCATCAGCAAACCCCACAGTATTTATTTCTTCTGCCTGAAGTTTAATTCTTACTCCAAATTTTTCTGTTTCTTTTACTGCTTGCTCAATATACAGATTGAATGACATCGGAGATAGGCTACAATCCTGTCTTACTTCCTTCTCAACCACTGCTTGCCTTTCATGCCCCTCGACTCTTATAAAGGGCATCTGGTTTCTGCACAAATTGTGAATATCCTTTTGCTCTCTGTATTTCGCCCCTGCCACCTTCATAATTTGAAAGAGAGTGTTCCAGTCAACGTTTTGAAAAGCTTTCTCTAAGTCTACAAATGCTAGAAACATGGGTTTGCCTTTCCTTAATCTATCTTCTAAGATAAGTGGTAGGATCAGTATTACCCCGCGTGTTCCAACATTTCTAGGGTATGCAAACTGATCTTCCCCTAGATCATCTTTTACCAATGTTGCCTTTCGTCTGTAAAGAATTCCTGTTAGTATTTTGCAGCCATGACTTGTTAAACCAATAATTTTCGCACCTGTCAGCACCTGCTTTCTTTGGGATTGGAATTATTATACTCTTCTTGAAGTCTGAGGGTATTTCACCTGTCTCATACATCTTGCTCACCAGATCGTAGAGCTTCGTCAGCGCTGGCTCTCCTAAGGCTATCAGTGGTTCTAATGGAATGTTGCCCTCAAGTACATCGCCCTTGTATAGACCCTCTATATACTCCTTGCGTCTTTCTGCTTTCCCTTCTTTGCTTAAAATTGGTTTTCCATCTGAGCTCTTGATACTTCTAGAAGTGGTTCTCTTTTCTCCAAAGGTCTCTTTAATTTTCCTGTAGGTAGTAACTAACTATCTTACCACTATGCCTCTATATCCTTACATTTGGCCTCTAGTCATCCCTGCTGAGCCATGTTGCACTTCCTGTCGATCTCATTTTTGAGACGTTTGTATTCCGTTTTGCCTGCTTCATTTACTGCATTTTTAATTTTTTTTTCCTTTCATCAATTAAATTCATTATCTCTTCTGTTACCCAAGGATTTCCACTAGCCCTCGTCTTTTTACTTACTTGATCCTCTGCTGCCTTCACTTTCATCTCTCAAAGCTACCCATTCTTCTTCTACTATATTTCCTTCCCCCGTTCTTGTCAATCTTCCCCTAATGCTCTCTCTGAAACTCTCTACAACCTCCGGTTCTTTCAGTTTATCCAGATCCCATTTCCTTAAATTCCCACCTTTTTGCAGTTTATTCAGTTTTAATCTACAGTTCATAATCAATATATTGCGGCCAGAGTCCACATGTGCCCCTGGAAATGTCTTACAATTTAGAACCTGATTCCTAAATCCCTGTCTTACGGTTATATAATCTATCCTAAACCTTCCAGTGTCTCCAGGTCTCTTCCACGTATTTAGTCTTCTTTCATGATTATTAAACCAACAGTTAGTTACGATTAAGTTACGATCTGCGGAAAATTCTACCAGGCGGCTTCCTCTTTCATTCCTTACCCCCAGTCCATATTCACCTACTACTTTTCCCTCTCTTCCTTTCCCTACTATCGAATTCCAGTCCCCCATGACTATTAAATTTTCATGTCCCTTAACTGTCTGGATAATTACTTTTATCGCATCATACATTTCTTCAGTCTCTTCATCATCTACAGAGCTAGTGGACATAAAAACTTGTACTACTGTGGTAGGCGTGGGCTTCGTATCTTTCTTGGCCACAATAATGCGTTCACTACGCTGTCTGTAGTAACTTATCCGCGTTTAAATTTTTTTATTCATTATAAGAACTTACTCCGGCGTTACCCCTATTTGATGTTGTATTTATAACCCTGTATTTACCTTACCAGTATTCCCGTTCCTCCTGCCACGGAACTTCCCTAATTCCCACTATATCCAACTTTAACCTATCCATTTCCCTTTCTAAATTTTCTAACGTACCTGTGCGATTAAGGGATTTGACATTCCACGCTCCGATCCGTAGAACGTCAGTCTTCTTTCTCCGGATAAAGACGTCCTCTTGAGTAGTCCCCGCCCGGAGATCCGAAGGGGGGACTACTTTACGTACGGAATATTTTACCCAAGAGGACGCCAATATCATATAACCATACAGTAAAGCCTCATGCTCTCGTCTGTAGTTTCCCCTTGCTTTCAGCCGTTCGCAGTACCATCACAGCAAGGCCGTTTTGGTTAATGTTACAAGGCCAGATCAGTCAATCATCCAGACTGTAGCCCTTGCAACTTCTGAAAAGGCTGCTGCCCCTCTTCAGGAACCACACGTTTGTCTGACCCCTTCCGTTGTGGTTACACCTACGGTACGGCTATCTGTATCGCTATAGCATAAGAAATTGTACTGGCAAGTAAACACTGATAATTTTTCAAATATTTAAACAGCACCAAAACACATATCTGTCACTTACTGACGCAAAAGACACTCATTCTGTAACAATGTCGTTACGATCACACTACGAGAATTACAATCACTTTTAACTTGAAATCCTCTGTGGTTTTCACAGTAGAGAAGAAGTAACATCGTTGTATCCATTGAGATACATTTCCTATAATGAAGTATAGCATTCCGTAAAATACGAGGTTAACCAGTCTAATTGTAACATCTGGGAATACTACAAGAATTTTACGAAATATCGACAATACGACTAGTTCGTTAATTAACTCGACGCGCACGACGTTTCGGATCCTCTGCACTCATTCATTTTTCTCAAACAAGGCTGTAGTGTCATCTAGAACCAGTAAGTGCTTAGGCAGAGATTTTAATTGGTTGGCCCGGCGCGGAGATGGGCGTCGGCCTACCGGCTGCTTTCCGCCGCCGGCGACGCTGCGGCTTTTGTGGCGGCGGTAGTCCTACAAGCTGGGGGCGGGGCGGCCGTAATCAGGTTCGTTAGCACCGTTACTGAATTTATGTTTCCGGCTGCATGAGCAAATTTCGTTCCCACTTCGACAGTCCTCGCCTGATCGAGTGTTCACGAAAGTAATTACAGCAAGGGGGAACGGGTTGCGGTCAGACCGAAACTGCGGCAGTACTCACCCAAATAAGAATTTTTAAACAAATACGGATGGCTTTGACTAAAAAAGGAACTAAAACCAAAAATAGATAGTTCATTAATTCATTCACTCATCGGATTCCATAAATACACTATTGGCCATTAAAATTGCTACACCAAGAAGAAATGCAGATGATAAACGGGTATACATTGGACAAATGTATTATACTAGAACTGACATGTGACTGCATTTTCACGCAATTTGGTTGCATACATCCTGAGAAATCAGTACCCAGAACAACCACCTCTGGCCGTAATAACGACCTCGATACGCCTGGCCATTGAGTCAAACGGATGGCTTGTACAGGTAGAGCTGCCCATGCAGTTTCAACACGATACCACAGTTCATCAAGAGTAGTGACTGGCGTATTGAGACGAGCCAGTTACTCGGCCACCATTGACTAGACGTTTCCAATTGGTGAAGGATCTGGAGAATGTGCTGGCCAGGGCAGCAGTCAAACATTTTCTGTATCCAGAAAGGCCCGTACAGGACCTGCAACATGCGGTCGTGCATTATCCTGCTGAAATGTAGGGTTTCGCAGGGATTGAATGAAGGGTAGAGCCACGGGTCGTAACACATCTCAAATGTAACGTCCACTGTTCAAAGTGCCGTCAATGCGAACAAGAGGTGACCGAGACGTGTAACCAATGGCACCCCCATACCATCACGCCACGTGATACGCCAGTATGGCGACGACGAATAAACGCTTCCAATGTGCGTTCACAGCGATGTCGCCAAACACGGATACGACCATCATGATGCTGTAAACAGAACCTAGATTCCTCCGAAAAAATGTTTTGCCATTTGTGCAGCCAGGTTCGTCGTTCAGTACACCATCGCAGGCGTTCCCGTCTGTGATGCAGCGTCAAGGGTAACCGCAGCCATGGTCTCCGAGCTGATAGCCGTCGAACTGTTCGTGCAGATGGTTGTTGTCTTGCAAACGCCCCCATCTGTTGACGCAGCGTTCGAGACGTGGCTGCACGATCAATTACAGCCATACGGATAAGACGTCTGTCACCTCGACTGCTAGTGATATGAGGCCGTTGGAATCCAGCACGGCGTTCCGTATTACCCTCCTGAACCCACCGATTCCATATTCTGCTAACAGACATTGGATCTCGACCAACGCGAGCAGCAGTGGTTCAAATGGTTCAAATGGCTCTGAGCACTACGAGACTTAACTTCTTTGGTTATCAGTCCCCTAGAACTTAGAACTAGTTAAACCTAACTAACTTAAGGACATCACACACATCCATGCCTGAGGCAGGATTCGAACCTGCGACCGTAACGGTAGCTCGGTTCCAGACTGTAGCGCCTAGAATCGTTCGGCCACTTCGGCCGGCTAGTAGCAATGTCACGATACGATAAACCGCTATTGCGATAGGCTACAATCCGACCTTTATCAAAGTCGGAAACGTGATGGTACGCATTTCTCCTCCTTACACGAGGCATCACAACAACGTTTCACCAGGAAACGCCGGTCAACTGTTTGTGTATGAGAAACCGGTTGGAAACTTCCCTCATGTCAGCACGTTGTAGGTGTCGCCACCGGCGCCAACCTTGTGTGAATGCTCTGAAAAGCTAATCATTTGCGTATCACAGCATCTTCTTCCTGTCGCTTAAATTTCGCATCTGTAGCACGTCATCTTCGCGGTGTAGCAATTTTAATGGGCAGTTGTGTGCAACGTAAAGAGAGCTCGTGGAATTGAAAACAGTTCCTGATCGCAATACTTTATCTTCGTTATTTTATGAACGATTTCGTGTGATACCATCATGACACATGTCTAATGAAACAAAAAAGAATGAGTAGACCAATCAATAAGAGCATTACAGTAGTATAGAACAGTACTGCTAAAAGTGTTAACATAGGTACATGAGCTGAGAAAGAAGCTAAAACATAACTTATCTGTCTCCTCAAACAAGTAAATCACACTAAAATGGTTTTAGACAACACACGCAGAATCAAAATAAGTAGAAAGACGATCAGCCGGTGATAAAACACGACTTACCCGTGATGTAGGGGCACCCTTAACATCTAGTACTTGTTTTTGCAGCACAAGAGACCTCTGTAAGTTAAACATTAAACAGTTACTGGTCCTCGGTTGCTGCTTTTAGCTAAGACCTCAAATGCAGTGTTTATGTTACTTTACACAGAACACTAAAACTACTAAACACTCGTAGAGTCAAAATTCTGCATTTGACGTAAGTATAATTCACATTCCCGACTCGAGACAACTCGATGAATTGTATAAATAATGGTTAATAGCCATTCTTTGAGCTTAGTTTTGAATATTTAGGCTCTCGTGCCTGATTACCGCCACCCATCTGTTTCGCCACAATGTAGAACTCACTTCTGAGCGGTCTCTATGGAAATCAGTTCTGCCACTAGTGTAGCTGAAGGCTTTATATTACAGTCTCAGTTATCACTAATCAAAAGTACCAGTAGACCGTGCATTTATTGGAATTTTAAGTGCAAGAATGCCAAGACCCGGAATATACGCCTGAAAGATGAGTGGTTATCAATTTTACGTAACATTGTTTCTGCTCGCTTTCTATAGAACAGCTTAGCTTAGCTGGCTCTGAGCACTATGGGACTTAACAGCTGAGGTCATCAGTACCCTAGAAGTTAGAACAACTTAAACCTAACTAACCTAAGGACATCACACACACCCATGTCCGAGGCAGGATTCGAACCTGCGACCGTAGCGGTCGCGCGGTTCCAGACTGAAGCGCCTAGAACCGCTCGGCCTCAACGGCCGGCTGTAGAATACACACTAATATGACCTTTGCTGCAGTACCACAAAACGTTATACCAAAGGACAGTTCTGAATGAAGGTATGCAAAAGATGCTAGAAAATCCATCCACAGAACAAATTGCCGGCCGCGGTGGCCGTGCGGTTCTAGGCGCTCCAGATCGGAGCCGCGCTGCTGCTACGGTCGCAGGTTCTACTCCTGCCTCGAGCATGGGTGTGTATGATGTCCTTAGGTTAGTTAGGTTTAAGTAGTTCTAAGTTCTAGGGGACTGATGACAACAGCAGTTGAGTCCCATAGTGCTCAGAGCCATTTGAACCATTTCTTGAACAGAATAAATTGTAAGATGGTTTTAAAAGGGAAAAGTAGGCAAGTCAAATTTTGTTTGTAAGTTCTACTTACCGGCAGTGCCCGTTCGACAGAGCGGTAACTGGTACTCCGGCAGCTCCAGAGCAGCACTGCTCCATAGTGGTAGCAATTGCCAAGAGCCAAAGCGGTAAGTCACTCATAGAATTGTGGTTATTCGTCCTGTTAATACACATCGATAATCCGAATATGGCGTAGACTAATTGGAGACCACTCTATCGAAAGGGCACGCAAAAGTACACCTTCAATTTAATTTTTTTTTTTTTTCTTTTTTTTTTTTTTTTTTTTTTTTTTTTTGTGAAAGGAAACAGTTGCCCTAATGCATCCCATTAAAGACATGCTCAGCAATATTTGTTTGTGGTAACTGTACCTACACAACGCAAAAACTACATTACTGGTCATTAAAATTGCTACACCACGAGGATGACGTGCTACAGACGCGAAATTTTATCGACAAGAAGAAGATTCTGCGATACGCAAATGATTAGCATTTCAGAGCATTCACACAACCTTGGCAGCGGTGGCGACACCTACAACGTGCTGACATGAGGAAAGTTTCCAACCGATTTCTCATACACAAACATCAGTTGACCAGCGTTGCCTGGTGAAACGTTGTTGCGATGCCTCGTGTAAGGAGGAGAAACGCGTACCATCACGATTCCGACTTTGATAAAGGTCGGATTGTAGACTATCGCGACTGCGGTTTATCGTATCGCGACATTGCTGCTCGCGTTGGTCGAGATCCAATGTCTGTTAGCAGAATATGGAATCGGTGGGTTCAGGAGGGTAATACGGAACGCCGTGCTGGATCCCAACGGCCTCGTATCCCTAGCAGTCGAGATGACAGACATCTTATCCGTATGGCTGTAACGGATCGTGCAGCCACGTCTCGAACGCTGCGTCAACAGATGGGGACGTTTGCGAGACAACAACCATCTGCACGAACAGTTCGACGGCTATCAGCTCGGAGACCATGGCTGCGGTTACCCTTGACGCTGCATCACAGACGGGAAACGCCTGCGATGGTGTACTCAACGACGAACCTGGCTGCACGGATGGCAAAACGTCATTTTTTCGGAAGAATCTAGGTTCTGTTTACAGCATCATGATGGTCGCATCCGTGTTAGGCGACATCACGGTGAATGCACACTGGAAGCGTGTATTCGTCATCGCCATACTGGCGTAACACCCGGCGTGATGGTATCGGGTGCTATTGGTTACACGTCTCGGTCACCTCTTGTTCGACTGGACTGCATTTTGACCAGTGAACGTTACATTTCAGATGTGTTACGACCCGTGGCTCTATCCTTCATCCGATCCTTGGGAAACCCTACATTTCGGCAGAATAATGCACGACCGCATGTTGCAGGTCCTGTACAGGTCTTTCTGAACACAGAAAATGTTCGACTCCTACCCTGGTCAGCACATTCTCCAGATCTCTCACCAGCTGAAAACGTCTGGTCAATGGTGGCCGAGCAACTGGCTCGTCACAATACGCCAGTCACTACTCTTGATAAACTGTGGTATCGTGTTGAAGCTACATGGGTAGCTCTACCTGTACACGCCATCCAAGCTCTGTTAGACTCAATGCCCAGGTGCATCAAGACCGTTATTACGGCCAGAGGTGGTTGTTCTGGGTACTGATTTCTCAGAACCTATGCACCCAAATTACGTGAAAATGTAATCACATGTCAGTTCTAGTATAATATATTTGTCCAATGGAAACCCGTTTATCATCTGCATTTCTTCTTGGTGTAGCAATTTTAATGGCCAGTAGTGTAAATTGCATATATACACCGGAACACCAGAGAAAACGCTCAGAGTTTGTTTTGCCTGCGTTCTGCTAACGGGCATCCCTCGCAGTTAGTGTGGTAAATGTTGACTCGATGCCATTCTACCCAGCAGTCTATCCGTACAAAGCAACGACAACCGCTCTACTCCCACGTTTGCATTAGTCTGCTGTGTACAGATAACGATTAGAGATTGCAGTACCACCAGTCTGTTGATTCACGCAGCGCAACTCTTTGTTTAATTATCAGCTTTTCTGTCAAGAGATTTTCCCCTTGTATACAGAACCCTTGCATACAGAACCATTGTTTGTAAGTTTCATGACGAAATATAAAGAAAGAATGTTGCAACCACAAACACAAGTCGACTTGCTGTGAGGAAAATACGAGTTAGTAAATTTCAAACATGAAAAAGGCCATTTTAAAATCAACATGATAAACCATAATTCGAAAAGTATAAAACACAAAAAAATCCTTACCAAAGAAAGAATATGTATCGTGCTTGTTCCCTCCTCCCGCCATGTGGTGCAACAGATGTCCCTTTCTCCAAAAATGTACTCAATGGGATCGTAATGTTGCAACCACACACAAGTTGACCTGCTGTGAGGAAGAAACGAGTTAGTACGTTTCAAACATGAAAAAGGTCATTTTAAAATCAACATGATAAACCATAATTCGAAAAGTATAAAACACAAAAAAATCCTTACCAAAGAAAGAATATGTATCGTGCTTGTTCCCTCCTACCGCCATGTGGTGCAACAGATGTCCCTTTCTCCAAAAATGTACTCAATGGGATCGTAATGTTGCAACCACACACAAGTTGACCTGCTGTGAGGAAGAAACGAGTTAGTACGTTTCAAACATGAAAAAGGTCATTCTAAAATCAACATGATAAACCATAATTCGAAAAGTATAAAACACAAAAAAATCCTTACCAAAGAAAGAATATGTATCGCGCTTGTTCCCTCCTCCCGCCATGTGGTGCAACAGATGTCCCTTTCTCCAAAAACGTACTCAATGGGATCGTAATGTTGCAACCACACACAAGTTGACCTGCTGTGAGGAAGAAACGAGTTAGTACGTTTCAAACATGAAAAAGGTCATTTTAAAATCAACATGATAAACCATAATTCGAAAAGTATAAAACACAAAAAAATCCTTACCAAAGAAAGAATATGTATCGCGCTTGTTCCCTCCTCCCGCCATGTGGTGCAACAGATGTCCCTTTCTCCAAAAATGTACTCAATGGGATCGTAATGTTGCAACCACACACAAGTTGACCTGCTGTGAGGAAGAAACGAGTTAGTACGTTTCAAACATGAAAAAGGTCATTTTAAAATCAACATGATAAACCATAATTCGAAAAGTATAAAACACAAAAAAATCCTTACCAAAGAAAGAATATGTATCGTGCTTGTTCCCTCCTCCCGCCATGTGGTGCAACAGATGTCCCTTTCTCCAAAAATGTACTCAATGGGATCGTAATGTTGCAACCACACACAAGTTGACCTGCTGTGAGGAAGAAACGAGTTAGTACGTTTCAAACATGAAAAAGGTCATTTTAAAATCAACATGATAAACCATAATTCGAAAAGTATAAAACACAAAAAAATCCTTACCAAAGAAAGAATATGTATCGCGCTTGTTCCCTCCTCCCGCCATGTGGTGCAACAGATGTCCCTTTCTCCAAAAATGTACTCAATGGGATCGTAATGTTGCAACCACACACAAGTTGACCTGCTGTGAGGAAGAAACGAGTTAGTACGTTTCAAACATGAAAAAGGTCATTTTAAAATCAACATGATAAACCATAATTCGAAAAGTATAAAACACAAAAAAATCCTTACCAAAGAAAGAATATGTATCGCGCTTGTTCCCTCCTCCCGCCATGTGGTGCAACAGATGTCCCTTTCTCCAAAAATGTACTCAATGGGATCGTAATGTTGCAACCACACACAAGTTGACCTGCTGTGAGGAAGAAACGAGTTAGTACGTTTCAAACATGAAAAAGGTCATTTTAAAATCAACATGATAAACCATAATTCGAAAAGTATAAAACACAAAAAAATCCTTACCAAAGAAAGAATATGTATCGCGCTTGTTCCCTCCTCCCGCCATGTGGTGCAACAGATGTCCCTTTCTCCAAAAATGTACTCAATGGGATCGTAATGTTGCAACCACACACAAGTTGACCTGCTGTGAGGAAGAAACGAGTTAGTACGTTTCAAACATGAAAAAGGTCATTTTAAAATCAACATGATAAACCATAATTCGAAAAGTATAAAACACAAAAAAATCCTTACCAAAGAAAGAATATGTATCGTGCTTGTTCCCTCCTCCCGCCATGTGGTGCAACAGATGTCCCTTTCTCCAAAAATGTACTCAATGGGATCGTAATGTTGCAACCACACACAAGTTGACCTGCTGTGAGGAAGAAACGAGTTAGTACGTTTCAAACATGAAAAAGGTCATTTTAAAATCAACATGATAAACCATAATTCGAAAAGTATAAAACACAAAAAAATCCTTACCAAAGAAAGAATATGTATCGCGCTTGTTCCCTCCTCCCGCCATGTGGTGCAACAGATGTCCCTTTCTCCAAAAATGTACTCAATGGGATCGTAATGTTGCAACCACACACAAGTTGACCTGCTGTGAGGAAGAAACGAGTTAGTACGTTTCAAACATGAAAAAGGTCATTTTAAAATCAACATGATAAACCATAATTCGAAAAGTATAAAACACAAAAAAATCCTTACCAAAGAAAGAATATGTATCGTGCTTGTTCCCTCCTCCCGCCATGTGGTGCAACAGATGTCCCTTTCTCCAAAAATGTACTCAATGGGATCGTAATGTTGCAACCACACACAAGTTGACCTGCTGTGAGGAAGAAACGAGTTAGTACGTTTCAAACATGAAAAAGGTCATTTTAAAATCAACATGATAAACCATAATTCCAAAAGTATAAAACACAAAAAAATCCTTACCAAAGAAAGAATATGTATCGTGCTTGTTCCCTCCTCCCGCCATGTGGTGCAACAGATGTCCCTTTCTCCAAAAATGTACTCAATGGGATCGTAATGTTGCAACCACACACAAGTTGACCTGCTGTGAGGAAGAAACGAGTTAGTACGATTCAAACATGAAAAAGGTCATTTTAAAATCAACATGATAAACCATAATTCGAAAAGTATAAAACACAAAAAAATCCTTACCAAAGAAAGAATATGTATCGCGCTTGTTCCCTCCTCCCGCCATGTGGTGCAACAGATGTCCCTTTCTCCAAAAATGTACTCAATGGGATCGTAATGTTGCAACCACACACAAGTTGACCTGCTGTGAGGAAGAAACGAGTTAGTACGTTTCAAACATGAAAAAGGTCATTTTAAAATCAACATGATAAACCATAATTCGAAAAGTATAAAACACAAAAAAATCCTTACCAAAGAAAGAATATGTATCGTGCTTGTTCCCTCCTCCCGCCATGTGGTGCAACAGATGTCCCTTTCTCCAAAAATGTACTCAATGGGATCGTAATGTTGCAACCACACACAAGTTGACCTGCTGTGAGGAAGAAACGAGTTAGTACGTTTCAAACATGAAAAAGGTCATTTTAAAATCAACATGATAAACCATAATTCGAAAAGTATAAAACACAAAAAAATCCTTACCAAAGAAAGAATATGTATCGCGCTTGTTCCCTCCTCCCGCCATGTGGTGCAACAGATGTCCCTTTCTCCAAAAATGTACTCAATGGGATCGTAATGTTGCAACCACACACAAGTTGACCTGCTGTGAGGAAGAAACGAGTTAGTACGTTTCAAACATGAAAAAGGTCATTTTAAAATCAACATGATAAACCATAATTCGAAAAGTATAAAACACAAAAAAATCCTTACCAAAGAAAGAATATGTATCGTGCTTGTTCCCTCCTCCCGCCATGTGGTGCAACAGATGTCCCTTTCTCCAAAAATGTACTCAATGGGATCGTAATGTTGCAACCACACACAAGTTGACCTGCTGTGAGGAAGAAACGAGTTAGTACGTTTCAAACATGAAAAAGGTCATTTTAAAATCAACATGATAAACCATAATTCGAAAAGTATAAAACACAAAAAAATCCTTACCAAAGAAAGAATATGTATCGTGCTTGTTCCCTCCTCCCGCCATGTGGTGCAACAGATGTCCCTTTCTCCAAAAATGTACTCAATGGGATCGTAATGTTGCAACCACACACAAGTTGACCTGCTGTGAGGAAGAAACGAGTTAGTACGTTTCAAACATGAAAAAGGTCATTTTAAAATCAACATGATAAACCATAATTCGAAAAGTATAAAACACAAAAAAATCCTTACCAAAGAAAGAATATGTATCGTGCTTGTTCCCTCCTCCCGCCATGTGGTGCAACAGATGTCCCTTTCTCCAAAAATGTACTCAATGGGATCGTAATGTTGCAACCACACACAAGTTGACCTGCTGTGAGGAAGAAACGAGTTAGTACGTTTCAAACATGAAAAAGGTCATTTTAAAATCAACATGATAAACCATAATTCGAAAAGTATAAAACACAAAAAAATCCTTACCAAAGAAAGAATATGTATCGCGCTTGTTCCCTCCTCCCGCCATGTGGTGCAACAGATGTCCCTTTCTCCAAAAATGTGCTCAATGGGATCGTAATGTTGCAACCACACACAAGTTGAACTGCTGTGCGGAAAAAACGAGTTACCACGTTTCAAACATGAAAAAGGTCATTTTAAAATCAACATGAAAAACCATAATTCCAAAAGTCTAGAACACGAAAAAATTCTTACCAAAGAAAGAAAATGTATCGTGCTACGTTCCCTCCTCCCGCCCTGTGGTGCAACATATGTCCCTTTCTCCAAATATGTACTCAATGGGATCGTAATGTTGCAACTACACACAAGTTGACCTGCTGTGAGGAAGAAACGAGTTACTAAGATTCAAAAATAAAAAAGGTCATTTTAAAATCAACATGAAAAACCATAATTCGAAAAGTATAAAACACAAAAAAACCCTTACCAAAGAAAGAAAATGTAACGTGCTACGTTCCCTCCTCCCGCCCTGTGGTGCAACAGATGTCCCTTTCTCCAAAAATGTGCTCAATGGGACCATATTGTTGCAACAACACACAAGGTGACCTGCTGTGTGGAAGAAACGAGTTAGTACGTTTCAAACATGAAAAAGGTCATTTTAAAATCAACATGAAAAGCCATAATTCCAAAAGTATAAAACACAAAAAAATGCTTACCAAAGAAAGAAAATGTATCATGCTCTGCAATCACGTTGTGCCCTGTGGTGCAACAGATGTCCCTTTCTCCAAAAATGTGCTCAATGGGATCATAATGTTGCAACAACACACAAGGTGACCTGCTGTGTGGAAGAAACGAGTTAGTACGTTTCAAACATGAAAAAAGGTCATTTTAAAATCAACATGATAAACCATAATTCGAAAAGTATAAAACACAAAAAAATCCTTACCAAAGAAAGAATATGTATCGCGCTTGTTCCCTCCTCCCGCCATGTGGTGCAACAGATGTCCCTTTCTCCAAAAATGTACTCAATGGGATCGTAATGTTGCAACCACACACAAGTTGACCTGCTGTGAGGAAGAAACGAGTTAGTACGTTACAAACATGAAAAAGGTCATTTTAAAATCAACATGATAAACCATAATTCGAAAAGTATAAAACACAAAAAAATCCTTACCAAAAAAAGAATATGTATCGCGCTTGTTCCCTCCTCCCGCCATGTGGTGCAACAGATGTCCCTTTCTCCAAAAATGTACTCAATGGGATCGTAATGTTGCAACCACACACAAGTTGACCTGCTGTGAGGAAGAAACGAGTTAGTACGTTTCAAACATGAAAAAGGTCATTTTAAAATCAACATGATAAACCATAATTCGAAAAGTATAAAACACAAAAAAATCCTTACCAAAGATAGAATATGTATCGTGCTACGTTCCCTCCTCCCGCCCTGTGGTGCAACATATGTCCCTTTCTCCAAATATGTACTCAATGGGATCGTAATGTTGCAACTACACACAAGTTGACCTGCTGTGAGGAAGAAACGAGTTACTACGATTCAAAAATAAAAAAGGTCATTTTAAAATCAACATGAAAAACCATAATTCCAAAAGTATAAAACACAAAAAAATCCTTACCAAAGAAAGAAAATGTAACGTGCTACGTTCACTCCTCCCGCCCTGTGGTGCAACAGATGTCCCTTACTCCAAAAATGTGCTCAATGGGACCATATTGTTGCAACAACACACAAGGTGACCTGCTGTGTGGAAGAAACGAGTTAGTACGTTTCAAACATGAAAAAGGTCATTTTAAAATCAACATGAAAAGCCATAATTCCAAAAGTAAAAAACACAAAAAAATGCTTACCAAAGAAAGAAAATGTATCATGCTCTGCAATCACGATGTGCCCTGTGGTGCAACAGATGTCCCTTTCTCCAAAAATGTACTCAATGGGATCGTAATGTTGCAACCACACACAAGTTGACCTGCTGTGAGGAAGAAACGAGTTAGTACGTTTCAAACATGAAAAAGGTCATTTTAAAATCAACATGTTAAACCATAATTCGAAAAGTATAAAACACAAAAAAATCCTTACCAAAGAAAGAATATGTATCGCGCTTGTTCCCTCCTCCCGCCATGTGGTGCAACAGATGTCCCTTTCTCCAAAAATGTACTCAATGGGATCGTAATGTTGCAACCACACACAAGTTGACCTGCTATGAGGAAGAAACGAGTTAGTACGTTTCAAACATGAAAAAGGTCATTTTAAAATCAACATGATAAACCATAATTCGAAAAGTATAAAACACAAAAAAATCCTTACCAAAGAAAGAATATGTATCGCGCTTGTTCCCACCTCCCGCCATGTGGTGCAACAGATGTCCCTTTCTCCAAAAATGTACTCAATGGGATCGTAATGTTGCAACCACACACAAGTTGACCTGCTGTGAGGAAGAAACGAGTTAGTACGTTTCAAACATGAAAAAGGTCATTTTAAAATCAACATGATAAACCATAATTCGAAAAGTATAAAACACAAAAAAATCCTTACCAAAGAAAGAATATGTATCGCGCTTGTTCCCTCCTCCCGCCATGTGGTGCAACAGATGTCCCTTTCTCCAAAAATGTACTCAATGGGATCGTAATGTTGCAACCACACACAAGTTGACCTGCTGTGAGGAAGAAACGAGTTAGTACGTTTCAAACATGAAAAAGGTCATTTTAAAATCAACATGAAAACCATAATTCGAAAAGTATAAAACACAAACAAATCCTTACCAAAGAAAGAATATGTATCGCGCTTGTTCCCTCCTCCCGCCATGTGGTGCAACAGATGTCCCTTTCTCCAAAAATGTACTCAATGGGATCGTAATGTTGCAACCACACACAAGTTGACCTGCTGTGAGGAAGAAACGAGTTAGTACGTTTCAAACATGAAAAAGGTCATTTTAAAATCAACATGATAAACCATAATTCGAAAAGTATAAAACACAAAAAAATCCTTACCAAAGAAAGAATATGTATCGCGCTTGTTCCCTCCTCCCGCCATGTGGTGCAACAGATGTCCCTTTCTCCAAAAATGTACTCAATGGGATCGTAATGTTGCAACCACACCCAAGTTGACCTGCTGTGAGGAAGAAACGAGTTAGTACGTTTCAAACATGAAAAAGGTCATTTTAAAATCAACATGATAAACCATAATTCGAAAAGTATAAAACACAAAAAAATCCTTACCAAAGAAAGAATATGTATCGCGCTTGTTCCCTCCTCCCGCCATGTGGTGCAACAGATGTCCCTTTCTCCAAAAATGTACTCAATGGGATCGTAATGTTGCAACCACACACAAGTTGACCTGCTGTGAGGAAGAAACGAGTTAGTACGTTTCAAACATGAAAAAGGTCATTTTAAAATCAACATGATAAACCATAATTCGAAAAGTATAAAACACAAAAAAATCCTTACCAAAGAAAGAATATGTATCGCGCTTGTTCCCTCCTCCCGCCATGTGGTGCAACAGATGTCCCTTTCTCCAAAAATGTACTCAATGGGATCGTAATGTTGCAACCACACACAAGTTGACCTGCTGTGAGGAAGAAACGAGTTAGTACGTTTCAAACATGAAAAAGGTCATTTTAAAATCAACATGAAAACCATAATTCGAAAAGTATAAAACACAAAAAAATCCTTACCAAAGAAAGAATATGTATCGCGCTTGTTCCCTCCTCCCGCCATGTGGTGCAACAGATGTCCCTTTCTCCAAAAATGTACTCAATGGGATCGTAATGTTGCAACCACACACAAGTTGACCTGCTGTGAGGAAGAAACGAGTTAGTACGTTTCAAACATGAAAAAGGTCATTTTAAAATCAACATGATAAACCATAATTCGAAAAGTATAAAACACAAAAAAATCCTTACCAAAGAAAGAATATGTATCGCGCTTGTTCCCTCCTCCCGCCATGTGGTGCAACAGATGTCCCTTTCTCCAAAAATGTACTCAATGGGATCGTAATGTTGCAACCACACCCAAGTTGACCTGCTGTGAGGAAGAAACGAGTTAGTACGTTTCAAACATGAAAAAGGTCATTTTAAAATCAACATGATAAACCATAATTCGAAAAGTATAAAACACAAAAAAATCCTTACCAAAGAAAGAATATGTATCACGCTTGTTCCCTCCTCCCGCCATGTGGTGCAACAGATGTCCCTTTCTCCAAAAATGTACTCAATGGGATCGTAATGTTGCAACCACACACAAGTTGACCTGCTGTGAGGAAGAAACGAGTTAGTACGTTTCAAACATGAAAAAGGTCATTTTAAAATCAACATGATAAACCATAATTCGAAAAGTATAAAACACAAAAAAATCCTTACCAAAGAAAGAATATGTATCGCGCTTGTTCCCTCCTCCCGCCATGTGGTGCAACAGATGTCCCTTTCTCCAAAAATGTACTCAATGGGATCGTAATGTTGCAACCACACACAAGTTGACCTGCTGTGAGGAAGAAACGAGTTAGTACGTTTCAAACATGAAAAAGGTCATTTTAAAATCAACATGAAAACCATAATTCGAAAAGTATAAAACACAAAAAAATCCTTACCAAAGAAAGAATATGTATCGCGCTTGTTCCCTCCTCCCGCCATGTGGTGCAACAGATGTCCGTTTCTCCAAAAATGTGCTCAATGGGACCATATTGTTGCAACAACACACAAGGTGACCTGCTGTGTGGAAGAAACGAGTTAGTACGTTTCAAACATAAAAAGGTCATTTTAAAATCAACATGAAAAGCCATAATTCCAAAAGTATAAAACACAAAAAAATTCTTACCAAAGAAAGAAAATGTATCATGCTCTGCAATCACGTTGTGCCCTGTTGTGCAACAGATGTCCCTTTCTCCAAAAATGTGCTCAATGGGACCATATTGTTGCAACAACACACAAGGTGACCTGCTGTGTGGAAGAAACGAGTTAGTACGTTTCAAACATGAAAAAGGTCATTTTAAAATCAACATGAAAAGCCATAATTCCAAAAGTATAAAACACAAAAAAATGCTTACCAAAGAAAGAAAATGTATCATGCTCTGCAATCACGTTGTGCCCTGTGGTGCAACAGATGTCCCTTTCTCCAAAAATGTGATCAATGGGACCATATTGTTGCAACAACACACAAGGTGACCTGCTGTGTGGAAGAAACGAGTTAGTACGTTTCAAACATGAAAAAGGTCATTTTAAAATCAACATGAAAAGCCATAATTCCAAAAGTATAAAACACAAAAAAATGCTTACCAAAGAAAGAAAATGTATCATGCTCTGCAATCACGTTGTGCCCTGTGGTGCAACAGATGTCCCTTTCTCCAAAAATGTGCTCAATGGGACCATATTGTTGCAACAACACACAAGGTGACCTGCTGTGTGGAAGAAACGAGTTAGTACGTTTCAAACATGAAAAAGGTCATTTTAAAATCAACATGATAAACCATAATTCGAAAAGTATAAAACACAAAAAAATTATTACCAAAGAAAGAATATGTATCGCGCTTGTTCCCTCCTCCCGCCATGTGGTGCAACAGATGTCCCTTTCTCCAAAAATGTACTCAATGGGATCATAATGTTGCAACCACACACAAGTTGACCTGCTGTGAGGAAGAAACGAGTTAGTACGTTTCAAACATGAAAAAGGTCATTTTAAAATCAACATGATAAACCATAATTCGAAAAGTATAAAACACAAAAAAATCCTTACCAAAGAAAGAATATGTATCGCGCTTGTTCCCTCCTCCCGCCATGTGGTGCAACAGATGTCCCTTTCTCCAAAAATGTACTCAATGGGATCGTAATGTTGCAACCACACACAAGTTGACCTGCTGTGAGGAAGAAACGAGTTAGTACGTTTCAAACATGAAAAAGGTCATTTTAAAATCAACATGATAAACCATAATTCGAAAATTATAAAACACAAAAAAATCCTTACCAAAGAAAGAATATGTATCGCGCTTGTTCCCTCCTCCCGCCATGTGGTGCAACAGATGACCCTTTCTCCAAAAATGTACTCAATGGGATCGTAATGTTGCAACCACACACAAGTTGACCTGCTGTGAGGAAGGAACGAGTTAGTACGTTTCAAACATGAAAAAGGTCATTTTAAAATCAACATGATAAACCATAAGTCGAAAAGTATAAAACACAAAAAAATCCTTACCAAAGAAAGAATATGTATCGCGCTTGTTCCCTCCTCCCGCCATGTGGTGCAACAGATGTCCCTTTCTCCAAAAATGTACTCAATGGGATCGTAATGTTGCAACCACACACAAGTTGACCTGCTGTGAGGAAGAAACGAGTTAGTACGTTTCAAACATGAAAAAGGTCATTTTAAAATCAACATGATAAACCATAATTCGAAAAGTATAAAACACAAAAAAATCCTTACCAAAGAAAGAATATGTATCGCGCTTGTTCCCTCCTCCCGCCATGTGGTGCAACAGATGTCCCTTTCTCCAAAAATGTACTCAATGGGATCGTAATGTTGCAACCACACACAAGTTGACCTGCTGTGAAGAAGAAACGAGTTAGTACGTTTCAAACATGAAAAAGGTCATTTTAAAATCAACATGATGAACCATAATTCGAAAAGTATAAAACACAAAAAAATCCTTACCAAAGAAAGAATATGTATCGCGCTTGTTCCCTCCTCCCGCCATGTGGTGCAACAGATGACCCTTTCTCCAAAAATGTACTCAATGGGATCGTAATGTTGCAACCACACACAAGTTGACCTGCTGTGAGGAAGGAACGAGTTAGTACGTTTCAAACATGAAAAAGGTCATTTTAAAATCAACATGATAAACCATAATTCGAAAAGTATAAAACACAAAAAAATCCTTACCAAAGAAAGAATATGTATCGCGCTTGTTCCCTCCTCCCGCCATGTGGTGCAACAGATGTCCCTTTCTCCAAAAATGTACTCAATGGGATCGTAATGTTGCAACCACACACAAGTTGACCTGCTGTGAGGAAGAAACGAGTTAGTACGTTTCAAACATGAAAAAGGTCATTTTAAAATCAACATGATAAACCATAATTCGAAAAGTATAAAACACAAAAAAATACTTACCAAAGAAAGAATATGTATCGCGCTTGTTCCCTCCTCCCGCCATGTGGTGCAACAGATGTCCCTTTCTCCAAAAATGTACTCAATGGGATCGTAATGTTGCAACCACACACAAGTTGACCTGCTGTGAGGAAGAAACGAGTTAGTACGTTTCAAACATGAAAAAGGTCATTTTAAAATCAACATGATAAACCATAATTCGAAAAGTATAAAACACAAAAAAATCCTTACCAGAGAAAGAATATGTATCGCGCTTGTTCCCTCCTCCCGCCATGTGGTGCAACAGATGTCCCTTTCTCCAAAAATGTACTCAATGGGATCGTAATGTTGCAACCACACACAAGTTGACCTGCTGTGAGGAAGAAACGAGTTAGTACGTTTCAAACATGAAAAAGGTCATTTTAAAATCAACATGATAAACCATAATTCGAAAAGTATAAAACACAAAAAAATCCTTACCAAAGAAAGAATATGTATCGCGCTTGTTCCCTCCTCCCGCCATGTGGTGCAACAGATGTCCCTTTCTCCTAAAATGTGCTCAATGGGATCATAATGTTGCAACAACACACAAGGTGACCTGCTGTGTGGAAGAAACGAGTTAGTACGTTTCAAACACGAAAAAGGTCATTTTAAAATCAACATGATAAACCATAATTCCAAAAGTATAAAACACAAAAAAATCCTTACCAAAGAAAGAATATGTATCGCGCTTGTTCCCTCCTCCCGCCATGTGGTGCAACAGATGTCCCTTTCTCCAAAAATGTACTCAATGGGATCGTAATGTTGCAACCACACACAAGTTGACCTGCTGTGAGGAAGAAACGAGTTAGTACGTTTCAAACATGAAAAAGGTCATTTTAAAATCAACATGATAAACCATAATTCGAAAAGTATAAAACACAAAAAAATCCTTACCAAAGAAAGAATATGTATCGCGCTTGTTCCCTCCTCCCGCCATGTGGTGCAACAGATGTCCCTTTCTCCAAAAATGTACTCAATGGGATCGTAATGTTGCAACCACACACAAGTTGACCTGCTGTGAGGAAGAAACGAGTTAGTACGTTTCAAACATGAAAAAGGTCATTTTAAAATCAACATGATAAACCATAATTCGAAAAGTATGAAACACAAAAAAATCCTTACCAAAGAAAGAATATGTATCGCGCTTGTTCCCTCCTCCCGCCATGTGGTGCAACAGATGTCCCTTTCTCCAAAAATGTACTCAATGGGATCGTAATGTTGCAACCACACACAAGTTGACCTGCTGTGAGGAAGAAACGAGTTAGTACGTTTCAAACATGAAAAAGGTCATTTTAAAATCAACATGATAAACCATAATTCGAAAAGTATAAAACACAAAAAAATCCTTACCAAAGAAAGAATATGTATCGCTCTTGTTCCCTCCTCCCGCCATGTGGTGCAACAGATGTCCCTTTCTCCAAAAATGTACTCAATGGGATCGTAATGTTGCAACCACACACAAGTTGACCTGCTGTGAGGAAGAAACGAGTTAGTACGTTTCAAACATGAAAAAGGTCATTTTAAAATCAACATGATAAACCATAATTCGAAAAGTATTAAACACAAAAAAATCCTTACCAAAGAAAGAATATGTATCGCGCTTGTTCCCTCCTCCCGCCATGTGGTGCAACAGATGTCCCTTTCTCCAAAAATGTGCTCAATGGGACCATATTGTTGCAACAACACACAAGGTGACCTGCTGTGTGGAAGAAACGAGTTAGTACGTTTCAAACATGAAAAAGGTCATTTTAAAATCAACATGAAAAGCCATAATTCCAAAAGTATAAAACACAAAAAAATGCTTACCAAAGAAAGAATATGTATCATGCTCTGCAATCACGTTGTGCCCTGTGGTGCAACAGATGTCCCTTTCTCCAAAAATGTGCTCAATGGGACCATATTGTTGCAACAACACACAAGGTGACCTGCTGTGTGGAAGAAACGAGTTACTACGTTTCAAACATGAAAAAGGTCATTTTAAAATCAACATGAAAAGCCATAATTCCAAAAGTATAAAACACAAAAAAATGCTTACCAAAGAAAGAAAATGTATCATGCTCTGCAATCACGTTGTGCCCTGTGGTGCAACAGATGTCCCTTTCTCCAAAAATGTGCTCAATGGGACCATATTGTTGCAACAACACACAAGGTGACCTGCTGTGTGGAGGAAACGAGTTAGTACGTTTCAAACATGAAAAAGGTCATTTTAAAATCAACATGAAAAGCCATAATTCCAAAAGTATAAAACACAAAAAAATGCTTACCAAAGAAAGAAAATGTATCATGCTCTGCAATCACGTTGTGCCCTGTGGTGCAACAGATGTCCCTTTCTCCAAAAATGTGCTCAATGGGACCATATTGTTGCAACAACACACAAGGTGACCTGCTGTGAGGAAGAAACGAGTTAGTACGTTTCAAACATGAAAAAGGTCATTTTAAAATCAACATGATAAACCATAATTCGAAAAGTATAAAACACAAAAAAATCCTTACCAAAGAAAGAATATGTATCGCGCTTGTTCCCTCCTCCCGCCATGTGGTGCAACAGATGTCCCTTTCTCCAAAAATGTACACAATGGGATCGTAATGTTGCAACCACACACAAGTTGACCTGCTGTGAGGAAGAAACGAGTTAGTACGTTTCAAACATGAAAAAGGTCATTTTAAAATCAACATGATAAACCATAATTCGAAAAGTATAAAACACAAAAAAATCCTTACCAAAGAAAGAATATGTATCGCGCTTGTTCCCTCCTCCCGCCATGTGGTGCAACAGATGTCCCTTTCTCCAAAAATGTACTCAATGGGATCGTAATGTTGCAACCACACACAAGTTGAACTGCTGTGCGGAAAAAACGAGTTACCACGTTTCAAACATGAAAAAGGTCATTTTAAAATCAACATGATAAACCATAATTCGAAAAGTATAAAACACAAAAAAATCCTTACCAAAGAAAGAATATGTATCGCGCTTGTTCCCTCCTCCCGCCATGTGGTGCAACAGATGTCCCTTTCTCCAAAAATGTACTCAATGGGATCGTAATGTTGCAACCACACACAAGTTGACCTGCTGTGAGGAAGAAACGAGTTAGTACGTTTCAAACATGAAAAAGGTCATTTTAAAATCAACATGATAAACCATAATTCGAAAAGTATAAAACACAAAAAAATCCTTACCAAAGAAAGAATATGTATCGCGCTTATTCCCTCCTCCCGCCATGTGGTGCAACAGATGTCCCTTTCTCCAAAAATGTGCTCAATGGGATCGTAATGTTGCAACCACACACAAGTTGACCTGCTGTGAGGAAGAAACGAGTTAGTACGTTTCAAACATGAAAAAGGTCATTTTAAAATCAACATGATAAACCATAATTCGAAAAGTATAAAACACAAAAAAATCCTTACCAAAGAAAGAATATGTATCGCGCTTGTTCCCTCCTCCCGCCATGTGGTGCAACAGATGTCCCTTTCTCGAAAAATGTACTCAATGGGATCGTAATGTTGCAACCACACACAAGTTGAACTGCTGTGCGGAAAAAACGAGTTACCACGTTTCAAACATGAAAAAGGTCATTTTAAAATCAACATGATAAACCATAATTCGAAAAGTATAAAACACAAAAAAATCCTTACCAAAGAAAGAATATGTATCGCGCTTGTTCCCTCCTCCCGCCATGTGGTGCAACAGATGTCCCTTTCTCCAAAAATGTACTCAATGGGATCGTAATGTTGCAACCACACACAAGTTGACCTGCTGTGAGGAAGAAACGAGTTAGTACGTTTCAAACATGAAAAAGGTCATTTTAAAATCAACATGATAAACCATAATTCGAAAAGTATAAAACACAAAAAAATCCTTACCAAAGAAAGAATATGTATCGCGCTTGTTCCCTCCTCCCGCCATGTGGTGCAACAGATGTCCCTTTCTCCAAAAATGTGCTCAATGGGACCATATTGTTGCAACAACACACAAGGTGACCTGCTGTGTGGAAGAAACGAGTTAGTACGTTTCAAACATGAAAAAGGTCATTTTAAAATCAACATGAAAAGCCATAATTCCAAAAGTATAAAACACAAAAAAATGCTTACCAAAGAAAGAAAATGTATCATGCTCTGCAATCACGTTGTGCCCTGTGGTGCAACAGATGTCCCTTTCTCCAAAAATGTGCTCAATGGGACCATATTGTTGCAACAACACACAAGGTGACCTGCTGTGTGGAAGAAACGAGTTAGTACGTTTCAAACATTAAAAAGGTCATTTTAAAATCAACATGAAAAGCCATAATTCCAAAAGTATAAAACACAAAAAAATGCTTACCAAAGAAAGAAAATGTATCATGCTCTGCAATCACGTTGTGCCCTGTGGTGCAACAGATGTCCCTTTCTCCAAAAATGTGCTCAATGGGACCATATTGTTGCAACAACACACAAGGTGACCTGCTGTGTGGAAGAAACGAGTTAGTACGTTTCAAACATGAAAAAGGTCATTTTAAAATCAACATGATAAACCATAATTCGAAAAGTATAAAACACAAAAAAATTATTACCAAAGAAAGAATATGTATCGCGCTTGTTCCCTCCTCCCGCCATGTGGTGCAACAGATGTCCCTTTCTCCAAAAATGTACTCAATGGGATCATAATGTTGCAACCACACACAAGTTGACCTGCTGTGAGGAAGAAACGAGTTAGTACGTTTCAAACATGACAAAGGTCATTTTAAAATCAACATGATAAACCATAATTCGAAAAGTATAAAACACAAAAAAATCCTTACCAAAGAAAGAATATGTATCGCGCTTGTTCCCTCCTCCCGCCATGTGGTGCAACAGATGTCCCTTTCTCCAAAAATGTACTCAATGGGATCGTAATGTTGCAACCACACACAAGTTGACCTGCTGTGAGGAAGAAACGAGTTAGTACGTTTCAAACATGAAAAAGGTCATTTTAAAATCAACATGATAAACCATAATTCGAAAATTATAAAACACAAAAAAATCCTTACCAAAGAAAGAATATGTATCGCGCTTGTTCCCTCCTCCCGCCATGTGGTGCAACAGATGACCCTTTCTCCAAAAATGTACTCAATGGGATCGTAATGTTGCAACCACACACAAGTTGACCTGCTGTGAGGAAGGAACGAGTTAGTACGTTTCAAACATGAAAAAGGTCATTTTAAAATCAACATGATAAACCATAATTCGAAAAGTATAAAACACAAAAAAATCCTTACCAAAGAAAGAATATGTATCGCGCTTGTTCCCTCCTCCCGCCATGTGGTGCAACAGATGTCCCTTTCTCCAAAAATGTACTCAATGGGATCGTAATGTTGCAACCACACACAAGTTGACCTGCTGTGAGGAAGAAACGAGTTAGTACGTTTCAAACATGAAAAAGGTCATTTTAAAATCAACATGATAAACCATAATTCGAAAAGTATAAAACACAAAAAAATCCTTACCAAAGAAAGAATATGTATCGCGCTTGTTCCCTCCTCCCGCCATGTGGTGCAACAGATGTCCCTTTCTCCAAAAATGTACTCAATGGGATCGTAATGTTGCAACCACACACAAGTTGACCTGCTGTGAAGAAGAAACGAGTTAGTACGTTTCAAACATGAAAAAGGTCATTTTAAAATCAACATGATGAACCATAATTCGAAAAGTATAAAACACAAAAAAATCCTTACCAAAGAAAGAATATGTATCGCTCTTGTTAACTCCTCCCGCCATGTGGTGCAACAGATGACCCTTTCTCCAAAAATGTACTCAATGGGATCGTAATGTTGCAACCACACACAAGTTGACCTGCTGTGAGGAAGGAACGAGTTAGTACGTTTCAAACATGAAAAAGGTCATTTTAAAATCAACATGATAAACCATAATTCGAAAAGTATAAAACACAAAAAAATCCTTACCAAAGAAAGAATATGTATCGCGCTTGTTCCCTCCTCCCGCCATGTGGTGCAACAGATGTCCCTTTCTCCAAAAATGTACTCAATGGGATCGTAATGTTGCAACCACACACAAGTTGACCTGCTGTGAGGAAGAAACGAGTTAGTACGTTTCAAACATGAAAAAGGTCATTTTAAAATCAACATGATAAACCATAATTCGAAAAGTATAAAACACAAAAAAATACTTACCAAAGAAAGAATATGTATCGCGCTTGTTCCCTCCTCCCGCCATGTGGTGCAACAGATGTCCCTTTCTCCAAAAATGTACTCAATGGGATCGTAATGTTGCAACCACACACAAGTTGACCTGCTGTGAGGAAGAAACGAGTTAGTACGTTTCAAACATGAAAAAGGTCATTTTAAAATCAACATGATAAACCATAATTCGAAAAGTATAAAACACAAAAAAATCCTTACCAGAGAAAGAATATGTATCGCGCTTGTTCCCTCCTCCCGCCATGTGGTGCAACAGATGTCCCTTTCTCCAAAAATGTACTCAATGGGATCGTAATGTTGCAACCACACACAAGTTGACCTGCTGTGAGGAAGAAACGAGTTAGTACGTTTCAAACATGAAAAAGGTCATTTTAAAATCAACATGATAAACCATAATTCGAAAAGTATAAAACACAAAAAAATCCTTACCAAAGAAAGAATATGTATCGCGCTTGTTCCCTCCTCCCGCCATGTGGTGCAACAGATGTCCCTTTCTCCTAAAATGTGCTCAATGGGATCATAATGTTGCAACAACACACAAGGTGACCTGCTGTGTGGAAGAAACGAGTTAGTACGTTTCAAACACGAAAAAGGTCATTTTAAAATCAACATGATAAACCATAATTCCAAAAGTATAAAACACAAAAAAATCCTTACCAAAGAAAGAATATGTATCGCGCTTGTTCCCTCCTCCCGCCATGTGGTGCAACAGATGTCCCTTTCTCCAAAAATGTACTCAATGGGATCGTAATGTTGCAACCACACACAAGTTGACCTGCTGTGAGGAAGAAACGAGTTAGTACGTTTCAAACATGAAAAAGGTCATTTTAAAATCAACATGATAAACCATAATTCGAAAAGTATAAAACACAAAAAAATCCTTACCAAAGAAAGAATATGTATCGCGCTTGTTCCCTCCTCCCGCCATGTGGTGCAACAGATGTCCCTTTCTCCAAAAATGTACTCAATGGGATCGTAATGTTGCAACCACACACAAGTTGACCTGCTGTGAGGAAGAAACGAGTTAGTACGTTTCAAACATGAAAAAGGTCATTTTAAAATCAACATGATAAACCATAATTCGAAAAGTATGAAACACAAAAAAATCCTTACCAAAGAAAGAATATGTATCGCACTTGTTCCCTCCTCCCGCCATGTGGTGCAACAGATGTCCCTTTCTCCAAAAATGTACTCAATGGGATCGTAATGTTGCAACCACACACAAGTTGACCTGCTGTGAGGAAGAAACGAGTTAGTACGTTTCAAACATGAAAAAGGTCATTTTAAAACCAACATGATAAACCATAATTCGAAAAGTATAAAACACAAAAAAATCCTTACCAAAGAAAGAATATGTATCGCTCTTGTTCCCTCCTCCCGCCATGTGGTGCAACAGATGTCCCTTTCTCCAAAAATGTACTCAATGGGATCGTAATGTTGCAACCACACACAAGTTGACCTGCTGTGAGGAAGAAACGAGTTAGTACGTTTCAAACATGAAAAAGGTCATTTTAAAATCAACATGATAAACCATAATTCGAAAAGTA
Organism: Schistocerca americana; assembly: GCF_021461395.2. Taxonomy (NCBI): domain Eukaryota; kingdom Metazoa; phylum Arthropoda; class Insecta; order Orthoptera; family Acrididae; genus Schistocerca; species Schistocerca americana. The sequence goes on along the minus strand of NC_060125.1, from coordinate 523,059,795 downwards.
TAAAACACAAAAAAATCCTTACCAAAGAAAGAATATGTATCGCGCTTGTTCCCTCCTCCCGCCATGTGGTGCAACAGATGTCCCTTTCTCCAAAAATGTGCTCAATGGGACCATATTGTTGCAACAACACACAAGGTGACCTGCTGTGTGGAAGAAACGAGTTAGTACGTTTCAAACATGAAAAAGGTCATTTTAAAATCAACATGAAAAGCCATAATTCCAAAAGTATAAAACACAAAAAAATGCTTACCAAAGAAAGAATATGTATCATGCTCTGCAATCACGTTGTGCCCTGTGGTGCAACAGATGTCCCTTTCTCCAAAAATGTGCTCAATGGGACCATATTGTTGCAACAACACACAAGGTGACCTGCTGTGTGGAAGAAACGAGTTACTACGTTTCAAACATGAAAAAGGTCATTTTAAAATCAACATGAAAAGCCATAATTCCAAAAGTATAAAACACAAAAAAATGCTTACCAAAGAAAGAAAATGTATCATGCTCTGCAATCACGTTGTGCCCTGTGGTGCAACAGATGTCCCTTTCTCCAAAAATGTGCTCAATGGGACCATATTGTTGCAACAACACACAAGGTGACCTGCTGTGTGGAGGAAACGAGTTAGTACGTTTCAAACATGAAAAAGGTCATTTTAAAATCAACATGAAAAGCCATAATTCCAAAAGTATAAAACACAAAAAAATGCTTACCAAAGAAAGAAAATGTATCATGCTCTGCAATCACGTTGTGCCCTGTGGTGCAACAGATGTCCCTTTCTCCAAAAATGTGCTCAATGGGACCATATTGTTGCAACAACACACAAGGTGACCTGCTGTGAGGAAGAAACGAGTTAGTACGTTTCAAACATGAAAAAGGTCATTTTAAAATCAACATGATAAACCATAATTCGAAAAGTATAAAACACAAAAAAATCCTTACCAAAGAAAGAATATGTATCGCGCTTGTTCCCTCCTCCCGCCATGTGGTGCAACAGATGTCCCTTTCTCCAAAAATGTACACAATGGGATCGTAATGTTGCAACCACACACAAGTTGACCTGCTGTGAGGAAGAAACGAGTTAGTACGTTTCAAACATGAAAAAGGTCATTTTAAAATCAACATGATAAACCATAATTCGAAAAGTATAAAACACAAAAAAATCCTTACCAAAGAAAGAATATGTATCGCGCTTGTTCCCTCCTCCCGCCATGTGGTGCAACAGATGTCCCTTTCTCCAAAAATGTACTCAATGGGATCGTAATGTTGCAACCACACACAAGTTGAACTGCTGTGCGGAAAAAACGAGTTACCACGTTTCAAACATGAAAAAGGTCATTTTAAAATCAACATGATAAACCATAATTCGAAAAGTATAAAACACAAAAAAATCCTTACCAAAGAAAGAATATGTATCGCGCTTGTTCCCTCCTCCCGCCATGTGGTGCAACAGATGTCCCTTTCTCCAAAAATGTACTCAATGGGATCGTAATGTTGCAACCACACACAAGTTGACCTGCTGTGAGGAAGAAACGAGTTAGTACGTTTCAAACATGAAAAAGGTCATTTTAAAATCAACATGATAAACCATAATTCGAAAAGTATAAAACACAAAAAAATCCTTACCAAAGAAAGAATATGTATCGCGCTTGTTCCCTCCTCCCGCCATGTGGTGCAACAGATGTCCCTTTCTCCAAAAATGTGCTCAATGGGATCGTAATGTTGCAACCACACACAAGTTGACCTGCTGTGAGGAAGAAACGAGTTAGTACGTTTCAAACATGAAAAAGGTCATTTTAAAATCAACATGATAAACCATAATTCGAAAAGTATAAAACACAAAAAAATCCTTACCAAAGAAAGAATATGTATCGCGCTTGTTCCCTCCTCCCGCCATGTGGTGCAACAGATGTCCCTTTCTCGAAAAATGTACTCAATGGGATCGTAATGTTGCAACCACACACAAGTTGAACTGCTGTGCGGAAAAAACGAGTTACCACGTTTCAAACATGAAAAAGGTCATTTTAAAATCAACATGATAAACCATAATTCGAAAAGTATAAAACACAAAAAAATCCTTACCAAAGAAAGAGTATGTATCGCGCTTGTTCCCTCCTCCCGCCATGTGGTGCAACAGATGTCCCTTTCTCCAAAAATGTACTCAATGGGATCGTAATGTTGCAACCACACACAAGTTGACCTGCTGTGAGGAAGAAACGAGTTAGTACGTTTCAAACATGAAAAAGGTCATTTTAAAATCAACATGATAAACCATAATTCGAAAAGTATAAAACACAAAAAAATCCTTACCAAAGAAAGAATATGTATCGCGCTTGTTCCCTCCTCCCGCCATGTGGTGCAACAGATGTCCCTTTCTCCAAAAATGTGCTCAATGGGACCATATTGTTGCAACAACACACAAGGTGACCTGCTGTGTGGAAGAAACGAGTTAGTACGTTTCAAACATGAAAAAGGTCATTTTAAAATCAACATGAAAAGCCATAATTCCAAAAGTATAAAACACAAAAAAATGCTTACCAAAGAAAGAAAATGTATCATGCTCTGCAATCACGTTGTGCCCTGTGGTGCAACAGATGTCCCTTTCTCCAAAAATGTGCTCAATGGGACCATATTGTTGCAACAACACACAAGGTGACCTGCTGTGTGGAAGAAACGAGTTAGTACGTTTCAAACATGAAAAAGGTCATTTTAAAATCAACATGAAAAGCCATAATTCCAAAAGTATAAAACACAAAAAAATGCTTACCAAAGAAAGAAAATGTATCATGCTCTGCAATCACGTTGTGCCCTGTGGTGCAACAGATGTCCCTTTCTCCAAAAATGTGCTCAATGGGACCATATTGTTGCAACAACACACAAGGTGACCTGCTGTGTGGAAGAAACGAGTTAGTACGTTTCAAACATGAAAAAGGTCATTTTAAAATCAACATGAAAAGCCATAATTCCAAAAGTATAAAACACAAAAAAATGCTTACCAAAGAAAGAAAATGTATCATGCTCTGCAATCACGTTGTGCCCTGTGGTGCAACAGATGTCCCTTTCTCCAAAAATGTGCTCAATGGGACCATATTGTTGCAACAACACACAAGGTGACCTGCTGTGAGGAAGAAACAAGTTAGTACGTTTCAAACATGAAAAAGGTCATTTTAAAATCAACATGATAAACCATAATTCGAAAAGTATAAAACACAAAAAAATCCTTACCAAAGAAAAAATATGTATCGCGCTTGTTCCCTCCTCCCGCCATGTGGTGCAACAGATGTCCCTCTCTCCAAAAATGTACACAATGGGATCGTAATGTTGCAACCACACACAAGTTGACCTGCTGTGAGGAAGAAACGAGTTAGTACGTTTCAAACATGAAAAAGGTCATTTTAAAATCAACATGATAAACCATAATTCGAAAAGTATAAAACACAAAAAAATCCTTACCAAAGAAAGAATATGTATCGCGCTTGTTCCCTCCTCCCGCCATGTGGTGCAACAGATGTCCCTTTCTCCAAAAATGTACTCAATGGGATCGTAATGTTGCAACCACACACAAGTTGAACTGCTGTGCGGAAAAAACGAGTTACCACGTTTCAAACATGAAAAAGGTCATTTTAAAATCAACATGATAAACCATAATTCGAAAAGTATAAAACACAAAAAAATCCTTACCAAAGAAAGAAAATGTATCGCGCTTGTTCCCTCCTCCCGCCATGTGGTGCAACAGATGTCCCTTTCTCCAAAAATGTACTCAATGGGATCGTAATGTTGCAACCACACACAAGTTGACCTGCTGTGAGGAAGAAACGAGTTAGTACGTTTCAAACATGAAAAAGGTCATTTTAAAATCAACATGATAAACCATAATTCGAAAAGTATAAAACACAAAAAAATCCTTACCAAAGAAAGAATATGTATCGCGCTTGTTCCCTCCTCCCGCCATGTGGTGCAACAGATGTCCCTTTCTCCAAAAATGTGCTCAATGGGACCATATTGTTGCAACAACACACAAGGTGACCTGCTGTGTGGAAGAAACGAGTTAGTACGTTTCAAACATGAAAAAGGTCATTTTAAAATCAACATGAAAAGCCATAATTCCAAAAGTATAAAACACAAAAAAATGCTTACCAAAGAAAGAAAATGTATCATGCTCTGCAATCACGTTGTGCCCTGTGGTGCAACAGATGTCCCTTTCTCCAAAAATGTGCTCAATGGGACCATATTGTTGCAACAACACACAAGGTGACCTGCTGTGTGGAAGAAACGAGTTAGTACGTTTCAAACATGAAAAAGGTCATTTTAAAATCAACATGAAAAGCCATAATTCCAAAAATATAAAACACAAAAAAATGCTTACCAAAGAAAGAAAATGTATCATGCTCTGCAATCACGTTTTGCCCTGTGGTGCAACAGATGTCCCTTTCTCCAAAAATGTGCTCAATGGGACCATATTGTTGCAACAACACACAAGGTGACCTGCTGTGTGGAAGAAACGAGTTAGTACGTTTCAAACATGAAAAAGGTCATTTTAAAATCAACATGAAAAGCCATAATTCCAAAAGTATAAAACACAAAAAAATGCTTACCAAAGAAAGAAAATGTATCATGCTCTGCAATCACGTTGTGCCCTGTGGTGCAACAGATGTCCCTTTCTCCAAAAATGTGCTCAATGGGACCATATTGTTGCAACAACACACAAGGTGACCTGCTGTGAGGAAGAAACGAGTTAGTACGTTTCAAACATGAAAAAGGTCATTTTAAAATCAACATGATAAACCATAATTCGAAAAGTATAAAACACCAAAAAATCCTTACCAAAGAAAGAATATGTATCGCGCTTGTTCCCTCCTCCCGCCATGTGGTGCAACAGATGTCCCTTTCTCCAAAAATGTGCTCAATGGGATCATAATGTTGCAACACCACACAAGGTGACCTGCTCTGTGGAAGAAACGAGTTAGTACGTTTCAAACATGAAAAAGGTCATTTTAAAATCAACATGATAAACCATAATTCGAAAAGTATAAAACACAAAAAAATCCTTACCAAAGAAAGAATATGTATCGCGCTTGTTCCCTCCTCCCGCCATGTGGTGCAACAGATGTCCCTTTCTCGAAAAATGTACTCAATGGGATCGTAATGTTGCAACCACACACAAGCTGAACTGCTGTGCGGAAAAAACGAGTTACCACGTTTCAAACATGAAAAAGGTCATTTTAAAATCAACATGATAAACCATAATTCGAAAAGTATAAAACACAAAAAAATCCTTACCAAAGAAAGAATATGTATCGCGCTTGTTCCCTCCTCCCGCCATGTGGTGCAACAGATGTCCCTTTCTCCAAAAATGTACTCAATGGGATCGTAATGTTGCAACCACACACAAGTTGACCTGCTGTGAGGAAGAGACGAGTTAGTACGTTTCAAACATGAAAAAGGTCATTTTAAAATCAACATGATAAACCATAATTCGAAAAGTATAAAACACAAAAAAATCCTTACCAAAGAAAGAATATGTATCGCGCTTGTTCCCTCCTCCCGCCATGTGGTGCAACAGATGTCCCTTTCTCCAAAAATGTACTCAAGGGGATCGTAATGTTGCAACCACACACAAGTTGACCTGCTGTGAGGAAGAAACGAGTTAGTACGTTTCAAACATGAAAAAGGTCATTTTAAAATCAACATGATAAACCATAATTCGAAAAGTATAAAACACAAAAAAATCATTACCAAAGGAAGAATATGTATCGCGCTTGTTCCCTCCTCCCGCCATGTGGTGCAACAGATGTCCCTTTCTCCAAAAATGTGCTCAATGGGATCATAATGTTGCAACCACACACAAGGTGACCTGCTGTGTGGAAGAAACGAGTTAGTACGTTTCAAACATGAAAAAGGTCATTTTAAAATCAACATGATAAACCATAATTCGAAAAGTATAAAACACAAAAAAATCCTTACCAAAGATAGAATATGTATCGTGCTACGTTCCCTCCTCCCGGCCTGTGGTGCAACATAAGTCCCTTTCTCCAAATATGTACTCAATGGGATCGTAATGTTGCAACAACACACAAGTTGACCTGCTGTGAGGAAGAAACGAGTTAGTACGTTTCAAACATGAAAAAGGTCATTTTAAAATCAACATGATAAACCATAATTCGAAAAGTATAAAACACAAAAAAATCCTTACCAAAGGAAGAATATGTATCGCGCTTGTTCCCTCCTCCCGCCATGTGGTGCAACAGATGTCCCTTTCTCCAAAAATGTGCTCAATGGGATCATAATGTTGCAACCACACACAAGGTGACCTGCTGTGTGGAAGAAACGAGTTAGTACGTTTCAAACATGAAAAAGGTCATTTTAAAATCAACATGATAAACCATAATTCGAAAAGTATAAAACACAAAAAAATCCTTACCAAAGAAAGAATATGTATCGCGCTTGTTCCCTCCTCCCGCCATGTGGTGCAACAGATGTCCCTTTCTCCAAAAATGTGCTCAACGGGATCATAATGTTGCAACAACACACAAGGTGACCTGCTCTGTGGAAGAAACGAGTTAGTATGTTTCAAACATGAAAAAGGTCATTTTAAAATCAACATGATAAACCATAATTCGAAAAGTATAAAACACAAAAAAATCCTTACCAAAGAAAGAATATTTATCGCGCTTGTTCCCTCCTCCCGCCATGTGGTGCAACAGATGTCCCTTTCTCGAAAAATGTACTCAATGGGATCGTAATGTTGCAACGACACACAAGTTGAACTGCTGTGCGGAAAAAACGAGTTACCACGTTTCAAACATGAAAAAGGTCATTTTAAAATCAACATGATAAACCATAATTCGAAAAGTATAAAACACAAAAAAATCCTTACCAAAGAAAGAATATGTATCGCGCTTGTTCCCTCCTCCCGCCATGTGGTGCAACAGATGTCCCTTTCTCCAAAAATGTACTCAATGGGATCGTAATGTTGCAACCACACACAAGTTGACCTGCTGTGAGGAAGAAACGAGTTAGTACGTTTCAAACATGAAAAAGGTCATTTTAAAATCAACATGATAAACCATAATTCGAAAAGTATAAAACACAAAAAAATCCTTACCAAAGAAAGAATATGTATCGCGCTTGTTCCCTCCTCCCGCCATGTGGTGCAACAGATGTCCCTTTCTCCAAAAATGTGCTCAATGGGATCATAATGTTGCAACAACACACAAGGTGACCTGCTGTGTGGAAGAAACGAGTTAGTACGTTTCAAACATGAAAAAGGTCATTTTAAAATCAACATGATAAACCATAATTCGAAAAGTATAAAACACAAAAAAATCCTTACCAAAGAAAGAATATGTATCGCGCTTGTTCCCTCCTCCCGCCATGTGGTGCAACATATGTCCCTTTCTCCAAAAATGTACTCAATGGGATCGTAATGTTGCAACAACACACAAGTTGACCTGCTGTGAGGAAGAAACGAGTTGGTACGTTTCAAACATGAAAAAGGTCATTTTAAAATCAACATGATAAACCATAATTCGAAAAGTATAAAACACAAAAAAATCCTTACCAAAGATAGAATATGTATCGTGCTACGTTCCCTCCTCCCGCCCTGTGGTGCAACATATGTCCCTTTCTCCAAATATGTACTCAATGGGATCGTAATGTTGCAACTACACACAAGTTGACCTGCTGTGAGGAAGAAACGAGTTACTACGATTCAAAAATAAAAAAGGTCATTTTAAAATCAACATGAAAAAACATAATTACAAAAGTATAAAACACAAAAAAATCCTTACCAAAGAAAGAAAATGTAACGTGCTACGTTCCCTCCTCCCGCCCTGTGGTGCAACAGATGTCCCTTTCTCCAAAAATGTGCTCAATGGGACCATATTGTTGCAACAACACACAAGGTGACCTGCTGTGTGGAAGAAACGAGTTAGCACGTTTCAAACATGAAAAAGGTCATTTTAAAATCAACATGAAAAGCCATAATTCCAAAAGTATAAAACACAAAAAAATGCTTACCAAAGAACGAAAATGTATCATGCTCTGCAATCACGTTGTGCCCTGTGGTGCAACAGATGTCCCTTTCTCCAAAAATGTGCTCAATGGGACCATATTGTTGCAACAACACACAAGGTGACCTGCTGTGTGGAAGAAACGAGTTAGTACGTTTCAAACATGAAAAGGGTCATTTTAAAATCACCATGAAAAGCCATAATTCCAAAAGTATAAAACACAAAAAAATGCTTACCAAAGAAAGAAAATGTATCATGCTCTGCAATCACGTTGTGCCCTGTGGTGCAACAGATGTCCCTTTCTCCAAAAATGTGCTCAATGGGATCATAATGTTGCAACAACACACAAGGTGACCTGCTGTGTGGAAGTTACGAGTTAGTACGTTTCAAACATGAAAAAGGTCATTCTAAAATCAACATGAAAAGCCATAATTCCAAAAGTATAAAACACAAAAAAATCCATACCAAAGAAAGAAAGTGTATCGTGCTCCGTACCCCCCTCCCGCGCAGTGGTGCAACAGATGTCCCTTTCTCCAAAAATGTACTCAATGGCATCGTAATGTTGCAATCATACACAAGTTTACCTATTGTGAGGAAGAAACGAGTTAGTACATTTCAAACATGAAAAGGGTCATTTTAAAATCAACATGAAAAACCATATTCCAAAAGTATAAAACACAAAAAAATGCTTACTAAAGAAAGAAAATGTATCGTGCTACGTTTCCTCCTCCTGCCCTGTGGTGCAACAGATGTCCGTTTCTCCAAAAAAGTACTCAATGGGATCGTAATGTTGCAACCACACACAAGTTGACCTGCTGTGAGGAAGAAACGAGTTAGTACGTTTCAAACATGAAAAAGGTCATTTTAAAATCAACATGAAAAACCATAATTCTAAAAGGATAAAACCAAAAAAAATGCTTACCAAAGAAACAAAATGTATCGTGATCCGCACTCTCGTCCTGCCATGTGGGGCAACAGATGTCACTTTCTCCAAAAGTGTCCTCTATGGGATCGTAATGTTGCAACCAAACCCAAGTTGACCTGCTGTGAGGAAGAAACGAGTTAGTATGTATCAAACATGAAAAAGGTAATTTTAAAATCAACATGAAAAAACATAATTCCTTAAGTATAAAACACAAAAAAATCCTACCCAAAGAAAGAATAAGTGTCGTGCTATTTTCCCTCCTCCCGCCCTGTGGTGCAACAGATGTCCCTTTCTCCAAAGATGTACTCAATGGGATAGTAATGTTGGAACCTCACACAAGTTGACCTGCTTTGAGGAAGAAACGAGTTAGTATACTCAATGGGATCTTAATGTTGCAACCACACACAACTTGACGTGCTGTAAGGAAATAACAAGTTAGTACGTTTGAAAAATAAATAACGTCATTTTAAAATCGACATGAAAAGCCATAGTTCCAAAAGTATAAAACACAAAAAAATCCTTACCAAAGTAAGAAAATGTTTTGTGCTACGTTCCCTCCGCCCGCCCACTAGTGCAACAGATGTCCCTTTCTCCAAAAATGTGCTCCATGGGATTGTAGTGTTGCAACCACACACAAGCTAGCCTGCTGTGAGGAAAAAACGAGTTAGTACATTCCAAACATGAAAAAGGTCATTTTAAAATCAACATGAATAACCATAATTCCAAAAGTATAAAACACAAAAAAATGCTTACCAAATAAAGAAAATGTATCGTGCTCCGCACTCTCGTCCTGCCCTGTGGTGCAACAGATGTCCCTTTCTCCAAAAATGTACTCAATGGGATCGTAATGTTGCAACGACACACAAGTTGACCTGCTGTAAGGAAAAAACGAGTTAGTACAAATCAAAAATAAAAAAGGTCATTTTTAAATCAAAACGAGAAACCATAATTCCAAAAGTATAAAACACAAAAAAAAACCTTACCAAAGAAAGAAAATGTATCGTGCTACAATCCCTCCCCCCACCCTGTGGTGCAACAGATGTCCCTTTCTCCAAAATTGTACTCAATGGGATCGTTATGTTGCAACCACACACAAGTTGTCCTGCTGTAAGGAAGAAACGAGTTAGTACGTTTCAGACTTGAAAAAGGTCATTTTAAAATCAATATCAAAAACCATAATTCCAAAAGTATAAAACACAAAAAAAAGCTTACCAAAGAGAGAAAATGTATCGTGCTCCGCACTCTCGTTCTGCCCTGTGGTGCAACAGATGTCCCTTTCTCCAAAAATGTACTCAATGGGATCGTAATGTTGCAACCACACACAAGTTGACCTGCTGTAAGGAAGAAATTAGTTAGTACGTTTCAAACTTGAAAAAGGTCATTTTAAAATCAATATGAAAAACCATAATTCCAAAAGTATAAAACACAAAAAAAAGCTTACCAAAGAAAGAAAATGTATCGTGCTCCGCACTCTCGCCCTGCCACGTGGTGCAACAGATGTCCCTTTCTCCAAAAATGTACCCAATGGGATCGTAATGTTGCAACCACACACAAGTTGACCTGCTGTAAGGAAAAAACGAGTAAGTTCGATTCAAAAATAAAAAAGGTCATTTTAAAATCAACATGAAAAACCATAATTCCAAAAGTATAAAACATAAATAAAAACCTTACCAAAGAAAGAAAATGTATCGAGCTACGTTCCCTCCTCCCGCCCTGTGGTGCTACAGATGTCCCTTTCTCCAAAAATGTGCTCCATGGGATTGTAATGTTGCAACCACACACAAGTTGACGTGCTGTGAGGAAGAAACGAGTTAGTACGTTTCAAACATGAAAAAGGTCATTTTAAAATCAACATGATATACCAAAATTCCATAAGTATAAAATGCAAAAAAATCCTTACCAAAGAAAGAAAATGTATCGTGCTACGCTCCCTCCTCCCGCCCTGTGGTGCAACACATGTCCCTTTCTCCAAATATGTACTCAATGGGATCGTAATGTTGCAACCACCCACAAGTCGACCTGCTGTAAGGAAAAAACGTGTAAGTACGATTCAAAAATAAAAAAGGTCATTTTAAAATCAACATGAAAAACCATAATTCCAAATGTATAAAACACAAATAAAAACCTTACCAAAGAAAGAAAATGTATCAAGCTACGTTCCCTCCTCCAGCCCTGTGGTGCTACAGATGTCCCTTTCTCCAAAAATGTGCTCCATGGGATCGTAATGTTGCAACCACACACAAGTTGACGTGCTGTGAGGAAGATACGAGTTAATACATTTCAAACTTGAAAAAGGTCATTTTAAAGTCAATATGAAAAACCATAATTTCAAGAGTATAAAACACAAAAAAAAGCTTACCAAAGAAAGAAAATGTATCGTGCTCCGCCCTCTCGTCCTGCCACGTGGTGCAACAGATGTCCCTTTCTCCAAAAATGTACCCAATGGGATCGTAATGTTGCAACCACACACAAGTTGACCTGCTGTAAGGAAAAAACGAGTAAGTTCGATTCAAAAATAAAAAAGGTCATTTTAAAATCAACATGAAAAACCATAATTCCAAAAGTATAAAACACAAATAAAAATCTTACCAAAGAAAGAAAATGTATCGAGCTACGTTCCCTCCTCCCGCCCTGTGGTGCTACAGATGTCCCTTTCTCCAAAAATGTGCTCCATGGGATTGTAATGTGGCAACCACACACAAGTTGACGTGCTGTGAGGAAGAAACGAGTTAGTACGTTTCAAACATGAAAAAGGTCATTTTAAAATCAACATGATATACCAAAATTCCATAAGTATAAAATGCAAAAAAATCCTTACCAAAGAAAGAAAATGTATCGTGCTACGCTCCCTCCTCCCGCCCTGTGGTGCAACACATGTCCCTTTCTCCAAATATGTACTCAATGGGATCGTAATGTTGCAACCACCCACAAGTCGACCTGCTGTAAGGAAAAAACGTGTAAGTACGATTCAAAAATAAAAAAGGTCATTTTAAAATCAACATGAAAAACCATAATTCCAAATGTATAATACACAAATAAAAACCTCACCAAAGAAAGAAAATGTATCAAGCTACGTTCCCTCCTCCAGCCCTGTGGTGCTACAGATGTCCCTTTCTCCAAAAATGTGCTCCATGGGATCGTAATGTTGCAACGACACACAAGTTGACCTGCTGTAAGGAAAAAACGAGTTAGTACATATCAAAAATAAAAAAGGTCTTTTTTAAATCAACACGAATAACCATAATTCCAAAAGTATAAAACACAAAAAAAAACCTTACCAAAGAAAGAAAATGTATCGTGCTACAATCCCTCCCCCCACCCTGTGGTGCAACAGATGTCCCTTTCTCCAAAATTGTGCTCCATGGGATCGTAATGTTGCAACCACACACAAGTTGACCTGCTGTGAGGAAGAAACGAGTAAGTACGATTCAAAAATAAAAAAGGTCATTTTAAAATCAACATGAAAAACCATAATTCCAAATGTATAAAACACAAATAAAAACCTTACCAAAGAAAGAAAATGTATCAAGCTACGTTCCCTCCTCCAGCCCTGTGGTGCTACAGATGTCCCTTTCTCCAAAAATGTGCTCCATGGGATCGTAATGTTGCAACAACACACAAGTTGACGTGCTGTGAGGAAAAAACGAGTTAGTTATTCCAAACTAGAAAAAGGTCATTTTAAAATCAATATGAAAACCATAATTCCAAAAGTATAAAACACAAAAACTCCTTACCAAAGAAAGAAAATGTAACGTGCTACGCTCCCTCCTCACGCCCTGTGGTTCTACAGATGTCCTTTTCTCCAAAAATGTACTCAATGGGATCGTAATGTTGGAACCACACACAAGTTGAACTGCTATAAGGAAAAAAAGAATTTTGTACGTTTCAAAAATGAAAAACGTCATTTTAAAATCAACATGAAAAACCATAATTCCAAAAGTATAAAACACATAAAAATCCTTACCAAAGAATGAAAATGTATCGTCCTACGTTCCCTCCTCCCGCCCTGTGGTGCAACAGATGTCCCTTTCTCCAAAATTGTGCTCCATGGGATCGTAATGTTGCAACCACATACAAGTTGACCTGCTGTGAGGAAGAAACGAGTTAGTACGTTTCAAACATGAAAAAGGTCATTTTAAAATCAACATGAAATACCAAAATTCCAAAAGTATAAAATAAAAAAAATCCTTACCAAAGAAAGAAAATGTATCGTGCTACGCTCCCTCCTCCCGCCATGTGGTGCAACAGATGTCCCTTTCTCCAAAAATGTACTCAATGGGATCGTAATGTTGCAACCACACACAGGTTGACTTGCTGTGATGAAGAAACGGGTTAGTACGTTTCAAACATGAAAAAGGACATTTTAAAATCAACGTGAAAAACCACAACTCCAAAATTATAAAACACAAAAAAATGCTTGCCAAAGAAAGAAAATGTATCGTGCTCCGCACTCTCATCCTGCCCTGTGGTGCAACAGATGTCCCTTTCTCCAAAAATGTACTCAATGGGATCGTAAAGTTGCAACCACGCACAAGTCGACCTACTGTAAGGAAAAAACGAGTTAGTACGTTTCAAACATGAAAAATGTCATTTTAAAATCAACATGAAAAACCACAATTGCCAAAGTATAAAACACAAAAAAATGCTTACCAAAGAAAGACATGTATCGTGCTACGCACCCTCGCCCCGCCCTGTGGTGCAACAGATGTCCCTTTCTCAAAAAATGTGCTCAATGGGATCGTAATGTTGCAACCACACACAAGTTGACTTGCTGTGATGAAGAAACGGGTTAGTACGTTTCAAACATGAAAAAGGACATTTTAAAATCAACGTGAAAAACCATAACTCCAAAATTATAAAACACAAAAAAATGCTTGCCAAAGAAAGAAAATGTATCGTGCTCCGCACTCTCATCCTGCCCTGTGGTGCAACAGATGTCCCTTTCTCAAAAAATGTACTCAATGGGATCGTAATGTTGCTACCACACACAAGTTCACATACTGTAAGGAAATAACGAGTTAGTACGTTTCAAAAATGAAAAAGGTCATTTTATACCAACATGAAAAACCATAATTCCAAAAGTATAAAACACAAAAAAATCCTTGCCAAAGACAGTAAATGTATCGTGCTACATTCCCTCCTCCCGCCCTGTGGTGCAGCAGATGTCCCTTTCTCCAAAATTTTCTCAATGGGATCGTAATGTTTCAACCACAAACAAGTTGACCTGCTGTAAGGAAACAACGATTTAGTACGTTTCAAACATGAAAAAGGTCATTTTAAAAATACATGAAAAACCATAATTCCAAAAGTATAAAACACAAAAAAATCCTTACCAAATGAAGAAAATGTATCGTGCTACGCTCCCTCCTCCCGCCCTGTGGTGCAACTGTTGTCCCTTTCTCGAAAAATTTACTCAATGGGATCGAAATGTTGCAACCACACACAAGTTGACCTGCTATGAGGAAGAATCGAGTTATTACGTATCAAAAATGAAAAAGGTCATTTTAAAATCAACATGAAAAACCATAATTCCAAAACTATAAAACACGAAAAAATCCTTACCAAAGAAAGAAAAGGTTTTGTGCTACGTTCCCTCCGCCTGCCCTGTGGTGCAACAGATGTCCCATTCTCCAAAAATGTACTCAATGGGATCGTAATGTTGCAACCACACACAAGTTGGCCTGCAGTGAGGAAAAAACGAGTTAGTACATTCAAACATGAAAAAGGTCATTTTAAAATCAACATGAAATACCAAAATTCCAAACGTATAAACCACAAAAAAATCCTTACCAAAGAAAGAAAACGTAACATGCTATGCTCCCTCCTACCGCCCTGTGGTGCAACAGATGTCCCTTTCTCCAAAAATGTACTCAATGGGATCGTAATGTTGCAACTACACACAAGTTCACATACTGTAAGGAAAAAACGAGTTAGTACGTTTCAAAAATGAAAAGGTCATTTTAAACCAACATGAAAAACCATAATTCCAAAAGTATAAAACACAAAAAAATCCTTACCAAAGAAAGAAAATGTATCGTGCTACGTTCCCTCCTCCCACCCTGTGGTGCAGCAGATGTCCCTTTCTCCAAAAATGTGCTCCATGGGATCGTAATGTTGCAACCACACACAAGTTGACATTCTGTAAGGAAATAACGAGTTAGTACGTTTCAAAAATGAAAAAGGTCACTTTATACCAACATCAAAAACCATAATTCCAAAAGTATAAAACACAAAAAAATCTTTACCAAAGAAAGAAAATGTATCGTGCTACGTTCCCTCCTCCCGCCCTGTGGTGCAGCAGAGGTCCCATTCTCCAAAAATGTGCTCCATGGGATCGTAATGTTGCAACCACACACAAGTTGGCCTGCAGTGAGCAAAAAACGAGTTAGTACACTCCAAACATGAAAAAGGTCATTTTAAAATCAACATGAAATACCAAAATTCCAAAAGTATAAAACACAAATAAATCCTTACCAAAGAAAGAAAATGTATCGTGCTACGCTCCCTCCTCCCGCCCTGTGGTGCAGCAGATGTCCCTTTCTCCAAAAATGTGCTCCATGGGATCGTAATGTTGCAACAACACACAAGTTGGCCTGCAGTGAGGAAAAAACGAGTTAGTACATTCCAAACATGGACAAGGCCATTTTAAAATCAACATGAAATACCATAATTCCAAAAGTATAAAACACAAAAAAATCCTTACCAAAGAAAGAAAATGTATCGTGCTACGTTCCCTCCTCCCGCCCTGTGGTGCAACAGATGTCCCTTTCTCCAAAAATGTGCTCCATGGGATCGTAATGTTGCAACCACACACAAGTTGACATACTGTAAGGAAATAACGAGTTAGTACGTTTCAAAAATGAAAAAGGTCATTTTATACCAACATGAAAAACCATAATTCCAAAAGTATAAAACACAAAAAAATCCTTACCAAAGAAAGAAAATGTATCGTGCTACGTTCCCTCCTCCCGCCCTGTGGTGCAGCAGATGTCCCATTTTCCAAAAATGTGCTCCATGGGATCGTAATGTTGCAACCACACACAAGTTGGCCTGCAGTGAGCAAAAAACGAGTTAGTACACTCCAAACATGAAAAAGGTCATTTTAAAATCAACATGAAATACCAAAATTCCAAAAGTATAAAACACAAAAAAATCCTTACCAAAGAAAGAAAATGTATCGTGCTACGCTCCCTCCTCCCGCCCTGTGGTGCAACAGCTGTCCCTTTCTCAAAAAATGTACTCAATGGGATCGTAATGTTGCAACCACACACAAGATGACCTACTGTAAGGAAAAAACGAGTTAGTACGTTTCAAAAATGAAAAAGGTCATTTTAAAATCAACAAGAAAAACCATAATTCCAAAAGTATAAAACACAAAGAAATGCTTACCAAAGAAAGAAAATGTATCATTCTACCATCCCTCTTCCCGCCCCGCGGTGCAACAGATGTCGATTTCTCCAAAATTGTGCTCCATGGGATCGAAATGTTGCAACCACACACAAGTTGACCTGCTGTGAGGAAGAAACGAGTTACTACGTTTCAAAAATGAAAAAGGTCATTTTAAAATCAACGTGAAAAACCATAACTCCAAAAGTATAAAACACAAAAAAATGCATACCAAAGAAAGAAAATGTATCGTGCTCAGCACTCTCATCCTGCCCTGTGGTGCAACTGATGTCCCTTTCTCCAAAAATGTACTCAATGGGATAGTAATGTTGCAACCACACACAAGTTGGCCTGCAGTGAGGAAAAAACGAGTTAGTACGTTTCAAAAATGAAAGAGGTCATTTTAAAATCAACATGAAATACCATAATTCCATAAGTACAAAACACAAAAAAATCCTTACCAAAGAAACAAATAGTATCGTGCTACGTTCCCTCCTCCCGCCCTGTGGTGCAACTGATGTCCCTTTCTCCAAAAATGTACTCAATGGGATCGTAATATTGCAACCACACACAAGTTGGCCTGCAGTGAGAAAAAAAGGAGTTAGTACGTTCCAAACATGAAATAGGTCATTTTAAAAATCAACATGAAATACCAAAATTCCAAAAGTATAAAACACAAAAACATCCTTACCAAAGAATGAAAATGTATCGTGCTACGCTTCCTCCTCCTGCCCTGTGGTGCAACAAATGTCTCTTTCTCCAAAAATGTACCCAATGGGATAGTAATGTTGCAACCACACACAAGTTGACCTGCAGTGAGCAAAAAACGAGTTAGTACACTGCAAACATGAAAAAGGTCATTTTAAAATCAACATGAAATACCAAAATTCCAAAAGTATAAAACACAAAAAAATCCTTACCAAAGAAAGAAAATGTAACGTGCTACGCTCCCTCCTCCCGTCCTGTGGTGCAACAGATGTCCCTTTCTCCAAAAATGTACTCAATGGGATCGTAATGTTGCAACCACACACAAGTTGATCTACTGAAAGGAAAAAACGAGTTAGTACATTTCAAAAATGAAAAAGGTCATTTTAAAATCAACATGAAAAACCATAATTCCAAAAGTACAAAACACAAAAAAATCCATACCAAAGAAACAAGTTGTATCGTGCTACGTTCCCTCCTCCCGCCCTGTGATGCAACAGATGTCCCTTTCTCCAAAAATGTGCTCCATGGGATCATAATGATGCAACCACACACAAGTTGACCTGCCGTGAGGAAGAAACGAGTTAGTACGTTTCAAACATGAAAAGGGTCATTTTAAAATCAAGGTGAAAAACCAAAATTCCAAAAGGATAAAACACAAAGAAATGCATCCCAAAGAAAGAAAATGTATCGTGCTCCGCACTCTCGTCCTGCCCTGTGGTGCAACAGATGTCCCTTTCTCCAAAAATGTACTCAATTGGAACGTAATGTTGCAACCACACACAAGTTGACCTGCAGTGAGGAAAAAACGAGTTAGTTCATCCCAAGCATGAAATAGGTCATTTTAAAATCACCATGAAACACCAAAATTCCAAAAGTATAAAACACAAAATAATCCTTAATAAAGAAAGAATGTGTAACGTGCTACGCTCCTTCCTCCCACCCCGTGGTGCAACGGATGTCCCTTTTTCCAAAAATGTACTCAATGGGATCGTAATGTTGGAACCACACACAAGTTGACCTGCTGTGAGAACAAAAAAAAATTAGTACATTTCAAAAATGAAAAAGGTCATTTTAAAATCAACATGAAAAACCATAATTCCAGAAGTATAAAACACAAAAGAATCCTTACCAAAGAAAGAAAATGTATCGTCCTACGTTCCCTCCTCCCGCCCTGTGGTGCAGCAGATGTCCCTTTCTCCAAAAATGTGCTCAATGGGATCGTAATGTTGCACTACACACAAGTTGACATACTGTAAGGAAATAACGAGTTAGTACGTTTCAAAAATGAAAAACGTCATTTTATACCAACATGAAAAACCATAATTCCAAAACTGTAAAACACAAATAAATCCTTACCAAAGAAAGAAAATGTAACGTGCTACGCTCCCTCCTCCCGTCCTGTGGTGCAACAGATGTCCCTTTCTCCAAAAATGTACTCAATGGGATCGTAATGTTGCAACCACACACAAGTGGACCTACTGTAAGGAAAAAACGAGTTAGTACGTTTCAAAAATGAAAAAGGTCATTTTAAAATCAACATGAAAAACCATAATTCCAAAAGTATAAAACACAAAAAAATGCTTACCAAAGAAAGAAAATGTATCATGCTACGTTCCCTCTTCCCGCCCTGTGGTGCAACAGATGTCGCTTTCTCCAAAATTGTGCTTCATGGGATCGTAATGTTGCAACCACACACAAGTTGACCTGCTGTGAGGAAGAAACGAGTTAGTACGTTTCAAACATGAAAAAGGTCATTTTAAAATAACATGAAATACCAAAATTCCAAAAGTATAAAACACAAAAAAATCCTTACCAAAGAAAGAAAATGTAACGTGCTACGCTCCCTCCTCCCGTCCTGCGGTGCAACAGATGTCCCTTTCTCCAAAAATGTACTCAATGGGATCGTAATGTTGCAACCACACAGAAGTTGATCTACTGAACGGAAAAAACGAGTTAGTACGTTTCAAAAATGGAAAAGGTCATTTTAAAATCAACATGAAAAACCATAATTCCAGAAGTATAAAACACAAAAGAATCCTTACCAAAGAAAGAAAATGTATCGTCCTACGTTCCCTCCTCCCGCCCTGTGGTGCAGCAGATGTCCCTTTCTCCAAAAATGTGCTCAATGGGATCGTAATGTTGCAACTACACACAAGTTGACATACTGTGAGGAAATAACGAGTTAGTACGTTTCAAAAATGAAAAAGGTCATCTTATACCAACATGAAAAACCATAATTCCGAAACTGTAAAACACAAAAAAATCCTTACCAAAGAAAGAAAATGAAACGTGCTACGCTCCCTCCTCCCGTCCTGTGGTGCAACAGATGTCCCTTTCTCAAAAAATGTACTCAATGGGATCGTAATGTTGCAACCACACACAAGTGGACCTACTGTAAGGAAAAAACGAGTTACTACGTTTCAAAAATGAAAAAGGTCATTTTAAAATCAACATGGAAAACCATAATTCCAAAAGTATAAATCACAAAAAAATGCTTACCAAAGAAAGAAAATGTATCATGCTACGTTCCCTCTTCCCGCCTCGTGGTGCAACAGATGTCGCTTTCTCCAAAATTGTGCTTCATGGGATCGTAATGTTGCAACCACACACAAGTTGACCTGCTGTGAGGAAAAAACGAGTTAGTACATTTCAAACATGAAAAAGGTCATTTTAAAATCAACATGAAATACCATAATTCCAAAAGTACAAAACACAAAAAAATCCTTACCAAAGAAACAAGTTGTATCGTGCTACGTTCCCTCCTCCCGCCCTGTGATGCAACAGATGTCCCTTTCTCCAAAAATGTGCTCCATGGGATCATAATGATGCAACCACACACAAGTTGACCTGCCGTGAGGAAGAAACGAGTTAGTACGTTTCAAACATGAAAAAGGTCATTTTAAAATCAACATGAAAAACCATAATTCCAAAAGTACAAAACACAAAAAAATCCTTACCAAAGAAACAAGTTGTATCGTGCTACGTTCCCTCCTCCCGCCCTGTGATGCAACAGATGTCCCTTTCTCCAAAAATGTGCTCCATGGGATCATAATGATGCAACCACACACAAGTTGACCTGCCGTGAGGAAGAAACGAGTTAGTGCGTTTCAAACATGAAAAAGGTCATTTTAAAATCAAGGTGAAAAACCAAAATTCCAAAAGGATAAAACACAAAAAAATGCATCCCAAAGAAAGAAAATGTATCGTGCTCCGCACTCTCGTCCTGCCCTGTGGTACAACAGATGTCCCTTTCTCCAAAAATGTACTCAATTGGAACGTAATGTTGCAACCACACACAAGTTGGCCTGCAGTGAGGAAAAAACGAGTTAGTTCATCCCAAGCATGAAATAGGTCATTTTAAAATCACCATGAAACACCAAAATTCCAAAAGTATAAAAC
The DNA here is from genome assembly GCF_021461395.2 of Schistocerca americana. Taxonomy (NCBI): domain Eukaryota; kingdom Metazoa; phylum Arthropoda; class Insecta; order Orthoptera; family Acrididae; genus Schistocerca; species Schistocerca americana. Next base: position 523,039,370 of record NC_060125.1, on the reverse strand, counting down.
ACAAAATAATCCTTAATAAAGAAAGAATGTGTAACGTGCTACGCTCCCTCCTCCCGCCCCGTGGTGCTACGGATGTCCCTTTTTCCAAAAATGTACTCAATGGGATCGTAATGTTGGAACCACACACAAGTTGACCCGCTGTGAGAAAAAAAAAAATTAGTACATTTCAAAAATGAAAAAGGTCATTTTAAAGTCAACATGAAAAACCATAACTCCAGAAGTATAAAACACAAAAGAATCCTTACCAAAGAAAGAAAATGTATCGTCCTACGTTCCCTCCTCCCGCCCTGTGGTGCAGCAGATGTCCCATTCTCCAAAAATGTGCTCAATGGGATCGTAATGTTGCAACTACACACAAGTTGACATACTGTAAGGAAATAACGAGTTAGTACGATTCAAAAATGAAAAACGTCATTTTATACCAACATGAAAAACCATAATTCCAAAACTGTAAAACACAAAAAAATCCTTACCAAAGAAAGAAAATGTAACGTGCTACGCTCCCTCCTCCCGTCCTGTGGTGCAACAGATGTCCCTTTCTCAAAAAATGTACTCAATGGGATCGTAATGTTGCAAAAACACACAAGTGGACCTACTGTAAGGAAAAAACGAGTTAGTACGTTTCAAAAATGAAAAAGGTCATTTTAAAATCAACATGAAAAACCATAATTCCAAAAGTATAAAACACAAAAAAATGCTTACCAAAGAAAGAAAATGTATCATGCTACGTTCCCTCTTCCCGCCCTGTGGTGCAACAGATGTCGCTTTCTCTAAAATTGTGCTTCATGGGATCGTAATGTTGCAACCACACACAAGTTGACCTGCTGTGAGGAAGAAACGAGTTAGTACGTTTCAAACATGAAAAAGGTCATTTTAAAATCAACATGAAATACCAAAATTCCAAAAGTATAAAACACAAAAAAATCCTTACCAAAGAAAGAAAATGTAACGTGCTACGCTCCCTCCTCCCGTCCTGTGGTGCAACAGATGTCCCTTTCTCCAAAAATGTACTCAATGGGATCGTAATGTTGCAACCACACAGAAGTTGATCTACTGAAAGGAAAAAACGAGTTAGTACGTTTCAAAAATGAAAAAGGTCATTTTAAAATCAACATGAAAAACCATAATTCCAGAAGTATAAAACACAAAAGAATCCTTACCAAAGAAACAAAATGTATCGTCCTACGTTCCCTCCTCTCGCCCTGTGGTGCAGCAGATGTCCCTTTCTCCAAAAATGTGCTCAATGGGATCGTAATGTTGCAACTACACACAAGTTGACATACTGTAAGGAAATAACGAGTTAGTAAGTTTCAAAAATGAAAAAGGTCATCTTATACCAACATGAAAAACCATAATTCCAAAACTGTAAAACACAAAAAAATCCTTACCAAAGAAAGAAAATGAAACGTGCTACGCTCCCTCCTCCCGTCCTGTGGTGCAACAGATGTCCCTTTCTCAAAAAATGTACTCAATGGGATCGTAATGTTGCAACCACACACAAGTGGACCTACTGTAAGGAAAAAACGAGTTAGTACGTTTCAAAAATGAAAAAGGTCATTTTAAAATCAACATGAAAAACCATAATTCCAAAAGTATAAAACACAAAAAAATGCTTACCAAAGAAAGAAAATGTATCATTCTACGTTCCCTCTTCCCGCCTCGTGGTGCAACAGATGTCGCTTTCTCCAAAATTGTGCTTCATGGGATCGTAATGTTGCAACCACACACAAGTTGACCTGCTGTGAGGAAAAAACGAGTTAGTACGTTTCAAACATGAAAAAGGTCATTTTAAAATCAACATGAAATACCATAATTCCAAAAGTACAAAACACAAAAAAATCCTTACCAAAGAAACAAGTTGTATCGTGCTACGTTCCCTCCTCCCGCCCTGTGATGCAACAGATGTCCCTTTCTCCAAAAATGTGCTCCATGGGATCATAATGATGCAACCACACACAAGTTGACCTGCCGTGAGGAAGAAACGAGTTAGTACGTTTCAAACATGAAAAAGGTCATTTCAAAATCAACATGAAATACCAAAATTCCAAAAATATAAAACACAAAAAAATCCTTACCAAAGAAAGAAAATGTAACGTGCTACGCTCCCTCCTACTGTCCTGTGGTGCAACAGATGTCCCTTTCTCCAAAAATGTACTCAATGGGATCGTAATGTTGCAACCACACACAAGTTGGCCTGCAGTGCGAAAAAAAGGAGTTAGTACATTCCAAACAGGAAATAGGTCATTTTAAAATCAACATGAAATACCAAAATTCCAAATGTATAAAACACAAAAACATCCTAACCAAAGAACGAAAATGTATTGTGCTACGCTCCCTCCTCCCGCCCTGTGGTGCAACAGATGTCCCTTTCTCAAAAAATGTACTCAATGGGATCGTAATGTTGCAACCACACACAAGTTGACCTACTGTAAGAAAAAAACGATTTAGTACGTTTCAAAAATGAAAAAGGTCATTTTAAAATCAACATGAAAAACCATAATTCCAAAAGTACAAAACACAAAAAAATCCTTACCAAAGAAACAAATTGTATCGTGCTACGTTCCCTCCTCCCGCCCTGTGGTGCAACTGATGTCCCTTTCTCCAAAAATGTACTCAATTGGATCGTAATGTTGCAACCACACACAAGTTGGCCTGCAGTGAGAAAAAAAGGAGATAGTACATTCCAAACATGAAATAGGTCATTTTAAAATCAACATGAAATACCAAAATTCCAAAAGTATAAAACACAAAAACATCCTTACCAAAGAATGAAAATGTATCGTGCTACGCTCCCTCCTCCTGCCCTGTGGTGCAAGAGATGTCTCTTTGTCCAAAAATGTACTCAATGGGATAGTAATGTTGCAACCACACACAAGTTGACCTGCTGTGAGGAAGAAACGAGTTAGTACGTTTCAAACATGAAAAAGGTCATTTTAAATTCAACGTGAAAAACTAAAATTCAAAAAGTATAAAACACAAAAAAATGCGTACCAAAGAAAGAAAATGTATTGTGCTCCGCACTCTCGTCCTGCCCTGTGGTGCAACAGATGTCCCTTTCTCCAAAAATGTACTCAATTGGAACGTAATGTTGCAACCACACACAAGTTGGCCTGCAGTGAGGAAAAAACGAGTTAGTACATTCCATGCATGAAATAGGTCATTTTAAAATCAACATGAAACATCAAAATTCCAAAAGAATAAAACACAAAATAATCCGTACCAAAGAAAGAAAATGTATCGTCCTACGTTCCCTCCTCCCGCCCTGTGGTGCAGCAGATGTCCCTTTCTCCAAAAATGTGCTCAATGGCATCGTAATGTTGCAACAGCACGCAAGTTGACCAGCTGTGAGGAAGAAACGAGTTAGTACGTTTCAAACATGAAAAAGGTCATTTTAAAATCAACATGAATTACCAAAATTCCAAAAGTATAAAACACAAAAAAATCCTTGCCAAAGAAAGAAAATGTATCGTGCTACGCTCCCTCCTCCCGCCCTCAGGTGCAACAGATGTCCCTTTCTCAAAAAATGTACTCAGTGGGATCGTAATGTTGCAACCACACACAAGTTGACCTACTGTAAGGAGAAAACGAGTTAGTACGTTTCAAAATTGAAAAAGGTCATTTTAAAATCAACATGAAAAACCATAATTCCAAAAGTATAAAACACAAAAAAAATTCTTACCAAAGACCGAAAATCTATCGTGCTACGTTCCTTCCTCCCGCCCTGTGGTGCAACAGATGTCACTTTCTCCAAAATTTTGCTCCATGGGATCGTAATGTTGCAACCACACACAAGTTGACCTGCTGTGAGGAAGAAACGACTTAGTACGTTTGAAACATGAAAAAGGTCATATTGAAATCAAAATGAAACACCAAAATTCCGGAAGTATAAAACACAAAAAAAATTCTTACCAAAGAAAGGAAATGTATCGTGCTACGTTCCCTCCTCCCGCCCTGTGGTGCAACAGATTTCGCTTTTTCCGAAATTGTGCTCCATGGGATCGTAATGTTGCAACCACACACTAGTTGACCTGCTGTGAGGAAGAAACGACTTAGTACGTTTGAAACATGAATAAGGTCATATTGAAATCAACATGAAACGCCAAAATTCCAGAAGTATAAAACACAAAAAAATCCTTACCTAAGATAAAAAATGTATCGTGCTACGCTCCCTCCTCCTGCCCTGTGGTGCAACAGATGTCTCTTTCTCCAAAAATTTACTCAATGGGATCGTAATGTTGCAACCACACACAAGTTGGCCTGCAGCGAGGAAAAAGCGAGTTAGTACATTCCAAACATGAAAAAGGTCATTTTTAAATCAACATGAAAAACTATAATTCAAAAAGTATAAAATACAAAAGAATCCTTACCAACATTAGAAAATGTATCGTCCTACGCTCCCTCCTCCCGCCCTGTGGTGCAGCAGATGTCCCATTCTCCAAAATTGTGCTCAATGGTATCGTAATGTTGCAACCACACACAAGTTGACCTGCAGTGTGGAAGAAACGAGTTAGTACGTTTGAAACATGAAAAAGGTCATTTTAAAATCAATATGAAATACCAAAATTCCAAAACTATAAAACACAAAAAAATCCTTACCAAAGGAAGAAAATGTAACGTGCTACGCTCCATCCTCCCGCCCTGTGGTGCAACAGATGTCCCTTTCCCCAAAAATGTGCTCCATGGGATCGTAATGTTGCAACCACACAAAAGTTGACCTACTGTAAGGAGAAAACGAGTTAGTACGTTTCAAAAATGAAAAAGGTCATTTTAAAATCAACATGAAAAACCATAACTCCAAAAGTATAAAACACAAAAAAATCCTTACCAAAGAAAGAAAATGTATCGTGCTACGTTCCCTACTCCCGCCCTGTGGTGCAACAGATGTCCCTTTCCCCAAAAATGTGCTCCATGGGATCGTAATGTTGCAACCACAGACAAATTGGCCTGCAGTGAGGAAAAAAAGAGTTAGTACACTCCAAACATGAAAAAGGTCATTTTAAAATCAACATGAAATACCAAAATTCCAAAAGTATGAAACACAAAAAAATTCTTACCAAAGAAAGAAAATGTATCGTGCTATGTTCCCACCTCCCGCCCTGTGGTGCAGCAGATGTCCCTTTCTCCAAAAATGTGCTGCATGGGATCGTAATGTTGCAACCACACACAAGTTGGCCTGCAGTGAGGAAAAAACGAGTTAGTACATTCCAAACATCAACAAGGACATTTTAACATCGACATGAAGTACCAAAATTCCAAAAGTATAAAACACAAAAAAATCCTTACCAAAGAAAGAAAATGTATCGTGCTACGCTCCCTCCTCCCGCCTTGAGGTGCAACAGATGTCCCTTTCTCAAAAAATGTACTCAATGGGATCGTAATGTTGCAACCACACACAAGTTGACCTACTGTAAGGAAAAAACGAGTTAGTACGTTTCAAAAATGAAAAAGGTCATTTTAAAATCAACATGAAAATCCATAAGTGCAAAAGTATAAAACACAAAAAAAATTCTTACCAAAGAAAGAAAATCTATCGTGCTACGTTCCCTCCTCCCGCCCTGTGGTGCAACAGATGTCACTTTCTCCAAAATTGTGCTCCATGGGATCGTAATGTTGCAACCACACACAAGTTGACCTGCTGTGAGGAAGAAACGACTTAGTACGTTTTAAACTAGAAAAAGGTCATATTGAAATCAACATGAAACACAAAAATTCCAGAAGTATAAGACACAAAAAAAATTCTTACCAAAGAAAGAAAATGTATCATGCTACGTTCCCTCTTCCCGCCCTGTGGTGCAACAGATGTCGCTTTCTCCAAAGTTGTGCTACATGGCATCGTAATGTTGCAACCACACACAAGTTGACCTGCTGTGAGGAAGAAACGAGTTAGTACGTTTCAAACATGAAAAAGGTCATTTTAAAATCAACGTGAAAAACCATAATTCCAAAAGTATAAAAGAAAAAAAAATGCGTACCAAAGAATGAAAATGTATCGTGCTCCGCACTCTCGTCCTGCCCTGTGGTTCAACTGATGTCCCTTTCTCCAAAAATGTACTCAATGGGATAGTAATGTTGCAACCACACACAAGTTGGCCTGCAGTGAGGAAAAAACGAGTTAGTACGTTTCAAAAATGAAAAAGGTCATTTTAAAATCAACATGAAAAACCATAATTCCAAAAGTACAAAACACAAAAAAATCCTTACCAAAGAAACAAATAGTATCGTGCTACGTTCCCTCCTCCCGCCCTGTGGTGCAACTGATGTCCCTTTCTCCAAAAATGTACTCAATGGGATCGTAATGTTGCAACCACACACAAGTTGGCCTGCAGTGAGAAAAAAAGGAGTTAGTACATTCCAAACATGAAATGGGTCATTTTAAAATCAACATGAAATACTAAAATTCCAAAAGTATAAAACACAAAAACATCCTTACCAAAGAATGAAAATGTATCGTGCTACGCTCCCTCCTCCCGCCCTGTGGTGCAACAGATGTCTCTTTCTCCAAAAATGTACTCAATGGGATAGTAATGTTGCAACCACACACAAGTTGGCCTGCAGTGAGGAAAAAACGAGTTAGTACACTGCAAACATGAAAAAGGTCATTTTAAAATCAACATGAAATACCAAAATTCCAAAAGTATAAAACACAAAAATATCCTTACCAAAGAAAAAAATGTAACGTGCTACGCTGCCTCCTCCCGTCCTGTGGTGCAGCAGATGACCCTTTCTCCAAAAATGTACTCAATGGGATCATAATGTTGCAACCACACACAAGTTGATCTACTGAAAGGAAAAAACGAGTTAGTACGTTTCAAAAATGAAAAAGGTCATTTTAAAATCAACATGAAAAACCATAATTCCAAAAGTACAAAACACAAAAAAATCCTTACCAAAGAAACAAGTTGTATCGTGCTACGTTCCCTCCTCCCGCCCTGTGATGCAACAGATGTCCCTTTCTCCAAAAATATGCTCCATGGGATCATAATGATGCAACCCCACACAAGTTGACCTGCTGTGAGGAAAAAACTTGTTAGTACGTTTCAAACATGAAAAAGGTCTTTTTAAAATCAACGTAAAAAACTAAAATTCAAAAAGTATAAAACACAAAAAAATGCGTACCAAAGAAAGAAAATGTATCGTGCTCCGCACTCTCGTCCTGCCCTGTGGTGCAACAGATGTCACTTTCTCCAAAAATGTACTCAATTGGAACGTAATATTGCAACCACACACAAGTTGGCCTGCAGTGAGGAAAAAACGAGTTAGTACATTCCAAGCATGAAATAGGTCATTTTAAAGTCAGCATGAAACACCAAAATTCCAAAAGTATAAAACACAAAATAATCCTTAATAAAGAAAGAATATGTAACGTGCTACGCTCCCTCCTCCCGCCCTGTGGTGCAACAGATATCCCCTTTTTCCAAAAATGTACTCAATGGGATCGTAATGTTGGAACAACACACAAGTTGACCTGCTGTGAGAAAAAAAAAAAATTAGTACGTTTCAAATCGAGACAGGTCCATTTAAAATCAACATGAAAAACCATAATTCCAGAAGTGTAAAACACAAAAGAATCCTTACCAAAGAAAGAAAATGTATCGTCCTACGTTCCCTCCTCCCGCCCTGTGGTGCAGCAGATGTCCCTTTCTCCAAAAATGTGCTCAATGGGATCGTAATGTTGCAACAGCATGCAAGTTGACCAGCTGTGAGAAAGAAACGAGTTAGTACGTTTCAAACATGAAAAAGGTCATTTTAAAATCAACATGAAATACCAAAATTCCAAAAGTATAAAACACAAAAAAATCCTTACCAAAGAAAGAAAATGTAACGTGCTACGCTCCCTCCTCCCGCCCTGTGGTGCAACAGATGTCCCTTTCTCCAAAAATGTACTCAATGGGATCGTAATGTTGCAACTACACACAAGTTGACATACTGTAAGGAAATAACGAGTTAGTACGTTTCAACAAATGAAAAAGGTCATTTTATACCAACATGAAAAACCATAATTCCAAAAGTATAAAACACAAAAAAATCCTTACCAAAGAAAGAAAATGTATCGTGCTATGTTCCCTCCTCCCGCCCTGTGGTGCAGCAGATGTCCCTTTCTCCAAAAATGTGCTCCATGGTATCGTAATGTTGCAACCACACACAAGTTGGCCTGCAGTGAGGAAAATACGAGTTAGTACATTCCAAACATGAACAAGGACATTTTAAAATCAACATGAAGTACCAAAACTCCAAAAGTATAAAACACTAAAAAATCCTTACCAAAGAAAGAAAATGTATCGTGCTACGCTCCCTCCTCCCGCCCTGAGGTGCAACAGATGTCCCTTTCTCCAAAAATGTACTCAATGGGATCGTAATTTTGCAACCACACACAAGTTGACCTACTGTATGGAAAAAACGAGTTAGTATGTTTCAAAAATGAAAAAGGTCATTTTAAAATCAACATGAAATACCATAATTCCAAAAGTATAAAACACAAAAAAAATTCTTACCAAAGAAAGAAAATCTATCGTGCTACGTTCCCTCCTCCCGCCCTGTGGTGCAACAGATGTCACTTTCTCCAAAATTGTGCTCCATGGGATCGTAATGTTGCAACCACACACAAGTTGACCTGCTGTGAGGAAGAAACGACTTAGTACGTTTGAAACATGAAAAAGGTCATATTGAAATCAACATGAAACACAAAAATTCCAGAAGTATAAAACACAAAAAAAATTCTTACCAAAGAAAGAAAATGTATCATGCTACGTTCCCTCTTCCCGCCCTGTGGTGCAACAGATGTCGCTTTCTCCAAAATTGTGCTCCATGGCATCGTAATGTTGCAACCACACACTAGTTGACCTGCTGTGAGGAAGAAACGAGTTAGTACATTTAAAACATGAAAAAGGTCATTTTAAAATCAACGTGAAAGACCATAATTCCAAAAGTATAAAACAAAAAAAAATGCGTACCAAAGAATGAAAATGTATCGTGCTCCGCACTCTCGTCCTGCCCTGTGGTTCAAAGGATGTCCCTTTGTCCAAAAATGTACTCAATGGGATAGTAATGTTGCAACCACACACAAGTTGGCCTGCAGTGAGAAAAAAACGAGTTAGTACGTTTCAAAAATAAAAAAGGTCATTTTAAAATCAACATGAAAAACCATAATTCCAAAAGTACAAAACACAAAAAAATCCTTACCAAAGAAACAAATAGTATCGTGCTACGTTCCCTCCTCCCGCCCTGTGGTGCAACTGATGTCCCTTTCTCCAAAAATGTACTCAATGGGATCGTAATGTTGCAACCACACACAAGTTGGCCTGCAGTGAGAAAAAAAGGAGTTAGTACATTCCAAACATGAAATAGGTCATTTTAAAATCAACATGAAATACCAAAATTCCAAAAGTATAAAACACAAAAACATCCTTACCAAAGAATGAAAATGTATCGTGCTATGCTCCCTCCTTCCGCCCTGTGGTGCAACAGATGTCTCTTTCTCCAAAAATGTACTCAATGGGATAGTAATGTTGCAACCACACACAAGTTGGCCTGCAGTGAGGAAAAAACGAGTTAGTACACTGCAAACATGAAAAAGGTCATTTTAAAATCAACATGAAATACCAAAATTCCAAAAGTATAAAACACAAAAATATCCTTACCAAAGAAAAAAATGTAACGTGCTACGCTCCCTCCTCCCGTCCTGTTGTGCAACAGATGTCCCTTTCGCCAAAAATGTGCTCAATGGGATCGTAATGTTGCAACCACACACAAGTTGATCTACTGAAAGGAAAAAACGAGTTAGTACGTTTCAAAAATGAAAAAGGTCATTTTAAACTCAACATGAAGAACCATAATTCCAAAAGTACAAAACACAAAAAAATCCTTACCAAAGAAACAAGTTGTATCGTGCTACGTTCCCTCCTCCCGCCCTGTGATGCAACAGATGTCCCTTTCTCCAAAAATGTGCTCCATGGGATCATAATGATGCAACCCCACACAAGTTGACCTGCTGTGAGGAAAAAACGAGTTAGTACGTTTCAAACATGAAAAAGGTCATTTTAAAATCAACGTGAAAAACTAAAATTCAAAAAGTATAAAACACAAAAAAATGCGTACCAAAGAAAGAAAATGTATTGTGCTCCGCACTCTCGTCCTGCCCTGTGGTGCAACAGATGTCCCTTTCTCCAAAAATGTACTCAATTGGAACGTAATGCTGCAACCACACACAAGTTGGCCTGCAGTGAGGAAAAAACGAGTTAGTACATTCCAAGCATGAAATTGGTCATTTTAAAATCAGCATGAAACACCAAAATTCCAAAAGTATAAAACACAAAAAAATCCTTACCAAAGAAACAAGTTGTATCGTGCTACGTTCCCTCCTCCCGCCCTGTGATGCAACAGATGTCCCTTTCTCCAAAAATGTGCTCCATGGGATCATAATGATGCAACCCCACACAAGTTGACCTGCTGTGAGGAAAAAACGAGTTAGTACGTTTCAAACATGAAAAAGGTCATTTTAAAATCAACGTGAAAAACTAAAATTCAAAAAGTATAAAACACAAAAAAATGCGTACCAAAGAAAGAAAATGTATTGTGCTCCGCACTCTCGTCCTGCCCTGTGGTGCAACAGATGTCCCTTTCTCCAAAAATGTACTCAATTGGAACGTAATGCTGCAACCACACACAAGTTGGCCTGCAGTGAGGAAAAAACGAGTTAGTACATTCCAAGCATGAAATTGGTCATTTTAAAATCAGCATGAAACACCAAAATTCCAAAAGTATAAAACACAAAATAATCCTTAATAAAGAAAGAATATGTAACGTGCTACGCTCCCTCCTCCCGCCCTGTGGTGCAACAGATATCCCCTTTTTCCAAAAATGTACTCAATGGGATCGTAATGTTGCAACTACACACAAGTTGACATACTGTAAGGAAATAACGAGTTAGTACGTTCCAACAAATGAAAAAGGTCATTTTATACCAACATGAAAAACCATAATTCCAAAAGTATAAAACACAAAAAAACCTTACCAAAGAAAGAAAATGTATCGTGCTACGTTCCTTCCTCCCGCCCTGTGGTGCAACAGATGTCACTTTCTCCAAAATTGTGCTCCATGGGATCGTAATGTTGCAACCACACACAAGTTGACCTGCTGTGAGGAAGAAACGACTTAGTACGTTTGAAACATGAAAAAGGTCATATTGAAATCAACATGAAACACCAAAATTTCAGAAGTATAAAGCACAAAAAAATCCTTACCAAAGAAAGAAAATGTATCGTGCTACGCTCCCTCCTCCTGACCTGTGGTGCAACAGATGTCTCTTTCTCCAAAAATGTACTCAATGGGATCGTAATGTTGCAACCACACACTAGTTGGCCTGCAGCGAGGAAAAAGCGAATTAGTACATTCCAAACATGAAAATGGTCATTTTAAAATCAACATGAAAAACTATAATTCAAAAAGTATAAAATACAAAAGAATCCTTACCAACGTCAGAAAACGTATCGTCCTACGCTCCCTCCTCCCGCCCTGTGGTGCAACAGAGGTCCCATTCTCCAAAATTGTGCTCAATGGTATCGTAATGTTGCAACCACACACAAGTTGACCTGCAGTGAGGAAAAAACGAGTTAGTACACTCCAAACATGAAAAAGGTCATTTTAAAATCAACATGAAATACCAAAATTCCAAAAGTATAAAACACAAAAAAATCCGTACCAAGGAAAGAAAATATAACGTGCCACGCTCCCTCCTCCCGCCCTGTGGTGCAACAGATGTCCCTTTCTCCAAAAATGTGCTCCCTGGGATCAAAATGATGCAACCACACACAAGTTGACCTGCTGTGAGGAATAAACGAGTTAGTATGTTTCAAACATGAAAAAGGTCATTTTAAAATCAACGTGAAAAGCCAGACTTCCAAAAGTATAAAAGACAAAAAAATCCTTTCCAAAGAAAGAAAACGTATCGTGCTACGCTCCATCCTCCTGCCCTGTGGTGCAGCAGATGTCTCTTTGTCCACAAATGTGCTCCATGGGATCGTATTGTTGCAACCACACACAAGTTGACCTGCTGTGAGGAAGAAACGAGTTATTATATTTCAAATACGAAAAACGTCATTTTAAAATCAACATGAAATACCAAAATTCCAAAAGTATAAAACACAAAAAAATGCTTACCAAAGAAAGATAATGCATCGTGCTCCGCACTCTCGTCCTGCCCTGTGGTGCAACAGATGTCCCTTTCTCCAAAAATGTGCTCCATGGGATCGTAATGTTGCAACCACACACAAGTTGACCTGCAGTGAGGAAAAAACGAGATTGTACATTCCAAACATGAAAAAGGTCATTTTAAAATCAACGTGAAAGACCATAATTCCAAAAGTATGAAACACAACAAAATCCTTACCAAAGAAAGAAACTGTATCCTGCTACGCTCCCTCCTCCTGCCCCGTGGTGCAACAGTTGTCTGTTTCTCCAAAAATGTACTCAATGGGATCGTAATGTTGCAACCACAGACAACTTGGCCTGCAGCGAGGAAAAAGCGAGTTAGTTAATTCCAAACACAAAAAAGTCATTTTAAAATCAACATGAAACACCAAAATTCCAGAGGTATAAAACAAAAAAAAAATCCTTACCAAAGAAAGAAAATGTATCGTGCCCCGCACTCTCGTACTGCCCTGTGGTGCAACAGATGTCTTTTTCTCCAAAAATGTACTCAATGGGATCGTAATGTTGCAAAAACACACAAGTTGACCTGCAGTGTGGAAGAAACGACTTAGTACGTTTGAAACATGAAAAAGGTCACTTTGAAATCAACATGAAACACCAAAATTCCAAAAGTATAAAACACAAAAAAATCCTTACCAAAGAAAGAAAATGTATAGTGCTATGCTCCCTCCTCCCGCCCTGTGGTGCAACAGATGTCCCTTTCTCCAAAAATGTACTCAATGGGATCGTAATGTTGCAACTACACACAAGTTGACATACTGTAAGGAAATAACGAGTTAGTACGTTCCAACAAATGAAAAAGGTCATTTTATACCAACATGAAAAACCATAATTCCAAAAGTATAAAGCACAAAAAAATCCTTACCAAAGAAAGAAAATGTATCGTGCTACGCTCCCTCCTCCTGACCTGTGGTGCAACAGATGTCTCTTTCTCCAAAAATGTACTCAATGGGATCGTAATGTTGCAACCACACACTAGTTGGCCTGCAGCGAGGAAAAAGCGAATTAGTACATTCCAAACACGAAAATGGTCATTTTAAAATCAACATGAAAAACTATAACTCAAAAAGTATAAAATACAAAAGAATCCTTACCAACGTCAGAAAATGTATCGTCCTACGCTCCCTCCTCCCGCCCTGTGGTGCAACAGAGGTCCCATTCTCCAAAATTGTGCTCAATGGTATCGTAATGTTGCAACCACACACAAGTTGACCTGCAGTGAGGAAAAAACGAGTTAGTACACTCCAAACATGAAAAAGGTCATTTTAAAATCAACATGAAATACCAAAATTCCAAAAGTATAAAACACAAAAAAATCCGTACCAAGGAAAGAAAATATAACGTGCCACGCTCCCTCCTCCCGCCCTGTGGTGCAACAGATGTCCCTTTCTCCAAAAATGTGCTCCCTGGGATCAAAATGATGCAACCACACACAAGTTGACCTGCTGTGAGGAATAAACGAGTTAGTATGTTTCAAACATGAAAAAGGTCATTTTAAAATCAACGTGAAAAGCCAGAATTCCAAAAGTATAAAAGACAAAAAAATCCTTTCCAAAGAAAGAAAACGTATCGTGCTACGCTCCATCCTCCTGCCCTGTGGTGCAGCAGATGTCTCTTTGTCCAAAAATGTGCTCCATGGGATCGTATTGTTGCAACCACACACAAGTTGACCTGCTGTGAGGAAGAAACGAGTTATTATATTTCAAATATGAAAAACGTCATTTTAAAATCAACATGAAATACCAAAATTCCAAAAGTATAAAACACAAAAAAATGCTTACCAAAGAAAGATAATGTAACGTGCTCCGCACTCTCGTCCTGCCCTGTGGTGCAACAGATGTCCCTTCCTCCAAAAATGTGCTCCATGGGATCGTAATGTTGCAACCACACACAAGTTGACCTGCAGTGAGGAAAAAACGAGATTGTACATTCCAAACATGAAAAAGGTCATTTTAAAATCAACGTGAAAGACCATAATTCCAAAAGTATGAAACACAACAAAATCCTTACCAAAGAAAGAATCTGTATCCTGCTACGCTCCCTCCTCCTGCCCCGTGGTGCAACATTTGTCTTTTTCTCCAAAAATGTACTCAATGGGATCGTAATGTTGCAAAAACACACAAGTTGACCTGCAGTGTGGAAGAAACGACTTAGTACGTTTGAAACATGAAAAAGGTCATTTTGAAATCAACATGAAACACCATAATTCCAAAAGTATGAAACACAAAAAAATCCTTACCAAAGAAAGAAAATTTAACGTGCTACGCTCCTTCCTCCCGCCCTGTGGTGCAACAGATGCCCCTTTTTCCAAAAACGTACTCAATGGGATCGTAATGTTGGAACCACACACAAGTTGACCTGCTGTTAGGAAAAAAAAAATTAGTACGTTACAAAAATGATAAAGGTCATTTTAAAATCAACATGAAAAACCATAACTCCAAAAGTATAAAACACAAAAAATCCTTACCAAAGATAGAAAATGTATTGTCCTACGTTCCCTCCTCCCGCCCTATGGTGCAGCAGATGTCCCTTTCTCCAAAATTGTGCTCCATGGGATCGTAATGTTGCAACCACACACAAGTTGATCTGCTGTGAGGAAGAAACGAGTTAGTACGTTTCAAGCATGAAAAAGGTCATTTTAAAGTCAACATGAAACACCAAAATATCAAAAGTATAAAACACACCAAAATCCTTACCAAAGAAAGAAAATGTATCGTGCTACGCTCCCTCCTCCTGCCCCATGGTGCAACAGATGTCTCTTTCTCCAAAAATGTACTCAATGGGATCGTAACATTGCAACCACAGACAAGTTGGCCTGCAGCGAGGAGAAAGCGAGTTAGTACATTCCAAACACGAAAAAGGTCATTTTAAAATCAACATGAAGCACCAAAATTCCAGAAGTATAAAACAAAAAAAAAATCCTTACCAAAGAAAGAAAATGTATCGTGCTACGCTCCTTCCTCCTGCCCTGTGGTGCAACAGATGTCTCGTTCACCAAAAATGTACTCAATGGGATCGTAATGTTGCAACCACACACAAGTTGACCTGCTGTGAGGAAGAAACGACTTAGTACGTTTGAAACATGAAAAAGGTCATTTTGAAATCAACATGTAACACCAAAATTCCAGAAGTATAAAACACAAAAAAATCCTTACCAAAGAAAGAAAATGTATCGTGCCCCGCACTCTCGTCCTGCCCTGTGGTGCAACAGATGTCTTTTTCTCCAAAAATTTACTCAATGGGATCGTAATGTCGCAAAAACACACAAGTTGACCTGCTGTGAGGAAGGAACGACTTAGTACGTTTGAAACATGAAAAAGGCATTTCGAAGTCAACATGAAACACCAAAATTCCAGAAGTATAAAACACAAAAAAATCCTTACCAAAGAAAGAAATTGTATCGTGCAACGCTCCCCCCTCCTGCCCTATGGTGCAGCACATGTCTCTTTCTCCAAAAATGTACTCAATGGGATCGTAATGTTGCACCACACACAAGTTGACCTGCAGTGAGGAAGAAACGACTTAGTACGTTTGAAACATGAAAAAGGTCATTTTGAAGTCAACATGAAAAACCATAATCCCAAAAGTATAAAACACAAAAAAATCCTTACCAACGAAAGAAAATGTATCGTCCTACGTTCCCTCCACCCGCCCTGTGGTGCAACAGATGTCGCTTTCTTCAAAATTGTGCTCAATGGGATCGTAATGTTGCAACAACCCACAAGTTGACCTGCAGTGAGGAAGAAACGAGTTAGTACGTTTGAAATATGAAAAAGGTCATTTTGAAATCAACATGAAATACCAAAATTCTAAAAATATAAAACACAAAAAAATGGTTCCCAAGATAGAAAATGTATCGTGCTACGCTCCCTCCTCCCGCCCTGTGGTGCAACAGATGTCCGTTTCTCCAAAAATGTACTCAATGGGATTGTAATGTTGCAACCACACACAAGTTGACCTGCTGTAAGGAACAAATGAGTTAGTACGTTTCAAAAATAATAAAGGTCATTTTAAAATAAACATGAAAAACCGTAACTCCAAAAGTATAAAACACAAAAAAAAACTTACCAAAGAAAGAAAATGTATCGTGCCACGTTCCCTCCTCCCGCCCTGTGGTGCTACAGATGTCCCTTTCTCCAAAAATGTGCCCCATGGGATCGTAATGTTGCAACCACACACAAGTTGACCTGCTGTGAGGAAGAAACGAGTTAGTAAGCTTCAAACATGAAAAAGTTCATTTTAAAGTCAACATGCAACACTAAAATTCCAAAAGTATAAAACACAAAAAAATCCTTATCAAAGAAACGAAATGTATCGTGCTACGCTCCCTCTTCCTGCCCTGTGGTGCAACAGATGTCTCTTTCTCCAAAAATGTACTCAATGGGATCGTAATGTTGCAACCACACACTAGTTGGTCTGCAGTGAGGAAAAAACGAGTTAGTACATTCCAAACATGGAAAAGGTCATTTTAAAATCAACATGAAATACCAAAATTACAAAAGTAGAAAACACAAAAAAATGCTTACCAAAGAAAGAAAATGTATCGTGCTACGCTACCTCCCCCCGCCCTGTGGTGCAACACATGTCCCTTTCTCCAAAAATGTACTCAATGGGATCGTAATGTTGCAACCACACACAAGTTGACCAACTGTAAGGAAAAAACGAGTTAGTACGTTTCAAAAATGAAAAAGGTCATTTTACAATCAACATGAAAAACCATAATTCCAAAAGTATAAAACGCAAAAAAATCCTTACCAAAGAAAGAATATGTATCGTGCTACGTTCCCTCCTCCTGCCCTGTGGTGCAACAGATGTCCCTTTCTCCAAAAAGGTGCTCCATGGGATCGTAATGTTGCAACCACACACAAGTTGACCTGCTGTGAGGCAGAAACGGGTTAGAACATTTCAAACATGAAAAAGTCATTTTAAAATCAACGTGAAAAACCATAATTCCAAAAGTATAAAACACAAAAAAATCCTTACCAAAGAAAGAAAATGCATAGTGCTACGCTCCCTCCTCCTGCCCTGTGGTGCAACAGTTGTCTCTTTCTCCAAAAATGTACTCAATGGGATCGTAATGTTGCAACCACACACAAGTTGGCCTGCAGCGAGGAAAAAGCGAGTTAGTACATTCCAAACATGAAAAAGGTCATTTTAAAATTAACATGAAAAACCATAATTCCAAAAGTATAACACACAAAAAAAATCCTTACCAACGAAAGAAAATGTATCGTCCTACGTTTCCTCCACCCGCCCTGTGGTGCAACAGATGTCCCATTCTCCAAAATTGTGCACAATGAGATCGTAATGTTGCAACCACCCACAAGTTGACCTGCAGTGAGGAAGAAACGAGTTAGTACGTTTGAAACATGAAAAAGGTCATTTTCAAGTCAACATGAAATACCAAAATTCTAAAAATATAAAACACAAAAAAATGCTTGCCAAAGAAAGAAAATGTATCGTGCTACGCTCCCTCCTCCCGCCCTGTGGTGCAACAGATGTCCGTTTCTCCAAAAATGTACTCAATGGGATTGTAATATTGCAACCACACACAAGTTGACCTGCTGTAAGGAATAAATGAGTTAGTACGTTTCAAAAATAATAAAGGTCATTTTAAAATTAACATGAAAAACCGTAACTCCAAAAGTATAAAACACAAAAAAAAAAACTTACCAAAGAAAGAAAATGTATCGTGCCACGTTCCCTCCTCCCGCCCTGTGGTGCTACAGATGTCCCTTTCTCCAAAAATGTGCCCCATGGGATCGTAATGTTGAAACCACACACAAGTTGACCTGCTGTGAGGAAGAAACGAGTTAGTACGTTTCAAACATGAAAAAGTTCATTTTAAAGTCAACATGAAACACTAAAATTCCAAAAGTATAAAACACAAAAAAATCCATATCAAAGAAACGAAATTTATCGTGCTACGCTCCCTCTTCCTGCCCTGTGGTGCAACAGATGTCTCTTTCTCCAAAAATGTACTCAATGGGATCGTAATGTTGCAACCACACACAAGTTGGCCTGCAGCGAGGAAAAAGCGAGTGAGTATATTTCAAATATGAAAAAGGTCTTTCTAAAATCAACATGAAAAACCATAATTCCAAAAGTATAAAACACAAAAAAATGCTTACCAAAGAAAGAAAATGTATCGTGCTGCGCACTCTCGTCCTGCCCTGTGGTGCAAAAGATGTCTCTTTCTCCAAAAGTGTACTCATTGGGATCGTAATGTTGCAACCACACACTAGTTGGCCTGCAGTGAGGAAAAAACGAGTTAGTACATTACAAACATGAAAAAACTCATTTTAAAATCAACATGAAATACCAAAATTCCAAAAGTATAAAACACAAAAAATGCTTACCAAAGAAAGAAAATGTATCGTGCTACGCTACCTCCCTCCGCCCTGTGGTGCAACAGATGTCCCTTTCTCCAAAAATGTACTCAATGGGATCGTAATGTTGCAACCACACACAAGTTGACTTGCTGTAAGGAAAAAACGAGTCAGTACGTTTCAAAAATTAAAAAGGTCATTTTAAAATCAACATGAAAAACCATATTTCCAAAAGTATAAAACACAAAGAAAAACCTTACAAAAGAAAGAAATTGTATCGTGCTACTTTCCCTCCTCCCGCCCTGTGGTGCTACAGATGACCCTTTCTCCAAAAATGTGCTCCATTGGATCATAATGTTGCAACCACATACAAGTTGACCTGCTGTGAGGATGAAACGAGTTAGTACGTTTCAAACATGAAAAAGGTCATATTAAAATCAACATGAAAAACCATAATTGCAGAAGTATAAAACACAAAAAAATCCTTACCAAAGAAAGAAAAGGTCTTGTGCTACGTTCCCTCCGCCCGCCCTGTGGTGCAACAGATGTTCCTTTTTCCAAAAATGTACTCAATGGGATCGTAATGTTATAACCAGACACAAGTTGACATGCTGTAAGGAAAAAAAAATTAGTACGTTTCAAAAATGAAAAAGGTCATTTTAAAATCAACATGAAAAACCATAATTCCAAAAGTATAAATTACAAAAAGATCCTTACCAAACAAAGAGAATGCATTGTCCTACGTTCCCTCCTTCCGCCCTGTGGTGCAACAGATGTCCCTTTCTCCATAAATGTGCTCCATGGGATTGTAATGTTGCAACCACACACAAGTTGACCTGCTGTGAGGAAGCAACGAGTTAGTACTTTTCAAACATGAAAAAGGTCATTTTAAAATCAACATGAAAAACCATAATTCTAAAAGTATAGAACACAAAAAAAATGCTTACCAAAGAAAGAAAATGTATTGTGCTCCACCCTTTCGTCCTGCCCTGCGGTGCAACAGATGTCCCTTTCTCCAAAAATGTACTCAAGGGGATCGTAATGTTGCAACCACACACAAGTTGGCCTGCAGTGAGGAAGAAATGAGTTAGTACGTTTCAAACTTGGAAAAGGTCATTTTAAAATCAACGTAAGGAACCATAATTCCAAAAGTATAAAACACAAAAACAGGCTTACCAAAGGAAGAAAATGTATCGTGCTCCGCACTCTCGTCCTGCCCTGTGATGCAACAGATGTCCCTTTCTCCAAAAATGTACTCAATGGGATCGTAATGTTGCAGCCTCACACAAGTTGGCCTGCAGTGAGGAAGAAACGAATTGGTACGTTTCAAACATGAAAAAGGTCATTTTAAAATCAACATGAAAAACCATAAATCCAAAAGTATAAAACATAAAAAGATCCTTACCAAAGAAAGAAATGGTTTTGTGCTACGTTCCCTCCGCCCGCCCTGTGGTGCAACAGATGTCCCATTCGCCATAAATGTACTCAATCGGATCGTAATGTTGCAACCACACACAAGTTGACCTGCTGTGAGGAGGAAACGAGTTGGAACGATTCTAACATGAAAAAGGTCACTTAAAATCAACATGAAAAACCATAATTCCAAAAGTATAGAACACAAAAAAATCCTTACCAAAGAAAGAAAATGTATCGTGCTACGCTCCCTCCTCCCGCCCTGTGGTGCAACTGAAGTCCCTTTCTCCAAAAATGTACTCAATGGGATCGTAATGTTGCAACCACACACAACTTGGCCTGCAGTGAGGAAAAAACGATTTAGTACATTCGAAACATGAAAAAGGTCATTTTAAAATCAACATGAAATACCAAAATTCCAAAAGTATAAAACACAAAATAAATCCTTACCGAAGAAAGAAAATGTATTGTGCTACGCTCCCTCCCCCAGCTCTGTGGTGCAACAGATGTCCCACTTTCCAAAAATGTAGTCAATGGGATCGTAATGTTGGAAGCACACACAAGTTGATCTACTGTAAGGAAAAAAAATTATTACGTTTCAAAAATGAAAAAGGTCATTTTAAAATGAACATGAAAAACCATAATTCCAAAAGTGCGAAACACAAAAAAATCCTTACCAAAGAAAGAAAATGTATGGTCCTACGTTCCCTCCTCCCACCCTGTGGTGCAGCAGATGTCCCTTTCTCCAAAATTGTGCTCTATGGGGTCGTAATGTTGCAACCACACACAAGTTGACCTGCTGTGAGGAGGAAACAAGTTAGTACGTTTCAAACATGAAAAAGTCATTTAATATCAACATGAAATACCAAAATTCCAAAAGTATAAAACACAAAAACATCCTTACCAAAGAAAGAAAATGTATCGTGCTACGCTGCCTCCTCCCGCCGTGTGGTGCAACAGATGTCCCTTTCTCCAAAAATGTACTCAATGGGATCGTAATGTTGCAACCACACACAAGTTGACCTGCTGTGTGGAAGAATTGAGTTAGTACGTTTCAAACATGGAAAAGGTCATTTTAAAATCACCATGAAAAACCATAATTCCAAAAGTATAAAACACAAAAAAAAAAACTTACCAAAGAAAGAAAATGAATCGTGCTACATTCCCTCCTTCCGCCCTGTGGTGCTACAGATGTCCCTTCCTCCAAAAATGTGCTCCATGGGATCGTAATGTTGCAACCACACACTAGTTGACCTGCTGTGAGGAAGAAACGAGTTAGTACGTTGCAAAAATGAAAAAGGTCTTATTAAAATCAACATGAAAAATCATAATTCCAAAAGCATAAAACACAAAAAAATCCTTACCAAAGAAAGAAAATGTTTTGTGCTACGTTCCCTCCGCCCGCCCTGTGGTGCAACAGATGTCCCTTTCTCCAAAAATGTATTCAATTGGATTGTAATGTTGCAACCACACCCAAATTGACCTACTGTAAGGCAAAAACGAGTTAGTAGGTTTCAAAATTGAAACAGGTCATTTTAAAATCAACATGAAAAACCATAATTCCGAAAGTATAAAACACAAAAAAAACCTTACCAAAGAAAAAAAATTTATCGTGCTATGTTCCCTCCTCCCGCCCTGTGGTGCAACAGATGTCCCTTTCTAAAAAAATGTGCTCCGTGGAATCGTAATGTTGCAACCACACACAAGTTGACCTGATAAGGGGAAGAAACGAGTTAGTACGTTTCAAAAATGAAGAAGGTCATTTCAAAATCAACATCAAATACCAAAATTCCAAAAGTATTAAACACAAAAAAATCCCTACCAAAGAAAGAAAATGTATCATGTTATGCCCCCTCCTCCCGCCCTGTGGTGCAACAGATGTCCCTTTCTCCAAAAATGTACTCAATGGGATCGTAATGTTGGAACCACACTCAAGTTGACCTCCTGTAAGGAAAAAAAAAATTTGTACGTTTCAAAAATCAAAAAGTTCATTTTAAAATGAACACGAAAAACCATAATTCCAATAGTACGAAACCCAAAAAAATCCTTACCAAAGAAAGAAAATGTGTCGTCCTACGTTCCCTCCTGCCGCCCTGTGGTGCAGCAGATGTCCCTTTCTCCAAAATTGTGCTCCATGGGATCGTAATGTTTCAACCACACACAAGTTGAACTGCTGTGAGGAAGAAACGAGTTAGTACATTCCAAACATGAAAAAGGTCATTTAAAATCAACATGAAATACCAAAATTCCAAAAGTATAAAACACAAAAACATCCTTACCAAAGAAAGAGAATGTATCGTGCTATGCACCCTCCTCCCGCCCTGTGGTGCAACAGATGTTCCTTTCTCCAAAAATGTACTCAATGGGATCGTAATGTTGCAACCACACACAAGTTGGCCTGCAGTGAGGAAGAAACGAGTTGGTACGTTTCAAACATGAAAAAGGTCATTTTAAAATCAACATGAAAAACCATAATTACAAAAGTATAAAACACAAAAAAAATCCTTACCAAAAGAAGAAAATGTATCGTGCTGTGCTGCCTCCTCCCGCCCTGTGGTGCAACTGATGTCGCTTTCTCCAAAAATGTGCTCAATGGGATCGAAATGTTCCAACCACACGCAAGTTGACCTGCTGTGAGGAAGAAACGAGTTAGTACATTGCAAACATGAAAAAGGTCATTTTTTAATCAACATGAGAAACCATAATTCCAAAAGTATAAAACATAAAAAAATCCTTACCAAAGAAAGAAAAAGTAACGTGCTACGTTCCCTCCTCCCGCCCTGTGGTGCAACAGATGACCCTTTCTCCAAAACCGTGCTCCATGGGATCGTAATGCTGCAACCACACACAAGTTGGCCGTCTGTGAGGGAGAAATGAGTTAGTACGTTTCACACATGAAAAAGGTCAATTTAAAATCAACATGAAAAACCGTAATTCCAAAAGTATAAAACACAAAAAAATGCATACCAAACAAAGAAAATGTATCGTGCTCCGCACTCTCGTCCTGCCCTGTGGTGCAACAGATGTCCCTTTCTCCAAAAATGTACTCCATGAGAACGTAATGTTGCAACCACACACAAGTTCACCTGCTGTGAGGAAGAATAGAGTTAGTACGTTTCAAATATTAAAAAGGTCATTCTAAAATCAACATGAACGACCAAAATTCCAAAAGTATAAAACACAAAAAAATGCTTACCAAATAAAGAAAATGTTTCGTGCTCCCCACTCTCGTCCTGCCCTGTGGTGCAACAGATGTCCCTTTCTCCAAAAATGTATTCGAGGGCATCGTAATGTTGCAACCACACACAATTTGGCCTGCAGTGAGGAAAAAACGAGTTAGTACATTCCAAACATGAAAAAGGTCATTTTAAAATCAACATGAAATACCAAAATTCAAAAGGTATAAAAGACAAAAAAATCTTTACCAAAGAAAGAAAATGTATCGTGCTACGCTCCCTCCTCCCGCCCTGTGGCGCAACAGATGTCCCTTTCTCCAAAAATGTACTCAATGGGATCGTAATGTTGCAACCACACACAAGTTGACCTGCTACGAGGAAGAAACGAGTTAGTACCTTTCAAAAATGAAAAAGGTCATTTTAAAATCAACATGAAAAACCATAATTCGAAAAGTATAAAACACAAAAAAAACCTTACCAAAGAAAGAAAGTGTATCATGCTACGTTCCCTCCTCCTGCCCTGTAGTGCAACAGGTGTCCCTTTCTCCAAAAATGTGCTCCATGGGATCGTAATGTTGGAACCACACACAAGATGAACTGCTGTGACGAAGAAACGAGTTAGTGCGTTTCAATAATGAAAAAGGTCATATTAAAATCAACATGAAAAACCATAATTCCAAAAGTATAAAACACAAAAAAATCCTTACCAAATGAAGTAAATGTTTCGTGCTACGCTCCCTCCTCCCGCCCTGTGGTGCAACTGGTGTCCCATTCTCGAAAAATGTACTCAATGGGATGGAAATGTTGCAACCATACACAAGTTGAACTGCTGTGAGGAAAAAAACAGTTAGTACGTTTCAAACATGAGTAACGGTCATTTTAAAATCAACATGGAAAACAATAATTCCAAAAGAATAAAACACAAAAAAATCCTTACCAAAGAAAGAAAATGTATTGTGCTACGTTCCCTCCTCCTGCCCTGTGGTGCAACAGATGTCCCTTTCTCCAAAAATGTACTCAATGGGATCGTAATGTTGCAACCACACACAAGTTGACCTGCTGGGACGAAGACACGAGTTAGTATGTTTCAAACATCAAGAAGGTCATTTTAAAATCAACATGCAAAACCATAATTCCAAAACTATAAAACACAAAAAAATCCTTACCATATGAACAAAATGTATCGTGCTACGCTCCTTCCTCCCGCCCTGTTGTGCAACTGATGTCCCTTTCTCCAAAAATGTGCTCCATGGGATCGTAATGTTGCAACCACACACAAGTTGGCCTGCTGTGAGGGAGAAATGAGTTAGTACGTTTCACCCATGTAAAAGGTCATTTTAAAATCAACATGAGAAACCGTAATTCCAAAAGTATAAAACACAAAAAAATGCTTACCAAACAAAGAAAATGTATCATGCTCCGCACTCTCGTCCTGCCCTGTGGTGCAACAGATGTCCCTTTCTCCAAAAATGTATTCAAGGGCATCGTAATGTTGCAACCACACACAATTTGACCGGCAGTGGGGAAAAAACGAGTTAGTGCATTCCAAACATGAAAAAGGTCATTTTGAAATCAACATGAAATACCAAAATTCAAAAGGTACAAAACACATAAAAATCCTTACCAAAGAAAGAAAATGTATCGTGCTACGCTCCCTCCTCCCGCCCTGTGGCGCAACAGATGTCCCTTTCTCCAAAAATGTACTCAATGGGATCGTAATGTTGCAACCACCCACAAGTTGACCTGCTGTGAGGAAGAAACGAGTTAGTACCTTTCAAAAATGAAAAAGGTCATTTTAAAATCAACATGAAATACCAAAACTCCAAAAGTATAAAACACAAAGAAATCCTTACCAAAGAAAGAAAACGTATCGCTCTACGCTCCCTCCTCCCGCCCTGTGGTGCAACAGATGTCACCTTCTCCAAAAATGTACTCAATGGGATCGTAATGTTGCAAACACATACAAGTAGACCCGCTGTGAGGAAGAAACGAGTTAGTACGTTTGAAAAATGAAAAAGGTCATTTTAAAATCAACATGAAAAACCATTATTCCAAAAGTATAATACACAAAAAGATCCTTACCAAAGATAGAAAATGTATCGTGCTACGTTCCCTCCTCCCGCCCTGTGGTGCATCATTTGTCCCTTTCTCCAAAAATGTTCTCCATGGGATCGTAATGTTGCAACAACACACAAGGTGACCTGCTATGAGGAAGAAACGAGTTAGTACGTTTCAAAAATGAAAAAGGTCTTTTTAAAATCAACATGAAAAACCATAATTCCAAAAGTATAAAACACAAATAAATCCTTACCAAAGAAAGAAAACGTATCGCTCTACGCTCCCTCCTCCCGCCCTGTGTTGCAACAGATGTCACCTTCTCCAAAAATGTACTCAATGGGATCGTAATGTTGCAAACACATACAAGTAGACCTGCTGTGAGGAAGAAACGAGTTAGTACGTTTGAAAAATGATAAAGGTCATTTTAAAATCAACATGAAAAACCATTATTCCAAAAGTATAATACACAAAAAGATCCTTACCAAAGATAGAAAATGTATCGTGCTACGTTCCCTCCTCCCGCCCTGTGGTGCATCATTTGTCCCTTTCTCCAAAAATGTTCTCCATGGGATCGTAATGTTGCAACAACACACAAGGTGACCTGCTATGAGGAAGAAACGAGTTAGTACGTTTCAAAAATGAAAAAGGTCTTTTTAAAATCAACATGAAAAACCATAATTCCAAAAGTATAAAACACAAATAAATCCTTACCAAAGATAGAAAATGTATCGTGCTACATTCCCTCCTCCCGCCCTGTGGTGCAACAGATGTCCCTTTCTCCAAAACCGTGCTCCATGGGACCGTAATGTTGCAACCACACACAAGTTGGCCAGCTGTGAGGGAGAAATGAGTTAGTACGTTTCACACATGAAAAAGGTCATTTTAAAATCAACATGAAAAACCGTAATTCCAAAAGTATAAATTTAAAAAAAATGATTACCAAACAAAGAAAATGTATCATGCTCCGCACTCTCGTCCTGCCCTGTGGTGCAACAGATGCCCCTTTCTCCAAAAATGTACTCAAGGGCATGGTAAAGTTGCAACCACACACAATTTGGCCTGCAGTGAGGAAAAAACGAGTTAGTACATTCCAAACATGAAAAAGGTCATTTTAAAATCAACATGAAAAACCATAATTCCAAAAGTATAAAACACAAATAAATCCTTACCAAAGATAGAAAATGTATCGTGCTACGTTCCCTCCTCCTGCCCTGTAGAGCAACAGGTGTCCCTTTTCTCCAAAAATGTGCTCCATGGGATCGTAATGTTGCAACCACACACAAGTTGACCTGCTGTGAGGAAGAAACGAGTTAGTACGTTTCAAATATGAGAAAGGTCATATTAAAATCAACATGAAAAACCATAATTCCAAAAGTATAAAGCACAAAAAAATCCTTACCGGAGAAACAAAATGTATTGTGCTACGGTCCCTCCTCCCGCCCTGTGGTGCAACAGGTGTCCCTTTTTCCAAAAATGAACTCAATGGGATCGTAATGTTGCAACCACACACAAGTTGACCTGCTGTGAGGAAGAAACGACTTGGTACGTTTCAAACATGAAAAAGGTCATTTTAAATTCAACATGAAAAACCATAATTCCAAACGTATAAAACACAAAAAAATCCTTACCAAAGAAAGAAAATGTATCGTGCTACGTTCCCTCCTCCCGCCCTGTGGTGCAACAGATGTCATTTCTCAAAAATGTGCTCCATGGGATCGTAATGTTGCAACCACACACAACTTGACCTGCTGTGAGGAAGAAATGAGTTAGTACGTTTCAAACATGAAAAAGGTCATTTTACAATCAACACGAAAAACCAAAGTTATAAAAGTATACAACACAAACAAATTCTTACCAATGAAAGGAAATGTATCGAGCCCCGCACCCTCCTCCTGCGGTGTGGTGCAACAGATGTCCCTTTCTACACAAATGTACTCAATGGGATCGTAATGTTGCAACCACACACAAGTTGACCAGCTGTGAGGAAGAAACGAGTTAGTACGTTTCAAACTAGAAAAAGGTCATTTTAAAATCAACATGAAGAAACCATAATAATAAAAGTATAAAACACAAAAAAATGCTTACCAAGGAAAGAAAATGTATCGTGCTCCGCACTCTCATCCTGCCCTGTGGTGCAACAGATGTCCCTTTCTCCAAAAAAGTACTCAATGGGATCGTAATGTTGCAACCACACACAAGTTGACCAGCTGTGAGGAAGAAACGAGTTGGTACGTTTCAAACATGATAAAGGTCATTTTAAAATCAACATGAAAAACAAAAGTTCCAAAAGTATACAACACAAAAAAATTCTTACCAATGAAAGGAAATGTATCGAGCCCCGCACCCTCCTCCTGCGGTGTGGTGCAACAGATGTCCCTTTCTACAAAAATGTACTCAATGGGATCGTAATGTTGCAACCACACACAAGTTGGCCTGCTGTGAGGAAGAAATGAGTTAGTACATTTCAAATATGAAAAAGGTCATTTTAAAATCAACATGAAAAACCAAAGTTCCAAAAGTATACAACACAAACAAATTCTTACCAATGAAAGGAAATGTATCGAGCCCTGCACCCTCCTCCTGCGGTGTGGTGCAACAGATGTCCCTTTCTACAAAAATGTACTCAATGGGATCGTAATGTTGCAACCACACACAAGTTGGCCTGCTGTGAGGAAGAAATGAGTTAGTACATTTCAAATATGAAAAAGGTCATTTTAAAATCAACATGAAAAACCAAAGTTCCAAAAGTATACAACACAAACAAATTCTTACCAATGAAAGGAAATGTATCGAGCCCTGCACCCTCCTCCTGCGGTGTGGTGCAACAGATGTCCCTTTCTACACAAATGTACTCAATGGGATCGTAATGTTGCAACCACACACAAGTTGACCTGCTGTGAGGAAGAAACGACTTAGTACGTTTCAAACATGAAAAAGGTCATTTTAAATTCAACATGAAAAACCATAATTCCAAAAGTATAAAACACAAAAAAATCCTTACCAAAGAAAGAAAATGTATCGTGCTACGTTCCCTCCTCCCGCCCTGTGGTGAAACAGATGTCATTTCTCAAAAATGTGCTCCATGGGATCGTAATGTTGCAACCACACACAACTTGACCTGCTGTGAGGAAGAAATGAGTTAGTACGTTTCAAACATGATAAAGGTCATTTTAAAATCAACATGAAAAACAAAAGTTCCAAACGTATACAACACAAACAAATTCTTACCAATGAAAGGAAATGTATCGAGCCCCGCACCCTCCTCCTGCGGTGTGGTGCAACAGATGTCCCTTTCTACACAAATGTACTCAATGGGATCGTAATGTTGCAACCACACACAAGTTGACCAGCTGTGAGGAAGAAACGAGTTAGTACATTTCAAACTAGAAAAAGGTCATTTTAAAATCAACATGAAGAAACCATAATAATAAAAGTATAAAACACAAAAAAATGCTTACCAAGGAAAGAAAATGTATCGTGCTCCGCACTCTCATCCTGCCCTGTGGTGCAACAGATGTCCCTTTCTCCAAAAAAGTACTCAATGGGATCGTAATGTTGCAACCACACACAAGTTGACCAGCTGTGAGGAAGAAACGAGTTAGTACGTTTCAAACATGATAAAGGTCATTTTAAAATCAACATGAAAAACAAAAGTTCCAAAAGTATACAACACAAAAAAATTCTTACCAATGAAAGGAAATGTATCGAGCCCCGCACCCTCCTCCTGCGGTGTGGTGCAACAGATGTCCCTTTCTACACAAATGTACTCAATGGGATCGTAATGTTGCAACCACACACAAGTTGACCAGCTGTGAGGAAGAAACGAGTTAGTACATTTCAAACTAGAAAAAGGTCATTTTAAAATCAACATGAAGAAACCATAATAATAAAAGTATAAAACACAAAAAAATGCTTACCAAGGAAAGAAAATGTATCGTGCTCCGCATTCTCATCCTGCCCTGTGGTGCAACAGATGTCCCTTTCTCCAAAAAAGTACTCAATGGGATCGTAATGTTGCAACCACACACAAGTTGACCAGCTGTGAGGAAGAAACGAGTTAGTACGTTTCAAACACGATAAAGGTCATTTTAAAATCAACATGAAAAACAAAAGTTCCAAAAGTATACAACACAAAAAAATTCTTACCAATGAAAGGAAATGTATCGAGCCCCGCACCCTCCTCCTGCGGTGTGGTGCAACAGATGTCCCTTTCTACACAAATGTACTCAATGGGATCGTAATGTTGCAACCACACACAAGTTGACCAGCTGTGAGGAAGAAACGAGTTAGTACGTTTCAAACTAGAAAAAGGTCATTTTAAAATCAACATGAAGAAACCATAATAGTAAAAGTATAAAACACAAAAAAATGCTTACTAAGGAAAGAAAATGTATCGTGCTCCGCACTCTCATCCTGCCCTGTGGTGCAACAGATGTCCCTTTCTCCAAAAAAGTACTCAATGGGATCGTAATGTTGCAACCACACACAAGTTGACCAGCTGTGACGAAGAAACGAGTTAGTACGTTTCAAACATGATAAAGGTCATTTTAAAATCAACATGGAAAACAAAAGTTCCAAAAGTATACAACACAAAAAAATTCTTACCAATGAAAGGAAATGTATCGAGCCCCGCACCCTCCTACTGCGGTGTGGTGCAACAGATGTCCCTTTCTACAAAAATGTACTCAATGGGATCGTAATGTTGCAACCACACACAAGTTGGCCTGCTGTGAGGAAGAAATGAGTTAGTACATTTCAAATATGAAAAAGGTCATTTTAAAATCAACATGAAAAACCAAAGTTCCAAAAGTATACAACACAAACAAATTCTTACCAATGTAAGGACCCTCCTCCTGCGGTGTGGTGCAACAGATGTCCCTTTCTACACAAATGTACTCAATGGGATCGTAATGTTGCAACCACACACAAGTTGACCTGCTGTGAGGAAGAAACGACTTAGTACGTTTCAAACATGAAAAAGGTCATTTTAAATTCAACATGAAAAACCATAATTCCAAAAGTATAAAACACAAAAAAATCCTTACCAAAGAAAGAAAATGTATCGTGCTACGTTCCCTCCTCCCACCCTGTGGTGCAACAGATCTCATTTCTCAAAAATGTGCTCCATGGGATCGTAATGTTGCAACCACACACAACTTGACCTGCTGTGAGGAAGAAATGAGTTAGTACGTTTCAAACATGATAAAGGTCATTTTAAAATCAACATGAAAAACAAAAGTTCCAAACGTATACAACACAAACAAATTCTTACCAATGAAAGGAAATGTATCGAGCCCCGCACCCTCCTCCTGCGGTGTGGTGCAACAGATGTCCCTTTCTACACAAATGTACTCAATGGGATCGTAATGTTGCAACCACACACAAGTTGACCAGCTGTGAGGAAGGAACGAGTTAGTACATTTCAAACTAGAAAAAGGTCATTTTAAAATCAACATGAAGAAACCATAATAATAAAAGTATAAATCACAAAAAAATGCTTACCAAGGAAAGAAAATGTATCGTGCTCCGCACTCTCATCCTGCCCTGTGGTGCAACAGATGTCCCTTTCTCCAAAAAAGTACTCAATGGGATCGTAATGTTGCAACCACACACAAGTTGACCAGCTGTGAGGAAGAAACGAGTTAGTACGTTTCAAACATGATAAAGGTCATTTTAAAATCAACATGAAAAACAAAAGTTCCAAAAGTATACAACACAAAAAAATTCTTACCAATGAAAGGAAATGTATCGAGCCCCGCACCCTCCTCCTGCGGTGTGGTGCAACAGATGTCCCTTTCTACACAAATGTACTCAATGGGATCGTAATGTTGCAACCACACACAAGTTGACCAGCTGTGAGGAAGAAACGAGTTAGTACATTTCAAACTAGAAAAAGGTCATTTTAAAATCAACATGAAGAAACCATAATAATAAAAGTATAAAACACAAAAAAATGCTTACCAAGGAAAGAAAATGTATCGTGCTCCGCATTCTCATCCTGCCCTGTGGTGCAACAGATGTCCCTTTCTCCAAAAAAGTACTCAATGGGATCGTAATGTTGCAACCACACACAAGTTGACCAGCTGTGAGGAAGAAACGAGTTAGTACGTTTCAAACACGATAAAGGTCATTTTAAATTCAACATGAAAAACAAAAGTTCCAAAAGTATACAACACAAAAAAATTCTTACCAATGAAAGGAAATGTATCGAGCCCCGCACCCTCCTCCTGCGGTGTGGTGCAACAGATGTCCCTTTCTACACAAATGTACTCAATGGGATCGTAATGTTGCAACCACACACAAGTTGACCAGCTGTGAGGAAGAAACGAGTTAGTACGTTTCAAACTAGAAAAAGGTCATTTTAAAATCAACATGAAGAAACCATAATAGTAAAAGTATAAAACACAAAAAAATGCTTACTAAGGAAAGAAAATGTATCGTGCTCCGCACTCTCATCCTGCCCTGTGGTGCAACAGATGTCCCTTTCTCCAAAAAAGTACTCAATGGGATCGTAATGTTGCAACCACACACAAGTTGACCAGCTGTGAGGAAGAAACGAGTTAGTACGTTTCAAACATGATAAAGGTCATTTTAAAATCAACATGAAAAACAAAAGTTCCAAAAGTATACAACACAAAAAAATTCTTACCAATGAAAGGAAATGTATCGAGCCCCGCACCCTCCTACTGCGGTGTGGTGCAACAGATGTCCCTTTCTACAAAAATGTACTCAATGGGATCGTAATGTTGCAACCACACACAAGTTGGCCTGCTGTGAGGAAGAAATGAGTTAGTACATTTCAAATATGAAAAAGGTCATTTTAAAATCAACATGAAAAACCAAAGTTCCAAAAGTATACAACACAAACAAATTCTTACCAATGAAAGGAAATGTATCGAGCCCTGCAACCTCCTCCTGCGGTGTGGTGCAACAGATGTCCCTTTCTACACAAATGTACTCAATGGGATCGTAATGTTGCAACCACACACAAGTTGACCTGCTGTGAGGAAGAAACGACTTAGTACGTTTGAAACATGAAAAAGGTCATTTTAAATTCAACATTAAAAACCATAATTCCAAAAGTATAAAACACAAAAAAATCCTTACCAAAGAAAGAAAATGTATCGTGCTACGTTCCCTCCTCCCGCCCTGTGGTGCAACAGATGTCATTTCTCAAAAATGTGCTCCATGGGATCGTAATGTTGCAACCACACACAACTTGACCTGCTGTGAGGAAGAAATGAGTTAGTACGTTTCAAACATGATAAAGGTCAATTTAAAATCAACATGAAAAACAAAAGTTCCAAACGTATACAACACAAACAAATTCTTACCAATGAAAGGAAATGTATCGAGCCCCGCACCCTCCTCCTGCGGTGTGGTGCAACAGATGTCCCTTTCTACACAAATGTACTCAATGGGATCGTAATGTTGCAACCACACACAAGTTGACCAGCTGTGAGGAAGAAACGAGTTAGTACATTTCAAACTAGAAAAAGGTCATTTTAAAATCAACATGAAGAAACCATAATAATAAAAGTATAAAACACAAAAAAATGCTTACCAAGGAAAGAAAATGTATCGTGCTCCGCACTCTCATCCTGCCCTGTGGTGCAACAGATGTCCCTTTCTCCAAAAAAGTACTCAATGGGATCGTAATGTTGCAACCACACACAAGTTGACCAGCTGTGAGGAAGAAACCAGTTAGTACGTTTCAAACATGATAAAGGTCATTTTAAAATCAACATGAAAAACAAAAGTTCCAAAAGTATACAACACAAAAAAATTCTTACCAATGAAAGGAAATGTATCGAGCCCCGCACCCTCCTCCTGCGGTGTGGTGCAACAGATGTCCCTTTCTACACAAATGTACTCAATCGGATCGTAATGTTGCAACCACACACAAGTTGACCAGCTGTGAGGAAGAAACGAGTTAGTACGTTTCAAACTAGAAAAAGGTCATTTTAAAATCAACATGAAGAAACCATAATAATAAAAGTATAAAACACAAAAAAATGCTTACCAAGGAAAGAAAATGTATCGTGCTCCGCATTCTCATCCTGCCCTGTGGTGCAACAGATGTCCCTTTCTCCAAAAAAGTACTCAATGGGATCCTAATGTTGCACCCACACACAAGTTGACCAGCTGTGAGGAAGAAACGAGTTAGTACGTTTCAAACACGATAAAGGTCATTTTAAAATCAACATGAAAAACAAAAGTTCCAAAAGTATACAACACAAAAAAATTCTTACCAATGAAAGGAAATGTATCGAGCCCCACACCCTCCTCCTGCGGTGTGGTGCAACAGATGTCCCTTTCTACACAAATGTACTCAATGGGATCGTAATGTTGCAACCACACACAAGTTGACCAGCTGTGAGGAAGAAACGAGTTAGTACGTTTCAAACTAGAAAAAGGTCATTTTAAAATCAACATGAAGAAACCATAATAGTAAAAGTATAAAACACAAAAAAATGCTTACTAAGGAAAGAAAATGTATCGTGCTCCGCACTCTCATCCTGCCCTGTGGTGCAACAGATGTCCCTTTCTCCAAAAAAGTACTCAATGGGATCGTAATGTTGCAACCACACACAAGTTGACCAGCTGTGAGGAAGAAACGAGTTAGTACGTTTCAAACATGATAAAGGTCATTTTAAAATCAACATGAAAAACAAAAGTTCCAAAAGTATACAACACAAAAAAATACTTACCAATGAAAGGAAATGTATCGAGCCCCGCACCCTCCTCCTGCGGTGTGGTGCAACAGATGTCCCTTTCTACACAAATGTACTCAATGGGATCATAATGTTGCAACCACACACAAGTTGACCAGCTGTGAGGAAGAAACGAGTTAGTACGTTTCAAACTAGAAAAAGGTCATTTTAAAATCAACATGAAGAAACCATAAAAATAAAAGTATAAAACACAAAAAAATGCTTACTAAGGAAAGAAAATGTATCGTCCTCCGCACTCTCATCCTGCCCTGTGGTGCAACAGATGTCCCTTTCTCCAAAAAAGTACTCAATGGGATCGTAATGTTGCAACCACACACAAGTTGACCAGCTGTGAGGAAGAAACGAGTTAGTACGTTTCAAACACGATAAAGGTCATTTTAAAATCAACATGAAAAACAAAAGTTCCAAAAGTATACAACACAAAAAAATTCTTACCAATGAAAGGAAATGTATCGAGCCCCGCACCCTCCTCCTGCGGTGTGGTGCAACAGATGTCCCTTTCTACACAAATGTACTCAATGGGATCGTAATGTTGCAACCACACACATGTTGGCCTGCTGTGAGGAAGAATTGAGTTAGTACGTTCCAAATATGAAAAAGGTCATTTTAAAATCAACATGAAAAACCATAATAATAAAACTATAAAACAGAAAAAAATGCTTACCAAAGAAAGAGAATGTATCTTGCTACACACCCTCCTCCGGCCCTGTGGTGCAACAGATGTCCCTTTCTCCAAAAATGTACTCAAAGGGATCGTAATGTTGCAACCACACACAAGTTGGCCTGCTGTGAGGAAGAAATAAGTTAGTACGTTTAAACATGAAAAAGGTCGTTTTAAAATCAACATGATAAACCATAGTAATAAAAGTATAAAACACAAAAAAATGCTTACCAAAGAAAGAGAATGTATCGTGCTACACACCCTCCTCCGGCCCTGTGGTGCAACAGAATTCCCTTTCTCCAAAAATGTACTCAATGGGATCGAAATGTTGCAACCACACACAAGTTGACCTGCTGTGAGGAAAAAACGAGTTAGTATGTTTCATACTTATAAAAGGCCATTTTATAATCAACATGAAAAACCAAAGTTCCAAAAGTATACAACACAAAAAAATTCTTACCAATGAAAGAAAATGTATTGAGCCCCGCACCCTCCTCCTGCAGTGTGGTGCAACAGATGTCCCTTTCTACAAAAATGTACTCAACGGGATCGTAATGTTGCAACCACACAAAAGTTGACCTGCTGTGAGGAAGAGATGAGTTAATACGTTTCAAATATGAAAAGGGTCATTTTATAATCAACATGAAAAACCATAATTCCAAAAGTACAAAACACAAAAAAATGCTTACCAAAGAAAGAAAATGTATCGTGCTACACACCCTCTCCGGCCCTGTGGTGCAACAGATGTCCCTTTCTCCAAAAATGAACTCAATGGGATCGAAATGTTGCAACCACACACAAGTTGACCTGCTGTGAGGAAAAAACGAGTTAGTATGTTTCAAACTTATAAAAGGCCATTTTATAATCAACATGAAAAGCCAAAGTTCCAAAAGTATACAACACAAAAAAATTATTACCAATGAAAGAAAATGTATCGAGCCCTGCACCCTCCTCCTGCGGTGTGGTGCAACAGATGTCCCTTTCTACAAAAATGTACTCAATGGGATCGTAATGTTGCAACCACACACAAGTTGGCCTGCTGTGAGGAAGAATTGTTTTAGTACGTTTCAAATATGAAAAAGGTCATTATATAATCAACATGAAAAACCATAATTTCAAAAGTATAAAACACAAAAAAATGATTACCAAAGAAAGAGAATGTATCGTGCTACACACCCTCCTCCGGCCCTGTGGTGCAACAGATGTCCCTTTCTCCGAAAATGTACTCAATGGGATCGTAATGGTGCAACCACACACAAGTTGACCTGCTGTGAGGGAGAAACGATTTAGTACGTTTAAAAAATGAAGAAGGTCATATTACAATCAACATGAAAAACCATAATTCCAAAAGTAAAAAACACAAAAAAATGCTTACCAAAGAAAGAGAATGTATCGTGCTACACACCTTCCTCCGGCCCTGTGGTGCAACAGATGTCCCTTTCTCCAAAAATGTACTCAATGGGATCGAAATGTTGCAACCACACACAAGTTGACCTGCTGTGAGGAAAAAACGAGTTAGTATATTTCAAACCTATAAAAAGCCATTTTATAATCAACATGAAAAACCAAAGTTCCAAAAGTATACAACACAAAAAAATTCTTACCAATGGAAGAAAATGTATCGAGCCCCGCACCCTCCTCCTGCGGTGTGGTGCAACAGATGTCCCTTTCTACAAAAATGTATTCAATGGGATCGTAATGTTGCAACCACACACAAGTTGGCCTGCTGTGAGGAAGAATTGTTTTAGTACGTTTCAAATATGAAAAAGGTCATTATATAATCAACATGAAAAACCATAATTTCAAAAGTATAAAACACAAAAAAATGATTACCAAAGAAAGAGAATGTATCGTGCTACACACCCTCCTCCGGCCCTGTGGTGCAACAGATGTCCCTTTCTCCGAAAATGTACTCAATGGGATCGTAATGGTGCAACCACACACAAGTTGACCTGCTGTGAGGGAGAAACGATTTAGTACGTTTAAAAAATGAAGAAGGTCATATTACAATCAACATGAAAAACCATAATTCCAAAAGTAAAAAACACAAAAAAATGCTTACCAAAGAAAGAGAATGTATCGTGCTACACACCTTCCTCCGGCCCTGTGGTGCAACAGATGTCCCTTTCTCCAAAAATGTACTCAATGGGATCGAAATGTTGCAACCACACACAAGTTGACCTGCTGTGAGGAAAAAACGAGTTAGTATATTTCAAACCTATAAAAAGCCATTTTATAATCAACATGAAAAACCAAAGTTCCAAAAGTATACAACACAAAAAAATTCTTACCAATGAAAGAAAATGTATCGAGCCCCGCACCCTCCTCCTGCGGTGTGGTGCAACAGATGTCCCTTTCTACAAAAATGTACTCAATGGGATCGTAATGTTGCAACCACACACAAGTTGGCCTGCTGTGAGGAAGAATTCAGTTAGTACGTTTCAAATATGAAAAAGGTCATTTTATAATCAACAAGAAAAACCATAATAATAAAAGTATAAAACACAAAAAAATGCTTACCAAAGAAAGAGAATGTATCGTGCTACACACCCTCCTCCGGCCCTGTGGTGCAACAGATGTCCCTTTCTCCAAAAATGTACTCAATGGGATCGAAATGTTGCAACCACACACAAGTTGACCTGATGTGAGGAAAAAACGAGTTAGTATGTTTCAAACTTATAAAAGGCCATTTTATAATCAACATGAAAAACCAAAGTTCCAAAAGTATACAACACAAAAAAATTCTTACCAATGGAAGAAAATGTATCGAGCCCCGCACCCTCCTCCTGCGGTGTGGTGCAACAGATGTCCCTTTCTACAAAAATGTATTCAATGGGATCGTAATGTTGCAACCACACACAAGTTGGCCTGCTGTGAGGAAGAATTGAGTTAGTACGTTTCAAATATGAAAAACGTCATTTTATGATCAACATGAAAAACCACAATTCCAAAAGTATAAAACACAAAAAAATGCTTACCAAAGAAAGAGAATGTATCGTGCTACACACCCTCCTCCGGCCCTGTGGTGCAACAGATGTCCATTTATCCAAAAATGTACTCAATGGGATCGTAATGGTGCAACCACACACAAGTTGACCTGCTGTGAGGGAGAAACGAGTTAGTACGTTTAAAAAATGAAGAAGGTAATATTAAAATCAACTTGAAAAACCATAATTCCAAAAGTATAAAACACAAAAAAATGCTTACCAAAGAAAGAGAATGTATCGTGCTACACACCATCCTCCGGCCCTGTGGTGCAACAGATGTCCATTTCTCCAAAAATGTACTCAATGGGATCGTAATGGTGTAACCACACACAAGTTGACCTGCTGTGAGGAAAAAACGAGTTAGTATGTTTCAAACGTATAAAAGGCCATTTTATAATCAACATGAAAAACCAAAGTTCCAAAAGTATACAACACAAAAAAATTATTACCAATGAAAGAAAATGTATCGAGCCCTGCGCCCTCCTCCTGCGGTGTGGTGCAACAGATGTCCCTTTCTACAAAAATGTACTCAATGGGATCGTAATGTTGCAACCACACACAAGTTGGCCTGCTGTGAGGAAGAATTGAGTTAGTACGTTTCAAATATGAAAAAGGTCATTTTATAATCAACATGAAAAACCATAATTTTAAAAGTATAAAACACAAAAAAATGCTTACCAAAGAAAGAGAATGTATCGTGCTACACACCCTCCTCCGGCCCTGTGATGCAACAGATGTCCCTTTCTCCGAAAATGTACTCAATGGGATCGTAATGGTGCAACCACACACAAGTTGTCCTGCTGTGAGGGAGAAACGATTTAGTACGTTTAAAAAATGAAGAAGGTCATATTACAATCAACATGAAAAACCATAATTCCAAAAGTAAAAAACACAAAAAAATGCTTACCAAAGAAAGAGAATGTATCGTGCTACACACCTTCCTCCGGCCCTGTGGTGCAACAGATGTCCCTTTCTCCAAAAATGGACTCAATGGGATCGAAATGTTGCAACCACACACAAGTTGACCTGCTGTGAGGAAAAAACGAGTTAGTATGTTTCATACTTATAAAAGGCCATTTTATAATCAACATGAAAAACCAAAGTTCCAAAAGTATACAACACAAAAAAATTCTTACCAATGAAAGAAAATGTATCGAGCCCCGCACCCTCCTCCTGCGGTGTGGTGCAACAGATGTCCCTTTCTACAAAAATGTACTCAATGGGATCGTAATGTTGCAACCACACACTAGTTGGCCTGCTGTGAGGAAGAATTGAGTTAGTACGTTTCAAATATGAAAAAGGTCATTTTATAATCAACAAGAAAAACCATAATAATAAAAGTATAAAACACAAAAAAATGCTTACCAAAGAAAGAGAATGTATCGTGCTACACACCCTCCTCCGGCCCTGTGGTGCAACAGATGTCCCTTTCTCCAAAAATGTACTCAATGGGATCGAAATGTTGCAACCACACACAAGTTGACCTGCTGTGAGGAAAAAACGAGTTAGTATGTTTCAAACTTATAAAAGGCCATTTTATAATCAACATGAAAAACCAAAGTTCCAAAAGTATACAACACAAAAAAATTCTTACCAATGAAGGAAAATGTATCGAGCCCTGCACCCTCCTCCTGCGGTGTGGTGCAACAGATGTCCCTTTCTCCAAAAATGTACTCAATGGGATCGTAATGTTGCAACCACACACAAGTTGGCCTGCTGTGAGGAAGAAACGAGTTAGTACGTTTCAAATATGAAAAAGGTCATTTTCAAATCAACATGAAAAACCATAGTTCCAAAAGCAAAAAACACAAAAAAATGCTTACCAAAGAGAGAGAATGTATCGTGCTACACACACTCCTCCGGCCCTGTGGTGCAACAGATGTCCATTTATCCAAAAATGTACTCAATGGGATCGTAATGGTGCAACCACACACAAGTTGACCTGCTGTGAGGGAGAAACGAGTTAGTACGTTTAAACAATGAAGAAGGTAATATTAAAATCAACTTGAAAAACCATAATTCCAAAAGTATAAAACACAAAAAAATGCTTACCAAAGAAAGAGAATGTATCGTGCTACACACCATCCTCCGGCCCTGTGGTGCAACAGATGTCCATTTCTCCAAAAATGTACTCAATGGGATCGTAATGGTGTAACCACACACAAGTTGACCTGCTGTGAGGAAAAAACGAGTTAGTATGTTTCAAACTTATAAAAGGCCATTTTATAATCAACATGAAAAATCAAAGTTCCAAAAGTATACAACACAAAAAAATTCTTACCAATGAAAGAAAATGTATCGAGCCCCGCACCTTCCTCCTGCGGTGTGGTGCAACAGATGTCCCTTTCAAAAAAAGTGTACTCAATGGGATCGTAATGTTGCAACCACACACAAGTTGGCCTGCTGTGAGGAAGAATTGAGTGAGTACGTTTCAAATATGAAAAACGTCATTTTATGATCAACATGAAAAACCACAATTCCAAAAGTATAAAACACAAAAAAATGCTTACCAAGAAAGAGAATGTATCGTGCTACACACCCTCCTCCGGCCCTGTGGCGCAACAGATGTCCAATTATCCAAAAATGTACTCAATGGGATCGTAATGGTGCAACCACACACAAGTTGACCTGCTGTGAGGGAGAAACGAGTTAGTACGTTTAAAAAATGAAGAAGGTAATATTAAAATCAACTTGAAAAACCATAATTCCAAAAGTATAAAACACAAAAAAATGCTTACCAAAGAAAGAGAATGTATCGTGCTACACACCATCCTCCGGCCCTGTTGTGCAACAGATGTCCATTTCTCCAAAAATGTACTCAATGGGATCGTAATGGTGTAACCACACACAAGTTGACCTGCTGTGAGGAAAAAACGAGTTAGTATGTTTCAAACGTATAAAAGGCCATTTTATAATCAACATGAAAAACCAAAGTTCCAAAAATATACAACACAAAAAAATTCTTACCAATGAAAGAAAATGTATCGAGCCCCGCACCTTCCTCCTGCGGTGTGGTGCAACAGATGTCCCTTTCTCCAAAAATGTACTCAATGGGATCGAAATGTTGCAACCACACACAAGTTGACCTGCTGTGAGGAAAAAACGAGTTAGTATATTTCAAACCTATAAAAAGCCATTTTATAATCAACATGAAAAACCAAAGTTCCAAAAGTATACAACACAAAAAAATTCTTACCAATGAAAGAAAATGTATCGAGCCCCGCACCCTCCTCCTGCGGTGTGGTGCAACAGATGTCCCTTTCTACAAAAATGTACTCAATGGGATCGTAATGTTGCAACCACACACAAGTTGGCCTGCTGTGAGGAAGAATTCAGTTAGTACGTTTCAAATATGAAAAACGTCATTTTATGATCAACATGAAAAACCACAATTCCAAAAGTATAAAACACAAAAAAATGCTTACCAAAGAAAGAGAATGTATCGTGCTACACACCATCCTCCGGCCCTGTGGTGCAACAGATGTCCATTTCTCCAAAAATGTACTCAATGGGATCGTAATGGTGTAACCACACACAAGTTGACCTGCTGTGAGGAAAAAACGAGTTAGTATGTTTCAAACGTATAAAAGGCCATTTTATAATCAACATGAAAAACCAAAGTTCCAAAAGTATACAACACAAAAAAATTATTACCAATGAAAGAAAATGTATCGAGCCCTGCGCCCTCCTCCTGCGGTGTGGTGCAACAGATGTCCCTTTCTACAAAAATGTACTCAATGGGATCGTAATGTTGCAACCACACACAAGTTGGCCTGCTGTGAGGAAGAATTGAGTTAGTACGTTTCAAATATGAAAAATGTCATTTTATAATCAACATGAAAAACCATAATTTTAAAAGTATAAAACACAAAAAAATGCTTACCAAAGAAAGAGAATGTATCGTGCTACACACCCTCCTCCGGCCCTGTGATGCAACAGATGTCCCTTTCTCCGAAAATGTACTCAATGGGATCGTAATGGTGCAACCACACACAAGTTGTCCTGCTGTGAGGGAGAAACGATTTAGTACGTTTAAAAAATGAAGAAGGTCATATTACAATCAACATGAAAAACCATAATTCCAAAAGTAAAAAACACAAAAAAATGCTTACCAAAGAAAGAGAATGTATCGTGCTACACACCTTCCTCCGGCCCTGTGGTGCAACAGATGTCCCTTTCTCCAAAAATGGACTCAATGGGATCGAAATGTTGCAACCACACACAAGTTGACCTGCTGTGAGGAAAAAACGAGTTAGTATGTTTCATACTTATAAAAGGCCATTTTATAATCAACATGAAAAACCAAAGTTCCAAAAGTATACAACACAAAAAAATTCTTACCAATGAAAGAAAATGTATCGAGCCCCGCACCCTCCTCCTGCGGTGTGGTGCAACAGATGTCCCTTTCTACAAAAATGTACTCAATGGGATCGTAATGTTGCAACCACACACTAGTTGGCCTGCTGTGAGGAAGAATTGAGTTAGTACGTTTCAAATATGAAAAAGGTCATTTTATAATCAACAAGAAAAACCATAATAATAAAAGTATAAAACACAAAAAAATGCTTACCAAAGAAAGAGAATGTATCGTGCTACACACCCTCCTCCGGCCCTGTGGTGCAACAGATGTCCCTTTCTCCAAAAATGTACTCAATGGGATCGTAATGTTGCAACCACACACAAGTTGGCCTGCTGTGAGGAAGAAACGAGTTAGTACGTTTCAAATATGAAAAAGGTCATTTTCAAATCAACATGAAAAACCATAATTCCAAAAGCAAAAAACACAAAAAAATGCTTACCAAAGAGAGAGAATGTATCGTGCTACACACACTCCTCCGGCCCTGTGGTGCAACAGATGTCCATTTATCCAAAAATGTACTCAATGGGATCGTAATGGTGCAACCACACACAAGTTGACCTGCTGTGAGGGAGAAACGAGTTAGTACGTTTAAACAATGAAGAAGGTAATATTAAAATCAACTTGAAAAACCATAATTCCAAAAGTATAAAACACAAAAAAATGCTTACCAAAGAAAGAGAATGTATCGTGCTACACACCATCCTCCGGCCCTGTGGTGCAACAGATGTCCATTTCTCCAAAAATGTACTCAATGGGATCGTAATGGTGTAACCACACACAAGTTGACCTGCTGTGAGGAAAAAACGAGTTAGTATGTTTCAAACTTATAAAAGGCCATTTTATAATCAACATGAAAAATCAAAGTTCCAAAAGTATACAACACAAAAAAATTCTTACCAATGAAAGAAAATGTATCGAGCCCCGCACCTTCCTCCTGCGGTGTGGTGCAACAGATGTCCCTTTCAAAAAAAATGTACTCAATGGGATCGTAATGTTGCAACCACACACAAGTTGGCCTGCTGTGAGGAAGAATTGAGTTAGTACGTTTCAAATATGAAAAACGTCATTTTATGATCAACATGAAAAACCACAATTCCAAAAGTATAAAACACAAAAAAATGCTTACCAAGAAAGAGAATGTATCGTGCTACACACCCTCCTCCGGCCCTGTGGCGCAACAGACGTCCAATTATCCAAAAATGTACTCAATGGGATCGTAATGGTGCAACCACACACAAGTTGACCTGCTGTGAGGGAGAAACGAGTTAGTACGTTTAAAAAATGAAGAAGGTAATATTAAAATCAACTTGAAAAACCATAATTCCAAAAGTATAAAACACAAAAAAATGCTTACCAAAGAAAGAGAATGTATCGTGCTACACACCATCCTCCGGCCCTGTTGTGCAACAGATGTCCATTTCTCCAAAAATGTACTCAATGGGATCGTAATGGTGTAACCACACACAAGTTGACCTGCTGTGAGGAAAAAACGAGTTAGTATGTTTCAAACGTATAAAAGGCCATTTTATAATCAACATGAAAAACCAAAGTTCCAAAAGTATACAACACAAAAAAATTATTACCAATGAAAGAAAATGTATCGAGCCCTGCGCCCTCCTCCTGCGGTGTGGTGCAACAGATGTCCCTTTCTACAAAAATGTACTCAATGGGATCGTAATGTTGCAACCACACACAAGTTGGCCTGCTGTGAGGAAGAATTGAGTTAGTACGTTTCAAATATGAAAAAGGTCATTTTATAATCAACATGAAAAACCATAATTTTAAAAGTATAAAACACAAAAAAATGCTTACCAAAGAAAGAGAATGTATCATGCTACACACCCTCCTCCGGCCCTGTGATGCAACAGATGTCCCTTTCTCCGAAAATGTACTCAATGGGATCGTAATGGTGCAACCACACACAAGTTGTCCTGCTGTGAGGGAGAAACGATTTAGTACGTTTAAAAAATGAAGAAGGCCATTTTATAATCAACATGAAAAACCAAAGTTCCAAAAGTATACAACACAAAAAAATTCTTACCAATGAAGGAAAATGTATCGAGCCCTGCACCCTCCTCCTGCGGTGTGGTGCAACAGATGTCCCTTTCTACAAAAATGTACTCAATGGGATCGTAATGTTGCAACCACACACAAGTTGGCCTGCTGTGAGGAAGAATTGAGTTAGTACGTTTCAAATATGAAAAAGGTCATTTTATGATCAACATGAAAAACCACAATTCCAAAAGTATAAAACACAAAAAAATGCTTACCAAAGAAAGAGAATGTATCGTGCTACACACCCTCCTCCGGCCCTGTGGTGCAACAGATGTCCATTTATCCAAAAATGTACTCAATGGGATCGTAATGGTGCAGCCACACACAAGTTGACCTGCTGTGAGGGAGAAACGAGTTAGTACGTTTAAAAAATGAAGAAGGTAATATTAAAATCAACTTGAAAAACCATAATTCCAAAAGTATAAAACACAAAAAAATGCTTACCAAAGAAAGAGAATGTATCGTGCTACACACCATCCTCCGGCCCTGTGGTGCAACAGATGTCCATTTCTCCAAAAATGTACTCAATGGGATCGTAATGGTGTAACCACACACAAGTTGACCTGCTGTGAGGAAAAAACGAGTTAGTATGTTTCAAACTTATAAAAGGCCATTTTATA
This sequence comes from Schistocerca americana, assembly GCF_021461395.2. Lineage (NCBI taxonomy): Eukaryota > Metazoa > Arthropoda > Insecta > Orthoptera > Acrididae > Schistocerca > Schistocerca americana. Next base: position 522,994,769 of record NC_060125.1, on the reverse strand, counting down.
ATCAACATGAAAAATCAAAGTTCCAAAAGTATACAACACAAAAAAATTCTTACCAATGAAAGAAAATGTATCGAGCCCCGCACCTTCCTCCTGCGGTGTGGTGCAACAGATGTCCCTTTCTACAAAAATGTACTCAATGGGATCGTAATGTTGCAACCACACACAAGTTGGCCTGCTGTGAGGAAGAAACGAGTTAGTACGTTTCAAATATGAAAAAGGTCATTTTAAAATCAACATGAAAAACCATAATAATAAAACTATAAAGCACAAAAAAATGTTTACCAAAGAAAGAGAATGTATCTTGCTACACACCCTCCTCCGGCCCTGTGGTGCAACAGATGTCCCTTTCTCCAAAAATGTACTCAATGGGATCGTAATGGTGCAACCACACACAAGTTCACCCGCTGTGAGGAAGAAACGATTTAGTACGTTTAAAAAATGAAGAAGGTCATATTAAAATCAACATGAAAAACCATAATTCCAAAAGTAAAAAACACAAAAAAATGCTTACCAAAGAAAGAGAATGTATCGTGCTACACACCCTCCTCCGGCCCTGTGGTGCAACAGATGTCCCTTTCTCCAAAAATGTACTCAATGGGATCGAAATGTTGCAACCACACACAAGTTGACCTGCTGTGAGGAAAAAACGAGTTAGTATGTTTCAAACTTATAAAAGGCCATTTTATAATCAACATGAAAAACCAAAGTTCCAAAAGTTTACAACACAAAAAAATTCTTACCAATGAAAGAGAATGTATCGAGCCCCGCACCCTCCTCCTGCGGTGTGGTGCAACAGATGTCCCTTTCTACAAAAATGTACTCAATGGGATCGTAATGTTGCAACCACACACAAGTTGGCCTGCTGTGAGGAAGAATTGAGTTAGTACGTTTCAAATATGAAAAAGGTCATTTTAAAATCAACATGAAAAACCATAATAATAAAACTATAAAACACAAAAAAATGCTTACCAAAGAAAGAGAATGTATCGTGCTACACACCCTCCTCCGGCCCTGTGGTGCAACAGATGTCCCTTTCTCCAAAAATGTACTCAATGGGATCGAAATGTTGCAACCACACACAAGTTGACCTGCTGTGAGGAAAAAACGAGTTAGTATGTTTCAAACTTATAAAAGGCCATTTTATAATCAACATGAAAAACCAAAGTTCCAAAAGTTTACAACACAAAAAAATTCTTACCAATGAAAGAGAATGTATCGAGCCCCGCACCCTCCTCCTGCGGTGTGGTGCAACAGATGTCCCTTTCTCCAAATATGTACTCAATGGGATCGTAATGTTGCAACCACACACAAGTTGGCCTGCTGTGAGGAAGAATTGAGTTAGTACGTTTCAAATATGAAAAAGGTCATTTTAAAATCAACATGAAAAACCATAATAATAAAACTATAAAACACAAAAAAATGCTTACCAAAGAAAGAGAATGTATCGTGCTACACACCCTCCTCCGGCCCTGTGGTGCAACAGATGTCCCTTTCTCCAAAAATGTACTCAATGGGATCGAAATGTTGCAACCACACACAAGTTGACCTGCTGTGAGGAAAAAACGAGTTAGTATGTTTCAAACTTATAAAAGGCCATTTTATAATCAACATGAAAAACCAAAGTTCCAAAGGTATACAACACAAAAAAATTCTTGACAATGGAAGAAAATGTATCGAGCCCCGCACCCTCCTCCTGCGGTGTGGTGCAACAGATGTCCCTTTCTACAAAAATGTACTCAATGGGATCGTAATGTTGCAACCACACACAAGTTGGCCTGCTGTGAGGAAGAATTGAGTTAGTACGTTTCAAATATGAAAAACGTCATTTTATGATCAACATGAAAAACCACAATTCCAAAAGTATAAAACACAAAAAAATGCTTACCAAAGAAAGAGAATGTATCGTGCTACACACCCTCCTCCGGCCCTGTGGTGCAACAGATGTCCATTTATCCAAAAATGTACTCAATGGGATCGTAATGGTGCAACCACACACAAGTTGACCTGCTGTGAGGGAGAAACGAGTTAGTACGTTTAAAAAATGAAGAAGGTAATATTAAAATCAACTTGAAAAACCATAATTCCAAAAGTATAAAACACAAAAAAATGCTTTCCAAAGAAAGAGAATGTATCGTGCTACACACCATCCTCCGGCCCTGTGGTGCAACAGATGTCCATTTCTCCAAAAATGTACTCAATGGGATCGTAATGGTGTAACCACACACAAGTTGACCTGCTGTGAGGAAAAAACGAGTTAGTATGTTTCAAACTTATAAAAGGCCATTTTATAATCAACATGAAAAATCAAAGTTCCAAAAGTATACAACACAAAAAAATTCTTACCAATGAAAGAAAATGTATCGAGCCCCGCACCTTCCTCCTGCGGTGTGGTGCAACAGATGTCCCTTTCAAAAAAAATGTACTCAATGGGATCGTAATGTTGCAACCACACACAAGTTGACCTGCTGTGAGGAAGAATTGAGTTAGCACGTTTCAAATATGAAAAAGGTCATTTTATAATCAACATGAAAAACCATAGTTCCAAAAGTATAAAACACAAAAAAATGCTTACCAAACAAAGAGAATGTATCGTGCTACACACCCTCCTCCGGCCCTGTGGTGCAACAGATGTCCCTTTCTCCAAAAATGTACTCAATGGGATCGAAATGTTGCAACCACACACAAGTTGACCTGCTGTGAGGAAAAAACGAGTTAGTATGTTTCAAACTTATAAAAGGCTATTTTATAATCAACATGAAAAACCAAAGTTCCAAAAGTAAAAAACAAAAAAATTCTTACCAATGAAAGAAAATGTATCGAGCCCTGCACCCTCCTCCTGCGGTGTGGTGCAACAGATGTCCCTTTCTACAAAAATGTACTCAATGGGATCGTAATGTTGCAACCACACAAAAGTTGGCCTGCTGTGAGGAAGAATTGAGTTAGTACGTTTCAAATATGAAAAAGGTCATTTTATAATCAACATGAAAAACCATAATTTCAAAAGTATAAAACACAAAAAAATGCTTACCAAAGAAAGAGAATGTATCGTGCTACACACCCTCCTCCGGCCCTGTGGTGCAACAGATGTCCCTTTCTCCAAAAATGTACTCAATGGGATCGTAATGGTGCAACCACACACAAGTTCACCCGCTGTGAGGAAGAAACGATTTAGTACGTTTAAAAAATGAAGAAGGTCAGATTAAAATCAACATGAAAAACCATAATTCCAAAAGTAAAAAACACAAAAAAATGCTTACCAAAGAAAGAGAATGTATCGTGCTACACACCCTCCTCCGGCCCTGTGGTGCAACAGATGTCCCTTTCTCCAAAAATGTACTCAATGGGATCGAAATGTTGCAACCACACACAAGTTGACCTGCTGTGAGGAAAAAACGAGTTAGTATGTTTCAAACTTATAAAAAGCCATTTTATAATCAACATGAAAAACCAAAGTTCCAAAAGTTTACAACACAAAAAAATTCTTACCAATGAAAGAGAATGTATCGAGCCCCGCACCCTCCTCCTGCGGTGTGGTGCAACAGATGTCCCTTTCCCCAAGTATGTACTCAATGGGATCGTAATGTTGCAACCACACACAAGTTGGCCTGCTGTAAGGAAGAATTGAGTTAGTACGTTTCAAATATGAAAAAGGTCATTTTAAAATAAACATGAAAAACCATAATAATAAAACTATAAAACACAAAAAAATGCTTACCAAAGAAAGAAAATGTATCTTGCTACACACCCTCCTCCGGCCCTGTGGTGCAACAGATGTCCCTTTCTCCAAAAATGTACTCAAAGGGATCGTAATGTTGCAACCACACACAAGTTGGCCTGCTGTGAGGAAGAAATGAGTTAGTACGTTTCAAACATGAAAAAGGTCGTTTTAAAATCAACATGATAAACCATAATAATAAAAGTATAAAACACAAAAAAATGCTTACCAAAGAAAGAGAATGTATCGTGCTACACACCCTCCTCCGGCCCTGTGGTGCAACAGATGTCCCTTTCTCCAAAAATGTACTCAATGGGATCGAAATGTTGCAACCACACACAAGTTGACCTCCTGTGAGGAAAAAACGAGTTAGTATGTTTCATACTTATAAAAGGCCATTTTATAATCAACATGAAAAACCAAAGTTCCAAAAGTATACAACACAAAAAAATTCTTACCAATGAAAGAAAATGTATTGAGCCCCGCACCCTCCTCCTGCAGTGTGGTGCAACAGATGTCCCTTTCTACAAAAATGTACTCAATGGGATCGTAATGGTGCAACCACAGACAAATTGACCTGCTGTGAGGGAGAAACGATTTAGTACGTTTAAAAAATGAAGAAGGTCATATTACAATCAACATGAAAAACCATAATTCCAAAAGTAAAAAACACAAATAAATGCTTACCAAAGAAAGAGAATGTATCGTGCTACACACCTTCCTCCGGCCCTGTGGTGCAACAGATGTCCCTTTCTCCAAAAATGTACTCAATGGGATCGAAATGTTGCAACCACACACAAGTTGACCTGCTGTGAGGAAAAAACGAGTTAGTATGTTTCAAACCTATAAAAAGCCATTTTATAATCAACATGAAAAACCAAAGTTCCAAAAGTATACAACACAAAAAAATTCTTACCAATGAAAGAAAATGTATCGAGCCCCGCACCCTCCTCCTGCGGTGTGGTGCAACAGATGTCCCTTTCTACAAAAATGTACTCAATGGGATCGTAATGTTGCAACCACAAACAAGTTGGCCTGCTGTGAGGAAGAATTGAGTTAGTACGTTTCAAATATGAAAAAGGTCATTTTCAAATCAACATGAAAAACCATAATAATAAAAGTATAAAACACAAAAAAAAGCTTACCAAAGAAAGAGAATGTATCGAGCTACACACCCTCCTCCGGCCCTGTGGTGCAACAGATGTCCCTTTCTCCAAAAATGTACTCAATGGGATCGAAATGTTGCAACCACACACAAGTTGACCTGCTGTGAGGAAAAAACGAGTTAGTATGTTTCAAACTTATAAAAGGCCATTTTATAATCAACATAAAAACCAAAGTTCCAAAAGTAAACAACACAAAAAAATTCTTACCAATGAAAGAAAATGTATCGAGCCCCGCACCCTCCTCCTGCGGTGTGGTGCAACAGATGTCCCTTTCTACAAATATGTACTCAATGGGATCGTAATGTTGCAACCACACACAAGTTGGCCTGCTGTGAGGAAGAATTGAGTTAGTACGTTTCAAATATGAAAAAGGTCATTTTATAATCAACAAGAAAAACCATAATAATAAAAGTATAAAACACAAAAAAATGCTTACCAAAGAAAGAGAATGTATCGTGCTACACACCCTCCTCCGGCCCTGTGGTGCAACAGATGTCCCTTTCTCCAAAAATGTACTCAATGGGATCGAAATGTTGCAACCACACACAAGTTGACCTGCTGTGAGGAAAAAACGAGTTAGTATGTTTCAAACTTATAAAAGGCCATTTTATAATCAACATGAAAAACCAAAGTTCCAAAAGTATACAACACAAAAAAATTCTTACCAATGAAGGAAAATGTATCGAGCCCTGCACCCTCCTCCTGCGGTGTGGTGCAACAGATGTCCCTTTCTCCAAAAATGTACTCAATGGGATCGTAATGTTGCAACCACACACAAGTTGGCCTGCTGTGAGGAAGAAACGAGTTAGTACGTTTCAAATATGAAAAAGGTCATTTTCAAATCAACATGAAAAACCATAATTCCAAAAGTAAAAAACACAAAAAAATGCTTACCAAAGAGAGAGAATGTATCGTGCTACACACACTCCTCCGGCCCTGTGGTGCAACAGATGTCCCTTTCTCCAAAAATGTACTCAATGGGATGGAAATGTTGCAACCACACACAAGTTGACCTGCTGTGAGGAAAAAACGAGTTAGTATGTTTCAAACTTTTAAAAGGCCATTTTATAATCAACATGAAAAACCAAAGTTCCAAAAGTATACAACACAAAAAAATTCTTACCAATGGAAGAAAATGTATCGAGCCCCGCACCCTCCTCCTGCGGTGTGGTGCAACAGATGTCCCTTTCTACAAAAATGTACTCAATGGGATCGTAATGTTGCAACCACACACAAGTTGGCCTGCTGTGAGGAAGAATTGAGTTAGTACATTTCAAATATGAAAAAGGTCATTTTATGATCAACATGAAAAACCACAATTCCAAAAGTATAAAACACAAAGAATGCTTACCAAAGAAAGAGAATGTATCGTGCTACACACCCTCCTCCGGCCCTGTGGTGCAACAGATGTCCATTTATCCAAAAATGTACTCAATGGGATCGTAATGGTGCAACCACACACAAGTTGACCTGCTGTGAGGGAGAAACGAGTTAGTACGTTTAAAAAATGAAGAAGGTAATATTAAAATCAACTTGAAAAACCATAATTCCAAAAGTATAAAACACAAAATAATGCTTACCAAAGAAAGAGAATGTATCGTGCTACACACCATCCTCCGGCCCTGTGGTGCAACAGATGTCCCTTTCTCCAAAAATTGTACTCAATGGGATCCAAATGTTGCAACCACACACACGTTGACCTGCTGTGAGGAAAAAACGAGTTAGTATGTTTCAAACTTATAAAAGGCCATTTTATAATCAGCATGAAAAACCAAAGTTCCAAAAGTATACAACGCAAAAAAATTCTTACCAATGAAAGAAAATGTATCGAGCCCCGCACCCTCCTCCTGCGGTGTGGTGCAACAGATGTCCCTTTCTCCAAAAATGTACTCAATGGGATCGTAATGTTGCAACCACACACAAGTTGGTCTGCTGTGAGGAAGAATTGAGTTAGTACGTTTCAAATATGAAAAAGGTCATTTTATAATCAACATGAAAAACCATAATTCCAAAAGTATAAAACACAAAAAAATGCTTACCAAAGAAAGAGAATGTATCGTGCTACACACCCTCCTCCGGCCCTGTGGTGCAACAGATGTCCCTTTCTCCAAAAATGTACTCAATGGGATCGAAATGTTGCAACCACACACAAGTTGACCTGCTGTGAGGAAAAAACGAGTTAGTATCTTTCAAACTTATAAAAGGCCATTTTATAATCAACATGAAAAACCAAAGTTCCAAAAGTATACAACACAAAAAAATTCTTACCAATGAAAGAAAATGTATCGAGCCCCGCACCCTCCTCCTGCGGTGTGGTGCAACAGATGTCCCTTTCTACAAAAATGTACTCAATGGGATCGTAATGTTGCAACCACACACAAGTTGACCTGCTGTGAGGAAAAAACGAGTTAGTATGTTTCAAACTTGTAAAAGGCCATTTTATAATCAACATGAAAAATCAAAGTTCCAAAAGTATACAACACAAAAAAATTCTTACCAATGAAAGAAAATGTATCGAGCCCCGCACCTTCCTCCTGCGGTGTGGTGCAACAGATGTCCCTTTCAAAAAAAATGTACTCAATGGGATCGTAATGTTGCAACCACACACAAGTTGACCTGCTGTGAGGAAGAATTGAGTTAGTACGTTTCAAATATGAAAAAGGTCATTTTATAATCAACATGAAAAACCATAATTCCAAAAGTATAAAACACAAAAAAATGCTTACCAAAGAAAGAGAATGTATCGTGCTACACATCCTCCTCCGGCACTGTGGTGCAACAGATGTCCCTTTCTCCAAAAATGTACTCAATGGGATCGAAATGTTGCAACCACACACAAGTTGACCTGCTGTGGGGAAAAAACGAGTTAGTATGTTTGAAACTTATAAAAGGCCATTTTATAATCAACATGACAAACCAAAGTTCCAAAAGTATACAACACGAAAAAATTCTTACCAATGAAAGAAAATGTATCGAGCCCCGCACCCTCCTCCTGCGGTGTGGTGCAACAGATGTCCCTTTCAAAAAAAATGTACTCAATGGGATCGTAATGTTGCAACCACACACAAGTTGGCCTGCTGTGAGGAAGAATTGGGTTAGTACATTTCAAATATGAAAAAGGTCATTTTATAATCAACATGAAAAACCATAATTCTAAAAGTATAAAACACAAAAAAATGTTTACCAAAGAAAGAGAATGTATCGTGCTACACACCCTCCTCCGGCACTGTGGTGCAACAGATGTCCCTTTCTCCAAAAATGTACTCAATGGGATCGTAATGTTGCAACCACACACAAGTTGGCCTGCTGTGAGGAAGAAACGAGTTAGTATGCTTCAAACTTATAAAAGGCCATTTTATAATCAACATGAAAAACCAAAGTTCCAAAAGTATACAACACAAAAAAATTCTTACCAATGAAAGAAAATGTATCAAGCCCCGCACCCTCCTCCTGCGGTGTGGTGCAACAGATGTCCCTTTCTACAAAAATGTACTCAATGGGATCGTAATGTTGCAACCACACACAAGTTGGCCTGCTGTGAGGAAGAAATGAGTTAGTACGTTTCAAACATGAAAAAGGTTGTTTTAAAATCAACATGAAAAACCATAATAATAAAAGTATAAAACACAAAAAAATGCTTACCAAAAAAAGAGAATGTATCGTGCTACACACCCTCCTCCGGCCCTGTGGTGCAACAGATGTCCCTTTCTCCAAAAATGTACTCAATGGGATCGAAGTGTTGCAACCACACACAAGTTGACCTGCTGTGAGTAAAAAACGAGTTAGTATGTTTCAAACTTATAAAAGGCCAGTTTATAATCAACATGAAAAACCAAAGTTCCAAAAGTATACAACACAAAAAAATTCTTACCAATGAAAGAAAATGTATCGAGCCCCGCACCCTCCTCCTGCGGTGTGGTGCAACAGATGTCCCTTTCTACAAAAATGTACTCAATGGGATCGTAATGTTGCAACCACACACAAGTTGGCCTGCTGTGAGGAAGAATTGAGTTAGTACGTTTCAAATATGAAAAAGGTCATTTTATGATCAACATGAAAAACCATAATTCCAAAAGTATAAAACACAAAAAAATGCTTACCAAAGAAAGAGAATGTATCGTGCTACACACCCTCCTCCGGCCCTGTGGTGCAACAGATGTCCATTTATCCAAAAATGTACTCAATGGGATCGTAATGGTGCAACCACACACAAGTTGACCTGCTGTGAGGGAGAAACGAGTTAGTACGTTTAAAAAATGAAGAAGGTAATATTAAAATCAACTTGAAAAACCATAATTCCAAAAGTATAAAACACAAAAAAATGCTTACCAAAGAAAGAGAATGTATCGTGCTACACACCCTCCTCCGGCACTGTGGTGCAACAGATGTCCCTTTCTCCAAAAATGTACTCAATGGGATCGAAATGTTGCAACCACACACAAGTTGACCTGCTGTGAGGAAAAAACGAGTTAGTAGGTTTCAAACTTATAAAAGGCCATTTTATAATCAACATGAAAAATCAAAGTTCCAAAAGTATACAACACAAAAAAATTCTTACCAATGAAAGAAAATGTATCGAGCCCCGCACCCTCCTCCTGCGGTGTGGTGCAACAGATGTCCCTTTCTCCAAAAATGTACTCAATGGGATCGTAATGTTGCAACCACACACAAGTTGGCCTGCTGTGAGGAAGAATTGAGTTAGTACGTTTCAAATATGAAAAAGGTCATTTTATAATCAACATGAAAAACCATAATTCCAAAAGTATAAAACACAAAAAAATGCTTACCACAGAAAGAGAATGTATCGTGCTACACACCCTCCACCGGCCCTGTGGTGCAACAGATGTCCCTTTCTCCAAAAATGTACTCAATGGGATCGAAATGTTGCAACCACACACAAGTTGACCTGCTGTGAGGAAAAAACGAGTTAGTATCTTTCAAACTTATAAAAGGCCATTTTATAATCAACATGAAAAACCAAAGTTCCAAAAGTATACAACATAAAAAAATTCTTACCAATGAAAGAAAATGTATCGAGCCCCGCACCCTCCTCCTGCGGTGTGGTGCAACAGATGTCCCTTTCTCCAAAAATGTACTCAATGGGATCGTAATGTTGCAACCACACACAAGTTGACCTGCTGGGAGCAAGAATTGAGTTAGTATGTTTCAAATATGAAAAAGGTCATTTTATAATCAACATGAAAAACCATAATTCCAAAAGTATAAAACACAAAAAAATGCTTACCAAAGAAAGAGAATGTATCGTGCTACACACCCTCCTCCGGCCCTGTGGTGCAACAGATGTCCCTTTCTCCAAATATGTACTCAATGGGATCGAAGTGTTGCAACCACACACAAGTTGACCTGCTGTGAGGAAAAAACGAGTTAGTATGTTTCAAACTTATAAAAGGCCATTTTATAATCAACATGAATAACCAAAGTTCCAGAAGTATACAACACAAAATAATTCTTACCAATGAAAGAAAATGTATCGAGCCCCGCACCCTGCTCCTGCGGTGTGGTGCAACAGATGTCCCTTTCTACAAAAATGTACTCAATGGGATCGTAATGTTGCAACCACACACAAGTTGACCTGCTGTGAGGAAGAATTGAGTTAGTACGTTTCAAATATGAAAAAGGTCATTTTAAATTCAACATGAAAAACCGTAATAATAAAAGTACAAAACACAAAAAAATGCTTACCAAAAAAAGAGAATGTATCGTGCTACACACCATCCTCCGGCCCTGTGGTGCAACAGATGTCCCTTTCTCCAAAAATGTACTCAATGCTATCGAATAGTTGCAACCACACACAAGTTGACCTGCTGTGAGGAAAAAACGAGTTAGTATGTTTCATACTTATAAAAGGCCATTTTATAATCAACAGGGAAAACCAAAGTTCCAAAAGTATACAACACAAAAAAATTCTTACCAATGAAAGAAAATGTATCGAGCCCTGCACCCCCCTACTGCGGTGTGGTGCAACAGATGTCCCTTTCTACAAAAATGTACTCAATGGGATTGTAATGTTGCAACCACACACAAGTTGACCTGCTGTGAGGAAGAATTGAGTTAGTACGTTTCAAATATGAAAAAGGTCATTATAAATTCAACATGAAAACCATAATAATAAAAGTATAAAACACAAAAAAATGCTTACCAAAAAAAGAGAATGTATCGTGCTACACACCCTCCTCCGGCCCTGTGGTGCAACAGATGTCCCTTTCTCCAAAAATGTACTCAATGGGATCGTAATGTTGCAACCACACACAAGTTGACCTGCTGTGAGGAAGAATTGAGTTAGTACGTTTCAAATATGAAAAAGGTCATTATAAATTCAACATGAAAAACCATAATAATAAAAGTATAAAACACAAAAAAATGCTTACCAAAAAAAGAGAATGTATCGTGCTACACACCCTCCTCCGGCCCTGTGGTGCAACAGATGTCCCTTTCTCCAAAAATGTACTCAATGCTATCGAATAGTTGCAACCACACACAAGTTGACCTGCTATGAGGAAGAATTGAGTTAGTACGTTTCAAATATGAAAAAGGTCATTTTAAAATCAACATGAAAAACCATAATAATAAAAGTATAAAACACAAAAAAATGCTTACCAAAGAAAGAGAATGTATCGTGCTACACACCCTCCTCCGGCCCTGTGGTGCAACAGATGTCCCTTTCTCCAAAAATGTACTCAATGGGATCGTAATGGTGCAACCACACACAAGTTGACCTGCTGTGAGGAAGAAACGAGTTAGTACTTTTAAAAAATGACGAAGGTCATATTAAAATCAACTTGAAAAACCATAATTCCAAAAGTAAAAAACACAAAAAAATGCTTACCAAAGAAAGAGAATGTATCGTGCTACACACCCTCCTCCAGCCCTATGGTGCAACAGATGTCCCTTTCTCCAAAAATGTACTCAATGGGATCGAAATGTTGAACCACACACAAGTTGACCTGCTGTGGGGAAAAAACGAGTTAGTATGTTTCAAACTTATAAAACGCCATTTTATAATCAACATGAAAAACCAAAGTTCCAAAAGTATAGAACCCAAAAAGTCTTACCAATGAAAGAAAATGTATCGAGCCCCGCAACTTCCTCCTGCGGTGTGGTGCAACAGATGTCCCTTTCAAAAAAAATGTACTCAATGGGATCGTAATGTTGCAACCACACACAAGTTGACCTGCTGTGAGGAAGAATTGAGTTAGTACGTTTCAAATATGAAAAAGGTCATTTTATAATCAACATGAAAAACCATAATTCCAAAAGTAAAAAACACAAAAAAATGCTTACCAAAGAAAGAGAATGTATAATGCTACACACCCTCCTCCGGCCCTGTGGTGCAACAGATGTCCCTTTCTCCAAAAATGTACTCAATGGGATCGTAATGGTGCAACCACACACAAGTTGACCTGCTGTGAGGAAGAAACGAGTTAGTACGTTTAAAAAATGACGAAGGTCATATTAAAATCAACTTGAAAAACCATAATTCCAAAAGTAAAAGACACAAAAAAATGCTTACCAAAGAAAGAGAATGTATCGTGCTACACACCCCCCTCCAGCCCTATGGTGCAACAGATGTCCCTTTCTCCAAAAATGTACTCAATGGGATCGAAATGTTGAACCACACACAAGTTGACCTGCTGTGGGGAAAAAACGAGTTAGTATGTTTCAAACTTATAAAAGGTCATTTTATAATCAACATGAAAAACCAAAGTTCCAAAAGTATAGAACACAAAAAAATTCTTACAAATGAAAGAAAATGTATCGAGCCCCGCAACTTCCTCCTGCGGTGTGGTGCAACAGATGTCCCTTTCAAAAAAAATGTACTCAATGGGATCGTAATGTTGCAACCACACACAAGTTGACCTGCTGTGAGGAAGAATTGAGTTAGTACGTTTCAAATATGAAAAAGGTCATTTTATAATCAACATGAAAAACCATAATTCCAAAAGTATAAAACACAAAAAAATGCTTACCAAAGAAAGAGAATGTATCGTGCTACACACCCTCCTCCGGCCCTGTGGTGCAACAGATGTCCCTTTCTCCAAAAATGTACTCAATGGGATCGTAATGTTGCAACCACACACAAGTTGGCCTGCTGTGAGGAAGAATTGAGTTAGTACGTTTCAAATATGAAGAAGGTCATTTTAAAATCAACATGAAAAACCATAATAATAAAAGTATAAAACACAAAAAAATGCTTACCAAAGAAAGAGAATGTATCGTGCTACGCACCCTCCTCCGGCCCTGTGGTGCAACAGATGTCCCTTTCTCCAAAAATGTACTCAATGGGATCGAAATGTTGCAACCACACACAAGTTGACCTGCTGTGAGGAAGAAACGAGTTAGTACGTTTAAGAAATGAAGAAGGTCATATTAAAATCATATTGAAAAACCATAATTCCAAAAGTAAAAAACACAAAAAAATGCTTACCAAAGAAAGAGAATGTATCGTGCTACACACCCTCCTCCGGCCCTGTGGTGCAACAGATGTCCCTTTCTCCAAAAATGTACTCAATGGGATCGAAATGTTGCAACCACACACAAGTTGACCTGCTGTGAGGAAAAAACGAGTTAGTATGTTTCAAACTTATAAAAGGCCATTTTATAATCAACATGAAAAACCAAAGTTCCAAAAGTATACAACACAAAAAAATTCTTACCAATGAAAGAAAATGTATCGAGCCCCGCACCCTCCTCCTGCGGTGTGGTGCAACAGATGTCCCTTTCTACAAAAATGTACTCATTGGGATCGTAATGTTGCAACCACACACAAGTTGGCCTGCTGTGAGGAAGAATTGAGTTAGTATGTTTCAAATATGAAAAAGGTCATTTTAAAATCAACATGAAAAACCATAATTCCAAAAGTAAAAAACACAAAAAAATGCTCACCAAAGAAAGAGAATGTATCGTGCTACACACCCTCCTCCGGCCCTGTGGTGCAACAGATGTCCCTTTCCCCGAAAATGTACTCAATGGGATCGTAATTGTGCAACCACACACAAGTTGACCTGCTGTGAGGAAGAATTGAGTTAGTACGTTTCAAATATGAAAAAGGTCATTTTAAAATCAACATGAAAAACCATAAAAATAAAAGTATAAAAAACAAAAAATTGCTTACCAAACAAAGAGAATGTATCGTGCTACACACAATCCTCCAGCCCTGTGGTGCAACAGATGTCACTTTCTCCAAAAATGTACTCAATGGGATCGAAATGTTGCAACCACAGACAAGTTGACCTGCTGTGAGGGAAAAACGAGTTAGTATGTTTCAAACTTATAAAAGGCCATTTTATAATCAACATGAAAAACCAAAGTTCCAAAAGTATACAACACAAAATAATTCTTACCAATGAAAGAAAATAAAGCGAGCCCCGCACCCTCCTCCTGCGGTGTGGTGCAACAGATGTCCCTTTCTCCAAAAATATACTCAATGGGATCGTAATGTTGCAACCACACACAAGTTGACCTGCTGTGAGGAAGAATTGAGTTAGTACGTTTCAAATATGAAAAAGGTCATTATAACAATATAATGGAAGGAAACATTCCACATGGGAAAAATTATATATAAAAACAAAGATGAGGTGACTTACCGAACAAAAGCGCTGGCAGGTCGATAGATACACAGACAAACACAAACATACACACAAAATTCAAGCTTTCGCAACAAACTGTTGCCTCATCAGGAAAGAGGGAAGGAGAGGGGAAGACGAAAGGAAGTGGGTTTTAAAGGAGAGGGTAAGGAGTCATTCCAATCCCGGGAGCGGAAAGACTTACCTTAGGGGGAAAGAAGGACAGGTATACACTCGCACACACACACATATCCATCCACACATACAGACACAAGCAGACATATTTAAAGACCAAGGTCATTATAAATTCAACATGAAAAACCATAATAATAAAAGTATAAAACACAAAAAAATGCTTACCAAAAAAAGAGAATGTATCGTGCTACACACGCTCCTCCGGCCCTGTGGTGCAACAGATGTCCCTTTCTCCAAAAATGTACTCAATGCTATCGAATAGTTGCAACCACACACAAGTTGACCTGCTGTGAGGAAAAAACGAGTTAGTATGTTTCAAACTTATAAAAGGCCATTTTATAATCAACATGAAAAACCAAAGTTCCAAAAGTATACAACACAAAAAAATTCTTACCAATGAAAGAAAATGTATCGAGCCCCGCACCCCCCTCCTGCGGTGTGGTGCAACAGATGTCCCTTTCTACAAAAATGTACTCAATGGGATCGTAATGTTGCAACCACACACAAGTTGACCTGCTGTGAGGAAGAATTGAGTTAGTACGTTTCAAATATGAAAAAGGTCATTTTAAAATCAACATGAAAAACCATAATAATAAAAGTATAAAACACAAAAAAATGCTTACCAAAGAAAGAGAATGTATCGTGCTACACACCCTCCTCCTGCCCTGTGGTGCAACAGATGTCCCTTTCTCCAAAAATGTACTCAATGGGATTGAAATGTTGCAACCACACACAAGTTGACCTGCTGTGAGGAAAAAACGAGTTAGTATGTTTCAAACTTATAAAAGGCCATTTTATAATCAACATGAAAAACCAAAGTTCCAAAAGTATACAACACAAAAAAATTCTTACCAATGAAAGAAAATGTATCGTGCCATGCACCCTCCTCCTGCGGTGTGGTGCAACAGATGTCCCTTTCTCCAAAAATGTACTCAATGGGATCGTAATGTTGCAACCACACACAAGTTGGCCTGCTGTGAGGAAGAATTGAGTTAGTACGTTTCAAATATGAAAAAGGTCATTTTAAAATCAACATGAAAATTCATAATAATAAAAGTATAAAACACAAAAGAATGCTTACCAAAGAAGGAGAATTTATCGTGCTACACACCCTCCTCCGGCCCTGTGGTGCAACAGATGTCCCTTTCTCCAAAAATGTACTCAATGGGATCGAAATGTTGCAACCACACACAAGTTGACCTGCTGTGAGGAAAAAACGAGTTAGTATGTTTCAAACTTATAAAAGGCCATTTTATAATCAACATGAAAAACCAAAGTTCCAAAAGTATACAACACAAAAAAATTCTTACCAATGAAAGAAAATGTATCGAGCCCCGCACCCTCCTCCTGCGGTGTGGTGCAACAGATGTCCATTTCTCCAAAAATGTACTCAATGGAATCGTAATGTTGCAACCACACACAAGTTGACCTGCTGTGAGGAAGAATTGAGTTAGTACGTTTCAAGTATGAAAAAGGTCATTTTAAAATCAACATGAAAAACCATAATAATAAAAGTACAAAACACAAAAAAATGCTTACCAAAGAAAGAGAATGTATCGAGCTACACACCCTCCTCCGGCCCTGTGGTGCAACAGATCTCCCTTTCTCCAAAAATGCACTCAATGGGATTGAAATGTTGCAACCACACACAAGTTGACCTGCTGTGAGGAAAAAACGAGTTAGTATGTTTCAAACTTATAAAAGGTTATTTTACAATCAACATGAAAAAAACCAAAGTTCCAAAAGTATACAACACAAAAAAATTCTTACCAATGAGAGAAAATGTATCGAGCCCCGCACCCTCCTCCTGCGGTGTGGTGCAACAGATGTCCCTTTCTACAAAAATGTACTCAATGGGATCGTAATGTTGCAACCACACACAAGTTGACCTGCTGTGAGGAAGAATTGAGTTAGTACGTTTCAAATATGAAAAAGGTCATTTTAAAATCAACATGAAAAACCATAATTCCAAAAGTATAAAACACAAAAAAATGCTTACCAAAGAAAGAGAATGTATCGTGCTACACACCCTCCTCCGGCCCTGTGGTGCAACAGATGTCCCTTTCTCCAAAAATGTACTCAATGGGATCGAAATGTTGCAACCACACACAACTTGACCTGCTGTGAGGAAAAAACGAGTTAGTATGTTTCAAACTTATAAAAGGCCATTTTATAATCAACATGAAAAACCAAAGTTCCAAAAGTATACAACACAAAAAATTCTTACCAATGAAAGAAAATGTATCGAGCCCCGCACCCTCCTCCTGCGGTGTGGTGCAACAGATGTCCCTTTCTCCAAAAGTGTACTCAATGGGATCGTAATGTTGCAACCACACACAAGTTGGCCTGCTGTGAGGAAGAATTGAGTTAGTATGTTTCAAATATGAAAAAGGTCATTTTAAAATCAACATGAAAAACCATAATTCCAAAAGTATAAAACACAAAAAAATGCTTACCAAAGAAAGAGAATGTATCGTGCTACACACCCTCCTCCGGCCCTGTGGTGCAACAGATGTCCCTTTCTCCAAAAATGTACTCAATGGGATCGTAATGGTGCAACCACACACAAGTTGACCTGCTGTAAGGAAGAAACGAGTTAGTACGTTTAAAAAATGAAGAAGGTCATATTAAAATCAACTTGAAAAACCATAATTCCAAAAGTAAAAAACACAAAAAAATGCTTACCAAAGAAAGAGAATGTATCGTGCTACACACCCTCCTCCGGCCCTGTGGTGCAACAGATGTCCCTTTCTCCAAAAATGTACTCAATGGGATCGTAATGTTGCAACCACACACAAGTTGACCCGTTGTGAGGAAGAATTGAGTGAGTACGTTTCAAATATGAAAAAGGTCATTTTAAAATCAACATGAAAAACCATAATAATAAAAGTATAAAACACAAAAAAATGCTTACCAAAGAAAGAGAAAGTATCGTGCTACACACCCTCCTCCGGAACCGTGGTGCAACAGATCTCCCTTTCTCCAAAAATGTACTCAATGGGATCGAAATGTTGCAACCACACACAAGTTGACCTGCTGTGAGGAAAAAACGAGTTAGTATGTTTCAAACTTATAAAAGGCCATTTTATAATCAACATGAAAAACCAAAGTTCCAAAAGTATACAACACAAAAAAATTCTTACCAATGAAAGAAAATGTATCGAGCCCCGCACCCTCCTCCTGTTAGTACGTTTCAAATATGAAAAAGGTCATTTTAAAATCAACATGAAAAACCATAATAATAAAAGTAAAAAGCACAAAAAAATGCTTACCAAAGAAAGAGAATGTATCGTGCTACACACCCTCCTCCGGCCCTGTGGTGCAACAGATGTCCCTTTCTCCAAAAATGTACTCAATGGGATCGAAATGTTGCAACCACACACAAGTTGACCTGCTGTGAGGAAAAAACGAGTTAGTATGTTTCAAACTTATAAAAGGCCATTTTATAATCAACATGAAAAACCAAAGTTCCAAAAGTATACAACACAAAAAAATTCTTACCAATGAAAGAAAATGTATCGAGCCCCGCGCCCTCCTCCTGCGGTGTGGTGCAACAGACGTCCCTTTCTACAAAAATGTACTCAATGGGATCGTAATGTTGCAACCACACACAAGTTGGCCTGCTGTGAGGAAGAATTGAGTTAGTACGTTTCAAATATGATAAAGGTCATTTTAAAATCAACATGAAAAACCATAATAATAAAAGTATAAAACACAAAAAAATGCTTACCAAAGAAAGAGAATGTATCGTGCTACACACCCTCCTCCGGCCCTGTGGTGCAACAGATGTCCCTTTCTCCAAAAATGTACTCAATGGGATCGTAATGGTGCAACCACACACAAGTTGACCTGCTGTGAGGAAGAAACGAGTTAGTACGTTTAAAAAATGACGAAGGTCATATTAAAATCAACTTAAAAAACCATAATTCCAAAAGTATAAAACACAAAAAAATGCTTACCAAAGAAAGACAATGTATCGTGCTACACACCCCCCTCCGGCCCTATGGTGCAACAGATGTCCCTTTCTCCAAAAATGTACTCAATGGGATCGAAACGTTGCAACCACACACAAGTTGACATGCTGTGAGGAAAAAACGAGTTGGTATGTTTCAAACTTATAAAAGGCCATTTTATAATCAACATGAAAAACCAAAGTTCCAAAAGTATAGAACACAAAAAAATTCTTACCAATCAAAGAAAATGTATCGAGCCCCGCACCTTCCTCCTGCGGTGTGGTGCAACAGATGTCCCTTTCAAAAAAAATGTACTCAATGGGATCGTAATGTTGCAACCACACACAAGTTGACCTGCTGTGAGGAAGAATTGAGTTAGTACGTTTCAAATATGAAAGAGGTCATTTTAAAATCAACATGAAAAACCATAATAATAAAAGTATAAAACACAAAAAAATGCTTACCAAAGAAAGAGAATGTATCGTGCTACACACCCTCCTCCGGTCCTGTGGTGAAACAGATGTCCCTTTCTCCAAAAATGTACTCAATGGGATCGAAATGTTGCAACCACACACAAGTTGACCTGCTGTGGGGAAAAAACGAGTTAGTATGTTTCAAACTTATAAAAGGCCATTTCATAATCAACATGAAAAACCAAAGTTCCAAAAGTATACAACACAAAAAAATTCTTACCAATGAAAGAAAATGTATCGAGCCCTGCACCCTCCTCCTGCGGTGTGGTGCAACAGATGTCCCTTTCTACAAAATTGTACTCAATGGGATCGTAATGTTGCAACCACACACAAGTTGACCTGCTGTGAGGAAGAATTGAGTTAGTACGTTTCAAATATGAAAAAGATCATTTTAAAATCAACATGAAAAATCATAATAATAAAAGTATAAAACACAAAAAAATGCTTACCAAAGAAAGAGAATGTATCGTGCTACACACCCTCCTCCGGCCCTGTGGTGCAACAGATGTCCCTTCTCCAAAAATGTACTCAATGGGATCGTAATGGTGCAACCACACACAAGTTGACCTGCTGTGAGGAAGAAACGAGTTAGTACGTTTAAAAAATGAAGAAGGTCATATTAAAATCAACTTGAAAAACCATAATTCCAAAAGTAAAAAACACTAAAAAATGCTTACCAAAGAAAGACAATGTATCGTGCTACACACCCTCTTCCGGCCCTGTGGTGCAACAGATGTCCCTTTCTCCAAAAATGTACTCAATGGGATCGTAATGTTGCAACCACACACAAGTTGACCTGTTGTGAGGAAGAATTGAGTGAGTACGTTTCAAATATGGAAGAGGTCATTTTAAAATCAACATGAAAAACCATAATAATAAAAGTATAAAACACAAAAAAATGCTTACCAAAGAAAGAGAATGTATCGTGCTACACACCCTCCTCCGGCCCTGTGGTGCAACAGATCTCCCTTTCTCCAAAAATGTACTTAATGGGATCGAAATGTTGCAACCACACACAAGTTGACCTGCTGTGAGGAAAAAATGAGTTAGTATGTTTCAAACTTATAAAAGGCCATTTTATAATCAACATGAAAAACCAAAGTTCCAAAAGTATACAACACAAAAAAATTCTTACCAATGAAAGAAAATGTATCGAGCCCCGCACCCTCCTCCTGCGGTGTGGTGCAACAGACGTCCCTTTCTACAAAAATGTACTCAATGGGATTGTAATGTTGCAACCACACACAAGTTGGCTTGCTGTGAGGAAGAATTGAGTTAGTACGTTTCAAATATGAAAAAGGTCATTTTAAAATCAACATGAAAAACCATAATTCCAAAAGTATAAAACACAAAAAAATGCTTACCAAAGAAAGAGAATGTATCGTCCTACACACCCTCCTCCGGCCCTGTGGTGCAACAGATGTCCCTTTCTCCAAAAATGTACTCAATGGGATCGAAATGTTGCAACCACACACAAGTTGACCTGCTGTGAGGAAAAAACGAGTTAGTATGTTTCAAACTTATAAAAGGCCATTTCATAATCAACATGAAAAACCAAAGTTCAAAAAGTATACAACACAAAAAAATTCTTACCAATGAAAGAAAATGTATCGAGCCCCGCACCCTCCTCCTGCGGTGTGGTGCAACAGATGTCCCTTTCTACAAAAATGTACTCAATGGGATCGTAATGTTGCAACCACACACAAGTTGACCTGTTGTGAGGAAGAATTGAGTGAGTACGTTTCAAATATGAAAGAGGTCATTTTAAAATCAACATGAAAAACCATAATAATAAAAGTATAAAACACAAAAAAATGCTTACCAAAGAAAGAGAATGTATCGTGCTACACACCCTCCTCCGGCCCTGTGGTGCAACAGATCTCCCTTTCTCCAAAAATGTACTCAATGGGATCGAAATGTTGCAACCACACACAAGTTGACCTGCTGTGAGGAAAAAACGAGTATGTTTCAAACTTATAAAAGGCCATTTTATAATCAACATGAAAAACCAAAGTTCCAAAAGTATACAACACAAAAAAATTCTTACCAATGAAAGAAAATGTATCGAGCCCCACACCCCCCTCCTGCGGTGTGGTGCAACAGATGTCCCTTTCTACAAAAACTTACTCAATGGGATCGTAATGTTGCAACCACACACAAGTTGGCCTGCTGTGAGGAAGAATTGAGTTAGTACGTTTCAAATATGAAAAAGGTCATTTTAAAGTCAACATGAAAAACCATAATAATAAAAGTATAAAACACAAAAAAATGCTTACCAAAGAAAGAGAATGTATCGTGCTACACACCCTCCTCCGGCCCTGTGGTGCAACAGATCTCCCTTTCTCCAAAAATGTACTCAATGGGATCGAAATGTTGCAACCACACACAAGTTGACCTGCTGTGAGGAAAAAACGAGTTAGTATGTTTCAAACTTATAAAAGGCCATTTTATAATCAACATGAAAAACCAAAGTTCCAAAAGTATACAACACAAAAAAATTCTTACCAATGAAAGAAAATGTATCGAGCCCCGCACCCTCCTCCTGCGGTGTGGTGCAACAGACGTCCCTTTCTACAAAAATGTACTCAATGGGATCGTAATGTTGCAACCACACACAAGTTGGCCTGCTGTGAGGAAGAATTGAGTTAGTACGTTTCAAATATGAAAAAGGTCATTTTAAAATCAACATGAAAAACCATAATACTAAAAGTATAAAACACACAAAAATGCTTACCAAAGAAAGAGAATGTATCGTGCTACACACCCTCCTCCGGCCCTGTGGTGCAACAGATGTCCCTTTCTCAAAAAATATACTCAATGGGATCGAAATGTTGCAACCACACACAAGTTGACCTGCTGTGTGGAAAAAACGAGTTAGTATGTTTCAAACTTATAAAAGGCCATTTTATAATCAACATGAAAAACCAAAGTTCCAAAAGTATACAACACAAAAAAATTCTTACCAATGAAAGAAAATGTATCGAGCCCCGCACCCTCCTCCTGCGGTGTGGTGCAACAGATGTCCCTTTCTCCAAAAATGTACTCAATGGGATCGTAATGTTGCAACCACACACAAGTTGGCCTGCTGTGAGGAAGAATTGAGTTAGTAAGTTTCAAATATGAAAAAGGTCATTTTAAAATCAATATGAAAAACCATAATAAAAAAAGTATAAAACACAAAAAAATGCTTACCAAAGAAAGAGAATGTATCGTGCTACACACCCTCCTCCAGCTCTGTGGTGCAACAGATGTCCCTTTCTCCAAAAATGTACTCAATGGGATCGAAATGTTGCAACCACACACAAGTTGACCTGCTGTGAGGAAAAAACGAGTATGTTTCAAACTTATAAAAGGCCATTTTATAATCAACATGAAAAACCAAAGTTCCAAAAGTATACAACACAAAAAAATTCTTACAAATGAAAGAAAATGTATCGAGCCCCGCACCCTCCTCCTGCGGTGTGGTGCAACAGATGTCCCTTTCTCCAAAAATGTACTCAATGGGATCGTAATGTTGCAACCACACACAAGTTGACCTGCTGTGAGGAAGAATTTAGTTAGTTCGTTTCAAATATGAAAAAGGTCATTTTAAAAACAACATGAAAAACCATAATAATAAAAGTATAAAACACAAAAAAATGCTTACCAAAGAAAGAGAATGTATCGTGCTACACACCCTCCTCCGGCCCTGTGGTGCAACAGATGTCCCTTTCTCCAAAAATGTACTCAATGGGATCGAAATGTTGCAACCACACACAAGTTGACCTGCTGTGAGGAAAAAACGAGTTAGTATGTTTCAAACTTATAAAAGGCCATTTTATAATCAACATGAAAAACCAAAGTTCCAAAAGTATACAACACAAAAAAATTCTTACCAATGAAAGAAAATGTATCGAGCCCCACACCCCCCTCCTGCGGTGTGGTGCAACAGATGTCCCTTTCTACAAAAACTTACTCAATGGGATCGTAATGTTGCAACCACACACAAGTTGGCCTGCTGTGAGGAAGAATTGAGTTAGTACGTTTCAAATATGAAAAAGGTCATTTTAAAATCAACATGAAAAACCATAATAATAAAAGTATAAAACACAAAAAAATGCTTACCAAAGAAAGAGAATGTATCGTGCTACACACCCTCCTCCAGCTCTGTGGTGCAACAGATGTCCCTTTCTCCAAAAATGTACTCAATGGGATCGAAATGTTGCAACCACACACAAGTTGACCTGCTGTGAGGAAAAAACGAGTTAGTATGTTTCAAACTTATAAAAGGCCATTTTATAATCAACATGAAAAACCAAAGTTCCAAAAGTATACAACACAAAAAAATTCTTACAAATGAAAGAAAATGTATCGAGCCCCGCACCCTCCTCCTGCGGTGTGGTGCAACAGATGTCCCTTTCTCTAAAAATGTACTCAATGGGATCGTAATGTTGCAACCACACACAAGTTGACCTGCTGTGAGGAAGAATTTAGTTAGTTCGTTTCAAATATGAAAAAGGTCATTTTAAAATCAACATGAAAAACCATAATAATAAAAGTATAAAACACAAAAAAATGCTTACCAAAGAAAGAGAATGTATCGTGCTACACATCCTCCTCCGGCCCTGTGGTGCAACAGATGTCCCTTTCTCCAAAAATGTACTCAATGGGATCGAAATGTTGCAACCACACACAAGTTGACCTGCTGTGAGGAAAAAACGAGTTAGTACGTTTCAAACTTATAAAAGGCCATTTTATAATCAACATGAAAAACCAACGTTCCAAAAGTATACAACGCAAAAAAATTCTTACCAATGAAAGAAAATGTATCGAGCCCCGCACCCTCCTCCTGCGGTGTGGTGCAACAGATGTCCCTTTCTCCAAAAATGTACTCAATGGGATCGTAATGTTGCAACCACACACAAGTTGACCTGCTATGAGGAAGAATTGAGTTAGTACGTTTCAAATATGAAAAAGGTCATTTTAAAATCAACATGAAAAACCATAATAATAAAAGTATAAAACACAAAAAAATGCTTACCAAAGAAAGAGAATGTATCGTGCTACACACCCTCCTCCGGCCCTGTGGTGCAACAGATGTCCCTTTCTCCAAAAATGTACTCAATGGGATCGAAATGTTGCAACCACACACAAGTTGACCTGCTGTGAGGAAAAAACGAGTTAGTATGTTTCAAACTTATAAAAGGCCATTTTATAATCAACATGAAATACCAAAGTTCCAAAAGTATACAACACAAAAAAATTCTTACCAATGAAAGAAAATGTATCGAGCCCCGCACCCTCCTCCTGCGGTGTGGTGCAACAGATGTCCCTTTCTCCAAAAATGTACTCAATGGGATCGTAATGTTGCAACCACACACAAGTTGACCTGCTGTGAGGAAGAATTGAGTTAGTACGTTTCAAATATGAAAAAGGTCATTTTAAAATCAACATGAAAAACCATAATAATAAAAGTATAAAACACAAAAAAATGCTTACCAAAGAAAGAGAATGTATCGTGCTACACACCCTCCTCCGGCCCTGTGGTGCAACAGATGTCCCTTTCTCCAAAAATGTACTCAATGGGATCGAAATGTTGCAACCACACACAAGTTGACCTGCTGTGAGGAAAAAACGAGTTAGTATGTTTCAAACTTATAAAAGGCCATTTTATAATCAACATGAAAAACCAAAGTTCCAAAAGTATATAACGCAAAAAAATTCTTACCAATGAAAGAAAATGTATCGAGCCCCGCACCCTCCTCCTGCGGTGTGGTGCAACAGATGTCCCTTTCTCCAAAAATGTACTCAATGGGATCGTAATGTTGCAACCACACACAAGTTGACCTGCTGTGAGGAAGAATTGAGTTAGTATGTTTCAAATATGAAAAAGGTCATTTTAAAATCAACATGAAAAACCATAATAATAAAAGTATAAAACACAAAAAAATGCTTACCAAAGAAAGAGAATGTATCGTGCTACGTTCCCTCCTCCCACCCTGTGGTGCAACAGATGTCCCTTTCTCCAAATATGTACTCAATGGGATCATAATGTTGCAACCACACACAAGATGGCCTGCTGTGAGGAAAAAACGAGTTAGTACATTTCAAATATGAAAAAGGCCATTTTATAATAAACTTAAAAAACCATAATTCCAAAAGTATAAAACACAAAAAAATGCTTACCAAAGAAGGAAAATGTATCGTGCTACACTCCCTCCTCCGGCCCTGTGGTGCAACAGATGTCCCTTTCTCCGAAAATGTACTCAATGGGATCGTAATGTTGCAACCACACACAAGTGTGCCTGCTGTGAGGAAAAAACGAATTAGTAAATTTAAAACATGAAAAAGGCCATTTTAAAATCATTATGAAAAACCAAAATTCCAAAAGTATAAAACACAAAAAAATCCTTACCAAACAAAGAAAATGTATCGTTCTCCACACCCTCCTCCCACCCTGTGGTGCAAAAGATGTCCCTTTCTCCAAAACCGTGCTCCATGGGATCGTAATGTTGCAACCAAACACAAGTTGACCTGCTGTGAGGAAGGAATGAGTTAGTATGTTTCAAACATGAAAAAGGTCATTTTAAAATCCACATGAAAAACCATAATTCCAAAAGTATAAAACACAAAAAAATGCTTACCAAGGAAAGAAAATGTATCGTGCTCCGCACTCTCGTACTGCCCTGAGGTGCAACAGATGTCCCTTTCCCCAAAAATGTACTCAATGGGATCATAATGTTGCAACCACACACAAGTTGACATGCTATGAGGAAGAATCGAGTTAGTACGTTTCAAAAATGAAAAAGGTCATTTTAAAATCAACATAAAAAACCATAATTCCAAAAGTATAGAACACAAAAAAATCCTTACCGAAGAAGGAAAATGTATCGTGCTACGTTCCTTCCTCCCGCCCTGTGGTGCAACAGATGTCCCTTTCTCCAAAACCGTGCTCCATGGGATCGTAATGTTGCAACCACACACAAGTTGGCCTGCTGTGCAAAAAAACGAGTTAGTACATTTCAAACATGAAAAAGGCCATTTTATAATCAACATGAAAACCCAATATTCCACAAGTATAAAACACAAAAAACTGCTTACCAAAGAAAGAAACTGTATCGTCCTCCACTCCCTCCTCCCACCCTGTGGTACAACAGATGTCCCTTTCTCCAAAAATGTACTCAATGGGATCGTAATGTTGCAACCACACACAAGTTGTCCTGCTATAAGAAAGAAACGAGTTAGTACGTTTCAAAAATGAAAAATGTCATTTTAATATCAACATGAAAACCAAAATTCCAAAAGTATAAAACACAAAAAAATCCTTACCAAGGAAGGAAAATGTATCGTGCTACGTTCCCTCCTCCCGCCCTGTGGTGCAACAGATGTCCCTTTCTCCAAATATGTACTCAATGGGATCATAATGTTGCAACCACACACAAGTTGGCCTGCTGTGAGGAAAAAACGAGTTAGTACATTTCAAATATGAAAAAGGCCATTTTATAATAAACATAAAAAACCATAATTCCAAAAGTATAAAACACAAAAAAATGCTTACCAAAGAAGGAAAAATGTATCGTGCTACACTCCCTCCTCCGGCCCTGTGGTGCAACAGATGTCCCTTTCTCCGAAAATGTACTCAATGGGATCGTAATGTTGCAACCACACACAAGTGTGCCTGCTGTGAGGAAAAAACGAATTAGTAAATTTAAAACATGAAAAAGGCCATTTTAAAATCATAATGAAAAACCAAAATTCCAAAAGTATAAAACACAAAAAAATCCTTACCAAACAAAGAAAATGTATCGTTCTCCGCACCCTCCTCCCACCCTGTGGTGCAAAAGATGTCCCTTTCTCCAAAACCGTGCTCCATGGGATCGTAATGTTGCAACCAAACACAAGTTGACCTGCTGTGAGGAAGGAATGAGTTAGTATGTTTCAAACATGAAAAAGGTCATTTTAAAATCCACATGAAAAACCATAATTCCAAAAGTATAAAACACAAAAAAATGCTTACCAAAGAAAGAAAATGTATCGTGCTCCGCACTCTCGTCCCGCCCTGAGGTGCAACAGATGTCCCTTTCTCCAAATATGTACTCCATGGGATCGTAATGTTGCAACCACACACAAGTTTACCTGCTGTGATGAAAAAACGAGTTGGTACATTTCAAACATGAAAAAAAGTCATTTTAAAATCAACAAGAAAATCCAAAATTCCAAAAGTATGAAACACAACAAAAAATGCTTACCAGAGAAAGGAAATGTATCGTGATCCGCATCCTCCTCCCACCCTATGGTGCAACAGATGTCCCATTCTCCAAAAATGTACTCAATGGGATCGTAATGTTGCAACCACACACAAGTTGACCTGCTGTGAGGAAAAAACGAGTTAGTACATCTCAAACATGCAAAAAGTCATTTTAAAATCAACATGAAAAACCAAAATTCCAAAACTATAAAACACCAAAAAATGCTTACCAAAGAAAGGAAATGTATCGTGCTCCGCACCCTACTCCCGCCCTGTGGTGCAACAGATGTCCCTTTCTCCAAAAATGTACTCAATGGGATCGTAATGTTGCAACCACACACAACTTGACCTGCTGTGAGGAAAATACGAGTTGGTACATTTCAAACATGAAAAAAGTCATTTTAAAATCAACATGGAAATCCAAAATTCCAAAAGTATAAAACACAATAATATGCTTACCAAAGAAAGAAAATGTATCATGCTCCGCAGCTGCCTCACTGCCCTGTGGTGCAACAGTTGTCCCTTTCTCCAAAAATCTACTCAATGGGAGCATAATGTTGCAACCACACACACAAGTTGTCATGCTGTGAGGAAAAAGCGTGTTAGTACATTTCGGACACGAAACAGGTCATTTTAAAATCAACATGAAAAATGAAAATTCCTAAAGTATCAAACAGAAAAAATGCTTGCCAAAGAAAGAAAATGTAGCGTGCACCGCACCCTCCTCCCTGTCCTGTGGTGCAACAGATGTCCCTTTGTCCAAAAATGTACTCAGTTGGATCGTAATGTTGCAACCACACACAAGTTGACCTGCTGTGAGGAAAAAACGAGTTAGTAAATTCAAAACATGAAAAAGGTCATATTAAAATCAACTTGAAAATCCAAAATTCCCAAAGTATAAAACACAAAAAAATGCTTACCAAAGAAAGAAAATGTATCATGCTCCGCAGCTGCCTCACTGCCCTGTGGTGCAACAGTTGTCATTTCTCCAAAAATCTACTCAATGGGAGCGTAATGTTGCAACCACACACACAAGTTGTCATGCTGTGAGGATAAACGTGTTAGTACATTTGAAACACGAAAAAGGTCATTTTAAAATCTACATGAAAAACTAAAATTCCGAAAGTATCAAACAGAAAAAAATGTTTGCCAAAGAAAGAAAATGTAGCGCGCACCGCACCCTCCTCTCTGTCCTGTGGTACAACAGATGTCCCTTTCTCCAAAAATGTACTCAATGGGAGCGTAATGTTGCCACCACACACAAGTTGACCTGCTGTGAGGAAAAAACGAGTTTGTACAGTTCAAACATGAAAAAGGTCATTTTAAAATCAACATGAAAAACCAAAATTCCGAAAGTTAAAAACAGAATATATGCTTACCAAAGAAAGAAAATGTATCGTGCTTTGCACCCTTCTCCCTGGCCTGTGGTGAAACAGTGGTCGAAGTATAAAACTCTCCGCTGACGTTTCGTCTCCGACTACGGGAGACATCCTCGGAGGTACAGCTTGGATGTCAGCATTGCACCGCAAGCGTGACGATCGATTACTTTTAATCGACAATGTGTAGAATGCGCCCACATAATTTTTTCATGCAAAAAATGTGTAATACAAATCTATCAAACTTAACACCCTCGAAGAACAGAAACATGACATATTTTTGCAAGTATCTGTAAGCACAGCCGCTAATGATAATACGTCAGTCTCATCCTGGGCTACAAAGGAGGAGTATCTCTTACCTTCATGCCGAGTAGATTTCTGCTGGACGGTGAAAACAGACAATAAAATCTTCTGTTACAGAAGTCCTTAATAGAATACTGGACGTTTCGAATTCGCCTTGTATGTAACTGCCGAAGGCAGAGCAAAAAAGACAAGTCTTGCGAAGTGACAGCCACTTGTATACATACATCATTCAAAGAGCAGTTATTCCTTGCGGGAAAACAGAGAGTAATTAATACGTGGCGGGAAAACAATCAAAGAGTAAATATACGTGGCGAGAAAAACAATCTCGTGGCGAACATGACTAAAAGCTACGTATCAGTCGTACAGATTTTTGACATGAGCTCAAAATATAATATATGAATTCGAGTAATGTACTGTTTTGTCAATTGCAACATCGATTGCAGTAGCCCACTGTCGACCTATATATTTACAGAAATTATGACCAAATTCTTCCATCCATTTATAAAGACCAAAGATTCGCGAATTCGTTTTTGCTTGACTCAGTGCCGTAACTTTAAATTTTTAGCTGACACTTCGTTACACCGATAGCTAAACATGTACGCAAAAGAGCTGTCAAATTTTACTTTTCCTTTGTTTGTTAAAGACTTGTGTAATAGAGAAATAAACTTTTGCAAAACCCTCTGTTTATTTTCATAAAAAGCAACCTTTACACATGATTCATGTGGTTCTGGATTATTAATGGGTTATTGCTATTGAGTATTTGGATTTTAAAAGTAGTCTCACGGAAAGAGGTGTTACCAGGAACTAGGATATGTGTCAAAGACAAAATAGAAAACTCAGCATACCACATTATTCATAACCGACACTTGTTTGCCCAGTCGTACCTCAACAAGTTTTAATGATAACATAGTGAACGGTCTGCTACGAGCTCACATTGATTTCTTGTCTCAGAGTATGTGCTCTATTGTGGTTAGCCGACATCAACAAGAACGAGAAACATCCCACTTGTCTACATCTACATCTACATGATTACTCTGCAATTCACAATTAAGTTCGTGGCAGAGGGTTCATCGAACCACCTTCGAGCTATTTCTGTACGGTTCCACTCTCTAACAGCGCACAGGAAAAACGAGCACTGTGCGAGCTCTGATCATGATTATGATTTCTCGCTATGTGGGTGGGTGCCAACAAAATATTTTCGCATTCGGAGGAGGATGTTGGTGATCGAAATTTCACGAGAAGATTCTACCGCAACGGAAAGCGCCTTTTAATGACTGTCACCCTAATTCGGCCATCATTAGCGCTGCACTCTCTCCCCTATTTCGCAACAATAAAAAACGAGCTGCCCTTCTTTGAACGTTTTCGATGTCCTGCGTCAGTCCCACCTGATGCGGATCACACGCCGTACATCAATACTCTAGAAGAGGGCGCACAAGCAAGGTATACGCAGTCTCTTTAGTCGATCAGTTGCATTTTCTACATTCTCTACCATTAAATCGCAGTCTTCAGTTTGCTTTGCCCACAGCATTATCTATATGACCAGTCCAACTGAAGTTATTCGTAACTGTAATCCCCAAGAATTTAGTTGAGTTTACAGCCTTTAGATTCGTGTGATTCATAGTGTTACCGAAATTTAGCGGATTTCTTTTAGTACTCATGTGAATAACTTCACACTTCTCTTTATTCAGGCTCAACTGCCACTTTTTGCACCATACAGATATTTTATCGAATTCCTTTTGGTCATCTTTTGGCTTACAAGTCGGTAAATGTCAGTATTTTCTGCAAACAATCTAGGAGGGCCTAAACACTTCCTTGGGAAACACCATACATTACTTCTATTTTACTAGATGATTTTACATCAGTTACTATGAACTGTGACTTGCCCAACAGGAACACACGAATCCAGCCGCACAACTGACACGATACTTCATAGGCACGCGAGTTGATTAGAAGACACTTGTGAGGAACGGTGCCGAAAGCCTTCTGGAAATATAAAAGTACGGAATCAGTTTAACAACCCCTGTCGACAGCACTCATTACTCCATGAGAACAGAGAGCTAGTTGTGTTTCACAAGAACGATGTTCCCTGAATCCGTGCTATTAGTCAGTAAATCGTTATCTTCGACATAATTCATTATGTTTGAACACAGAGTACGTTCCAAAAACCTACTGCAAATGGACGTTAGTGATAGGGGTCTGTTATTCAACGGATTACTCATGTTTCCTTTCTCGATGCGAATTGTACGACTTTCCAGTCTTTAGGTACAGATTTTTCAATGAGCGAGCGTTTGTGTATCATTGTTAGATGCGGAACTGTTGCTGAAAGGAATCCGACTGGTATGCAATTTGGACCGGATACCTTGCCTTTATTAAGTGATTTAAGATGCTTCACTACACTGATGGTATCTACTTCTAAGAAACTCAAGTTGGCAGGTGTTCTGGATTCGAATTCTCGAAGATTTACTTCGCCCCATTTGGTGAACGAGTTTCTGAAAACCGTGTTTAATAACTCTGATTTAGAGGCACTGTCATCAGCGGCATAGCCATTGTTATTGCGCGGAAAATTATTATACACGCTATGTGATCAAAAGAATCCTGCGCGTTGTCTGCGCGCATTTTCACGGTCCGTGCGGCTACCCCCGTCGGTGGTTCGAGTCCGCACTCGGGCATTGGTATGTGTGTTGTCCATAGCGTAAGTTAGTTTAAGTAGTATGTAGGCTTAGGGACCGATGACCTAAGTAGTTTGGTCCGATAAGACCTAACCACGAATGTTTTTAATAGTATCCTGACATCCCCAAAAACATATTTTTTCATGTTAGGGGCATTGTGCTGCCACCTACTGCCAGGTACTCCACATCAGCGACCTCAGTAGTCATTAGACACTGTGAGAGAACAAAAAGCGGAACTCACGGACTTTGATCGCAGTCAGGTGTATGGGTGTAACATGTGTCATACGTCTGTATGCGAGATTTCCACAATACTAATCATCCACAGATCCACTGTTTCCGATGTGATAGTGAAGTGGAAACCTGGAGGGACAAGTATAGCACAATCGTACAGGCCGACCTCGTCTGTTGACTAACAGAGACCGCCGACAGTTGAAGAGGGTCGTAATGTGTTATAGGCAGACATCTATCCAGACCGTCACACAGAAATTTCAAACTGCAACAGGATTCACTGCAAGTACTATGACAGTTAGGTGGGAGGTGAGAAAACTTGCATTTCGTGGTCGAGAGGCTGCTCATAAGTCACACATCACGCCGGTAAATGCCAAACGTAGTCTCGCTTGGTGTAAGGAGCGTAAACATTGGACGACTGAACAGTGGAAAAACGTTGTGTGGAGTGACGAATCACACTACACAATGTGGCGATCCGAAGACAGGGTGTGGGTATGGCGAATGCCCAGTGAACTTGATCTGCCAGCGTGTGTAGTGCAACGTTAAAATTTGAATGTGGTGGTGTTATGGTATGGTCGTGTGTTTCATGGAGGGGGCTAACACCCTTTGTTGTTTTGCGTGGCACTACCACAGCACAGGCCTACATTGATGTTTTAAGCAGCTTCTTGCTTCCCACTGTTGAAGAGCAATTTGGGAATGGCGATTGTATCTTTCAACACCATCGAGCACCTGTTCATAATGCATGGCATGTGGCGCAGTGGTTACACGACAATAACATCCCTGTAATGGACCGGCCTGCACAGAGCCCTCACCTGAATTCTATAGAACAGCTTTGGGATGTTTTGGAACGCCAACTTCGTACCAGGTCTTACCGACCAACATCGATACCTTTCCTCAGTGCAGCACTCCGTGAAAAATGGGTTGCCATTCCCCAAGAGGCCTTCCAGCACCTGATTGAACGTATGCCTGTGAGAGTGGAAGCTGTCATCAAGGCTAAGGGTGGGCCAACGTCATACTGAATTCCAGCATTACCGATGGAGGGCGCCACAAACTTGTAAGTCATTTTCAGCCAGATGTCCGGATAGTCATGTAGTGTAAGGGTCGCTTAAAAAGTTTCCGTTTGAGGAGCTGCTGCAGCGTATATGCAACATCGCGCGACTCGGATGAGAGTATACAAGCACCAACATGTTGGTAAGGGGTTAGTGTGACATTCGTGTCTTCCCGACACTCGTGTTGTAAATGAGGAAACCTGAAATACGACGACGTCATTATCAAATGTGTCCAAAAGAACCAACCTTTTGTTATTCTGTTCGTGACTGCTGAAGGACGAACACCAGTAGACATCCACCAGAGAATGGAGAATGTGCCGTTGTGGAATGGTGCAAGACTTTTTGTGCTGGTCGCGATTCGACACGAGGCACACTTCGAACTGGGAATCCAGCCTAATTTCAAGGAACCTGTGGCGTCCACCATGGGGGAACATTAACTGTGCAACGCTGGAGACTGTGTAGGATTTTGCTTCGATGGATGTTCTACAATGGCGGGCAGAGAGAGCGGTGTACAAGCCATTTTAAGACAGAACATTATCGATCCTCACACTTTCTTCGGTCAAGCCACAAACTCAATCTTGTGGCTTGCTGTGTCGTCTGAACAAGACACAGTCAGGGCAAAATCACCACAGGCGCAAAGATGCGAGCCGGTGCCGTAGAGACTCGCCTCTTGCGCGAGTTTCCCCAGCGCCAGGGCGACGCTGAAGATGAAGATAACGACTTCGCCTCGGCCAGTTGCCGGCCGAGTACGATCCGCCAATGACGGGACGTCAACGGATGGAAGGCTAATCGAAAGACAAAAGAGCAGCTCTCGCCCACTTGGTTACAGATCATCGTCCAGTGCTGACTCAGTCAGGGAACGTCGTTTAGTGAACTCTTAGCGAACAGAGTGTTGTTGTCGGCCGCGGTGGCCATGCGGTTCTAGGCGCTTCAGTCCGGAACCGCGCGACTGCTATGGTCGCAGGTTCGAATCCTTAGGTTTAAGTAGTTCTAAGTTCTAGGGGACTGATGACCTCAGATTTTAAGTCCCATAGTGCTCAGAGCCATTTGAACCAAGACTGTTGTTGTTATTGGATTTGCTATGTACTGTGAAGTTTATCTACAATTATTTGCATTTAGCCATTAGGGGTCTTTTTTGTGTTATATTACAAGCAGTGTTGCAGACTTCATTGTTCAACAAGTCACAAAGATAAATCAACCTTTTCAACTTATTTGTGTCACTTCGTTACTAATTTGTTAGGGTGTTTTAGAACGTATCCTGCTACCTGACCCTGGCACATAGCTGTGTAATAGTGGCAGGGAAAAATTGTCTTAGCGGTGTACTGCACCAGAAGCCGTTTTACCAACTAACAAGCTCGACCTCCACAGCAGTAGCGACAAGGCCTTTACAAAATTGGCGACGAGGGTTTGCAAAATGGGTTACGATACAAACACAGTGCCGAAAATTAGGAATATTGTTGCCATTGTAAAAGACACTATAAACATTTTTAGAGAATCAACTACACGCTGGAAATATGCTTCGAATTTATCACGAATGTATAAGACGAGATGGCCCGAGAAATATGAAACCACCAGACTATTTTCTCAACATCGTGGGAGCTGGAAAAAAAATTTCTACAGACGGATATTATGCAACGAGTGTATCTGTGATTCAGTTACATTCAGCCAAACCAGTGTTGAAATTACAATGAAATGAACACCCTTAGCTGCTTACAGGCGTTGACATACGTCAACTGGGACAGATGAAAATGTGTGCCCCGACCGGGACTCGAAACCAGGATCTCCTGCTTACATGGCAGACGCTCTAACCAGTGTTGATCTTAGCTTTACAAACAATAACCAAGTGCTCAGCAGTTTTGGAACCAGTAGTTCATGTCCAACTATCTAACAAGTCTATAGATATGACCTTGGCGAGGGAAAACATCACAGGAATCCTTGACGTTCTCAGTAACGACCGGAAGGAAGCAGATAGAATAATTACAGAATTGCTTGGAAAAACACGAACTACTGTTGAGGATCATATAATGTAAGCTTTCACGGCCAGTATTGTCTTCACTTAAAACTTCCGGGCTGATAGGTCGTGGTGGAAGTATAAAACTCTCCCCTGACGTTTCGTCTCCGACTACGGGAGACATCCTCGGAGGTACGTACAGCTTGGATGTCAGCGTTGCACCGCAAGCGTGACGATCGATTACTTTCAATCGAGAATGTTGGCATTACCAGAGACAATCTCATAGCCGACGCCACGTGATCGACAGTGGCGCCCTCTGTACTGCCTATACAATCAGCGCTTCCTCGAGTTCTCTTAGCAGTTCGCCGCTGTATCTCGGAGGATGTCTCCCGCAGTCGAAAACGAAACGTCAGGGGAGAGTTTTATACTTCGACCACGGCCTATCAGCCCGGAAGTTTTAAGTGAATACTGTAGAGGAATTGAAACCAGAAATTAATGTTCTATATTCTGGATGCAAGCAAAAATTCAGAAGCAATCCGGAAAGTGACACCGAATACTGGCGTCGTTCACTGATAATACAATATATCGAATCGCTCATATGACAAACCGTGCGGATGAGATATCGATTTTGTAATATCCAGTAATACTGATAAAACACTTTGAATGAGATAATTTGCCTCGGAAAGTTTTCACAGTGGTTGGCAGAATATAATGGACATCCAATATTCCGTTTAAGTAATTATTACATTATCCGACTCAAAGTTTCAAATCAAAGTGTACAATTTTAACCCAAACAGGGCAGCACTATTTGTGATGAACGTATACACCACGAGAAGGAAAGTGCTTGTTTCTCCCTGGGGTCATGCCTGCCTTACACGTTTGAATATCTGTGGACTATCGGCAGGACCAAGTCGGGCAAGGATCATTTAATACCTTTTAAATGCCCAACACTCGGCCAATCACCAAAATCATTTATGCGTGTTGAATTAGATAGTGTTTCAGTATTTATTTCTGTTTCCTTTCTTTTTAATGTCATCACCGTCTACTTTGGATGGTCAAGATCAACCGCTCTTGCTCCACCATTTCCTTCACCATCTGGGTCCATGCAACAGCGCCCCTGTCATCCCAGTCTCGATGCGTTCGGAACTGGGAAACTGAAAGACGGCGTCTGAATCAGACCTGTCACTCCTTCGGTTTTATGCAGAGTTGGACTGAGTAACGTCTGCTAAGCTTAGCGATCGCAGACGCCAGGCAGTTGGCTTGGACCACGGTCAACATAACCTCATTCAAACATTAGTCGATTTGTGTCTGCATCATAAAGTCGTTCTTGATTGAAAATGTCAGTTTACGAGCCTAATTCTCGTCATTTGCGGAGGTGTTACTGTTTTGTTTCAGTATGAAGAAAACAGCGGTTGAGTATCATCGAATGCTCTCGAGTACTTACGGTAAGGACGGCATTAGCGAAAGAACGTGTTGTGAGTGGTTTCAACGCTTCAAGAACGGTGGGTTTTAATGTCGTAGACCGGCATAGTGGTGGAAGAGAGAATGTTTTCGAGGATGCAGAATTGAAGACATTGCTAAGTGAAGACTCGCGTCAAACTCAAGAAGAACTGGCACGATTAGTGGGAGTGACACAGTAAGCCATTTCAAAACGTCTCAAGGCTATGGGCATGATTCAGAAAGAAGGAACGTGGATCCCGTGTGAGCTGAAACCGAGAGACGTTGATTGGCGTTTGTGTGTCTGTGAACAGTTGCTTCAGAGGCAAAAACGGAAGGAATTTCTGCATCGTATTGTGACCGGAGACGAAAAATGGGTACATTATGATAACCCTAAACGCAAATCAATGGGATATCCCAGCAATGCTTCCACGTCGACGGCCAAACCGAATATTCACGGCTCGAAGACCATGCTCTGCATTTGGGGGGACCAGCTCGGCGTCGTGTACTATGAGGTGTTAGAACCAAGTGAAACAATCACAGGTGCTCGTTATCAAACGCAGTTAATGCGTTTGAGCAGAGCATTAAAAGACAGACGGCCGCAATACAGCGAGAGGCACGATAAAGTGATTTTGCAGCACGACACCGATCGACCCCACGTTGCAAAAGAGGTCAAAACGTACTTGGAAACGTCAAAATGGGAAGTCCTACCCCACCCGCCGTGTTCGTCAGACATTGCTCTCTCTATCACCTGTTTAGATCAATGGTGCATGGCCTGGCTGACCAACACTTCCGATCTCATGAAGAAATCACAAGTTGGATCGATTCGTGGATCGCTTCAAAATATGCACAATTTTTTCGATGCGGGATTCGTACACTGCGCAAAAGATGGGAGAAAGTAGTGGCCATCGATGGAAAATACTTTGAATGGTACATGTGTAACCAATTTGTTTCATTAAAGCCTCAAATATAGGGGAAAAATGGCGGAAGCAAAGTTGTACACCTTGTATTTGCCGTGCACATTTAAAATTAATTTTCAGGATTATAATGGGCTCATGTGCTGCTCAAAGTATTTTAAAGAAGAACCGTCTTACGTGCATGTAATAGTGTACTCCGTTGGCAGTTACAGATAATACAAGTATCGAAGGCCACCTAGAATTAGGTTCCATTAGTTTCCGGCCTCGCCTTGAATACGACCGCGAGGGGGAGCTAGCGACATCTGCCAGTAGATGCTCACACAAACTGCAGTCCGCTGCTAGCCTCAGGCGTATGGTGACACTCATTTCAGTAAGGCGTTGCTTGCTGCGGTGGTGCAATGGATAAAAACGAGTACCGTGCAGGGATAAAGTTCCTCGAGTTTCCACTGGCTGATACCAGAGTCCACTTGGATGGTATTATGGTGATGCTTCCCCTTCATACTTCACAGTGAAGGAATGGTCTAAACAGTTTCGTCTAGGCAGAGAGAGCGTTGCTGACCCCATCTGTCCAGGTCTACTCTATAGTGTTTTCCGTGAGTGTTCAGTGTTGTGCGTACCCTTTTGAAAGTGCTGCGAACAGAACCAGACCGTCGCCGTGTTTTTTAATTGTGCCTGTCTATTTCCTAAGTACAAAATTGTTGAGGCTTTCGTGGCCACTTGTTGACAAACTGCCTATTGGCTTCTGTCTTGGGTTCTTCGGCGAAGTAAGGAACCGGAAAAAGAATTGTCGGGTACGGCCTTTCTGCCATACATTCCCCGAGTGACGGACAGAATCGGCCGTATATTGCGCAAACATGGCGTAAAGACGATTTTCAAACCGACAAGGAAGATCAAAGAGTGTCTCAGATCGGCGAAGGAGAAAAGAGACCCACTTGCAATGTCGGGAATATACCGCATACCATGCACATGCGGAAAAGTTTATGTCGGAATGACTGGACGATCCATTAACACCAGGATCAAAGAGCATAAGCGACATTGCAGGTTGGGGCAGGTGGAGAAATCGGCCGTGGCAGAGCACGCACTGAATGAGACCGACCATGTAATAAAATTCGCAGACACGGAAGTTCCGGCTGTAGAGAAGCACTATCACACGCGCTTGTTCAGAAAAGCTGTAGAAATACAAAAACACGCTTGAACAAGAAAGAGGAAAGCCTTAAGGTAAACGGATCCTGGCTTCCCGTACTGCAGCGAACGACCGTCGCAGGTAGCAAGAGGAGAACCACACCGGAAATGACCGCGGAGAAGCCCTCGGACGTTGGCGCGCCAGGTACATATAGCCTGCGCCCGCGAGCTCGGCTCCAGTTCACCACCGGCAATGGAGGGTGAAGCTTTGACAATGCCAGCCACTCGTGCTGGCGAAACGTCAGAAAAATCATTAGATGAACGTCGGCCGAAGAACCCGAGACAGAAGCCAATAGGCAGTTTATTTCCTAAGTGTTTTTAATCAGCATCACTGACCTCTTTGTTTTTTATGTTTTCTTCACAACTTTTTCACCATGTATGGTACCAGTTTTAAACAGTCACCGTTTTATCACCTCTTTTTATTGTTATGTCTCCTCATTATGTTTTTAACTTTATCTGTAGGCTGCACAGCGGCGTATTACACTGCTGCCATACTGCCCCCTCCCTCTGGGGGAGGGGGGGGGGAGTCGACATATAATAAAAAAAAAAGGTTGCTGATGACCACCTGTTGGTCGGCCAGCTGAGATGGTGACTGAGAAAACTATAGGTATTTCTGAAAGTGAAGTTCTGAGCGACAGGCGGTTGAAAGTTAAGGACATTGCAGCAAGGTTAGAGTTATCTAAAACAAGCGTTTTCCGGGTCGTGCATGATCATTTGCACATGAAAAAGGTTAGTGAAAGTCAGGTGCCCAGACTACTCTTTGCAGTGCAGAAGGAACAGTGCGTGACTCGCGTACCGAATTTTTGGAGCTGTGCCGTGGCAACCAGAAAGAAGTTCTGGAATGTATGTTACAGGGGATGAATCTATGGTTCTTTATTACGATCCTCTGTCCAAAAGAGAATCTCTTGAATGGTATAAACCTGATGATGCTCCTCAAAGAAAGGTGAAGGCT
This sequence comes from Schistocerca americana, assembly GCF_021461395.2. Classification (NCBI taxonomy): domain Eukaryota; kingdom Metazoa; phylum Arthropoda; class Insecta; order Orthoptera; family Acrididae; genus Schistocerca; species Schistocerca americana. The sequence goes on along the minus strand of NC_060125.1, from coordinate 522,955,392 downwards.
ACTCAGTCCACAAAGAAGGTCATGGAACAATCTTCTGTGATTCCAGAGGAATTCTTTTAGTTCATTTCAAAGAAAGCGATACCGCTGTGAACGCACAGTACTATGCTTCACTTCTGCACAAATAACGCGAGTCCGTCATACTACAGGGGTGATGAAGGTTGTGACATGGTATTCGTCTTCTCCACGGCACTGCGCCAGTGCGCACAGGGGCAGTTGCGAAGGCTGCAGTAAAGGAATGTGGCTTCTACGAGACTGACCACCCACCTGTAGTCCAGATCTAGCCAACAATAACTACTCCTCTTCTCCAAATTAAAGCAAGTTTTTCGAAGAAGGCCATCTGTTGTGGCCGAGCGGTTCTAGGCTCTTCAGTCTGGAATCGCGCGGCCGCTACGGTCGTAGGTTAAAATCCTGTCTCGGGCATGGACGTGTGTGATGTCTTTACGTTAGTTAGGTTTAAGTAGTTCTACGTTCTAGTGGACTGATGGCCTCAGATGTTAAGTCCCATAGTGCTCAGAGCCATTTGAGCCGTTTCTTCGAAGAAGAAATTTGATGATGATAAAGTGAAAGCTGCTGTAATGGGACATTTTGCCGACACAGTATAAGATTATTTTTTGAAAGGCATAGAGGTGTGAAAAGTATATTGACATAAAGAGTGGTTACGTTGAAAAATAGTACCATTGAATGCAGTCAGGCAAGAGAGTTGTGGGACCTACGTCGTATAAGCAAACACCGTCGAAATAGCTGTTGATTCACTACTGCGCATTTGATATAGAGTTCCATTCGTAATCTACCTCGTCGGCATTTCTGTTTATGCATAAAGAATACGTTATTCCGAAACATGAGATACTTTGTCTCAGTTGTGGCTATTCCGAATATGTAGAATATGAGATACTTTGTCTCAGTTGTGGCTATTCCGAATATGTATGTATATATGTGGAACGATAAGTACAACGCAATATCATGTACGTCTCCGAGAAAATGTTTCGTGCTGAATGCAGGGTGAAAGATTGACGAGGGTGAGAAATTTCATATAAATCGGGTTAACGTCACCCATAGCAAACAAACAAAACATGGTAACATACGTGTACGTAACTATGTGTTAGTAAGAATGAAACCATGTTCAAATACAGTTTCGATTATCGAACTTTTTTCTTCATAAGTGGCGGAACGACAGTAACTGTCTCCGAGAAAATGTTTCGTGTTGAATGCAGGGAGAAAGACTGATGAAGGTGAGAAACTTCATATAAATCTCATTAACGTTACCCACAGCAAACTAAGAAAACATGATAACATACGTGTACGTAACTTTGTGTTTGCAAGAATGAAGCCATGTTAAAAATTCAGTTTCGACTATCGAACTTTTTTCTTCGTAAGTGGCGAAACAACAGTAACTGGATAAAACTGGAGGACCATTTCTCTAAACATACTGGATAAAGACGTAGTTGTTTTCAAATCGGTAGTCCACTTATTTATTGTCTGTCTTATTTCTGATTATGATATAATCATAAGAATTTAAAAAATATATATAATCGATGTAGACGACTGACAGCAAACATTTAATGGCCTTCGCTGCATGATTATTTTTTCCGCCACGAGTTATTTACCATTCTCTGATTGTTTTGTTGCAACACAGTAGCTCCACAGTCTGACCAAGATGAACACCCCCTAACTTCGAGAAATTAATGTTTGCTTTTGGTTGTATTTCTGCTTAACTAAGACATGAATGATCGTGAAATAAATGTAAAAAGAGCCAAATACCACAAATCTCGCTGATCCAGTGAACAGCTTATTCAGTGAAGAAATACTTTCGTATACGGTATAACTGTAGCTTACTCCGCTGAAAGCAGTATAACGTAAACACAGTGTTTCATGCATAAGACGCATGTAGATACCTATGCTGCTGCCTGTTCTTATTATGATTGTCACTTTTCTTGACATGTCTAATGATTAGCACTTTCGTACAGGTCACTCGACTTTCTAATACACGGACATTACGTAAATGTAATTAATTTTTCTTCAAAAGACGAATGTGCAGAAGATTATTGCTTTTTTTTAGCAAAAACTGCAGCATTCGTTTCTTCTGTGTCGGGAAACTGTTTTATAGCTTTTGACGTTTTATTATCACGTCTGTGTTGGCTTGTTTGGTACTTTAAATAGGGCAGATATTGCATTCCATATAACTTTCCTATGTTCTGCGTTCACTTATATGGCTGGAAGTGTGACGAATAAAACTTCACGTTGTTGGGTAGTTACACGAGATCCTTCTGCAAAAGGTCAGGTCTCTTGCTGTTTACCAGTCACTTTTTGTTCTTAAAGGAAAGCGACATTCTTCAGTAAATATTTACAAGTTACAAAAAAAAAATTAAAAATTAAAAAAATTAAAGTGCGTATGGAAGTACTGGCTGGGATTGTGGATTTTCCGCTGCCTGTTGCAGATCTTCTTAGTTGACGCCACTTCGGTGACTTGCACACTGATGATGACGAAGTGATGATGAGGACAACACACACGACCAGTCCTGAGCGGAGAAATTGTCCTGAGGTGTCTTCCAGACTCTTTTAAGTTACTCATCGTAGTAGAAAATGAGCTCCTTCACGAAGAACTTCGAAATAACTTCTTCATGTACATGAATAAAATAACCTCTTCATTGAAAGAAAAATAAACAAATCTGCTCTAGGAAAATTAAGTAATTTCATTATGGGAATAAAAGACGTTATGTCAAATTAGTCTGGAAGACACTGAAAAGAAAACGTTTCTGAAAGAACCAGTGGCCACTCCCCTTAAAGAAACAACTGAAACATGTTGGGATGAAACACAGTGCAAAGTGAAAAAGTTTTGTGAGGGAATTTTTGCCGGTCGCGGTGGCTGAGCGTTTCTAGGTGCTGCAGTCTGGAACCGCGCGACTTCTACAGTCGAAGGTTCGAATCCTGCCTCGGGCATGGATGTGTGTGATGTCCTTAGGTTAGTTAGGTTTAAGTAGTTCTGAGTTCTAGGGGACTGATGACCTCAGATGTTAAGTCCCATAGTGCTCAGAGCCATTTGAACCATTTGATGGAATTTCTTCTCACTTCAAGGATGCGATATGTGTCCTTAGGGAACATCACAAGACCACGAGAGTAGTGGACCAAAGCCACCACCAGTGCATTTTGTTAGTGCTGGTTGCCTACAGCAGGGGCAGGTATGCACTCAGGGGCAAACCTATTGTTCTCCTGTGATTGAAAGGTCATTAAGCTGTTATTCTCCTTTGATTGACAGGTCCTTAACCTACTGTTCTGCTAAAAGGACCATGTATTTTGATTGACTGGTCCTTAACTTATTGTCCCCCCCCCCCCCCCTCCCCCTCAGGAAACCTCCCCACTCGCTGCTACCAGTACACTTTCAGGTCTGAGTTATTGTAAGATAGGCATTTCTTATTATAGATGTTCTTGGTTAATCGATATGCTAAATGTAACTTATTAATCCGAGTTGTTAGAGCCGTTCCTTCTGATAGATCATGTTCCAGCCATTCTCCTAGATGCCTGAATCTGTCAACTTTCTCAATTTGACCTTGTTCCAACTGTAGAACACTGGGAGTATCATTGATGTTGGTGAGGAATTTTGTCTTTTCTAGTGACAATTGAAGTCCTACCTTGGCAGCTTGGAGTTTGGGCATATTGATCTGCTTTACTGCTACTTCCACTCAGCTTGCTATAAGTGCCAGATCATCTGCGAAAGCTAAACATTCTACTACCAGTCCCTTTCGTTTGTGTCCAGGTAAATACCGCTCGCTATATTTTGTTCTTCCACTTCTTTTCGCCACTCTATGTTCCATAGAATCTTGGTCAACTTGCTAATTGCTTTGTCAACTATAGCGTCTTCTCCTGGTGCTTTGTTATGCTTCAGGGACTGAATGACGTTTTTCGCTTCTTCTTCTGTTGGAGGGCGAGAGTTTGGTTGTCTGGGACTGTCTCAATAGATAAAGGAGGTTTTAGGGGACTCACAGCTGAGGAGATTCTCAAAATATTTGATAAAATATTTGACCAATATGTGGCAGTTGTCTTTGTCATTATAGGCTACGTTTCCATCTGGTCCTCTGAAGTGTAATCTGGGTGAGGCATAGCTTCTGATGTTTCGCTTGAAAGTTTGGTAAATGTTTCTAGTGTTATTCTCTTTGATATCTTCATCTAATTGTGTCAATTGGTCCTGAGTGTACTGATGTTTAACCTGCCTGATGGTTTTGGCAGCTAGCCAGGGCTGTTCTATGAACTTCTCCTTATTTGTTTCAGACTTCTGTGAGCTCCATCTTAGCCAAGCTGCTTGTCTCTTTGCGATTGCTTGGTAGTAGGTAATTGGTCTCTTAATTGGTCCCAGTTGTTGCATTCATTATCTAGCGTTTGCATTCTCTCTGTAACCATATTGCAGATTTTCTGTTTTTCAAAGTCAAACTTGGTGAGTTTGGGAGTTTGAGACTTTCTTGTATTCCTAGATAGAAATCGGAGAGGTAGTGGTGTGAGTCCAAGTTAGCCTTTCTCAACACTCCCACATTCTGGACTTCTCTACAGGACTTTCTTGAAATGGCCACATGATCTATTTGGAACTCTCCTAGAATTTTATTGGGTGAAGTCCATGTCTTCTACTTTCTTGGTACATGCTTAAGAGCTGTTGATTTCATTACTAGGTTAAATGGTTTACAGAGTCCCACAAGCCATTCTCCATTTCTGTTAGTGCGCATGTGAGCTGGGTATTCCCCCACTATACACTTATACTTCGGCTCTTTGCCTAACTGGGCGTTAAAATCATGCAATAAAATGACTATATTCCTCTCTGGGATCTTGCCAATAGTGTCCTCAAGTTAATTTATTTTTTATTATTATTAAAAAGTTTATTTATTTATTTAAAGAGTTTTTCAGGAAATCGATCACCACCCCTGCCACCCCATCACCGCCCCCCTCGCCCCCTTCACTCTCTCCATTCCATCTGCGACCTGGAAATTAGCAGCTCTGCAGTGGAGAGGAAGGATCTCACGAAGGGAAATTCAAGGGTATATTGTTTTTTATAAAACAAAAGAGTTTGTGGAGCCTGGATTTCACTTGCTCATCATTCTCTGCTGTTTGGAAAGATGCAGGTCTTGTGAGAAGTAATTATATCGATTTCATTTCTTTTTTTCTTCCGATTGCGCGAGGAATACCGTCATGAAACACCCATCACACGTGATTACACACAGTTAAAAATCCTTCAATCGCAAAGCACGCACCGCCCACCGTACCCTGTCCACTGGACCGCACAGGACGCTACCGCACATGCTCCTAGGAGTCGAGATGCACCGCAAAGTGTCGATGTGGCCATCAGCTGCTGAACCACACGCAGGTGTCAGTTCAGGTACCGCAAGGATGAGATGGTGGCATCCCTTTGATACATGATAGCTGAGAAATACTTGTCACAATATGTGCTCACCTAGGCACCATTGCTGCCGCAATGATGCAGAGCTGTGGGTCTAGTGCTTTAGAAATCTGTTCCAATGATGTATCTGCGAGATCATTTTCTAGTTACTCGGTGGTTTACAGCAAGCTCCACCTCATTAAGGTTTCGAGTTTCTAGAGAAATAATTTCCGGCCTATATCTTCGAAATTATACTGCACAAGCAATACTGCTAAGCACACATTATTGCTATGTACTAGATATCGAGAAGAATCACGAAAATGGTATGATATTCTGGCAAGCCATGTGAAATTACATATGATCTTGTAATCCCAGAGTCTGGAGACTGGTGTAGAAAACAAGCAGGTCGGGACCATGAACAGTGATGCCTTTGTGCCAAGGGGAACCAACATGGCCTTTGTACAACGATTCTTCATGGTATATGAACGAGTGTCTGGTGGTTGATAGCTGTATGAATTATGCGAAAGGGGCGATTTTGTATGGCGCAGGGTACGAATTGTATGTTTACTACATCGACACAGTACGCAGTGACATATTTTTGGATTGGAGATCGGTTTTATGCTCTCATGTTCAAGCTTCCGTCCTCACTGGTAGAGCAGTGTAATTGAGTAAGAGTCTTTCTGTATTTGACGATCTGTAGGTCACTTTTGCAGGGTTTAACTATCAGTGCAATATAGGGATCTGTACAAAATAGTTTTGGGACTGAAAGCCTTGTCTGCAGAAAGAAAAAGGCAGACAGTGCTTCTATACTGACAGCATCAGTAATTTGGCAGGTAAATTCAGTAAGTGCTGATCATAATGCTCCATTCATTCACAAGACATTCTGTGCGCCAGTACATAGGAGCCTCTATACAGGGTGGTCCATTGATAGTGACCGGGCTAACTATATCACGAACTAAGCATCAAACGAAAAAACTACAAAGAACAAAACTCATCTAGCTTGAAGGGGGAAACCAGATGGCGCTATGGTTGGCCCACTAGATGGTGCTGCCGTAGGTCAAACGCATATATACTGCGTTTTTTTAAAAACAGGAACCCCCATTTTTATAACATATTCCTGTAGTACGTAAAGAAATATGAACGTTTTAGTCGGACCACTTTTTTCGCTTTGCGATAGATGGCACTGCAATTGACAAAAAACATATAAGTATGTGGTATCAAGTAACATTTCACCAGTGCGGACAGTATTTGCTTCGTGATGCATTAGCCATGTTAAAATGGACTGTTTACCAATCGTGGAAAAGGTCGATATCGTGTTGATGTATGGCTATTGGATCAAAATGCCCAACGGGCGTGTGCTATTTATGCTGCTCGGTATCCTGAATGACATCATCCAAGTGTCCTGACCGTTCGCCGGATAGTTACGTTATTTAAGGAAACAGAAAGTGTTCAGCCACATGTGAAACGTCAACCACGACCTGCAACAAATGATGATGCCCAAGTAGGTGTTTTAGCTGCGGTCGCCGCTAATCCGCACATCAGTAGCAGACAAATTGCGCGACAATCGGGAATCTCAAAAACGTCGGGGTTGAGAATGCTACATCAACATCGATTGCACCTGTACAATATTTCTATGTGCCAGAAATTGCATGGCGATGACTTTGAATGTCGTGCACAGTTCTGCCACTGGGCACAAGAGGAATTACGGGACGATAACAGATTTTTATTGCACGTGTTCTATTTAGGGACGAAGCGCCATTCACCAACGACCTGCAACAAATGATGATGCCCAAGTAGGTGTTTTAGCTGCGGTCACCGCTAATCCGCACATCAGTAGCAGACAAATTGCGCGACAATCGGGAATCTCAAAAACGTCGGGGCTGAGAATGCTACATCAACATCGATTGCACCTGTACAATATTTCTATGTGCCAGAAATTGCATGGCGATGACTTTGAATGTCGTGCACAGTTCTGCCACTGGGCACAAGATAAATTACGGGACGATAACAGATTTTTATTGCACGTGTTCTATTTAGGGACGAAGCGCCATTCACCAACAGCGGTAACGAAAACCGGCATAATATGCACTATTGGGCAACGGAAAATCCACGATGGCTGCGAAAAATTGAACATTAGCAACCTTGACAGGTTAATGTATGGTGCGGCATTATGGGAGGAAGAATAATTGGCCCCCATTTTATCTATGGCAATCTAAATGGTGCAATGTATGCTGGTTTCCTACGTAATGTTCTACCGATGTGACTACAAGATGTTTCACTGCATGACAGAATGATGATGTACTTCCAACATGATGGATGTCTGGCACATAGCTCGTGTGCAGTTTAAGCGGTATTGAATAGCATATTTCATGACAGGTTGATTGGTCATCGAAGCACCATACCATGGCCCGCACATTCACCGGATCTGGCGTCCCGGATTTCTTTCTGTGGGGAAAGTTGAAGGATATTTGCTATAGTGATCCACCGACAATGCCTGACGACATGATCAGCGCATTGTCAATGCATGTGCGAACAGTGCGGAAGGTGAACTACTCGCTCTTGAGAGGAATGTCATTACACGTATTGCCAAATGCATTGAGATTGACGGACATCATTTTGAGCATTTATTGCATTAATGTGGTATTTACAGGTAATCACGCTGTAACAGCATGCTTTCTCAGAAATGATAAGTTCACAAAGGTACATGTATCACATTGGAACAATCGAAATAAAATGTTCATATGTACCTATGTTGTTTATTTTAATTTTAAAAACCTACCTGTTACCAACTGTTCATCTAAAATTGTGAGCTATATGTTTGGGACTATTACAGCGCCATCTATCACAAAGCGAAAAAAGTGGTCCAACTAAAACATTCATATTTCTTTATATATTACACGAATATGCAATAAAACGTGGGGGTTCCTATTTAAAAAACGCTGTTGATATCCATTTGACCTATGGCAGCGTCATCTAGCGGGACAACCATAGCGCCATCTGGTTTCCTCCTTCAAGCTAGACGAATTTCGTTCTTTGTAGTTTTTTCGTTTGACGCTTATTTCGTGAGATATTTGGCCTGGTCACGATCAATGGACCACCCTGTATAGCAGTGAGAACATTTGTGTTTCAGAGATGTTTGTTGAAAACATGACTTAACGATTTCCAGGAAGGGTGCCACGTTAGGAGCATCAGGAGGAATATATTCAGCGTTATTCCAGGCTATTGTCGTAAACAGGTTCTGTCAGGACAGGAACTTCCATGCGGACAAGCTGAGAAATCACGAAAGCTCCTACAAAAGCGACCGTTAATTGTTTCTACAACACTTTACAGTTTCCGAGAGGTTATTTACATAGCCATGTGAAATCAGTACAACATTGAGAACTTTTAGATGGTGAGTCACTATGCTAACATTTTGCAGCGATGCATCAGCCACGTTGGGCAGGTAAACACACGTGCACAGCTAGACACAGCTTGCATTTCCCATTAGGATCACTAGGAACACTGCACACTGAGCAATTCTGGTAAGCATTGGAACAGATTTCTAAAGCACTAGACCTGCAGCTTTGCATCATCGCGCCAGCAACGGTGCCTAGGTGAACATGTATTTTGACACGTATTTCTCAGGTGTCACGTATCACAGGGATGCTACCACCTCATCCTTGCAGGATCCGAACTGACACCTGCACTCGGTTTGGCTGCTGACGGCCATGTTGTCACTTAGTGGGGGCCACCGGTGCATCACTCCGGGGAGCATGTGCGGTAGCATCCTGTGCAGCCCAGTGGACAGGGCATGGTGGGCGGTGCACGCTTCAGGATCGAAAGATTTTTAACGATGTGTAATTCAGTGTGATGTGTGTTTCATGGCGGTATTCCTCACGCAATCGGAATAAAAAAAGAAATGTGATCGATGTAATTACTTCTCACAAGACCTGCACCTTTTCAAACAGCAGAGAATGATGAGAAAGTGAAATCCAAGCCCGGCAAACAGATTTTTTTATAAAAAGAACACTGTACCCTTGAATTTCCCTTCGTGAGATCCTTCCTCTCTACTGCAGAGCCGCCAGTTTCCAGGTAGAGGAGGGGAAGGGGAGAGGGGAGGGGCCTAATGAGGTCAGGATGGGGTGGCAGTGGTGGTGATCATTTTCCTGAAAAACTCTTTGAATAAATAAATAAACTATATTCCATACACTGCCTTGAATCCCCTAAATCGCTTAAATAAAAATATTCCACACACTGTCTAGTTTGTTTAAACAATATTCCATACACAGCAATCTATTTTCAGACAAATTCTTTAAGTGAATAAATAAACTATATTCCATACACTGCTATAAATAACTAAACAATATTCTATAGAGAGTTTAAATTGCTTAAACAATATTCCATCCACTACAATCCAATTCCTCCCAAATAACAGACCAACTGAGTCTGAGGGTGGGAGGGGGGGGGGTTTACGAGAGGGGGAGAGGTTAATTAATTGATCAATTTAATTAAGTAGTCAATCGAATTGATAAGAGTGAGAGGGGCTATTACAATAACTCAGACCTGAAAGTATACCTGTAGCAGTGAGGGGGGAGCTTTCCTGAGAGGTGGGGGCGGGGGAGGGGGAGGAGGCGAGGAACAATAAGTTAAGGACCTGTCAATAAAAAGGAAGGATCCTTTTAGCAGAACAATAAGTTAAGGGTCTGTCAATCAAAGGAGAACAAGAGGTTAATGACCTGTCAATCAAAGGAGAACAGTAAATTTGCCTCCGAGTGCATACTTGCCCCTTACGTAGGCAACTGGCACTAGCAGAATGCGCTGGTGGCTGCTTTGTTCCACTACTCACAAGCTGCTAAGTGAGTGTTACAAGAGAATTGTAAATGATCTATCCTATGATGCACCAGTTGACAGCAATAGAAAAGCTGAATCGCAAGTAACTAGTTTTGTTTTAAGGAGATCAGTAACACAAAATTTGAATTTCGTATTTCAGTCTGGACGAGGAAGTTTCCTTGGCATAAAGGTTAGAATATACGAGGGCTATCCACAAAGTACATTACGTTTTGGAATTAAAAATAAATAAAGTATTGGAAATTTTTTTTATTATATACATACGAAAGCCACACTTCAGTACTACTTTTCTACATAGTTGCCATTTAAATTAAGGCACTTATCGTAGCGATGGACGAGCTTGGAAATTCCTTCGTCGTAAAACCACATGGTTACCTCTTCTTGAAGCTGTGCGTCGTCATCAAAACGCTGCATAGCCAACCACTTCTTCATTGCTGGGAATAAGTGGAAGTCGCTCGGTGCCAGGTTGGGACTGTACGGCAGATGAGAAAACAACTCCCACTTAAAAGATTCGAGAACTTCACAAGTGGCATTTGCCGTGTGAGCCCGGGCGTTGTGAATCAGCAAGATCTTTGAGCCCAACTTTCCCCTGCACTTGTTTTGTATTGCTCTTCTGAGGTTGTGCAGAGTCTGGCAATACCTTTGAGAGTTTATTGTAGTGCCTCTTTCCAGGAAATCCACAAAAGTCGTATTTCTACCGGGTTACTGATTAACCACGTGGTTGAAGGCGCAGGCGGGCGAATTTTACGACGAAGGGATTTCCAAGCTCGTCCATCGCTACGATAAGTGCCTTAATTTAAATGGCAACTATGTATAAAAGTAGTATTTAAGTGTGGCTTTCATCTGTATATAATAAAAAAAAATTTCCAATACTTTATTTATTTTTAATTCCAAAACGTAATGTACTTTGTGGATAGCCCTCGTATTACCAGTAAGAGAGTGTGGACAGCTGTGATTGTGCCCAGTAAGAACTGCAGGTCTTTGAGATGTGTGTTACTTCCATTCAGATGAGCTACGATATGTGATGAAATGCTCACATGTAGTCTGTGCAACATGTATGCGTCACACATATACTCGAAATGCTGACATTTCAAGAGTTCTCGCTCTTTCACGGCAGTCATTATCCATCACGTTAACTCATGGGCAAAACCTATACAGTAAGTGAAATTACTTTTATCTTTATTGATTGTGCGTCGGAACAGGTAAGAAAGTTAGATGTGTTGTTATTAATGACTTAACAGCATTCCGTTACAGTCATTTCGAATGTTTCTTGTCCTTTCAGTTCTTCCGATGTGATAATCAGGAAATACACGGCACAAATCTGATGACGTCTATTTTGACACAGACGACAATTTTATGTTCATCTTATGGTGCCTTGGTGACACGTTAATGATCTGGATTCGAAAACGCTATGGTGAACAAAATGACTACTTTGGAAGTCGTGTTGGTGACGCCCACTTGGTGCAATAATACTGTGGTGTCACCGCCAGACACCACACTTGCTAGGTGGTAGCCTTTAAATCGGCCGCGGTCCATTAGTATACGTCGGACCCGCGTGTCGCCACTGTCAGTGATAGCAGACCGAGCGCCACCACACGGCAGGTCTAGAGAGACGTACTGGCACTCGCCCCAGTTGTACAGCCGACGTTCATAGCAATGGTTCACTGACAAATACGCTCTCATTTGCCGAGACGATAGCATAGCCTTCAGCTACATTTGCTACGACCTAGCAAGGCGCCGTATTCAATTGATATTTATTATGTGAAGCATTTATCATCAAGAGCGATGTTCTACAATTGTGGATTAAAGTTAAGTATTATATCAACTACGTACTTTATTTGCAATTCTCAAGATATTGACCTGTTCCAGACCTCACGCCAGTCAGCGTGTAATTAAACGCGTGCATTTCGGCCTCCTCTAGAAAAACAGTGTTGGCTCTTCTGCCAACACTACAAATACCTACAGTATTTCCACAGTGTGAACTGATTCCGTCAGGCTGTTGTTTACGTTAGAACTTTACTCCAGAATATATCTGACATACACAGGTGTGCAGTCGAGTGAAATTAATGATCCGTGATCGTAATCATCCCTGTAGTTCCAGTTTTTTAGTGTGTTGCATGCACTGGCCTCTTGTTATAAAATCCAAATCTCGTCATTGGAGCGCATGTGTGCATTCGGCCATGTTTGAGCAAACCAGCCGAAATCATGGGGAAATCCTTTTCCCCCACATATCTCCCGTCCAATGGAATTTCGTTTAAAATAGCCTGAATAAATTTTGTAGATGATAAAACTTACGACAAAGTTGTGTGTACAATTCTTTTATTCCTTGCGTGTTTCTAGATCTCACGACTTAAAAATGCGTATGAGTTTGCCAAAACACTTATTTTGCACTAATACGTTAGATTTGTCTTGAGTACTTCGTTCCCAGGGCAATTTTGATAAAGATTAACTGAGAAAAATGTAGCACAGCATAAAAGTTGATATAAGCAGTACCGAAGTAATCCTGCGCCCTTGATAGATCTGCCAGAACTGTGGCCAAAATAGGTTGCAGGAAGTGGGGCGGTGGGGGGGGGGGGGGGGGGGGGGGGAAGGGAAGAGTTGGCAACAGGAAGGGGCATCGTGCTCCCTGTACCACTGACAAGTTAACATACTGGCCCCGTGAAGATACGGGATACAGGTTAGGAAAAAGAAGAAGAAGAGCAGATAATTTAAATCTGAACACCATCTTAGTTGATGTGTTACGGTTTCCAACCGGAAAGTCAAAGCTATGAAACTAGTGGTTTCCCTATAAATTTTATTTTCACAAACATCTACTTTTCTCAAAACTTTGTGTATGTTATTTGGGCCTTTTTGGTTCTCAATGCCTCAATTATGGTCCGAGTTTACGTGAGTAGTCGTGAAATAACCATATACGATATTTACAGTTCACTACAATATTACGCATAGTAAACACGTAATGTTATGGAATACTGGTACTTCTCAGTAATAGGTATTGAATCTAACGGGATTAATGTGGGAAGGTGGGGTTTTGGGCGGGGGCAACTAACATCTATCACAACACTTGCAACAGAAAATATACAGAAAACGTAACAAGGACATAAGCAGGAAATAAGGAGAAAAAATACTGAATTCCACAGAGTAAGGTCACTACACAGGTAACGAAAATACACAAACAAATCTTGGAATCGATAACTAGAATGAAACTATATAGGACAGTTCTACTTATCGATTCCAACATTCATTATTTTCAGCGTTGTTTTCGTAGTAGGTGTGTGCAGTTCTTTGCTAAAGGATTTCTGTTTCTGGTGTCGCTTTCTGTACTACCGTGATAAATAAAATATCTAAGAACCAGTAACTATATTTGACCTACACAGGTCAGTTCCAGTCGTCGATTCCATGGTTTGCTATTTATAGCGTTTTGCAGTAGTACAGGAAGCAATATCATAAGTTGAATCGTAAAGGAATTAGCAAACCTCACGTAAAATGACGTAATAAAGGAACGTAGAATCGGCCATTAGAGCGGTACTACATACGAAAACTCTAAAAGAATGCACTGTAGATTGTGCTATCTTTGGTGTTGCTTTCTGTACTGCTGTTGTTACAGTAGGCGTGAATTGTGCATTCTTTGAGAATTGTCATCCATGCTATCACTCTAATTGTTGATTCCACATTCCGTTATTCTTCATTTTTACTGGCTGTTAATTATTTCGTTAAGGATTTGACTTGTTCATATCGCTCACTAAGCTGCTGTTAAAACGCTAAAAATAACAAATGTTGGAATCGACAACTAGACTCGTATAGAGACACAAAAAAAGTCGCAGCATAAATAAACACAAACACTCTATGAAAAATCGCGACTTGACTCGTATAGAGACACAAAAAAAGACGTAGCAGAAATAAACATAAACACTATGAAAAATCACGAAAAATAATGAACCGTGAAATGGGGAACTGAAATTAAGCTATGTAGCAGTCTTAGGTTGCTGCCTAACCACATACTCGGCGATCGTGCGACATTCTAAATAAAAGAAAAACAGCCAAATTTTTGTGAGAACCAAGATTATAAATATAGCTCCAAATCGTTTCACATGTAGCAATTTAAGCTTTGCTCTTAGGTTCTTACTTAGCCACCTTCGGAAATCTTGTCATATTCGGAAAAAAGTAGCCATATATATTTAGGAGAACCAAGATTATAAATACGATTGCTACTTGATTCACTCACAGCAATTCGGGCTGTTCACTTGGGTTCCTGCCTAGCCACACCCTCGAAAATAGCGACATATTTGCAAAAAACAGTATATTTTACGTCAGTTACTAAGAGAACCACAGATAACATTTAATAACAACGGCAGTACATCATGCAGTACATTCTTCACATCGTGAACTCACGGCGTCACACAGGATGTGACAGGTAAAAGCTGACAGTTGGAATCACAAATATCACTTAATACCTGAAATTCATCTACAACCCGTTATAAATTCTTTTAAAAGTATATTATTTCTTACGATAGGACCCTAGAAAACGTGTGTTTCAAGACAGCTTGGCAATGTACCAAATTTGTCGAACGTCATTTAAACGAGAGAATACGACAAGCACTTGGCACGGGCAGCTCCATATGATCATTTATAATTTGTAGTATTCCGATCTCACTCTAATTACAAGATTTATAAAATTAATTTGTCTCCAATGCAAACTGCTTTAGACGAACCGCGATAAACAGTCTGGACGATTGGTTTGCAGAATTAAATCACACTGAATATAATTGCTGTGTCGAAGGTCTCCATATTCATTAAACGTATACGACGTGAGAATTCGTGCTATGCGTCCGCAGAAAGGTACAATTGATTCGACGCGTCTAGTTTTGGCTGCTAAGGATTCGCAGAAGTAAGTTTCTGGCTCATGACTTACCATACACCGCCATTGTTGCCCGTGCCCCTACTGCATTTCACGAATTTTGAAGGTTTTGCTGAATGCGGTCAGGAACACTCGTGTTGCTCGCCATTCGCATCGTCTCAGACTGTTGCTAAGATACGGCACGGGGCGTTGAAGAGACCGCAGTATTGTTGAAAACTGCGTAACATCGCTATTTGTGTTGTTTACTGTAAGAGGGTATGCGGACAGTTATCACCGTACAATTAAAGAAACTGCAAGCGATAATGACAGGGGCACGAATGGTTGTGGCTTCTGGGGCAATGCCGCCGAGAATGAGGTCTGCCGGGTGCCCGAACGAAGGAAAGAAAGAAAACATATAATGAAACATTAAAACAGGAGGGAAAGATGGATAAAAATGGTAAAACGAATCAGCCAAAACAAATTTTTCGCTACGTTAACGTAATCAAAATAATTTATTGAAACTTCTCAGCAGATTAAAAATTGTTGTCGGGCTCGAAAACCGAAATCGGAGTCTTTGCATTTCACTGACAAGTGCACTACCACCAGAGCTACCCAAGCGCGACTCAGCCGCTTCTCACAGCTGTACTTCCGCCAGTATCTAAAAAAAATGGCTCTGGGTACTATGGGACTTAACTTCTTAGATCATCAGTCCTCTAGAACTTAGAACTACTTAAACCTAACTAAGGACATCACACACATCCATGCCCGAGGCACGATTGGAACCTGCGACCGTAGCGGTAGCGCAGTGCCAGACTGTAGCTCCTAGAACCGCTCAGCCACTCCGGCCGGCTGCCAGTATCTCATCTAATACTTCCCTTTCACAGAAGCTCTCCTGCGAAACATACAACACTCACACGCCTGGAAGCAAGAATATTGCGGAGACACAGCTTAGCCCCAGGCTATGGCTAATCCGTGCCACCGCAATATCCTTTATCCCAGAAGTGCTAATCTTGCCTAATGAGGCACTGAAGGGAGTGAAGCTGTGAGGACGTGCTTGGGATAGCTGACTAGCGCGTTTGGCCCCGGCGGCTGTGGCGAGAGAAGCGGGTTGTGCTTACGTCTCCGCTGCTGGTAGCCGGGTGGTGTTCAAAAATGGTTCAAATGGCTCTGAGCTCTATGGGACTTAACATCTGAGGTCATCACTCCCCTAGAACTTAGAACTACTTAAACCTAACTAACCCAAGGACATCACACATATCCATGCCGGAGGCAGGATTCGAACCTGCGACCGTAGCGGTCGCGCGGTTCCAGACTGAAGCGCCTAGAACCGCTCGGCCACACTGGCCGGCCGTGTGGTATTGTCGGTGAGTTTAACGCCGTTGAACTTTCGTAACTTATTTCCACAGATCAGACTGCATTTTTGATGGCAGAACCTGTAAGGAAGGACACTTTGAAGTTTATGTTTGACAGTAAGTATGCACGACCTAAGCCGTTTGTGGTAGAGGACTTTATGGAAGAAGCAGTTAACAGCTGAGGATACAACTGGAATTCTTCCGTCGACCGAAAAATGTGACCTGATTGTGGAATTATACACTGTGTGATCAAAAGTATCCGGACACCTGGCTGAAAATGACCTACACTTTCGTGGCGCCCATCATCGGTAATGCTGGAATTTAGTATGGTGATGACTCACCCTTAGCCCTGATGACAGCTTCCACTCTCGCACGTATACGTTCAGTCAAGTGCTGAAAGGTTTCTTGAGGAATGGCAGCCCATTCTTCACAGAGTGCTGCCCTGAGGAGAGGTATCGACGTCGGTCGGTGAGGCTTGGCACGAAGTCGGTGTTCCAAAACATCCCAAAGGTGTTCTATAGGTTTCAGGTGAGGACTCTGTGCAGGCCAGTCCATTACAGGGGTATTATTGTCGTGTAACCACTCCGCCACAGGCCGTGCATTATGAACAGGTGCTCGATCGTGTTGAAAGATGCAATCGCCATCCCCGAATTGCTCTTCAATAGTGAGAAGCAAGAAGTTGCTTAAAACAACAATGTAGGCCTGTACTGTGATAGAGCCACGCAAAACAACAAGAGGTACTAGCCCTCTCCATGAAAAATACGACCATACCATAACACTACCGCCTCTGAATTTTACTGATGGCACTACACACGTTGGCAGATGACGGTCACCGGGCATTCGCCATAACCACAGCCTGCCATCGGATCGCCACATTGTTTACTCTGATTCAGCACTCCACACAACGTTTTTCCAGTGTGCAATCGTCCAATGTTTACGCTCCTTGGACCAAGGGAGGCGTCGTTTGGCATTTACTGGCGTGATGTGTGTCTTATGAGCAGCCGCTCGACCATGAAATTCATATTTTCTCACCTCCCGCCTAACTGTCATAGTGCTTGCAGTGGATCCTGATGCAGTTTGGAATTACTGTGGATAGATGTCTGCCTATTACACATTACGACCCCCTTCAACTGTCGGTGGTCTCTGTCAGTCAACAGACGAGGCCGGCCTGTACGCTTTTGTGCTGTGCGTGCACCCTTCACATTTCCATATTGCTATCACATTGGAAACAGTGGACCTAGGGATGTTTAGGAGTGTGGAAATCTCGCGTAGGAATAAAAAAACACCATAATAATTTTAAAAAAACGATCAGCAAATATGAACAACCAACCTACGGAGACACGAAATGAGAAAAAAGGAACACGGAAAGCCAACCATCCACAGGCATCGGAAGACGATAAGGAAGAAGGTGTTCAAAACTAAGCAATGGCGGCGACTCTAGAAGACGACGCTCGAAGAATCGTAAAAAATTTCTGGAGAAACGATTCGTAAGAAATCCCAAAGCAAAGAATGCCAGTGGCTGGGGTAGAACACAGGGACGTATTGAAAATCTCACTCCGTACAGCAAGGACGTGTCCTCAACATTACACGAAAACACACCTAGGCATGAAGAAATGGAAGAGTGTAATCTGCCAGCAACACACGGTGGCGGACGCGATACAGGGACGCTCGGTGGCATGGGTGTGGACATGGAAGACAACTTCTATTAACGCTCAGCTGTGAATCGAGGACTGACCGAAATGAGTACTGGCACTGATTTACAATCATATAGAACAGCTTGTGAGACCTGAGTTTCTCCTGGCGCCGGCCGAGGTGGCCGAGCGCTTCTAGGCGCTACAGTCTGGAACCGCGCGACCTTTACGGTCGCAGGTTCGAATCCTGCCTCGGGCATGGATGTGTGTAATGTCCTTAGGTTAGTTAGGTTTAAGTAGTTCTAAGTTCTATGGGACTGATGACCTCAGAAGTTAAGTCCCATAGTGCTCAGAGCCATTTGAACCATTTTTTCTCCTGGCGTATACAACTTTCAAATAACTTCCGGGAATTTAGGCAGGTAACACTTTCAGCGACCACCGATATTTCGGCGGGAGAACACCCCGCCATTTTCAAGGCAAACTGCAACGGACAGGCGACGTACATGTAAATTATGTTATATAATAACACAGAGATATTAATATGCACGTCCAGCTATTGGGACAGTGTTATTAAGGAGGCAGTTGAGATTAAATTAGCGAGCAACCTCGGTAACAGGGATGGAGGTTTTTGTTTAAACTCTGTTTGGAATCCGGCTCCCTTGTCAAAAAACAGAGGGACAGAGTCAATCCTACCTCACATGCGAGTTCGTAGTCTCACTATCGACAGCTCTGACTTTGATCATCTTTGGTGGCACCAGTGTTCAGTGTGTGTGTTATCTTTCCTGCATCAGTGCGAGAACCGAGGTTTTAAATTTGCATGTACGTCGCCTGTCCGTTGCAGTTTGCCTTGAAAATGGCGCGGTGTCCTCCCGCCGAAATATCGGTGGTCGCTGAAAGTGTTACCTGGTTGAATTCCCGGAAGTTATTTGAAATATAGAACAGCTACCGTTAACATTAACAGAATCTCTAATCTGACTAAAATAGAGTGCATACGAGATTTTATATATACTTTCGGTAAGACAGTCATGTTGCACGAAGTGTGCGTAAACAGGGTGGAACATATCGCGATATACAATGCTATCCTCAATAGAGGACCTAAGAGCGGTACCCCCACGTTATTCAAGGATGGAACTATACCTAGACGTGTTAAAAAGTTAGGAAGTGGACGAGTAATTTCTGCCGAAACAGACACAGCTCGGTTCGAAAGCCACACTGGCTAAAACTATCTTCTTTCAGGAAAGCATAGTTGAATTAATCAATCCCGCGAAACAAAACTCCAACCTTGCTGGTGATTTCAACCGTGTTCTTTCCGCCGCCGACCAATCACCCGATCCCAACATAGGATCAGATCTGGGAGGCTTAGTGAAGGGATTGCACCTCGCTGACATCTTGCACAGCTAACCAAGAGGGAACCCAGGGTTCACCTATATTGCTAGCCACTCTATGAGCAGAATAGACCAAATCTACGCCTCTAGTACCCTGAAAGCGTATTCAGCGCAGAAACTTGTCCTGTCAGTTATTCTGCTCTTTCGGCAGTTGTGTCTAATACACTCCTGGAAATTGAAATAAGAACACCGTGAATTAATTGTCCCAGGAAGGGGAAACTTTATTGACACATTCCTGGGGTCAGATACATCACATGATCACACTGACAGAACCACAGGCACATAGACACAGGCAACAGAGCATGCACAATGTCGGCACTAGTACAGTGTATATCCACCTTTCGCAGCAATGCAGATGCTGGATGTAGTCCTGTGGAACGGCTTGCCATGCCATTTCCACCTGGCGCCTCAGTTGGACCAGCGTTCGTGCTGGACGTGCAGACCGCGTGAGACGACGCTTCATCCAGTCCCAAACATGCTCAATGGGGGACAGATCCGGAGATCTTGCTGGCCAGGGTAGTTGACTTACACCTTCTAGAGCACGTTGGGTGGCACAGGATACATGCGGACGTGCATTGTCCTGTTGGAACAGCAAGTTCCCTTGCCGGTCTAGAAATGGTAGAACGATGGGTTCGATGATGGTTTGGATGTACCATGCACTATTCAGTGTCCCCTCGACGATCACCAGTGGTGTACGGCTAGTGTAGGAGATCGCTCCCCACACCATGATGCCGGGTGTTGGCCCTGTGTGCCTCGGTCGTATGCAGTCCTGATTGTGGCGCTCACCTGCACGGCGCCAAACACGCATACGACCATCATTGGCACCAAGGCAGAAGCGACTCTCATCGCTGAAGACGACACGTCTCCATTCGTCCCTCCATTCACGCCTGTCGCGACACCACTGGAGGCGGGCTGCACGATGTTGGGGCGTGAGCGGAAGACGGCCTAACGGTGTGTGGGACCGTAGCCCAGCTTCATGGAGACGGTTGCGAATGGTCCTCGCCGATACCCCAGGAGCAACAGTGTCCCTAATTTGCTGGGAAGTGGCGGTGCGGTCCCCTACGGCACTGCGTAGGATCCTACGGTCTTGGCGTGCATCCGTGCGTCGCTGCGGTCCGGTCCCAGGTCGACGGGCACGTGCACCTTCCGCCGACCACTGGCGACAACATCGATGTACTGTGGAGACCTCACGCCCCACGTGTTGAGCAATTCGGCGGTACGTCCACCCGGCCTCCCGCATGCCCACTATACGGCCTCGCTCAAAGTCCGTCAACTGCACATACGGTTCACGTAAACGCTGTCGCGGCATGCTACCAGTGTTAAAGACTGCGATGGAGCTCCGTATGCCACGGCAAACTGGCTGACACTGACGGCGGCGGTGCACAAATACTGCGCAGCTAGCGCCATTCGACGGCCAACACCGCGGTTCCTGGTGTGTCCGCTGTGCCGTGCGTGTGATCATTGCTTGTACAGCCCTCTCGCAGTGTCCGGAGCAAGTATGGTGGGTCTGACACACCGGTGTCAATGTGTTCTTTTTTCCATTTCCAGGAGTGTATTAACATGCGAAGGCAGAGGACATTTAGCGGTAGGAGTGTGTGGAAATTCAATATCTCACACCTGATGGGCACAACTTGAGCACGATTTAAATTGAGGTTGGTAAATGTGCTTAAGGAACATACGGCGCTGCAGAACTAAGCTGGAATGGTGGGTAACACACACAAAACCTAATATACGAAATTTACTAAAAAGTTATGCTTTTGAAAAGAAATGGTGGGAAACACACACAACGGAATTCTACTTCCGGTGTCTAAGAGAATTACATGGAGATACTGCAAATATGCCACATCACATCACGAAAATAAAACGGATCAAAGCCAAAATAAGGCTGTGAAACGTCAACAAATATAGGGAGTTAAAATAAGATCGAGAGACAAATGCGGCGTCGAGCATGAAATGGTGATTGATGACAACTTATCCACCTACAGTACACGAAAAATTTTGTCCAACGAGACTATATTCTCCAGAAGACACTGACGACAACGACAATTTTGAGGGTTTTTCAAACTGTTCTGAACCGACTATGACGGAAGCAGAAAATGCAGATCTGGACTCTCAGATTACTGAAGAGAACTGTACGAACCGTTGAAAGGAACCCCGGGAAACAAACACGCTGAACCTGATGGATTGCAGGCAGGGTTTCACTTAAAGTACTGGATTTTGATCGGCAGTATGTTGACCGCAGTGCTCAACGAAATATGTACGTCTGCCGCCGGCCGGGGTGGCCGAGCGGTTCTAGGCGCTACAGTCTGGAACCGCGCGACCGCTACGGTCGCAGGTTCGAATCCTGCCTCGGGCATGTATGTGTGTGATGTCCTTAGGTTAGTTGGGTTTAATTAGTTCTAAGTTCTAGGAGACTGATGACCTCAGAAGTTAAGTCCCATAGTACTCAGAGCCATTTTGTACGTCTGCCACAATTCCTTGTGAGCTTTTAGAAGAGCTCATAATGTTGATCCCTAAAGAGAACTGCGCTAATGATTTGCAAAACACTCGTCCTAAATCGATTCTAAACGCTGACTACTAAACTAGCTGTTATCGTATTGCTTCATCGACTGAACACCATTGTTGGTCTCCTCATAGGTCAGTCTCAGACGCGTGCCGTCCCTAGGAGGACAATACAGCATGCGCTGTAGGAATACCGTGATCTAACGGCTGTCGCTTCGGCATCCAACTGCAGAGTGACCATCGTGTTGTTAGACATAGACAAAGCGTTTGACAGGGTCCATCACAACTACCTGCTACGTGTCATGTCGAAAATGAGATTGAAGCCATTTTTTGTAAATATCATCAGGAGATTATACATTCATGTAACTTCAAGAATTCTTGTAAATGGACAATTAACATAAAGAATTCCCATTCTAGCGTCGATACAAGGCTGCCCCCTCTCGATGCTACTGTTCTCAATATCAAACGAGCAAGTTCTACGACCACTATCTGAGAAGCTTAATGGAAATGAAACTGGAGGCAACAAATATGTTTGTAGATGTTACAGTGATGACCTGGCCGTGTACATGTCTGATCCAACCGATGTTATGAAGATACAAGACGTGATTCAAATATGTAGTTACTATTCTGGAGCTAAAGTCAATGTAAGTAAATCCAACATTTTGCAGTTAGGTCGAGGGATATGATTCATTGAAACTGGACCAGTAGAAAAGCAGATAGCATCAAACTTCTAGGGATGTGGTTCAGCGAATGCCCTACCAATAGCCGCATCCGGTAGGCGCACGGTCTACGGCGTCTTGTCATGGTCCGCGAGGCTCTCCCCGTCGGAGGTTCGAGTCCTCCCTCAGGCATGGGTGTGTGTTGCCCTTGGTGTAAGTTAGATTAAGTAGTGCGTAAGCTTAGGGACCGATGACCTCAGCAATTTGGTCCCGTAAGACCTTACCACAAATTTCCAATTTCCTACCAAGACAACAGCCTTGAATTTGATAATGAAGCTCAGTAACATCTGAGCGATATTAAGAAAGAATTCCACTCGTCTTCTAGTAATAACAGAAAAAAATCACGGTGATAAATCATGCTATGCTACCTAAGGTGTACTCCCTCGCAAGTATTTTCCCCTTGCCTCCAACAATACGGAAACGCAATGAATCTGTTCCAGCGTGGTTCATATGGACATGGTGTGTCCTTATGGTTAATTACCAAACCATGAATCTACCTGAAACAAATGGTGGCTCTAGGCTCACCAACGTTAGAGATAAATGCAGAGCTCTGTTGATATTTAGGACAGCAAATGTCCTAGCAACAGGTGACGGAAATCCCACAGCAGACGTTGTGAATGTTGCGTCTCCTCCAGATAGCAGGTTTCCAGCTATGGTCGGCCATATTAGTTATAGGTTGTTGCATATTAAAACATATATTATAGAGAATAGCTACGTCAGATAAAGGGTAAGGAACTGAACAAGCAAGGAAGTCTATAAAGTGCTGGCAGAAGATAAGTGTGTAAGCAAATTAGCAAAGAACTTCCCCACAATCACTTGGAGTAAAGTTTGGCAAAATATTCATGTTACAAC
Organism: Schistocerca americana; assembly: GCF_021461395.2. Classification (NCBI taxonomy): domain Eukaryota; kingdom Metazoa; phylum Arthropoda; class Insecta; order Orthoptera; family Acrididae; genus Schistocerca; species Schistocerca americana. Next base: position 522,931,934 of record NC_060125.1, on the reverse strand, counting down.
CTAACTGTCGCATGTATGAGCTACGTGATTCAAATGGTTCTAAGTACTATGGGACTTAACATCTGAAGTCATCAGTCCCGTAGACTTAGAACTACTTAAACCTAACTGACCTAAGGACATCGCACACATCCATGCCCGAGGCATGATTCGAACCTGCAAGCGTAGCAGCAGTGTGGTTCCAGACAAGCGCCTAGAACCGCTCGACCACAGTGGCCGGGAGCTACATGGTATTGCGCTTTATACAACACCACAAGCACAAATGAGCGTCTATTCAGGATCGGCTTGTCCAATACTGGACTGTCAGAACACTGATACACTCCTCCACCGTTTTATTTGCAGCGCTGCTAACGAGATATGGAAATGGACATGACATAAACTTGCCATCATGATCTGTACGACTGACAATAATATATGTGCTGGCTTAAGCTGTCGCTAGCGCACCAAGTGGCAAAGAGGTTGCGAGAAGATCGATAGTAGGCACAAGCAATGCACCTATGAAGAGAGAGGCCAAAAACAGACTCGCAGGCGACGCGCCGCCAACGGCCTCTCGGCCGCCAGTATTTAGATAGCCGCTGAAGACCAAAGGGCCTGGTCAATCATGGGCAGTCATCCAGTGAGTCAACGAGCCGAGTCATCAGTCGCAGCCCAAAGGGAATTGCATTCGCAGTTAGCTCAGCCTCTAACTCAGAGTCAGTCAGTACCTAGTGACCAAGGTAGTGTGCATAGCGGGACGTGTACTTCACCAGCAGTGAGGCTAACGTGGACTATTACAGAAGAACTGGTACCACAACACCTGGACTGTCTTAAGTGACTTCTTGTTCTCATGAATAAAGAACCTTGTTAATACAAGCGTGCAGTTTGTGTTATAGAAGGAGATACCGGCCACCAAACAACATTGTCTCCTTGCTTCCCAGGGTACAAGCCTACAGTGACAACGAGACGACACAAAAACTGGCGACGAGTATAATTCAGTGCAGATTTACTTGGTTTTCTTGTGTTTTTACTTGTAGGGGTGCTCGTATTCAAGTGTTGCTAATCTCTTATTGTATTCTTATATGTATTCCAGGAGGGGAGCCGCAGAACTAATCAAATTTCTCTTTTCAGAGGCTTTGATTGCTTTTTTGGTATAACATATTTGTGTAAGCCATGGCTACCCCACCCCTTCTACCCCAGCCCCAGCACCTCAGCCGCAGACGGCCAATGTGATGGACCTAACACAAGCTTTTCAGTTTCAGAACCAACAAATTGCTGCTTTGATGACGACAGCACAACAACTTGTGGCTGCACAAGCCACGTCGGCCACACAACAGCAACCGACCGATTGACTAGCTCAACAAGTGTCGCTGACCAGCATACCAGCGTTCCGGAAATTTAACGGCACGGAAGAGGAATGGCTCGAATACCTGATAGAGTTACAAGCACATTATCAAGTTCATAGCGTAGAAGGTACTGTATAGCTACAATACTTTCTTCTGATTGAGGGGTCCCCATTGTTCAGGTTAATACAAAAACTATTCCCAATTGTATCTCCCTCTAGCACTGCAGAAGAAAATTGATTTAATACGAGCGTTCTTATCTTAAAAGAAAGATATGTATCCTTAATATTGTATTGTATGTTAACCGGGGGTCTAGAAACGACGGAGGGGCTCCGTCCCCGCCGCAGCCGCAGTGGTCCACAACCCCACAATGACCACCGCAGTCCACTTCACCCCTCCGCCGCCACACACCGAACCACTGTTTCAGGGTTACTGTGCGATTCGGCCCCCAGTGGACCCCCCCTCCCCTCATTGAATGTCTCACATCAGACGAGTGTGTAACCCCTATGTTTGCGTGGTAGAATAGTGGTGGTGTATGCGTATGTGGAGAACTTGTTTTCACAGCGATCGCAGACATAGTGTAGCTGAGGTGGAATAAGGGGAACCAGCCTGCATTCGCCGAGGCAGATGGGAATCCTCCCATCCACAGACTGCCAGCTCACCGGACCTCGACACAAGTCTGCCAGGCGGATTTGTGCCGGGGACCAGGCACTCCTTCCCAGTCTGGAAAGCAGTGGGGTCTAACAATGCACGGCTAACTGGGCGGGCATCCTCAGCATTCTTTTATATACACGTAAGGAATATGGGTATATCACATAACTAATGAGGAGGTATTGAATAGGATTGGGGAGAAGAGACGTTTGTGGCACAACTTGACTAGAAGAAGGGATCGATTGGTAGGACATGTTCTGAGGCATCAAGGGATCACCAATTTAGCATTGGAGGGCAGCGTGGAGGGTAATAATCGTAGAGGGAGACCAAGAGATGAATACACCAAGCAGATTCAGAAGGATGTAGGTTGCGGTAGGTACTGGGAGATGAAGAAGCTTGCACAGGATAGAGTAGCATGGAGAGCTGCATCAAACCAGTCTCAGGACTGAAGACCACAACAACAACAAGGAATATGTTTAAATTTTCAGGAAGTCTGTTCATTTATGGGTGCATAGCTCACTGTAAGTGTACTTAGACAGTGTTTTATTTTTCGAGGAATGTAAGAATGCATTTCAGCTCTCAGGCAACAGAGATACCTGAAACCACCATTTCTGTTTGATTGGTGTAGTATCATCTGAGTTTATTTCTCTGTTGAAGACGACATATGATAAAAAAGAAAAAAGTTCTAGCAGAGACGTTCGTCATTATCAGCGGCAACGAAGATGGAAATGTGCACCTCCTGGCGAGTGGCGCGCTCCAAGATATGAGAAGTGGAATTAGTAAACAAAGAAAGAATAGTCCTTCACGCATGTCAATTAATTGTACTTGAAAACAAGGGCATTGAAGCCAGGTGTGTGTGTGTGTGTGTGTGTGTGTGTGTGTGTGTGTGTGTGTGTGTGTGTGCGCGTGCTTGTGTGTGTGTATAAAGTATGGTATAATGGTTAGCAATCTGAATCCAAAGGAGACAAAAGTCGGTAGAGCGCATGCCTGCAAAAGGCCACGGTTCCGATTCGATTATCAGTCCGGCATACAATTTTAACCTGCCAAGAAGTTTCATATCAGGGTACACTCCGATGCTGTACGAAAATTTCATCTTGGAAACATCCTACAGGCTGTGGTTAAGCCATAACTCCGCAGTATTCTTTTTTCCACGATGCTAGTCATTCATGTTTCGCAGCAGAGCTTCTATGAACTTTGGAAAGTAGGAAATGAGGTATCTCCGCAAGCAAAGCTGTGAGAAGGGGTCGTGAGTCGTGCTTGGGTAGCTCAACTCCAAGAAAACAAGACTAGATCCCTCAACTGCTTCCAAAGAGCGCCGTTTATAAATACATATTTACAGGACCTGCAACATGCGGTCGTGCATTATCCTGCTGAAATATAGGGTTTCGCAGGGATCGAATGAAGGGTAGAGCCAAGGGTCGTAATGCTTCTGAAATGTAACGTCCACTGTTCAAAGTGCCGTCAATGCGAACAAGAGGTGACCAAGACGTGTAACCAATGGCACCCTATACCATCACACCGGGTGATACGCCAGTATGGCGATAACGAAAACACGCTTCCAATGCGTGTTCACCGCGATGTCGCCAAACACGGATGCGACCATCATGATGCTGTAAACAGAACCTGGATTCATTCGAAAAAATGACGTTTTGCCACTTGTGCACTCAGGTTCGTCGTTGAGTACACCATCGCAGGCGCTCCTGACTACGATGCAGCGTCAGGGGTAACCACAGCCATGGTCTCCGAACTGATAGTCCATGCTGCTGCAAACGTCGTCGAAGTGTTCGTGCAGATGGTTGTGGTCTTGCAAATATCCCCATCTGTTGACTCAGGGATCGAGACGTGGCTGCACGATCCGTTACAGTCATGCGGATAAGATGCCTGTCATCTGGAACGCTAGTGATACAAGGCCGTTGGGATACAGCACGGCGTTCCGTATTACCCTCCCGAACCCACCGATTTTATATTCTGCTAACAGTCATTGGATCTCGACCAACGCGAGCAGCAATGTCGCGATACGATAAAACGCAATCGTGATAGGCTACAATCCGTTCTTTATCAAAGTGGGAAACGTGATGGTACGCATTTCTCCTCCTTAGACGAGGCATCACTACCACGTTTCACCAGGCAACGCCGGTCAACTGCTGTTTGTGTATGAGAAATTTGTTGGAAACTTTCCTCATGTCAGCACGTTGTAGGTGTCGCCACCGGCGCCAAACTTGTGTGAATGCTCTGAAAAGCTAATCATTTGCATATCACAGCATCTTCTTCCTGTCGGTTAAATTTCGCGTCTGTAGCACGTCGTCTTCGTGGTATAGCAATTTTAATGGCCAGTAGTGTATAAGGATGTACGCACTCAGCGTCTTGCTGTCTTCATACATAGAACATCCAAAATAATCGGCAGCAACCAGACTGGGATATACGAGAGGCTATTCACTTCCTTAATACCTCTGGATGTGACGCCGCCACTCAACGTTGGGCACACCAACCAAAGGCTCGGATACGTCAGCGTCTACTTCACGAAAACCAACTGCCGGCACCTGTCACCTCTTCATTTTAGTACCTCTACACTTTACTTTGAACTGACAAAGAGACAACAACGAAATCCGATCGAAAAGAAAAACCCGGGGAAAACACTGAAACGTATATAGGCGAACATCACCAACCTCGTTCTTATGTCGGTCATAGCTGCTGTAAGGTATGACACTGTAAATAAAAAGATCTCTACAGGCGGAAAGATGCATAAAATTAAACTACGCCCTACACCATACTGTAACCAATGTCACTTTATAGACACAATGGCTCACACCTTCGTTGTGGAGAGAACATCGTGATATGGAAATGGACGAGGAAAAAGTTATCGATTATTAACAGGACGACAGAGAATGCGATCACTGTGGACGATGTGTTACACCCGGACTAGCACTTGTTCCCTGCCGCGAAGAACAATAGTTATACCTGGCCCTCGGACAACGTGCGTACTACATTGTCACCCAACAGCATGCACGCCTCAAAGCATTCATTTTGTATGTTCAGGAGCAACATCGTAATTTGAAAAAACATCCTAAGTATAAACAGTTGTTCCAAAACTTTTTTATTTGCGTTTTACCTCAAAACTGAGAGTCATTCCACATCGTACAGGGTGTCCGAAAAGTCTTTCCCTGATTACAAAAATTGATAACTCAGGCTAGAAGTAAGATACACATATGAAACTTGTGTCTAATTGTTTACAAACTATCAAAGTTTTTTTCACACATCAGTAAACTTCCACATGAGCACCCTTGGTAGCACGTAACACATCTAGGCGATATTTAATTTCCGTCCACACATTAGCCAACATCACCGGAGGGATCGATTCAACGACTGTGGTTATCCGTTGCCGCAGGGTTTCAAGATCTGGTACACGTGTTCGGTAGACCTTGTCCTTGACATAACCCCATAAACAGAAGTCTAATGGTGTTATGTCAGGAGAGCGTGGAGGCCAAACCGTTGGCCCATCATGACCAATCCATCGCCCAGGAAAGGTCATATCGAGATAGGCACGGACGTCCAAACCCCGATGAGGCGATGCACCGTCTTGCTGAAACAAGACATCGGGGTGATACTGAAGCAGCTGAGGAACAGCATACAGTTGCAACATGTCCAGATACACTGCAGATGTGATGGTTGCCTCAGCGAAGAAGAATGGCCCGATAATTCGATCGTGCAATAGCGCGCACCAAACATTCACCTTTGCACTGCCTCTGGTGTACTCCATGACGACGCCAGGGGATTGTGAACCCCAAATGCGCACATTCTGGAGATTCACTACTCCACTGACAAAAAACGTTGCTTCGTCGGAAAAGGCAATTCGTCTGAGATAACAATCATCGTCCTCAATATGTAATAGCATTTCGACTGCAAAGTCATATCGACGTGTACTGTCAATGGGCAACAAGGCCTGAACGATTTGCACTTTGTATGCACGAAACAATAAACGTTTGTGTAAAATGTCATGGAGAGAGCTTTTTGGCATCTGTAATTCACGTGAGGCCCAGCGCACCGATTTCTTCGGACTTCGCAGAAAAGACTGCCTTACAGCTTCCACCCTGTCTGCTGAGGTTCTTGGTCGACCACACCTCGGAAGGTCAGCAACCGATCCTGTGTTCTTGAACTTCTCATAACCAGGCTTTAATGCTCTTGACATCAGTTGGATTCCTTCCAAATGTTGTCTGGAAGTGTCTCTGCACTGTGGTTGGTGATCGTGTCTCATGGTACCACAGGACACACTGTGCCTTCTCCTGATTGGTTAACATGGCTTCTAGGGCACTGCACCTCATCCACTACTTACGTACTGCGAACCTAAAACAGAAAAAAAACTTTGATAGTTGTAAACAATCCGACACACGTTTCATCTTTGTATCTTACTTCTAGCCTGAGTAATCAATTTATACAATCAGGGAAAGTCTTTTCGGACACCCTGTATTACTTCATGTTCGGAAAAGCATTTTACACATAGCTGACGAGCGCAAGCACAATAGTCAAACGAGAAATGTTATGTAATTTGTTGGAGAAATTTTTGTTTTGCTTTTTTTTCTTTATTTTAAACTGACGCTTATATATTGCTGCAAAGTAAATTTCATTTCCAAATGGTGAGAAGCTACCACCACAGGAGAAGCAACTTTCCTTCCGTTTCTTTAAGTTTATTTGTTGTGAATAGCATTCATCCACAACATTCATTTGGATATCAAGAGAAGAAACCCATTACATGAACGTGATACCCTCCTCATATTCTGATGCGCCCAAGCTGGGAGAAAGGATCTTTCAGAGTGTGACGCTGAGAGTTCAGAGAATATAAACAGAGAAATCCAAACTCGGGAAACCAGAGTGTGGATACATATTTGCCACGAAATAGAAAACCAAGAAACTACCCTTTGAGAAGACCAACTTGGAGCACTCACTGAGCTGGGATTTCTCGTGCAGCGGAGGCGGGCGTAGACGGCTGCGGCTACACTTCACGCGGATACAACATTCACCTGTCCGCCACCGGTAGCTGAGTGGTACACCGGCACGATGGCTCAGCGTGTTCGGTCAGAGGGTTAGCTACCCTCTGTAATAAAAAACTAAAAAAAACTGAGTGAACGGATCAACGAACAACCTGAACGGGTGTCATGAGAAGTCCGCCCCGAACGTATACAACGAACAAAACAGAACGAAATGGGATCAACAAAGGAAAAAAAAGTGGTCAGCGCGACACAATGTCAATCCTAAGGGCCCGAGTTCGATTCCCGGCTGGGTCGGTGATTTTCTCCGGTCAGGGACTGGGTGTTATGTTGTCGCAATTATAATAATTTCATCCCCATCGACGCGCAAGTCACCGAAGTGGCGTCAACTCGAAAGACTTGCACCCGGCGAACGGTCTACTCGACGGGAGACCCCAGTCACACATTTATTTTACCTGGTCGACGGCTGTCCTTGGTAAGGAGAAGCCTGAAGCTGTACGTCTCCTGCAGCGATTGCGATCTTACAATGAAATAATGAAATGAATACTGAATGTCATGTACGTCTTTAAAAGTGTAGTCAGTCTGCTGTTGGCCACTCTTGAACGACTTTCACTTCCAGGGGAGTTGGAACGCCCTATCCCGATAATGTTAAATTTATTGACTTGGTTTCCCTGTATTTAAGGAACTACTGTAGCCATTGACATGAAGCTTTTACAGGGCATTAAACTGTATGTTCTGCGTCTGCTGATCTACAATAATTGCATTTCAGCAACTGCTTTCGGAAATACAATTTTTTAATTACACGGTTAGAATTTTGTGTACTTTTTTGTACGTTATCCTAAATAATTTTAATTATACATAACATTATGTTCTTCTTTTAGTTCAGTGGACTCAGGATATGTATCTTATTACTCCCTGAAAATTTGAATACTCTACTCGAAGTTGTATCTGAGATTTAGGGAAAATGCAACAGAAAATGTAAATTTTCACGAACGGCTTCTAAAGTTTCAAAAGACTGTAACTCACTTAATATATGCTTAATTTTTATTTTTAGTCACTCAGAAGCACCCTACACCATACTGTATATCATCATATTGATCTTTTTCCAAGTTTTTTCTTCTTTCTGGGCTCCTCAGTGGCCAACTGTGCTGCATACTCTGCTTTATCAATGCGAGCCTTGTCCATCCATTCAAGTTCTCTGATACAGTTTGCTCCAGGATTAATTCCCATATGCTATAGCACTTTCACCCTACATCTATGACCCCAACGTTAGTGTCTTCATTCCAACAAAAACAGTTTTTGGTAAGCGAGTCCATGTAAGATTATTGACAATGCAGACACTTCTTCAGCAATTCAGGATTTGCTAGGTCTCTGTAAATAGTTTTTATGATATCCATGACTGCTGTTGGGATGGGATGTTTACGGCTCTATGACCTTTTTATGTACTGGGAATTGCGGTAATAGCACCATGAATTAGGTCCTGGAGGGTTTTTCATCAGTTGACAGTCTGTGGAAGACGGTAGCCCATACTGCCTGATTCATTTTCAACAAATCCTCAGTATTATTTCTAATGGTCATCCCATAATATTGCTGTAGTTCGGCAATCATTTTGTCTGTTAGCCTGTTTCTTGTGGTTTTACGATCAGAAAGGTTCTTGTCTCTCAAACTTTGTTCCAACTTCCTCAACCTGGTGCCCATCCTGTTCTGGACATGACCAACACATTGCAGCCTTCTATATAAAAAATTAGCTATTTTATTAAATCTTGAAGTAATGCATGTAAAAATTTTAACATTTTCAACCAGTGTATATTATATTTCAAAAAATAAAATAAAAGACTTCCCATGTGAGTTTATAATTTTATTCGGAAAATTGCAAATTTTATAATGAGATAAAAATCCGACAGTGCGAAAAAATTATTTTCCGTTCTAACTCCCCTTCTTAATGGCCAAGCTCTATGATATCGTTGGTGAAAAAAAAAAATGCCCGCAGAAGGTAAAGGTTCCGAGTTTGATTCTCGGTCTGCCACGCAGTTTTAGTCTGCCAGGAAGTTTCATACCCATGCACGCTCCGCCGCAAAGTGAAAATTTCGTTCTGGAAAGTGATTTATTTATTTTTATGTTATTTTACACTTTTGGTTCATCAGGACAAAACTGAGGAGCAAATCTCTGTAGTTATGGAACGTGTCAGTACATGAAATTAACATCAGAAACGTAAATAACAGTTAACGTTTACACGAAGCGTATGCAACTGACAAACTGATGAGTAAAAACTGGCATAATCAACAATATAACACATGAATTCCCGTCACACTAGAAGGAGTGAGCTATGACAAAATTCTTCATGGTAGCTTATTGAAAATGAATGCACTATAATACTGCACGCCTTTCTTCACAAAGAGGAAAGGAGGTGTGAGTAAAATGCAGGCTGGATTTCTGCCTAGTATTAACTGAGGGAAAGCTGCTACTTCTAGAGAATAAGCTCATGTTGTTAACAGCGAACGAAATTAAAGAAAACGTATACTGAGAGGCCTGTGTCAGAATTCCAAGACTCTTGAACGGGGGCCGAGAAGAGGTTCGCGAAGGTATATCACATTTTGCTCGAACTCCCCATTTCTGAACTAAAAATACACTTTGAGAATGGAAAGAGTTATCCAAGAGTATAATACGATATACATAAGCGAATGAAACTAAACAAAGTAGACTAATTCCTGTGTTGGTCTATCACTTAGCTCAGATACTGTTCTAATGGTGGTAAATATAGCAGCATTAAGTTTTTGAACAAGATCTTGAAAAGAATTCCATGACAGTTTACCAACTATGCGAATATCTAGGAATTTGGACTGTTCAAATTCATAAATCATATGCTCATCCTGTATAATCAAAATAGCAATTTTAGTTGAATTCTGCGTTGGAAATAGTGAAATCTGGGTCTTATTGTGATTTAGCAACAATTTTCTTTCTACAAGCCACGAACTGTACTGTTTGGTACTTTGCCTATGCTGCACTCGATACCCTTCACTACCGAGTTAACAGAAATATTTCAGAATCACGTGTCACATTAAAAAGTATAACATTTCTACATATAAGAAGCGGGAACGGTCCCATCACCGAAACCTGAGACTCCCTCCATAACCGTCTCTCTGTCAGGCTCCACGTCTTAGCCGTTCTCATTACTGTGGATGTGTGGCCTTCCGCTGTATATTCTGGAAGTATGAGTGGAACCAATTGCGTGTTACTGGTCTTATTCCAACTTCTCCAGTAATATTTTGTGACCAACACAATCGAACACCTTAGTTAAATCAAAGAAAACACTTAGTGTCCACGAGTTTTTATTTAATCCAAGTGACTCACAGAGAAAAACAGAATACTTTATTTTCAGTTATTAAACCACTTCTAAACCCAAGCTGATCTTTTGACAGCAAATTATGTGAACTGAAATGATTAATTATCGTTATGTATACAGCTTTTTCCATAACTTTAGCTAACACCAATGGTATAGGATTACGTCTGAAACTGTCTACGTTATCCCTTTCTCCTTTTTATATACCGGTCTCACTACTGAGTACTTTAATCGTTCAAGAAACTGACCATTCCTAAAGGAAAAGTTCTAAATGTGGCTAAGTACTGAGTTAATATACGCAGCACAGTGCTTTAGTATTCTCCACGTAACCCATCATATCCCTGAGAGCCCTAAGTCTCCAACGATTTAATTATTGACTCAGCCTCCCCCTTATCAGTATCACGGGAGCATATTTCAGAGAATAGTCTTGGAAAGTGATTTTCTAAGAGAGTTATGTGAGTCTCCTTGGAAACTAAGGTATTATTTAGCTCGCCTTCTATATTGGGAAAGTGATTGTGAAATATTGTAGCTAAATCTGACTTATCAGTAACGGAATCTGTATTAAATACTGATTTTATGTCCTTGGCATTGTGCTACCGACCGGACACTTCCTTCAATACAGACCGTATGGTTTTAATTTTATCCCGGGAATTAACTATTCTATTAGCATATCACATGCTTTTTGCCTTCCCAATAACATTTTTAAGTACTTTACAGTACTGTTTGTAATGGGTTACTGCAATTCTATTGTGACTATTTCTAACATTATATAATTCCCACTGTGTTCTACAAGATATCCTTATCTCACTAATCAGCTACCTCGAATGCCTGTTAGTGCTAGTATCCAGTATAGAGTGCTCTAATGGAAAGCAACTTTCAAACACCATGAGAAATATGTTGAGGAAAGTATTATATTTACTTGTTGCCGATGTTATCAGCTCTATAAACGTCCTGCCACTTTTGTTCTTTAATGAAGTTAGAAAAAGTCTCTGTTGCCGCTTGATTAACTTTTCTAAATGCTTAGTGATTATATTTAACATTTGTATATGCACAAATATTATCTGTGGTTGTGCTACCGTACCCTGCACTCTGGTCAGAAAGAACATAATCACCGTCAGATGACATGAATTTAGCAGATCTTTCAACGTTTTTTTTTTTTAATTGCACAGTGACGTAAAATTAATATTAAAGTCACCACATAAACTAATTTTTGGTACTTTCTATAAAGTGAGCTTGAACGGAAATTTCCTGAAATCCGAATTAGGGGACCTATAAATAATTAAAGTTTAACGTTAAGTTTCAATAAATTCAGCTACTCCTGCACAACAGTCGAAGACCTATACAGTGCAGTGCTTTGCTACGTCAGTAGATTCAAATGGAATATCGTTTTTCATGTACATAGCCACCCCCTACTCCAAAAAGAGCTGTCCGGAACCGCACTGCTGCTACGATCGCAGGTTCGAATCCTGCCTCGGGCATGGATGAGTGTGCTGTCCTTAGGTTAGTCATGTTTAAGTAGTTCTAAGTCTAGGGGACTGATGACTTCAGATGTCAAGTCCCATAGAGCTCAGAGCCAATTGTAGTGCCCTGATATACCAACAATGTCTGAATCAACATTTATAAGCAGCTCACTCACTATGTTTACATCAGGCTCTCAAATCCGGATTTCGTTGACCGATTTCACAATTCCGTTTCAGGCTGGTCATATAAACACTTCAAAATTTAGTTTTCAGAGGAGAAAACAAGTGTGATGGGCAGAGTATGCGCTCATCACAGGTAAACACCACAGCTCAAGCCTTGTTTGGTCCAGATGCCTGCGCATTGCTTTCTGGCATTGATACACATAACATACACTGCACACTATGGGGACCAGGCCTAGATTCACAAAAGTCGTATATAGCAGCGTGATGAGCTCCTTTGTTCGTGCAGTCTTGATTTTACAAGCAGTGCCATCCGGGCAAAACACATTTCAAAAGAATTGTGATTTCTGCCGACGGTTCACCTTCTGATAATGCTGCGCAGGGCGAAGTCAGTAACAGTCGGAGATTTCTGTGTTCCTTGAAAAGCGACTTAGCTGCATTGTGTTCAGGAATTCTTTTTCCTTTGGGAACTGTTAGGTCAAATTTTCGGCGCCGGTTAACATGTGAGCACACTCCTGTCTATAAAGTTTTAAGAGAGCTCCTCTCTGGTTAATCTTAACAAAACAGTAGAGAAGGGGAAATCAGGACGCCAATTTCCGCGAAATGTGAACGTGGACACTAGCGTATCGGCTGAGGTGGAAAACTTAGGTGAAGAGCTGGAATTGTGTAAGAACTGAGCAATTGATACTGAAACGATTGGTTTACATTGTAAAACCTTTTGCTATGCGGGGGGATAGTTGTGTTCTTAAAAAAATTACATTGGTTGCATTTAGCAGAGACTTTTCCATTGGCATGTTGCAATTGCGCAGACTTGTGGATTGGAAAGAGAAGTCTGTAGAGAATACGTTCTACGGCAAAAGACAAAAGACGCACCACAAAGGAATTATCTGAATGGGACGGAAATCGGTAGACACGATGTACAGTCGTGCTCAAAAGTATCCGAACGACCTGAATTGCATTTCGCCTGATTCGCATACAACCCTCATAACGCAGCTGTCTAGCAGGTCCTCTAATCGCTCCTCGGTACAGTCGTTTGACTATTGAAAATGGTTCCAACAAATCACCACTAGAAAACACTGCTCTGTATCGCAATAACTCAAGATGTAAAGTAATACCACGATATTACAAATATCAGGGAACATCTTATCACAGGTGAGACTGTCCTTAAGGCTTGCAAGTTCACATTTATTACAATAAATGACATACCTGAAATGTTACCACTCTCATTATTACGTCAGATAGGTAATGCACGTATTAAGTTCGTCGTATTCATGATTTCCTCTTAAAAGAAACATACCGTCCTTATTATTTAACACAAAATGACATTAAAATTTAACGTTTTTCTTGAGCTGCTAGTTGAGAATACGTATGAAGTTCAAATGACAAGACGAACTGTCTCGTTATGCATATGGATTCAAACCCAGGTCATGCAGACTAAGCAAAGATTTCGTGACTGACGGAAACTAACAGTCATTCCTGACTAGGCATACAGAGAGTGATATACCTCGATTTTAGGTAGTATCAGTTAGGAAATATCAACTTTAAATTACATAACGTAAACATTTTTAACGGACGCGAATTCCTACCCAGCATCTATTGTCCCTGTCAACGAACTACGAGACATGTTAAATATTGCTTCTTCACAAGTAACTTACTTGAAATGCCGTGAGGTAAAGCTTTGTGTTGGACAGGGACTCGAACCCAGAACCTAATCGGATTGTTACCGAAGCACAATCAACTGTGACATATCGCATTTTCTCGGCAGTAGCAAGATGTTTTAACTGAAATGTAGAGACGAAACATTAGTTTTTTCCTTCCCAGAACTCCAACCCGGCACCTATCGCTGTTATATTCTAGAGAAAACTAACGTTAAATATGGGTTTGTTACACCAGCAGCGACATGTCAGCATGTTTGAACTAGAAATAATATGACGAAGAGTTCAGTGCTGACTGGTAATCGAACCGCACACATATCGTTGTTGACTACACACAAAGAGACGTCAGCTACAGAATTTTTCTCCACTAGCAGCTCGGAATAACATCCTTGAACTTACAGTGATCTCGCAAATAGTTCTGTGTCTCACTGGGAGTCAAAAACGTCAGGTATCGTTAGTGTTGACAACGAATGAAAATACGTTAAAAATCAAAATTATTCTCCACCAGCAGATAGGTGTTCTCACGCTAGAGCTCGATAACACATAATGAAAACTTCAGTGCCGGGCCGGGATTGGAACCCATTCACGCCCAATATGTGGAGATGTTGAGGAATCTGCAGTTTTGAACAAACAACAAATTGTAGTCGAGCTGTATTGTCACGAAGGGATCAAATTCCGCGTTAAGGGCGGTCTGAGTTGCATTCCCAGTTCAGACCAATTTTATCGACATACTGAAGCTCAAATAAAAGATGGAATAAGTGTCCTGTGACCCTACATAGCGTTTGTTTCGTCACTAGAAGTAAATAACTACTATAAGGAAGGTTACTAGTGATAGAGTTTCTACATGTCGCCACTCCTGACTTTATTGTGGTTCAACCTAATGTCTACTTGGTAGAGAAGGAATATCATTTTTAATGTGAATTTCAGACCACAATGTCATTATACCTTCTTCACCTGGCGTAGCCAGAAGAGAACAGAATCTGTATCTCCCTATCAAAAATCATTGGCAGAAGTTGGAATCGAGCGCCAACAACACGTATATGAATCTATCAGCAATCCAACAGACCACCAAATCCTCTTCTCTGTTACTCATTTTTCTATTGTAACGTCGTTGCGCCACACTGGATGAGAATCCTGAACACAGGCTACCTGTAGTGGTTTGCAGCATGTTCAGTACATTCATTTACTTGGTTGACCGAATCGCCATGAACTAGCTGCCTCGGCTACCCAGTGCAAACATTCGACTCTGTTTTGTAATCACCGAAATAAAATCACGTAACTGCCACCTACACAGAACTGCCAACAGTGTAGGATGCAGAAATTTAAATAGGAAGTGTTCCTTTGCACTTGAGCTAATCTATTGCGCTATCTGTTTGTTGAAAACGTCATGCAGTGCAAAAGAAAAGCTGTAACTGTCTGTCTCTCAGAAGTCTACATCCACAACACTGTGGAATGCGGAAGTTCTTGAGATGCTGTAGCTACAGTTCAGCTGGTATTGTAACGGTAAGTGTAATGCACTGTAGACGAAACGTCGTGAGTTCAAATACCTTTTTTTAAAACGCAATTGTGCTGTCTGCTGAAGTTATCAATCTAATGGAACTTTGAACATAATTCCCTTCACTTCTCAACCCAAAATAGTCGCATGTGGAAAAAGGGCCAGCTACTGCGACATTTTGTTCTTTTCAAGTTTAATAGACGGCCAGGCAGCAGATGCACCTCGAAACTTTTGTATTATGTATGGGGAGAGGACATCGTGCCAAAATACGTCAGAAAAGTATTTTCTGCATTAGCTGTCGTGTGGTAGTGGCATATTATTCTTCTTCAAACCTTGTTTGACAGCATTAACTCAGAACAAGTTTTCAACACGCATGTAATCAACAAACTGCATGTGCATTGTCAGACTGTTATAGATAACATTAGAGAATTCGCATTTATCGTTGATGATTAATTTCTCTTTCATGTTTACTATTTTTCAAACAACACTAAAAGAAACCCTACGAAAATTGTGCACTGTATTATAAGAAATGAAATAAAACTACCCACGATAACGTTACAACGAAAGTCTGTTTTAATAAAGGTGAGTATCTGTACACAAGCGTGCCTCTATCAAACCGAATTAGTAAAATACTACTCACTTAGATTTAGATTGGGTCTGTGTTTATTTGGTATGCTGTGTCATACTCAAGAGGTATGCAAATGTAGCATTTCATAAATAAAGTTATGTATTCCTAGAAACCCAAAATTTGCTTCTCAGCAACGGAAAGAGGCATTACCGGTTGTGCATCATTTAAGATTTTCACCATTGCACTATGAACCGAAAGTATTTTCTTACGTTTTCTTTATCGATGTTTGATCTGACTGCTTGTAGCTCTTTCACAGAAGGGATAAAAACGTCAGATCTAGCGAGACTGGAACCGCGAACCAGAACAGGCACTTTTTACATGTCTGCATATTACCACACAGCTAGCGAATAAGTATGTATCCACGATTCCTATTACGAGGCCAATAGTGACTAGAACCCGTGAATCGCTATTTAAAGGACAAGATTAGTTGCGATTTCCACGTGCAACGACTTTCCTGGGCTGAAAACGGTAAATTTACGATCTTTTGTTACACCTCAAGCGATAACAACTCAGATTATTCAATGGAACTGACAGGAAAAATCAAGTGAACTTGGAGGCTTAATTCCATGCACACCAGGAAGTAACTCGTCGATCACAGAGTTGCCAAATATACGTTGCCTTGTTGCCAAATCTCAGTTACAGAACCAGCAGGAAGAAGACGAACCGATGTGTTCCTACAGAGGGCTGGGAAGTGACCATAGCCGGCATCTCAAAGACGAGGCTGGCACGGCCTGGAATACGAAATGCGTCTGATCCACATTTCTGTAACTAGGTTTAGGGACTGGAGCGTAGTTACTAATAATACTCAGAAATGATTGTAAACTAAGCATCATAAATCAGTAACTCTCATGGTTGTTTTTATATTTCTATCGTAAGTGTACTCAAAACTAAGAAACTCATTCATGGACGTTTTCGTGCCTGGCCGATAGTCGAGCACAACATTTGCTTGTTTTGAGGTCCATACATTGATTAATGGAGAAGTGAACGCTGTTCAAAAGTGATATTTAAAATATTCAGTTGGACTGAAGCCGGCAAAATTGCCCATATTTGAAGCTACCCAGAGAAAAAGTAAGTTGCTAGAGCCACTGTTAGCAAATGTCTGCAGAGAGTTCCTAATTGCTACTGTGGAAATTTATCATAGATGCCCTATAGTAATCAAGAGGTTCATTTCCTTTATACTTATCACCCTGGCATGTGAGTCTTAAGTGAAGAACAATATTGAAACTCGTATCATTGACGCTCGATTCGAATTTCTTCGGAGTCGCTTGTATTGTGAAGCAGTTTGGCGGTCAGAAATCGAGATCTGTGAATAATAACACAACTTGCTGTGTCGAGCTACCAAGAGGACTTGATGTGTAAAAGTTTTCTTCCAATTTCTTTACTGATTTTTTTCTGGAAATTCGCAGCTCTATAAAATAAATCAGAAAAAAAGCTTGCACAAGCTGATCCCTGCCATGGTCAGAATTGACGACTCATTTAGCCGTTGCAACACGAGATACGGGCTGGGGCACAGGGCTACGGACACACTGCTGCCAGCTCGCCACTCTCATCATGGTATTAGTCGCTCAGCCTTATAACGAATCGTGAACGATTATAGAAGTTGTCACTTACGTGAAGAATAGTATTTCTTTAGCCAAAAATTGAATCTTCTGTGTCAGTGTCTAGGGGTTATATAGCAAGAGGCATTCAGATGGAAAGGGAATATCAAGTGAATTTAGCGAGTCAATTCAGTACCATATGTGGAAGTGACTGCACTGTCACAGTGTCGCCAAATTTTTGTGACTATGTTGCTAATTCTCAGTTGTGCTAGGAACAGCTCTGTAGCGGAATGCGAGGAGAATCCCGTGCTCGTGTCATTGGAGGATATGGAGAAGAGGCGCGTTTTCTCCTACCTGTTGTGTTAAACATTCAGGTGTATAAACTTCCATCACGATTACAGTTTCCCACAAAATATATACGAATAAAACACTTACCCTGTTACTTTGTGACAAAAGATTATTTCAGTACAATAAAAAGTCTTTGGAAATCAACTTTTTCCACCTATAACGAAAAGTAAGATAAACACTTTGCACCTTGAAATCGGTTGCATCTATGTGCAGTCTTGTGATCATACTAGAACCATTTCATGAACTGCACGAGAATGTAGAAAAGTGTTGGTGGGAATGGAAGCTATAAGAAACACAGTTAACTAATTATTCTGTGCAACGTAATAATCAACACATTTGAAAATTCAGAAGAGAAGGAACTAAAAATTATGCCCATTAAGACAGTAACTAAAGTGCAGATGCGGGCACTGTGCAGATCTGCGCTTTTGCATCTTCAGATCTATACGAATAATGTATACTAACCAGCGTATACATTGATCTTTTTTAGTTTTCTAATGATGGACTGTATCCACACCCATGAGTCTGATTGTTTCTTTGTATCCTTCCATCTACTATCTTTCTGTGTTATTGCTCGGTGTTCAAAACCAAAATGCTATGCCAGCTTCCACGAGGTATTAGAAAGAGTTCGCAACAAGGCTAACGAAGTATTATCAAGATACATTGAGACGCCAATTTGTCTGTCGTCATGGTGTTAAGTCGACAGAAATAGTTACATCACTAGCATCCTATTGTTGTCTTCTCTTACTGAGATGGTTAGACACTGGACTCGCATTCGGGAGGACGACGGTTCAATCCCGCGTCCGGCCATCCTGATTTAGGTTTTCCGTGATTTCCCTAAATCACTCCAGGCAAATACCGGGATGGTTCCTCTGAAAGGACACGGCCGACTTCCTTCCCCATCCTTCCCTAATCCGATGAGACCAATGACCACGCTGTCTGGTCTCCTTCCCCAAACCAACCAACCAACCATCTTACTGAGATTTTCATATTACCCTGAACACAAGGCGCTGAGAAAAATGTGTATATTCTCCGTGACGAAACATCCCACATTCCTTTCATCCTTATCCATTCGTTACGTGCATCGGCAGCAATGAGTGATAGGAAAGGTGTTGTGAGGTGACGAATAACAATAACAAAGGTAGTAGTAACAAATCAGTAATCAAGGTTGTTTACTGCATTACAGACAAGTGTTAAAGATTAACAAAATAACCAAGAAAGGCTGAGTGTTTAATTGGCGCACTGCATAGGTGTTCTTACCAGTTTGTTACTGAATTCTGTTCTGATTGTTTGCAGAGGGAAAAGAAAGAACCCTGTAGCCATACATATCGCTAGTACAACGAGATATTACCTATCGACTATCCTTGCTTTATATCACGAGACGAACATGGCATCACCGAGCTGATATTTGAAATACATTTATGTTTTCTCTCTCTTTCTCTCTTTTTATTTTTCTTTCAGTCTTTTGAGAAAAGCATCAAGAAGCGCGAGTAATAAGCAAGTAGGCATATAATCTATTTACAGTTATTTTCATCGGGTTATATAATGCAAAATACACCTTTTAAGTGTATTATTGCGTAATTCCAATTGTTGATAGTCTATTCGTGAGCTTGCGCACATTCAGTGGGGTGAAACCTATCACAGAAGCAAGCAAAACACAAATATTTCTTGCATCATGCGCAACACACAAACGAAACCTCGCTGCACTGACATATTTTCTGATATATTGCTCGGAAAACGTATCTGATTCGTGTTGCTAAATACAGCTCTATCAGACATCAATGTGGATGCATACCAAGTGTATGAAAGTATATCTTGAAATACACAGAAAAGGCACACCGTGGTAGTCGACTGAAGCATAGCCACGAACAAGATTGTAGCTGGGGTCGACAGCATCGTCGTCTCCCACCTTGACAACTCGAACGGTGACAGTGCTCGGCCGGTTACTTACGTTTACTGATATCAAAGCTACACCATGAAAACACAAAAATGTTAATAACGTGAAGATCATTAACTTGGGAACCCATAGTAAAGTAAAGCAGTCATCAGTCGGAAGATTAATTTGAACACCACAGTGCTTTAATAGGCACGGTCCTGTTAGAGGTGCCATGTCGTTGCTTTCCTCCGACCTTTGAGTTGACGTGCCTAGACAGTTAATAGGGACACCTACAGTTTAACGTGGCTTTCGGACCACAGTGCAACTCGGCATTTTTCTCATCAACAAACACTGCCCAAAAGGAAATAAGTGTAAAACGGGAGATAAAATTCGTGGGACTGACCAGGGATCGAAACCGAGACCTTCATACTCGTAGTCTTGCTATTTATCAGTTTTCCGCCATGTAGCCACCTCTGTAGCTTCTGCTTGGCATTAAAATTAAGGATCTCTTGTTTGTGCCTGCGTTGGCACTTGCGCGTCCCTGCACCAAAATAAAGAGAACTGAATTGAATGTAGTGCCTTCAAGTTGGCATAAACAGAAAAGGAGAAAAATTAAACAACATAAATGGTCTCTCTTTGATGCCTCAACCTTCATTGCCATTATGCGTCTTATGAGAAAAAACGTACCCTAGAAGCTCATGTTGTTTATTTAAATGATTACAAAATCAGGTAAAACGAACAGTGAGGTTGTCAGTAAAAGCACAATACTGTTGTCAGTATGATGTTGCCTGTAATGATAAAGGGCCCGTTTAATCAGGCGTATTGTAGACAGAATTGGAAGAGAGAGCACTACTAAATTCTACAATCCGTATGCGTTGCATACATACAGAAATTACTGTTACAGTTTACTTATGGAGCCCAGTGGGTTAATTGCGTATTTTCCGGTGAGAAAGAGCACTGGCAAATAGTCTTCGCTACATTAGGTTACTTAAACCGATGTAATTCTGAGCTAGAATTTATGGTCAGCGATTAAGTGTAAGGTCAATGGGTCGGATGCGGGTTTTGCAACTGTGAAATACTTTCCCACATTACAGAAGCGAATATTAAATTTGAACTGATGTTGCGAAAATTTTGAACTTGGATAGCTTAGAATGAAAATCTTTCTGTTTATTGCAAAGGAAAACAATTTATTTTCTAAAACACTCTCTGTCATACACAACTTGAAACAGGCCACGTCGACCAAATCATATGGAGGAAATGACAGCGACATATATCGGAAGGCAGTAAGATCCACTGACTTTTGGTTTGGCAGTATTCGACAGCCATTTCTAGGCGCAAGTAAATGAAGAAAGACAGCGCGTTTTTGTTATCAAGTGACGTCTTCATCAGATACTTCAGTTTTAATGTAATCTACGTGTTATTGCTGATGTTTGATATTAACATGAAAAGAATTCCGTAGACAGGGAAAGAAACTGTTCTTGGGCAACTACTTCTATAATGACCAAAAGGCATTAAATGATGTTCAAGCACATGTGTTCCAGCAGCGGTATGAAGAAAATGATAATAATAATGATGGTAATAATCGAATTATCCGGTAACTTCACACTTCAAAGTGAATTTTCTCTAACTAAAAAATTTGCTGAATTAGTGAAAATTTCAAAATGCTTCACATCGAGGCTATGATGCCTAGAAGAGTCTTTACATCCCGCTGACATGAGAATAGCATAATCTCCTCGTCAGAAGCTTGCTTCTACTTAACCATTTAATATACTCGCATATTTTCCACCGTGACTTAATGTTGTAAGCTAAGCATGTGATCCGTTACAGCACACTCCTGGGGCTGGGAAATGTGACGACAATGGTCTGGTGGAACGCACTATCACAGGTGAAATGCGTGGGTTCAGGCATTTACTTTTAAAAGGCACAAACAGATTTACTTTACCTCTGGTAACCTCAAGAAAAAGACGTTATAATTCAGAATCCGCATTAAACATCACGTTCCTTCATTACCAATTGGGCAGAGCCGGTTTACTCTGGGAAATGACATAGACGGAAGTCATGGTAAACGGAAATACTGTCGCCAGTAAACTCACTTATATTTTAAAAAATTATTTTATTTGATGAACCGACAGCCATTTGAAGGAACAGGGCTCTTATTTTACTTTTACTTGTCTCACTCCCTTCCCAACCACTGCTTCCCTTTCATGCCCCTCGACTCTTATAACTGCCATCTGGTTTCTGTACAACTTGTAAATAGCCTTTCTCTCCCTGTATTTTACCCCTGCCACTTTCAGAATTTGAAAGAGAGTATTACAGTCAACATTGTCAAAATCTTTTTCTATGTCTACAAATGCTAGAAACGTAGGTTTGCCTTTCTTTAATCTATTTTCTAAGATAAGTCATAGGGTCAGTATTGCCTCACATGTTCCAACATTTCTACGGAATCCAAACCGATCTTCCCCGAGCTTGGCTTCTACCAGTTTTTCCATTCGTCTGTAAAGAATTCGTGTTAGTATTTTGCAGCCGTGGGTTATTAAACTGATAGTTCGGTAATTTTCATATCTGTCAACACGTGCTTTCTTCGGGATTGGAATTATTACACTATTCTTTAAGTCTGAGGGTATTTCGCCTCTCTCATACATCTTGCTCACCAGATGGTAGAGCTGTTTAAGGGCTGGCTCTCCCAAGGCTATCAGTAGTTCTAATGGAATGTTGTCTACTTCTGGGGCCTTGTTTCGACTCAGGTCTTTCAGTACCCTGTCAAACTCTTCACGCGGTATCATATCTCCCATTCCATCTTCATCTACATCCTCTTCCACTTCCATAATATTACACTTAAGAATATCGCCCTTGTATAGACCCTGTACATACTCCTTCCACCTTTCTGCTTTCCCTTCTTTGGTTAGAACTGAGTTTTCATCTGAGCTCTTGATATTCATGGAAGTGGTTCTCTTTTCTCCAAAGGTCTCTCTAATTTCCCTGTAGGCAGTATCTATCTTACCACTAGCGATATATGCCTCTACATTGTTACATTTGTTCTCTAGCCATCCCTGCTTAGCCATTTTGCACTTCCTGTCGATCTCATTTTTAAGATGTTTCTATTCCTTCTTGCCTGCTTCACTTGCTGCATTTTTGTATTTTCTCCTTTCATCAATTAAATTGAGTATCTCTTCTGTTACTCAAGGATTTCTATTAGCCCTCGTCCTTTTCCCTACTTGATCCTCTGCTGCCTTCACTATTTCATCTCACAAAGCTACCCATTCTTCTTCTACTGTATTTCTTGCTCCCATTCTTGTCAGTTGTTCCCTAATGCTCTCCCTGAAACTCTCTACAACATCTGGTTCTGTCAGTTTATCCAGGTTCCATCTCCTTAAGTTCCCACCATTTTGGAGTTTCTTCAGTTTTAATCTACAGTTCATAACCAATAGATTGTGGTCAGAGTCCACATCTGCCCCTGGAAATGTCTTACAATTTAAAACCTGGTTCCTAAATCTCTGTCTTACCATTATATAATCTATCTGATACCTTCTAGTATCTCCAGGTTTCTTCCATGTATACAACCTTCTTTTATGATTCTTGAACCAAGTGTTAGCTATGATTAAGTTATGCTCTGTGCAAAATTCTACCAGGTGGCTTCCTCTTTCATTTCTTACCCTCATTCCATATTCACCTACTACGTTTCCTTCTCTTCCTTTTGCTAGTATCGAATTCCAGGCACCCATGACTATTAAATTTTCGTCTCCATTCACTATCTGAATAATTTCTCTTATCTCATCATACATTTCATCGATCTCTTTGTCATCTTGTGGAGCTAGTTGGCGTATAAACTTGTACTAATGTGGCAGGCATGGGCTTTGTGTCTATTTTGGCTACAATAATGCATTCACTATGCTGTTTGTAGTATCTTAACCATGCTCCTACCTTTTTACTCATTATTAAACCTACTCCTGCATTACCCCTACAACTTTGTATTTATAACCCCGTATTCACGTGAACAGAAGTCTTGTTCCACCTGCCACCGAACTTCACTAATTCCCACTATATCTAACTTTAACCTATCCATTTCCCTTTTAAAATTTTCTAACCTACCTGCCCTATTAAGGGATCTGACATTCAATGCTCTGTTCCGTAGAATGCCAGTTTTGTTTCTCCTGATAACGACGTCCTCCTGGGTAGTCTCCCGTCCAGAGAGCCAAGTGGGGGACTATTTTATTTCTGGAATATTTTACCCAAGAGGACACATTCATGATTTAATCACACAGTAACGCTGCATGCCCTCGGGAATAATTACGGCTGTAGTTTCCCCTTGCTTCCAGCCATTCGCAGTACCAGCATAGCAAGGCCGTTTTGGTTAATGTTACAAGGCCAGATTAGTCAATCATCCAGACTGTTGCCCCTGCAACTACTGAAAAGCTGCCTCCCCTCTTCAGGAACTACACATTTGTCTGACCTCTCAACAGATACCCCTCCATTGTGGTTGCACCTACGGTACGGCTATCTGTTTCGCTGAGACACACAAGCCTCCTCACCAATTATTAGGTCCATGGTTCAAGGGGGGTGGGGGGGTTGTGAGATTATTAGTCTTCAATATGAACAATAACCTTTTAAAGTTTTTAGCATTATCCTTAGTTGTTCAAGTAATCTTTAATGTGAAATATTTTTTTAATGAGCTATTCAGTTGCTGTTCGAGAACAACTAGATGCCTGGAAGTTTCATGAGTTTGCTAACAACTGATGAAGGAACAAAAATACTTGAAGCTGTGTCATGTAAGGTTATACACAACGAATTTGCTCTTCTGCAGCACTAAAAACATTTTGTGGATCTGTGTTCCAAATGTTCAGATAATTTACAGAATTAGTGATGAACAAATATTTGTTTGATTTTGATATAAATTTTTGAAAGATTTATATTTTGCATACCTGCAAACCACTGTGAAGTGCATGGAAGTGGATACCTTATGCCGTAACACATGTTAGTGTTTTTAAAATTCCAATTACACCTGGGGCATGAGAAAAATTACTATTTAAATACCTCTGAGCCTTCTGTACTTAGTTTAATCTTGTCTTCACGGTTTCTGTGGGAGTGATACACAGAGAGCTGAACATTGTCTCTATGGATTCTTCACATAATACTGTTTCCGGAAACATCACAGCTCAGTTTCTCAGTAAATATGGCATCTATCTTCAAGAGTCTGCCAATTCAGATTTTTTAACATTTTTGTGGCATGCTGCTTTAAGTCAAAAACCTGTGACAATTTATGCTGCCCTTATCTGTATACATTCAGGAGCCCCTTTTAGCCTTATTTTGTACTTGAGCAATATTCCAGGATGGGTCATGTGAGAGTTTTGTGAGAAATCACATTTATAGACATATTGCATCTTTCACCAATATTCTACCAGTGAACAGATGTCTGCCAAATGCTTTACCTATGATAGAACCCATGTGATCATTCAATTTCATACCCTTAGAAATTGTTACACCCTGGTGTTTGCATAAGATCACTGCTTCCAGCTCTGACTCACTGATGTTGTGGTCATAGAATATCCCTTTTGTGGTTTGTTTAGTGAAATGCACAATTTTACAGTTCTGAACACTGAAAACAAGCTGCCAATCTTAACACCACTTTGAGCTCTGATTATCTAGCTCTACATATAAGGGCAACATATAAAAAATCTACATATTGTAAAAAAATATGTAACCAGAAAAATGATTTGAATAAACTTAAACTTCGTTAAGTACAGATTGAATCTGTGTGTGTATGTGAAACAAGGTTTCAACAATTGGTTTAATTGTCAACTCCCATGCAATAGCTGTGCATGTTTTGAAGCTCCAGTCAAACAAAATAAAAGATTTGGAACTAGTCACCCACTTTTTTTGTAGTGCATGGTTTACCTGCTGTTAGTTATTTGTTGTTTGTTTTATGTTAATTTTTTTTTCAAATTTTTTTCTCCCAGAAGATGGAAGCAGAACAACATCAAAGCTTTGTTTGTGGTGTGACTACCATCAAACAAGAGTCAGTAAGTAATGTTAATATGAGCAATTACGTTTTTGTTTTTTGTTTCTTAAGATTGTAGCAGTATCTCCAGGATTAGGAATCACACTCCTCTGAAACCAAATCCATTATTTCTTCAGTTGCTGCCATAAGTGAAAGTATTTATGACTGAGGTGTGGGGTACCAGGAGAGTGTGGCCTTCCCAAACAAACTGGTGGTGGTCCTGAAATGTCAGTGCTAGATGTTCTACCACACTGCTGCGAGAATGTGCTGGTGTGCCGTTGTGCATCAACCTTATCTGTAGTCTTCACTGACACGACTCATCCTTGATCAGTATTAATGAGAAAATACTGATAATGAGCACCATTTAACCTCTGTGGCCCTATTAATCTTTGCCCGAAAACACCTGCCTTTTTGTTGTTTGAGAAACAGTGCTTATCCTGTCTTAGTGCAGGTGGATGAGGTTTTCATCAGCACACACATGCTCATATTGGAAGTTTATGACACGAATTGATGTAAGCTGCGCACTTTATCTGTAAGTGAAATATTAGATACAAACAAAGGATCTGCACTACACACTTACTTGCGCCATTGATTGAACTGCAAGTTGCCAGTTGTGATCTTCTTGCCTTAATGTCTGGTTGTGCTGGTATGGATACAGAAATTGTGTATGAAGTACTGTCTATAAAAGGGTAGGAACCACACAGCCCACTAATCATCGCACATTTTATAGAATTTTTGTCTGTTAAGGATGGCATGTTCCATCCATATTAGGTGTATGGAGTGGACAAGGGTATCGACTGTTTACCCTTTGGGTTGCCAAAGAACCTGTGTAACTAGGACTGTGGAAATGTTTGGCAAACAGTTTATTAGGTGCTACTCTGAGGTGCAGATATTTTTCAGCATGAAATTCACATACTTGAAAGTTATTTACATTTGCTAAACTGCAACATAAAATCGTATTTGCCATATCATTTGTGGAGTAGTAGGTTTCCATTGTTGGAGAGAAAAGAAAATGCACTGGACCATTTGTACTTAAAAACAGTATGAAAGTAATCTGTATAAGTAGCTAAGATGCCACAATAAACAACAAGGGTTTTGAGTAATTTGCTGTACAGTTACATAGACTAACAAAACAAGCTATGCTACAACACAACTCTAGTCCCATAACCGATTACTGACCACATCAGAGTGATGTGTACTGTTGACACACTTTATGAAGCACCAAGTGGTGACTGTGCTCACATCAGCAACCAATAGTCTTTCAGCCCCTCATGCAGATTTCAGAAAGTATGCCTCTCTTGGCACATGTTAGTTGGACTTGTTTTACTTGTTTTGATGACTAACACCACTTCTTAATCTATTTGGCACTTTGTTTGTAATAAACTGTAAATATCAATACACAGGATACAAATGCCAAAAGGTACAGCAATTATACCAGAAATATTAGTTATAAACTTGACAAGGTGTGGTATCTCCAACTTCATTCTTTATTTATGTCCTTTGACTGAAATAAATGTTGTCACACATGACTATCAGTGGAGATGATGCAGTATTATCTTAATAAGTATGTAAAATAGGGAAACAAGGAACAGGAATGTGGATGTAGAGTGCGGCATCTCGATAAACAGGCCTGTCTGCGGATGATATAGGAAAGGGTACGTCCATTAATTGTGTGAGGGAGATGTGGTGAAACCTCCTCCCTTCCCCTCACTTGAAGTTTACCCTATAATTTTTAAATAATTAAATTTATTTGATATGTTCATGTTTTTGCTTTATACCACTAAAAATACCTAATGCAATGCTCAGAATTATTTTTATAAAACTTAATGTCATGTATTATAACAGATATTCTCTGAATATTCTCCACCATTTGGCAGCTTTCAAGAAAGTTAAATCAATTAAAATTGTTGTTTTCCATTGTAAACGTAGCTGTCATTTGACAGCTAACTTTGCAGAAAAAATGTAGTACATACATTTAGAAAATGTATTAAATAGTATTTTTAACTCCTGATTAAAAACATTTTAAAACACTTATTTTAAACATTCCAGCTCTGAGGAGTATCCAGATGGACAGACAAGAGTCAGACAGATGAAAAGGCTCTGCGAATAGAGTATTCATAGTTTCTATGGATAGGTAAAAAACTAGTCTTGTATTGATATATTTTATACAACACATTAAATCTCGTTGAACCGTTACTTACTTTGCGAATGAAAGACGACATTGTTTTTACTTTCCTTTGAACTGTGCGATTACTTAGCTTTCCTCTTACTTCATTTTTATGATCACTAGAGAGGTCACGTTGGTGCACTTCATCTTAGCATCCGCCCATGAAAGCTTAACGTCTTGCTGGCATGATAGCATAGAGTTCAGAGGGGCCGTAAAGGTTGATGGACACTTTAATATTGTTATACAGGAGAGTAATTTTGTAAATGAAAATGTTATCCACTATAATAATATATATTCTTTCCATTAACAAACTGATATGAGGCTTTCATTGCCCTCCCCTCCACCATTAAATGAGATTTGGTGAGGTTTTGAGTTCAGCTAGTTAATGGACATTCCCAAAGCATGTACACTGTTAAGACAGGTACCTCAGTGTCCAGAATGTGATAAGGTGGAAAAATAGTCCTGTACATAAAACCTTTCTGATATTCACACATTAATTCCTGATCCAGGATGTAATGGAGCTTGCATTTGAAGTTGCATTTCTGGCTCAGACAGTTCTGAAAATGCAAGTTTTACTGAAGGTGAAGGCTCAAAATTTGAACTTGAAACTTCTAAAAGTAAAATTATCATGTAGTGACAGCGGTATTATCAGCTCTGTATTGTGGACGGCTGAGCGTCATTGTGGGCTTGGCCCTCCACAAAGGAATGCGGCGGTATACAAATTGCCATAATTAATTACATAAGTAATTTACAATAAAACCAATTTTATCAGGTAAATGAGTAAATTAACAGTCTTAGGCCATTTCAGAAATGATAATGAAGTGAATACCACCTTCAACTTGAGTTCTGAGAAAACCAACTCCATTACATCCGTAGTGAGTGTAGTCCCCAGAAAATAATTGCCCATCTTGTGATTGGCCATGGTGATAATAAAAGGATGGAATTATTAGTTTGAATATTTTCACTGGGTATTATTGGACTTTAAAAATAATATAGTTGTACTGTAAAGTACTGTTACATATGGCTTCATATGTTTTAGTTGAGAGTAGTTCCCTCCATTAATGCTATAAAACTGTGGTCCTTTGTGGTGAAACTTGAGGTACACTTATAAGGCACTGAGAT
This sequence comes from Schistocerca americana, assembly GCF_021461395.2. Lineage (NCBI taxonomy): Eukaryota > Metazoa > Arthropoda > Insecta > Orthoptera > Acrididae > Schistocerca > Schistocerca americana. Next base: position 522,903,184 of record NC_060125.1, on the reverse strand, counting down.
GAAATTTCAGTACAAGTGCCGCTCCAAAATGAAAGATTCTTCCAGGAATCAACTCGCAGTCTTTGGATGAGCTAATCCTCATAATATTGTTTCACCTAGGAGTGCTAACTCAATAGAGGGTTAGAGGATAACCTGTACACAGTCTTGGAAAACTGGAAGCAACTGCCAAGTTGAAGTTGGGTGTTATGTTCAGACACGCAAAGTCTGAGATTGGCTCCAGATTTAGCACAAGTATTCTCCTAGTCACAAAGGTCGCCTCAGTATGGTTTGAGTAAATGGGAGACAGACCCCAGTGGTGCCCCAGTGTGAATGGTCTACTCTTCTTTTGTTGTAGAGCCGTAGAGTATCTCTGTAAGCCAACTCCCTGCAACCTGCGTACAACCTGATTCCCGACATTCAACCTGCAGCTGCACAGTGAGGTGCCTAATACAGTGGGTACTGAACACTTCTCATGCTTGTGTTGCAGGACCTGTGTGTATATTATGTAACTGAAATGAGTTAAAAGAGCAGAAATGAGTGGAGAGATTGGTACAGATGAAATTGGTGTAGACAGAGTAACATGAATTATGCCAGTGAAAACTTTCAGGATATGCTGAACCTACAATGTGAAATATGTTGAAGGTATGCGAGTTTGTTTTGATGGGTAACATTCTCTTCAGTTTATGTCACTGTACGGTATTGATAAGTTTAATTTGTCATTTTCGTACTAAAAAATTCAGACAAAATCATTACAGATTTACTTTTATTCTATGGATTATGGAAATAATAGCTATGTGGGTGATCGTATCACATCCCAAAAGCAGTTATAGCAAAATTATATTTGCCTTTTCTAATTACAGTATAGAATCAAAAAAAATTCCAAAATAATAGTGTCACTTCACAGAATTAGCTTTCAGAACCTTAAATTATTGTCAAGATTAGCACAATGTCTACTTGTTAACTTATGTAAGAATTTGTACTGTTACATATGGTTTTTACTCTGTGTTTTGGAATGAGATGTTGTTACATTATGGTTGTTGTTCATTGGGTAGCAGGCATGATGGTAATAGTATAGCCAGCAGTATGTGAAGTGGTAACTTGAGTAGAGTGGAAACGCATTCTGAATGGTAGAGTGGAAACACATTCTGAATGGTATGTCTTCAAGAAAATATAAACAAACCCAAGAATGAGTAAAATTGCATATTGGATTTAACTCAGAAATCACCAATTCCACATTTGATGCATACAAAATAGCAAAATCCAGTGCTTTAAGTAAATAATGGAATGACTACAATCAACAATAGATGAGAACATTGATCAGTAAAGATGAGTAAAGCAAAGGATATGCTTTCTGCTCTTGAATAATTTTAAATTTGTCGTAAATTTTTTGTTGAGTAAACTGCATGTACAGCTAAATTCAGCATATATACAATCTCATTGATTCCCTCAAAGTAGGAGTGTTTGAAATATGATGCATTGATTTCATCCGTAATGACCCAGTTATTTAATATCGCAGCATTTAACTAACTTTATGTACATCCTTTGTGTGAGGCTAAGCCACAATGGTCCACCGACTCTGTTCCCCTAGAGCTGCTGTTGTGTTCTGTACCACACATGTCATGGTTGCAGAACCTCAGGAAATAGGATTGTGAAATTGTAAGAGGGAACATCAGTGACAAATGAAAGTTCGAATCAGGCTACGACGGTTTGTCAGACAATTTGACTATTGTGGCAATTTTGTCTAGGTTCAAGTCCCAGTCTGTCACAGACCTTCAGTTGTCATGACATATTCATTTATGCTGTTTAGACCCGTTTTTTCTGTATTTTTGTAGCCTGTGTTGCACCTGTACCTCTCATTTATTTTCATTCAGGTTGAAACTGACCCATCCACATCTCCAAATCAAGAGATTGAAGACACATTCATTAAGGAAGAAACTCTGGTAAGTATCCAAATTCATCTGTCTTTACATTGTCTGCAAACCAATGTGCACGGCATGATGGAAGGTGACTTTTGTGGATATTAACTCCTCGTCTTGTTATTTCACTCATAGGTGATCTGCAAGGAATGTTACCGGCCCCCACACGCATCCTAGCCTTGTACCTTATTTGTAAGCTTCTGGTGCGTCTTGTGTGATAGAGATACAAGAATTGGGTTCAGTCTATCTGAACTGCAGGTTTCTGAACTGGATTGAGTGAGGTAGAACACTAGTTAAGACACTGGAGGACAGGAGTTGAGAGTCCTGTATGACCATCCATATTTAAATTTTTTGGAGTTTCCCTGATTTGGATAGGCCAAATGCAGGATAGTTCCTTTGAAAACGTTGCATCTGATTTTCTTTCCCATCCTTTCCCTGTGAAGATCTTGACACCTGCAAGATGTTGAGCCCTGATCTGTCTCGCTTCCTTCCCTCGATCTCGTTCAGTCTGGCATGCTGAGGTAAAAGGAACTATAATTCAAATATTCAGAAGTATTATTGATTATTTGTCAGTAATTGGTATATTGCTTGATGTACTCTTTATGAATCACAGTTCATCCTGTACAGTGCAAGGCAAATAGATCACTATCAATATAAGTACATCACAGGAGAAAGGAAAGATGTAAAACTGACTGTTTAGTGTTCCTGGGTAGCAATGTGCATCAGAATTTTTATTGAATATCATATATCTTCTGAAACCCTTGGGTTCAGTGTTGTCCACTGTACATGACATTTGGTAATGGAAAGCATTGCAAAATTAGCTTACTTTACATGCTTCCATCCATTGATGTCAAATGGAGTAACATTCTGGGTCATTTCTGGATGTACACATAAAGTATCCATCATACAGAAAAGAACTGTGAGAGTAAATCTGGTGCCCATCCTCATCCACAGATGTTTAAAAAATTATGCATAGTAACAACAGCCTCACGTATGTTTAGTATTTTATGACCTTTTGTTGTGAAGACTTAGTCACATTATTTGAAAATAGCAGCACCCTTAAATAGACACAAAAATGTCCTCCACTATCTCCAATATTACCTTAACTCTTGCACAGAAAGTTGCAAAGTATGCTACAACAAAAATATTTGATCACCTTTATGAATTAAAGTTGCCGGTAAACAATGAAAGTTTTAAAAACCAATTGAAAGCTTTTCTGTTTGACAACTATGAACTTCTGAATGTGCTTGGGTTACATTTGTCAAATTTTGTTGTATATTAAAATAAAAAAATCTGGTTACATAAATGGTCATAATGTAGCAGTGTTTCAACAGAGAAAATGTGTCTTATTTGGAAACTATTGATGTGTTCCAGATCACAGTTGAGTTGTTGTGAATGTGATTCATAGAACACACAAAAAGTAAAGTAAACTACAAAGGATGTTCTGAAAACACGTTTCTGTTTGAAAAACAATGGTGAAACTTGATTGCCAAAATCATATACACCATGGCATCAAAAACCATACATCTTGCACTATTTTTTGACATAGTCACCACACGTATTAAGACATTTGTCATAGCGTGGAATCAGTTTGAAGAAACCACTCTGGTAAAACTTGGTGCCTTGGGATGCAAGAAAATTTTGCAGAGCCTGCTGCACTTCAGCATTGGTTTGGAAGTGACATCCCGAGACTAGACGGGGATAGTCCGTAGGCATTCACAACACTAGTCCCATGTACCCATTCGCACCAGATAACAGCACACGTTTCCATTGGTGACCACATTGTCAGTGCACATCTGCCTGCCATCATGATAGGCGCTCTAATAACTTCAGTTATCCAGTTTACTGCTATTCTCTCTTTTCTGGTGCTCTGTGCATACATCATTCTGCCTCCACTGGCACCCCTTCTCTTTCTAAACTAGCAATAGATGTCAATTCGTATGGCACTTGTTGTGTCACCTGGTGTACCACGTTCTCTTTCAAAAACAATGACAAAAGTTGCTTTTGGAATGTCCCTTGTATATCTATATATTAAGATGGCAAGGTATTTTGTAGGCAGTTCTTTAACAGTTCCACTCATAGATGAAGCTTGACAAGAATGATTACTTGCATGCCTTTCTCCATGACCTGCTGTAAGTTTTTATTTCTGCAGTCTCTTCAGCAGATATATATGGTGTTCAAAAGGTATGTGAAGATTTTGTCCTGATAACTGAGACTTATATTTTTGTAAATATATTTCATGGGATTTTGTTATCTTATCAGTATACTTTACCCATAATTTCCATTATTATCTTCCACAGAATAGACAGGTGTGTAACCATTTCTGCTATCCCTTTATTTTGCACAAGTTTAATGGTCCCTGTTAGTCCAACCAGTTTTGGATCCCACACAATTAAGCAGTACTCTAATGTATGGCATAAGCAGTCTCCTTCACAACCAAACTGAAAATTCCTGGTGGCCAATCGATGGATTAAATCTTGCCATTTGTTTTACCTAAGACTAAGATTATCTAGTAGTTCAACTTCATATCTCTACAATTTGTTTACGCACAGACACTGGTGGGACAGGTCTGACTTTTTCTGTGACTCATTAACCCTGTAGTGCAACATTACTGCATTTGTTTGTATGAGACTGATATTTTGTTGAAAACCAGCTGGACATTCCTACAATTCTTTATTGAATGACTGTTTGTCATAGATACATCATTTGCTAAAAGCTGAGCCTGCAACTAATACTATCTGCTAAGCAATTAATGTATAACATGAACAGTAATGATCCTATTACACATCCATGAGGATACCAGGTATGAAATTCAGTAACTGTAGATGCTTCTTTATCCATTCTACATCTACATCTACATTGATACTCCGCAAGCCACCCAACGGTGTGTGGCGGAGGGCACTTTACGTGCCACTGTCATTACCTCCCTTTCCTGTTCCAGTCGCGTATGGTTCGCGGGAAGAACGACTGTCTGAAAGCCTCCGTGCGCACTCTAATCTCTCTAATTTTACATTCGTGATCTCCTCGGAAAGTATAAGTAGGGGGAAGCAATATATTCGATACCTCATCCAGAAACGCACCCTCTCGAAACCTGGCGAGCAAGCTACACCGCGATGCAGAGCGCCTCTCTTGCAGAGTCTGCCACTTGAGTTTATTAAACATCTCCGTAACGCTATCACGGTTACCAAATAACCCAGTGACGAAACGCGCCGCTCTTCTTTGGATCTTCTCTATCTCCTCCGTCAACCCGACCTGGTACCTGTCATTCATGACATATTATGACTGTCACATTCATGACTAGGTCTCCAAAAAAACATACTGAGTCAAAAACTTCTGAAAAGTGTCGTAATACCAAATCCAAGTCACATCCATAACTCTCACAAGGAAAGTAACCTAGCTGACATGGCTTAACCCAAATAAGAATAGTTTTAAGTTTGGAGAAATGTCTTCTCTGCCACTCCTCAGTGTCATTTATCTGTGAAACTGTGCATTTATGCACAATCAATGATCAAAGGTTAACAAATCTGAATACTGCAGAAGCAAAAGTCACAGAAGGTTCATAAGAATCATAAGTGATTTGGCAAAAAAAATTAACACATGCAATATTTAGTATTATATTTCTCAAAATTGAACTTCCATTTTGGGGTATTTCAATCATCTTGTTGAATCTACATGTTACAGTACATGACATAGCTCCATGCAGCATATCAAATCAGACTTTCAAAGCAGTGCATTCAATTAACAATATAAATATTGCAAACTTTAGGGAAAGCCTACAGCAACTAGACTGGGATGAAGTGTATAAGGAACCTGATGCAAACTTAAAATATAACTTATTTCACGATACATTTTTAAGGGTATTTGAAAATTGTTTTCCCAAGAAAATAGTTAAACATAATTCCAAGAAAACATATAAAAAACCTTGGCTAACTAAAGGAATAAGAATATCTTGCAACCGTAAAAGAGAACTGTATCTAACAGCAAGAGGGAGTACTGACCCCGAAATTGTTCAATATTATAAAACCTATTGTGCGGTACTAAGAAAAGTTATTAAAAAGTCCAGAAGCATGTGTATCATGTCTGAGATCAGTAACTCTGATAATAAAATTAAAGCAATTTGGAATATTATTGAAAGGGAAACAGGGCACCCAAGAGCACAGGAAGACTTTGGTGCCATAAAACTGAATGACAAGTGTACTAACAAACAATCAGAAATTGAAAATATTTTCAATAATCATTTTTTAAATGTTGTGGAGAAAATAGGATCACTAGAAGAGGCAAGGCTACTAATAGAAGAGGTCATACCTGTGCAATTTGAAACAACTGTAATTCCACCAACCTCTCCCTCTGAAATCAGTAAAATAATAAACTCACTGAAAAGTAAAAGCTCTTATGGAATTGATGGCATTTCCAGCAAGGTACTTAAATCTGGTTCCCCACAGATAAATAGGATTCTCAGCCACGTATGTAATAGCTCTTTGGAGCAGGGTGTTTTCCCCGATAGACTGAAATATGCCATTGTAAAACCATTGCATAAAAAGGGGGATACGTCGGATGTGAACAACTACCGCCCAATCTCTCTTCTGACAGCTCTATCAAAAATTTTTGAGAAAGTAATGTATTCAAGAGTAGCCTCCCATATTTGTAAAAATTAAGTACTAACAAAATGTCAGTTCGGTTTTCAGAAAGGCTTTTCAACAGAAAATGCTGTATACGCTTTCACTGATCAAATATTAAATGCTCTTGTAACCGTACATCATCCATTGGTATTTTTTGTGATCTCTCAAAGGCCTTTGATTGTGTAAATCATGGAATTCTTTTAGATAAGCTAAATCATTATGGTTTGAGGGGGGCAGTGCACAAATGGTTTAATTCATACTTAACTGGAAGAATGCAGAAAGTTGAAATAAGTGGTTCATGTAATGTTAAAACAACAGCTGATTCCTCAAACTGGGGGGCTATCAGGTACGGCGTCCCACAGGGTTCGGTCTTAGGCCCTTTACTGTTCTTGATGTACATTAATGACTTACCATTCCACATTGATGAAGATGCAAAGTTAGTTCTTTTTGCTGATGATACAAGTATAGTAATAACATCCAAAACCCAAGAACTAAGTGATGTAATTGTAAATGATGTTTTTCAAAAAATTATTCAGTGGTTCTCAGCAAACGGACTCTCTTTAAATTTTGATATAACACAGTATATACAGTTCCGTACAGTAAATAGCAAAACTCCAGTAATAAATATAGACTTTGAACAGAAGTCTGTAGCTAAGGTAGAATTGTCCAAATTTTTAGGTGTGTCCATTGATGAGAGGTTAAACTGAAAGCAACACATTGATGGTCTGCTGAAACGTCTGAGTTCAGCTACGTATGCTATTAGGGTTATTGCAAATTTTGGTGATAAGAATCTCAGTAAATTAGCTTACTATGCCTACTTTCATGCACTGCTTTCGTATGGCATCATATTCTGGGATAATTCATCGTTGAGTAGAAAAGTATTCATTGCTCAAAAATGTGTAATCAGAATAATTGCTGGAGCCCACCCACGGTAATTCTGCAGACATCTGTTTAAGGATCTAGGGATCCTCAGAGTAACCTCACAGTATATATATTCACTTATGAAATTTGTTGTTAATAATCCAGCCCAGTTCAAAAGTAATAGCAGTGTGCATAGCTATAACACCAGGAGAAAGGATGATCTTCACTATGGAGGGTTAAATCTGACTTTGGCACAGAAAGGGGTAAATTATGCTGCCACAAAAGTCTTTGGTCACCTACCAAACAGCATCAAAAGCCTGACAGATAGCCAACTAACATTTAAAAATAAGTTAAAAGAATTTCTAGATGACAACTCCCAACTCCTTCTACTCATTGGCTGAATTTTTGGATATAAATTAAGGGGGGGGGGGGGAAGGGGGGGGGGGAACTTAAACATTAGTGTCATGCAATATTTTGTGTAATGTAATATCTTGTACAGACATCTTTTATTAACCGACATGTTCCACATCATTATGAAGTGTCATATTCATGATCTATGGAACAAGTATTAATCTAATCTAATCTCCACAGTCATGTTTCAGTTACTAATAGGGGAAGATTGTACAGAAACCCAGCAGCATCTATTTTGGGGAATATGAGTATTCAAGTACTGCATGGTTTTTCAAGCAAATGTTTAGTTTTTTCCATATTAAATCTAATTTATGAAATGTATGCTTCTTCGTAAACCTTTGAACATTGGTAGTGTTAAAATATTAAGTTTTATGAATAAATAACCTTGATGGGTGGTAGACCATACATATCTCCTTATTTTAAACTAATTTTTATTCAGTGTTAGTCATCCAAGCTACTGTGGTTCCATTGTAGGAGTATCACGTATTAAGAGTACAGGATAGGTTTCACATCACTCACTGTTTAGGGAACCCAAACTCATTGCTGTAGAGAAGGTCACTTTGTCTCGAATAGGCCATTTGTAGTAATTCTGTGGATCAGTTCTGCTGTTTATTTGTTTATTTATTTATTCATTTATTACAATTGGTGTGAACTATGTTCAACAAATAATGGTTATTAGTAATTCACTTGTGGATTTTATGTAGGACCCAACAGGGATTAATCAATAAGTTTTCACGACTGCAAATGTTTCATTTATAAAATTATCTTATCTATTATGTTGAGGTGGAATGCATTTTCTGGTCTTTGGAGAATGTTCGGGAGCTGTGGCCCTTTCAGTTTACCAACCACTGTGGCTCAGTGCTGACTGATTTGGTGTACATCTGCACCCTAGTGTAGTATCACATGTTTGACATTATAATGCAGTGGACAATGCAGTTGAAATAATAAAGAATGTGAGTAAGAGTGTGACAGCAGAGTGGAAGGGCTGGTTGATTAAGTGGTTTATACTTAACAACCTTTATTAAAACAAATAAATTAGAAATAAACTTAATCGTCTCCATTTGTTCCATTAAAAAACACACTGAATGTAGTTTAGGAGCTATGGCTGCTTAAGAAAATAGGAAAAATAGCAGTTGTCCCCAACTACCAAAATTATAACAAAAACCTTTAAGAATTTGGCACAACAATCCTGAAATTAAAAATTTACATTAAAACTGCCGTTGGCACCAATACAAAACAGAGAAACAATTTAACATTCAAATTTGATCAGTCATTTTACAGATATGCAAATTGAAAGATTGCCTTCACCACCTTATTCTACAGAAACTCTTCAGATATCCTCTGGAGTAGCTGGGAGTTACATTAGGATGCCTGTTGACATGGCCACATAGGTTGGTCCCATCACATTCGGCAAGACTTCCAAAATCATCCAGGGTAAAGATTTTGGTCTATATCAGCATCCTGGTTGCTTGTCCAGTGTCAGTGTCCCATCAGTTCAGCCACAGCAATCATTCTGTCTGCCTGTCAAGTACTCTCATGGCCGGATGTCACTCCGTGTGGCCACTGCAAACCTAAAAACTTGCACAGCTGGCAGCTGCAGAATGGTGCTTGTGTCCATCACAGCACATACTCCCATCCCCAAAATGTCTAGATGAGGTAGAAGCTTCCTAGTGAGGGAACTTGAGGAAATAATATTAGTGCCACCACTGCACGGGATACTACAGTTAAATTAAATTGCTTAAGGTCCTTTTCTTTAGTGTCGTTACATCTCTAATTAAGGATAAATTGGAAGATAGCAGGAGTAGAGGTAGTGAAGATCTACCCACACCTTGCTTAAAAGTACAGTTTGTAATATACATACTTAATATGCATAGGAGATGATGGTTTGCTCACAGTTGCACCAGTTCATTGAACACTATTACTGAACATTGGTTATCAAAACAGTTGCTCCCCTTCTTTATACAGGCTTAAATTCATACACATCACTTATTACGTTTTCTTACATCATTAGTATTAGGTTTAACTTGGGATAAATATACACAAAAAAAATCAATTACAATGTGGGTTTTTGATGCGAAGGGTGACTGGAATTGCAAACAGAAAGAGTTGTACCATCACCTTCAATCTGGGCAACAACTTCATCATTATTTTATCTTTCGCTTTACTGACTGCCTGAAAGCTCTGCACCCAGGCTCTGTCACCCTGTTTGAGGTGAGTAGGACATCTTCCCTTGTTATAATTCTGGGCTTCTTGCTCTTCAAATTAGCTCTTGCCTTCTTCCAGTAGTCTCAGATCTGCATTGTATCACTTTTCTCAGTTAACAGTGGGTTGATTTATCACAAATTTTCTAGTGGCATGTTGGGCTTACATGTGAACATAAGGCTAGTGGGATCTGTTTCTGAGACTCATGTACCAACATGTTGAAGGCAAAAGCTAACCATTGAAGTGAATAGACCCACCAGGAAAGGTCTTGATATTGGTGTGCTATGTGGGCAGAACACAAATTGCGGTTGACTCGTTCCTCAAATGATGGGTTAGGACAGTAAGGCGTTGTAGCAGTATGTGCAGTCCCCCATTTGAAACAGGAACCCTGAAACAGTCTCGACTTGAATGACGCAGTGTTGTCAGAGACTAAATATTGCAATTGCCCAAGGGTACCAAACAAGGACTTTAAGCAATTTATAGTGCCATGTGCAGTCATATCACAGCTCGGAAATAACCAGCAAAAGCAGGTAAAGATATCCACCCAAAATAATATGAACCTGTTCCTGACTTGTTACTGCAGAAGATTGTCTACATAATTTATGTACAATATCTGTGTGGGTGACGTCACAATTTCAGAAGCTAGCAGTCACTCTGTGCCATGTACTCATCATTTGGTTACTCATTGCACAGACTTTGCAAAACTGTACCCACCCCGTAATTCCCTTGTCTGTGATCTGCCATATAAAATTTTCCTGAATTTTAAGTTGTGTTTTAAATATTCCTAAATGGCTACTGACTAGCAACTCTCGGTAATATTTACACAGTAAAGATACTACTCCAGGAGTGAGAGATGAAGCTATTTTGTCCTGTTTACTTGCCCTAACTGGACACCTCAAAACATTTACAGTTAACGAGTAGGGCTTAACCTTTTCTCCTCCCTTTATCATCTCTTTAATTTCTTGTAACCCAACATTGGAATCCTGATGTTCTGCACTGCCTGTAAACAACCGCAGGAGATAGGTGAGGATAGCCACAAAGAAGTCTGCTTTGTGCTTACTGCCTCCTAGAAATGTCCACTCACTGTATGATTCAATATCCCCTTTCCCGAACATAAAATTATGTTTGTCAGCAACAGCTTTATACCCTCCACCTATATGACACACTCTAAACTGGATGCGGAGATCCGAATTGCTTCTCTTGCAATACACCCCATCCACCTTGGTCGTCCCCATACCCAATAAGGGCACGGTTATCACTTTCAACAACGAATGGACGGTGCTCCCGGGATGTACGGATTTTCTGCAAAGCAAACAATACAGCCAACCTTTCCAGTCTGTAAACTGAATATAAAATTTCTAATCTTGGAAAACTGAGAGAGGTGTACCCTATCGGTCTTCTCCTTGACTAGTGTTCTAATAAAAGAAGAGGTGCTACACCTGACATAGAAGCATCCAGGGGATAATCCACCCTGAGAAAACCCTGACCCTTCCCCCTCCTCTTCTCTTAACCTTTTGTCCTGCTAATTGATTTATGACACCTCCTGCAGATAATCCACCCTTCTGAGAAATCCCCACCCTCCCCCCTCCCCCTCCTCCACTCCTCTGTGGACCCCATTCAAATTTCCTTCCTTTCTTTCTCATTTAACTCAGTGGACTAGCGATCTGGGCAAAGTTTAGTGTGAATTTTTGGAAAAAATTAATCATGCCAAAGAACCTTGCCATAGTCTTGGGACTCTTAGGTGGTAAACAGTTGTGCACAGTCTTAGAGCAGCTTTGGTCAACAATAATACCCTGTGGAGAAACTGTGTGTGCCAAAAATGACATCTGTGATTGTGCAAACTTTACCTTAGAAGGTCTGACTGAGAGCCACTGCCTTATTACACACTAAGGGTGTGGTGTGCATACTGTAAGACCTTCGGTACACACACCATCAGATTATTTGACTGGTCGCTGTAACGAAGTAGGCGAGTGTCAGCAATATGTCTCATGATCTTATCGTGGCGTGTTTATCTTCTGCCGTTAGGCCAGACGATATAAATGCCACTTGCATGCTTAGAGTAGCAGATTGACAGTGACCAACTTTAAACAGAACTTGATTAATTTTCACACACATTTATTAAAATAATAAAAAGCTTAGATATTACGTAACTTGATTCTGGATGCTGTTTACAATTGACAATCTGAAGTTCCTTTGGTCTTGGTACGTTAATCTTATTCTCACATATCTCTGATACTTGACAAAGTGTCTATTCATTTATCTTCGTGGCTATGTACCCGTGGTCTAGGGGTAGCATCTTCGATTCACAATCAAAACGTCCTCGGTCCCGGGTTCGATCCCCGCCACTGCCTAAATTTTGACAAATAATCAGCATTGCCGGCCGAAGAAGTCAGCATCATTCTGCCAATGGCCTTGTCAAAGAGGGCGGAGGAGCGGATAGAGGTTCAGGGCACTCTCTTGTCCTAGGGGTGGGAAATTGCCCCTAAAGGCGGAAGAATCAGCAATGATCAACGACATGAGGATGCAGAAGGCAATGGACACCACTGCATTAAAGACACATAACATGTATCCACAGGACATGTGGCCTGTAATTGAAGAAGTGTCATGATGATCTCTCCATTGGCAAAAGATTCCGGAATAGTCCCCCATTCGGATCTCCGGGAGGTTACCATGAGAAAAAGATTGAATAATCAACGAAAGGATAACGTTCTACAAGTCGGGGCGTGGAATGTCAGAAGCTTGAACATGGTAGGGAAACTAGAAAATTTGAAAAGGGAAATGCAAAGGCGCAATCTAGATATAGTAGGGGTCAGTAAAGTGAAGAGGAAGGAAGACAAGGATTTCTGGTCAGATGAGTATCGGGTAATATCAACAGCAGCAGAAAATGGTATAATAGGTGTAGGATTCATTATGAATAGGAAGGTAGGGCAGAGGGTGTGTTACTGTGAACAGTTCAGTGACCGGGTTGTTTTAATCAGAATCGACAGCAGACCAACACCTACAACGATAGTTCAGGTATACATGCCGACGTCGCAAGCTGAAGATGAACAGATAGAGAAAGTGTATGAGAGTATTGAAAGGGTAATGCAGTATGTAAAGGGGGACGAAAATCTAATAGTCATGGGTGACTGGAATGAAGTTGTAGGGGAAGGAGTAGAAGAAAAGGTTACAGGAGAATATGGGCTTGGGACAAGGAATGAAAGAGGAGAAAGACTAATTGAGTTCTGTAACAAGTTTCAGCTAGTAATAGCAAATACCCTGTTCAAAAATCACAAGAGGAGGAGGTATACTTGGAAAAGGCCGGGAGATACAGGAAGATTTCAATTAGATTACATCATGGTCAGACAGAGATTCCGAATCCAGATACTGGATTGTAAGGTGTACCCAGGAGCAGATATAGACTCAGATCACAATATAGTAGTGATGAAGAGTAGGCTGAAGTTCAAGACATTAGTCAGGAAGAATCAATACGCAAAGAAGTGGGATACAGAAGCACTAAGGAATGACGAGATCCGTTTGAAGTTCCCTAACACTATAGATACAGCAATAAGGATATAGTGCAGTAGGCAGTACAGTTGAAGAGGAATGGACATCTCTAAAAAGGGCCATCACAGAAGTTGGGAAGTAAAACATAGGTACAAAGAAGGTAGCTGCGAAGAAACCATGGGTAACAGAAGAAATACTTCAGTTGATTGATGAAAGGAGGAAGTACAAACATGTTCCGGGAAAATCAGGAATACAGAAATACAAGTCACTGAGGAATGAAATAAATAGGAAGTGCAGGGAAGCTAAGACGAAATGGTTGCAGGAAAAATGTGAAGACATCAAAAAAGATATGGTTGTCGGAAGGACAGACTTAGCATACAGGAAAGTCAAAACAACTTTTGGTGACATTAAAAGCAATGGTGGTAACATTAAGAGTGCAACGGGAATTCCACTGTTAAATGCATAGGAGAGAGCAGATAGGTGGAGAGAATACATTGAAAGCCTCTATGAGGGTGAAGATTTGTCTGATGTGATAGAAGAAGAAACAGGAGTCGATTTAGAAGAGATAGGGGATTCAGTATTAGAATCGGAATTTAAAAGAGCTTTGGAGGACTTACGGTCAAATAAGGCAGAAGGGATAGATAACATTCCATCAGAATTTCTAAAATCATTGGGGGAAGTGGCAACAAAACGACTATTCCCGTTAGTGTGTAAAATATATGAGTCTGTCGACATACCATGTGACTTTCGGAAAAGCATCATCCACACAATTCCGAAGACGGCAAGAGCTGACAAGTGCGAGAATTATCGCACAATCAGCTTAACAGCTCATGCATCGAAGCTGCTTACAAGAATAATATACAGAAGAATGGAAAAGAAAATTGAGAATGCACTAGGTGACGATCAGTTTGGCTTTAGGAAAAGTAAAGGTACGAGAGAGGCAATTCTGACGTTAAGGCTAATAAAGGAAGCAAGGCTAAAGAAAAATCAAGACACTTTCATAGGATTTGTTGACCTGGAAAAAGCGTTCGACAATATAAAATGGTGCAATCTGTTCGAGATTCTGAAAAAAGTAGGGGTAAGCTATAGGAAAAGATGGGTCATATACAATATGTACAACAACCAAGAGCGAATAATAAGAGTGGACGATCAATAATGAAGTGCTCGTATTAAGAAGGGTGTAAGACAAGGCTGTAACCTTTTTCCCCTACTCTTCAATCTGTACATCGAGGAAGCAATGATGGAAATAAAAGAAAGGTTCAGGAGTGGAATTAAAATACAAGGTGAAAGGATATCAGTGATACGATTCGCTGATGACATTGCTATCCTGAGTGAAAGTGAGGAAGAATTAAATGATCTGCTGAATGGAATGAACAGTCTAACGAGTACACAGTATGGTTTGAGAGTAAATCGGAGAAAGACGAAGGTAATGAGAAGTAGTAGAAATGAGAACAGCGAGAAACTTAACATCAGGATTGATGGTCACGAAGTCAATGAAGTTAAGGAATTCTGCTACCTAGGCAGTAAAATAACCAATGACGGACAGAGCAAGGAGGACATCAAAAGCAGACTCGCTATGGCAAAAAAGGCATTTCTGGCCAAGAGAAGTCTACTAATATCAAATACTGGCCTTAATTTGAGGAAGAAATTTCTGAGGATGTACGTCTGGAGTACAGCATTGTATGGTAGTGAAACATGGACTGTGGGAAAACCGGAACAGAATAGAATCGAAGCATTTGAGATGTGGTGCTATAGACGAATGTTGAAAATTAGGTGGACTGATAAGGTAAGGAATGAGAAGGTTCTATGCAGAATCGGAGAGGAAAGGAATATGTGGAAAACACTGATAAGGAGAAGGGACAGGATGATAGGACATCAGATAAGACATGAGGGAATGACTTCCATGGTACTAGAGGGAGCTGTAGAGTGCAAAAACTGTAGAGGAAGACAGAGATTGGAATACGTCAAGCAAATAATTGAGGACGTAGGTTGCAATTGCTACTCTGAGATGAAGAGGTTGGCACAGGAGAGGAATTCGTGGCGGGCCACATCAAACCAGCCAATAGACTGATGACAAAAAAAAAAAAATGTACAGGAATATGATAATCTTATTAGGTGCAGACTGAAACTTGACTATAGACAGGTACAGACAAATACAGACTCGTGCAAACTGATGCAGACTGCGTAATCGGAGGTCTGTTCACATGTTATAATACCTCGCACGTTCAGGTATCACTGCGCAAGTGTGATCCGCGAGAAGAAAAGGTTCTACGTTAGCAGCAATCTCGTTGGCTGCGTTACATATTAATACGCAGATCGGCGGAAGCAGAATTTGGTTCGTCCCTAAGGCAGCGCCATCTCGTAGTGCGGAGACGGACGAGCACTGCGCCTGTGCTGTTGTGCTTAGCGGGGCGTGCTCTAGTGGGAAAGTTGTGTACGCGCTGACTACGCGGAACTATGTACTCAACAAAGGGTCTACTCCTTAACCTTGCTCCTATTACTGGCCTCTAGTCAGTCAGAATTCTAGCTTTTCTTTCGCTGGCTGCCTGGACAGTCTAATTTGAAATGGTCAGGACTCCCACATCTAAAATGTGTACAGGGCATCCTGTTATGTGTAAGGCAGCCCTTTCTGCCTCCTATAGGCACCTTTGAATCCTGTATCCCAGTCTCGGCCTTTAGATTAGATGAGATTAGGATAATTATTCGTTCCATAGACCCATAAAAGAGGGAATCCTCCTGGATGTGGAACATGTCAGATAAACACATTACAAAAATGTAATCAGAAAAACTTGAGTTTCATTAATTTTAAAGATCCTGAGACAATAAACAGTAAAATTATGTACATGAATTAAATTTAAACTTCTAATATTTACAGGTTTAATACTTATGTCTGCTTTCATTAAATCCATAATTCAGACATTTGCTAGTTTCTTGGCTATTACAACCAAGTATTGTCAAAAATTAACGTAAATTATTCATTTCAGTGATGGTCAGTTAAGAACAGTCAGATTATGTACAAGATTTAAAATTAAACTTCCACTATTTACAGTTAACTTACATCTGCTTTCCATACATCCATCATTCACACAGTAGGTAGTTACTTGGCTGTTACAACCAAGTATTGTCTAAAATTAAAGTGTAATAAATTTTCATTAAAATGGTCTACTACACTTGTTGAGAAACTCATGGATGGAATAGAAGGAGTTGGCCACCAAACATTCTTTTAAATTATGTTTAAATTGTGCCTTGTCTGAAACTAAACTCTTAATGGCTGCTGGTAACTTATTGAAAATATGTCTTGCTGAATAATGGACTCCTTTCTGGGCAAGAGTAAGTGATTTTAAATCTTTATGTATATTGTTCTTATTCCTAGTATTGATACTGTGTACTAAGCAGTTAGCTGGAAAAAGAGATGTATTTTTTACAACAAACTTCATTAAGGAATAAATATACTGAGAAGCTGTGGTTAATATGCCCAACTCTTTGAATAGGTTTTGACATGATATTCTTGGGTTTACACTATCAGTACTCTTATTATATGCTTCTGTACTCTAAATTTTTTTTTATCTGTTTGTGGAGTTACACCAGAATATGATACCATATGACATAATGAAATAGTGAAGGCAATAGAGGATCAAGTAGGTAAAAAGACGAGGGCTAGTAGAAATCCTTGGGTAACAGAAGAGATACTGAATTTAATTGATGAAAGGAGAAAATACAAAAATGCAGTAAGTGAAGCAGGCAAAAAGGAATACAAATGTCTCAAAAATGAGATCAACAGGAAGTGAAAAATGGCTAAGCAGGGATGGCTAAATGACAAATGTAAGGATGTAGAGGCTTATCTCACGTGGGGTAAGATAGATACTGCCTACAGGAAAATTAAAGAGACCTTTGGAGAAAAGAGAACCACTTGCATGAATATCAAGAGTTTAGATGGAAACCGAGTTCTAATCAAAGAAGGGAAAGCAAAAAAGTGGAAGGAGTATATAGAGGGTCTATACAGGGGCGGTGTTCTTGAGGACAATATTATGGAAAGAGGAGGTAGATGAAGATGAAATGGGAGATATGATACTGGGTGAAGAATTTGACAGAGCACTGAAAGACCTACGTCGAAACAAAGCCCCGGGAGTAGACAACATTCCATTAGAACTACTGATAGCCTTGGGAGAGCCAGTCCTGACAAAACTCTACCATCTGGTGAGCAAGCTGTACGAGACAGGCGAAATTCCCTCAGACTTCAAGAAGAATATAATAATTCCAATCCCAAAGAAAGCAGGTGTTGACAGATGTGAAACTTACTGAACTATCATTTTAATAAGTCACAGCTGCAAAATACTAATGCGAATTCAGTACAGACGGATGGAAAAACTGGTAGAAGCCAACCTCGTGGAAGATCAGTTTGGATTCTGTAGAAATGTTGGAACACGTGAGGCAATACTGACCCTACAACTTATCTTAGAAGAAAGATTAAGGAAAGGCAAACCTACGTTTCTAGCATTTGTAGACTTAAAGAAAGCTTTTGACAATGTTGACTGGAATACTCTCTTTCAAATTCTGATGACGGCAGGGGTAAAATCCAGGGAGCGAAAGGCTATTTACAATTTGTACAGAAACCAGATGGCAGTTATAAGAGTCGAGTGATATGAAAGGGAAGCAGTGGTTGGGAGGGGAGTGAGACAGGGTTGTAGCCTATCCCCGATGCTATTCAATCTGTATATTGAGCAAACAGTAAAGGAAACAAAAGAAAAGTTCGGAGTAGGTATTAAAATCCATGGAGAAGAAATAAAAACTTTGAGATTTGCCGATGACATTGTAATTCTGTCAGAGACAGCAAAGGACTTGGAAGAGCAGTTGAATGGAATGGACAGTGTCTTGAAAGGAGGGTATAAGATGAATATCAACAAAACCAAAACAAGGATAATGGAATGTAGTCGAATTCAGTCAGGTGATGCTGAGCGAATTAGATTAGGAAATGAGGCACTTAAAGTAGTAAAGGAGTTTTGCTATTTGGGGAAGTAGAGAGGATATCAAATGTAGACCAGCAATGGCAAGGAAAGCGTTTCTGAAGGAGAGAAATTTGTTAACATCGAGTATAGATTTAAGTGTCAGGAAGTCATTTCTGAAAGTATTTGTATGGAGTGTAGCCATGTATGGTCTTCAGTCCTGAGACTGGTTTGATGCAGCTCTCCATGCTACTCCATCCTGTGCAAGCTTTTTCATCTCCCAGTACCTACTGCAACCTACATCCTTCTGAATCTGCTTAGTGTATTCATCTCTTGGTCTCCCTCTACGATTTTTACCCTCCACGCTGCCCTCCAATACTAAATTGGTGATCCCTTGATGCCTCAGAACATGTCCTACCAACCGATCCCTTCTTCTGGTCAAGTTGTGCCACAAACTTCTCCCCAATCCTATTCAATACTTCCTCATTAGTTATGTGATCTACCCATCTAATCTTCAGCATTCTTCTGTAGCACCACATTTCGAAAGCTTCTATTCTCTTCTTGTCCAAACTATTTATCGTCCATGTTTCACTTCCATACATGGCTACACTCCATACAAATACTTTCAGAAATGACTTCCTGATACTTAAAACTGTACTCGATGTTAACAAATTTCTCTTCTTCAGAAACGCTTTCCTTGCCATTGCCAGTCTACATTTTATATCCTCTCTACTTCGACCAACATCAGTTATTTTGCTCTCCAAATAGCAAAACTCCTTTACTACTTTAAGTGTCTCATTTCCTAATCTAATTCCCTCAGCATCACCCGACTTAATTAGACTACATTCCATTATCCTTGTTTTGCTTTTGTTGATGTTCATCTTATATCCTCCTTTCAAGACACTGTCCATCCCGTTCAGCTGCTCTTCCACGTCCTCTGCTGTCTCTGGCAGTATGACAAAGAACAGATGAATAATGTAGTGAAAATCTAGCAAAGACGAATATAATGGGCTGGTCGTATCTGTCAACACCTGCTTCCTTTGGGATTGTAATTATTATATTCTTCTTGAAGTCTGAGGGTATTTCGCCTGTTTCATACATCTTTCTCACCAGATGGTAGAGTTTTGTCAGGACTGGCTCTCCCAAGGCCGTCAGTAGTTCCAATGGAATGTTGTCTACTCCGGGGGCCTTGTTTCGACTCAAATCTTTCAGTGCTCTGTCAAACTCTTTATGCAGTATCAATTCTCCCATTTCATCTTCATCTACATCCTCTTCCATTTCCATAATATTTGTCCTCAAGTACATCGCCCTTGTATAGACCCTCTATATGCTCCTTCCACCTTTCTGCTTTCCCTTCTTTGCTTAGAACTGGGTTTCCATCTGAGCTCTTGATGTTCATACAAGTGGTTCTCTTATCTCCAAAGGTCTCTTTAATTTTCCTGTAGGCAGTATCTATCTTACCCCTAATGAGATAGGCCTCTACATCCTTACATTTGTCCTCTAGCCATACCTGCTTAGCCATTTTGCACTTCCTGTTGAGCTCATTTTTGAGACGTTTGTATTCCTTTTTGGCTGCTTCATTTACTGCATTTTTATATTTTCTCCTTTCATCAATTAATTTCAATATTTCTTCCGTTACCCAAGGATTTCTACTAGCCCTCGTCTTTTTACCTACTTGATCCTCTGCTGCCTTCACTACTTCATCCCTCAAAGCTACCCATTCTTCTTCTACTGTATTTCTTTCCCCCATTCCTGTCAATTGTTCCCTTATGCTCTCCCTGAAACTCTGTACAACCTCTGGTTCTTTCAGTTTATCCAGGTCCCATCTCCTTAAATTCCCACCTTTTTGCAGTTTCTTCAGTTTTAATCTACAGTTCATAACCAATAGATTGTGGTCAGAGTCCACATCTGCCCCTGGAAATGTCTTACAATTTAAAACCTGGTTCCTAAATCGCTGTCATACCATTATATAATCTATCTGATACCTTTTAGTATCTCCAGGGTTCTTCCATGTATACAACCTTCTTTCATGATTCTTAAACCAAGTGTTAGCTATGATTATGTTGTGCTCTGTGCAAAATTCTACCAGGCGGCTTTCTCTTTCATTTCTTAGCCCCGATCCATATTCACCTACTAAGTTTCCTTCTCTCCCTTTTCCTACACTTGAATTCCAGTCACCCATGATTATTAAATTTTCGTCTCCCTTCACTATCTGAATAATTTCTTTTATTTCATCATACATTTCTTCAATTTCTTCGTCATCTGCAGAGCTAGTTGGCGTATAAACTTGCACTACTGTAGTAGGTGTGGGCTTCGTATCTATCTTGGCCACAATAATGCGTTCACTATGCTGTTTGTAGTAGCCTACCTGCATTCCTATTTTCCTATTCATTATTAAACCTACTCCTGCATTACCCCTATTTGATTTTGTGTTTATAACCCTGTAGTCACCTGACCAGAAGTCTTGTTCCTCGTGCCACCGAACTTCACTAATTCCCACTATATCTAACTTCAACCTATCCATTTCCCTTTTTAAATTTTCTAACCTACCTGCCCGACTAAGGGATCTGACATTCCACCCTCCGATCCGTAGAACGCCAGTTTTCTTTCTCCTGATAACGACATCCTCTTGAGTAGTCCCCACCCGGAGATCCAAATGGGGGACTATTTTACCTCCGGAATATTTTACCCTAGAGGACGCCATCATCATTTAATCATACAGTAAAGCTGCATGCCCTCGGGAAAAATTACGACTGTAGTTTCCCCTTGCTTTCAGCCGTTCGCAGTACCAGCACAGCAAGGCCGTTTTGGTCATTGTTACAAGGTCAGATCAGTCAATCATCCAGACTGTTGCCCTTGCAACAACTGAAAAGGCTGCTGCCCCTCTTCAGGAACCACACGTTTGTCTGGCCTCTCAACAGATACCCCTCCGTTGTGGTTGCACCTACGGTACGGCTATCTGTATCGCTGAGGCACACAAGCCTCCCCACCAACGGCAAGGTCCATGGTTCATGGGGGGAGGGGGGGGGGGGGGGGGGTATTGGCTATGAACCACTTATTAATGTCAGTAAAAATTTGATTAGCTGCCATTTCTAAATTTATATTTGATTTACTATTTATTGCAATGTTTGTATCATCTGCAAATAAGGCACACTTGGCATCTGCTGGTAATGTAACAGATGGCAGGTTATTAATATACACAAGAAACAGTAGTGGACCTAGTATGGGACCTTGGGGAACACCCCATGTAATTTTTTTTCCCAGTCAGTTGATGTCTGATTGCCTTCTGCTGAAGTGTTACATAATGACACCTTATGTTTTCTGTTAGTAAGATATGGCTGAAACCACTTTGCAGCACTACCAGTGACACCATAATATTTTAGTTTACTTAAAAGAATGCTGTGATTCACACAGTTAAATGCCTTTGACAGGTCACTGAATATGCCAGTTGCCTCTAATTTGTCGTCTAATGCATTAAGGACATCTTCGCTGTAAGTGTAAATAGCTTTCTCAATATCAGAACCCTTAAGATGTAGAATAAGGGATGTGGCCAGAGTTACATGCGATAATCACTGATGGACCTTGTCAAAGATAAAACTTACTTATCAGTTGTCATCTTGAAACTGCCTGGCAGATTAAAACTGCGTGCCGAACCGAGACTCGAATTTGGGACCTTTGCCTTTTGCGGGCAAGTGCTCTACCAACTGAGCTACCCAAGCATGACTCACGCCCCGTCCTCACAGCTTTACTTCTGCCAGTACCTCGTCTCCTACCTTTCAAACTTTGCAGAAGCTCTCCTGCGAACCTTACAGAACTAGCACTCCTGAAAGAAAGGATATTGCGGAGACAGTTGGTAGAGCACTTGCCCGTGAAAGGCGAAGGTCCTGAGTTCGAGTCTTGGTCTGGCACACAGTTTTAATCTGCCAGGCAGTTCCATATCACGCACACTCCACTGCAGGGTGAAAATCTCATTCTGGAAGCATCCCCCAGGCTGTGGCTAAGCCATGTCTCCGCAGTATCCTTTCTTTCAGGAGTGCTAGATCTGCAAGGTTCGCAGGAGAGCTTCTACAAAGTTTGGAAGGTAGGAGACGAGGTACTGGCAGAAGTAAAGCTGTGAGGACGGGTGTGAGTCTTGCTTGGGTCGCTCAGTTGGGTAGAGCACTTGCCCGCGAAAGGCAAAGGTCCCAAGTTCAAGTCTCGGTCCAGCACACAGTTTTAATCTCCCAGGCAGTTTCATATCAGCGCACAATCTGCTGCAGAGTGAAAATCTCATTCTGGAGTTGTCATTTTGTCAAAGACAAGAACTGTTTGGCGATTCTGCTAAGTTACTGTCCAAATGTCTCTTAGTTTCATGGTCTCTACTTTCCTATTACAATTTTGCCTATGTTTATGTATTTCAGTGGCTTCTCTACATAACTGTGGATAATAGTTCATTGTTGTAGATAGGATTTTTGTTTCAGAAAACTTCACTTTGTGACTTCCTGGCTGAAGAGCATGTCCTGCTAAGACCAATTTGACTATTTTCTCTAATTGTCAAAGATTTTTGGGTTCCTTTATCCATGTATCCACACTTCTCTTGGTTGCTCCAATATAAACTTTACCACATGTACACAGAATTTTATACATGCCACATGCTAATAGAGGAGGGCGTTTATCCACAGATCAGAGTGCTTGACGTATTTTCTTTGTTGGTGTAAAAACCAGTCTGATGTCATGTTTCTGTAAAATCTTTTCGATGTGATCTATTACTTTTTTAATAAAAGGCAGAGAAACTGTATTTTTCCACCGTTGTTTTTCATGCTTGTCCTTCGACCTTCCATTATTTAGTCATAGAATTGTTTACTTCTTTCCCTGCGTAGCCATTTTTCTCGAAAGCCTGCAGTAGATGTTTTAATTTAGTGTCCAGGTATTCCAGCATGCACATCCTTTTGGCTCTATTGGCTGCTGCCAGTTTTCACATAAACCATGTGCCAAACAACATGTAGCCCACCATGTGGTCCATGGTGGTGTCAGTCTCTTGAACATGTTGATATGATTGTCCACATTCGTCTAATCAGAGCTTAGTACAGACTGCTTCTATGCTTCACTTAAATTTTACCTTGCTTTCTCATTAGGTGCAGTGCATCAGTCCAAATGCCAGGATGATAGCAGATAGATGACTGTACATTGTGTCGGTAACTTTACTGCCTCCATATTTGGTATTAATATTAATATAATATTAATAATTTATTCATCTAAGAATCATTTTACTCTGTTGATTTGCTGCTGTTCTGCTGCTCCACTTTTTTCGTAATCAAATCTCTGAAACCGTTACTAAAATAAATGGTGAGACATCATAATTGTTGTATTACTTGATCTCGGAGCACAGAACTTCTCCATGTCTGACATCTGCATCACGTGTCACATTGCAGTTAGGCAAACAGTTTCAGTTGGTCTGTATGTGGTTAGAGTGTATTTACCTATTTGTGTTTATTAACTTTGTCCCTAACTGTGAAAGAACTGTAAGTAAAATACATAACAGATCAACAGCGGTGTACCGTAGGTCTCTAGAAGAGCATAGCATTCCAAAGGATTGCAAAAGGGCACAGGTCATCCCCATTTTCAAGAAGGGACGTCGAACAGATGTGCAGAACTATAGACCTATATCTCTAACGTTGATCAGTTGTAGAATTTTGGAACACATATTATGTTCGAGTATAATGACTTTTCTGGAGACTAGAAATCTACCCTGTAGGAATCAGCATGTGTTTCGAAAAAGACGGTCGTGTGAAACCCAGCTCGCGCTATTCGTCCACGAGACTGAAAGGGCCATAGAGACGGGTTCACAGGTAGATGCCGTGTTTCTTGACTTCCGCAAGGCCTTCGATACAGTTCTCCACAGTCGTTTAATGAACAAAGTAAGGGCATATGGACTATCAGACCAATTGTGTGATTGGATTGAAGAGTTCCTAGATAACAGGATGCAGCATGTAATTCTCAATGGGTAGAAGTCTTCCGAAGTAAGAGTGATTTCAGGTGTGCCACAGGGGAGTGTCATAGGACCGCTGCTATTCACAATATACATAAATCACCTTGTGGGTAACATCAGAAGTTCACTGAGGCTTTTTGCAGATGATGCTCTGGTGTATCGAGAGGTTGTAACAATGGAAAATTGTAGTGAAATGCAGGAGGATCTGCAGCGAATTGACGCATGGTGCAGGGAATGGCAATTGAATCTCAATGTAGACAAGTGTAAAGTGCTGCAAATACATAGAAAGATAGATCCCTTATCATTTAGCTACAAAATAGCAGGTCAGCAACTGGAAGCAGATAATAAATTATCTGGGAGTACGCTTTAGGAGTGATTTAAAATGGAACGATCATATGAAGTTGATCGTCGGTAAAGCAGATGCCAGACTGAGATTCATTGGAAGAATCATAAGGAAATGAAATCTGAAAATAAAGGAAGTAGGTTACAGTACACTTGTTCGCCCACTACTTGAATATTGCTCAGCAGTGTGGGATCCGCATCAGATAGGGTTGATAGAAGAGATAGAGAAGATCCAACGGAGAGCAGCACGCTTCGTTACAGGATCATTTAGTAATCACGAAAGCATTATGGAGATGATAGATAAACTCCAGTGGAAGACTGCAGGAGAGACGCTCAGTAGCTTTGTACGGGCTTTTGTTAAAGTTTCGAGAACATACCTTCACCGAAGAGTCAAGCAGTATATTGCTCCCTCCTACGTATATCTCGCGAAGAGACCATGAGGATAAAGTCAGAGAGATTAGAGCCCACACAGAAGCATACCAACAATCCTTCTTTCCACAAACAATACGAGACTGGAATAGAAGGCAGAACCGATAGAGGTACTCAAGGTACCCTCCGCCACACACCATCAGGTGGCTTGCGGAGTATGGATGTAGATGTAGATGTAGATGTAGAAATACATCGCGATATTTTGTCAGTTGACTGCCTCATAACCAGAATAATTCTTTCCTTCACATAAGCTAACAATTGTACTTTCTCTCTTGTGATCCTGTTCCAGCAAGAATTGACTGAAAATCGTGATTAACTTAAAAATTATGGAGGCACATTTACTGTGTATATCAAGCAGAAATTTGAGAGATATTTTGAACACTATTTCTGAAATCCGTTATGTATCATTTCTATTTTCAAAGCCGACATATGTTTTACCAATAAGTGCAGATTATGTCTGGGAAATTTCAAAATTAAATGTATTGCTACTGTGTCACATTTGCAGTGTGTGTTTCTATGACAGTGAATGGTAACATAAATTCTGGTAGACAATCTATTACTTTGGATATGAAGTATGTAAAATGTATTTTGCATTAGCTTGGGAAGTGAGAACCCTTGCACGTGTCAGTTTCTGTTTATATTTAGGAGTACTTCAACAGTTCACCCATAAATTTCCTGTCAGTAGTGGCTTGTCTGACCAGTCTGCATTTTTTTGGGACACTTTATTTTACATATATCAAAGCATATTGCTAACACAGAATCTGATTTATCAGTTTCTGCTGCTTCCCGTGATACTGCTCTGAACATCCATAAATGGGTGAATAAAGCGTATATGATAAGAAAAGAGAATCATTTTTATGTTTGGCCTGCCAATTTCTAGATCACACTCTAGTTTTGAAATTATAGAAATGAACTATTGTCATTGTTTTGCACTTATTTTGAAGCAGTTTCTTTTTTCTTCTGCAGTATTCTAGACATTGGGCGTAAGTGTTCCTTGTAGGCACTGTATGGAAAGTATTTTCTTTTTGCCTTAGTCGCACTTTGTTTCTTGCCTTACAACAACATAGCAGAGACTAAGTAAGAGTATTTTTTGCTGGAACACTCAGACAATTACAGCTCGACGTCCAGTTAAGGTAGAGTCGATTATATGGCTCTGGAAGAAACATTATGTTGTGAATTGGCAGGAGCCAATTCACGGCGTTTGGAGAAAGCCGAAAGGCACGCGTTTAGCTCACGCAGGCTGGCGTGAAGTCTGGAACATTTCAAGGAAATGAGAACTTAGAAAAACGGACGTAACTGGTAGAATATTTAACTTTAATCCACAATTGGTGTACATCGCTCTTGACGGTACATGTTATAACCTCAATATAAACTGGTAATGGCGCCTTGCTAGGTCATAGCAAATGACGTAGCTGAAGGCTATGCTAACTATCGTCTTGGCAAATGAGAGCGTATTTGTCAGTGAATCTTTCCTAGCAAAGTCGGCTGTACAACTGGGGCGAGTGCTAGGAAGTCTCTCTAGACCTGCCGTGTGGTGGCGCTCGGTCTGCAATCACTGACAGTGGCGACACGCAGGTCCGACATATACTAACGGACCGCGGCCGATTTAAAGGCTACCACCTAGCAAGTGTGGTATCTGGCGGTGACACCACATTCCTCCCCCGCAAATCGGCGTACAGTTGTGTTATAAGGCTTCCGCCCGCCATGGGGAGGACCCCATGTTGACGTATGTGACGAGGTGGGGAGCCTAACAACAGGCGAGGCTGTGCCACCCGCACCCTGCCATTCGGTCCGAGGGGAGCGAGGAAACACCTGAAAACCTAGTCCAGGGTGCACACCAACATGCGGTGTATGCGCCCTTAAAGAGACAGGAGGGGCCAAAGATTCGACCTCCATCGGGGCGGGGCAGCCGACGGGCGAAGACGACATCTGGTCCGGAGCGGGCAAGAGTTCCATGTCAGAGGACAGCTGATTACGGGAAGCGATCGTCAGCACATGACCCAGCGAGGCGCCCGGCGGCTGCAGCGAAGCGTCCACTGCGGGCGTCGCCGGCGGGAGAACAGGCGGCGGCGCGGCGGCGGCGCGTCGCCATGGGGCAAAATGGAAGGCAGCGTCGGTAACACCTGGGAATGAGGCGAGCCAGTAGATGAGTCCCCATGGTGCTGACCGGACGGCACCGTCGCTGAAAGCAGACGGGGAGCGGCAGAACCCGTGCGACGACAGAGGAGCAGCTGAGTGAGATGCCGACGCACCTCACCAGAGGCCCCCAAAACCAGATACATAGCGCGGCCGAGCCAGCGAAGAACGCGCCCTGCAAGCCAACGCCGTGAACCTCGATAGTTGCGATAGTATACAATGTCGCCTGGAGCAAAAGCAGGTGGCTGCCGCTGCACAGGAACCTGATGCGGCGGATGTAGCAAAGACATCAAGGTTCGATGAGGACGACCGTGGAGCAACTCAGCCGGCGAGCGACCATCTCGGGGCTGAGAGTGATACAAAGACAAAAAGAGCAACAACGCGTCCTCCTGAGAATGCGACTCTTTCGACTTCAACATCTGTGACTTGAAAGTCCGAACCAATCGTTCAGCGGCACCGTTTGACTGAGGCGAAAACGGCGCGGACGTCAGATGTTGAATACCATTGGCCTGGCAGAATGACTGAAATTCTGCGGACATTGAATTGTGGGCCATTGTCGGAAACAATAGTCTGTGGAAGAACTTCAATACAAAAGATAGCAGATAATGCTTGGATGGTGGCAGACGACATCGTGGAAGACCTCCGGACAACAAAAGGAAAATGAATGAATCTACCACAACCAACCATCGAGCATTCCAGAATGGACCAGCAAAATCGATGTGTAAGCGTTGCCAAGGGGAAGTGGCTTTTGGCCATGCAAAGAATTTCCGTGGTGGTGCGGATTGTTGTTCGGCACATGCCATGCAAGAAGAGCACATATTCGTAATCGCAGCATCGATTCTGAACCAAGTACAGTGCTGATGAGCAAGTTGTTTCGTTCGCACTATACCCCAATGTCCTTGGTGAAGAAGCCGTAAGACAGAGGACTGTAACGAACGTGGAACCACGACCCTGGACTGATCATTATCAGAACGCAACAGCAAAACACCACGTCGAACAAAAAGTCTCTCCTTGTGAGCAAAAAATCGGCGAACCAACGGATCCTCGATCCGTGACTTTGACAAGGGCCATTGAGTAGCAACAAAATGCAAAACAGTAGCAAGGACAGGGTCAGCAGCTGTGGCTGTAGCTACACGACGAAAATCGATCGGAAACGATTCGACCACGTCATCGGTTTCCAAATCAATGAACATGCAAGCAAGTTCGGAAGAATCGAACACTCTATCCTCAGCAACAGGCAAACGGGACAACGCATCGGCGTTTCCGTGCTTAGCAGTGGACCGATACAAGATATCATAGCGGTACTGCGAGAGGAAAATAGACCAGCGAATGAATTTCTGCGCTGTACATGGAGGTACAGGCTTGTTCGGATGGAAAAGCGATGTCAAAGGTTTGTGGTCTGTGATGATGGTAAAGTGACGACCATACAAGAAATCATGAAACTTTGTAACATCAAATACGAGGGCCAAGGCTTCTTTCTCGACCTGTGAATAATTTCTTTGCGCAGACGGGAGCAATTTGGACGCAAAGGCAATAGGACGATCATGCGATCCATCTTTGTGCGCAAGCACAGCACCGATTCCGAAATCCGATGCATCTACCATCAACAAAAGGGGTTTCTGGGGATCGAATGGCGTAAGGCAAGTAGTGGAAAGCAATGCCGATTTCAACTGGCGAAAGGCGCGTTCGCATTCCGTCGTCCAGACGAACGGAACACCTTTACGGCGTAAGCGATGAAGCGGAGCTGAAATGGAAGAGGCGTTGCGCACATATTTATAGCAATAATTAATTTTTCCCAGCACGCTCTGTAGCTGCTTCAAATTCTGTGGCGAAGGCAAGTCTTGTATGGCACGGAGGTGCTCTGGACTCAGATGTATGCCTTGGGCATTGAGTACATGGCCCAGGTAGGGTAAGTCCCGAACAAAAAACACACATTTGTCCTTCCACAAGCGAAGACCATTTTGTCGCAAGACCTGAAATAATGTTCTGAGATTGGCTAAATGTTCTTCTTCCGTCTTTCCGGAGATCACAATATCGTCCAGATAGTTTTCTGCAGTAGGGACCGACGCACAAACAGTTTGCAGATATTGCTGAAACAATGCAGGGGCGGATGCACACCCGAATGGCAGTCTTTTGAATCGATACAAATCAAGATGCGTGTGAACCACCAAAATGCGCTGGGATTCGTCGTCCACTGGTATTTGCAAGTATGCATCTGCTAGGTCCAACTTCAAAAAATATTTACCCAGGCACAGTTTGTCTAAAAGATCTTCCGGGCGGGGTAAAGGAAAAGTTGCAATCACTAGGTGTGGATTCACCGTTGCCTTGAAGTCCACACAAAGTCTCAATTTTCCAGAAGGTTTTGGCAAAATGACTAATGGTGATGCCCAGAGAGAAGCCTGCACACGTTCAATTACACCTTGTGATTCCAAATCGTGTAATGTTCTTGCGACCTCATCACGCAATGCGTGGGGAACATTGCGCACTCGGAAAAATTGCGGTCGCGCGTTTACTTTCGGTTCCAAATGGGCTTCATAGTTCTTAGTGCAACCAAGGCCCGGTGCAAAAATGTCTGCAAATTCTTCACATAGACGAGAAACACTGGCTGAAGGCACAGTCTGGTTCACTGATAGGACCTGATTGACTATAGACAAGTTAAACAACTGAAAGAAATCCAAACCAAACAAGTTCACTGCAGAAGAAGAACGAAGTACGTAAAATGACACAAGTTTTGTTTGTCCCTTGTATGTTGCAAGAAGGCTGCACTGTCCTAACACAGGGATAGTCTGACCGGAATAGCTATCTAACTTAACATTTGCGGCACGCAACGGAGGTGTGCCCAGTTGTTTGTACGTGTCTTTATTGATCAATGAAACTGCAGCTCCAGTATCGAGCTGGAACGGTATCACGGTGCCATGAATGTCCAAATCTACAAAAAGTTTATTGTCCTGCTGACGACAAGAGCGACTGTCGCGTGCAACGTGAACTGACACTGGTACAGAATCACTTGCTACTTGACGCGATTTCCAGCGACGTCGACGCATACTTTTTGTGGAACAAACACAGTCACTGTTAGAGAAAGTGGCACTGGGCGGAGTGGATTGAACTACATGAATGTCCATGGGCGAAGGTTCGCGAGCCTGAGTATTCTTGGTTCGATTCCAATTCCGGCGCAAAGCAAAGGGCATGGAATGGTTGGGAGTGTCCGATCTGAGCTTTTTCTGGCAAACACTCTGAACATGTCCTTTTTTATTACAGAAAAAGCAAATAGCTTGGCGTGATGGGCAATTCTCACACGAATGTCTAGTAGCACACCGCGGACATGATTTTAGCACTGCATTTGCTTGCTTTCGCGGCACACGTAGCGAAGAGCTCGGCGGCAGCTGCGCGGACAGGCGCGAGGGCTGTTTACCGTTCCGTGCAGCTCACCCGGCGGGCCGGTTAATGTGACACACGGCCGGCAAAGTTTCAAATGATTCCTGAGCAAAGTCAAGTGTGTCTTGCCTATCCAATATGTCCATCACTTGTTGAAGGGAGGGACTGACTAGTTTCAAAATCTGTTCCCGTATACTAACATCAGAAACGTTCTGTGCAATTGCATCACGTACCATAGTATCTGAATAAGGGAGGCCACATTCACACTCAAAAGCACTATCCCTAGTAAGGCCTTGCAAGGTTGCAACCCACTGCCGATTAGTTTGACCGGCCGTACGTTTTGTACGAAAGAACGTATACCTTATTGCAACGACATTGACTGATTCTTTGAAATATGCATCTAATGCAGACAAAATTTCGTCGTAGGACAGAGTTGCTATGTCACGTCGGGGAAATAATTTCACTATCACACGGTACCTGTCCACTCCAACACACAAAAGCAAATAAGGCTGCCGCTCATTACCTTGAATTCTGTTGGCGGCGAGATGAAATCCAAATTGGCGTGACCACTCCGTCCAGCTTTCCAGTGCAGCATCAAAAGGACGAAAAGGTGGTGTAACTGCGTGTTGTGGCTGTGGTAGCGGTGGAGCGGTGGCCGCCGCATCGTTTTGCATTGCACGTTGACCCTGGACGAGCTGTCCAAGGGCATCCAATAAGGCCTGCGTCTGCTGATTCTGCAAGCGATAAAATTCAGACAGTACATCTGGAGATTGTGGCGAAGCCATGACACAAGTAATTTAGGCAAGATCAATTGGTACAAATGCAATTTAGCTCGTCGCCAATGTTGTGTATTGGCAGGAGCCAATTCACGGGGTTTGGAGGAAGCCGAAAGGCACGCGTTTAGCTCACGCAAGCTGGCGTGAGGTCTGGAACATTACAAGGAAATGAGAACTTAGAAAAACGGACGTAACTGGTAGAATACTTAACTTTAATCCACAATTGGTGTACATCGCTCTTGACGGTACATGTTATAACCTCAATATAAACTGGTAATGGCGCCTTGCTAGGTCGTAGCAAATGACGTAGCTGAAGGCTATGCCAACTATCGTCTCGGCAAATGAGAGCGTATTTGTCAGTGAACCATTCCTAGCATAGTCGGCTGTACAACTGAGGCGAGTGCTAGGAAGTCTCTCTAGACCTGCCGTGTGGTGGCACTCGGTCTGCAATCACTGACAGTGGTGACACGCGGGTCCGACGTATACTAACGGACCGTGGCCGATTTAAAGGCTACCACCTACCAAGTGTGGTGTCTGGCAGTGACACCACACATTATACTAAAACTTAGTTTTTTCAGTGGGAATACCAAGTATGCTAATTGCCAAGGGCACAAGATTATGTAGAGCCAACTCTGCATTTGTAATTTGGTGCAAATTATAGATAAAACATTTTGATGGTGGTCATGACATGACTTGTGCATGAATGCACACTTGGGAGTAACTCCTTTTCAATTTCTAAACAAATGGGAGTTTCCTGACAGTCTCAGTAGTGCACAGGACCCCTGAAGCATCAAGAAAGAGGTGAGTGTGTCACATTGAAACTAAGAGTTTACCTCGGTTTCAGTTGTAACTTGCCAGTTAATGTGATTGCTGTAGGGTTCTTCCTGGTGCACCTAGATCACATGCTTGCTCGTTTATTGTGTAATGTGTGTTGACTTGAGATGGCAATATAACAGCAGCAGAGGGTGTTTTGCGTTCTTCATCTCAACAGATACAGTTTAGTGCAACTATGACATAAGGTTCTCACATTGTGCCTCTGACTTCCAAGATCTCCTGATCGCACTGTATAATATTTATTTTTGTGGGTTTTTTTGTAAGACTCCAACTGTCTACCTTTGCTTCCAATGACTTTGGATAAACTGCGACACTGCCTAGCAACAGCACTGAATGCTGGAACTCCAGACTTGCTTACAAAACTGTGGGACTAGTATGACTATTATCTTGATGTTTGTCATGCTTCTGCTGGAGGGCACATGGAATATTTGTGGTAGTAATGAAAAGTTTCATAAATAAACATAATTTTAAAAAGTATTCAGATTTTATGCACACACATGTAGAAGACAAAACCTTGCAAAATTATAAATTGGTCTGAAAACAAAACTTTTGTAACCTGATGCAAGTTAAAATTCACCTTAAGTTTCCACCTTCATTCATGTAGAAGATACGGTCTTATGAAATCTGATGACTCTTTTGAAATGTTAACATATTTTTATTTTTCAGGAGTGCTTTTGCTGCTATTATATGTCTGCACTTTATATCCTCTCATCTTCTTTTGTTATCAGTTATTATGCTGCTCAAATAGCAAAAGTTATCTTCTACTTTTTGCCTCTTGGTCCTATTCTAATTCCCTCAGCATTAGCTGACTTAATTTAACTACACTCCATTATCCTTGTTTCACATATGCTGATGTTCGTCTTCTAAAATCTTTTCTAGATGTTATCTTCTCTGGTAATTTAATCTTCCAAACTCTTTGATATCTCATACAAAATTGCAACATCAGCGAACTTTCATGTTTTTAGTCCTGGTCACTTAATTTTAATTTATTGAATTTACCCCCTGTTTTATCCAAAAATTTAATTTCTCGTTGGCTTCCTTTACTACTTGCTTAGTGTAAGATGGAATAACTTGGAGTACGGCGTACATCCCAGTCTCACTACATATTCAGTTGCTGGCCTCCTTTCATGTCTGGTTTTTGTTCAAGTTGTACATATAATGTGGCTTCCAGAATTTTATTCGTGATAAGTTCAGAATTCCAAAGAGTGCATTCAAGACAATATTGGCAAAAACTTTTTCTTAACCTAAATGTGCCTTTCTTACCTCTACCTTCAAGGACAAGTCACAGAGCCAGCGTTGCCTGTCATATTCCTACGTTTCTCCAGAACTCAAATTCATCTGCTCCAGTATAGTCTCCTACTAGTTGTTCCATTCTTGTGTGCATAAAATGTGTTACCATGAGTTACAGGTTTCATGATTCAGTAATTCTCACACATGTTAGCAACTGCTAAAGTCAGCATTTAACATAATGTGATCATCAAATGTAACATAAGATGACACAGTAATTTTTCTTAGCCCTGTCACAGGTATCACCAAACTTAATATACAACTGGTAGACAAAAATTATAAAACACCAAAAACACAACACATGACCATGCCAAATACAGTGTAGGAAAACAGTTGCATTCAAAACAGCTTCCATTTGTTTCAGTATGGATAAATTCAGGTTCTGTAAGGTTTTTACGGGAATCTTATACCATTTTTTGTGCAGCTAGTTTTGCAAATTTAGGCAGTGACAATATGGATGGATAGTGATCATAAAGGCTCAATAGTATTGAGATATGATGACCTTGGTGGCCAGGGGAGATGCAACAATTCATCTTTGTGTTGTTGAAATGAGTCCTGGACAATGTGAGCTCTGTGAACAAGGGCCCTGTTGTCTTGTAACACAGCGTCACCACTGGGGAACATTGTACCACGATATGGACCTGGTCAGCCAAAATGATCACATAATCTGTGGCAGGAACACAACATTGCAGAGTCATCATGGGGCCCATGGAGTACTGTTTTATGGGTGCCCAAATCATCATAGAACCCCCTCTGTGTTTCAGACTTGGGGCATAAACTTGGCCAGAAATTGGAAACCTATGAAACAAGTCATCCAACTGGGTCAGAGAGGTTACTTCTTTCGAAGAGAGTAGCAGTGTGTGTTGGACAATCTGACTATGTACTTGATATCAATACAATGGAAGGAAACATTCCACGTGGGAAAAATTATATATAAAAACAAAGATGAGGTGACTTACCGAACAAAAGCGCTGGCAGGTCGATAGACACACAAACAAACACAAACATACACACAAAATTCAAGCTTTCGCAACAAACTGTTGCCTCATCAGGAAAGAGGGAAGGAGAGGGGAAGACGAAAGGAAGTGGGTTTTAAAGGAGAGGGTAAGGAGTCATTCCAATCCCGGGAGCGGAAAGACTTACCTTAGGGGAAAAAAAGGACAGGTATACACTCGCACACACGCACATATCCATCCACACATACAGACACAAGCAGACATATTTGTCTGCTTGTGTCTGTATGTGTGGATGGATATGTGCGTGTGTGCGAGTGTATACCTGTCCTTTTTTTCCCCTAAGGTAAGTCTTTCCGCTCCCGGGATTGGAATGACTCCTTACCCTCTCCTTTAAAACCCACTTCCTTTCGTCTTCCCCTCTCCTTCCCTCTTTCCTGATGAGGCAACAGTTTGTTGCGAAAGCTTGAATTTTGTGTGTATGTTTGTGTTTGTTTGTGTGTCTATCGACCTGCCAGCGCTTTTGTTCGGTAAGTCACCTCATCTTTGTTTTTATATATGACTATGTACTTGGTTTGAAAAGGGTGGAAGCTGGGCTGCCATATAGTGGAGGCAGAATTATTTAAAAAGGATTTTGTAGTAATATGTCCTAAGAAAAAATTTTGAGGAAATGAGATGATTCAAAATGCAGGAATGACAAAGCCAATTTTTAAGGTAATCCATTTTTTTAATTATTTGTGACTATAGTTTCTTATTGTTAGGATGCTGTATATGGTTGAAGTTTACTGTAGAAATTTTATAGTGGACCACATGGACTTGTCTGATAGTTGAACAATCAATTGTACACAAGAGAGTTATTAAGAAATACTTTTGCTGCTTAAGATGTGAGAATTTTATGAAAAGGTGTATTGTTGTTATGGCTTAATGAAGCATAGTTATACTTTCAATCTTTCTTCTCATTTATAAGTTGTTCAAGTTTATTTCCTTATTTTTTATTCTTTACTTTCATGACTGTTTGCATACTTGCATTGCACTTCATCAGTTCTGTACTGAGAAGCATTTTATGACAGATGGTAAGATACCATCTCACAATGCACATCACATGTATGGCAAATTAAATTAAATTTTTGACAGTCTCAATATATTCCTAATAGGAATGTGTTTCAGAGCGGATGAGTGTTCCGTGCGCACAGGTATGCCAATAAATTTAATTATCATCTAAGTTTGTGTCCACTGTAAGGTATAGTGAGTGTTAGAGTGATTTGTTAAAATAATGTATCAGTTCCCAGGCTTAATACCAGTAGAAGATTTCCGTAAAATGCTATCTTGTGAATTTTCAAGCAGTTTGACCAGAAAGTCAGAGGCATTAATTTTATGTTCATTTGCTCAGTAATTACAGTAACAGTTCTGATACACTTATTGTTTGCAAGACTAAGTATAAGTTCAGGTCCAACATTTTAATCTGAATCATTTTGTTTTGCAGTCAGATGGCACGTGCAAATTTCATTGGAAATGAATTGTTTTCTTGCAGATGAACTGTTTGATGCACCGGCAAGTCTTGATTTCCCATGGTGTAATGTGAACTCCCAATATTTCTGTTCAGAATTAAATTTTCTCATAGTTATGTAGCCCAGCATCAAAATTTATACATTTTGATATCAAAATAAATTGTATAAATCTCTTAGATACCAACTAGACGCTTACAAAGACAAGTTCAGAATTATTACAAGAAGCTTTCAGTCTCATTACACCATTTTCCCCCCAGCTGGTTCTCATCTCACAGTACTGTGAAGTGGTTTAGAATCTCTCTTTTCCTGTTGGTGTGAATGCTTAATTATTCCTCTCCCCCACCACAAGTTTTCTGCTTGTATATAACAATGTAATATAACAATGTAATGCAGGAGCATGAAGCAGATGAGAAAGCTGGTTACAGCTGCAATAATGTATACAGAATGAGAAAGCCATTATGTGAAATTCATCAGAGGGACACTCATTTGCTGATGCACTGTTTACCCACTATATAGTATCACTGCTCTGGTTGATAGACTGTTAGTCACATGATTAGGCTAATGGTTGTTGTCCTGTATAAGCAGAAGGGAAAAGTCACCAATCTCGTCAATGCATATTGTTTTGCTGAATTTACTCTTAGTCTCCAAAAGTCTGTCATGACAGTTACAGAGTAGGTAATTTATGGCCTTACATAAGAACACTATTGAGAATTTGCAAATGAATATGGAGACATTTATGCAACTCAATTATTAATTTGAAGAAGAAAATCACTAACATTATTAATAAGTATTCTTGCTATCAGTAAACAGTTATCACTGCTCTCAGTTGTGACATCCCTGTTCTTAATGATATTGCGAGAATAAATTAAATAATACTCATTATTTCCAGCCTACGATTACCATGTGGTAATGGAAAAAGTGAAGAGCTTGATCTGCGTCTCCTCGTTGGTGATACTCTATCCACTTTAGTATCATCCTTGGTACCTTCTTGGCTATCGACTGTACAGTCTTTTATCCCTGTCTTGTGGCTCCACATCAGTGGTTACTGCATGGAGATCTTTGTGACTTTTTGAGGATATTGTCACTTCCTCATCATCACTTAATGGACCAGTTATTACAGTGGTCTCTTCAAAGAGCCAACAGGCAATTATATACTTCTGCTGTACTTTCACCACCCCTCTGTCAAATTGCCCTGAAGAGGTTGTAGGATATGCCTCCAGTGTGATCATCTGCACTGCAAGATCTGCTTTCCCCCTTTATTTGAGCCAACCCCATGCTGGTCGGTGCCATTGCATACTAAAAACATTCCAAGAACTATTCAGGCTCATCAAAGGAGCATACAGTATCTCAAGCTACATCCTTCACAGGCCACCCTCTATCTATATTACCCTTTAAGTGACAAGAGGTTTTTCCCAGCCTAACAATTCAATACATATCAGTGTGTACTCTGGTAATGCCAATGAATACACCTACTCAGTTTTATACTTATTCTTAAGTGTAGCATAAGTTAGTGGTAGTAAATATTCATACCAATAAATCAGGAAAAAAATTATACATTGTAATTCCAGTCATTTACCAGTGGTATATATACTTACCAGTGTCATTTAAAGAGTTAACCACAGTAAGAGGGAATGCTGGGATCATTATATCCCCTTAGGAATATATGCCTCTTTATCCCACATATATCTCAAGCTGCATAGTCTACTGTCCAGGGTTTCCTCGCATACATTGATTCTTGCTGAACACCGCATGGCCCACATTGTGACAGCATCTGCATGGTCTTCTTACCTGCCTGCCACTCGAATGGCATAAAAGCAATTTGAGGACATCCCCATGTCCTTTAACTCTCATCATGCCAAATTATACAATGACTGACGCTGCTTCAGGCTGTTGACTCACCATATGCTGTGGCCCCAGGCCCTGACTTGGTTCATAATCAGCTGATCCAACATCCGAATGTTACTCAAAGGACTCTACCTAAGGTCTTTAACTGTATTTGGCTAGAAGATGTCTTCCCTTTGCAATGGCAAGATGTATCATCATTCCAATCCTCAAACCAGTCAAAAAACCATCATCCATCTGTAGCTAGTGACCGATTAGCATCACCAACATGCTCTGCAAACTGCTTGAAAGGGTGGTAACCTAGTTATATGCTGTCTTCTCAAATTACAGGACCTTCTTTCCCCCTATCAGTGTGTTTTCTGGGAAGCACAATCCACAACCAACCATCTAGTTGGGTTGGAAAAAATAATCTGCCAGGCTTTTTCAAAATGCCAACTCCTCTTTCCAGTGTGCCTACACTTACATAAGAAATATGACACCACTGTGCTTCATTACATTTTACTTATCCTCCATGACTAGGGCTTTGGAGGCTCCGTGTTAATTTTTATTCATCAATTTTTATCATGTCAGTTGTTTCAGGACTGTACTGATACATCACTGAGCTCTCCTTCAGTCCAGGAGAACAATGTTCGTTGGGTCTCTGCACTGAGCAGTACGCTCTTCCACATCACCATCAATAGGCTTGTGACCTCTGCCAGGCCACTGGTCACTTCTGCACTGTATGTTGTCATGTGCCCATTGCTTTTGGGGAGATGCCAAACCTATAAGTTACATATGTCCTCCCAGAGTATCACACACTTTTTGTAGATTTGATTTGTTTGCTGATATCTTCTGGATACTACAGTCATCTATAAATGGTCCTGCTTTTCAGTCTCAGCTAATAATTTTCTTCACAATGCTCAGATCCTCTTCCCTGAACATTTAATGAATTGACTGGGATGAGAGCTCATTTCTCTCCTCAAATAACATAAAGCATTCATAACCAGAGTTCTATCATTTCAATGATATATTGTCAAATTAACCATTAATACAATGTACTCTACAATGAACTCGAGGCTGCTCCTTCTCTCTGGTCTGTATACAATGTTATTGTTGTGGTCTTAAGTCCGAAGACTGGTTTGATGCAGCCCTCGATGCTACTCTATTCTGTGCAAGCCTCTTCATCTTTGAGTAACTTCTGCAACCTATATGCTTCTGAATCTGCTTACTGTATTCATCTCTTGGTCTCCCACTACAGTTTGTGTCCCCCACACTTCCTGCCATTACCAAATTGATGTATCAGAACGTGGCCTACCAACCGATCCACTCTTTTAGTCAAGTTGTACCACAGATTTCTCCTCTCCACAATTATATTTAGTACCACATCATTAGTTACGTGATACTCATTTAATCTTCAACGTTCTTCTGTAGGACCATTTTTCAAAAGCTTCTGTTCTCTTCTTGTCTAAATTGTGTATCATCCGTGTTTCACTTCCAAATGTGGCAACACTCCATACAAATACTTTCAGAAAAGACATCCTTACACTTAAATTTGAACTCGATGTTAGCAAATTGCTCTGTTTCAGAAAAGCTTTCATTGCCATTGCCAGTGTACATTTTATATCCTATGTACTTCAGCCATCATCAGTTATATTGCTACCCAAATATCAACACTCTTCTGTTACTTTCAGTGTGTCATTTCCTAATCTAATTTCCTCAGCATCACCTGATTTAATTTGACTACATTCATTATCCTTGTTTTGCTTTTGTTGATGTTCATCGTATATCATCCTTGCAGGACACTGTCCATGCTGTTCAACTGCTCTTCCAAGACCTTTGCTGTCTCTTAACAGAAATACAATGTCAATGGCAAACCTCAGAGTTTTTATTTCTTCTCCCTGGCCTTTAGTTCCTGCTCCAAATTTTTCTTTCATTTCCTTTACTGCTTGCTCAATGTAAGGATTAAATAACAGTTTAGATTGGCTACAACCCTGTCTCACTCCATTATCAACCACTGCTTCCCTTTCATGCCTCTCGACTTTTATATCTACCACCTGGTTTCTGTACAAGTTGTAAATAGCCTTTTGCTCCCCGCATTTTATCCCTGCTACTTTCAGAATTTCAAAGAGAGTATTCCTGTCAACATTGTCAAAAGCTTTTTCTAAGTCTACAAATGCTATAAATGTAGGTTTATTTCCTTAACCCATCTTCTATCAGAAGTCATAGAGTCAGTATTGCCTCCTGTATTCCTACATTTCTTCGGAATCCAAACTGACTTTCCCCAGGTTGGCTTCTACCAGTTTCTCCGTTCTTGTGTAAAGAATTCGTGTTTGTATTTGACAGCCATGACTTATTAAATTCATAGTTCGGTAATTTTCACATCTGTCACCACCTGCTTTCTTTGAAATTGGAATTATTATATTCTTCTTGAAGTCGGAGAGCATTTAGCCAGTCTCATACATCTTGCTCACCAGATGAAAGAGTTTTGTCATGGCTGGCTCTCCCAAGGCTGTTGGTAGTTCTAATAGAATGTTATCTATTCCTGGGGCCTTGTTTCAGCGTAGGTCTTTCAGTGCTCTGTCTAATTTTTCACACAGTATCTTATCTCCTATATCATCTTTATCTATGTCCTCTTCCATTTCTATAATATTACTCTAAAGTACATCTCCCTTGTATAGACCTCTATATACTCCAGCCACCTTTCAGCTGTTCCTTCTTTGCTTAGGGCGAGTTTTCCATCTGAGCTCTTGGTATTCGTGCAAGTGGTTCTCTTTTCTCCAGAGGTCTCTCTAATTTCCCATAGTGACAGGGTATGTCAAATCATTAGGTTTTACATAACATTAATTAGTAATACAGGCTCTTTGGTTATTGCTTGGCGAGCCACCATAACACCTTCCATCAGCAGCTGCACAAAATAACTATCCACAACAGCAAGTGATTATGTCTATGCACCACTCGTTCCCAAGGGAGAGGCAACTGCTTATATTGTTGGCTCTAGATAAACAGAAGCCTAACAAAAATGTTTTGCTTCACTCTAGCTCGGTTAACGTAAAGTAACAGTTCTTCTGCATATTCACGTATAGTCTTCCATTTCTCAAAGGGCCTAAGAGTGTACAATGGCATTTCCTAATGAAATGTCATAGTATACAACAATCTCAAAGAATTTTGCACGTAGTGTAGCTCGCAGTCTGTAAACTCGGCTGAATCCCTGGTAGCTGAATGGTCAGTGTGACGGAATGTCATATCTAATGATCTGGGTTAGATTCCCAGCTGGGTCTGAGATTTTCTCCACTCAGGGACTTGGTGTTGCGTTGTCCGTATCATCATCATTTCATCCCCATCGACATGCAAGTTGCTGAAGTGGCATCAACTCGAAAGACTTGCACCAGGCAAACGGTCTACCTGATGGGAAGCCCTAACCACACGGAATTTCCATTTACCTTGGCTGAATGCTAGCTCCAACATGCCATCCAAATGGCTCCTGCTCAGATCCTTTCCCAAGGGTTGTAATTCTGTCTGGTGAAAGCACAAGTCATGCCTTTCCGTTGTCATACAACAGTCCATTTAACTTAGAGCTGTACTCGGGTGTCTACTGTTGGGGTGTTGTCACACAGTCCTAATTTTTAAGACCCTTCTTTGATAAAAAGTGGATATGCTGTCCAATATTCAACTAAAAACTAGCTTCATGGGAAAGATTAATGAGCTCTGCATCTTTACCCATAACTGTTTGAGTGCGAATTGCACCACTCTACTCTCTATTTATTGGGCTCTGGTCTCATTCCGATTGGGCTACAGTTGCTGGACTTACAGCTCAGCTGCAACTTCAGTTTTGAGTTTGTGGGAGTCAGTTCATCATCATGAAGTGAGTGGCTATTGGTGCTTTCTGGACTAGTCTGTTAAAAAGTCTCTTTGCCAAAATGGAAATTTTCTGTCTTCAATTGATTAGCAGCCCTTGCTCACTTCTGCAATCACCATCCAAAAGCTTCCCAGTTATCCAAATTCTTAAAGTCTTTTTGCGTAGAAGGGGTGTTGACCCCAAGACATTGACTCTCGGGTGGCATTACCAGTGGAAATGTGGTTCAAAGCCATTTCTGCAATTCCTCTCCTTTCGCCCCCCTCCTTCCACCCTTTCTGGTTAGTAGCCAGACAATGAATTGGAACTGATCTATTTTCAGTTCTGTAATTTTGTTGCCCCCATGACCCTTCAGTGCCTGTTCCTCTTGATGCTTCAGGAGTAGTAGGGTCTTACCATCATTTACCCTGACAGCTGTGAAGCCATGGATACATCTCCAAGTGGTCAGGAACAACATTTGTTTGCTGGATCAGATAGTCTTTATTATGACAGAGCTGATGGTCATTGACAGAACCCTACATTATATTAAACAGATCTCCCTTGAATGTCTTTTAATTTGTATTGTGTCAGTGAGGCTATTGATCGATGTTACTCTTGACACCCAGTGATATCTGCTGTTGCTGGCTTTCTCTTGGGCCTCAGTCATACTGCCTGCTAAGTTGTTTTTCTCTGGATCCCAGGCCATATGGGTATCCCAGAGAATGAACTGGCTTTCCATTTGACAAGATGCAATTACTTCTCGTATAGTTGCTTTGATGATTGCAGGAACAGAGTTGCATATGCAGATAAGACCTGTCCTCACTTGAAGTTGGAACATCTGGTGGATTGCTGCCTCTTTTAATAAACTCTGCACCACCAAGGAGACTACTGCAACATGACGCTCATACTCCTATTCCTTGTCCTATGTTTTCACCACATTGATACTTTTATTTTATTTAACGAAGCACCACCACATTATGGTTGCAGAACCTTACAGACAGTAGCTCACATCCTCATGGTATGACTCCTCCTTCTCACTCGCTGTGCCAAGCATTGTCTTCCAGATCCTTTGCCTCTAACATTGTGAGACAATTCATTGAAAGCTGATCTGTTTCTGTGTTTTCTACATGAAAGTGGTTTTTATTCTCGGATATAACATTTTAAACTACTGCTGGGGTGGGGACAGTGTGAATGGGATTGGGTCATCTCCCACTGCTTGCTGGGCCTGGGGACCCTCAGCCGTGTGTCCTTTACCATCTACCTTTGTCATTCCTCTTTTACTCAATTTTAATCATATTTCAATGGGGTTAGCTCTTTTCACTGCTGCATCCCATGTAACTTTATAAGGGTAGCACTCTGACGAACACAACGTGTTAAGGGTTTCTTATCCTTGATGTTATTTTATGAGGAAAGACAGTTGAGCTGGTTTTTATGTTCCCTTCAGAATAGTTGTTATTATTCATGTCTTTAACACTTTTGCTATAACGGAGCTGGGGTAGGACAACTATGGGTGGGACGGGCCCCATTATATGCTTAGTGCCAGGAAACACTCACCTGGCCCCATCCACATACTGACCTGAATATTTCCCTCACCTTATTTTATCATTGTCAGTCCAACTGACGTTCTGTGCAGTTTTAGACGTCTCACTTGTATTATTATGAATTTCCATGCTAGAATGCATTCCTTACTCCATAACTGTTAT
Organism: Schistocerca americana; assembly: GCF_021461395.2. Taxonomy (NCBI): domain Eukaryota; kingdom Metazoa; phylum Arthropoda; class Insecta; order Orthoptera; family Acrididae; genus Schistocerca; species Schistocerca americana. The sequence continues at coordinate 522,859,803 of NC_060125.1, read as the reverse complement.
AGCCCTTAATTGATTGGTGGAGGTCGGGTGCAAGTGAGGTTTCTCTAACCACAGATGAACACTGGAGCCATCCCCATCTACTCGTTGAGCTGCATATTGGCCTTACAAATTTACATCTCTTTAAATTACATCTTAGCTCCAGCCTCAATATTGTTTCAGTGACCATTCCTACATACTTTCATAATTCAGTCAAATTTCTGTCCATTGTCACAACTCTAGATGACCTGTCTCTTTACCGTAGGGCTGATGATCTCATTGTTTAGTCTCTTAACCCTCCAACCAGCCAACCAACCAACCAACCAATACTCCAGAACATCTACTCTATGGCCAGCAGTACTTCCCCATCCGTTATAGTGATGAGACCTCACACTACTGATTTCCATGTAATTGGATACACCATAGAAGCAAACAACACAAAGAAATTCCATTCCACAGAAGAGGTACACCACTTGGTGAACAATTGGTTGCTAGAATCTCAAATAATTTTTTTCCACAGGCTGTGAACAGAAACAACATTAGTAGGTTTAGAAAAAACTTATGGCAGTGTTGTCTGTGTACACTCAATGGAGTTATAATGTTATCTGGGATAAACTGCGGGGATTAAAAGGTTGTCTACAACATATTTGACAACCATACTGCAGCCCTGAATCAAAACACGTGAATGGGAAGCAGTAGTTGAGAAAGGGGTGAGACAGGGTTGTAGCATATCTTCCAGGTTATTCGATATGACTTGGAGCAAGCAGTAAAGGAAACCAGGGAGAAATACGGAAAAGAAATTAAATTTGTGGGTTTGGGATTTGTCACTGACATTGCAATTCTGTCAAAGGCAGTGGAGAACTTTGAAGATCAGTAGTCAAATTAAATCAGTTGATGTTGACGGAATGAATTTCGGAATTGAAATGCTAAAAGTTGTTGCACTGCAGAAAGATATACTGGGTGAATATATAATTTTTTTAAAGTTTTTTGCAATCAACACTGATCCAAGCCAAGACAGGCTTGAGCTCAGTATCACAACAGGAATGTCAGGAATATCAAACTGGCAGGAGAACCAGAACTGCAAATATTGTGACTCACAGCTGAGGTCATTGCCACACATTGGTCGAACAAGATGTCAGAATTGGCAGTTCAGCAGTATGAATTTGCTTTGGCGGTAACATAATGTCATTCTGACAGCACTGCAAGGTGCAGTAACTATACGTAAATCTTACACAAAAATGCCTTTCAACCTGCTGACATTGGAGAAGGTGCCAAGCCAAAGAGCTGCAAGCCACAGTTGAGACTTAGAAGAGTGGTTAAGAATGCTGACGAGTCCAGAAAACTGGGCCACATTCAGTTATCCTCACCGAGGGATAATGTCATTACCTCCCATGGCCAGTTATACTTGGCCTCCCGAGCCTCACTCTATTCCAGTTGCAGTGAGCCAGCACAGAGGCAGGACCAGTGACTCTCATGCTGACACCATTTGCAACTACTACCATCGAGACTGCAGCCAGCCCCGTCTGTTGAACTTAACTGTTATGAACTGCTCACCTCTTCTCTGCTGATGTGAAGACTTGGAGTCTTCTACCACCAGCTTGCTAGGGGGCAAACTGACGGTGTTTGGCACACTGTCAAACTGCCACTGTATTGGGGAGGCGTGATAGCTGCTGCTACCCCCACTTGCATTTGTAAGTGGACACTGGCATCCACTGCCTTCCCCCAGTGAATCGACACTACCACCACCGTCATACCCGGCATACCGCACAGAGCTACTAGAAGCTTTCTAGAATGCTCATTAGCTGTCCGCGATTGTGCCCTAGTAAACTATGTCATCAAGCTGTAGGGCACCACCACCAGACAAATGATGCCTGCTGCCAGTTAGGAAAGTGGCCTGCATGACATCACTTCTGCTGTGCTAGCAGCCTTGACCTCACTGACCGTCTCAAGACTGCTGATATTGATGCGTCAGTGCATTCCAATTCTGCATGCCACCTCCACTGACCTCGCTGGTGTCACGGAGATGATTATTCGATTGTAAATAATAACTGTCTAAACTGCTAATGCTGTCTCTCTCATTAGCAGTCAGTGTGCGTGACAGGTGCTCACTACTGTGCTCCACACTTCATCGTCCAGCATCTGTAAAGGTGACAATCCACCGACTCTTACAGAGTTATAGATGAGGTTTCCTACTTGGGCAGCAAAATGATGACAGAAAAGAGGACATAAAATGCAGATTTGCAGTAGCCAGAAAAGCGTTCTTGAAAAAGAAAAAACTGTTAATACCTAATATATATTAGTGTTATAAAGTCTTTTCTGAAAGTATTAGTAAAGAGTGCAATATTATATGGAGGTGAAATGTGGAAAATAAACAGCATATTTAAGAAGAGAGCAGAAGCTTATTAAATGAGATATTACAGAAGAATGTTTAAGATTGGGTGGGTAGATAAAGTAAGTATTGTTGAGGTACTGCATAGATTCGGGGAGAGTAAAAGTTTGTGGTGTAGCTTGACTAGAAGAACATATTGGTTGTTAGGACGTGTCCAAAGGCATGAAGCAAAAGTTAATTTGTATGTGACAGCTAAGAATTTTAAACAAATTCTGAGGTTTGACAGTAGTAAGTGAATTCAGATGGATGTAGATTTCAATAGATATACTGATTTAGAGATTCATGCACAGGGTAGGCTAACATAGAGCTGCTGCTTCTTTATTATTTTATTTGTTTGTTTATTTCATACAATTTTATGTTTTTGCTATGATTGTTCTCTCATAATAACCACACTACCTGAAAGCAAAGAATTATTTTGCCACTTCCGTGAGTTGTAGCAATCCTATAGTTAATGCAGGTGGAGGTTGAGCCATTACAACAGTGCACGTGTAATATTAGTTTATTTTACTATTTTCCGTGATTTCCATAAATTGTTCCAGGCAAATGCCAGGATGGTTGGTTTGAAAGGGCATGGCCGACTTCCTTCCCCATCCTTCCCTAATCCAATGAGACCGATGAACTCACTGTTTTTTCCCCTCTCCCATATCAACCAACTAACTTAGATGCATTAGGTGTTGACTTGAATGGCAATATATGTTTGTAGTTGGTGCAGAGTACAAAAAGAACTGTTTATATATGACTACTATACCACTGACTATAGTCTGATTTAAAGTAGTTGTCACTTGAAGTTTGCGCTGTGAAGTTGTGGCGTTGTCACGTCAAGCATTGGCTGGAGGTAGCCGTCTCAGCGCATCGCTAACCCCGGCGATAGAAAATCGTTTAAAGCCTGTATCTTCGACAAAAAGTAAGTAAAAAATTTCAAACCAACATATGATGTATATCTCTACAATGTCTCTCAAACTGTCAAATATCTATTCTTAATTTTAATTAGGACAAGAGTTACGTTAATTTGTTTGAAACCATTTAAATTCTCGATTTTGCAAACAGCTTCTAACTTATCACATCATTACTGAAAAACTATTGACGTCACAGCAAAATATTTTTTTTTCCATTCATTACCAAAATAATGCACTCGACAAAGAATCTTTAAAAGTTTTCGTAGAGCATTACGTTTCCCATATATAAATTTCTGAAGACAGTGTTTTTAAGCAACCCTATCAGTACTGAACTTGAAACAAGTATGAAGTTTAAAATCTCTATCTACTATAAATATTATGTAAATATTTTGAAATTTACATACAGTATCGGTCTCAGTGGTATCTATAAGCATATCAAATATCTTCTCTTTATTTTAATTAGGGCCGTTGTTACATTAACTATTGAAGTGTGAGAAATTTTCGCGTCCGGAAAAAGTTTACTTCTTTAGATTGCAAATCTCGAAAACTATTACACACATTGAATAACATCTTGGTGTGTATACAAAATGAAATAGAATTAAAATTCAATCTAACTTACTGTAAGGAGATGATGAGAGCTGGCCAAACCGTATTTCTTATTCTCACAACAAGAATAAGAATTAATCGAAATAAATTCACAAACACAATATTTGATGCCAGTAAGTACACTACACACTAATCAGACAATGCGAAAACACCGATTAATTCAGAGTCAGAGTCAGTGGAACTATCCATGTCACTGCTCGTATTGACAGATATAATCAAGTCTTCGACACTTTGTTAAGATACCTTCACTGTCCCATGCGTCCTGTATCACTCCTTTCACGAGATGCACTACCTTCTGTCAGTCTTCCGATGTCACAATTTCAACTGCCTCTTTCAAAAGGCGTTCCACTTTGGTTAATGTGAATTTCTTATTTTCTGCAGCAATACGCCGTTTAACCTGAGCCCAAATCAGCTCTATTGCGTTGAAATGGCAATGGTAAGGAGGCAATCTGAGCACTTTATGCCCGTATTTTTTCGCTACTTCATCCACAACGTAAGTCGGGTTCTTTAGCTTGTGTTGGGATACAAGTTCTAATAATTCTGCCCTTGTCAAATTACTGTCGAACTGTACCTTATGTTTCTGTAACCAGCTAACAATGTCGTTTTTCTTCGTTACCTTTGTGGGTGTTTTATCTTGTATTACTGAGTGATAAGGAGCAGTATTCATAACAATGATAGAGGTCTTTTATTATGTTCTGGAGCACACAGTCTTCAAACCATTTCACAAAAGTATTGTGGTTCATCTCTTTGTGGTAGTTGGAGGTCTTATTTGAGCAGAATAGCAGCAGACAATTTGGAATGAAACCTTTTGAATTTCCGGCATGTGCTACAATTATCCTTTTTCCTCTGCCGATCGGAGCTGCCATACTACCGCTGATGGTACCATCTGTCCAGCTTGTTTTTAAACTGTGTCCTGCATTCACCCACGTTTCATCAAGCCAAACGATATCACCAAAATTTGTCCCCACTAATTCTCTAAGAAAGCGGGATCGCCAGGCTGCAATATCTTTGTGTTCCATTAATAACTTTCTGCCAGAGATGGATTTATATTGGAATCCTAACATTTTCATGACTCATAAGAAAGACGATTTACTACCCTGAAACAGATCAGCCACTGTATGGGTAGCATGTAGTTTTTTGAGTGTCGGATACTCCTTCCTCAAATAAAATGCGTATATTTGATGACGAATGGCATCTTCCTGAAAAGAGTCAAGTTTTGTGACCCTCTTCTCTAGTCGCCTCTTTTTCCCAGGTGTCTCCAATTTAGATGATTCACTTAAGCCTTCTTTCATGAATTTCTCCTTGCAGATTCTTACTACTGATCATTCGCTAACTTGCAGAGCAGCTGCAGTTCGCTCCACCACCTTATCCAAAGGAATGAGAGGCCCTCCTGTATCCCTCTCTCTCTCAAAATACTCCCTTAAGGAACACACGCATTCACGCACCTGACTGCGTATAACGACGCCACGTCCGCCACATTTTGGAGGTTTCTGAGGAGTGTGCAGCCTCGGTCTCCCTCTCTTGCGACTGCTTCCATCAGACGTCGTAAACACGCGAAACTATAAGTCACTCACATCTCTCAACCGCACGTCTACAACGGCTCGCTGAGGACTGGCTGGCTGGCACAATGCCTTGCCTTAGTGAGCTCAGCAGAGTGAAGTGGCAACGCAGTGGCTGCCGACAGCGCCGGTTGCCATTGGTTAATTGGTGGCGGGAGCCCTGCAGCCCGTTGCCTGTCAAGTGACAACTACTTTAAATCAGACTATAATGATACTGGCACAGCTGTAAGAAAACTGTGTTATTGTGGGGACTTTGTGAAAAAGCCATCTAGATTGTTTAACTTATTTCTTTCCTTATAATGCTGTATTGACTGATGGCATGATATGGTCAAAACTTGGAAATTGTAAAACAATGTCCAGTATCCATTCCAGTAAAACATCTGTGTAAGTGGGATGTTATTGAATGTGACATTGAAAATTGTTTTTCAAATTTCAAAGTTTTGACCTGACGAGAGCAGTAACCAAAATGAAATTAAAATAATGAAATATGATAAGCGATCTAAATGAGTTTATTCTCAAAACAGTTTTCCTTGACCATTAAACTGTGTCAGCATTGCCAGTTCCTAAATGTTGATACTGCGTTCCAACTATTTATAAGACAGGCTACCCATTGTATGCTCAGTTTCCCTGTTGAGTGTCATGCTGAGTGATGGGGTGCACATTCACATTCTTTCTAGTGTGGGTATACCACCATTTGACATTCCATTGACGTCCAGGCGATTTGCCATTGACGTCCAGGCGATTTGGTGATAATCCAACGTTAATGGCTTATCTTTAATGTGTTTGAACAGCTGTGTTGTCTGACTGTATTGTACTTATGACACAGTATAAATTTTGTGTGTGATACTTGTGTGGTACCACATTCATAGCTATGATCACTTCCACAAACTCATTTATTAAAAGAAAACAAAAGGAAGTGAGCTGATAATTTCTTTGTGCTTTTGCTGGAAAGTTTGTTATTTCCTGTCCCTCAGCTTATGTAGCATTTTCTAACTGTTTCAGGAATATTCACCTTCAGATAATTTTCCAGGGCCTAGCACTCAGGATAGTGGGAAAATGGAGGATGAGGAATGTGAGGAGGATATGGAGGATGCAATGAGCGAGGGCGATGGTGAGGTGAGTTATGTTCCGTGTGACCTGTCCACTGTTGGTGTGTTGGTGGCAGCCATGTGAGACTAGTAAGGTCAAATTGCTGCCTGTGGAATGTTGGATTTGCTTGTGAATGTTATGGACAAAAGTGATTTGATGGGGAGGAAAAGATTTTACAGCCAATGCTGTTTACTTCTTATATTGATGTGTACAGAGTGTCTAGAAAGGACAACTTTTCTCACAGGAGATAGTGCTGGGCATAACTATAAAAACAGTTCTGGTAACAGGTGTGCAAAAGCAGAAACTTGTGCTCCTGCTGAGAAAGCCAGTACTTAGTGGTGTAGGAAATCCTCCAGTTGACGTACAGTGCTCATTCTGTATTGGTTGTGTTTGTCTCTATACGTAATGCTGTTGTCAGACAATCCGTTCTATATTAGTCAGTCTGATGTTATGCTGGAATCAGAACAGTATTACTGATCCTGTGAAGTGTGAACAAGATAAAGAGTGACATGGAATCCTATTATTGCATGGCAGACATGATATTCTGCTGCAGTTTAACCAGTGGCATTAATTGACAAGCATTTGTTACATAGAGTGAACATCATACTTGGTGCCCTATTCTGTTTAGAAAATGTTCAGCAGACTTCCAGAAATGGGTGCATTCACAATAAGAATGAGGGACTGTAGTAGACCTCATGCAGTTTGCACACCCTTTATGGAGAATTGCAATGGCTGATTTTTGTAGGATAAGTATGCAAAAATTGGCGGTACTGAACACACAAACCACACTTTCACGTGGTCAGTGTTGTGCAAGTGCAACTTGCATTTTATTTAAGGTTGATACAAGATTCACACTGAGATAATAGATAAGCACAATAACCACATGTGAACAGAAGAAAATTATCAAGCAATCATGGAAGAAAGGGATCAAGTTCACTTTAGTGTCAATATGTTGTCAGGAATTGTAGGTGACAAACTCATAGCACCATAAACTTTACCAGGCAAATTACAAATTAACAGGTGCTGTCTATCACCAATTTGTGTGTGCCAAATACCCATACTATTGAAGAATGTTATTTATCCTGTAGATAAGAATAACTATTTCTCTTTTATGACTGAGTTTCGATTATTTTTCCAACAAAACACATTTCACCTAGTTGTAGCAGGCACCTTCAGTGATTTACAAACATATAAAAGAGGTACTTATTTAACACAATTTATTGCCTACTTTTGTCTCTCCTATTATCTTCATCCATTTGCTGTTGTATTACAACTCCTTGACTTGAATCTGATTGATAAGTTTTAAAGCAATTGCATTTCACAACTGTCCTGTTGACTGCATTTAACCTTGCTGCTGCAGCTACAGATAGGCATAAAATACCTGTGGTTTAACAGCCCCTGCACACCACAGGCCTCAATATGGTATTGAGTGCAGCGTGAGCAGTAACATGAAATTTGACTTACACTGAATGAATATGTATGATGGATGGCAAGTCAACAAGCACCCACAGCAACAGGCTATTGCTCTGTTTAAAATTTCACAATTTCATGGAAAATGGGAGAATATAGTATTAAATCTTCCCACTGACTTACACAGTCAGCAAACACATTGCATTTGAATGAACTTGTGGTAAGGATTCTTATGTGGTATGTATTCAGTGATGTTCCTTCTTTTCTCTTCCTGGTGTATGCAGAACAGTAAATTAATTGTAGTAATACAGATAATGGATGATGAGTTGTGCCATCTGGGATTATTTTATTTCACAATCTGATAATGCTTCTTTTATCTAATAAATAATTTCCTCCATTGTTGTATTCATGTCATTTAACTGTAACGTTAATACCAGATATTTTATAATGTGTGAAATTGAAGGATGTATACAATTCAGTTCTTGATAGCAAACAAATAGACTTACTTTGCTAGTTTTGTACAAGCAAAATAATATTTCCAAAGACTGGAAAAGCAGTGGAAGAGTCTATATCGAACTGTTGCTGGTAATATAGTATTCGTGAACACTAATAATGCCCAAGATTTGTGCCTAAAATTTGATTTTTTATTCCCTTGTGTTTGACATCTATTTGTTTCTCTTTCTGTTATCGAAAAATTGTCTGCTGAAATTTACACTCGACATACAAGTGACAGTTCAGATGCTTCCTGATAACAACATATATTTATGTTGTTTGATTAATGTATTTATTTCAGAATTTCTAATTATGATCAAATATATTTCATTTGAAGGTCGTAGTTTTCAGCATTCACTGTTAGCTTTATTTCCAATCACTCACTATGACTGTACCAACAATGACAGGGTTATTTCAAAATGGAAGATTTTTGTGTAACTACGTGCCAAAAAAATTAACCATTCTATCACATATATGAACCATGGACCTTGCTGTTGGTGGGGAGGCTTGGGTGCCTCAGTGATACAGATAGCTGTACTGTAGGTGCAACCACAATGGAGGGGTATCTGCTGAGAGGTCAGACAAACGTGTGGTTCCTGAAGTGGTGCAGCAGCCTTTTCAGTAATTGTGGGGTCATCAGTCTGGATGATTGACTGATCTGGCCTTGTAACACTAACCAAAATGGCCTTGCTGTGCTGGTACTGCGAATGGCTGAAATCAAGGGGAAACTACAGCCGTAACTTTTCCCGAGGGCATGCAGCTTTACTGTATGGTTAAATGATGATGGCTTCCTCTTGGGTAAAATATTCCGGAGATAAAATAGTCCCCCATTCGGATCTCTGGTGAGGGACTACTCAGGAGAACGTTGTTATCAGGAGAAAGAAAACTGATGTTCTACGGGTCGGAGCGTGGAATGTCAGATCCCTTAATCAGATAGGTAGGTTAGAAAATTTAAAAAGGGATATGGATGGGTCAAAGTTAGATATAGTGGGAATTAGTGAAGTTTGGTGGCAAGTGGAACAATACTTCTGGTCAGGTGAATACAGGGTTATAAATACAAAATCAAATAGGGGTAATGCAGGAATAGGTTTAATAATGAATAAAAAATTAGGAATGCGGGTGAGCTACTACAAACATGAATGCATTATTGTGGCCAAGATAGATACAAAACCCACACCTACTACAGTAGTACAAGTTTATATGCCAACTAGCTCCACAAGATGATGAAGAGATTGATGAAATGTATGATGAGATAAGAGAAATTATTCAGATAGTGAAGGGATACAAAAATTTAATAGTCATGGGTGCCTGGAATTCGATAGTAGGAAAAGGAAGAGAAGGAAACGTAGTAGGTGAATATGGAATGGGGGTAAGAAATGAAAGACGAAGCTGCCTGGTAGAATTTTGCACAGAGCATAACTTAATCATAGCTAACACTTGGTTCAAGAATCATGAAAGAAGGTTGTATACATGGAAGAAGCCTGGAGATACTGGAAGGTCTCAGATCGATTATATAATGGTAAGACAGAGATTTAGGAGCCAGGTTTTAAATTGTAAGACATTTCCAGGAGCAGATGTGGACTCTGATGACAATCTATTGGTTATGAACTGTAGATTAAAACTGAAGAAACTGCAAAAAGGTTGGAATTTAAGGAGATCGGACCTGGATAAACTGACAGAACCAGAGGTTGGAGAGAGTTTCAGGCAGAGCATTAGGGAACAATTGACAAGAATGGGGGAAAGAAATACAGTAGAAGAGGAATGTGTACCTTTGTGAGATGAAATAGTGAAGGCAGCAGAGGATCAAGTAGGTAAAAAAGACAAGGGCTAATAGAAATCCTTGAGTAACAGAAGAGATACTCAATTTAATTGATGAAAGGAGAAAATACAAAAATGCAGTAAATGAAGCAGGCAAAAAGGAATACAAACGTCTCAAAAATGAGATCGACAGGAAGTGCAAAATGGCTAAGCAGGGATGGCTAGAGGACAAATGTAATGATGTAGAGGCATATATCACTAGGGGTAAGATAGATACTGCCTACAAGGAAATTAGAGAGACTTTTGGAGAAAAGAGAACCACTTGCACGAATATCAAGAGCTCAGATGGAAACCCAGTTCTAAGCAAAGAAGAGAAAGCAGAAAGGTGGAAGGAGTATATAGAGGGTCTATACAAGAGAGATGTTCTTGAGGACAATATTATGGAAATGGAAGAGGATGTAGATGAAGATGGAATGGGAGATATGATACTGCGTGAAGAGTTTGACAGAGCACTGAAAGACCTAAGTCGAAACAAGGCCCCGGGAGTAGACAACATTCCATTAGAACTACTGATAGTCATGGGAGTCAGCCCTTACACAACTCTACCATCTGGTGAGCAAGATGTATGAGACAGGCAAAATACCCTCAGACTTCAAGAATAATATAATAATTCCAATCCCAAAAGAAAGCAGATGTAGACAGATATGAAAATTACTGAACTATCAGTTTAATAACCCACGGCTGCAAAATACTAACACGAATTCTTTACAGATGAAGGGAAAAACTGGTAGAAGCCAACCTCGGGGAAGATTGGTTTGGATTCCGTAGAAATGTTGGAACACGTGAGGCAATACTAACCCTACGACTTATCTTAGAAAATAGATTAAGGAAAGGCAAACCTACATTTCTAGCATTTGTAGAATTAGAAAAAGCTTTTGACAATGTTGACTGGAATACTCTCTTTCAAATTCTGAAGGTGGCAGGGGTAAAATACAGGGAGCGAAAGGCTATTTACAAGTTGTACAGAAACCAGATGGCAGTTATAAGAGTCGAGGGGCATGAAAGGGAAGCAGTGGTTGGGAAGGGAGTGAGACAGGGTTGTAGCCTCTCGCTGATGTTATTCAATCTGTATATTGAGCAAGTAGTAAAGGAAATGAAAGAAAAATTTGGAGTAGGAATTAAAATCGATGGAGATGAAATAAAAACTTTGAGACAGCAAAGGACCTGGCAGAGCAGCTGAACGGAATGGACAGTGTCTTGATAGGAGGATATAAGATGAACATCAAAAGCAAAATGAGGACAATGGAATGTAGTCGAATTAAATTGGGTGATGCTGAGAGAATTAGATTTAGAAATGAGACACTTAAAGTAGTAACTGAGTTTTGCTATGATGGTCAATGTAGAGAGGATATAAAATGTAGACTGGCAATGGTAAGGAAAGCGTTTCTGAAGAAGAGGAATTTGTTAACATCGACTATTGTGGTGTCAGGAAGTCGTTTCTGAAGGTATTTGTATGGAGTGTAGCCATGTATGGAAATGAATCATGGACGATAAATAGTTTAGACAAGAAGAGAATAGAAACTTTCGAAATGTGATGCTACAGAAGAATGCTGAAGATTAGATGGGTAGATCACATAACTAATGAAGAGGTATTGAATAGAATTGGGGAGAAGAGAAATTTGTGGTACAACTTGATTAGAAGAAGAGATCGGTTGGTAGGACATATTCTGAGGCATCAAGGGATCACCAATTTAGTATTGGAGGGCAGAGTGGAGGGTAAAAATTATAGAGGGAGACCAAGAGATGAGTACACTAAACAGATTCAGAAGGGTGTAGGTTGCAGTACATACTGGGAGATGAAGCAGCTTGTACAGGATAGAGTAGCATGGAGAGCTGCATCAAACCAGTCTCTGGACTGAAGACCACAACAGCAACATCACATATATAAATATTCATGGAGAGATTCACATAAAGCAGACATTCAGAGACAAAAGTGTTGCCATAAAAAATGTATTATTTGAGTCTGAACTCAGAACAAGTAGAAATAACATTTTATTTGATTAATAGCAAGCGTCCAGTATATGTTCCAGTGCCGCTCACAGGAAGAAAGTGTTTGTCCCTAAATTCTGCTATTCTAGTGCCTTTGGGGACATGGTATTCTTTGTTTTTCCAACTGTTGCATACACAAATAAGTCAAAATGTTTACCAATGTGTCAGCAGGTCACATTCAGCTGTCCATATGAGAAACATGCATTTGCCAAATTTGGTCCACACACTTCTAGCAGTTGTCCCTGTGCTTTGTTGACAGTCATTACAAATGTAAGTCTTAATGGAAACTGCAAACTGTCGAAGACAAATGTCCCTAAGCCATCACATTGAGCCTTTAATTGTTCTAATAGGTTAGCATTACTGCTGTCAAATTGAACCTTAAGATAAGTTTTTAATTCGTCACACAGAGCTTTTAAATCTGCCTGTAAATTGCTTTTCATTCAGAATTTAACTCCTCACCATGACCCTTCATATCCACCTTTAAGTCTGCAGTTATTTACACACTACGGAAGCAAAGAAATCCTTTAATTTCTCCTTTGTGCTTTTTGTTAAGTTACCACTGGTGTACAGTATTATGATGATATGTTTATAAGTAATCTTCTCCCACCAGTAACTGTTTAAAGAGTGGGTGACTTTATTACAGACTTTTTTGAATAACAAAATCAATTTCATCTGTGCAAAACACACACCATCACAAAATGAAATTAAAAAATAATAACAACTTGGCTTCAATGCAGCTCATCAAACTAAGTTGCACAGCCAGTCATGTTGTGATATTAGCTGGAACCACATCACAGCAACTCAGTGAGGTTGGATGGTCATAGGTTGTCTATATGTACAGCGATACTCCCCAGTCCACCTTATGGCAAATACCAGAGGCTACCCTGTACCAATACTAGTAATTTCCTTTCCTATTCTGCTTGCAAATAGAGTGAGGGAAAAATGACTGTCTATATGCCTCTGTATGAGCCCTAGTAGTAATTTCCTTTCCTATTCTGCTTGCAAATAGAGTGAGGGAAAAATGACTGTCTATATACCTCTGTATGAGCCCTAGTTTCTTGTATCTTATTTACGTAGTTCTTATGCACAGTGTATGGTGGAGGCAACAGAATGGTTCGGCAATCAGCTTCAAACACTGGTTCTATAAATTTTCTCACTAGTGACCCATGAAAAGAATGTCGCCTTCCCTCCAGGGATTTCTATTTGAATTCCCAAGGCATCTCTGTAATACTTGTGTGTTGTTTGAACCTACCAGTAACATATCTAGCAGCCCACCTCTGAATTTCCTTGATGTGTTCTTTTAATCCAGCCTGGTACGGATTCCAAACACTTGAGCAGTATTCAAAAATAGCTCAGACTAATGTCCTTTATGCAGTCTCCTTTACAGATGAACCACACTCTCCTAGAACTCTCCTAATAAACTGAAGTCAGCCACTCACCTTTCCTGTCACAACATTCACACGCTCATTCTATTTCATATCACTTTGCAGTGTTACATCCAGATATTAAAATGATGTGACTGTGTCAAGCAGTACACTACTAATGCTATATCCAAACATTGTGGGTTTGGTTTTTCCTATTCATCTCTATTAACATACATTCTTCTACATTTAGGGCCAACCGCTATTCACTACACCAACTAAAAATTTTGTCTAAGTCATCTTGTGTCCTCCTACCGTCACTCAAGTTTGACACCTTACCATACATCACAATGCCATCAGCAAACAACCACAGATTGCTTCCCGCCCTTTCCACCAAATCATTTATGTATATAGAGAGTATTAGTGGTCCTATCACATTTCCCTAAGGCACTCACGATGATACCTTTGCCTCTGATGAACATTCGCCATCAAGGACAACATACTGGGTTCTATAACATAAGAAGTGTTTGAGCCACTCATGTATCTGTGAACCTATTCCGTATGCTTGTGCTTCTTTGTCAGCTTGCAGTGGAGCACTGTGTCAGATGCTTTGTGACAATCTAGAAATATAGAATCTGCCTGTTGCCCTTAATCTAAAGTTCACAGTATGTTGTGAGAAAATGGCGAGCTGAGTTTCACAAAAATGATGCTTTCTAAAACCATGCTGATTTGTAGACATAAGCTTCTCAGTCTCAAGAAAATTTAGTAATCTGAACTGAGAATATGTTCAACTGTTAAGTGGCTACTGCATAGTCGATGAATACTGTTGTTGCACTCAATAGTTGTTGATCACCACTCTTCCATCTCACGATGTGACTTTTACCGGTTACTGTGACCATTACTTACTGGCAAAATTATTCCTTTTTAATGTTTAATGTTCAGTGAACATGTTGTTAGCTATGCATTTCTCCTTGAATTTTGTCAGTTGTCAAGGACAACAGCAACAACTTTCCACTCGATCTCAGATTAAAATTTAAACAATGGAAAATCCAGGATAGAATGTAACAGTATTATGAGAAGCTAACTTGCTACTCACCATATAGCGGAGATGCTGAGTTGCAGATAGCTACAACAAAAAGACTCTCACAATTAAAGCTTTTGGCCATTGGCTTTTGTCAACAGTAGATGCACACGCACATGCATGCGTGCACCCCCCCCCCCCCCCCACACACACACACAGACACACACAACTCAAGCATACGACTGCAGTCACACACTCTCATGCAAACGCAACTCAAACACATGACTGCAGTAGTATGTGTGAGAGTGTTGTTGATGAAAACCAATGACCGAAAGCTTAAATTGTGAGGGTCTTTTCGTTGTGCTCATTTGTGACTCAGCATCTCCGCTATATGGTGAGTAGCTGCTTTCCTTCTCATAGCATTGTACAATTAAAATTTTTATTTCTTCTTGATTAATTCCCATGTTTTAGTTAGTATTAGTATTAGCACTGAATCTGTTAATGATTTGTTAATTATGAATGTAGTACCTAGTGAGGTTTTTCCTGGTTTCTCTTTGCACATACTATAATTATCTGAATCTGGTGTTTCTTCATGTGTAAATCTGGTTTGTTGCGATGATGATATTTTACTTTGTAGTGAATTGAGAATATTTGCCAGTTCTTTGGGTTTATTACCTTTTATCAGTGCTAGAATATTTAGAGGCTACTGTATAAATGGCACTCTCTGGAGATCAATGTTGATCTTACAAGGAGACAGTACAAGTTGCTTAAGATTTGATGATTTCCAAGAACTGATGAGTACAAAACATTTCAAAAACTGTAACAGAGTCATCGGTAGCTGAGTGTATAGTGTAAAAGTCTTGTAATAGCAAAGTTGGTGGTACGAATCTGATTTTAGCAACCTTTTAAAAAAAAATATTTCAAATTTTTTTTTATCAAATGGATATATTAATTACCACACAAGCAAATACTGAATTATGATTTTTGTGAATAATATACATTTATTTTTCGTTACCAGCCATAAGAAAGTAATAAAAATTTGATAAAGAAATGTGAAATGTGTTACTGTTAAAAGAAAAGTATGTAAAGCAGTATTCAGAAGGTCATGCACAAATTGAAGGATTTAACATACAACAATATTGGAGTAGGAATTTATGATATTGGAAGTAGTTCTGTGAATGCTTTGGAATGTTGGAACAACAAGGGCAAACAGTGCGCATGTACCTTAAGTTTAGCAAAGATGATGTTCTGTTTACTCAGCTGTGACCACCATGTTCAATACACCCGTAACAACATCACACAGAATTCTGACACACACTACCAAGCATATAAGGCAACCACAAACATCGTCAGACACTGTAAGTGTACTATTGCATTTTGCAAAGTACTGTACATGCCCCAAACATTGCATTTGTCTTTGGGAATGCTGCAGTGCACATTACCAGTCCATAGAAGTACTGCAATAGCAACCCACTTCTGTCAAAGAGCACAGATTCCTTCTCATCCCATCTAGGAAGTCTCTCGTGACCTGGGGTTCTGGGCAACTGTTCTGAACTCTCACCATTTCCTAAATTTCAGTAGTCCTTTTCCTTCACCCCTCTTCATTTCCCTTCAACCATTCTGCCAGAAGGAGGCGGCACTGGCTCCGAAAGCATACAAATTTCAGTGCATTTTTATGTGTGTGGTCTCCTGCTACCTCTTGGTGAATAGATTTTTCATCTATCCAGTTACATTTACTGATATGAATATAATAGAGGGAAACATTCCATGTGGGAAAAATATATCTAAAAACAAAGATGCTGTAACTTTCCGCTCCCGGGATTGAAATGACTCCTTACCCTCTCCCTTAAAACCCACATCCTTTCGTCTTTCCCTTTCCTTCCCTCTTACCTGATGAAGCAACCGTGGGTTGCGAAAGCTTGAAATTTGTGTGTGTGTTTGTGTTTGTTATTGTCTCTATCAGCATACCAATGTTTCATTTGGTAAGTTACAGTATCTTTGTTTTCAGATATACAGTTACATTTACTTTCAGAAATAAATTATTTCCAATGACAAATGGTAATCAGATATATGTACACCTCAACTTATACATGAGACCTTAACAGCATGACAACAGATGGAATTTATTTGAATGACAAGAAGTTGTATGTATGCATGAATGGTACATTATCTGTGCTGAAGTTGCGGTGTATGTGCATTGATTATCCTTGGTGTTCTTGACATTCGTAAGCTTTCATTGGCTGAGGATTAATTCCAAGACCATAAGCTCCTATTCTAAAGTTGTTGTATTTTGACTTGTCAGTCAGCTCCTTAAGTCTGTATGCAACTTTTAGATTGAACCTGTATGTCAATAATATTGTTCAGTGATTAGAAATAAATGTGATGTTTTGCATTTTTGTGCAGAGTTTTATTTTGTTGTGAATACTTGCATTTCATGTCATTAGTAATATAAAATGGTGATATTTTATTTTTTAATCCTGTATTTATTAATTAAAATTACCATTTGCTAATAAATATTGAATTAAAAAATAAATAAATAAATAAAAATAAAAAAAGAGAATTCCTTTAAGCGGGATTGAAACCAGTAACTTTGCAATTACTAGATTTCGGTGCTGTGCACTCATTTGCTACCAGTTCTGTTAAATTACATGAAATGTTTTGTGCTTAACAGCACGTGTAAATCTTCAAAGTCAATTTTTTCGAATATTTTTGAGAATTGTGTCATACTGCTATTGTAAACTGGTGTCTGGCCACTGATCTCCAGAACCTGTAAGTATGAAGGAAATTGTTGAGGCCCAGCATGTGAGTTCCCCTTTGTATTCAGAAAATGAATGCAGCCCATGAATTATGTTGTGTAACACTGGACATAGACCAACTGAATGAGACCTGATTGGCAACACCTCTAAATCAACCATTGACATGATTATTGCTTTTTGACTGCAGGAATTAATCTTACATCATAGATACAGAATATTTATTATTGTATGTTTGATTTTGTAAAGATGGAGTAAAATAAGTAGATGAAGCCTTTCAAGCTTCTTAAAGAAACTTCTCCACAGCTAAAAAATGTAGAAGTAGATATCTGCAAAACAAATGAAAAGAAACAGTTGTACTGGTAAAGGAGGTGGCCAACAAACACAGTTAAGCGTGTACAAGAAGATAACTCAGTAATATGTTCATTTTCACTGTGTACATTAGGAGTTGAGATATATGTAACTTGAATTGTTGTAGGTTCTTCTGTGGTACTGAGCTACATACAGAGAGAATAGAGTTCTTGATTGTAACAAATATTCTTGAATGCTGATACACTTACTTAAGTCTCTGACACACAGTAATGTTTAGTAGTGTCATGCTAAGTTGACATATTGTCCTCACTGCAGTCATTTGTACTAATGTTGATAAGTCTGTCAATGCACTAAACCTCAATGTGAAACACTGAGCGTGGTTGCTTAAAAAGATGGCCAATCAGTGTTGCATGCAGTTAGATCACATCAGCTCTGGTGGCAGTATGCTTGGCGCCACCCAATGGAGAACAGCAAGTGATGGATAGTGAGCTTGCCTGATGGCAGGTTTAAAAGTGCTCTCTCTCTCTTGCATAGCTGAGAGCAGCTCATGGTATACCAGGTGTGGTCAATGAAGATGCCAATCAATACTGCAGAAACTGTATAATTCTCAGCACTAAGGTTCTTGGACATGGAGTGCTGGCCATCACAGTGGCCCTTAATGCTAGGAAAAAGCATGTTTCATTGTCCGGTGGTATGGTTTCAAAACATAGAGTTGTCATTGTTATCTTTGTAACCAATATTCTAGAGAATATATCGTTTTACAGTTGATAATTTTTGGCCGCCTACCATTTTCCATTAGGAGGCACATCCAGCTGCACTGTGAACACAAACTGCAGATGACTGTGGCATCGTGTTACACTTTCAGCATTTGCTGAACATGCTTTTTAATACTTAGGAGGTATTAAAGCCATTGTTACTCATTGCTAAAGAAATTATTAACACAGAGAGCACATTTATGTTGTTTGCTGCCTACTAAAAGGTTGGTCTTACAACTACAGTGCTTCATTGATATGATAATTGCCTTTCTCAGACATTTGATATCCAGCTATTTGGGGACAGTTTAATATGTACAATGATGCAGTGCACTGCAGCTTGCTGTTTTGCAGATTAACCAGCATTCTGCGTGACGGTTTATGCATAAACACACAAGAGATAAGGAATAGATACTCGTACTGTGTCTAGTTTTAATTCCATAATACAGGGAGTGCAGTAGCCACCAGAAAGATTGCGGGAGGTGCACATCGGCATGGCGCGTAATGGACAGTAGTTGCTGCAAGTAAAGTCCCGTCCACAAGAGGGCACGCGAGAATTCGGCCACGCCCTCTGCTGGCAGAACAACAACAACTCAGGCAGCACGGGCCATGCCCAGTCAATTCACACGGGCATGCCTAGAAGACAGTTCCCGGTCTACACTATGTGAAATGTGAAGTGTGACGGAAAACATGAATCGTGTTACTACACAATTGGCAATGAATAGGGTAGTTCTTTCGCATGTTGCGTCATTGTTCCGGTTTCGCAGCTTATCCACGGCATGGAGGTTTTAGTGCGGGTTTTGGTTGAGCAGCAGACAGAGCTCTTGACAACCATGAAACAAGTGCTTCCAGCAATGCTCTCCACGCAGTCTGCTCCAGCACCGTTCCCTCCTCCCTTTCCCCCGTATGACGAGACGGCGGACGATTGGGATGCGTATGACCATCGCCTTCGGCAGCATTTCCAGGCATTTCATGTTGTCGATGCAGAGGTATGTCGTGCTCTTTTCTTGTCTTGGATATCTCAAGTTTTGCGGCAGCTAGCGCCGTTGCAGGAACCCTCGTCCTTGTCTTTTGATGCATTGTGTTCCTTGCTGTCTTCATATTATCGCTGCTGCACACATGTTGTGGTGGCTAGGGTCGAGTTCTATCAATGCAAGAAACAGCCTGATCAGTCTTACTGGGCATGGGCCGCTACCCTGCATGGTCTTAGTCGCAAGTGTCATTTTGTCACGGAGTAGTCGCGAGAGTCATATGCCCACATTATGGTGCGCGACATCATTGTTCGTTTGGCCCCTGATAGGGAGGTCCAACATTAGGCCCTGCAGTTGGAAGACCCTTCCCTTGAGGAAGCGTGGAAGCATGGTGCGACATCGCGGCAGTTGAGGGCAGCGTAGCCGCGTCCACTATGTCGGAGGTGGACGACGTGCGAGCGGTACAATCTGGCCATTACAGCCACTCCCGAACGGCGCGTAAACAGAGTTCCAGCCACCGGCCCCTGTTACCTTCTTGTGCGTCGTACTATATACATCATGATCAGTCAGAGTGCCCCCAGTGTTGGGCCGTTTGTCGCAAATGTAATAAAAAGGGACACATTGTTAAAGTTTGCCGCTCAGCCTCAAAAGAATTGGAGGAAGCTGGTACAGAGGACATTGACGTTGACATTCAGGAAGTTTCTTCGGGCCGGGCTCCCGACGCATCGGCACACAAACTCTTTATCAAGGTGTCAGTTCGGTCGCGCCGATTACAACTGCAAGTAGATACAGGCGTGAAGAAGGTGTCAGTGTGCTAGGAAAATGGGACGCTAGTGTGTAAACAATGCCCGTATCGTGTTCGCAGCTGGCGGGAAGACTAGCAAGAAAAACTTAGTCCGACCTTGGGTCACCCCCCCCTTGGCGCCAGTTTACTGGTGTCTACGCGGTAATGGTAAACAGTTCATTCTCCTACTGGGGCAATTCACTACCGACGTTACTTACAAATCAGTCACTCAGTTACTTTTATTGTTGTCAGTGATGTGAGCTCCGCTAACCTTTCTGCATTGGATGCCTTTCAAGCTTTCGGTTTTTCTATCACAGACACTGTACAGTTGGTCTCCGAAGACGTTCCCTATCAATCATTGAAATCTTTGATCTCTGACTTTAAGGACATCTTTGAGGAGAGCCTGGGGCGCGTTTCAGACTTTGAAGCTCACTTAACGTTGAAAGTGTCGGCTCGCGTGCATTTTGTACGCGCGAGGCAGATCCCCTTGGCTCTCCGCCCTCAGGTAAAAGCAGAGCTAGACCGGCTGACAGCCCTAGGGGTCATTCTTCCCATTTCTTCTAGTGAGTGGGTTTTGCCACTCGTTATTGTCAGGAAACCCTTGGGACAATTACGTCTTTGTGGCAATTTCAAGGCCACCATTAATTCCCAATTGGTGGTGGACACCTGTCCCTTGCCTCGTTCTGATGAATTGTTCTCCACCGTGGCAGGAGGCCAATATTTTTCGAAAATCAATCTTTCAGAGGCATATCATCAGATACCACTTGAGGACTCCAAACGGCTGGCAGTTGTCAACACCCCGTTTGGCCTTTACCAATACCAGCACTTGGCCTTCAGAATATCCAGTGCCCCGGCGATATTACAGGGTTATCTTGAGCACATCATGTCGACAATCCCTCATTGTATTAATTACCTGGATGACATAATTGTCACAGGCCGCAGCACGAAGGTTCTCCGGCACGTAGTTCGCCTCGTTCAGCAGGGGTGGTTGTACCGACCTCCAGGCCAGGCCTCGGACCCTTTTTGTAATTATTTTGTTCTACGAGACCGCCTCAGTCTTGGAAGGAGTTCTCCTTCTGGCTACCGATGATACAGCTCCTCATGTGGTTGTTCCTGCAAGTTTGCGAAGGGAGGTCCTCATGTTATTACATGAGGGGCACTGGGGTGTTTTCTGTACTAGAACCTTGGCTCGCATACATGTGTACTGGCCCGGTATTGACAGAGAAATTGAGCACTTGGTGGCCGCCTGTTCCCACTGTGTAAGCCAACAGGCTTCTCCCAGGTCAGCGTTCTCTTCATGGCCGCCTGTAACCCAGGCGTGGGAACGTGTTCACATAGATTTTGTGGACACGTTTCTCAATGGCTTTTGGCTCATTGTCATTGATGCTTATTCCCCATTCCCATATGTGCTTCACTGATCCTCAACCACTTCAGAAGTTGCAATCCAGGCACTAGCAAAAATCTTTTCTGTGGAGAAGGTCTGCCAGTCACCCTGGTATCGGACAATGGACCTCAGTTTATTTCGCAGACCTTCCAGGATTTTTGTAGGCGCTTCGGTATTCGGCACGTTTGCTCTCCCCCCCTTTCATCCACAATCGAATGGGGAAGCCGAGCTCATGGTGCACACGTTTAAGACACAGATGAAAAAGTATGTGCACGAATTTACTGCGGAGGAGGCGTTGACGTTTTTCCTGACTGCATACTGGACCACACCGATGCGAGAACACAGCCCCGCAGAGCTCCTCCATGGGCGCCAACCTAGGACTCTGCCGCACCTCCTCCTGCCTGGTCCTCAATAGTCTTCGCAAAATGGGGTACCTGACTTTCCACCGGGTATGTCAGTCCAGGCACGTGGGTTTGGTCGCAATCCACATTGGATACCGGTGGTGGTCCTGTGCCGAAATGGCCGCCGGCTCTATACCTTGCAGGCGGGGGACCGGGAGGTGCATCATCACCAAAATCAGCTACGTCCACGTTTGGGCACCCACCCTCCGATCTCTCAGGTGCCGGCTTCCACTTTGCCGGCACTTGTGTTGTTTTCTCAGGGGACGCTACCGCCCCTCCCCCTTGTGACTCCCACACTTCAATGGTTCTCAGTCTCGGTGGCCTCCAGTAGCTCCAGCACCGGCATTGCCAGCGTTAGAGATGCCCTGGTGAGAGCTGGCCCCCCTTGCAGGCCCGGTTTGTCAGGAGGCTGGTTCACCTGTAATTGTCCCTTCACCATCGTCCCCGCCACTGGGTCTTGCCCCTCCAGAGGTGGCCAGGGATCTGGAGTTCGACGGCTTGTCGCCCGTTCTGTCCCGGGCTCCGGTGGTGGGATGACGGGGGCCTCTTCGTGTGGGTCACTTCCAACCATATTCGAAGGTTCCGGCTCGAGGGTTGGCAGATCCCACCGACTCCAGCCTTCCGATGGACGTGGAGGTCATCGCTACTGCACGATGCTCCATCATTTTCCGACGCAGTGGATCACAGTGACTCCCCCCCCCCCCCCCCCCCGCCCACCGAAGGAGGAGGAGTACAGTAGCCACCAGAAAGATCGCGGGAGGCGCACATCGGCACGGCGCATCACGGACAGTAGGTGCTGCAAGTAAAGTCCCGTCCACCAGAGGGCACACGAGAATTCGGCCGCGCCCTCTGCTGGCAGAACAACAACAACTCAGGCAGCACCAGCCGTGCCCAGGCAGTTCACACGGGCATGCCTACCAGACAGTTCCTGGTCTACACTATGTGAAGTGCGACGGAAAATGTGAATCGTGTTACTGCAGGGAGAAAAAGTCAGAGTTCTGAACTGGGGCCTCTTCTGACTTTATGAAAGTTAAAGTCGCATTGCAAGTTAAAGCAGTCTAGCAGACATTTATAGCCCAGAATTTATCAACTACACAACAGTATCTTTGGTACCTCGGGCAGGTCAGCCTTCTTCCACATCTCAATGTAAAAGTCCTTAATCGCTCCCTTGAGAGCACCACTCAAAAAGTGCCCATCTTCACTTGATTCCAGTACTGTACCGCCACTAGCTAATTCTTATTGGCTGAAGGCCACATTCACCAAAAATACATTATTCTTGTGTTCTCTAGGCGTGACTAAACTTGACCACTTTCAGCTCTAAAATAATAAATTGTAACAATTTTTAATAACAAGAAAGTCAAAAATATTTGGCCACAATCAGACCATTTAAAATAAGTCCAAATAATAGTTCATTCATAAATGAACAAGCCGAAATTCTTGCACATGTCTGTTCACATTAAACAGTTCCTTAGGCCATCTTGACAGAAGCATCTTCTGGCACTCTTTTCAAGTATGGTGTCAGCCAATACATGCAAGTGATCACTTTTAAGTTACAGAGGTTTTTAGTATCAACTATCATCAAAATTTAAATTAAGTTACTGGCAAAAGTAGTAAAATACTTATTAAATAACTACACAAATATGACAAAACATTTGCCATTCATGCTGCATTCAATTGCTGTGTTATTGTGCAGAACACAATGTTGTGACAGACGTTTTCACAATGAAAAAGATATAAAAACCTAATACATCAATAAATAAAATAGATACAGATGTTAAGCTTTCAGGGATGATAGCTGTTGTGTACATAGTTCCGCGTAGTCAGGGCATACACAACTTTCCCAATAGAGCGCGCCCCGCTAAGCACAACAGCGCAGGCGCAGCGCTCGTCCATCTCCGCACTATGAGAAGGCGCAGCGCTCGTCCATCTCCGCACTATGAGATGGCGCTGTCTTAGAGACAGACCAAATTCTGCTTCCGCCAATCTGCATATTAATATGTAACGCAGCCAATGAGATTGCTGCTAACGTAGAACCTTTTCTCCTCGCGGATCACACTCGTGCAGTGATACCTGAACGCTCGAGGTATTATAACGAGTGTACAGACCTCCGATTAGTCAGTCTGCATTAGTCTATAATCAAGTTTCAGTCTGTGCCTAATAAGATTTTCATATTCCTGTACATAGCCATGAAGATAAATGAATAGACACTTTGTCAAGTATCAGAGATATGTGAGAATAACATTAACGTACCAAGACCAAAGGAACTTCAGATTGGCAATTGCAAACAGCATCCAGAATCAAGTTATGTAATATCTATGCTTTTTATTATTTTAATAAATGTGTGTGAAAATTAATCAAGTTCTGTTTAAATTTGGTCACCGTCAGTCTGCTACTCTAAGCGTGCAGGTGGCATTTCTATCGTCTGACCTAACGGCAGAAGATAAACACGCCACGATAAGACCACGAGACATATTGCTGACACTCGCATAGAGCGAAAAGTCAAATAATCTGATGGTGTGTGTACCGAAGGTCTTACAGTACGCACACCACAATAGCTAAAGTGCTATGCTACGATCTGAGACACTGTTGAAATCACACAAATCATTTAAAAGTGGTTAGTTTTGAGTTTCATTGTGTAGATATTTGGTAACTATAAATTATTCACTTTTGTAGGTTTTAAAATATGTTATTGTTTCATTGGATGTGCTTCACTTTTCTGAGACTGCATATGTATTCGGATGTGCCTGACTATGGAACTGTGATTTATTATTGAATTTCTGTGAGTTGTAAGTAGCCATATTTCTGACTGCCTTAAACACCACTGTTACTGGTACATCTCCTGCACTCCGGCAATACAAGCAATCACTGTCCAAATTTTCCATATCTGAGCACTCACTGACTGCCTTTTTACCTGAGCTCACCTGGAGCAGCTGAGTGGCCTCCTCACAGTGCTGACTTGCACTCAGCCAAATAAGCTTACTCACATCTCCTCAGTGCCAACCCTAGACAGATGAATAGTGTGTCTGAATGTGTAACATTACAGTGGGGATGGATGTTAACCAGTAGATCAACATGCAATAGCAGATGTTAAACACACCAACAGCACATGAAGCATTGTGATATGGGCCATGCTTCAGAATAATAAGTTATATACAGTAAATAAGAAAATTTGTGTGTAGCTGAGTACAATTTCTTGAATTTTCTCCTTGTGGTCAATATGTCAGATGTATGTGGGGGAGAGGGGGGAAGTAATTTGTTGCCTGACTCCTCCTGAAAAGTGCTGTCCCGAAATTTCTATTGTAAATCTCTCCATGATGCACAATGCCTCTCTTGTAACATCTGCCAGTGGAGTTTGTTTAGTTCTCTCGCCAGCTAAACAATCCCGTGATGAAACTCACTTCTCCTTGTTTGATCTTCTCTATCTCCTGTACCAGTCCAATCTGATAGGAATCACGGATAGATGAACAATATTCAAGAATCAGGCAAACAAGTGCCTTATAAGCCACTTTTTTTGTGGATGAGTTACATTTCCTTAAGATTCTTCAGATGAATCTGAGCCTGGTCTATGTTTTTCCCACGATCTGTTTTATGTGGCCGTTCCACTTAAGATCGCTCTGGATAGTTATGCACGGATATTTTATGGCAGTCGCTGTCTGCAGCTGTTTGTCATCAATAGTTTAGCTGTACAGTAGTGGGTTTTTTCTTATGTATGCACAATATGTTATATTTATTTATGTTCAGGATCAACTGCCAGAGCCTGCACAATTCATCAATTCTCTGCAGGTCATTCTGAAAATTCTTATTATCTTGTAGCGTTGCTACTTTGCTATAGACAATTGCGTCATCTGCGAATAGCCTTAAAAAGCAACCGACACTTTCTCCTAGACCATTTATATATTTGGTAAACAGCAATGGTCCTTTTGCACTTCCCTGTGGTACTCCAGATATTACCTTTATATCTGTCGATTTTGTTCCATTAAGAGCGACGTGTTAAGTTCTATCTGCAAGAAAGTCTTGAATCCAATCAAATATCTGCTCTGATACTCCATAAGCTTGTATTTTTTTCATTAAACGGCAATGTGGGACGGTTTCGAATGCCTTACTGAAATCAAGGAACACGGTATCAGCCTGAGCGCCATTGTCCACTGCGCTATGGATCTCATGGAGGAACAGAGCAAGCTGAGTTTCACAGGATCTCTGTTTGTGGAATCTATGTTGATTTTTGTACAGAAGATGTTCATTTTCCAAAAGCATCATAATTGTTGAGCATAAAACATGTTCCATAATTCTACAACATATTGATGTCAACAATATAGATCTATCATTGGGTGGATTTGCCTTACGGCATTTATTAAAAACAATGTGTCCTGCCCTTTTTTCCAGTTGTTAGGTACCTTTCCTTGCTTTATCTACAATAAATTACCGTTAGAAGGGGAGCAAGTTCTTTCACATAATCTTTATAGAATCTTATAGGTATTTGATCTGGTCCTGACACCATTCCGCTACTAAGCAATTGTAGCTGCTTTTCAATTCTGCAATTGGTTATCTCAATATCTGCCATCTGCCATTTCAACATTTGTACAATGATTGAAAGGAGGGACAGTGTTATGATCTTCCACAGTGAAACAACTTCGGAAGACTGAATCCAGTATTTTGGCCTTCTTTCTGTTACCTTCCATTTTGGTGCCAGTGTGGTAGCTGAGAGAATCAATAGATGATTTTGACCCACTTACTGATTTTGCATATGAACAAAATCTCATAGGGTTTTTATTCAGGTCAGTTGACAACATCTTACTTTCAAAATCATTGAACGCTTCTCTCATTGCTCTCCTTGGGCTCATTTTTGCTTCATTCAGCTTTTGTTTGTCAGCTAGGTTTTTACTCCTCTTGAATCTGAAATGAAATGCTCTTTGTTTACGTAGCACCTTTCTAACATGGCTATTAAAACCCATGGTGGATCTTTCCCATCCCTTAAAACCTTACAAGGAACATACTTGTCTATGACATATTGAACGGTGCCTTTGAATTTTTTCCACTTGTTCTTCACATCATTTGATGTTAACTGCTGAGATATTCTGAAATTTGTATCCTGTCACCCTTGCTGAGCAAATATAGGGTGAGTCAGGAGGAAAGGTACATGCTTTGAGGGGTGATAATATTAGTGATTCTGAACAAAAAACTGTGTGGACGTATACCTATTCCAAATGCTTTCCGAGATAGAACACATTTAATATCACTCTTGTGCATTTTTCTTGAATAACTCGAAAACCTCACCCTCCAGTGAAAAAGTGTCACAGTACAAAATTAAACTATTTTAAATTTCCTATAAAAAAAGGTCCTATTCATTTTTTCCTCAATAACAAATTGTTTGTGTGAAGAGCATGCGAGAATGTTGAAAAACTCACTCAACGTGCATGCGCTGTAGCTTACGTAGATTTTGTAGGCCAATTTGAGGTAGCATATTGACATAGCAACTTGAGACAAACAGGACACTTGTGCTCTACCAAGTTGGGAAAGTTTTTAAGAGACAGTCTCCATTCCTTCTGATCTGATCACGTAAGCATAGAAAAGATGTGGAATGATTTCAAAGAGATAGTATCAACGGCAGTTGAGAGATATGTACCACATAAATTAATAAGTGATGGTACTGATCTCCCCTGGGTACACAGAACGGGTCAGATTGCTGTTGCAGAAGCAACAAAAAAAGCATGCCAAATTTAAAACAACACAAAATCCCCAAGATTGGCAAAGTTGTTTTAAATTTGGTACTGATCCCCCATGGTTCACAGAATGGGTCAGATTGCTGTTGCAGAAGCAACAAAAAAAAGCATGCCAAATTTAAAACAACGCAAAATCCCCAAGATTGCCAAAGTTTTGCAGAAGTTTGAAATATAGCGTGTGCTTCAATGCGAGATGCTCTTAATAATTTCCACAACAAAACTCTGCCTCAGAATCTGGCAGAAAACCCAAAGAGACTCTGGTCATATATAAAGCACACCAGTGGCAAGACACAATCAATACCTTCACTGTGCGATAACAGTGGTGAATTCACTGATAGTGACACTAGAGTAGAGTTATTAAACACGGTTTTCTAAAACTCCTTCACCAATGAAGGCACAGTAAATATTCCCGGATTCCAATCAAGAACAACTACCAAGATGTGGAACATAGAAGTAGATATCTTCAGTGTAGCAAAGCAGCTTAAATTACTTAATAAAGGTAAGGCTTCTGGTCCAGATTGTATGCCAGTCACGTTCCTTTCAGAGTATGCTGATGCAATAGGTCCATATTTAGCAATTACATACAACCGCTCGCCACAGAAAGTTCGATACCTAAAGACTGGAAAATTGCTCAAGTCACACCAATACTGAACCAGGGAAATAAGAGTGACCGCTGAATTGCTGGCCCATATCGCTAACATCTATTTGCAGCAGGGTTTTGGAACATATACTGTGTTCGAACATTATGAATTAGCTAGAAGAAAACAATTTATTGATACATAGTCAGCATGGATTCAGGAAACATTGTTCTTGGAAAACACAAGTAGCTCTTTATATTCATGAAGTAACGAGTGCTATCGACAGGGGATGTCAAATTGATTCCATATTTTTAGATTACCAGAAGGCTTTTGACACCGTTCCTCACCAGCACCTTCTAACCAAACTCTGTGCCTATGGAATGTCAGCTCAGCTGTGTCAGAAAGGTCACAGTTCGTAGTAATAGGCAGAAAGTCATCAAGTAAAACAGGAGTAGTATCCGACATTCCCCAAGGAAGTGTTATAGGCCCTCTGTTGTTCCTGATCTATAATAACAACACAGGAGACAATCTGAGTAGCCCTCTTACATTATTTGCAGATGATGCTGTCTTTTACCATCTTGTAAAGTCACCAGATGACCAAAACAAACTGCAAAATGATTTAGATAAGATATCTGTGTGGTGCAAAAAGTGGAAATTGACCCTGAATAAAGAAAAGTGTGAAGTTATTCATATGAGTACTAAAAGAAACCCACTAAATTTCGATTATGCAACATCTCACTCAAATCTGAAAGCTGTAATTCAACGAAATACTTAAGAATTACAATCACAAATAACCTAAATTGGAACAATCACATAGATAATGCTGTGGGTAGAGCATATCCAAGACTGTGATTCATTAGCAGAATACTTAAAGTTGCAACAGATCTACTAAAGAGACTACTTGCACTACACTTGTCCACCCTATTCTGGAGTATTGCTGTGCGGTGTGAGATCCACATCAGGTGGGACTGAGGGATGATGATGAAAAAGTTCAGGGAAGGGTGACTTGTTTTGTATTGTCGTGAAATAGGGGAGATGATACCACAGACATGATACGTGAATTGGAGTGGCAATCATCAAAACCAAGGCATTTTCTCCTCCAATTGTGAAAACATTATGTTGGCGCTCACCTACATAGAGAGAAATGATCATCATGATAAAATAAGAGAAATTAGGGCTTGCGCAGAAAAATTTAAGTGCTCGTTTTTCCCGCATGCCATTTGGGAGTGGAACAATACAGAGACAGCTTGACAGTGGTTCACTGAACACTCTGCCAGGCACTTAATTGTGAATAACAGAGTAATCATGTAGATGTAGATGTAGAACAAAGAGGAATTGCGGCTACTCCTGGAATTGCAGTGTGCCCTTGTTTTCTACCTGCATGTTACAAAATTGTGTCCTTGTGACTGGTTTAACCTCTCACATTTTCTTACAGTTCATTTTGACCTTCCCCCTGAGGATGGCATTTCATCTCATGGGGGAGTCATGCTTCTCGTCTGGGATGACTTTCATAGTCAAACCATCTCACTGAACACCTGGCTGCTGCAAGCTGTTGCAGTCCACATTTTCCTTCCTTGCTCCACCTTTTCTCTTTGTACTGTTTGCATCTGTCCATGATTTGGTGTCACAAAGGAGGACTTCCTCCAGCTAATTGGTCAACTCCTTCACCCCTTCCTGCTGCTCGGTGACTTTAATGCACACCATCCCCTCTGCGGCTCTTCCAGAACCTGTCCAAAAAATGTCCTCTTGGCTGACTATCTCAATCAGTTCAACCCCATCTGCCTTAACACTGGAGCACCTGTGTTTCTTTCAGACTGCATGCAAACATGTTTCCATTTAAACCTGTCATTCTGCACTGCCAGCTTGCTTGTTGTCTCGATTTATCTGTTGTCTCTGACATGTACTCAAGCATCCATTTCCTGTGTGCTATCCATTTGCTGACTCCTGCCCCACCTATGTGTAAACCCAATTGGCAGATTTCTAAGGCTGAATGGAGGCTGTACTCCTCTCTGACCATCTTCACCAAACAGGATTTCCCCAGTTGTGATGACCAGGTAGAATACCTTTTAAACATTATTCTTACAACCACAGAGTGTTCCATTCCTTGCACTTCATCTTTACCATGCCGTGCCCCGGTCCCTTTGTGGTCTAAGGCATGCCACAACGCAATTTGCATGCGAAGACATGCTCTCCACATTTTTAATCTTCATCCTACAATTGTGGACTATTCGTTATAAACAGTTGCATGCACAGTGTCACCGCATTCTTCAGGACAGTACAAAAGCTTGCTGGATTTCATTTCTTTTAACAGTTCAACTCCCTCTTCTGTTATGTGGGCCTACCTACTCCTACTGTGGCTCTTTGAGTCCAAGGTCCATTCCACAATTTCCAGGCTGACTAGCAGATGATGTCATTGTAGACTGCATTGCTGAATCCAACATCTTAGGCTGCTGTTCTGCAGAGATTTCGAGCTCTACCCACTATCACTCTGCCTTCTTCCATTGGAAATGAATGGAGGAGGCTTGGGTGATACCCTTCTCCTCTCAGTGAGAATATGTGTATCTGATCGCAGTATTGGTTGCTGAGCCTTATAGTGTTATGTTAAAGATAAGAATAGTTGTAACGTATGTGAAGTATTGGATTCTGAGAGCCCAGAATTTTAATTTTCTGTCTCACTGTCTCATCTTACATTAGGATTTTGTAGCAAAAGTCGGTGAAGTGGCAAAATGTTTGTCGTGCTCGTTGTGTACAGGTTCTGAGGTGAGGCAAGAGTTTGTTTGGTTTTTATGCAGCGTTATCTCCTGATACTTCCTAAAGTCACGCACTCTATGATGGCAGAACATGCAATATTCCATTCTTTCACATTAACTAGTCATGCGCATTGGTACAAAATAGGGATAGGAAAACTCTGGCGAGCGAACAGATGACAATAATAATAGTATCAGTAACAAACTGATAGTGAAGGAAGTTTTTTTGCATTACAAAAGAATGTTGAGAATTAAAAATAAAAAGAGGCTGATGTTCAGCTGGCACAATACAAAGGTTTTTGTAACATTTAGTTAGTGAATTCTGTTGTGGCTGTTTCCAGAGAAGAAAAATGAAGTGAAACACGTTGGTAATCCAGTGAGATCTGAACCAGAAACTACCCTTGCATAGCATCATGGGATGAGAATGATGCCATGGAGCAAACATGACACTGGTTTAGCTCTCTGCCATTGTTCGGATGATAATCAGTGCAGACAGCTCACAACATGAAATACAAAACCAGGTGAAATTTAAGTGTGGAATTACCTTCCTAGGGTTGAAAAATTGAACTTACAATGTCGATCTCATATGTATGTGATGACTATTCAGATTATTTCATCAGTATGAAAACAGAGTGTTATGAGGATTTAGCATAATTGCTTTGCACGGATCCCAAAAATGAGTGAACTGTCATGAGGTGCCAAACATCATCAGCAATATTGCCAACTCTCATCTGTACTAGCAATATGAAGATCTTCATGGATTGCCCACAATGTCCTCACTGCTATCCACAGCCTACTTCAGCCAGCCTTCAGTGGAGCTGCACTTCGAGACATCAATCTAAGGGACAACTTCCAACTGATATATGGTTACACCACTAAAACATACAAATTAGTTGCAGTCTTTAACCAATTCGGCTTGTGGCGAAAGCATATTTTAACAAAACTAAAAAGGTGTGCAAAACAACCCTGTCGAAAATGTCAGTAAATAGTAAGCTACTGTGCACTGTTTACCTCAGATGGACTGTATCTAGTTCCAATCTAGTGTCCTGCACAACTGGAATATTGGGAATACTGCCGAAATGTAGAGATGTTATGGATAACAGACTAAAACATAGATGACACATAGTAATAAATCAAATTGTGGATTCACAGGAAAAATTGAACATGTGACTACGGAAGTAGAAACAAAACATCTTAATGTGCATTTGTGCACTTTCATATGTTTTTCATCTCTAGATCTACCGTAAGTAACACATACTTGCAAGCTTGTTCATAGATTCTATGGTTTGTCCCATCTTGCTTGATACTGAGATGATGAACAAAACACAGATTCGTGTCACTAACGGTTGCTTCGAATGTGTCCAAGAGATTTTCTCCTGTTTTGTTGGTGATCTAAAGAGGTTCCTGCGACATAGATGAGGTTGCCGGGAGACAATGTGAGAAGGAGTGTTAACATTCATGACATCGGTTGTGACAGTTAGCGGGTCAGTTAATGTAGTAGTAACAAGAAGTGATAAGACAAAGCTTTTGCCACAAAAAAATGAGAATAATTTTGAAAGCTGCCACTGTTTTAGAAAGGGAGCACTTTACAGTTACACGGACAAGGCATTGCTGTAGTGAACACACTTTCATTGCCATAATCGTAGCTGACGTAGATAGCTCGCGATGTGAAAGATGGAAGTAGCGGTATCTTGTGCACGAAACGTCCATTTTGGAATCAAAGAATTTTGAAAAGTACAATATCTTAAGTGGGAATTATTCAGAATATTAAGGAAAAGCCAAGGAAATTTAGCAGGACCAATCAGTCCCTCACTCACAAATCGCTATTATGATGACAGCATTACCAGACAATACCTATGGCATTGGAAAGTCTTGACTATGCTAGCGGGAATGATCCAAGAATGGATCTTGACAATGTCTAGCTTGAGGCACTGTGCTCTCAGATATTTTTTTATTTTGAATCACTGTAGGGAGCAATTAGCATCTTAGACAATTTGGTGATATACAAAAAGCAAAGGGCTTTCTGTGTTAAGTTCTGATAGACAAATTAACAGTTTCCAAAATCAATTAGGCAGGCCGAAATAAGAGAAGTTTGTAATTCATTCAGTAGCCATCAAGATGCAGGGTAAGATAAAGATTAGTCAGAAACTGAGTAGGATAAGTGAAATATAAGATACTGCTAAAATAGGATATATTTTTGAAGTAGATTTAGAATATCCAAAAGAATTACATGATCTACATAAAGATTTATCATTAGCCCCTGAAAATGAAATTGTACCAGGAACTAAAGTAAGCAAGTCTTTGAAAACTCTGAATCATAAAAAAATATGTAGTTCACTATAGAAATCTTACACAATATTTAGCATTATGGATGAAATTAACAAAAATACATAGAGTTTTAAAATTTAAATAATCAGATTGGTTAAAGTAGTATATAGATTTAAATACAGAAATGAGAACTAAAGCCAAAAATGATTTTCAAAGATATTTCTATAAATTGTTGAATAATTCAGTATTTGGTAAGACAGTGAAAAATATTAGAAGTAGAGTTGATATAAAATTATTATCAGATGGAGATAAGTGTGATAAAATTATAGCTAAACCAAACTTTAAAGGAAGAAGTATATTTAATGAAAATCTTTTTGCTATTCATATCAGTAAAGCAAAAATTACATTTAATAAACCAATCTGTGTTGGAATGAGTATAACTGAGTTGTCTAAAGAACTTGTGAATGATTTTCACTACAGAATAATGAAACCAAAATATGGAGAAAATATTGAGTTGTGTTATCCAGATACAGACAGCTATATCTACAATGCAAAAACTGAAGATTCCTGTGAAGACATGAAAATGATGACTGAGAAATTTGATACTAGTGAGTATCCTGAAAATAATATTTATGGTATTCCACAAGTAACCAAGAAAGATTTAGGAAAAATGAAAAATGAATGCAATAGAGAAAATAATGGAAGAATTTTGTGGCTGGAGAGCAAAAATGTATGGTTATAAAGTTGGTAATAAAATAGAGAAAAAAAGGTAAAGGTGTCAAAAAATGTATTGTTAAACTTAGAATAAGCTTAGGAGATTATAATGATTGTTTGTTTAACAATAGGGAACAGCACAGAAAAATTTATACAATTCGAAATGAAAAACACAAAATATACACAGTTGAAACAAACAAGAAAGCGTTCAGTCCCCATGATGACAAAAGATATGTTTTGGAAAATAAAATAGATACATTTACATACAGACATCACAAATAATAAAAAATCTAATAAGAATTTTTCTATATAAATGGAGACTAATCAAGAGGCTCAGCAACACAAATGTCTCAAAAGAGATTTAAAAATTAAGAGAGTTAGAGGTAAGTGTGTTACACAATATTACTGGATAAGAATATTTAAATACTAGACATGGAAAAAAATTGTATGGAGCTTAATAATGAGTTTGAGATTATTTTACATGATAGATATTATATTTTGATTATTGATTTGGATTTACAAGTAACTGAAAAAGAACAGATGAAACTGAAATATTAAGGAATGAAGAAACTTAAAAATAGAAGTAATGAATTTCATGATCTGGAATTCACTCTGTGAAAACTTTTTTTAAATTTTATTTTTTACTATTAAATTTTATATCCTTTAAATGAACAGTAGCAAACAGCTAAAACAGTGCGGTGACTGTCTAGAGAAAAAGAATGTTCATGAATTTTATAAAGATAAATATCGAATAGATGGATATTTTTGGTTTTTTAAAGAATTTGAAAAATATTATCTGAAAATTAAAGTTACTTGTGAATGTGGTAGAACTGTAAGTAATTAGGTAAGGAATAGATTTCTTACAATGACCATTATTCATTTTATTTATTTTCTTACATTCGCCTTTGATTTAAAAAATAATGAATTTATAATAAGTGAACATGACAATAAAAAATATTTTTTTAATATTCTAAGTAATTTTATGTAAAATAGATGTTTTTTAAATGTAAATACGTGAATTTTGACCTAAAATTGGGAGTATAGTAGGAGAAAAGTACCGGTCCTGGGGAACTTGGATAAGTTCTACTAATATTTACAAATAACAGTTACTTGATTCACACTATAACAAATGTACTTTCTGTACGTATCACTTCGCTGACGTCACGAGTAATTTCTGCATTGGCACCTCATCCCGCTGGTGGCTCTGCAAGCCAGTGTGGGACCATACCACTCATTTCTTACTCCATTCATACTGCACTACTGATACATTCACTTCATGTATGTGAAATAACATAACTGGAAATAAAGTATAATGCGCTCTTCTCTGAAAGTAGGAAGTACCTTACAAATGCTGTACACTCACCATTTGCTGATTTCTGCTGCATCAGCCACCTCGGTTGCCTGGTAAAGGGAACTCTCCAAGACTGTGAACAAGCCACACTATCCCGCCATTAGATGTATCACTAAGTTATGTTGTGACATGACTCTTGTCCCTGAAAACACCGTTATACGTAAGCAGGGTGATAATGGAGTGTTATCGCAGGGCAACCCAGTTTCTGGGAAGTTTGAGCACTTTATGCTAAAGCTATCATTGGCCCTACTCTCTGAATGCCAAGAAAGAGATCCCAGGAAAGCTCTTAGTAGGGTCCTGTATATGGATGCTCATGTGCATGTGTTATGATTCAATGCATGTGGGATCTTCCCACATTCCTCTCCCAAGGGTACAGCTGGTAAAAAAGGCATTATTAATGTCCAAAACTACGATGGCATTTCATGTTTTGTATAGGCTGTGGTCACTTACGGCTTGTGAGAAAAAAATTAAACAAAATCCTGAGCATACCAGTAAATGCCAAGTGGATATTTGTAGGTATTGTAAACATGATGGTATTGAATGTCCCATAAGCCCTCAGGATATCTGTAAATTTAAGATGCCGAATTCCAATGTATCTATTATTGTACATGTAATGTAAGTCACATGATGGTGATGTTATTTTTAAGTGTTTGAATCTTTACTTCATCAAAATCGCTGGTCAGTGTGCATAACATCTCCAAGGATCAGAAGGAGCACTACTTCTGGATCAAAAAACATGTACTGCCTTATATGGGAATGCAGGCTTTCTTGGAAGTCTTGATGATGAAGTTTTCTCGCATTATCAGCTGAGTCAGCACGTCATTTCTGTGGCAAACTTCTGACAAATTTCTGCAGAACGATTCCTTGACTCAGCTGATAACTCAAGAAAACGTTATCATCAGTGGCCTACTTTCTTTGCCCTCGGTTCACTAAACTCAGTCATGAATGGCATTTTTGCTGTAGGATCCTGAACTGGTTTACTATAAGCAAGCAAATAGAGCATTTGGTGGATTGCGCTACACAGGACCAGATACTTGTAGAAATAC
The DNA here is from genome assembly GCF_021461395.2 of Schistocerca americana. NCBI lineage: Eukaryota > Metazoa > Arthropoda > Insecta > Orthoptera > Acrididae > Schistocerca > Schistocerca americana. The sequence continues at coordinate 522,823,416 of NC_060125.1, read as the reverse complement.
CCATTGAGGCATATAAATTCCTCAAGTTTAAGGATTCTCTCTACAAGGAGAAAGTACCCTTTCTTGTATATGCTGACTTCAAGTGCATTCTCGCTACTGTGGCAGGCTTTGAGGGTGACCCCACTGCTCCAAAAATAACATTTACTTCTTGTGGCAGTGTATTAAACTGTATGTGCATCTGATTCGAATTGTAATGATTTTCTGTCATACATTGGGGATGATCTTGCAATGTGGTTGGTCTCTGAGCTTGAAAACCTTGCAAAACGGTAGATCACAGTACAAGTATACAATTGATTGCTATACTTGTGGGCAGCCATTAGCTAATAAAGCTGAAACACTGTGAAGGGATCATTGCAATGTAACTGGCAAATAACATGGTACTGCCCACAATTCATGCAGCTTGAATTACCATTTCCCATGACATGTATCTGTTTTCATCAATAATTTAAGTGGGTATAATGTTTACTTCCTTGTGGAGCCCTTGACTTATTTCAGTCTGTACCATGATCAGTTTAGTATCCTGCTAGACAGCACAGAGAAATATGTTTAGTTTTCGAAGAGAATCACCAAGATGATATTGCTGCTCTTTCTAGGCTCACTAAGATGGAATAGTGTGTCATGGTGATTTACATCTCACTCAGGCTCCATTTCCATTAAAGCTAAATTTCAGCCCATAATGAAGAAACAAATACACCCACATGAATATCTGCATTTTGTGGAAAAGTTTAACGAAACGACACTGACCAACATAACCGAATTCTCCAGCGAACTTTCAGGTACTTCCGTGTCAGATGCAGAGTATGAGCATGTGTTGAGTGATATGTGGAGACTTGCTATGACTTGATTGAAATACAAAATGCAGACAAGAGTTTTCTGGATAGAATCATCACAGGTGATGATGGTCGGTGTTATCTATGCAAATATATCACAAAATAACTAAATACTGAAATTCACAAGGAGGATCAACACTGATGACATAGCCAACTTTCAGAGCAGTGTGAAGTGCAAGTTGAACAACATCCCAAAGAAAGACTTTTCTAACAGCCTCACATTTGTTATGAATGCTCTGTGGATTGCACTCAATTGGGGGAAACTAAATAGACTATCTGAACCATTTAAACAACCATCTTAACTTTTCTCACTTGTTCATTAATTGAGTCTCGAAATATTTGGTCTGATGTGGTGCATACAGATTAAATTAAAATAGTTGCCTCACATTGACAGTCATTTTGTGAGCTCTCCAGATATTAGAAGTTCAGCATAACATTAAACATTAATTAAAATGTAAATCATATCTTTCATAACATAAACAAAGTATGTTAATTTAGTAAACAAAGGTGGCCAGCTTTCTCCACCATCTATAAATATGTGCTTTCATATTATGGAGAGCTTTTACTATTTCAGATTTATTCATGATTTTATTAATGACCATTTGGATAATTGAGAAGCCAACTAATAGCTTAAATTTTAAATAGTTGTCATGGGAAATATATCAGGTTAATTCATGTTCTCTGGGAGACTGAATACTAGCACATTGTGGTGGTCATACTGTAATTAAATCAGCTGTAATTTTGATATGGCTAAAATAATTAAAGTTTGGTTTCATTATGGTGATAGATGAGATTTCCATCTTTCAACTCATTTCTAATATATGTTATTGTGATTTAAAAGTGTATGTGGAATTTCAGTTTCACTTTTTCTGTAGTAAAATTCTTAACTGTAAAGAAATGTAACAATTTGCGTTAACTGCAATACAGTTATAAACTGTTTCATTCTGTGATGTCTCAGCCTCACAATATCCATGGTGAGTTTTATGGTATCATGATGATAGGCTGTGGAACATAATTTTACTGAAATTACTGTAGCCATATTGGAATCGGTACACAGTGCCTGCTTTTGAAGTCCCTTTATCTTCATTTACATTGCCCCAATGGTTTCTTTCCCATCCACAAGGTGAGACATGACCCTTGTGGCAAGCCGTTTCTTGTAGCTGCTCGCTTTCTTGGCTGCAAGCCATTGCTGGCCCAGTGGCTCTTGCTGTCAAAATAAACTCCATACCTCCCACCACCCCCACTGCTCCTTTGTCTTTGCAAGACATCAGTTCATAATGTTGCAGGTGTGTAGAAGAATGTGAAGTGTATAAAAAGTGTCAAAATCTTTAGGGATTTATTCTTGACATCAAAACACTCAGCATGCCCATATGATTATGGACCTAAAAATCTTTTGATAGGAAGGTATGTAAGGAATTCCCTGTATTGACACCCAATAGTGTAATTTGCTTCAGATGTGCATTTTCGCTCATATTCATGTTTACAGTTGTTCATGGTATCTGTGTATTTTGTCTGTATGTTCTTTGTTCTATTTTAAAGTACTTTCCATCACAATGTTGTATTCAGTGTTTGTAATGTAGGATACACATTGCATGTACAGCCTAGCAGATGGGGATGTGGAGGCAGTACATTAAATTTGAGCTCATTGTTACCATGAGAGGCAGTTATCTCTCACAAGAACTTTAGTACTACTCTACCAAGATTTGCGAGAGGCAGTCTCATATGAAAAGAGAATTGCAAATGGCGGGAGACCATGTGCTATGTGAATGCCTGAGCATGAAGAACAAATTCTTCATACTGTAGATGGAACTCCATTAACAAGTATGGGGAGAGTTACGAGAAGAGAAGGCAGTAATTCAGTGACAGTTGGAGCATTCTGCATGAAAATCTTTTATAACCACATCATCTTCAAGGGATTCAAGGTTTAAATGAGTCAGTCTTTCAGCTAATAACTTTCTGTCTACACATAATAGGCCAGTGTGTAGTGTTTCTTCAGCTCTTGGCACATAGATTATTCACTGATGAGGCTAGATTTCCAAGTGATAGGTTCTTCAGTTGTCATAAGAACTACATCTGGGTGTATGAAAACCCTCATGAAATGTGACAAGATGGACGTTGACATGTTGGGTGGGATCATTCTTGACTGATTCTTTGTTCACTACTTCTTTCATCAATGCAAATATATCTGGATTTTCTCAGACATGAGTTGCTTAATTCACTTAATGATAAACCTCTAGATGTCATCCAATGAATGTTGTTTGTATATGATGATACTCAACCTCACTTTACATGTATACTTTGCCAGTATCTCAGTAAATAGTTTTGAAAGAGGTGCATTGGTCACAGGGAACCTATTGCATTGCCAACCAATTGCCAGGTTCAAATACAGTGGATCTTTTGCTCTGCAGGTATTAAGAACCATTAGCATATTCAACATGTCTTTAGGGAGTGCATCGAAAATTGATTCGACCAAATAACAAAGACAGCAGGAGTTTTCCATAAAGTATGGAATAGAGGCTCAAAGGAAGCATGAAAACAAGAGGTGGGCATTTTGAGCAATTTCTGTAAATTTAAATGTGTTGGGTAAATGTATCAATCTTCAGCCATGAATAACAAAATACTTTCATAGCTTCCTAGTGAAAGATTTTTGGACCCATGTTCATATGAAGATTTTATAGGTTTTGGTGTCAAGAATAAATCCCTATGTTTTATATTCACTTTGCAGTTAACCAAGGAGGGGATAGATATGTATATAGCAAAACTGTTTGTGAAGGAATGAACCCTCCATACTCTACAATTTTTTAAAGACACTCTTAAGGAAAGAGTAACTGCTGCATAACAGGTACAAACAGAGGGAGGGTTACAGATAGAGAGAAGTGGAATTAAATGTGTTTGATTGTCTGAAGGGCAATTAGTGTACCCTCAGCTGTGACCCATAACAGACTCTTTTAGGGAGTCTGCTCACAAAGGCCAAAGCCATTCTTCTCCTTTTTAAGACAGTGGTAACAAATTTACTGTCCAGACACTTACTGATGCCACAAGAATCAAAGAATGACAAGAGCAGAAATGCTGAAATCGATTTTCAAATGTTCCTTTAAAGTGGAAAATTTCGGCGTACTGCAAGAGAAAATCCCCCTCATGAACCATGGACCTCGCCGTTGCTGGGGAGCTTTGCGTGCCGTCACGATACAGATAGCCGTACCATAGGTGCAACCACAACGGAGGGGTACCTGTTGAGAGGCCAGACAAACGTGTGGTTCCCGAAGAGGGGCAGCAACCTTTTCAGTAGTTGCAGGGGCAACAGTCTGGATGATTGACTGATCTGGCCTTGTAACACTAACTAAAGAAAACGTATTGTGCTCGGCATGTGCCTCACTGCCCTGTGGTGCAACAGATGTCCCTTTCTCCAAAAATGAACTCAATGGGAGCGTAATGTTGCAACCACACACACAAGTTGACCTGCTGTGAGGAAAAAACGAGTTAGTACATTTCAAACATGAAAAAGATCATTTTAAAATCAACATGAAAAACCAAAGTTCCAAAAGTACAAAACAGAAAAAAATTCTTACCAAAGAAAGAAAACGTATTGTCCTCAGCACATGCCTCACTGCCCTGTGGTGCAACAGATGTCCCTTTCTCCAAAATTGTACTCAATGGGAGCGTAATGTTGCAACCACACACACAAGTTGACGTGCTGTGAGGAAAAAACGAGTTATTACATTTGAAACATGAAAAAGGTCATTTTAAAATTAACCTGAGAAACCAAAATTCCGTAAGTATAAAACGGAAAAAAATTGTTACCAAGGAAAGAAAACGTATTGTGCTCCGCACGTGCTTCACTGCCCTGTGGTGCAACAGATGTCCCTTTCCCCAAAAATCTACTCAATGGGAACGTAATGTTGCAACCACACACACAATTTGACCTGCTGTGAGGAAAAAACGAGTTAGTACATTTCAAACATGAAAAAGGTCATGTTAAAATTAACATGAAAAACCAAAATTCCAAAAGTATAAAACAGAAAAAAATTCTTACCAAAGAAAGAAAACGTATCATGCTCCGCTCTTGCCTCCCGCCCTGTGGTGCAACAAATGTCCCTTTCCCCAAAAATCTACCCAATGGGAGCGTAATATTGCAACCACACACACAAGCTGACCTGCTGTGAGGAAAAAATGAGTTAGGCCTAATACATTTCAAACATGAAAAAGGTCATTTTAAAATCAACATGAAAAACCAAAATCCCGAAAGTATAAAACAGAAAATAATTCTTACCAAAGAAAGAAAACGTATTGTGCTCCGCATGGGCCTCACTGCCCTGTGGTGCAACAGATGTCCCTTTCTCCAAAATTGTAGTCAATGGGAGTGTAATGTTGCAACCACACACACAAGTTGACCTGCTGTGAGGAAGAAAACTAGTTAGTACATTTCAAACATGAAAAAGGTCAGTCCGCAGCTCGTGGTCGTGCGGTAGCGTTCTCGCTTCCCACGCCCGAGTTCCCGGGTTCGATTCCTGGCGGCGTCAGGGATTTTCTCTGCCTCGTGATGACTGGGTGTTGTGTGCCGTCCTTAGGTTAGTTAGGTTTAAGTAGTTCTAAGTTCTAGGGGACTGATGACCATAGATGTTAAGTCCCATAGTGCTCAGAGCCATCTGAACCATTTTTGAAAAAGGTCATTTTAAAATAAACATGAAAAACCAAAATTCCAAAAGTATAAAACAGAAAAAAATTCTTACCAAAGAAAGAAAACGTATTGTGCTCCATACGTGCATCACTGCCCTGTGGTGCAACAGATGTCCCTTTCCCCAGAAATCTATTCAATGGGAGCATAATGTTGCAGCCACACACACAAGTTGACCTGCTGTGAGGAAAAAACGAGTTAGTACATTTCAAACATGAAAAAGGTCATTTTAAAATCAATATGAAAAACCAAAATTCCGAAAGTATAAAACAGAAAAAAATTCTTACCAAAGAAAGAAAACGTATTGTGCTCCGCATCTACCGCGCCGGCGTAACCTTGGATTGCAGTGTTGGATGCAGTGATGGATTAGCATGTGACGATAGACGCAAATGAAGAAAGACTGTGCTGAGATTAGCCGTAATCAGATATGTGCGACAAAGGCAGTGGCGTCTACCGCGCCGGCGTAACCTTGGATTGCAGTGTTGGATGCAGTGATGGATTAGCATGTGACGATAAACGCATATGAAGAAAGCCTGTGCTGAGATTAGCCGTAATCAGATATGTGTGACAAAGGCAGTGGCTGTCTCCTTTTTATGTTTTGAGAATAATATACGTTCGTAATTGGTAACACTGTGTTGGTGTTCCGTATTCCCATACATTCATTATTATAGTATTGAATCGGACGAACTGGAAAGTAACAGATTCCGTAGCAGTCAATTCCGATTACCAGCCCCATTAGGTTCATGGTCATGTTAATAATAAATGTTGGGCTGCTATTCGGTCAGATCAAGTCGGGATGAAAATGGAGGTGTTACACCTTGGCTTACCACGAAAGGACAAGTGCAATCTTTGGACGAATAGTAAAGAACAATATCTTGCTTAACGTGAGAAAGTGTTTTCTAATTTCGGATGAAGACAGTATGTAAACTTTACACAAAATTGAAACTTTAAAACAGTGTTTCGATGTGTAGGACCTTATAAATGGTTACCGTAGTTAAAATTGCATAACCATAACGAATATTGGACGGTGGTCGATGTCTACAGCACGTTTTGCAAAATTAAAAATCGCGACAAGAAACAGTGCATCTTGAACAATACGAAGTAATAGCATCTTACGATTGTGAATAAGCTATTTTTTCACCTTATTAGATAAGAGTAGTAGTGTCGATAAACTGTGTTATAATCTGCAAACGCGTAAATGCAAGTGAAAAACTGTGAAAAGTGAACACCAAAGAAAGACACATGTGAACGTTACCACAACGAAACGAGCCAAGAATTCGTTTAATAGTAATGTTTTGACCGAAATTGTTTTTTGAATGATGAAAATCGAGCAACTTCATGTGGACCCATAAACTGTTATGCGAGTGACAACTTATGTGGCGACGCAATTGTTGAATGACATCACGCAGACCCGTGCTGCAGCGCACGAAAGAGCTTCGATCAGCGAGGTGATTTCAGCCATCATCCCAATTACCTGTGCAAGGAGTAGGTCAGACGCAGACGCACTACACTGGACAGTGACCAGCGCGACTTCGAGATACACCGAGCGCCAACCCGGCATCTAGCGGCCGAACTACAAACTACGCCCGCCCACAGCGCCACGGAGCGGCCGGCTGAGAACTACAGTGACTCACCACAGATCTCCAGCGCGACTTCATGCGGCTCTGGCGTCAGTACATAAAGCGGCGCGTCAAAAAAGCGCCACGCCTACTTCAAACATCAAAACATGGCGACTCGTGGTAACGTAAGTTGGTGAGTGAAGACAACTTGTTATCATAACATTAAATTGCAATGTACTATCTTCACAATAAATAAACAGTTTTAAACTGTGTTTTGCCTTAGGACAAGTGTCCAATTACAGTAATTTCAGAAAATTTTACGAAACATGCTCTGAAATATAGCATGCTTATTTATGCATATTGTGCTGCCTAAACAGTGATTATGCAGATAGGCTAATTGTTTTTTGAGATTTTACATTTATAGATTTAATGAATTGTGTGATTTTACATAAACTGTGTATGTGAAAATTGATATTTGAATTTATTAGGCTTTGAGAGTCGTTATGTTCAGTACTCGTACGTATTGTTTCAATTTTGGGATTAACTGAAGATACCGAAGTTACTGTTTGATTGGTTTATCTGTAATTAGGAGTGTTTTGGGTTACAAGAGGTTATTTTATATTACTTGCTTGTGCATTAAAAATAAACCAAACCTGTCTACCGAAGATAAGCAGGAGGTTTGTGAGGCAGTAACTGAAAGGAAAGGGATAGGACAGGAAGACAGAGATGATTCAGGAATCAGTGATTGTGGATTGTCATTAGAAAGCCCATTAGCACATTCAACTAGTTAACCCGAGACACCGGGACAAACAATGAGAGATAAGCCAGTTTCAGAGGGTAAGGATATACAGTCGATGTTAGCGCACTTGTTAAAGGAAACCAAGGCAACAAAAGAGAAATTAGAAGAAACTAAAGAAAGGGAAGAAATATTCCGCAAATCATTAAAGGAAGGTTTACAAGAAACTAAAGAAAGGGAAGAAATGTTCCGCAAGTCATTAAAGGAAGATTTACAAGAAACCAAAGAAAGCTTAGAAAAATCATTTAAGGAAACTCTAGCACAAGAGCTCAAAACATTGCAAAGGAATATAGAATATAATCTGAAGAAGAAAATGCAGGAGCTACAAGAACGACTGAAGATGGACATCAATGAGAGAGAGAGTCCAGGGAGACACGAGGAAGATTGAAGGAAAGTTAACAAAAAAGATAGAAGACGATATTAAAGAAACTAAAGCCGAATTGGAAGAAAGAAGTATAAACAAATTGCAGTCATCAAATCGCCGAGGTGATGCAGATGCACAAACAATGCAATGATGCGGTTAAGGGGATAGGAGATAGGCAAAACCAACTGGCTGTCAATTTGAAAAATGCTATAGTCATGCAGCGAGAAGAGGATAACAAGAGGGTCGCAATGGAGGTCAGGCAATGACAACATGGAGTGCAACAATAGGTGACCAAGACAGAAGAAATTGATAAACGAATTAGCAATGCAACTTTATGTAGTGTCACCGCCAGTCACCACACTTGCTAGGTGGTAGCTTTAAATCGGCCACGGTCCATTAGTACATGTCGGACCCGCGTGTCGCCACTGTCAGTGATCGCAGACCGAGCGCCACCACAAGGCAGATCTCGAGATACGGACTAGCACTCGCCCCAGTTGTACGGACGACTTTGCTAGCGACTACACTGACGAAGCCTTTCTCTCATTTGCCGAGAGATAGTTAGAATAGCCTTCAGCTAAGTCCATGGCTACGACCTAGCAAGGCGCCATTAGCATTGTATTGCATTTATCTAGAGAGAGTGTCACTTGTATCATCAAGAACGCTGTATACAAATGATGGATTAAAGTTAAGTATTCCAGCAGCTACGTCCTTTTCTTTATAGCATTCATTACGTATCCTGTTTCAGACCTAACGCCCGCCTGCGTGAGTTAGCGCGTGCATCTTGGCCGCCTCTTTCAATTAGTGAGCGTAGTGTTGGCAAGTCTGCCGACACTACATATTTGGCGACGAGTCTCAGAAGAGGAATTAGCGTTCGTATTGCCCTAATTTACTTGTGTCATGGCTTCGCCACAATCTCCAGATGTACTGTCCGAATTTTATCGCTTGCAGAATCAGCAGACGCAGGCGTTATTGGATGCCCTTGGACAGCTTTTCCAGGGTCAACGTGCAATGCAAACCGATGCGGCAGCCGCCGCTTCACCGCTACCGCGGCCACAACATGCTGTTGCACCCCCGTTCCGGCCATTTGATGCGGCCCTGGAAAGCTGGACGGAGTGGTCACGCCAATTTGGATTCCATCTCGCCGCCTACAGAATTCAAGGTAAAGAGCGGCAGCCTCACTTATTATCCTGTGTCGGTGTGTCCACCTACCGTGTGATACTGAAATTGTTTCCCCGACGCGACGTAGCAACTCTGTCCTACGAAGAAATTTTGTCGGCATTGGACGCATATTTCGAAGAAACAGTTAATGTAGTTGCAAAAAGGTATACGTTCTTTCGTACAAAACGTACGGCCGGTCAAACTAATCGGAAGTGGGTTGCAACTTTGCAAGGCCTTACAAGGGATTGTGCTTTTGAGTGTGAATATGGACTCCCTTATTCAGATACTATGGTCCATGATGCAATTGCACAGAACGTTTCTGATGTTCGTATACGGGAGCAAATTTTGAAACTAGTCAATCCCTCCCTTCAACAAGTGATAGACATATTGGATAGGCAAGACACACTTGGCTTTGCTCAGGAATCATTTGCAACTTCGCCACCTGTGTGTCACATTAACCGGCCCGCCGGGCGAGCTGCACGGTACTGTAAACAGCCATCGCGCACATTCACGCAGCTACGTGTCCCGCGCAAGCACGCAAATGCAGTGAAATCATGCCCGCGGTGTGCTACTAGACATTCGCGTGAAAATTGCCCGTCACGCCAAGCTATTTGCTTTTTCTGTAATAAAAAAGGACATGTTCAGAGTGTTTGCCAGAAAAAGCTCAGATCAGACACTCACAACGATTCCAGGCCCTTTGCTTCGCGCCAGAATCGAACCAAGAATACTCAGGCTTGTGAACCTTCACCCATGGACATCCATGTAGTTAATTCCACTCCGCCCAGTGCCACTCTTTCTAACAGTGACTGTGTTTGTCCCACAAAAAGTGTGCGTCGACGTCACCGGAAATCACGTCAATTAGCAAGTGATTCTGTACCAGTGTCTGTTCACGTTGCACGAGACAGTCGCTCTTATCGTCAGCAGGACAATAAACTTTTTGTAGACTTGGACATTAATGGCAACGTGATCCCATTCCAGCTCGATACCGGAGCTGCGGTTTCTCTGATCCATAAAGACACATACAACCAACTGGGCACTCCTCCGTTGCGTGCCGCAAATGTTCAGCTAACTACATATTCAGGTCACACGATCCCTGTGTTAGGACAGTGCAGCCTTCTTGCAACATACAAGGGACAAACAAAACTTGTGTCTTTTTACGTCCTTCGTTCTTCTTCTGCAGTGAACTTGTTTGGTTTAGATTTATTTCAGTTGTTTAACTTGTCAATAGTCAATCAGGTCCTATCAGTGAACCAGACTGTGCCTTCAGCCAGTGTTTCTCGTCTATGTGAAGAATTTGCAGACATTTTTGCACCGGGCCTTGGTTGCGCTAAGAACTATACAGCACATTTGGAACTGAAAGTAAACGCGCAACCAAAATTTTTCAGAGTGCGCAATGTTCCCCACGCATTGCGTGATGAGGTTGCAAGAACATTACACGATTTAGAATCACAAGGTGTAATTGAACGTGTGCAGGCTTCTCTCTGGGCCTCACCCTTAGTAATTTTGCCAAAACCCTCAGGAAAACTGAGACTTTGTGTGGACTTCAAAGCAACTGTGAATCCACAACTAGTGATTGCAACTTTTCCCTTACCTCGCCCGGAAGATCTTTTTGATAAACTGTGCCCGGGTAAATACTCTTCGAAGTTGGACCTAGCAGATGCGTACTTGCAAATACCAGTGGACGACGAATCCCAGCGTGTCTTGGTGGTTAACACGCATCTGGGTTTGTACCGATTCAAAAGACTGCCATTCGGGTGTGCATCCGCCCCTGCATTGTTTCAGCAATATTTACAAACTGTTTGTGCGTCGGTCCCTACTGCAGCGAACTATCTGGACGATATTGTGATCTCCGGAAAGACAGCAGAAGAGCATTTAGCAAATCTAAGAACATTATTTCAGGTATTGCGACAACATGGTCTTCGCTTGCGGAAGGACAAATGTGTGTTTTTTGCTCGTGACTTACCATATTTGGGGCATATAATCAATACCCAAGGCATACATCCGAGTCCAGAGCACCTCCGTGCCATACAAGACTTGCCTTCGCCGCAGAATTTGAAGCAGCTACAGAGTGTGCTGGGAAAAATTAACTATTATCATAACTTTGTCCCGCATGCCTCTTCCACTTCAGCTCCGCTTCATCGATTACGCCGTAAAGGTGTTCCGTTCGTCTGGACGACGGAATGCGATCGCGCCTTTCGTCAGTTGAAATCGGCATTGCTTTCCACTACTTGCCTTACGCCATTCGATCCCCAGAAACCCCTTTTATTGATGGTAGATGCATCGGATTTCGGGATCGGTGCTGTGCTTGCGCACAAAGTTGGATCGCATGATCGCCCTATTGCCTTTGCGTCGAAATTGCTCCCGTCTGCGCAAAGAAATTATTCACAGATCGAGAAAGAAGCTTTGGCTCTCGTATTTGGTGTTACTAAGCTCCATGATTTCTTGTATGGTCGTCACTTTACCATCATCACAGACCACAAACCTTTGACGTCGCTTTTTCATCCGAACAAGCCTGTACCTCAGCGTACAGCGCAGAAATTCATTCGCTGGTCTATTTTCCTCTCGCAGTACCGCTACGATATCTTGTATCGGTCCACTGCTAAGCACGGAAACGCCGTTGCGTTGTCCCGTTTGCCTGTTGCTGAGGATAGAGCATTCGATTCTTCCGAACTTGCTTGCATGTTCATTGATTCGGAAACCGATGACGTGGTCGAATCGTTTCCGATTGATTTTCGTCGTGTAGCTACAGCCACAGCTGCTGACCCTGTCCTTGCTACCGTTTAGCGTTTTGTTGCTACGCAATGGCCCTTGTCAAAGTCTCGGATCGAGGATCCGTTGGTTCGCCGATTTTTTGCTCACAAGGAGAGACTTTTTGTTCGATGTGGTGTTTTGTTGTTGCGTTCTGATAATGATCAGTCCAGGGTCGTGGTCCCACGTTCGTTACAGTCCTCTGTCTTACGGCTTCTTCACCAAAGACATTGGGGTCTAGTGCGAATGAAACAACTTGCTCGTCAGCACTGTACTTGTTTCGGAATCGATGCTGTGATTACGAATATGTGCTCTTCTTGCATGGCGTGTGCCGAACAACAATCCGCACCGCCGCGGAAATTCTTTGCATGGCCCAAAGCCACTTCCCCTTGGCAACGCTTGCACATCGATTTTGCTGGTCCATTCTGGAATGCTCGATGGTTGGTTGTGGTGGATTCTTTCAGTAATTTTCCTTTTGTTGTCCGGATGTCTTCCACGACGTCAACTGCCACCATCCAAGCGTTGTCTGCTATCTTTTGCATTGAAGGTCTTCCACAGACTATTGTTTCCGACAATGGCCCACAACTCATGTCCGCAGAATTTCAGTCATTCTGCAAGGCCAATGGTATTCAACATCTGACATCCGCGCCGTTTTCGCCTCAGTCAAACGGTGCCGCTGAACGATTGGTCCGGACTTTCAAGTCACAGATGTTGAAGTTAAAAGAGTCGCATTCTCGGGAGGACGCGTTGTTGCTCTTTTTGTCTTCGTATCGCTCTCAGCCCCGAGATGGTCGCTCGCCGGCTGAGTTGCTCCACGGTCGTCCTCATCGAACCTTGATATCTTTGCTGCATCCTGCGCATCAAGTTCCTGTGCAGCGGCAGACTCCTGCTTTTGCTCCAGGCGACGTTGTATTCTATCGCAACTATCGAGGTTCACGGCGTTGGCTCGCAGGGCGCATTCTTCGCTGCCTCGGCCGCGCGATGTATTTGGTTTTGGGGGCCTCTGGTGAGGTGCGTCAGCATCTCAATCAGCTGCGCCTCTGTCGTCGCACGGGTTCTGCCGCTCCCCGTCTGCTTTCAGCGACGTTGCCGTCCGGTCAGCGCCCTGGGGACCCATCTACTGGCTCGCCTCATTCCCAGGTGTTACCGACGCTGCCTTCCATTTTGCCCCATGGCGACGCGCCGCCGCCGCCGCCGCCGCCGCCGCCGCCGCCGCCGCTTGTTCTCCCGCCAGCGTCGCCCGCAGTGGACGCTTCGCTGCAACCGCCAAGCGCCTCCCTGGGTCACGCGCCGCCGATTGCTTCCCGTGACCAGCTGTCCTCCGCCATGGAACTCTTGCCCGCTCCGGACCACATGGCGTCTTCGCGCGTCGGGTACCCCGACGCAATGGCCCCTCCTGTCTCCTTACGGGCGCATACACCGCATGTTGACGTGCACCCTGGACTAGGTTTTCAGGCGTTTCCTAGCTCCCCTCGGACCGAATAGCCGGGTGCGGGTGGCACAGCCTCGCCTGTTGTTAGGCTCCCCACCTCATCGCATACGTCAACATGGGGTCCTCCCCACGGCGGGCGGAAGCCTTATAACACGACCGTTCGCCGATTTGCGAGGGAGGAATGTGGTGTCACCGCCACACTTGCTAGGTGGTAGCTTTAAATCGGCCGCGGTCCATTAGTACATGTCGGACCCGCGTGTCGCCACTGTCAGTGATCGCAGACCGAGCGCCACCACAAGGCAGGTCTCGAGATACGGACTAGCACTCGCCCCAGTTGTACGGACGACTTTGTTAGCGACTACACTGACGAAGCCTTTCTCTCATTTGCCGAGAGATAGTTAGAATAGCCTTCAGCTAAGTCCATGGCTACGACCTAGCAAGGCGCCATTAGCATTATATTGCATTTATCTAGAGAGAGTCTCACTTGTATCATCAAGAACGCTGTATACAAATGATGGATTAAAGTTAAGTATTCCAGCAGCTACGTACTTTTCTTTATAGCATTCATTACGTATCCTGTTTCAGACCTAACGCCCGCCTGCATGAGTTAGCGCGTGCATCTTGGCCGCCTCTTTCAATTAGTGTGCGTAGTGTTGGCAAGTCTCCCGACACTACACTTTAACCGTTGGAGAAGGTAGGGTCGTTACCTTGATGAGCGGTGATAGTCAGTACATCCAAAACAATACAGGGCAGAAGTATAAACCAAAAGGAGGGTTGCACCCAATGATATTTATGAAATGGTTAAAAGGAGTTTTCCCAGCACATTTCAACGACGCAGACAAGATTCAATTTGCAATAGATAGGATAGAAGTTGAGGCCTTCACTTGTGGAGTCAGGAAGAAGGAAGGGATTACTAGTTACGGTCTGTTTGAAGGGGAATTCTTGAGGAAATACTGGTCCAAAAGTAATCAGTATGCAGCACTTGAGGACCTACTACACGGCAAGTCACTTAATACGTGGAGAGGAACGTTGAGAGAGTTTGCTATACATTTGTGGTAATTAAACGAGACCTTGGAACAACCCCTGAGTGATGACACAATGATATCAGCGATAAAAAGAAGATTGAGCTGGAGAATGCAAGAAACTGTATCCGGGAGCCTAATTAAAGATAGGGAGGCCTTGATGGAGATACTGGAACAATTGGAATCTGTTCGATCACAGGAACACAACCAAGCTAATGATCAAAACAGAGAAGGAAGTAGTGACCAAAGGAATCATTTTAATAATTCGTCTAATTATAGAGGAAGAGGTGGTGGCCATAGGTATAGGAACCATGGTGGTGAACAGCAATGGAGAAATGATTGGAGAAGGAGTGAAGAACCGAGAGATCATGAGAGAGGAAGGGATAGGTGAATGAATGACACAGTGCATATAGAAGAGGCAGAGAGACCAGAAAACTGAACGACACTCCAGATGAGGTCTGGTCAGGAGTGAGAGATACAAGGACCAGAATAAACATACTAAGACACGACAATGGTGGAGATCTAAGAGGAGATCTACTGGAGGAAAGAAGTAGGATTCCCAAAGAACCCATACTACCCATGATAGGGATCAAGCTATGTGGACTGAATATTGAGGCATTAGTTGACACAGGAAGTGAATCATGTGCAATATCCAAGAGGCTATATGAACAGGCACTGAAAGCAAACATTAGCTTGCCTAATCAAAATATCCGCGGGTATGCTGCCGGTCTATAGTGTCCAACGGGCACAATATTTCGGCGATCAAACATGTCGCCATCATCAGGCGACATGTTTGATCGCCGAAATATTGTGCCCGTTGGACACTATAGACCGGCAGCATACCCGCGGATATTTTGATTATCAAATACGCCGGGAGAAACTCAAGAATCACATTAGCTTGCCTAGTTTCCCAGTGAGTGGAGTGAGAATTGTGAATGTATTGGGTGCAAGAATAAACCTATTAAAGAACAAGTGTTGATTACCTTCGAGATAGAAGGAGAAGAATACAAAGCAACATTTTTGGTGGTGGCTGGACTGAACACAACAATTATTTTAGGAATAGATTGGTTGAATGAAGCTGAAGCGATAGTGAGTTTTAATGAAGCTACTATCAAGGTCAAAGGAAGAAAGGGAGAAGAGGTTAAAGTTTGCTGAGGGTAGTGCAATAAAAGAAGAGGTAGAATTTAAAAGGATAAGTTTGTGTTATGAAGAGGAACCCACAGTAGTATATGGGGAAGAGGAACTAGAAGAAGTGGTGTTGTTGTACTTTGAGGGATTAACACGAGAGGGTCAACATGTAGAGGATAAGATCAGTAAAGAGTTGGAGGAAATGACACACCTAGATGAGGAGATTAAGAGGAAATTAGCCACAGTATTATACAGGTGTTGTAAGGTATTTTCTCAACAGTCAGGTATCATGAAATGGGTGGAGTGTAAGCTAAAGATAAAGAACCATAAACCGTTCAATATAAAACAGTATTCCATTTCCGAGGCGAAAAGAGCAGTAGATGAGGAGATACAGAGGATGATGGACCTTGGTGTTATAGAAAGGGCCAACAGTCAATATAACAGCTCCCTATTTGTTGTTGATAAGAAGGATGGAAAGGTGAGGATAGTTTTAGATGCACGGATGGTGAACAATATCACCGAGCTGGAGCGGGACAAGTCTGAGACCATAGAAGAACTGATTCAAAAATTCCGAGGAACGAAGGTACTTAGTAGTATCGACTTAACTGTCGGTTACTGGCAAATGCTATTGCCCACAGAATCCCGCCAGTATACAGCATTTACTTATGGAGGGAGGTGCTATCAATTTAGAGTGTTGCCGTTTGGGCTTAATGTGTCAGTGTCTGCATTCATAAGA
Organism: Schistocerca americana; assembly: GCF_021461395.2. Classification (NCBI taxonomy): domain Eukaryota; kingdom Metazoa; phylum Arthropoda; class Insecta; order Orthoptera; family Acrididae; genus Schistocerca; species Schistocerca americana. The sequence continues at coordinate 522,806,968 of NC_060125.1, read as the reverse complement.
GCAATGGATAAGACACTGGGCGAGGAGTTACTTAAGAAAGTCGCCGTTTATGTGGATGACCTGTTGATAGCAAGTGAATCATGGCAAGAACATTTGGATAGGTTGGATGCAGTCTTGGAAGCTTTTGAAACTGCAGGGGTAACCGTGAACCTGGACAAGTCGGAATTTGGCAAATCAAAGATAAAATTCCTGGGCCATATAAGATCAGAGGAGGGTATCTATCCTGATCCTAGTAAAATGGAGGCTATTAGAAATTTTCCGACCCCCTATAGTAAGAAGCAGTTGCAAGCGTTCTTTGGGGTTTGCGAGTGTTATAGAAAATTTGTCAAGGGATCCGTACTTAATGCCCTGAGTATGAGGGGATTGACCAAGGCAAGAATGACGTGGCATTGGAGTGCAGAGTGCCAAACCGAGTTTGATAATATCAAGGAAGCACTATGTAGTGCAGACATATTGTACCACCTAGATTTTTCCAAGGACTTTTATTTGGGAGTGGACAGCTCTGACTATGGACTGGGGATACATTTGTACCAAATGGAGAGGAGTAGAAATGGTGAGAGAGTAAGAACAATAGCATTTGGTAGCAGGAGTTTAAATGCTTGGGAGAGGAAATATTCGATTACTGAAAGGGAGGCATTGGCAATTGTGTGGGGGTTTAAGCGTTTCCGTTATTATTTGGTGGGGAGGCATCTGAAAGTAGTGACTGACCATAAGGCCCTTACATTTCTGACCACAAGCAAGTTGAGGCATAGCAGACTAACGCGATGGGCCCTGGCATTACAGGACTATGACTTCGAGATAATTTATGAGCCAGGAGCAACCCATATAATACCTGATGCCTTGTCAAGATTACCAGCTGACTCGAGAGGAATGTTGGTGGACAGGCCAGAAGGAGAAGGAGTTAGAATTAACCTGATGAAAGGAGTACAGTATGAAGAATTCATAAGGAAGTTCCTAAAGAATGTGCGCAGGGAACTGAACGAGAACGAGAAATTAAAGACAATTAAAAACAAATACAGGTGTGCAGGAGAGGAAAGAATTCGCACATTTTATTATATTCATAATGGGATACTTTATAATAGAAACAAGGAGAGTGAGGAGAACTGGAAACTCTGTGTGCCTGAGCATGTGTTAGAGAAATTAATTTGGTATACGCACTATAGTAATGTGCATTATGGACCGAAGAAGTGTCTGGAAAAGTTGAAGTTAGATTGTGCATTCACCAACATGGGAAGGCGTATACGTAAGATACTGAGTACATGTGACACTTGTCAAAAATCTAAAACGACTACAGTACAGCACAAAAGATATATGCATCCAATTGTATCAACAGCAATTAAGGACATAGTTGCAGTGGATCTCTTTGAGCCACTTCCTACCTCACAAGGGAATTACACACAAATCTTAGTAGTGGAAGAACTGGTTTCCAAGTACATAAAATTTTACCCGTTAAAGAAAGCCACTAGTAGAGCCATCATTAACCAGTTTGAGAAAGACTATTTTCAAAAGGTGTGTATTCCTAAGCGAATCTTGAGTGATAATGGGTCACAATTTAGGTCAAAGGAGTGGACAGAGATGCTAAATGAACATAAAATAGAGCAAATTGCCATTTCTAGATATACGCCAGCTTCTAACCTTGCAGAACAAAGAAGAATGAAGGAATTGAACCGTTTATGTCGAACATACTGTCATGGGAAGCATGGTTCTTGGAAAGAATATTTGGAAGAATTTGAGTGGATCAGAAATCACCTTCCGCATGATTCTACAGGGTTTGCACCATGTGAAGTATTGCTCAATCAAGAACCTAACAGTATTTTTCGTGAGTTGCTAGTCTACTCACCAGGAAGTTCATTGACCTGGGAAAGGAAATTGGAACTAGTGTAATTAAGTATGAAGGAGAAGGCTAGGAAAAGACACGAAAGATACGACAAGCTAGTGAAACCGATAACTTACTGAGTGGGAGACTTAGTAGTAGTAAAGGTTCATGCAAAATCAAAGAAAATAAACTCTGAAATACACAAATTCAACCACGTTTATAAGGGACCATACAGGATTATAAAAATTGGGCATCCTAACACGGTGGAGTTGGAATATGCACGGTGACGTAAGGGGTCCTTAGGCCCTTACTGTAACTTTGCACTCGGCATAGGTCGATAGGGCGAACAATCGATTGTGATGTGTTGCGAGAGCGAGTGTCGAGATGCGCCAGAGTGGTTGGTGGGAATGGTGTGTGTGTGGAGGCCATTATTGGGATACAGGGTTTTTAACTCAGAAGGGTGTAACCATCGGCAGTGGTTAGACCCCTAAATAATAAATAAATACCGGGAAAGTGATGAAGTATCTTTATAAAAGTGATCAGTGACGTTACTAGTGCCGATATTTAGTTTCGCGTCTACCGCGCCGGCGTAACCTTGGATTGCAGTGTTGGATGCAGTGATGGATTAGCGTGTGACGATAAAGGCAAATGAAGAAAGCCTGTGCTGAGATTAGCCGTAATTAGATATGTATGACGAAGGCAGTGACTGTCTCCTTTTTGTGTTTTGAGAAGTATATAAGTTCGTAACCAGTAAAACTGTGTTGGTGTTCCTTATTATCATACATTCAGTGTTGTAGTATTGAACAGGACGAACTGGAAAGTAACAACTTCCGTAGCAGTCAATTCCGATTACCAGCCCCATGAGGTTCACGGTCATGTTAATAATAAATATTGGGCTGCTATTTGATCAGATCAGCTCGGGATAAAAACGGAGGTGTTACAACCTTTCTCATTACCCTAAGGACTCAGTTACTCCTACCCCTCTCCGCTGTCGCTTCCTCTCGATTCTTGACATGTTCCAGGGCTCTGAAGTGGTTTACACAGACAGCTCGATGGCTGATGGTCATGTTGGTTTCACCTAGGTCCACGGAGGCCATTTTGAACAGCATTCCTTGCTCGATGGCTGCAGTGTATTCACTGCAGAGCTGATGGTCACTTCTCATGCACTTCAGTATATCCTTTCATTCCCTGGGGAATTGTTTCTTCTGTGTACTGACTCATTGATTACCCCACAAGCTATTGACCAGTGCTACCCTCGCCATCCTTCAGTAGCGTCCATCCAGGAGTCCATCTATGCCCTGGACCAGTCTCGTCGTTCAAAGGTGTTTTTGTGGACGCCAGGACACGTCGTCATGCCAGGCAATGGACTTGCCGATGAGCTGGCCAAACAGGTTATGCCGAAACTGCTTCTGGAGACTGGCATCTCTGAACCTGACCTGTGTTCTGACTTACGCCGTAGGGTTTTTCGGCTTCAGGAGACAGAATGGCATAACAGTATGCACAACAAACTGTGTGTCATTAAGGAGATTACGAATGTGTGGATGTCTTCCATGCAGGCCTCTCACAGGAAATCGGTTGTCCTCTGCCGGCTCCGCATTGGCCATGCTTGGGCGACCCACGGTTACCTCATGCGCCGTGAAGACTCACCTCAGTGTTGGTGTGGCGCCCAGTTGACAGTGGCCCATATTCTGGTGCACTGTCCCACTTTGGCTGCGCAGCGACGGAATCTTGGGTTACCGGACTCATTGCCGCTAATTTTATCCAACCACACCTCATCAGCTGATTAAGTTTTACGTTTTATTCGTGAGAGTGGGTTTTCTTATTTTATCTAAGTTTTAGTGCACGTCCTTTGTCCCTCTGTGTCCTCCACCCTAGTGCGTTTCTGTGATTTTCTTGTTCTCTTTTGTCCATTTACATGCCTTTTGTCCTTCATCGTTCTTGTGAGTTTTCCTTTCATTCCATTTTGAGTTGTCAGTCTCGTTTGTTTTATTCTCACACTTATGGCATCGTTTTATTTGAAACAAGGTACTGATGACCTCGTAGTTTGGTCCCTTTCCCCCTCTTTTAATCCAACCAACCAACCTTTACTGTGAGGGAGATAGATCATGCTCTCACTTCATCCCAATCCTCCGCTCCAGGGCCAGAGGCTGTTCACCTTCGGATGTTGCAGCACCTTTCTCTTGTGGGCAAGCCCTTTCTGCTTAATAAATGCAACCACATCTGGGCAGAGGGCACGTTTCTCAGACACTGGCGTGAAGCACTGCATACCCATACCTAATCCCGTTAAGGACGAACACCTTCCTTATAGCTGCCGCCCCTTTTCTCTCACCAGCTGTGTTTGCAAGGTGATGGAATATGTGATTCATGCCTGGCTGGTTTGGTGGCTCGAGTCTCGCAATTGACTAACCACTGCACAATGTGGATTTAGAGTGCAGCGTTCTGCAGTTGACCATCTCTTCACTTTGTCCACTCATGTCATGATTTTCAGCAGAAATCCCATACTGGCCGTGTTTTTCGATTTGGAGACAACGGAAGACACCTACTGGACGACTGGTATCCTCTGTACTCTCTACAACTGGAGCCTCCGTGGGCGCCTGCCCTGTTTCCTTCAGGAATTTTTGAAAGACAGGTTTCAACGTACCTGTTGATTCTGTGTTGTCGATACCTTTATCCAGGAAAACTGTGTGCCTCAGTGTTCGATCCTGAGCGTCGTCCTCTTTGCTATCGCCATTAACCCTAAAATGGCATCTCAAACGCCCTTTTCGTTGATGATTTTGCCATCTATTGCAGATCTCCACGGACGTGTCTCCTTGAGCGAGTCGTCAACTATGTCTCCATCGTCTTTACTCATTGAGCACAGACAGTGGCTCCCGCTTTCTGACTGTCAAAAACGTTTGTATGAATCTCTGGCGACACAATTGGTTTCTTCCCCCATCTTTACATCTTGGGCCTGTTGCTCTTCCATTCGTTGAACTACGAAATTCTTGGGCCTCATGTTCGATAGGAAACTTTCTTGGTCCTCCCATGTGTCTCACCTGGCAGCCTGCTGTACATGGTTCCTCAATGTCCTAAATCTCCTCAGCAGTTGGTCCTAGGGAGCAGATCGGATCACCCTCCTCCGTTTGTACCGGTCGCTTGTCAGTTCGAAACTAGACTATGGTTGTTTCGTTTATGCATCTGCACGTCCGTCGCTCTTACGTTGTCTCAATACCATCACCCATCGTGTTGTCCATTTGGCCACTGGCGTCTTTTACACTAGCCCGGTTGAGAGCCTATATCCAGAAGCTGCAGAACTAACGCTGTCCTACTGCTGTCGCTTTCTCCTCAGCAGATACGTATGCCGTTTGTCTGCCAAGCGTGGCCACCCATCCTATGCCTACTTCGATGATTCCTTTGATCACTATCACAAGGCATGTCCCTCTTCTCGGCAGTGGTGGTGCTAGGCGAAAACTGAATCAGCTTTGCGAGGCCCCTTTTTCTTTGCAGTCAGAAAGAAAATGTTAGATTAAATGAGCTGAATTACACACGAATAATAATTATATACAAATTTTATTATTATAATGTACAAGGATTATTGCAATGACAAAAATTACATTAAACACACATTAAAATAAACGAAACTTCCGGCTTTTCGCCTCACTGAATTTAATATTACTTCGTAGTTAACACCGGCCGCTATTTCCGCGTCAATTGATAGTACTGACTATGCAGATAGTTTTTCTTGGCACACTGTGCTTCTTAAATATCTCTTAATCAGTTTTAACTTTGAGAAACGCCTCTCGGCCGAAGCTGTATGGCCCAGAACTGTTAGCTTTATTCTGATTGTTAGGTAAATATTTGGATATACTTCTTCCACTTATTTTCTAATATGTACTGAATAATTTGTTTTGCGTCTTTGAGTCCTGTCGGTTGGATTTTAAAAGAAGGAGTTCCTCATAAAATTAAAAAGGCTGTATGTCGCTATTTTCGCCTGCTCGAAGTATTGTACCTAAATCATTACAACATTTGCGAAGATTGTCCTTGGATAACGATTTAAAATAATGCAAATCGTAAATAAAACCAAATCTTTCAAAATATTCTTTGAGGGCTTTGAATCGGATTCAGTGTCCACTATTATAGCGTCTATCATTGTGTTGAGAAAGCTAACTCTTTACCGCATTTCAGCAGATTGTATACTGTATAGGTTCATCAATTTGTTCACAACCAAACATTTGTTTTTTGTATGCTCCTCTGCTTTTAAACTGCCACACAATTTCGTAACTACCTTTTTCTACAAACAATCGAATTTCTGCAACGTTTTTTTCAAATCCTGTGTTACGAAATTCGTGAATCCAGTCACGAAATAAACGTAAAGCATCAATATCGACTTTAAAGTTTACTTGAACCGACTGCCATAGTTTACTTATATTGTTCCCACAGTAAATTTTCACACCATACGTGTATTGCAACAATAAACTCAGAAGTTAACATTTCCTTAAAGACTGCTTCGCAGTCACTAATTGTTTTACAATCATCGGTTTTTCAGGTCACTTACACTTTCGATGACATCATCAAATTGCAAAAATTTCGCATTTACAGATCCGATTCTACTTTCCCATCGTCTTTTAGACAGAGGTTCCAATGTCAATTTCAATTTAGTTTTTATAAGGTCCCAACGCTAGCTCGATTTTGTAAAAAACACATAAACTTTATTGATGAAGTCGGAAAATGTTAGCTGCATCCAGCAAAAGCAAATTGCAACAATTACTTCAGCACGTCGTGAACAAAGCTTGAGGATTTATATTCAGTATTCTTGTCCTAACACCATTATTAATGCCAACAATATTGGCATCATTATCATATTTCTGTCCTCGACAGTTTTAGATGTCTAGGCCATCATTTTCTAGTTGCTTTAAAATGGCATTTGTTAAATACTCTCCCGTCGTTTCTGTCACGACAATAAACCCAACGAAATGTTCCCCTATCTGTCCGGTTGAATCACAAAATCTTAATATTATTGACATTTGTTCCACATGGCTCGAATCCCTGGTACAATCGAGCATGAAGGCATAATATTTAGCTTTTTTGACTATGTTTATAATTTCGCTGATGACACATCTGGGCATTACGTAATTCATTTTGTATGTCGTGGCTCAAATAATGTCGACAAAGTTGCTTTTCGTTAATATGTTGCAAGTGCTTTTTTAGTGTTGGATCATATTTGGATAACAATTTAAATAGCTCTATAAAATTTCCACTTTTCCGCTATCGTTGAGATTAAACGATTCTCGATGCCCTCTAAACGCCAGATCGTATGAAATTAAGTATTTTATGATATCGATCAGACTTTAAAACAAGTTATACCAATAATTTTGTGATTCCTTAATCACTCTCTCGTTTGCCTTATCTATTGTTTTTCTGTATTTTATTACTTTACTGAATTCCATTCATCTAATCATGCACTGCATGTATCCTTGACTTTGTTCATTCCTTTGCAATATCTTGCTCAGATCGTTCTAGTCACAACATCCTTCTTTTCCATCTGTGCCAGCAAATGTGGAAAAAGTCGATATGGAAAGCAATCAACTTTGTCTTGAGATACGGAGTAAGCTAACCATCTGCAATGTTTCTTTTCGCCATTATTCTATTTTTTAGTAAAATGTCTTTTATTTGCATCTTTGGGGTAACTTTCATCAGGATTCTCTAGGTTTTGTTGGGGACCATTTTGAATTAAATCGTGACGCAACGAATCTATTACTAGAAATATCCACACTCCCGGATCTAATTCTGCACATGTCTCTTACATGAACAGTTTGGTCTTGATTATCAATTTTGAAGTCTTTATTCGGCTCACAATCTCTGATCACAGCAGTTTCACCCAACTCTGATGCTGTATCAGAAAGGGTAACAGATTCATTCGATCCTGAAGCTGGTTCTGTTTCAGAAACGAAAGACACTTTGATAAGAGCTTCATCAGAGGCCTCTGGAGCAGTTACACCAGTAGTTCTCTTAAGAAATTTCATCATACTCGAAATCATAGCTTGGTTGGACATAATCGTCTCGACCTTTCTTTTCCTTTTTAATGCACCGGGTTCCCATTTTCTCCTTATATGTCTATCCCTTGAGGGGTCCTTCAGACAAGATGATCTAAAATACGTTTTGTTCTCAGTACGTTGATAAGTACAGAAACGTACCTAAAATATTCAGTTTCATAGTAAAGAGCGAATAGGCTGTGCGATTATCATACATGGCAGAATATGTTTTTTATTCTGTCATGTAGGATAGCAGCCAAGAAATGTATTTGTATACTGATTTACCATAGGAGGGGTTCCTTCAGTATGCATGACTGAAATTGATACAACGACACCTTCAGAGATAAGACTTGTTCAGTTGTACCAGTTCAATAACTTGAAAAAAGAGTGAAGTGTCACTTGGTAGGATTGGTTTCAGAGACCTGGCATTACTGGCCAAGACAATGCACCTGTCTGTATTGTCCCTTCCACGGAGCATTGTTAGATGTTTGCTGGATCTGAGTGTCAATTCGGAAAACTATGCATACCAAGCGGGCTGCGAGTATGCTATAAAGAAAATTGTATTTTTCGTTTAACATGCATCTTTCTTTAATATGGCGATCAGCTTTCTCTCTAGTATATAACTTAATAATTTATTTTAGTCTTTATGAACGGCGTTACACCAAAAGTCTCCATCGAGTTCCATGTTTACTGCCGTCTAGTGCGCATACGCTGTTTCGCGACAGGTACACTACTGGCCATTAAAATTGCTACACCACGAAGATGATGTGCTACAGACGCGAAATTTAACCTACAGCAAGAAGATGCTGTTATATGCAAATGATTAGTTTTTCAGAGCATTCACACAAGGTCGGCGCCGGTGGCGACACCTACAACGTGCTGACATGAGGAAGGTTTCCAACTGATTTCTCAGACACAAACAGCAGTTGACCGGCGTTGCCTGGTGAAACGTTGTTGTAATGTCTCGTGTAAGGAAGAGAAATGCGTACCATCACGTTTCCGACTTTGATAAAGGTCGGATTGTAGCCTATAGCGATTGCGGTTTATCGTATCGCGACATTGCTGCTCGCGTTGGTCGAGATCCAATGACTGTTAGCAGAATATGGAATCCGTGGCTTCAGAAGAGTAATACGGAACGCCGTGCTGGATCCCAACGGTCTCGTATCATTAGAAGTCGAGATGACAGGCATCTTATCCGCATGGCTGTAACGGATCGTGCAGCCACGTCTCGATCCCTGAGTCAACAGATGGGGACGTTTGCAAGACAACAACCATATGCACGAACAGTTCGATAACGTTTGCAGCATCATGGACTATCAGCTCGGAGACCACGGCTGCGGTTACCCTTGACGCTGCATCATAGATAGGAGCGCCTGCGATGGAGTACTCAACGACGAACCTGGGTGCACGAATGGCAAAATGTCTTTTTCTCGGATGAATCCAGGTTCTGTTTACAGCATCATGATAGTCGCATCCGTGTTGGCGACATCGCGGTGAACGCACATTGGAAGCGTGTATTCGTCATCGCCGTACTGGCGTATCACCCGGCGTGATGACATGGGGTGCCATTGGTTACACGTCTCGGTCACCTCTTGTTCGCATTGACGGCACTTTGAACAGTGGACGTTACATTCCAGATGTGGCTCTACCCTTCATTCGATCCCTGTGAAACCCTACATTTCAGCAGCATAATGCACGACACATGTTGCAGGTCTTGTACGGGCCTTTCTGGATACAGAAAATGTTCGACTGCTGCCCTGGCCAACACATTCTCCAGATCTCTCACCAATTGCAAACGTCTGGTCAATGGTGGCCGAGCAACTGGCTCGTCACAATACGCCAGTCACTACTCTTGATGAAATGTGGTATTGTGTTGAAGCTGCATGCACAGCTGTACCTGTACACGCCATCCAAGCTCTGTTTGACTCAATGCCCAGGCGTATCAAGACCGTTATTACGGCCAGAGTTGGTTCTTCTGGGTACTGATTTCTCAGGATCTATGCACCCAAACTTCGTGAAAATGTAATCACATCTCAGTTCTAGTATAATATATTTGTCCAACGAATACCCGTTTATCATCTGCATTTCTTCTTGGTGTAGCAATTTTAATGGCCAGTAGTGTATATCCCGCTCGTATCGTGTAATGTGATTGGTCTAAGAGTCCCGTCGGCAGTCCCAAACTTGTAGGCTCAGGGCTCTGCCGCATAGGTGTACACATTAGATGTATCTTGTAATGTGGCTTAACTGTCATAATGTTGCCAGACGACCCTGGATAAATACTACTACATTCGTACGGAAATAGAGGGACAACTATGTAGCTAAAATTTTATCAGCTTCAACAACTTTTCTGCGAGGCCGCCACAGGCGCAAGCCCGTCAGCGGTCGCCGACGCATAACGCCCCCACTGCTTCTGTTACTCCTGAAGTTCGCTTTCGGCTCTTGCTCCGGCAGCTTAATTTCACGCTACCTGCAACTTTTAGTGTAGGTGTGAACCCTTCACCACCTTGGCTTCGTGCGGCGGCCCGTGTTCACCTTGGCCTTCATTCGCTTCTTATGGACGCTACTCCGCCTCGCTCTGTCGCCATCAGTTTCAGAACCTTCGCACGGAATTCCGCAATAATACTTTTGTATACACTGACGGCTCTCGGACTGACCGCAGTGTCGGGTGTGCTGTCGTCATTGGCGCCGACGTTTTTCAGTATTGGTTTCCGGAACACTGCTCGGTATTTACAGCAGGTCACGCAGTACGTCCGTCGACACAGGCTTTTCAATTTCGTCACCTGATCCGACTTTATGTGCCCGTCAAAGCGTTCGTGTGCTGTACGCCGTCCATTCAACGGGTCCATACAACCGGTCCAGGAAAGCTGTCACTTGCTCACTGTTTGTGGGTTCCTGGTCACGTCGGTCTGGCAGGAAACGAGGCCGCCGACGCTGCTGCCAAGGCTGCAGTCCTTGTACCTCAGCCCACTGGTTCTTCCATTCCAGCCGAGGATGTCAGTGTTGCCGCCTGTCAAGTCACTTTGGCATCACCACTGGTCCTCCATTCGTGGGATAAGCTCCGGGCTATTAAGCCTCTCCCAGTGACTTGGACGACCTCCTCTCAGCCCTATCTCTGCGAGAAGATCATTGTAACAGGTTGCGTACTGAGCGCAGTCTCTATAGCCATCGCCATTTGTTAAATGGTGCTCCACCACCACTTTATGCAGATTGCGACCAACTTTTGACTGTTCGTCATTTCCCGACAGTATGCCCTTTTTCAACCGCTTACGTTCCCGTTTGTGTTTGCCGTCTGAGTCATCGGCCCATCTAGCGAACGACGCGCGTGCTGTCGACCGCGTTTTACTTTTTATTCGTCTTAGTAATACGGCGAAGGCCATTTAATTTTTAGTTTTGGACCCCCGTTTCTCTATGGCGCATTTTGTGGACTTTCTCCACGTCCCTGTTTATAGCTGTCTTCTCTTCCTGCGATTGGGATTGACGTGTAGTCGTTTGTAACTCCTCTTACCAGGAAAGTAATTGGGCTCGAACAAACACAAATACACCAAAATCGTGTGAGAAATAATGTCAAGGTCTCTTATTGCACTAGCGATACTCCCACATCTGCAAAACTCTGCAGTCGTCCGTTAGAGGCCTCTGCGTATGCCATGCCGCATTGCACACTGACCTGCCGGCGCCAGTCGGGACCAGTAGGGACGGTACAGTGTGCCTCTGAAGTTGCGTGTTGTTACATTATTTGTGTATTGAAGCGTCAGATGGCTCGGCGATTGGTAATCAATCCTGCTAATGTATTGCGATTGGTTGAGATGAAGTTACGAAGAACCTTTCTTCATGAAGATGGTATTGGTGTAGAAGACGAATCATTCGCATGTTTTCTGGTATCTATTTTAGCGCAGAAATATGAGCATACGTTAGAAACAGATACTGTTGTAACACTAACACATAATGATGATGATGGGGGTGATAATGACGAACAACTCATTGCAAACGGTAGTGCTACGGCAAGTGCGGGAAGAGGCGATGGAAGCAGTGACAGTGCATACCAACCGTCTCCCAAGAAGAAGGTTAAAGTTGCAAGTATCATCACGGCGTTTGATGACAACACACTGGAGAACATGTACGATGATTATTACGTAAGAGGTTTCGACATAAGAGGTTTCGACATAAGAGGTTTCGACACATATGACAAGCTTATGAAAAGATACGCTAAACTGAAGTCTAAAAGCAATATTAAAAACATACTGGATCACGTGGCAAAGAAAAGAGAAAGAAATACAGTTTTCAAAGGAAATCATACACTGCTGTTCAAGACCATCAAGGAGCGTGTAATGGCGAAATTCGATGAAGCGCGAGAATGCGGTTCCGCCGTTCATTATTGGCATTTACAACATTGGGCATTGGACGTAGCCATAAATCTCGGGTGTACAAACTTTACAGCTTCACTAGGATTTATTACTAATTTGAAAAAGGAGTTTAGGATAACATCGCGCCGTATCACTATGCTCGAAGCGCGAAAAGATAAGGATGACGAAGAAGAGCTGATTGAAAGAGCTCAAACGTATGTTACTGACGTCAATAAGCATATCACGAGAGAAAACATCGATATTAGTTCTGTATGGAACTGTGATCAGAGTCAGTTCAACTATGAACTTTCTTGTGACAGAACAGTAACCATGAAAGGGGAGATAAACACTGTCGCGATGTTGCAATCAGTTAACTGTGTAACACATAGTTACACGATCGATGTTGCTATATCAATGGACGGACGATTGGCAGACAAACGATTTGCTTCCAAGAACCCAGTGGAAAATTTGGACCCCGCGTGTCTTGGGAAATAGAAACGCGGTGCCCTCCAAATGTCGTCGTCGATGCAAGTGTGAGTGGGAAGATGACGAAACATATCTGAAGCCGTTTTTTTCTGTCAGTTTTGAATCCACATTTGTCGAGAAAGTCATTAGTACTTTGTGACTCCTGGTCTGGACATAAGGATGAACGAGTACTACTGAAGCATCTGGCGGAAAACATGTAGATTTAAAAATCATTCCGCCTAAAACTATAAAATATGCACAACCTCTGTATGTGTATTTCTTCAGGCAATGTAAAATATGTGCCAAGAGAATACAGACTTCATTAAACTACGTTCCAGTAATATGCAGGCGAAATTGAACGACAGATTCTTTGTCATGAACATGCATTCTGTCATTTACAATCAGTTATCTGCGGGAGTATACAGACCAATGCTTCGTTATGCGTGGTAGAACGCTGTCTACGATATTGGTGAACCAGTGAACAACTTCAAAAGTGTCATTGACGTGGCGTTCAACACTGATATTATAGAATGTGCAAATACGCCATGCGATCAACTTGCACTTCTTCACTATGCGTTTTGCAGTCATTCGTATTGCTCGGAGCATTTTATTGACATTCCGCATTTACATTTATAGTTAAGATTGCTGCATTGCGTATGGCGTCTACAATTACATCTACAGTGATATCTAGAGCATCACTGCAGAGTTTTGCAGAAAAACGGCATCCACCAGCACATTCAGAGGTACATAATGGTCCTGTAACCAAACGTTCATACAGATCTGTTTGTTCGAGCCCAAGTACTTTCCTGGTTAGTGTTCTACAGTTTTAACATGAACATGGATGACATTAGTTGTTTTTGCGCCCTTAAACTAAACACACGGTGACCTCAGTGATAGTGACCACTTCCTGTTGGATCTCACGTTGCCTTCCCGCCTCCCAATGACCAGGTTACCCCACTGGGCTTTCCATCGTGCTGATTGGCTTCTGTGTACCTCCCAGGTCGTGTTTCAACTTTCTTTGTCAGGTTGTATTGATGAGGTCGTCTGTGATCGTCCCGATAAGATAATCCGCACTTCCAGCATTGCCTTTGCCCAATTGACAGGCCTCGTTCGCCATCGCCAGTTCCTTAGTGGAGCATGGGAACTGCCCTGCTATCCGTGATCGTCCTTGCAGTATCTGAAGTGGCACCTGTCCTCTGCTGGTCTTATTACCTTCAAATGTGTTGGCGCCAAAGCCTGTTCCTTACTCAAACAGAACAAATGGGTGTGTTGAGAACGCTTTGTCTCCTCTCTCAGTACTTCTCTCCCTTCGCCAAAGGTGTGGGCTGCACTCCGCACCTCCAAGCTTGTCAGCGGCAGTCTTCCATTCTGAGCCTTGCCCTTCCAGGCGGCATTTGCACAAATTCATCAGTTCTCCCGGAACACCTAGCGACCCATGGCATCAAGTCAGCCTCCTACCTAGCTGCCTTCCTCCTCTGGAAACAGGAGGCTGCAACTTCCCACTTAAGTTTTACCCCTTGTCAGACGGAATCTTGCAATGAACCATTTACTGAATGGGAGCTTCTTCTGACCCTCTTTTCACTGTTCAGCTCCTGGCTCTGATTCCATCTATAACCAATGGCTTCAACACCTCAACGACAATATTTCCTCCAGGTTTTTAACCATATTTGGCTCTAAGGCAGTTTCCCCTCTCAATGGAGGGACAATATCGTTGTTTCCTGTCCTTAAACCTGGCAAGAATCTCTCGTTCCTTGATAGTTACCGCCCAGTCACTGTGACCAGTATACTGTAAGTTACTAGAATGGATAGTGGCTCATCATTTCAATTGGGTCCTTTAATCACATCGTCTTTTACCTCCTTAGCACTGCGGCTTGTGGGAGGAACAGTCTCCAATCGATCATCTGCGTCGATTGGAAACTGCGGTTTGACAGGCATTTCCTCAGCGCCATCTCGTCGCAGGTTTCTTCGACCTTCATAAGGCTTACAAGACAGCGTGGCGCCATCACATCCTCCTCATGCTGCACGAGTGGGGTCGTCAGGACACCCTCCCGATTTTTATTGGACAGTTACTGTCCCACTGGTCGTTCAGGAATTAGATTGGCACTATTCGCAGCTATCTGTGGACCCAAGAGAATGGCGATCAACAAGGTTTCGTCTTAAGTGCCCTTCTTTTTCTCATCAATATTAATGTATTTGTAGCTCTGCCGGATGTTAGTCACAGCTGCTCTGTATGTGGGTGATTTCTGCATTTGGGCAAGCTCCCACTCAGTGGCCTTTGCGGAACGATAGTTCCAGCATGCCATCTGGCCCTTTTCCATGTAGATACCCTCGCAAAGTTTTCAATTCTCTCCCCTTAAGTCGAGGGTGGTGCATTTGTTGCTGTACTACGCCTCCTGATCTGAAGCTCTACCTCTATGCCCAACTCCTGACTGTGGCCCTCCATTCCGTTACTTGGATCTTATTTTTAACAATCTTCCTTGGTTGCACCATATCAGTCATCTGAAGGTTGGCTGTTTTCATAAACTCAATGTCCTTAGCTTCCTTGCCCACGCCTCATGGGGTGCAGATCATTCAATCCTTCGTCACTGAACATTAGTCCTATCTCGTCTGGACTATAGTTGCCAAGTTTATGAATCAGCTGCCCCTTCCACACTGCTCTTCTTCAACCGGGACACGATTGTGGTACCTGTTTAGTCACTGGAGCCTTTCGCACTAGCCCTGTCAATAGTCTTCTAATTGATGCTGGGAACCTTGACCTTTCTATTTGGCAGTCCAAGATGATGGTTTCCAATCACTACCCGCTCTTCCCCTGCTCACCCCTACTATTCTATTGTTTTCATGTCTTCAGCCCATCACACGCCTGCTACATGCCCTTGGGTGCATCTACCAATTGGGCTCTGCCTCTCTTCTCTCCACTGCGACGTCAGTCACCCCTCCTTGTTTTCTTCCCCACATCGTTTTCCGGCCACCCATTTCCCTTGGTTAGTCCCTCAGCCTTGAATTCAGATGGAGCTCTTCCAGGGTCTGAAAGCCTCCATTGGTCCAATGGTACTCCATTGTTTGTTCAAAATACTCTTACTGGTGTTTCAGGATGCCATTGTTCTTTAAACTGATGGCTCTGAATTCGCCGATCATGGGATATATGCCTTCATGTCATATGTTGGCGTGAAATACCATCTCTTGCCTGCCATGTGTAGTTTGTTTACTGCAGAACTGATGACAATCTATCGGGTTGGGCCCTCTGTTTTATCAAACGGTCCTTCCCCCTCCCCCCACCCCCCAACCGAGTATTAATGGTCTAAGGATTAAGCACTGGGAAATTCCATTTTCAACATTTTTTCATTCTGAATTTACTGTCGTGGCTGCATCGTTTAGGTGATCTGTTTCCTTCTGTGTAAGTAACATTCTAGTCATGCAACTAATTTACCTTTGATGTCATAATGCAGAAATGTTTCACCTGATTTTGTACAGTTTACAGAGTCAAAGACCTAAGCAAAGTTATAGGAAGTCACTACTGAGTACCAGGTATGAAATACCTTTCACTATGGAGATGTATTACAATTGAATGAAGTGCCTCTGTAGAATCTCTTCAGACATGATTATCCATATTCGTTTTCCAAGTCCCAGCATCTCAAATAAAAATTAGAAATCTTCTGTCTAATGAAAAGGTCTCCTCCATTTTGTCTTGATGACTACATTTTGCTCTTCATGACTATATAGCAAGGTGCAGTTATCTGCGTTTACCAACCATGTCATCCACATATTTCTTTGATTTTGCTTTTATTGCTGGATCTGTAGAAATTTTCTGAGCTTGTGATTTGATATGGAATGCCATTTAAAGTAGTACTTGCATTAAGAACTAATATTTTCAAAACTCTAGTGGCAATCTATCATTATCTGCAACAATAGTTGTCCTGAAGAATGTCCTCTACATTACCAGGTACACTTGATGGTGTAACTTGGAAAACAGACTACTAACACAGGACAGTGAAAGATCCATGCTTCGGTGACATACCTTCATTACAGACCTCTCCTGGTCACTGGATGCGATATCAAAAGCATATGCATGCTATTTGTTATCTTACATGTCACATTTTTGGCCAGAGACTACTTTTCCTGTTCCACTTACCTCATGATCTCTTACTGAGGTTGGTATTCTGATCTTGGTACGTAACTGTTCCTAAAACTGAATGAGCAGCACTCTTAAATAAAGATTTTCAGTCTGTATGGTGATAAAACAATATATAGACTGAGTACATGAAACTTACATATCTAAAAGTAATCAAAAAGAAATCGAATAATAATTATGGACTTCATAGAAGTACTTTAGATTAAGCTCAATTAGCAGATGAAAATTAAATTCTGTACTCACGATTTTTGTGAACATCTAAAATACAGTGTAAAAATATATATTAACTGGAACTATGTACAAACATTCTCTTCCATCAGCCAACCCCTTTCAAGCAGCCATATCAAGTGTTCCTTCAGATGAGAAATCAGCAGCTAAGGATATGAATACTTTAACCTAGTTAAGCATTTGAGCATTCTAGCTAATAGTTGTCACATGAAGGTAATACAGTTTTTGATTATTAGACAGTATTTACATGTTTGGCTTAAGTAATGCTATAATTATGTTGCAACAAGGTATTTACATTAGTAAATTACATTTTGACTGGTGCATAAATGTCAGTGCAAGACTGTGCCTAATAAACTTCATCATATAACTTCACATTGTTTCTAATGTGCTAACGTTACGTATTAGAGTTTGAAATGAGATGTTACTGTCCTTAAATATTGTATTTCGCAATTAGTAGCTGCATTTTTCAATTAAAAATATACCCCTTTTTATTTTCCTTTGTATGTTTCATCAGGCTGCTAATGAATAACTACAGAGTTGTATTTCCTTAAAATTTACATTTATGTACGATATTTCAGCTATGTTTATCATCATCAGGAAGCAACCCGAGGCAGCTGTCTTAATCAGATGTTTGACATGTTCACATTGTAAATATTTGCAGTAGCTTGTTTATGGTTTGATAGGTATTCTGAGAGGTTTATGTTTCTTCAATAATCTACATATCCACCACTCATTGGCCTTGCAATTTGCTATCTGTATCTTTTCTGTCCTTTACTGTTTATTTCTTTATCAGATTTACAGTGACATGCTTTTTCATAACATAGATGCACCATGAGTCACATTGTTTATCTGTGTGGATTGCTGTTTTGTAGCTTTTAGTAAGAGTTAGGATATGCCAAATATTTAAAACAACATAATTATATTTGTATTATTTTCTTTAACACTTTATTCGTATGTTATTGTGTTATTTCAGTTTACAGAGATGAAATGGTTTTTTGTCTTGGTGGACCTACATTAATCAAAGTCTTACTGTTCTTCCCACTCTGGTAGAGCAGTTGTCACTAATGCCTCTTTAGCATCAAATAGCAGTAATACATTGCAATTTCCTGTGGTTAAATACTTAAGGGCTTTATGAAGATATTTTTGTTATAAATAAATTTCCTTCTTTTTTTGCATCCTATTTATCTACAAGCAGCATTAGAAATTATTGTACAAAAGCTATTTAGATGTGTTGTTTCCTAGGTACAGATGTTTGATACTCAAGATAGTAAACCCTCTATTTTCTGACTGGCTCTGTGTAGCCTGTTTCCAGTTATTAGCTATATTAATTCTTAATTCTAACTCTGTATGCATTAGTCAACGATCATTGGCAAAAGCACATTGTAACTTAAGTGTCTAGCCTCTACGATAGTCTGAGAAGTTTATTCTCCATGAAAACTACTTAAATATCCAGTAAGATTACAGTGTGTTACGTAGTAAGCAGTTAATCAATCTATGAGAGGTGCTGCTGGAGTCTATGCATTTGGCAGTTCTAGTTGCTTCCTACTTTTTTCCCCTGTTTTATTGTGGAGTTCAGCAGTAATTGGGTGCCCTGACCTATTTCAAATGTCACTTTATAATATATGGCAAGCAAATTATTGGTATAACACTGCGACTGAGCGCTTTCACAGTGAGCAGCACCATCTGGAGGCAATAATTAGGAACATATATGAAGAAGTGGACGCTGTGTATCGTGCCTGTATGTGGTAAGAGGTGCACAAGGGATCGCCAAATCTCAATGACAAGGAACGGTATCATTAGGCCAATTTAAAATGTCCGAATGGTGTGAACTGTCAGCTTACGTGAATGCAGTTAGTCAAAACGAAATTTTACTTCTACAGTGATGCATATCTGGAAAAGCGTAACCTAAGGGAACAGGAAGGGTTGCAGACCTGAAAGTGTATCAGAAAATGTGACGTTAACAGCTTTGGTAGTTCTGCCAGATGAATAGGACGTAACAATAAAAAAAGTAAAGCCATCATCACCCTCACTGATTCACTAGGCATTGTCCTATTAGAGGTAGTATGCCATTACCTTCGTCCGATCATGCAACGGACTTATCCAGCTGTTTATAAGGGGACCTACAGGTTAACGAGGAAGCCAAACTGCTATGCAATGCGGCATTTTTCAATCAACAAACATTGCCAGAGGTGAAAGAACTGAATATGACAGATTAAAATTCTAGGAGGGATCGGGGATCGAAAGCATGACCTTTGTATTTGCAGGCTGGCACTTTAGCATTGTGCTTCCAACCATTTCTGCTACAATATACTCGTTCCTGTTTGTTCTCTCTCAGTGTTGCGTCGTTGAGGAAGAAGGGATGTTCTAGATGGTTCTCTACCAAGAAAAAAATAGTCGTAGCCATCGAAGGAATCGGAGCGCCTGATCCGTAAGCGATGCTCACGTAAACCAATACATTGCAAGGACATTGTACGTGTTGGACGGGTAATTGATCTGGACGTTTGATTTGCTACGGAATTGTAATAACCAGTTGCTATGGTACTCGTCAGCATACAGTTCGCTACAAAGTGTAAGATTCCTTTCAGAATCCTATCTCAGGCTTTGTTGCTGCCATTATCCTTTACATCATTTTCTCAGGAGGTACAGTTCCTATAGCTACCTGGAAGTGACTCGATGGAGGATGATAAGTGATGGGAGGCCAAATCTTTGAATCTGTTAGTCAGGCGCATTCTAATTGTTCAATTGAAGTTCCAGAGCTAGAAAACTTTGGCATCTGGAGTGGAGACCACTTCCTTTGAAAATTTCTGAAAATGATTGAAAGGAAGAAAAGCGGCGAGTTCATGAGATACAGAGAGTAATCTCGGTTTAGGTAAGAACTGAGAAGGAAATTAGCCGCGTTTCAAAGGAAACCGGTTTGTAGGCGCTCTGGAAAAACGAAATGTTATGGTCGGGCAGGAATCTGAATCCCGTTCCTCTCGATTGTAAGTTTCATATGTTAAATTAGCAATCATCTCACTCTGTAATCTGTTCTACCGTTTTACTATGATCCACCTCTGCGTAGTATGCGTTAAACGTGAAAAATTCCTACCCCAGAATGTTAGTAGCCATTTACTGAAGCCCTCGAGAATTCTAGCAGCTTTTTCATTGCCACTAATTCCTGAGTGACCGGGGACCCACAGTAGGTTCACCCTATCGCTTTTCCCTAGACTCGATAGGGCTTAATAGCGTTTTACAATGCTCTCTAAACAATGAGAATAATGATTAAGCATGTAATATTTTTGCTATTTTTTTTGTCTTAACTGGCGGTTGTGAAGCGTATTGCCTGAAGATTCACACTCTCTGAAAGTACCAGAAAAGAGGGCATTGGTTCAGGTAAGTAGTAATGAAGTCCGGGAACTCTCGTCTGGTTACAATGTCCATGAAGACTTCCGCGGCAGCTTGCATCTGTGAGACATCTGCCTTGCAGAACGGATGCTGCTGTACGAATTCCGTTGTCAGCTGCTTTACTAGATGCTTACTCACCATTACGTTCGTCTTCTCCATGCGGACCTGAAACAAGATAGTTACAGTAGAGCATTCGTTATTCAGAACAACTGGCGATGAGGGATGTTCGGATAACCTATTTTTAGGACAATCGAACGCTTACAAGAACACTGTATTGGTTTTCACACGAATATGAAACAAAGAAATGCTGAGACTACAGAATCTCGTTTGAATAGTTCAAACTAACTATAAAATTAGTCCAACAGTTCGGAAATTAAGTCCAAAATTTTATTTTTGCTGAAGAGTTTAGGTTCGTTCTTACAGATAAATCTCGCCAACGTTTTGAGGACAACTGAACATCATCACATTATTCTAGCCACCTCCTGCATTTATCATGGTAGTTAAATGTTTCTTCATTTATTAGTCGTTTTTAAGGACACTCATTTTCGCTAGGCTCTTCCTCGTACTCACAAGAATCGAAATTGACAGAGTGACTGACACAGGGATGGAAAGCAGTGGTCTTAGTACAGTGTTACCTGCACTGAAACTGGCTGACTCTCTCTGCCTTTCTAGTAAAGCCAGGCAGGACCCTCAGAGGGTAGGAGGAGACCCTATACCAACTCTTTATTAGACAATTTCTTCATAACTTACTGACTTTTTTTGTCACTCCAAATCGGGTGATGCTGCAGGAATTAGATTAGGAAATGAGATGCTTAAAGTAGTAAATGAGTTTTGCTATTTGGGGAGCAAAATAACTCATAATGGTCAAAGTAGAGAGGATATAAAATGTAGACTGGCAATGGCAAGGAAAGCGTTTCTGAAGAAGTTTGTTAACATCGAGTATAGATTTAAGTGTCAGGAAGTCGTTTCTGAAAGTATTTGTATGGACTGTAGCCATGTATGGAAGTGAAACGTGGACGATAAATAGTTTAGACAAGAAGAGAATAGAAGCTTTCTAAATGAGGTGCTGCAGAAGAATGCTGAAGATTAAATGGATAGATCACGTAACTAATGAGGAGATATTGAACAGAATTGGAGAGAAGAGAAATTTGTGGCACAACTTGACTAGAAGAAGGGATTGGTTGGTTGGACATTTTCTGAGACATCAAGGGATCACCAAATTGGTATTGGAGGGCAGTGTGGAGGGTAAAAATCGTAGAGGGAGACCAAGACATGAATACACTAAACAGATTCAGAAGGATGTAGGTTGCAGTAGGTACTGGGAGATGAAGAAGCTTGCATAGGATAGAGTAGCATGGAGAGCTGCTCCAAACCAGTCTCTGGACCGAAGACCACAACAACATCAACTCCAAAGTTTCACACTGGGAGATAAATGCAGCACGGTTTCATCCTCATCAAGTGTAGAAAACCAGGTACAGATGTAATTATGTAAGGGTCGTCCGTTGCCACCACCCGAGAGAAGGAAGGTGGGATGACATCCAATGTAAAGGGCCAAAAGGTGGGAGCAGTCCTGAAAAATATGCATCACCATTAAGGGTAGCCCCGCAACTAGAAAGGGGGGGGGGGGGCGAGTGGTACACTGTGGAGTAAAAACCCATAGGTCAACCCTTTGTGGCCAATACGAAGATGGCAGAGGGTGGTAGATTCCCAATGGGAGAGGCAGAGGGAACAACACCACACGGTGGGAGACCCATTGATGCCGCCAAGTATGTTCGAGAGGGTGAAGGAGGCAGCCTCTCTGGAGTCAGCCCACAATTGAGCAAAAAGGGTGTTGATGTAAAGCCACAAAATCGCCCCAGAGGAGTCACAAAGAATGGGAGACAGGTGGCCACTCCCCTCTCCCAGCCAGATTAGCAACAAGTTCATTACCTGGGATACCTATGTGACCAGGAACTAAAAGGAAGTCGATTGAACAAGCAGCATCACCGAGGTCAGATAGAAGATCGCGGATGGCAGAGACCAAGGGAGGGTGGGGAAAACACCGATAGATAGGACTGAGTCCGAACATTAAAAAACTCGGTGACGGGGGGGGGGGGGGGGGGGGAGGGGCAGTGTCAATAAATATAGCAAAAATGTTTATGTATGATATAAGTATCATGATCAAAGAGACAAACTCCACTAAACAAGTTACAACCAAACCAATAACAATCGAAGTATGCAAATGGTTCACAGCAAACAGTTTAACCTTAAATATTTCGAAAAAAAATCTTACACAGTTTCAGGTCGTAAACAAGAAATTATAAGCTGCTGACATAGACACTAAAGGACAGAAAAAATAAACATCTGGCGCAAAATTTGTAGGTATCCAAGGGATGTAATTAGTTAAAATAGACTGGTCATACTGAAAAACTACTTATGAATCTTAGTTCGGCATTCTTTGGACTAAGAGCTACTTCTCGGAATAATGAACTAGAAATTATAATGCTCTCTCGATTGGTACAGTTCCTATCTACTCTCATCTACTCTCCTGTGGCCTAATACTACTGGGAAATGCTACGAGTGTCATAAACGTTTTTAAACTATACAACTGAGGGGAGATTGATCGTAGAGCCAACAGTAGCACTACATGTAGGCATCTGTGTACGGTTTTTGAGATATTTACTCAGTTGTCAATACATTTACTCACTGTATTCATAGGCAACAATAGAAAACTTCTTTCAACAAAGAGGGACACACACAATCTTGAGACATGACAGCAGTAGTTCTCACAAAGTCTCTTTACCACCACAAAGGTGCAAAAAACAAAATCACATTCAATACGAAACAGAACATCAATAAACCACTGAACTTGAAAAAGAGCTCGTGGACTATAGTTTCTACAAAATTACTGAACTTAGAGTTACGAGCTGGTCCTGAATGTTGGGAACACTTGGATTTCTCTCACATATTCAACACACATCTTTTGAAGGTATCATCACAGCAGTAACTATTATTTTTATAAGCCGCATTTTATTTATACTGGTTTACTTCCTGAAATAATTGCTTACTGGCTTCCTTCGAGAGTCCCCATGTATTATAAATGTAGTGGTCTTTTCCTTTGTTACTTACTTGTGCAACTACTGTTGCGACTAAAACTTATAATTCTCTCTCTGACCAAGAAGAATTGCACTGACGAAGAAAATTGTATTTTTTAGAATCAGCTGCTGGAATAACAGGCTCTCAATTCCTACTTAGCGACCACTTGAATATTTTTACAGGCGTGCCAGTTTTATTTGCGCTTTGACATCGGATTTCTTAATCAAATAACAGGAGGATCTGAAAAAGTTTGCTAACGTCAGTAGCGATCCACATAAGATAAAGGAAACGCTGATAATTGTTCGTTGGCAAGCCGTTATTTCGGAAAGTGTTGCAAGTACTTACAGGAAGTAAAACATCTGGTCTGTCAGCTGTGAAAATACTGGTAATTAGTCGTATATTAAATAGACAGTTCCCAGTTACCGCAGGTACTATTACCCAATAACTACAAACGATTGCACGAGCAGTGGACAAGACAGGAGAGAGTAGGGTAACAGAAAGAAAATGACCAACAGCTTTCAAAAATTCAGAGATAACAATTCGTCGATTTTTTATCTCAATTATTTATACATAATATATATGTTTACCTTCTCTGACTATGTGCATAAAAGGTCATTTAATTGCATATTAAATAGCATTTATAATACAAAATATGTAAAACTTCAAGAATCATTTGATATCAGAGTGCATGAGAAAGCTACATATTGCTACAAACTATGCGTTGTAAAAATACCCTGTGCAGTTGAAATGAATTCGTTAAGATGTCCTTCATTACAAATAGATCCATTGTATAAAAATCTAAGGAATCAAAATAACAACAAAATCAAAACAAACCAAGATCTTTAATTGCGAAAAATTACCTAATGGCCGATCAAGCTGTCGATCCTTAGCATTTCTCATGTTTCCGACTGCAGAAATACATAACACAAAACATAATTTAGGAAGTAATAAGGTCCAACACTGAAAGCAGAATCACAGAATAGATGAAGCTGTTGCGCATAATTACTGACAGAAATTTTATGTAGAGTTTTTTTTTGTTTGTTATTAATCTTCTGACTGGTTTGATGCGGACCACCACGAATCTCTCTCCTGTGCCAAACTCATCTCAGAGTAGCACTTGCATCCTACGTCCTCAATTATTTGCTGGATGTATTCCAATCTGTATTCCTCTAAAGTTTTTGTCCTCTACAGCTCCCTCTTGTACCATGGAAGTTATTCTCTTATGTCTTAACAGATGTCCTATCACCTGTCCCTACTCCATATCAGTGTTCGCCACATATTCCTTTCCTTTCCAATTCTGCGCAGAACCTCCTCATTCCTTACCATATCAGCTCACCTAATTTTCAACATTCGTCTGTAGCACCGCATCTCAAATGCTTGGATTCTCTTCTGTTCTGGTTTTCCCCCAGTCAACGTTTCACTACCATACAACATTGTCCACCAGACGTACATTCTCAGAACTTTCTCCCTCAAATCAAGGCCTATTTTTGATACTAGTAGACTTCTCTTGGCCAGAAATTCCCTTTTTGCCAGTGCTATCTGCTTTTGATATCCTCCTTGTTCTGTCCGTCACTCGTTACTTTGTTGCCTAGGTAGCAGAATTCCTTAATTTCATCTACTTCATGACCATCTTCGATGCATGAGCTATTAAGCTGATCATGGCCTAATTCTCTCGCTTGTCAGCCCTTACAGTCTTCAGAATTGTGTAGATGATATTTTTCCTAAAATCAGATGGCTTGTCGCCAGACTCATACATTCTACTCACCAGCTAGAATAGTCGTTTTGTTGCCACCTCTCCCAATGAATTTAGAAAATCTGATGGAATATTGTCTACCCATTCTGCCTTATTTGATCTTAAATCCACCAAAGCTCTCTTAAATTCTGATTCTAATACTGCATCCCCTATCTCTTCTAAATCGACTGCTGCTTCTTATTCCACCATATCAGACGAATCTTCCCCTCATAGAGGTCTTTAACGTACTCTTTCCACCTATCCGCTCTCTCCTCTGCTTCTTAACAGTGGAATTCCCCTTGCACTCTTAATATTACCACCCTTGTTGTATATAACCGAAGGTTGCTTTGACTTGCCTATATGCTGATGCAGTTCTTCTGACAATCATTTCTTTTTCGACTTCTTCACATTCTTCATGCAGTCATTCTTCATGCAGTCATTTCGTCTCAGATTCCCTGCACGTCCTATTACTTTCATTCCTCAGCGACTTGTACTTCTGTATTCCTGAATATACCTGAACATCTTTATATGTGCTTTTTTCATCGATCAGCTGAAGTATTTCTTCTGTTACCCATGGTTTCTTCGTAGTTACCTTCTTTGTACATATGTTTCCTGTGATTGCCCTTTTCAGAGATGTCCATTACTCTTCAACTGTACTGACTACAGTGCTATTCCTTATTGCAGTATCTATAGCCTTCGATAACTTCAAGCGTATCTCGTCTTTCCTCAGTAATTCTATATCCCACGTCTTTGCATATTGGTTCTTCCTGACTAATCTTTCAAACTACAACCTACTCTTCATCACACTACAAGGCCGTTGACAGAACGAGGGTGACTCCTTATGCCAGAAGTCTTTGGTCGCCACTGCTGATTATTTATCAAAATTTAAGCGGTGGTGGACGTTTTGATTACTAATAAGAGAAGCTACCCCTAAACCAAGGGTGCGCACAACTATTTTGAGTTAGGATTCCGCAAAAAAGGAAAAACATCTCAGCATTTGTTGCCTTACCTGCTACATATGCCTATTATGCCATATGTCTGGACTCCTGAGAAGGAACTTAAAAGTATCAAGTAAAAATGTGACCACTTCCATGAATCATCTGCTTTAAAATCTCTTTAAAGCCCAATAAGGAATAGGCTACCTCAAGGTTTTTTACTGGCTTCAATACATTCATTTTGTACGCCAGCAGTTTGTCTGACGCTACTACTGCCGAATTCAGTTACGTTGATTAGCTAGTCTTAGTTGCTCAAACTACCACAGTAGAATGCATGGAATGTCTTGTTCAAGGATCTATAAACCTTGAATTTATGCTACAGTAAATGGAGACACTGTCCAGATCTGTCCAAGACAGAAGCATGTACTTTCCACTTGAACAGTAGAACAGAGAGTCAACAATACAGAATAAATTTGTCAGATAAACGACACAAATATTTAAACCAAATGTATTGGCATAACGTTAAATAAGTCACTTACCTACAGACAAAAGTTAAAGATGCACAACTTTAAAAAGAAACTGATACCTCATGAGGTGTTAATGCAACAACAATCCATACTATAGTTCTCGGCTTAGTTTATCCAGTTGCTGAATACTGTACTGCAACCTTCTTTCTAAAAAGACTGCTGTCCACCTTCATGAACTCTTGGAATTGCTAGTCAGCTGTCATAGCTGCACACAGTCACTAATATCTTGCCTTAACAGCTAAGGCGATAGATAGCAACGATATAATCGTAATCATGCACGAGACATCATGTTCTAGGTCTTCCAAGATGGCAATCATACAAAGCAACTTTCCTCAAAATAGCCAGTACTGGTATGTCACAGTATGAAAGATAATCTCAGTAGAAGAACTGTGTCGATATGGAACTCTTTCCCATTAAGCATCAGTGTATCATCCCACATTTAAATTAGAGAGATTTAAGTTCAAGATACGTATGTAGGCTATTTCATTTAAGATAGAACAGTTCAGATCCAACAGCCTAATGTTTAAATGAGCAACTGTCACTCCTATAGACATGAAAGTCTTGAACAGACCATGAAACATAGACTCAAAGAATTCTCCAAACAAAACCCTGGATTACTCAAAGCCTTCCAAACTGTCACAACTCGCCAGTCAACTCGTTACAGGTACTACTGGTGAGAGAACGCCACAGTATTTTACTTTTGTATGTTTGTGTAAATGAAATATTCATTTTGCAGACAAAATAAATGAGTGGTGTGTAAAAGTTGGATTCTGTCAATTCAGAAAAATGTAAGTTTACTTGAGAATCTACTTCACTACAAACCTTTTTGTAAAAATCATCAAGCAGCAGGGACACATGAAGTTAAATTCTAAGTGAGATAAAAATTGGAGACTAATATCAATGAGCTTTTTGGGACAGTTGTTTATTGTAAACACAGTGTATAGAGGGCGTTGAACATTTATAACAGTAGACAGGAAACTTAAATCTGCCACAGAATAAACTGATTCCGTATGCAACATAGTCTGGGGAAGATCAAATATCAGTGGTAGACTAATGATTTCCATTTAATAACTCATAGAATCACCAGAATAACTACAAACTAAAGACAAATGTATGTATGTTCGATCGTTCGCCATGCCTTAACTGGATATTTTAGGTACATCCTGTAAGCGTATTGTCATATCGCTGGGTTGGTTGCGGAGTATCTTTGGGAGCGGACGCGTGTTTGCAGAGTCGAGCGCGGGCCACGGAACTGTAATGTTGTGTTGTGGGTAGCTCTGCATGTGAGAGGCACTGTTATTATGGAAGTTGCAGTGTTGCTACAAGTGCTATTACAGTAAAGTGGTGAAATATGGAAGTGATTCAGAGGAAAGTGCGTTAAGATGTAACTGAAAATGAGCAGTGCCGCCGACAACGTATTTGTGTATCCTTTCACTGCGTGTCGTACCGTACAGCATCAATCATCCGCGCCGTGTTCGGTCTCCCAGAATGAACTAATGTAATCAGTAAAAATTAGTTACCACAAAAGAGTGGAGTTACGTGCCAGTGTCTTGTAGCGAGGGTGAGAAAATGCGATCAGTCACCGAGTTTCCGCATCTTCAACAATCAGCAGCGTCGTGACGGCTACGCGCACGCTCTTACAAGTGAGAACTGAGAAATGAAGAATTAACTCTATAAACAGTGTTATATAAATACTAGTGTCAAGGAGGACTGCTAATAAGTATCTGTGTATGCGTGACGAGCGTAAGAACTTTCGTTCGACCATTCGACCTACACATCTTCAACAATCACCCACGTCGTGTCGGTTACTCGTACGCTCGTTCAAGTGATATTGTGGACAGATAATCATCTAGAAGTTGGCATCGAAACTTACGACTTAAGAGTGTGAACAGTGCAACCTGTGATTTTCAAATCGCCTCAGAATATAGATGTTCATACCAGACTTAGGGCAGTGCTGTGCTTAACGTTGAGTGGCTCCCATAAACCAGCTTGCACATTTAGATAAATAATTTTAGGCAAGCCAGCAGCAGTGTGGAGCAGAGCAATACGACCGCCGCGGGATTATCAGGTACGTGGTGCGGACAGGGCGCATGGTCAAGAAGCAGCAAGCACTTATACCAATTAAGGGACCCGCCATTTGTACCCCCAGGCGTGTTACAACCCTGAATATCAAAACTGGACAGTTTCGTCACAAGGGAATTATCCGAGATCCTTACTTGTACAAAGTAGGCTTACTTTCTGTCGATCGCTGTGTTTATTTTGAAATTCCAGGTTTCGGGCATTGTCGTCCATCTGATCACATGTCATAGAGTAAAATGGCATAATTTAACTATCAGTTCACTTTCCTATAGTGTCCGCTGTTCTTTGTATATTACTGTGAACCGATAGTTCCATTGCGACAAGTTACTTCATAACTACAACATATGATCTGAAAATGGGTGACATCACTCGAAACCGGTAATTTTGAAATAAAAAGCAGAGATCGACAGACAGAATAAGCCTATTTCGTTCATCAATATGTATGCAAAATTTGTTAGTAATAGGCTTTCTATGAAACATGAAACAAAACGGTAATTGTGCTTGGATCTTAATGGAACTTTGTGCACACAACAGTAGATCAAAGTTATTCTCTGGAAGACATAAAATCAACAATATCAACTGCTCTTAAAGTGTTGTCACTCAGCACTCAGTGGTTAAAAAGTTACAAGTGATCTACAATAAGTAAATGTATTTAAATGATTTACTTTAAACATGTGAATACATTTATTTCTCCTTCCATCCTTGAGTATACATGTGATCGAATACCATCAGAATTTTCAAAGAGAAGAGTATAGCAGTTGTGATGATGGTATTGATACCTTATCATTCACCTAATGAGTGAAACTTACCTAATGGCTACTTTTAAGAGCTGACACACACTACTTTAAAATATTAAATATAATACTATATACCTTACGCAGAGCTAAAGACATCAGGTGACCTTTCCCACATGTTGCACCAAAAATCAAAGAGATTAACGAAAACTTGAGTGAACTTCATATCCAGAGCTCTTTCCTCATCCAGGGCACCAAACGTGCCTTGTGAAGGTACAAACCCCCGTTACTAGATAAATATTTCTAGTATGCAAGGATTGCTTTGTGGAGAGCGAGTGCACTACATGGTGCGCGATTCGCGGAAGCGCGTGGCGCGCCCGCGTGAGATTTGCAACAGTCGGTGGGATGGTCTTTGCCGCCGGGCGGCCACGTGGCCCGCAGCTTGGGGCACTTTTTTGGTTTTTCGCACATTACGCGAAAACTATGTAACTTACGGTGAAGAGCGATGCGGCAGTGGATGGTGGTCAGCAATATGCACCTAATGAAAGATCGATCTTTATTTCAAGTCACGAGACGCAAAAGTTATAGTAACCTCAAAATCGGTTAATATCACGAATACTGAAAGATTAATAAAAATAGTAAATAACAACTTACAGGGATGAGCGAGCACTCATTAAAAACGTTCCGTCATAGAGGATCGAGTGCCCTAGTCATATGTTAAGATTCACAAATAATTAAGCCCGTATAGAGAACCGAGCGAGGTGGCGCAGTGGTTAGCACACTGGACTCGCATTCGGGAGGACGACGGTTCAATCCCGTCTCCGGCCATCCTGATTTAGGTTTTCCGTGATTTCCCTAAATTGTTTCAGGCAAATGCCGGGATGGTTCCTTTGAAAGGGCACGGGCGATTTCCTTCCCCATCCTTCCCTAACCCGAGCCTATATAAGCGAGCAGCCATCTTGGCCAGGGTCAGTCGTTAGTCAATCGTTTTGGAGGGTGGGTGGAGAGCAAGCCACTTGAGGTGGTGGCCCATGTGGTCGTTTGAGAATTTTTTTTCGACAAAGAGTATTGTTTAATAGTACAAGTGTGCAAGTATATATTGGGTGAACTGGAAGTGCTACGATTATTTGTGTGAGTGCGAATTACGAGGTATACATCGGCGTAAGTGAACATGTGGCGATCTGTGATTTCGCGCAAAAACTGCTGGAACAAAGAGAATTATGGGACTTGTGGTTCTGTTCGAATTGATTGAGTAATTTTCGTTTATAAAGCCTACATTACTGCTATTGGAGGCTCGGAGTCAATTTATTATTAAAGTAAAACTATAAAGCGTCTCACCAGTGCAAATTTCATTGTGTGAAAGAAAAGGACAATGCCAATAGATAGTGATTGAACTGTGTCGTGAAAAACTGATTTTGCTATAATAATCGCCTAATTTTCTTTCCCTAGCATGAACTGCACTCATGTCTGAGTGAGAATTCATTCAAAAATTATAACTAATGCACGGGTGTGTAACAGTGTACTAATGCTCCAAGTGTAGAAATCATCCCCTGAGACTTACAAGAGAACCAAAATTTGCAATAACATTTTTTAACCAACATCTGTATGTGCACATTCGTGTGAACTCTTTAACTGCACTTCTTTATTTACCGCCCTGTTGCAGTCTACAACACGTTAGTCGAACATTTGACTTCTCAAACTACAATCCATCAGAGACCACCTTCTTCTTCGCTGTGCCCACATAGTTTGCTGAGATGCCGCAGTTGTGAACATTGTTTAGTCTGCCTAAAATTAAAGATTTTAGTGTCCAGAAGCTTTCCTGAAAGTAGCCGCATGGAGTGTAGCAATGTATGTAAGTGAAACTCGAACAGTTTATACAAGAAAAGTTTCTGAAATTTGTTGCTGCAGAAGTGTGATGAAGATTAGGTGGGTAGATCAAGTAAAAGTGCGGAAGCACTGAATAGAACTGGGGAGGAAAAAGGGATCGGCTGACAGGACACAGTCTGAGAGATCAAGGGATCACCAGTTTAGTACTGTAGGGGAGTGTCGGGGATAAAAATCGTAGTGGGAGACCAAGAGACAAATCCAGTAAGCAAATTCAGAAGGATCTGGGTTACATTAACTATTTAGAGGATATAGTAGCATAGAGAGCTGCATCAAACCAGTCTTCGGACTGAAAACCAAAACAACATTACTCCTGACCATCCGATTATTCTTTTGTATTAACTGCACACTCTCCAGTGTTAAATTATAGCCTGTTTCTGATTCACAGTTGATGCTTTCGCTATCTTTCGACGATTTCGCAATATACATGGAAATGCTTTTCTTTGTGTTCTGTAATGGACCTCTTGTGTACCTCCAGGCTAATAGCCTGCTGAGGAACTCGAGTCTGTTGAAAAGCTCTGATAATGCTGTCGATTCGTCTTTGTCTGGCGAATGAAACTTTGTCCACATTCAGAATGAAATCTTAAAATCAAGTGCCCTTTAACTTCGTCACCCTAAAAAAACACACAAAAATTATCACTGTAAGCAATCTACAACTTACAGTTCTTGAATTTGCTTACAGTGAAATATACCATAGCTATTACTTAGACCTAATCTGTTTCAGAATGTTCACACAGCGATTGGGATCAAAGATAATGGTGTAGCAGAAGAAACAGCGATCATCAATCTATTAAGGTCCATAGAAACCAAGTAGAAAATTTAATACATTAAATAAAGGGTAAGGAGCAGGTCGTTTAATTTCTCAAACAGGTTTAAGGCTCATTTAATGCACACAAGGAAGTTGAAGGACATGAATCCCACGTTTATGCAATAGCATATCAAACCACAAAAAGATATGTACCTTGCAAAGTACGAGGATCATTAATAAGTAATGCCCCACAGTTTTTAAAAAAGCCATGAATATACATAGACAAACATGCTGCACGAATTGCGCGGCCCCTCCCGCTGGAGGTTCGAGTGCTCCCTCGGGCATCGGTGTGTGTGTGTGTGTGTGTGTGTGTGTGTGTGTGTGTGTGAGAGAGAGAGAGAGAGAGAGAGAGAGAGAGAGAGAGAGAGAGAGAGAGTATGTTGTTCCTAGCATGTTTGTTTTAAGTAGTGTGTAAGTCTAGGGATCGATGACCTCAGCAATTTTGTCCCCTAGGAATACATACACACATATACACGTGCTTGTTCTGTGCGCCGGTGAAGTTTCGAACCGTCCTGACTTACGGCAGAGCCGTACTGCAATATCAAAATGGCCTTTACGTACGATTCACGTTACAAGCAGCGTGCTGTTATTGAATTCTTGCGTACAGAAAAAGAAACCTTGGTGAACATCCATAATCGTTTGTGTGTAGTGTATGGCGATGCTGCAGTTGATAGGAGTACAGTTGGGCGATGGGTAAAGAAAATTACAGACTCAGGAAATGCGAAACAGAGCTCCGTGATCAGCCATGCTCGGGGCGTCCTGTCACAGCCACTGTTCCAGACATGGTGAATCGCGTGGATGCTATTATTCATGCCGACTGGTGCATCGCAACTCGACAATGGACTGTACAGTTGTCGGTCAGCATTGTAAGTGCGTCTGCAATGATCGATATTCTCGGATATTCAAAGAGGTGCTCACGATGGGTTCCACGAATGCTCACAGCGGACCACAAGATCCAAAGAAAGGTCATCTGAATTGCTGGAGCGTGCCTTTCTGCCACAGATCGTTACAGGGGACGGAAGCTGGGTGTACCATTTTGCACTAGAAACAAAAAGGTAGCCATGGAGTGGCATCATCTTCATTCACCACAAAAGAATAAATTCAATACAACCCCCTCTACTGGAAAAGTCATGGTGACAGTCTTCTGGGTTTGTGATGCCGTTGTTCTCGTGGATGTGAAGCCAAGAGGGTCAACCATTAGTTCAGAAGCATATATGAAAACTCTGAATAAACTCAATAACAGTTTCCGACATGTTCGAACCAGCAAAAAACTTGCTCCAAAATTATAATGCACTCCCACACACAAGTCTGAAAACCTGGGAACACATCGCAAAACTGGGCTGAACATCATTGCCTCATCCACTCTACAGTCCAGACTTGGCACCCTCGGACATTCATCTCTTTGGGGTGCTTAAAGATTCTCTATGGGGAACACACTTCAATGATGACGAGAGTGTCAGTCATGCAGTGAGAAAATGGCTACGCCTACCAGCAGGAAATACATGCTCTTCCACAATGTTGGAGTTTGGCCATAGAACGTGATAGAAACGATATAGAAAAATATGACATGGACAAGACATGTTGATGTATATTTTCACCAAATTCTGACTCTTAACAATTAATATGTTCTGAGGAAAAAAAATGTGAGGCATTACTTATTCAACGATCCTCGTAATTAATGATGGTAAAGATTTTCCGTTCTTTTCAGATAATTTCAGACAACTTCTTGAAGTTTGCAAAAACAGACATAATGTCTTATGGGATAACAGCAATCAGTGATTTTATAACGTTACTTAAAATCCATCTTGATTGCATATTTTTTTATTATTATTCATATGACTGGTTTCAGTTCATTCAGAACCATCTTCAGATCTGATATTTCAGTTGCAGGAGTAACCCGTCCAAATCCAGCAACTTTCACATGCTACGTCACATGTGATATTTCAGTTGCAGGAGTAACCCGTCCAAATCCAGCAACTTTCACATGCTACGTCACATGTGAAAGTTGCTGGATTTGGACGGGTTACTCCTGTAACTGAAATAACAGATCTGAAGATGGTTCTGAATGAACCGAAATCGGTCATATGAATAATAATAAAAAAATATATGCAATCAAGACGGATTTTAAGTAACATTATAACTTCTTGAAGAACGTCGCCTAACTGCAAAACAGGCACAAGACAATGTTTAAATTTGCATAGATGTATATTTTAACATTCCATCTTCACTATCCTTGTAACTTATGAATGGGTGAAAAGTATCCATCCGAATTGTCTTTTAAAAAGTGGAAACACTGCATACTTGTGGGTGAAATATATTTTTACTGTGGCTATTAATGTCTGTACGGTTACTGGCAAATGAGTTTCTTGAAGAACGATTACTATTTCATGCGTTCAAGTTGTATAATTCGTGCTTGTTAAGTGAAACAAATCAATAACTTTGCAAATATGAAAATTTCAGGCACAGGTCAAGGATTTGCAAAATATTATGCATGTACCAGACGCAGTTGAGTCTCGCTTTACTATAGTATACATTAGTATAAGTGATCGAAAGTGTGTTTATTGGCTAACTTTCATGACGTCATAAGGAAGGCATCCGAGTTTTTAACTAACGCCATCTGGTGACATTAATCCCTTACTTGTCTTTTGACATAAGTGACGACATTCACCTATTGGCGAGAGCTTTGTAAATAGAAGGCTTATCAGTAGTCAATAAAGTGCTACATGGAGCTGTGACTACGTGTAACTGAAGTACAATCTAAGGCAAAAAAAAACAAAAAAAAAGACGCACCCCGGAGAAAATATTCAAATGGGATGGAAGTCGGTGAGTGTGACTGACATGAGTAGACAAACAAATGATTATAATTTCAGAAAAACTGAATGACTTATTCAAGAGAAAGAGCTTCACAAATTGCGCAAGTCAATAACGTGTTGGTCCACCTCTGGTCCTTATGCAAGCAGTTATTCGACTGGCACTGAAAGATATTGTTGTTGGATGTCCTTCTGAGATATATCGTGCCGAATTCTGCCCAACTGGCACGTTATATCGTCAAAATCCCGAGTTGGTTGGAGGTCCCTGCCCATAACATTCCAAATTTTCGCAATTTGGGAGAGATCCAGCGATCTTTCTGACCAACGTAAGGCTTGCCAAACACGAAGACAAGCAGTAAAAATTCTCGCCGTGTCTGGAAGCGCATTATCTTGCTGTAATGTAACACCCAGGATGGCTTGCCATAAGGGCAACAAAATGGTCAGTAGAATACCGTCGACGTACCGTTGCGCTGTAAGAGTGTCCAGATGACAACGAAAGGGGTCCTGCTATGAACTGACATTGCATCCCAGACCATCACCCTCGGGTGCTGTATGGCTGGCGACAGTCTGGTTGGTATCCCACCATTGTTCGGGGCCTCTGCAGACATGTCTCTAATGGTCATAGGACTCATTTCGAAGTAGGACTTATCACTGAACATAAGTCTACTCTAGTCACTTTGATTCCAGGATAAAGACGTGTCTGGAGACTCCAAGGGCAGCGGTAGAATATCAGCCTGCCAGTCATCCACCACAGTGCCAGACAACATAGAGTGTTGGTCTGGAGTGCCATTTCTTTTCATAACAGGCCGCCTTTAATTGGCATCTGTGGCACCCTTACAGCACAGCGATACGTCGACGATATTCTATACCCTGTTTTACTGCCTTCATGGCAAGACATCCTGGGATTATATTTCAGCAAGATAATGTCGACCTCCACACAGCAGGAGTTTCTACTGCCTCTCTCCATGCTTGTGGAAACCTACATTGCTTAGCAGAGTGGCTGGATCTCTCCCCAGTTGCGAACATTCGGAGTGTTAGGGGCAGGCCTCTCCAATCAGCTTGAGATTTTGGCGATCTAACGCGCCAACTGGACAGGATTTGGCACGATACCCTTCAGGAGGACCTCCAACAACTCTATTAATCAATGCTAAGCTGAATAGATGCTTGCATCAAGTGACCAATGTGTTATTAACTTGTACAATTTGTGAAGCTCTTTCTCTTAAATAAATCATCCAGTTCTTTTGAAACTGTAATACTTGGTTTGTCTGCGCATGTACATCACATCTACTGATTTCCGTCCCATTCAGATAATTCCTTTGTGCTGCGTCGGCTTTTTCTCTTAGACTATGTATTAGGAAATGAGGACTGAGCTGATGAATCTCGAAAGTAGTGACAGGCTGATCCATAGTATAGTTACAGATTTGACTGGAAGGCACTGATCTAAGGCCAATGAAAGTAGCTATGATTTATTAGTTGAATGAGAGGCTGATTTGTAAATCTAAGATATCAGCTTAATCAGAAAACTGATGAGTATGCAGTTATTATTACCATTACCATGGAGCTCAGAAGGGCTTATAGATTATTTCGAAAAATTCGTAATTACGCTCCTGATCCAGTTGTTTAGATGCCGGTACTTTAGAATCTGATAAATGAGTGAAATATGCTCAATACATGGTCACACAATCATCAAACTTAGGTCTGTACTTTAACTGTACACTTTATCCATGTTCACCCCACACAAAATGAAATTGTACCTATAGCAGTTTCATCCTTCGTTTTTTAATAGCACAAAAGTCACAAAATCGAAGAAACGCATTCCTGACAGAGTACACTAAAAACCAGACTGTGCGTTTATGTATATCTGGAATCTCCTCCCAATGCACCTGAATCGAGTTCAACCAAATTTGGCACACAATCAGTAAACTTCACGAGTATGAGCAGTGTGCGATTTATAGCTCATGAGCTGAGCGGAGATATGCTCAAAAGTCTGGCTTTTTCTGCCATGACACACAGACTGCCCTCCAAAATTGGTATTTTGTATTTGAACTCTGTTGCCTCCCTTGTCGATCTGCTTTGCAGGGTAGCCTTAACATCAGAGGCAAGAAATTATTTTTCCACTCTTTGATATGGACTTCCTTGCATGAAAGGCATATTATGGGAGTAGTATCAGCCTGCTTTGTCGACTTACTATGCAGGCGTGATGGAAAGAATGGGAGATGGGGCACAAGACGATGGAAAGAGTGATGATTGGAGGAGAGAGGGAAAGGAAGAGACAGACAGAGAAAGAGATGAAGAGAGAGGGCAATGAGCAGGAGATGAACAGTGAGAAGGGAAAGAGGATATGCACTGAGAGGAGGAGGAAGAGGTAGATCAAGATGTGTTGTGAAGATTGGCAGAGCTAGTAGGGAGGAGGAAATGGGTATATAGAGTGGGGGATGAGTTGGACAGAGAGAGGGGAGGAGGAGGTGGACAGAGAGGAGGAAGAGATGGACAGAGAGAGGATGTGGATGAGACCAACAAAAGGTAATGAGAAAATGGGCAGAGTGAGCATGTAGGAGGAGTAGGATAGAGAGGGAGAAAGAGATGGACAAAGAGAGTGTGACAGAGGAGATGTGTGCAATATATGTGACATACATATGTGTAAGTGACATGTATGTATGTAAGTCCAGCATCACCTTCTACACCCCTGTATCAATTTCAACCAAATTTGGTACCCAAACAGCTAATTTTACAAGTATCAGCACAGTGGGATTTCTAACTGCCTAACTCCAGTGGGAGTGGAGGTATAGGAAGAAAAAGTTTTTCTACCCCTATCTTATAAGCTGCCCTGCATCTGGCTGCCTTATCTACCTAGTTTACTGGACAGCCTACACATCAAGGGCAAAAACTGTTTTCAAGCCTCTGACATGTACACTGCCTGTTGCTACAGCTGTGTTGTGGGAACGGTATCAGCCTACTTAATAGAAATGTTTTTCAAGGGCTACATGTGCAGATGGGTACAGCTGGAGGTAGGCTGAGGTGGACAGAGGGACCCATGGATGGAGTGTGTATGGGGCAGTAGGAGGTGGAAAGAGGGAGGGGAAAGGAGGAAAGGAACAGACAGAGTGGAAGGGGAGATGGACGGAAAGAGAGAGGAGGAGCAGATGGACTGAGAGGGGAGTGAAGAGGAAATGTGCAGAGAGGCAGAGGAGATCAACAGAGAGGGTAAGAGGAGAAGGGGGTTGAGGAGTTGGGCAAAGAGGGGGCAGAAGAGCATGGACAGGGAGAAGGAGAGGAAGAGTTGGTCCAAGAGTCACAAATGTCAGCACTGTGAGGGTTAGAACCTCCTAGTCCCCATAGAAGTGGAGAGAGAAGCAAAATATGGTTCTTCAGCCCCTGATGTGTAGGCTGCCCACATGACAGGCATGTTGCGTGGGAGTGGTATGGCCTACCTTATCAACCTGCTTAGCAGGGCAGCCTAAATGTCAGGTCATGAGCAAAAAGTAGTTTCCCATCCCCAACATGCAGTCTGCCCTGCATGACACCCATGTTTGAATACTGTCAGCCCACTTTGTTGACATGCTCTGCATGGCATCCTATACACCAGAGGCATCAAGCTATTTTGTTGCCTCTGACTTGTAGACCACCTTGCACAATAGGTTTGTTATGAGAACAGCATCGTCTTGTCTTATTGGTCTGTTTTGCAGGGACTATACTAGCAAATAGTCCCCCATTTGGGAGGGGACCGCCAAGGGGGAGATTACCATGAGAAAAAGACTGAATGATCAACGGAAGGATACCATTCCATGTGTTGGAGCGGGGAATGTCAGACGCTTGAGTGTGGTAAGTAAACTAGAAAATCTGAAAAGGGAAATGCAAAGGCTCAATCTAGATACAGTAGGGGTCAGTGAGGTGAAGTAGCAAGAAGACAAGGACTTCTGGTCAGATGAGTGTAGGATAATATCAACAACAGCAGAAAATGGTATAATGGGAGTAGGATTCGTTCTAAATAGGAAGGTAGGGCAGAGAGTGCGTTACTGTGAACAGTTTAGTGATAAGGTTGTTCTTATCAGAATCGACAGCAAACCAACACCGACAATGATAGTTCAGGTATACATGACGACATCGCAAGCTGAAGATGAAGAGATAGAGAAAGTGTATGAGGATATTGAAAGGGTAACATAGTATGTAAAGGGATATGAAAATCTAATATTCGTCGGAGAAGAATCCAGTTGTAGGGGAAGGAGTAGAAGGA
Source organism: Schistocerca americana (assembly GCF_021461395.2). NCBI lineage: Eukaryota > Metazoa > Arthropoda > Insecta > Orthoptera > Acrididae > Schistocerca > Schistocerca americana. Next base: position 522,767,777 of record NC_060125.1, on the reverse strand, counting down.
AAGGTTACAGGAGACAATTGACTTGGGACAAAGAATAAGACAGGGGAAAGACTAATTGAGTCCTGTAACATGTTTCAGCTAGTAACAGCGAATACTCTGTTCAAGAATCACAAGAGGAGGAGGTATAATTGGAAAAGGCCGGGTGATACGGGAAGATCTCAGTTAGAATACATCATGGTCAGACAGAGATTCCAAAATCAGATACTGGACTGTAAGTTGTACCCAGGAGCAGACATAGACTCAGATCACAATATAGTAGTGATGAAGAGTAAGCTGAAGTTTAAGACATTAGTCAGGAAGAATCAATATGTAAAGAAGTGGGATAAGGAAGTAGAAAGGAATGACGAGATACGGTTGAAGTTCTCTAAGGCTATATATACAGCAATAAGGAATACCTCACCAAGCAGTACAGTTGAAGAGAAGTGGACATCCCTAAAAGGGCCAGCACAGAAGTTGGGAAGGAAAACATAGATACAAAGAAGGTAACTACGAGGGGACTGTATGGTAAAAGAAGAAATACTTCCATTGATGGATGAAAAGAGAAAGTACAAAAATGTTCAGGGAATCTCAAGAAGAGAGAAATACAAGTCGCTGAGGAATGAAATAAATAGGAAGTGCAGGGAAGCTAAGACGAAATGGCTGCAGGAAAAACGCGTAGATATCCAAAAAGAAATGACGGTCGGAAGGACAGACTCGGCATACACGAAAGTCAGAACAACCTTCGGTGACGTTAAAAGCAAGGGTGATAACATTAAGAGTGAAACGGGAATTCCACTGTTTAATACAGAGGAGAGAACGAATAGGTGGTGAGATAACATTGAAAGCCTCTATGAGGGGTAAGATTTGTCTGATGTGATAGAAGAAGAAACAGGAGTCGATTTAGAAGAGATGGGGGATCCAGTATTAGAATCAGAATTTAAAAGAGCTTTGGAGGACTTAAGATCAAATAAGGCAGAAAGGATAAATAACATTCCATCAGAATTTCTAAAATCATTGAAGTGGCAACAAAACGTCTATTAATATTGATGTGTAGAATGTATGAGTCTGGCGACATACCATCTGACTTTCGGAAAAGCATCACTCACACAATTCCGAAGACGCCAAGAGCTCACAAGAGTGGAATTACCGCACATTCAGCTTAACAGCTCATGCATCCAAGTTGCATACAAGAATAATATACAGAAAAATGGAAAAGAAAGCTGAAAATTGAGCCGGCCGGGGTGGCCGAGAGATTCTAGACGCTACAGTCTCGAACCACTACCGCTACGGTCGCAGGTTCGAATCCTGCCTCGGGCATCGATGTGTGTGATGTCCTTAGGTTTGTTAGGTTTAAGTAGTTCTAAGTTCTAGGGGACTGATGACCTCATAAATTAAGTCACATAGTGCTCAGAGCCATTTGAACCATTTTTTTGAAAATTGAGTGAGCGATAGATGACCATAAGTTTGGCTTTAGGAAAGGTAAAGGCACTAGAGAGGAAATTCTGTCGTTGCAGTTAATAATGGAAGCAAGACCAGAGAAAAATAAAGACACGTTCATACGATTTGTTGACCTGGAAAAAGCGTTCGACATTGTAAAATGACCGAGCAACGTGGCGGAGTGGTTAGCACACTAGACTCGCATTCGGGAGGACGACGGTTCAATCCCGTGTCCAGCCATCCTGGTTTAGGTTTTCTGTGATTTCCATAAATCTCTTCAGGCAAATGTTGGGATGGTTCCTTTGAAAAGGGCACCGCCGACTTCCTTCCCCATCCTTCCCTAATCCGATGAGACCGATGTCCTTGCTGTCTGGTCTCCTCCCTCAAAACAACTCAACCAAAGTAAAATTGTGCAATATGTTCGAAATTCTGAGAAAAGTAGGGGTAAGCTAAAGGGAGAGACGGTAGATACACAATATATACAACAGCCAAGAGGGAATAATACGAGTGGATGACCAAGAACGAACTGCTCATATTAAAAAGGGTGTAAGACAAGTATGTAGCCTTTCGCCCCTACTGTTCAATCGAGGAAGCAACGATGGAAATAAAAATAAGGTTCAAGAGTGGAATCAAAACTCAAGATGAAAGGATATCAATGATACGATTTGCTGATGACATTGCTATCCTGAGAGGAAGTGAAGCAGAATTACAAGATCTGCTAAATGGAATGAACAGCCTAATGAGTACAGAATATGGAATGAGAGTAAATCGAAGAAAGACGAAGGTGAAGAGAAGTAGTTCAAATGGGAACAGCGAGAGACTTAACATCAGGATTGATAGTCATGAAGTAGATGGAGTTAAGGAATTATGCCACCTAGGCAGTAAAGTAACCAATGATGGACAGACCAAGGAGGACATCAAAAGCAGACTAGCAATGGCAAAAAGGGCATTCCTGGCCAAGAGAAGTCTACTAATATCAAATATCGGCCTTAATTTGAGGAAGAAATTTCTGAGAATGTACGACTGGATTACAGCATTGTATGGTAGTGAAACATGGACTGTGTGAAAACCGGAACAGAAGAGAATCGAACCATTTGAGATGTGGTTCTACAGATGAATGTTGAAAATTAAGTGGACTGATAACGTATGGAATGAGGAGGTTCTGTGCAGAATTGGAGAGGAAAGAAATATGTAGCAAACACTGATATGGAGAAGGGACAGGATGATAGGACATCTGTTAAGACATGAGTGAATGACTTCAATGGAACTAGAGGAAGCAGTAGAGGGCAAAAACTGTAGAGGAAGACAGAGACTGGAATAAATCCATCAAATAATTGAGGACATAAGTTGCAATTGCTACTCTGAGCTGAAGAGGTTAGCAAAGGAGAGGAATTCGTGATGGGCCACATCAAAGAATGATGACCAAAAAAAAGAAAAATACTTCCGAATGGGCATGGCTTATGGAAGGTTGAGATGTAGAGTGGAGGGGATGGACAGAGAGAGGGGACAAGATGAAGTGGTTAGGGAGACAGAGGGGGGGAGGGGGTGGACAAGAGAGGGGGTGGAAGGTGATGGAGGATCAGGAGGTGATGGGTAGGGAGAGGAAGAAAGGAGGGGAGGACAGAGAGAATGAAAGGGAGATGGATAGGAAAGAAGAACTGGGGTAGGTGGAGATGGAAATAGAGATGGGGAGGAGGAGATGAACAGAGAGAGAGAGAGAGAGAGAGGCTGACGTTTTTATTATAAATCTTCAATGCGCCATTGTCTTGCAATGGCATACTGGCATAACACACAAGTTATAGTATGAAAACAACGAAATCAATATGGCTTCTCCAAAGTTGACGACTGCACTTCTCGTATCAAGTGACACTTCATTTTGCCTTTGGTTCTGAGCAATCCAACCATCTCACAAACGCGACTCTACACAGTTGGCACACTTTCTACGACAGCTCCGGACTCCTGGACCACAATGAGTGCTCAAAGGGTACAATGCACCACTACATGTTCAAAAATCGGTTTTGGCAGAGTATTTATATCTGAAACAATGACGATAGCTCCAGTTGTAAGTACTCTTTTTGAGCTTAATAAATAAAACTTCCATAACATTTTAGAATACTAATTATTACAGTTACATTAAGCCTTCGCTTGCTTTTAGGTACTCAGCACTTTTCGTAACCACGAGTCCACCACTGACTGCAGAACATAGAACAAAAAACATATATGGAAGAACGCAGGTGAGAGGATGCTTACAGATACTGGTCGTGGGCTGATAATGTTGCAGAATAAGTTGCACACAATCCACTATAATGCTCCCTGTGAGCCCTTACATGAGTTATACATTGAAGCATATCATTACAAGAAATGGCAACATTTTATCCATGTGACAGAATATGGTAGGTTTGTTTCACTACCGATTTCGACATCTTCTGGCACTTTCAAGTGGTTCTGCAATACCAAGATATGTTAATACATGAAGTAAGTGAAGCTCCTTAGTGCGTGTCACAGACTAAAGTGTACCAATTGGTGTGCTAAATATTTGACATCTCAAGTCTCATAGCTGTAAAGTGAAAACATAAAATTTTGGAGAGCAAGAGCAACACATATCACTCGCTAACACATTTGTGCATTATCATGAAATGTGTGCACAGTGCTGAAAATTACCATTAAACAGGATGAAGGAAAGAACACTGACATTTAATATATCATCAGTTGTGAGTTCATTAAAGATGGAGATCAACTTCAGGTTGTGAAATGGTGCAGAAAGATATCGGCCATGTTCTTTTCAATGTAACCATCCTGTCATTTGCATTGAGCGATATATCAGCGCCACAAGAAACCTCCTGCCGAGTACAAGTTCACTGACTTACTACCGACCCTCTTGGTAACGTCAAATGGAGCACCTTATGTGACATACCTTGTATCACTGTGTATACCACCTGTATGGAGGGAAGGAGAACAATCCATAAATGATACTATGAAATATAGTGATCAATAGGTGCAACGATGTTCAGACTAGCACATTTATTTATCTACGCGATAATATGTACATCCTTGGTTAGGATTCGTTCTGTTAGTCCATAATCAAGGATGCACGTATTATATGAACAACTGTGTTGTACCATTCCTTGCAGAACTACTAAATGAACCTGGAACCTCAAGTTTTTTCTGTGTGATTGATTAATTATGAGCTTCCAGATACACAGCCGAGTTGTTGTTTCCATTTTAAGCACAATGTTTCGATAACAGAGTCAGCCGCCTTTTCAGGTGCTGCAGATTTTACTGTTATGTGTACTTGATCCCTGAACACCAGCCAGTCTGTGAACTATTGGTTGCTATATATAGCGAGTTAGTATGACCTGGTAGGAATCTCAAAGCCCATAAGCTGATTACGCCCTTTGGTGCTCTTTTGTTTTTCAGAAATCGCACTGATATTCCATTAAATGCACACTGCCTCAGCATTTCCTAGATCTGGAGGATGTGGAAGGTGGCGTGATCTTAATGAATTGAGTGCTTGACCCTAGATGTTATTTAAATTGAAATCTCAGTCCCTGATTATTGGGTTTCCTGACATCTTTGTAGCAATAATCTCCTTTATCATGCTGACCAATAAACATTCCATTTACACCACGATACTGGTCACATCGAATTTTATTCCTTGATTATATTCAAGACAGTGCTCTGAGACAGCTGGTTTGCTTGGTTGTTTTAGTCAGGTGTGTCTCTGTCTTCCTTGCATGTCTCCTGGACTATCCTAACAGATTTCCCCATGTGCGACGTCCCATGGAATGCGATTCACGCCCTGTGTTTGAAGACCTAGTGAAGCGTCCCCTTAGAAAAATTGTACATGACTGTGCTTAAACTGACACACAATATTTTTTTTTTAGCGCAACGCAATCTGACTTTCAATAATCCCTACAAAAGAATGGCCCTGACTAACATTAACCTATACCTTTCACAAATCACTTACCTCACAAAAATCTTCGTTACTCGAACTCCTGCAATACAGCGAGCGCCACTACTGCCAGCTAAATAAAAGATTCAAACTACGGAAGGCACTAACTACTGATAGGCATAGATAGCAAATGAAAGATTTTAATAGAGAACAACGTATTTACCTTAATAGTCATAATATATATAGCAGTTCATGACATCCAGTTTTACAAATTTCAGAACTCCGCCATCTCTCTCCCCACATCCACCACAGCTGGCGGCTCACCTCCAACTGCGCAACGCTACGCGCTGTTAACATCCAGCTACCCAACACTACAATGGCAGATATTCCAACAACAATGCAAACCAGTCACAGACTGCACACAGCACATACAGAGCGCTATGTGGCGTTACCAATATAAAAACTTAAACAGCCTACTTACACTAGATCCTCTTTAACATTACTATGAATACTTTCTATATTATTTGAAGGGAGAGAAATACATTGAATGTCACGTTTCTGTAAGAGTCTACTGACCTTCCCTGCTATTGGACTAGCATAAGACACACAATCAATTTCTGGCTTCTCTTCCTCTGTCACAGTCACAGCCTCTTTATCAAACGTTCTTGATTTTTTGCATTCACAAGCATTCTTGATTTCGTCTGTAACTTCAGCACAAATTGACAGTCTGAGTATGCATTCCTTCAGAGCACAAATAATAGGCGTTGTGATTCTAGAAGTCACTTCAAAATAGTTCTGCAGTGCGAGTGGCACCAAGAGATGTACGTCACAAAGCCTGTGGAGCGCTTACGAAGGTGATAATGCTAAGATCCAACATTTCCAAGAAAGAACTAGTAAAACTGAGAAATCTGTGGGTGAACAAGGAAACTAATTCCAGCCTAAAAGAGCGAGCTACTGTTCTAATGCCACCTGTGTACTACAGTATGAAGATTTCCAACCTTTTGAATAACTTTGCCTACGGACAGATAGATGCCAATCTTAAGAATAAAATCGAGGGGAATATGGTGACCCTTCTCAACGAATTAGGGTGGTCATATAACGTCATTCTGTGATACCAGAACATGAATAACTTCACTGCCAGCCTAAAGTGAACCAAAATGGCGTTCCCTTAAGATCCACAGTTAGTAATATTTACACACCTACATACCAGTTGCGAAAATAGCTGAAGCACATTCTCAGCGAATATATGGGAAGTGTGAACACCATCAGTCAGTTGCGGTCCAGGATATGGATATCATGGTCAGTATTTGTTCAAGAGAAAGAGCTTCACAGATTGAGCGAGTTAATAATGCACTGGTCCACCCCTGGCCTTTATACACTGGCTCTTGACACTTACTGACAGAGTTGTTGGATGTCCTCAGGGACATCATGCCAAATTCTGTCCAATTGGTGCATTAGATTGCCAAAGGCTGATTGAAGAGGCATGATGACAATACTCTATACATTCTCATTCGGGGGAAGATCCAGTGACCTTCTTGGTCAAGGTATGGTTTAGCAAACACGAGAAAAAGCAGTAGCAGCCCACCCCATGAGGAGGTGGACCTTATCTTGCCAAAATGTAAGCTCAGGAATACTTTCCATGAAGATAAACAAAATGGGGCATAGAATATCGTCGACGTGAGAAGTATCAACATGCCAATTCTGACTCAGAGAATAATGAATATTGATTTGACATTCCAAGATATAAACCAAGTTTTCAATATCGCCTAATCCCCCCACCGAAAAATTTAATTTAATTGAAAAATAAATCACTCAAATAAATATTATACTCAACAATTAAATTAGAAAACCAAACGTTCATTCAAATTCAGTAGTATGAATCAGATTACCTTTATTTTGTTTTTTCCTCAATAAATAAAATGTAATAGACTAATTTTCTCTAATTTTTCGTCGTCTTCTGGAAAGATTTTAGTATAGCGATCTGGAAGAGAAATTTTAAATTTACCATCTAAAAGTAATAAAACTTTATCACCATATTTAGTTGGTAAAATTTCAGCTTTTGAGAATATGCAACGTTTATGTTTTCTCAGCTCTGTTACTTTAGTGTACACTTCTGCACAAGCCTCAATATAACTGTTATCTTCACTGACTAGATTTTCAATACTACCTTTCATGTTCATATTGTTTTGGAAAATGTAAACTTCTCAGTTTTTATCTTCATTATTTTTCCGAAAATTTTTCAAAAGAAACTGAAACCATGAGGCTTAATTCTTTCCAATTTTTTAATTCCTTTATGTAATTAAAATTTTTCAGTAAGCATTTTATATTGTGAATCATAAGTCAAGTTCGTTTTACCATACACAACTATGTATGCAAATGTATCATTATGTGTATTTTCATTAAATAATGCATGTAATTTGATTCTTGTTTTTGACTAGTTACAACATTCATTCTTCTAGACATATTTATAGCATAGATAGGTTAATTTTGAATCAAATTGAATAGACTTACATTTAGATCATTATTTAATTGGTTTAATCTTTCAAAATTTCGAAAAGCGTCATAAACTTTTAAAAAGTGATTCGATGGATCAATATTCCATAATTCTTGAAGAAAAACTCCATTTCTTCCATTTTTCAAAAAAATATTTTGTAATTTAATGTGATTGTATAAAGGAGAATCATGTAAGTGATTATTATTTGATTAGTTTGGAAAGTAACGAAAATAAAATAAGGCATATGATATTCAGCAGAATTATAATTGTTAGTAATATCGATTACAAAATTTCTTTTTCTCTTTAATCTAGCAGAATCAGTTGTTTGTAGGTCAATGAAGGCAATATGAATTATTGCATTTTTCAGTCTTTCTTGTTCTATTTCAAGTAATTGATTTGATAGTTCTCCATCACAGTAAAGTTTACTATTTTTTGAGGTCATATTTGCAGTTAAAAGAACAGATGAATTATCACTCAAGTGAAATAACCTAATTTATATTAATAAAAATTATATAAATGAATGACAGAATGAGAACCAAAAATAAGAAGTTCAAAAAAAAATTAAAAATAAACATCATTAACTTTTACCAAATTCTGATCTACGCACATTGATGGGTCCTATTGGTTGTAGAAAACCAACATGAATGATTGATAATTATATTCTAGCTCCAGGATGGTTAAATTGGTAAAAATTAATCATTTGTACATTTAAAATAAAAGTCTGAATCAAGCAAAATATCAAGAATTTATAAAAAGGACAAAGTTGAATATAAAATTAATGAAAAAATTGCTACTTTATTGAAAATAATGATGAAATTTTTCTATTAGATAAATTTGAAGATAATTCACTTGTAGTTACTGATGAGCTTCATTCTTGAAAATCAAGATATAGGTAGAGAATATATAACTAGAGGTAGACATAAAAGAATAGATTGTTTTTATCTAAGTCAAACTTATTCAAAAATACCAAAACAATTAGTAAAAAATAATTTTAATTCTTAAATATTTTTACACAAGATGATACAAATTTTAGATCATATTTATCATGAATTTGTTGGTGGGGGAATTAAAGTTTGATGAATTTAATGAAACATGTAGTAGACGTTGGAATAAAGGTAAATTCGGTTTTATTATGATACATATGACAAGACACCCCCATGAATCATGGACCATCCCACTGGTGGGGAGGCCTGCATGTCTCAGCGATGCAGATAGCTGTACTGTAGGTGCAACCACAACAGAGGGGTATCTGTTGAGAGGCCAGACAAATGTGTGCTCCCTGAAGAGGAGCAGAAGCCTTTTCAGTAGTTGCAGGGGCCACAGTCTGGTTGATTGACTGATCTGGTCTTGTAACACTAACCAAAACGGCCTTGCTGTGCTGGTACTGCAAATGGGTGAAAGCAAGGGGAAACTACAGCTGCAATTTTTCCCGAGAGCATGCAGCTTTACTATATGGTTAAATAATGACGGTGTCCTCTTGGGTAAAGTATTCTAGAGGTAAAAAAGTCCCTGATTCGGATCTCGGTGCGGGGGCTAGTCAGGAGGATGTCGTTGTTAGGAGAATGAAAACTGACGTTCTATGGATCAAAGTGTGGAATACAAAATTATTAAGGCTTTCGTTGCCACTTGTTGACAAACCGCCTATTGGCTTCTGTCTCGGGTTTTTCGGCCGACGTTCATCTAACGATTTTTCTGACGTTTCGCCAGCACGAGTGGCTGGCATTGTCAAAGCTTCAGCCTCCATTGCCGGTGGTGAACTGGAGGCTAGCTCGCGGCCGCAGACTATGTGTACCTGGCGCGCCAACGTCCGAGGGCTTCTCCGCGGTCATTTCCGGTAGGGTTCTCCTCTTGCTACCTGCGACGGTCGTTCGCTGCAGTACAGGAAGCCAGGATCCGTTTACCTTAAGGCTTTCCTCTTTCTTGTTGAAACTATTCGCGTGTTTTTGGATTTCTACAGCTTCTCTGAACAAGCGCGTGTGATAGTGCTTCTCTACAGCCAGAACTTCCGTGTCGGCGAATTTTATTATGTGGTCGGTCTCATTCAGTGCGTGCTCTGCCACGGCCGATTTCTCCACCTGCCCCAACCTGCAATGTTGCTTATGCTCTTTGATCCTGGTGTTAATGGATCGTCCAGTCATTCCGACATAAACTTTTCCGCATGTGCAAGGTATACGGTATATTCCCGACATTGCAAGTGGGTCTCTTTTCTCCTTCGCCGATCTAAGACGCTCTTTGATCTTCCTTGTCGGTTTGAAAATCGTCTTTACGCCATGTTTGCGCAACGTACGGCCGATTCTGTCCGTCTCTCTGGGAATGTATTTCAGAAAGGCCGTACCCGACATTTCTTTTTCTGGTTCCTTACTTCGCCGAGTTGGCGCGCCAGGTACATGTAGTCTGCGGCCGCGAGCTAGCTTCCAGTTCACCACCGGCAATGGAGGGTGAAGCTTTGACAATGCCAGCCACTCGTGCTGGCGAAACGTCAGAAAAATCATTAGATGAACGTCGGCCGAAGAACCCGAGACAGGAGCCAATAGGCAGTTTGTCAAAGTGTTAAATGTCAGATCCATTAATCAGGCAGGTAGGTTAGAAAATTTAGAAAGGGAAATGGATAGGTTAATGTTAGATTTAGTGGGAATTAGTCAAGTTCAGTGGCAGGAGGAACAAAACTTCTGGTCAGGTGAATACAGGGCTATAAATACAAAATCAAATAGGGGTATCGCAGGAGTAGGTTTAATAATAAATAAATTCTAAGACATTTCCAGCGGCAGATGTAGACTCTGCAGACAATCTATTGGTTATGAACTACTACAAACAATATAGTGAACACATTATTGTGGCCAAGATAGACACGCAACCCACATCTACCACAGTAGCACAAATGTATATGCCAACTAGCTCCACATATCACGAAGAGATTGATGAAATATATGATGAGATAAAAGAAATTATTCATATAGTGGAGAGAGACGAAAATTCAATAATCATGGGTGATTGGAAATCGATAGTAGGAAAAGGAAGAGAAGGAAATGTAGTAGGTGAATATGGAATAGGGGTAAGAAATGAAACAGGAATCATCCTGGTAGAATTTTGCACACAGCATAACTTAAACGTAACTAACACATGGTTCAGGAATCATTAAAGAAGCTTGTATACATGGAAGAGGCCTGGAGATACTGGAAGAATTTAGATAGATTATATAATGGTAATACAAAGATTTAGGAACCAGATTTTAAATTCTAAGACATTTCCAGCGGCAGATGTAGACTCTGCAGACAATCTATTGGTTATGAACTACAGATTAAAACTGAAGAAACCGGGAAAAGGGGGGAATTTAAGGAGATGGGACCTGGATAGACTGACAGAACCAGAGGTTGTAGAGAGTTTCAGGGGAACGATTGACAGGAATGGGGGAAAGAGATACAGCAGAAGTAGAAGGGGATCGGTTTGAGAGATGAAATAGTAAAGGAAGCAGAGGATAAAGTAAGTAAAAAGACGAGGGCTAGTAGAAGTCCTTGGGTGTCAGAAGATATATTTAAATTAATTGATGAAAGGAAAAAATATAAAAATGCAGTAAACGAAGCAGGCAGAAACGAATACAAACATCTCAAAAATGAGATCGACAGGAAGCGCAAACTGGCTAAGTGGGGATGGCTAGAGGCCAAATTTAAGGATGTAGAGGCTTATCTCACGAGGGGAAAGATAGATACTGCCTACGGGAAAATTAAAGAGATCTTTAGAGAAAAGAGAACCACCTGTCTGAATGTCAAGAGCTCAGATGCAAACCCAGTTCTAAGCAAAGAAGGGAAAGCAGAATGGTGGAAGGAGTATATAGATGTACTTGAGGACAATATTATGGAAATGGAAGAGGATGTAGATGAATAGCAAATGTGAGATATAATACTGCATGAAGAGTTTGAGAGAGCACTGAAAGACCTAAGCCGAAACAAGGCCCCGGGAGTAGACAACATTCCATTAGAACTACTAATAGCCTTGGGAGAGCCAGCCCTGACAAAACTCTACCATCTGGTGAGCAAGAAGTATGAGACAGGCGAAATACCCTCAGACTTCATGAGGAACATAATAATTCCAGTCCCAAGGAAATCAGGTGTTGACAAATGTGAAAATTGCCGAACTATCAGCGTAATAAGTCACAGCTGCAAAATACTAACGTGAATTCTGTACAGACGAATGGAAAAACCGGTAGGAGCTGACCTCAGGGAAGATCAGTTTGGATTCCTGACCCTACGACATATTTTGGAAGATAGGTTAAGGGAAGGCAAACATAAGTTTCTAGCATTTGTAGACTTAGAGAAAGCTTTTGACAATGTTGACTGGAATACTCTCTTTCAAATTCTCAAGGTGGCAGGGGTAAAATACAGGGAGCGAAAGGCTGTTTACAGTTTGTACAAAACCAGATGGAAGTTATAAGACTTGAGGGCGTAAAAGGGCAGCAGTGGTTATGAAGGGAGTGAGACAGGGTTGTAGCCTATCCTCGATGTTTTTCAATCTGTATACAGAGCAAACACTAAAGGAAGCAAAAGAAAAAGTTGGAGTAGGAATAAAATCCATGGAGAAGATAGAAAAACTTTGAGGTTCACCAATGACATTGTAATTCTGTCAGAGACAGCAAAGGATCTGGAAGAGCACATGAAGGGAATGTATAGTGTAATGAAAGAAGGATATAAGATGAACATCAACAAAAGCAAAATGAGGATAATGGAATGTAGTCGAATTAAATCGGGTGATGCTGAGGGAATTAGATTAGGAAATGAGACACTTAAAGTAGTAAAGGAGTTTTGCTATTTGGGGAGCAAAATAACTGATGATGGTCGCAGTAGACAAGATATAAAATGTAGACTGGCAATGACAAGGAAAGCGTTTCTGAAGAAGAAAAATTTCTTAACTTTGAGTATTGATGTGTCAGGAAGTCGTTTCTGAAAGTATTTGTATAGAGTGTAGCCATGTATGGAAGTGAAACATGGACAATAAACAGTGTAGGCAGGAAGAGAAAAGAAACTTTCGAAATGTGGTACTACAGAAGAATGCTGAAGATTAGGTAGGTAGATCACATAACTAATGAGGAGATACTGAATTGAGTTGGGGAGAAGAGGAAATTGTGGCGCAACTTGTCTAGAAGAAGGGATCGATTGGTCGGACATGTTCTGAGGCAACAAGGGATCACCAATTTACTATTGGAGGGCAGTGTGGAGGGTAAAAATCGCAGTGGGAGAGCAAGAGATGAATACACTAAGCAGATTCAGAAGGATGTAGCTTGCAGTAGTTACTCGGAGATGAAGAAGCTTGCACAGAATAGAGTAGTGTGGAGAGCTGCATCAAACCAGCCTCTGGACTGAAGACCACAACAACATGAGAAGCCACGTTAATGACAGTAAATATCATGAAAAGATTAAGAATTTTTAAATGTAAGATATAGATGTGGAACATAAATCTTAAATATAAAATAAAAAGCAGTTGTTTTTATCTCTATCCTAAATTAATCTTTACAAAATTGGATTTATAAGTTTTTAAATAAGCTAGACAAAATGAAAGAGTTAAGGACCAATTAAAAGAAGAGTTCAGAAATATACAAAACAACAAAGAACAGAATATGAACAATTTAAAGAAGATCAACCAGTTATTGATGCAATTGAACAAGTTAACCAAGAAATCAGTTTTAGGTAATAATGTTTTAAAAGCAATTTAATAAAATAAAGACAGTGAAAAAAACTAATGGTTCCTTACAATCAACATTATATGTAAGAATTTAATAACATTCTGACAACCAAAAAATATTATTATTATTTTGAGCTTTTCCTCATTACAGAGGCTTATCTCCAACATAATAATTTACTTGAAAATTACAATACAAACAATAAACGTTCTTAAACTATACTCTCAAAATATTTCTCCAGGTGTTTCGATCTTGCGTGTCCTCTTCCTCTGCGCTGATTCTCCTCATTGTGTGCTGTACATTTTGGAACCAGGTGGTCACAGGTCGTCCTCTTCTTCTTCTCCCCTCCGGTTCCCACTCCAGTATCAATTTTGGTATTCTGGCTTCCTCCATTCGTCGTACATGCCCGTACCACTGTAATTTCTTCCTATCCATTACGTCATATATTCTTTCTTTTATTTCCATTCTCCTTATTACTTCGGTGTTCCTTATCTTTTCTTTCCTGGAGATTCTTGCCGATCTTCTCCAAAAGTCCGTCTCTAGAGCTTGTAATTTTTTAATGTGCTTCATGTTAATTGTCCAGGTCTCTGTTCCATTCAGAACCACACTCTCTAATATGGATTTGTATATTAATTTTTTAGTTCTGCTCATTACATTCCTGCTCCATAAGACTGAGTTAAGCATCCCAATGACCCTCCGTCCGCTACTAATTCTTTTATTGATTTCTAACTCTGATTTTCCCTCGATTTCTAAAATGGATCCCAAATAACAGAAAGTGTTTATCTTTATGATTTTCTTTCCTTCAATGTATAGCTCATCTGAATCATTAGTCAAGTATTCTGATTTTTGGTAATTAATCTTCAAACCCCAAGTTTTGTATGCTACTGCTAGTTGATTGCACATATAGTTAGCATCCTCCCCATCTTGTGCTACGACTACTTGATCATCAGCAAATAATAAATGATGTAGGTAAACTCCATCTCTTATTTCTTATCCCATACTATTACATTTACGAGATCATGTTCTAAGGCTAATATCTATATAGATTTTAAATAATGATGGTGACATGGGACAGCCCTGTAAAAGGCCTTTGCTTGTTCTAAATTTCTGTGAAAGTTTATTACCAACTTTCACTTGGCAAATGTTATCTTTATACATCTGTTGTATTATTTTAATCAAGGAAGGGTTTATGTTTGCCATATGTAGTGCTCTCCAAAGTAATTTTCTTGGAACAATATCATACGCTTTTTCTAGATCTATGAAAATTAATCCTATACTTTTTGATTTTTCCCTATGTTTCTCCAAAATCTGTCGTAATGTGAAAATATGGTCTACACATGATCTCCCAGCCGTGAATCCACATTGTTCTTCTTGGGTTCTAAAATTTTTTTCCAGTTTGTTTTTAATTACTTTCGCAAAACTTCTCATTAATGTGTTTGTAACACAAATTCCTCGATAGTTTGAACAAATTTTGCGATCCCCTTTCTTAAATATTGTATTAATGTAACCTAGCTTCATTTCGTTGGGTATTGAATCTCCATGTATCATTTTGTTGAAGAGGTGTGCGATCAGTTTCACAATTTTGTCACCACCATATTTCAGACACTCCAGATTGATATTGCCTGGTCCCGGTGATTTACCATTCTTTCCTGTTCTCAACGGCTGAAGTACTTCTCTTTCTAAAATATGGATCTCATCATCTTCATGTCCTTTATCTTCCCCTGTTCCTTCTTCTAGATATTCTTCTCTGTCCTCAATTAATAATTTTTGGAAATACTCTTCCCATTCCTTTTGTGTTATCAGTTGGAGATTAGTTTTGCTTTTTGTATCCTGTCGAAGCCCTTTCAATACTGACCATGCTTCTTTTGCTCTCCCAAATCCTAATTTGCTATTCACCTTGGCACATGTTCTTTCCCATGCTTCATTTTTTGCCATCCTTATTTTTTTCATCACTTCATTCTTCTTTTCCTTGTATATTGACCTTGTTTCTTCTGATTTATCATTCAACCACTGAAGGAACGCATTTCGTTTTTCTCTAACGAGGACCTCTAGTTCCTCTGACCACCACTCTGCTGCACGGTTGTGGTTGCTATCTTTTTTACCCAACACCTCTGTTGCTATGATTTTCACATTAGCTTTTATATAGTCATATATTTCCTCTGTACTTCCTTCAAATGATTCAACCAGTTTCCTTTCCATCCTGGCCGCAAAGAGTGTTCTGATACTTTCGTCTTGTAGGCTGTCAATATTAAAAGGTAAATTTTCATCTTTCTCAGTCTGGTTCGTTTTATTTATGTTACTTGTATCACTCCTTGCATTCTTCCATGGCCAGAAAGACTTCATTTTAACTAGATAGTGGTCTGATCCACACTGGGCTCCTCTATAAGATCTGACGTCTACTGCCTTGAAACTACCTATTTGCCTAATGATAATATAATCTATTATAGAACGAAGTTCTTTGGTGTTCTGTTGCCAAGTATATTTATGAATGTCCTTATGTTTGAAAAATGTGTTGGTAATTTTTAGATCAAATTGTTCAGAAATTGCAATCAATCGTTCTCCATTGTCATTATATTCGTCCTCTCCATGTTTTCCTACTATTCTACAAGATTCTCTAATTCCTACCCTTCCATTCAGATCTCCCGTGATAATCAGTACCTTTCTTCTTGGGATTTTGTCAATAGTCTCCCTGAGGGTGTCCCAAAATGTATCTTTCTCCTTATCTTTTGTGTCGTTCGTGGGTGCATATACGCCAATAATCACAACTTCCCTAGCAAATAATGTCATTTCAACAGTTATTATACGTTGATTGATGAATGTCCAATTTGTGATTCTTTCTGTCCACGATTTTTTTATCATAATGGAGACTCCTGCTTTGGCTCTTACTGCTTTTGATACCCCACTCCAGATATGTACATAATTATCCAGTTCTTCTTCTCCTTGGCCTTTCTTCTTTGTTTCATAGAGTGATAGTGATAAAAAATATGATGTGTTAACTTAATCATAAATAAATAATTTGTTACAGAATTATGAAAAAGAAATAACAAAATTTGAAGACAAAAACGTTAAAAATAAGTATAGGTGAAAGAATGTAAGAATTTATCAAACATAGTGTAGATACTAATTTTGGATTAAGACCTATTGGTACTTTTAAATACATTGGTATACTACCACTAGAATTCAATGGTGATAAATTAAAAATTGATGAAAAACAATATGAAGGAACACATGGATTAATGAATCTATAAACTAAAAAAAAAACAAATAACTATGAGTGGTTTAGGTACAGAATTCGATACCCTTGATTTACAAAATTATGGTAGAAAGTTGTTCGACTCAAATGCTGTATAGAATGAAAAAATGCGAAAAAATTAAATCAAGTGAGGGAAATAAGTATAATTATTTGGTATAAACAACTGTTGAAGAATTATTTTCCTAATTTTTCAGAAAGAAATCTTAATGATTCATTTAAAAATGTTGATGAAGGTTTAGCAAAAAAATATTCCGAAAAAACAGTTGAACTTATTTGGATGAATGACTTTCATCAGTTAATTGATTGCTTCGCAGCAACCCTTGGAGAAGAATTAGCTGGAAATAAAAATTATCATGCTGTAAAAGTTGGAATAACTCAAATGTTGACTAGTTATTTAGTAATTTTATTATTAATAATCCAAAAGGAATTGCATATTTGGTTAGATTTTTGGAGAGTCTTCCTCACACATTTCGGAAAATGGAAAAACATGGAAAAGGCCTAGTAAATTGGGCTTTAGATAATTTAGCAATGCCAGAGATGAATCTATAGATATGATTCCTGTGGGCCATTTTCTAAATCTGAAGAAAGACTAGCATGTGGTGGTCCATAAATAAATAAATTAGACAAGAAAGTAAAAAAACATGATATTGTATATAGAGATAATTAAGATTTATTAAAAAGACATGAAGCTGATAAAGAACTTCAATTAGCTACAAAAGAAAGAATGCATGCAGCTAATACCTCATTAGGAGAAAAATTAACTGCAACTGTAGTTAGAAGAATAATGCATGGAGAGAGAAAATTAGGTATGGGCGTAGGCACAGATCACAAAGGATAGGGATTATAAAAAATTATGTATTAATTTTTTATCTATATAAGTGACAATTTTACAATTGATCGATATTCTTACATAAATATCCTAAATTCTATTCAGATCTGGCAAATGATTTATTTTACCTTTATACAGTTGTCTTATATTAATCTTAATTGTTGAAGGTGAAACGTCATGAGCAAACTACTTTTTAAAAACTATTGCTTCTTCTTGCTTTATTTTAATATTAAAGAATGTAAACTAGACTCAGTAACAAACACTACAATGTAGACTTCCCAATTTGGCAGATCTTAAATTTTATAAATTTGTTTCACCATCTCCATCTGTATGTTTATAAGTGTTGACTATATTTTATATTCTAATAGGTTAGTCACTTCCTTTGCTTTAGGCTAAGGATTATTATTTTCTTCAACAACTATTAAAATATTTTTATCGTTGTATATAAGTTTGTTTTTTTAGATCTACAAGTGACTTCATTTATATATAATAAAATGTAATATAATTTTATTTTTTAATTACAATAATTTATCTGTATAAATGGGTAGCAAAAATAAAATGATTTTTCCATTGCACAGTCATGAAAACAATACAATCAGAAATAGAAAATACCAATAGAGAGTATGTATACAAAAATGGGTGTATTGATTGTATAAAAAGGAAACAAAAATGAGAATGACATCTTGGGTTGTAGGGTGTTCTGCCAGATATCAGCATCGTACTAGCACGATATTTCGGTCACGTAGCTTGTGGCCTTCATCAGGTGCGACCTGAGACTACTCCTCGAGTGGACCTGGTCCACTATTTATGCCTATGGCCTTCCCCTCCACCAACGGCTGCAGGCGCTTCCTCTGTGGTCCGCGCCCATTCCCTGCGACCTGCTGGAGCGTTGCTGCTCCGTTTTCCGTCCGCTGCGGTTCTAGATGTTCCCTCTGCAGTCTGCGCACACCAAACCCGCTCCTGGGTGTTTCTTCTATGGTCTGGGGTACCAAGCGTTCCCCCTGCGGTCCGCGCCCGCTCACCACGACCTTGACCATATGCTAATGTATGAGTTACATCCCTCCCCATGAACCATGGATCTTGCCGTTGGTGGGGAAGCTTGCAAGCCTCAGCGATACAGATAGCTGTACCGTAGGTGCAACCACAATGGAGGGGTATCTGTTGAGAGACCAGACAGATGTGTGGTTCCTGGAGAAGGGCAGCAGCCTTTTCAGTAGTTGCAGGGGCAACAGTCTGGATGATTGACCGATCTGGCCTTGTAACACTAACCAAAACAGCCTTGCTGTGCTGGTACTGCAAATGGCTGAAAGCAAGGGGAAACTACAGCCATAATTTTTCCCGAGGGCATGCAGATTTACTGTATGATTAAATGATGATGGCGTCCTCTTGGGTAAAATATTTCAGAGGTAAAGCAGTCCCACATTTGGATCTCTGGGCAAGGGACTACTCAAGAGGATGTCGTTATCAGGAGAAACAAAACTGGCGTTCTACGGATCGGAGTGTGGAATGTCAGATCCCCTAATCGGGTAGGTAGGTTAGAAAATTTAAAAAGGAAAATGGATAGGTTAAAGCTAGATATAGTGGGAATTAGTGAAGTTTGGTGGCGGGAGGAACAAGACTTTTAGTCAGGTGAATACAGGTTTATAAATACAAAATCAAATAGGGGTAATGCAGGAGTAGGTTTAATAATGAATAGGAAAATAGGAATGTGGGTAAGCTACTACAAACGGCATGGTTAGCGCATTATTGTGACCAAGATAGACACAAAGCCTACATCTACTACAGTAGTACAAGTTTATATGTCAACTAGCTCTGCAGATTATGAAAAAATTGATGAAATGTATGATGAGATAAAAGAAATTATTCAGGTAGTGAAGGGAATTCGACAGTAGGAAAAGGAAAAGAAGCAAACGTAGTAGGTGAATATGGATTGGGGCTAAGAAATGCAAGAGGAAGCCGTCTGCTAGAATTTTGCACAGAGCTTAAATTAATCATAGCTAACACTTGGTTCAAGAATCATGAAAGAAGGTTGTATACATGGAAGAAGCATGGAGATAATAGGTGGTTTCAGATTGATCATATAATGGTAAGACAGAGATTTAGGAACCAGATTTTTGATTGTAAGACATTTCCAGGGGGACATGTGGACTCTGACCACAATCTATTGGTTATGAACTATAGTTTAAAACTGAAGAAACTGCAAAAAGGTGGGAATTTAAGGAGATGGGACCTGGATAAACTGAAAGAACCAGAGGTTGTACAGAGTTTCAGGGAGAGCATAAGGGAACAATTGACAGAAATTGGGGAAAGAAATACGGTAGAAGAAGAATGGGTAGCTTTGAGGAATGAAATAGTGAAGGCAGCAGAGGATCAAATACGTAAAAAGAAGAGGGCTAGTAGAAATCCCTGGGTAACAGAAGAGATACTGAATTTAATTGATGAAAGGAGAAAATACAAAAATGCAGGAAGCGTAGCAGGCAAAAAGGAATACAAACGTCTCAAAAATGAGATCGACAGGAAGTGCAAAATGACTAAGCAGGCATGGCTAGAGGACAAAGAAGGGAAAGCAGAAAGCGGGATGGAGTATATAGAGGGTCTATACAGGGGCGATGTTCTTGAGGACAATATTATGGAAATGGAAGAGGAGGTAGATGAAGATGAAATGGGAGAAACGATACTGCGTGAAGAGTTTGATAGAGCATTGAAAAACCTAAGTCGAAACAAGGCCCCGGGAGTAGACAACATTCCATTAGAACAACTGACAGCCTTGGGAGAGCCAGTCCTGACAAAACTCTACCATCTGCTGAGCAAGATGTATGAGACAGAAGAAATTCCCTCAGACTTCAGGAAGAATATAATAATTCCAATCCCAAAGAAAGCAGGTGTTGACAGATGTGAAAATTACCGAACTATCAGTTTAATAAGTCACAGCTGCAAAATACTAACACGAATTCTTCACTGACAAATGGAAAAACCGGTAGAATTCGACCTCAGGGAAGATCAGTTTGGATTCCGTAGAAATGTTGGAACACTTGAGCCAATACTGACCTTACGACTTATCTTAGAAGAAAGATTAAGGAAAGGCAAACCTACATTTCTAGCATTTGTAGACTTAGAGAAAGCTTGTGACAATGTTGACTGGAATACCCTCTTTCAAATTCTGAAGGTTGAAGGGGGTAAAATACAGGGAGCGAAAGGCTATTTACAATTTGTACAGAAAGCAGATAGCAGTTACAATAGTCGAGGGACATGAAAGGGAAGCAGTGGTTGGGAAGGGAGTGTGACAGGGTTGTAGTCTCTCCCTGATTCTAGTCTATCTGTATATTGAGCAAGCAGTAAAGGGAACAAAAGAAAAGTTCGGAGTAGGTATTAAAATCTGTGGAGAAGAAATTAAAATTTTGTGGTTCACCGGTGACATTGTAATTCTGTCAGAGACAGCAAAGGACTTGGTAGAGCAGTTGAACGGAATGGACAGTGTCTTGAAAGGAGGATATAAGATGAACGCCAACAAAATCAAAATAAGGATAATAGAATGTAGTCGAATTAAGTCGGATGATGCTCACGGAATTAGATTAGGAAATGAGACACTTAAAGAAGTAAAGGAGTTTTGCTATTTGGGCAGCAAAATAACTGATGATGGTCGAAGTAGAGAGGATATAAAGTGTAGACTGGCATTGGCAAGGAAAGCGTTTCTGAAGAAGAGAAATTTGTTAACATCGATTATAGATTTAAGTGTCAGGTAGTCGTTTCTGAAAGTATTTGTATGGAGTGTAGCCATGTATGGAAGTGAAACATGGACGATAAATAGTTTAGACAAGAAGAGAATAGAAGCTTTTGAAATGTGGTGCTACAGAAGGATGCTGAAGATTATATGGGTAGATCACATAACTAATGAGGAAGTGTTGAATATAATTGGGGAGAATAGGAGTTAGTGGCACAACATGACCAGAAGAAGGTATCAGTGGGTAGGACATGTTGTGAGACACCAAGGGATCACCAATTTAGTACTGGATGGCAGCGTGAAGGGTAAAAATCATAGAGGGAGACTAAGAGAATAATACACTAAGCAGATTCAGAAGGATGTACGCTGCAGTACGTACTGGGAGATGAAGAAGCTTGCACAGTATCGAGTGGCATGGAGAGCTGCGTCAAACCAGTCTCAGGACTAAAGACCACAACAAGAACATGAGTTCCATCTAGTAATATAACACGTTTATTAACATCAGTATTTAAAACAATTATATTAGATTCAAGTCTCTACAATTTATATTTAAAAGATCTTATCAAATTCATTTTTCTATGTTGTTTTATTTTGTCAGTTAAACAGTTTTTATAATCAACTAACTTAATTTTTCTGGCTACAATTGATTTCGTAACTCCTTAAGATTTTCTCTACTTTATCATCAACTTTATAAGTATATATTTTCGATCTTAAACTAACGTGTTCTAACATCAATTATCATCACTCATTTTTCCTAAAGTTTTTTTATGTACTTGTGGAATCCCATAAATATTATCTTTTGAATAATCACTTGTATCACATGCGTTTATCATGGATTTCATATCTTTGTAGAAGCCTTTTCATTTTATATCACAAATAAATCATTTTTTCACCACATTTTTGGTATTATTACATTGTAAAGAAAAACATACATTTTTATTCTCAGAATATCTCGAATACTCATTCCAATATAAATTGGTTTATTCAATGTTATTTTTATTTCTTATTATGAATTGCTACTAGCTCTCTGAAAATACAATACTATGTTCACTATTTGGTTTTGAAATATAATTATTTTAATATTTTGTCGATTTCTAATATTTTCTATCGTTTTCCCAAGTACTGAATTATTCATTAACTTGTAGAAATCTATTTCAAATATCATAGCTGTGTTTTCTTATTTCTGTATTAAAATATACGTATTTCTTCAACCACACTGATAGTTCAAATGATTTGATTCTATGAATTTTCGTTAATTTTAGTCTAAGATTTAATTAGTTTTTAAGATTTTCATGATGTAAAACATATTTGCGTTTGTTATCTGATATTGTTCTAATTTATTTCTTCCTTCTGCTGCTTATGGTAAATTTTTATATATATCAAGTAATGTTTTGGATACTGTAAAACAACTTCTAAAATATAACCATGTTAATAATCAACTCACATTTTAAATATTTTTTCCAGAATTAAAACATTTTCGTTCTAACCAACTGAAATCTTTAAATGGAAAAAGCTGAGACATTACCCAATTGAATAAATTTTTTGGATCTACATATCCAATTAAATTGGTCTGCTTTTTGGTTCAAAATTTTTGTATATTTATCATTTTATTTAGCATATCTTTTAATACTTTGTGAAATTTCACCTAGAGTTCTTTTCTCAAGAAATATAATCGTGTCATTATCGTTTAATAAACCTACTCCAACTTTTGTCATTTTTAACATAGATTCCCAAGACAATCCTCGTGCAGAACAATATCAAGATGGGCGAAGCTTATAACATTTAATACATGTATCTCTCCAATTTTCAAAAGCATATTCCAGTATTAAAACATTATATTTATTGTATAATTTTTTATACTCATCTTAATTTTTAATATTGAATATTTCCAAACTATTTTTGCTCGATTATGATCTTCATCAGAAAGTCCCAAATCAAAACATTCTTTAAAAACTTTTTTTGTAATATTTCTTCAGAATCCATTATTTCTAAGGACAAACTCTTTTTTAATTATGAAGTCTAATTCTTCACCTTCAAAATATTTTTCTGCTTCTCTAAATTCTTCTTTTCTAAGATTAGAAGATAATTTATCAATACTTGAAACCATAAATTTAAATGTATCCAAAACTCTTAGTGTTTATCCATAGTTAACATGTTTAGTAGAAGAAATACATTTTTGTTCATTATTTGGAATAGCATCAATATCTTTATAATCTGTTACTAATTCGTTGATAAACAAATGAACATCATATTTTTTTAAATTATGAATATATAATGGAATAAATTTAGAATTTAGACAATTAATATTGCAATTTTCATGTGTAGATCCTCTACTTGTTCCTATTAAACGACAATGAGCTCATACTTTCTTTTCTTCTTTAGTAAATTTCTTTTCAAAAATATGAAATGTTTTATAAAATTTACTTTATCTTCTTTTAACATTATCACTGGAATATTTCATTCACAAATTTTTGCAATTTCTGTATATTCATCTTTTAACATTTCAACCAATTTTTTTGCTGCATCTTTACTAGTATACATAACAGGATATTTTAACCACCATTACATTATTTAACACAATAACTGAATCAAATCGGTAAATGTTTCGATGTTTATCAGTATCAGATTTTTCAGGATTTGGGTGACAAGTGTTAATATCTTTCAAAAGAGATTCAAAATCTGCATAAGTTATTAAACGTACCCTTAATGAGTGAATACAGTTTTCAAATTTTTGACCTATTACAGGCATATCTATTTTTACTTCTTTATATTCTTCACAATCGTTCCCATGATTATCTAATTTTTCTTGTGAATAAAAAAGATAAATTTTATGACCTTTTTAGTTGCTTGTGAATTAATAAATGTAGAAGCCAGCCAGAGTGGCTGTGCGGTTCTAGGTGCTACAATCTGGAACTAAGTGATCGCTACAGTCGCAGGTTCAAATCCTGCCCCAGGCAAGGATGTGTGTGATGTCCATAGGTTAGTTAGGTTTAATTAGATCTAAGTTCTAGGCGACTGATGACTTCAGAAGTTAAGTTGCATAGTGTTCAGAGTCAACCAATAAATGTACATATATTTATTTTACCCAACAATAATAAGAATCATTTTGTCTTAATTTAAAACAAGATTACCATGTCTTTCTTGTTTATTTTTTATGTGGCAAATAGGACATAGAGTAATTCTTTCTTCTTCTTCATTGCTTTCATGTGCATAAACATTAATATTTGATTTCTCTTCAAATTGTGGAATATCTGTTAACTAAATAGAAAATTTAATTTTCTCTTTTCCAAACATTTCATCTAATTTTAACCTGATATTTTTATAATTGTTAACTCTTCCTGAATTCTTAGCTACAGGACATAATGCAGTTTTTAATAGCATACAGAAACATATTTGGGCAGCGTTGCTTACATTAATTATAGCTTTTTTATCTTTAATTTGGATTGGTAAATTGATAAATGAAGAACCATACATTGCATTGTGTCTGTTGACACTTAATTATAGAGTATCTATATAAAGTGAATACGAATTAGATTTTTTCTATTTCAGTTAATAGCTTGTTTGTAGATTTTTGATAATAATCTTCCAAACCAGTTCTTCTTAATAAAAGTTGATATTTCATATTGTCTTTTACAAGTTACAATAAATTTTCATGTTAACTTGCATCACTCTTTTTGTATTTAAATATTATTTAATTTGGTGATTATTTCTTCTTTACTTCGATAAAAAAATACTTGTGGTTCAACATAATTATCGTTATTATTAATTCCGTAAGTTATTATTCTTGATTTAAATGTGGAATCTTTTCTATAAAATCCTTTAAGCGATTTGAAAAAATCGACATCATCTAGAAAATTGAAAACAGTTAAATCTTTCTGATAATTTTTTGTTTAATTTCTTGCTGTTTATCTACTAGAAACTTTTTAAAAAACATGGATGCGACCACCATGATGCAGTAAACAGAACCTGGATTCATCTGGAAAAAAAAACGTTTTGCCATTCATGCATCCAGGTTCGTCGTTGAGTATGCCATCGCAGGCGCTCCTGTCTGTGATGCAGCGTTAAGGGTAACCACAGCCATGGTCTCTGAGCTGATAGTCCATGCTGCTGCTGCAAACGTCGCCGAACTGTTCGTGCAGATGTTTCTTGTCTTGCAAACTGTTGACTCAGGGATCGAGACATGGCTGCACGATACGTTACAGCCACGCAGATAAGACGCCTGTCATCTCGACTGCTAGTGGTATGAGGCCATTGGGATCCAGCACAGCGTTCCGTGTTACCCTCGTGAACACACCGATTCCATATTCTGCTAACAGTCATTTGATCTCGACCAACGCGAGCAGCAATGTCGCATTACGATAAACTGCAATCACGATAGGCTACAATCCGACCTTTATCAAAGTCGGAAACGTGATGGTACACATTTCTCTTCCTTACAAGAGGCATCACACCAACGTTTCACCAGGCAACGCCGGTCAACTGCTGTTTGTGTATGAGAAATCGGTTGGAAACTTTCGTCATGTCAGCACGTAGTAGGTGTCGCCACCGGCACCAACCTTGTGTGAATGCTCTGAAAAGCTAATAATTTGCATATCACAGCATCTTCTTCCTGTCGGTTAAATTTCGCGTTGTAGGACGTCATCTTCGTGGTGTATCAATTTTAATGGCTAGTAGTGTAGTTCTGCATAAAAGAATGAGGGTCCAGCTCCATGGGTACTGACCAACGCCCTGCTGATGCTCGGCACTGCCTCTGAAGTGATTAAATTCATTGTCATTCCACATAGCAGCATTCAATCTCACAATCACATAAAAGCATATAAATCTACAGCAAACAGATAGGGTTTGCACATGGTATACATTACAACTAATTGCACCAGCTTGCGCTGTTTGATAGTCAAACAAACAATATTCCTGAGGGGCACTGTACACAAATTGTGTTATATATGGTACTATCAGAATTATCTTTTCTATCGGATATCGTTTAGCAAAGCAAATTGACCTGGATGGACTCAACAAAGTCCACCGAGAAATTTAAAATTTGAAAAAATTAATGAATTTAGATTTTACAAGTTATTATTCAACAACAAGGAACTGAAACAAATGGCTGGGACATATAGGGGGATAACGAATTGGCAGTGGCAGGAACGTATGGAGGCTGTTAGCATTCACAAAAGGAATTCACCTAAAATTAGTAAATTATTACATACAACATGGCTGATGACCATAAGAATCATTATGTCATATATCTTGAAATTAAATAACATCTAAATCAATCTCAAAAATATGTACCATATGAACTACTGCAAAACACATTGCCAAATGTCACTCACAAAGAACAAGTTAAAATCATACATAAATTTTCGCAATAGGGGGTATCTCACTCCAAAGAATCATTTTCGGGAAGCATTAATAAATTTATTTAACCTCATTTGATTATGACCATCAAGCCACCTCGTACATCAGACAATGATTTCGTATGTATAGTGTATATTACACCACAGTTACCTAAGAAAACAATAATTTTAGAATGACAGCTAGTATTAAAAAGATCTGAGTATCTGCAGTAGGGTGTGGCTAAATTATACTGACTATGAATGAACAAAGTTAATACTGGCGTTACTTACGTTACCACAGCTGGAGCCACTAATGATGATAATAGTAATAATATAATAATAATAATAGTAATGATACTAATTGTGGCATTAATAACAATAATGACAGGGCAGTTAAGATAAGAATTTATAGGTCTACAAAGTAGATGTTTTCTGATATAGCGAGTTCTGGGAAAAGGAAATTTAATGGGATTACTGTAGTGATTCAGGAATTTCTGCCTAAATTCTAGAACCACTCGACCTTCTACTGTCTTGACCACACGATATTTTAGGTATGAGTGGGAGAAAGTGGGACCCTATCTACTGCACATCACATGTTTGTGTGTGCAGGTTGGAAATGAGTCACAAGCAGAATATAGACATGGCGGTCGAACTGCACCAACAAGTACTTGTCAGTCGATCCATGGAAGTTCAGTGAATGTGGACAGAAGAACCATGAAGTGTTTATGCTACTCTGTTCTAATTGTGTTTCGACCATTGTTATTAAAAACTTTTGCCTTAGCCTTGGTGAAGGGAAGACATGTATTCTGTTTCAGATTGAGAATGGAAATGGTGTTCAAGCTAACTTTCTTGTATACGTAAATTAGTTTGTTTCTAACGTTTGGAGACACAAGAGACTTACAAAACAGTACATGTTTATGTGAAGAGTGGGATTTGTAATGTGTCTGAATTTTAATATATGTCATTAATTGAAGGAAATGAAAATTTATATGTCTCCTTATTTTTGTAAGTAGAAAGTGTCTTAAGAAATTCCTGTACCTACTAACATACTTTGGAGAAGAAGAGAAAAGAGAGTTTGCAGCAGCAAGCTAGCCAGCAAAGAAGTTCGGCCGAACATCTCAGTAAGTCATCTTGTAAAAGAAGTGGATGTTTACATACATACAAACCGTTAGATTACATCGCTAAGAATACTGGAAAATGAGGAAGATCATGTTGGAAAGAGGGATGATCAAGGGAAACAAGTCTATACAGGACAACATAACCTTATTGTTGCTTTAGGATATGTCATGATCTGTATTCTGAAGATGTAGATATTATTTAGTTCTCTAATATAATGTGGGAGGTTGTTCCAGTCAGGTTTCTGCTACTAGGAAGGACTTTGAGAAGGTGGGTGGAGAATGGAGCAGGACAAGGAGAATTTTGCTGTAATAGGAATGAGTATTTTGGCCATGTTGCTCACTTAAGAGTGTTACACTTTAGTGCACACTAAAACTTCATGTAGGCTCAGAAGAGATTCCACGCACCCAGCTGGTGAACACAGTAGATGCATTACAAGTAACAAAGAAACCTGCTTAAAATTTGTAAACTAACTTAGTGAAAATACTGTGGCCTGGCTTCTAGTCACTTCAGTGAGAATTTTAAGTTGCTTAACCACCAGCAAAATCATGACTGTCTAGTTGTTAACATGTGCTCACAGAATTGATGTGAACATGTATCCATGACGATGTCACAAAGAAAATTGCTATAATATTCAACTTTACCCAATAAAACTGTACTAATTTAGCAACAACTCGACATGTTCTTTCAAACGACGAGATTTTACTCAAAATTATTCCACAAACAGAGTACATAGCTGATGGCAAACACTCACACTTAACTTTCACGACCATAATTTATCAGTTACTTTATACTAGCAAAATTATGATAATTAAATAGTTTTCTGATACTTCTTTGGTTTAACTGACTTGAAACGACGCACCACGAACGCTGTCCACCATACTATAACCCATTTTATATCTTTTATCCAACATCAGCAAGAGCTCGAAAACACCAGTGTTCGCACCTGGTGCCAGCACATCTAATAGTGTCCCAGCATAGCGGATTTCCAGGACAATGTCTCCTTGTTGAAACAGCCCAGAGGCGAATCTCACCTATCGGTTGTTGCCACTCACGACTTTGTCGATCTTTTCTGAAACCTACAGGCATTGTCTTTGCTTAGATTTCCCACAGGCTATACTTTGACCAAGCTCACTACACTCCTAGTCCTTCACCTTTGCATATCACATCACATGTGAACATCACGCAATCACGCACTCATAGAAAGGTGCAAACAGGAACTGGGAAGTGTGACACATAAAATCAAAGGCAGATGGGTTCATTGTCATATCTATAGGCGATATATCATGATTATGAGAATGAAAAAACCTTTGTTGTGCCACAGAGAACCAAGGCAATCAATCTGGTGACGTTCTGACATTACTGGTGTGCAAATTGTTTAAACAGAACGTACTAACAGTACTACTTCAGCATCATTCATTTATAATGAATATGATTTCGTTGACTTTGGAAAACATCGCACACCATGGCATGAAGTACCACAAATGTCTGTCCTCTGAGCTGGATTGTGTGAGCGGGCACCTGTAACGCAGAGCTGTGGGGCAAGGAGTAAATGTTGTGAGACTACAACCAGTGGCACACCATGGCATGAAGTACCACAAATGTCTGTCCTCTGAGCTGGATTGTGTGAGCGGGCACCTGTAACGCAGAGCTGTGGGGCAAGGAGTAAATGTTGTGAGACTACAACCAGTGGATCAACGTGTAAGGGGTCCGTAGGCCCTTACTAAAAATTTGGACTCGGCACAGGTCGATAGGGCGAACAATCGATTGTGTCGTTTTGCGAGAGCGAGTGTGGAGGCCAGTTGTTGAAATGCAAGGCTTTAACGGAGAAGGGAGTCGCCATCGCCGTGGTTAGACCCCTTTGTACTAGAAATAATACCGGGAAAGAGAAAAAGTATTATTACGAAAGTGATCAGTGACATTTCTAGGGCCGATATTTTGGTTTCGCGTCTACCGCGCCGGCATCACCTTGGATTGCAGTGTTGGATTGCAGTGTTGGATGCAGTGATGGATTAGCGTGTGACGATAATGGAAAATGAAGAAGCCTGTACTGAGATTAACCGTAATTAGATATGTTTGATGAAGGCAGTGGCTGTCTCCTTTTTTTTGGTGTTTTTGAGACGATTATAGGTTCGTAATTAGTGAAACTGTGTTGGTGTTTTTCGTGTTACCAGACATTTCATTATTACAGTATTGAACAGGACGAACTGGAAAGTAACAACTTCCGTAGCAGTCAATTCCGATTGCCCGCCCCATTAGGTACACGGTCATATTAATAAAAAATATTGTGCTGCTATTCGATTAGATCAGGTCAGGATAAATAAACGGAGGTGTTACACCTTGGCTTACCATGAAAGGACAAGTGCAATCTTCGGACGAATAGTAAAGAGCAATAGGTAATTTTATCTAGCTTAATGCGAGAAAATATTTTCCAATTTCGGATGAAGACAGAGTATAAACTTTAAAATCGCGACAAGAAACAGTGCATCTTGAACAATACGAAGTAATAGCATCTTGCGATTGTGAATAAACTGTTTTTCCGCCATATTAGATGAGAGTAGTAGTGTCGATAAACTGTGTTATAATGTGCAAACGCGTAAATCCGCACGAAAAACGGTGAAAAGTGAACACTAAAGAAAGACACGTGTGAACATTACCACAACAAAACGAGCTAAGAATTCGTCACGAAAGCTTTTAAAGAAGTGTTTAATAGTAATGTTAAGACCGAAATTGCTCTTTGAATGGCGAAAATCGAGCAAATTCATGTGGACCCATAAACTGTTATGTAGGCGACAATTAATGTGGCGACGCAATTGTTGAGTGACGTCACACAGACCCGTGCAGCAGCTGGGCCAAAGAACTACGATCTGCGAGGTGATTTCACACGTCATCCCGACTACCTGTGCAAGGAGTAGGTCAGACGCAGACGCACTACGCTGGACAGCGATCAGCGCGACTTCGAGACACCGATCGCCAACCCGGCATCTAGCGGCCGAACTACAAACTACGCCCGCCTGCAGCGCCACAGAGCAGCCGACTCAGAACTACGACGACTCGCCACAGATTTTCAGCGCGACTTCACGTGGCTCCGGCGGCAGTACAGCGCCACGCCCACTTCAAACGTCAAGTCATCGCGACTCGTGGTAACGTCAGTTGGTGAGTGAAGACAACTGGTTAGCATAACATTAAATTGCGGTACACTGTCTTCACGATAAATAAACAGTGTTAAGCTGTGTTTTGCCATAGGACAAGTTCCCAATTACAGTAATTTCCAAAAAGTTTGCGAAACATACTCTGAAATATAGCATACTTATTTATGCATACTGCGCTGTCTAAATGGTGATTATACACATATGATCATTGTTTTTGGAGATTTTACATTTATAGATTTAATGAATGGTGTGATTTGTCTTGTTTAAAACATTTTACGTAAGCTGTGTATGTGAAAATTTATATTTGAAATTATTAGGTTAGGAGAGTCGTTATGTTTAGTACTCATACGTATTGTATCAATTTTGGGATTAACTGAAGATACTGCAGTTACTGTTTGATTAGTTTAGTGGTAATTAGGAGTGTTTTGGGTTACTAGAGGTTATTTTATATTACTTGCCTGTGCATTAAAAATAAACCAAACATGTCTACCGAAGATAAGCAGGAGGTTTGTGAGGCAGTAGCTGAAAGGAAAGGGATAGGACAGCAAGACAGAGATGATTCAGGAATCAGTGATTATGGATTGTCATTAGAAAGCCCATTAGCACATTCAACTAGTTAACCCGAGACACCAGGACAAACAATGAGAGATAAGCCAGTTTCAGAGGGTAAGGATATACAGTCGATGTTAGCGCACTTGTTAAAGGAAACCAAGGCAACAAAAGTAAGGGAAGAAATATTCCGCAAATCATTAGAGGAAGGTTTACAAGAAACTAGAGAATCATTAAAGGAAGATTTACAAGAAACCAAAGAAAGCTTAGAAAAATCATTTAAGGAAATTCTAGCACAAGAGATGAAAACATTGCAAATGAAGATAGAATATAATCTGAAGAAGGAAATGCAGGAGTTACAAGAACGACAAGATGGACATCAACGAGAGAGAGAGTAAGCTACAGAAGAGCATATACCAAGTCCAGGGAGACGTGGAGAAGATGGAAGGAAAGTTAACAAAAAAGATAGAAGACGATATTGAAGAAACTAAAGCCGAATTGGGAGAAAGGATCACCGAAGTGGAAACAAATTGCAATCATCGAATCGCCGAGGTGACGCAGCTGCAGAAAGAATGCAATGATGTGGTTAATGGGATAGGAGATAGGCAAAACCAACTGGCTGTCAATCTGAGAAATGCTATAGCCATGCAACGAGAATAGGATAACAAGAGGGTTGCAATGGAGGTCACGCAATTACAACAGGGAGTGCAACAATTGGAGAGCAAGACAGAAGAAATTGATAAACGAATTAGCAATGCCACTTTAACCGTTGGGGAAGGTAGAGTCGTTAACTTGATGAACAGTGATAATCGGTACGTCCAAATTAATACAGGGCAGAAGTTTAAACCGAAAGGAGGGTTGCACCCAATGATATTTATGAAATGGTTAAAAGGAGTTTTCCCAGCACATTTCAAAGACACAGACAAGATTCAATTTGCAATAGATAGGATGGAATGTGAGGCCTTCACTTGGGGAATCAGGAAGAATGAAGGGACTACTAGTTATGATCCGTTTGAAGGGGAATTCTTGAAGAAATACTGGTCCAAATGTCATCAGTGTGCAGCACTTGAGGACCTACTACACCGCAAGTCACTTAATACATGGAGAGGAACGTTGAGAGAGTTTGCCGAACATTTGTGGGAATTGAACGAGACCTTGGAACAACCCCTGAGTGATCACATAATGATATTAGCGATGAAAAGAAGATTGAGCCAGAGAATGCAAGAAACTGTATCCGGGAGCCTAATTAAAGATAGGGAGGCTTTGATGGAGATACTGGAACAGTTGGAATCTGTTTGATCACAGGAACACAATCAAGCTAATGATCAAAACCGAGAGGGAAGTAGTGACCAAAGGAATGATTTTAATAATTCGTCTAATTATAGAGGAAGAGGTGGTGGCCATAGGTATAGGAACCATGGTGGTGAACGGCAATGGAGAAATGATTGGAGAAGGAGTGAAAAACCAAGAGATCATGAGAGAGGAAGGGATAGGCGAATGAATGACACAGTGCATATAGAAGAGGCGGAGAGACCATAAAACTGAATGACACTCCAGATGAGGTCTGGTCAGGAGTGAGAGCTACAAGGACCAGAATAAACCTACTAAGGCACGGCAATGGTGGAGATCTAAGAGGAGATCTACTGGAGGAAAGAAGTAGGATTCCCAAAGAACCCATACTACCCATGATAGGGATCAAGCTATGTGGACTGAATATTGAGGCATTAGTTGATACAGGAAGTGAAGCATGTGCAATATCCAAGAGGTTATATGAACAGGTACTGAAAGCAAACATTAGCTTACCTAGTTTCCCGGTGAGTGGAGTGAGAATTGTGAATGCGTTGGGTGCAAGGAGTAAACCTATTAAAGAACAAGTGTTGATTACCTTCGAGATAGAGGGAGAAGAATACGAAGCAAAATTTTTGGTGGTGGCTGGACTGAACACATCAATTATTTTAGGAATAGATTGGTTGAATGACGTTGATGCAGTTGTGAGTTTTGATGAAGGTACTAGCAAGGTCAAAGGAAGAAAGGGAGAAGAGAAGAGGTTAAAGTTTGCTGAGGGTAGTGCAATCAAAGAAGAGGTAGAATTTAAAAGGAGAAGATTGTGTTATGAAGAGGAACCCACAATAGGATACGGGGAAGAGGAACTAGAAGAAGAAGGGTTGATGTACTTTGAGGGATTAGCACGAGAGGATCGACATAAAGAGGATAAGATCAGTAAAAAGTTGGAGGAAATGACACACCTAGATGGAGAGATTAAGAGGAAATTAGCCACAGTGTTATACAGGCGTCATAAGGTATTTTCTCAATGGCCAGGTATCATGAAAGAGGTGGAGTGTAAGCTAAAGATAAAGAACCATAAACCGTTCAATATAAAACAGTATTCCATTCCCCAGGTGAAAAGAAGAGCAGTAGATGAAGAGATACAGAGGATGATGGGCCTTGGTGTTATAGAAAGGGCCAACAGTCAGTATAACAACCCCCTATTTGTTGTTGATAAGAAGGATGGAAAGGTGAGGATAGTTTTGGATGCAAGAACAGTGAACAAGATCATCGAATCGGAGCGGGACAAGCCTGAGACTATAGAAGAACTGATTCAAAAATTCCGAGGAGCGAAGGTACTTAGTAGTATCGACTTAACTGCTGGTTACTGGCAAATACCATTGACCACAGAGTCCCGCCAGTATACAGCATTTACTTATGGAGGGAGGTGCTATCAATTTAGAGTGTTGCCGTTTGGGCTTAATGCGTCAGTGTCTGAATTCATAAGAGTGATGGATAAGATACTGGGCGAGGAGTTACTTAAAAAGGTCACCGTCTATGTGGATGACCTCTTGATAGCAAGTGAATCATGGGAAGAGCATTGGAATAGATTGGATGCAGTCTTGGAAGCTTTTGAAACCACAGGGGTAACTGTAAACCTGGACAAATCGGAATTTGGCAAATCAAAGATAAAATTCCTGGGCCATATAATATCAGAGGAGGGTATCTATCCTGATCCTAGTAAAATGGAGGCTATTAGAAATTTTCCGACCCCCCATAGTAAGAAGCAGTTGTGAGCATTCTTTGGGGTTTGTGAGTTTTATAGAAAATTTGTCAAAGGATCCGTACTTAATGCCCCGAGTATGAGGGAATTGACCAAGGCGAGGATGACGTGGCATCGGAGTGCAGAGTGCCAAACCGGGTTTGAGAATATCAAGGAAGCACTAAATAGTGCAGACATAGTGTACCACCCGGATTTTTCCAAGGATTTTTATTTGGGAGCAGACAGCTCCGACTATGGACTGGGAATACATTTGTACCAAATGGAGAGGAGCGGAAATGGCGAGAGTGTAAGAACAATAACGTTCGGTAGCAGGAGTTTAAATGCTTGGGAGAGGAAATATTCGATTACTGAAAGGGGGGCATTGGAAATTGTGTGGGGGTTTAAGCGTTTCCGTTATTATTTGGCGGGGAGGCATCTGAAAGTAGTGACTGACCATAAGGCCCTTACATTTCTGACCACAAGCAAGTTGAGGCATAGCAGACTAACGCGATGGGCCCTGGCATTACAGGACTATGACTTCGAGATAATTTATGAGCCAGGAGCAACCCATATAATACCTGATGCCTTGTCAAGATTAGCAGTTACCTCGAGAGGAATGTTGGTGGACAGGCCAGAAGGAGAAGGAGTTAGAATTAACCTGATGAAAGGAGTACAGTATGAAGAATTCATAAGGAAGTTCCTAAAGAATGTGCGCAGGGAACAGAACGAGAACGAGAAATTAAAGACAATTAAAAACAAATACAGGTGTGCAGGAGAGGGAAGAATTCGCACATTTTATTATATTCATAATGGGATACTTTATAATAGAAACAAGGAGAGTGAGGAGAACTGGAAACTCTGTGTGCCTGAGCATGTGGTAGAGAAATTAATTTGGTATACGCACTATAGTAATGTGCATTATGGACCGAAGAAGTGTCTGGAAAAGTTGAAGTTAGATTGTGCATTCACCAACATGGGAAGGCGTATACGTAAGATACTGAGTACATGTGACACTTGTCAAAAATCTAAAACGACTACAGTACAGCACAAAGGATATATGCATCCAATTGTACCAACAGCAATTAAGGACATAGTTGCAGTGGATCTCTTTGGGCCACTTCCTGCCTCACAAGGGAATTACACACAAATCTTAGTAGTGGAAGAACTGGTTTCCAAGTACATAAAATTTTACCTGTTAAAGAAAGCCACTAGTAGAGCCATCATTAACCAGTTTGAGACAGTCTATTTTCAAAAGGTGTGTATTCCTAAGCGAATCTTGAGTGATAATCGGTCACAATTTAGCTCAAAGGAGTGGACAGAGATGCTAAATGAACACAAAATAGAGCCAATTGCCATTTCTAGATATAGGCCAGCTTATAACCCTGCAGGACGAACAATGAAGGAATTGAACCGTTTATGCCGAACATACTGTCATAGAAAGCATGGTTCTTGGAAAGAATATCTAGAAGAATTTGAGCGGGTCAGGAATCACCTCCCGCATGATTCTACAGGGTTTGCACCTTGTGAAGTATTGCTCAATCAAGAACGCGACAGAATTTTTCGCGAGTTGCTAGTCTACCCACCAGGAAGTTCATTGACCTGGGAAAGGAAATTGGAGCTAGTGGAATTAAGTATGAAGGAGAAAGCTAGGAAAAGACAGGAAAGACACGACAAGCTAGTGAAACCGATAACTTACCGAGTGGGAGACTTGGTACTAGTAAAGGTTCATGCAAAATCAAGGAAAATAAACTCTGAAATACACAAATTCAACCACGTTTATAAGGGACCATACAGGATTATAAAAATTGGTCATCCTAACACGGTGGAGTTGGAATATGCACGGACAAAGAGAGTGCATGGTAAGGAACATGTGGAAAACATAAAAAGGTACTACTCACACGAGAGCAGGGATAACCCAGATGAGGAAGTGGAATTCGATTAGGGCGAATGTCTGAAATAGGGGGTGTTCAAGCTCCTTGATGTTTGGGTAAGACATGTTTAGAACATTTAGTTGTTAAATGGACATTTGAAAAAGGGGAATGTTTATTTGCATTGTATTTTCTGATGTATTATAACTAGAACTTCATATTTCATATCGACGATTACCTGAGAATGGGTGTAAAACCTCTAACAACTAATTTGTAATATAATAACTCATATGTCATGTGTTCACGTAATAATTTTTGATTGTATGTTGTGTGTTACATTCAGTATGGACTATAGAGGATTATTGCTGCTTGATAAAAAATTGTGATTTGGACAATGCCATGTTTGTGAGATGTAATAACCTTTTGTAGAATATTATTGCGGAGACAGCCCACTACCGGAGTCGAGGGATTATTTGGTGAATTGTAATTTCATTAATTATTTACAATGTGTGTTTTATTCAGATGTAATGATATCTAATTTCCTTGCCGATTCTTTTACGCCAGAGGCTCCAAAGAAGTTTTCGATGGCGGGGATGTAAGGGGTCTGCAGGCCCTTACTATAAATTTGCACTCAGCACTGGTGGATAGGGCGAACAATCGATTGTGTCGTGTTGCGAGAGGGAGTGTGGAGGCCAGTTGTTGAAATGCAAGGCTTTAACGGAGAAGGGAGTCGCCATTGCCGTGGTTAGACCCCTTTGTACTAGAAATAATACCGGGAAAGAGAAGAAGTATTATTACGAAAGTGATCAGTGACATTTCTAGGGCCGATATTTTGGTTTCGCGTCTACCGCGCCGGCATCACCTTGGATTGCAGTGTTGGATTGCAGTGTTGGATGCAGTGATGGATTAGCGTGTGACGATAATGGAAAATGAAGAAGCCTGTGCTGAGATTAACCGTAATTAGATATGTATGACGAAGGCAGTGGCTGTCTCCCTTTTTTTGGTGTTTTTGAGACGATTATAGGTTCGTAATTAGTGAAACTGTGTTGGTGTTTTTCTTGTTACCAGACATTTCATTATTACAGTATTGAACAGGATGAGCTGGAAAGTAACAACTTCCGTAGCAGTCAATTCCGATTACCCGCCCCATTAGGTACAGTGTCATATTAATAAAAAAATATTGGGCTGCTATTCGATCAGATCAGGTCGGGATAAATAAATGGAGGTGTTACAAATGCCAAATGATGTTACATAGCGGGAATGTGTGAGGGTTGTACTAAAAGTGATGAGCAACTTTTTTATTTTTATTTTTGGACAAAGAAATTTATGTTATCTTAATCTATTCACTTTCTGTCATATTTTAACATAGCCTCCATTTCTTTGCTCACATTTTCCGTCTTGTTCTGTAAATTTGAAAATACCATTACCATACAACCTTGTTTCAGTTTCTCGAAGACACTAATACACTGCTTGCCTAACATCGCCCACTGTGGCAGTTTGCTCAACAAAACCGAAAATATGGTAGCTGGAGGGTTCCACGTAGGAACTGTAGGAAGGATGTGAAGAGTTTTGCACCTGAATGTTCCGATCCCCACAGATACATGAGCAGTGCAATGGTGCGCCTTATCCTGTTTCAACATGATCTCCCCAAGCTATTTATCATGCACTGCATGACAGAGCTTCAAAAGTATTTGGACATAGTGGCAACCATTTATGGTTTGTCCACATTCAGGATAATCGATCAGTATTCAATCCTGTGCATCCTAGAAGACAATACCCTTAACTTTCCCATCGGATGGCACTCTCTTTGCTTCCTTCTTCGAGTGCGTATCCAAGCCATGTTATTCCCCACTATGGAGTTTTGTTTCAGGCTCATAACATTGGAAGAACTTTTCATCGCCGGTCACAATACTTGACAGAAAATCATCAGTTACGTTTTGAGGAAATCTCTGAGGAAGATTTTGGATGATGACTCTACTCTGAAGTTTGTAGTCTTCAGACAATAAACGGACATAAATTGTTGCCTTGAATCGTTTCTTGTACTGCTCTGTATCCTACTGCAAGTTTTCGTTCACTGTGACACACCTGTCTTCTCCATTGAGCTAATCAGCTCTTTCCATATGTTTTGTGGAGGCAGGTAGAGGGCAATCACTACGAGGCATATCTTAGATACTCGTTTTTCTGTCTTTGAAATATTTCATCCACCTCCTAATGCTGCTCACGCCCATGCAGACACCTCCGTAGACATGTTGAAATCTGACATGAATTTTAGCAGCAAATTTTCCCTCTTAAACAAGGAACTCAACGACAGCACGTTGTCGGAAAGAAATGATGACGTCGGCCGTTTTGGTCATGTGACAAACGCTAATGACGTCACAATATGGCAACAAGTGGTGTAAAGGATATAAATTGCGATACTGCAGTCGTTTTTGTTGAATTGTTGAAACTACAATTTTAACGGTGGGGTGCCCACGACTTTCAGTATGGCATTTGTGCAAAGAATTGGCGACAAATTGGCAAACCGTATGTAATTTCATTAATAAAAAGGAAACCTGTTGTTACATAGAGACCTGTGGAAGTTCCTTGCCATTGTAGCATTCGTTTAATATATTTTATGAACTCATTTATGCTCAAAATGGAAAACAACAGATGTGAAATGTATCTTGTGAAGAAATCTGATTGACTAATATGATCCAGTTTCCCAAACTTATTTTCTGTTTTAGAACCTATGACCAACCATACCCACAAAGGGCAGTCACATCGTACAAAGAACAATTTCCAATCTCATATCTTTTAAGGGAGGAGTTAGAGGAAGATCTCATCAGGTAGGAGTTTGTGGTGAGTTTAGACCTTATTGTTGCATGAAGTGATTTTCCCCATGTGACTTACATATGACACATTCTCATGCAAATCAGCTGCAATAGTAATCAGTACGCTGGTCACGCAAGCACTTTATTAAAATGATGTGTACTATCTGACTGGCGAAAGATTGTCACAATCGAGACATTCATTTCCAACCAGCGAAAAGTATTTAAATATAGGTTGCTATACCACTCACCAGTGTATATAACTGAATATTAGTTATACCTTCATCACACTTTATGTTATATATTAAAGACAGTGGACAAAATCTGATGAAATTTCAAGCTTTTCAAAAATAAGTGAATGCATGTAAAAATTTTATTTGATGAACTCTGTATCAATATACAGTCAAATCTATATAGAAGGTCTCTTTACAGAGACAGGTGACTTTTTTCATAAGAGAAAATTTAAATGTGTTCATTTTGATTACATGGATGGTGAACCACGAAATCAGTCAATTAAATTTTCTAGATTTTCTCATTTTAGAATATAGTATCATCTCATCACAAGGATTCCTTGCAGTTTTACTGTTGTTTTTGTGGTCCTCAGCCCTAAGGCTGGTTTGCTGTAGCTTTTCACAGTTGTATAGCCTGTGCGAGTCTCATTACTTCTTCATCCATTTTAACCTGGTTGCTGCATTCGAACTTTGAACTCCCTTTAGAATGGTTGCCCATCACACTTCCTTCCATTGCCAAACTGATGATTCCTTGATGCCCTAGAATACTATCAACTGATCCCACAGTCTTTCAGTTTCTGCCATAAGTTTTTCCTGTATTGCGACTTAGTAACACTTCATTAGTTACTCCATCTTCCCATCTAATCTTTAACGTTCTTTTGAAGCGTCATATTTCAGAAGCTTCTCTTCTCTTCTCGCCTGAACTGTTCATCCTCCACATTTTATAACTGTGCAAGGTCACACTCCAGGACAATACCTACAGAAAAGACTACCTAGCTTTTACTGTCTTGTTTCCTTGTCTAACTCCCTGAGCACTGGCTGGTTTAATTCGACTACATGCCACTACCCTTGTGTTACTTTTGTCCTTATTCATCTTCTAACCTCTTCTGACGGCACTATGCATTCCATTCAACTGCTCTTACAAATCCATTGCTTTTTTCTGGCGGAATTACAATGTCATCGGCAAACATTTAAGTTTTTATTTCTTCTCCCCAATCTTTAATCGCCTTTTTCAAATTTCTCCTTGGTGTCCTTCAGTGCTTGCCCTGTATATAGACTGTATACAGACTAAAAACTGCTTCCTGTTCACATCCCTCTACTCTTATAACTGCAGACTTTTTCTGTACAAGTTGTAACCTTTTTCTCCCTGTATGTTGTTTCTGGTATTTTCAGAATTTCAAAGAATATATTTCATCCAATGTTGTCAAACATGTTGTTCTTCGAAACAGTAAAAATTAGTTATCTCAGTCACTCATTAACACTTCTTGTGACTTCCTCAGACTGTTTAATTTGCAAATCCCAATAATTTAGAAATAATACTATGGTATAATCCGTTACTGCTTTCCAAATTACCTAATTAACAGAGTACTGTGTAAAAAAAACTCAAATACCAGCCTGCAACCTTCCAAGTGGGGACTATGTGTATGGTCACTGGGTAAAGTAAGTATTTTGATCAGTGAATGGAAGTGCAAAGTGAGAGCTCATGCATGATACAGCAATTCATAAAAAAACAGTGCAAATGCTAAATCAATTATTCAAATCAAATCCATTTGACTGACTATTCACATTAGTGAAATTGTTAAAAACATTATCAATGTAATTTTACACAGTTTTTTCCAAAATATTATATCAGTATTGATTCATACCATCTTATATAATTAACATAACTATACTGATTACATTATACACAATAAGTTACAGTCACATAATGTTGAATTAGTGCTACACAAAGTTACTAACATACTAGTTCACATTCACAAATAACATTTGGATTGTAAACATAAAGTGTGTTATTGTGAATGTGTCTGTTGGAGTTACTTTCTGCCCTGTAATACCTAATTATAATAGTTTTCCCTTTTTACAACGATTTTTTACTTTTTCTATCAGCCCCAATCAAGAGTTTCAGTTTATATACAAATACATGTCATTGATAAAGGAGAGCATTTTTGATGGGCATAAGAATTTGAATTGTGTTTAGAGGAGGGTGAAATAGCACACTTACAAAAAATAAAGGTCATACCAGAAATATAATTAAATAAAAATACAACTAGCAGATATTTTTTCTCTAGAGGAACA
Source organism: Schistocerca americana (assembly GCF_021461395.2). Taxonomy (NCBI): domain Eukaryota; kingdom Metazoa; phylum Arthropoda; class Insecta; order Orthoptera; family Acrididae; genus Schistocerca; species Schistocerca americana. The sequence continues at coordinate 522,726,342 of NC_060125.1, read as the reverse complement.
CTTGCACAACTTTAGTAAAGTAGCTCTTAAGCAACATCTTATAGTTCAAAGATGTACAAGGAATTTAATAATATATTATTACAATACTAAGATAACATGTGTGTATGCCCTTTTGGAACGCCATTTTATCTTAGTTCTCATAAGGAATGCTAAACTTTAAAAATTTCCATGTACATTAATACTTCATCACTTTATACATGTCCTGTTAAGATAGTGTAGAGCATGAATGAGATTTCTAAGATGGGAAATATATATACAGTTTTATTATTGTTGAATTTTCACCTATTTCTCTGGTATAAGAGGGCAGGCTTTGTCTTATAATATAATTATGATTTTTTGCACTATTGATGCTATTATGGAAGATAGTAAGGTTGGTCATTGACATCAGCATACAAAACTAGGATCACTTGTTCAAACATACATTAAATTGGAATTGTTTCAGTTCAGACACTTGTGGATGTCTGTGCACACCAAAAATTCGTATTTTCAAACTTCAGTTAATAATTTTCATTTTTTTAAAAAATACACTGTTTAACAAAAACGTGAAGCACAGAGTATTAGAAGAGGAAATTAAATGAAACTTTGTTTGTTGAGAGTTATTTCAGTTATGTTATTTCAGTGATTGCGAAACTGAGTCATATTTAATAGGAACATAACAGTATGAATCCATTTGTCACTATCATGTTGCACACAGTCTGTCCCAAATGTATGCGCTGATTGGGTTGAGAAGGTGTCATAACGCCATTGTATTCTCTCCTAAGGCAAGCTGACTCATAAGTGTTGTAAATAATCCTTGATATCATGAATGCCGGCACTTTGATGGAGTTGAGTCCTAGCTAGTCCCACACGTGTTCTATCAGGGACAGATGTGGCTGGCCACAGGAATACCTCAACAAGCTGCAGATGGTTGATAGAGGCATGTATCGTATGTTGACAAGCATTGTCCTCTTGAAAAATGACACTGTCAGATGAGAGAAAACACATGAAGGTACAGGATATCTATGATATACCGTTGAGCTGTTAGAGTATACTAAATTATTGCCAGCTGTGACTTGAAGTCATACCTAATGGCTCCCCCATCAGCATAAGCTGAAATGCTTAACTTCATTTTCAAATGTTCCTTTACAAACAGAAACCCAGGAAAACTACCCCAACTTAATCGTTGAGTCACTGAAGTGTCAATGGTGTTGAGAAATAGCTGAAATCGGTAAAATTGAATAAAGCTCTAGGGCTGGATGGAATCTCTGTCAGATTCTACACTGAACTGATGGCCGAGTTAGTCTCTCTCCTAACCCTAATCTACTGTAGATCCATAGAACAAAAAGCATTGCTAAATTCTTGGAAAAAGACAAAGTCACATCTGTCTACAAGAAGGATAGTAGAAGTAATCCACAAAACTACCATTCAGTATCCTTGACGTCGATATGTTGTAGAATCTTAGAACATATTCTGAGCTCAAACAAAATAAGTTATCTTGAACAAATTACCTTCTCAATGCCAACCAGCATGGATTTTGAAAACATCAACCATATGAAACGCAACTCGCATTTTCCTCACATGACATACTGAAAGCTTTGGACAAGGCAGTTAGGTAGATGCTGTATTTCTCGATTTCCAAAAAGTCTTTGACTGATAACCAAGCCTACGCTTATTGTCAAAAGAACGATCATAAGTGGTACCAAGTGAAATTTGTGACTGGATTGAGAACTTTTTGGTAGGGAGGACGCAACATGTTATCTTGGATGGAGAGTCATCATCAGATGCAGAAGTAACTTTCGGCGTTCCCCACAGAAGTGTGTTGGGATGCTTGCTGTTTATGTTGTGTATTGATGACCTTGCAGACAATATTAATAGTAAAATAAGGTTTTTTTGCAGATCATACACTTGTCTATAATGAAGTACTATCGGAAAGGAATTGCATAAGTATTCAGTCAAATCTTGATAAGATTTCAAAGTGGTGCAAAGATTGGCAACTTGCTTTAAATGTTCAGAGATGTAAAATAGTTCACTTCACAAAACGAAAAAATTTTACTTCCTGTGATTATAATATCAATGAGTCACTGTTGGAATCAGCCAAATCATACAAATACCTGAGAGTAACACTTTGTAGAGGTACGAAATGGAATCGTCATACAGGTGCAGTCATGGGTAAAGCAGGTGGTAGCCTTCAGTTAATTGGTAGAATACTGGGGAAGTGCAATAAATCTTCAAAGGAGATTGCTTGCAAATTACTTGTGTGACGAATTCTAGAATATTGCTCAAGTGTGTGGGACCCATACCAGATAGGCCTAATGGGGGATGTTGAACATATACAGAGAAGGGCAGCATGAATGGTCACAGGTTTGCTTAATCCACAGTAGAGTGTCAGCGAGATACTGAAGGAATGGAGTTGGAAGACTCTTGATGATAGATGTAAAGTATCCCAAGACAGTCTGTTAACAAAGTTTTAAGAACCAGCTTTAAATAATAACTCTAGAAATGTATTACAAACCCCTAGGTATCACTCACATAGGAACCATAAAGATAAGATTAGAATGATTACTGCACACACAGAGGCAGTCAAACAATCATTTTTCATAAGCTCCATACATGAATGGAACAGGAAGAAACCCTAATAACTGGTACAAAGGGATGTACTCTCTGCCATGCACCTCATGGTGGTTTGAGCAGTATAGGTGTACACGTAGATGTAGATAATGCCAAGAATAACCATGCTGTGCTACAAGTAGCAACCATACTTGTTAATGACAGTCATCGAGGGCAGTGCATAACCACGATTTATCACTGAACACATTCATCAGCAGACCATACTTCACAGTAGTGGCAGCCCTCCAAGCGTAGCTGATTGTATTGTAGTGATAACAGCAGCCTACACATAGAACTGTAATTCTCTAGTCAGGCTGTTGCTAGTCTCTGAGCAATGACGCAGGATGAGATAGAACATTTCCTGGAATCCATTATTTGCTCCTGGATGGCCGGTACAAGTATGAAGGGGTTATGGAGTGTCTGGTGCACAATACAGTGATCCTTCCTTCTGGTGGTCAGACATGGTCGACTGGAATCTTGGCGATGAGTATGCCTACACTGACGCTCCCACGCAGCCCTACATCACAGCACTCTCACATCAGAGTGGCCCTCAATTCTGGATATTGCACAATTCGACTAGCAGGCGAAATGGAGAACCACAATGAGGCCCCTTTCAAACTGTCAGGCGCTGATAACACTTCCAATCTGATGTACATGGCATTGCGGTGTCCTTCGTAGTGACTAGTCCGTATCTGACACTGTCCACGCTCTTTATATGACATACCAGGCCTGGTAATGACAGTAAACATGAATAACACTAATGCACTGTGGTGGCTGTTGTACCTATCACAGAGAATTGCGTCTCTAACCATTTACATACCCACCGATGGTGTGAATGCTTCAGTTTTTGGTCAAATAGTGTAATATTTCAGTAATAGTAGTGTAGAGCCAGTTGTTTTGTTGTCTTCGAATTTTCTATTTTTCATTCATATGAAATGCGTTTACTGTCTGCTTTAAAAACCTTGTAAGGACTACTGACTTGCCTTAATTTAAGTATGCTGAATGTCATTTGAATGGCTGTTTCTTTTACATAATAGTTTAATTGTTATTTCATTGGATCTTGAGTAGTTACAGATATTACTACTAATTCTGCAAAAAATCCCTAATTATCTGATAAATATTCAGTCTCGTTTTTTACATAGAGGCAAACCACTCTGTAATTAATGCTATATAGAAATGAGGTTTCTTAAAATATATATTTTATAAAAGTGGATGGGGTATAATGCATATGTATAGCATCTATAATTTATTTTAGAATAAAATACAACTCCTTTCATCTAAAGTTCTTCATACAATGCCTGTTACACCCTTAGTGTAAAGCTGTCTTCACATGTGGTGAGTTTCTCATTCTGAAGTAGTTTCCATTATGGTTGGTGTAGACTAAAGAACGAGCTTGTGCATCATATGGTACATGCACCTCATTGTGATTTATGACAGCAGTGCTCTCCAGCAGCAGTTGTCAGCTGTATCTAGCTCACAAAAAACACTGTTCATTTACGAACATGGATGACAGTAAAACTGCTTTGTTAGCTCTATTAAAATACACATTGTCTTCCTTGTCCATGTGCTGCCTGTAGTATAAATACATGTAAACAAATAGTTAAATATTTATAAACATGTTATGTGGCAGAAAAGAAAGTCCATGTCAAGTCGGTAAGTTCGTCAGCTGTTAAAACTTCCATAAGGCGATACAAATTTTCAGTAGCTTTCCATATAAGATAAAACTTATTTCGTCATTCTCCCATTTTCGTAAAATCCTAAGGTCATTTTTAGTAGATCACTACTTCTATTCAGTAGCAGAAGTTTTAGAACATGTGGAATACAAGACTTTAAACAAACTATCCAACTACAAGTAGTGCAAGCTCACTTGGTTATAGTGCCAAAACATCACTTATTTACTGCAATATTGCTATTAATTTTTTGTGCTCATGTAAGTGATGTGTGTGTGTATGTGTGTGTGTGTGTGTGTCTGTGTGTGTGTGTGTGTGTGTGTGTGTGTGTGTCTGTGTGTGTCTGTGTGTCTGTATGCATAATCATATACAATATTTGTAAATGAAATATGTATCTCACAGTCTGAAAAGTTTCTTAGGTAAGTAAATAAATACTGAATTGCGATCGTGTTAGGTACTGAAAGCAGACTTGCACTTGGCTAGTCCATGTTCCCTGGCATGTTCACAAAACTGAACAAACTCCTTCCTGAGAGATAGCGCTCTTATATTCACATGATATCGAATATTACAGACCATATTTCTACAAGAAACATACTTCTCACAAGAAAGTCCCAGAATCTTTTATAAAACGCTCAGGTGCATAAAAAAATATATGGAGACAGCAGGACACGAAGCATTAATTTATGAGTTCTAAACTCCACACCTCTAACTACTATATTATTGTGAAGTGACATAATGTATTTCTATATCTTTGATGTTAGGATATCCTGAAGGCTTTCATCGCTGATCTATCATTAACTGACATTAAAAATCATACAAAGGACGACTCGTTTCAGGTATATCTTGAATACGCCATGGGAATGAAACAGCATGTTAAGATAACCAAGTATGACAAGTCTTTAACAACCAATCTTCAAGATTCCCATAATTGTATTACAACAAATTGTAGCAAAAACGACCTATTTATGAGAGATTCTCAATTTGCAGGTGCTTCGAAATAGCATGTATTCATAGGATGGGAGTTATAAGGTAAAACCCATTAAATATCATCTTCAGGTGCAAACAAAGTAATCCAGTATGACTTCTACTAAGTTCAGTTTGTGACGCAGAATGCGACCTTGTGCCTCATTGTCCACTTTCCTCTTCGCAATCTGAATTGTCTTTTTCAGTCTTTCGCGCTTCAGAGAGCTGTGGAACGTGGAATTCCATGTTGTGGCTTCATGAAACTCGACCAGCTCCTCATCCAAGAACGCTTTCATGTCCTGTGTGAAGATAGCTTCAGGAGTGACGACAGCACTCACTGTATAGATGAAGTGTTCAGCATTCAACAGGCACACAAACAAAACTGAAAATGTTCTTTGCTCTTTCAGGGAACAGGGAATGTCTTTCATCAGACGTCTTAACACACACACACACACACACACACACACACACACACACACACACACACACACACACACACACACCTACACATAGCAGCCAACTACATTACCATCCCATCTCTGAAGCTCGACTTGAATGAGTGGTTCTACTGGATGGAATGAGACGAAAGAGAAGGTGAAGCGGGAAAGAGAAATGTCATGGAAAGCGTGACAGGATGTAGTGGGACGAAATTGAAGCGTCACCCATCCACCAGTGTCAGCCCAGTTTGCAGGTGAATATAAGTTTAATTTAGTTTTGTTTATGTATTTTTGTAATATTTGTAATGGTTGTGAATTGTCTAAAGTTTTTGTATTTTTTTTATGTTTCATGTATGGAGAGGGCGGCGCAACGAACGGAGACAGCATCTTCGCTGCCGGGACCAGAGAGAAAATTGCTGGCCACTATACGTCGCGGGTCGACAGCCAAAGACCAACAGAAGATCCTGAAACCGAGTTGTTGTGTCGTGCTTCTAAAAATCAAACAAATGAGAATTTGTAATCTTTTGTACAACAATGATATCATAGGAAGTTTAATCTTATTGAAAATGCTAGTTTTGTCCCGTCAAGGCTCAGGTTCACGCCTGTATGTAGGAAGATAATAAACTAGTGGATGCTACTAAAGTTGAAATACGTGTTCCGAGGATTTATTTATGAAGAATTATGTGAATGAATTAATAATATATTTGACAAGATTATTGAATTCTGACAGCGTTCATCGCGACTTTGAATCTCAAAAGTTTATTCAATCTGGTTCTAATAGCGATTAAATCAGATAACGTGTATCAATATAATTTCTGAGGAGAAACAAACGACATCTAAAATTGAAAAAGTTTACGCAAACCAATTGGCCCGAGTGACGTAATTCTGTGCATACAACTCAAATGATGTTTTACAGTTTCGTTCAAGAACCATTCTGAGACAATTTAAAAAGAATATAAATAATTTTGAAGTGGGTTGTAACTGACGTAGGTGACGAAGTCTACACATGGTCATATGTCGAAAGAAAATCGTTTATAAGAAACTTACGTCGTTACACTACGCCGTGGCGACCTTGGAAACAGGACTTGTGTGCGACTGAGGCACACAGGTACGAAACAAAACATCAAGAGTCCTTCGGAAGTCAACGCGAGTTTTCGTGGAGCCTTCACCAGCCAGCGGCGACTTCGCGGGTGTGGGCATCAGACGGAGCGCAGCCAAGCAGTACGATCACGCAGTTATTCCACGAGAAGGCGCATCTGTTGGGCAGCAGCTGAACGCTGCAAATCCCGACGACCTTTTTTCTCCCTAAACTAACAGGCCCAGTACGTCAGCTGGAGGCGTTCCTCCAGCTGGTATTAGAGGTGTTGCTGAGGGCTTCGCATGTCTACGGTGGTGCCGGGCGTGGTTGCAGCCAGTGACGTCTCCAGTGTTCGACCCAGCGTCCTGCCGGTTGCGGAAGTGGGGTCGCAGTATCTCAGCAGCTGCATCGACGGCTGTTACTTCTGCAGCCCATAGCAGCACACTGATCACCAAGAACTACAAACTACAATATTAGTGTCCGGTGAGTTTGTTTCAAGTTGAAAGTGGAGTGTTATACATAGGGAGTGTGCTTTTAGAGGATTGTTGATTTCAAGTCTGCGTGTGTAACTAGTTAATATCTTACAATAATGTTGGGAAGTTAAATGTCAGACGAAGATCAATCTATGTCCGATAGGAGCATGAGATCCCTTTTTAGGGCGATCGCTAAATTGAAACAATCTAACGAAGAATCTACTGCTAGATTAAAAGAGGAATTAAAATAGTCTAACGAAGAATCTACTGCTAGATTAAAAGAGGAGCTAAATTAATCTACAGACAGGTTACAGGAACATCTTAATGAAACCAGCCGAGAATTAAGTGATAAAATAGAGGCTTCTAAAGTTGAAATTCAGGAAAAACTAGTAGGACTTAGTAATAAGATTGCTGATAATTGTAAAAGGTTAGAAGAACATATCCAGGAATCGCGTGAAGAAAAAGCTCACATGTGAAATGATATTACTGACTTAACCAAGAGACTAGATAATGTCAATGTCTTAGTTGTAAATGAAATAGAGAAAAATAACGATAAGTTACGAGATGAATTTTCTATGCAAACAGAAACTGTTCGTAGAGAATTATTAGAATCTATTAAAGAGGTTTCTACCAGACCTGTAGAGATTTCTTCAATAGATAATGTAGAATTAGAGATACTAACTCATCGAGTAGAAAAAGATCATACTGAAATAGAAAACATGAAATATTTAATTACCGAAATATGCAGTAACCTTGAGACTTCCAAAGATAATAACATTGATGAAGGTACAGAGTGTTCACATCGTGAATGCAGTGAAGAATCGATATTAGCTAATTGTGTATCCAATACAGAAATGCGAATACAGGAAATTACTAAACAGTTATCGGAATTAGATAATAATGAAAACATTTCAAGTAGTAGAAGTAATAACGTAATCAGAGACAACAGTCGCATCATGTTTGCTAGCTCGGACGACAACAATATAAATAAAGAAATCACGGCAAGCCAATCCGATGCAACTCCGTCTCTGCAATCTAAACAAAATCCAACTATGTCTATCGCAGAATGTTGGGATGATATAACGATAAATTCAAATGTAGCAAGTCGATTTCCTGTATTCAAACCAGGAGGCGAACTTCACCCTATAATCTTTAGAAAAGCTTTTGAAACTTCATTATCTCCTAAATGGAGTAATGAAAAACGGATTCAATTTGTAATAAGACATTTAGAAGCAGAAGCTGCGGAATGGGCAGTACTGCATAGAACTGAATTTAGGGACTGGGATGATTTTGTTAAGCAGTTTAAACAAAATTATTGGTCAAGAGGAAAACAACAACACTTAACTTTAGAGTTGTTAGACCCTCCTCCATATTCTAAACGCTGGGGAGGTTATAGGAATCATTTCAAATGGCATTTAAACCGTGATAAATTAATTGAAGAACCAATTATTGAAAGTCACCTAATACGAGTCCTAATTAGTAGGTTACCGTATTATGTAAAGAAAAGAAAAATGTTATTCTACGAATTGTCCATCCGAACGAGAAAAGGAGATCTTATATTAGTATGATCTCATCCTAAAAGTTCGAAGATCAATAAGGAATGCAGAAAATTCTTCTTTATCTTTGAAGGTCCATATGTTGTACATAAGATTGTACATCCCAAAGCGTTACTTCTTATGGAACCTTCATCAGGTGTAATTAAAGGATTATATAGTGTCGATCAAATTAAACCCCTCATTCCTAAATAAGTTAATATTTAGTATATGTTACATATGGAAGACCGTTCATAGTTTATTCATGTGAAGTTTTTCGTGATAGTTACATGTTAAAGAAATGACAGGAAGCTTAAACAAGTGTTCTACAATAATCTACCAGTACTTCAAAAAGAGAAAGATAACTAAATGGGGATTTATATGGAAGAAATTTTGTTATTAGGTCAGAAGGAATTTTGTATATTTTTATATTTACTCGGATAGTAGGAACCAAAGGGGATGGTTAATAATTTTAGGGACCATGGGCGTCCAGAGCTATATGGCTCACGAGAACATAGCAGAGTGCCTTTAATAGAGATTTGTAATAGTGTTAATATAGAACACACCAAACGGGGCTCTCTCGCTCGTTTCTCCTAAATAAATTGCCATTACCCAACAGAGTGTCCGAAGGTAAAGAAAGCCGTGCCGAGATTCTAAAGAAAGTTTGCTTGATTTCTTCTTGACCTCAGGCATAAATAGGGCACTAGGGAAAAGAATGACGTAAAGTAAATAGTACTATTAGTTATTGTGAGAAATTTATTAGTAATATACATTTTTGGAAAGAATAACTCTAGTAAATGAATAAAACTGAAACTAATCTATCACAATTTGAACGCTCTGTCCTAATGTAACAACGTTAAAGAACGTATTAAATTAGTATTTACTAGCAACTATTAAATGAAAAGGAGTAATCTCCATATATTCGGTTATGAATTACTATAATAGCACAATTAAGAGTAATGACAAATAGTCACAACAATATCGTAGTAAAAGGATTAAATCTATCTAAGAGCAAGGACTCTTGAGTACATAAAATGTGATGAAAATGTATTAACAGTTAAATATTGTATATAGAAAAAGTTTTATTTTCGGTTAAAACCTGACAAACTGAGCTTGTGGGTGGGGTATGTAGTGGGACGAAATTGAAGCGTCATCCATCCACCAGTGTCAGCCCAGTTTGCAGGTGAATATAAGTTTAATTTAGTTTTGTTTATGTATTTTTGTAATATTTGTAATGGTTGTGAATTGTCTAAAGTTTTTGTATTTTTTTTATGTTTCATGTACGGAGAGGGCGGCGCAACGAACGGAGACAGCATCTTCGCTGCCGGGACCAGAGAGAAAATTGCTGGCCACTATACGTCGCGGGTCGACAGCCAAAGACCAACAGAAGATCCTGAAACCGAGTTGTTGTGTCGTGCTTCTAAAAATCAAACAAATGAGAATTTGTAATCTTTTGTACAACAATGATATCATAGGAAGTTTAATCTTATTGAAAATGCTAGTTTTGTCCCGTCAAGGCTCAGGTTCACGCCTGTATGTAGGAAGATAATAAACTAGTGGATGCTACTAAAGTTGAAATACGTGTTCCGAGGATTTATTTATGAAGAATTATGTGAATGAATTAATAATATATTTGACAAGATTATTGAATTCTGACAGCGTTCATCGCGACTTTGAATCTCAAAAGTTTATTCAATCTGGTTCTAATAGCGATTAAATCAGATAACGTGTATCAATATAATTTCTGAGGAGAAACAAACGACATCTAAAATTGAAAAAGTTTACGCAAACCAATTGGCCCGAGTTACGTAATTCTGTGCATACGACTCAAATGACGTTTTACAGTTTCGTTCAAGAACCATTCTGAGACAATTTAAAAAGAATATAAATAATTTTGAAGTGGGTTGTAACTGACGTAGGTGACAAAGTCTACACATGGTCATATGTCGAAAGAAAATCGTTTATAAGAAGCTTACGTCGTTACACTACAAGGACTGTGAGAAAGAGGTAGCAAAAGAAGAGACAGAGAGTGTAATTTGCAAACTCACGATGGTGCAGAAACAAAAACTTGTTTGTAACACACACTGAAGTGCATGTATGCGTTTGTAGGGGGAGACAGAGCAGAGAAAGAGATAGCTTCCTGAGAGAAAAAAGTTTAGATTTACAGGGTGAAATGAAGGACATGGGGACAGAAGTGGGAGTTTGTGTGTGACTGGCCATTTGGCGATTATTACCAAGAGTACTTTGGGATCAGAATATTTGCTGCAAGAACAGTTCCCACTTATGTAACTCAAAGAAGCTGGTGGTGGGACATAAAAGTGGGAGGGTAGGTGGGCAGACGCAGAAGCACAGCTAGTGGAGCAGCCACTGATGCCAAGCATGTTCTGCTCTGCAGGATGTTCAGGTACTGTGTGGTCAACTCTGCTTCTGATCACAGTTTAGGGGTTGGGATTCATTCAGACGGTCAACTTGTTGGTGGCCAAACTCACATATGAGTCAGTACAAAAGTCACAGCTGAGCTGGTATGTGACATGACTGCTTTCACAGTAATCTTTGCCTCTAACATGGCTGGATATGCCTCCAATGGGACAGGATGTGCTGGATGAGTGCAACAAACTGGTATTCCACCTGGGTCTTCCACAGGGATATGACCCTTGTGGAAGTTGGTGGCATTGGGATGGACCAGAATATTTCATAGATTTCGTGGGAGGTGAAGTACCACTTCAGGGGAAGTGGGAAGAATTGTGGGTAGAATGATCCTTATTTCAGGGCACAAAGATAGTCATATGCCTACCCAAAAAGTGTTTTGTTGTTCTAGTCCAAGGTGGTATTAGGTAACGAATGGTGCTACTTTACAGCTCATTCATTGGGTTGGTTGGCAAATTAGCATCGATTATGATTAGGGTGTATGGGATCTATTTATAAGACGGTCCTCATGTCTTTTGTTTCAGCCCTGGCCACTTCTCCCAAATGAGCATCCCACTGTCCACTAGGGATGGTACATGATATAATCATACTGTTGTACCACTTCTAATAATTTTACATTCATTTGCCGCCTTTTCTCTAATCTTTCAGTTTACTAAATGTAGCATATAATCAAAAATACCTTAAAACCAATCACCCTGGGTTCTTTAACGTCCTATTGTTTCGTAATGGATCAATAAACGATGCTCGTTTCAGATATAGCTTGGGTGCTGCTTACCTGCAGACAGCGTGCTGCGGTATAGTTTCAGCAGATATGAGCCTGAGCCTGTACATGGCAGCAAGTAGAGGGCTGGCCTTTATCTTTCCTTGCATGTTGCAACATGCCAGAAAACCATAAAATGAGGAAACAGATCCAAATGTCCCCATTACATTGTATCACCCTCCAAAGATGATTTCATCCCTGCTTTCTGGTTTTTTGCAACAGAAACTTCTCGGCACTTTGCTATAGCAGAGTCGACAAAAGAAGGGTCCTGACAGCTGGTAGTGATGTTACTAGCTTTCTACTGTCAAGCACAAACATCTGCAGGCGAAAATAATAGTCGTCTACAAAGCTATGACAACAATGAGGCATTGCAATTGAGATACATACAGAATCAGTTTATAAGACTGCTTAAGGTAGACATGAACGGTAGCCACAAATAGCTCACTGCAGCTGTCAGGGATCAGGGATCTTGTTTCACCGACTCTACTATAGGTTATGCCTTATCGTTCACCCACAACATTATCAACTTTAGTTTCATCATTAAATGTAAATATTTCAGTTCATTCACATATTTGCAATGAGGTATAGTTTCAGAGGTAAAGGTTTCTCATCAGCAAAACTTTATTTTATATTTTTGTCAACTGTGAATCGAGCTTAGTGGCAACATTGTCACATGTGGTGAAGTGGCTTGACTTTAGTCGCATGGCATTCTTGGTGTTACTGTGGACATTGCACTTCTGTAATAATTGCAGTATCTCAAAGTGACTGAGTAGTTTTCAGGCATTCTTATGTCTGATAGAATCTGAGTTGTCATCACTATGGTAGAGTGTGAGTGAACATTAATAGTAATGATTTATAAGTTGTGTACATTACAAGTTGTGTACATTACTTCTACGAATTTCCGTCCCACTTGGTTAATTCCTTCATGGGGCGTTTTACTTAAAGTGAAAATTACTTCATCAAGCTATGTTCTAATTTATATATGGTGTGGACGTCAGCCCTTTTCTGATAGTTGAAAACCGAAGTACATCTTTCGTTTTCAAATATCTAATCTCGTTTGTGAAAGACCTATCAATGGGAAAAATATGCGAGTCATCATGTAACGTTTGCAGTTTGCCACAAAAACTAAGCACAATAATACAATGGAGATTAAGAAGAAACAAGCGCGCAAAATCCATTGCCATAACATAGGTGACCAACGCGAAAATAGTTTAACTTCCAATGTAAGTAGACAAGAACACCATCAGAACTTTATTGCTGAGAAAATTGATGTTGTGTGTCATGATGTGATGGTCAGTGATAAAGTCAGTTCCCACTGGCTGTCACAGACGTCACGTCGTGGAATTATCACATCAGGGTGCATTCACACTTTCCGTCATATCAGTTAGCTTAACACAGTACTGAAAGACGAAGATGAGGTTATGAGATACCAAACAGATACATTGGAATTGGAGTATAGTGTTGGAAGCGACGACCAAACTGCGATACATTTTATTAATGGCCAAAGCAAATTTCGTAATGTGTGTTGTTGATCAGTTTTTTGTGGTAAAATTCTAGGAAGTCAAACGACATTTTAAAAAATCAACATTTATTGCCAACGAAAATATATAGATGCAAACACATCAAACGATATTTATAAGGGAATAAACAAAGTTTATTTGCTTTATTCATTACGATTTCTCCTTGTGTAAGTGATTAAAATGATAAACAACTGTATTTTTCTCCATTAGAGCTGACTTTTTAACTTAAAATGGTATTAAATGGAAGTTGCTTCCTCAATTTATGTTCTTATTTATATACAGTATGGGTTTTAGCTGTGATCTGTTATTGCGAAACCTAATAAATTTTTCGCTCTCAGGTAACTGACCTCTCTTGTGGAAAATACTTAATGGAAAAAATATGCAACTCGTCATGAAACTTTTGCAATTTGTCACGAGAACAAAGCAACAATAATAAAATAGAAATTAAGAAGAGAAAGAAGCACAAAATCTAATACTTTAACTGGAATGATGAGGCGAAAATATGTTAACTTCCGATGCTAGCAGACGACTCCCGAGAAACCTGGGCGTGGCGTGTCGTGACGTGACGTGATGTCCGTTGCCGACAAGTGCGAATGCCGCTACTTGGAACGCAATGTTAAATGTTCTTGACTTGATGTGACATGACAGACAGTGCAAACTGATGATAGGAATCTCAATAATGACTTTTTAAATTCGTTTTGGTATTATAATTTGCCGTATTTATGGCAGTATTTATGAGGTTGTATAAACTTTCAAATCTAATTTTGAAGGAAAATAGTAGTTTACAATTCCTTTTTTTTTAAATTTAATTTATTTGTTAAATGTGAACACTTTAGGTTAGGCCTTACTGTGGCTGTTATTGATTCGAATGTAAGAACAAGTTAACTGTTACCAGTCAGTATTATTTATATTCACAACACATTTAGGGGTTTTAAACCTCCATCATCTGGTGGATATACACATGATGGTATCATATATGTGTTACGATTTTGGGGTAACTTGTGGCACTGTCTCCAGTGGTCACAGTCTTCTTTCACTACCACAATACATCACATGTAAACTGTCACATTTTGTAAACAGACACAGTCTTTGTTTATAATATGACAGTTTACACGTGATGTGTTATGATTGTGAAAGGAGCTTGTGAGCACTGGAGGCAGTGCCACAAATGTTGGACATTTAAACATTCTAAACGTGTTGGGGATATAAATAACAGTCACTGGTAACAGTAAACTTTTTATTTCATTCGATATATTTATTGCCTCTTAGCAGCAACTAATACAGCCATTACAGTTGCCGGGGTTAGTGAATGCAATTAAATTTCAAAACCACACCTATTTTGTATTTATATAAAATTACAGAGTCAGTCTTGTATCTTCCTCTTGTAGGTAATGACTATTAAAGTGTTAAAATTTTGAGGTTCTTCTCACTCAATAATGTTTTGTCATTTCTTGATATGAGAGTATTTTGATGTGGAATATATCTGGAAGATCCCAATACGCTATAATCAAGATCTACATTGTCTTCTGAATGTTTTGTGCGTCTGGGAGAGTCTGCCACTCCAATCCTGTAGAGATGGGTAAGGAAGTGTGTCTCCGAATCTTATCCTAGTAATAGATGTTTTGTATCTCCTTGGGAGATTTTTATGATTGTTTTGTTGGTACAATTAACTGAACTGAAGTGAACAGGAAGCCCTTTTCCTGCTGTTACATTTGCCACTGGGTTTCCCACTGATCTAAAGTATCAACATTTTTGCCCGTGTAGAAGTAGCAATATGCAAGCTGTGTAAATAGTGGGCCCCCTTCGTTGAATCCTTTAGCAAGACTATAAGCTACTTAATTATGATGAAAACTGAGTGTCCCTTAACATACAGTAGATGAATCGATTTAAATCAGGTCCACACATTAGGGCCAACATTGGTGCCAATTGTGTTCATCCGATACATGGATCAGTGAAATAGTAGTGGAACCAAAGTTGAGCGAATGTTGGTATGATCCTGATGCTTGTCAGTATTTCGTCCAAACATCGAAAGACATTGGACAATATTGATACACCCACTGGACACTGGCGCAATCATTGATTGTTTCTGCCTTTGTCATGTAACTGAGCTTGTTTCTTTGCTTGTTCTTTGTCAGTAGCTGAGTTGTTTGTTCACTCGTTCTTGGTCATATTTGTTTCGCTTTCTTTTTTCATAATGTGTCATCCTAGACAGTGGAACAATTCTCGAGTTTTTTACTTTTTGGGACCATATCAACAACAAATTCATTTGTGAAATCCAGCTTCCAAAAACTATAAAAACTGAAATGTCACTGCCAATGAATTGCCATGCAATCAAAAAATTTTCCACATGAATTGCACCATAAACGATTTGAAAAGGAAGAGAGAATCCTTGATGTTGACTTATCGTCTCTACCAAAAGAAGATAGAACACTCTATCAGCTCAGGGGCACCGACAGATGAAGCTACAAAACCACATGGTTCACTTACGAATTAATAGATGGATTTCTTGGGCAAGATTATAACAAGAAAGATATCACCACAATAAGTTTGCAGATCTTTGTGCTTTGACAAGTCATTCGTCGCTACTTTCATGTAACTGAAACAGAAAAAAAGAAACAAAGTAGTACTTTTGCACAGTGGTATAAAATGATTGTGGTACACACTAATTATAGGATACAGTTTCCATTTACTAACATTGTGGGTTTCTGTCAGACTTTTTGCATGAAAATGAATGCAAAAATGAAGACACTGCATCTGTGGAACATGACTCTACAGACACATCTGTCAAATACAAAAATCACAGACTGTCAGAAGTAGAACAAGCACAGGGACAAATGGATTAGACAGTATGTATTTTAAAATCATTATCATAAACAAAGCCATCGGAGTATGTTGATTTGTATTGCCCACTTCCACCAAAAATTTAAAAAGTTTGATAGAGAAGGTAGTGTGGAAATCATACATGCAACAGACAATTTTTTCTATGAAAAAAGCAGAGAAGACGCAATATGTAACATTTCACCAAAGTTCAGCTGACACCCAGTATTTACAATATGTGCAATAGCCACAAAACGAAGGACTAAGCAAGAAACATGTTATGCCTGCACTGAAAAACTTAATATGTAGGGCATTATTAATGTCTGAAAATAGTGTCTAATTCTTATTTTGTACTTTTTAAATCTTATTTAGTGATAAACTGACCTTTAGGCAATTAACCAATGTTGTTCCATATAGTTACTGCCTGTATTTTAAATTTTCCTTAAATCATGTGGTAGAATTTTATGGTGCTACAAATACTGGCTTTGCAAACTTTATGCACTATCAGTGATATCATTTCGGCCGATATTTAAAAAGGGATGGCAGATTTTTCAAACTTAATACTGCTTTTGAAACACACTGTTATTCGCAGTAATTTTAAAAGTGGGCATAGCCTTAACATAGTCACTCAAGGCCTCACATATTGCTTTGCAAACTTCCAGCACTATTAGTGCTATCACTCAAGTGGATCTTTTGAAAAGGAACTGTATGCTTTCCAAAGTGTTACACGTAGCAAGAAATCAAAGCACACTGCCAAATGAACTTTAGCAGGCATATCTTCACTCCAAAATATATATTTCTTGTTTATTTTGGGATTAGCCATGTGCAGAAGCAGCTCAAAATCAGTTGCAGACATAACAACAAAAGTTATCAAATTCATATGAGGGCTCATCCATCAAGTGGCCTAATAAATAACAAAGTCAAGATGGTGTAATTTTAATAATGGTAAGTAACCATTTACAACAGTTTTCAAACTTAATGATTTCGAAATATATGAAGTGTAGCGCACCATCTCCTTCTAAGTGTTTTCCCTTTTTTTTGCAATGATAAAACATATTTTTTCATGCTCAAAATTGCAAATTCTCAATCTGTGTGTCAGGCATGTTTACATTAGCTCTATACAAATACCTCTGGATATTGGCCCCAGTATGAGGGTACTGTCTCATAAATATTGCCCAATGCTGGCACCAGCTTTGGGTACAATGTGTTGATGAAGGGTTACAATTCTTCTTCATGCAAGCAGTTATGCAGACATGAGCATAAAGTCTGCACAGCTCTGGAGGGTGGACTCAGAAATTATGTCAAAATGATGTGTACATATCCAGCAGCACATTTCGAGTAATCTTAACATACTGCCACTCATTGTCCTATGGGTGAATGGTCCCTTGGAAATCGCAGAAACAGTAGCTATATATTCACAAGCTGCGACATTGTCGCGAAAAAAACAGTTACCTATATATGTCAAAAGTTTCCTTTAATTTACGTCTATTGTCACAAACTTTTTGTTAACAGGTTACTGGTTTCAGTCTTTAATGACCATCATCAGATCTGGAGCAAAAATGGGGAAAACATAAATACACTCGCAAACTGTACACAACTTAATAGTCATTCGTGCTGACAAGGAAAACACTGCAGTTCTTATATATGAAGATGATTACATTAAGAAAACAGAAGAATTTTTTTGCAGGAAACGATATTATAGAAATTCACAAAAACCCAACTGATAAGTTTCAGACTAATTTGCGGCGAAAGATTGACAGCTCCCAGTTTCTTCTTAACAATTATGAAAAGAAATCGCTCAAAATCATGAACGTCAAACTTCCCCAGCTCAGGTCTCAAGTTAATATCCACAAAGATGGAAATCCGGTTTGTCCGATTGTTAACAATACGTCATCACCATGCCATAAATTAAATAAGTTCCTTAATAATAAACTTAAATCAGTTTACACGTTCAATAATTATTTTGGGGTCAAAAACAGTGCTGAGCTAGTGAATGTAATTAAGGATATACATATACCAAATAATGCGACACTAGCATCCTTGGATGTAAAAAATCTTTACAGTAATGTCCCAATTAAAGAAACTATTGACATTATTAGATGCAATCTCCTCTCCCGCAATAAGATTAGTACTGCAGAGCGTATAGAACTAATTGAACTCCTTGATTTTGCCTTAGCTTACAATTTTTTTTACCTTTAATGACAAAATTTATTAACAAAAGGACAGGCTTGGGATGGGTAATAGCCTAGCTGGCACTTTAGCAGACATTTTTATCAATGATTTAGAATGTAAATTTTTTGCCAAGTATCCACAACTAAAAGATAAAACGACTTATTACTAATGGTATGTCGATGACATTTTATTACTGATAGAAGGTGACACCAGTGAGGTCAACACATTCACCCAAGCAATTGGTAGCATGCACCCCAAAATAATTTTTACCACTGAAATAGAAGGAGATGGCGCCATTAACTACCTTGATCTCACAATTAAGAAAGTTAATAACAAACATAAGTTTTCGATTTTTAGGAAACCAACTTCTACAGTCAGTATCATCAATGCCAGATCATGCCATCCTCCCCAATACAAAAAAGCTTTCTTCACTTCCATGGTTCACCGGCTCCTTCGTCTACCTTTGGAGGAAAACGAAATATGTAAAGAACTTAGCATTTTAAAGCAGATCGCAGTAGCTAACGGCTTTTCTATAAATGACGTCACACACCCCTACAGTAGGCTAAAGAAACTTTTAACAAACAGTAGGCACACACATACTCACACACAAAAGAGAACCGGCAAAGATAGAATGAAAACCATTCCTATGAAATTTAACGGCAAAATGTCCCTGCAAATATAAAAATGTTTTAAAAAGTCTGATGTCAGATGTGGCTTTCAGGTTAATAACACCCTAAAACTACGAATGAAACATAAACTGAAAGGGAACTATGATAAATTTGATGGCTCTGGAGTATACAGGATTGACTGCAGTAACTGTGACAAATATTATATCGGTCAAACAGGCCGCTCTTTTAAATTAAGGTTTAAAGAACACTCACAGCCACAAAACAAAACGGCTTTGGGACAGCATTTACCTGATACTGGTTATTCCATAGGGAGCATTGAGAGTTGTATGCATATTCTTCACACAGTAGAAAAAGGCCGTGCTCTTAATTTGTTAAAGCTTGAAATTTATAAAGCATAAAATAGAGAACCAACTAAACTGCTTAACTGGCAAAGTGACTTTGTGCCCAATGCCTACTTTGCTTTATTTGGCAATGTTTTACACTAATCACTGCACGCCTCTGTTATATATAGTGTGTTGATAAGTTCACCTAATACTGAGTGCATCACATATTTACTTCGTCTTCATATGTTTTACGCATGACTCTAGTATGTTCTTGTTCCTTCTTCATTCATTTCATAGAATGCATTAATCACATAATGTGGATCATCCACTGTTACGGAATTTTATCATTCTTCTCTTGCAACGGAGTACTGCAGGGTACGAGGGGTCCTCTGCCGGTCACGTTCCTCCAACCACTTCCCATCTGTGCGGAATTCTGGCGTTAGTGCTAAGAGAAGGCGCTGACTATGTGCAGCAATATGTTTTCTTTCATTTGTGGCTCCTTTAGCGATTTGTTTTGTGGTTGTCTAATATTACCCAGTGCACTATCAATGGTGTTTAATATCTATGTCATTATCTAGAATATTGACACTGGAACACATGTCAACCACTGTTTTTTAATTCTTCCTCTTTTTAACAATATTACTTTTGTTGTGTTCTTCTTTTTATTGCTTTTTATTACTGTAATGCCTTGCATACATTATAAGCTTATTACAGACTTCAACTATTGTATCATCCTTTATTTTCGCTGTTTCAATTAATTATTGAAAACTAGTGTATGCCAACATTAGCGACATCTGGTGAACTTACAACACAAACATCTTGTGGCTACTGTTCAGCAGCTTGTTTTAAACAGTAGTACTACTGGCAACATGACTCGTGCATGTGATGTTATTTACATGTATTTGATGATGCTGGTGTTGATTATGCATCTAACATTTGACGATGTCACTATGGCTGCAGTACATTAGGATTTTGTTTTTATGAAACATGTATGCCTCTTCATATTTAAAGTGCACAAATGTAAATTTTGTCAGTACTACTTTTCATTATGGTCTATGTATTGTTCTTAAACTGTATACAGTTTGCGAGTGTATTTATGTTTTCCCCATTTTTGCTGCAGATCTGATGATGGTCATTAAAGACCGAAACCGGTAATCTGTTAACAAAACGTTTGTGACCATAGACGTAAATTAAAGGAAACTTAGTAGCTATATATTTCATTTGCAGCAGTTTCTTCCAGCTGGGGACGTAAGATAAACTATAAATTTCATCATAAATATTGCACAAGTCAGAAATGGAATAAATAAGGAAAATATTTTATTAAGAAGGAAAGAACAATAACTTTCCATGAAAGTAAACAAATGCAAATATATATCTATTATAATGATTCAAATTAACAATATATACAAAAGATCTGATCATTCTATTGCATATTTTCATGCTATCCATAATTATAAGGCTGATGTATCACTGTTATGTTAGACATTTTTATGATAAATAAAAGTTATTTACCCATAATCACGCTATCTACCCTCTAATATAAAATACATAGCAAATCATATCAAGTAGCCTGTGTGACAGCTTGTGTGTTTATTTCACATTTCATTAATGATATTTTATTGACATTATCTTCCTTATATGTACTTTAATATCCTTCAAGTGCTTCATGTAAGTCACTGCACGAGTTAGAAACTATCTAATATGTAGCAGCTACTGAAATGCAAAACAACCACTAACAGAAAAGTCTCCAGTTGCTAATAACCAGAGCGTTAATTCTATTCTTTCTTCAGGTTATGACAGTCGCCAGTAATTCGTATTCTGCTTTTAAATTTCCTCCACCTCGATGTCAACGCGACATTAAAACCCATTTTTCTCCTCAGTTGTAATGAGAAGTCACCAGAACATATTAATCCACATATGTTCGATGCTAATCTAGAACTGCAGTTTACTGTTAAATGCACTACCTCCACAAATATCGCGTTTATGTACATTTACCACCAATTTAGCAGAAAAAACTGCACTGAAAAACGACATTTGTAACGAGATCTTTATTCTAATGCAGTGCATCATCAAAACTGCTTATTTTCGTATTATGCAGCTGTAAATATGGAAATCTCCAAATATGGTACGTTAGCTTCACACAAGGACGAATACAAGTGTGCCTGTTGGTCCAGAATCTGTTACAGAAGGCAGAAACAGGGAAAAAAAATAGCTTACAGCTGGAGCCGAACCTGTTTACTTCAGGTTCATAGCTCGATGCCTCTAACCACCTTTCTTCCACATACTTTAATTAACATTTAACACTTTCACATAATCACATCACATACCACAATATCTCAGAAAACGAAACTCATGTTGTAAAAGTTATATGCTCTACAGCCAACAGCCTTGCCACAGTGGTAACACCAGTTCCCGTCAGATCATCAAAGTTAAGCGCTGTCAGACTGGGCTAGCTATTGGATGGGTGACCATCCAGTGCGCTGAGCACTGTTGACAGGTTGCCCTCGTGAGGCAAACTGAGGAGCTACTTGATTGACAAGTAGTGATTCCGGTCTCATAAACTGACATACAGCTGGCAGAGCAGTGTGCTCCTCTCTTTCCCTCCATATCCACATCCAGTTATGCCTGTGAGCTGAGGATGATATGGCGGCCTGTCGGTATCATTGGGCCTACCAAGGCCTGTTCAGACAGAGTTATATACCCTACAACACATTCACATTTAAGTCTTCAATATTAAGATCTGTAAGAAATTTCCAGTTCAGTAAATTCTTAGCTAACGTTTGTGCAGATTTCACATTACATTCCTTCGGAGGAGGAATGCTTATTTCTCATAATAATTGATAATTTGTTATAGTTTATGGTGTTCTGTAGTAATATACAACCAGAAAACCTTTTCCTCCTGTCCTTTTTTTGAGAATATACAAAATATCGTATGTCCCTTTCACCAGTTGTTGGCATTTTCTTCATTTTCGGGCAAGGTTCTTCATTTAGATGTAGAAACTTTGTTGATGTTAACAAATTGAGTGATGTACCTTGGATACCTCACAATTTATTTCTAATGGACAGCCATATGTAGTTTGCTAATAGAAGCTTTCGAAATGTGGTGCTACAGAAGATTGCTGAAGGTTAGATGGGTAGATCACGTAACTAATGAGGAGGTACTGAATAGGATTGGGGAGAAGAGAAGTTTGTGGCACAACTTGACTAGAAGAAGGGATCGATTGGTAGGACATGTTCTGAGGCATCAAGGGATCACCCATTTAGTATTGGAGGGCAGTGTGGAGGGTAAAAACCGTGGAGGGAGACCAAGAGATGAATACACTAAGCAGATTCAGAAGGATATAGGCTGCAGTAGGTACTGGGAGATGAAGAAGCTTGCACAAGATAGAGTAGCATGGAGAGCTGCATCAAACCAGTCTCAGGACTGAAGGCCACAACAACAACAACATGTAGTTTGTATTGCCACAAACAAACTTATGTTCTTCGATGTCAATTAGTTTGCAGGTGGCACACAGTGGAGAATCAGCCTGATGAATGGAATACAGTCTCGAGTTTGTTGGGAATTTTCTGTTGACAACATAGTACCGCATTGGCCTCACATTGGTGGGTAATAGTTGGTTGTATATATTCTGCCATATTTTTTGCCATTTGAAGTCTTTACACTTTTGTTCTGCGACATTCTTGCTTTCATTTTGCATCTTATTCTTGAACACCTTTTCCACTTTGATCTTATACTTCTAAGGGGTTCTCATTTTTGTATTGACCATGTAAAACACATGTCCTGAGGAACATTATAATTCATCTTAGGGCTTTACAGCCAATGCATCATTAACTGACAATTTTAAGAATTCGTACCAACAGTGACGTGTTTGTGATAAATCTTCATTGTGCCATTTCCTTGAAACTACAAACTGCAAGTTATAATACAAAGAAAAAAATTCCTAGGGGTATATCTTTTCTGTCATTGCAACTACAAGAAAATGTGTGGTTTTTTCACCAGACATATTTCGCTTTATTGAGGTAAAGCATCAGTGGTTTGTAATTAAAGATATTTATAATTTGATTTGTTTTTAAGTTCGAAAAACAGTTAGTTAACAATATGTTGCCTCTTACTTACGATGATTTCCGCTTGGTCTCTCGCCAACATCGGAAAATGCCGTCTGCCAGCTCATCTTTGGCGTTTTTCTTCATTAGATACATATTTGTAGTCTAATTTTTAGTTGTTCTGCGCTACTATGCATTTCTCACGTTTTACACAGCACACTTTTTTGCACACCATTGTTTTCTGTTTATTTTTGTACTTCTAAGTATGTATTGTGTTTTGTGGTGTTGCCAACACAACCTTGCCTCTAGTTTGCCTTTGACTAATACTCTTATGTTTTTTGTATTTTAGTTAATTGTATGTGTGTAATACTACTTAATTATGTTGCTGTGCATTTATATACTTTGTAAGATTAGTGAAGAGGTATTAATTTTTTGTGGGTGAGGGAGAAGCTATGATGAGTGGACATAAGTGTAGAGTAGTGTGATTTAGTGTTGGTTGGAGGAGAGGGTGAGGAGCAAGAGGTGAAATGGAATTGGGAGGGGAGGAGGTTGGTTGGAAGAGGGTGAAGGATGGATAAGGCTCTTTTCTTTTTCATGTAATTTCTTCAATTATTTTTATAGTATCTGCTTTCCAATTGTTATTTGGTCATTAAGCACGTATTTATTTTCTGTTAATGCATTGTGTATGAGGAAATTTCCTTGTAAAGGAAGGATTTGTCTGTCTGTATTGATTCTTATGACATTCATATATTTTTCAATATTGCATGGTCTATGGTATTCTTGTTTCAGATTATCTTCAAATGTTGAATTGTTTGTACCAATTTAAATGCTCTGATGTGTTCGTTATATCTTGTGCCAAATGCCATGCTAGTCATTCCAGTGTATTTATAAATGATAGAGCACAGCAATCAGTCGTCCTTTTTGCAAGTTTTATTTGGTAAATCCAGATTTCAGTCAGTGCCTAGCCATTATCAATGTGCTATTTTCAAGTCTCAACGCATGTCATTTTCCTGACACAGGGAACTGACATACATTGTCTTTTTTTTTAATATGTCACCTATTTTATGTGTCAAATTCTTGTGGTAGGTCATTGTATGACATTTTTGTACTAGTGCAGGTTGTATGTCTTGGTATGGTTTGGTTACTTCTTTTTTCATTATTTGCGTCTTGTAGTTTTCTGTTTAGTTTATCTACCATCGTTTCTTTATGTTCATTTTCAAAGCTATTTGTTTTATAATGGCTAGCTCTTTCTCGTAATCAGGAGTGTTTAGAGGGATCCTGTTCAGACTGTTTGGCATGTATCTGATTGGAGCACGTTTCTGATTGCAGCCCATTTAAGATTTGTGGGTTTTCTGTATATATCAAATGTGTGTTTGTTATTGTCTTTTCTTATGGTTACGTCCAGAAAACTGAGTGAGTTTTCTTGTTCTTCATCATTGTGAACTTTATGTTTATAAAAATAAAAAAGTTGTGTACAAAAATGTGTGCTGTGTAAGACGTGACAAATGCATAGTTCTGCAGTGCAACTAAAATTATACTACAAGTATCAGTATCTAAAACCGAGTTCACACACGCATCTAACGTGACGCTACAACTTCTCGCTTTCTGCATGGCATCGTCAGCTACCGTTGACAGAGGATGCCACAAATTCCTTGTAGTTGCACATCTTTCAATATGACCTCAATTGAAATCATATGGGCGGTTATGAATGCATTAGAGCTGTGACAAGAGTTAAAAACAAGGAAGACGAAACTCAAATTTTTGATCTGAAAATAAATTTCGCACAAGGATAAATCAGGGGCCACAGACACTGTTATTAAAATAATAGCACTCGGAGACGTAAATTCTGTCCACAATGGCAAACTAACCAACAAGTGGATTGTAAATATCATCTACAGGCAGGTCACTCTTCCAAGATTTTAGAATATTCTTGTGTCTGTTGACATGGGCATTTTGAATAACTAATTTTTAGTTTAACAGATGCCACGTCACACTCTGGACCTATTTCCTGCACATAATCCACAATTTGTACAATGCTTCGTCTCACAAATCACGAGGTCTAAAGGAGTCGCTTTTTTGGTTACGTACGTAAGTTTATTTATTTATTCATTCAAAAATCTTTTAAGGTTGTGTGGTATGTCATTGGCTTGCGCACACACACACACTTACACACAGAGAAATCAAATGTGGGTTGATTTTCTTGTAGTTCCAAGAGCTGCAAAAGTATTTCTGTCAACCACTGTTTTCATTTTTTTTTTTTCAGAACAAAACTGAAAACAAACTGAAATCGAATGAAACACAGCAACAATTACTGTAAGATAACTGCGACAGAATACTCGTGTTTCGAAATACTGCCAACAGGGAGCAATGGTGGAACGAAAGTGGTGCAACAAAGACAACCGAGCTGTACTTTTTGTGGTATGACAAAAGTTGCGCCACTAAAAACTGGGATTTCACACATCCAACTGAATTGTAACTGCAGTATGCCATTAGCTGTGGCGACACTTTTGCTGCTTTTCTGAACCTGGCTTAAAGAAGAAACTCACCAAAGATCTGCTAACAGAAGGGGGGGGGGGGGGGCCACGCAGGCTTCAAGCTTCAAGATTTGCGTTACTACTTCATAACGATGGAGGTAAGAATAAGGGGAGATGGCGCTACGTATCCCGGCCGTACTACATTTTGAAGCCATGGGGGCGTGGCTCGCTGCCATGACATTCTGACCAAAACATTGCCAGTGTGCTATAGTGCTGCGAGTATTACTATCGCTAATTGCACCATATATGCATGTAACGTCATCAGATTAGTTGTTTCAAAGTTTTTGTTTCAAATAAAATCTCGTAAAGGCGAAATTCCGCGTTTCTTCTGATTAAAAATAGTTTTTAATGTAATATTACGAATAGGTAGCCATCAATGTAAACGATACAATTTTGTTAATTCAGTAATAAACGTGTATCACAAACTAAATAATAGAAACTGAAAACTAAGTTAGCTATACCCTCCCTCCAAAGCCCCATAAATACATCCTGTTTGTAATATGTACTGGGACATTTCAGTTACGTTACACTATTGGGAAACACTGTTCATTACCACCAATATTTACTGAAATACGGTACATAGAATGGCAAATCTACACAGTGTCCTGTTTAGGCCTATACTTTACGCCAGAATTGTAGTGTTAGCTTTTAATTTGGTACATGATGAAGACAAAGTGAGTTACTCAACATTCTATCGACGATACGTACGTATTATACTGAAACTTGAACTTGAAAACTAGGAATTTAATTCTTTGAATTAACATACCTTTTGCAAAATCCTTCCAAAAGCGAGCGACAAGCCTATGCACACAAGCTTACAGCAGCAATGTTTTGGTCGGATTGAGATGGCTACCCTCGGCTTCACATAGCTTCACAGCTGTGACGTCACGGCGTCTCCCTCTATTCTTAAGCCCGGTCCACACGCAACGATCTGTCTGCGCAGACATCGGCGCAGATGTCTGTACATGCAAAAGATCGCTGCAAACGTGATGTGTTCACACGACACACACCCCAATCTACTACTCGCCCGTCATCTGTCGGTGTAGAAAAGAAATATCAGTGACAAGCGACAACGCTCCCCGTAAACGTCAAAAATTTAATTCAGTTATTCTGAAATATAGAAATGGAGGAAGTTCTGTTGTGGACTGTGTTCGCAACTTGTGTTGCAAAAAACATTCAGACCAACAGCAGGAAACAGAGAAAGCGGTCAAAATGGTGTAGACAATGGTTGCTAAAGCGAAAGCAATTTTCTCACGTACATTTACTGCGAGAGTTGCAGGGCGAACCTGTTTTGTTTTACATTACCTCGTGTTCCATTTCCTGCCACATTGACACTCCAATTTCATCTTCAGTTGTACTCCTGCTTGGTCTTGGCGTTTCTTGATCACTAAGAAAGCCAAGAAGATCAAAACACCATAACGTTGGCTGGTATACTTGATCTACTCTTACACCAGATCTTCTAGATTTCTGAACTTTGGATAACTCTTTTCGGTAAACAGTTCGCTGACAGACTTAATTTACTTGACCTACCTTCATGTACTCATCCTTCAGGACAGCGTAAATAGCTTCACATGTGTTGGGTATTATTTTACTCAACGCTTGTTTCGATATTGCAGTTGAAAATTCAAAATCCTTGTAGCTCCTTCCTGTTGCTAGGAATCTTAATGTTACCGCCAGCCGTTCATGAGGAGAAATTGCTCTTCTCATGCAAGTATTTTTTCTCATAATATGAGGGGTTACAAGCTTTAAGAGATAATTATAAGTTTCGGCATCCATCCGCAAATAATTTCGCCAGTTCGCAACGAATTTTTTTTTTTTATTACCGTTTCTCTATTTGACGAGGCGTCAAGTGCCCACAATTTTTCAATTGGAGCATTGTATGCTGCTGTCTTTTTGTCTCGGTCACTATATTCTTTACTTTTAATCTTCCACAAACATGGGTGGTTTCTATATATTTTAATGAATTCACTTACAAACTCTCGAGAACACTGACGAGTATCAGCCATTTTAATTCCCTATGCGCACAAATACAAACACTAGACTGAGCAAACAGCTGTTTCGCGCCAGATTTGCGGCGATGTCCTGTCCACACGCTCCAACTTGTCTGCGCAGATGTGGTTTGAACCCACAGATTTGAGAGGTTTCGCTCAAACCTCCAACTCCAACTTCCAGGTTTGCACACACCTCAGGTTGGTGCAAATCTTCTGTCCACACACAACGATCTGTCTGCGCAGATGTGATGTGCGCAGACAGATCGTTGCGTGTGTACGGGCCTTTACCTCCATGGTGCTTCTCGTATGTGTGATCTCTGGCATGTTGACTTCCTTGCAGTGAAACTTCAGTGATTTGTGTTTGGTAAACAGTGTCTCACACGTGGTGTTGAAGAAAATGGGTGTAATTCAGCGTATAAAGTGAGTGTAGTGGAAAAAAAAAAAAACGTAGAAATTTAGTCTTGGCTGCTATGCGTGAAAAAGTCAGAACCTTTTTATGATTTGAAAAACTATGATTTTCTGAGTGGGCCGAAGGCTAAAACGAGACACTGCTTATTGATTTAAAAATACGAGTATTAGATTAAATAAATCTTGTTGACTTGTATTTGATCCCTTGTGGTTTGCAAATTGTATTACGTAAAGATCCAGCCCTAGTCTCTATATATGTTTTACGTTTACATAATGAAAATAATATCAATGACATAATTGTTTCAAAACTTAAGTTTGAGATAGTATTTCTGTATCCATTATTCGTTTAGCAACTAACAAGTTCTTCAATAGAAATACAAAGTTTCCATTTGCATCGAGTCACTTACATCTATAGCGTACCACAAAGTATTATTGTGTAGGAATGGTTGGTTGAAATTTAGTGGAATTTTAAACCCATTATGACATGCTAAAGATAATATTATGTGAAAATTGACGTGTCATAAAATACTATCTATTTTATTATTGGTATCAACGTTGTAAAGCCTTATCTTTGTTGTACACAGACCCATTACTACAAATACAGCCTCAGATTATTCTGGTATTTGTGTTTGCATGATTAAGAAGTAAAACTGGTATCATTTTTACCACTCCACATGAATTAATGCATAATAATTATTTTAGGAAAGCAAAGACTCATCGAGGAAAGAAAATTCTTCAAAGTCGAGAATCAAAATTAATAGAAGATCCTAAAGAAACTTTGTTTCTTCAGGGAAGAAAGACAAGTCAGACAGTTCTGACATGTATGAAAGACTTGGTAAGTCATCCTTCCTTTGTATTAATTTTTATTTATTATAGTACGACACTATTATTATAGTATCTTGTAAATTATTACTAGTTCTTGCTGTCTAGACTATACATGAGAATTTCATATAGTATATTGTATTTTTTGTTCTACTTTACAAACATTGGTATTGTAATGCTGAGTCATTCCATGTCAAATCAACACACCTATTTTACCTCACACTCTTAGATTTTGCTGAAAGTTGCTATACTTATAGTGGGCACTGAGACTAAGAAAAATACCAAATTTCAATTTTTTATCTCAAACCATTCCTGAAGTATGGCTATGTAAACTTTTCAAAAACCAGCCAAAAATGTGTGAACGGACTTATTCAAATTGTCCTAGGAGCTGCCCTAATTGAGCTAGAGAACTGGGAAAAGTGTCATTTTGCAGCATTTTTCATGCTTTTTCCAGTGATAGACAAAAAAACATAGCTTCTAATTAATAACGTTTTTCAAAATGGTAATTAATATTTTGATTTAATTTTTTTACGAAAGTACATAATTGAAAATTTTCAAAATATTTCCATAACTACTTCATACTATTGTAAATCACATGGCAAAATATAAATGTGGAATGATGATGAGATCATTGTTAAAAAAAAATTATTCTGGACTCTTGTTTTTCACCAACAGCCCTAGTTTGACCAAATTGACCTTTAACAAACAGGAATTTCTTTAAAATATACTGAAAGGTAAGTAAAAAAAAAAAGCCTATTAGAAATATCGAAACATCACCTTATTAAACCAAAACTAATCAGCACATTTTATAATTGATTGCTTATTTTAATTTCATACAACCTCACTAACAGTATATTAACCGATGTAACAAAAACAAGAAATTGAGCATTTAACTACAAACTGAAATAAAGTATGAATAAGTACAAGTATTTACATAAAAGTTCTGGTCCATGATGTTTGAAATGGAACTATTAAACAAATTAAATACGTAATGCTTGTTTTTTTTACTAACAGGCATCTGTACATAGCTAAATTTAAAACAATAAGTACTAACAATAATTTTGAAACAACTTTCTATAAAATATACATTAAAACTAATCTGAGACAAAAATTAAGTTTTGAGTTGAAAGCACTTTCCCAATAAATTGTCTTGGAACTTCACATATTACATTTTAATAAAACTGACTGGGTTTGGTTTACATCACTTTCATTAAGAATGTATGTTCTCCCTGTCAGAGTAAATGGATTCACTTTTGTGAGAACATCTACAACTGACACCCACAGACCATCTGCATGTGCAGAATAAGAGAATGACTTAGCTGGTCCACATGAATGAAGAAAAGTTATTTTCACTTCATAAAGTTCTTCGTTTTTTTCTAAAATGTACCCAAGCCACCAGTTTCTGCCATATACAGTAGTGACATAGCCTGATACATCTTGTAACTTCCGTTTGTCTAGTGATGTAGTTACTTCCCTCTCCAAACTCTGCATATCACCTGCGAAGTATTTGACTATTAATTTTGATGTAGTGTTGGGAATGAAAGCATGAAATTGCTGTGTTCCTTTGATTGTCAATGCCTCTTCAAACGGATTTTTAAGAATATTTCGGAAGCAGCGCAGTCTTCTTGAGTGGAATATGCAAAATCAACATTTGTGATATTATCTACTGCCCACTCAAATAGATCTCGTGCGGTTTGGATCTGATTTTGGTATGGCCTTTGCAAACTTGCACGAGCTGCCAGTCTCTTTACTGAACCCCCTACTCCATCACAAGGCCCTTTCCCACGTGCTGTGGCTGAAAAGTGCCACTCAGCTTTTATGTTTAAGTCTTCCTCATGAAGGCAAAGGTTCAGGAAGTTTTTCTTATTTTCATACTGAGCTGCAGAACCATCAGAATAATAGGATATCTTTTTTTGGAATTTTTTGAAATTTATTTGTTAGATATGAGATTAGCCCCCCCCCCCCCCCCCCCCCCCATGAACCATGGACCTTGCCGTTGGTGGGGAGACTTGCATGCCTCAGCAATACAGTTAGTCGTACCGTAGGTACAACCACAACGGAGGGGTATCTGTTGAGAGGCCAGACAAACGTGTGGTTCCTGAAGAGGGGCAGCAGCCTTTTCAGTAGTTGCAAGGGCAACAGCCTGGATGATTGACTGATCTGGCCTTGTAACAATAACCAAAACGGCCTTGCTGTGCTGGTACTGTGAATGGCTGAAAGCAAGGGGAAACTACGGCCGTAATTTTTCCCGAGGGCATGCAGCTTTACTGTATGATTAAATGATGATGGCGTCCTCTTGGGTAAAATATTCCGGAGGTAAAATAGTCCCCCATTCGGATCTCCGGGCGGGGACTACTCAAGAGGATGTCATTATCAGGAGAAAGAAAACTGGCGTTCTACGGATCGGAGCGTGGAATGTCAGATCCCTTAATCGGGCAGGTAGGTTAGAAAATTTAAAAAGGGAAATGGATAGGTTAAAGTTAGATATAGTGGGAATTTGTGAAGTTCAGTGGCAGGAGGAACAAGACTTCTGGTCAGGTGACTACAGGGTTATAAACATAAAGTCAAATAGGGGTAATGCAGGAGTAGGTTTAATAATGAATAGGAAAGTAGGAATGCGGGTAAGCTACTACAAACAGCATAGTGAACGCATTATTGTGGCCAAGATAGATACGAAGCCCACACCTACTACAGTAGTACAAGTTTATATGCCAACTAGCTCTGCAGATGACGTAGAAATTGAAGAAATGTATGATGAAATAAAAGAAATTATTCAGATTGTGAAGGGAGACGAAAATTTAATAGTCATGGGTGACTGGAATTCGAGTGTAGGAAAAGGGAGAGAAGGAAACGTAGTAGGTGAATAGGGATTGGGGCTAAGAAATGAAAGAGGAAGCCGCCTGGTAGAATCTTGCACAGAGCTCAACTTAATCATAGCTAACACTTGGTTTAAGAATCATGATAGAAGGTTGTATACATGGAAGAACCCTGGAGATACTAAAAGGTATCAGATAGATTATATAATGGCAAGACAGAGATTTAGGAACCAGGTTTTAAATTGTAAGACATTTCCAGGGGCAGATGTGGACTCTGACCACAATTTATAGGCTATGACCTGTAGATTAAAACTGAAGAAACTGCAAAAAGGTGGGAATTTAAGGAGATGGGACCTGGATAAACTGAAAGAACCAGAGGTTGTATAGAGTTTCAGGGAGAGCATAAGGGAACAATTGACAGGAATGGGGGAAAGAAATACAGTAGAAGAAGAATGGGTAGCTTTGAGGGGTGAAGTAGTGAAGGCAGCAGTAGATCAAGTAGGTAAAAAGACGAGGGATAGTAGAAATCCTTGGGTAACGGAAGAAATATTGAATTTAATTGATGAAAGGAGAAAATATAAAAATGCAGTAAATGAAGCAGGCAAAAAGGAATACAGACGTCTCAAAAATGAGATCGACAGGAAGTGCAAAATGGCTAAGCAGGGATGGCTAGAGGACAAATGTAAGGATGTAGAGGCCTATCTCATTAGGGGTAAGATAGATACTGCCTACAGGAAAATTAAAGAGACCTTTGGAGATAAGAGAACCACTTGTATGAACATCAAGAGCTCAGATGGAAACCCAGTTCTAAGCAAAGAAGGGAAAGCAGAAAGGTGGAAGGAGTATATAGAGTGTCTATACAAGGGCAATGTACTTCAGGACAATATTATGGAAATGGAAGAGGATGTAGATGAAGATGAAATGGGAGATATGATACTGCATGAAGAGTTTGACAGAGCACTGAAAGACCTGAGTCGAAACAAGGCCCCCGGAGTAGACAACATTCCATTGGAACTACTGACGGCCTTGGGAGAGCCAGTCCTGACAAAACTCTACCATCTGGTGAGCAAGATGTATGAGACAGGCGAAATACCCTCAGACTGCAAGAATAATATAATAATTCCAATCCCAAAGAAAGCAGGTGTTGACAGATGTGAAAATTAACGAACTATCAGTTTAATAAGTCACAGCTGCAAAATACTAACACGAATTCTTTACAGACGAATGGAAAAACTAGTAGAAGCCAACCTCGGGGAAGATCAGTTTGGATTCCGTAGAAACACTGGAACACGTGATGCAGTACTGACCTTACGACTTATCTTAGAAGAAAGATTGAGGAAAGGCAAACCTACGTTTCTAGAATTTGTATACTTAGAGAAAGCTTTTGACAATGTTGACTGGAATACTCTCTTTCAGATTCTAAAGGTGGCAGGGGTAAAATACAGGGAGCGAAAGGCTATTTACAATTTGTACAGAAACCAGATGGCAGTTACAAGAGTCGAGGGACATGAAAGGGAAGCAGTGGTTGGGAAGGGAGTAAGACAGGGTTGTAGCCTCTCCCCGATGTTATTCAATCTGTATATTGAGCAAGCAGTAAAGGAAACAAAAGAAAAATTCGGAGTAGGTATTAAAATCCATGGAGAAGAAATAAGAACTTTGAGGTTCGCCGATGACATTGTAATTCTGTCAGAGACAGCAAAGGACTTGGAAGAGCAGTTGAACGGAATGGGTGGTGTCTTGTAGGGAGGATATAAGATGAACATCAACAAAAGCAAAATGAGAATAATGGAATGTAGTCGAATTAAATCGGGTGATGCTCAGGGAATTAGATTAGGAAATGAGACGCTTAAAGTAGTGAAGGAGTTTTGCTATTTGGGGAGCAAAATAACTGATGACGGTCAAAGTAGAGAGGATAGAAAATGTAGACTGGCAATGGCAAGGAAAGCGTTTCTGAAGAAGAGAAATTTGTTAACATTGAGTATAGATTTAAGTGTCAGGAAGCCGTTTCTGAAAGTATTTGTGTGGAGTGTAGCCATGTGTGGAAGTGAAACATGGACGGTAAATAGTTTGGACAAGAAGAGAATAGAAGCTTTCGAAATGTGGTGCTACAGAAGAATGCTTTACTGCTATTGCCTGAAGTCTGAAGTTTCTGGTGGTGTGAGCTAGGTAGTTATTGCTCAGATACAAATGGAAGAGTGCATAACTGTAAAGTTGTGGACATCTTAAACTTCAGACTTCAAGCAATAGCAGTAAAGTTCAAATTTTGACCCTGGCTCTAAATAGCTGCACTACTGAAAAATCGCTAAAGAATTTGCAGTTTCAACTAAGATGTTGAAGAAGGCTAGGTAACTAAAGATGTAACATGGGATTTTGGCAAAACCTGCAAACCAAAAAGGAGGAAAAAGTTCATTGATGAAATAAAACAAAATGTCCTCACTTTATTTGAAGATGATGAATTTTTTCATTTATGCCCAGGCAAAAAGGATTGTGTTGCAGTAAGATTAAATGAGGAAAGATTCATAAGGAGAAACGCCTGCTCCACTGTAACCTTAAAGAAATGTTCATTGCTTATTGTAAGCAATATGGAAATGAACTAAGCTTCTCAAAATTTTGTGAGCTCAGGCCGAAATGGTGTAGTACAGCTGGTGCTTCTGGGTCACATTCAGTATGTGTTCATGCAATTCAACAAAATGTCAAATTAATGTTGGCTTCAGCAACATTCATCCAAGACGACTACAAGGATTTGATGAAAAAAACTTTACTCAGTTTGGAATAAAAAAAATTTATGCTCCAACATTGTGAGGAATGTCCAGGAAAAATGCAGCTAGAGGCTTTTCTTGAAGACTATGATCCTGAAGGAACAACGGAATACAAGCAGTGGGTCCATGCTGGCAGAGACACATTGGAGACTTGCCAGAGAACTTTTGAAGATTTCATGGAGGCATTGATTTTGAAAATTACTGTTTTAAGAAGCCATCACTTTGTGTCAGAATACCAAAGTTTACATTTTAAGCAGCTAAAAAGAAATCTTGCAGAAAATGAATTAATTGTATTGATAGATTTGGCTGAGAATTATTCATTTGTTGTTCAGGATACCATGCAAGGATTCCATTGGGAGAATAGTCAGACCACATATCATCCATCTGACGTCTATTTCGATGGCAAAGAATGTCAGTATTAGCATTCATATGGTCAGTGACTCTTCTGTCATAATACCATTGCTTTCCATTTCTTTCAAATAAAGTTAATAGCATATTTAAAGACGAAGACTGAAAATATTAACAACATTTATTACTTTAGTGATGCTTCAGCTGCTCAATATAAGAATTTCAAAAATTCCATTGATTTATGCCTGCAGGAAAAGGATTTTGGCATCACTGCCAAATGAAAGCTTATTGGAACAAGCCACAGTAAATTGCCTTGTGATGATATTGGGGGAACAGAAAAAGGACACGCAGCCTGTACTACTCTGCAGGGGGTCTTAAGTAACCAAATATTGACTCCATATGATTTATTCAAATTTTGCGATGATAGTAAATCTTTTTTATGTATCAAAAGAAGAAATTGAAAAAAATCCACCCATATCAAGAAACAAGGTTTACCATGGGACATACAGTATCTGGAACAAGAGAAAATCAATTAATTGTAATCATCTCAGAGTAAGCAGAATTTACAGTGATGCTACAACATTCACAGTTAATGCCTTTGAAACAGATGAAGAAATTCCAGCAGTCTCAATTCCAAGTTTACAACCAGGACAGTAAGTTACTTGTATGTATGGCAATTTTTGGTGGGTTGGAAATGTGAGATTTCACATGAACAACAAGACGTCCCCATCAGCTTTATGCGCACACACATGGTCCTGCTCGTTCCTTCCACTGGCCGACTGCTAAAGATACCTGCTGGATTCCTGAGCAACATATCATCACCAGGAAGACAATACAGCTATCCACAATCTGTCATTGACAAAATTGTAGAAGTGCTTAACCAAAAATTGAACTGACTCTTTAGTATTTTTGTTCTGCAAATTTGCTGTTTTTTTTATGTTACTTGTTTTTATGTCATGTGTTAAATTAATCTTTGAAACTGAGTTATACATTCAAAAAAATTAATTATGGGACTTAATGAGCAAAATATTTGACTTTTCAATCTTCTCGAAGTACTAAAATAACTTGTGAAATGTATTCTTACTCGTCAAGCTGGAAGATCCAGAAATTAAACAGTATTTGTTTGAAAGCTTAAAGCATGCTTTTTCCAGCTGTAGCAAGAAAAAGAGGATTGAAGAAGACTCAGTTGAGATATTGCCCCCCAAAAATACCCTAAAATTTGCAATTAGAAAATTTTGGCCAACTTTGCAGTTGCATATCTTTTCACCTGGGCATCCAGTGCTAGTTAAATTTGATTGATATATAGACTTCATTGGTAGGAATAGCTATCTGAAGTTCTGGCATGATTGAATCATATGAAAAGTAGCAGTGGTCGATCAAACTATGGCTCTCAGAATTGTGCGACAATTTTTTTAGCCACTGTAGAGGCTTGTATCTATATTTAGGTATGGCTAAATCCCAAATTTTCACCATGATATGATTCAGCATGAAAAGTTGATGCGTAGGTGAGTAGCCTCTCTTTAAAATCCCTTAAGAATTCAACCACTGAAGATACTGAACTGAAATTTCGGTATGTAGCCACTAAAGACTGTATAGAACCTCCGCACTAAATTTCATTAAATTTGGAAGTGGCTGAGTGGGGACCCCTGGTCCCCTTGACATGGAATGACCCACATACTAAATACGGTCAATAAACAGACTCGCTCTTTCATACATTGTTTGGCCTAGAGGTAATATTTCATCGTAGAGTGTGTTCGTTGCTAAGACAAGAGGAGGAGGGCTGCCATCATCCTGTTGAAAATGAAAAAAGTTTTGGAAAATAAGAAATCATCTGGAGCATATTCCTATGCTACTTGCTTTATACCGTTCAGTTTATTATTTCTGAGCAGTCTGAGTGTTTGGTTTCTTATTGCTTTCTGATTTTGGGGATTTCATAATTTTATTTTTGAAAAGATTGCTGCTAGTGCTTCTCCCCATTCCCTTCCCCCTCTTTTTCCAAACTGATTTGAAGGTTTCCTCTCCTGCACCATTCTCTTCATCTCAGAGTAGCACATGGACACAACACTGGAGTCAGCTGAATATGATGATACTGGGAGTCTGTTTCATCACATGACATTATCATGTGGCACATTTGGTCATACATCCACAAACAGGAGTAGAACAGAACACTGACAACATTTTTTAGCAACTACATTATTTTTTTTAAATGTAGGTTGTGATGACAGACTGATCTGTTGTGTAGTTCAGGGCCTTGGTTAGGTTGAAAGATGACAGTTAGGTTGAGAGTTGGAGGAAACAGTATTGAAGGCTTTGTGTAAGAACTCATATCATGCTATGCTATCCTTTGTTATAGTAAGTATTTTCCGCATATGTCTTTCTTTTGTGTTTCTGTTGAGAACCACCACTATCTTTATCTAATAAGACCAATTAATTTTCAACATCCTTCTTTAACACCAGGTCTCAGATGTTTTGATTCTCATTTTACCTGGGTTTCCCACCATACATGATTCATTTCCATACAATGTTGTTCTGGATGTACATACGTAGGAATAGTCTTTCTTATGTTGAGTGAGTGTGTGTGTGTGTGTGTGTGTGTGTTCTGTCTATTTTTGACAGAGGCCTTGTTGGCCAAAAACTAACTTTCCGACAGTTATTTTGTTGTGCCTTTCTGCGACTCAGCGTCCCTGCTACATGGTGAGTAGCAACTATCCTTTTCATTATATTGTTTCATTCAATCTTTGATTTTCCATTGTTAAATTTGTTGCGTGTATCCACAACTTTTCTTCCAGTGAAACATATTGCTGCCCCATCATTGATGCAGCTGGAATTGGAATGGCTGCAGGTATCTGTTCTTCTGGAATCCAGCGTGTTTTTCTTCTAGCAGGCCAATAAAATGATTGAGCAGCTCCATGAGGATGAGGATGCATGAAACTAATCAAGGCTTCTTTTTCTTTATATGAAACTTCACAGATACTTGGTATTTCCATCATAAGTACAAGCAACATGTTTAGAAGTAACTTAAGCATTTCGGTCAACATTTGCTATAAAGGGCAATGTATCATCAGGTACTCTATGTATCTGAAGTCACTTTTCACTAATTGGCACAAAATGGTGATGCTCTCTTATACCAGAAACTGTACATCTGTCCTCAAAATGCTTTTCTTGATCAGTTTTTGCATCTTCAGTTATTTATTTTTTGCTGTAAATAAATTCAATGCTGTGCATATTTGTTTTGCAATATTCAAACAGATCAGTTGGTGTTAAGATTGGTTTTCGACTGAACGCTGGAGGCTACCTCTTGGTGCTAAATGCTTAACTGTGTCCCCAATTCCATCACATAGTGATTTCCCGTGGCTACTTCCAAAGAATTCCATTCTACAGTAGTGCCAAATCCTTCTGATGATGGAAAAGATTTAGGAAGTTCTTGAAATTTTCATACTGGACAGCAGGACCGTCACTAAAATAATTAATATGCTTAATTTCTGTGAAAGCGCACTTCAGGGGTTTGATCAAATCAGTTAAAAACACATGCACTGCATCTGTATGATGTCGGAGATAATCACTGATTACACAGCAGCTGATGCTTTTTAGTTATTCATTATCATTGTAGTAAAATGGATTTAACATATCTTGGGTATTTTCCAGTGAAATCCTTGAACTACATCTTGGACAACTAAAGAATTATTCTCAGCAAAATCCATTAATGTAATCAATTCTCCTAGTTTGAGATCTTCTTTAGTCAATTGCAAATGCTTACTCTGATGCTTTTCAATGCTGTAGTGAGTAGAAAGGGCCAAAAGTTTTGTAACTAATTCTCCAGTGAATCCTTCAGCTGCTGTTTCTCTGGTTTCAAGTGTATCTCTGTCAGTGTGAATCCATTGTTTGAACTGAATTGGATCCTCAGGATCAGTCTATTTAAAAACACTTACCAAATATTCCTTTAGAGCTTCTGTTATTGGACATGCTTCACAGCGATGAAGCATGCAATCCGTCTTTCCAAAATTACAGTCAGTTTTGCTCAGTAAAACTTTGTAATCATCTTTTATTGGACTGTGTGCCAAAACTAGTTTCACACTCTTAATGTATTGTGCCGACGCAAACTGGATGTGAATCAGCTGCACGTAAAGTCACACACCATGTTGGCCTTGATTCACAAAATTTGGAAAATCCAATTTCCAGTACATTTTATTGCAGTAAGCAACAAATCTTTCTTTTTTTAAGTTGCTCAGAAACAGGTTCTTTTGTTTTTGAACCTTTTCTCCACCTATTTGAACAGTAGTACAGTCGATACTGGCTGAAGTAAAGCTGTGAGTACCAGGCGTGAGTCGTGCTTCGGTAGCTCATATGGTAGAGCGCTTGCCCACGAAAGGCAAAGGTCCCGAGTTCGAGTCTCGGTCGGGCACACAGTTTTAATCTGCCAGGAAGTTTCATATCAGCGCACACTCCGCTGCAGAGTGAAAATCTCATTCTGGAAGTAGTACAGTCCTTTTTACCTGGACAAATCCTTCATCATTAAAATTCTCTGTGACTCTTGCCTTCACAGTTTCAGAAAGCTTTTTCCCACGTTTACCTTTGCTCTGTTCTAGTATTTCCTGTTCAGCTTTTAATTTTCTAGCCTTTCTTACCATTCTTTCTGGGACCCAAAAGTCTTCCATAGTATTTTTGATAGACCGTCTTAGGGAGCTAAGGTCAGAATGTGAATTTTCTCATTATGATTAGATATATGTAATTTTACTTTCAATTCTTGAGTCAGCTGGCTGCAATCTAACAAGTGAAGTATTACTTGCTTACACATGGTTGCTCCAGTTCACTGGGATCAAATTCTACAACTGCTGCAATTATCATAATAATTGCACCTTCAACTTGATACATTTTTCTCTTTGCATAGCCCTTTGTATTCCTTGCACCAATTTGTTAAAATTTTAATGGTGATATTCCAACAGCTGTTGAGCTTGCATTCAAATGGTGAGAAACATTAATCTCATCACCTTCATCCGATTGAGGTGTAACTTCCATTTGTGAATATTTCATTGTATCAAATTCTTTTCTATAGTATAGGCACAGTTTGTGGACTTGTTTAATATCAGACAATGTTATCTTTTTTAGCTGGTCAGATGTTTCCAAGTTGATTGAGTGCAAACTTTTTCATACAGTTTGGTTTTTCATACCAAAAGGGTTGTAGCACGATCTTTGCAAAAATTCAAAACTTTGTAGGACCAAAGCTGCATGATGGAAGCATAGCTGAGAATTTTCAGCTGTATGTAAACCACTGCATCAAGTGAGCAGTTCTTGTTGATCTAATGAAACTTTCAGTCCTTTTAAGGCACTGTGTGTCATTAAATGGCATGGGGATTCAGCATTTCTATAACTGCATGCATTGACTTGGATCTCATTTCTCCATTTGAATGACGACTTGATAAGCTTCAGACACATACATCAAAATGTCGAGTCCTAAAGAAGGAAAAGAAAGAAAATTAATGAGTGTGTAGTTAGTATTGACAAAAGAACTATGTAGTAGCTTTTAGTACAGTTAAATGTAGCAATGAACTTATCATAAACCTGTTTAAATTTTTATTAATCACCAAATAAACAACACAATTAAAATTTAAACAATGAATACGTAATCAATAAAATGTCAATTTTTCACTTTACTCGGAGAGGTGCCAAAATGGAAATAAGAATTTCTAATAGAATGAAATGTGCTTTATTGACTGTTGTTAATGAATGTGTCCATTTTGAGACACATAACTTTGAACATGGGTATAATTTGGTATATTCACATTTTTTTGGAAAATTTGCAGGATGGTGGCACAGTAATTAAACACACAAACTAGACCCTAATTTGCGAAATATCTAACAGCCAGACAGGCAATAGTTTGGCAAAAGACAAGGCCCATTGTGTCCTTTCTTCACTATGTATTCCTTGTTAAAGTATGAGGCAAATGACAAGGCCCATTGTGTCCTTTCTTCACTATGTATTCCTTGTTAAAGTATGAGGCAAATTTGTCACAACATGATTTGTTGCCCACTTCGAAATGAGATTATGCCAAAAGCATTGCTTTCTGAACTTTACTTGCATCATTTATGTGTTGAGCTCAGAAAGTTGAACAACTATGCCCAGAAGCAAGAGGCTTAGATTAAGAACAAAGGCATGCCATTCAAGATTTCTTCATGACTTTCCTGTCTCCAAAAAAGTGGTCTTCACAAAAATGGGTCTAGTAGCTCACGTCACAAAAATGGCTCTAGTACCTGAATCAAGTTACAGATGAACCTGAATCTTTGCGGAAGTTCATGCAGATCCCTCATGTACAGACTATAAATTTCATCAAAATTGAAGATGGTGGTGCTGGGAACATGTTCTAAACTAGGATACTTGACATGGAATGACCCATTATTATTGTCCCTTTTGTGTTCTTATGTATATTACCCATCCTTACCTATAGTGCATACTTACTTAACTAAGGAATTCAAACATATTGCACCACAATTCATTGCCATTGCCATGTGCTTTATCTAGACAGTAAAATCATAAGAAAGTTCAGTTTACTTAATTCTTGCCTCCATTATGAAGTATAATGTCAGAACTGTCTGTTGGTGCCTCTATCTCCCCTAAAGCTAACTGAACATCATCTAACAGACCACTAGTTTTCTCTTCCATTTTTATGTACATTATACTGATCAGCAACTTGGCTGTATGAGCTATTTTCTGGATCTTGTGAATGATATTCTTCCAAAAATTTTATTGTCTGTTGTCTCATAGATTCTACACACGTAACCTGAATGCAGGCTTGTTTATCATTTCTCCCCAGTGTTTTTAGAAATTCTGCAGAAATGTTACTTGTGCCTTCTGCATTGTTTGATCACAGGTTTTGTGAAGGTTTGTCAAACTTTCATTGTAATATTCCAAATCAACACTCAGTTGTTCTTCTATCATACTATCAGGAAGTTATCAGCCTTTGTAAAGGTCCTCAAAGTAATAGTCTTCCACCTATTCACTATCTCTCTCACATTTAACATAGAAGTTATTTTACACATTTGATAGTGACACTTATGCTTTTAATTTTCTGGAAGTTATCTTTAGTTTTCTGTATGTTTCATGTGTCCTAATGAGCCTTTGCTTT
This sequence comes from Schistocerca americana, assembly GCF_021461395.2. Lineage (NCBI taxonomy): Eukaryota > Metazoa > Arthropoda > Insecta > Orthoptera > Acrididae > Schistocerca > Schistocerca americana. Next base: position 522,684,112 of record NC_060125.1, on the reverse strand, counting down.
TCAGTTTTTCCATGCTTCAGCTGAGGCTGTTTTGCATTGTCTTCCTTCACTTCCTATTGATTTAATGTGTTTGTGACATATTGCTCTATTCCTTTCATTTCTTTGATTTTTTTATGTACTCCTTTAGTGGATCAACTGAAGTATTTCTTCAAATAATGGAAACTCAAGGTAGGAATATCAACAATGTAGGAAAAGGTAGACTGCAACTTATCACAAAGATAACATACTAAGTTGCAGACAGATAATTATGAAACACTTGCACTTCGCACAAGGAAGCACACCTCACACACCCAACTGCCAACACCAGCAGCTTGGGCCAGCCTGGCAGAGTTGGCGGTCATGTGCACATGAGGTGTGCTTGCTTGGGTGAGTGAATGGTGTGTGTTTCTCTTTTTTCAGAAAAGGCTGTGGCTGAAAGCTTATGTGTAAGTTATGCCTCTCGGCATATACAGAGTGACTAGAAACAGTCTGAAAAGCTTGTAAGGGTCTTGCAGGGGAGGCTGTGCTGAGAAGTAATTGTTAAGAAAAAATTCTATATGTTACGCTGTTTCCGAGTTATTTAGCATTGAAGTTTGCCAGTCAGATCGTCGCATGTGCAAATTCAAGCAACCTGCCAGAGACAATGTTGCCTGACTTGTTTTTCATTTGGTTTCCTCAAGCTGAACAAACATAACTTTTGCTCACCTACCTTAAATTTATCACTTCTGAAAAAGGCACATTTTAACTGGTAATGGGCATTTGAACAAATGGTAACTCGTGGACCCTATGATGTCTGTGCATTACTTTATTTTAGCCCATACAAGTACTTGAATTTGCACGTGCATGCAAAGACTTGATTGGCTAACATCAGTGCTAATTAATTCACAAATTGTGCAACATATTGAATATTTTTTTGTAACAATTATTTCTCAGTGCTACTTGGCCTGCGATACCCTCACAAGGTTTTCAGACTGTTTCTGACCACTTTGTTGTGTTTCTCCTTACAACCACAAAATAACTATGAAGTATGTGCCACAATGCTTTAAATGCTGGTTCAAAAACTATATTATTTGCTAATGAATCAAGTATACTACTCAAGGGTCTAAACTCAGCCTTAATAGACAGCTGGGATGACACCTGAACAAGCTGTTCTTACAGTCAATCTCGTTATTTCTGTGTACTCTTTTGTCTGTGGATGTTATAATTTTGATACTGAGGGCAGGCCATCAGTAACCTTAAAAATAAAGTAATAATTGGTAGACAGACAGAGGAAAGAGAAATGATTACTGTTGATGTATTGAACTTTTTTTCAAACAGAAGCTATTCACATTGGCACTTCATCACTTAAGCTGTGGTGTGAAAGGTCTGTTTTTGATGTATCATAAAACATTCTTTTGTTGCAAAGAAATGGGACTGTTTGGTTGCGTAACAGTAATTATTACTATTGTATTTGCTTGTTCACGTTCATCGTTTTGTCATTTTGGTGAGAGGAAATCTGCCCTCAATCACCATATTCATTACGGCTATTGTTTATCATGTAAGTAATAACAATTTACAGTTACTGTGATTCTGAATATAAAGAATATGATCAATAAAGTTCGTTACCCATGGCACAACAGCAGATCTCATACATCCAAAATAACCATAAATACAAACTGAAGCTTTTATACCTATGTCCGTAAAAGAGCAGAAACACAATGTTCAAAAATTTTCAGTTAGTAACAGTTACTTTACCCTATTCCTCCATAAATAATTATCAATATCTATACAAGGACAGATTCTTTGCTGATTGGAACAGTTAACAGAGCTAGGATAAAGGCAGCCACCCACCTGTAGCTAATTAATTGATTGATTGTTTTATTGGTCCGTTTCATGATTTTTGTACATACTTACAAACTGATATTGGAGGGATAAATTTTTGTGAGATGATGATATGAAACAACCTGAATTTATGTGATAATTACGAATTTATGAGGGTGGTTTGAAAAGTTCTGATGGAGCCATATCAGGTGAATGAGGCAGGTGTGGCAACAATTTGTACCTTAGTTTGTGTAATTTTGGCTTGGTGACGGCACATGTGTGCAGCACGCATTGTCTTGATGGAAGATGACTTTCTTCCTTGCTAAACCTGGCCTTTTTTCACGTATATTTTGGTGCAATTTGTCCAGGAGGTCAGCATAGAATTCTCCAGTAATTGTTTGCCCAGTGGGGAGATAATCTACAAACAGAATCCCCTTCGTATCCCAGAACACTGATTGTGTGGCCTTCCCGCCGAAGGAATTGTCTTTGCTTTCTTTGGTGGAGGAGAATCTTCACTCTGCAGCGGAGTGTGCGCTGATACGAAACTTCCTGCCAGATTAAAACTGTGTGCCGGACCGAGACTCGAACTCGGGACCTTTGTCTTTCACGGGCAAGTGCTCTACCAACTGAGCTACCCAAGCACGACTCACGCCCTTTCCACATAGCTTCACTTCCGCCAGTACCTCATCTCCTACCTTCCAAACTTTACAGAAGCTCTCCTGCGAAAATATCTTGTTCGTTTCTCCTAAAACAGGCCAAACATTGTTCCAATATGTCCATTCTCATGCATTTTTAATCCACTGTCAAGAGTTGCGGCACCCATCTTGCAGATATTTTTTTTCATTTCTAATTCTTCAGTTAAAATGTGATATACCCTTTCAGATTACGTCTGACAAGCATGAGCAATTTCACGCACTTTCAATTGGTGATCTTCCATGACCATTTTGTGCACTTTTGCAATGATTTCTGGAGTAGTGACACATCTTCGCTGGCCACTGCATGGATCATCATCTAAGCTCTTCCAACCAAATTTAAATTCATTTGTCCTCTTGGCAACAGTTGAATATGAAGAAGCTGAGTCCCCCTGTGTATTCTGGAAATTGGCATGAATGTCCTTTGCTTTCATACCTTTCTTTATAAAGTACTTAATTACTGCTTGAAGCTCAATTTTTTTCCATCTTCGCAAATCACTATGCGGGAACAACAACAGAGGCACATCAACGCCACAGCTCTTCCAGGAGCACTGATGCGGCATGTGTTTACTGGCAGCAGGTCAATGAATAAAAAGTGAACAACTCATCGCACTAGCGCTGATCTTTCATGGTGATTGCGAGAACTTTTCAACCACCCTCGTGTATCTATTACAATATAAATAAGTTTATATACATAAAACTGTGAAAAAATGCGTACATTCATATTACTGTCTTCATGCTCTTCTCAAGAACAGTTTTCTGGTTGAAAAGCAAGAGGCTCCATGTCAGGGTGGTTTTCGCCAGGGTCGCTCTACCACTGATGATCTTGTGTCCCTCGAATCAGCCATCTGAACAGCCTTTTCCAGACGCCAACACCTGGTTGCCATCTTTTTTGATTTATGAAAAGCGTATGACACGACCTGGCAACATCATATCCTTGCCACATTGTACAGCTGGGGTCTCTGAGGCCTGCTCCTGATTTTTATCCAGAATTTCCTGTCACTTCATACTTTCTCTGTCCAAGTTGGTGCCTCCCATAGTTCCATCCATATCCAGGAGAATGGTGTCCCGCAGGGCTCTGTATTGATTGTATCTCTACTTTTAGTTGCCATTAATGGTCTAGCAGCAGCTGCAGGGCCATCCGTCTCACCCTGTCTGTATGCAGACAACTTCTGCATTTCATACTGCTCCACCAGTACTGGTGTTGCTAAGCGGCACCTGCAGGGAGCCATCTACAAGGCACAGTCATGGGCCCTAGCCCACAGCTTCCAGTTTGCGGCTGCAAAGTTGTGTGTTATGTACTTCTGTCGGCATTGTCCATTCATCTGGAACCAGAACTTCACCTTAATGACGATCCACTCACTGTATTGGAGACATCGATTGTTAGGACTGGTTTTCGAAGCCAGATTGACTCGGCTTCTTTACCTTCGTGAGCTTAAGCGGAAGTGCTGGCAGCACCTCAGTGCCCTCTGCTGTCTGAGCAACACCAACTGGGATGCAGATCACTCTACGCTACTGCAGCTCTACAGAGCCCTTGTTTAATCGGCCTTGACTATGGGAGTCTGTTTTATGGTTCGGCGGCACTCTCAGCGTTGCGTTTACTCAACCCAGTGCACCACTGTGGCGTTTGCCTAGCGACAGGAGCTTTTAGTAAGAGTCCGGTGACCAGCATCCTGGTGGAGGCCGGTGTACCTCCATTGAAGGTTAGGCATGTACAACTGCTGGACAGTTATGTTGCACATGTTCATAGTTCTCCTGCACATCCGAATTAATGTCTCCTCTTCCCACCTATGGCGGTTCACCTCCTGCATCGGCAGCCCAGGTCAGGACTTCCAATTGCAGTTCGTGTCCAATCCCTTCTTTCCGAACTGGAATCCTTGCCTTTACCACCTATACTTGAGGTCCATTCACGTACACCTCCATTGTGTACACCTAGGCCGCAGCTTCATCTGGACCTTTCACATGGCCCTAAGGACTCAGTTAATCCTGTGCCTCTCCACTGCCACTTCCTCTTGATTCTTAACATGTACCTAGGCCATGAAGTGGTTTACACTGACGCTCGAAGACTTAGTGGACAGCATTCCTTGCCCGAGCTGGTGGCTACATCTCGTGCTTTTCAGCACATCTGTTCATGCCCTGGGGAGTCATTTTTTCTGTGTACCGACACCTTGAGCAGCTTACAAGCTATTGACCAGAGCTACCCTTGTCATCCTTTGGTAGCAACCATCCAGGAGTCCATCTATGCCCGGGAACGGTCCAGTCGTTCAGTGAAGTTTGTCTGGACCCCAGGTCATGTCGAGGTCACGGGCAACAAACTTGCCGACAGGCTACATGAAAACCACTTATGGAGATCGGCTTCTCTGCAGCTGACCTGCATTCAGTACTGCGCCCCAAGTTTTTTCGGCTTTGCGAGGTGAAATGGCATAACCTCAGTATGCACAACAAACTGCGTGCCATTACGGCGACTACGAATGTGTGGAAGACCTCCACGCGGGCCTCTCACTGGGACTCTGTGGTTCTCTGTTGGCTCCGAATTGGCCACGCTTGGGTGGCACATGGCTACCTCCTGCGCCGTGATGACCCACCTCAGTGTTGGTGCGGCACCCGACTGATTGTGGCCCATATCTTGGTGAGCTGTCCTTTGGCTGCCCTGCGACGAACTCTTCCATTACCAGACTCGTTGCCTTTAAGTTTAGCTGACAATGCCTCATCAGCTAATTTAGTTTTACGTTTTATATGTGTGGTGGGTTTTATCGTTCTGTATAAGTTTCCGCACATGTTCTTTGTCCCTTTGTGTTCTCCACTCCAATGTTTTTAGGCTGGATGTTTTAATATGTCGCATAGTGGCTGGCTTTTCCTTTTTATTCTCGTGGTCAGCCAGACACAGTCATCTGCTCTCTTGTTTTATCCCTTCTACCTGTTTCTTTTCCTGTTTTGTCCATAGTAGTGTTGGTTGTCCTTCTGTCATTCTTCTGGTTGTTCCATTCTCCTGTTATTGTGCTGTACGTCTCCTTTCTTTTCTTGTTTCCCTTGTGTAATTATTTTACCGGGAACAAGGGACCGATGACCTCTTAGTATGGTCTTCCCCCCACCCCCCTCCTTTAAACCAACCAACCATCTTTTGTTAGCAGCGCCATATGAGTCAGGCAGGTTTTGTCCTTCTGATCTGCTCCTCTTTCCACAGTGTTGTTACTTCACAGGAGACTTCATTTGCGTTCTAGCTGCTGCTTGCCCATCTTCTGTGAAAGCAGAGAATAAAAGCTTGGCTGACAGTACCTTGGAGGTAAAGTTTATTTTCTGCATAAAATGTATTGAGTTCCATGCAGTAGCTGGGCTCTTTCTGATACTTTTCCATGACATTTGAAAAAAGGTGAAAGACAGAATTTAGTCGTTCATTTATTAGATGCTCAGTAGATAGTTTTCATGAATAAATGCATTGGAGATTTCCAAGAGACTCACACCAATTACTCTCACATCCAGGTGCTAAAGGCACAGGGTAAGAACCAAGTCTACTGGTATCTTTTATTTGTTTTTATTTACAGCAGTTGGTTTTCAATTATAAGAAAATTCTCCGTTGCTCAGTGACATAGTGGTGTCCATTGGAAAAGCAACTGACATTCTGAAATAAAAACCTGGAAAGTCAAATTACTGTATCAGCAAAACTAAGTATCATTTTATGTACAATCTGGTATTCATTATTCATAAAATAGAATACTGGTATCTTCTTCGGGGCTGCCAAACACGTTTGTCAAACAAACAAGTAAATAGACTTTCATTTAATAGTAAAGATAGAACTAATCCCCTAAGAAGATACCAAAATAAACTGCCCACAAAAGTATCATTATTTTAGATTTTCATTTTCTAATAGTTTTTGTTATATGTTTGTTATTTAATTGTTATTTTTTGGTTTCAGTATGCAATGAAAAAACCTCAAGCAGTTATGTTAAGTAAGAAGCACGATATCCTGCCATTTGAAAACATTGTTCCTGTTGAAGATTTTGCAAGGAAGTATAACACAAATCTTTTTGTGTTTGGTTCACATAATAAGAAGAGACCTAATAATTTAGTGTTAGGTTTGTATGCATGCTAATTTGTATCAATTAATAATATTTGTGGGAAAGTAAAATGGATCATTGGACTTGTCATTTAGTGTTGTGTTCAGAATTGGTGTGAGCACACATTTGTGCTAATGAAATATAATTCAAAAATGGACTTAACTCATTTTATCTGTCACTGAAGTATCAAGAGGAAGGAAGAACCTGTGGCAATTCTGCCTCTTACACAGTAGATACCTATATAAATATACATACAGGGTTACTTTCCCTGGGCAACCCTATTGCAAATTTTTTTGCAATAGGGTTGCCCAGGGAAAGTAAAATTTGCAATTTAATTATGAGAAACTGGAATAGGTGGAAGACCGATAAACACACAAACAAACCGTGATATTTGAAAGTATCTTCTTCAGCAGGAGGAAATGACATGGATAAAATAAATATAAAAGTAAAGAAAGGCCATTCAGTTTTTTCTTTCTCATTCAGGTGTTGGATAGAAGGAAAAAGTCACTCTGACTGTAGTCCTCCTCTGAATGAAGGGTCTCTCTCTCTTTTTTTCGTCCACATATTCTCCTCCTTGGCACAGAGTTAACAGCATCTTCTTTTTTCCTCTTTGATCTGAATTGCTTTTCTTTTCTTAAATGTTACACACACACACACACACACACACACACACACACACAGAATAAAACCTAATTTAAAAAGTGTTTTATTTGCAGTAACATTCTCCTCATGGAATACAAACTAAAGCTCTGCAGCAATATGTACTTCAGTTTAAAATGAAATTTATGTGACAGTGCTTGTTATAACAGTGAGTATAAATGAAATTAATCGTTATCAACACTACCATTCTAAATGCATTGTACTTCTTTTGTGGCCAATGTAGCACAGCAATTACTTCTTTAATTCCTCAAGTGGTTATCATCATTTAAGTTCCTTATTGACTCACATTTATTCTAGAACTTTATTTTCCAATGAGAATTCACATAATTTAACATATTGTATTCATGATACCTTTGCAAAACAAAACCAAAACCCAAATAATATCGAGATAGCAAATAATTCTGCCCATAAATATATAATAATTACCAGTAGCCTGGCCTTCTACTTTTTATTCACTTCATCATTTGTGATAGTTTGAAAAGAGAATCATAAATCACACTGTTATGGATTAAGACTTTTCTCCAGTTTGAGTGACAAAGCTGCTGTCAGAGTGGCATCTGTTTGGCACGATTATGTCACTGGCCATTAAAACTTGGTTTTCCTTTCTGTATTTCTCCATTAACATAACTCTGGTTTGGAATGTGCATAATACAAAATTTATTCGGCCTGTTACTATATATTTATTTATATTTTGTTTCTGAATCCTGCAAGTGTGAAGAAATTCACAGTGTAACAAGTTAAAGACAGTTATTGTATTGTGCTTGTTTTATGAGTGATTGACCTTGTTGAGGATTTCTTTTCTACATTCATACTGTTTTAGAGTTACTCTTGAAAATCCTGTGGTCGATCGGTAACTTTTTTGTGTTAATTGCAACCTGTTTAATCTGCACTTTCATGAGAATCAAATCAAAGTGAACAATTGAGTAGTTGGTAGATTATCATACATAACCATGACTTTGCCATTTTATTTATTAGTGTTTTAAGTAGCTACCCATTGAGGTGTCTATGAGATGTTGCATGAAAGGATAAGTATCCACCATTGCCCATTGCTTCAGTTAATGCAACATTTGATTTAAATTAAAAATATGTAAAACAAAATCTAGATATTCTAGAAGCAAAGAAGCTTTATTGAAAAATAAAGAAATATTATATGTCTTCCTAATTATATATGTTATCTTTTTCCATTTTGTCTTCCTAAGGAATTGTTTTGTCTCTGTGAAGTTCTTAAGAGCTCGTTAATCTATTTTGACACTAATGTTTTGTGTAATAAGTTTGTCAGTTTGTTCTTCTTATCCAAAGACACGGAACTGATTTTCTTGCTGGTTGTTATCACAGTATGACCAGGTGGCTTATAAATTCCATTTGCAGCAAGAAGAGCAGTCATGGATTGTCCCACTGAAAACAGTCAATGTATACAATAATTTCTAGATGATGACCAGTTTCACAAGAAGTTGAAAATTCTTGATCTTCTATTCTTATATTTTCATATCATGATAAGTTTTAAAATATTTCAGATTATGCCATTTTAGAATTCACAGTAACTTTTTTTATCATCTTTAAACTATGGAGTTTCATAAAAGGCATCTGTTCACAAACTGACTAGTCATTACCAACACAGTTGCGTTGTTCTCAGTCTTGATAATGTGCCTGTTGACAACTTAGTGCCTCAGATGTACAGTGAGCTGTTACTTTTTCTCCTTCCATTATTTACATATCAAACACCTAAAAAATGGTAAAGCAACTGGCAGTGACAGCATCCCAGCTGAGATACTAAAATATGGAGGAGAAGCATTGCACAGACGTTTAGTTCATCTGATACAGATGATCTGGTAAACAGAGAACATTCCAACAGAGTGGAGAGAATCAATAAGTGTCCCTGTACATAAATATCATATCTTGTTTATTGCTATACCACTTAAAACCATGTGCAGAAAATCTAATTAGGGGTTATCAAAATGGCTTCCACAAAAACAGATCCACCACTGACAACATATTTGCACTCAGATCAATAAATGAAAAAGTTTGGGAATATAAACAAAAAATACATTATCTGTTCATCGATTTCATGAAAGCTTATGACTCCATCCATAGACAAAGCTTGTGGAATCTGATGACTGAATTTGGCTTCCCAATTAAATTGATAAATCTCTGCAAAGTATGCATGGATGGAAATACAAGCAGGGTTTTACTGTATGGATTAAAGTCTGACCATTTTAAAAATAAAATTGGGTTAAGACAAGGAGGTGCTTTGGCCCCCCCCTTCTCTTCAATATAGCTTTAGAAAGAGTTGTGAGGAAACTCAAACTGGTACCTGCTGGGATCCTCCAAGAAAGCAAAATTAACGTGTTAGTATATGCAGGCCACATAGTGCTCATTGGAAACAGTGAAATAGAGATTAAGCAATTATTTGTGGAGCTTGCAACAGAAGCATCAAGATTTGGCGTGAAAGAAAAGACGAGAAAACAAAATACATGATAGTTTAAAGATGTAGAGATCAATGGGATAACCAATCACATCTAATAGTTGGTGGACACAAATTGGAGCGTGTTGAACAATTGAACAAAATAAGAGACAGGTGGAAATAAAAGCGAGACTGCAAAATGCTAACCGAGCCTATTACGCAATACAAAACCTCTTAGGGTCCAAACTGCTGACTAGGAAAACTAAAAGTTATAAAACACAATCATCAGACTAGTTCTAATCTGTGGGGCAGAAACATGGAGCTAATGAAAACAGAACACCACCATTTACAAGTATTTGAGAATAAAGTTTATAGAAAAATCTGTGGTCCGTATTATGACAATGAATCACAATGCTGGAAGAGAAGACACAACATAGAAATCCACGAGCTATCGCAACAACCAACGATAGTAAACATAATAAATGCTAGAAGACTGCAATGGGCTGGACATCTGATGAGAATGAAAGAAGATAAGATTGTGTTAAGAATATTCTGGGAGAAGCCATATGGCAAAAGACCAAGGGGGAGACTCAGGAGTATTTGGCACAATGGAATTGATTGCAATGTGAAAGATTGGGAATAAATAGCTGGTAAGAGGCCGCATAAGACAGGAGCATCTTGAGAAATCATGTGAGATCGGCACAGGGGCTTCAGGTCCCTTAGAAGTCTACTACTACTACTATTACTGTTAATATTCCACCAAGGACTTTCTTTCCATTGCCACATTTATTAATATAGTTGATATTAATATAAGAACATTAATAACCACATCACTCAATTGTCATCATTGTCAGTTTGGTAGTGTGTATTTTAGGAACAAATGCCATAAAAATATTCCTTCTGTAAATAAAATTTCCTGTGAAATGGCAGCAGAAAAAAAGATATATAGGCCACAAGATGGAAGTAGGGATTGGTAGCCATCATGGCCATAAAGATTTGCATTGTTTATCACTGTTCAGTAATATTAGCAAGATGTTGAATTTTGTCCTCCAAACAGTGAAAACATCTGATTTGAAGTCTGAATCCAAAAGGTGAAACCAGAATGAATAACTTACAGTCAATTCCACATGAAAAGGCCACACTCTGGGCAATAGCACTGTGGTCAAGACTGGACTCTTATTCAGAAGAAACAGAGTTCAAACACTCACCCTGCATTACCAATAAAGATTTTCCATTATTTCCCTAAATCACTTACAGTGAATGTAGAAATAGTTGTGTAAACAATCCATGACAACTTTATTTTTTCCAAAAGTTCTAATGCTCATCTCTAATGATTATGGTGAGACATTAAACTTTTTATATTCCTACCTTCATTCTGTCATCAAGAACTAAATCATTTTTACATACACATACATGGATACCCATCACAATGAAACAGATATTCTGGGCAAGAAAGTGGTAGGCAAGCTTTGGATAAGATCTTAGATATTTTTCTTTTCCATACCACATTTTTACCATCCTGTATTCCTTAAATGATTTTTCCTGTCATGAAATAACTAAAGTCAATATCAAAACAACTGATCACTGGCAACCATACGTAATTTATTCCCCAAAAATTTGCTTGACAGGAACACAAAGATGATTCCCATCCCCCCCCCTGGGTGCCTTCTATAAAAACTGGATACAAATCTTATGCTAATTGCAAACATTTCTTTTCTCTTTTTAAGTAGAACTGTTGTGAAAAGCATCAGTTTGGATGTATGTTTCAATTTCTGAAATTTTCAGGTCGCATGTATGATCGTCATCTTTTGGACATGGTTGAATTGGGCATTGACTCATTCAAAAGTATCCACGATTTTAAAACTGTGAAACCAATGCTGGGTATCAAACCATGTATCTTATTTGTGGGAGAGCTCTTCGAGCATAATTATGAGTTCAGAAGAATAAAGAATCTGCTGGTTGATCTTTTCCACAGGGAAAATGTAGAAGCAATCCGTTTGCAAGGTCTAGAACATGTTATAATGTTTACAGCTGTTGAAGATAAGCTCTACTTTAGAAGTTATAGGTAGGTATTTTTTAACTTCTAATTTGGATTTGTTTTTACACTTCACATTTTATTTAATGTATTATGTAGCACTTCTTTGTGTGTGTTAAATAATATTTGCTCATTGATTTATAATGTTTCAAAGTATCTAGCTTTATTATTCATGATATATTTATGATGTTTTAATTCCAGAAATATTATTCAGAATTTAAAAAGTAATTGTATTGAGTGTCAGTTCTTTTATCAACATGACAGCCACAGAGCACAATAAAGGAACACAACTTTTCTTGCAGGATATTATTGAAAAAGTCTGGAACACGAATTCCACGAGTTGAGGTGGAAGAAGTTGGTCCGTCTGTAGATTTCAAATTGAGAAGAGTGAAATTAGCTTCTGATGACCTATTCAAGTTATCTTGCAAAAAGCCAAAGGAACTTAAGGTATTGTGCCAGTTCAAAAGTTAATGTATAATGTATGCATAGATGTATGTCCCTAATTAATAATGTAATAACTCAATCTAGGATTTTTACATGCAAAATTGTGCGACATTTCAGTCGTAAAATTCCAATTCTAAATGCAAATTTTTACTAGTGATCTCACTTAGGTCACTTAATTATCAGGTTCCCAAAACAATTCACTCGTAATTTTGTATTTTGTTTTTAAATGTTAATTCAATATTCTTGTTCATTACCAAGTCTTCCACATCAAGGTTTTCAGCTATAGTTTCCTCGAACAATGCCCTCAAGTGCATCATTCATGTCTTTCAAAATGTCCACTCTGTTGCTTTTTGAAACCATTGCTCCAGTCGTCTCATAAGTGTCGTCAGGAAGTAGACGTGTCTGTGTATGACGTAAAGTTCATACATGTACTGACTGTTTTAGTGGGACTCCTGAATAGAGAACAAGTGAAACCCATGCTTTCATCAACTTGCTTTAGTAAGTGAACAGACAGTGCCATAATGATGCAAAGTTTTCTGTTTTCTGTAGTGGCCTCATGGAGTGAAATATGGTTAAGACTGGTGCTTACAGATTAAGTTTCTTACATGTTACTTGCTGTCTGTGTTCTGTAACTTAAAACTCCCTATAAATAATTTATGAGTGTAGAGTGCCACACACTGAATATGAAAGCATTGAGTCACTGACAGCACACGAAAAGAATGAAAGCTTGATACCTTTTGCCAACACAGTGTGAGTGCATAGGTGTTAAGTTTGTGAGACACTAAATGAGAAATATTTGTAAGTGAACAAATTTGTGTCTTGCTTTCATAAAATCTTGAAAACAGCTCTGCCAGAATACACAGTTACATCATACACATTACCATACTTCCTTTACCACTCCCCTCCTATAATCACTAGTTGAGACATGGGGGCGAAAACTGAGTTGTATACCTCTAATAATTTTCATGATGTTCACAGTTTTTGCTGTTTTGCCAGGCTATTTTTCAGGTGTAAAAAAGGCTAAAGAACTATCAGCTTAACAAGGAGTGCAAGATGAAGTTAATGTTGTACAAGATTCTCCTCATTCCTGACGATATATATGAGACATCTGCTAGTAGTTTCATTCAAAATAATGTAAACTGAACCTTGTATATATATGATGAAGGTGAATATTGTTAAAGTACTCTCATAGAGATCAGACTTTCCAGTACATTGTTCTAGATACAATTTTATAAGATGTTCATTGAACTTGGAAACAACATAATAGTAATGCCTCCACGGTGCCATAAAAATTCATGTCTCTTTTTTTACATGAAGATGCCAGTGGTTCAGCAATAAACTGCTGTTTCACTGTACCATTGCTATCCTGTAGTTCCTTGTTCGTAGAACTTTCTACATGCCGCTGAACTTGATTTCATTGGTGGTATTCATCAGTATTGTTAGTGACATTACTTATAACAGTTATGTCACTCAGAATACTGTAACCACCAAACTGTATAAGAATTTCATATGTTTTCCCAGTGACCATTTAGGATTTTGGCATCTTGGCTGCAGATACAACAGTAATTAAACAAATCGAACAGCAGTACAAATCACACAAGCTACATGCACCACTGTATGTGACATTCTGAACACCAAACTGCTTCTGCTTATGTAATGGCCGTGAGACAGGCACCCAGCAGGTAATTAGTGCGGTGGTCGTGGCTGTAACTGATGCACTTAAGTAGTGTGCATTGCTTGGAATTTTCGAAATTATTCCCATAAATAATTGAGATGGACATAATTCTACTCCGTTTGATTTTTGTTTTAGTGATTGATTTATTTGGTTTTATCAATTTTCTTTTGTATACCTTACTTTGGTTATTTTTTTATTCCTGATGGTGTGATGGTAGTGTTTTACATTGCAATATTTCATTTCTTTTTTGTTATACATAAAGTGTCAAAACATTTCTGCAGAAACTATCATGGTAGCTTTTCTATTTCTTTTAGATGAACAGCTGTTGTCTAAACAGACAATTTTATAATGAAAATAAAGTCTCTAGAAAGATAAGAATATTGCTGAATATTTTCCTCTCATAATGGCAATGAACACGAGTGAGTGAGAAGAGGTGAAGGATGACAAGGAGCTAGCTACTGAGCTTCGAAGCTTCAGAATGTCAGACAGTGCATCCGGCGATGTTAACAATTTCTGGTAGAGACATATGCGTGTTTCAGATGAGAAAACTATAATATAGGCCTGATCTCAACAGCGTGATTAATTATTGAGAATTCCTGGAGGCATGGTGCTATTTAAGGTAGAGATATAACAAGGAAGAAAGGTATACAACTTGAAAACATCTTGGGTAATACATTAGCCATTCAGAGAATTATACAAAAATAGTGTAAACAAAGCATTGAAAGTCGGCCATTGAAATATTGCTGATATATGCAGTTCATTAGTTGTTGTTGTTGTTGTTGTTGTCTTGAGTCCTGAGACTGGTTTGATGCAGCTCTCCATGCTACTCTATCCTGTGCAAGCTTTTTCATCTCCCAGTACCTACTGCAACCTACATCCTTCTGAATCTGCGTAGTGTATTCATCTCTTGGCCTCCCTCTACGATTTTTACCTTCCACGCTGCCCTCCAGTGCTAAATTTGTGATCCCTTGATACCTCAGAACATGTCCTACCAACCGGTCCCTTCTTCTTGTCAAGTTGTGGCACAAACTCCTCTTCTCCCCAATTCTATTCAATACCTCCTCATTATTTATGTGATCTACCCATCTAATCTTCAGCATTCTTCTGTAGCACCACATTTCGAAAGCTTCTATTCTCTTCTTGTCAAAACTATTTATTGTCCATGTTTCACTTCCATACATGGCTACACTCCATACAAATACTTTCAGAAACGACTTCCTAGCACTTAAATCTATACTCGATGTTCACAAATTTCTCTTCTTCAGAAACGATTTACTTGCCATTGCCAGTCTACATTTTATATCTTCTCTACTTCGACCATCATCAGTCATTTTGCTCCCCAAATAGCAAAACTCCTTTACTACGTTAAGTGTCTTATTGCCTAATCTAATTCCCTCAGCATCACCCAACTTAATTTGACTACATTCCATTATCCTCGTTTAGCTTTTGTTGATGTTCATCTTATATCCTCCTTTCAAGACACTGTCCATTCCGTTCAACTGCTCTTCAAAGTCCTTTGCTGTCTCTGACAGAATTACAATGTCACTGGCAAACCTCAAAGTTTTTATTTCTTCTTCATTAGTGGTGATTAAAAATATTTATTCTTGATCAGATATAGCAGAATTTCAGAATGACCCTCCCGCGTAACACCCCACTTCAGATTCAGTGGGCCAAATCTGTCCAACTGATTTACTGGTTGGCACTGCAGTCCTAGTAGAACCTCGATCTCTTCTGTCACCTGTATCTATTTTTCTCTGTCCATTGTTTTCCTTCCCCAGTTCGTGACTCCCATTGCTTTGAGGTCCTCTTCCATATCTTCCAACCACCTTTCCTTGGATCTTGCTCTTCTCCATGTCCCCTTCGGCTTTCGTATAAACACTTTTGAGTTTCTTGCCTTCTCTGTATGTGACAAGCCTGTTGTATTCTTCCTTGCTTGATTTTCACAATATTCACCTGTCCAAATGGTATATGTAGTTATGCGTTTGTCCTTTTCTCAAGATTTTTTTCTTGCTTACTGCCCTAAATATATGTCTCACAATCTTCTTTCCTATCTCAATAAACAGCCTCCTTCCTTTGTGGTTATCATCCAGCCTTGTAATCCATACATTACACTAGGTCTTAATGCAGTCAAATACATTTTGATTTTCATGTTCCTAGTAACTTTTCTGGACTTGAATATGTTCTGCGAGGTATGATAGTATCAGCTTTCATGCTAACCTTACTTGAATTTGTAGTGCTGTCGTCTTTTCTTCTGTTGTTATCAAACCTAGATATTTAAACTCCTCCACTCTTTGATATTGTTTCTCATTTATTTTTATGAAGCCTCTTCCCTATCCCTATCAGGATCTTCATGCACTTCCTTTTGTCTTTATTCATTTCCAGTCCTAAGTTCTTTGCTTCTCCAACTAATGCACCATACCCTGAGGTGTCAGAAGTCAAGAGATACTGCCCAATATCATGTCAGACTCCCTTTTGCCCAGGATAGTCAAGCCATTCAACATGGCATAGGCTCAAAAAGTCGTTGGAAGTCCCCTGCAGTAATTGAGCCATTCTGCCTCTATGGCTGTCCATAATTGTGAAAGAGTTGCTAGTGCAGGATTTTGTGCATGAGCTGGCCTTTCATTTACGCCACATAAATGTTTGATGAGATTCATCTGGGCGATCTGGGTGGCCAAATCATTCACTCGAACTGTCCAGATTGCTCTTCAAACCAATGCCAGACAATTGTGGCATTGCCCATTGTCATCCATAATAATTACATCATTGTTTGGGAACATGAAGTCCATGAGTAGCTGCAAATGGTCTCCAAGTAGCTGAACATAACCATTTTCAGTCAACAATTGGTTCAGTTGGACCAGAGCACCCAGTCCATTCTGTGTAAACACTGCCCACTCTATTGTGGAGACATGACCAGCTTGCACAGTGCCATGGCTTTGTTGGATTTGTGCCACACTTGAACCCTACCATCAGCTCTTACCAACTGAATTTGGGACTCAACTGACCAGGCCACAGTTTTCCAGTTGTCTTGGATACAACTGATATGGTCATGAGCCCAGGACAGGCGCTGCAGGCAATATCAAGTCATTAGCAAAGACGCTCTTACCAGTCGTCTACTGCCACAGCCCATTAACACAACATTTTGCTGCACTGTCCTAATGAATACATTCATTCCATGTTCCACATAGATTTCTGCAGTTATTTCACACAGTGGTACTTGTCTTTTAATACTGACTACTTTTCACAAGTACCGCTGCTCTCGGTTGTTAAGTGAAAGCCGTCGGTCACTGCTTTGTCAGTGGTGAGAGGTAATGCTTGAAATGTGGTATTCTCAGCATACTCATGACACTGTGGATCTCGGAATATGGAATTCCCTAAAGTTTTCTGAAATGGAATGCCCCATGCATCTAGCACCAAATACCATTCTGCATTCAATGTCTGTTAATTCCCTTTGTGTGGGTAATCACATTTGAAACCTTTTCAAATGAATCACTGAGTATAAATGACATCTCCATCAATGTGCTGTCCTTTTATACCTTTTGTATGCAATACTACCACCATCTGTATATGTGCACATCACTATCCCATGTCTTTTGTAATGTCAGTGTAATTATCTTCAGAGCTCTGACATTCCTTGCAGTTAATGCTACATCATGAGCATATGCCACCACCTAGACCAGCCCACTAAATGTTGTTCCCCTGTGTCTGTTGACATTTGCCGAATTATCTTCTCTAGTGCTAAATTGAAGAATAACATAGAGATCACATCTCCTTGCCACAGCCTCCTCATTACATGAAACTCTTCTGACAGCTCTTTTTTTTAACTCTGACTTGCAAACTGTTACTTCCATTGTCATTTCCATCAGCCTCACTAATTTTAGTGGTATTCTAAAATCCTTCATTTTTGGAGAATCTTATTTATGTGTAGGCTGTCATATGCTTGTTTAAATTCAGTGAACAACTGATGCAGTTGCTTGTGGTATTTATAAAAACACTTATCTCACTAAAACTTTATGGTCTATTGTGGATCCATATCTCCTAAAACAAGAGTGGTAATCTCCCAATATCCTTCTTCCCCCTACCCCACCCCACATTGTAGTCTAGTTGATAAACTCTTAGTAAACACCTTGTACATTGTATCCAAGAGAGTAATCTCGCAGTTGTAGTTACACTCTTACTTCCCACATTCATTATGTAATGGGCAGATTATTCCCTCATTCCAATCCTTAGGCATTTTATCCGTTATCCACATTTCTTTAATTAATTCATTAACCCCAGCCTCCATCTTCTTTCCCCCCAATTTTAATAATTCAATCACTATGCCATCTTGTCCAACTGCTTTATTATTCTTTAAGCTTCAGTCTGCTGATTTGTTGTCCTCCTCATCCAAATTTAATTCTACTTCCAGTTCCAAATGTGGTTCCTTCTCTTCCTCACCTTAGGTTTCATCTCTGTTAACTCCACCCATTACCTCCAACCATTTCCATTGAGCAATTCAGTAACATATCCTTTCCAGCTTTCCAAAGCCTTGCTTTTATGTCGAATTAGTTTTCCATCTTTATCCTTATAGAAGACTTCTCTCTGTTGGAATCCTCTCTTCAGTTCTCCAGATCTTTCATTTAACTTCCATATCTTATTACTGTGTCTCATTTTATCCAACTGCTCTATCTTCCCCTTTCATACTGCCTTTTCTCCACCCAATGTAACTTATCCACTCTTTTACTCTTCCGTCTGTAGTTTCGTGGTGGTAGTCATGTTTTCATAGCAGTATTCGTTGTCTCGCTTCATTTCTCTCTTGGCTTACCAGTGAGGACTCCTGAGCAATCCATTTAATTATTCATCTGTATTTTACCCTCCCCAGCACTTCCTCTATGACTACACTGATGGCTGTTTCAGTATCTCACATTTATGATGCACATCCCCTTTCTTCCTGGTGTTCTTTCTTGTCTCGATAATCTCTTCTAATATCTTCTTGTATTCTTCCTGCTTTTCTTTAATTTGAAAACTTTCTTTTCGCCATCTCTTTTTGTTTCTGGCCAGAGCTCTCATCTGTCTGTCTCTGAACCACACTAGGTATGACATGTGTGTTCATCCACCACTATACCGCTACTAACTTCCATAATGTCTGGTGCATGCAGTTTATCTGCAGTTACATGATCTGTTTGGTTTCTCATAACTCCATCTGGTGATTCCATCTGCCATGTGCTTTTTGCTCATATAATCATCTTCTTACAACTGGTGAAGTGTGTCAGCCTTAGCCCATTATCATTACTGACTTCATGGAGGCTTTCTTTTCCTATTGTGTTTCTGCTGATCGCACACTTTTACTTGGCCCCTGATCAGAGAATGCTGAGAGCAGAAGCTTGCATTCAGCTCATAGCACATTGGCTGTTGGGACGTCTCACCTCTTTCTCCTAGGACAGCCAGCTTACAGCTACATCTTATAAAAGAAAGAAATTTCTAATGGGTTAATTCATGACAAAAGGGCACAAAATTAAGCATCACCTTAATGTTTGAGTAACTGAAAACAGAAACTTATACTATGAAATATGTATTTTTCTGACAAATGTAAATAATGACTAGGTAAGAGAAAAATTTATGAAACTGGGAGTTGTTTCCACTGCAGTTGTCCGTGGCTGAGTCCATCCGTGAGTTGTCAGATTCAGTGGTGCTGCCTGGATTCATGTTAATATCAGCATTGTCAACAGCAATTTGCTTAACACCGTCACACCTCCAATAATCCTCCTCCAGCTCTTGCACCTTTTGGAGTAAGATTCCAAATCTTTGCTGTGATAGGCTGATAGGCAGTGTCAGTGAGATTTAATAGGTTTCTAGCAGACGTCTCCCTTGTTGTATTTTGTTCTCTGAATTGTATTTGAATTTGGCCCATGCAAACTCAATTATATTCAAATTGCAAATTTATGGTGGCAGTCTGAATTTGCGGCCTTTACTTGCGCCCAGTTGGTTCATTACATGCAATTTTTCGGAGGGCCAGTTTTGGAGAACTAACGTGTACAGGTCCTCCTCCTGCATGCTGTCATCACATCAGACCCTTTAGTTTGCGGCCACTTGACCAGTGTCACCTTGGTGTCATATTTGGTCAGTGGTTTATTGACTGCCTGCAATGATATAGTGCATTATGGAAAATAGTGACAGACTATGAAGGTAGATTTGCAAGAACCTTCTCCTCATAACGTTTGTCAAAATTCACGGAACTCACTTGCATACGGTAGTCCCCCTGCAAGGATCTGGCCCAGAACTGGAGCTGTGCTTTCTTTAGAAATCGCTTTTTGGAAACGACACATCCTACAATGAGCCTCCTTTAGGCACTTCCCCACACTTGGACACCCACCACCCCTTGACTCTGTCAGCATTTGCCATAGGTTATTTTATTGTCTACCTAGGTCTCATCAAGATAGAAAATTTATTATGTTTTCCAGAATACTGTGTACACAAAGATCCAACCAACGGATACTAATAACTGTAAGTAAAACAACAAAATCTATCACATAATGTGAATGATTCTTGCCACACTCCGAGCCTTACGTTTTGTTTATACATCTTGCTACATTACTTCCACACTGGTGCAGACAAACAATAAATATGTACCATCTGATAATGAATCATTAGGTGGTTCGAAACTGGTAATGGGATGGTAAAAGAATTGAAGAACAAAACAAAAGGCAACTGTTTGCAGCGAGTTCAAGAAATCTTTAGAAAATTTCTGTCCCTGATTCTCTGATATTTCTCATTTCAACTACAAAGCAAGACCACCAGAACACTGTGTCTGGGTGTTCTATTAATAAAAGTCTCTTATTTTGGACCTTCCACTTAAAGCCCATAGACTTCCTTAATTTTGTCAATGAGGTACCACTCCACTTCCAGTTGATTTTACTTCAAAGTACAGGCAGCAATCTGCTTATGGTTAGTACATTCTTCTTACAGGTATAAAATTCTTAGATTGTTTCTCTAATTACCTTTTTATTAAAATCATCGACTGAAGTCAGAATTTCACCACTTTTTCACCAAGAGGAGTAAATGAAAAATAATTCTTAGAAAGTTGGACTGCATTCTGCACAGAATACATCGAAATGAAGTTAAATTACATTAGTCATTACAAAGAATTTACTGTTGTGCTTCTGTCAACAACGGTTTGACAGTAATAACAAATGTAGTTTAGAGTATTTTGCAAGTACAATATGTGCATTGTAATTTTGCTCTACATGCAGAGTGCTGAAAGCGGAGGAAATGATGTGATAGGTGGAATACATTCATTCACTCTCAGACGTCAACACACAAAATGTCAAGTTACATGCTGCTAAGAGATGCTGAAGATATTTTGAACAACTGTTTGATGTAATAAATCTGTATTTGCTACATAAAGTATTTTAGGTCCTAAATGCTTTGTGCCTTTATGCATTCCTCACAATAAAAAAAGAAACTGGAATAAAGCTCAAAGTAACAATATGGTAATAGGTAAAACTGACAAAATTGTAATGGAGAAGAGGAAGTATTAATTTGATTAATGAATTATGCTGGATTAATAATTTGATTTACTATGTTCATCTCAAGATCGAAACGTGGTTATCTCAGGAAATTATTTTTGTACTCGGCACGCATTACACAGCAAACAAACAAACGAATGTGAAACTTACCCCTTCTTGCCAGTGGTAACAGGTGATTAGCCAGGATGAGTCCTCAAAAAATTTGTCAGTCTTTTCAGGCTGCTCTCACTTTTTCCTGTATACATTTCTGTCATTTTAATACGTATGGAGCAGGTGTAACAGTGCCTTCTGCCTCTTTTCCTTGTCACAGCACTGAATAACATTCAGCATCACTTTACTACTTTACACTATTCTCCTCCTTTCACATCTGAGTACATGGAGTTGAAGGACCAGGTACAGCCTCATCACTCATTTTTATAAATAACAGTGTGTGTCACAACCAACAACACCACACACGAATCAACAATAGATTCTTAAAGGCTACAGCACACAATAGTGTTATGTTGCTAAGGTTAGCAGAGAGCGTAAACATTTCAGAGCCACATCAAGTCAGCCGACTTGCGCTGATCACAGGGGGAGCCAGGTAAAAGTGCGCTGTAAATATATACTTCTTCTTTCCCTATTTTTGCATTCAGATCTGCAAGGACATTTTCATATTTTGCCTTTGAACTTTGTTGATTTCCTACTTTAGTTTTGAGTGAAATGCATCCTCCTCATATTCCTGAAAAAATTGTGCCGTAAATCTCAGTGAACACAAATTATCACTAACTGCTTTGAAATTAATTACATTAGCCTTGTGTAAGCAATACCATGTTGTTCTGTATCCATTCCACTATACATCAAAAAATGTTTCCCCATTTCAGCCATTCCAAGTTCTTCCCATCATATTTCTTCTAGTGGAACTGTTTTCACTCTAGACTTGTTCATTTCTTCTCCAGTTTCATGCAATTTGCCAGGTCTTTTAAATGTCCTTTGATTCCGGATGGCTGTCATAATATCCATTTTCTCACTCATTAACGTTTTTCCTTCCTTATCATCATCGTGTAATCCGTATCCTTCTGAGGCTGATATGTGATATCCACAACAATTAAATTTTGTGAGGTGATGTTAGTCATGGAATGTACATCTCAAAGACAGATCACCAGCCATAGGAGGAAGAGCGTTCATTGGAGCTGACAAAAATATTTTCTTTATTGAGGTCGAATTTGAGTGTGTCAGTGAAGTTACCAGGTTGTATATAACAGATGTAGGTGAAACCAAGATAGTTGTTGGATGTTTTTACTGGCCGCCTGATTCCGCTGTGACAGTTCTAGAATCATTCAAGATAGTTAACAGTCAATAGTGGGTAAATACCCAGATGCTGCGATACTAGTTGGAGGTGACTTTAACCTACCGAGTATAGACTGGGATGTCTTATGGATTCATTGCAGGGGTTACAGATAGACAGTCAGGTGAAATACATATGAACATGTTTACTTAAAACTGTTTTGAGCAGCTAGCTCAGTAGTCCGCACACAATGGAAATATCTTGGACCTTGTAGCAGCAAATAGGCCGGACCTTATTGACAGTGTCATCATAGGAACGGGGATTAGCAATCATAATATCATGATTACGAAAGTTGGTAAATCAATCAAGGAGGCTAAGAGAGTGTTCGTGCTAGATACAGAAGATAAGTTGTTAACATCTCAGTTAGACAGTGAGCTGACATCACTTAGCTCCGGTAAAATGGACGTAGAGAAAATTATGGGCAAAGTTTAAGCAGATTGTAAGTCGTGGTCTGGAGAGTTAGGTTTGGGATTCGTAACAGACTGAATTGAAGGAAGACATTGCAGCAATTCAGCGATGGGCTGCGAGATTTGTTACTGGTAAGTGGATAAAGGATGGAAAAGATCCACCATGGTTTAAACGAAATTCATAAGATTCTGAGGAAGTAGAGGCTGTTGCACTCTCGGTTCAGAAGAGAAAGGTCCCGGCGGAGGTTCGAGTCCTCCCTCGGGCATGTGTGTGTGTGTGTGTGTGTGTGTGTGTGTGTGTGTGTGTGTGTGTGTCCTTAGGATAATTTAGGTTAAGTAGTGTGTAAGCTTAGGGACTGATGACCTTAGAAGTTAAGTCCCATAAGATTTCACACACATTTGAACATTTCAGGAGAGAAGGCACAAATGACAACAAACAAAGGTTTGTAAATATTTGTGTGTCTGTGAAAAGATCTGTGCGTGAAGCATACAACTACCACCTACCACCATCACACCTTTGCAAAAGATCCGGCAAAGAACCTGAAAAAATTATGGTCCTATGTTAGATCGCTAAGCAGTTCTAAGGCTTCCATTCAGTCCCTTGTTGACCAGTCTGCTGTGGCAGTTGAAGTAGTAAAAGAAAAGCCGAAGTTTTAAATTTAATGTTCAAGAAATCGTTCTCACAGGAGCATCATAGAAATATATCATCATTTGACCATCAGACAGGCTCCCTTATGGACAACATGGTAATAAGCATCCATGGTGTAGAGAAACAACGGAAAGGTTTGAAAGCAAATAAATCACGAGGTCTCAGCGGAATCCCAATTCAGTTTTACAAAGAGTACTCTATGGCATTGGCCCCTTACTTAGCCTGTATTTATCGTGAATCTCTCACCCAGCAAAAAGTCCTGAGTGAATAGAAAAAAGTTCAGAGGACTCTAGTATATAAGAAGGGTAAAAGAACAGACCAATATCCCTAACTTTGGTTTGCTGCAAACTCTTGAATATATTCTCAGTTCGAATATAATAAACTCCCGTGAGACTGAGAAGCTTATGTCCATGAATCAGCATGGTTTTAGAAAGCATTTCTCATGTCAAAATTGGCTTGCCCTTTTCTCGTATGATATACAGTGAACTAAGGATGAGAGGCAACATGCAGGTGCCATATTTCTAGATTTCCAGAGGGCGTTTGAAACGGTGCACCATTGCGGGCTGTTAATGAAGATACGAGCATATGGGATAAGTTCATAGATAAGTGAATGGCTTGAAGACTTCTTAAGCAATAGTACACTGTATGTTGTCCTTGACCATGAATGTTCATCAGAGACAAGGGTATTGTCGGGAGTGCCCCAAGGAAGTGTGACAGGTTGGGTAGAATCTGCAGTTTTTGCTGGTGATGCTGTGGTGTGAAGTGAGGTGTCAAAGCTGAGTGGCTGTAGGGAGATACAAGATGACTTAGACAAAATTTCCAGTTAATGTGATGAATGCAGCTAGCTCCAAATGTGGAAAAATGTAAGTAATGCAGATGAGTAGGAAGAAAAAACCTGTAATGTTTGGATACAGTATTACTAGTGTCCTGCGTGACAAAGTCAAATTGTTTAAATATCCTGGCATAACATTGCAGAGTGATATGAAATGGAACGAGCATGTGAGGATTGTGGCAGGGAAGGCAAACGGTCAATGTTGGTTTATCAACAGAACTTTAGGAAAGGAGATGACATGTAGGACCTTGTGTGATCTATTCTTAAGTAGTGTTTGAGTGTTTGGGATCAATACCAGGCTGGATTGAAGGAAAACATTGCAGAAATCCAGAGACGGGCTGCTAGAGTTGTTACTGGTAAGTTCAAACAACTTGTAAGTGTTATGGAAGTGCTTCAAGAACTCAAATGGGAAGCCCTGGAGGGAAGGTGACATTCTTATTGAGAAACACTGTTGAGAAAATTTAGAAAACCAGCATTTGAAGCTGACTGCCAAACAGATCTGCTGCTCCAGCATACATTGCACGTAAGGACCATGAAGACAAGATATGAGAAATTAGGGCTCATACGGAGGCATATAGACAGTCATTTTTTCCCTCACTCTATTTGCGAGTGAAACAGGAAAGGAATATAACTAGTTGTGTAGTACAGGGTACCCTCCACCACACACTGTACAGTGGCGTACGGAGTATTTATGCGGGTGTAGGTGTAAATGTAGATGTAAACCCCATGCCCAATGCCTGAACCTGGAAAACTTTATTTTCCCCTTGAGTTTACTCCCCTTTGAGGCCTGGCTTCCCTACGTCTGTAGAGCCCTGCCCACACCCTTCCTTGTCTCGTGTGAGACAAGATTTGTGTGGCTCCTCTGTCGAGGCCTGTCTGGTTTGGGTGACTCTGCCATTAGCTTTGCTACTGGCGGCGTAGCCCTCAAGTTCGCTGGAGCATGCATGCCCTCTAGCCCAGCACTGGAGGTGCCTTCAGCAAGGCTGGCTGCTATGGGAGGGCTCTCTCTTGTTATTTTTCAGAAACAAAAATGCTGGGCAAATCTCTGAATATGTGTCTTCCACGAAAAACTTTTTCAGGTCAAAAGCCGAAAATTCAGCTGTGGGTTTTAAAAATAATGTAAACAAAATTGTTATGGAAAGAGTTAAAGGCAAGGAAGAAGGAAAAACATGCTATGAAAGTGGCAATGAAATCACAGTTCAGAGAGTTAACTTCACTGAAAGATAAATGTTTATGATAGGGCTGGTGGGGATGTGAAATAGCTGTAGATAAAATATTATGAACACTGATTCTTTTAGCACGAGAGTGGGGAGATGGAGAGAGAATGAAAATGGTGATCCAGATACAGAATATGCTAACAGAAACTGCAACTGGAGTAAAATGGCTAAGGTTGAGATTCTGGAGTATTTGAAAATGTAAAAGAATATAAATGAGAATATCAACATATGTGAACATTAAAAATGATACTAACAACATAAAAAGTACAAGATAAAACAATGATTTTGCAAAAGTGGTTTGAAAACTCAAAAAGCAATGTGGTGTTACAATCATGGTTTTTGCAGAGTTGCATATTGACTTTAATTTCACACTGTAAGTTTTTTGCTGTCTATAGTATACTTACAGGACAACTTTAACCTTTTCATTGCTACTGACTTGCTCTCTGCATTCTCTGCTGAGGGCAGCTTTTGTTATGGCTGTGCTGAGAGGCAGCAGTCCTGTCGATACAACATACTTTTAATCCGATTTTTCAAAAACTAAATTGATTCTTGCACATCTGTGCAGTTGTTTTTGCATCTTTAGCATCATGTGATGCCATATTGTCAACTGATCTCCTGTATTCGCTACTGTTTTCCTGAATTGCCCTTCTATTTTCTTTGTAACTTTTTTTCCTTTAAGTTGTGACTGATCACTTCAGAGTAGTTTCGTTTGACTTCAGAGCCACTACCTTGAAATTCAACTTAGTTTCTCTTGTAATGTTGAACACTGGTATAGCTTATTCAAATGTAACACTCTCACCAGTTCTACCACTGATGCCAAAACACAATGAAATTGTGATTCACTATTTAAGTTAGACAGTGTTTATATTGATATCATTTAGCATCCTATCCAGTTTGTTAGATCCTTCTCATTTATTTTTAGCTGTGCACCTTAAGACTATCTCAAAATAGTAAGAGCTACTGAGATTTGTGGGCACTGTGTTAGCAGGTATTGTGAAAATCCAACGTATTTCGAAAGAGCACCTTCATGCAGTGATATTAACCATTATTAGTGGTCTTCTACTACCAGTTATTGTCTTTAGTTGACAAACAGGCATTCGTCAAAATACTGTTACGTTTTAGCAAAAACATCTGTAAGCCATATTTACAATCCATGTGGCTATATAGGTCTGTAATAAACATGTTGAAGTATGTGCATGCCTTTATTGAGCTTGATGTGGCTTCGTTTTTCAGCTTTTAATCTGCGTGAGGCACCTGTAGCATTTCAGAAGTGTGTAATTTGCATCAGACACCCACCGTTCAGTGCTCACTCAGAAATATATGTATGTACATATTCATAATTTACAAAATTGTGACAGAAAAGAAGAGTCTGTTGACTACCTGCTGAAATAGAAACAGTTATAGCTGATGTGGCAGGCACAGAATTATAAAAATACTGTTGAACTGCGAATTTTGAGAATGTATTAAAATTTGAAACTAGCTAGAGAACAAAGGAAAAAAGGGTATTATTTGTTGATAATGGAAGGAATAGTCACTACATATCATAAATCAGTAGAGAAGCAGGCCACAGTAATTTACCGGGAAATGACAGTGGAATAATAGCTAGTTCGTATTCCAGAGCATTCTTAGTAATGAACTGTCAGTGGAAATTGAGCCAAAATAAAAATGAAAGGTGTGGGTGCGTAGGGGAGCACAAAACAATCTGAATATAAAATGTAGACATAAAGAAAAAGAAAGGAATTCAATTAGAATGTCACTATAAACCATTGTTATTGTGAATGTGTAATAACTGAACAAGCAAATGGCAATAAATGTAAGAGAATATAGAATAGTTTAAGCATACATTGTCCCACCTTCAGTTCTGAAACACCGATTCTCTAAGTGATTTGCTCATTCGTCTCCACCTCCCCCATAATTTTGTCGATAAATGGTGCACCACATTGTTCAATATTTTTCAAAGGTTATGTCGGAACACTTAAAGCTTCTAATATGAATAACTTTATTTCCTTGTTGGTTTTTGTCATTTTTGAGCTTCTAACAATATTGTGACAAGAAAGTTGCTACTCACCATATGCTGAGTCGCAAATAGGCACAACAAAGAAACTTTCACAATTAAAGCTTTCGGCCAGTGGCCTTCATCAACAACACACACACACACACACACACACACACACACACACACACACAAAGGACTGCAGTCTTGGGCAACTGAAACCACACTGCCATAACAGTGATGTTAACCACTATTAGTGTTCTTCTACTACCACTTATTGTGTGAAGATGACAAACAGGAATTCATCAACAAACTGTTAAGTTTTAGCAAAAACATCCGTAAGCACATTGGCAGTGTGGTTTCAGTTGCCTGAGACTGCAGTCATGTGTGCGTGTGGTGTGTGTGCATGCGTGCGTACACGTGTCTGTGTGTGTGTGTGTGTGTGTGTGTGTGTGTGTGTGTGTGTGTGTTGTTGACGAAGGCCACTGGCCACAAGCTTTAATTGTGAAAGTCTTTTTGTTGTGCCTATCTGCAACTTAGTGTCTCTGTTATATGTTATATGGTAATATTGTTACATTCCATCCTGGATTTTCCATTGTTTGATTTTTTCTGCATGAATTTCTTGTGGAAAGCATTGGACAAAAACCGTAATAAATTATCATTTTTGTGTGTTTTGCTGGCTTTCTTGTTTTAATGATGGACTCCCATATTTATGCATTCATTTGCAAAACTTGCTGGTGGGTGTGTTTCTTGATCTGGAGTTTGTATGGTTGTAGTACTAACAAAAGTTACCAACTTTACTTTTCAGGTAAAGAAAGTTAAAAATATATCAGAGGATGCATTTGGAACCCAACATGGCAGAATACATGTTCCCAAGCAGAATATTGGCAAACTACAGACAAGAAAAATGAAGGGTCTTAAGAAAACATTTGCACAGAAGAAATCTGAGAAGCAGTTATATGGGAAGCGAAAAAGTGATGAATATGAGTCAAATGAAGATGTCAACAAAAAATTAAAAGTGGAGTGATGTGATAAAATAGTAATAGCATGTATTTTTATAACTTGTACATAACGAGACCTGTTAATATGAAAGATAATAAAAATATAATTATTTGTATTTTCACATGCAGTTATATCTGTGCTAAAATCATATTTATGGTTTTGTTTTATGGAACAGCACCATTTAAAACAATATATTAGTACAGTAAAGTATAGCTCTAACTTAATCACATGAAGAGATCTACATCATTTTTACTTCACATCTCATCTCACTATTAAAAGGTGGACAGATATATTTAGTAAATGCCATGATATACTAGGAATTTTCATCAAACAACATATCTGTTGGTAAGTATTGTTCTTGTAATGTTGTTTTTTCTCCTCCAGGCTTTCGGACTTATTCAACAAAGAGATATTTGTTGGCACATATAACCGAATAGTGCCATCCAGTTTATAGGAATGAATAAAGGTGAATACCATGCTGCTATAAAATTTTTTCAGCCAGTTATAAATTGTGACCTATATACAAACTGTGCTTAAGGGAGTTAATAAAAGACTGGATTCAATACTGTTTATTTGTTGCTGATTATGTGAATGTACATTGAAGAGCCAAAGAAAATGGTACACCTGCCTAATATCATGTAGGGCCCCCATGAGCACGCAGAAGTGGCACAACATGACGTGTCATGAACTCGACTAATGTCTGAAGTAGTGGAGGGAACTGACACCATAAATCCTACAGGGCTGTCCATAAATCTGTAAGAGTACGAGGGGGTAGAAATCTCTTCTGGACTGCATGTTGCAAGGCATCAGAGCTATGCTCAGTAATGTTCATGTCTGGGGAGTTTTTGGCCAGTGGAAGCGTTTAAAGAAGAGTGCTCGTGAAGCAATTCTGGACATAT
Organism: Schistocerca americana; assembly: GCF_021461395.2. Taxonomy (NCBI): domain Eukaryota; kingdom Metazoa; phylum Arthropoda; class Insecta; order Orthoptera; family Acrididae; genus Schistocerca; species Schistocerca americana. The sequence goes on along the minus strand of NC_060125.1, from coordinate 522,654,543 downwards.
GGGGTGTCGCATAGTTCTGCTGGAATTGTCCAAGTCCGTCGGAATGCGCAATGGACATGAATGGATGCAGGTGATCAGACAGGATGCTTACATACATGTCACCTATTGGACTCATATCATTCCAGCTGCACATGCCCCACACTATTTCAGAGCATCCACCAGCTTGAACAGTCTCCCGGTAACTTGCAGAGTCCATGGATTCATGAGGTTGTCTCCGTATCCGTACACATCCAGCCATTTGATACAATTTGAAATGAGACTTGTCCAACCAGGCAACACATTTTGACTCATCAACAGTCCATTGTCTGTGTTGACGGGCCCAGGAGAGGCATAAAGCTTAGTGTCGTGCAGTCATCAAGTGTACACAAATGGTTAACACACTAACACGTGTTGATGGCCCAGCACTGAAATCTGCAGCAATTTGCAGAAGGGTTGCATTTCTGTCACGTTGAATGATTCTCTTGTTGGTCCCATTCTCATAGGATCCTTTTGCGGCTGCAGCGATGTCCAAGATGTGATGTTTTACCGGATTCCTAATATTCACGGTACACTCATGAAATTGTCATACAGGAAACTCCCCACTTCATTGCAACCTCGGAGATGCTGTGTCCCATCACTCACGTGCCAACTATAACACCATGTTCAAACTCACTTAAATCATGATAACCTGCCATTGTAACAGCAGTAACCGATCTAACGACCAGACACTTATTATCTTATATAGGCGTTGCTGAGCGCAGCACCTTTTTCTGCCTGTTTACATATCTCTATATTTGAATACGCGTGCCTATACCATTTTCTTTGGCACTTCAGTGTTCATGAGCATTACAGATTTGCTGCTTTCTTAATTTTTGAACAAAAAATTTTCCTGAAGAAAAGATCAACAAAATTTGTGTTGTTGTGAGATAAGATTAGGATCTCGAATAAATTGGTATATAATTGCCTGAATGTGCTGCATTTGTTGATTATAGAGAAATAACCCTTAATGACATTTCAAAATGTATAGAAAAGTTTAAGCTTAACCTTAAAGACTCCTGGTATCATTATTGACTATATACGAAATGTGAACCCATCAATACTTCAAAACCACAGTGAAAACAGTATGGCAGCAGAAGTGAAGTGAACTCAAAAAGCCATAGTATTACTGGCGGGGAAAGTGATGGTGACTAGTTTTTTGAAACTCATGAGTTACTGCGAGTAACTACTTCTAAGAGGATAAAATGGTGACCAGTTTCTATTACACATAATTATTGGACATTTTTTCTCTACCATGAACTGAACCAAGAGCAACTGAGACTATTTTGACTGAAAGTTTTCTCTCTCTCTCTCTCATGTTTAAACTGCAAAAAGAGAGATAGCTAGAAAACTGCTAGTGCCCATGTGTTGTCTCATCTCATGTCCCATACATATGGACAAGAAAAAATTTTATGGCCAAATTCAATGTTACTTTTTGCCAGTTTCGATAATATTTTTATCAGTATTGGTGCACTTTTTCTCAATATTGGTGGTATTTTTTGATGCTGTTGGTTTTGTTTCTTGCCAAATTTGGTGCTTTTCTGAAAAATTTGGTGCTTTTTTGGCCATATATGGTGCTTTTTTGGCCATATATGGTGCTTTTTTGGCCATATATGGTGCTCTTTGCCAGATTTGATGTTTTTTGCCAAATTTGGTGTTAGCCTCTTGCAAAACTTGGTGTAATTTTTTGGCAAAAATGTGTTTTTTTGCCAAATTGGATGTGCTTTTTATCAATTTTGATGTTATTTTTTCCAGTTTCAGTGTCATTTTTCTTTCCAATTTAGTTTTTTTTTTTTGTGTCTTTTACTAACTTTGGTACTAAGTTTAATGTCGTGTTTTAGTTACATGGGAAATTAACTGTCATTTTAAAATGGCACACGAACATCTGCCTTAAGAAAATGTGAACTGCAAATGCAGTTTCAACATTCAATAACTACTAGTTATGAATATTGGTGTGGTGCTGTCCACACATTTATAACCAATTTATACGGGAAAATGACAAATTTTACCATCTTTCGGTAAAGTAATTGATTTTGCTATATTTTGTAAAAATCATCAAATTTAGTGTTATTTTGCTAAAAATTGCCAATTTTGCATTATTTTTTGCATTTTCATTTTGGTGAAATTTTCCTGTCTCTACCCATACAACAATCAACTTGAGGTAAGTGGTTGCCTTTCCTTACTTTTGTTTAACCGCAGTGTCATGAATATTCACTTGTGATACGTATACTACACGCAGCAGCAACTTTTTTGCGTTTGTTTCCACACATCAGAAGACAATTGCGATGACTTTGCTTTAGTGATTAGTTCTGTCAGAAGATCATGAAAACTTGCCACATTATTTATTAGTGGAAATTACTTTTCCTCAAAGATGAATCACAATATAATATTAATGATGGTAATAATAATGATAGTAGTAAAACTTAAGAATTACCAGATCTTGATGCACAAAGGGTATTACATGTCCGCAAAGTTGCAGCTTTAGCAGATTAATCTAGATAGGTTACTGCTATAGTCTCAAAGCGTATTTCCACATTTTAAAAAAAATCATGTTTCACATCCTGCTTGCGTATGTGTTCATGAAAATAATCCACACGTTCCTTGTGCACTAATGAGGGTTTTGAATCACCAATTTTTGTTTGTTTTCCTCCCTCCCATTCTCTCTCTTGGCTGCTTACAATCATTATTACATAGTCATGAATATTTTTTGCATGAAATTCTTATGTAGCCCTGCACAGCACAACTAGTTACTAATTCTTTATTTGTTGACACCCCAACTACAATAGTAATAAGAAGAATTGCAAAATTGACACAAATGGGAAAATATATTAATTAGCTGCTCAATATACCTGAAAAGATTGCGAAGATGCAGTCTGAGTTTTGGAAAAACACAGGTGGTTTCAATGGAATTGTGCACAGAAATTTTTAATCAACAATGTGCAGAAAGCTAAGATACTTCAGTGTGCCATGCCCTGCATGCTACAGTCTTGCTGTTGAGGTACAGAGTCTTGAATCAAGGAGAGGATGAGTGGCTGGAAGTGACAGACAATAAGCACCATCTAGTAAAACCCACAACATGGCCACGGTGTGACTCCTTTCAGCCACCTTGATGGGACAAAGTCCTCCTTACTTATGTTCACATAGACCACAGCCCTATGACAGGCTATAACACATTGGTTCTTGCTCCAGCAAGAGGACTCTCCAATGTGTGATGATGCTTGAGGCGTACAGATCAGTGTGTGTCGTATTTTAATAGACTTTGTTTTATTTTCGAACCAGAGGACAGCAGCAGATCTGCCAATAGATCTGCTTTCTATTTTAAGTAATGTTCAAATGAATGTGGCGAGAGTTTTAAAGGGCCTGTGATTTGTCTAACTGGTTTCCATAAATTTTAGGGTAATGTTTTTAATGTGTTGAGAGAGTGATTGGCTCACTCAATTTTTTTGTTAAGTGGTCAGTCAGCCACATTTCTCTATGACTTTCTTTTAGCTCTTCCATGGTTTTACTTCTGTTTTAATCCCATGTATTACATCTTTTACATTTTCTCCATTGTCTTACGACAAGTGAGATAGAGTGATTGTGTGAGTCAGTGTAAGTTATGTAGGAGTGATTGTCTGATTGCCATTTTATATGCTTCCTCCTCAATGTGTGACAACGATTTTTCATTTTCTCCACATTCATTTCATTAATTGTGTGTAACAGAGCTGATAATCTTGGTGTTGAGTGCCCATAAGCTCCAAACAAACACACTCACGCACACACACACACACACACACACACACACACACACACACACACACACTAATATATAGGAGCAATTCACCAGTAGCCACTGACACAGATTAATGGAAGCAGTCACTAATTATGCTGTATCTTGACTCATTTAATCTCATATATAAGCATCTGATTCACCAAAGCATATATCACACATATATGTTTTAAAAAATAATGCAAAGACCAACAAGTTGAAGGATATTTAAGTCATTTAAAGAGTTGGGTGATTGCTTAACATGTTTTGAAGAGTCAAAAGAAGCACTATTGTACATGAAGGGCCGACTGAATTGTACCTGATGAGAGGGCCCTTATATTTTCTTAAAAATGATTTGAGAAAGTATTCAGCAAACCAAAAAAAATGCCTCTAGCTCAAAAATTATTACTAGAAAAGCTGTTATAAAAATATTGAAAAGAATTTGATGTCTAATTACTATTAGCGTAGAAATTACATGCTAGATACTTCCAAGAGACCGAATGAAGGGCACAGTTGTAAGACACTGCATTAATATTCAGGAGGACAGCAGTTGAAATACCTGTCCTGACATCCAGTTTTACATTTTCTTGGGTTCTTTTCTAAATTACTTCAGGCATGGATGGTTCCTATGAAAAGGACCAACCATCGCTTCGCCCATTCAAGCATTTGCTCAGTCTGTTATGATCCACCTGCTAATGTGACAGTAAACCCAGAATTTTTTTTTTTCGCCTAGAGAAATGTATGCCAAACTTTGGTGTATATACAACAAAAAAAAAAAAAAATAATAATAATAATAATGCAGCAACCATTTACAAATTTCTCCTAGATCATTATGATTTACAAAATTTGGTTGACAGGACATCCACAACTGAGCATTGTGGAATCAGATAATAAACCACTTAAGTTGAAAAAAATTTATTACTTTAATTACTACGGGTTTCGGGTGATATCATATCTTGCCTTCACATGTGGCTGTCACCAGACAGCAGCCTGGTGACCAATCGCTTATAATTGCCTGAAACCATACATAACTTAACAAATAAATCTTTTACAACTGAAGCAGTTTATTATCCAATTCCATAATGATTTAGATCCAAAACATTGTGTTTCTAATATGAAGCCAATGGCAAAATCACAAACGTAATTAGGCATACCCATGAAAGGATTTTAGCACTTCAATTGAAGGTGCTGGTTAACAAGAAAATAAAAAATACCTGTATACATATTTTTAAATGTTTGTGTGCTGACAAATATCATGAAGTGGTGTTGAACAAGCAGAATTAATAAATTGATGATAAACAGTATTAAGTAAGAAAAAGATTAAAACTATTGCCCTCCCTGTCAAGTGTTTTTAAATAATATTAACAGAATGGAGTTTCAGCCCATTAAATTCAGTGAATTATTCATAGTGGCAGGAAAGAGCATAATTAGTAAAATACAGATGCATTATGCATAGTAATGGAGACAGCACTTAACATTAAAGTGCCAGGTTGCCATAGTCTGGATTCTATGCCAACTTGCAGAGTGTTGTCAGTTCAGTGGTTGGAGGAAGGCGCTGCATACCAACCCCAACAAGAAAATGCTTAGTAAATCACTGTGATAGTCAAACCAAACTCTGGATTGACAATAGATTTTGCTACTACTATTACTTTTTTGTACATGAAATGTTGTGTTTATAGGATGGTTCCATGATGCTGATACCAACTTTCATTGATTATGGAGAATGTTAAATGTATCAATTTGAGGTAAAGGACTCTGTTTCCAGAAACGACCAAATTGAGAGTTATAAGAGAAAATCATTCTGATACCTCTGAAATCTAATACACACATGTAGTGGTCCTGTTGGTAAGATGCAACATATCCCACTTGTTATTTGTCAGTGGATGTGATACCGACATGATGGAGCCCCATCTCACTTTTGATGGAGGCTTTGTGAACATATGGATCAGACATCCCCTGAAAACTGGACAGTCAGAGCAGGTCCTGTTTCATGGCCAGTACTTTCACCTCATCTCCCCCCACCTTATTTCTTCTAATGGGACCATGTAAAAAGTTTCATGTATGAGATACCTGTTGAGACAAGAGGATCACTTGGCAAGAATTCTCACCATTTGTGACACTGTTCAAATGACACTGGTAATATTAGAATGGGTATGAAAGAACTTTGATGATGCCATGCCTGCATTGATGCTGTAGAATGCCATTTCCAACAACTGTTTAAATGTAGCAGCTTGTGAAACTTGTGCATGTAAAAGGAATTCATTATTAATGTACTGAGGACAGGTTTTTCGGTTTCTCTGATATCAAATTACGTGCAATATAACTAGTCCATTAGAAAGGAGAAAATATCTGAGGGTATTTGGGGTTATTCAGCAGCAATTTTGTATGTAATGTCCTGGATTTGGAAGTTGGGGCCCTTAATTTAAGCTTTGTGCTAGGCTAAGGTGGAACTTGAGTATATTTTCGCTTGTACCTTTTGACTCGGAAATTTCCCTTACCTCAAATTAGTACATTTATCCTTCTTCATCATCATCCCTGAAAGTTTGTAACATCATCACAGACTCATGTTGTACGACAGGGTACCCCAAAGAAACTGAACTATCTTCTTGGTGGGCAGAGCATTTTTAATACCACATTTTACCACTAGGAGTGGATGGAGAAAACATTCCAGAGGGAGATGAATTCAAACTTAAAAACGATGCTGATTTGTTTTTTCAATATGAGATTAGTCATTATTGATTGTTTATTCTGCAGGGTCAGACAGTTAACCAGGCCTTCTGTTTGGAAGTTTTGAGGAGACTGTGCAACAGTGTACGGCGGAAGCCGATTTGTGGCAATGGGATGACAGATTTTTCCATTATGACAATGCCCCTGCTCATACAGCCCTGCTGTACAACAATTCTTGACCAAAAATGGTATGACCCCTGTTCCTCGCCCTTCCCCTTTGTGACTGTTTTTTGTTTCCTAGACTGAAAAGAGACATGAAAGAAAAGCATTTGTTGAGGTGAAGAAAAAAACTACTGTGATGCTGTCAAAAAATCACAAAAGATGAATTTAAGAAATGTTGAAAAATGGAATACATGATTAGACAAACATATTGTGCAAGTGGAGAGTACTTTGAAGGTTTGTGCTTAAAATGTGAACAAATAAGTTTTTGAAAATGTTAAGTTTCTTTTGGGTACTCTCTCATATGTGAGGCTCAAACTGAAGTTATAAAACTGCAGATTGTCAGAAATCAAGAGGTGAAGGTAAAGATGTCATCAACCTAAAGGTAGGTCTGAACACTACAGTGCTTTGCTGGGCATACTCCTATTGGATGTGATATACTATTGTCTTCCTCCAACCTTTGAACTCGCATCAAGCCTGTAGTAGGGGAACTACCTTCTGATGTGCACTCTGAACCACCACGCAACCTAGCATGTTCCATATTAACAGACTTTGACAGTGGTAAGAAAAGTGATGGATAAAAATCCTTGGACTGACTGTGGATCGAACCCAAGACCTTCAGACCGACAGTGTGCCACTGAGACACAGAAAATGATAAAAGGAATTATTATTATTATGTTCTGTTAGCCCTTTTTCTTATTAATTATCAGATTTATTGAAAAACAAAGTTGTAAAATTTACATAATGATATATTACCCTTTTTTCCTGTCAGTTATCTGACTTACTGAAAACCCAGTTAAGTACTGTGGTGAATATAACTCCATGCACTATATGGCCCTGTTCTTACAGTGCCAGTTATGTGATTATTTTTTCCTTTATTACATGTTCATACAGGGTGTTTGGATATTCCCATTACAAACCTCTAGGACTTGTAGATGGGAGTGAGTAGATAATATTTTGAATTGGAATCCATGTTTGGTAACATACCTTTCCCATGCTACAACTATTTGAAAACATGTTGATAATGCAACCACTTTCACAAGTAATTGATTATGTGTGTCCCAGTTCACCATTTGTTTTACAATTCCACTCATTAATAGCCAAAGAAATTGCTTGTGTACTCGTTGACAGATTCTCTTCAACTTGATGCAGTATGGTCTCTTCCAGTTCAGTTGTGCGGCATCTCGTTGGAGCAACAGAGTCGGTGAAGGGCCCTTTCTCGAAGCCGTTGCATAATAGTGGTGAAAACCATATGCAATGGAGGTGGTTGTTGTGGAGAACGAGGCGACGACCATTTCTCCCATTACCGTGAGCTTCACCATTCAGAAGGATAGTAGGTGTACCTACAAACATGTACTTGTCAATGTTTCTTTAACACTAAGACAAGTGAATGAGGTCAGAGATGTAGGACAGATACCAATTGACATCAGCCGATCCAATGTAACCACCACCCATCATGACTGCTCTGTTGCATACCTATCCAGCAAACATGTTTTCCAATGGCTATACCACAGAAATAGTACTTTTCCAGCCACTGGATCCTATTCAAAATATTATGTACTCACTCCCCTCTACAAGTCCTAGAAGTTGATAACTGGAATTTCCAAACATCCCGCATATTCAACTTGTGTTGTGTAATGTAGAGTTTGTGCTGCCCGTGATGATGTGATGGAGTGTTTACACTGCACATGATGCAGTTTGATCAAGCCAGCAAGCATAGTTGTTGACCAGTTTGAAATCAAGTTAATTTTATTGGAACCATAAGATCTGATTTTAGTAAGAAACAATGCTCTCAGAATTTAGTGCACACACAAGTGATGCATAAAACCAACAAGAAAAGGGTGAGTATTAGTGAACTTCATCATTTGTACAGCAACTTAATAAAAGATGTAGGTCAGTTTTGGAATTACATAAGAAAAGTGCACTGATATTTTATTACATTGTAGTGCCTGTTTCAATTAAATTGTGCTAACAAAACAAATTTTATTAGAAATGCACAAAAGACTTTATATTGGTAGCAGTTTACAAGTTATGCTAATGCTTAATGGATTCAAGTATAGTATAGTCCAGTGAAATTATCGAACCTTCTGTAAGTATAGAACTTCACTTAAAACCTGCTTATCAGAATGTGCAAGCCCATAATAGATAAGAAGGAATACATATAATTGTTCAGTTTTAGTAATAGCTCTCAGCTGAGTGTCAATCAGCAGGTTTCAGCATGCTGAGCAGTAAAATTAGAGAATAATGGCTATCATTTTGCATTTCTACTGAGCATCTTTTACATTAGATCCGGTAGTACTGGCATTAGCTTGGATCACCCCACCCCACCACCACCAGCCCTTTCAAACACACAACCTGAGCCTGCTGTGATGCTCAGTCTGGACTGGGTAGCCATTCATGAGAGATATCCCCCACTCACTCTCCCATCAGGTGTGAATTGCATGCAGTGTTCTGTTTTTTGAGTGCCAAGGGCACTACTCCTATTCACATTCATCATCAGTTACGCGAAGTCTAAGGGCCACTCTGTGCGAAAGTGGGTCAGAAATCAAGTTAGATGTCCATGACAAACTGTGTTCTGGTCAGCCTTTGGTTTTGGCCAAAACAGTTGCGAAAGAGGACAAAGAAATGCTTGAAGATCAGCATATCACAGTTTGTGAGGTGTGTGAACAGATCCCTAAAGTGCGATTGACAAGATTTTGACCAGACATTTGCATTATTCCAAGGTGCATGTGAGATGAGTCTCCAACATGCTCACCAAAGACCATAAACAGTAACGTGCTGAAGCAGCCTATGGATTCCAGGAGCACTACACAGAACAAGGAAAGGAGTTTTGGGATTAAATTGTCACTGCTAATGAAACTTTGGTACACTACACAACACTTGAAACTAAGAAAAAACCAAAGCCATGAAAGTTCAGACAAACATTGTCTGGCTGCAAAGTGATGGCCTGTGTGTTCTTGGACAGAAAAGGTGTACATATTATTGTGCAAGTTGATGCCTACTGATACAATAATAATTGCTGCTTGCTACTGTGAGACTTTTAAAACAAGTGTGTCTTGCCATTCAGAATTGAAGGAGGGTAATGCTGTTGAAGGGAGTGTTTTTTCATCACACAACACTCGTACTTAGACTGCCCATGCAACAGCTGATCTCCTGGCCCATTTCAGATGGGACATCACAACCTGTCGTCCCTACAGCCCAGACTTAGTACGTACTGATTTTCATCTGTTTCCTGAGTTGAAGTCAGGATGGAACACATTTCCAGACTGACAACAAGGTGAAAAACAACGTAGTAGGAGAGTTCTGTGCCAAGGTATACAAAAAAATGCTGCCGCACATGCAAATGTTCATCGATTGCAGTGGTGATTATGTTGAAAAATAGCTGAAAGTCCAGCCTTTCCATCAATATAACATTCTTTGCCAATAAACGCCTTCTCTAAACAAAAAAATTGGAAACCATGTTACAGACACACATCATATATTAGACATTCGTTTCTGGATAAGGTTAGTTCTTTTTGTTTTTCTGTGTTTGGAAATTCTGTATGTGTGTCCTTTCTTTGTCTTGCTTGGTTTATGGAAGATAAGGGTGAATGCATTGAGAGGTTGTCCTCTGAAGCTTCTAAATGGCCTTTGTCCTCTGAAGCTGACTTCTGTTGAAGGAATGTTGAGCTAGCAGTAATTGACAACAATTAAACTCACAGTATTGTGTTTTTGTGAGAAATGTTACTTTTTGTCTGTCATGGCATCATACGGTCTTTCAAAATTGTCAGTAGGTCATACCATGGCTAACTGGATTCGAATGTTGTGAACCCATACGTCCATGAGTGTTTCTAGATTTAAAATTTCCACTCTGTCTTCACCCTCTCTCCTGGAAATACAGACATGAGTATATCCACAAATGAGCAATATGTTATGAAGAATACAATACTTTCTGACATTAAGGTACAACATTAATTTCAAATCCTACCTAATATTGCCTGCTTTTATCCACACCGTCATTCTCAGTTTTGTTCATTATTTTCCAGATATTTTTTCCAGGTACTTTCATCATTATTTTAGATGGTTCTAATTAGAGTCGCAATTTGACTTTAACCCTGTACAACTCCGTCTTCCTACTGTACCAGAACCACAACTTGAAACAGCTGCACAACATGTGTATGCCACATGGAATTTTTGGAATTGTGTGCAAAGCCAATGCTAATGACATTTGGATTCAGTGCCCCCCTCACTCTGAAAAGATAAATAACAAAAAATTTCTTACTTTACTGTTTGTAACTGGGATTAATTATTCTAGATTAATATTAACTGACACTGGAGGTATTGCAAGCAGTCAGATGGTGGGACACTTAAGACTATGACGGCATGCTCCCCTCTTTCAATGAAATTTTCTGTAACTTTTCAGCATTCTTGCATCTATCATTCTGAAACTATTCACTGAGGAAGAAAGGAAAAAATCAATAGATGTGGGTGGCCAATTCATGTTGCCTGACCAAGGAATCTCTCTCCTAAGTAGTCTACCATCGCAAACGATGTGCGACAGATAGCACCTTCTTATTGAAACCAAACCTCATCAGCATTAATAAGTTCAGTTCAGAGCACAAAAGTTCTCTTTAACATATTGCAGTAGCATTTGTTGTTCACCTTTAATGCGTTTCTTCTCTCTGGTATTTGTTGAGTTATGGTAGCAAACAGCTGTGAGATGTCATCTTGAGCAATTTCTTGACATTTTCAAATCATATGCTGTGTCATTCCATCAAATAATGTTGGCTGGAGGCTAGTATGAATGCATATCTCATCCCTTTGCATCCTAGGTATGTTCATCGAGTGACATGGTGAGAACAGGAAGGCCATTCAGATGATCTGTACATTTCTCAAGACATTTGTGGTGTTGAAGTGTAGTATGCTGGGTTGCCAAGTGTCACGAGTATCAGCACTGTGCATTTATAACCTCCTAGCTCCAATATGATCAAATATATGAACAAAACTTTTTTTCCCGCCCTTGGCAGTTAGGCTGCCCTGCACGACAGGCATGTTGTTGGGGAACAGTATCAGCCTGCCACTTCAACTCACTTCACAGGGCAGGGGCAAGAAACAGTTTTCTGGGCCCCAACATGCAGGCTGTCTTGCATGACAGGCGTATTGTGTTGGCATAGTATCGGCCTGCTTTTTCAACCTGCTTTGCATGGTGGCCTCTATGTCAGGGGTACATAAATTGTTTTCAAGCCCCTAATGTGTAGCCTGCCCCACATGCTGGACTTGTTGTGGGAGCAGTAGTGACCTGCTTTATTGGACTGTACTGCAGGGCTTATCTGTGCTGATGAGCATAGCGGAGGGCAGGTTGAGATGGATAGAGGGGGGCAGGGTGGACAGAGTGAGGGAGACGAGGAAATGGACCGAGAGAAGGGAGGAGAGGGAGATGTATGAGGCCGATGGAAGGTGTGGAGGGGTACTGGGCAGATGAAAAAAAAATGAGGGGGAGGTGGAGATAGGAAAAGAGAGGGGGGTTGAGGATATGGTTAGAAGGAGGGGGCAGGAGGATATGGTCAGAGATAGGGGGTGGAGAAAATCGACAAAGAGAGGGGGAGGAGGAGGTGAAGAGAGAGAATGAATAGGCGATAAATGATAGACAGAGAGACGTGGGAGGATAAGTTGGGCACAAAGAGTGGGAGGAGGTGGTGTGTTTAATAATGTGTCATATGCATCTGTGAGTGAAGCCACTGGGAAAAGGCTATTCAATAAACATAAAGGCTAGTCAATAAACATTTGGTGCCCCAGTGCCAGCTGGAGCAAAAGCTAACCAAGAAATGTTAAAACTAAATGAGGTTGAGTGAAATAAATTCATCAATAATACTTTTGTAGCCTATTAAAGAGCCAAAGATTATCTTAAAAATGGTTTGACTACAATAACTCTTCATTTAAGATTTTCAGTTACGTGGATGTAGGAAAATTAACTCTTACATATGAGAAATATATACAGGCATCAAAGGTGGTGGGTATTGAAGAAGACATTGACAAAGATAATTTATATGAAGGAATCTGTATACTAAATAAAACTTTGGAACAATTACAACATCAGACTTCTATGTCAAACTCATTTTCATGCTAAACATGTTTAAACAGAGAATAAAAGCCCAAAATTTTTTAAAAAAGGTCATCAAAAAGATAATGGCGGCTCCATGCAGCAATGCTTATGTGGAAAAAGTCTTCAGTCACATGAATCATTTATGGTCTGATGTTAGATACAAACTGAGTGTCGATATGGTAAAAGCAGAATTATGCATTCACTGTCATTTGAAGTTTGTAATGTTCAATGATTTGTACCAAAAAGTTAAAAGTGACTAAAGTTGATTGAAAACTGTAACTAACAAGAATAAATGTAATTTCTAGTGTTTACTTACTGTTTTATTGTATTCACTGTCAGCTCAGCATATCCTTTCACCAGTCAGTGTTCTGTAATTTTGTCAGTTTAATCTGGCAACTCTGTTAGTATGAAATATTACATTACACAGGGTGATTCAAAAAGAATACCACAACTTTAGGAATTTAAAACTCTGCAACGACAAAAGGCAGAGCTAAGCACTATCTGTCAGCGAATTAAGGGAGCTATAAAGTTTCATTTAGTTGTACATTTGTTCGCTTGAGGCGCTGTTGAGGCGTCAGCGTCAGTTGATGCTAAGATGGCGACCGCTCAACAGAAAGCTTTTTGTGTTATTGAGTACAGCAGAAGTGAATCGACGACAGTTGTTCAGCGTGCATTTCGAACGAAGTATGGTGTTAAACCTCCTGATAGGTGGTGTATTAAACGTTGGTATAAACAGTTTACAGAGAATGGGTGTTTGTGCAAAGGGAAAAGTTCTGGACGGCTGAGAACGAGTGATGAAAATGTAGCACTGGCCTCCAAGAAGCCCTGATCTTACCCCCTGCGATTTTTTCTTATGGGGGTATGTTAAGGATATGGTGTTTCAGCCACCTCTCCCACCCACCATTGATGATTTGAAACGAGAAATAACAGCAGCTATCCAAACTGTTACGCCTGATATGCTACAGAGAGTGTGGAACGAGTTGGAGTATCGGGTTGATATTGCTCGTGTGTCTGGAGGGGGCCATATTGAACATCTCTGAACTTGTTTTTGAGTGAAAAAAAAAAACCTTTTTAAATACTCTTTGTAATGATGTATAACAGAAGGTTATATTATGTTTCTTTCATTAAATACAAATTTTTAAAGTTGTGGTATTCTTTTTGAATCACCCTGTAGTGCTTGAATGTCATTAAGTACACTTGAATGTCATTAAGTACACTGGTCATGAAGGGTATGACAACAGCATTTACTGTTCTTGCCACATACTGCAAAATATTTGGCCTTCCTACAACAATTATCAAATCATTTCTGTTGTCATGTCCAATAGCTTGCAACACCATGATTCCAGGAGTTGGAGAGGTATGGGTCTCCAATAGTCATTGCTTTCTGTGATAATTTTTTATCAAGCAATTTACAGACACATTGGCATTGATGTGGCTGTGACATACAGAATGAAGACTTATCACTGAAGACCACAGAATACTATTCAGTGTCCCAGTCGACTAATAGTTCTACACCATGCAAGTCATTGTTGCCTGTGGACTGGTGTGGAGTGATGCATGGTAATTTGAGATCTAAACCCAGCACACTGTTCCCAGTTGTTCCTGGTGACATGCTGCCTCTAACTACGGTCCAGATTGTTTGCTGCTTTGTCTGTCCATTAGTCAGAGCTAGCCAAACAATCCTGTGATCTTTTGTGGTGTAGTTCTTATAGAAGGATATGAGCCACTCTTATTGCCACGATGTTATTTTGATTCCATCCCATCCCCATTCATTCTGCTCTCACCACAGTACGTGTGAGCTATCAATATGATTCTCCGGTATTCTTTATACCAATGATTTTTTGAAAGAAATGTTGGATTTTACCTTTGTCAAAGTCCAAAAGATGGGATATGCATATGCATATTCTCTGGGTTTGCTGTATTTTAATCTCTGTGTGAAATGTGCCACTAACTTTACACACTTCCAACAACCATCATATACCAATCTACATCTGTAGGAGTGGCTCTTTTTCAGTGTTGAAAATAAGCTCATATAAGAATGAAATTTTAATCAAGATACCCGCAGACATTGAAATTCTGGAAAATCGGTTTAGTAGTGTTTGGAAAAAGTGTTCATAGTATAACAGGGTCCTTTGCTGTAAGTGTGTAATTTAAATTTGTTTGGATGTTGCACTGTTCAGTAGAAATTATGCCATTTCCTCAACATGGTAGTGCTTTCAGTGGTGTGTGGAGCATTATGCACATACAGGAGTTGAGCAAAAATATAGAAACAGTACAAGAAATGCATGTTGAACATAAGTGCAAATTCTAGCCAAGCCTGCAGTTTGCACTGTCACATTTGAACACGAATGGAAGTTGCGAAATGTCCTCAATATGTTGCAAGTGTCAGCCGCAGTCCGAACACTGTTCTTTGTAGTTGTAGGTGCATTATGTAAAAGCTAAGTGAATTCAAATGTAGGAAAATTGTTGGTGCTCTTATGGTGGGTGCTTCTGTAATCAAAGGAACCGAAATGTTTGGTGTTTAAAGAGGCACCATATTGAAGATTTGTACCACTTTCAAAAAAGCAAAAAAACACCCTCTGCTCAGTCACAACCCATATGAAAGTGTGTGTTGAGTGATCATCACAGAAGGTCATTGAAGAGGATTGTGAGTAAAAGTAAGGAGACAAGAGCTGCGACAGTAAGTGCAGAATTGAATGCCACACTTGTGAACCCTATCAGCACCAAAATTACATGAAGGGACTTCCATAATCATGGAGCTGAAGGGCGAGCTGGAATTCCCAAACCACTCATCACTGATGCAGATGCCCACAACAGCAAAACGTGGTGATGAAGCGACAAAATCTGGACTACGGAGCAGGTAAAGAAAGTCCTTTGGTTGGATGAGTCATGTTTGACACAGTTTCCAACTTCTTGTTGAGTTTACTTCCCAATAGGAAAAACATTATGAGGGTTCAGTAATGATATGGTTAGACAAGTTCTAGTATTCCACGGGCTCCATGGTTTCTTCACAATGACACATTACTGCCAAAGAACATCTAACCATTTTGGCTGAACAACTCCACCCCATAGTATGTTTGTTCCTGAATGGTGATGCTGTGTTCTAAGATGACAGCACCCCTGTTCACAAAGCTGTCATAGTCCAGAACTAGTGTTGTGAGCAAGAGAATGAATTGTCCTCACCTGGTCACCATAGACACCAGACTCCATATCACTGAGCCTTTGTGGTCTATTTTGGAGAGGAAGGTGTGTGATCGCTATTTACCTCAATCATTGTTACCTGAACTTGCCACTATTTTGCAAGAATAATGGTATAAGATTCACTTTGAAACTATGCAGGGCCTGTATTTGTTGATTCCGAAATGACTGGAAGCTGTTTCGAATGCAATTGGGGTCGAGGGAAGTGTTTGATTCCAAATTTGATTTTCTGTGTGTTTTTTGTGGTAGGATTAAATGTGGTGGTGGTGAAAGTATTGAGTTTTATAGTGTGGATCTGTAGTAGCTGTTGACCTATATAGGTCAAGGGAAGTTAGATTCCAATTTTGAATATCTAGGTGTTTTTTGTGATAGGATTAAATTTTGATTTTCTAGGTGTTTTTTTGTTGTAGGATTAAGTGTGGTGATGAAAGTTTTGAGATTTATAGTGTAGTATTGGTAGTTGCCGTTGACCTATGCTGGTCAAGGGATGTGTTCGATTCCAATTTTGATTTTCTAGGTTTTTTTTTTTTTGTGATAGGATTAACTGTGGTGGTGGTGAAAGTCTTGAGATTTATAATCTGGTATTGGTAGTAACTAAGTTGCTGTTCACCTATATAAGTCAAAGGAAGTGTTCGATTCCAATTTTCATTTTCTAGGTGTATTTTATTCCAATTTTCATTTTCTAGGTGTATTTTGTGGTAGGATTAAGTGTGGTGGTGTTTGTTTTGAGATTTATAGTGTGGTATTGGTAGTAGCTATTGACCTATATAGGTCAAGGGAATTGCTAGATTCCGATATTGATTTTCTAGGTGTTTTTTTGGTAGGATTAAGCATGGTGGTGGTGAAAGTTTTGAGATTAATAGTGTGGTATTGGTAGTTTCTGTTGCCCTATTTTGATTTTCTAGGTGTTTTTTTGTTGTCGGATTAAGTGTAGTGGTGGTGAAAGTTTTCAGATTTATTGTGTGGTATCTGTAGTTGCTGTTGGTCTATATAGCTTGAGGGAAGGGTTCAATTCCAATTTTGGAAGTCTAGGTGTTTTTCTGTTATAGGATTGCATTTTGATTTTCGAGGTGTTTTTTTGTGATATGATTAATGGGGTGGTGGTGAAAGTTTTGAGATTTATAGGGTGGTATTGGTAGTTGTTATTGACCTATATAGGTCAAGGGAAGTGTTCGATTCCAGTTTTGATTATCTAGGTGCTTTTGTGGTAGGATTGTGGTGGTGGTGAAAGTTTTGAGATTTGTACTGTGGTATTGATAGTTGCTGTTCACCTTTATAGGTCAAGAGAATTTCTCAATTCCAATTTTGATTTTCTAGGTGTTTTTTTGTGGTAGGATTAAGGGTGGTGGTAGGGTTAGTTTGGAGATTTATGGTGTGGTACTGTTCTTTGCTGTTGGCCTATATAGGTCAAGGGAAGTGTTCGATAACAATTTTGAATGTGTAGGTGTTTTTTGCTGGTAGGATTAAATTTTGATTTTGTAGGTGTTTTTTTGTTTTACAATTAACTGTCGTGGAAGTGAAAGGTTTGAGTTTTATAGTGTGGTATTAGTATTTGCTGCTGACTTGTATATGTCAAGAGAAGTGCTCGGTTCCAATTTTGAATATCTAGGTGTTTTTTTGTGATAGGATTAAATTTAGATTTTCTAGGTGTTCTTTTGTGGTAGGATTACGTTTGGTGGTGGTGAAATTTTTGAGACTTATAGTGTGGTATTCGCAGTTGCTGTTGTTTTATATAGGTCAAGGGATGTGTTCGATTCCAATTTTGAATTTCTAGGTCTTTTTTTGTGGTAGTATTAAATGTGGTGGTGGTGAAAGTTCTGAGATTTATAGTGTTGTATTTGTAGATGCTGTTGACCTATATAGGTCAAGGCAAGTGTTAGATTCCAATTAGGATTTTCTAGGTGTTTTTTTTTTTTTTTTGTGGTAGAATTAAGTGTGGTG
Organism: Schistocerca americana; assembly: GCF_021461395.2. Taxonomy (NCBI): domain Eukaryota; kingdom Metazoa; phylum Arthropoda; class Insecta; order Orthoptera; family Acrididae; genus Schistocerca; species Schistocerca americana. The sequence goes on along the minus strand of NC_060125.1, from coordinate 522,636,673 downwards.
GTTGTGAAAGATTTGAGATTTATAGTGTGGTATTGGTAGTTGCTGTTAATCTATATAGGTCAAGGGAAGTGTTGAATTCTGATTTTGATTTTCTAGGTGTTGTCGGTTGTAGGTTTAAGTGTGGTTGTTTTAAGATTTGTAGTGTGGTATTGGTAGCTGCTGTGGACATATATAAGTCAAGGGAACTGTTCCATTCGAATTTTGATATTCTAGGTTTTTTGTGGTAGGATTAAGTGTGGTGGTGGTGGTGGTGGTGGTGGTGGTGGTGAAAGTTTTGAGTATTATAGTGTGGAATCTGTAGTTGCTGTTGACATATATAGGTCAAGGGAAGTGTTCATTTCCAAATTTGATTTTCTATTTTTATTTTTTTTATGGTGGTGAAAATTTTGAATTTTATAGTGCGGTATTGGTAGTTGCTGTTGACCTATGTAGGTCAAGGGAAGTGTTCAATTCCAATTTTGATTTTCTTTGTGGTAGGATATAGTGTGGTGGTGGTGAAAGATTTGAGATTAATTGTGTGGTATCGGTAGTTGCTGTTGACCTATAAAGGTCAAAGCAAGTGTTCGATTCCAATATTGGCTTTTTCTAGGTGGTGGGATTAAGTGTGGTAGTGGTGAAAGTTTGAGATTTATAGTGTGGTATTCGTAGTTGCTTTTGACCTATATAGGTCAAGGTAAGTGTTCGATTTCAGTTTTGATTATCTAGGTGTTTTTTTGTGGTAGGATTAAGTGTGGTGGTGGTGGTGAACGTTTTGAGATTTATAGTGTGGTATATGTACTTGCTGTTGACCTATATACTTCAAGGGAAGTGCAACAAACTAGTCTGAAGGCTTATGACTCAAAAAAAATTAGCATTACATTTTAGATACAGTATCTGTATTCCCTTTTCCAGCTTCAATTGCTGCATTTTACGTATATTTCCTTCCATCAATAAAATTTAGTATCTCATTTCTGATTGGAGGGTTTCTATTGTGCCTAGTCTTCTTGCCTGCTTGTTCCTTTGTTGCAATCACTACTGCTATCATCTGTATTGTACTTACTGTATTACTCACACCATTTACAGTCAATAGTTGCCTTATGCTCCCTTTTGATACTCTTCTTCATCAACACATTTAATGACTGAAATTGGCATGTATGTCTTATCCCTGTATTTGTTTAATTTAACCGTCATCTAAGGTAGATAAAAACACATTCCAAATTGTCAAAAAATTAAGAAAATTTCTTGTTATGAAACTCTACAATGCATTCACCCTGAAAATTCTCCCTGTACGTAGTGACTGAACCACTGGTGATGTTTATTCCTACACGTTTATCTTTTAAAATGTAAAGTTTATTGATTTCCATACATTATTTTTAAAATTTGATTTTCACAATTAGATTAAGCCAAAACACAGTAGCTAACCTGAATACTGGGAGTCTGATAGTGTTAGTTTCAATAATCCTTTAACCATTGCCAAAAATTTACCATTGGAAATCATAGATTGCTAGACTCTAGCAGTTCTAGATGCCCTTGGTGCTATTACTGATCAATAATATAAATTCAGAAATACAGTGAAATCCAAAGCAGATCATATGCAAAAAAGAGCATTACAGAAGTCAGAATTATGTTTTATTCCAAATTAGAGTTAGAAGACAATTTGTAGTGCACCTTACATTTGACTGTGAAAAACATCACCCAAACAACAGTAAAAATACAAATGGCATTTCTATCACTATCCACAGTGGATAGTTATTTTTTCAACAATTTTGGAAATGTAATAACAACTTGATGAGAAACTGTATATGTTATACATTACACTTTTCACAAAAAATGTCTCAGTATTGATGAAAATCAATTAGAGGTCTCACAAACTGCAATATGAAAGGAATACAGTTGCAATTTCTTGATACAGAAGGTAAATTACCATTCACTAATTAACTCGTAAAACTTATAAAATGTACTTGTGCAGTAGCTAACTGGTGCCCAAGTGCATACAATCACTCCTAAAACAAGTTAATTATACTTGTCACATAGTTCAAGAGCATACTACGAAATGAACTGAAAAAAAACAATATTTAGTCATGTTTCACTGATTGTCTCATAAACTATTCTTTTATTTATGTTATGTATTGTTGTAAATGATGCAGTCGTTGTGTCTAAATATTGCTGTGGATACTGGAGGCAGATTTTGTACCTGCTGCCAGAACTAATATTTAATATCACAAGCTTGTTCTTACAGGATTAGAAGTCTGAATGCGGCTTAGTGGCAAAATAACAGACTGCAGATGCAGAAGCTTTGGGTACAGTCTCAGTCAGTGCTAAGATTTATGTCTGTCACTTATTGCTGCTTCACTTCTGGAAATGAAATTACATCACATGTCATTATAATCTGCAATATTAGTACTACCAACACAATCAGAAAAAACAGTATGTATAATATTTATTATAACTGTTCTCATATACATCAGATACACAACTTTGACTTCACTCTGCCCATACCTGACACATTTTATACATATTTTTTCATTTTATTACTTTCATTGCACTGATTAGGATGTTTAAAACATAAAAATGATTCTCTGTTTTCACAATTTTTAGTAATTGTCTTCAGACTTTAATGATCAACATAGAGTACAACACTTTATAAAATACATTTAGACTAGGGTATGTTTTCCTCATATCAACTTTGATTAATGAAGGTTTCTAATAATCATAAAATTCTGATTAAGGACTGTTGATATTGTAAATCATAGAAAAGTATATAAATTTTTCATGAACACATAGATGAACTTAATTTTCCCTATGTCCATAATTAAATGAATATTATAAAAAATAACATAGGAGAAAACTGTCCTTTGACTAAAAAAAAAAAACAACTGAGTATTAATAGTGAGACAATTTGAAAACACTGATGTCCCCAGTAAAGTCTACTAGCATTTTACAAACCTAGTTGTTTTTCCTTTTAAAATATATATTAGCAACATTGCCCAAAATTTTGGTGTTCAGTTATAGAATAAGAAATTTTTAATATCTTGTGTAATCTAGCATCCTAAATAATTCGTGTGTGACACAAGTTTTTGCAGCTAACTCAGTCAAGAGCAATATTTTACAGTCAAACATCTCACATATGTGTAATTGTAAATACTGTACCTAATTACAGTTACTTTTTTTTAAAGATTCTTGTTAAGAAAAGCCCTCAGCAGCGGCTTCATAAGTGGTTTACCACACACGGGTGGTATGCTGTTGCTTCCTCAACCTTTCAAGTGACATACCCACCCAGTTATGCAGAGACCTACAGTTTAACATACACAGTGCTACTTGCATGTTTAACATTAACAAATATTCCAGAGTTGAAGTAGTGATAAGTGATTGATAGAAATCTTAGGAATGTATCCAGGACTTTTGCATCTGTAGTCTGTCATTCTATGACCAAGTCACACTCGGCTTCATAAACCTGTCTAGATGCATAATAACACTTACACTTTCTCTGGACAACAATGAATGTGATACAAGATATAACTGGTTAAGGACGAAAATTGACTAGTAGACCAGACAATTTATATCACAAGTTCAAATACTTATGATATTAACAATCTGTTAGAGAATCAGCACTCAATTCTTGGTATATTAAAATATGATTGAAAATGGTCAGATTATATGGATGGTCACAATATTAAATTTATTAATTCCTGAAATGAGGTTTCCACTCTACAGTGGAAACATCCCCCAGGCTGTGGCTAAGCCATGGCTCCACAATATCCTTTCTTTCTGGAGTGCTAGTTCTACAAGGTTTGCAGAAGAGCTTCTGAAAAGTTTGGAAGGTAGGAGGCGAGGTACTGGAAGAAGTAAAGCTGTAAGGACTGGGCGTGAGTCGTGCTTGGGTAGCTCAGTTGGTAGAGTACTTTCCCGTGAAATGCAAAGGTCCCGAGTTCGAGTCTCGGTCCGGCACACAGTATTAATTTGCCACGAAGTTTCATATCAGTGCACACTCCGCTCCAGAGTGAAAATGTCACTCCAGTACGAGACTTACCTATATCTAATTATTGAGAAGGAGCTCTCACACTCTGTTAAATTACGTAAGTGGAAGCCTTCGTTTGATATGGACAATTATCCTAATAATATCTTATAGACATCTCGAATATTTTCAGTCAAGCTACGAATCTTTACTAACCAATTGCGTATTCAAGAAAAAATCGGGAACATTGGAAGTGGAGCTACTGTTAGGAAAATTGGATTTAAAATGTTGCATCAAACTGTAGAAAAATGTTTCTGCTACAAGGCGTGTGTTTTAAGTACCGTTTTGAAATTAAAAACAGACGTGCTAAGATATCTCAATAATTTTATTTTTACATGAAAGCCTGTACCTGAATCTACGCACTGACACCATTACAGTCTGATTCTTTCTAGTTTACGTTGTGTACTGAGTGCTCAAGATGCCTCCGATAATCGTGAGTCCCGCCGACTGTGAAATAGGGTTGTTATGATTTCTTAGTTCTAAAGGCCTAAAAGCGATCGATATTCATCGTGAGATCTGTGCAGTTTACGGAGAAAACATTATGAGTGATGGAATGGTAAGAAAGTCGGTGACAGCATTTAAAAACGGCCGCACAAATGTGCATGATGAACAACAGAGTGGGCGTCCTTCGGTCGTTAATGAAAGTTTAGTGCTGGCAGTGGACAGTAAGGTGAGAGAAAACAGAAGCTTTACGATTTCCTCCTTGCGGGATGACTTTCTTAATGTTTCTCGTAGTGTTTTGTATGGCATTGTGACTGAGCACTTGAATTACCGAAAATTGTGCGCACGTTGGGTACCGAAAATGTTGACGGATGTGCACAAAACCAAACGTTTAGACAGTGCACTGATTTTCCTTGAGCGGTACCACAACGACGGTGATGATTTCTTAAGCCAAATTGTTACGGGCGATGAAACATGGGTGGCTTATGTCACACCAGAATGAAAGCAGCAGTCCATGGAATTTGAGCAAGGGCGCCGTTTTGCTGCAAGACAATGCCCGTCCGCATGTGGCGAATCAGACCAAAGATCTCATCACATCTTTTCGATGGATAACTCTAGATCATCCTCCGTACAGCCTCGATCTTGCGCCCAGTGACTACCATCTGTTCTTGGCATTTGAAGAAACACCTGGTCAGTCAGTGTCTTCAAGACGATGACGAAGTCAAAACAGTGGTGATGCAGTTTCAGTTTCAAGTGAGGCGGCAGGCTTCTATGAGGAGGTTATTCAAAAACTGGTACAACGTTATGACAAGTGTATCAATATTGACGGAAATTTTGTAGAAAAGTAGATTAAGGTACACGCTTTCATGTAAAAATATAATTATTGAGATATCTTAGCAGGTCTTTTTTTAATTTCAAAAAGGTACTTAATTTAAAAAAAAACATGCCTCATATATGATCCTCACAACATAGTCAAAAACCGAGTATTGAAGGAGACCAAAATTAGGATTAAATTATTTGCTTGGTAGGCATATGACATAGCTTCTGCAGATTCAGAGTTATTGAGGTTTCCATAAATGTACATTTTACAATTATGTATAATACAGATATTGAAACAATAATATGTCTTAGCACTAATGACAGAGCCTTAATAGAAAAATCGCCATTATTCTCAGCAGCTGTAATATTTGAGAAGTCAATGGTTGTTCCTTTTGTTTTCCACTGATATGTTGTATATTTTATGGCTAATTTGGATAAGTACTAGTGCAGTATAACATCTGTGCATTGTAGTTATAGATGATATCTCATATAACGAAGAGATGAGGTGGAAACCTTTATGTCATCATCAGACTGATGGATGAACATTCTCAAGTGACATACACTCAGCCCAAGGGAACCTTCAGAGTAGATCGAAACTTAATCCAGGACATTGATATAGCGTCTTTATTAGATATTGACTCTAATTAGTCCACTGTGAGATTATAAAGTTAACCTTCATCAAATACGCACTACACCATATTACCAGGAACACACATTTTTAGAGAGCATTTATTCAACGATGTACACAATGAAGATCAAGGAGAAAACATAAACTACCATACATATAACATATCAAAGAGTAAAATATGAATGTTCCGAACAGTCTTCTACCATTTCTGTCCAAAATGCATATATATATTGATGTTTCTAGCAAACTTCTCTAAAAAATTTGGAAAGTCATGACATTCCAAAAATTACACAAAACTAGCATAAAAACAGCAAAATGCCAACAAAAAACACGAAGCTATCGAAATATCAGAAAACAAAACAAAAAACGCCAACTCATGTGCACGAATAAAATTACATGCTTTCTGACAAATATTTTCATTTACTTTTTCGCATATTTTCTGTATTTGCAAGTTCTTCAACACCTTTTTCGAAACTGTTTTTTCATGACCAATTATTTCCCTATCATTTTCCAAACACTTCAATGAAAAATCTAGAAATTTAGTCAAAAATAATAAAAAAAATCAAGTTTAAAATAAAGACATAAAAGTTTCAAATCGTTTCTTCAGCTTCATCACTTTTTTTCCTTGAATGTGTGGCTAATAAAATGATAAAACTCAGTAAAACATGAATTACTTTTTAACTTCTCTCAGTCATTTAATTCCATAAAATGTTTATTTTAATATTTTCTTAGTATAAATGGGTCTAATCAATGGATGGGAAGGGTTAGAAAATTTAACATTAAACATATTTAAGAGGAACATCAAAGGTGTTAGTTGATAAATCAATGAAGATTTTTATTAGTGCATACACATTCTATATCGAAAATTATGATACAACAGGTTTATCAAATTTTACTCGCATTATATGTTTAAAAATGATGATGATGGCAAGGAATATATCTTAGGAATCAAAGACATTATCAGTGATGCTTTTTCAATGGCGAACATAAATATAACAAATGTGAGTTTTATAAAAATTAAAATATATTAAACATAGATTTCATCAAGTAATTATTCAAATTTCCAATGTCCATATGGTAATATACCTGTTTTATTTACCAAAAAAAATCTTATATCACTATGTACACTTAACGTTTTTCTATTAATCTTGACAGAATAAATTACATGTTTACTACTTCGTATCAAATACAGTGATCTATATTTTAGTACAAACTGTAATCTTCAAAACTTATTTTGTTTTCTTGCAAGATATTTCTTAATTTACTTTTGTTTTTTCTCCATTAAAATCAACAATTTTATAATTCTTTATCTCAAAACATAAAAAAATTTTCCAGTTCTCTACACATGAAAGAATTAATGACATTATTTTTCTATTACATTCATCTTTCATATTGGCAAATACTATTTTCCAGAATGAGATTTTCACTCTGCAGTGGAGTGTGCGCTGATATGAAACTTCCTGGCAGATTAAAACTATGTGCCCGACCGAGACTCGAACTCGGTCAGGCACACAGTTTTAATCTGCCAGGAAGTTTCAAATACTATTTTGTTTATTTAGTGAATGTTGTATGAATTATCTTCAGAATAATCACTTCTATCAAATTCATCAAGAATGTTCTTCATATTTGGATAAAAATCTTCTATTTCTATACTTTAAATGATACTATAAATGGCTTAATTACAAAGTGCAATTTTCCGTATTTTGGTTTAATAACATTATAGTGCAAATTATACATCTATTCTGTAGATAAGTAGAGTATGCTCATTCCAATATAAATTGGTTTATTAAATGTGAATTTAGTATTACTCACCTGACTCACAGCAAGCTTTTCACGAAATATTGTTCTTCCTTAGAAATTTGGTTTGCTGTAAGTTTTTCACATTTTTTGAATATGAAGCCAATTTTACAAACACTCCGTTTCCTACATTTTCCATTGACTTTTCAAATCCTGATTTATCCATTAACTTGCATACACTCATCATTTCTGTTTCTAACGCTATATATTTTTTCAACGAATCAGGCTGTTTAAATTTTAAAAGTTTTTGTATTTCTGTTATCTTCATTCCAAGAGGCCTATATTATTTCATATCTGTAGTTAACTACATAATTATTTTCTTCATTCAAAATAGTTAATAAAATTTTTTGGTGCCAAGTACAATTTTATTTTCATGGCTTATGGTAAATGCTAATGCTCATCATGCAGATTTTTTTGGATATTCTAAATCTACTTAAAATATATATCAATATTATATATGATCAGCAATTTCGTTTTTTTCTGAAATCAGAATATTTGGATTACCTCATTTAAATTCTCGTGTGGAATTTATTGACTTATTGCTTACCCATATAACTTATTTGTATCTGAATATCCTGAATCATATGATTTCTTATTTTAGTCATTACGTTTCAAATATTTATTATTTGGCCTAACATATCCTCTCAACAGTGACAAAAATTTTCCCAAATGGCAAATAACAATAAAACATCAGTTTTTTTATGTAAGGCATGAAATTCGCTAATACTTTTTTAACATTTTTCATAAAAATTAATACATTCCTAATTTTGATAGCTAATATTTCATTCATTTAATTTGTTAGAAAAATCTTATTTTGATGGACGATAGTATTTCCCGAATTTTTTCCAATTTATCCAAATAATCATAAGTATTTGCACATTTTATTATAACTAAATCTACCAGATATCCTGGAGAAGTTGATCTAATGTTTATCATTTGATTTTTCTCGAATCCGATAATAATTTCACAAGACTTGAATCTATAAATTTAAATGTATCAATGAATCTTGTTTTCACAGTCTCTGGTTCTTAGGACAAATAATGTTTACTTCTTAATTATTTGGTATTAAATATTTTTTTGTTTTTTCATAACTTCATTTTTTATGAACAACTGACACTCATACTGAGAAAAATTATAAAATAAAATGGTACAAAACTAGGATCCTTTAATTGCAAATTCCGTTTGTTACATAATGGATACATATTCACTACTATAATAATGTTAATGACGAACTTTTTTATTTTTTTTTGTGTATAATGGAAATATCTTTGATACATTATGTCTCGATTGTTCTTCAGGATTTAATGGTTTCATTTCCTTAATCTCAGAGTTTAAGTTACAAGTTTCTTTACATTCTTGCTTCATACATTTGATAAACAATTCATCACAATTTTGACATCTGCACACAACCAGACTTTTTATTGTCCATTCATATATTTAATGTAATAACAGAAACCACTTTGTTCATATTTTTGATATTTCTCTGTATGTATTTTTATGGAGCAGACCGACAATTACCAATATATTTTCCAAAGTGAGCGCAAATAACAATCGAAATTTCATACTGTTTTAATAAATTTAGAATTGTATTTGGATTTTTAATGGATAATACTATTTTAATGACTATTCAGTTTGTGATGTGAAAATCTAATTTATCTTTATTATAAATAGGTTTTAAACACATATCACAAATAAATTTTGATTGTTTATGTTTTATAGCTTCACAAGAAATACCTTGAGATAAGTCTTTCCATCAACAATAACACAAGCTATTATTAGTTTTACTTATCCTAGATCAATACACTAACTAGTTTACATTCAGTTACTTTCAGTGAACCTATCCCATATTTTTTACAAATTAATAAGAATATTTAGTGACATTGCTTTCTGTCTCAGTCTTGGAAATATTATCAGTCACAATTGGAAATTCAAAATTTCCAAGTATTTGTGTGATATTAGCCCAACATTATTTTATTTACTAATTCATTGTGGAGCTTTATTTGCAAGATATAATGCTAATGGAAAAAATTACTTTTTCTGGTGTATCGATGTAAGATGAATATGTTAATGGAATATATTTATTATTTGCTAATTAAAATCCATTTATTCGATATGATCCAACCAGATCCTTGAGCTTGAATTTCTGACAATTGTGCTGTAATTTCTTTTTTCCATTTTCATAAATATTGAATAAATCCCTTCGTTCATATTTGAATAGTTACATGTCTGAAATTTAAATTCCACTGTTCTTCAGCATGACTTGATTTCACCCTACAAGCACAAAAAAGTATAACATACATTTAAAATCCATTATGTAATTAAACATTTCTTTCACTACTTCATTAATTTTTTCCTATAATTTATTAAAAAGAAATTTTAATCAACCAAGATAACATTGGTATCGAAACTATTGTTTGTAATCTGATTTGAAATGCTTTATACATTAGATTCTGATCAGCTTCTTGTTTATTTAGTTTCCTAAATACATAAATTAAAAATGTAACATATTTTTCAATTGTTTTGTTTCATCATTTTCAACAATCTTTTTATTTTCGATTTCAAAATAAGATAATTCTGTCTAAGTATTTATCCTCATGATATTATCTTTAATTATAAATTCAATTAAATCACACTTTTTATTTGACAAAACCAATTATATTCGTACTCACAGAATAGTCACAATGTTTAGCAAGTGTAAACTGTCTCAATTTATTGCTTATAGAGTTTATTAGAAAAATTAAAGAATGATAAAATTAAAAAATTTTAAAAATTAATTATATGCAAGGAACAAAAATAGAAATTAATTGAAAATTATTACAAATTAATTGATAATCAGCTGATAGTAAATTTAATTGCTTTCGAGGTAAAGATAAATTAAGAAATATCATTTTAACTTATTTTTAAATAGGTTGAAGCTGATTTTTATCAGTTGATTTCTTTATTGTTTATAAGAGAAAAAGTTGTTTAAAAATGACAGAATTAAAAATGACGAAATAGTATTTAAATATTAGGGAACATTTAATGAAGTACAAGATATAGATAAATTAAAAATATTTTAAACTGGGTCCCAGCTGATTTGTAACATGAGATTTCATATTTTTAGTATATCCTAGCAAATTTTCACTTCTGCTTGAATATTTATCTTTGATGCTGGAATTGAGTAAAATCAATTAAAGTATTAATTACTAGACGATTAAAACATTTTGTGTTTTTATAAGACAATACTGATGTTTATCAACATTATTTTTCATTGTCACTAACATTTTAGACTATATCTTCATTACTTAAATTTCGTTTTATATGATTGTTTTGATGACATTAACAAGTATATTTCGCATATACACACAGAAATCGTATGTATTTTATACAGTTTTCTATAATACTTATTAAAACATTGTCTATATACTGTTCTATGACCAACTTTTGTAGGGTTTCTTTGAACTAAATCCTGAATTGCTCTTTTTGTTTTGCACATTTTACAATTTGTGGTTTAGTTGCAGGCTGAAGATTGCTTTAGTAGTCGCTTTATCAGTTCAGTTTAAAACAAAAAACAATTTAAAATTAATGGAAAATAATCTGTCTTTACTAGTGAATCAGGACTATAAAATTTAATTTATTATCTAAAAAAGAAGAAATTAAAATAGTTATAAGAATGAGGAATACATGTTTTCTAATCAAAAATTTTCTTACAAATGGTGTATATCAAAGCAGTAAATATATTGGTCTTTTTATGTTGCGATACTTTTTTTGTAAAATAGTGCATTTAAGTCTTTTGTTGGGTTTTGGTCTATTTCTTAAGAAATTTAGTGTAATTTTACAATTTCTCACATTTTTTGGACAGTGTGCTGCAAACTAATATATATATATGTATATATATATATATATATATATATATATATATATATATATACTGTCCAAGTACTGTTGATTAAAATTATTTTGTTTCAGGAATGAAACTAGCTACCCAAAAGACATACCTCTGCACTACCATGCAGATCTAACCTTACCTATAAAGCTGAGTGCGAACCATCTCTAGGTTTTTCAAATGTGTATTTAGTTAGTTAGTTACATGTGGTATAGATCATTTAAACAGTCATTTTATTGAAATGATTATGAATGAGTCAGTTTACAGTATCAGTGCACATGATTAGTGTTGATATTTGTGAATGTATTATTTTAAGTCCTTCTCTTGCCTGATGGAACTACACTTTAAACCTATATTTCTTTTTTGGGCTATTAACTTTTAAACAAAAAATTAATGGAATAGAAGGAGCTGTATAGGTAACATGATATTAGGTTAGCTTTAAGAATTACTTTGTTATCTGTCAGACATGTTATTGGGAAAATGATCAAAACTTTTTGTTGTTTGCTTATTGAAACCATTTATGAGCCAGTGACAGCATAAATAATGTGTTAAAGGTCATTTGTTCCTCTAATGCTATAGGTATAGGAATCACTATTCTTTTCAGATTATGATGGATGTTTATCACGAATTTCGCTAGTGAATATATGTATTGTAATGGAGAAGTTAAAATACCTAGATCCTTCAAGCGGTACATACAGGACTGCAGGTGAACATCATGTGTTATTTTTACTGCTTGTTTTTGTGCCCTCAATGCTTTCTTTCTAAGTGATAAGTTAACCCATAACATTTATTCATCTACATCTACATCTGCATCCATACTCCACAAGCCACTGACGGTGTGAGGAGAAGGGTACCTTGAGTACCTCTATCAGTTCTCCCTTCTATTCCAGTCTCATATTGTTTGTGGAAAGAAGGATTGTCGGTATGCCTCTGTGTGGGCTCTAATTTCTCTGATTTTATCGTCATGGTCACTTCGCGAGATATACATAGGAGGGAGCAATATAATGCTTGACTCCTCAGTGAACGTATGTTCTTGAAACTTCAACAAAAGCCCACACTTATCCACTGAGCGTCTCTCTTGCGGAGTCTTCCACTGGAGTTTATCTATCATCTCTGTAACGCGTTTTGTGATTGCTAAATGATCCTGTAACAAAGAGGGCTGCTTTCTGTTGGATCTTCTCTATCTCTTCTATCAACCCTGTCTGGTACAGATCCCACGCGGGTGAACAGTATACAAGCAGTGGGCAAACAAGTGTACTGTAACCTACTTCCTTTGTTTTCGGACTGCATTTCCTTAGGATTCTTCTAATGAATCTCAGTCTGGCGTCTGCTTTACCGACGATTACTTTTATATGGTCATTCCATTTTAAATCACTGCTAATGCCCACTCCCAGATAATTTATGGAATTAACTGTACCAGTTGCTGACCTGCTATGTTGTAGCTAAATGATAAAGGATCTTTCTTTCCATGTATTCACAGCACATTACACTTGTCTACATTGAGATTCAATTGCCATTCCCTGCACCATGCAACAAAATGGCTCTGAGCACTATGGGACTTAACATCTATGGTCATCAGTCCCCTAGAACTTAGAACTACTTAAACCTAACTAACGTAAGGACAGCACACAACACCCAGCCATCACGATGCAGAGAAAATCCCTGACCCCGCCGGGAATCGAACCCGGGAACCCGGGCGTGGTAAGCGAGAACGCTACCGCACGACCATGAGATGCGGGCTGCACCATGCAACAATTCGTTGCAGATACTCCTGCATTTCAGTGCAATTTTCCATTGTTACAATCTCTGGATATGCTACAGCATCATCCGCAAAAATCCTCAGTGAATTTCTGATGTTATCCACAGGGTCATTTATATATATATTGTGAATAGCAACAGTCCTACAACAATCCCCTGTGGCACACCTTGAATCACTCTTACTTAGAAAGACTTCTCTCAATTGAGAATGACATGCTGCATTCTGTTATCTAGGAACTCTTCAATCCAATCACACAATTGGTCTGATAGTCCATATGCTCCTACTTTGATCATTAAACGACTGTGGGGAACTGTATCAAACGGCTTGCAGAAGTCAAGAAACATCGCATCTTCCTGGGAACCCATGTCTATGGCCCTCTGAGTCTTGTGGACAAATAGTGCGAGCTGGGTTTCACACGATCGTCATTTTCGAAAACCATCCTGATACCTACAGAGTAGATTTCTACTCTCTGAGCATAATACGTGTTCCAAAGTTCTACAACTGATCGACGTTAGAGATATAGGTTTACGGCTTTGCGCATCTGTTCGAGGTCCTTCTTGAAAACGGGGATTTCTTAGGATTTTCTGCCAAGTCAGTACGTAGAACTTTACTTTCGAATTCGTTGAACGCCTCTCGCATAGCCCTCCTCACACTACATTTCGCCTCATATAATTTTTTGTTTGTCTGCAAGGCTTTGGCTATGTTTATATTTGCTGTGCAGTTCCCTTTGCTTCCGTAGCAGTTTTCTAACTCTATTGTTGCACCAGGGTGGCTCCTTTCCATCTCTTACGATCCTGCTTGGCACATACTCACGTAGCGCATATTGTACGATGGTTTTGAACTTTGTCATTATTGTATGGAAGTATAGAAAATACATCACGAGGTTAATTAGTTTGTTTCTAAGACTAGCAATTAATATGAAGAGCAAAAGTAGCTGAAGTTAATTTTTTTAGAATCTCAGTAATACGCTTCCTACAGTTCCAATTTTTATCAATATGCAAACCTAAAAATTGTGAGCTGTCTCCTCTGTTGATTGACTCCTGCCCATGTGCCCAACAATTGTTGATAAGACTCTCTTTGTAGTAGAGGACTGAATATAGCGTGTTTTCTGGAAATTTAAGGTGAGTTCGTTTTCTGAGAGTCACTTACTAATTCTTTGAAAGTTATTATAAGCATTTGGAATCTGTCAGGAGGCTTCATATTAGCACCTACTCTGTTGCAGAGAGAAAATTTCTTTCTTGAAACATCCTCCAGGATGTCGCTAAGCTATATCTCTGCAATATCCATTCTTTCAGAAGTGCTGGTCCTGCGAGTTTCTATGAAGAGCTTCTGTGAAATCTGGAAGGTAGGAGATGAGGTACAGAGGGAATTAGAAGTATGAGGAGGAGTCATGAGATGTGCTTGTATATCTCAAACAGTAGAGCACTTGCCTGTGAGTATCAGCTGGGCACACAGTTTTAATCTGCCAGGAAGTTCGATACCAGTGCCCACTCCACTGAAGAGTGAAAATGTCTCTTTTTTGTTGCTTTCTCTCTAATGGAATTAATTGTAACACTAAAATTGTCTGCAAAATGTACAAATTCAGTTTGATGGATATTAAATAGAAGGTCATTCAAATAACTAAAGAGTTGAAGTGGACCCAAAATTGTATCATGCAGGACTGAGTTTGCGATTTTGTATGTATGAAGTCATTGTTCCTACAAAATGCAAAGATAACTAGTTTTTGGCTTAAAGATGAATATAGCAAATTCTTTCTGTTCTACAGTACAGTGTTGGGAGTACTGTACCACTCAAATCAAAGATCAGTTCTACTTTAATTTTAAACACTTATTTAGAAGTAACCAGCCCTACCACTTTACATTTGAAGTCAATACAAATATGTTAATATAATGAAGCTTGAGAGATATGCTCTGCAATGAAAGAAAGAGAATGTACCTCACGTGGAATAACTTTGTTTTCTGCATACCGTTTAACAGTAACCATTCAAACAAATATTAGCACAGTAACAAATAGCGCCAATATGGCTTTTTATTGAAAACAATTCTTACTTTATCCAATTCAGATTGGAGATGATTGTCAATGAAAATACGATTGGCCATTTGCATTAATCTGTTTAAAACAATTTTCTTGTGGATAAGATGATGGAAATTTTTATGTTCAGGTACTGTTTGGTGTGACTGGCTTTCTATGCACTGAAGGACATTGTCAGCTGTCAGCATTACAGTCGAATTTCACACAAAAATAAAGACTGCAGATCCTCTCCATAAACACAGTAAATTTAAAAGTAGAATGAACAATACACACTGATAATGATTATCACTGTTATCTCACTCTACTGTTTGGGTATAATGGTCTCATATTGTGTTGGTGATGAGAACAATAGGTTAATAAATAAATCGGGTTTTATTCTTACCTACACATTCAGTTTCAAAGACCAAAAATCCTGATATTGTGTTTTCATTGATTTTCAAGCTTAGAACTTCCAATAAATTTCCACCAAAGAAAAACTGTGTGCCTGTGATCGATGTGTACAAACAATTATAGTTTCTGTCACTTCATGTATCTTGTACTTGAAGTTTGTTCATGCACTATCCTTTTTTGAAACTTACTTCTTTTGTTCTATAAACCTTTCAAACAGAAAAATTTACCCCTCCATACTCACAGTTACCCCTAAGGACAGTAATTATAGTTATACAACCCTCTCAACAATTTAGATGGTCCTGTTAGTACTAAAACACAATGTCCTGTCATGATAAGAAATATGTAGTAGTGCAGATAACTACCGAATAATGTATATTCCTATGAGTAATCTTACAAGAGAACAGTCTGAATTGTAAATAAACGAACTTGATGATTAGTGGCTGCATATAAGATGGAGGGGGGGGGGGCAAAATAATACAATACTTATTTCTTTTTTTGTTTTTGTCCAGTTTCACAACTAACTGGTAAAACAGATGGCAAAATGTAGTTTGGGATATTAGATTTAGACAGAATACGTGACAAACGATAATATTTAAGAAATGTTTAAATGTTGATATCTAATTTATGTTCTTAAAAACCATGTAATCAGCTTTTGTAATAATTTGAAATTTTGCGAAATACTCCACCACCATTAATTAGTTTTGAATAGTGAAGACTTTTGTTACAACTGATATTGAAGTAGCTTTCAGGGCACATACATCCATGCATAATAAAAGATGATTTCTTAAAAACCATTTATGCAAAATAATCTGTACAAAATGTGTTTTAGGAATATTTCCAACATACTTAGTAAAATAGCTAAACATTCATTATTATTTTTATTATTCCTATTCCTCTATTTGTTTTAAATTCTTATTTCACATTCAAGCTTCTTTTAGTTTACTGTTTCCCATACATCTATTTTGTTCACTCAAAATAATAAGTAGATCATTATTATAGTACAATATCATCACAATAACGACAATTTGTAAAGAAATGCTTAAAATATAACGTTTTTCCACAACATGCACACAAAATGATGGAAATTTCTTCACATAATATACTAGACAGAGAGAGCTATATTAAACAAAATTCAGGAGTATTTCAGATTACTTCCAATAATAGCCAGCATTACTCTCCCGGTTTTTCAATTAGTGATATACATCCTGCATGAAAATATTACTTTTTTTGATTCTTGAAACCATATGACATGTACAGTTTTGATATTTACGGTATAGGTTTCTGAAACCATTAAACACTAAAGTGACATGTTTATCTTTGTACCCTTCATTCAGTTTCAATAGTTATTTTACCGATCATAGTACAAGAAAAAGTCAAAACAAACTCAACTGAATTCAGACATGTGGTCTGTAGACAAGCCCACAGATATAAAATTATTTGTAACTGTGACCCACAACTTCAAAATTTTTGAACCTAGTGTTCCTTCTTTGTGTCTCTGTAAATCGTTATTATGCTATTGTTTGCCTATTGTTTCACCCTTCTCTTATCCACTTGTGCCATGGCGATTCGACTACTTCATACTGATTAATTTGCTGTACAATATGTATACATCTGCAGTTTTTATAAATTTTTTTTACAAGCACAAGGTTCTTACTCCTTCTATTTCAATATCTCTTTATAAACTTCCTTAGAGCCAGTTGTACAAACCCTGTTTAGCAGCCAGGTAAGCTCTATTCCAGGAATAGTGTGAAGAATGTGTCATATGAATCCTGAACAATGTCTAACCAGAGAATACACTCAGGGTAACTTAACCAAAGATTGTTGGCTGCTTAGCGAACTGATCTGGTTGATCAGTTTTCAAGGTGACAGGAATAGTGACAGATGCAGTTGCTAACAGCAGTGACGAGATTTTATATGGCGTGAGTTAAAATTCCTGCAGTAGTGGAAAGGACTGTTTCGCTCTATTTAGTAGTGCCTCATTAGACTTAACTAGATCGACCACTTACAGGTACTATTTGTATTAACAATTGTTTCAATTTTAGACATAACATTGATTTTTCATGCAGCAAAACGTTTTGCTAGAACAGTAGTGTTCCAATTTCATTCGGCCACATTGCTTAAATAGAGGAAAATGTTGTTCCACACTGTTTTCTACTACAAATGACTCTTCTTGTAAACACCACAGCAGTGTCAGAACAGCTGCTGCCTTTTACTGAAAATATTAAGATTACAGGCTCATTAGTGCTTCAGAGCAACAACATTGTCTCCCACCTACTATTATCCACTGAAGCCTGTGAACTATCTATGCTTACTCAAGCTAAGTTTAACACAGTAAGATTAACAGGAAAGTTAGTATTTAAAAAAACGGTGACGCCTCCTCAAACACAGAACATAGCTGTTGCGTATCCCAACTATCAGTATTATCCACGTATATCCATCCATATTTTCTAATGTAATAACGATATATGTATGTTTTAGAAGCAGAACGCGAATCTAGTTAATGAATCTATGTAGTTGTAGTATGTGGAAAGAGTGCTTGGAATGCTATGTCTTTATCTTGACTTGAATATCAAGTTATTTTCAGTGTCCTCCTTTGTTTCAGATTGTAGCTAGCTGAAGGCAACTTAAACCGAAATAACTTATATTGCACTTCTGAGATGTACCATTTGAAAGAAATTGACGGCTTCTTATGACTCTTTACTCTATCAAAAAGTTTGATAGTACAGTAATGTACAGAGTTCACTCAGCCACAGCTGTAGCAGAAAATGTTGTTCTCTCTTATCTCCCATTAGGACAACCACTTTCCTTCTTTTAGTGAATGCTTCAGAGCAACAACAACAACAAAATTTAACGCCACCTAGAATTATTCCTATAAAAAATAAATTATTTGTGTTTATTCAACCTAAATTCAACACAGTAAAATCAACTGTAAAATCATGCTTTTAAAGAAAACTACAGGATATGGCAGTTGTATTTCTCAGTTATTAGTATTATACACGTAACCACATCCATATTTATCATAAAGGAATTGTTATCTGTGTGTCATAAGCATAAAGGTACTTGTCATTCAGGTAAAAGGGAATTTTTAGTTACTGAATCTACATAATCATAATAGTGGAAGGAGTAGCTAGCAAGCTATGATCTAAATTTATCTTGAGTTGTTAAACAAATCGTCTCATGTCATTCTTTTTCTTTCTTTCAGAAATGGCTTTGTTCCACCAATGAAGTAGCTACAGCTGACACTCAAATATTTTGCCTCTGGTGATTTTTTCTGTCCATTGAAGACTTCATTGGTATTGGCAAGGGGACAGCCAGCAGATTTATTAAAAGGATGTGTATGACAGTGGACAACATGGATAAGAGATGGTTTTGTTAATTATTTCAGTTCTCTGGTGCCATTAAGTAAAAATAAAATAAACACATGGATATGGAATAATTTACTTTTATTTAATTTGTTTAATTTGTGTTTTCTGATCCCAATTTTCAACTTCATGCTCTTTTTTTATTCAATATAGTTCTTCCTCTCTTGTCTGGTATGTGTTGTAACAACCCCCCCCCCCCCCCCCCCAACATTACTGTAGTATTCGATACCCGGATTTTGTAGCTGGGTATTGGTGCTTTCTGTTACACAAAGAATAAAAATCATGCCACTATGGCACCTTTTCCTGTTATATAATTGTACTGTATAATAGTATGAATGATTTTTAAACAAAATTTACGAATAATTAAATAATATGTAAATATGTAACATAATAATCACTATGAACCATCAACATTTACTCAGAACTACAATAACCAGTATGTAATTCATTTGATTAGAAGTAGTTATAAATATTAGCATCGTTATTACTTTCGTTTATTTACTGCAATTAGATATCGAAAGTTCAGTTTGGAAAACGTTATTGTAAATCGATCAAAAAGCAAGAACCAAATTTAAATTCACGTAATTTCAAGTGATATGTAGTTTCAAACCAAAATTTGTAAACCAGAATTAATACCATTACTAAAATAATTAATTGATCTTTGTTAGCACATGTAATTAACTCCATTACTTACGTTTGGATGCATATTTCAAAGTTATGAGCCATTAAAGAGGTTAAGCAACTTGTGTATATATTATGTAAATGTTAGCAATATTTTCTGATCGATAACTGATTTGTATTTATTAAATTAATAAAACACATTATTGTAAAAAAGTCATACTTAATTTTCAATCTTAAATTGTACAATTTCTAACCTTAAACTCAACTGTAATGAACTACTGCCGTACGTAATCTGATTGTCAACCTTTTGTATATTTAAACTTTTAATTGTAACTATTAATTTCACAATGGTGTAATAATCGAAGTAATGAACACTCATTGTTTGGAATATATATCAGCAAATGGGCCAATGCAGCATCCGTTCGCCTAGGGGTTCACTTTGTAGTCAAGTCTTTTCGGTCAGTAAGTCACTCTGTCGTCTGTTGGATGGTCAAAGAGACTATATGTGAAGTTTAATGTATTCTGCAATGACTTTGGAAAAATGTTATCATCAAAAAATTAACCTCCGCAAATTGTATGACCTGGAGTTTTAATTAGAAGGAATCACCAGACACCAGATTCAGGCAAATTACAAGATAAGTAAAACAAAAATACTTTGTTATGCATCGCCCTTACGTCCACTCCAGGTGCAAATATATAAGTAATTGTATTAATGCATCCGTAAATAAATCATATGCATTCATAAAGTAAGGGAGGTGTCATATTGTCATGTTGTTTTTGAAGCAGCACAATCTGGAGTTCTACGAATGCTTTCACATTTGAGAGCATGAATTTTTATTCTAAAAACAAAACTGACCGTTTTAAAGTGAGATGAGTATAGAAAAGGAAGAACACAGTGAAGGTGTCATGCCTCCTGCTACTTTACGTTCCCTCCCACATTACATATAGCTGCTCAAGATGATTGAAAAAGCTAAAATTATGTTTGAAACTGTTCCTCAAACATTTAGGGTGAGATAAAATAACAGCTTCAATTTTGGATATGTGGCATAGGTACATTCCTACCTCTGGATTATAAAAAAGATTACTATTGTTTATTGTAAATGTACGCATCTTATTCTTTATGTACTCTCCTGGAAATTGAAATAAAAACACCGTGAATTCATTGTCCCAGGAAGGGGAAACTTTATTGACACATTCCTGGGGTCAGATACATCACATGATCACACTGACAGAACCAGAGGTACATAGACACAGGCAACAGAGCATGCACAATGTCGGCACTAGTACAGTGTATATCCACCTTTCACAGCAATTCAGGCTGCTATTCTCCCATGGAGACGATCGTAGAGATGCTGGATGTAGTCCTGTGGAACGGCTTGCCATGCCATTTCCACCTGGCGCCTCAGTTGGACCAGTGTTCGTGCTGGACGTGCAGACCGCGTGAGACGACGCTTCATCCAGTCCCAAACATGCTCAATGGGGGACAGATCCGGAGATCTTGCTGGCCAGGGTAGTTGACGTACACCTTCTAGAGCACGTTGGGTGGCACGGGATACATGCGGACGTGCATTGTCCTGTTGGAACAGCAAGTTCCCTTGCCGGTCTAGGAATGGTAGAACGAGGGTTCGATGACGGTTTGGATGTACCGTGCACTATTCAGTGTCCCCTCGACGATCACCAGTGGTGTACGGCCAGTGTAGGAGATCGCTCCCCACACCATGATGCCGGGTGTTGGCCCTGTGTGCCTCGGTCGTATGCAGTCCTGATTGTGGCGCTCACCTGCACGGCGCCAAACACGCATACGACCATCATTGGCACCAAGGCAGAAGCAACTCTCATCGCTGAAGACGACACGTCTCCATTCGTCCCTCCATTCACGCCTGTCGCGACACCACTGGAGGCGGGCTGCACGATGTTGGGGCGTGAGCGGAAGACGGCCTAACGGTGTGCGGGACCGTAGCCCAGCTTCATGGAGACGGTTGCGAATGGTCCTCGCCGATACCCCAGGAGCAACAGTGTCCCTAATTTGCTGGGAAGTGGCGGTGCGGTCCCCTACAGCACTGCGTAGGATCCTACGGTCTTGGCGTGCATCCGTGCGTCGCTGCGGTCCAGTCCCAGGTCGACGGGCACGTGCACCTTCCGCCGACCACTGGCGACAACATCGATCTACTGTGGAGACCTCACGCCCCACGTGTTGAGCAATTCGGCGGTACGTCCACCCGGCCTCCCGCATGCCCACTATACGCCCTCGCTCAAAGTCCGTCAACTGCACATACGGTTCACGTCCACGCTGTCGCGGCATGCTACCAGTGTTAAAGACTGCGATGGAGCTCCGTATGCCACGGCAAACTGGCTGACACTGACGGCGGCGGTGCACAAATGCTGCGCAGCTAACGCCATTCGACGGCCAACACCGCGGTTCCTGGTGTGTCCGCTGTGCCGTGCGTGTGATCATTGCTTGTACAGCCCTCTCGCAGTGTCCGGAGCAAGTATGGTGGGTCTGACACACCGGTGTCAATGTGTTCTTTTTTCCATTTCCAGGAGTGTATATGCTCTATTTCATTATTAATAATCACATGATAGAAACAAGATTTATATATGCTCAATAACTGCAAAAGTAGATGCACACTGTTCAATAACTCAGCAAAGATGCTTTCCATAGAAACCCCTTGCTATTGTAGTGAATTAATAGTTCTAAGACGTAAATACGACAGCAGTAACATCTCTCGTGATTGTCAGTCAAATCACTCTTAATGATGTCAGTGTTGTCACAGTTAGAGACTCTAAAAAGACCAACTACTTCACAAAGCAGAACGCATTTCAAAGCTGTTTTTATATTATGTCCCTATTTGGGGTGTGGCGTCCTTCGCTTGACAACTTCATCAAATCGTAAATTTCATTGAACACAACTTGAAACTTACATTTCGCATAGGGGATGCCACCGGTCTGTAGCCTCTGCTACCTTTTCTAGGCGTAGTATTTATATGTGTGTTTCTTGGGGGAAAAAATCGTATATCTGTTGTAGCTGCTATGTCGGTCTGTATGAAGTTGTTTATGAATGGAAACTGTTGTGCATTTTTTCCTATACTTTGTTTGGAAATCTAGAAAGATCTGTTACTGATCAAACAACAAATACTTGATCCTTTAACTAATTTCATGAAAGACCATATACTGTTATGCATGTAATTACCCTACAGACTTAGTTAAATATCTGCACTAATGTTTTTAATGAATGAGACCGCAGAGGTTTTCGTGTTTTCTATTACACTTTCGAGGTCATCTACAGTGTCTATCTACCAGAAACAAAATATCCTCAGACGAATAATTTTGAGATCTGCAACGCTTATTGCTCGAGTAAGACACACAATTTCTGCAGACGATGACTGAAGTAAATATTAAATAATGTACGCGAAAATACCCAGTGTTATCGTAAGTTGTTGTCAAATTAACTGCACCAGAACTCTACTCCAGGAACAACTAACTGGTAAATAAAATGGTGTCGTACAACGCACACTCCAAGTTATCTCATGGTTAGCCTTTTCCTTCATTAGCTATCCCTGGATTTAACCTGAGATTGAACAATTGCCCCTTAAACTGTTAACTGATAAACTGACGAGCGACAACATTATGATGACTGCCCACTGTGGGAATGAATGACAACAGGTGGCGTTGTGGGCATATATCGCTAAAAGCAAACTATATTAGCAGAATAGACACGTATGGGAAATCATTCTAGTCATGATACTTTCTGCAAAGGAGGAAATCCATTGACACAAACGACTTTGACTAGGGGCAGATACTATGGTCGTGAACGTCTGTGGAAAGTGGTTGAAGAATGACGAAACCTGCAGTAGATGGCAAGGTGTTGGGTGTCCATGCCACATCACAGGACATGGAAGCAGATTGGGCTATGGCAGATCTGATGACAGAGGACAATTCTAGTGCAAGTATAAGTGTTTTGAACAACTCCATTCAGCACCATAGTTGAAAATTTGGCTGTATAGCAGAGGACTCCTATGTGTTCCCATGTTGACCTAATAATCATCGACATTGGACCAGGGGTCAATAGGAACATGTCACCTGGCCAAGTGAATCACAGTTCTTGCTATACAAGGTCAATGGTGTTGTCCAGATATGCCATCACGAAGCTGAGCAGCTGCTGAAAACATGCACTGCACCATGGTTGCAAGGCTGCAGGGGTAGAATTATGCTATGGGTGGACATTAAGGTGGGTTTTAATGCGACCGATATGAGTAAACGAAGTCAACATGACAGATAAGTGCGCCACTATTATAGCTTATTGGAGAGGATCTAGACCTGGGGATGTGGTGTATTTTTGATATTTTGGAAGACAAATGGCGATCTGTAAATAGCCATAAAAAGGTTCCAGTTCCAATCTGGTTAAAAACCTGTGTAGTACTGAGTTTAAAATTATTATCTTGAAAGAAAACAATCTGAGTACATTATAATTTTTCCTTTTCTGAGAGTTGGGGGGGGGGGGGGAGGGGGAAGCGACCCTTCCCTTGGCGATGGGTATAGGCGTCCTTGATGATGGCTGTGGACTATATGAACACAACACAGACCTTATGCATCCCTTCATGTTTGATGACTTCTTCAACAGTGATGGCATCTTCCACCAGGACAACTGTGCATGTCAGAAGTCCAGAGAGTCATATTACATGGGATCTGGAAATAGGGTAGTGAATTCACACTGACGTCTTGGCCACCGAATTCACCTGCTCTGAACCTATTGGAACTCACCTGGGATGTTAGTGGATGCCAGGTGTGTGGCTGCAAACAACCTGTCTGTATTTTATGGAAATTTAATGTCCTGTGCATAGACATCTGGTACCACATACATCCAGAAATCTCCCAAAGCCTTTTAGAAACCATATGATGCAGAATCGCCACTGGATGATGTTTCATAGGAGGACCAATACTATATTTAGCAAATGGTTATAATGTTTTGGCACATCAGTGTGTATATTTTATATTCTATAGAAATACAATTTGTTGATCAAAATAAAATTAAATTTAACAGTGGTAATTAAAGTATTTTTTGGATGATCTCTTTTCTGGTTACCATTCATATGGCTTACAGACATCCTTAAGGTTATTTCGCTGCTGCACTGCACTGAGCACTTTATCATAACTTGCTTTCTGTTATGATGATACACTGTATTCACTAGAGTCAACACATTGATTTGGGGGTTATTTCTTTTGTCTTAAGCAAAGCTTTGCTGTCTTGATTGTAAGTGAAAGCTAAAACTATTTGACAGACTGAGATCTGAACCCAGATTCCTCCCATTATTGGATAGTCCCTGAAAGTTATGCTATCTGAACAAATATCAGGCATTTACCCAAAGCTTCAACTTGTCACAAGTTTGTCTGTTTTTCATCCAAACATTACATATGCTCTCCTACAGCGTTGTGAATATAGTACCTTCAGGAGAAAGGATGTAAAGGGGCATTTGACTTATCCATATGCTCAGAGTTGCCACAGAGATTGATAAACACTGAGGTGACAAAAGATATGGGATGCATTCTAATACTGTGTTGGACTTCCTTTTGCCTGGTGTAATGCAGAAACTCGATAAGGCATGGAGTCATCAAGTTGTTGGAAGTCCCTTGAAGAAATAATGAGTCATGCTGCCTCTATAACCATCCATAATTGCAAAGGTGTTGCCAGTGCATAATTTCGTGCATGAACTTAACTCCCAGTTATGTCCTACAATTGTTTGAGGGGATTCATGTCGGATAATAAGGGTGGCCAAACCATTTGCTCGGATTGTCCAGAATGTTCTTCAAAACAACTGCAAACAGTTTTGACCTGGTGACATGGCACATTGTTGTGGTTTGGGAAGATGAAGTTGATGTGGGTGCAAATGGTCTCCAAGTAGCTGAACATAACCAGGACCCAGTTAGTTCCATGTAAACGCAGTCCACGCCATTGTGAGCCACCACCAGCTTGCACAGTGCCTTGTTGACAACATGGGTCCATGGTTTCGTGGTGTCTGTGCCACACTCGACTCCTACCATCACCTCTTATCAACTGAATTAGCGTCTGATCTGATCAGGACGTAGATTTCTAGTTGTGAAGGGTACAACTGATACGGGCATGAGCACAGAAGAGACACTGCAGGCGATGTCATGCTGTCAGCAAAGGCACTCATGTCGGTCATCTGCTGCCATAGTCTACTGACTCCACGTTTCGCCATACTGTCCCAATGGATAATTTCGTCGTACTTCCCATTCAATTTCTGTAGCTATATGCTTGTCTATTAGCAATGACAACCCGACAAAAAAGTTGGCTGTCGGCCACTGTGCTGTGCACGGTGAGAGGTAGTGCTTGAAATCTGGTATTCTCAGCGCACTCTTGACACTGTGGATCTCGGAATATTGCATTCACTAACGATTTTCGAAATGAGATGTCCCATGTGATTAGTTCCAACTACCTTTCCACAGTCAAAGTCTGTTACTTTCCGTCGTGTGTCCACAATCAAGCCAGAAAAATTTTCCATATGAATCACCTGAGTAAAGTGACAGCTCTTCCAACGCAGTGCCCTTTTATACCTCACATACATATACAACCACCTCTATATGTGCATATCGCTACCCCATGACTTTTGTCACATCAGTGTAGTTTAAGTAGAGTATTTACTGTGATGATTCCATAAAAATAAACTGTCCTCAACCTGATGGATTCTTTTAAACACCACAGATATTTTCTAGGCAAAGTTCTATTGTTCATAGTATTAATTTGTACAATGAATCACTGTACAGCTTCAAATTTTTTGCACATATTATCATTACTGGAGGTAGAGGTTGTTCTATGTGTAGAAACTTTGCAGGATTGACTGGGAATCGATCGACAAATCTTGCAATTGATAGCCAGGCAGTTACCCTGTGAACCACTAAAGTTAAAAATGGGTTCTAGACAGAGGTATGGACCCAAATTACATGGTTCAAATGGTTCAAATGGCTCTGAGCACTATGGGACTTAACAGCTGTGGTCATCAGGCCCCTAGAACTCAGAACTACTTAAACCTAACTAACCTAAGGACATCACACACATCCATGCCCGAGGCAGGATTCGAACCTGCGACCTTAGCAGTCGCGCGGTTCTGGACTGCGCGCCTAGAACCACGAGACCACCGCGGCCGGCCAAATTACATGCTTTGCGATAAAGAACTGCACTGATTATATGGATTTTGGTGGTTCTTCTAAACCACTTCAGTGAATTTCCAGGACTGTTCCTTCATTAAAGAGTACAATGTTTGCCAGAAAGTAATGCATCGCATTTTTTTCTCCAACAATTCTTTGCTGAACATAATGAGAATTACACACACAGAAGGATATTGTTTTATCTACATACGCTATTTTTCCATGTAATCTCCATCTCGTTCTATCGTCTTCCTCCAGTGCAAAACAAGGGCGAGTATACCCTGTCGGTACCATTCCTTGTCCTGGAGGTGGAGCCGGTGCTTTACTGTGTGAATCACCTCATCATCATCCTCAAAATGTTTTCCACGAACTCGTCTGTCCTCGCAAATGACAAAATCAGCTTGCTGCAACATGTCAAGTGTGACACCCATGGATGGTCTCCCAAACACTACAAATCGGAGCTCCACTGAACTGCTTTCCGATGACCTCACCATGGAGGTAGAATAAGGGGAGATGGAGCTACAGACTTATGCTGTACGTTGTTTTAAAGCCAGAGGGAAGGGCTTACGGCCATCTTGGATCCCCCAAAACATTAACAGACGTGTGTTTACAATTCCTTCTTGTTCGTTATTTCTGTTGTGTGCACGCGATATTTATTTTATATAGTAAATGTTACACTGTTTTAGTGAACAACACAGCATAAGGAACGCAACTTCAAACGTTTTTCTGGTCTTTAATGTGTATTTGATACAGTAATACACCACGAAAATATGACGCTTCTGCCCTCATTACTGTAATTCCTTTTTGTTTATACACTTCCAATAACGGAGAAGAGAAGTATGTGCTATGAAAGCGTACTTTTATAATCCATTTCTATTCACTTTCATTGTTTTTGTGTCGATATTTGATAAAGCCAGAACTCCAAAAGCAATGACTGATAGTTTAGAGGCACCGATTTGTATTCATTGCATTTTCAAATCAAATGCAAATTTTAAATGTTCAAGTTTGCAAGAAACTAGCCTTATTTCCTTTGATGTCCCATAGATGTATGCAGGGATGATGTAAACAAGCCAGCTGTCATGTCAACAAAGTAAAAGATTTGTTATATTACAAAGGAAAAGAATGGAATTTAAGATTGTCAGGCCCACTGTAGTTTACACATCTGCTTTGTTTTTAAATTGTACCTACCAAGTGACATTCAGTGTGGCAAATAACAGCAATTTACAGGGTAACATGACAACACAGTGATTAATGTAATGATCTAAATAGCCTGGACATAGATCGGGAAATTTGCTTTCACAAATGTGTAACCCTTTAGGTACTTATAATTTAACCACTGTAACAGGTTACTGAAGATTTAATTAAATACATGTAGTTTACTGTATGGTTAAATGATGATGGCGTTCTCTTTGGTAAAATATTCCGGAGGTAAATAGTCCTCCATTCGGATCTCTGGGTGGGGACTACGTAAGAGAACATCGTTATCAAGAGTAAGAAAACTGGCGTTCTACATATCGGAGCGTAGAATCTCAGATCCCTTAATCGGGCAGGTAGGTTAGAAAATTTAAAAAGGGAAATGGATAGGCTAAAGTTAGATATAGTGGGAATTAGTCAAGTTCGGTGGCAGGAAGAACAAGACTTTTGGTCAGGTGAATACAGGGTTATAAATACAAAATCACATAGGGCTAATGCTGGTGTAGGTTTAATAATGAATAAAAGAATAGGAGTGCGGGTAAGCTACTACAAACAGCATAGTGAACACATTATTGTGGCCACGATAGACACGAAGCCCACGCCTACTGCAGTAGTACAAGTTTATATGCCGACTAGCTCTGCAGATAATGAAGAAGTTGATGAAATGTATGATGAGATAAAAGAAATTATTCAGGTAGTGAAGGGAGATGAAAATTCAATAGTCATGGGTGACTGGAATTCGACAGTAGGAAAAGGGAGAGAAGGAAACATAGTAGGTGAATATGGACTGGGGGTAAGAAATGAAAGAGGAAGCTGCCTGGTAGAATTTTGCACAGATCACAACTTAATCATAGCTACGACTTGGTTTAAGAATCGTGATAGAAGGTTGTATACATGGAAGAACCCTGGAGATACTAAAAGCTATCAGATAGTTTATATAATGGTAAGACAGAGATTTAGGAACCAGGTTTTAAATTGTAAGACATTTCCATGGGCAGATGTGGACTCTGACCATAATCTATAGGTTAAGACCTGTAGATTAAAACTGAAGAAACTGCAAAAAGGTGGGAACTTAAGGAGATGGGACCTGGATAAACTGAAAGGACCAGAGGTTGTACAGAGTTTCAGGGAGAGCATAAGGGAACAATTGACAGGAATGGGGGAAAGAAATACAGTAGAAGAAGAATGGGTAGCTTTGAGGGATGAAGTAGTGAAGGCAGCAGAGGATCAAGTAGGTAAAAAGACGAGGGCTAGTAGAAATCCTTGAATAACGGGAGAAATATTGAATTTAATTGATGAAAGGAGAAAATATAAAAATGCAGTAAATGAAGCAGGCAAAAAGGAATATAAACATCTCAAAAATGAGATCGACAGGAAGTGCAAAATGGGTGAGCAGGGATGCCTAGAGGACAAATTTAAGGATGTAGAGGCTTATCTCACTAGGGGTAAGATAGATACTGCCTACAGGAAAATTAAAGAGACCTTTGGAGAAAAGAGAACCACTTGTATGAATATCAAGAGCTCAGATGGAAAACCAGTCCTAAGCAAAGAAGGGAAAGCAGAAAGGTGGAAGGAGTATATACAGGGTCTACACAAGGGCGATGTACTTGAAGACAATATTATGTAAATGGAAGAGGATGTAGATGAAGATGAAATGGGAGATACGATACTGTGTGAAGAGTTTGACAGAGCACAGAAAGACCTGAGTAGAAACAAAGCCCCGGGGGTAGACAACATTCCATTGGAACTACTGACGGCCTTGGGAGAGCCAGTCCTGACAAAACTCTACCATCTGGTGAGCAAGATGTATGAAACAGGCGAAATACCCTCAGACTTCAAGAAGAATATAATAATTCCAATCCCAAAGAAAGCAGGCGTTGACAGATGTGAAAATTACCGAACTATCAGTTTAGTAAGTCACAGCTGCAAAATACTAACGTGAATTCTTTACACATGAATGGAAAAACTGGTAGAAGCCGATCTCGGGGAAGATCAGTTTGGATATGTAGAAATGCTGGAACACATGAGGCAATACTGACCCTACGACTTATCTTAGAAAATAGATTAAGGAAAGGCAAACCTACATTTCTAGCATTTGTAGACTTAGAGAAAGCTTTTGGTAATGTTGACTGGAATACTCTCTTTCAAATTCTGAGGGTGGCAGGGGTAAAATACAGCGCGCGAAAGGCTATTTACAATTTATACAGAAACTAGATGGCAGTTATAAGAGTTGAGGGGCATGAAAGGGAAGCAGTGGGAGTGAGACAGGGTTGTAGCCTCTCCCCAATGTTATTCAATCTGTATATTGAGCACTCAGTAAAGGAAATAAAAACTTTGAGGTTTGCCGATGACATTGTAATTCTGTCAGAGACAGCAAAGGACTTGGAGGAGCAATTGAACGGAATGGACACTGTCCTGAAAGGAGGATATAATATGAACATCAACAAAAGCAAAACGAGGATAATGGAATGTAGTCGAATTAAGTCGGGTGATGCTGAGGGAATTAGATTAGGAAATAAGACACTTAAAGTAGTAAAGGAGTTTTGTTGTTTGGGGAGCAAAATAACTGATGATGGTCGACGTAGAGAGGATATAAAATGTAGACTGGCAATGGCAAGGAAAGTGTTTCTGAAGAAGAGAAATTTGTTAATATCGAGTATAGATTTAAGTATCAGGAAGTCGTTTCTGAAAGTATTTGTATGGAGTGTAGCCATGTACAGAAGTGAAACATGGACGATAGATAGTTTAGACAAGAAGAGAATAGAAGCTTTCGAAATGTGGTACTACAGAAGAATGCTGAAGATTAGATGGGTAGATCATGTAACTAATGAGGAGGTATTGAATAGAATTGGGGAGAAGAGGAGTTTGTGGCACAATTTGACAAGAAGAAGGGACCAGTTGGTAGGACATGTTGTGAGTCATCAAGGAATCACAAATTTAGCATTAGTGGGCAGCGTGGAGGGTAAAAATCGTAGAGGGAGACCAAGAGATGAATACACTAAACATATTCCGAAGGAATTTTAAAACCTTAGTCCCCATTTCCAGGATATTTTTTGCCAGGACTTTTCAGTTACTTGGGAATAACCAAACATTGAAAACCAAGTGTATTGCTGACCTCCAGAGAGCTCTTCGCGTTGGATTTGTAGGAAATCTAAAGTCGAATTACAGAAATAAAACCGTAGTGTAAAACTTTCAGTGCATCAGAATTTCAAGTATATATAAGAAAATAGCGCTTAAATAAGTCCACTTACGAATGAAATTTGATTTGTTTAAACTTTATACTACAATCAGAACGATTAGTAT
Source organism: Schistocerca americana (assembly GCF_021461395.2). Lineage (NCBI taxonomy): Eukaryota > Metazoa > Arthropoda > Insecta > Orthoptera > Acrididae > Schistocerca > Schistocerca americana. The sequence continues at coordinate 522,605,305 of NC_060125.1, read as the reverse complement.
ACCAGTAAGCGACGCAAGCTGGCATTTTTATTAAAACACTTCATGACTACACGGAATCAAACTAACAGAAGCGAATATTTTGGGTTAGCTAACATGGCTCGGCTGCAAGTTTGTGACGTCATGACAACTCCTCTTATTTTTACCTCCATGGACCTCAACCTCCTTGCCCAGCGACTAACTGCACTTCTGTTGACCGCAGTTGCTTCATAGACTTTGCACAAGCGTTTGTGAATATTCCCCACAGATTCTTTCTCTGCAGTGAGGAATTCAATAATGGCACGTTGCTTGCAACATACAAGTTGTGTTCCAAAAGTAAGGTGACTTTATATGTTTATGAGAAAATGTTTATTTATTCATCAATATTCATGATGTCCCCTTCAAAGTTATCCCTCTCAGATACAATACACGTGTGTCAACACTTTTTCCAATCCTCAAAGCGCTTCTCATAAGTACTCTTTGGTACAGCCTTGAATACCTCCAGCAATGCAGTTTTTATTTCCTAAGTCGTTGAAAATCTTCATCCTGTCATAGGTCTTTTCAGTTTTGGGAATAGGAAAAAGTCACAGGGGGCCAAATCCGGTGGATATGGTGACTGAGGCATGATTGTCATGTAGTTTTTCGCCAAAACTCTCTGACAAGCAATGATGAATGAGCAGGTGCAAACGCCATGAATTGTTTTTCCACAATTCCGGGCGTTTTTTGCGTTTTGCTTCTCGCAAACGGCGCATAACGTCAAGGTAATACTCCTTATTGACGGCACGACCATGAGGCAAAAATTCATGATGCACTTCGCTATGGTAATTGAAAATAACAGCGATCAAAACTCTGACATTTGGTCGAATTTGGCGTGCTTTTTTCGGTCTTGGCTCACCAGAATGCTTCCATTGGGACGATTGGGCTTTGATTTCGGAGTCTTAACCGTAAACTCATGTTTCGTCGGCAGTTATGATCCTTTTGAACAAATCAGGATCATCATTGACGTCATTTAAGAGCTCCTGAGCGATAATCATGCGATGGTTCTTCTGATCAGAAGTGAGAAGTTTTTGGAACAAACTTCGCTGACACACGTTTCATGTCCAAAACATCCGAAAAATTCCATGACACGAGCCGACCCCTATGCCAACATCTTCAGCAACTTCTCTTACGGTAATTCGACGAATTTTTAAAACAATTTTCTTCACAGCTTCGACGTTATCATCTGTTGTTGAAGTGCTAGGGCGTCCAGAGCGAGGTTCGTCACTGGCATTTTCTCGGCCATCTTGGAAGAGCTTGTACCACTTTTAAACATTCTTTTTACTTAGAGCAGTCCACTGCCAACATTTCAAATGTCTTACAGCACTTGATTCCATTTTTCATCCAAAATTTGATGCAAGTTCTTTGCTCAACTTTTATAATAATCTAAAATTGCCGAGCACACTAAAACATGTCTAACCTTTTTATCCATCAAAAACAAACGTAGTATGCTAACACTTGAAACTGTGAACGTGTGTTCGGGACATGTGTACCAACATAACAAAAGAGATCGATAATCGAATGTACGTTGCCCGCTCAATTTGAAAAGTCACCTTACTTTTTGAACAGGTTTCGTACCTACAGAAACGATTTTGAAACTGTCTTGCAGCTACACCATCTCTCTTAAGTGACGGGAACTTGGCGCACTCACTCAGGAGACTTCAAATAATACATATGTAACGTTTCGCATTCGTAGCATGACCCCTCTATGATCCCTGGGTGAATAAATAAACCAGATCAAATCTGAAAACCAACTTGAATCAAATCAGAAAACCTACTTGAATCTTGGACTTATAATAGGCTAGACCTGTTTAGAAGTACAAAGATGACTGTATTAACATGTGACTTTGACAAAACTAGTCTTGATGGATGGTTAGAAACGATTAATATGAACTTAGTCAGACACATGTGATGTGTATATGGTCAGCATCGCTATTTTTAAAGAACTATTGCATGCATAATACTTTTGCTGTAGCATGAGTAAGACAATTACTGCTGAAATCAATCAAAGCCGTTATGTACGTTAAATGTTTCCAGGTGGCTGTATTATTTTCTAGCAGCATTTTTGCTTATTTCATTTCAGCTACTTTTATTGATACCAAGAATGTGTGCATACTTAGTCCATTGACCGTCCAACGACTTAAAGAGCAGATGTAATATAGAAGTATTTTATTTCTTTTGGAACAAAACCCGTCGAAATGCTGTAATAAAGAGCATCTTGGCAGTAATAGCTGCGTCTACTTGTCACGGAATAATATTGTAGAACTTCTTCTTACATTTATTTTGGATCCGTGAATAAGAACAGGCAGACTTCGCACGGTACTGATTTCCCGTTGGCATTTGAGTTTATCCTTTAATAGCTGATTTTTATTTCTTTCTGTCTTCCACAACGCTGAATGATTTCGCTTTTGATGGTAGAATATTTCAACTATTTATCACAAACTCTACATTACCGCAGATGTCTTTTTAGGGCAATGTATTTGCGTGAATTCTTAGACCATGTACGCACTTAAAGATTAAATACACTTTGCTGTGTAAGTCATCCCGCTAATCCAAGATGGCGGAAGGTCAGGAGCCTCCGAAGAAAATTAATCTAACTGTTAAAACACCGAAAGACAAACAAACAGTGGAAGTGGACTCTGATGCATCAATAAAGGACGTGAGTACACCTTTTATTCATCAACTACGCAGCACTGCCGTGTTGATGGGTTACACATGTAAATAGTTGATGACGAAGCCAGTTTTCGGCAAAGCTAGTGTAATTATTTGTAATATTTTAATAGTAATCTGCGTGTTGTCATTCTGTTTCAGTTTAAGGTGGTCGTAGCTAAGAAGTTCAATGCCGAGCCTGAACAGCTTTGTTTAATATTCGCTGGTAAGATAATGAAAGATCATGAAACACTTAAGACACACAACATCAAAGATGGGTTAACGGTGCACCTCGTGATTAAAACTACTACACGCAACGCAAGTGAACAACCAGGAACCACACCTACACCGCCGAGAACAACAGGTAAAAGAGAATGTGGTTTTGAGCTACGTTGGATGAGCAGTGGCGGTCATGTTTTGTTGATGTGAGCAGTAGGGGTGAAACCAAACAAATAATCGCCTTATACAAGAACTAAACGACGTTAGTTTTCGTCAACGGACAAGAATGCTAATTTATTTGCCATGTTGGTGACTAGTTCAAATTTTTTTTTTATTAACAAATGAGCATGAATCATAAAGCAAAACTAAATATTTGAAGGACATCTAGTTGGACAGTATAGAGCGTTATATGTTTGGTGTTGTGGTCAGAAGATCAGATTAAATTATATGATATAATTGTAGTGATGTCAGTGATGAAATTCGTTCAGTTTATGCTTTGCATAAAAACCATCTTACACATGATAATACTAGTGCGACATGTTAATGATAAATCAGTCAAATTGAATATGTTCACACCTGCTGTTACAATTTGCACATTGAAGGTAGGTGTTGCACGTTGTTCTTCAAATGTTTTCAGCGAATTCATTGGTATTTTATCCATATAAAAGCAGAGATAATGTGGGCTAGGCATAATAAAAGATGGATCATAAATATTATTAGAAAAAAATCCTTCTCCTGCCACAAAAAATGTACATTCTGTTTAATAACGCTCTGGCGTATGATTAGCAGAACTATTAGAGGTAACTGTAGTGAAATGATGATAGTGAAATATGGAGTAATTTGGCTGCATTTGCAGGGTGGTAATTTTAATGACTGACTGTAAAATCACTAATACTCTGACACTATAAATAACACTCGGTATTCCTTTAGTTTTGAGAACTGTCAAGTTAAGTCAGCTACTCTGCTAAGAAACTGTTTACGTGAAACTGTGTAGAAACTGATCCAATGTTTTTATGTTTATCTAGTACTGTGTGAAAAATTCTCACATGAATGGCTATATTGTCATCTAGACAGGCACAATATTTTTATGCTTGCAGGCTGAAGGACTGGCACTTATGCAGCTTAGGGGGTTCATGCGCTAATCACGAGGAAAGTACCTATTTTTGAAGGAAACGTGTATTTCTGAAGATTTAAGCATATATATGCACGGAATACCAAAAAAGTACTTATTTTCATATGGATGCAAAAAAAAGATCAATTAACTGTCTCAATTTTTTTTCTTTTCAAAAATGATGTATTGCATATGTATGCACGGAATTTCAAAAAATTTCTTTTTTTTTTTGCAAAAAAGATGGAATTAATAACAAAATTTTCTCAAAAACTCATATTTGTTTATTTTGTACAGATATACATTAAAGCTCGGGACACAGATCAGATAAAAACAGCTACCTCAAGTTAATTTGCAGCATTAGGATAGATTTTTCGAACATGCTCAATGAAATATATTAAAGTGTCTGCCTATTGGCATAGCAACATGAATAAGTTGGTGAAAGCAGACAGTTAATTTATCTTTCATTTTTTTGCATCCATATGAAAATAAGTACTTTTTTGGTATTCCGTGCATATATATGTTTATATCTTCAGAAATACATGTTTCCTTCAAAAATAGGTACTTTCCTCGTGATTAGTGCATGTACACTGTAAACTGCATAAGTGCCGAAGGACTTACACTTTATACTGAATTGAGTTTGATATGGTCTTCATTTGAAATCTCGAATGTGGTGGCATAATAACCCACTATCTAGATTGAGTTATAATTTGTCAATTTGCTTGCGAGTTTGCAAAGGTTGTTGCAATGAATTGTTCAGTAGTATAATGTAAAACATTTGAATGTTTGACCTATTCATACAGTTACCATTCTCAAGTTTTGTGACAGGTATGTTCGCATGTAGTTATTTGTTGAATTTTCTCTTTATGTTTTATTAGTAGGGTGCAAGGATGTAGAAATGCAGGCTCTGTTAAACACTTGTGTCTAAATCGAAATCGTACGAGAGCATTGGATGGGGTGGTGATGTCACTTCTCTTCGGTCTGCACACACAGTATGGCTGTAGCAGCAACAGCTCGGCATGTCCTAGATACATTCATGTACATCTCATTTACATGCAGTGTTGGATTTGCTTAGCAGGGTGGTAATAGTCTTTTCATATATATGCACACTTTCGCAACTAGTTTGACATTGCTGCGAAAAAGTAAACATGGTGTTGAGAGAGAATGGAAACAATGTTACATTACCAGCTGCATGTGTCATCAGCAACTGACCATAGCAGTTATCATGTGAGGTAGCAGAGCGATGTTACTGTGAGCAGAATAGAAGGTGTGATCAAGCTCATTCTCTGACTGGTTGTTGCTGTGGTAGTGGTAAACAATTAGCTGCAAAAATTTGCACGTATATGAAAATACTCTTGCCACCCTGGTGAGCAAATTCAGTATTGCATGTAAATAGGCTGCACATGAATGTGCCCAGGAAGGATGTGCCCATCTGTTATTGCTGCAGCAATATTCTTTTTTTAGACCAAAAGGTACTGACATCACCACCGCCTCCCATGCTCTGTTACGCCAATTGCTGTATTATTCTGATGCAGGTATAGACCATTGCATGCAGAGGAGATAGTAGTAGTAGTAGTAGTAGTAGTAATCTTCTTCATCTAAATCAGTGATGAACTTACTCCAGATCGGTCACAGAAGATACCCGTTAAACTTTTCGTCCTGTTTTCCTTTAAGATTCCTGGATAGGTCAGGAACACCGAAGTCGTTATAAAGTGACATGCAATTGAAAGACGTAACACTGCACTGTTGAACCACACATAGTAACGATAATTTATCACCATGATGATGATGATGATGATTCATAATAATAATAGGCCTAATAATAATAATAATTGTTGTTGTTGTTGTACTGAGTTATTTTGTGTGGCTCAACAGTGCTGTCTATGTCTTCCAATTGTATGCCACTTTGCAGTTGGAAAAATGCACAGCTCATTCTCACTTTCAAGAAGAATCATCAAACAGTGCACGCAACTATAGGCATGTGTTGCTGTTATCAGCCTGTCGGAGAATTTTGGGAAACGTTTTGTATTCGCATTTTATGATCTGTATAGAAATCAGTATGGATTCTATAAATGCCGATTGAGGGAAAGCAAGCTTGCCCCGTTGATGTGTGAGACCCAGAAGGCAGTAGATAGTGGCACCAGGGTTGATGCTGTGCTCCATGAGATGCTAAAGGCGATACGTTCTTCAGGGTTTGAACAAGAGCATACAGAATAATCAGACCAGTTTTGTGATTGCAGAGTTCAAACATCTCATTCTTAACGGAAATCAATATTCAAATGTACAAAACTAACTTTGCATGTATCCCTATAGAATGTTATAGGACAATTCCTTTTCACAACATGTATGTGGCCTAGTGAATAATGTAGAAAAAATCCATGAGGATGTTAGTTCATAATGAGGTTGTATGTGGAAAGGGAATAAAATGGAAGAGGATATGCAGAGGGGCAATGCTTGATGCAGGTACTAGCATTTAACTCTCAGCAGAAAAAAAGTAACATATTGTGCATAAATAGACAGAAAAGCCCATTTCTCTGTTATTACCAGAGACTGGAAGTATAGGCATCATAAATAATTAAAACTCAATCAGTATATTTTTCTTGACGTTGTGTTGTAAAATATTTTTAAAGCAACGTTATGCTAATTGTACTTTTGGGCACAGGCATTGCAATTCATTATTGACTTTTTTGTTGCACATGACAACCAAATTTTTTTCTGGATTTATTTTAAGTCATCTGTCAGATAATCTACGGAGGTAAATGGAGCAAATGTAAAATGTTGAGCTATTGTAGACTCCATTTCTACTACAATTTAATTGTGATTTTATCAAATTTCTGAAATGTTTCAATGTTTAATAAGATAAGGATTTTTTTGAAAACATTATTTTACACTTTTCCCTAACCAGCGAATGCCATTTTCCTTGCACATTCTCCAACTTTGCACTGCTTCATCCACAATTTTCAGAAACATTGTCAAAGGTTCCCGTTTCTCAAAGATGGCAGCTCACTTGGGGCATAAAACTAAACTCAGCCCCAATGAAAGTTAAGTCATTTCTCACTTCTGAAGTTTCGAGATTTTTTTTGCTGCCACAGTTGAAGATGTTTCATCCTCCATAGCAATAATCACTCTTTTTATAATTGGGACCGAGCGAGGTGGCGCAGTGGTTAGCACACTGGACTCGCATTCGGGAGGACGACGGTTCAATCCCGTCTCCGGCCATCCTGATTTAGGTTTTCCGTGATTTCCCTAAACCGCTTCAGGCAAATGCCGGGATGGTTCCTTTGAAAGGGCACGGCCGATTTCCTTCCCCATCCTTCCCTCACCCGAGCTTGCGCTCCGTCTCTAATGACCTCGTTGTCGACGGGACGTTAAACACTAATCTCATCCATCATCATAATTGGGAAATCTGAAGTGAAGTAAACCACTGCTGAAATCATGCGCCCCCCATTCCTCCGCCCCTTTTCTTGTTATGAAGGGTTGAGAAGGCAATTTGTGGGGCAGTATCTCTAAATGTCTGACTTCTTGGTGTGTCTTTCATGAAAATCTTCTTGATACTAGAAATCATTTTGTTGGCATCAAGAAAGATCTTCATGTGTGTTCTGACACTCTGTGAAAGTCATGTGCTATGCACGTCATATGAAGCACGTTTGGCAAGAGCACTTTGGAAGTTGGCTCACCTGCTTTCATTTCTGGGGCAGCATCTGATACAAAAAGTAATAAGTTGTTGTATTGAATTTCTTTTGGCCATAAGAACTGTAATGAATGGATGAATAGTCAAGGAATACTTGAATTGTTAACTTTTTCCAGACAAACTGCTGTAAGCTGAAATCCTGTTATTAATTCACCTTCTGAAGAATCTAACGGTCAAGCAAAACATTGGCAATACAATGACCCATATGATCAGTTGACTCATTGATTGAAATCCAGATCTTATTATTTTGTACTTCAGCTTTAATGATTTTCATTAGTGCATTGTAACATTTTCGCAAACTTGACTTGGTGGGCACAGGTTTGTCCATGTACTTTTCCAAAAGCTTTATTGATATAGGATTGTGTAGTTTCAAAATAAGGGATTCTGGCATCGATGGAAGCTTTACGTAAGTTGTTGCAAATTGTAGTTTTCAGCTCGATGTTGGAATTGCCATTGAAACCAAAGACATCATCTTTCCAGTTTGGTAGTACTGGTATTTTGAGAAATGAAATATTTCTTTTCGTAGTTCACCAGTTTTGCTCTTATTTTGCGCAGAAGTATTTTACCATCAGTAGAAAGGAAATCCAAGAGTATAAATGTAACTTCACAATTTAGTGTATAAAGGAACAATGTATTTCGGCATGTTACTAGCTCTCTTGCATGGCGATATCGTAATGGAAACTAAATGAAAGAGAAATTTAGAACAATAGTGAAACCACATTTTAGCTCAGGTTCTGATAGTTGCTTTTGGAGGCATGATCGGATAGAAGCAAAGTAAACCCAAGTGATAATTAAAACACTTATATTCTGTTACCTCTTTCTGCACAAGCACTCATTCTTTTTAATAATAAGGAAGTAAATAATGATCAAAAAGGCATGTATTGTAGCAATTAGGCAATGATGTAAAAAGACAGAAAAAGCAAACATAAAACAGTGTCACTTCAATCACAGACGTATATAATAAAGATTAATGTTAAAATTGAAGATTGTTTTAACGTATTGGAAAAGACATTCTGTGAAAGTTCCACTGTTTCATTACTACACAGCAGCTGAATAATCACTGAAAGTAGCCACCTTCATTAAATATCTGACAATTTAAATTGAAATGACCACATAAAAATAATCACAGGAATGGCAGATGGAGGCTTACATTGATTGGAAAAACCATCAGAAAGTGTTATCTACCCTTGTAGGAAGTGCCGTACAAGACACTTGTTCAACCAGTACTGGACTATTGCTCATCGTATCGGATAGGATTGATAGAGGAAACATAGAAGGTTCAAAAAGAGCAGCACATTTCACCACAGGTTCATTTAGTAAGCACAAAAGTGTTACAGAGATGTTCAGCCAACTCCAGTGGCTGACCTTATAAGGAGATGTTGGTGATACAATTTGGATTACTTTTAAAATTCTGAGAGAGTACATTCCTAGATGAGCCAACCAATATATTTTTCGTCCTACATGGATCTTGTGAATAGATCATTCCACACTCCCAGCTATTTCATACAGTTATTAGAATTATGTTAGAAAAGTAATAATTCAAGTGGCAGTGTTTGTTCATCATACTTTTATTTTGAAAGTAGTGTGAAAAAAATTATTTGTAGAGGTTTGTGTTATCAAGTGTGTTGCTTTGTATTAAGGCACCCTTTCGTAATTTTGAAAAATACATGGACCTGAGTGGCAGAGCTGCCAGAAAGTTTTAATGTTTTAAATTTACTTTTGAATTGTTCTGTATTGTTTAATTTATTTGAAATAATATCAGTATAAAGCTTAAGATGATAGATTCACTGACAAAACATAATTTTCACATTACAGCTGCTGATGTTAGTGCAACACCCTTTGGTTTGGGTACCTTGGGTGGCCTGGCAGGACTAGAGAGCTTAGGAATGGGCTCAGCCAATTTCATGGAACTGCAGCAGAGAATGCAACGTGAATTACTTGGAAATCCTGACATGATGCGACAAATTCTTGATAATCCTCTTGTACAGAGGCTCATGAATGATCCTGAGAACATGCGAGCACTTATTACATCAAACCCTCAGATGCAAGAACTCATGGAGGTGAGGTTATTAATATATTGCTAACCTTTTATCTGTGGAATAAAGATCTGTTACGAATGTTGTGCAGTATTCTTCGTGAAAGTGAATATTCACAAGTCCTTTATTTTTCACCCAGTAGAAATAATGTACTGGGGATCAGTGTGGTTATTTTAAATACAGCTATAACGCTGTGAATGAAAAGAGTTACCTTACTTTCTCTTGTAAAAACTACATGGGAAAACAGAAGCTGGGAATTCCACAAGTCTGCAGGATTAGGTAAAACATAGTAGACCAATCACATTTTATTCTGTGGAAAGTTTATGTGAAACTTCACAGATTTTCTCTATGATTTCTTTTTTATACGGGGTCCATCTCTATGACTGTATAAGGCACATGAAAGTCTGGTGGAATACAAACCTACAGTTGGGGTATTGAGCAGTCAGCTGGTGCATAAGCAAGAGTGAATTTCAGGGAGGTACCAATGTCAGCCACAATGGGGTATTGAAATAAATGGCGAAAGTTAATTTCCTGCTTTTTGCAAGTGTTCTTCTTAACCTCATTGGCTAACAGAATATGCTTGCTGTCCGACCCAAATTCTCAACTTGTCAAATACTACAAAATTGTGTTCCTGTCCATTTGCCTCATTTGCCCACAGCATTTCCTGTATTCCCACAAAATGTTCAGAAGCTGTTGTGCGTCTGCACTGAGGATATCGTGGCAGTCAAGCCCACAGACACACTGTGTGTGTGTGTGTGTGTGTGTGTGGGGGGGGGGGGGGGGGGTCCTGTCCTGTCCTGTCGGACGTGTCTCAACTCCCTGAAGGATTGATATTTATGGCCACTCTATCAAAAACGGTACTTTCTGTGTCTGACAGAAAGATGTGACACACACACACACACACACACACACACACACACACACACACACACACACATATATATATATATATATATATATATATATATAGGCTTGTGTTTGCATATGTGTGGATGGATGTGTGTGTGTGTGTGTGTGCGAGTGTATACCCGTCCTTTTTTCCCCCTAAGGTAAGTCTTTCCGCTCCTGGGATTGGAGTGACTCCTTACCCTCTCCCTTAAAACCCACTTCCTTTCGTCTTTCCCTCTCCTTCCCTCTTTTCTGATGAGGGAACAGTTTGTTGCGAAAGCTTGAATTTTGTGTGTATGTATGTGTCTGTTTGTGTTTCTATCGACCTGCCAGCGCTTTCGTATGGTAAGTCACATCATCTTTGTTTTTAAATATATTTTTCCCGCATGGAATGTTTCCCTCTATTATAAAAACACAGATGATGTGACTTACCGAACGAAAGTGCTGGCAGGTCGATAGACACACAAACACACACATGAAACTCAAGCTTTCGCAACAAACTGTTGCCTCATCAGGAAAGAGGGAAGGAGAGGGAAATACGAAAGGATGTGGGTTTTAAGGGAGAGAGTAAGGAGTCATTCCAATCCCGGGAGCGGAAAGACTTACCTTAGGGGGAAAAAAGGACGGATATACACTCGCACACAGACACACATCCATCAACACATATACAGACACAAGCAGACATATTCAAAGGCAAAGAGTTTGGGCAGAGATGTCAGTCGAGGCGGAAGTACAGAGGCAAAGATGTTATTGAATGACAGGTGAGGTATGAGTGGCGGCAACTTGAAATTAGCGGAGATTGAGGCCTGGTGGATAATGGGAAGAGAGGATACATTGAAGAGCAAGTTCCCGGCCGCCCCATTGTAACTGGTTACCAAGCCCCCACAGAACGTATCTCTGTCTACGTAGATCAACACCTTCAACCCATTACATGCAGTCTCCCATCCTTCATCAAAGACACCAACCACTTTCTCGAACGCCTGGAATCCTTGCCCAATCTGTTACCCCGGAAACCATCCTTGTAACCATTGATGCCACTTCCTTATACACAAATATTCCACACGTCCAGGGCATTGCTGCGATGGAGCACTTCCTTTCACGCCGATCACCTGCCACTCTACCTAAAACCTCTTTCCTCATTACCTTAGCCAGCTTCATCCTGACCCACAACTTCTTCACTTTCGAAGGCCAGACATACCAACAATTAAAGGGAACAGCCATGGGTACCAGGATGGCCCCCTTGTACGCCAACCTATTCATGGGTCGCTTAGAGGAAGCCTTCTTGGTTGCCCAGGCCTGCCAACCCAAAGTTTGGTACAGATTTATTGATGACATCTTCATGATCTGGACTCACAGTGAAGAAGAACTCCAGAATTCCCTCCCCAACCTCAACTCCTTTGGTTCCATCAGATTCACCTGGTCTTACTCCAAATGCCATGCCACTTTCCTTGACGACCTCCACCTGTCCAATGGCCAGCTTCACACATCCATCCACATCAAACCCACCAACAAGCAACAGTACCTCCATTATGACAGCTGCCACCCATTCCACATCAAACGGTCCCTTCCCTACAGCCTAGGTCTTCGTGGCAAACGAATCTGCTCCAGTCCGGAATCCCTAAACCATTACACCAACAACCTGACAACAGCTTTCACATCCCGCAACTACCCTCCCGACCTGGTACAGAAGCAAATAACCAGAGCCACTTCCTCATCCTCTCAAATCCAGAACCTCCCACAGAAGAACCACAAAAGTGCCCCACTTGTAACAGGATACTTTCCGGGACTGGATCAGATTCTGAATGTGGCTCTCCAGCAGGGATACGACTTCCTCAAATCCTGCCCTGAAATGAGATCCATCCTTCATGAAATCCTCCCCACTCCACGAAGAGTGTCTTTCCGCTGTCCACCTAACCTTCGTAACCTCTTAGTTCATCCCTATGAAATCCCCAAACCACCTTCCCTACCCTCTGGCTCCTACCCTTGTAACCGCCCCCGGTGTAAAACCTGTCCCATGCACCCTCCCACCACCAGCACCACCTACTCCAATCCTGTAACCCGGAGGGTGTACATGATCAAAGGCAGAGCCACGTGTGAAAGCACCCACGTGATCTACCAACTGACCTGCCTACACTGTGACGCATTCTATGTGGGAATGACCAGCAACAAACTGTCCATTCGCATGAATGGACACAGGCAGACAGTGTTTGTTGGTAATGAGGATCACCCTGTGGCTAAACATGCCTTGGTGCACGGCCAGCACATCTTGGCACAGTGTTACACCGTCCGGGTTATGTGGATACTTCCCACTAACACCAACCTATCCGAACTCCAGAGATGGGAACTTGCTCTTCAATATATCCTCTCTTCCCGTTATCCACCAGACCTCAATCTCCGCTAATTTCACGTTGCCGCCACTCATACCTCACCTGTCATTCAACAACATCTTTGCCTCTGCACTTCCGCCTCGACTGACATCTCTGCCCAAACTCTTTGCCTTTGAATATGTCTGCTTGTGTCTGTATATGTGTGGATGGATGGATGTGTGTGTGTGTGTGTGTGTGTGTGTGTGTGTGTGTGTGTGTGTGTGTGTGTGTGGGCGCGCGCGAGTGTATACCCGTCCTTTTTTCCTCCTAAGGTAAGTCTTTCCACTCCCGGGATTGGAATGACTCCTTACCCTCTCCCTTAAAACCCACATCCTTTCGTCTTTCCCTCTCCTTCCCTCTTTCCTGATGAGGCAACAGTTTGTTGCGAAAGCTTGAATTTTGTGTGTATGTTTGTGTTTGTTTGTTTGTGTGTCTATCGACGTGCCAGCGCTTTCGTTTGGTAAGTCACATCATCTTTGTTTTTAGATATATTTTTCCCACGTGGAATGTTTCCCTATATATATATATATATATAGTGGGAAACATTATATATATATATATATATATATATATATATATATATATATAGTGGGAAACATTCCACGTGGGAAAAATATATCTAAAAACAAAGATGATGTGACTTACCAAACGAAAGCGCTGGCACGTCGATAGACACACAAACATACACACAAAATTCAAGCTTTTGCAACAAACTGTTGCCTCATCAGGAAAGAGGGAAGGAGAGGGAAAGACGAAAGGATGTGGGTTTTAAGGGAGAGGGTAAGGATTCATTCCAATCCCGGGAGCGGAAAGACTTATATAAAGATTGAACTTGTTGCTTATTCTTCAGACAGTGTTTTTCGTTGGACTCGTTGAACTGACAGAATTTCACTTATACATACAGCTGAAGTGTTTTGGCAGTGCAACCTATCTGTATACTGTTTAAGTGCTCTTCATAAGTTTTGTGCTTCTCTTAAGTTTGAAACATTCTCTGTACTATATAATTCATTTATAGTGTTTGTACTGTATATTTGTGGTCAGTTTCTACATCACTGTGAAGGCAATAGTTCATTGTTTTTGTAAAAAATTTGTTTGCGTAGTTTCTTGTTCCTTGCCTTCCATCCTGGTTGAGCTTTGCCGGAAATCATCAATAGAATACTCAGTCAGTATGGCTCCCTGTTTTCCTACTTGCTGTGCTACTGTTAGCTTAATTCTGTTAGAAGACTTTAAACAAAGTTATATATTATGGACTATAGAGTAATCTCTACTCCAGAACTCTTTTGAAATTCTTGTCCTTGGTTTCTTTATTTGCATGTGGCAGCAGGTCATGCAAACAGATGTTAAGCCTCTGGATCTGGGAGGTTTGCAGAAGTGTATTGTAAAGTGGTAGGCATGTTTTGAGCTCATTGCAATCAATCATTTGTATCGGTAGGAGGTTTTTAAGGATAAATGTCACCCATCCCCATTGTATCCATAACATGTACCCAAAGCTTGAGGTGCAGTATGATCATTTGGACGGCATTTTGATATTACAACTACTCAATAGCCATGCACAGTGTACCAAGCATGTTGACCAGTATACACCAAAGGTAAGACTGGAATTTGGAACATTTGAATTAGATGCTGTGCTTCATGAGTAAGAGTGAGCCTGTCTTCATGGTGAATGGAATAATTACACTGATTAAAATTGTTTTGCAACTGCTGTTTTCTCAAGTTGAGTGACAGGGGCCAGCCACCATGCAATCAAAGTTCTTTTTAGAGTGTCAAGTGCTTGCAGTGTTACCTGTTTTGTAGGTACATGCAGAGCCTTGTGGATTGTGGCTGGTTGCATGCCAGCACCACAGCCGCCTCTGCTTCCTCCCCACCACTGCAACCTGCCAATCATAAAGTAATTTTAATCAAGTATAGATGCATCACAAGAGTGGTATATTGTTAGAAATTGTACTGTGCTTTTCATATACTACCGTGTCAGTCATGAGTTAGAGCACCTTTTACAAGGGAAACTACCACAGTCTATAATGTACACAAGTACATTGTACCGTTACATTTCACTAGACGTATTTTCTTCAGTACTACAACCAACTACAAAGATAGTTGTTTTATCACGCATTGCACTCAAACCATTCAAGGTGTCAACTCTACACCTGAAAGATCTGTACTCTCTTCACTTGTGTACAATGGACATAACCAAGTTATTATCAATAATTATATTACAGAAAATGTTCGTGTATTGTATGCCTTTCACAAACAAAAGGTGAATGGAATTTCCATTATTCAGATGAGTCGCTTGCAGTGTACACTGCCCAGCCACATTAATGTGACCATCTGTCTTTGCCTGAATTACCACCTTATACAGCACTGGCCACTGTGATACATGCAGGAAGAGAGTTACTGAGGTTCGGGAAGGTGCTGACAGTGATTGGGAGCCATGCTGACTCCAGTGCCATGGCCAGCTGTGCTTGGTTTTTCACCTGAGGACCCATGACATGAACAGCCTGACTGAGGTGGTCACACAGTTGCTAGATTGGGTTTCAATCCAAGGAGTTTGGTGCCCAGGGGAGTACAGTAAAGCCATTCTAGTGCTCTTCAAACCTCTCATGTATGCTGTGAGCAGTGTAACGTGTTGCATTGTCCTGCCAATAATTAACATAATGCAGAGGAAAAATGTACTGGATGTGGGGTTGGACATGATCAACAAGTGTAGATGCATAATTATGTTGATTCATTGCCCTTTTCAGAATTGGTACCGACCCGCACTCTATTCTTGACATTTGACAGAGTTCAACTTTCATCAAACATTAAAGTGGATAATGAGAATTTCAGGTCGGCCTTACATCCCCAACCCTATGCGTTGCTATGGGTGTCAGAGGTTCAATCATACCAGCCAGTTGTGTTCCAATACAGCCAAATGCATTACCTGTGGCAGGGATACCCATGAGGGTGATTGCCCATCCCCATCCCCTCACTGCATCAACTGTATGGGGGACCACGCTCCTTCCTCTAGAGAATATCCTATTTTTAAAGATGAATGAATTATTCAGGAAATCCGATCTTACCTTTAGCGCCATGGCCATCAAATCGGCAAGCCCAAAGATTGCTGATTCCACATCTCCATCCACTCACACTAAGGCTCAACCTTTATTGTCTCCTGCTTTTTAAATCACAGGCCCCAAAATTGGACACCCGGACTTCCAAAAAAGAGCTTACTTGTGAAGATTTTTTTACGTACTCAGACCTCACAACCCTTCACTCCTCCTCCATCTCAACATCGTGCTTCCTAGAAGTGCTCATAAGAAACACAGTTCCTCTCCTTCTCCGCCACGGCGTGTCTCTTCTACAGTGCCACCCAGCGATAGCCGCTCTTGGCCATCTTCCGTGCCGCTGAGACGCACTGCTGGCGGCTGATCAACCGGTCGATCACTGGCGACGGGAGCTGCCCCCGCACAACGTATGGATCAGGATCTTCTGCCTCTGGCTGAATGCCATTCCATGCCTACATCCACCAGCTCTCAGCAGTTGTTGAGTTGTTGTCCGCAGCTCGTGGTCGTGCGGAAGTGTTCTCGCTTCCCACGCCCAGGTTCCCGGGTTCGATTCCCGGCGGGGTTAGGGATTTTCTCTGCCTCGTGATGACTGGGTGTTGTGTGATGTCCTTAGGTTAGTTAGGTTTAAGTAGTTCTGAGTTCTAGGGGACTGATAACCATATAAGTTAAGTCCCATAGTGCTCAGAGCCATTTAGTTGTTGAGTTGAAGGCAACTGTGTTGAGATTTTTTTCTTTTTTTGTCCACCTTATGTCAATTATCCGTTGGAATATCTGCAGAATTCATTGCAATCAGGATAAACTGTCGATCCTTTTACAGTCCTACTCCCTGCTCATTTTCTGTCTTCAGAAAACAAAACTACATCCTCAAGATCGCTTTGTCTTCCCTCGTTTCCAATCAGTCTGGTTTGACCTCCCCACTGTTGCTGGTGTTATGGCACACGGAGGACTTGTGGTTCTCCGCCATGACATTATTCCTTATCACCCAATCCACTTAATACAATTCCTTCCAAGCTATCTCTGTACATCTCTCCCTTTCTGGATTCACCTTCTTTCTTCTGTACCATAAACGTCCCATCATCTACACCAATGGCAATAGCTGATCTCCTTCATCTCCTTGGTCAGTTCCCCCCCCCCCCCCCCCCCCCCCCCCCCCTTCCCCCCCATTTGCTGGTTGGGGACTTCAACACCCGCCACCTGCTTTGGGGATCTCTGTGCCCTTGTCTGAGAGGCTCCTTGTTGAGTGACCTCTTCCACCAAGCAGGACTTGTTTGCTTCAAAACTGGGGAATGTACGTTTTTGTCTGCCTCCATGTCAACCTACTCTCATTTGGAATTTTCGGTCGATACTGTTCAGCTAGCTCGGCGCTTTGAATGGTTGGCTCTTGCTGATACACACTCGAGTGACCATTTTCCATGAGTCCTTTGATTACAGCCACGACTGCCATCTGTGCGCCCAAGATGCTGGAAGTTTTTCCAAGCCGCTTGGACACTTTCTCCTGTCTAACAACATTTGATAACCGTCAGTTTCCTAGCATTGATGATCAGGTTACTCATGTTGCAGAAGTTATTCTTTCAGCCACAGAATGTTCAATACCCCATACCTCTCCTGTGTCCAAGTGCCCCCAAGTTCCTTGGTGGAACGCGGCGTGTCGTGATGCAGTACACGAGCAGAGGCGTGATCTTTGTGTTTCCCACCACCATACTATGTTGGCCAACTGTATCTGCTATAAGCAATTACGTGTGTGATGCTGTTGCATCGTACATGATAGCAAGAAGGCAAGCTGGGACTTCCTTACCAGCTCCTTTAATATCTTCACTCCCTCATCAGTTGTTTAGAGCCGAATCCAACAGTCCAACTATTCCCTGATCTCTGGGCTAACCATTACACTGGATACCTTAGTGGACCCAGTCGCACTCATTGGGTCGACACTCTGCTGAGATATCGAGCTCTTCTAATTACCCACCAGCCTTTCTCCCAAAGAAACAGGTAGTGGAAGGGCGGCCTCTTGCTTTTTCTTCTCCAAATTGCGAAAGCTATAATGCCATTCTTTCTATGCGGGAACTGAGACGTAAACTGTTAGCCTCTCGCTCTTCTGCTCCGGGACCAAATGGTATCCATGTCCAAATATTGCTGCATCTATCATACCCTAGTCTGTGCTACCTCCTTCGCCTTTGTAACCAACTTCGGGTCGCCAGTATCTTTCCCAGAAGATGGCGGGAAGCTATCATCATTCCTGTTCCAAAACCTGGAAAGGACAAACATCTCCCCTCCAGCTATCACCAAACGAGTATTGTTTGTAAGGTTTTGGAGCGTATGGTAAATAGCTGTTTAGGCTGGTGGGTGGAGTCCCGAAACCTTTCAACCACTGCCCAATGCAGTTCCTGAAAGCATTGTTCCGCAGTTAACCATCTTGTTGCTCTCTCAACCTATATCATGAACAACTTTCTCCGGAAACACCAAATGGTAGCAACATTTTTTGATCTGGAGAATTTATGACAGAACACACATTTAAGGTGCAGGTGAACACTGCTCTATCCCTCACCTTCTCCTAAGAAAACTGCATGCCCTAGGGCTACGTGCTAAGTGTTGTACTGTCTGCCATTGCTATAAATCCAATTATGGATTGTCTCCTTCCCGATGTCTTGGGCTCCCTCTTTGTCAACGATTTTGTGATCTATTACAGATCTCAACGGACCAGCCTTCTTGAACGATGTCTTCGAGGATGTCTCCATTGCCTTTACTTATGGAGCATCGAAACCGGCTTCTGATTTTCTCGCAGTAAGACCGTCTGTGTGAATTTTTGGCGTCGTACGAAGTTTTATCCACCTTCTCTACATATAGGCCCTGTTGCCCTTCTGTTTGAAGATGTTGCCAAGTTCTTGGGACTGATGTTTGACAGAAAACTGTGCTGGTCTTCCCATGTTTCTTGTCTTTCGGCTCGCTGTCTGCAATCCCTCAACACCCTTTGTGTTTTGAGTGGTACCTCCTGGGGAGCCTAGAGAGTGGTCCTCCTCCGCTTACATCACGCCTTAGTGCACTCAAAATTGGACTATGGGAGCATAGTTTACTCCTCTGCACGACCGTCTATTCTTCGGTGTCTAGACTCTTGTCTGCCACTGTGGATAGCGTTTAGCAGTTGGAGCTTTTTACACCAGCCACATGGAGAGCCTTTACGCTGAGACTGCTGAACCTCTGCTGTCCAATCGGCGAGCTGTCCTCCTGCTACATTCCCCTTCCTTCCAGTTTCCTAAAACTTCCTTTACAATTGAGGGTATGACGCTATCTTGGCTTCATCCCCGGACCTGCCTTCTCCATGACCTTTGTCAGCTTCCCAAGGATAGTACGTCCCCTATAGTCTATCATCGGACATTTGCTGCTCTATGTGCACAAATGGAGGATGCCACATTTATTTACACTGATGGCTCCAAGACCACCTTTGGCGTCAGAAGTGCCTATATTGTTATCAACACCACTATTAGATTTCGGCTTCCTGACAAGTGTTCGTTTCGTACTGCGGAGCTTTATGCTGTTCTCCAGGCTGTCCGACACATCTGTTGCCATCAGCAGATACAGTATATTATATGCTCGGATTCGCTCAACTCTCTTCTCAACCTCCAAGCTCCTTATGCCGTCCACCCTCTGGTCCACCGGATTCAGGACTGCCTTCACATGCTGCACTTGGGGGGCATCTCTATGGCATTCCTTTAGATCCCAGGGCATGTTGGTATCCGCAGAAACGAGGCAGCCAATACAGCGGCAAAGGCTGCTGTCTCACTTCCTCAGCCCAGTGTTTGCATGGTTCCCTTTGCCGATCTACAGAGTGTATTATGTCATTATGTTGCACTTTTATAGCACACACATTGATCTGCACTCCCCGATAATAAATTACGGGAAATAAAACCTCTTCCCTGTACTTGGTCCTCTTTCTTCCCATCCTCATCATCATGAGGAGGTAATTTTAACTAGATTCTGGATTGGGCACTGTCTTTTTAGCAACTTTTACTTCAGTGCCCCTGTTTTAGTCTGCTACACATCCATTCACAGCTGTTGCCTGATACATCTTCCCTTTTAGCAGATGACGCGCACTCGGCAATTGCATCCTTGAGTTTATCAGTGTTAGTGAGATGACATTGGTCATTTGAAGCTCTTTTTGGGGAAAACAATCCCCCTTTCAATAGCAATTTTCTAAGATTTTCTCCCATTTTTAGTTTCCCTGCTTCTGGAGTTTCGCTCCCATTGCTGCTGCTTTAAACTGCTGCTTTAAATTTCGGTTTTGTACCCTTCACTGAGCCACAGAATGGGCGCTTATGACTGTAGCACTTTTGCGCCCGAAAACCATTAAAAAAAAATCACCTCAGTAGCCTCGGCGCTGGTTTTGGATAGGACCATTTTGCCATGCTCGGTATATTTTAACAACGGTGACAGGTGAACAGTTTACAAGCTTAGTAGTTTCGGAAATACTTCCACCCTTGGCCCAAAAACCAATGATCGTGCTCTTTTGGATGTCACATAAATCACTCCCTTTGCACATTGCGTCAATGACCGCATTGTTGTCTGGATCTCCCTGACTTGCCTTGTATTCCCTCCACTGCTAGTGCTGCCACCTGCTATCTCTGAGCAGTTGTTGCACACTGATGTTGAACATAGGCTGTGGTTACATTAATGGGACTGGACTGCCTATATTTGTTGTGGGTCACATTCTCTCAGAATTTTGTGAATGACATGATATTCGTCATCAGTTGTGCTGTTTATTACAATTTCCATGACTGAAACTTCAACCTTAGATTATTTTGGAGTGGCTAAAGGTGCTGAAAATACAGTAGTTTCCACCATAAGTGAAATGAATAAAAATTATGTAAGCCTTTGTGGTTCTTTCAGCATTTGTCATATACATCTTCAGAATGTAACAGTGTTAGTTGCTAGTATGTGCAGTAAGCATGAATGTAGTTTCAGGAGTTAAAAGATCGAAATTGCAGACATGTAAATTGTAATGAATAGTACAGTTGGATATGCATGCATTCGAAAATGTCTGTAATGTGTTGACAGATGATACTATTACAGATTGTAACAGTGGACGTAAAAACCACAGTGGAACATTGTCAATCACTAATTCAGTGCTGAACAAAAACAACCACCAGTGAGCATCAGTGCCACCCAGAATTACCTGTTCAGTACAGGGATATAAAAGTTATACCTTACAAGGCAGAGAGATTTTCTTCTGTAGGAACACCACTGTTGGTTGCTTGAAATGTGGAAAAAGGCCTTGTAGATTTGAGTTCTGCTACATGTTACTATACTTCAGTGGCAGGGTACCAATGTATCATGAAGAATATGTGATGCATCCCATTTCTCAGAAAGTAGCGTAGATACTCAATCTGAGGAATATTTACATTGGAAAACATGGCAACCATGGTATGTCTGTCATAGTTTTTCATTGGGGAGTGATACAGAAATTTACTGTGGGATCACAACACCCATTTGTTTTTTTACAGAACTTTGTAACTGAAATATACTTTAAGGGGAACAGTGTTTTGCTCCTGACTCCCAACTTACTGAATTATTTTAGGGACACTCCGTGGGCATGAGTGTGCACTTGCAATACCCCACTACCACAAACTTATTGAGTACATTTGGAAAGCCGTCAAGCAGGAGCTACATGTTTTGGATCCAGCTATGACTAATTTTTTTGAGTTATGAGTAGTTTTGAGGGATCATGAATCTTAATGACGCAGAAGTAATTTTATGTGTATCATGTAATCCAAGCTGTGACACAATAGGGTTTGCTACACATAAGGTATGTAATTTTGTGATGCACTAGTGCACTGGCTCAGTAGGGTCTTAAGATTTTTTTTATATGTAGCTTGAGTTCAAACTAATTTGATAGGTATTGTGCTCATTATCGTTATCTATTAATGTAGTATATGAAATTTCCTACATGTCTAAAATTTTAATTTCAAAGTGCTACTTCTCTTTCAGAGAAATCCCGAAATTAGCCACATGTTGAATAATCCTGATTTGCTTCGCCAGACAATGGAGTTAGCGAGAAATCCATCCATGCTTCAGGAACTAATGCGAAATCATGACCGTGCTATATCTAATCTTGAATCAATCCCAGGTAATTTTTGTGGTTAAGTTACTTGGAAATAATTTATGAAAGAGTGTGTTGTGAAAAATGATCAACCTCATAAGTAGTTGGAAAACTTCTCTGCAATTTGAACCAGTTATATTTTATGAAATTCTATTTTGTAATGACATTGTTTTGCTTGAAATTAATCTCACTAGTCATAGATTACCCTCCTGTATGGAAAACAAACTTCACAAAATCTTGACATAGACAAGCATAGCTTGAGATATTCTGACAGTGTGCACCATATAGCTTTCGTTATCAGTTCAACTTTGTCACCCCCTCCTATTTTTTTTTCTTTTTTTAAAGAAATTCCTATTACTGTCCTGTCATATTTTCATAATCTTTTTTATGCTGTCATCACTTATGGACATGGGTTGACTTTATAACTTTGTTCATATTTGAATCTACCAACTTAATTTTGGTACAAATTAAAAGTGTGATTTGGTGACTAAGTGCCTAACTATCCAAAGATTGAGTTCAGTTATCAGTCAGTCCCAGTCATTTCTTCCACCCCTGTCAGTGATTTGTATCTCTGAAGAATGCAAAGTGTCACCATGGTTAGAAGTTCCCCTATAACTGTGTAAGTTATGTCAAAATCAGGAAGGCAAGGACATGCCACTTCCAGTAGAACATTTCACCTTGGTGTTCAGACAAATCTTTGGGTTGATGACAGATTTATTTACAAAATGTGGATGAATCAAGTATGACTTTGAGATTTCGTGAAATGCCCAATATGCTTCCTAAATTATAAACAAAGGTATTGGGTTGGTGCATAACTTCATAGCGCTTTCCCATAAGTTTCGTAAATACAGAACACACACACACACACACACACACACACACACACACACAGACTTTAGTCATAAATAATATATTTTCCTTCACTATATACTATAGTCTGCCAAGCTGGGGTAACTTTTCGATTTTGTGACTGTAAAAATCTTGTGGTTTTAAGGCAAGGAACTTGTCAAGCTTCTATAGAGAGTGGTGAAGGTGAAAATCTGATGGCACAAGATCAGGTGAATAAGATGGGTGTGGAATGACTTCCCAACCCAGTTTCGTCAGTTTAGCAGAATGTGGACAGGCATTATCGATGAGTAGCATCACTTCATGCTGTCTTTCTGGTCGTTGTTCTTGGATTGCATCTGTAAGATGTCTCAGTTGTTGACAGAAAATGTCAGCAGTGATGGTTACACCTCAGGGAAGCAATTAATAGTATGCCACACCATTGCAGTTCCACCAGATGCATAACATTTTCTTTTGTGGATGCACACAGGTCTTTGTATGGGGCTCAACCATTCCTTTTGATTCGTTACGTTAGCATAAAGACACCATTTCTTGACACCAGTAATGATACAGGATAGGAATGGCCTGTGTTGTTCACAAGCCAATTGATGACAAGTAAGCAGAAATGTGAATATGGGTACCCACTGATTTTAGCTTAGAATATGTGAGATTCATACACCCAATTTTTGAACTTTCCCTATTGCATTCAAATGTTGCATGATGATGGAATGGGGAAAAGTTCATCACATTGGTCAGTTATCAAGTACACAGATGTGGATCATTATGGATTAATGTGTATAAATGATCTCCATCAAACCCGGAAGGCCTACCTGAATGTAGAGTCACTGATGTTAGAACAATCGTTGTTGAAACTAGAAAACTATTTTCTTGCTGTGATCTTTCCAATAGTGTTATTCCCATACACATTGCAAATCTTTCTGGCTGCCTCCACTGCTGTCACCCTTCAGTTGATTTCAAACAGAAGAATATCTCGGATATGTTCAGATTTCTCCACTTGGCGCTTTTATATTCTAGTATCCACAGTTCCACCCACTATTTCCAAATGATAATATGTGGACTCGGTTAGCAACAGTGAACTACAAATAAAAAATGAAAAGCAATAAATAAACCCATAGCAACCGAAATAACAACATGCAAAACAAAAATGCTATGAACTTAAGCACCAACACAATATTTTTTAATGTGCTGTTGTGTGCTTGGCTATTTTCTTCCTTTCCATTGTTTTCATTTTTTTAAGTGATAAGAAAATGAAACTTTCCTGTTTACTTACTTTATTTTTCATTCTCTTCATAGATCTGGTTTTACAGCAGATTTTTAAGTTAGACCATGTTTTTAGTTCAAATCGTGAACTATTGAGTGTGAATGGGATGTTGACTGACTTTATATCTTACATTAATTAAAAATTTTTCCATATTAGTTTGTAACAATTTTAGCAGATGTACTGAAACTCTCACTGTCTAACAGTCCATATGGGAAAAAAATTACAGTGTTTGTGAACACATCTTTAGTTTTGAACAGCTGTGTGATTCACAGCCAACGGGAGACAAGCAGGTCTTCACAGTAGTTTCTTGGAGTCTTGATACAGCATTGTGCATGAAATCATCAGCATTAAGATAAAACATAATGCTTTGTTACACAAATTAAATTTTTTATTGAAAATAACTAAATTCCTTTTCTTTTCTAGGTGGTTATAATGCCCTGCAGCGGATGTATCGTGACATTCAAGAGCCAATGTTGACTGCAGCAACAGAGCAATTTGTTCGAAATCCATATTCAACAACAGGCAGTAGCAGTAACAATAGTGGTGCGTTCTTAATGGTTTATTTAGCCTTTTAATATTTGTTTTATTCCTTTCCAGTCAACTCCAGTTTCTGCCACGAATTAACTTTGAGTAGAAATTTACTTTCAGTTGTTTGGTAGACTATTGATAAGTTTATGTATTTGCACTTCTTTTTTATAGCAAATTAGAAAACTAAACAACATAAGCTACTTGTAATGGTAGTGATAACACTGGAAATGATTGCATGTTTTAGGCATCTTACAGAAACAGAGGCATACGTTGCAAGCATATAGTGATGCAGCTTACAAAATCTGCAATTACTGAAATTATATTGACAAAAAATATTGTAAGAGGTTGCAGGATTTTTAATGGAGATCACTCTCTTTCTCAACTTACTAATAATAAAATTATAAGTAGGCAAGCAAAGGTGTCAATGCTGACTAGTTTCTGCACAGAGACATCTGCACTAGGACTGACACCTCGATGAATTGCAAGAGTGCAGAGTGGAACTCACATACTATGTGATCAAAAATATCTAGACACTAGGCTGAAAATGACTTAAAAGTTTGTGGTGCTCTCCATCGGTAACGCTGGAATTCAGTATGGTGTTGGCCCATCCTTAGCCTTGATGACACCTTCCACTCTCGCAGGTATACGCTCAGTCAGGTGCTGGAAGGTTTCTTGGGGAATGGGAGCCCATTCTGCACGGAGTGCTGCTCTTAGGAGAGGTATTGATGTCGGTCAGTGAGGGCTGGCACGTTGGCGTTCCAAAACATCCCAAAAGTGTTCTGCAGGATTCAGGTCGGGACTCAGTGCAGACCTATCCATTATAGGAATGTTGTTGGCGTGTAACTACTTCGCCACAGGCTGTACATTATGAACAGGTGCTCGATTGTGTTGAAAGACGCAGTCGCCATCTCTGAGTTGCTCTTCAACAGTGGGAAGCAAGAAGGTGCTTAAAACATCAATGTAGGCCTGTGCTGTGATAGTGCCACACAAAACAAGAAAGGGTGCAAGTTCCCTCCATGAAAAACATGACCACACCATAACACCACCGCTTCCGAATTTTACTGTTCGCACTACACACGCTGGCAGATGACGTTCACCGGACATTCGCCGTACCCACACTCTTGCCATTGGATCGCCATATTGTGTACACCAAGCAAGGTGTGGTTTGGCATTAACTGGCATGATGTGTGGCTTATCAGCAGTCGCTCGATCATGAAATTAAAGTTTTCTCACCTCCCGCCTAACTGTCATAGTACTTGCAGTGGATCCTGATGCAGTTTGGAATTCCTGTGCGATGGTCTGGATAGATGCCTGCCTATTACACATTACGACCCTCTTCAACTGTTGGTGGTCTCTGTCTGTGAACAGTCGAGGTCGGCCTGTACACTTTTGTGCTGTTTGTGTCCCTTCGTGTTTCCACTTCACTATCACATCGGAAACAGTGGACCAAGGGATGTTTAGGAGTGTGGAAATCTTGCGTATAGATGTATGACACAAGTGACACCCAATCACCTGACCATGTTCGAAGTCTATGAGTTCTGCAGAGTGCCCCATTCTGCTTTCTCACGATTTCTAATGACTAATGAGGTCACAGATATAGAGTAGCTGTCAGTAGGTGACAGCACACTGCAACTGATATGAAAAACATATGTTTTTGGGGGTGTCCAGATGCTTTTGATCACATAGTGTATTTCACATATAAAAATAGTTAGTTCCTTGGTTGAGGTGAAAGGAAAAAGAATACACACCAAAAATTAAAAGTGAAAAATGTAACTATTGAAAGCCTAGCTGGGGAGGTACTTGAAGCCTTTGGTTAGGAAATGAATGCAACAGTGTTTTTTTTTGTAAAGTATATGCTACTTACAAAACTATGGTGATACATTACTATCGTGTAATCTTAAGACAGCACGATGGTGAAAACTTCTGGAAACTTCATCAGGAACTAATCATAATGAATTGAGTGCTTGGTTGATACCCTCTCTTGCGTCACATTGTCTAATGAGATGGACCGTGGTGTCAGACACTGTGATGTCATGATGTATACTGATTCAGGTCCACTGGTTAGGTAGACTTTCTGGTCCATTTAAAGCTGAAGTATCAGAGCAGCATGTGTTCTGAACTGGAATAATGGTGGACCCATGGACAACCCAGCTGTAGTCCTGGACTCTGTCGTCCATTATACATGGATACAGAACTTCTGTCATTACACCAGGCAGTGATAGTATGACTGGCACAGTGTGACAATACTGGAACAATCTTATAAAGATGTTACAATAGAATAATCAGAGAGTTGAGTGTGAAAGAGCTAGACGCCATCAGACCTACTAATCGACTGCCTCTAAGCTAGCTGATTGGGGTATTTATGTTGAACTGAGGAGAGGCTTTGTTGTGAGGTGTCATTCGTAATGACTTAATCAGTCCAGTTTATTACATGTGCTCGGCACTCACTGGGTGCTACATTAATTAGTTTGTTCCAGTACCGTAACTGCTCTGTCAGGTCCTTGATAGGTGGTGGTGTGTCCTGTCCAGTGCATCTTACTTAGCGTTATGAAGCAGCAAAGGCAGTTTGGTGTGCACTTCCCCACACTTTTTCACTGAGCTTGCCCTCACTCACACACTCGAGTGTTGCTGTTGCACTCTTGGTGACCAATTAGCCGTGTCAAAATTTTTCACTTTGTGGTTGGTTTGTGTTTATGTATCCCTGCAGTGAAGCAGTGCTGGGCTGTGGGGACTTAGTATGGGAAGAGAAGAGTAAAAATTTTCAATCTCTGTGAATAATAAAACTTAGAAAAATTGAGGACTGACTTTGTCATGCAGTGAGTGGGAGATAAGCCACACAGACAGTACAGCAGTGCAATAGACCAAGTCTACAGATCCAGATGACAGATGTGTAAGGCATAGATGGCAAGGAAATGCTGATAATTGAACGATGTGACTGCATGATCACCTCAGTGTACAAGCCACTGAATGCTCACTTGTGCAACTCTGACAGGGTTAGTCAGCTATGTCATGGGAGACTTAACTGCCACATCATCCAACGTGTCCTCTTAGATGATGATCATAATAGAGTAATCTTCTGACCTCTCAGGTTATCTCAGTATGATTAATTAATGGTGTATTTTTAGATGTACAGCCAAATTGTTGATTCCATTTTATGCACAATATTCTGATGACTGACCCAGTCATCTTCAGTTGGGAATCAAACTCAGCTATAAATGGCAGTGCACCATGAATAATACTTCAATGTAGTAACACATGCAGTCCCTCCACTAAAAGTTTAATTTTGACAGAATGTAACTGGAAGAAATTCCAAATCCTACTGTGTAGTGCAGTGGCTGAAATAACCTTGACACCAAAGTTGTTGGGCAAATTTTTTGAAGCGGTGAAAGGAAGGTCAAGGCAGCCTATGCTAAGTGGAGACAGTGTAGTTACATCAAGGCTCTTGCACAAGGAATGAAACACTAATGAAATGATAGGAATATATAGTTACTTGAAGACAACCACCTTCTCTGAGAATACAATTACTGTTTCTTAGAAATTAATCAATTCGGTACTAACTGTGAAAAATGTTGGCTAAAGACAGTTCAAGGCTAGATATGGGATCAATGAGCCAAATAGCATTGAAACTCCTAGCACACCAGCCAGCTCTTAAAAACAACAGATGCTATCAGAAGCACTCCAAATTAAATTCAAAAAATAACTAGGAGCAAAGAAGAAACTAGCATTGCCTCACTCCTCTTCAGCACACAGGTAAAAAGGTAACAGCCAAAAGCAAAGTGAGGAAGGCTTCAGGTTTGGATGATATCCTAGCAAAAGAAATTGATCATTTGTAGATGAAAACAAATGCCACTAAAATTATGCGACAATTGTGTTGTAATCAACTAACCGATTACGTCTGGATGGAAGCTAAGATTGTTAATGTTCTAAAACTGGAAAAGCTGTGTAATAATCCTTGTAGCAACTGTGATATATCTCTTCCCCCTCCAAATCTGTAAGAACTGTGAGGGAACCATATAGCTTCATCTTTTAGATGAAACAGAACCCTCGTGGCATACATAAACATGTCTGCTAGTCATGATACAGTTATTCTCAGACATTGGGTTCAAAAGATATACCTTATTATGTACCATAATATACCTTATTATGTACCCACATGGAATGTTTCCCTTTATTATATTCATATCATTATTATGTAACTGGATAGATAAAAAAATCTATCACCAAGTGTCAGCAGGAGAACTTACATATGAAAGGTGGTTACACTTACGCAATATTTCGGAGCCAGTGGCTCCTTATGGTAGAAGGGTTGAAGGGAAAAGAAGAGGAGTGAAGGAAAAGGACTAGAGAGGTTTAGGAAAAGGAGTAGATTTCGGAAAAGTCAGCTCGAACCGCAGGTCAGGGGAGACTTACCTGACAGGATAAGAAGGAAAGACTTGCATAAGTATAACCTTCTTTTATGTGTCTGTTCTCCTGCTGCCCCTTGGTGAGTAGATTTTTTATCCATCCAGTTACATTATATTGTCAAAAATTGATTATTTTCGTTGTTGTAAAAGATATACCTTCTAACAAAAGACTACACATTGACCTTGGCTACCAGTCACTATCGAAAAACTTCATGTTTGTTGTAGAATTCCAGAATGAAAGAAGCAAGTATTGGGGACAGAAAAATAATCTACCTCAGGACAGTGTGCTGGCCCAAAACTTTGTAAATATTTGTCGATAACAAAGCACTACAGATTGACATTTATAAATATTTGTCAATAACCAAGCAGTACTGGTTCATTCTAAAGGCTCCATATAAGCTGATGACTGACCTGTAGCTATTCAGGGCATTGTGTTAGGTTTCAATATCCATGCCAGCGGGCATTGCAATGGAGCAGATGAGCTGGCTTGGGTAGCATGGTGGAATAGTGTGAAAACCTATCACGGAACGGTGCACAGGTCACGTAGTGTGTGCAGACCCGCTGACAGAAGTGTTTACTTGCAGGTGGCAGTAAGCTAAGTGGACCAGTGTTTATGCTGAGTTCAACCTCCGTAGAGCTCTCCTTGTACTTTGTGCTGAGTGCTCAGTTGTCAGCCACCCGTGCCAGCTGCATACTTATTTTATTCATGTGCACATCTCCATATATTTTCATGCTCTCTCATTCCCTTGATTGACACACATGGTGAGGTTTGTTCCTTCTCCCTGATTTCTGCTCCCCAGTTATTATCGAGCCACCATCGGCGTGTGAGGTATCTGCTTTGGCAGTGTAGAGTAACGGTGTTGTCACACCTGTGCAGATCCTAAAGAGGAGGTTAAAGCAAGACTAACAGAAGCGCCAGAGAGGCTCAAAAATACTTTTGTGACCAGCTTAAGCCTAACTGTACAAACATCCCAGTTTTCCCTTTCCATCTCCACAGTAGGCATGCAGACAAAGGGCTCCAGGTTACATAAAGAGGTATGCTATTGGAGCATAGTCCGTGCCTCAGATACCTCCGTGTTACCCCAGACAACATTCTGGTGCACAACTAGCACTGTGCCTGCACAAAACTGAAGGTTAATGACAGAAACAGTGTAGTTAATGAAATTGTGTCTCAAGATGTAATGCTAAACCACAAGTGGTAAGTACTGTTACTGGCAATTTGCTGTTCTGCTGGTAAATGTATATATCTGATACAACTATGCTTGCACTCTGAAAGTTGATGTTTGCACTGAAATAAACGTGCAGGCTCATCATTGGTTGGAATTTATTCACTGGCAATTCAGTGGGAGGCAATTGTCTACAGAGGGAAAGCTGAAGTCCCCCATGTCCAAACAATATCCACCATATGCCAGTTTTAATGAGCTACGTCACAGGATAGAGGATACAGCTGCAGAACTAGTTAAGTCATCCAGATTTGTGAAGTCAGATAGAGGAACTTGGCTGTAGTGTGGTTTTCCGGCATTCTCAGCTTCCCAGTGCTCTCCCAGTTTGGCAAAGAATGAGAAGTACACAGAATTTTTCAGCTGTGAGTGGACAAATTTAGCATGGCAGAAGTCCTTCTCCGAATTTACCAATGATGGGCCATAAGTGAGGGTCATTTGAACATATACATTTATTTTATCTCAGTATGCTAATGAAGATGATGATGATTTGAAGTGAAAATATGTGTAGAAAGATCACTTTAAAAATCAAATGAACAGATGACGCAAATCTTGATTACCTACACTTTTGCCACTAGCTTGAACTTATTAACGTATCAGCAAGTATTTGCTGGTATATGGATGTTGACTTTTGTGGACGCAGCGTCTTTTGTGGACGCAGCGTCTTTTGTGGACGCAGCGTCTTTTGTGGACGCAGCGTCTTTTGTGGACGCAGCGTCTTTTGTGGACGCAGCGTCTTTTGTGGACGCAGCGTCTTTTGTGGACGCAGCGTCTTTTGTGGACGCAGCGTCTTTTGTGGACGCAGCGTCTTTTGTGGACTATAATTATTTTTTTATATGGTTCTGTGGATGTGTAAAAAAAGTAACAGATTTTTCAGTATCAAACGGATGCTACCTCGTTACCCACTCATGTTTTGCTTGGTCCCTATTGTCCTGAGGTCTGAGTGACCTGCTTTTCTTTTCAGCCTTCCCTGACCTATCATTCTCTCCTCAGGGAGAAAGGATCTACTAGTTTTGAAAGCTAGGATAGTGTTATCACTTTTACGTTTGTACATGTCTTTTGACGCTACTGAATATTTTGTCTCCTGAAGGTAAAACATGGACAGCAATTCTGTCTCATAATTTGTTAGTTTTCATGATTGAATTTTCATTTGGTACAAAAATTTATAATACAGTTAGTGAAGCAAGAGTATGTAGAGCAATAACAGTAAACAACACCAAAATAAATTTTCTTTGCGTGGCAAATACCATTTGCCAAGATGTGCATTATGATATCAGTTTCTTATCTTCTTTTAACTTTTCTGCTCATTTCATCTCCTGTGAAAGGGGTAGTACCTACTTGGAGTAACTTTTCATTTACGTTTTGAGCATTGTATAACATTAAACTCTATATTAGTATGATGTTGAATACCAGTATATGGGTATCATGCTGTATTTTGTGACCATATGAAGTCGTTATCAGGAAAAGCAAACTGGAGTTCTACGGATCGGAGCGTGGAATGTCAGATCCCTTAATCGGGCACGTAGGTTAGAAAATTTAGAGAGGGAAATGGGTAGGTTACAGTTAGATATAGTGGGAATTGGTGAAGTTCGGTGGCAGGAGGAACAAGACTTCTGATGAGGTGAATACAGGGTTATAAATACAAAATCAAATAGGGATAATGCAGGAGTTAGTTTAACAATGAATAAAAAAATAGGAATGTGAATAAGCTACTATGAACAGCGTAATGAATGCATTATTGTAAAAGTTTATATGCCAACTAGCTCCGCAGATGATGAAGAGATTGAAGAAATGTATGATGCGATAAAGAAATTATTCAGTGGGTGAATATGGAATGGGGGTAAGGAATGAAAGAGGAAGCCACCTGGTAGAATTTTACACAGAGCTTAACCTAATCATAACTAGCACTTGTTTAAGACGCACGAAAGAAGGTTGTCTACGTGGAAGAGCCCTGGAGACACTGCAAGGTTTCAGATAATTATATAATGGTAAGACAGAAATTGAGGAACCAGGTTTTAAATTGTAAGACATTTTCAGGAGCAGATGTGGATTCTGGCCGCAATCTGTTGGTTATGAATCAATATTAGAGAAGGAAAGTTAATACTCACCATATAGTGGAGATGCTGAGTCACGATAGATACAACAAAAAGATTCACACAATTATAGCTTTCGGCCATTAAGGCCTTCGTCAGCAATACAAAATGCGCGCGCGCGCACACACACACACACACACACACACACACACACACACACACACAACTTGCACACACACACACACACACACACACACACACACACACACACACTTGCAGTCTTAGACAACTGAAACCACACTGTGAGCAGCAGCACCAGTGCATGATGGGAGTGACGACTGGGTGGGGGTAAGAAGGAGGCTGGAGAGGGGAGGGGGAGGGATAATATGGTGGGGATGGCAGACAGTGAAGTTCTGTAGTTTAGAAGGAGGGCAGGAGAGAAGGTGGGGGAGGGGGGGGCGGGGGTAAGTAGCGGAAAGGAGAGAAATGAAAAGGAAATTAAGACTGGGTTTGGCCGTGAAATGATGGCTGTGTAGTGCTGGAATGGGACCAGGGAGGGAGCTGGATGGCTGAGGACAGTGACTAATGAAGGTTGAGGCCAGGAGGGTTATGAGAACATAGGATGTATTGCAGGTGAAAGTTCACACCCGTGCAATTCAGAAAAGCTGGTGTTGGTGGGACGGATCCATATGGCATAGGCTGTGAAGCAGTCATTGAGATGAGGGATATCGTGTTTGGCACCATGTTCAGCAACAGGGTGGTCAACTTGTTTTTTGGCCACAGTTTGTCAGTGGCCATTCATCCGGACAGATAGCTTGTTGGTTCTCATGCCTACATAGAATGCAGCACAGTGGTTGCAGCTCAGCTTGTAAATAACATGACTGGTTTCACAGGTAGCCCTGCTTTTGATGGGATAGGTGATGTTAGAGACCAGACTGGAGTAGGTGGTGGTAGGAGGATGTATGGGACAGGTTTTGCATATAGGTCTATTACAGCCACGCGGTAATGGATTGGGAGCAGGGGTTGTGTGAGGATGGACAAGTATATTGTGTAGGTTTGGTGGACGGCGGAGTACCTCCGGACCCGCAGGGGGTAAGAATAGGCCCAAGGTATTCCTATCTGCCGTAAGAGGTGACTAAAAGGAGTCTCACATCTTCTGGCCTTTATGTGATGGTCCCCTGTAGGGTTTGACCTCCATTCTTCAAAAATTTTCCGAAGAGCGAGCCAATTAGGGAAGGGCGCCTTACATGGTGCATTGTGTCAATCGTACCTTGAGATCTGTAGCCCACTTTCTCATTGTCGCATTGCAGTCCCGCTCATTCGCCATCTCTTGGGTGAGGACACCTTCCTGGGTGTGTTTTCCATCATGCACTATGCAGTGTTGCTTTCTGCACTGACAATGACCATGGACTTGATTCCACCTGATATCCAGCACGGTAGCCAGTCTGTTGTGGTGGGGCCGCCATGTACCCTGTTGGTTGTAGCCCCCTGAGAACACAGGGATCGCTATGCTGATGCCTGCACCACTAACTCCCCACATCTGCCAAGGAGTAGATGCCTGTCACCCTGGGTCATTGGGACTCCTGGCAATGGCCATCCTGCAAGATGGTCTTTGCTGTGGCTGGGTGGTGCCCGGGGGGAAGGCCCTGGTCAGAGTGGGTGGCATCAAGGTGGATGACGCGCGATGAAGCATACCACGTCATCACTTGCTGGTGATGAAACACCAGCAGTCTCTGAGCGTAATAAGTCACAGTGCAATGCAGGATTTTACAGCGTGAAAGGAAAATCATGGAATACAAGACCCTGGACTGTCTGACCTACACTGAGGCTAAGAGGAAATTTGAGTGTCTGCATCCTGTGGCTATGGCCTCCTCATACCCTGCTGCCGCTACGAGAACAGTTGTAGCCCCATCCGTTCCGTGAGTTCCGGTCGGCTCTCCGAGCCGGTAGATTACACCTGCCCCTTTGATGGCCGTGGGCACTACCCTCCCTGTTGCTCCCACACCACCTACCTCGGGAGCACTGCGGCCCCCCCCCTCCACCCTCCCCCAACCGTTGGGGACTTAAGTCCCCACTTCTCAGCCGGAGAAGTGCAAGTCTTCTTCGGCACCTATCGTTAGGAAGGGGTCCCTTGGGTCACTCCCTTCCCAGTTTTCTGCTATTGGGAAAGATACTCCCACTAGTGGCTGAAGTGCCCAAAAGTAGCTGGTCGTAGGGCTTCACGATCATAGTCAGTCCTGGAGACAGAATCAGCCAAGCCCTCCCAGCCAGAGAAACCCAAGGAGCAGCGAGAGAAATCCAAAAAGAAGACCCCCAAGACCAAGGGGCTAATGATGGCACCCACATCACCACTATCTACATGCTTTCCTTCTGAGGATGAGGTGGAGATTCTGGCGTCCGCTGAGGACCTAGATTTCGCCAGACCCCCAGACACCATGGATACAGACTGCTCAGGAAATAAATCGGTGGCAGCAGGTGACCCTGAGGCGTAAACTGCCTCATTGAATGTTCCATGCCTTCCTAGCCTTCCGATCACGTCATCCTCCAGTGGAATTGCGGTGGTTTATTCCACCGCCTGACTGAGCTACGGCAAATGTTAAGCTTAACAGCTGCTTTCTGCATTTCCCTCCAGGAAACCTGGTTCCTGGCAATGCAGAACCCTGCCCTCCGCAGCTATAAGGGATATTACAGGAACCGTAGCGACTATAATCGAATGTCAGGTGTGGTTTGCATCTGTATCCTGAACTCACTGTGCAGTGAACCTGTGCCCCTTCAAACCCCTCTTGAAACTGTGGCTGTCAGGATAAGGACGACACAGGAAATAACTGTCTGCAATGTATATCTTCCTCCAGATGGTGCAGTACCCCTGAGCGCATTGGCTGCACTGGATGATCAACTCCCTAAACCTTATCTACATTTGGGAGATTTTAATGCTCATAACCCCTTGTGGGGTGGCACCGTGCTTACTGGCCGAGGTAGAGATGTCGAAAATGTACTGTCACAACTCGATCTCTGCCTCTTAAATAAAGGTGGCCCCCACATTTCAGTGTGGCACATGGCGGAGCTTCAAGGAATCCTCAGAACCTTACGCCCCCTACAAAACCTTTCACCTGACTCCATCAACCTCCTGACCCCACCGACACCCCGCACCCCTACCTTCTACCTTCTTCCTAAAATTCACAAACCCAATCATCCCGGCCGCCCCATTGTAGCTGGTTACCAAGCCCCCACAGAACGTATCTATGCCTACGTAGATCAACACCTTCAACCCATTACATTCAGTCTCCCATCCTTCATCAAAGACACCAACCACTTTCTCGAACGCCTGGAATCCTTACCCAATCCGTTACCCCCAGAAACCATCCTTGTAACCATTGATGCCACTTCCTTATACACAAATATCCCGCACATCCAGGGCATTGCTGCGATGGAGCACTTCCTTTCACGCCGATCACCTACCACCGTACATAAAACCTCTTTCCTCATTACCTTAGCCAGCTTCATCCTGACCCACAACTTCTTCACTTTTGAAGGCCAGACATACCAACAATTAAAGGGAACAGCCATGGGTACCAGGATGGCCCCCTCGTACGCCAACCTATTCATGGGTCACTTAGAGGAAGCCTTCTTGGTTACCCAGGCCTGCCAACCCAAAGTTTGGTACAGATTTATTGATGACATCTTCATGATCTGGACTCACAGTGAAGAAGAACTCCAGAATTTCCTCTCCAACCTCAACTCCTTTGGTTCCATCAGATTCACCTGGTCCTACTCCAAACCCCATGCCACTTTCCTTGACGACCTCCACCTGTCCAATGGCCAGCTTCACACGTCCGTCCACATCAAACCCACCAACAAGCAACAGTATCTCCATTACGACAGCTGCCACCCATTCCACATCAAACGGTCCCTTCCCTACAGCCTGGGTCTTCGTGGCAAACGAATCTGCTCCAGTCCGGAATCCCTGAAGCATTACATCAACAACCTGACAACAGCTTTCGGATCCCGCAACTACCCTCCCGACCTGGTACAGATGCGAATAACCAGAGCCGCTTCCTCATCCTCTCAAACCCAGAACCTCCCACAGAAGAACCACAAAAGTGCCCCACTTGTGACAGGATACTTTCCGGGACTGGATCAGATTCTGAATGTGGCTCTCCAGCAGGGATACGACTTCCTCAAATCCTGCCCTGAAATGAGATCCATCCTTCATGAAATCCTCCCCACTCCACGAAGAGTGTCTTTCCGCCGTCCACCTAACCTTCATAACCTCTTAGTTCATCCCTATGAAATCCCCAAACCACCTTCCCTACCCTCTGGCTCCTACCCTTGTAACCGCCCCCTGTGTAAAACCTGTCCCATGCACCCTCCCACCACCACCACCAGCACATCTTGGCACAGTGTTACACCGTCCGGGTTATCTGGATACTTCCGACTAACACCAACCTATCCGAACTCCGGAGATGGGAACTTGCTCTTCAATATATCCTCTCTTCCCGTTATCCACCAGGCCTCAATCTCCGCTAATTTCAAGTTGCCGCCACTCATACCTCACCTGTCGTTCAACAACATCTTTGCCCCTGCACTTCTGCCTTGACTGACATCTCTGCCCAAACTCTTTGTCTTTAAATATGTCTGCTTGTGTCTGTATATGTGTGGATGGATATGTGTGTGTGTGCGCGAGTGTATACCCGTCCTTTTTTCCCCCTAAGGTAAGTCTTTCCACTCCCGGGATTGGAATGACTCCTTACCCTCTCCCTTAAAACCCACATCCTTTCGTCTTTCCCTCTCCTTCCTTCTTTCCTGATGAGGCAACAGTTTGTTGCGAAAGCTTGAATTTTGAGATCCATCCTTCATGAAATCCTCCCCACTCCACCAAGAGTGTCTTTCCGCCGTCCACCTAACCTTCGCAACCTCTTAGTTCATCCCTATGAAATCCCCAAACCACCTTCCCTACCCTCTGGCTCCTACCCCTGTAACCGCCCCCGGTGTAAAACCTGTCCCATGCACCCTCCCACCACCACCTATTCCAGTCCTGTAACCCGGAAGGTGTACACGATCAAAGGCAGAGCCACGTGTGAAAGCACCCACGTGATTTACCAACTGACCTGCCTACACTGTGAAGCGTTCTATGTGGGAATGACCAGCAACAAACTGTCCATTCGCATGAATGGACACAGGCAGACAGTGTTTGTTGGTAATGAGGATCACCCTGTGGCTAAACATGCCTTGGTGCACGGCCAGCACATCTTGGCACAGTGTTACACTGTCCGGGTTATCTGGATACTTCCCACTAACACCAACCTGTCAGAACTCCGGAGATGGGAACTTGCCCTTCAGCATATCCTTTCTTCTCGCTATCCGCCAGGCCTCAATCTCCGCTAATTTCTAATTTCAATTTGCCGCCGCTCATACCTCACCTGTCTTTCAACTTCATCTTTGCCTCTGTACATCCGCCCCGACTGACATCTCTGCCCAAACTCTTTGCCTTTACAAATGTCTGCTTGTGTCTGTGTATGTGTGGATGGATATGTGTGTGTGTGCGAGTGTATACCTGTCCTTTTTTCCCCCTAAGGTAAGTCTTTCCGCTCCCGGGATTGGAATTACTCCTTACCCTCTCCCTTAAAACCCATATCCTTTTGTCTTTCCTTCTCCTTCCCTCTTTCCTGACGAGGCAACCATTGGTTGCGAAAGCTAGAATTTTGTGTGTATGTTTGTGTTTGTTTGTGTGTCTATCGACCTGCCAGCGCTTTTGTTTGGTAAGTTTCATCATCTTTCTTTTTAGATATATTTTTCCCACGTGGAATATTTCCCTCTATTATATATATATATATATATATATATATATATATATATATATATATATATATATATATAAAAAAATTGCATGGCGTGAGATTCGATCCGGATTCGGATTACGAACCTGAGCGCTTACCGCTGCGCCACGTCGCTGTAGAAAATTTTTAATCGTAGAGAGTATTTCACTGCAATGGTTTCTTTTAACTGTCGATTTTCTCGACAACGGCTGAGAAGTCCATCTTGGTGCTTTGCCACATTACACCTCTGGCCATGAGCTTTTATTATGCGCAGTATGAATCGAATCTGAATTTCACAATTGGCGGCCTCCCCTTGTTAGAAGACAAGTTAAGGAAAGACAAACTTATGTTTATAGCATTTGTCAACTTAGAGAAAGCTTTTGACAATATTGACTGGAATACTCTCATTGAAAGTCAGAAGGCAGCAGGGATAAAATACAGGGAGCAAAAGGCTATTTACAACTTTTACAGGAACCAGTTAGCAGTAATGAGAGTCTAGGAGCATGAAAGGGAAACAGTGCTAAGAAGGGAATGAGACAGGGTTATAGCCTGTCCCCGATGTTGTTCAATTTGTAGATTGAGCAAGAAGTAAAGGAAACCAAAGAAATTTTGTAGTAGGAATTAAAGTTCAGGGAGAAGAAATAAAATCTTTGAGGTTTGCTGGTGACATCAAAAGCAAAACATGGACAATGGAATGTAGTCGAATTAAATCAGGTGATGCTGAGGGAATTAGATTAGGACACAAAATATTAAAGCAGTAGATTAAAGTAGTAGATGAGTTTTACTATTTGGACAGCAAAATAATTTATGATGGCTGAAGGAGAAAGGATACAAAATGTGGACTGCCAATGGCAAGAAAAATGTTTCTGAAGAAGAGAAATTTGTTAACATCAAGTATAGATTTAAGTGGGATGAAGTCTTTTCTGAAGGTATTGGTCTGGAGTGTAGCCATGTATGGAAGTGAAACACAATCAATAAACAGTTTAGACAATAAGGGAATAAAAGCTTTAGAAATGTTGTGCTACAGGAGAATGCTGATCAGATAGGTAGAGCATGTAACTAATCTGGTCCAGACTGTGTACCAATTAGGTTCCTTTCGGAGTATGCTGATGCATTAGCTCCATACTTAATAATCATATTCACCCATTTGCTTGAGGAAAGATCTGTACCCAAAGACTGGGAAGTAGGAGTAACCCACTAAATTACAGGCCCATATTGTTAATGTCGATATGCAGCAGGATTTTGGATCATATGTTGTGTTCAAACATTATGAATTACCTTGAAGAAAACTGTCTATTGATACACAGTCAACATGGGTTTAGAAAACATCTTTCCTTTGAAACACAACTAGCTCTTTATTCACATGAAGTGTTGAGTGCTATTGGCAAGGGATTTCAGATCGATTTCGTATTTTTGGATTTCCAGAAAGCTTTTGACACTGTACTACACAAGCGGCTTGTAGTGAAATTGCGTGCGTATGGAATATTGTCTCAGTTATGCGACTGGATTTGTGATTTCTTGTCTGAGAGGTCACAGTTCATAGTAATTGATGAAATGTCATTGAGCAAAACAGAAGTGATTTCTGGTGTTCCCCAAGGCAGTGTTATAGGTCCTTTGCTGTTCCTTATCTATATAAATGATTTGGGATACAATCTGAGCAGCCGTCTTAGGTTGTTTGTAGATTACTCTGTCGTTTATTGACTAATAAAGTCATCAGAAGATCAAAACAAATTTCAAAACGGTTTAGAAAAGATATCTGAATGGAGCAAAAATTGGCATCTGACCCTAAATAACGAAAAGTGTGAGGTAATCCACATGAGTGCTAAAAGGAATTCGCTAAACTTCGGTTACATGATAAATCAGTGTAATCTAAAAGCCGTAAATTCAACTAAATACCTGGGTATTACCATTATGAACAACTTAAATAGGAAGGAACTCACAGAAAATGCTGTGTGGAAGGCTAACGAAAGACTGCTTTTTATTGGCAGGACACTTGGAAAATGTAACAGATCTACTAAGGAGACTGCCTACACTACACTTGTCCGTCCTCTTTTTAGAATGCTGCTGGGGGGTGTGGGATCTTTACCAGATAGGACTGACAGAGCACATCGAAAAAGTTCAAAGAAGGGCAGAACTTTTTGTATTATCGCGAAATATGGGAGAGAGCGTCACAGAAAAGGTACAGGATTTGGGCTGGACATCATTGAAAGAAAGGCGTTTTTCATTGCGACGGAATCTTCTCACGAAATTCCAATCACCAACTTTGTCCTTCGAATGTGAAAATATCTTATTGACACTGATCTACGTAGGGAGAAATAATCACCACGATAAAATAAGGGAAATCAGAGCTCGTACGGAAATATATAGGCATTTGTTCTTTCCGCCTGCTATACGAGATTGGAATAATAGAGAATTGTGAAGGTGGCTCGATGAACCCTCTGCCAGGCACTTAAATGTCATTTGCAGAGTATCCACGTAGATGTAGATGTAATAAGGAGCACTGCATAGAATTGGGGAGAAAAGAAACTGGTGGCACAATCTGACTACAAGAAGGGATTGGTTGGGTGGCCACATTCTGAGACATCAGAGGATCACCAATTTAGTATTGGAGTGAATTGTGGGGTTTAAATTCACAGAGGAAGTCCAAGAGATGAATACACTAAGAAGATTCAGAGGGATGTAGGTTGCAGCAGTTACTGGGAGATGAAGAGGCTTGCACAGGATAGGATAGCATGGAGCTGTGTGAAATGAGTCTCAGACAACAATAATAACAATTTTTATACAAAAATGTAAAATGTATGATTTTCATTGCATGATCATGAAATTGGTGCTACATATTATCTTGCTTTTTTGTGTGTGTTCAGGTTCAAATATTGTAGCAACCATACTACAGTTAATGTCTTTTTTCCGCTCTCTGTCATCAGATAGTGGTTGAGCTTATTTATTCTTCTAAGAGTTCTACCAAGTAAATAAAGCATGACAGTATTTAATGTCACAGTTCAATAACTATGCTATCAGAATTTTGAAGTTTGTAATTGTTTACAGATGGAAACAACCCACAGCAAGGTCAGGAGAATCGAGACCCGTTGCCAAATCCATGGTCACCACCTAGCAGTGAAACGGGAACCACAGGAACTAGAACAGGAACTACTGGGACCACAGCAGGAGGAAATGGAAACAGACCAGCCGCAGGAGCTGATTCTGGTCCGGCTACTCTCCTAGGCACCCCAGCAATGCAAAGCGTCATGCAGCAGATGGTGGACAACCCTCAGCTTATACAGAGTATGCTGTCTGCACCTTATACCCAATCAATGTTGCAATCTTTTGCTGCTGACCCAAGTACTGCTGCTGCAATCATTAACACAAACCCATTGTTTGCTGAAAATCCTGCACTACAGGTAAGTGATTCTGTGTGTTGGAATTGACAATAATATCTGTTAGCCATCTTTCGTATATATACACATCATTTCTCAAGCTCCCTTGCCCTCATACTGATCCTGTCGGTATTTTCCTCTGCCACTGCTAATATCTTGGGTTTCATAATGCATCTGTTGCCATAATTTCATTATTAATTTCAGTACCAACTGTTAGGCTGCCTCCCTTGGTCTAAGATTCTAAACGAGCATCCAAAATTACATTTCTGACAACTCTTTTTCTCCTAGTCTCCTAATGACAAAATTGTAGGTTTAAGAAGCTCAGTTGAAACTTTGTAGTCTTTTATCTAACTGTAGTTAATGTTATGGAGGAAACAACATAGGCTATTTTCCACAACCGCGCAGGATTAGCCAAGCGGTCTAAGGTGCTGCAGTCATGGACTGTGTGGCTGATCCTGGTGGAGGTTCAAGTCCTCCCTCGGGCATGGGTTTGTGTGTTTGTCCTTAGGATAATTTAGGTTAAGTAGTGCGTAAGCTTAGGGACTGATGACCTTAGCAGTTAAGTCCCATAAGATTTCACCCACATTTGAACATTTGTTTTCCACAGAACACCAAATTCAGATCATCTTGTGTGAACAATGGTGGGACCACAAGTGAAAACAGTCATGCCGTTGTGAGCTATGTGATCATTATAATGCAGTGTTTAATGAATATGATGGATAAACAGTTGCCTGCTTTCACTCCTTTATCCACCTCTCATCTTCCTGCTCCATAATACCTTCCTCTCCTCTTTCCGACTAGCTCCCCCCCCCTCCCCCCCCCAATCCCCTGCTCATATGCAAGAAAACTTCCCAATGGCTTGTCATTCTCCACCTCACAACCATTCTCCCCTTCCCAATACAGGGTTATTACAAATGATTGAAGCGATTTCACAGCTCTACAATAACTTTA
This sequence comes from Schistocerca americana, assembly GCF_021461395.2. Taxonomy (NCBI): domain Eukaryota; kingdom Metazoa; phylum Arthropoda; class Insecta; order Orthoptera; family Acrididae; genus Schistocerca; species Schistocerca americana. Next base: position 522,562,775 of record NC_060125.1, on the reverse strand, counting down.
TTATTTGAGATATTTTCACAATGCTTTGCACACACATGCAAAAACTCAAAAAGTTTTTTTAGGCATTCACAAATGTTCGATATGTGCCCCTTTAGTGATTCGGCAGACATCAAGCCGATAATCAAGTTCCTCCCACACTCGGCGCAGCATGTCCCTATCAATGAGTTCGAAAGCATTGTTGATGTGAGCTCGCAGTTCTGGCACGTTTCTTGGTAGAGGAGGTTTAAACACTGAATCTTTCACATAACCCCACAGAAAGAAATCGCATGGGGTTAAGTCGGGAGAGCGTGGAGGCCATGACATGAATTGCTGATCATGATTTCCACCACGACCGATCCATCGGTTTTCCAATCTCCTGTTTAAGAAATGCCGAACATCATGATGGAAGTGCGGTGGAGCACCATCCTGTTGAAAGATGAAGTCGGCGCTGTCAGTCTCCAGTTGTGGCATGAGCCAATTTTCCAGCATGTCCAGATACACGTGTCCTGTAACGTTTTTTTCGCAGAAGAAAAAGGGGCCGTAAACTTTAAACCGTGAGATTGCACAAAACATGTTAACTTTTGGTGAATTGCGAATTTGCTGCACGAATGCGTGAGGATTCTCTACCGCCCAGATTCGCACATTGTGTCTGTTCACTTCACCATTAAGAAAAAATGTTGCTTCATCACTGAAAACAAGTTTCGCACTGAACGCATCCTCTTCCATGAGCTGTTGCAATTTCAAAGCGTTTGACTTTGTCATCGGGTGTCAGGGCTTGTAGCAGTTGTAAGCGGTAAGGCTTCTGCTTTAGCCTTTTCTGTAAGATTTTCCAAACCGTTGGCTGTGGTACATTTAGCTCCATGCTTGCTTCATTCGTCGACTTCCGCGGGCTACGCGTGAAACTTGCCCGCACGCGTTCAACTGTTTCTTCGCTCACTGCAGGCCGACCCGTTGATTTCCCATTACAGAAGCATCCAGAAGCTTTAAACTGAGCATACCATCGCCAAATGGAGTTAGCAGTTGGTGGATCTTTGTTGAACTTCGTCCTGTTATGCTGACTGATGTGAGTGCATTTCAAGCACGACATACGCTTTCTCGGCTCCTGTCGCCATTTTGTCTCACTGCGCTCTCGAGCGCTCTGGCGGCAGAAACCTGAAGTGCGGCTTCAGCTGAACAAAACTTCATGAGTTTTTCTACGTATCTGTAGTGTGTCGTGACCATATGTCAATGAATGGAGCTACAGTGAATTTATGAAATGGCTTCAATCATTTGTAATAGCCCTGTACCTATACACTTTCCCTCACTCTCATTCTTCTCTGTCGCCACGTCCCTCTCGTGTTATTACGAGAATTCATGCACCTTTTTACACTGCTGCTGAGTACAACCTGTCTACTGTTTTCCCCATCTCTCAGTACTTCCCTGGCCCCTCCTTACTTCACATGTTGTATGGCTTCCACCGTCCTACTTCATCTTTTCCCCTGATCCTTACTGTTGTCTGTTCAGCAACTGGGTCATTCCATGTCAAATCAACACGGAAAAGTACAGTTTTCAACCCGACCGTCTTCAATTTATGTAAAATTTGGTATGTTCGTTGCACATGACAAGAGAATGGAAAATATCAAATCACAGAGTTTTATCACAAGTAAGAGAAAAGTAATGGTCACTCGAAGCTCTAAAAATGTACTAGAAATTTGATAAACACTACTGACGAAAGCAGATATAACTTCTGGTGTAATAAAAGTAGAACAATGAACCAGGTAATTTTGGAAAGGTTTTGAAACAAGCTTTTCAATGATACGCAATTTTGTCGTATTCGAAGAATGTACACAGTTAAAGTCAGTGACCTTGTCCTTGAATATAATAAAGCAAGTCACCTTCAAAATTGACACAAGAAATAAATTTGCTTCTTCGTGTTGCACTGTACAACATAGTAAAAAATCAAGTTTGGGTGACAATGGGATTAGGAGATATAAATTAATATCTACATCAATGTGTTGCATTGTGCAAACTAAATTGCATTCAGACTCCAACAGTGTGACACAAAGCTCTGAAAAACATGTTTATTGTTAAAAAGGTGGTGTTATAACAGTACAGAAGGTAACAATATGTTGTGGTTGTTGTTGTTGTTGTTGTTGTTGTTGTGGTCTTCAGTCCTGAGACTGGTTTGATGCAGCTCTCCATGCTACTCTATCCTGTGCAAGCTTTTTCATCTCCCAGTACCTACTGCAACCTACATCCTTCTGAATCTGCTTAGTGTATTCATCTCTTGGTCTCCCTCTATGATTTTTACCTTCCACGCTGCCCTCCAATACTAAATTGGTGATCCCTTGATGCCTCAGAACATGTCCTACCAACCGATCCCTTCTTCTGGTCAAGTTGTGCCACAAACTTCTCTTCTCCCCAATCCTATTCAATACTTCCTCATTAGTTATGTGATCTACCCATCTAATCTTCAGCATTCTTCTGTAGCACCACATTTCAAAAGCTTCTATTCTCTTCTTGTCCAAACTATTTATTGTCCATGTTTCACTTCCATACATGGCTACACTCGATACGAATACTTTCAGAAATGACTTTCTGACACTTAAATCAATACTGAATGTTAACAAATTTCTCTTCTTCAGAAACGCTTTCCTTGCCATTGCCAGCCTACATTTTATATCCTCTCTACTTCGACCATCATCAGTTATTTTGCTCCCCAAATAGCAAAACTCCTTTACTACTTTAAGTGCCTCATTTCCTAATCTAATTCCCTCAGCATCACCCGACTTAATTCGACTACATTCCATTATCCTCGTTTTGCTTTTGTTGGTGTTCATCTTATATCCTCCTTTCAAGACACTGTCCATTCCATTCAACTGCTCTTCCAAGTCCTTTGCTGTCTCTGACAGAATTACAATGTCATCGGCTAACCTCAAAGGATTTATTTCTTCTCCATGAATTTTAATACCTACTCCGAATTTTTCTTTTGTTTCCTGTACTGCTTGCTCAATATACAGATTGAACAACATCGGCGAGAGGCTACAACCCTGTCTTACTCCCTTCCCAACCACTGCTTCCCTTTCATGTCCCTCGACTCTTATAACTGCCATCTGGTTTCTGTACAAATTGTAAATAGCCTTTCGCTCCCTGTATTTTACCCCTGCCACCTTTAGAATCTGAAAGAGAGTATTCCAGTCAACATTGTCAAAAGCTTTCTCTAAGTCTACAAATTCTAGAAACGTAGGTTTGCCTTTCCTTAATCTTTCTTCTAAGATAAGTCGTAAGGTCAGTATTGCCTCACGTGTTCCAGTGTTTCTACGGAATCCAAACTGATCTTCCCCGAGGTCGGCTTCTACCAGTTTTTCCATTCGTCTGTAAAGAATTCGTGTTACTATTTTGCAGCTGTGACTTATTAAACTGATAGTTCGGTAATTTTCACATCTGTCAACACCTGCTTTCTTTGGGATTGGAATTATTATATTCTTCTTGCAGTCTGAGGGTATTTCGCCTGTCTCATACATCTTGCTCACCAGATGGTAGAGTTTTGTCAGGACTGGCTCTCCCAAGGCCGTCAGTAGTTCCAATGGAATGTTGTCTACTCCGGGGGCCTTGTTTCGACTCAGGTCTTTCAGTGCTCAGTCAAACTCTTCACGCAGTATCATATCTCCCATTTCATCTTCATCTACATCCTCTTCCATTTCCATAATATTGTCCTGAAGTACATTGCCCTTGTATAGACCCTCTATATACTCCTTCCACCTTTCTGCTTTCCCTTCTTTGCTTAGAACTGGGTTTCCATCTGAGCTCTTGATATTCATACAAGTCGTTCTCTTATCTCCAAAGGTCTCTTTAATTTTCCTGTAGGCAGTATCTATCTTACCCCTAGTGAGACAGGCCTCTACATCCTTACATTTGTCCTCTAGCCATCCCTGCTTAGCCATTTTGCACTTCCTGTCGATCTCATTTTTGAGACGTTTGTATTCCTTTTTGCCTGCTACATTTACTGCATTTTTATATTTTCTCCTTTCATCAATTGAATTCAATATTTCTTCTGTTACCCAAGGATTTCTACTAGCCCTCGCCTTTTTACCTACTTGATCCTCTGCTGCCTTCGCTACTTCATCCCTCAAAGCTACCCATTCTTCTTCTACTGTATTTCTTTCCCCCATTCCTGTCAATTGTTCCCTTATGCTCTCCCTGAAACTCTGTACAACCTCTGGTTCTTTCAGTTTATCCAGGTCCCATCTCCTTAAATTCCCACCTTTTTGCAGTTTCTTCCTTTTTAATCTACAGGTCATAACCAATAGATTGTGGTCAGAGTCCACATCTGCCCCTGGAAATGTCTTACAATTTAAAATCTGGTTTCTAAATCTCTGTCTTACCATTATATAATCTATCTGATACCTTTTAGTATCTCCAGGGTTCTTCCATGTATACAACCTTCTTTCATGATTCTTAAACCAAGTGTTAGTTATGATTATGTTGTGCTCTGTGCAAAATTCTACCAGGCGGCTTCCTCTTTCATTTCTTAGCCCCAATCCATATTCACCTACTATGTTTCCTTCTCTCCCTTTTCCTACATTCGAATTCCAGTCACCCATGACTATTAAATTTTCATCTCCCTTCACAATCTGAATAATTTCTTTTATTTCATCATACATTTCTTCAATTTCTTCGTCATCTGCAGAGCCAGTTGGCATATAAACTTGTACTACTGTAGTATGTGTGGGCTTCGTATCTATCTTGGCCACAATAGTGCATTCACTAAGCTGTTTGTAGTAGCTTACCCGCATTCCTATTTTCCTATTCATTATTAAACCTACTCCTGCATTACCCCTATTTGATTTTGTGTTTATAACCCTGTCGTCACCTGACCAGAAGTCTTGTTCCTCCTGCCACCGAACTTCACTAATTCCCACTATATCGAACTTCAACCTATCCATTTCCCTTTTTAAATTTTCTAACCTACCTGCCCGATTAATGGATCTGACATTCCACGCTCCGATCCGTAGAATGCCAGTTTTCTTTCTCCTGATAACGACATCCTCTTGAGTAGTCCCTGCCCGGAGATCCGAATGGGGGACTATTTTACCTCCGGAATATTTTACCCAAGAGGACGCCATCATCATTTAATCATACAGTAAAGCTGCATGCCCTCGGGAAAAATTACGGCTGTAGTTTCCCCTTGCTTTCAGCCGTTCGCAGTACCAGCACAGCAAGGCCGTTTTGGTTATTGTTACAAGGCCAGATCAGTCAATCATCCAGACTGTTGCCCTTGCAACTACTGAAAAGGCTGCTGCCCCTCTTCAGGAACCACACGTTTGTCTGGCCTCTCAACAGATACCCCTCCGTTGTGGTTGCACCTACGGTACGGCTATCTGTATCGCTGAGGCACTCAAGCCTCCCCACCAATGGCAAGGTCCATGGTTCATGGGGGGGAGGAAACAATATAGACAAGGCAATATCAAGCTGTCAAATTTTGGGCGGCAGTGTGTGCTGCAAAAGGTGTTGTGTGTTGAAATTAAACAAACGTACCTTAAAGGTGGAGTTTGAGATAATCGTGTATTGCTGTAATCCATTCTGGGAAGATGAGCACAATAGATACAAGAAAAACCTATGCAATATGCAAATGTGGGTGGTTGCTGTGGGAGGGTGTATGATCAGTGGCATAATAACAGACTACAAAATATGTGATAATGTAGAAAAAAATTCTCAGGTACAAGGGCATATGTCTGACCCAACTACATTGAATTAAGTGTAAACCACAAACCTGCATAGCTCCTCAGATGAGTCAGACACATCTGTAGTCCAAAAGTTGCTCAAGATGCACTAAATGGTAGTTTGGTAACTCTTGCATAGTCCCCAGTGAAAAAGGGAAGACTGGGAGAGAGAGCACGTACGCAGAAAGAGTTCGAGCAAATGTCTGAGGTATTCCAAAGTGAGGAAGAAAATACAGATTGTGAAACAAATGTTGAATCTGAAACGCTGATGATGCAATAGACAGAGAAATTCAGTACCAGTACCACAAAGAGTGAGAAGATTAAAGAAACCAACTATGTTACAATTAGCTTCCTACATCCTTATAGGCCTGTACATTCATATGTATACCGTGAGAAACCTGACATCTTAACTGTGGACAAGGACATTCTTACGAAGGTCAATGTGAAAGCAGCAACAGGGCGAATGCGTTTCCTTTCACCAAAAGATGCACAAACATTGTTATATGTTGCTTCTCACTATTGAGGCATAATACATCTATATAATACATTTGTCATGTATGTTTATGTAAATTTGAACCTGTTTCCATGCCTTTCAAGCATGTGTTTGGATGGGATGGTTATATCATATTTTGCATCAACGAAGGTCGGATGTCATAGTGTGTGATCTTGCGTATTATAAATGCTTGCTATTGTTCTGTTGACTGTACTAACTTTCTGTGCAGTGTTGTAATGCAGTTTTATACCTCATTTCAAGCCATATTTAAAAATCAAAATAATTGTAGCTCACCATATGATGGAGAAAGTGTATAGTGGCTCCACATTTCAGAAATTTGAAATTTTCAGGGAGTAGTAATTATTTGTAGTAATTTACGTGGAAGTAAATTTACCCTGCTGGACACCTAAAATAACTGTTACGTCACTATTACTGTCAGCAGCGAGAATTTACGATATCCATTGAAATATTCTGAGTGGAACTAAGGCAACTGAAGCCATAAGACTATATCGCAACTCGTGTTAAAGTCATATGACAGTCTTTCCATATCATATGAATGTCGTCCAAAGTTGTTTTTTCTTTCAATGAAACGTAATATTTTCATCCAAGAAAGTTACATTTTTAGTTTGATATAGTATCGCACCGGTTTTGAAGGATATAAATTTGGTGAATAGCAATCTACCTATTCAAGACAGTGATTTGTATTGTTTGTGTTAGAGGCTAGACATGGTCTTTATTAGAGCACTTTTTAACATTCTAAACAATATAATTTGTCTACACAGAATCATTTCCAGCACAAGCACTCCACCTATAGTATAGGAGGCCATAATTAGAAACTACACACAGATTGACTGCAAGTGGTGATGTCACAGGGGAGGCTTGCTGCACTGCGTACCTGGGCACAGTTTGGATTTTTCACATTTTCTTGTATGCTCAGTGAAATGTTAGTATTAAGGCTCCTAAGGACATCAACCTCTTTCTCCATCCAAGAGGGACTTTTTTTTCTGGATGAAGAGGCTCACACAGGTGTATGGTAGACTAAATAATCAGGTGCTACAGAGAAACCCCAATGATGTGGCAAACAAGAATGCAAATTTACAACACATAATAGAACAATTAGCTGTAAATAACTATCACACAAACATGCATGAAAAAAATGCACACCATGTCTTCTGACTCATAGTGGCATAGTCTCACTAACTGGCTGGATACAATCACATATCTACAAAGAAAATGACTTAGAAATGAAAAGTGAAGGTACAAAACAAATTTTATTGAACTATCATAAATATGTATATATTGTTTTTAATTATTACTCAGATCATAGTCACTCAATTTTGTGTCATTACTCTCTTCATAGAGAGCATCGTCCTCTGTGCCATCAAATGCATTAGAAACACAGCATTTTTTAACTGCATGATATACAGTTTTATTCAGGACACATTTCCAAGATTGTTCAATCCACTTATTCACTTGAGACAAGCTTGCAAACTTTACACATCCTGTAGGTGTTAGTTGCCTGTCTTCTTTTATTAGGAATTGTGTGTACAAATTTTTACATTCGTCCTTAAATAGTTTGTTTAAGAAAACATCTAGTGGCTGTAGAATTGGCATCATCCCTCATGGAATTGTAGTCAAGTCCATTCTAGCAACTACTAATTTTCTCTTTGCAGTCAGCATACCTAAAAAGGCACGACGACAACATTACGATAAAAGTTTAATCCACTCTGATACTATTTTCTCTGTGAACCAGCCACGTTTATTAGAACATATGATAATGCTTTTTGGTTATGCCTCAGACTTGCATAATATCTTATGTTTAAAAACAATAAATAATGGCAGTTTGTGACCATCGACTGTGCAAGCAAACATGAAAGGCATTTGCTGCTTTTCACCACTCATGATTTCTTGGTTCCCTTTTGCTTCTACCATTTAATTTGTTGGCATATCAAAATACACTGGAGTTTGATATGCATTATCTTCCTTATCAAGAAGATAAACAAACAATGGAAAATCCAGGATAGAATGTAACAGTATTATGATAAGGAAAGTTGCCACTCACCATGTAGTGGAGATGCTGAATCACAGATAGGCACAAAAAAAAAAAAAAAAAAAAAGACTGTCACAAAGCTTTCGGCAATTGTAGCCACACTACAGTGTGTCACTACAGTTGCCTGAGGCTGTCTGTGTGCGTGTGTGCGTGCGCGCGCGTGCCTACTGTCTATTTTTGATGAAGTCCTTACAGGCCAAAAGCTTGCTTTATTGGGGACAGTCTTTTTGTTGTGCTTATCTGTGACTCAGCATCTCTGCTATATGGTGAGTGGCAACTTTCCTTATCAAAATATTGATCAAGAAGATAATTATTTTCAGTGCACCGTTTGATTATGAAATTCTGAAATGCGACATGTTTTTCCTCGAAGTATACCGACAGCTCCTTTGCAACTGAAGTATGTCTACGAAGAGAAAATCCCCAATGTTTTATGAAAGTGGCAACCCACTAATGGCTTCCTTTGAAATTTGTTATTTTTTGCTGTCAAGCAATTTCATGTGGTTAAACTTGGATAATTTCTGCACTCACGGGTTTAAGCACTTCTCTCACTGCTCCCTAAACAAATCATTCAGCACAGTTTCTAATGTATTATACTGACTATGTTTTGCTCCAGAAAATGTTTTTCTATTGCTGGAACAAGCTAAAAGTTATTGCCTTTTGCTGTCTGAACCGTCTTATGTTTCATTGAGTTCATGTTGCTGACCAGCAGCATGATTTGATGTTTTCTGGGCGAGTGAAGTAGATCACCCTGTGGCATGACTAGCAGGTGAGCATAATACGCTTGATTTCAATGGCTGCTTCACTACCTGAGTCATCTGGATCCTCCGCTCCATCACCAGCTTTTCTAACTGCACAGATGGGAGCTCTCCTTAAAACACATTCGCTGCTCATGTAATTATCCTGGCCTCAACCTACGGTAACAAACTATCATCACACCCACCCAACAGTTTCCATCCCTTCTGTCATATCATCTCCTCTCCATTCTTGTCTTCCAGCCTCTTTGTTTGATGCCCTCTGCTAGTGCCTGCCCATCTTTCCCCACTCCTCTCCTTTTCGTTCCCTTTTTTCCCCATCGCCATGCCCTACATTCTTCTGATGCTGCACCTGTTGGGATTCTAGGCCCTGTATATTCCACCAGACAGTGTTTCTCTGTCCCCCACTCATACACTATTATCCCTTCCCTTCCCCGCCCCCCTTCAGAGTGATGCTGCCATCCTATGTGATAGTTGCATACTGGCCTGAGCTGCCAGAGTTTGCAGCCATCTAAGCATAAGCAGTCAGTAAATTCAACATTTTGTACAGTGATTTCATTGAGAGTATTTGTACGATTAGCTAGTAAAATTGTTTGCAAGGCTACACTCCAGATTGAAAAAACAATTCTGAAATGTTAAATACGTTTCATAAGCTTTAACAGTGCTCTAAAACACACAAAATGTGATATGTCCAGTGAATACATTTTGTGCTATACAAACAGTGGAAAGTCCTGGTTGGAATATCAAAATCATTATGAAAAGGATGATTGCTATTGACCATAAAGAAGACATGTCGAATTGCAGATCGGCACAACTGTTACACACTGAGCTTTTGGACAGTCTTCTTCAGAAAAAACCACACACACACACACACACACACACACACACACACACTCAATATTCACGCAAGCAAACATGCCTCATGCATACATGACCCCTCGTAGGCTGCTGCAGCCTGAAGAAGGCTTGGCTGAAAGATCAGTGTGTAACAGTCTTTCTTCCTTCCATCCTTCCTAAATGCTACATTATTCATTTTCTCTTTCATTCACTTTGGTGTAAGTGACAAGTGGGGTGGGGGGGGGCAGGGGGGGGGCTGAGAGCAGAGTCAAAGCAGCAGATGAAGTTTTTCACATATTATTCAAGAGTGGATTACGTATATTTGTATGAAGCTAGTTGTCTTGTGGTTGTGCGCCCAAGTTGGCCTCACAGCGCAGACCAGACACCGGGAGGTCTCTGGCTGTTCCAGACTAGCACATCTGCCCTACTTCATCACAGTTTCTTACCTTCTTTCCTTCCCTGTGCTTTTTACCTGGCACTCAGATGATGCTTCAAGGATCAAATTGGCAATCTATCCTTTCTTCTGCTGGAAATTTTAGGCTTCAGTTATTAAAGGAAAAAGGGGAAATATGACTGACGTTTAGTCTCTTTCAGCATCCCCAAGTATTTGTTCATTCATTACAGTGAGTTTCTCTTTACTTGGTTCTGCTTTGTCTATTACATGGAATTCACACCTAACTTCTTATCAGGAGATTCTCTGTCGTTTCATATTCGAATAGCATGTGGGAAAAATGAACACGTAGCTCTTTCAGAGTGAGCTCTGTTTTCTCGTACAAGGATGGTTTGATAAGTCTGGTAAAAAGAAAGCATGGAAAAAATGTTTGTTACATAAAGACTCCCCTTACTTCCCAATGTAGTCTCCTTTGAGGGATTTGTTCCAGCAGTCCCCCAGCTTGCAGTTTTTTCATCCCATCACAAAAATAAGATTATGTCAGACTCTGCAAAATACTTATTGATTGCAGCTATCACTTCCTCATTCAATGACAATTTCTTCCCAGCCAGCTGGAGTTTCAAGTTACAAAACTCGAAGGAGTCACTTTGGGCTAAGTCGGTTGAATAGGGTGGATGAGGAACCAATTCATGCACTTATGCTATTGTTATCACTGGCGTGTGGGATGCTGCATTATCCTGGTGAAAGAGTGCATTTTTGCATACCAACTGTGGTCTTTTTTCAGCCAATGCAATTTTGAAATGATCTGTTGAAGAAGCATAATAAGGTCCAATTATGGTTCTGTCTTTTTCCACGTAATCTATGAGAATTACTCCTTTGGAATACCAAAAAACAGTGGCCATCACCTTACTGGCTGAGAAAATGGTCTTTGCCTTCTTCAGAGCACTTTACTCAGCTTTTGTCCCTTGTTTTGACTGTTGTTTTGGTTCTGGTTTATAACCATGGATCCAGGTTTCATGAGCAGTCACAAATCAGCACAAAAAATTTTGTGCATTGCGAATAAACATCCAGACATTGTGTTGAAATGTGCCAGATGAGCATTTGGTCAACTGTGAGCAATCACAGCACCCACCTTGCTCACAGCTTCTTCATAGCCAATTCTCTGTGCAAGGCACTATGTACTCGCTCAGTTGAGATGCCTGCAGTCTCAGCAATCTCACGAGTTGTTATTCGGCGGTCTTGCATTACCATATCATGGATCTTGTCAGTGGTTTCATTTGTGGTGACCACAGTTGAATGACCGACCTCATTTAAATTCATTAATTCAAAAGTAAATGGTCCTCAGTGATGGTGCAGAGTCCATGAGAACTTCATTCAATTCTGTTCTGATTCGTGCAGCAGTCCAACCCTTCAAATGAAAATGTTTAATAACAGCATGAAACTGTTCTCTCCATTTTCAATCAATTTAGACACACTGACCAATTCAGACGGCTGTCAACAACGAACTGTGTGCTGTACATTGTTGAAGTTCTCTATATGATCCATGGAATAATAAAGCTTACCAACCATGAAGACTCAAAACATGAAATGTTCCATTCTTTTGTGGAAATTTACCAGACTTATAAAATCACACTTGTATTCTATTATGTTGGTCATTCGTCCCTGTGTTTTTGTAAGTCAACAAAAATTTTCGCATTTGGGGGAGAAAGCTACTGATGAAAATTTTGTGAAAAGATCTCACCACAGCAAAAAACACTATTGTTTTATTGATTGCCACCCAAACTTGTGTCATATCCATGACACTTTCTTCCCTTCCTCGTGATGATACAAAACAAGCTGTCCTCGATTTCCAATGTTAGTCCTATGTGGTAAAGATTCCATACCATGCAGCGGTACTGCAGAAGAGGGCGGACAAGCATAATGTAAGCAGGCTCTTAAATAGATTTTTTGCATCTTATAAGTGCTCTGTCTACAAAATGCAGTTCACTTTCCCCACAAAATTTTCTTTGTGATCGTTACAGTTGAAATTGTTTGTAAGTGTAACACCTAGTATTAATTGAATCGGCAGCAGTTAAATTTGCGTGATCTATTGTTTATCAAAACCAGACATGTTATTAACAGGGAGTTATCTGCAAACCTTATACAAAATCGGCTTATTTTCTGTCTGTGTGGCTACTTTTATTTGAAAATGATCAGTTTCAGGCAATGGTGCTCATCTTGTATGACACTGGACTGATAGTTCCATTACATTACTCTGTAACTACAGCATATGATCTGAAGATGGGCAACATTGACTGAAACTCATCATTTTGAAGTAAAAAAACAGTGAGTGACCGACAGAAGAAACCTGTATCGTATTTATCATGTAACCGAAATTTAAATAGCTTTCATTCAGTGGTCGTGTGGATGACCACATACTTCTCATTATTTCAGTTCAGTTGCCACTTTTGCACTATACACATATCTTGTCTAAATCATTTTGCAATTGGTTTAGATGTTCTGATGACCTCACTAGTTGGTAAATGACAACATTGTCTGCAAACAATCTAATATAGCTGCTCAGACTGTCTCCTAAATATTTTATATAGATAAGGAGCAACGGAGAGCCTGTAACACTTACTTGGGGAGCACCAGATATTCTGTATGTGTTACTCAATGGCTTTCCATCATTTACATGAACTGTGACCTTTCTGACAAGAAATTATGAATCCACTCACACGTCTTTGATGACACTGCATAGGCATGCAATTTGATGAGAAGCCACTTTTGAGGAACAATGTCAAGAGCGTTTTGGAATGCAGAAATATGGAATCAGTTGTGATCCCCTGTTGATAGCACTTTGTGTGACTAAAGAGCCAGTTGTGTTTCATAAGAATAATGTTTTCTAAATGCATGCTATGGGTCAGTAGATGGTTTTATTCTAGATAATTCATCATGTTCAAACAATACATGCTCCCAAGTTCTACTGCAGATAGATGTCAGTGACATGGGTCTGTAATTCATTAGATTCATTCTGTTTTCTTTCTTTTGTATTGGTGTGACCTGTGCAACTGTCCAGTCCTTAGGTACGGATCTTTTGTTGAGCATGGGTGGTTGTACATGACTACTGAATTTGGAGCTATTACATTTGCAAACTCAGAAAGGACCATAATAGGTGTACAGTCTTGACAAGGAGATTTACCTTTATTAAATGATTTAAGCAGTGTAGCTACACTGAAGATGCTTCTAAGCTATTCATGTTGGCAGCTGTCTTGTGTCAAACACTGGAATGTTTATTTAATTTTCTTTCGTGAAGGATTTTCAGAATGCCATGTTCAGTACTCTTTTTGGGGGAACTGTCACTAGGAATGTAACCATTGCTATCACATAGTGAAGCTGGCCATTGTTTCGTTGTGGAAAATATGGTGTTTGTGTTTGTTATACGTTAAAAGAGTTACACACATTAAAAGAATACCAAGTTTCAAGGTTTATGTTTCATATTTATTTTAGTTGTTTTAAAGATTACAAATGTTGCACTAATGATGACAGAAAGTACATGGTGTTTAGAAACGTAGAAATTCATGTGTTTTGGATAAAAGTATTTCACAGAGTATTGCATAAAAATAGTGAACGATAGATTGTATGGAAAAGTACACTTTTAAGTTTCTTAAACACCATCACAAATGCCCTATGTGCACTGCTCCTGTTGCATTACAAACATTTATGCAGCGATCAAGTTCGAATCATATGTGCTCAAGCATGTCCCTGTCAGTGTTCTCCAATGCAGCGATAATGGAATCCAGGAGTTTAGTCGGTGTTATCAGCAAAGTTCAAACATAGTCCTTCGCATATCCCCCAAGAAGAAAAATCACAAACTGTAAGATGAGGAGGCGTTGGGGACCACATGAAGAGTGACAGGTAATCCTGAGCACAGCACCCAGTCTACTGGTTTGGAAGCTCCTGTTCAGATACTGATGCCCTACTCTATGCCAGTGAGGTGAAGCTCCATCTTATTAGAATACGAAGTTTGGGATATCAGCTATCACAGTTTACCCAGGACAAAACTGGGGTCCGTATACCTTCGTGTGCGAAACAGCACAGAAGAAACTCATCTTTGGAAAATCTGTCTCCACTTCAACATTGGAATTTGCCATGCTCCATTAGTAGTCATTGTGACGATTTGGTTGACTGTTTATGTGGGACATCACATCACTGACACAAGTTGAGGTGTAAATTTGTCATCTTCTGTTGTTTCCTAGAAAAGTTCACAAAATTCACGTGCCGATGGCGCTGTCACTTGGCCTTAAACAGTGTAGGAACTGTATGCGGTATCATGTGGTTTCTGATCTAATAACTTCCACATACTCTTTCCACACAGTGGAATATGGAATGCCCAGTTTGCGACTCAGACAACTGGTAGATATTTTTTTTGGCTGTGTGAAGGAATGTCTCTTAGACACTCTACTATTTCAACTAGTTGTGTGGAGCTTTTTCCTTTAGTGGCAACCTGTGTTGTTGAACTGTTGCCACCCCTGCAGAAAGCTGTGTTGGGTTAGTGGCTGTATGCTGTAGTATCGACACAATGCATGCTGCATGGTAGTGATGGATTAAGTCATCTTATACTGCAACACACAAAAAGTTTTATGTTGATTAGTCGCCATTTTGCAAATTGCTATCACCTTACCACCTGGTGAATCACAGTGAAACCTGCAATGACATAAATAGAACTTTAAAATATGCTCTCTTCACACTTTATCAGAGAGAAGTGTGGGATGAGCTCTTCAGGAGATTCACAAGTAATTGGTTTTTGTGTGGAAAAGTCTGAAGCATTCTGGCATGAAGAGAGGTATCTTGCAATCAGGGCAATACCAGTTGCTTCCTTTCCTGCACATTTTGCCACTAAATTGTCTAGCGTTCTCCAAACAGATCTTGGAAAGCCATGTTGGATGCTGCTTTGTCTTTGTCATGGCATTCATCTGTAAAAAAGATAAGATTAAGATGAATAAAACAAACTAAATTAGAGTAGCAGTAGTTGTAGCAACGATACTAACAACTAAAAATTTTAGAGAACTGCAGATTTGAATATGAATTTTGCGGAGTGTCCCCCCCTCAGATATTTCTCCCTCCAGTCCAGAATCTCAGGATTCTTCCTGTTGAACATCCAAAATTTCTTGCTCACCTAACTACATATTTGTTGCAGAGTTACAGCAAACTGCAAAACCTTCAAGAATACACCACAAAACTCAGGTTAATTAGAGTATAAATTGGGTCAGTCAGTTGCGACAGCAACTCTTGCATTTGTTACTGTTCCTTTCGAAATCATTCTAGAAATTGACAACAGAAGATAGCATCTTTCAATGGACAGGCAGCGAGACTTTCATACTCTGTTCTTGTGTGAAATGAGTCCAAGTTTCGAGCAACAGCAGAATTACACCTTGAGAACATCGTGATCCATGACGTAATCTGATGCACTATTTTGGACAAAGTGTGGCGAACCCGAGTTATGCTTGGGCTGGGTCACTAAAGTGTCAAAAGCATCTTGCATTGAAGTCTGCGCTAAATTTAGAGCTCATGTTTCTGAAACATTGTCATGATCTGTTTTTTTGAACCTTGGGGATCTGTTCTGTATCTTACTAATGTATTTAGTATGAATCTCTCAATTGCTGTCTGTACTACTTCTTTGAATGTGTCATATCCATTCTACACTTTCGTAGTTAGTTTGGAAGAAGTGGAGACTATTCGTGTGATAGCATGACATCACAGCTATATACATTTCTAGCAGGTTGTGGGAAATTATTGCGAATGGTGATTTGAGAGGCATTACTTTCATAGTATGAGGGCCATTTATTTTTTCATCCTTTGTTAGACTATAAATAAAAGACAAGTTCACAGAAAACAATTATTTTACTACCAAAAGTTTTGTACACTTATGGTTACTTTTCAACATAACCACCGAAAAGATTGAGGCATTTATCATAGCTGTGGACAAGCTTTGTAATACCCTCTTCAAAACATGTTGTCGTCAGTGATGCCAAATGAGCATTGATGTTGTTTTGAAGATCTTTGTTGGTTTGAAAGTGCTGCCCTCCTAGCCACATCTTCAGTTCAGGAAAAAGGTGAAAGTCTGTGGGTGCCAGGTCAGGACTGTATGGCGGATGATCGAAAATGTCCCATTGAAATTGTTCAAGGAGCAGTTGGGTTGTGCCAGCAGTGTGTGGACGAGTGTTGTCATGGTCAACACAATTCCTGAAGTCAGCATTCCTCTTTGTTTGTTTTGAATGGCTCTCCGCGAACGTCGTAAAGTTTCACAACAAGCAGCTGCATTGATAGTGGTTCCGGGCTGCATAAACTCTACAAGCAACACACCTTTTTAATCCCAAAACGTGGTAGCTATAACCTTTCTGTTGTTGAATGATTTTTTTGAATTTTTGGGGTTTGTTTGGTGAATTTGGATGCATCGATTGTTGTGATTGTCATTTTGTTTCCAGTGTGTCATATTGGATCCAAGTTTTATCTCCAGTAACGATTTCAAAAAGAAGCTGACACCGTATGGTGACTTTTGTGGGTGTCCATCAACATTTTTGGAACTCAGTGAGCACTAAGTTATTTATAGCCTAAATGTTCAGTAATGATGGTGTGTATGACAGATCTTGAAATTTCCGGAATTTCCATAGACAAAGCAGTCATGGTGAACCTACAGTTTTCTCTAAACATTCTGTCAACTTGTTCAACAAGGTCACCTGTAACGACAGACTTGCGTCCTTGGCTCCCTTCATCACGCACTCCATTTCGGCCATCTTTAAACTTTTGGCACCATTTATGCACAACACCATCAGTCATGAAGTTATTGCCATTCACTCGGCTAATTCTCTGATGAATTTCTGTTGCACTATTCTCTTCTGCTTGCAGAAACTGAATTACACCAATGACGGCAGCCATGTTTACGTGGCTGTAGTGTAACGCAGACTGATGCCCTGAGGTCGGCAATGGCAGAGTGTGTAGTACGAGAGTTACGCAGTTTCCTACAGAGCTTGTCCACTTTCTGCCGCTCGTGTAGCTTCCATACTAAGTGATTGGAGGTTGTAAAAGAAAGGCCCTCGTAAATTTCTTTGGAGTGTTTGTCCCTCATTCAAAACACTTTGAGGAATAGCTGCTTAGAAAAATTTCAGGCCCAGAAGACCAGACATTTACTTCATTATTTAAAATTTTACTGTCGCATTTGTGTTCGACATATCTTACAGAGTAACACACACTTAAGACGACCCAGCTTAGAAGTTACTTTCTCATATTTATTTTAGTTCTTTCATTTGCAGATTATCAATAATGTAGGCAAAAATCAACATGTATTCAACCAGGTAACTCAAAAAATGTTTAGTGTACAGCTTGTAGTAGTTGTATTTTGCAAAGCAAGAATATATATTATCGTGCCATATTTTCCAGAGTTTGAAGTTCACTGCCAGGCCATTAAGAGCATTGCTACAGTCTCTGTTTCCATATTGTAGCATGGGTATCACACTAATGATATTTTGGTATTGTGTGTTCTGAAATACTGTGCTGTATTTGGTGGAATTCATATTTATACTTCCGTAATCTGAAAATAGGCACCGTACATGTTACTGTGCATTAAAGATATTTCCAAAATGTGTTTTTTTTGGCTGGGAGTGCCAAGAAGCTCTATACCAGTGTATAAATCTTTTGCCTTTCAAAGGATGGATAAATTTTAGAGTTCGAGGGAATATACAGGGTGAGCACAAAGTCTTGCTCTGCTTACAACAATCTGTTACATAATATCCGTTTGACATAATAATTTGCATTTGATGCCGTTACATAGGTTAGTGATCGTAGTTTTTTTTAAGATAACTTATGTTAGTAAACCTCAAGGTGTGCTCCCTTGGTAGATCTGAGAATGAGAATGTCGAGGCAGTATTCCAGTTCCCGCCAGGCGTTCTGTAACATGTGTTCTGTCACAGTACCCACAGCAGCCTTTATCCTAGCCTTCAGTTCGTCGAAGTCAGCAACTGGTGTGATGAAGACTCTGTCCTTTATATAGCCCAGAAAAAAAGGTCAAGGGGCGTATAAAAAAAAAAAAAAATAAAAAAAAATTGAAAAAAGGTAACACTAACCTGTGGAACGGTTGTACAGAGTTTCGGGGAGAGCATGAGGGAACAATTGACAGGCATAAGAATGGGTAGCTCTAAGGGATGAAGTAGTGAAGGCAGCAGAGGATCAAGTAGGTAAAAAGACGAGGGCTAGTAGAAATCCTTGGGTAACAGAAGATATATTGAATTTAATTGAAGAAAGGAGAAAATATAAAAATTAAGTAAATGAAGCGATCAAAAAGGAATACAAACGTCTCAAAAATGAGATCGACAGGAATTGCAAAATAGCTAAGCAGTGATGGCTAGAGGATAAATGTAAGGATGTAGAGGCTTATCTCACTAGGGGTAAGATAGATGCTGCCTACAGAAAAATTAGAGACCTTTGGAGATAAGAGAACGACTTGTATGAATATCAAGAGCTCAGATGGAAACCCAGTTCTAAGCAAAGAAGGGAAAGCAGAAAGGTGGAAGGAGTATATAGAGGGTCTATACAAGGGCAATGTACTTCAGGGCAATATTATGGAAATGGAAGAGGATGTAGATGAAGATGAAATGGGAGATACGATACTGCGTGAAGAGTTTGACAGAGCACTGAAGGACCTGAGTCGAAACAAGGCCCCCGGAGTAGACAACATTCCATTGGAACTACTGACGGCCTTGGGAGAGCCAGTCCTGACAAAACTCTACCATCTGGTGAGCAAGATGTATGAGACAGGCGAAATACCCTCAGACTGCAAGAAGAATATAATAATTCCAATCCCAAAGAAAGCAGGTGTTGACAGATGTGAAAATTAACGAACTATCAGTTTAATAAGTCACAGCTGAAAAATACTAACATGAATTCTTTACAGACGAATGGAAAAACTGGTAGAAGCTGACCGCGGGGAAGATCAGTTTGGATTCCGTAGAAATATTGGAACACGTGAAGCAATACTGACCTTACGACTTACCTTAGAAGAAAGATTAAAGAAAGGCAAACCTACATTTCTAGAATTTGTAGACTTAGAGAAAGCTTTTGGCAATGTTGACTGGAATACTCTCTTTCAAATTCTGAAGGTGGCAGGGGTAAAATACAGGGAGCAAAAGGCTATTTACAATTTGTACAAAAACCAGATGGCAGTTACAAGAGACGAGGGACATGAAAGGGAAGCAGTGGTTGGGAAGGGAGTAAGACAGGGTTGTAGCCTCTCCCCGATGTTATTCAATCTCTATATTGAGCAAGCAGTAAAGGAAACAAAAGAAAAACTCGGAGTAGGTATTAAAATCCGTGGAGAAGAAATAAAAACTTTGAGGTTCGCCGATGACATTTTAATTCTGTCAGCGACAGCAAAGGACCTGGAAGAGCAGTTGAATGGAATGGACAGTGTCTTGAAAGGAGGATATAAGATGAACGTCAACAAAAGCAAAATGAGGATAATGGAATGTAGTCGAATTAAGTCGGGTGATGCTGAGGGAATTAGATTAGGAAATGAGGCACTTAAAGTAGTAAAGGAGTTTTGCTATTTGGGGAGCAAAATAACTGATGATGGTCGAAGTAGAGAACATATAAAATGTAGACTGGCAATGGCATGGAAAGCGTTTCTGAAGAAGAGAAATTTGTTAACATCGAGTATAGATTTAAGTGTCAGGAAGTTGTTTTTGAAAGTATTTGTATGGAGTGTAGCCATGTATGGAAGTGAAACATGGACGATTAATAGTTTGGACTAGAAGCTTAGAACTGGGTTTCCATCTGAGCTCTCGATATTCATTCAAGTGATTCTCTTTTCTCCAAAGGCCTCTTTAATTTTCCTGTAGTCAGTATCCATCTTACCCCTAGTGATATGCACCTCTACATCCTTACATTTGTCCTCCAGCCATCCCTGCTTAACCATTTTGCACTTCCTGTCAATCTCATTTTTGAGGTGTTTGTATTCCTTTTTGCCTGCTTCATGTACTGCATTTTCGTATTTTCTCCTTTCGTCAATTAAATTCAATATCTCTTCTGTTACCCAAGGAATTCTATTAGCCCTCGTCTTTTTACCTACTTGATCCTCTGCTACCTTCACTATTTCGTCTCTCAGAGCTACCCATTCTTCTTCTACTGTATTTCTTTCCCCCATTCTTGTCACTTGTTCCCTTATGCTGTCCCTGAAACTCTGTACAACCTCTGGTTTAGCCAGTTTATCCAGATCCCATCTCCTCAAATTTTCCCCTTTTTGCAGTTTCTTCAGTTTTAATCTACAGTTCATAACCAATAGATTGTGGTCAGAGTCCACATCTGCCCTGGAAATGTCTTACAATTTAAAACTTAGTCCCTGAAACTTTGTCTTACCATTATATCCTCTATCTGATACCTTCTAGTATCTCCAGTCTTCTTCCATGTGTAAAACCTTCTTTTATGATTCTTGAACCAAGTGTTAGCTATGATTAAGTTATGCTCTGTGCAAAATTCTACCAGGCGGCTTCCTCTTTCATTTCTTCCCCCCAATCCATATTCACCTACTACATTTCCTTCTCTCCCTTTTCCTACTATTGAATTCCAGTCACCCATGACTATTAAATTTTCGTCTCCCTTCACTACCTGAATAATTTCTTTTATCTCGTCATACATTTCATCATCTCTTCGTCATCTGCGGAGCTAGTCGACATATAAACTTGTATTACTGTGGTAGGTGTGGGCTTCGTATATATCTTGGCCACAACAATGTGCTCACAATGCCGTTTGTAGTAGCTTACCCGCATTCCTATTTTCCTATTCATTATTAAACCTACTCCTGCATTGATTTTGTATTTATAATCCTGTATTCACCTGACCAAAAGTCTTGTTCCTCCTGCCACCGAACTTCACAATTCCCACTACATCTAACTTTAACCTATCCATTTCCCTTTTTAAATTTTCTAACCTACCTGCCCGATTAAGGGATCTGACATTCCACGCTCCAATCCATAGAACGCCAGTTTTCTTTCTCCTGATAACAACGTCCTCCTGAATAGTCCCTGCCCGGAGATCTGAATGGGGGACTATTATACCTCCAGAATATTTTACCCAAGATGACACCATCATCATTTAACCATAAAGTAAAGCTGCATGCCCTCGGGAAAAATTACGGCTGTAGTTTCCCCTTGCTTTCAGCCGTTCGCAGTACCAGCACAGCAAGGCTGTTTTGGTTAGTGTTACAAGACCAGATCAGTCAATCATCCAGACTGTTGCCATGGCAACTACTGAAAAGGCTGCTGCCCCTCTTCAGGAACCATACGTTTGTCTGGCCTCTCAACAGATACCCCTGCGTTGTGGTTGCACCTTTCTATCTGTATCGCTGAGGCACGCAAGCCTTCCCACCAATGGTAAGGTCCATGGTTCATGGGGGGCATTTAATCAGGTAATCTGGTAAAAATCTGAGATTTTTCTTTCATGTCAGTGATACACCCTGTTGGTGGTTTTTTCCCAACATAGCTATTACAGTTTACATTTATAATGCCAATGCTTCTGAAGTCTATCCTCATCCTCTGCTTGACCTGCGTCCTTTGAAACAGAACCCGTGTTTGCATTTTCCCTGAGAACCTAACGCCCAGTTCACTTCACATTACCCAGTTAGTCGCCATCTGTATGTAATGGACCCCTGACCTCTTAAGCAGATCCTAATTCCTCTCCATCCTATGGTGAAAGTCAAAGAAATTGCAGTCTTTACAGTCACAGAACCATCTGAGCCTCTGATTCAGACCCTCCACATAGCTCTACCAAAGGTCCACAATTTGTCTGTCAGTGATGCTATACATGGGTAGCCCTGGCTTCATCTTGGAAGCAAAACTGGTTGAGCCACCAGAAACATGAGAGAATCTCTTTTGATCCAAAATGGCTCATATCATTAGTACTGGCAGAGCCACTTCCTGCTGATGGCTGCACCCTGTGCTCTTTGTGACATCTGAAGGAACTGCTGTTCATCTGAGATCATTTCCCTCAGTATACACTGAGTCACAATTATCTTCCCCTGATTGGCAGTCATATTCCTAAGGGGCTCCACCATATGCCCAAATTGGAGTTCCCAACTACCAATAATCCCACCCACTGTTAATGCCCAGCTCTTGGAGACTAAGGGGGTTCCAGTGGAACAGAAAAAATGACTGCAGCTGACTCAGGATTATTATCAGCTACAGATAGCTCCTGAAACCTGTTTGTCAGACATACTGTGGTGGCTTTGCTATCAGTTCCCCAGAAAGTCTTTTTGCCAGCTGGTACACCCTGGCATATACAACCTCCCATTCGCTCACTGGTGAAGGTTCAATTTCATTGCAGGCAGTAATTAGGCCCACCATAATAGTAGACCAATTGGTGCACACATGGGACATGCTGGTCGTCCCTTGGATCATTACATTCAGCCCCTCACAATGACACCCATAGGCAGCAGGCTTAAGCTGCATGACCAAAGCAAGCACTGCCTGGTGCTGTGAGTGAACTGTGTCCAACTCAAGATGCATCTGAATGCAGCATTCACCAGCCCTGTCCATACTGAAGATGGTGGAAAATAAACTACTCTCCTGGTGCTGCTAGTTCAAAATTCAATGACTGACTGTGCCCAGTACGACGGCTGCTGGCTGATGATAGCAGCAATGCACATGGTGTAAACCTGTACTACAAAGTTTCTAAAGCACAAGACTATACCTCGAAATACACAAACAAGCAAGAAATTTACAATTAAACTACAAAAGTATGTAGACAATTCTAAATAAGTAACTCACTTTCATTTAGAAGCCCAGAAAATGAGCACGAAAATGAACTGCTTTCCTTTTGCTGTTCTCTCAGAAGTCAGAGACAGGTGTAATGCTTCATCATTAATTCTCAACAAAATTACAGTTAATCACCGTTCACAATAGCAAATATTCACTTCCTCCTTCCCTGTTCCCAAATCCTGGCCTGAGCTGTCTTCTATTGTTTGTGGATTGTGAAATAGTATACACATTGGAGTATCACATGAGAGGAATAAGGTTCAAATCCCTCTCCAGATATCCATAATTTGCTTTTGTATGGTTTCCGTAAATGAGTCAAGACCAAGACAGTTCCTTTGAAAAGACCACAGTCTCTTTTTTGCCCACCCTTATCCAGTCAGATCTTGATTACCTTGTTGATGAGTGTTTGAACCCCAGTACTTTTTTCCTTCTAATGGCATCACATCCGTGTGACTACTGACAAAAGTACAGTACCACTGTTGGGAAGCTGCTAACAACACTTGGATGCAGTAACTGAGGTTGATCATACAACAAAACTTCCATTCATTAGAAGATCATTCACATAAATCTCTTTTAAAGTAGCCCTCATCAAGTACTACTGTGATCCAAAATAAGAAGACATATGGATAACCTTTCCCATTTTATCTAATTGAAAACACACTTGAAACCTTACAAATTATGGAGACAGTGTAAGATTCTTATTCCCAAAGATTGATCAGTTAAAAATGCTTAAAAGAAATTGCCAGAATGCAGCACAATTGCGTTACTCTCAGTTTAGTTTCTCTTGAAAAGTGAATAAAATTTCAGGCTGCATCTTGAGTGTCATTTTGAGTGTCAATATAAATGATGATAAAATTTAAGTAGCTGCCATGCTGCTGTTATTTAAACAGTGAGACACATGGCTATTACTTTCATTGGTTTACTTTCTCTTAATAAATAGTCTGATACACTTATGTGGTCTGTCTCTGTATAAATTTCAGGACCAGATACGGCGGATGCTACCAAACTTTCTACAGCAGTTGCAAAATCCTGAAATCCATAATCTGATGTCAAATCCCCAGGCATTAAATGCATTGCTTCAAATACAGCAGGGAGTAGAACAGTTACGTAATATTGCGCCTGGTTTTGTTAACAGGTTTGTAACATAAAGCATTGTTTTGTTTACACTTAAATCTGTAATCTATGTACACTACTTCTTTTGTCTCTGAAAATATATTTACAATGCTACTTATTTAGCACTAAAGTCATTCTAAACACATGAAACGTTTGTAGATTCAGGTGTTTGAAGGCTTTGTGTAGAACATTGGAAGTGCCAGTTTTGGTAAGTAGCCGGCCGCGGTGGTCTAGCGGTTCTAGGCGCTCAGTCCGGAACCGCGCGACTGCTACGGTCGCAGGTTCAAATCCTGCCTCGGGCATGGATGTGTGTGATGGCCTTAGGTTAGTTAGGTTTAAGTAGTTCTAAGTTCTAGGGGACTGATGACCACATATGTTTAGTCCCATAGTGCTCAGAGCCATTTGAAACATTTTTTTGGTAAGTAGCATATCATATGAATAATTTTGGGAAAGTGGGAAGTAGCAGAGTTGATAGATCAGGTGACAAAATGAAATTAATATGCCTTTCAGAATTTGGATGAGGGTATTTTTGCTGTACAGGTCTGATGATGATGGACCTCTAAGAATTATAGGACAAACGTACAACTACAGAACCTAAAATGTAGCACCTTTTTTTGGTGAATGAATGACAGTAGCATCTGTTTTTGGCATAATATGCATCTATTTTACATAAAGTTTGGCATGCTGCGTGGCTTAAGACAAAGTTGATTGTAAAAGAGAGGAAAAAAGAAAAGAAAAACTTATTGAAGATGAAATAATAGTAAAAGGGAATAAATAATTTTCATTCTCTATAATTATTAGCTTTGTGAGTGGAATAGTTGCTTCTACGGAAACTTCAACAGTTTTTTCAGAAAAAGTCTTTTTTTTTTTTTTTTTCGGCTCTATTGACAGTTTCAATAAATGATTGTTCTGTCAATAAGCAGCAGCACTTTTTTGCTGGTGGGCAGAGTGATTCTCTGAATGACAGTGGTTCTTGACAAAGATTTTGAATCTGTACTTATAAGTGTTGATTAACATATTGTAAAGCCCTTGCATGGGTCATGCAGCCCATACTCTGACATCGCTACACATAGACCCAATGAGTTACATAGGGTGGAAGCATAACTGGAAATAACTTAGTTGTGCTTTACAGGAAGACTCTTGATGTGGTCACAGTAGTGCAGACACTACAGTATAGCGAAGGGGCACGAGCATAAAGAAACGAGAACTTCGAATGCTCGATAAGTGAGGAGTAGTGTGGTGGTAACAGGCCCCACTTCCCTCTTGCAGGCCAAACAGTCTACACAGTGTTCTTTGTTTCTGCAAAAGCAGACTTGCTACATGGACCCCCTGATCCCTTGGGGTGTCATGAGAATAGCACTTGAACCCTGTGATGTACCAGGATTAGTCTCCAAGCTCATTTTAAGAAAATAATGAACTGAACACAAAGCAAAGCAGACTGCACCAAACGTTTGGTAATGGCTATGCTGGCTGCAGTTGGAAATTTGCCAGTTTCTTATGAAATGTAGTACAAAACACCCTACACCTAAAACTGCCATGTTATAGTGCCCACAGTTTTGCATAATGTCAACTTCAGCTAGCAGACAGACAAATACATTTCTTTGTTCTAAAATTTTAAGCATTATGGCTGAGCCCTACATTGCCACATGTGTATTTTATAGTACCAATTCAACTGCCCACTGTTTGTGATGTGACATGAGTGTAACATATGAGCACAGTGATACGTTGTGCATAGGTGTGCACTTTATTTTGGAAATGCTTTCTTACACTGACTCTCTTTCCAAATTGGGCTTCACCAGATGATATGCAATACCAGTAACTGAAAACAGGTTACTTTTTCAATATTTGTATGCAAAAAAAAAAAAAAAAAAAAAAAAGCTATTTCAGCTATGCCTGATGAAACAATTCATCTGGATGTGCTTCACTGCGCCGGCCGCTGTGGCCGAGTGGTTCTAGGTGCTTCAGTCCAGAACCACACTGCTGCTGTGATTGCAGGTTCGAATCCTGCCTCGGGCATGGATGTGTGTGATGTCCTTAGTTTAGTTAGGTTTAAGTAGTTCTAAGTTCTAGGAGACTGATGACCTCAGATGTTAAGTCCCATAGTGCTTAGAGCCATTTGAACCATTTTGTGGTTCACTGCAAAATAGCATTTATTACACAAATTCACATTTTTGCATTTTCATGCAGAATTTGCATCTATATTCATGTTTATTGCAAATGTGAATTTTTCTAGTCCCTAGGTGTAAGAGACAAAAAAAAAAATCTGGATGAGGGGAAAATGACGAGAAATAAAGATGCTGCAGTTCCAGTTTTAATTCACAGGTGTTGGCATAACATATTCAGAGTGCTTTCTTCAGGTTTAAAATATGCCTTACCCAATGAGGTGCCTTGCAAGAGCCAGTTGACCTATAGCAGAAGAGACAAAGCTGCTCACAAAATTAAGACATGTTCATTGCCACTATTTTGTGTAAACTGTTCTGGTAGTTTTTTTGTTCTTACCTTGAGTTTACATTATGTGGCTTTGCATTACCACCTGTATTATGTAATAAGAAAAACAGTGTTTTGAATGAAAGGCAGAAACTATATCCAATAATTTTAACTGCAAACATAAAAAAATATAAGAGCTGCAAATCCAGAAGATTAATGTTTCGTGGCCCAGCCAGGCATTACACAGCAAGCTCCACAGTAAATACGGGAACACTTTAATGAAACTTCAGAATACAAACCTCAACATACAGTTCAACAAAAGCTATCTAACTCATGATATGGTTCCAGACTATGTAAAGAACTCCGTCAACAGCATGTCATCTGCACCAAGTAAACTGGAAAGGAAAGTAGAGATTATGCAGCTCAAACATGAAATCGGGGAACTGTATGCAAAAACAGTTGCACAACAACGAACTTTAAAAAATAAAGAAAATAATACAAGAAAAATGGGAGAAACATAAACAGCACAAACATACCTGCTACACTCATCAATTCCAGACTCGTCACCCTAACTGGCATTAAACTCACAAATCAGGAGAAAACCCTACTGGAAAAAGGACCAAAACACAACATTGAGAAACACTTGTCACACAAAACAATAGAAGATCTTACAGAATCTGAACACTTTATAACAGAACAAGAAAGGTGGAGTACCCCAAATTTTAATGCATTCATAAAGTTTTAGATTTAGATAAATTTGAGTGTGAGAAATTAATAGCATCTGCTGTATAACAGTTATGCTTATTGACAAGTTTACAAATACAGCCACTGCTAATAATAATAACAGCAGTGATGATGAAACTTCCTGGCAGATCAAAACTGTGTGCCGGGCCAAGACGCGAACTTGGGACCTTTGGAAGGTGGGATATGAGGTACTGGCAGAATTGAAGCTGTGAGGACAGATCGTGAGTCATGCTTGGGTAGCTCAGATGGTAGAGCACTTTCCCATGAAAGGCAAAGATCCCGATTTCAAGTCTCGGTCCAGCACGTAGTTTTAATCTGCTTGGAAGTTTCATATCAGCACAAGTCCGCTGCAGAGTGAAATTTCATTCTGGAAACGGTGGTGGTGATGGTGGTGGTGGTGATGATATAGTAATAATAATAATAATAATAATAATATGCATAGCTTACCTGACAAAGAAATGATTGTTGTTGTGGAATTTTGTTGTTTTATACATAATTAAGTACAGTTTAGGGCAATAACAAAATAACATGAAAGCTTTTGCAGCTCACCACTTCACATTTTTGTGTAAATGGGAGATTTTGTACTTTTCCAATTTTTTGGACAAATGTACAAGATCTCTAACAGTTATATTAGTTAACAAATTTACTTCTGGGCTGAAAATCAGATATTCTTACACTGTACTCACACAACTACTAGTGCTAACTGTACATTTCCTGGTTTAATGTTCGCTTGTAGTTGAGCTTATTTGATTTCATCTCTCTCAATCATAGGATCTGTTCTTGGAGGCCCTAGTTCCTTTGTGGCTATTTTTCCCTGCCGATTTACTCCTCTGTTCCCAGAATGAGATTTTGACTCTGCAGTGTAATGCGTACTGATATGAAACTCCCTGGCAGATTAAAGTTGTGTGCTGGACCAAGACTTGAACTCGGGGCCTTTCCATTTCACGGGCAAGTGCTCTACTGACTGAACTACCCAAGCACAGCTCACGACACCTTCTCACAGCTTTACTTTTCTGTTAACATTTTCAAATAGATTCAACATACTTCATGTTTACGCTGCACATAAAAACCTATTCCTGCACAGTAAACAACCAACTCCAAACACAAAGTGCCATTTGTGGAGATGATTAAATCCAAGTAGTAATGTCTACCTACATGGTCGCTTGACTAGAATGCAAATGAGGTGCCAAGATCCATAAGGACCTAAAGCACACCGCCATCGATTCCACTTTTAAGTGAGTATCAGAGAAACCAGTGATACAGCTTTTTGTAAATTTTCATATACACTTGTACAATTTGGGGTTACAGCACAGAAAAACCTGATGCACCATAGGATCAACAGCTTTCAGAAGCTTCAATTAATGCTACAAATTTCACAATCAACATGGATCTGCTTTAGGCCCTTCTGGTTCTCATTGCCTCAAATGGATTACTGGATGATAAGTCATAACTTAACATACTATAACTCAATCAGAAACCCACAAAATAGGTTTACTGTCAGTACAACTTTAACACATACTGATAGCCAGTGTAATTTTACTACAGTGTATAGTGAGTGAATTGGCATATCTGATGAGTGTGCTATCACTAGCAGTGTTTATGCCGAGTGAACGGGGATAAAAGTCTCTGCAGTGTGCTACCAACTGGGGGCACTGACGTAAACTTCTGGTTGAGTGGCAAGGGCTAGCTGTGCACATAGTGAACCGTGCATGTTGTTTGTGAAATCTGTATGTATTTGGCCTGTAAGGCGATTACATCACTGGAGTTGCACGTGCGCAAAAGCTCCTTAAAACATGCGCAACTGAAGATGTGCTCACGACCCTGATGCCAAGTTCCATGGAGTTGAGAGGGGCAGTAGTGCTGTATTCCAGCATCTGTGTTATGTTTACAGCATTCAAAGAAAAGTAACCAATAAATTCGCAAGGTGTCAAAAGTTAGGGTGTTACTGTGTTCTCGTGCTCTTACACAACACCTGCCTCTGGTGATTATGAATGAAAAGGAATACATAGATAAAGCATTAGTGTTTCTGAAGGACAACAGCATCACCAAACTGGCCAGTGACCCAACAGCAATGACAGAGAAATATTCAGCAAGCACTGAACAGCAGTGAAAATACATTTTTGAAAGGCCTGATAAAAAAGAATGACACAAAAAATCTCAGAAGGCACTCACTCTGAAATCCCTACCAAAGGTGCACAAAGAACATACCTGTTTAAAACTGATCATCAGCTTCAGAAATGCTCCATCGTATCACCTAGCTCAACATACACAAACATTACTAAAGACAATATACACTTTCGAAAACAACAGGAACCTAGAAGATTCAGTGGAACCAGTAGAGAGAATCAAGAACATTGACATACCAGATGCAGCAAGCCATATATCATTGATGTCACATCGGTATGCCCTTGCCTTCCAGTAAAAGAAAAAATCAGCACATTGCACAAAGACTAAAACAACAAGGAAATCCACCAGACTCGCACATTAATTAAATAGCAACCATATTCAATACCATAACAATGCAAAATTACTTCACATTCAACAAAGAATTTTATTCCCAACATGAAGGACTGCCAATGGGATCGTCAGTTAGTGGATCACCAGTTAGTGGCCTCCTAGCCAACATATTCACGAACAACCTAGAAAACAAGATCTTCATGCAAATAATAATAATAATAATAATAATAATAATAAATACAGAGTTATGTGCTGTTACCATTATGTCAATGACATAATATGGCTGACTGAAGAAACACACACACACACACACACACACACACACACACACACACACACACAAAGAACAGCTGCACGATGAAATAAGTAACTTACACCAAAAAATACCTTCACATTAGAAACAGACAACACACTACAATTTCTGGGTCTCATCGTACGAAAAGAGAGAGAACACCCATGGCTTCATAATATTCAGGAAGCCGTCAACTGAGAGTACCACCATTCAGTCTATCGAACCACACAGTGGCGCACAAGCAAGCTTCATATTCAGGCTCCACAGATTGTACAGAACACCCATAAGCAAACGGAATTATACACAGGAGCTGAACACAATAAAACAAATAACAGAGGAAAATAGCTACAAACCCCATATGGTTTGTAAACGGAAAAGGAACAAATGTGACACACACACACACACACACACACACACACACACACACACACACAGAGAGAGAGAGAGAGAGAGAGAGAGAGAGAGAGAGAGAGAGAACAACTTTGTGTATTGAAATTACGGAGAGTACATTGAATATATGTGTACAGAGCCCTCAGAATGCGAAAGGAAGAGGATCAATCATAACAAAACATGAGTAATAACAAATATATAAATAAAACAATTAGTCATGTCAAAGTCACGTTTTTAAAAATAATGGAATGTGTTTACCTGTGGAAAAAATTCACATTTACATTGTCTGGTTTGCAGATGACAAGCTATTAGTGCCAGACACCATATAGGTGGTCCTGCAAAACCATGTAATATAAAGTCAAGGTAAGAAAAAATACAAAGAAAAACTGTCTTAAGGCCACATTTTGTTTGACTAGTTACAACCTAAAATATACAAACTTTTTACAGTATTTCAATACAAAAAACACACTGATGATGGCATAGAGGTGACAAAACATGTTTGAGTAACAAGGAAAGTAATGTTTTGCATAAAAAGCATAACCTATATCCAATAATTGTAACTGCAAATGTGGAAACATTACAAGAGCTGTAAATCCAAAAGATGAATATTCACATGGTAATTTCCATTTGCGTCAGTGAACAAAAGAGTACAAAAACCACTTCAATGCACGCAGCTATGGAAATTGGCATAAACATATAGAGTGTAAGTGCTTGCTATAAAGTTGACAGATTGATTGGGTGCCAGGAACTAGAAAATGCAAAGCAAACATTGCACTCAAATCCACAATCTTGCCATAACAGACAAATGAGGAAAACTTCAGTTGTGTGTGCTGCAAATTGTTAAGCCCTAATGTTCATCACTGAAGGGGAAAAATTATGCAAAACCAAAAAAATCTTTAAACTTGTTTTGTTTTAACGTAATCTACATGGCTTCTTTTTCAAACTTATTTATCTTGTAGATCTGAAGATAGCTGCCAACAGCTGAAACTGGTAATTTTGTATTGATATTGTGTGTGATTGTGCCAGAAAATAAATTATTTTCAAAGTAAGTATTTGAATGATCATTGACGTCTCCTCTGTGACTTGAAATGTTATTCTTTCCAAAATCTTGGAAAGCTTATTAAAACCAGTGACCAAATTGAATAAATTCTGCTTTAAGAAAAAGAAGAGGACCCTCCAGGGGATTATATGGATGTGGGGGCCAAATGGAGAGAACCAGTTCATTTAAGCTGCCAGTTAGAACAGTTTCCCCATCTCAGCGTGGAAAAAACCTCACCTCTAAAGTGGTTCCCAAACAGTTGTTCATTGATGGGCCAAGGTTGCATGTGGAGTAATTAAGGCTCAAGGAAAAGCTCTTGTGGTTGTGTGTATACATAACTCAAAGCTTATTGACTCACCTTTACTAAGAGGCTGTAACCTCCACAGAAAGGATATCTCTTTGGGGAGGGAGAAAGAGGAGCAGCTGTCTTTGTTAGTGGTACATGTCACTCCTTACCTCACCTTGTCACTACCAGTTACTATCATGGTGTATGTGCCAAGTAGCTTTACCCATTCTATTACCACACAGTGACATAGATGTGAAGAGGTACTACTCGACTAATAGAGCTCATGCACGTATTCCTTCGAGGGGGCTTCTGAACACATGTACTTCAGCACTACTATGTGATTAATCTCCTCAATTGATCTCCGTGATATGCTCTCTGACCTTCACTGATACTGAATAAAATCTTGGTTTTCATGTTGCATCAATTTGAATAAAATTCTTGAGCTTTTGATGGCTATCTCTGCCATAGTCAGGAGTAAGATCCCTGATTGTTGGGGCTGGCACGTTTCTCCACTTGAGTAGCCATGATTGTGGCCTCTCGCACCATCAGAGATGGCTAAAATGATGTGTGCGCAGAAGGTGAGTTGAGCAGCTCAAAGAAGCTCTGGCCTGCCATGGGACCAAGTGATGTCAGTTGGTGCGAGTGGCTGGAGCCACATTTGAAACTGGTGCTCCCGCCTCCCTTCAAGTGTCAAGCAAGCATCCACCTTTGCTTATCCAAAGCCCACCCCCATGCCCTACTAAGTGTGTACCCCTGGTCTCTGTTAAAATTGTTGCTGCTCATACTAATCCCAACCACCTCTTTTGTAACAGGATCCCAGTATGTTGATGCATGAGCCAAGATTATCAGTCTTCAAACTGTATTTTGTGTCTGTTTTCCAGGCAGTGCTCAGCTGTGGCCAACTTGACAAACGCCCTCTGTTTCATATTTTGCTTGTGCTCGGTACAATGCTCTGCAACTGTGCAGATAGTCTGATCAACATAGATGCTGCGACATTCACAAGGGACACTATACATACTAGGCACATGAAGAGCTGTGAAGAGGGTGCAGCATATCTTGGGGTGGGCTAGAACACAGGTCCCAGTCCATGGCTCTCCAGCACATGTCTTAACTTGCTGCTCATTGCCCCACAGTATGACAGATAAATTAGGACATGTGCTGTGTAGAAATGGACTGGGACCAGTGTTCTTGCCCACCCCAAGATACGAGGTGTACTGGGCACTGTTAAAGAAGACATAGCTCTTTGTGTGCCTGGTGTGTATGGTGCCCTTGTAAATGTGGCAGCATCTATATAGGTCAGACAATTGCAGCAAGCACAAGATTCATATTAAAGAAGGGAGTTTGACAAGTTGGCCACAGCTGAGCATTTCCTGGAAAACAGACCCAAAATACAGTTTGAAAACACAAGAGTCTTGGCTCTTGCATCAACATAATGGAATCCTGTTATGAAAGAGGCAGCTTATATCAGAATGAACAGCAACAATTTCAACAGAGATCAGGCGTACACACTTAGTAGGGCATGGTGGAGAGTTTTGGATGTTGAAAGGAAGTAACGACAGATGCTCGATACTTGAAGTGAGGCAGGAGCAGCAGTTGCAAATGTGGCACTGACCCCTTGTGCCACGTGATGTCACTCAGTCCTGTGGTGAGCCAGAGGCATTACGAGCTGCCCAACTCACTTTCCGGGCATATGTTGTTTTGGCCCTCGCTGATTGGTGGTAGAGGCCACACTCGTGACTATATAAGTAAAAAAACCGCGCCAGCCTTGACAGTCAGTGGTATTGCTCCTGATGATGGTGGTGGATATGGCAATCGAAAGCTTGAGAATTTTTTTTGATTTGATATGGCTTGAAAACCGAGAAGAGTTTATTCACACATGCTGCCGTGAAAGACTCAAAGGACTTCGCTGATACATACACACAGGACCTGGCCAGTGATCTTCACTCCAGTGACCAGTTACCAATCTTGATACTGTTGCCAGAGAGAGTAGTGGCTGGAAGAAAGCAATCGAGTAAGTAACAAAACTAACTAGAAGCTCTGCATCCATTTTGCTGTGGTTAAATATCATGTCAGCATCCAGAATGGGTAGATCCCACTCCAACCTGAACTTCTGCATGGTCTTTAACAATTTTGTCAGTAGGATGTTAAACTCCAATATTCTTCATGCACTTACGTTGAGTCAGTGATGTCCTATCTGATAGTTTTATATAAAAGGACAGTGCCACTCATAGTAATGTTGTGTTACCATGTTTTTTTTAATGACTACAGGTAGTATTACATTCACAGTAGAGGGCCCACATTCAGTGCTGTTACCTTCGGTACAACTTCAAAATTTCCATTTCATCTCCCAGCAGTATGACAAGTATGTGCAAGCTGCAGATGATAATGAGACTCAAGAAATGGGCACTAAACAACGATTTTACATTTTTGGTAGGAAGAAAATGTGTGTTGTTACTAGCTGTTCCTGTCGTTCATTGCAGTCTACTGTTAGGGGATTAGACAGCCCTAAGGGCCATCAGGACTAGCCCAATCTTGAGCTCATTTCCAGTTTCTGTACTAAGGCTGATGAGCTGCCACTCCCGATCAGGTGTCAGTTCATCAAGTTGTAACAAGCATCCAAAATATATTTTTTACAGTGTGACATCCAGGTTGGAATATCAGTGATATTCTGAAAAGGATAGATTGCTACTAACCGTAAAGGTGACATGTTGAGTTGCAAACAGGCACAACATCACTGTTATGCATTGAGATTTTGCCTAAGTCTTGCATGCGCGCACGTGACTGCTATCTCTAGCCACTCTGGCCAAATGTAGTTAAAGTAAGAGTAAATCACTGGTTTGACTTTTTAAGTAGATCAGACAGGCGTTTTTTTTTACAAATTTTAGAAAAGAAAGTGCTCCAAATGTTATTTTAAATATTTGTTTCACAGTATTGTAATGTGTATTATAACTGCAACAAAGAAAGTCAAAACAGATTTAGTCCCTTGGCTTCTCAGACTTTCCCTCATTGTGTTTCCAGGATATATTCACAAGATACCCACATAGGGCATAATATTATTAGTTGTATATGTTCTTGACATCACAGAACCAGATGAGTGGGCATCACTAATGGAAGAAATTCCTCATATGCCCTAATTCTCTTAATGTCACTGGAGTTTAGTAAATGTTCCCAGCAAATAGAATGCCCCAAAACATAGAAGGTACACTTTTCTTGCTACAACAATGGGGAAACATTCTTCTGGGACCAGGACACATGCAGATAATGGAAAATAAGCAAGCTGATATTAGTTAAGGATAAGTGTGGAGGAGACAGGGTTGAACTACATGTTGCTCCTCTGCTGGCTTTAATTTAACTGTTGATGTAGGTCATGAATTAGTGGGAGGAAGAGTGACTGGAAATGAGATACAGCAAGCTGTGGGTGGTGAACACAATGGCCTGGTCTTTGCTTTTCTGCTTCCAGTCACAGAGGCGAGATGTCGGTCACCTGCCCCATTAGATAATACACTCCCTGAGCAATGGCTTTTTGATCCGGCGAGAGTAACTAGTCATTTGTGATGCCTCTGGTGTACAAATCTGTGTGTCACATTTTAATGCCGTATTTGATTTTCTTATGAAAGAATGTCAGTAAAATGCGGTGGGCATCTGCACTTTATATCAGCTCACAAAGAGGTAAATGTTTTAGTTTTGTTTATTTTCTGGACTCCAGCCTAAGCTTTTATGTTGTTCATTTTCGTGTACTACAGAACGGCTAGCTCATGCTTTTCTTTGTACGTTGTCAGTCATCCACATGTTTCTGTTATGGCTGTTTAGCTTTTCCTCATTGGCCTTTTTATTTATTTATTTATTTTTTTACCTCATCAGTATACATTTTATCATTGCTGTAAGTGACATTTATCAGGTCAGTTTTAAACTTTGACTTTCTTTAAAGGCATGTACTTAAGTGAAGAGTTTGAACATTCAGGTGTCAACTACTTATCATCTTCATCCCCCAAGGAGTGC
Source organism: Schistocerca americana (assembly GCF_021461395.2). Classification (NCBI taxonomy): domain Eukaryota; kingdom Metazoa; phylum Arthropoda; class Insecta; order Orthoptera; family Acrididae; genus Schistocerca; species Schistocerca americana. The sequence continues at coordinate 522,527,042 of NC_060125.1, read as the reverse complement.
TGGCATGTGATTCATTTTGAGTCAAGAAAACATTGTCCAAATGAAAGCTCTTAAAGTGGAATGAAGGACAGTTTGTAGCAAGCTACAGTGAAACTGAGTAAAACTCATTTTCAATGACTCTTTGAGACCCAGAAAATGTTTTCACAAACAGGGGTTTTCCTTAAATGGGATTTTTGCCAGAGTATGTGACAGGAGCAACCCAGAATCATAATTGAAGCATCCTTACATGATATAAGTGCTATTTAATTACAAAATAATCAGTATTTTGTGCTGCAAATTTAATGCAGTAAATATATAATCATTACACTTCTCATAGAATACATCCTTTTAAAATCAAGAAGACTTCCTTGTTTTATCCTTTCAGCATATTGTGTTGAAAGAAGTCATCGCTCCAGTTGGTTGATATAAGTTAAATTGATTCCTCTACATTAAAAGATTTAAGGAAATTTCTGATGATATCAGCTCCTCGCACAGCAGCAGTGAAACTTGGTGCAACGGTCTCCTTTTCTTCTTCTTCTTCTTATTACTATTATTCATCATGTCACCACCAGCCCCTGCCTGAGTGTTCCTACACAAGCATGCACACATTTTACTTGCATCAATCTTGGATGGGGAAGTCAGGATGACATCATCAAAACAAAATCCTAGATGTCATATTCTCAGAAGTATCTCCTTCTGGAAGAATGTAGTCTCCAACAGCAGCTGACATACTGCAACCAGTCTTCTGAAAAAGTTTAACATAGTCTGTTAGGTTACAGAATTCCAGGCAGCAACAAATATAGGCATAGCCTGTAGAATTCTGCAATCACATCCTGTCTGTCAGGAATGAAACTGTCTTCAACACAACTGCTACTCTGGCTTCAACAGAACGTATTTTGTTGCTCAGATCCATAGGCTGCAGTTGACTTGTGGTGTTTGGAGGAACACAACATTTACATTCCATAGAAATTGTTTCCTTTGGGATGTGGAAGGCAGTTGTCAATAATGAGTAAAATTTTCCTTCCTGCTGCACCCGTCTTAGTATCTAAATGCCTGTAAAATCTCGTAAGGACTTCTAACCTCATCCTGACACTGCTGTTGTACTGATAAGTACAAAATAACATTTTTAAGTTTTCGAAACACCAGGAAGTTTTAAATTTTTGTATTGTTAATGGAGGCAACTTTTCACTTCCATCACTATTTACTCACATTAGCATTATCATCCTTTCTGTATTTATTTTTACTTCTGTGGAATTTTACTCCCTTAATGGAATATGATTTTGCAGGAGGTAAATTATAAAAGATGCCAGTTTCATTAGCATTGAAAGTGTCTGAAGCTCATAATCCTGCATCGATCGAGGCATGTAATGTTCTTCCAGTAGTTTACACTTCCTGTGACCACCATCCTACCATCCCACTGTCTGCATTTACACTTGAAAACAACAGATTGACATTTTTAAAACATTCAACCAGCCATTTGATGCTCTGAAATTTTCAACACTGGTTTCAGGGAAATTTCATGAGCCTTCTCGTATGGTATGTTTCTTTTTACAGGAATGCTGCCACTTCTCATTCTTTGAAACCACTTTAAAAGAATTTTTTCCACATAATTGAATTTAGACATGTGAATGTTCTTCCATGTGGATCCATAGTAACTGTTAGCTTTGGCATTTAAGAACGCTTTCTTATTTTTTAGTATGCTGCACACTTAGACAGCGCTAAATCATATTTGTTCGCCATGTTAGGAAGTTAAGATTGTCATTGACATCACGGATGATAGGCAGCTTTTACTAAGTTCTAATCTTTCTACACTTGCAGGCTGTAACTCCACAGAAGTAAAACTGAAAACTTTGACACTTCAATAGACAAACATCTACATTTTTTGCACTTCGTAGGCTTGATGACTGTGACATCAGACCATATGACCTAAATTGCATATTAGGCAGGATGGAAATTTCTTTCAAATTAATTCAGTGCATCTGCTGATTATCACTACAAGGTAGTCAAGCTACTAACTAGGTATCTGTCGACCAATTGAATAAATTTCCATTTACTGTGGTACATGACAAAATATGGCTAGTGTAAAACTGAAAGAAATCAGAAACTCACAGGGCATGTAAGAAATCGTGTAAAAACTAGATTTTAATTTGCAGAATATTTCATGTTTAGTCTGTAAAAGTTGACTTTTTCTTGAAGTGGGGGAGGGAATGACATTGTCTTTATGCGAGTTTCACCAGGACTGATGAAATATTCGCTAAAAGATGGTTTTCCTTAAAAGTGGGTTTTGTTGATGGAGGGAGTTACTGTAGCTACTTTCATACCCAGATGTATCGGAGAGAAATCAGTGAATGATCATGTTAGAACAGTATTGAATGCTACCTATCTGTTCTACACTATTCAAACTATTTTATCAATTATTTCTCAAAACAAATGTGATTAAAACTAATAGCACATTTATATATCTTTTACACTTTTGACAATAGTTATTTATGACTTACGATGGTATCTGTGTACTTTGTCCCCTTCCCCCCCCCCCCCCCCCCCCCCATTTCTTCAGAAGATAACATTCACTGTCTTTGAAGAAGGAATGCCATTCTGGAAATTAGACTTATTGAGCTGGAGTGGTAACATTAATCTTGCTTCAAAAGAGAAGATAGTTTGAAATTGTGGCCCACTCCTAAGATGTATTTTTCACAGTGCCCACAGATCATTCCATCAGCTTTTTCACAAAAGATAACAAATAATTCTTATCTGCCCTTGTTAAAGCTAAGCTTGTTTTGTGCCCACATTGCTGTGTATGAAATATCACGAAGAAAAGAACTAAACAATTGAGTGTTGGCAGATTGATAGCAGTGCAAATTTTCAAAGTTAGTAAGTTGATGGAAGGCAACACAGAGTGTAAGGGAGCAGGACTAATCTAGTACCCTACTCATACCCATAAACCATTTGACAATCATCAATAATATGGGGCACAAGTAAAAACTTAATGGAATATGATGGTCTTAATAACTGCTTTCTGGGTATTTCTGTCCATCAGACAGCAAATTTTAATTCATCAAATATAGTTTAAACCTTAATTTGGTAGTATATATTGAATAGTAAATGTTTGGCAGAAGTATTCCAGTTTTCAAAAGTTTTGCACAGAAATGCATTTTAGTAAGTGTTAGATTTGTAGGCTTGTTGCTGAAGTTATTGATAAGGCAGCTCTGGCCTGTTTTGAATTTTTCCACTTTGTGCTTGTTATTTCGTGGATTCAAGAACAAGACACTATTGTAGCAGAATATAAACTGACCGTTTAACATACAAAGATACATTGTGCACAACAGTAATATTTCAAATATGTGTGCAGTATGGGCATGACTGCACCTGCAACATTGGGAGGTACTACTGCTGCCACGACGACTTCTTCTAGTGCTACTACCAGTTCACCTGCAGCAGCAACAAACACTTCATCAGCAACAACTGCTACATCAACACCTACAAGCACCACGACCACTACCAGCTCCATTGCAGGAGATACTCAGGGAGCAAACCAACAGGATGTCTTCTCGCAGTTCATGGCTAGAATGGTATGTTCTTGTTGCAGTGGCAAATTGTTTTTATTAGCATATGTTATATGTGTATTTGTATTTATTGTAGAGTCATTGAAGGGTGCTATTGGATCAGTATTGTCTAGAGCAGACAATGGAGAATGTATCTTGGCTTGAGGAGTGTGGAAAGACGAGAAAAATTATGAGGACCATTTCTGTGAAATGCGAGAAGGTGGCTTTGAGGGAAAGAACAGGAGGAATTGAAAGCCCCAGCAGCAAATAGTATGGGTAAATGGGGAAAAGTTAGGTCTGTGGAAAAGAGATCCGAGGAAGGGGGAGAAAGTAGAAAATACAGGTTAAAAATTAAAAAGGGGAATTAAACAGAACTCATATTATTTTTTAGCCCATCTCATTTTTAATAATTCATTGGTATTGAATAAGTCAACTGTTTTATTTGGTATTGTCTATTGTGTTATTCAAAATAACTTTGTTAATTTTGCTATAAACATTTTGATTCCCAAAAGAAATATAAACCTATCTAAACAGGTGACCAACAGTGCAATCTTTAGAACAACATTCAAAACTGTACCATGGACATTCTCATAAATGAGAGTGGAAATATTGCAAAACTGATGCAGTAGCCCATTTACTTGGTGCTTGCAGACATTTCACACACAGTGAAGAAAGTTCACTGACTCACTAGAGAATAGGTATTAATAGCATTTGAAGAAATATTTCAATTATCTCAGTAACATAACACAATAAACACTAATATAAGGATATTTTCACTACGGAAGCAGAACATTTTTTTCATAATGCTGTCAAGACCACATAAAATTAATATAGCCAAATAGAGAAAAATAATAAAGGAGATTATAAAAATGGCAAAAATAAAAACTCAACAAATAAAGAACATGTTAGTATTAACAGGAAAGCAAATTAAGAACAAAATCCTAGTACCACTATAGTGTCAAAAGCAGGTGTGTGTGTGTGTGTGTGTGTGTGTGTGTGTGTGTGTGTGAGAGAGAGAGAGAGAGAGAGAGAGAGAGAGAGAGAGAGAGAGAGAGAGAGAGAACAGTATCGTGAATGTGCTGTTGTTGGTGTTATGTTTTTTTTGTGGGGGGGGGGGGGGGTGGCAGAGCAGAGGGATACGAAGAAATTGTCCCACAAAACGTTTCCAGATCTGTGTGAAGAGTACACATCAGCCCCCCCCCCCTTTTTCCAACACTCTCAAAACAAATCCTAAAACATCTGTAGAGGTGAAGGAAAACAAAAATCACAGAAAAGAATTAACCTCATATACCATATGAGAGATGAGTGTTATTTGAAACATAACTTGACTACTAGACATGCAAGTAACTTCACTGTTGTTTGATGCAGAGTATAGGTACGATTTTAACCCTGCCGGCTGTATAGTAAAGTCATTAAAAGAAACTTCCTGGCAGATTAAAACTGTGTGTTGGACTGAGACTCGAACTCGGGACCGTTGCCTTTCGCGGGCAAGTGCTCTACCATCTGAGCTACCCAAGCACGACTCACACCCTGTCCTCACAGCTTTACTTCTGCCAGTACCTTTACAGAAGCTCCAGGAGAGCTGCACCATATTTGAAGGTGTAATAATTAAATTAGAATGTTATAGTATTAAAAACTATGAAATATCTCACACACAAACACAAAAAGTAACACTTTGACGACTCACACAAAGTGGGTAACTTCTTAAAAAATGAGCTCAGACTATGTATACTAAAATGTAGCTAATGCAGAAGCACATTAGTGCTGCCATTTTCACAGATGTTGGACAAAAACTATTTCCATGTTGTATGAGTATATAAGTACTGATGCTATCCTCACTATTTTCTCTGCTAATGACATAAGAAGAGAGTTACGGTTCTGGAAAAATGTCTTGTATAGGATCTCAAGTCTTAACAAAACCTGCCTCTGAAATTCAATCAAAATAATAATTTTTAATCATGGAAAAAAGCAATATGCAATATAAGAAATTACAGAAGCCATTAACATAAAATTTTTGTTGCAAACCATTGCAAGTAAAACACTAAATTCAATGAATGAAAAATAAACAAAAGTGATGCATGAAAGAGCAGAAAGAGGCCTGCTTGCAATGGCAGGAAGGAGAAGGTATGAACAAAAAAGGGATAACAGAAATATAAACCAAGGTAGTTACCATACCCCTGGAACCAGTAAGACATAATTTTTACTCATTACCGAATTCTCATACACTTCTAGAAGTGAGTGATAACCATCAGCCCTTTGAGATAAAATAATTTTTCTGTCTCACCTATGAGAATTAGTTCTCATGGCATGAAACGTCTTGAAACTGACCAACTCATTTATATGAAAACAGTAATTTTAAAGTTTGCTCCCCCGACCTGCAGCCCCGCACACACCAGATAAATTTATGTGGGCACTCGTGGTAATAATGATAATAATAATAATAATAATAATACATCAGTTTATACGTGTATTAATAATCTGAAATTAAAGTACACCCAAAAAGATAGGAGAAAAGTGTTAGACCAAAATATTTACAAGAAGTTTCTGGAAACTAAGAGCTATTGGCCAGTTAAGAGCACAAAATGTAATGAAACAAAACATTGAAGTAAGTCTTGGATTTGATTGGAACATAATTGCCATCCATGTTGTGGTACTTGTAATAATAGATGTTTTTTATCCCTATATTGAAGAATGATGTTGCTTATACTGAGGATAAGTTTATAGCATTGAATTTCATGCTACAATTAGTAAGATTAAGAAAAGGGTTGTAAAGAGGATGAGATACTGTTTCCCAGCCAAAGTATATAGTGTGTCAGTGCATTGCAACCATCATAGGGGATGGGCATTCATCACAGACAAAAACATTCTGGATTGTGTAATACGATTCTAGTAGGGTGTCATAATAACTGTCTTGGTCGGAAATCTCAAATCAGGTTCAAACCTTTGCTGTCCTAAAATACAACACAGGGAACCTACCAAGTAGTTGGAATTAACGTGACTTTTATTTTCTGTGGATGAAGACATTTGTGTCTGGTGTCCGCTGTATTTGTTTCCGAGTCAAAATCATTGTCTTAGCTCCAGTCACAATCTCCTCACTCCACTGTGTCAAAAACATTATTGCACTCTCCATTTATTGATTTCCATGAATACCGGCAGCTCTGTACTACTGTTGGACAATGAACACTGTTGTGTATACAAGTCTACTGTGGTAGTAATTACAAACAGAAGTTACATTCTCAGTACCCCTGTACTAGTTGCCTAAGTTTAGTTACCTTCTTCATTGCACCATCTAGACACCTGGCTGTTGTCTGCTGGCTCAACAATGCACAAGCACTCTTTAATACTGTTAGAAAAGTCTTCTGATTACCACTCACGGATGATTTGTTATCTCTGAACAAATGTGACTATTTTACCATAAATATTTTATTAGAAACAAAAAAAAAAAAAAAAAAAAGAATAGTTCAAGCCATAGAGTCCAGTGTGTTGCATGTTTACTCCAAATAGTCCCCATGCTATTTTAATGCTTTCTCTTGAAATGTAATTGATTTTGATGACTAGATTCTATTGAGATGTGCAGCAACAAGAGTCTCTAAATTTATTGCCATATGAAATGTGTTATCAACACTGTCACAGTGGAAACAGTAACATTCATAAATGTAATACTAGAATGAGAAGTAAGTTACACTATTGGTCACAGGCAGGTGTTCGGAGAAAAAAAAATCTTTGACTACTTACAGAGTGATGTAAAGAATTGAATGGAAATAAAATTAACTTCAAACACAAAATGAAATCATATCTACTTGACAACTGCTACTGCGTAAAATAATTTCTGTGCCTGTGTGTGTGTGTGTGTGTGTGTGTGTGTGTGTGTGTGTGTTTTTCTTTTTCTATATTAGTTAGAGGTCACAGTTAATGAGCCACAGAACAAACTAACTAACATCCTGTTCACTTCCAAATGTGCAGTAACTGTATTAAGTTATGCAAGTCAGAAAACGTATAGTGAGCTTCTACAGGACATAAATTATCCTATTCATAGCTCTCATGGATAAATTATTTTATGGAACAGTTTATCCTTCAAGCTTATATTTACTTCAAACTACTTTTGTTAAATTTTGGAATTGGTTGCACTCCCTGAATTCTCTTTTCTTTTGTGTTGCAGTTGTCCAGCATGTCTACACAGTCTGGAGTCGGTAACCAGCCACCGGAAGAAAGATATAGGGCACAGCTGGAGCAGTTGGCAGCCATGGGATTTGTCAATAGGGAAGCTAATCTCCAAGGTAATAATGGTCAAAGGTTAAATGTTAATGTGTGAAATTATTAAATTACAGATATGTTATTAGTGTGTGGCTAACAGTAAATGCCAGACAACAAATCCAAGGGTCTGGTGTTCAATCCCATGTTGGTACTAAGATTGTATGCTGTCACTTATTGCTTTTTTCACTTCTGACTTATTGCTTTTTTCACTTCTGGCAATGAATTGTTAATATGAAATGAGCCAAATTGCTCCCTGGTTCTAAATCTACATTAAATTATAGGTCCGCTTACAGCTTGCTTCGCCAGTCAGTTCAAAGATAGGAGTGAGACTAGACCTCCAATAAGACCCTGTGTAATAAAGCACAATGGTGAAACCAACCTTTGGATGGAGAGCCTTACTTCATTATTTCATAGTTCTTTTATTAGTTTGAGACTGTGGGTATTTTTTGCTAGTAATACCAATTATAGGCTGAGTTGGAAAAGTCACTAATTCCTCTAAACTGGATCAAGTTATTTAATAAAGTTTAGGAAGCAGTAACCTCCCCCGCCTAAGTAGTGGCTCTCTGTCTTATTAACTGGGTTGTTTAGCTGACATAAGCACAAAGAATAATTGACAGTGTAGGTATACATCATTGCTAATACAGTGAGCAGACTGTGCCTGTTATGTTTTTCATTTGTTAACTTAGACCTTGACTTGTCCTACATCCCTGAAGGTTCTCATTCTTGGCATGATGCACAGAACATAATGCAAGTAGATCCGTTATCCTGAAAAATATAATTTGAAATTTTGAGTAATTGCATTTTCGCAGCAAAATATATATAAGCTAGTAGTTTTGGATTGCCACATTATACCACTGGCCATGAGCTTTTATTATGCGCAGTATGAATTGAATCTGAATTTCACAATTAGCGCCCTTCCCTTGTAAGATAATTTTGGGTATTGGGCTGCATGATTGTAAAATACTAAAACAGCTAAATTGCCAACAGTTTGACTGACTTGCTGTGGTCCACTTCAGGGCAGTTAACTGCTGTAGAGTGGTGAATGCCTTCGTTTATATACTGTCATTTTCAATTGTCTGGTGAATACTGATGTCACATATCTGAGATGACATTGGATAATTTGAAGAAGTAGTTATGGCAGAGTGGCTGTACCGTGTGCTATTGCCTGTGCTACTCTGTTGGCTGATTGTAAGACAACTTTAGTAGGTGCAGCAAACTCTCGTTGGTGACTGGAAGGCAATAGCAGATTGGCAGCTAGTATCCAGGTGGTGGTGGTGGTGGTCTCCTGCATCAAGGTGTTGAGGGCGCATGGCAGTTCTCTCATGGCTGCTGTTTGCACTGTTAAACCTGGGTCAAGTGGTACTTCTGGCTACCAAGCACACACAGCTGGCACTCACACCTCAGATAACTTATAGCCATCCTCCTTGTTAATGTTGTTGTTGTGGTCTTCAGTCCTGAGACTGGTTTGATGCAGCTGTCCATGCTACTGTATCCTGTGCTAGCTTCTTCATCTCCCAGTACTTACTTCAGCCTACATCCTTCTGAATCTGCTTAGTGTATTCATCTCTTAGTCCCCCTCTATGTTTTTTACCCTCCACGCTGCCCTTCAGTACTAAATTGGTGATCCCTTGATGCCTCAGAACATGTCCTACCAACCGATCACTTCTTCTGGTCAAGTTGTGCCACAAACTCCTCTTCTCCCCATTTCTATTCAATACCTCCTCATTAGTTATGTGATCTACCCATCTAATCTTCAGCATTCTTCTGTTGCACCACATTTCAAAAGCTTCTATTCTCTTCTTGTCTAAATTATTTATCGGCCATGTTTCACTTCCATACATGGCTACACTCCATACAAATACTTTCAGAAATGACTTCATGACACTTAAATCTATACTCGATGTTAACAAATTTCTCTTCTTCAGAAACGCTTTCCTTGCCATTGCCAGTCTACATTTTATATCCTCTCTACTTCGACCATCATCAGTTATTTTGCTCCCCAATAGCAAAACTCCTTTACTACTTTAAGTGTCTCATTTTCTAATCTAATTCCCTGAGCATCACCCGACTGAATTTGAGTACATTCTATTATCCTTGTTTTGCTTTTGTTGATGTTCATCTTATACCCTCCTTTCAAGACACTGTCCATTCCATTCAACTGCTCTGCCAAGTCCTTTGCTGTCTCTGACAGAATTACAATGTCATCGGCAAACCTCAAAGTTTTTATTTCTTCTCCATGGATTTTAATACCTACTCCGAACTTTTCTTTTGTTTCCTTTACTGCTTGCTCAATATACAGATTGAATAACATCAGGAAGAGGCTACAACCCTGTCTTACTCCCTTCCCAACCACTGCTTCCCTTTCATGTCCCTCGACTCTTGTAACTGCCATCTGGTTTTTGTACAAATTGTAAATAGCCTTTCGCTCCCTGTATTTTACTCCTGCCACCTTCAGAAAGAGTATTCCAGTCAACATTGCCAAAAGCTTTCTCTAAGTCTACAAATTCTAGAAATGTAGGTTTGCCTTTCTTTAATCTTTCTTCTAAGGTAAGTCGTAAGGTCAGTATTGCCTCACGTGTTCCAACATTTCTATGGAATCCAAACTGATCTTCCCCGAGGTCAGCTTCTACCAGTTTTTCCATTCGTCTGTAAAGAATTTGTGTCAGTATTTTGCAGCTGTGACTTATTAAACTGATAGTTCGGTAATCTTCACATCTGTCAACACCTGCTTTCTTTGGGATTTGAATTATTATATTCTTCTTGAAGTCTGAGGGTATTTCGCCCGTCTCATACAGCATCCTCACTATATGGTAGGGTTTTGTTAGGCCTGGCTCTTCCAAGGTTGTCAGTAGTTCTAACGGAATGTTGTCTACTCCCGGGGCCTTGTTTTGACTTAGGTCTTTCAGTGCTCTGTCAAACTCTTCACACAGTATTGTATCTCCTGTTTCATCTTCGTCTACATTCTCTTCCATTTCTATAACATTGTCCTCAAGAACATTGCCCTTGTATAGACCCTCTATATACTCCTTCCACCTTTCTACTTTCCCTTCTTTGCTTAGAACTGGGTTTCCATCTGAGCTCTCGATATTCATTCAAGTGGTTCTCTTTTCTCCAAAGGTCTCTTTAATTTTCCTGTAGTCAGTATCCATCTTACCCCTAGTGATACGCGCCTCTACATCCTTACATTTGTCCTCAAGCCATCCCTGCTTAGCCATTTTGCACATCCTGTCGATCTCATTTTTGAGGCGTTTGTATTCCTTTTTGCTCGCTTCGTTTACTTAATTTTTATATTTTCTCCTTTCATCAATTAAATTCAATATATCTTCTGTTACCCAAGGATTTCTATTAGCCCTCGTCATTTTACCTACTTGATCCTCTGCTACCTTCACTATTTCATCTCTCAAAGCTACCCATACTACTTCTACTGTATTTCTTTCCCCCATTCTTGTCACTTGTTTCCTTACGCTGTCCCTGAAACTCTGTACAACCTCTGGTTTAGCCAGTTTATCCAGGTCCCATCTCCTCAAATTTCCACCTTTTTGCAGTTTCTTCAGTTTTAATCTACAGTTCATAACCAATAGATTGTGGTCAGAGTCCACATCTGCCCTGGAAATGTCTTACAATTTAAAACCTGTTTCCTAAATCTTTGTCTTACCATTATATAATCTCTCTGATACCTTCTAGTATCTCCAGGGTTCTTCCATGTATACAACCTTCTTTCGTGATTCTTGAACCAAGTGTTAGCTATGATTAAGTTATGCTCTGTGCAAAATTCTACCAGGCGGCTTCCTCTTTCATTTCTCCCCCCCCCCCCCCCCCCCCAAATCCATATTCACCCACTATGTTTCCTTCTCTCCCTTTTCCTACTATCGAATTCCAGTCACCCATGACTATTAAATTTTCATCTCCCTTCACTACCTGAATAATTTCTTTTATCTCATCATACATTTCATCAATTTCTTCGTTATCTGCAGAGTTAGTTGGCATATAAACTTGTACTACTGTAGTATGTTTAGGCTTTGTGTCTATCTTAGCCACAAGAATGCGTTCACTATGCTATTTGCAGTAGCTTACCCACGCTCCTATTTTTTTATTCATTATTAAACCTACTCCTGCATTACCCCTATTTGATTTTGTATTTATAACCCTGTATTCACCTGGCCAAATGTCTTGTTTCTCCTTCCACCGAAATTCACTAATTCCCACTATATCTAACTTTAACCTATCCATTTCCCTTTTAAAATTTTCTAACCTACCTGCCCGATTAAGGGATCTGGTATTCCACACTCTGATCCGTAGAACACCAGTTTTCTTTCTCCTGATAATGACGTTCTCTTGAGTAGTCCCCACCTGGAGATCCGAATGGGGGACTATTTTACCTCTGGAATATTTTACCCAAGAGGACGCCATCATCATTTAACCATACAGTAAAGCTGCTTGCCCTGCTTTCAGCCGTTCTTAGTAACAGCACAGCAAGGCCGTTTTGGTTAGTGTTACAAGGCCAGAGCTTTCAGTCATCCAGACTTTAGCCTCTGCAACTACTGAAAAGGCTGCTGCCCCTCTCCAGGAACCACACTTTTTTTCATGTTATTAGGGCATTTAATTATTTCAGTAGCCTCTATTTTCTGTTGCTGCATCCACGGCTTTTGAGCAACCAGTGAGGTTCTTCAAAACTGATAGGATGGTCACTTTCCTGGTGGTCTGACTTGTTCTGTCCCAGTAGTACATATTGTTAGTGTTCTGAAATGCAAATGCTAATGGGTCTCCCAGACTACTGAAGTACTAAAACACTCTAACAATGTGAATGGGGAGGATGGTTGTAAGTTACCTGAGGCCTGGCTGCTGGCGATTCCAGCCCAGTTGACCACGTGTGCTTGCCGGCCACCAGTGTTTGACGGTATAAACAGCAATTGAGAGAGAACTTCCATGTGGCCTTAATGCCTTGCTGCAGGAAAACACCGCACCTTGGATAAAAACTGCCGGTTTGCTATTATCTTGCAATCACCAATGAGAGTTTGCCTACCAACACTTACCAGAGGCAACAACAGACAGCTGATAACGCTACTTTCTACCAGTGTTGCCTTCTAATCAGCCACCATGTTAGCACAGGCAATAGTGTACTGTACAATCACCTCTCCATAACAACCTTTTCAAATTGTCCAATGGCGTCTCAGATAAGTGATGTCAGTACCCACCACATAACTGAAAATGATAGTATATAAAGGAAGACATTCACCAGTATATAGCAGTGAACTGCCCTCAAGAGGACCGCAGCATGTCATTTGAAACATCAGCAGTTTAACTGTTTTAGTAGTTTACAATGACAAGCCCCAGTACCCAAAATTACCTTCTCCAAAATGACATTAGCCTGAAAGCCAACAAAGTTAGTAGTTTGTTTTAACTTTCTGTAGACCTGCAACTTTACCATGAACAAAATTTAAATGTTAAGGAAAAGAAATCTGAATTCGTTCACTGAAAATGTGGTTTTACTAATAGTACAGAGGAGCTCACAAAATGAAGAATGGATTATGTAGGGAATGTAATCTGCAGTGGTTTTGTGATGCCTTCCACAGTAACTCTGGAAGCTTTTCAGAGTACAGACACCTTTTGCAGCCACCCACTGTAGGTCAGGTGCTTCAGTGCCTTTCGATGTGCTGGAAGTGCTAAATTTTCTGTTCTACCATCTGTATCTGGGAGACATCCCTCTGACCCAACTCTTGGACAGGGTGTATACGAGGACAAGGAAAAAAAATTCCCAGATTTTTCCTGGATTTCCCGGTTAAAAATACACTTTCTCATGGGTGAAAATACACTTTTTCCGTGTTAAGCGACAGTATACTCTTCCTCGTTAAGCGACATATACACTTCCTTGGCACTGTAAAGGTCATCAATCCTTCGAATGTTTATGGTTTTATATACCAACGTAGAATTTTCCGGCACTTTAGAAAACAAAACTCGGGGGAAAAACACGTTTTGAAAGATCTTTGATGTGCAACAGCATGTACGCTGCACATTTTCATATTATGAGGGTATAAATTGGAATTCCACCAAACAATGCATGTTACTTTCCGAAGCATTAAAATCAAGATTGCGATGCACTTTTGTAAGCATCATAGCTCATTCACGTGATCTCACCAGCTGATGACAGCAATAGGACACGTGATGTAGTCAACCAATAACAAGATCACTCTTAAGTAGCGCGAATACACAAATAAGAAAAGTTATGGCTTAAATTAATATACATAGCATTCACATATAATATTGGTCTCGAAGATTAGTGAGTTGGAAGAGAAGCTAAGCTTCCACATATAATGTTGATCTTTTTTGCGAGTGTTACACTTTAAGATACATCACACAAATGTGCCAGCAAAATTTTTAATAACGACGCAAATGTCTCATCTTCTGGGCTCGAAATTCTTCTAAATGGTCAAAGAGTTGAATTTTTAAATAAGAGTCATACACTTTGTGATTTAAGAAATTCATCATACATTCTCGCACATAGTTCATCTTGCATAGAAGGAAATCTGCTTTGAATGTAAGGCTTTTCAAACAACCATTCGCAATATTTTCCCGCGACCTGTTAGAAATAGGTTCGTTTCAGCAGTTGCAAGAAAGTGCCAAATAACTGGTGTCACCGCACTTGCGCAGCTACGATGACGCGGAAGCCCATATGTTCGTATGTGTAAAACATTAAAAGATCTCACATTATGTCATAAAAGAAACAAGACATCAAAGGATACTTCAAGAGCATTGGGATTTTGCGAACCATACTAGAATGCATAATTTGGCTTAAAATGCGCATCCGTATGTAAATTTTCTTGGAGTACCAGTACTCGTGTTTGGTTCTTTATTATGGCATAATGCCATACGTGCACTTGAAATGCAGTGAACAGTTGAAACTAGCCAATAGTGTGAAATTAAACACTCTGTTTCAAATAAATTGACTGCCTCAGTAGAAAGGATTAATAAAAGCCAAATCTCTTTAGCAAACTGGCAAAAATAACTTCGATGTTCTGTAAGGCGATTAATGCTTGACTGTCAAAGGTGGAAATAAAATCTGAAACTATTAACATATTTTAGCGTGCTTATGCAAACATATTTTAATTCATTTGATAGCTCCCGGTCACAAAAATCCGTTTTGTTATCCCCCGGATCTACGATATTTCCGAACAGGGGCAATATTAAGTAGTGGCGGCAAGCCACACTTCCGTAACCAAAAGCGGTAGAAGGTACTACTGATACGTGACTCAACTGTGCATGCACAAGAGCCTGCCTGCAACTGCTCAAACCAATCTAATTTAAACAGTTGTCATGTCATGCTCATTGGAGGCAATTTGTTGTTATAAAGCACTGCATAGTGTTCCTAAAGCCTTTGACACACTTTACTGTTGGCAGACGCTTGTATGAGCACTGTTTTGTTGTTGTATATGGCGCATTTCCTTTGCAACTCGAGGTTTTCTGCCGTTCAAGTTTTGTTGCTGCAGTATTATTCTGCAGTAGCGGGATACAATAACACCCTTTGTTAGAGTATTGGTTCTTACCAGTCAAAATCACAAAAATTTAACTGAAAACTAAAACAATGAAAAATTCCCGGAATTCTAAACAATTCCCGGGTTTTTCCCAGTTTTCTCCCGGATGAATAAATTCCCAGGTTTTTACCGGATCTCCCGGTTATCCTGGGTCGTATACACCCGTTGGAGACAACCATATAGGGATTATAGACTCCCTCAAAAATCAAGAAAATAATGGCAAAACAGTTATTTTATAAGAAAATGAGTTTTTTGCACAAATATTTAAGGAAAAGGCTGATCAAGTGTTTTGCATAGAATGTCCTGTATGGTTCTGAAATGTGGACAGCAAAGAAAGTCAGACAGGACTTTGAAACCAAACCAGTGTGTTTCTTTAGACACACAGTTAGTAAATCGCATCAGCCTAAAGAGTCATAGGTGACAATGAAACCCCTTTCTTAGAAAAGCAACAGACATACTGAAAGATGGCATTGTGGTGTAAGAGATGAGTGATCTTCTTCATAATTTTAAAAACATAATTTTATGAACAAAACTGCTTTGATAACATTTAATAATTAAAATCTCAATATTAAACAATGGAAAATCCATGATGGACTGTAACAACATTATGAAAAGGATAGTTGCTACTCACCATATAGCAGAGATGCTGAGTCGCAGGTAGGCACAACAAAAAGACTGTCACAAAACAAGATTTCGACTGACAAGGCCTTTGTCAAAAACACACACACACACACACAATTTCTGGCAGCTGAAGCCAGACTACATGCAGCAGCAGCAGTAGTGCATGATGGGAGAGGCAACTGGGTGCAGTAAGGAGGAGGCTGTGGCAGGGAGGGGAGGGATTGCCCTATCCTCTCTCCACCTTGTGCCCGCACACTCCTCAGCACAAAATAAACCATGAAAAGAACGTAGTAAGGGAGATGGTGCTTACCTGTGTGAACAGAGGCAAACAAGCACAGTTCCATGATAAAACATTGGAAACATGGTTCACAACATGAATGATGTAAGAACTTGTTTCACCTTCAGCAGAGCAGCTATCCCAGACCTGACACACTGCAGAAGTCAAGCAAGGTAGTGGTATAGTAACCAATTATCATGGTGGGTAGTTGTAATCTAAAAAAGTTGCCAGAAAAGCTAGTGGGAACTATTGGCGAATCACTCAATTGTGGAAAGTTGAGCTGGTCATAAAATGTATACCTTGCAACCAAATCTGGAGAAATGTAAGCACAGGCAAGGCAAAACCATCCCTATGACTTACCTTAGAGAACAGGCTGAAAATGGCAAACCTCCATTTGTAGATTTAGAGTAACCCTTTTGAACTTATTGACTGGAATATTTTCTTCAAAATATGGAAGGTTGCAGAGAGAAAATGCAAGAAGTAGAAGGGGATCTACAATCTATATGGCAACCAGATGGCAGTCACAAGAATTGAAGCATATGAAAGGAAAGTAGTACGAGGTGTGATTGGAAAGTTTTAAGAATGGATCCACTACTGCTTACTAGTGTGGCAGGCAGATACACGCAAGGTGAGGAGTGAGTTATTGCCTTATCCTTGAATGCCCTCTTGACAGGAAACTGTGTTTTCTTTTTTCAGTTGGTTGTGACAGCTGGTTGAGTGCGGGTCTGTTAGGGCTTGTTGCCAGATTCTGTCTGCGTGAAAATGGATGTAAAAACAGAGCAACAAGTTTGTGTGATATTTTTTTTAAAACTGGGAAATCAGCTTCTGAGACTTACAAACTATTAAAAACAGCTTTTGGAGATAACTGTATGAGCCAGTCAAATGTTTTTGTCTTTTTCAACAGATTTAAAAATGGCTGCGAATCATTTAAAGATAAACCATGATCTGGCTGTCCTTCCACCTCAGAAACAAATGAAAATGTTGTGAAAGATCGCAACTTAGTGCACTCTGATCATAGACTTACAATTATGGAGATGGCTGGTGAAATTAATTTAAGTTTCTATGCAGTTCAGTCAATTTTAACTGAAGATCTGAACATACATAGATTGTCCACAAAATTCGTTCCAGAAGTGTTGTTAAGTGACCAGAGACAATACCGACTTGAAGTGTGCCAAGAACTGATTAATCGTACTAAAAATGATACAGATTTGTTAAATAGGGTAATTACAGGTGATGAATCATGGGTATATGGATATGATCCAGAAACCAAAGTGCAGTCTTCACAGTGGAAGACTCCAGGTTCACCATGACCGAAAAAAGCATGCCAAAGTCGATCATAGGTGAAGACAGTGTTGGTGATATGTTTTTTCAATTCTAGCGGTATTGTGCATCTTGACTTTACCCCTGGAGGACAGATAATTAACCAGTAATACTACAAATGTGTCCTAGAGCGTTTGCGCGATAGGTGCGGAAGAAAGAGCCTGCATTGTGGAAAGACAGGAGATTTGTGCTACACCATGACAATGCTCCGGCTCATCATGCCTTCTCCATCATTGAATTTTTGACCAAATTCAAAATTCCTGTGCTTCCACAACTGCCATATTTGCCTGATCTGGCCCCTGCAGACTTCTACCTGTTTCCTAAACTTAAATTTTCACTGAAAGGGAAGTGACTTGACTAGATTGAATACATCCAGGCAAATATGGAGAGTGTCGTACTACAATACAGAAAAAAAAAATTCTGGGAATGTTCAGTCAGAAGGGGACTATTTTGAAGGAGATGCATCACAGTAGCATGCAAGTACCACCATTGTACAATTCCAAGCCCATTCTTAAAACTTTCCAATTACACCTCGTATTTGAGAAGGGATTGAGACAGAGTGCATAACCCTGATGCTATTAAATGTATACATTGAGCAAACTGTGAAGGATATCAAGAAAAATTTCAAAAGGCAATTAATGTTTTGAGTGAAGAAATGAAAGCTTTGGTGACAGTAAGATAGACCAGTTTTCCTATTTGGGCAGCAAAATAACTGATGATGGCCAAAACAGAGAGGATATAAAATGCAAACTGGCAATGGCAAGGTGTCTCTGAAAGAGAGAAATATTAATTTTAAGTGTTTGAAGTCATTTCTTGAAGGTATTTGTATGGATTGTAGCTTTACACAGAAGTAGACCATGAAGAATAAACAGTTCTGACAAGATAAAAATATAAACTTACGAAGCATGGGGCTATAGAAGAATCCTGATTATTACATTAGCCTATCAAATATCCTATAAAGTGATACTGAATTGAATTGGGGAGAAAAGTAGTTAATGGCACAACATCACTAAAGGAAGGGATCAGTTGGCAGGGCACATTCTGAGGCATCATCAGGGAACAGTTAATTTGATAATGGAGAGCAGAGTGTGAGGAGAAAAAACTATAAATCGTGAACAAAGCTTGATTATACAGGGTGTATACGTGGACAAGGAAAAAAATTCCCTGTGATTTCCCTGTTAAAAACACACTTTTTGCTGGGTGAAAACACACTTTCACCATTTAAGTGACAGTATACTTGACCTTGGTACTGTAAAATTTATCCAATCTTTGAATGGTAAAGGTTTTATATACTGGCGTAGGGCTTCCCAGCACTTTAGGAAATTAAACCCAGAAAAAAATACGAGTGAACAGCAGCATGTATGCTGCGTATTTTTGTATTGCGAAAGTATAAATATGAATTCTGCCAAACATAGCACACTAGTTTCCAAAGTATCGAAAGCAAGATAATGATGCGCTTTTGCCAGCCGATTACAGCTAACATCACATGACTTTGCCAGCCAGTGACAGCAGATATTCAGAGCACTGGATACTGATGTTGTCAGCTGTTGTTAGCAAAACAGCAATATCACTGTTAAGCAGTGCAAACACACAAATAGGAAAAGTTCATAGTTTAAATTAATACACATATAGTATAGGTACAAGAAAATCTTAAGCTTTCACATACAGCATATGTTACCCTTAAAGTTGTATCAAGCACAAATGTCTCAGTAATACTTTAAATAGTGACATAAATGTGGGCCTGAAATTTTTCTATGTGGCTGGTTCTCAAAGTATTCAGTTTTTAATGAGAGTCAAACACACTGTGATTTAAGAAATTCATTGT
Source organism: Schistocerca americana (assembly GCF_021461395.2). Lineage (NCBI taxonomy): Eukaryota > Metazoa > Arthropoda > Insecta > Orthoptera > Acrididae > Schistocerca > Schistocerca americana. Next base: position 522,507,695 of record NC_060125.1, on the reverse strand, counting down.
ACATTCTCACACGTAACATAATTCATCTTGCATAGAAAGAAATTTACTTTGAAAGTAACGCTTCTCAAAGCGCTTTTCACAGTATTTTCCCACGACCTGTAAGGATTATATATGTTTGAGCAGTTGCTAGAAAGCACCAGAAAACAGATGTTACTGCGCAACTATGACGTGCTCTGCTCATACATCTTTCGTCGCTTTTCTGTGTGGAATTCGTCGCTTTTCTGTGTGGAATTGGGTGTGTTGCGGGGAATCGTGTCCATGTGGAGCACTGTGGCATGTTGTTTGGTTTGTCCTTAGGGCAGTTGTTTTATCGTGCCCTACCCAAATAAAAAAAAGCACTCAGTCTTCAGGCCACGAGTGGCCTACCGGGACCATCTGACCGCCGTGTCATCTTCAGTGGAGGATGCAGATAGGAGGGGCGTGGGGTCAGCACACCCCTCTCCCGGTTGTTACTATGGTATTCTTGACTGAAGCCACTACTATTTGGTTGAGTAGCTCCTCAGTTGGCATTACGAGGTTGAGTGCACCTTGAAAAACGGCAACAGCGCATGGCGGCCTGGATGGTCACCCATCCAAGCGCCGACCATGCCTGACAGCACTTAACTTCGGTGATCTCACGGGAACCGGTGTATGCACTGCAGCAAGGCTGTTGCCGTCCTACCCAAATAAGGAATGCAAAATGACATATCAGTCCTTGGCACAATATTAAATTCAGAACTACACTGTATAACTCAAAGCACTCTGCATTACTGTTGTGTATTCTAGTCAAGTTTGCATCCACACTGCACTGCAAAAGCTACTAAGAAAGAATACAAATTTCTTCCAAAAATAAAAAATAAACTGTTGTTTGTAACAACCAGCTTTTCATGACTTACTGTATAAAAAATCAAAAAGTTATATGTGAAGGCTGTATAATTGGCAGTTTATATTCTACTCCAGGAGTAAATATGCTGAAGAGCCAAAGAAACTGATACACCTGTCTAATATTGTGTAAAGCCCTCGTTAGCACACAGAAGTCTCGCAACACTACATGGCAGGGACTCGATTAATGTCTGAAGTAGTGCTGGTGGAAATTGACACCACGAAACCTGCAGGGCTGTCCATAATTCCGTAAGAGTACAAGAGGATGGAGATTTCTTCTGAACATCAGACTGCAAGGCATCCCAGATATGCTCAATAGTGTTCATGTCTGGAGAGTTTGGTGGCCAGCAGAACTGCAACTACTATGACGTCCTCTGCTCATGCTTTTTTTGTCGCATTTCTGTGGGGAATTGGGTGTGTAGCGGGGAATCATGTGACCATGTGGAGCACTGTGAAATGTTGTTTGGTTTGTCCTGGAGCCACTCTAGCAATTCTGGACATGTGGGGTGTCGCATTCTGCTGCTGTAATTGCCCAAGTCTGTCGGAATGCACATGAATGGATGCAGGTGATCAGACAGAATGCTTACATACATGTCACCTGTCAGTCGTGCCTAGACATATCAGGGGTCCCATATCACTCCAACTGCACACACTCCACACCATTACAGAGCCTCCACCAGTCTGAACAGTCCTGTGCTGACATGCAGGGTCCATGGATTCATGAGGTTGTCTCCATACCTGTACACGACCATTCCCTCGATACAACTTGAAACGAGACTTGTCCAAGAAGGTAACATGTTTCCAGTCAACAGTCCACTGTTGGTTTGAAGGGCCCAGGTGAAGCATAAAGCTTTGTGTTGTGCAGTTATCAAGGGTACACGATTGGGTTTTTGGCTCTGAAAGTCCACATCGAAGATGTTCCGTTGATTGGTTCACACTCTGACACTTGTTCATGGCCCTGCACTGAAATCTGCAGCAATTTGTGGAAGGGTTGCAATCCTGTCACATTGAAAGATTCTCTTCAGTCATTATTGGTCCCATTCTTACAGGATCTTTTTCTGGCTGCAACGATGTTGGAGATTTGATGTTTTCCTGGATTGCTGATATTCACGGTACATTCACGAAATGGTTGTATGAGAAAATCCCCACTTCATCGCTACCTCGGAGATGCTGTGTCCCATCGCTCATGCGCCGACTATAACGCCACGTTCAAACTCACTTAAATCTTGATAACCTGCCATTGTAGCAGAGCAGCAGTAACTGATCTAACAACTGCACTAGACACTTGTTGTCTTATATACGCGTTGCCAACTGCTGCGCCGTATTCTGCCTGTTGACATATCTTTGTATTTGAATATGCGTGCCTATACCAGTTTCTTTGGTGCTTCAGTATATAAAGCCTTGTGGCCAGTTAAATATTAATAAAAAATGGTTTGCTGTCTGTCAATAACAGACTGTAAAATGACATTCTGTAAATTTAAGAAGTAAACAAAACAAATTAAAAAATAGTGACAAGCCTAGAGGAGGTACCAAACAAGTGTTGTTATATGTCTTGTGATAAAAAGAAATGTTATGTTTCACTGAACATAGATATGTAAAATTCTGCTAAAATTTTTCAGTGTGGTTTTTGGGAAGCATTTTCTTGTAGTACCAGTACTGTGTTATCTTGTGTTTGGTTCTTTATTATGGCATTATGCCATAAATGCCAGAAGATGAAAAAGTGCACTTGAAATTCAGCGAACAGTTGAAACTAGCCAATAGAGTGGAATTAAACATTTCATTTGAAACAAATTTACTGCCTCTGTGTAAAATATTAATAAAAACTAAATTTATTTAGGAAACTGACAATAATTACTTCAGTGTTCTTCAAGGTGATTAATGCTTGATTGCCAATAACGTGGAAATCAGGTCAAATCAGAAAACTGAAACTAATAACATGTTAGCCTGTGGATGTATGTCAATTCACTTGATAGCATCCAGCCACAAAAATCCATTTTTGACATGACAACAGGTAAACAAAGAGAGAACAGCAAAAATTGTGAAATGTAAATGTGCATCATGTAGAGACTACTCCCCAATACAACTGTGACTGCTCTGCATATGTACGAATCTGGTAGCTTTAACACACCAGAAAAATTTTTCTGGATAGCATCTGACTGCTTGCAATTACTGCCTATTTAGCCAACAGCCACACTTCAAGTAGCAAGAAGTGGAAGAAGGCACTGCTCATACGCAACTTCATCTCTCCACATGCCCACTAGCAACTGCTCACATGAACCCAATTTAAACAGCTGTGACATCATGCTCATCATAGGCAGTTTGTTGTTATGAAGTATTGTGTAGTCGTCGTCCTAAACCCTTTGAAGTATTCTGCTGCTGGCAGAAGCTTGTGCACCATATGTTGTTGTTGTTGTAAATGGTCCATTTTCTTTGCAAATAAAGTTTTACATTGTTTTTCTTTCATTTTTGTTTTATGGCTGCAGTATTATTCTGCAGTAGCGAGCGAAAGTAAAATTCTTCGTTAGAGATCAGTTTTACCATTCAATACTACAAAAATCTAACTGAAAACTAAAGCAATGAAAAATTACCAGAATTCTAAGAAATTCCTGGGTTTTTTCTGATTTTTTACTGGATGGAAAAACACGTTTTTTTTCCCCAGTTGTCCTCGGGTGTATAAACCCTGCTACAGTAAACAATTTCAAACAGATGCAGGTGACAGTTGATACACAGAGATGAAGAGGCTTACGCAGGATAGACTGGCATGGAGAACCACATCAAATAGTTCTTTTAAGACTGAACACCACCACCCCAACAACAAAAACACCACCACATAGAAAAAGTGTTAGTAGTTATCCATTTAAATGTTTCTATTGTAAATTATTATTACTTCTAATGGCCACTGAGTAATTTTTACTTAGTAAATGTTTATGTCCGTGCATATAATTTCTATTATGTTGAATATTTCAAAATTTTCATACGAGCAGATTGCAGATAATGTGCAAGTTTTCTCAGTTGTCATATAACTTTCTCAAAATTTCAGCTCTTATTGCAACATTTGGGGACATAAATGCTGCAGTTGAGAGGCTACTGCAAAGTCGTCAGATGTCACAAAGCTAACAATACTACAGAGGTAATTCCATATTCCCTGAGTAGTACTTGCCCAGGTTTGTTTGGGTTTCCACTGTGGGGCTACTACATTAAGAGAGATATTTTCAAGAGGACAGCGAAATAATTAAGATATTTGGACAGCGCAGCATTGAAACTTGTGGATACTATTCACTATTGACACAAAAATTTGTCATAATTTGAACTTTACAGGAATAATAATGATGATAATAAAAAAAAGGAAACCAAGAAACCAGATCACCCAACACTTAAATTTTAGAAGTTCATATAAGCATGCAACAATATGGCATACTATAGCTTCTTAAGATTGTGTGTGTGCATCTGTGTATTTATATAAATAATATATATATATATATATATATATTACCTGTTTCTCTCTAGTATGTTAAGCCTTTTCTTCAGTGTTATGTTAAATATGTAGTTGGAAAGTGTTTCTCCTACTTTTCCGGATCTTGAAAAAACCATTGTAACTGGCTTCAGGCCTAATACTGTAATCTTGTTACTAATCATCGTGTAATGTAATTTTCTGAGTAATGAAAACATGCAAACCCAAGAACAGTGCTAGCAATATTGCCAAAGGTCTGTTTTGTTTGTGTATATAATTAGGTAAGTGTGTGGATAAATATGGGAGTCCACAAATGAAAGACTGGTACAGTGTAACAGTTATATTCAATACTGAATAGCATCCAAGTTTTGAAGTCAACATCAAAGGTTTATTTCATAGTCACTAATTCTGCAAATCTATGGAGTTTTCTCTCAGGAGAATTATGTAACTTGCAAAATCACGTCATTTATGTGGTAGATCCTGGACATAATAAACATTTATTTTTGATTCCACAATGTGCCAGTTTAAAGTGTTGTAGGTGCTGCACATTATTTTGATATGCCGCAGGTTGTTATGCTTTCTCTGATTGTTTATGTTGGGTATGTCGGTAAAGGTGTGAATGCATGTGCTACGTGTTGTGTGAGATGTTTCATCTACATTCGTTATTTGAGATCAGTTTTTGATGGCAATTATTAAAGTGAATTAAAAGTTGTCACTGCAGTATCAAAACTGAATGCAGTACTCATTCATGTCAAATGAGATATATTTTGAGATCACAAGCTTTTGACCAGTAACCAGAAAACAATTGAATATAAAGCTATGCATATGCAATTTTTCACATCATTTATAAAAGCTGTTGTACTGCATCCACTGTTTTAATAGATTACATACACATTTAGAATTGGTAAATTTTGTTTTGTAATCATGTTGCAAAAAAACTGCAAATTCCTTTTAGTTTTTGTTTTTCCATTTATGTTCATAATCTGCAAGTTGCTGGTGTTGAAATAAATTAGTGAATATGATTTTGTACATGTGAGCTTAGGAATCAGTTTTTATTTTCCATCAAAATATGGGCTATTTAACAGTCCAGACAATATATGTATGATTGGTGTCATAGTTACAAAAGAAAATTGTATATTGCAGTTTAAAAAATTAAAAAAGTTACATTATCCAATTGTTTCATGTGTTTCCTTGGTATAACAGTCTTCACATTAACAACAAAGTGAACAATACATGTTAAATTAAATTATCCACATGTGTCTGCCAGAGACTGTTAAGGAACTAGTCTCAGAATGAGTACTGTCACTGGGTTCCAAAAATAAGATCCCACATATAAATGAAAATCCTAGCAGAAGAACAAGAACTTTAGTGAGACGATTTCCTCCATGGTTGATTTCATGTGGCAAGACCTCAAAGAAAGTAACATACACAAATGTTCCACAAGCCAAGCCTTGTAAAATACCATTTATCACTGACGAGTTTACATTATGACTAAATTCTTCTAAACCCATTGCAATTCCTATCCCCAAAGGTGATGTAACACAAAATATAATATTTGATCTTATGATTGCATGAAGTTTCAGTCTGCTCTGTACGAGATTGAGTCCCAAGCTGAAGGCTATAATAACTTTATGGAGCACCACAGCAATAAATATCTGCAGTACACTCATTACATCAGGCTGTAGTCCTATTGCTACACCTTCCAGCAGTGAATGCACTGACAAGGCTGCCAATAGTAGTACTGAACGGAATACTGAGTGTGCAGCTGGCTCCTCTGCTGGAACGTCATGCTCATTAGAATGCACCTGATCACTGATGCCTTCTATGCTATTACGACGTTGTGACAGCCACTGTTCACCTTCCGCTTCTGCCGGCTGTGTAAGGATATCCTGTGTTAACGTTCTTTCTTTATAGTCCAAGACTATTTGTTCAATGATCAGTATCACAAAGAATCCAACAGATACAGCAAACTCGGCAACAGGAAAGTCAGTTTTGATTTGTAGGAAATACAGGGCCTACAAATCAGACAATTGTAAGAGAAGCATTATTAATTCACAACAGAAGTTATGCAAATAAGAGCACTACCACAACATACAAGAGTATGTTATGAAAACAGTCACTTAAAATACTTTGAAAATCAAATATAACTTGAGATACTTCAAAATATTATTTCATTCGTAACTATCTTAGTCAAGAAAGTAACATCTGAACTGAAGTCTTAGGCACAGTAAATTGTATGGAAAATCATGTAGGTATACACACATTCAGTTCATATTGTTAGAGAACATAATTCACAGAGTTAATACAATTAACATCAAAGACTTGCTAAAATAAATTTGCTTTACAAGCAGAGAAAGAATATTACATTTTAAAATCAAATGTAAATTTATAAAGACCTTCCTTCCTTTTAAATGTAATGACAACTACACCTTAAAATTTCAACTGCCACAAGACTTGTGGTGGCGCAGGAGAGCCGCCTGCCATGTAGTAGTCAACATGGCCACTATATTAGTTGAGACAATCCAGTAACAATTTCTTGGATCGGATTTTCACTGTTATTGTCAACTAGAGACATGTCAACATCCGCTACAGAACAAAACTGATTCTCTTAACTGCGAAACTTTCAGACGGCCTCGATTGTTTTAAAATCTGCCAGGAAAAAGTGTGCATGTTAGGTATTCCTGCATCCTGTACAGTCCCATTTTAACACTGGTGGAAAAATGGTTGCATCAGAATTGGCACCACAAAAGTAGTGCAGAAATTCAGCAGTGTATCATAACAGCAAATATTTTAAAAACAAATGGATGCTTATAACAATTATAATTTTTTCAGTGAATTAACTCTTTACATCCATAGGGATCGGTAGCACATAAGTGACTTTACTGTGTTGCAACAGATAAAAATCCAAAGCATTGCACTGTGGGGCAATTACAACAGCCAGTGTAAGTATGAGGTGTAGTCATACAGTCCTGAAAAGTCCAACTTAGCCTTCTTATCACTTTTAGATCGGCATTTGCAAACTTGAACTGTTATTCACAAACAAGCGCCTAACCAATTCATTAGTGATACGAAGTAACTTTGAAAAAGTGTAAGTGGAGTGGCCAAAGTACTTATTACCCAACCGAGTGAAGAGTGAGGCACAAGGACAGCATAACTGGGCTTTACTTGTGGCATAAGCAGAGAATGCTCAGATCAAAGGAAAGTGAAGCTCTAAGCATTGAGTGACAAAACAATTAACTTTTAGTCCTGACATATGGGTAAGCATAGTCTTGCAATATACACTCTTCATTTGCAAACTCACCCCTGCAGAATGTGATTCGTGAATAAGATACTGCAACTGGGAATGTCTATATGGGAGCTTTTACTGACATGACAGGAGCAAGAGGAGAGGACAGAGAACAACTGATCCATAATGGTGACTGATTAAGTTGTACAATGGACAGTGTCTCCCAATTAACTTTAAGGGGCCTTAAAATGTACATTTGGGTCATACATGATTTTTCTATATTATGAAACCAAACCCCTTGATGTGTATGTCACAAGGGAAAATATTCATGAGGCACTGTCAGAACATATACCTGCAAAATACTGGGGTAGAGGTGCATCTTAATTGAATTAATCAGTATGACCATTTTTCCATCTCACTTTAAACAGTGCATAATAGGGAGAATAGTAGGAATGTTATAGCATGTTCTCTCTTGAACATTATAATTAATGCCATAAAAACTTCTGCATTTTACTTTAACTAAGAGAAAAGACAATCTCGTGAACATCCTTTGCGGCCTTATTTTAAAGACTTATTTTCCAATGTACTTAATAATGAATCTAGTTCTTAAAAAGGAAACTGTTTTGCTAAGGTATGACGCAAGAACCCATTAACAATTTTAAGACTCACACTTCCATTTATTTTCAACATACCCTTTTAAGAGTTTCATTCACTTCTGGAAACAAATGTAGAAGAGCTGTAGCCATGAAAACACCAGCTGCAAAACAACTCAAGTGGCTTATGACCACAGCATACCTGTACAGAGAGTGTTTATTAGTCCGGCATGTACATATTTCATAGCAACACAAGCTAGGAGTCCTGTATTTAAAATTCACCTGTGCCGTTTGCTTGGATCTATGGTTCCACGAAACTTTTTAATAAGTAAAAGTGGTAACATACTAAAAAGAAATGTTAGGACAAATAGAGTACCAAGTACAAGTCCCTTTGCTTCATTGATTTCCATGTTTTTTTTTTCTTCTTCAGGATATTCTTTATTTGTTGAAGTGTATGTAGCTGAAAATGGAATTAATTGCAATAAATTAGTGAAGTAAATGACATAATAGCCTTAAAATAATGATTACACAGAGCATAAGGCAATCCATGACTAGTAAATAACCTGTATTGCAATGAGGGTATGTATCTCACATTTATATAAAAGGCAGTCTTCTCTTCTCTATTAAAAATAACATGTGAAATAGCCTCACAATTGCTGTGAGACTTCTTGCACTCTACTCTGTTTGTACTGGTCAACTGGCTGGGAAACCTGTAACATGGAAAATAAAATAATAATTCCATACTGAACAGGAAAACTGTCAGCAATAGCCTGTACAACACCTAACACCATATACTGCGTAGGACTGGCATTGTCACTGCACTGATACCAGCGATATGCAGAAAAACACGTTTAAACAACCTTGATTTCATTTTCAGTTATTACCCTACAGGTGAGTTGCTCATTCAGAGGGATATCAGGTTCCTCCACAGGAATATGAAGCTTATCTAAAAATAGTGAGACATCAAGTATGGCTTTGCTCAAGGTAGTTAGCTAGTTATATGTTCCAAAGGTTATTTGAACAATTATCTTGTCAAAATGATATGGATATTTTGTCCAAATGATATGGAACAAGTCAGTTTACAGGATATGTGTACATGATCAGTGTCAAAATTAATGAACCTATTATCATTTTGTTTCACTCACGTGACTACACGTAAAAACTATTCCTCCTCTTCTTCTTTTACTGCTACCTACCACCAGTTTTAAGCAGAAATTTGCCAATGGAATAGAAGGAGATGTCCAGCAGAAATGATTTAAAACTTGTTTCACTACCTGACAGAATTTTATGTTACTCGGAAAATGTTCAGAAAATTTTTATTGTTGCATACTGAACTTCATTCTGAGCCACAGACAGCTTTAACAATGCGTAGTAACGGTCATTTTTCTCTCTAGTGTTGTAGGTATGTACATCACTGTTCTTCTCGTATTGTGCGGATTGTTTATGGCGAATTTCATTATCGAAAATATGTATTTATGACGGGGGCAGTTAAAATACCTAGCTCCTTGGAGGCGTACCTACATGGTATCTGTAGGTGAGCACCACACTATTCTTACCGCTCGCTTTTGCACAGTCAATACCTTATTTCTAAATGATGAGTTACCCCCAAGAATAATTCCGTATGGCATTACTGAGTAGAAATATGCAAAATATGTCAGGAGCCCCCCCATGAACCATGGACCTTGCCGTTGGTGGGGAGGCTTGCGTGCCTCAGCGATACAGATAGCCGTACCGTAGGTACAACCATAACGGAGGGGTATCTGTTGAGAGGCCAGACAAACGTGTGGTTCCTGAAGAGGGGCAGCAGCCTTTTCAGTAGTTGCAAGGGCAACAGTCTGGATGATTGACTGATCTGGCCTTGTAACAATAACCAAAACGGCCTTGCTGTGCTGGTACTGCGAACGGCTGAAAGCAAGGGGAAACTACGGCCGTAATTTTTCCCGAGGGCATGCAGCTTTACTGTATGATTAAGTGATGATGGTGTCCTCTTGGGTAAAATATTCCGGAGGTAAAATAGTCCCCCATTCGGATCTCCAGGCGGGGACTACTCAAGAGGATGTCGTTATCAGGAGAAAGAAAACTGGCGTTCTACGGATCGGAGCGTGGAATGTCAGATCCCTTAATCGGGCAGGTAGGTTAGAAAATTTAAAAAGGGAAATGGATAGGTTAAAGTTATATATAGTGGGAATTAGTGAAGTTTGGTGGCAGGAGGAACAAGACTTCTGGTCAGGTGAGTACAGGGTTATAAACACAAAGTCAAATAGGGGTAATGCAGGAGTAGGTTTAATAATGAATAGGAAAATAGGAATGCGGGTAAGCTACTACAAACAGCATAGTGAACGCATTATTGTGGCCAAGATAGATACGAAGCCCACACCTACTACAGTAGTACAAGTTTATATGCCAACTAGCTCTGCAGATGACGAAGAAATTGAAGAAATGTATGATGAAATAAAAGAAATTATTCAGATAGAGAAGGGAGACGAAAATTTAATAGTCATGGGTGACTGGAATTCGAGTGTAGGAAAAGAGAGAGAAGGAAACATAGTAGGTGAATATGGATTGGGGCTAAGAAATGAAAGAGGAAGCCTCCTGATAGAATTTTGCACAGAGCACAACTTAATCATGGCTAACACTTGGTTTAAGAATCATGATAGAAGAACCCTGGAGATACTGAAAGGTATCAGATAGATTATATAATGGTAAGACAGAGATTTAGGAACCAGGTTTTAAATTGTAAGACATTTCCAGGGGCAGATGTGGACTCTGACCACAATCTATTGGTTATGACCTGTAGATTAAAACTGAAGAAACTGCAAAAAGGTGGGAATTTAAGGAGATGGGACCTGGATAAACTGAAAGAACCAGAGGTTGTACAGAGTTTCAGGGAGAGCATAAGGGAACAATTGAAAGGAATGTGGGAAAGAAATACAGTAGAAGAAGAATGGGTAGCTCTGAGGGATGAAGTAGTGAAGGCAGCAGACAATCAAGTAGGTAAAAAGAAAAGGGTTAGTAGAAATCCTTGGGTAACAGAAGAAATATTGAATTTAATCGATGAAAGGAGAAAATATAAAAATGCAGTAAATGAAGCAGGCAAAAAGAAATACAAACGTCTCAAAAATGAGTTCGACAGGAAGTGCAAAATGGCTAGAGGACAAATGTAAGGATGTAGAGGCTTATCTCACTAGGGGTAAGATAGATACTGCCTACAAGAAAATTAAAGAGACCTTTGGAGATACGAGAACCACATGTATGAACATCAAGAGCTCAGATGGAAACCCAGTTCTAAGCAAAGAAGGGAAAGCAGAAAGGTGGAAGGAGTATATAGAGGGTCTATACAAGGGCGATGCACTTGAGGACAATATTATGGAAATGGAAGAGGATGTAGATGAAGATGAAATGGGAGATATGATACTGCGTGAAGAGTTTGACAGAGCACTGAAGGACCTGAGTCGAAACAAGGCCCCCGGAGTAGACAACATTCCATTGGAACTACTGACGGCCTTGGGAGAGCCAGTCCTGACAAAACTCTACCATCTGGTGAGCAAGATGTATGAAACAGGCGAAATACCCTCAGACTTCAAGAAGAATATAATAATTCCAATCCCAAAGAAAGCAGGTGTTGACAGATGTGAAAATTACCGAACAATCAGTTTAATAAGCCACAGCTGCAAAGTACTAACACGAATTCTTTACAGACGAATGGAAAAACTAGTAGAAGCCGACCTCGGGGAAGATCAGTTTGGATTCCGTAGAAATACTGGAACACGTGAGGCAATACTGACCTTACGACTTATCTTAGAAGAAAGATTAAGGAAAGGCAAACCGACGTTTCTAGCATTTGTAGACTCAGAGAAAGCTTTTGACAATGTTGAATGGAATGCTCTCTTTCAAGTTCTGGAGGTGGTAGGGGTCAAATACAGGGCGCGAAGGGCTACTTACAATTTGTACAGAAACCAGATGGCAGTTATAAGAGTTGAGGGACATGAAGGGGAAGCAGTGGTTGGGAAGGGAGTGAGACAGGGTTGTAGTCTCTCCCCGATGTTATTCAATCTGTATATTGAGCAAGCAGTGAAGGAAACAAAAGAAAAATTCGGAGTAGGTATTAAAATCCATGGATAAGAAATAAAAACTTTGAGGTTCGCCGATGACATTGTAATTCTGTCAGAGACAGCAAAGGACTTGGAAGAGCAGTTGAATGGAATGGATAATGTCTTGAAAGGAGGGTATAAGATAAACATCAACAAAAGCAAAACGAGGATAATGGAATGTAGTCGAATTAAGTCGGGTGATGCTGAGGGAATTAGATTAGGAAATGAGGCACTTAAAGTAGTAAAGGAGTTTTGCTATTTGGGGAGCAAAATAACTGATGATGGTTGAAGTAGAGAGGATATAAAATGTAGACTGGGAATGGCAAGGAAAGCGTGTCTGAAGAACAGAAAATTTGTTAACATTGAGTATAGATTTAAGTGTCAGGAAGTCATTTCTGAAAGTATTCGTATGGAGTGTAGCCATGTATGGAAGTGAAACATGGACGGTAAATAGTTTGGACAAGAAGAGAATAGAAGCTTTTGAAATGTGGTGCTACAGAAGAATGCTGAAGATTAGATGGGTAGATCACATAACTAATGAGGAAGTATTGAATAGGATTGGGGAGAAGAGAAGTTTGTGGCACAACTTGACCAGAAGAAGGGATCGGTTGGTAGGACATGTTCTGAGGCATCAAGGGATCACCAATTTAGTATTGGAGGGCAGCGTGGAGGGTAAAAATCATAGGGGGAGACCAAGAGATGAATACACTGAGCAGATTCAGAAGGATGTAGGTTGCAGTAGGTACTGGGAGATGAAGAAGCTTGCACAGGATAGAGTAGCATGGAGAGCTGCATCAAACCAGTCTCAGGACTGAAGAACACAACAACAACAACAACAACAACAACTTGTCAGGAGCGTGATACATTTGTTTCCAAGATAAGCAATTGTTCAAAGAGCAAAATTAGCTGAATTTAATTGTTTGAAAAGCTTAGTAATATGTTTCTTCCACTTCAGTTTTTCATTGATATGTACACCCGAACATTTGGAGCACTCTACCCTAGTTAATGTCTCCTGCTCCTATGCTACATTACTGGCCATTAAAATTGCTACACCATGAAAGTGACATGCTACAGACGCGAAATTTAACCGACAGGAAGAAGATGCTGTGATATGCAAATGATTAGCTTTTCAGAGCATTCACATAATGCTGGCGCCGGTGGCGACACCTACAACGTGCTGACATGAGGAAAGTTTCCAACCGATTTCTCATATACAAACAGCAGTTGACTGGTGTTGCCTGGTGAAATGTTATTGTGATGCCTCGTGTGAGGAGGAGAAATGCGTACCATCACATTTTCGACTTTGATAAAGGTCGGATTGTAGCCTATCATGATTGCGGTTTATCGTATCGCGACACTGCTGCTCGCGTTGGTCGAGATCCAATGACTGTTAGCAGAATATGGAATCGGTGGGTTCAGGAGGGCAATACAGAACACCGTGCTGGATCCCAATAGCCTCGTATCACTAGCAGTCAAGATGAAAGGCATCTTATCCACATGGCTGTAACGGATTGTGTAGCCACTTCTCGATCCCTGAGTCAACAGGTGGGGATGTTTGCAAGACAACAACCATCCACACGAACAGTTCGACGACGTTTGCAGCAGCATGGACTATCAGCTCGTAGACCATGGCTGCGGTTACCCTTGACACTGAATCACAGACAGGAGCGGCTGCGATGGTGTACTCAATGACAAACCTGGGTGCACGAATGGCAAAACGTCAGTTTTTTGGGATGAAGCTAGGTTCTGTTTACAGCATCATGATGGTCGCATCCGTGTTTGGCCATCGCGGTGAATGCACATTGGAAGAGTGTATTCGTCATCGGCATACTGGCATATCAGCTGGCATGATGGTATGGGGTGCCATTGGTTACACGTCTCTGTCACCTCTTGTTCGCATTGACGGCACTTTGAACAGTGGAGGTTACATTTCAGATGTGTTACGACCCATAGCTCAACCCTTCATTCGATCGCTGCGAAACCCTTCATTTCAGCAGGATAATCCACGACCGCACGTTGCAGCTCCTGTACCCGGGTCTTTCTGGATACAGAAAATGTTTGACTGCAGTCCTGGCCAGCAACTGGCTCGTCACAATATGCCAGTCACTACTCTTGATGAACTGTAGTATCGTGTTGAAGCTGCATGGGCAGCTGTACCTGTACACGCCATCCACGCTCTGACTCAATGCCCAGGCGTATCAAGACCGTTATATTACGGCCAGAGGTGGTTGTTCTGGGTACTGATTTCTCAGGATCTATGCACCCAAATTGTGTGAAAATGTAATCATATGTCAGTTCTAGTATAATATATTTGTCCAATGAATACCCATGTATCATCTGCATTTCTTCTTGGTGTAGCAATTTTAATGGCCAGTAGTGTGCATCAACTGTTGGAATAATTCTATTTGTTGTACAGAACTGAATGTAGTGTTTATTTCAAAATCTGGGGAGAGTCAAATGTTTTCAGAGAATAACATAATTATTTTGTACTACTCAGTTTCCTTGTGCTAACCTCCATAAATCATCTAATGGAGATACAACAGATATATATATATATATATATATATATATATATATATATATATATATATATATATATATATATATATATACTGGGAAACATTCAAGGAAAAAATCACAAAAATAGCGAAGGAGCAAATACCACTGAAGAAGAAGCACAAACATCCATGGTGGAATATGGAATGCGAAAAGGCAATTCAAGTTCGTACAGAAGCCTTTGCGAAGTACAGTTCAAATAAAAATGAGAAAACTCTTCAAAACTTTTTAGAAACACGGAAACTTTCAAATAAACTTATTAGACAAGAGAAGAGAAAGTATGTAACTCAGCAACTGGAATCAATAGAAGCAGATTTTAAAAATTATAATACGCATGGATTCTACAAAACTTTTGCAAGCCAAATTAAAGGGTATATCCCTCAAAATGTCTGTTTTCGGAAATCAGATGGGAATCTGGCACTAAGCGACGAAGAAAACTGTGAAGAATTAGCCAAATATTTTGAAACGCTACTAAACTGTCCAAAACCAACAGAAGCTCTTCCAATATCCAGCACTAAAGCCCCGCAACAGCAAGACTCTGTACCGCCAACTGAAGAAGAAATTATCAAACACATAAACAAACTCAAAACTAACAAAGCATCAGGAAAAGATGGAATTGTAGCCGAATTTCTCAAAAGTCTAGGGTCTAACTCAGGAAATGAGCTAGTTAAAATTATTCAAAACATATGGGTTACTGAAGAAATACCAGAAGATTGGAAATGTGCCCTAATACATCCGTTACATAAAAAAGGGGATAAATCGGATGTGAACAACTATAGAGGAATCTCCTTACTTGCCGTCACATACAAGATATTATCAGCTTGTCTTCTTGAAAGAACACAAAAACTGCTAGAACCCAAAATCTCAGATTTCCAAGCTGGTTTCAGACCAAACAGATCATGTCCAGAACAAATTTTAAACTTGAAATTGATTACAAGGATGAGACAAATGCGAAGGAAGCCTACAGTATATGTCTTTGTCGACTTTAAAAAGGCATATGATTCAATTCACAGACCCACACTATTTAAAATTCTTGAAGAACAAGGACTGGATAAGAAGACACGGAACATCATAGAGCAGACATTAACAAATACAAAATGCAAAGTGAAATTCATGGGAAAACTTTCAAAATCATTTGAGATAAAAACTGGGGTTAGACAAGGTGATGGATTATCACCTCTGTTATTTAACTTAGTTCTGGATAGAGTCATGGCAGAATGGGAAAAAGAACTCAAAAAAGAAAAGTACTGGAAACCAATATCACTGGGAACCAAAAAAGATGACCTACAAATCCCCTACTTAGCCTACGCAGACGATCTTGCAATAATGGCAGATTCTACTGAAATGGCAGTCAAACAGTTAGAAACCTTAAAAGAGTGTGCAGGAAAAGTTGGCCTACAAATATCTTTTGAGAAAACGGTGTTTACAACAACAAATCTAGAAATTTCTAAGTTACAAACCAAATATGGAGAAATTAAGAGGGTACCATACTTTAAATATTTAGGAGAGACAATTTCTGAAAAATACTCACAACAAGAAAGAATATTAAAAGCTCGTAGGGGTCTAGGGCTGGTCCAAAACATTTACAATAAAAAATGTCTATCTATAAATACAAAAATTAAACATTATAAGTCGGTAATTAAACCAATAATGCTATATGCCAGCGAAACCTTGACACTTAAAAGGAAAACAGATATGGAAAACCTGAAGAAAGAGGAAATGAAAATCATTAGGAAAATTCTGGGACCAAGATGAACCAAAGAGGGGTATAGATTACAGAAAAATTCTAAAATTGAAGAATATTCTAACATAGAGATAGACATGAGGAAGAGGCGTCTAAAATTCTATGGCCACATAATGAGACTTCCCGATCACAGACTTACAAAAAAAATAGTAAGATACGTAGCATCCCTTGTTAATGGAGGAGAATGGATCAAAAATTGTAAAGAAAGATCTGGAATTAGCCAACATTACTACTGAAGACATGAACAAAAGAAACAATTTCAAACTTAAAGTTGACAAATGGGAGGTCAAAACAGAGACAAAAGCGCCGAGAACTGGAACAAAATGGAGCGAAGAAAGAAAAGCTGAATTCTCGCAAAGAATGAAGACCTGGTGGGCAAACAAGAAGAATAAGAAGCCCCAGAAGTGAACCATCTTTACTTAGCGTCTTCCATGTTGGGAGCTTTACGACTAATATATATATATATATATATATATCTGCTTGTGTCTGTATGTGTGGATGGATATGTGCGTGTGTGCGAGTGTATACCTGTCCTTTTTTCCCCCTAAGGTAAGTCTTTCCGCTCTCGGGATTGGAATGACTCCTTACCCTCTCCCTTAAAACCCACTTCCTTTCGTCTTCCCCTCTCCTTCCCTCTTTCCTGATGAGGCAACAGTTTGTTGCGAAAGCTTGAATTTTGTGTGTATGTTTGTGTTTGTTTGTGTGTCTATCGACCTGCCAGCGCTTTTGTTCGGTAAGTCACCTCATCTTTGTTTTTATATATATATAAGCTGTTGATATGAAGTCGCTCAAGATGGGGGGTGGGTGGGGTGAGACCTGTGATACCAACCACGTCGACAGTTTTTGGGGTGGGGGTGGGGTGGGGAGTGGGGAGCAGCAAAATCTTAAATTTTAATTTGGTTCCAAAAGGGTGAATTTGACAAGACTAAGTTTTGTATAAATGAAGACATGTGAGAATAAGTTGTAAATACAAAATCATCCATAAAATTTAGTGTCTTACTGGAAATTATTTATGGTATCGTGAAACAGATGACAAAGGAAGCACTGGATTTGGTCATCTTGGTTTTCAAAACAGAAAAGATTTCAAGTGGCAGTGTTGACAGCTCTGTTTCTAACATGTGCCTACACAACACTTGAAATATACTGATGTCAGCTTGAAAGTCCCTACATAAGCGAAAAATTTTATAATAAAGAAACAAAGATAAATGTCAGAATACAATGGCCTAACAATTTCTTAGAAACCCATCAGAGAAACACTGAGAAAAAAAACACTTTGTAAAAAATTGAGAAAGAATTTGTTAACTATGCACTCCTGTCACATGCCATAGACGTTTGAACCCAGGCACTGTGATTAAAGGGTGTTTACACATGAAGACATCTATGGGATCCTTCCCCCATCACTCCTTCTTTGGATCTGCCATTAATACCATTTACACTGTTCTTCTTCTTCAGGTAAAACAGAAAAATCTATCAAACCTTATTTTGGAGCTGAAGCAACTGAAATGCAAGACCTGTTTATCCAATTTCATCATATTTCACATTGATTGTGCTCTGAGAACTTTATTTAGCATAAAACTAATTTTTCACAACAATAAGTGGAAGCACTTTCAAAACTGCTTGTTTTTGGCCATAAAATATTGGTCGTGGCATGTTGGATAGCAAGCCTTCCTGATATTCAACCACAGCCTTTTTTCCCTTATGTACTAAACACACACACACACACACACACACACACACACACACACACACACACACACGATGACCACAATCTCTGGCTGCTGAGCCCTGACTCCGAGCAGCTGTGCATGATGCGAGAAGCAACTGGGTGTTGGTGGTAAGGAGGAGGCTGGGGCAGAGAAGGGTAGGGTTGGGGTGGGGGATGGTAAAGTGCTGCTTGTGGGAATATGCATGGACGATGTGGAGAGAGGGTAGGCCAGCTAGGTGCAGTTGGGAGGTTAGACAGAGGGCTGGGGGGGGGGGGGGGGGTAGTGGGAAAGAAGAGAAGTAAAGAGACAGGGTGCTTTGGTGGAATGAGGGCTGTGTAGTGCTGGAATGGGAACAGCGAAGGGGCTAGATGGGTAGGGACAATGACTAACAAAGGTTGAGACTAGGAGGTTTAGGGGAACGTAGGATATATTGCAGGGAGAGTTTCCACTGCATAATTCAGAAAATCTGGTTTCCGTGGGAAGGATCCAGATGGTACTGGCTGTGAAGCAGTCCTTCAAATGGAGAATGTCATGTTGGGCAGAGTGCTCAACAACGGGGTGGTCCAGCTATTTCTTGGCCACAGTTTGTGGATGGCCATTCGTGCGGACAGACAGCTTGTTGGTTGTCATGCCCATGTAGAATGCAGGACAGTGGTTGCAGCTTATCTTGCAGATCCCATGATTGGTTTCAAATATAGCCCTGCCTCTGATGGGATAGGTGATGCTTGTGACTCGACTGAAGCAGGTGAAGGTGGGAGGATGTATGGAACAAGTCTTGCATCTAGGTCTGTTGTAGGGATATGAGCCATGAGGCAAGGGGTTGGGAGCAGGAGTTGTTTTGGGGATGGATAGGAACACTGTGTGGATACGAAGGGCAGCAAAATACCACTGTGGGAGGGGACAGGACATTCTTCATTTAGGGGATGGCAAGAGGTAGTCGAAACCTTGGTGGAGAATGTGATTTGGTTGTTCCAATCCTGGGTGGTACTGAGTCATGAGGGGAAGGCTGCTCTGTGGCCAGACAGTGGGACTTGGGGAGGTGGTGGGTGAATGGAGAGATAAGGCATGGTAGATCTGTTTTTGTATAAGGTTGGGAGGGTAATTATGGTCTGTGAAGGCCTCAGTGAGACCCTCAATATATTTTTAGAGGGTCTGCTCGTCACTACAGATGCGACAGCCATGGGTGGCTAGGCTATATGGAAGGGACTTCT
This sequence comes from Schistocerca americana, assembly GCF_021461395.2. Lineage (NCBI taxonomy): Eukaryota > Metazoa > Arthropoda > Insecta > Orthoptera > Acrididae > Schistocerca > Schistocerca americana. Next base: position 522,488,256 of record NC_060125.1, on the reverse strand, counting down.
TGGTATGGAATGGGTGGCAGCTGTCGAAGTTGAGGTATTGCTGGGGGTTGGTAGGTTTGATATGGGCAGAGCTATTGATGTAGCCATTTTTGAGGTGGAGGTCAACACTGAGGAAGGTGGCTTCTTGGTTTGAATAAGACCAGGTGAAGTGAATGGGGGAGAAGGTTCTGGAGGAGTGTGGATAGGGTGTCCTCACCCTTGATCCAGATCACACAGATTTCAAAATGAATCTGAAACGAGTGAGGGGTTTTGGATCTCTGTTTTGAGGAAGGATTCCTCTAGATGGCCCATGAATAGGTTAGCATAGGATGGTGCCATGCGGGTGCCCACAGCCGCGCCGTGGATTTGTTTGTAGGTAATGCCTTCAAAGGAGAAGTAATTGAGGGTGAGGATATAGTTGGTCTTGGTGACTTGGATGGAGGTTGTGGGTTTGGAATCAGTCGGACATTGGGAAAGGTAGTGTTCAATAGCAGTAAGGCCATGGGCATTAGGGATGTTAGTGTAAAGTGAGGGGGCATCAAAAGTGACGAGCAGGGCATCATGTGGTACAGGAACAGGAACAGGAACTGTGGAGAGTCGGTGGAGGAAATAGTTGGTATCTTTTATATAGGGGGGTAGGTTGTGGGTAATAGGTGTTGGTCTAAGAGAGCACAAATTCTCTCGGGGAGGGGGGGCAATGGATTTTACATTGTTTGAATGGATAACAATTACATAATCTGCAAATGACATAACTTAATTTTGCTTGCATAATTATTTCTGAAGTTATGACTCAAAATGTACTACACTGAAATCGTTCCACTTCTGTTTCACTGACTGGTGCCTCATACCTGACTCTGGTCTTAAAGACATATTCACGCCAAAATGACATATGAGTAGTGTGGTATGTGAAAATAAGATGACAAGGATTAACTGCACTGTTAAAAAGGTTGACTACATCTGAAAATGCAAGGAGGCAGCCTGGGAAGGATGGGGGCTTGAAAATTCCACACAATGCAGCAAATAGAGCCAGCCTTGCTGAAGACCAACCTTTTGGTTTAAATAGTGATTGAGTGGGCACAAGAACATTCACCTTTTCACATGATGGCTTCCACAAGACGGGGGGGCCACACAATAGAGCTGCCTGCTGTGGCTGCCAGTAACTACATGGCAATCAACATGTTAAAACAAAGACAGGCACATGAGATGTGTTCCTTATTAGAAGTATTGGACTTAATAACAGTATAACTTAACTGGTTATCACAGAAGTTTTGGCTGACTTATAGGACAAGGAAGAGAGGTGAAGATAGCGAAAGGCTGTGGCATGGAGGAAGAACAAAGGTGGTAGGGCAGGGCTACAGGAACATTGAGAGAGTTTAAGTTGAAGGGTGTGTGAGGGGCGGGGGGGGGGGGGGGGGGGGGGGAAATAAATAAAAAAGAGGCAAGAGAGGGAGAGAAACATAAGTATCAAAGAATAGATGCACAAGCAGGATGACAGGGACAGTAAACATTCAAGTCAGATTATTTGAGTACAGAATGTGCGCAACAGACATTTCCTACTTGTGAGGTTTAAATTAACTTGGAACTGTCTCCAAGGAAGGATAGGATGATCCACTGGACAGGAGTTTTAATGCAACTGTTAAATCTAAATATGTACTAATGAGAAATATACTTGCAAATTTGATGGTCTATTCCAAGTTTGGCAACAGCTGACAATACACATTGATCAAAGTGGACAAGTGGTGGGTTGTAATGCACACACAAAATGCAACGGAATTAGCAGCAGAGCTGATAAATAAATGAGAACTTTTTTCACTCTTCATGGGTATAAAGAACTGTCATAAAATAGGTATAGGATATAGGAAGCAGAGAGAGAGAAATGGAAGTGTGGCAATTTGACAGAATACTCTTCACTTAAAACTTCCGGGCTGATAGGCAGTGGTCGAAGTATAAAACTCTCCCCTGACGTTTCGTCTCCGACTGCGGGAGACATCCTCACAGGTACAGAGGTGAACTGCGAAGAGAACTAGAGGAAGCACTGATTATACAAGCAGTACAGAGGGAGCCACTGTTGATCACATGACGTCGGCTATGAGATTGTCTCTGGTAATGCCAACACTCTCGATTGAAAGTAATCGATCGTCACGCTTGCGGTGCAACGCTGACCTCGAAATTTTATTCGGTTTAACACCTTCATCTTTCCTGTTAAAATTATTATGGTGTTTATCAATCTCGATAGCCTCTCTATACATGCATGCATAGTAACGCGAGGTTTTTGATATGACACTTGTCTCGCTGAATTTTATTTAATGATCACCTTCCTGGTAAACATGTTTCGCTACGGCCAATTTATCCATGTGACCCAGGCGGCAATTCCTCTTGTGTTCAACAAGACGGATGTTCACACTTCTCTTTGTGGTACTGATATAAACCTGGCCACAACTACACGGGATTTTATATACCCCCTTTGTAGCCAAAGGGTGTCTTGCCTCTTTTGCCGATCTTAAATATTCTTTTATTTTTCTGGTGGGTCTGAAAATAGATTCCACCCCATACTTGCTTAAAACTTTCCCAATGCAGTCTGTGACCTTACTAATGAACGGAAGAAAAACTTTGCCCTTGGGCGACCGTTGTCCGTCATTGCTCCTGATTCTCTGCCTAGAGCGAAGTGCTGGAACTATATCCTTGCTAGAATAGCCATTCTTCACGAAAGTTAACCGTAGATGTTCAATCTCATCTTTAAAATAAACAGGTTCACAAATTTTGTATGCCCTGTCTACCAAGGTTTTCATTACACCTCTTTTTTGTCTAGAGTGGTGGTTTGAATCTTTATGTAGATAACGATCAGTATGTGTGGCCTTTCTATACACCTTATGGCCCAATGTTCCGTCCCATTGTTTAATCACAGACACATCCAGGAAATTTATTTGCCCATTCCTTTTTGTCTCCATAGTAATTGGATTTTCGGATTAATGCTGTTTAAATGTGTCAGGAAGGCATCCAACTCCTCTGCTCCATGTGCCCATACTACGAACGTGTCATCAACATAGCGATACCATCTGGCTGGTCTCTTTCTGGCAGTCTGCAACACCCATTGTTCAAAAGTCTCCATAAATAGGTTAGCCACAGCAGGACTAAGAGGACTGCCTATAGCCACCCCGTCAATCTGTTCATAAAAGTTATTATTGTATTGAAATTAGCTTGTGGTGAGGCAGTGTCGGAATAATGCCACAAAATTGGTAGGAAAAATATCCGCTATGCATAAGACAGCTTCGTTTACCGGAATCACGGTAAATAATGGCACAATATCAAAACTGACGAGGATATCATCTGGGCCCACACTTGTTTCCTTTAACTTGTCAATGAAATGAGCTGAATTTTTAATATGATTGTCCATCCTACCAACCTAAGGTTGCAGCAATGAGGCAAGGTGTCTAGCTAACTCATGTGTTGGTCCGCCTATAGCGCTGACAATTGGTCTCAACGTAATCTCAGGTTTATGTACTTTGGGTAAGCCGTAAAGTCTAGGTGGGTACGATTCTGTTTTACAAAGCAGCTTCTTATCGTCAGAGGTGAATGAAGATGCTTTCACCAGTCGATTGGTCATTCTTAATTTTAAGTGAAGACAAGCTTACATTGTATGATCAAACGCCTTTACGGGGAGGATAAGTCAGCACTGGTTCGACGATTTGAAGGAATGCGCAAGAAGAAAGAACAACAACTGTGTACCCTCACCTTCCTGTTGCACTGCAGGGACACTTCGACGGTTCCGAAATTTCTGAAGGTGAAGAGGACGTTTCGCTCGGCTCAAACTCATTGTATCTACAACCGTATGGAATCTGCAATGCTACGTGAGAGAATTCATTAGATGCGGCGAGCACTGGCGGAAACCAGCAGTAAGCTTTTTCATCTCCACTTGGTTCTTACAAGGGAACCTCCCCATCGCACCCCGCTCAGATTTAGTTATAAGTTGGCACAGTGGATAGGCCTTGAAAAACTGAACACAGATCAATCAAGAAAACAGGAAGAAGTTGTGTGGAACTATGAAAAAAATAAGCAAAATGTACAAACTGAGTAGTCCATGTGTAAGATAGGCAACATCAAGGACACTGTAGGCTCAGGAGTCCCGTGTTTAGCGTGAGCAGTTGCGAAACGAGAGGTCCTCGGTTCGAGGCTTCCCTCGACTGAAAAGTTTTTTTTCGCAAAGTTATGATCTGTCCGTTCGTTTATTGACGGTTCTGTTCACTGTAATAAGTTTAGTGTCTGTGTTTTGCGACCGCACCGCAAAACCGTGTGATTAGTAAACGAAAGGACGTGCCTCTCCAATGGGAATCGAAAACATTTGATCACAATGTCATAGGTCAACCGATTCCTCCACAGGAAAACACGTCTGATATATTCTATACGATACTGGTAACGGCATGTGCGTCACATGACACGAATATGTTGTCGACCCACCTAACTTGTACACTTGGCGAATGGGTTTTACCTTGCCTGATTTAGGTTTTCTTGTGGATATGATAATCACTCCCAAAAAAGTGATGAAAACATAAGTGTGTGTCACATAAACTGCAACAAATGAATGCAACAGTTTCATAGTCGCACAGTTTTCCCTGTGCTCTGTCAAAACATATTTTTTTAACGGTTTCAAATTTTTCCTTGTGTAGACCGTCAAATCCTGCATATGTCCAAGCAAATCTGAACATGTCCTGGAATTTTGGAGAGTGAAGTTGATTATGTGTGAGTGCCTGAACTTTGATAATTGTCTGAATACTAAAAAAAAAAAATTATACTTTTCACTCGAGGGAAGACTTGAACCAAGGACCTCTCACTCCGTAGCTGCTCACGCTAACCACGGGACCACGGTGCTCCTCAGCTCACACTTCTCCTTGATGTTGCCTATGTTGCACATGGACTACTCAGTTTGTATATTTTGCTTATTTTTTTCATAGTTTCACACAACTTCTTCCTGTTTTCTCGATTGATCTGTGTTCAGTTTTTCAAGGCCTATCCACTGTGCCAACTTATAACTAAATCTGAGGGGGGTGCAATGGGGAGGTTCCCTTGTTAGTAATACTATGCAGTGTGGTGACTGGAATAAAATTAACGGTCTAACATTCAAAACTATGGAAGTTAGTGCAGAAATATTAGTAAATAGACAGAAGAAGAAGTTAAATAACTTACAAAACAGCATTTAGGGAGGTTCAGTTGAGGACAATTCTCGAACTGTTATTAACCTGTCTGATAAAGATTTGTCAAAAGTTGAAATTTCTGTACTAGCGAAAGGAGGCAATTTTGCTTTGATGCCCCAAAACTTACCCACAAAGGATATTGTAGCAAATATTGAGGCAGGTACCCGTCAGCTTTCACAGCAGTCCGCTGATATAATTAGGATGGAAACGACTAGGATTTTACGTACATGTAAGCCACGTAACAGTAATTTGCCGCAGGCACAAAGGAAGGCGTTGAGGGATATAAATGCAGATAAAAACATTATTGTTCTTAATGCATATAAGGGTAATGCCACTGTCATATTGAACAGTGTGGACTATCATGGAAAAATCAATGATATTTTGGTTCCCTCTAATTACAAAAAACTCCAGAAAGATCCTACCATGAAGATTTTAAGAATGACCAATCGACTGGAGAAAGCGTCTACATTCGCCTCCGACGATAAGAAGCTGCTTTGTAAAACAGAAGCATACCCACCTAGACTTTACGGCTTACCCAAAGTACATAAACCTGAGATTAGTTGAGACCAATTGTCAGCGCTATAGGCGGACCAACACATGAGTTAGCTAGACACCTTGCCTCATTGCTGCAACCTTAGGTTGGTAGGATGGACAATCATATTAAAAATTCAGTACATTTCATTGACAAGCTAAAGGAAACGAGCGATGGCCCGGATGATATCCTCGTCAGTTTTGATACTGTGTCGTTATTTACCATGATTCCGGTAAACGAAGCTATCTTATGCATAGCGGATATTTTTCCTACCGATATTGTGGCATTTTCCGACACTGCCTCACCATAAGCTACTTTCAATACGATAATAACTTTTATGAACAGATTGACGGGGTGGCTACAGGCAGTCTACATCTACATCTCCATGACTATTCTGCAATTCACATTTAAGTGCTTGGCAGAGGGTTCATCGAACCACAAGCATACTATCTCTCTACATTCCACTCCCGAACAGCGCGCGAGAAAAATGAACACCTAAACCTTTCTGTTCGAGCTCTGATTTCTCTTATTTTATTTTGATGGTCATTCCTACCTATGTAGGTTGGGCTCAACAAAATATTTTTGCATTCGGAAGAGAAAGTTGGTGACTGAAATTTCGTAAATAGATCTCGCCGCGACGAAAAACGTCTTTGCTTTAATGACTTCCATCCCAACTCGTGTATCATATCTGCCACACTCTCTCCCCTATTATGTGATAATACAAAATGTGGTGCCCTTTTTTGCACCCTTTCGATGTCCTCCCTCAATCCCACCTGGTAAGCATCCCACACCGCGCAGCAATATTCTAACAGAGGACGAACGAGTGCAGTGTAAGCTGTCTCTTTAGTGGACTTGTTGCATCTTCTAAGTGTCCTGCCAATGAAACGCAATCTTTGGCTCACCTTCCCCACAATATTATCTATGTGCTCTTTCCAACTGAAGTTGTTCGTAATTTTAACATCCAGGTACTTAGTTGAATTGACAGCCTTGAGAATTGTACTATTTATCGAGTAATTGAATTCCAATGGATTTCTTTTGGAACTCATGTGAATCACCTCACACTTTTCGTTATTTAACATCAACTGCCACCTGCCACACCATACAGTAATCCTCTTAGTCCTGCTGTGGCTAACCTATTTATGGAGACTTTTGAACAACGGGCATTGCAGACTGCCAGAAAGACACCAGCAAATGGTATCGCTATGTCGATGACACATTCGTAATATGGACACACGGAGCAGAGGAGTTGGATGCCTTCCTGACACATTTAAACAGCATTAATCCAAAAATTCAATTTACTATGGAGACGAAAAGGAATGAGCAATTGAATTTCCTGGATGTGTCTATGATTAAACGATGGTACGGAACGTTGGGCCATAAGGTGTGTAGAAAGGCCACACATACTGATCGTTATCTATATAAAGATTCAAACCACCACCCTAGACAAAAAAAGAGGTGTAATGAAAACCCTGGTAGTGACGTCACTGGTCATGTGGAACAAGTTGCACTGTTCTCTCATGACACCCTGAAACCCACAGATGCAGAATTTCTTACCTTCTGAAACGCATATGACTCAGAACCACACCAATGTTTATTAACAAAAATTCAATTATATTGGTTAACAAACACAATTTGTGACTGGATTGAGGCTTCTTTCGAAAAGAAGGATGTGGCATGTTCGTTTGAATGGAGAGTTATTGACAGAGGTATAAGTAACCTCTGGCGAGTTATATATAGTTACATTCAGATTTTTTGCAGATGTAGTGTAACTCTCTGTAGGGACATGAAAATGAATGATTACATAGGCTCAGTTGCAAAGGTTGTGTCAAACTTTGGCTCATTTGCAGGAAACTGAGAAAATGTAATTGGTCCACAGAGGACAGTTATATCTTGAAATATTTTTCAAGTTTATGAGACCCATACCAAATAGTACCAAGAGGGGATATTGAAAGTGTTCAAAGAACAATACAATTGGTCACATGTATGTTTGACTCACATGAGAGGCTGCTGAGAAACATGAATTGGCACATGCTTGAAGACAGCCACATTAAAGCACTGAAACCTACTTACAAAGTTTTCAGTATTAAGGAATCAGTGTTATAGAACAATCTAGAAATATACTTCAGCCCATTACATATCACTTGTAGGGACCACAAAGGTAGGATTAGAAGAATTACAGTTGTGTACAGAAGCATTTAAGCACTTATTCTTCCCCTGCTCCAAATGCGATTGGAAAAGGAAGAGACCCAAACATGTTGCACAATGCTAAGTATCCTTTGCCATTTATATTCAAATAAAAACTGTGGGTGAAGCAGTGACTGATAAGCCATCTGTAGAGCACAAGTTTTCACGATAAATAGGCGGCAGCAGGTACTCTTGGTGGAGTACATTTAATATGGGAGGTGGAAATTCATGTCATGTAACATGAAGACAGGATCATCAAATTAAATAGATTTGGAGACAATATTGACTACTGAAAGAGTAATAAACATATTTCTTCATGGTGGATTCAGGTGATGGTCATCATATTAAGTATACAACTGGTTTATATATTTGGGCAGATAAAAAATATTCTTTAGGTGACCTGTTTACAGCATTTTGTTCAAGGATTATGTCAACAATTTGTGAATGCAGAGAACCTCGGCTGGCTAACTGAACACTCACCAATTTAATGCTGAACAGGAACATGTGAGTGACAATATGATACAGAATCCTCTCCTTCCTAAAGGGCACATAAATCGACAACTCCCTTAGGCATCTCTGCCAACTATTCGTTACAGGACACAGGGTTTAGCAGTGTCAGAAGAAAACTTATACTGACTGACACCATGGGAAAAGAAGGAGGAGGAGGAGATTAGTGTTTAACGTCCCGTCGACAACGAGGTCATTAGAGATGGAGCGCAAACTCGGGTGAGGGAAGGAAATCGGCCGTGCCCTTTCAAAGGAACCATCCCGGCATTTGCCATGGGAAAAGAGATTGCTAAAAATTATAAATCACGGTTTGTTTCAGTATATGATGAAGGTAGGGTACAAGTACGTGGAAACGCATATTAAGCAATTAAGTCATCTTGTGAACATGGCACTGTCCATACCACAGGTGATGATGTCCTTAAATAAATAGCTTTTACATTAGAAGAAGAAATTTGTTGATAGGAATGCATTTATGCTAGATCATTTCAAGGGTTTTCATGGGGTGCTGAATGAAAATGAGCCAACAGAATCAATACAGAGTTCCCCAAAGCTTTCAGTGTCTCGTGTTCATGCCAAGATGAGTGAGTCACCACTATTACCAATGCAAAAGACAGTGATCATTCTATTCTATAAAGCTGTATTTAGTTCAGCTATTTGTTAATGTAATACCTCTATCAATATTTTATAATACGCACAATCAAAATTTTATAATATACACAGTCCCCCTCCACCTCTGTCTGTTTATATATGTTGCTATGTCTTAGAAGTGAAAGAAAATGTCCACAGGATTATTCTTCACACGTAAATATGCTAAAACATCATGAATAAAAGATCAAATGGCATTTTCTGTGGGGTTGCCAACACAAAATCTATAGAGAGCAATTAACAAGGCATTTCAAACTGAATTGCATACATTAATGCACCTTCAGAATCTTTATTAAAATACACTGCTACTTCACTACAGTATCCCAGTCTATAATACATCAAAACTGGACGTCCATGACTTTGGGTAATCTCAATTAGTTGTCATTAATTACATCAGTGTGAAATTTCCTCACATAAAATTAGTCTCCAAGATGTAATATAATGGTACCACTCCATGAGTTAATCATCTGCATACCACTGTATCGTGAAAATTAACTACAGCAGAAATACATACCTTTTTTTTTTGCTGTTCTGCATTAGCTCAATAAGAAAATTTACAAGTGTTAAGAAATTACATAGTTTCATAACTATTTTCAGCCTTATTTTCCCATCAGAACCAGATTAATTACAAAAAACAAAGAAACACATGTGCAGTCTCTTACTGAAATGGCCTAGCCACAGGCAAATAAACTTCATGAATTCTGTACCCTGTAACAAGAATTCTACTTCGAATAACAGTGCTTATTGAGACTGAATAATAGGAAATGTAATTACATACGATACAAAGTGATTATCTTAAGTACAAAACTACTTTAACATTATGTCTAGGGTCACTGTGAAACAAGTCAAATATTAAGTAAACAGCAAACAGGTAAATCTATGTTCTGCAAAACGCACATGCAGACAGAAACAGTAGATGAAAAAAGGCGCAGTAAGAGAAAACGTGTTAGGGAAACTCACTGTGGCAAAAGGAAATTTACGGTGCAAAGAGATCACATTAGAATATTTGGCATAAGTTACTTCCTCTATCAACATTCGTAAATTCCTATGCTCACTAGTCCCAGACATGTACGGCTACAACAAATACATGAAAAAAAAAGATGGTGGTTGTGTTCTATATCTTATATTCACTGTATGATATACCTTCTAACTCAAATCATATCACTACGACATATATTCGCGTATGATGTATCTCGCTTTAACTGCAACATTTACACAAGGCAGTTGGCAAAACAATCACTGCGAAAAACCGATTGGCGCGAAATCAGGAAACTTACAAAATGATTACATATCTCATAGTGCGCTCTTGGTAGCTTAAGAGTAATAACGGCCGTTTGATATGGATTTTTATCGCTCAGTGTATTATCAAACATTGAAAAGACGACAGCATACAAGTCACACATAAATAAAAATCCATTTTTGGGACACATTTTTGTTTAGCTTGTTGTTTTACTTATACCATCTTCGCAACAGCGGTGATTAGTGAAATATATACCCTTGTAAGTATTGTACGAACCTCACATATGGACAGTTTAATTCGTTTCGTGAGACTGCTACTGCGATGAAAACAAATCAGACTACCACATCTCACTTTACACGAATGATTCATAGTCATCAAACTTTAAGCATATACAGTACACAGACACAAATATTGACAACAAACCGCTGAACTGTTTTTCAACATTGGTCAAAGATTATACGTCACCCAAAATAGCCTCGATTTGATAATCTTAATGATGAAGTTATTTCGACTGAATGTTTTACAAAACAGGAATGCAGACATTAATTCGCATAGTACAGCGTTTCAAAATCTTTAACTTTTGAAAAATGTACTGTGGTTTTATATATTTGATCCACTGTGCAAGCATGTGTAGGGGCAACAAATCGCGAAGGCTGTGACGCAGATGTTAGTTTAGCGCTGTCTCGACAGGTAGCTCTAGTCAAATCGGAAGGCAGGAGCATGATGGAGAGAATGTTGAAGAGAGTGGGGTTACAGAGCGGCAGAAAGACAGCTGAGACAGATAAACAGTCGGCGGATGAAACGGAAGAGGCAGGATGTGGCAATGCGGACGACGCCGATAGAAGTCCAACAAGCAGTGGTGATCACCAGTGGTGTGATTTATTGAGTTTTAAGAGCGTGTGCGGGCCGGTTGTCAGTGACTGTCAAAATCAGCTGGCCGGAGAGGAGCCGGCGCGCAGGCCGCGAAGGCTCCGAATGTTCAATTTTCATTATCTCGATTCTCATGTGATGGAATTTCGACCGAGGGCCATAACACGACGTTTCTGTGGAGGGAAAAAACACGAAAATGAACTGTATCGTAGCAACAGCTTCAAGTTCGAAAGATTCGAGCGACTGGAGGACGCTGTGCCGCTACAGAAACAGGTGAGGATCTTGTTTAAAACAGCAAATTGTTCACTGGAGTGCAATATACATCGGCCTCATTTTTGATTAGTGAATAAAACTCGCCGGTGAGATTTATTTTCATTCAGAGCTACTTTTCATGTATAAAAAGACACACGACATGGTACTTACAACGTGCGCATCTACGACGTAAAGACAACTGTATGCCCTAGCGTGAACATGAAATTTAAAACCAGTGTTAGTAGCAAATGGAAAAACCATTTTGTACTGCATTTACGTGCACCGATGTTTAAGTAGCATAAAGAGTTATTCAAAATTACCTTGCATATTACCTATAAAATTTAGTGCCAATATGACGCAGGAAGATGGTTTTCAAAAAGCGCAACGTGGAGACGTGGAGCTACTCTAATGCAAGTTTTGTTCAGCACAACATATAAATAGATTTTGTATTAATGTTAGCGTAGTATTTGCAGACTTATTTCCAACAATAGCAGGCTTCAACGTAAAATAAGTTCATAATATGTAGGCCTAAATTTACTAAGAATGGAGAACATCTTGAGGAAAATAATGGGAATTTGTGTGCTAATCCTTTAGTTTCATATTTGAATAATGTATGTTTTCAGGTGATTGGTCGAGTAATATGTTGTGACGTAAAACTCAATAGCTGGCATAAAAAAGGAAAAATGATCTCCTAACATATAAGCGAACGACTAAAGAGGAGCGCTTCTTGATCATATAGCATAAAATGGGAAATGTTTTGGCGTCAAAATAATGGATATTACGACGGAATAACTGTCAAAGATTAACCCGCCGCAGTCACGGGTGATAAAGACGTAGCTCATACGGCTGAGTGTACGAGAGCAAATCGATGGCAGTCTTGGTGCAGAAACGTTGTTAAAGATTTATTGGGGAAAGCATGGCAAAACTTGGCCAAACGAAGATTTGAACCCCGCTCCTCATGACCCGCGCCCGGTGTCTTGATGAGGTGTGCAGACTCCATTAAGGGGGCGCTGAAAGTCCTGATCACTGCGGTGACTCACCTGCTATTGTTGTGAGTTTTTGCGCAGTTTGACTGTTTTCATTTTTTATTTAGTTACTTTCACTGTGAATGGGAAAGGGATACTTACGTGATACGTCAGTAACAGGTGAAACTGGAATGGAGATTGGCTGTCTTTACAAAAGGATTCGTAATAGACCTCATCCTTTTTGTGGCTGCTGCTCAGAAATAGCACGAGAAAGTGTACTCAACAGTAAGGGGGTATGTGAAGACCGAGGACACAAAATTGCTGACTGGCAAAACGCGAATGAATCTGCGAACATTTTAGAAAGAACTGCAGTTTCATTCGCTACAACAATTACTTTATAATTTTCTAGTACTGTGTCATTCGACATAGCTGTAACGTGAATATTATACTTGTTCTCAAATCATGTGCAGAATTCGACACAATAGCACCTACCGGCGATGGTCATGGAACATATCTAGTTAAGAGACAGTAGCCAACAAATTTAGAGGAAAACTTAACTATAATTTTCTGCATTATCTACCAGAAAGATTCATTTGTAGAAAACGGGCGGATAGCTAAAATGCATGGGGACCGTAACGCAAAACGACAAATATTTATTGCATAAATCTGCGACTTGGAAATTCGCCGCCAACATAATGATACACTGAAGTTGCAAGAAATGCGCACATAATCTGGCATAGGGCTAATCTACACATATTTCTACATATCAAACCAATCTCGAATATTTCCAGTGGCTAAATCAGGATCTTGGAAGATGTACTCTACTAGTAGAAACAGTACATGCGCCACGAATGAACATATTGAGCTGGAAAGGTTTCACAGCCCTTAGGAGTCAACTTTCCGTTCAGTGTGAATGTGGAAGCTCATAAGAATTGAAATTTACCACCCCTTCCATTCGTAGGCAATTTCCACAGTACGGTATAGTATGACGGTAGCTTATTTTATTTTTTTTTTTATTTTTTTTTTATTTTATTTTTTTTTTTTTTTTTGCAAAGGACTGCTTTAGAGGACGTTTTCGAGTAGCACTGAAATGAAAAAGTCAGTTGAGCTATAATCAGGGAATATGGCATGATATAAAATGATAAAAACGAAAACTGTTCAGAAGTGCTGAATCTGCAATGTTCTTATATGAAAAGATATACCATACCAGGACTCTACCGGATTTCTTGCTGAGTGCGAGCAGTTTTTTTAAATTTCTAGGCTATCTGAACAAACGTCCACGTTCGGCTCAAATGTAATTAAGTAAATTCATATATCACTGATGTTCCGTCGCATTATTTTTGAGTACTACGGGAGAGGTTCTCCCTATTGGTATAAGGCAATCTCGCTGATTTAATTTCATGTCATTACGTGTTCATTGATTTCATCCCCACCGAGCTGTTCATTTCATGTCAGTCAATTTGATTGAATTCACATGCACCCTGTGTGAAAGGATCAGCCGTTACCATCCACCAGCTACCTATCCCAGAGGTGTTTCTGCCCCACACAGCGCTTGTGGGAACCAGTGGTTGTGATATTGAGAAGTAATAGGTAGCAACACCAAACCTATGAGAATTAGTTCTGTCTCGAGGCGTAATCGAGTACCCTAATGGCGAATGCGGCAGCTCGCGAAAATCAGGAAATCTGGGTTAGTCTCCATCTACATCAATACTCTATGAAGGTGTGTGGTGAAGGCTACTACTGGTACCATAATGTATTCCATTACTTTCCTACTCCTCACGAATGGCACGTGTAATGAATGACTGTCGGTAAAGCTATTTAACAAATATTTTCTCAAGTTTTCTCGTTGTGATCCTTCCGCGGGACGTATGGGGTAAATTACAGCGTTTGGTTCTACCTGTCAGCTTTGGCTCCCTGACGCAGAGATGCAACTGGTAAACATTTACATGTTGCTGTAATGTAATGACGAACTCTAGAATCGCGGAAATTAAATTCTTAGTAAATGTATAGGCTAACGGAACAACCTCGGGGAAAATGGAATTACGGCTGGGGAGAAATTAACATTTACGGTAAGAACGTCAGAATCACAGCAATGATAAAATACAGGAAACTCAACAGACAGGAACAAGTTAGTTAAAAATAAAGGAAAAAAGAAATGTGGGATCGGCAATTGAGCTGATTAGTTAAAATAGACAGAGATACCAAAAAGATACCCCGCCGCGTGTGGGAGGACATGTTACTCGAATCGTCTTGGAATGTACGCTCTCGAAATTTCATCAGTAAATCCTAGAAGAAATCGTGCCACATTCGAAAAAATATGTTCAAATGTGTGTGAAACCTTACGGGACTTAACTGCTAAGGTCATCAGCTTACACACTACTTACCCTAAATTATCCTAAGGACAAACACACACACTCATGCCCGATGGAGGAGTCGAACCTCCGCCGGGACCACCCGCAGCCACATTCGAAAAAGGGCTATATGTTTGTGAGAAAGAAGCTCATAAATGTTAGTTTTTTCGCTCCTGCCAAATCGCACCCTCGGAATAAACGGCTTGGTTTACAATTAATAAAGGCAGCCACAGATGACATTTAATAACATGCCGCTTACATCCTTAGTATCGTAAACTCATGACGCCACAAATGACGTCGTGGCTCAAAGCCGAGAGTTGGAATCGCACGCTTTAATTGACCCGCCGCGTGTGGGAGGACGTTACTCGAATCGTCTTGGAATGTACGCTCTCGAAATTTCATCAGTAAACTTTTCCGCGATGCAAAACGCCTCTCTTGTAGTGTCTACCACTGTGGTGTGTTGGTCATAGCGGTACTTCTTTCGCCCGGCACAGCGATCGTGCGAAACGTACCGCTCTTTGCTGAGTCTTCTGTACCTCTTCTGCTAATCTTACTTACGAGGGCAGTCTGAAGAGTTTCCAACGGAACAAAGAAATGGCGTTTTTCTTCCAGTTTATTTTCTTCAATATAATCTCCTTGCAAGTCTATACACTTTTCCCCGCCATGCTCCAATCTCTTTAACCCATCCAAATATAGTGTCTTTCTCTGCATAACATTTATAAAATGTGACGACCTTTTGATTCGACAAACATTTAGCCGGGGGAACAAAAAGATCGCTTGGGGCTAGATCTGGTGAGTAAGGAGGGTGACCTAGCAGTTGGAACCGCAATTCGTGGGTTTTCGCCATGGCACCAGCCGAGATGTGAGACGGCACGGAGTGAACAATCGTGGTACCCAGCGCGCGGTCAGCTTTCTCATTCCCAAATTTTGGATCAATATGTGACAAACACGTTCTCTAGACAATTTCATAGCTCCTGCTACCTCTCAACTTAATACGCTTTTCTAGCAACATTTGGTGAACTCGAGCAATATATTCGTCAGGGATTGCAATTTTTGGCCGTCCCAAACGTTCGTGACCCATACTGGTAGGGCACATTTAAACTCAACTGACCAAAATGTCACGGTGGTTAATGCTGGTGCAGTCACTGTTAACAGCGCTCAATGTACCGGGTGATCAAAAAGTCAGTATAAATTTGAAAACTTAATAAACCACGGAATAATGTAGAGAGAGAGGTAAAAATTGACACACATCCTTTGAATGACATGGGGTTTTATTAGAACAAAAAAAGACTTGTGAAAGATCTCTTGCACGCGTCGTTTGGTGATGATCGTGTGCTCAGCCGCCACTTTCGTCATGCTTGGCCTCCCAGTTCCCCAGACCTCGGTCCGTGCGATTATTGGCTTTGGAGTTACCTGAAGTCGCAGGTGTATCGTGATCGACCGACATCTCTAGGGATGCTGAAAGGCAAAATCCGACGCCAATGCCTCACCATAACTCCGGACATGCTTTACAGTGCTGTGCACATTATTCCTCGACTACAGCTATTGTTGAGGAATGATGGTGGACATATTGAGCATTTCCTGTAAAGATCATCATCCTCGCTTTGTCTTACTTCGTTATGCTAATTATTGCTATTCTGATCAGATGAAGCGCCATCTGTCGGACATTTTTTGAACTTTTGTATTTTTTTGGTTCTAATAAAACCCCACGTCATTCCAAGCATGTGTGTCAATTTGTACCTCTCTATCTATATTATTCCGTGATTTATTCAGTTTTCAAATTTATACTGACTTTTTGATCACCGGGTATATTTCATTTGCGCAGGAATATTGCCTTTCAAAAACAAAAATCTAAGGACAGCTCTATCCTCGATTTTGTCCATTATCAGAAAACACGTGTATCGTCTCGTTAAAACTATTGTCAAACAACTGGGTGTCAAAAGCTGCTGAAATTTTGGTGTGTGCCTTATTAGGCATGCGCAAATTCCCAAACTTTCGTTGATAAATGTTGAGATCGGAAACTTTTCAGTAATCAAAATCGGTGTTTTGCAGGTCACTTCTTTCGTGAATGAATAAAATCTCTAAGATTCTCCCACTAAATGGGGTCATTCCAGTTAATGTACTTACGCATGGTTACTCCAATGTATTCTCAGGTAATTAGTTTTTGCATGGATTTGTCGCCAATAGTGTAATCTGAGTAGTCGACCTCTTTGGCTATTAATCCGCAACACGTAACATTTATTTACATTCAGGGTCGACTGCCATTCCCTGCACCAGCCGCTGATCCTCTGCAGCTCTCCCTGCATTTTGCCACATTCTTCCGGCGTTGGAGCCTTCCTGCAGGCAACAGCAACGTCTGCAAATAGCCTCCAGGAGTCTCCAACGCTATCTACTAGATCACTAATAAATGTCGTAAGCAGTAAGGGCGCCCTAACATTACCTTGGGAACTCCTGAAATTACTACTACATTTGTCGAATTTGATCTGTTGAGAACGCCATGTTGAGTTCTGTCTGCGAAGAAGTCCAGTATCCTGTCAAAAGTCTGGTTCAATACTCGGTAAGAATATTTTTCATTCATGAAACGGCAGTGTGAAACTGTTCTGAATGGCTTCGCGAAGATGGCTTGCGGAAGTTAAGGACTACAGCATCAGCCTGAGCGTCTTTATTTACGGCGGTCTGGATGTCATGAACGAACAGGGCGAACTGTACTTGTTGTCTGTTCTTCCGTATATGTCCAAAAGAACAGACGCCATGCGGAATCCGCAGCTGTGATACATGTTACTTAAACTGAAGGTGAATGGGGGAGAAAAAGGAAAGGGAAGGAACTAATTGATGTCAGCTGAATCGGGACTTGGTGCGGAATCAACAGCGTTGAGTTAAAATTTTTGCTGGAATGGGTTTCAAACCTGGGCTCTTCTGTTTACTAGCCAGTTTTTTTAATTCCAAGAGAACAGCAACAAAAGTATACTTACATGGATATGGTGTCTGTTCTTTCGGACATGTCCGAAAGAACAGACACCATAGGAGGTAGGTGCTGGCAGATCTGGAAATTACCGAATTATCATTTTAATATGTCATGGTTACAAAATACTCACACGCATTTTTTTATAGAAGAATGCAAAAGTAGTAGCAGCCGAGGCCGAGGAAGATCAGTTTGGTTTCCGAAGAAACATAGGATAACGCGTGACGCTAGTGGCTTATTCACAAGACAGCTTAAAGGCAAACCTACGCTTATAGCATTTGCACATCTAGAGA
Source organism: Schistocerca americana (assembly GCF_021461395.2). Lineage (NCBI taxonomy): Eukaryota > Metazoa > Arthropoda > Insecta > Orthoptera > Acrididae > Schistocerca > Schistocerca americana. The sequence continues at coordinate 522,470,287 of NC_060125.1, read as the reverse complement.
AATCTTTTGACAATGTTGAATACAGCCTTCAAAATTCTGAATGTGCTAGGGGTAAAATTCGGGGAGCGGAAAGTTACCTACGGCTTGTACCGAAACCAGACGGCAGTCACAAGAATAGAGTTGCAGCAGCAGTTGAGAAGGGAGTGAGATAGGGTGCAACCCTATCACCGATGTTATTAAAAGTACACAGTGAACGAGCAGTGAAGGAAGCCAAAGAACATTTTTGAAAAGCAATCAGTATTAAAGGAGAAGAAATAAAAACATCTAGGTTTGCCACTGACATAGCAATTCTGTCAGACAGTAAAGCACTTGGACGGATAGAACAATGTCCTCAAAAGATTCAGGATAACTGAATGTAGTCGAATGAAATATGATGATCCTGAGGGCACTGGTTTATGAAATAAGGCACTAAAAGTAATAGTTCAGCTACTCGGACACCAAAATAACTGATGATGGCCCTAGTAGAGACTATATAAAATGCAAACTGCCAGCGGCCGGAAAAGCATAGCTGAAAATGGGAAATTTACTAACGTCGAGTTTAAATTTGTGTTAGGCAGTCTACCGAAAATACACTGACGGAAAAAAATCGCGACACCAAAAATAATGTAGAGTAATGATATTTCGGGAATACGTTTGTCTCAGTAACATATTTAACTGATTAATATTGCAAGATCAAGGGTTTATGTAAGTGCGAGATAAGCCACGACAAATGTGAGATTCTGGTACATTAATAACCGGTGTAGCCGCCAGAATGTTGAAAGGGCGTGCCGCAGGGGAGTGTTATGGGACCATTGCTTTTCACAATATATCTAAACGACCTCGTAGATAGTGTCAGAAGTTCCATGCGGCTTTTCGCGGAAGATGCTGTAGTGTACAGAGAAGCTGCAACATTAGAAAATTGCAGCGAAATGCAGGAAGATCTGCAGCGGATAGGCTCTTGGTGCAGGGAGTGGCAACTGACCCTTAACATAGACAAATGTAATGTATTGCGAATACATATGAAGAAGGATCCTTTATTGTATGATTATATGATAGCGGAACAAACACTGGTAGAAGTTACTTCTGTAAAATATCTGGGAGTATGCGTACGGAACGATTTGAAGTGGAATGATCATATAAAATTAATTGTTGGTAAGGCGGGTGCCAGGTTGAGAGTCATTGGGAGTGTCCTTAGAAAATGTAGTCCATCAACAAAGGAGGTGGCTTACAGAACACTCGTTCGACCTGTCCTTGAGTATTGCTCATCAATGTGGGATCTGTACCAGATCGGGTTGACAGAGGAGATAGACAAGATCCAAAGAAGAGCGGCGCGTTTCGTCACAGGGTTATTTGATAAGCGTGATAGCGTTACGGAGATGTTTAGCAATCTCAAGTGGCAGACTCTGCAAGAGAGGCGTTCTGCATCGCGGTGTAGCTTACTGTCCAGGTTTCGAGAGGGTGCGTTTCTGGATGTGGTGTCGAATATATTGCTTCCCCGTACTTATACCTCCCGAGAAGATCACGAATGTAAAATTAGAGAGATTCGAGCGCGGACGGTGGCTTTCCGGCAGTCGTTCTCCCCGCGAACCATACGCGACTGGAACAGCAAAGGGAGGTAATGACAGTGGCACGTAAAGTGCCCTCCGCCACACACCGTTGGGTGACTTGCGGAGTATAAATGTAGATGTACATGTAGCAAAGGTGCATGCATTGTGTTGTGTAGGTGCCGGATGTATTCTCCACCTGGGGACTGGTTGTTGTCCTCGCCATTTCATCATCATTCGGGAAAAGGGCGAGACTGGACAGTGAACAAGTTTGGGGATTTGTAAGGGCACTGATAACCACATTGTTGAGCGCTCCACAAACAGCAATCATTACCACCGTCATCAACAATTGGAGACAGATCTGGCGATCGAGCAGGCCAAGGCAACATGTCGACACTCTGTAGAGCCTGCTGGGTTACAACAGCGGTATGGGGGCGAGCGTTATCCTGTAGAAAAACGCCCGTTGGAATGCTGTTCATGAGTGGCAGTACATGTCGAATTTGCAGACATGGTGCGTAGGAGAACCACGAGAGTGCTCCTGCTGTCATTGAAAATCGCACCTCAAACCATAACTCCAGGTGTAGGCCCAGTGCGTGTGGCACACAGACGATAGTTCCAGGCCTTCAACTGGGTTCCTTCTAACCAACATAAGACCATCACAAGCACCGAGGCAGAACCAGCTTTCTCCAGACACCTCAACAGACCTCCACCGTGCTCTCCAGCGTGGTCCCGTTTGACACCGCTGAAGTCGCCCATGGCAGTGGATTAGGGTCAGTGGAGTGCAAGCCACAAGGCGTTTAGCTCGGAACTGTTCTTGAAGCTACCGATTTGTAACAGTTCTTTGTCACTGTGGTGCCAACTGCTCCTCAAATTTTTGCTGTAGATGCAGTATAATGGACCAGAGCCACACGCTGAACACGACGGTCTTCCCTCTCGACAGTGCCACGTGGCCGTCTGGAGCATGATCTTTTTGCGACTGTACATTCTCGTGACCACTGCTGCCAGCAGTCCTGTACAGTTGCTACATTCCTGCCAAATCTTTCTGCAGTACCGTAGAAGCAAGATCCAGCTTCTCGTAACCCTATTACGCGCTCACGTTCAAACTCAGTGAGGTATTGACAATGGCGTCTTCGTCGCGTTAGAGGCATTCTTGACTAAAATCGTCTCATCACGCCCAATCTCAAAGGTAACGAACGCTTACGACGTTACAGCGTGTTTTTAAAAGCAAACCTGATTTGCATCGCCGTAGTGGCGCTGCTAACGCGACTCTTATGCGACTGGATTGTAATTTGAATATACAGTGCTGGCCATTGAAATTGCTACACCAAGAAGTGCAGATGGTAAAAGGGTATTCATTGGACAAATATATTATACTAGAACTGACATGTGTTTACATTTCCACGCAATTTGAGTGCATAGATCCTGAGAAATCAGTACCCAGAACAACCACCCGTGGCCGTAATAACTGCCTTGATACGCCTGGGCATTGAGTCAAACAGAACTTGGACGGCGTATACAGGTACAGCTGCCCACGCAGCTTCAACACGATACCACAGAGTAGTGACTGGCATATTGTGACGAGCCAGTTGCTGGCCAGGACAGCAGTCGAACATTTTCTGTATCCAGAAAGGCCCGTACAGGACCTGCAACATACGGTCGTGCATTATCCTGCTGAAATGTAGGGTTTCGCAGGGATCGAATGAAGGGTAGAACCACGGGTCGTAACACATCTGAAATGTAACGTCCACTGTTCAAAGTGCCCTCATTGCGAACAAGAGGTGACCGAGACGTGTAACCAATGGCACCCCATACCATCACGCCGGGTGATACGCCAGTATGGCAATGACGATTACACGCTTCCAATGTTCGTTCACCGCGATGTCGCCAAACACGGATGCGACCATAATGATGCCGTAAACAGAACCTAGATTCATCCGAAAAAATGACGTTTTGCCATTCGTGCACCAAGTTTCGTCGTTGAGTACACCAACGCAGGCGCTCCTGTCTATGATGAAGCGACAAGGGTAACCGCAGCCATGGTCTCAGAGCTGATAGTCCATGCTGCTGCAAACGTCGTCGAACTGTTCGTGCAGATGGTTGTTGTCTTGCAGACGCCCCCATCTGTTGACTCAAGGATTGAGACGTGGCTGCACGATCCGTTACAGCCATGCGGATAAGATGCCTGTCATCTCGACTGATAGTGATTCTAGGCCGTTGGGATCCAGCTCGGCGTTCCGTATTACCCTCCTGAACCCACCGATTTCATATTCTGTAAACAGTCATTGGATCTCGACCAACGCGAGCAGCAATGTCGCGATACGATAAACCGCAATCGCGATAGGCTACAATCCGAACTTTATCAAAGTCGGAAACGTGGTGGTACGCATTTCTCCTCCTTACACGAGGCATCACAACAACGTTTCACCAGGCAACGCCGGTCAACTGCTGTTGGTGTGTGAGAAATCGTTTGGAAACTTTCCTCATGTCAGGACGTTGTAGGTGTTGCTACCGGCGCCAAGCTTATGTGAATGCTCTGAAAAGCTAAACATTTGCATATCACTGCATCTTCTTCCTGTCGGTTAAATTTCGCGTCTGTAGGACGTCATCTTCGTGGTGTAGCAATTTAATGGCCAGTAGAGTACATCTTTCAGATGTAGAAACACGCCTACCAACTTTATTTTATGTCGCACAACTACTTCTTGGTGTTGAGATTCTTTCCTGCCAGTGTATCTGTATGGGTTTTAGTCTGTACGGAAGTGTAACGTGTACGATAAGCAGTTCAGACACGAATGCAGTAGAAGCATTTGAACTATGGTGCTACAGGAGAATGCCGAAGATTACATCGGGAAAGAATGGATTAGTTGATAGGACATATCCTAAGACTTACATAAGCTGTGAAGTTGGTAATGGAAGTAAGTCTGGGGAATAAAAAGTGTAGAGGGAGACAAAGGCTTGAGTACAGTAAGGAACTTAACATGGCTGAACAGTTGTTCAGAGATAAGCTTGTGCGGGGTCGACTACTGCCGAGACCTGCCTCAAAACATATCTCTGAGTGAAGATCACAGCAACTAATAAGACTCAGAAACAGTGTTATTTTGATAGTTACATTAAATATCCTTCTTCCTAGTCACTTCTGTCCAATGATAAGTGAGTTAGACCGGCCCAAAGGCGCTCAGGTTGATGCTGTATTCATTGATTTCTGGAAAACATTTGACACCTTTCCGCACTGCCGTTTAATGAAAAAATAAGAGCTTATCGAGCACAGGAAGAGATTTGCGACTGGATTCAAGACTTTCTTGCCAACAGAACTCAACATGTCGCTCTTAACGGAACAAAATCGACAGGCTCCACGGGAGTGTGATAGGACCATTACTGTTTGCAGTATATGTAAATGGTCAAGTAGAAAGCGTCGGATGCTCTTTAAGGTCGTTCGCAGATGATACGGTCGTCTATAACAAAGCAGCAACGCCAGAAGATATTAAAGATTTGCAGAATGACCTCCAGAGAAGTGATGAATGGTGCAGGGTCTCGCAGTTGACTCTGAACGTAAGTAAATGTAACATATTGCTCGTACATAAGAAAAGAAATTCACTAATGTACAGTTACACGTTGATGACTATCCGTTGGAAACAGTATATACCGTAAAATATTAAGAGTAACCATGCAGAGCGACTGAATTGGAATGACCACATAAAACAAATTGCGGGAAAAGCAGATGCCAGACTCAGTCATAGGAAGAATCTTCAGGAAACGCAACTCATCCACGAAGGTAGTGGCTTATCAGGTGCTTATTCGGCCTATTCTTGAGTACTGATCATCTGTTTGGGATCCCTCCCGGGTATGATTGATAGGGGAGAGAGAGAGAGAGAGAGAGAGAGAGAGAGAGAGAGAGAGAGAGAGAGAGAGATCCAACGAAGAGCGACGCGTTTCGTCACGGGATCGTTGAGCCGGCGTGAGAGCGTTACGGAGATAGTCAACAAACTCCACTGGCAGACGTTACAAGAGAGGCGTTGTCCGTCTCGGAGAGTTTCACTATTGAAATTTCGAGAGAGCAATTCCCGGGAAGAGTCGGACAACATTTTACTCCCCCCACATACGTCTCGCGTAATCATCACGACGAGAAAATTCGAGAAATTAGAGCCATTACGGAGACTTATTGACAAACATTCTTCCCACGCGCGATTCACGAGCGTTCAGTTAGTGGTACAAAAGTACCCTCCGCCACACACCATTAGGTGGCTTGCGGAGGATGATGTAGATTTCACTGAACCACTCGCCTAAAAATGTTGTCGTTGCACGCTTATTAGCTCACTCTACTATATTATTGATCTAGTGTGGACCGGATTTTACTTAAAAGCGCCTTTTACTACTTACCGGAGAACAACGGTTGGCGGTTGAACCCCTAAAGACACGCTTGGTGTGGCCACCTTAGGTATCCATCAAAGTGCAATCTTCCGTGCAAGATGACGAAAAGTGCGCCAGGTGTGGCTGCTGGAATGACTGCCGCTTCTCCGCCCGAAGCATACAACCGTCCGGTGCTGTGGACGAAACCGCCTCAGCTACTGACTACACATCAGCGTCTGCACACGCGCCAAAACTTCTGTCTCATCTCTTAGTCGTCGTGTTGGCCGGATGCTGGTCCCCTGCTTATGTAAACAGTATCAGCCAGCAGTTGCAGTATAATCGCCCTTTTTGTTTGCAAGTCTGAGCAGCCTGGGTCACATTGTTACATAAAACAGTTCCCATCTCATCACACGTGCCCTCGCCTACCTCTTTCCAGTCTTCCTACTGCATCTGTACTCCGCAAAGCCTCCGTGCGTTGTAAGGTGGAGGGTACTAGTGCACCAGTCTTGTCACCCTCTTCCTACTCTATGCACTTCCACATTTAAACAGGTATTGCGCAAGCCATTTTACGTGTGTCAGACGGTGCTTTGTGTGCCGTTTGAAATGTGTGTTGAGATATTCCACGAAAAGTTCCTCAGTAAGAGACTTTACAAAACATTGCGTAGAATATACAAGGTGATGATTATTATTAACGTTTTAAAAACAGCCGAAGCGACGTAGACGCTGTTACAAGTGGCGTGATATGACACATGGGGCCGAAAATGTCGGGAAATACCCCAAAAGTGAATCGCCGCACGTGCAGCGGTTGGACTTGTCGATTCTACAGTCGCCGGTAGGAGGCAGACACACATTGCTGCACAACGATGCAAATTTCGAACACCCTTCGTAAATGTCTTCCACTTTTGCCAGCATTCTCAAAAATTTTAGAAAAAGTAATGTGCAGGCAGCTTCTCAACCATCTGACCACAAATAACATATTATCAAGAACACAGTTTGGATTTTTGAAGGGTTCTGATATCGAGAGGGCTATTTACACCTACAGTGAAAATGTACTTAATTCATTAAACAACAGATTACAAGCAGCAAGTATTTTCTGTGATTTGTCAAAGGCATTTGATTGTGTGAACCACAACATCCTTTAAAATAAATTAGAATTCTATGGTGTCACGGGCAGTGCTGCAAAATGGCTCAAGCCATATCTCACTAACAGGAAACAAAGAGTGTCAGTGCAAGGGACTAGTGAATTAAGTCATCAGTCATCATCAGAATGGGAAGAAATTACTTGTGGTGCCACACAAGGATCCATCTAAGAGCCATGGCTTTTTCTTGTGTACATTAATGATCTCTCATCAGTTACACTGCCAGAAGCAGAGTTCGTTTCGTTTGCTGATGAAACAGTATTGCAATAAGTAGTATGTCGAGTGTAGCTGTAGAAAGATCTGCTAATGATATTTTCATGGATATTAATAAATGGTTTAAAGCCAACTCACTGACATTAAACTTCGAAAAGACTCACTATATGCAATTCAGAACCTGTAAGAGGTTTCCACCCAGCATATGCATAAAGTATGAAGAAGAGCAGATAGAAGAGGTTGACAGTCTTAAATTTCTGGGATATCAACTTGATAATAAATTCAGTTGGGAGGAGCACACCACAGAACTGCAGAAATGCCTTAACAAGTCTGTATTTGCAATTCGAGTGTTAGCAGACATAGGCGATATAAAAATGAAAAAGCTTGCATACTTTGCCTACTTTCATTCCATAATGTCATGTGGTATAATATTTTGGGGTAACTCTTAAAGTCAAACAAAAGTTTTCAGAGTCCAAATGCGTGTAATACTTATTATTTGTGGAGTAAATTCACGGACGTCCTGTAGAAACCTCTTGAAAGAGCTGGGTATACTAACTACTGCCTCTCAGTATATTTACTCCTTAATGAAATTTGTCCTAAATAATCTCTTTTTCCAACAAACAACTCAGTTCATACATACAATACCAGGAACAAAAATGATCTGCACAAGGATTTAAAAGCACTTACTTTAGTTCAAAGAGGAGTCCACTACTCAGGAACACTCGTCTTCAATAATTTGCCAGCAAACACACAAAATTAATTACAAATAAAGATCAGTTTAAAATGAGCCTGAAAGACTTACTAGTGGCCAACTCCTTCTACTCCTTTGACGAATTTTTTAATAGAAACAAATGATGTATTGTATATACTCATACTATTAGTATTGTTATTTCAGCTAAAAAAAGACATGTTCCACATCCACGAGGATCTCCTCAGCACTGATCTATGGAACGAAAAACTAATCTAATCTAATCTGCGAGGTGTGGTAAACGTAAAGTGACAAAACTACTGCCCTCGTAATCAAGCTACAGCTATTCTTATTTTATTTTTTGTTTTGTTCCTTCTTTTTCTCTTTACATGCATTATTTAGTAGAGGAAACGTCGGTCATTGATAGAAAACGACGAAATTCGGAAGCTTCTTTATACTCGTGGCGAAGAGTTCTCGGGCTTCCAGCCGGGTGGCGACGTCTTCAAACTGCGACGTTTCGACGAGTGACATACTCATCATCTTCTGGCGAAGATGATGAGTATGTCACTCGTCGAAACGTCGCAGTTTGAAGACGTCGCCACCCGGCTGGAAGCTCGAGAACTCTTCGCCAGCTGTATACGCCGGGAAAGCATACATTCACATTCTTTATACTCGTTTACTTCTGATGCAACACGGCAGGTTTTCGTTGTACTGTACTTTGCAATAAATCAACGGAGACCGCGAGACCGGTAAATACGATTATCTTACCTCAATGTAAACGCACAGACGTCCAAACCAATGACAAAATACTGCCTGCCAGAAGCAAGAATCGAACCCTAAGCCCCAGGTGGGACAGACAGAGGGTTCACCGCACCTTGTGAGGCGACGTACGTCATCTGGTGACGTCACATGTTGAATATTTGTCATCTAGTTTTGAGATATTTGCCGACATTTACTGCCCCATGTGTCGTACATTAAATTGTCTCAGCGTCGTCTATACCGCTTCGGAGGTTTTTAAACATTAATAAATATCACCCTGTATAACTTAGCGTAATTCGATAAGCACTACGATACTACATGTCACAATGACGAGAAGAAAGCATGTAACGAGATGCGAATGAACAACTTTCGACACCAGAAATCACGACGTTATTCATTACGCTTGCACTTAACCATGTGTTGTTTAACTCCAATCTTCGCCGTCACATTCTATCTTGGGGGCTTGTGCCATTGATACGTTTTTAAGTGACATTTAATGATGATGATGTGTTTGTGATAAATTTTAAATGCTCCGTTACATTGAAACGGTGTACTACAAATTATAAAATATGTGTATTTCATTCTTAATTTGTAAATTGTTGACGATAATTACACACTCCTAAGAGCTTTTGAAACTTTCTACGCAGGATGCGTAAAAAATGAAACTGAGATAGCACAGACTCTTCTCTCGCACCTGACACCAGAGTTGGCTGAAAACCTCTGTGACGCTTTCGGCCGGCCGGAGTGCCGTGCGGTTCTAGGCGCTACAGTATGGAGCCGAGCGACCGCTACGGTCGCAGTTTCGAATCCTGCCTCGGGCGTGGATGTATGTGGTGTCCTTAGGTTAGTTAGGTTTAATTAGTTCTAAGTTCTAGGCGACTGATGACCTCAGAAGTTAAGTCGCATAGTGCTCAGAGCCATTTGAACCATTTTTTTGACGCTTTCGCACCTGCTAAGTGAACTTGTGATGAAACGTGCTACTCTTCTTCGAATTTTTTCTAATACTTCCAATCTTATCTGGTACGGATCCCAAACTGATGACCAATATTACGGTATTGCTCGAACGAGAATTATGTAGTCTACTCAACTTGTTCGCGAACTACATTTCCTTAAGATTCTTACAGTGCATCTATGTGGCATCTAACGTACTTGTGATTAGTTTTATATGGTCGTTCCACTGTAAATCGATTCGTATGCGCACTCAGACACATTGTATGGATGTAACTGCTGCCTGTGATTGGTCTGCAATCCTTCAGTCATACAATAATGGGTCTTTCTGGCCATTCGTGCCCAGTACATAACTTTCGTTATACTGAGAGTCAGTTGCCATTCCATGCACAAAGTGTCGATCTTCTACAGGTCTTCTTGCAGTTAGCTAAAATATTTCGCTACTTCTCTGTATATAGCAACATCGTCCGCGAAAAGCCTCATGGAACTACCGCAATTGTCCACTTGGTCACATATTGTGAATGTAAATGGACCTATAACACTCCCTCGGGTTACTTTTACGCCTGAAGAGTCCTCGCCGTTAAGGGTAACGTGCTGTGGTCTGTTTGCAGGGAGTTCTGTATTCCAGTCACGCAGCTGATAGGATATTACACTCGCTCGTATTTTGTTCATTTAGCTATGTCGAATATCTTCTGGAAGTCAAGTAACACAGCATCAGCCTGGGCGCCAGCATCTATTGCTACTTTTTTGGGTTGTGTGGACGAACAGATTTCAGTCGAACATTGTCTGCGGAGTCCATGTTAATTCCTAGAGAGAATATTTTCAGTCTCGAGAAATGTCATAATACGCCAAGCATAGAACACACTCTAAAACCATGCGACAGACACACGTTAGAGATACAGGCCTATAGTTTTATGCAAGTATGCGATGCACCTTTTTGTAAACGGGAATGACTTGCGGTTTCTTCCAGTCACTAGGAATATTGCGTTCCATTATCGGCCTTGCGATGGACTGCTGCTAGAAGAGGAGCAAGTTCATTCACTTAGTCTACATAGAACCGCATAGTTCCAGTGGCGTTTCGTTTGTTGAGTGAATTCAGTGTAGTCGGTGTGCTTGTGCACCCGCATTCACACTGCTTGTGCCTCGTTCACAAGTGAAGTGTGCATAACTGAATGCTATTAAGAACGGAGGCAATGTTCTGGGCGTACTGTGCTTCATAAGAATGCTCACGAACGAAACCAGAATTTGAAACACGGTTTCAAGTACAAAGGTTCGTATCATGCATTAAAAAGTATCCGAATTAGAGATCACTGGCCACATACTGGATGAAGCTCCGTGGTTGAAGCTGGGCGTCCAGAGGTATAGTGAACTTTGGTGGCACCAGCACCTGTATATTCACCCAGCCTCGGTCCATCGCCTCCAGTTTCACGACCTTCGCGAGGAACTTAGTGATAGTAGCTTGGTCTACACTGATGGCTCTGACCGTGGGGTCGGGTGTGCCTTTGTCCTTGTCACCCGTGTCTTTCGATATCAGTTTCCGACACACTCACCAGTATTTACAGCCCAGCTCTTCGCCTTGTATCAGGCCATGATCTGGCGACACAGCCTTTCGAATTGTGTTCTCTGCTCAGACTCACTCAGTGCCCTCCAAAGTCTGTGCGCTGTACGCTGCTCATCCCTTAGTGCAGCGGGCCCACGAGAACTGTCACTGGCTCACTCTTCGTGGAGCCAGTGTCATGTTTCTGGTCACGTTGGTCTGCCGCTGCTGCCAAGGCTGCAGTCCTCGTACCTCAGCCCGTGGGTACCTCTATTCCCTCCGATGATCTCTGCGTTGCCGTCTATCAGGCGGTGGTCCCTTTGGCATCGCCTCTCCTGGCGCGTTTGACGACCCCCTCTCGGCCCTCCCGCCGGGAGGAGATTATTTTAACTCGGCTACGTATTAGGCACTGCTTTTTTAGCCATCGTCATTTGCTAAGTGGTGCTACCCCACCACTTTGTACACATTGTGCCCAAATTTTAACTGTCCGCCACTTCCTGCTGGAATTCCCCTTTTTGAAAATTTACCTTCCAGCTTGGGTTTACCGTCTGATTTATCAGCCGTTTTAGCGAATGACGCGCGGGCTGTCGACCGCGTTTTACTTTTTATCCGCCGAAGCAATATGACGAAAGCCATTTAATTTTTGGTCTTGGACCTCCATTTCTGTATGGCGCTTTTTAGCCCTTCTTCCACGTGCCTGTTTTTAACTGTCTCCTATTCTGTCCATGGGACTGACGTATAGTCGTTTAACTCCTCTGTGTTCGTGTTCTATAGTTTTGACTCGGACGCGTATGACCCTAGTTGTTTTTTGCGTGCTAAAACAATGACGATCGGTAAGAAATTTAATCTTTTCCCGGTTAAGGTTTCTGTAATGATGTAATGACCAATCATGAAGTCTCCAATAATCCGCACCAAAAGTGTCCTAATAATGTCTGTGCCTTGCTTTCGGCTTTGCTTAGTTCGATGAATAGGTAGCTTAATTGGTATGGAGAACTCTTTGAAAGAAGAACCTAATGTCCCATGAGAATCGAGCAACAGAATTCCATGCGTCCTCTGCAGTCCCACTGAGGAGTTGCTGGTGAAGCGCCACTTGATATGGATAGGAGCTGTTCGCGGGCAAAATTTCAGCATCGCTGGACTGACTTATCGCAGAGGCGTTCGCAATTTCTCTGGAGAACGGCAGCTAGAATATCTATTTCGTTTGCTGAACCACACTGTCGATTCACATAAATATGACCACCGCCAATGTTCGACGTCAATGATCAGTAACCATTCAGACGGGAGGCGGCTGCACTAGCACTGAAGAGTATATAAAGCGTGTAGGGGCACGCGGAAAACAGTGCAGTCGTTGTCGTAATGCGGAAATGTTCAAAACGGCATGATCATTGGCTTCCAGGCCAAGAGTGGAAGAATTTCCGACAATACAAAGTTCGTAAACTGTTTGCTGGCCGCCGTGGTTAAAGTATACCGTGCATGGCAAAATGGCGCTTTGCAAAACTGGCGCCGAGGCAACTGGTGGACCACGGGCCATAGATGACAGTGGTGAACGCCTACTTCCGAGATGTGTATGGGCGACCAGACGCGCAACTGTTGAGCAACTGACCTCCCAGATGAACCAAGGTGCTACAAAATGGCTCTTCAACGACCTTTCGGCAAACACTGCCGCGTATGGACCTCTGCAGGAGGTGCCTATTTCATGCATGCCTGCTGCCTGCTGTTGATCGGCGACGAAGGCTTGAATTTGCAGAATATTGGAACTCGACGGCCACAGAGCGGCGGAACGTGAGTCATAATCATACAAGAGGATGTCGTCAATTGTGGGTCATGGACGAGGATGAAATATCGTACAAGCGTACTTAAAAAAATCGTGTGCTATTTGGGATTTTGGATTCACGCTTCAACGCTTAGAGAAAATCGAGGTAGAAATTTGTGCCTCTAAGCTGAAGGCTATAAACTGTTGACGAGCAAGTCCAGGGGACGTATGGCGTTAGCATATTCCTCATTCCAGTTCTGAAGAAACGATTTTCGTGTGCAAAATATCTTTATAGGAACATACCTCTGTCTTAATTTCATGAAGGTTTCGTTACTGATACAGAGCACTCGTTAATTTTAATAGGCTGATTGCAGACTTTATATGCAAATTGATTAATATCTCGTTAATGTTAAAGCGTGATTAATATTAATCGATGTTCACACGAGAGGAAAAGGAAGCGATGAGAGCACTCACGTGGATAGGAATTCGCACTTTTTTTTTTTTTTTCTAATTTGGTGATGCTATATGGCAGCGATGGGTATCCAACCACCGCCTTATCTACCTTCTTCGTTTAGTCGAAGGTGCCAAACCGACGAACTGGTTGACATTTAGAACAGGTTCTCGAAAGCACGAAAGACTCGAAAATTACTGTTATAGTAGAGTCCAGTGGTGTCACGAAAACTTCGTCCATTGAAATCTTCGCCAGACAAGGTAAGGTTGTCCGATCCGAACTCGGCATTTTGCCCGACAGGTGTTAAAGGAGTGTTTTGCTTTATAATAACTACTGATGAAGGGAAATTGCGATATTGGAACAAGAACTGTAATGCCAACGTTTTAACAATATGTGAGCTGCAGTCAGTTACGTATGAGCTATAATTTGATTTTCTCGTCTTGATTGTTTCGCGAGATGTGCGTGGGAGGAAGTAGTCAGCTGCCTCACAGCACACAGAATTTCAACAGTAAACATCTCCGCGAACCCAGCGCCTCTCTCGTGGCGTCGGACAGGAGTTTGCTCAGCATCTCCGCAACGCTCTCGCGTCTACTAAACAATTTCGCGAATAAACGCACCGCTTTTCTTTGCCCCTTTCTTACTTTTCTTTTATTCCGTATCTACACGGGTATATACCTTAACGGAGACGTATGTGGGTACCAGCCCGTTATTCACCTAGTTGGATGTGGGGAAACCGCCTAAAAACCACATCCAGGCTGGCCAGCACGCCGGACCTCGTTGTTAATCAGCCGGGCGGATTCGATCCGGGACCGACGTGCCTGCCCGAATCCCGGAACACGCACAGCTATTTGGGAGGGTTTACCTTTGGCCCTTGATGTTTTCTCTATAAATCGTACTTGCTAAGGATTCCAGACTGACCGGCAATAATAAAAAAACCGGTCCTACGAATGGTTATAGGCCAGTTATTTCCTCAGCGTTCTTCAATCAAATGAATGAGTCTTGCAAGTGCTTTTCTCCAACTGTTTAATGTATTCGTTTTACTGCAGGTAGCTCTGAGATGTTTTACAAAGGTGGATGTTGTTTTTTACCAATGAAGTATCGCCAATAGTGTAGCAGAACTGTAATGAATATATTCTTATTTGTGTGCAATATGGCAGTCCCTACACCAATCGGCGCTCCTTCTCAGGTCATCCTGAGTTTGTCTCCCCATGGAGAACAGCATCATCCGCGAACAGCTTCGTAGAATGTCCATTATCCAACATTGAGTGCATCATTTACTTTCATACGTACTGTAAATCAGTGATAGTCAACCTGCTCGTTACCACCCACTAGTGGGGGTTTCAGCTGTCATGGTCGGCGGTAGGAATTGAAAAACAAATTTTCATTAAGTTTTCATAAATATTTGACATGAAGTGTTTGGTAAGTAGGTACTATTATATGCTTTAACTTGTTATTTTTCTATTTGATAAATTTTGGAATATGAAGTTACTTTCATACATCATAAATCACCATTACTGTGGAACTGGTGGACTGTTAGGAAATTTTACGACTAACAGAGACAAAATGGGCAGTAGTTCAAAAAGGTAGGCTTCACCTATCCTAAACAGTTACGGCCCTATAAGGCTCCTGTAGGATATTACTGAATGGCAGAACTGGTAGAAGTCGACATTGGGGAAGATCAGTTAAAATTCCACAGAAAAGCAGTGCTGTAGAAGGCTATATCAGCTACACGAATTATTTCAGGAGATATTTTAAAGGAAGGCAAATTTATGTTCACAGCATTCGCAGATATAGAGAAAGGTTTTGACAATGTTTATTTCGAATATCCTCTTCGACATTTGTACCGCAAGCAGGCCGCAATCTTAAGAAGAGAGAGGCATGAAAAGAAAGCAGGAGTTTAACAGGGTGTGAGTGAAGATTGCAACTTCTACCCGATGTTATTCGATGTTTACACTGAGTAAGCAGCAAAGGAAACGGAGAAATTTGGAAACCGAATTAAAGTTCGTGGAGAAGAAATAAAAACTTGTTCCAGTGATTTAGAAATTCTGCAAGGGATGACAATGGAATTCGAAGATCAGTTGAACAGAATGGATAGTGTCTTGTAAGAGATCAAAGAGATTATAAGACGAACGCCAAAGAAAGTAAAACAAGGGTAATGGGTTGTAGCCGAATTAAATCAGGCGATGCGGAGGAAGTCAGATTACCAAATGAGACAGTGAAAGCGGTAAGCGATATTTACTGTTAGGGCAGCAAATTAACTGATTAATAGAGATGATACAAATTGCAGATCGTCTATAGAAAGAAAAGCATTTTTGAAAAAGAGAACTTTAATATTAAATATAAATTTAAGTGTTCAGAATTCTTTTCTAAATGTATTCATATGGAGTGTAGCCTTGTACGAAAGTGAAACCTGGACTATAAGCAGTTCAGAAAAGAAGCTTCTGCAATGTTGTACTGCAGAAGAATGCTGAAGATCAGATGGGTAATTCACGAAAGTAGCGCGAGGGCGCTGAATCGAACTGGGAAAGAACCTTATGAGACAACTTAACTGAAAGAAAGGATCGGCTGACTGGACACATCCAGGGGCTCTGGAACGTCATGGAATCGATCGTCAGTTTGATAATGGAAATTGTGTTGAACGATGGGGGGGGGGGGGGGAGGGATTGTAGGGAGAGACCAAGGGATGAACAGACCGTAAGGAGGTTCAAATGAATGTAGGTTGTGGTTGTTAGGCAGAATTGAAGAAGCCTGCCCAGGATTGAGTAGCGCGGAGAATTGCATCAAACCTACGAACTGAAAAGAATAATTCGTTGTATTCTAAGTTCAATGGACAAAAAATAGTCACCCCAGTACGTACATGCAGATGAATCGTTAAGACTTTCCAGATGGCGCAGCGATAGCGATATGCTCAACCGTGCACGCTCTGCCTGTGTCTGTGAGGCAGCAGCGATCAGTGAGACATGTAAATTTAAAGCGGACTTGGTACGTAAACTTACGTAAATATGAAGGGCGTGACAAAGTGGAAAAAGAGGCAATCCTGTTGGGACTTGTCCATGGTCATACGTTGTGTCAAGTGTTTGAATTTATTAGTGGCTTAACACAGGCAGCCACGAAAAATGTCAGAATAGCGGTCGGAAAAAGGTACTGACTGAGAGGGACTGGAAATGCGATTCACGCTTGCAAACTCGACAGGAATTGCTGCAGGCAGAGAATGGAAGTACCATAGTGATTCGTTGGTGAGAGAAGATTGCGAAGGGAACTGCATGCCATGAACGCTTGGAATCTGTCACCTTGCTCACACAGACACATTAAGACAACAGTAAAGTTCGTCGGACTGGAAAAATATGTGACGGGTTTTCTGACCACTCCCCCACTCCCATTTCAGCTGGCCTACAAAACCCCATCGAAAATCTGTGGGAGAGGTTAGAATAGCGGGTGAAACGCCAACATCAGCATCCCCACAATTTGGAGCAATTGCACGATATAATTCTCAGCGAGTGGCGTAACATGGACGCGACGTACCTACACAACTTCGTGGACTCACTTCCTAACCGAATCCAGACGGTTAGCGTGTCCAGGAGCGGAATTACTCGGTATTAAGGGATGTTTGTAATGATTTCTCTAGATGTGACTGGTTTGTTGTCCGGTGAGCTTATCTGCTAAGCATCCCTAAATCTAGTGAGAAAGCCGGTTTCATACGCGGCGAGATTTTACTGTGTTCACAAAACGAGGTTTGCAACTGTCCCGGAATTTCTTTCAGAAGTCACTGAACACGGCATCAAATTTGTGGCTGTAAACGGTTTGATTCCAGTGAAATGCAGGTGAGGAATTTTGCAGACCTTCCTGAAGCGCCCTTCGGGCATGGGATCCACTAGCTGATAAGAAAGTTGGAGCGGAATTTAATATTTAAGAAGAATCAGTCATACATTCGTGAATTTTAACCTAAAGACAGTCTACAACTGGCAGACAGAAACTGTAGCGGGCGACAGCGCCACGCAGACTACGGGTGTAAAAGGCAGGCGTGGAAGTACAGTCGTCGGTTCGAAATGACTGGAAGCGTAAGAGTCAGCAGTTGAGCCAGCTACGGAGAGTGTCTATTTATAGCTGGCCCGCCGGACGTCACCGCATCCAGTAGGGCTTATCTGAAGAGGCGGGGGCAGACCCTGCGACCTACCGGCTTCGGGGGTTCCGGTATACTAGTCGTGGGACACTCGAAACTAACGTTTATCAAAAGGGATTAGATCACTAGGCTTCCATTGCAGAAAAAATGAAGTTCGAAACCGCTTGTGGTTCAGTATAAATAAACGTTTTATACCATACCATCGTCTGGTTCCTGTACTAAAGTTACACTGAGGTGATAAGTCATGGGATACCTCCCAATACCGTGTCCGGCCCCCTTTTGCCCGACGTAGTGCGGCAACTATATGTGGCATGGACTCAAAACGTCGTTAGAAGTCCCCTGCAGAAATACTGACCCTGTCTGCTTCTATAGCCGTCCATAATTGCGAAAGCTTTGCTGGTGCAGAATTTTGTGCACGAACTGACCTCTCGAGTATGTTCCATGGGATTCGTGCCGGGCGATGAGGGTGGCCAATTCATTCGCTCTAACTGTCCAGAATGTTCTTCATACCAATTAGGAACAATTGTGGCCTGGTGACATGGCACATTGTCGCCCATAAAAATTCAGTTTGATACGTATGTTTTTTGGATAGGGTCCGCCTTTAGAAAAACACAATTGTTTTTTTAACCCAAACATGTTTCACTGCAGTTGCAGCATCTTCAGTGGGCTTTTATTTTTTATCTGTTGAAGATAAAGAGTGTTCTTTGCTGTTTGTATACATGTAGTTATTACTTTTTAAATCGTAATTACATATATTTGAAAGAAACACAAATTATGAATTCATACCTTTTTACCACATGGTGTGGTTTTCTGATCTGTTGTATTTCTACAGTGACCGTTTTGTTCCACAGTTTGTCATATGCAACCACTTATACCTTAAAATAGATAAATTGTTTAAGCCAAAATTACCAAAATTACGATTTGAAAAACTTGTTATTTCTATGCCTTAATTTTTTAATTCTCTCTCTCTCTCTCTCTCTCTCTCTCTCTCTCTGTGTGTGTGTGTGTGTGTGTGTGTGTGTGTGTGTGTGTGTGTGTGTGTGTGTGTGTACTTACATAATGTTTTCACTTAAATTTTCTTTTTATTCGTCTTCACCACTGCCAGACAATTCCACTGTCACTGTCACTGTTTCACTGTTTACCAGCTGTAAAAACAAACATGGCGGGCAGTGGAACAGTTGAAGGTATAAAAACAAGATGGCTGACAGTGGAACACCTTCAACTGTTCCACTGTCAGCCATCTTGTTTCTTATACCTTCAACTGTTCCACTGTCAGCCATCTTGTTTTTATATCTTCAACTGTTGCACTGCCCGCCATGTTCGTTTTTACAGCTGGTAAACAGTGACAGTGGCAACTCAATATATAGTGTTTGACAGTGAAGATGAATAAAAAGAAAATGTAAGTGAAACATTATGTACACACACACACACACACACACACACACACACACACACAGAATTAAATAATTTCAGTCATAGAAATAACACGTTTTTCAAATCGTAATTTTGTCTTAAACAGTTTATGTACTTTAAGGTATAAGTGGTTGCATATGACAAACTGTGGAACAAAACGGTCACTGTACAAACACAACAGATCAGAAAACCACACCATGTGGTAAAAAGGTATGAATTCATAATTTATGTGTTTTTTTTTCAAATGTATGTAATTATTAATTAAAAACTAATAGCTACATGTGTACAAACAGCACAGAATACTCTTTAACTTTTACAGATGAAAAATGAAAGCCCACTGAAGATGCTGCAACTGCAATGAAACATGTTTGGGTTAAAAAACAAAATTGTGTTTTGTTAAAGGCGGACCGTATCCAAAAACATACGTATTGTTTAAGCAAACAAGGAAAAAAACCCAAGATGATTATTCCGTTTATTTTTGGGAACACGACGTTCATTAATGGTTGCAAAAAGTCTGTGGCCAAACATGGCCATTTCCAACCAATGATCGCTTCAGTGGACCGGAAGACCCAGTCCATTCCATGAAAACACAGCCCAAACCATTATGGAGCAACCACCAGCATGCACAGTTGTTAACTTGGGTCCGTGGCTTCGTGCGGTGTGCGCCACGCTCCAACACTACCATCATCTATTAACCAACTGAAATCGGGACGCATTTCACCAGACCACGTTTTTCCAATCGTGTAGAGTCCAATCGCCAACGGCCTCGCCGCAGTGGTAACACCGGTTCCCGTCTGATCACCGAAGTTAAGCGCTGTGGGCTAGCGCTTGGATGGGTGCCCATCCGATCTGCCGAGCGCTGCTGGCAAGCGGGGTGCAGTCAGCCCTTGTGAGGCAAACTGAGGAGCTACTTGATCGAAGAGTAGCGGCTCCGCCTCGTAAACTGACCTACGGTCGGAAAAGCGGTGTGTTGACCACATGCCCCTCCATATCCGCATCCAGTGACGCCTGTGGGCTGAGGATGACACGGCGGCTGGTCAGAACCGTTGGGCCTTCATGGTCTGTTCGGACGTAGTTTAGTTTTTAGCAGAGTCCAACCGATATGGTTACGAGCCTAGGAGAGGCGCTACAGGCGATGTCGTACTGTTAGCAAAGGCCCGGGCGTCTGCTGCCGTAGACCATTAACGCCAGATTCAGCCGCTCTGTGCTAACAGATAAGTCCGTCATGCGTCCCACATTGATTTCTGCTGTTATTTCACGCAGTGTTGCTTGTGTGTTAGCACTGACACGTCTACTCAAACGCCGCTGCTCTCGGTCGTTAAGTCAAGCCTGTTGGCCACTGCATTGTCCGTGCCGAGAGTTAATGCGTGAAATTGGGTATTTTCGGCACACTCTTAACTCTGTGGATTCATTCCCTGACTATTTCCGAAATGGAATGCTCCCTGGCGTCTAGCTCAAACTACCATTCCGCTTTCAAACTCTTTTGATTCCCGTCGTGCGGCTGTAATCACGTCGGAAACCATTCCACGTAAATCACCTGAGTACAACTGACAGCTCCGCCATGCACTACCCTTTTATTCCTTGTGTACGCGATTCTGCCGCCATCTGTGTATGCTCATATCGCTATCCCGTGACTTATCACCTCGGGATATAATTCTTGAAATTCGTCTGGAAGCCAGCTTCTAAGAAGTCTGTTTTCGCAAGTATGTTAATTTTTTTTATTAAGAATAGCAATACATAAATTCTTAAAGAGCTTTCATGTTCTGCATATTGCAAAAATATCGCATCGTGCGATTCTACATCTACATATATACTCCGCTAGCCACCAAGCGGTGTGTGGCAGAGGGCACAATTCGCGCCAGTCATATTTCCCCCACTCTGTTCCACTCGCGGATAGCGCGAGGGAAAGACTGTCTGAACGCCACAGTACGAGCTCTTATTTCCTTTATCTTTGAATGATGATCATTACGCGATTTGAAAGTTGGTGGTAATTATAAATGATCTACATTCAGGCCGGCTGGAGTGGCCGTGCGGTTCTAGGCGCTACAGTCTGGAATCGCGAGCCCGCTGCGGTCGCAGGTTCGAATCCTACCTCGGGCATGGATGCGTGTTGTGTCCTAAGTCCTAGGGGACTGATGACCTCAGAAGTTAAGTCCCATAGTGTTCAGAGCCATTTGAACCATTTTTTCTACATTCATGGTGAAGATCGGATTTCGGAATCTAGTGAGCAGCCCCTTCCGTTTAGCGCGCCGTCTATCTGCAAGTGTGTCCCACTTGAAACTTTCTATGAGATATGTAACGCACTCGCGATGGCTAAATGTACCAGTCACTAATCTTGCCGCTCTTCTTTGGAGCTTCTCAAATGGTTCAAATGGCTCTGAGCACTATGGGACTTAACATCTGAGGTCATCAGTCCCCTAGAACTTACAACTACTTGAACCTAACTAGCCTAAGGACATCACACTCATCCATGCCCGAGACAGTTTTCGAACCTGCGACCGTAGCGGTCGCGCGGTTCCAGACTGTAGCGCCTAGAACCGCTCGGACACTCCGGCCGGGGGACCTTCTCAATCTCTTGAATCAGACCCAACTGGTAAGGATCCCATACAGATGAACAATACTCTAAAGACTGGACGATCTAACGTATTGTAAGCTATTTTCTTTGTTGAAGGACTGCATCGCTTCATGATTCTACCAATAAACCGCGATCTAGAGTTCGCCTTACCCGTTACTTGTGTAATCTGATCATTCCATTTGAGATCATTTCGAGTAGTCACACCCAGATACTTGACTGATGTTACCGCTTCCAAAGACTGAACATTTATTTTGTACTCATACATTAATGGGGATTTTCACCTTGTTATACGCAGTAGACAACACTTAATAATATTGAGAGATAACTGCCAGTCATTACACCACGCATTTATTTTCTGCAAATCCTCATTGATTTGTTCGCAACTTTCGTGTGCTACTACTTTCCTGTAGACTACAGCATCATCGGCAAACGGTCTAAGGCCGCTGTCAATACCATCAACCAGATCGTTTATGTAAATAGTAAAAAGCAGAGGACCTATTACGCTGCCCTGGGGCACACCTGAAGTTACTCTTGTTTCTGTTGAAGTTACCCCGTTCAGGACGACGTACTGCTCCCTGTCTGTTAGAAAACTTTCTATCCAACCGCATATGTCATTGGATAGACCGTAAGTGCGCACTTTTTGTAGCAAGCGACAGTGCGGAACGGAGTCGAACGCCTTTCGAAAGTCGAGAAATATGGCATCAACCTGGGAGCCGGTATCTAGAGCCTGTTGTATATCATGCACAAAGAAGGCCAGCTGTGTCTCGCATGACCGCTGTTTCCTAAAACCGTGCTGGTTTCTGCAGATGAGCTTCTCATAGTCTAGAAAGGTCATTATGTCTGAACACAAAGTATATTCCATGATTCTACAACAAATCGATGTCAGTGAAATTGGCCGGTAATTATGTGCATCCGATTTTCTACCCTTTTTATAGATTGCTATGATCTGGGCTTTCTACCAGTCCCGAGGAACTTTCCGCCGTACCAATGATGATGAGATTTTGCCTGTGACCTGATAGCAAGTACTGCTTGGCCACCACACTGTTTAGGAAGGCCTTTCCTCTAGCGTATAGGGTGGTTATAATTAAAATTCCGCTATTTGAGAGGGCCCCCATGTTAAAAGTGATCGAAGGGCAATGCGGAAGAGAAATAACGAATAAACCATTGAAAGAATCACATATTAATTTTCACATGTGAGGGTAACACTTGTTAATTTCATACCATGTTGACGTACCGGGTTCCCATCGTTGCTCAGTGTGACGACCATCTACATTCACAACCTGGAATTGCGCTAGAGACTCTACTATTACTGTTTGAAACAACGGTCGACCATGTAATGTTAAGTTGTCGTGACACACCTGGTGCACTGCCTGAAGATGGAACATTGCGTAAAACATTCTCAACCATGGCAACAGTAACTTCAACAGTCTTTGACGCAATTGGCCGTCGACCGATCCCATGAGCAATTCCCAAATCGCCAGTTAATTCGAAACTTCGGAGTCCTGTTCCTCAACGCCTGTGCGGAAAGAGGCTGTCTCCGTATTTCTTTACTGCGTCGACAGTCGAGAGGAGCAGCGGCACTGTTGCTGTTTCGATGAAACAGCTTTACGATTAAAGCGCTGCTTATATGGTCCAGACCCATGTTGATTATCTGTAACTGTAACACACAGCGCTCTCTCCGTTTAATAAGTTGGTAATATTGATTGTAGTCAATATACTCGTAAAAAGCAAGAGAGAGAAACGGCGATTACGATGATGAGATGGACGAAAATCGGCGAAGCCTTTATGTCGGCGTACCGTTCACATGATGAAGCGTCATCGTGGCAAGATGATAAAACAGTTTTGTTGTCAGTATCAACTTCGCAATGAAGTGACGCTCATAAATCGGCATTCGATTCCATTACGCGAGTGAATGATTATAGGTCCATTTTCTGGAACGTGCTATGAGCACTTAAGGTTGCGACAATGGCAGCTGATATATTGCATCATTTTATTAAGACGACCGACAACGAATATTTACTGAAAAACATAAAAAAATTACCAGATGAGGACAAGGAGTAGATTAAACAGTACTGATGTATCAAGTAAATTTTTAGAATAATGTAACACCTGCGTTAAACTAACATTATAAGATACCGCCTTCTACTCCATTCATTCACTGAGACGGCTTCGACAGAAGAGTGTGCAAGGCTGCACTGAAGCACTAGCATTTGTCCTAAAAATAAATTTAGAGCGAAAAAAGCCATAGGATGTATTTAAAAAATTAAATTATCTCTGAGACCGGGAAGCTGTGACTACGATAAATTGTGGGATTGGAGTTTTAACCCTATGTCGCCGTAGAAGTACCAGCGCCTAACGGCAGGTCATGACACTAGCATTACTAACAACGCAAATCCTCCAGTGCACTATCTGAACGTGATTCCTATAAAAGTGGGTACTCCTACGGTAAATACACTACTGGCCCTTAAAATTGCTACACCAAGAAGAAATGCAGATGATAAACGGGTATTCATTGGACAAATATACTAGAACTGACATGTGATTACATTTTCACGCAATGGCTCTGAGCTCTATGGGACTTAACATCTGAGGTCATCAGCCTCCTATAACGTAGAACTACTTAAACCTAACTAACCTAAGGACATCACACACATCCATGCCCGAGGCAGACTTCGAACCTGCGACAGTAGCAGTCGCGCGGCTCCGGGCTGAAGCGCCTAGAACCGCTCGGCCACCACGGCAAGCTTTTCATGCAATTTGGGTGCATAGATCCTGAGAAATCAGGACCCAGAACGACCACCTCTGGCCGTAATAACGGCCTTGATACGCCTGGGCATTGAGTCAAACAGAGCTTGGATGGCGTGTACAGGTACAGCTGCCCATGCAGCTTCAACACGATACCACAGTTCATCAAGAGTAGCGACTGGCGTATTGTGACGAGCCAGTTGCTCGGCCACCATTGACCAGACGTTTTCAGTTGGTGAGAGATCTGGAGAATGTGCTGGCCAGGGCAGCAGTCGAACATTTTCTGTGTCCAGAAAGGCCCGTACAAGACCTGTAACATGCGGTCGTGCATTATCCTGCTGAAATATATGGTTTCGCAGGGATCGAATGAAGAGCCACGGGTCGTAACACATCTGAAATGTAACGTCCACTGTTCGAAGTACCGTCGATGTTAACAAGAGGTGACGGAGACGTGTAACCAATGGTAACCCATACCATCACGCCGGGTGATACGCCAGTATCGTGGTGACGAATACACGCTTCAGATGTGCGTTCACCGCGATGTCGCCTAACACGGATGCGACCATAAAGATGCTGTAAACAGAACCGGGATTCATCCGAAAAATGACATTTTGCCATTCGTGATACCAGGTTCGTCGTTGAGTACACCATCGCAGGCGCTCCTGTCTGTGATGCAGCGTCAAGGGCAGCCGCAGCTATGGTCTCAGTCCATGCTGCTGGCTGCAAATGTTGTCGAACTGTTCGTGCAGATGGTTGTTGTCTTGCAAACGTCCCCATGTGTTGACTCAGCGATCGAGACGGGGTTGCACGATCCGTTACAGCCACGCGGATAAGATACCTGTCATCTCGACTGCTAGCGATACGAGGCCGGTGGGATCCAATATGGCGTTCCGTATTACCTCCTGAACCCACCGATTCCATATTCTGCTAACAGTCATTGGATCTCGACCAACGCGAGCAGCAATGTCGCGATACGATAAACCGCAATCGCGATAGGCTACAATCCGTCCTTTATCAAAGTCGGAAACGTGATGGTACGCACTTCTCCTCCTTACACGAGGCATCACAACAACGTTTCAGCAGGCAACGCCGGTAAACTGCTGTTTGTGTATGAGAAATCGGTTGGAAACTTTCCTCATGTCAGCACGTTGTAGGTGTCGCCACCGGCGCCAACTTTGTGTGAATGCTCTGAAAAGCTAATCATTTGCATATCACAGCATCTTCTTCCTGTAGGTTAAATTTCGCGTCTGTAGTACGTCATCTTCGTGGTGTAGCAATTTTAATGGCCAATAGTGTGCGTTTGTCTACACTGATTCACGTAGCTTAAGTTTAATTATAATCACCGTGTACCTGCAATGGACTGAAACCTCTATTTAAGAACTAACTCTTAGGATGTGGGCCTAATATGGATAAACACAGAAGGCGCTCAATAAATAGTGCAACACATTTTTTTTTCTTAAAGTAGGTTGGTTTTATTCAGGATTCCAATACACTTTATCATTCACCTTCTTTGGCTAAAAAAAAACCCCTCATTTGTCAACATAATCTGCGTTCAGTGGGACGGCCTTATTGTGAGGGCCTGTATTCTACTCTACTGGTCGATGTCTGAGCCAACGTCTTGCTGCCTCAATAACCTCCCCATCATCCACGTACTGCTTCCCGCGGAGTGCGTCCTTCATTGGGCTAAACAGTTGAAGTCGGAAGATGCTAGATCCGGGCTGTAGGGTGGGAGAGGAAGAAAAAATTGGCTCTGAGCACTATGGGACTCAACTGCTGAGGTCATTAGTCCCCTAGAACTTAGAACTAGTTAAACCTAACTAACCTAAGGACATCACAAACATCCATGCCCGAGGCAGGATTCGAACCCGCGACCGTAGCGGTCTTGCGGTTCCAGACTGCAGCGCATTTAACCGCACGGCCACTTCGGCCGGCGGGGGAGGAAGAGCAGTTCAGTGAAATTCCGTAAGCTCTTCTCGCGTGCCCAGGCTTTAGGCCTTGCGTTGTCGTGAAGGAGCAGTTACCAGAATATTTTCACTCTGCAGCGGAGTGTGCGCTGATATGAAACTTCCTGACAGATTAAAACTGTGTGCCGGACCGGGACTCGTAAACCTTTGCCTTTCGCGGGCAAGTGCTCTACCAACTGAGCCACCCAAGCACGACTCACGACCCGTCCTCACAGTATCAATTCTGTCAGTACCTCGTCTCCTACCTTCCAAACTTCACAGAAGCTCTTGCCTGCGAAAGGCAAAGGTCCCGAGTTCGAGTCTCGGTCCGGCACACAGTTTTAATCTGTCAGGAAGTTTCAAGGAGCAATTAGTTCGCATTTTTGTGGCGACGAACACACTGAAGTTGTTTCTCCAATTTCGTGAGGTAACTTAATGAACATAAGAGTTGATAGTTGCTTCATGAGGGAGGACATGAAACAAAATAACATCTTCAGATTGCCAGATGACCGCAGCCAGACTTTACCGGTTGAGGGCGACGCTTTGAATTTCTTGTTCGTAGCAGACGTGGTGTGGCGCCACTCCATGGACTGCCGTTTTCTTTCCGGTTCGAATGATGACGACCAGATGGTCCTCCGTTGCTCTTTTGTTCTTACGTTAGGCGGTGAGTAACCCAGGGAGCAGACACTTTTGAGTTCCCCAGCTGATGGATGAGTGTATCTGCTCTACCAACAGAGACGTCTAGCTGTGCAGCGGAGTGTTCGATTGTGATCCGTCGGTCACCTCGAATGAGCGTGTCCGCACGTTCCAATACTGCAGCAGTCACAGCTCTGTACGGCCGGCCGGTACTAGGGAGATCGGACAAGTTTGCGCGACCTTGTTGTGTTGAGGACAGACGACTCACCGTGCTTTTGTTCACTGCCTGGTCTCCGTAGACATTCTGCAAGCGCCTCTAAATACCTGCGCTGCTCTGATTCTTCGCAAAATAAACTCAATGACAGGTCTCCACTTAAAACACACCTCCGTAACAGATGTCGTTTTGAAGGCTACTTCTAGCTCCGCCACCTGTCGGAACTTCATGAAACTATAGGGGCTGAAGCGGGAATGTTCCACAGCAAATCCTGCATTTTTCCAGCCTCAACAAACAACCATTTTTTTAACTGTAACTAGCCGAGAAAAAATGTATAACATTGATTACTGAACGCCCCCGTAAAATTTTCTTATTTTCAGGTGACCTGAAATGGTTCCGCCACCTCCCGACTAGTGTCGGAAGTTCGTCGAAGTGGGTGTGTCACTGTAATTGGCGACCACACGTGCCGCTACTGTAACCCTCGGTTTCATTACGTAAGGCCCGGCCTTGTAAACGCCACACGCTGTTAACGGCAAAACCGCGAACGGAAAACAGTAGCCCACTGTTCGACGACCTCGTGGCATCGCCGCTGCCGCTTTCCGCGCTACAAGCGTGGACTCTTATCTTTGTGCGAAAACCAGCAAAACTCGTGGCTGCCATTGAGTTCCAGAGCTTCCTGTAGTTGACTCTCGCCTCCCAGACTGGTGGACGGAGAAGAAATGTTTCGGATGTGGCCAGTGTCCGCTTTCACATCAAAACTCACTTATTCATCAGATAACTGTTGGCCTTACGCCGAGCGCTACAGTCTGAAACCGCGCTACCGCTTCGGTCGCAGGTTCGAATCTTGCCTCGGGCATGGATGTGTCTGATGTCCTTAGGTTAGTTAGGTTTAAGTAGTTCTAAGTTCTAGGGGACTGATGACCTTAGAAGTTAAGTCCCGTAGTGCTCAGAGCCATTTGAACTACTTTTTTTTTCTTTTTGTTTTTTTTTTGTTTGTTGGCCTTACTAAGTCAATGAATTGACTAAAACGTAATATATCCACTACCACGTCTGGGGTAGGGGAAAATGCCCTATCGCCGGGTACCGTTTTCAAATTTAAGATTACCAGTTAATTAGCAGTTTTCAAATCATGAAAAATGTGCTGTACTATTACTAGGGAATAGTTGAATACCACCCGCGCAAAAATCTTCTGAATATGTTCTCATTCTGTAATGACAGGAGAAAGAATGAAAACATGTAATTTTTACCTCCGGAAAATATGGTTTCTAATTCCGGGTTTCCTAATTACCGGTTGAAAATGAACGCTAAAATGTAGTGAATTGGTAACATAGCCTTTATTAGTACCGAATTTTCAACAAGTGAAGTGTGTTGCACAATTGTCAGCTACTCTGCAGACGCTTCAGCTGTAACAAGAAAGCCGCGCGGGATTAGCCGAGCGGTCTTAGGAGCTGCAGTCGTGGTCAGTGCGGCTGGTCCCGGCGGAGGGTCGAGTCCTCCCTCGGGCAGGTGTGTGTGTGTGTGTGTGTGTGTGTGTGTGTGTGTGTGTGTGTGTGTTTGTCCTTAGGATAATTTAGGTTAAGTAGTGCGTAAGCTTAGGGACTGATGACCTTAGCAGTTAAGTCCCATAAGATTTCACACACATTTGAACATTTGTAACAAGAAAAATGTTTAGTCTACATGCGTTTTGATACAGAAGTCACCTTCAAAATCTTTCCAAATGGCTCTGAGCACTATGGGACTTGACATCTGAGGTCGTCAGCCCCTAGACTTAGAACTACTTAAACCTAACTAACCTAAAGACATGACACGCAGGCATGCCCGAGGCAGGATTCGAACTCGCGACCTAGCAACAGCTTGGTTCCAGACTAAAGCGCCTAGAACCGCTCGGTCACAGCGGCCGGCAAAATCTTTCCAAGTATAATAGTAGATACCTGCACGAAGCTCATAAAACCAGCGAAAGTAACAGTGCACTTAATCCAGATATATTTAAGTGTCAGCTGAGCACAGTTCGTCGCAGTAAATACACTCCTCTTCTTCATATCAGATGAGTCTTGCAAGACGGTTTCATCAACGCTTGAACTGGAGGCTTCCTCACCATGACCCTGCTGCTTCGTGACACTCTGATTCTTCCTTATGAAGAGCTTCTCTCTGGTAACTCCAGATGTTGACAGTTTATCAGAAGCATCACCTGAAGCTGCTGGAGTAAGCTCTGTTAAATGAGGTTTATTTCTGTAGTTTTGGTCCTGCTTTCTTTTTCCCTTTAGGCAGGGACTACTCCAAAGGCTTCATAAAAGATGACGTGAACACCCTTTACGTACTTTTGATGCTGGATTTGACGGTGGAAGCAGATGAGGTGAGCTGATTTCAAAAGTAGAAACCACTGTTTCTTCCATACAAGTGACTGCAGTCGACAATCGCCCTGCTGTAGCTTCTGAGGTTCTATCAGCACATGCTACACACTGTGAAGAAGGAAAAAATCTGGGGTTCACTAACATAGATAATAAATTTTTGAAACTATTTGCAGCCACTTCTACTGTTGTGGCTCGGCATTATACCCAAGCCATCAGTGACACAACATCTTCGTCTCTCAATCACTAGAAGGTGCCATCTGAATAAGATTCAGCACATCGGTTCGCATAAACTGACGTCAAATTTCGAGTATCCGATACAGTGCAACATCTACTCAAGGTCTTCAAGCGCATTTGGCTCACAGGTGCTTTCCCTTTGCAATCTTCAGCCTGGGTAGAACCCAACGTCTCTAGACAGCTACCGTCCCATTAGCCTGACCAACGTACTCTGTAAACTGCTAGAGAGGATAGTTAGCTTCCGATTACGTTGGGCACTCGAATCTCGGCGCCTTTCGTCCCCATATCAATGTGGCTGGCAATTTACCTAGATCGGAAATAGACGGGCTTTTACTAGCTGCCGACACCTTGTCGCCGTCTTCTTTGATCTAAGTAAGGCACACGACATGGCCTGGCGCTGTCACATTTTAGTTGCTCTCCATAACTGGAGCTTTCATGGCCACATTTGGATTACTATCCGCGAATTTTTATCCCACCGGCTCTTCTGGGTTCGAGTTAGCACCTCACGCAGCACCTCTCTGACCCAGGACAATTGTATCCAACAGGGTTCTGTGTCATCGTCATCAATGGGCTTGTACCTTCTGTTGGGCCTCTGGTTACTCCGATGTCTGTCGATTTTTTAATCTGGTGCAGCTCCCACTCTGTAGTATCTGCTGAATGCCAGCTTCAAGGTACCATCCAACGGGCTTCTGCATGGGCCCTTTCCCATGGTTTCCAATTTTCTCCCTTCAAAACGCGGGTTATGCACACCTCCTGGCCCGCCCATATTGGGGTGCAGACTGTTCCACCCTGTTCTCCAGCTTTACCGTGCTCTGGTTTCGTCCAGATGAGATTATGATAGTCAGGTTTATGGCTTCCACTCTGAAACTACTTGACCCTGTTCATCATTATGGGGTGCATCTGGCTATCGGTGCCTTTGCACTAGTTCTGTCGACAGCCTCCTTGCAGAAACGGGGATACGAATATGATGGAACCAACTCCTTGTTTCTTAAGGAATCGCTAATCTCTGCTTCCCTGAACATCCCATTTAGGTAATTATACTAGCAAACGAGGGATCTCTCCCTCCTGATACATGCCCTCGGGTGGGATTGCCAGTTGAAATGAGCCTCACTTCCCTCTGTCGGGATCTCCACTCACTGGAATGTGTCCCGTGGATTTCTTACCGCCCCCTCCCCCCTCCCTCCCCCGTGGACGGTGCCTGGACCACGGATTAACACGGACCTATTCTGGAGTCCTAAGGTCTCTGTCACTCCTGTGATATATCAGCTTCTCGTATGTTCCATCCTTGAGGATTTCCAGGGTGCTACCGTCTTCTGCGCTTATGATACTAAAATGTTAGATAATGCGGGATAAGGTTTTACATCTCCTACTGGCATGGAATAAAATTTACTGCTGGAATCTTGTATTGTGGCCAAACCAGAGCTGCTAGCCATTAACAGGGCATCCATTTTGTTACTCAGGCCTCTCTCCACAGTGTTTCAATGTACACTACTGGCCATTAAAATTGCTAAACCAAGAAGAAACGCAGATGATAAACGGGTATTCATTGGACAAATATATTATACTAGAACTGACATGTGATTACATTTTCACGCAATTCGGGTGCATCGATCCTGAGAAATCAGCACTCCGAACAACCACCTCTGGCTATAACGGCCTTGATACGCCTAGGCATTGAGTCAAACAGAGCTTGGATGGCGTGTACAGGTACAGCTACCCATGTAGCTTCAACACGACACCACAGTTCATTAAGAGTAGTTACTGGAGTATTGTGACGAGCCAGTTGCTCGGCCACCATTGACCAGACCTTTTTAGTTGGTGAGAGGTCTGGAGAATGTGCTGGCCAGGGCAGAAGTCGAACATTTTCTGTATCCAGGAAGGCCCGTACAGGACCTACAACATGCGGTCGTGCATTATCCTGCTGAGATGTAGGGTTTTGCGGGGATCGAATGAAGGGTAGAGCCACGGGTCGTAACACATCTGAAATGTAACGTCCACTGTTCAAAGTGCCGTCAATGCGAACAAGAGGTGACCGAAACGTGTAACCAATGGGACCCCATACCATCACGCTGGGTGATACGTCAGTATGGCGATGACGAATACATGCTTGCAATGTACGAGGCCATTGGGATCCAGCACGGCGTTCCGTATTACCCTCCTGAACCCACCGATTCCATATTCTGCTAACAGTCATTGGATCTCAACCAACGCGAGCAGCAATGTAGCGATACGATAAACTGCAATCGCGATAGGCTACAATCCGATTTTTATCAAAGTCGGAAACGTGATTGTATGCATTTCTCCTCCTTACACGAGGCATCACAACGACGTTTCACCAGGCAACGCCGGTCAACTGCTGTTTGTGTATGAGAAATCGGTTGGAAACTTTCCTCATGTCAGCACGCTGTAGGTGTCGCCACCGGCTCCACCTTTGTGTGAATGCTCTGAAAAGCTAATCATTTGCATATCACAGCATCTTCTTCCTGTCGGTTAAATTTCGCGTCTGTAGCATGTCATCTTCGTGGTGTACCAATTTTAATGGCCAGTAGTGTATATGGACACAATGAGCAGTCTGCAGGCTATAGACCAATGATACTCTCTTCACCATTTGGTCTCTGCTATCCATGACCTTCTTTGTGCCCTTGGGCGTTCCGCCTGCTCAGTTGTCTTTCTCTGGGTCCAAGTCACGAGGACATTCCAGGGAATGATCTGCTTGACAGTCTAGGTAGAAATGTAGATACTTACCCCCTTTTCCCTTTCATGATTCCAGGTGAAGATATGCGGATTCACATCAAATCTCTTTTTGCCAAAAAATAGAATAACGTCTGGTGCGCTACTGCTCTCAGTAATAAACTCCGCACAATCAAGGAGACTACAGCAGTTTGGCGCTCTTCCTTCCGCTCCTTTGGGAACGAGTCCACTGTCTTACGCTGTTTAATATGCATGTGTCACACTAGACTCACCCGTTGTTTCGTCTTGCATAATGAACCGCTCCCCACCCAAACGTGGTTGTGGAACCATACTGACGGTATCCCAAGTATTGGTGGAATGTCCCCTTCGTTTGGCCCTTCGTACTAAGTATGGATTCCAGATTCCTTGTTTTTAATAAACGATTCCGCAGATGGCCGAACTGATTCTCAGTTTTCTTCGTGAAAGTGGTTTTTATTTTCAGTTTTAAGGTTTTGCTTTCCTCCTGAAGCAAGGGCAGTGTGGTTGTGATCGGGGCTTCTCTTCGTGTTTTCTGAGTCTGGTACCCATGACCACTCCTCCGTGCAAAGACTGCTCTTTAATCCGTCTGTTTTTCCAGTTTCTAGATTTGATCTGCTCTACTACGCTTTCTACTGTGCGAGTTTTTAGCTTGCTCGTTTTATAGTTTGACTCCTCTGACTGAATCCGCCCAGTTTTTATACGGGTGACTCTTAGGCACGTACCTTTTGAATTATGGGCCTGATGATCTCGCTGTTTAGTCCCATAGCAGTCATAAATCAATCAAAAGCTACGCGCAATGTTTTCATACTCTGCAACTCGCTACGCGCAAACTATTAGTGCTACAGAAAAACTGAACATGACCTTTTTGCAGGAAATTCAATGTAGTTAAATTTTGTACTGGGATACGTTTTCGCTGGAGGCCACAGCTCTCGAGTTAATGAAGAAAAATGTACGAAAGTGACCCTCAAACGCACCTCTATCCCCACACTCTCCAGTCAGGATTTCTAGTATGTTGTTCGTGGCACTCCCTCCTACAATTGTACAAAAACTTCAGACTACCCGATCTATTACCGGTATTCGACCTTTTTTGTCTCTTAATTGGGCTGTTACGCCACCGGGAAAGTCGCCTATTTCGTTATCATTATTAATTTAAACGTGTCCGTGTGGGTAATGAAAGGAAGACGAAATTTTGTAAATTTTACACTGAAACTAATTGCGTTGACAATTTGATCCAAACTTCACTCTTACAAGCACAGTAGTTTCGTAGACAGAAGACCTGACGAAGGCAAGGATGTAATTGTTTATTTTATGCTGTTAAAATTCACAAAATTGTTGGGTAAAATTTACGTAAACGTCAATTTTACAAATATTTACTATAGTAAATATTTATGACATTGATCACTGCTGTTCCCGTAATGCATTCAAAAGTAAAGTCAATTTTACAATTTGTAAGCGCTCGACTAAGCTGGTGGTGCAGTAAAACTAGCCAATGAAGACAAAAATGGGTTGAATGTGGGAAGTAATCCGTGAAGTTAAAAATTTTTGTACAGTGGTACGAGGGATTGCCAGGAACAACATATTAGAAATCCTGACCTGTGGGACCTGAGTATGGGAGTGGAGGTGTGTATGAAAGTCACGTGTGGAAGTTTCTCTTGAATAACAGCCTCTCCCAGTAAAAATGTTATTACATTAAATTTCCTACAAAAAAAACCTATTAATTTTGCCTATAGGACTCTTAGCGAGCGAGAATACGAAAATCTCGCGAGTGATCTTTAATCTTTAATATTTTCAATATGCACAAACGATTTATTGGGTAAGATCTGCAGCTTTCTAAGATTGATAACCGTTATACTGTTGTCTACAATAAAATATCGTCTTTGAGGACAAAATTTCGACTTGATGTAACGACTAGCCCTTTGTTAAATGTGGGTAAATGTAAGAATGACTATAACGAAGAGAGAGAACTCTACATTAGCCGACTAAAAGGTTAATGACGAACGTCTGGAGAGCATCACGTCATTTAAAACATTTAAACGCAATCCCGGAAGAGACATGGAATGAGAAGACCACCTAAATTCAGTATCAAGGAAAGTGAGACTTTAATTTGTTGGGCGTATTACGCCCCGACGCACGAAAAATATTCTTACAACAGGTTTGAAGTACGGTCGGAATATTACTTGACAGGCAAATTAGCACACTGTCAAATCCGGTCGGCGACAATTTGAGGGACGAACGTATGGTTGGACATCTGGTCCCAATTTTTTTCTTTTAATAATAGCAGTTTTATATTTTGGCAAATCAATCACATTTTAATTACTCAAAACAAATTACTCTTTATTTATTGCCTTTGTGTCATGCCGCTCGATGACACGTGAATGCTTTTGACAGCAGGGATTATTTTATGGTGAACGTAATGGATTTTTCATTTAAGAGCGTGTACAAGGAAATGTGGGCAATAATTTCATAGTTTCTCTTGATAAAGTTGGAAGAGAGCCACAGCGGTCTTGGTGAGGTGCTGTAGCTGTGTTTCAGTATTTAAAGGAACCAACCGAACTTTTTTTATCGCCCCAGAAGAAAGAATTGCTATGAGTGTTCGACTCAACTGTGTCACTAGGAATATGTGACAAGTAAAAGGTGGAAATTCCAAATGAACTGAAAGGACACGCGCTTTTAGGTGTACCCATGGAAAATTAATCATCTGTGATTTTCTTTGTGTTTATATATTTATTACTTACTGGTTTTAATGTTTCTACTGTCAGAGTACCTCACACTTTGTTTCTTCTGATTTTTCTACTGTTTTAAGGCCCTAAAATTAGTGTTTCTGATGCTAGAATGTATTTTGGCCAACATCCTCAAATGAATTTTGGCATTTCTTGTAGTTCTTGCCTTTATAGACAGCTGTATTTTAATTATTGATATCTTTGTTTTGAGTGGAATGTTACGCCCATCTTTCGTAATCTGGCTCTGATATCGTACATTTACTTTTCGTCACTCTACATGATGCCTTCCATTGGTAGGTCCATAAGTTCATAGGGTTTTTTCCGTAAGTTCAGTAAACACAACAAAAACACAGAAGAGACTTCAGTCATCAAGAATATATTTTCTTCCACTATTTACAACAGTATGTCAACGCTGGGGTAACTTTGCGATTCCACGACTGTAATGACCGTGGTTTTGATGCGAAGATCTCGACGTATGTTCGGAGTCCATTTTCGTCCTGAAAGGAGGTTCCAGAGAGCGGAAAAGGTAACAATCTAAGGATGCAAATCAGGTGAATAAGGGGGTGCGGAATGACTGCCAAATCCAACTCCTGTATAGTGTTTTTTTTTTTCATTCTAATAGAATGCGGGCGGGAGTTACAACGGAGTAGCATCTCTTCACGCAGTCTTCCTGGCCGTTGTTCTTAGACTGCGTTTTCAAGACGTCTCGGTTGTTCACAACAAATGTCTGCAATGACAGTTACACCTAGAGGAAGCAATTCGTAGTACACCACACCAGTGCTGTTCCACCTGATGCATAACGTTATCTTTTGTGGATGTGCGGAGATCTTTGTACGGGGTGTTGCTGCTGTGTTTGGGCTCAGCTCTCCCTCCCTCCCTCCCTTTCCTCCCTCCCTCCCTCCCTCCCTCCCTCCACGTTAACATAAATACTGCATTCCTCGTCAACAGTAGCGATACAGCATAGGAATGGTCGTTCACAAGCAAATTGATGACGAGCAAGCAGAGATGCAAATACGGCCAGCTGCTCATTTTTTGTGATTTTTGACTTAGAGCATGCGGTATCCGTACATCCGATTTTTGAACCTTCTCCATTGCATGCAGATGTCGCACGATGGCGAAATGATCAGTCATCACATTCGCCAGTCCTCGACCACACTGACTTCAATCATTGTGCGTTCAAACGATCTTCCTCAAACCCCGAATGTCTTCCTGAAAGAGGAGGGACATGAATGTCAAAACGATCGTCCTTAAAACGAGAAAACCAGTTTCTTGCCATGCTCTGCCCAGTAGCATTGCCCCCATACACGGCGCAAATATTTCTGGCTGCCTTCGCTGTTGGTAACCCCCCCACCCAATTGAACTCAAACAGAAGAATATGTCGGAAATGTTCAGATTTCTTCACTTTGCACTCCGTTTTCTAGCGTCCACCGCTCCACTCGCTGTCTTCAAATGACAATATGCAAACTCAAATAGTAACAATGGACTAAAAAATGAAAAATGAAAATCGATTAATAAGCCCTTAGCAATCGGAATACCAACATGCAAAACAGACGATTTTCTTTAAAACTAACTTGGACACCAACGTAATACATACTTCAATTTTACAAGCGTACTTAGTGTAATTGTAAAGGCGCACATTTTTCGTTTGCCATCGTTGCTGTTTCTTTTTTTCCGAAAGATTGTAGTCGTGCTTCTTCTGTTCAAGTAACACGTTCTTCGCTGGTTCATGAGGCCATAACGATTATTCGTCAGACAGGGCCGTTGAAGGCCCAAGCGACACGAGCCGCAGCTTGGGTTGCCAGGAGCGCCACAGCTATAAAAGTTCCACACAGGACTTACCACGAGCATATTAAAAAGTATCTAAAATGTAACAGATGCCTTACACTCTTCGTCGGATTTGAGGAAGCAACGCTATCCAGGGACCATGGAGACCGGCTGTTGGAAATTCCCTAGCTCTCTGTTCAGCTGGAGCAGCTCCAAGGCTTCGACTGAAATGGCGCGGAAGATCCGCTTCGGGGAAAACCGCTCCACAGCCAGCACTATTTCAGACCCGTTACTGGTTATGGTAATTCTGTTCAGGAACTGGAGGTATTCCATATTACCATCGAGTATAACAGTGTTATCAGCGTAACGGGTGTAGGTTAAAGTATGTAACAAACATATTTAAGGAGCGCAGAACACGCCACAACCTAAATATTGCCCACCAAAGGGGTATTTTAAACATGCTGCTCTGTTGTCCTACGCGCGGGCAAAAGGAGGTCCGACACAGTATTAGGAGGTGTCCAATGACTTTCGTGACCTCGGTGTAGAACGTCGCTTGGTGCCGTTGCGGGCCCGTGAAGTGCAAGGAAAGTATGTACTGCAGCAGAGACGAATGGGGCATGATTCTATCAACGATACGGCCCGCGAATGGGGACGTCCTCTGAGATAAGCCACTTTGTAAGAACAATACATGGACCGCGTTCCTGGGAACGAGCATCTCTGAAACGGCGAAACTGATTGGCTATTCGCGCGGGTATGCCATGTGCATCAATGGAAAATTGCATAAGGACAGTGACAAAACGACTAGGCGGCAGTACTTGCCGTCCACGCCTCGTCACAGAACGTAGTAGTCGAAGGCTTGACCGCCGTGTAAAACTGGATAGGCGGCCGACTGTGGCAGATGTGACGACGAAGTATAACGCTGGTGGAGGAGCAACTGTTTCGAAGGACACCGTTCAGTACGCATTGTTGAAGACTGAGCTTCGCATCCGACGACCCCTAAGTGTTACCACGTTAAACCAACTACTTCGTTAGTTAAAATTGCAATGGACACGGATCATAGAGAATGAGGTGGGGGTAAATGCAAAAATGTTGCCTGGTCGAATGGTTAGCATTTCTTGCTGCATCTAGTGGGTGGTTGTGTCCAGATACGCCGACATCTATGCGAAAGGCTACTCGAACCACGCACTGCGCTGAGGACACAGGCTCATTGGGGCTATTATGCTACGGGAGACATTCGCTTGGGCTTGCGTGGGATATGTGGTAGTATTCGAAGGCAGCGCGATAGTTGTGGACACCGCGAAAATTGTTGGGGACTGTCTGCAGTCGCTTGACACTTGATTGCTTCCTCAAATGGCATCTTCCAGCAGGATAACTGTTTGTGTCACAAGGCCAGAGTCGTGACACAGTGGTTTCATGAGTATGGCAGTGAACTCACGTTGATACCAGCTTCGTCTGATCTGAACCCGATGGCACACTTTTGAGATGGTACCGGACGCCAGTGAAGAGTTCACAAACGACCGGCCTGTAATTTTTGAGAATAACGTCAGCCGTGCGTAGATATCTTTTCCCACATATCTCTGCAAAACTATCAAAGATTTGTCGAATCCATACCACGCAGAATTGGTGGTCTACTGCGTTCCATAGGTAGACCAACACGCTATCAAGCGGGTTGTAAGAGGTCAATGACTAAGGAGTTTATTGCTAGCGCACTCGAGCAGATGTTATTTCGATGGATTGCTCACGCGCTACCTGCGATATGTAAGCTATAAGAGAATGTCAGACCAGAGAGCAGTGTTGGCTGTAGTAAGAGCAGTGTCAGTAAGAGTAAGTAGTAGCTAGCAGTCTGGTGTACGGAGTTCGCGAGGCCGGTCGTGGGCAGCGTCGGCGGTGCCTGAGCGATGTAATATAAGGTAAAAGCAGCTGCGCGCATATCTAGTTACTACAAAATTTGTACTACTGTTATATCAACTCCCATGAAAATGTTTTTAAAAATCTTTTAATAATAATCTTTTTTATAAAATTAACTTTTTTGACACATTCATTTGAATTTAAAGAATTTACTAATTTCTGCAATCCATGGTCATCCCGATTATTGTAAAGAAAAATCAGTTGTCTTTTTATACATGACAAATCTAGCGGCCAGCATTGCACAGGGCTGTGCCAGAAAAAATTCTTATAGGAGCAGATATATATGCGTTATCCGGCGACTTCATTGAGGTAAGAATTTTCAGTTTATTCAGAATGATCTTTCAGGGCCATGACGCAGCACTGCTGACAAGTGTAACCTCCCAACGGAAAAAATATGTATCATTCACATTCAGTGTAACCTCCCACCAGTTTATTATTCTGTAACCTCGCAATAATAAAGTGACTAACCTCCCAATAAAATATGTGACTCACATGTAACCTTCCAATAATTAACTGACTGTGAATCTAAACTGGTAAATTTGGACGTCAGCAGTTGCAATATAGAAATAGAGCTATTTATCTGACATCCAAAAACAGCATGATCATTAGCTTTGTTGCCATGGATGGAAGCGTTTAGAAATGCCCAGGCGTCTAAACTGTTCGCATGCCGTCTTGGTTAAAGTACACCGTGCATGGCAAAATACCGCTATCCAGAATCGGCACCGAGGCAACTGAGATGCACCACGAACCATAGAGACGGGTGACGGCTGCGGAGATGTCTGTGGGAGAATAGACGTGCAGTTGTTGAGCCACTGACAGCCCAATGAACCAAGGGACTACCAACAGTGACTCCTCAACGACCGTTCAGCGAACGTCACTGCAAGTGGGCCTACGGAGCGGACGCCTGGTTCATGCCAGCACACTGACAGCTATTCATCGGCGAAAAGGCTGTAATTTTCACACCAGTACGGCATCTGAACGTCCACTGAGTGGCGGCAGGTGGACACTTCAGATGAACCACGTTTCATGCTCCATCCGACATATGTCCGTTGGCGTGTACGGCGTGGCAGCGAACACCCTGCAAAAATCACCGGAAGTGTGTTCCCTGGGAGATCTCGTCATTCTGGAAGTCAGAATAGATCAACAGAAGCTTGCATCTGTCGTAGGGAACCATTATCACCCTTACATGCAGTTTTTTTCGTCGACATGATTGCATCCACCAGCAGATAAATGGAAAGGTCACACAGCTCGCAGTGTGTGTGGATGCATCGAAGAACACCTGGATGAGTTCGCCGCACTTCCTGGGCACCAGTCTCCTGATTCAAACCCAGCTGAGAATCTGAGAGACCATCTCGATAGGGCTGTTCAACCGATAAACCTAGAGCAGCTGGCCACGGCACTGAAGTGGGCGTGGCTCCATGTCGGTGTCTTCCAGAACCTCAATGACTCTCTTCCTGCATTTCTCGCAGCCGTCGGCTAATATGACTACTCAGTACATCAACAGCTACATCTACATCTACATTTATACTCCGCAAGCCACCCAACGGTGTGTGGCGGAGGGCACTTTACGTGCCACTGTCATTACCTCCCTTTCCTGTTCCACTAGAGTATGGTTCGCGGGAAGAACGACTGCGGGAAAGCCTCCGTGCGCGCTCGAATCTCTCAAATTTTACATTCGTGATCTCCTCGGGAGGTATAAGTAGGGGGAAGCAATATATTAGATACCTCATCCAGAAATGTACCCTCTCGAAACCTGGACAGCAAGCTACACAGCGATGCAGAGCGCCTCTCTTCCAGAGTCTGCCACTTGAGTTTGCTAAACATCTCCGTAACGCTATCACGCTTACCAAATAACTCTGTGACGAAACGCGCCGCTCTTCTTTGGATCTTCTCTATCTCCTCTGTCAACCCGATTTGGTACGGATCCCACACTGATGAGCAATACTCAAGTATAGGTCGAACGAGTTTTTTATAAGCCACCTCCTTTGTTGATGGACTACATTTTCTAAGTACTCTCCCAATGAATCTCAACCTGGTACCCGCCTTACCAACAATTAATTTTATATGATCATTCCACTTCAAATCGTTCCTTACGCGTACTCCCAAATATTTTACAGAAGTA
This sequence comes from Schistocerca americana, assembly GCF_021461395.2. Lineage (NCBI taxonomy): Eukaryota > Metazoa > Arthropoda > Insecta > Orthoptera > Acrididae > Schistocerca > Schistocerca americana. Next base: position 522,429,478 of record NC_060125.1, on the reverse strand, counting down.
ACTGCTACCGGTGTTTGTTCCGCTATCATATAATCATACAATAAAGGGTCCTTCTTTCCATGTATTCGCAATACATTACATTTGTCTATGTTAAGGGTCAGTTGCCACTCCCTGCACCAAGTGCCTATCCGCTGCAGATCTTCGTGCATTTCGCTGCAATTTTCTAATGCTGCAACTTCTCTGTGTACTACAGCATCGCCGGCCGTGGTGGCCGAGCGGTTCTAGGCGCTTCAGTCCGGAACCGCGCTACTGCTACGGTCGCAGGTTCGAATCCTGCTTCGGGCATGGATGTGTGTGATGTCCTTAGGTTAGTTAGGTTTAAGTATTTCTAAGTTCTAGGGGACTGATGACCTCAGAAGTTAAGTCCCATAGTGCTCAGAGCCATTTGAACCATTTTGATACAACCAAAGGGCGAGGGCAACTCCCAACGCAATCACAGACGAGCGAGCTCTCAACACTTCGGAGCATTCCCACTAGAAACGGTCCCCGAAACAAACAGCTGAGAGCTCCCCGACATGCCTCCCACAACTGCCCACCACTTACGCACCTTGCTTACGTTTTGTAACACATGACAGATATCAACAAAAGATAAAATTCAAAAATACAATATAACATCCCGACAGCACATAATAACCACGGCGTCGTTAACTCTGGCGCTCTAAGTGCCGGAAGCCAACACACACACACAAATCTTAATAAACAATTCTCGCTTCTTAAAACAAAACAATAAAAGCCAAGCGCACACGAATAGTGAAACCACAGTGTTAGAAGAGCCTTAACGACACCAAACGCGACTATTCCACCAAGTTAATAATAACACAGTGAGAAAAATACAGAACATACGACTAAATGCTGTTACACAACCAAATCGACTGGATCGTGTTGTTCAGGTCCCAGAAGACCACATACACCAAGCAGCAGTAATTCACTATGTATATACTGTACCAAACCGCCCTTCTTAGGTAGACTTTACCTAACACATCAAATGTCAGATATACCATACATGAACGCAACTCCGGGCAGGACTCCAGTTGATCAAATAAATTAGTACCAACAAATATCGTATCGAGACACACACACACACACACACACACACACACACACACACACACACACACACACACACACACCAAAAAGTTCCAACAACGCCGTCCCACATCAGAATGAGGTTCAGAACCCACCGGAGCACCACCCGCACCCGGACATCGAACTATAATCGGTTACAGTGCGCTCTCTGAACAAGATCACAGGAAAGCGTCGCGCGCCATATCAACTGGTAAAGTCCATAAAATTCCGTTTATGTAAACTTACGGCAGGGGTAAAATACAGGGAGCGAAAGGCTATTTGCAGTTTGTACAGAAACCAGATGGCAGTTGAGAGAGTCGAGGGGCATGAAAGGGAAGCAGTGGTTGGGAAGGGAGTGAGACAGGGTTGTAGCCTCTCCCCAATGCTATTAAATCTGTATATTGAGCAAGCAGTAAAGGAAACAAAAGAAAAATTCGGAGTGGGTATTAAAATCGATGGAGAAGAAATAAAAACTTTGAAGTTCGCCGATGCCATTGTAATTGTCAGAGACAGCAAAGGACCTGGAAGAGCAGTTGAATGGAATGGACAGTGTCTTGAAAGGAGGATATAAGATGAACATCAACAAAGCAAAACGAGGATAATGGAATGTAATCGAATTAAATCGGGTGATGCTATTTAGGGAGTAAAATAACCGATGATGGTCGAAGTAGAGAGGATATGAAATGTAGACTGACAATGGCAAGAACAGCGTTCCTCAAGAAGAGAAATTTGTTAACATCGAGTATAGATTTAAGTGTCAGGAAGTTGGTTCTGAAAGTATTTGTATGGAGTGTAGCGATGTATGGAAGTGAAACATGGACGATAAATAGTTCGGACAAGAAGAGAATATTGTTGTTGTGGTCTTCAGTCCCGAGACTGGTTTGATGCAGCTCTCCAAGCTACTCTATCCTGTGCAAGCTTCATCTCCCAGTACCTCCTGCAACCTACATCCTTCTGAATCTGCTTGGTGTATTCATCTCTTGGTCTCCCTCTACGATTTTTACCCTCCACGCTGCCCTCCAATGCTAAATTTGTGATCCCTTGATGCCTCAAAACATGTCCTACCAACCGATCCCTTCTTCTAGTCAAGTTGTGCCACAAACTTCTCTTCTCCCCAATCCTATTCAATACCTCCTCATTAGTTACGTGATCTACCCGCCTTATCTTCAGCATTCTTTTGTAGGACCACATTTCGAAAGCTTCTATTCTCTTCTTGTCCAAACTAGTTATCGTCCATGTTTCACTTCCATACATCGCTACACTCCATACAAATACTTTCAGAAACGACTTCCTGACACTTAAATCTATACTCGATGTTAACAAATTTCTCTTCTTGAGGAACGCTGTTCTTGCCATTGTCAGTCTACATTTCATATCCTCTCTACTTCGACCATCATCGGTTATTTTACTCCCTAAATAGCAAAACTCCTTCACTACTTTTTTCTTTTGTTTCCTTTACTGCTTGCTCAATATACAGATTGAATAACATCGGGGATAGGCTGCAACCCTGTCTCACTCCTTTCCCAACCCCTGCTTCCCTTTCATGCCCCTCGACTCTCTCAACTGCCATCTGGTTTCTGTACAAATTGTAAATAGCCTTTCGCTCCCTGTATTTTACCCCTGCCACCTTCAGAATTTGAAAGAGAGTATTCCAGTTAACATTGTCAAAAGCTTTCTCTAAGTCTACAAATGCTAGAAACGTAGGTTTGCCTTTTCTTAATCTTTCTTCTAAGATAAGTCGTAAGGTCAGTATTGCCTCACGTGTTCCAACATTTCTACGGAATCCAAACTGATCTTCCCCGAGGTCGGCTTCTACCAGTTTTTCCATTCGTCTCTAAAGAATTCGCGTTAGTATTTTGCAGCTGTGACTTATTAAACTGATAGTTCGGTAATTTTCACATCTGTCAACACCTGCTTTCTTTGGGATTGGAATTATTATACTCTTCTTGAAGTCTGAGGGTATTTCGCCTGTCTCATACATCGTGCTCACCAGATGGTAGAGTTTTGTCATGACTGGCTCTCCGAAGGCCATCAGTAGTTCTAATGGAATGTTGTCTACTTCGGGGGCCTTGTTTCGACTCAGGTCTTTCAGTGCTCTGTCAAACTCTTCACGCAGTATCTTATCTCCCATTTCATCTTCATCTACATCCTCTTCCATTTCCATAATATTGTCCTCAAGTACATCGGCCCTTGTATAAACCCTCTATATACTCCTTCCACCTTTCTGCCTTCCCTTCCTTGCTTAGAACTGGGTTGCCATCTGAGCTCTTGATGTTCATACAAGTGGTTCTCTTCTCTCCAAAGGTCTCTTTAATTTTCCTGTAGGCAGCATCTATCTTACCCCTAGTGAGATAAGCCTCTACATCCTTACATTTGTCCTCTAGCTATCCCTGCTTAGCTATTTTGCAATTCCTGTCGATATCATTTTTGAGACGTTTGTATTCCTTTTTGCCTGCTTCATTTACTGCATTTTATATTTTCTCCTTTCATCAATTAAATTCAATATTTCTTCTGTTAGCCAAGGATTTCTATTAGCCCTCGTCTTTTTACCTACTTGATCCTCTGCTGCCTTCACTACTTCATCCCTCAGAGCTACCCATTCTTCTTCTACTGTATTTCTTTCCCCCATTCCTTTCAATTGTTCCCTTATGCTCTCCCTGAAACTCTGTACAACCTCTGGTTCTTTCAGTTTATCCAGGTCCCATCTCCTTAAATTCCCACCTTTTTGCAGTTTCTTCAGTTTCAATGTGCAGTTCATAACCAATAGATTGTGGTCAGAATCCGCATCTGCCCCAGGAAATGTCTTACAATTTAACACCTGATTCCTAAATCTCTGTCTTACCATTATATAATCTATCTGATACTTTTTAGTATCTCCAGGACTCTTCCAGGTATACAACCTTCTTTTATGATTCTTGAACCAAGTGTTAGCTATGATTAAGTTATGCTCTGCGCAAAATTCTACCAGGCGGATTCCTCTTTCATTTCTTAGCCCCAATCCATATTCACCTACTATGTTTCCTTCTCTTCCTTTTCCTACTGACGAATTCCAGTCACCCATGACTATTAAATTTTCGTCTCTCTTCACTACCTGAAAAATTTCTTTTATCTCGTCATACATTTCATCTATTTCTTCATCATCTGCAGAGCTAGTTGGCATATAAACTTGTACTACTGTAGTAGGTGTGGGGTTCGTATCTATCTTGGCCACAACAACGCGTTCACTATGCTGTTTGTAGTAGCTAACCCGCACTCCTATTTTTTTATTCATTATTAAACCTACTCCTGCATTACCCCTATTTAATTTTGTATTTTTAACCCTGTAATCACCTGACCAGAAGAATTGTTCGTCCTGCCACCAAGCTTCATTAATTCCCACTATATCTAACTTCAACCTATCCATTTCCCTTTTTAAATTTTCTAACCTACCTGCCCGATTAAGGGATCTGACATTCCACGCTCCGATCCGTAGAACGCCAGTTTTCTTTCTCCAGATAACGACGTCCTCCTGAGTAGTCCCCGCCCGGAGATCCGAATGGGGGACTATTTTACCTCCGGAATATTTTACCCAAGAGGACGCCATCATCATTTAATCATACAGTAGAGCTGCATGTCCTCGGGAAAAATTACGGCTGTAGTTTCCCCTTGCTTTCAGCCGTAGAAGAGAATAGAAGCTTTCGAAATGTGGCGCTACAGAAGGATGCTGAAGATTAGATGGGTAGATCACATAACTAATGAGAAGGTTCTGAATAGAATTGGAGAGAAGAGAAATTTGTGGCACTACTTGACTAGAAGAAGGGATCGGTTGGTAGGGCATATTCTGAGGCATCAAGGGATCACCAATTTAGTATTGGAGGGTAAAAATCGTAGAGGAAGACAAAGAGATGAATACACTAAACAGATTCAGAAGGATGTAGGTTGCAGTCGGGAGATGAAGAAGCTTGCACAGGAGATAGTAGCATGGAGAGCTGCATCAAATCAGTCTCAGGACTGAAGACCACAACAACAACAACTACATGGCGAATTGAATAATTTCGGTCTGAAACTCCCACCAGACGATACCATTCTGTCATTGCTCCATCCCCCCCCCCCTCCCCCCCCTTCTTTTTCTCAGCCGTTGCTGTTCGTAGCGTTAAGTATGTAATGTGCGAATCAAAATACTAGTCTTCTTCCAGCGTGGCCAGGTAAGCTATAAGGTTGGGCACCTCTGTTTTAGGCTATCCCAGTTGCATTTCTATGGCCTAGGACGGCCCTCGTGAGCTGGGCGGCTGCTCATTGCTTCGCCTTTCGTTGGCTGGGCTCGGTTCGGCTCAGCTCGGCTCTTCCGGCTGCGCTCATCACTTTCGTCGCGTATGTAGGTCTGGGTCTGGGTCGGCCGCTCTCCCCACCTGCCGGCAGGGCCACGCTGACCGCCACAAGGCGGCCGTGCGTGTCGCGTCCTGCACACTTCCTACCTACCTACATACCTGCCTGCTGCCTGCCTTTGCTGAAGTTGCAGCTGCGTGTTCAGCGAGTGCGTGAATATCATCGTCGGCTCCGCACTCGTCGCCAGTTCACTTTACTTACCGCGTGTAGTACCCACTTGCAAAGTCTTTCCTCTCAGGCGGCCGCGGTGGCCGTGCGGTTCTGGCGCTGCAGTCCGGAACCGCGGGACTGCTACGGTCGCAGGTTCGAATCCTGCCTCGGGCATGGGTGTGTGTGATGTCCTTAGGTTAGTTAGGTTTAAGTAGTTCTAAGTTCTAGGGGACTTATGACCTAAGATGTTGAGTCCCATAGCGCTCAGAGCCATTTGAACCATTTTCTTTCCTCTCATACACGAGTGTCGATCAGCTTGAGCTTGCTGGTAACAGTACTTCTAACCAGTGCTTGTGACGAGTTAAAGCAGTGTGCCTTACGGGGAGGTTTAGTATCTAAGGGCCGAAAAAAGCATGTTCCTTCAGAATTTTTTACTCGGGATGTGTTGTAGATATTGTGAGGTTACTAGGGATACTGTAATAGTATAACTAATTTTCTGGATGTGGTAATGTTTACTGTGGAAGAACAGTGGGGGTGTAGCAAGCACAAGTCAATATATTTGTGGAGTCACCTTCTTGATAAAGAGAGAAGGCAGCGTATAACAGTTTCACATTGAATTACTTAGTTACATAATTGCCTATGTCTCAGTATATAACTTGGTACATATGTTAATAATGTAAGGTGTGCTTCTCTTGGTAATCATTAGATTTGCTGGGTATCTGGTCACTTAAATAGGAGTACGCCATAAACATAAGAACTCTTCAAAATAGTTCAAAACTCAAATTTAAAGCATAGTATCAGGGATAATATTTTGCACATTAAAGAACATGTTTTATATAAAAAGTTGTAAGGATATATGAGAACCTCTGCATAATAAGTTATTGTCTTTTATTGTGAAGGTACTGTTCAGTTTTCGATCTATGTAGAGCAAAATAAGTATTTCGTATGCCACATCTTTTAGGCAAAGACGTGATTAAACAAAAGAAGGGGGGTGAAACTGCAAAAAAGTGGAGTGCCCTTAAATATGTAAATAATCTGATGATTGTCTACAAAATAATATAAGGTATTAAGTTTCACATATTTTAATATTGTAACATTGTAAATGCATGATAGCCATGTTTAGAAATAATATATTTGACTACTGTAGTGTCACGTGACCGGACACAGGACAGAGGATAGAGGACAAAGGTCGCAGTCTTTTGATCGTGGTCCGTCGGTGCGGGTAAGAGCCGCCGACATTGTGTCACGTGGCCATCAGTTTGTTTTGTGGATGTGATTTAGTAAAATAAAAACATTTTTCATTCTAAACTGTTGTCGATGTAAATCATTTGTGAACGATCGTGATTTAGACAAATACTTGAATTCATTCACTGCTGTACTTAGGCAGGCTATTTACTCAATATAGGGCGCGAATGCAACTGTGCACAACCGAACCCCTTTTACAGAGGAGTCATGATAAAAGGTTGTGTACAAGCCTGAGTGAAGTTGCAATATCAATGTCAAATTTGGTCAAAATGTTTATTGATATTTCCTCTACGAACTGGAATTTTTTCGACCGGCAATGTCGAAGAGCAAAGGCGGAAGCTCCGTCGGAACGAAACAAAATTCCGATGTAGACCTCCACGCGCGGTATGTAACAGGTCAGCCGGCTCGTCTGAAATCAAAATTTTGTCGACGTTAGCGAAGTATATAAGATTCTTTGGGATTTGAGGTCCGCCAGTTACGTAAAACACCGTTGTTCTCAGTACCCAAACATGTTTCGGCGCCACTGTGCCATCAGTGGGTTTTCGTTTTTATTTATTCTGCAATGTGTACATTTTTGTTACATATAGCCAACAACCACCACCCAACCACAATAGAAACAGACTTAAGAATACTAAAACCCAGCCACAGCCTATACAGCAAACTGACCATTGAGGAAAACTTACATATACAGAAGGCAATAGCGGCAGGAAAACAGGTCTTAAACGAATACACTGCACTCCACTCTGCAAGGGCACACTATTTAATACATTAAAGTAATATAACAAATAAAAACAGCACAAACAGATAGTCTACACACAAGCACGCACACGCTCGCATGTGTACACACACACACACACACACACACACACACACACACACACACACACACACACACACACACACCAAAAATAAATACACTAAAATCTGCAAAGACGTACCATTTGCACACAAATTAGAATAGCATATAAGACAACACACACAGCTAAGAAAGACACAGAAAACACGCGCACGCACACACACGCACGCGCAAACATAAAATTCAAGTTTGGCGCCGAACTCTCTGGTGAACAAATGAACACTGACTGGGCTGGGACACATAATAAACCACAATCACACTGTGTTCTGGTGTAGTGAAAAGCGTTTTTCTACGTTATTTATGGAAAATACTTGTTATAGCTACGTATGCATCACAACATCTCAGTATGATGGGGAGAATGGAAGTGCTTGCCACACGAAAACGTAAGTAAATACGAAAATAGGCGCTAAAACATCGCGAAAAACTAAATTACACTCTAGAAGATAGGTTAACTCTCAGCAAAAAAAAAGTTTCTCATCAACATCGTTTGTTTGCAGATGACAAGCTACCTGTAATAAATAACACAAAAGTGGTCCAGAAAATTCATGCTCACCAAATGTAAAGGTATTTACAAAAAGAAACGATCTGTAGTTTGAACTACAAATACACATAATTTTATAATCATGTAACAAAAATGTTCACATTGCAGAATAGGTAAAAATGAAAACCCACTGATGATGGCACAGTGGTGCCGAAACATGTTTGGGTACTGAGGAAAACGGTGTTTTGCGGAACTGGCGGACCTTAAATCCCAAAAATTTTAACTGCAAACACGGCCAATACAAGGATGTGCAAATCAAAAGATGGATATATAAGATTCTTTAGGGGTTGTACCTCGCTTAAGTTATTTAGACCATAGGAAACAAAATGGCAGCCATTTGAAAAAATAGGGTTTTTTCATAGATTTTTCGACTTCGTCGGCCAAGTAAAAATATTTATAGTTGATTGATCGGAATAAGTGGTACAACTCCTAGACCATTTAGTTAGTATACTTGGAAGGAGAGACAGCATTGGTTGTATATTTTTGTTTATTATCGCAAAATCGATTTTCGGTCACTTAGTGACCATCTTCAGTGCTGTAATATATAACTTAAATTAGTAAGCACTGGTGTCAATAAGCTTACGGCGATCACATAGCATTAGTTAGCTTCGTCGGAAACAGAGCCATGCCAATCGGTTCAGTAGACTTGAAGTTAGTGGGGATAAAAAAGTCATTTCGAGAAAAATTCGTTCTTTCACAAAATTAGGAATTGTTGTCCAGTCACCAACGTGTCCGTTGGCTGTATTCAGATTTTGGCCTATGTCGTGGTGTAACGTCCGTCTGCAGCAACGAATTGTAACGAAGGAATCTCCACATGTACGTACCTCCTATGTGATCTACAAAAGTAGCATATGTTACGACTCTTGCCTTCCGTTTAGACTCTTGAATTCCTTTGTTGTAACACCGTTAACACCCGTTTATTTGTTGTTTTCATTTCTGTGAAAAGTCCATACGGCATCTCGCCTGCTCTGACTATTCACCACATTTACATTCGTACCACATGATACATGTTCCACAATCATTTTATAGTATGACAACTGCCAAGGCTACAGAAAGAGAATGGGCACGTCAGTGATCAGACGGTCAGTTCATAATTTGTGAAGAAAAAAAAGAATGGTGTACCGGGTGGATTTGAACACGATCTCCCACTTTGCAGTCCAACACCATGAGCACACTACCAAGACAAGATGACTCTTTCAGTTCGCTCGATTTTGCACATCTTGAGATTGGACTTTTCGCTGTTTCTATTTTGCTTCTTTTTTTTCTCATAGTTCAGTAAACCTTGTAACCTTCCCGTGTAAAAATAAAAACAATTTTTTTTGTTAATATATTAAGTCATGAAAACTGATAAATTTTGACGTAAGCAGCGCTACGCCATGGCCCTGTGAAATCAATCTGAATAAACTGAAAAATTGTTACCTCATGATGGTGTCGCCGGATAACGCTGTCTATATATCTGTTCGTAAATGGCACAGCTTAGTGTAACACTGGCCTATCCACTAATACTGGACAACATTTGTCTGAAATCTGAATTATTAGAAAAACTGACTGCTTATTGACACAGCTGCACAGCTGGTCGTCTGGTTACTAAAGAACACATGACTATGATCTGCGAAAATTTCTGATATATTTAAATTTAAATAAATGGCTGGTTCGGGACTGGTAATGACTTAAGGCAAAATTATTCCTTCCTTTTTTGTAGACTGGTAAAAATTATAGTCTGAATCATTTACATCACTGATAAAGATCTGCAATCCATTTAATGGACAATTGAATATTACAAATACAGGTCAACTGCTGCTGACAAATCACAAAAAGATTGAAACAAATTCATATTAACATCTCAGACAAGTGACGTAACTACGCGCATGCCAATAAAAATAATAAAATATACCTTACAATACATGGCTATGAACTGCGGTGTACCAGCGACAGACTACAAATGCACTGTGGCAGCGAGCGACTGCAACTGCTGCCGAGACTGCTCTGACCTGCGACTCTATTGCAGCAAAGAAATTTTCTGTCGCAGGCAGCGCGCAAATTACATTTTCTTCAGCAGGGTGGTGAGCCCCTTACAACCTTCTTGCTGTTTTCATGCTTCATCTGTGTTCAGTTATTGACGGGTTATCCACTGGGCCATCTTACCACCAAATCTGAGGATGGGTGCAATATGGAGTTTCCCCTGTCAGAACAGTAAGACACCCGCCACGTGCAGGCAACCCACATTGAGGATGGATAATTCCACTAAGATGAACACAGTGTGGTAAGCCACAGGAAAGTTCTCCGGTTTTATATCGCAACTTTCTAAGTCAACTCTCATATTCATTATTCATAGAGCTGTTTAGTGTTGGTCCATTGAGCAACCTGGCAAACGTCGACGTTCGAAAACGGAAACAGATCAGAACCGCGTAGTTTTGATTGCAAAATATTGCGTGCACCCGAGAAATGATCCCATAATCTGTCTCAGGAGTGTCCGGGCATTTGAGAAGTAACTAACGAAAGGGGGTCAGTAGTGTCCTGTAGTTCGTGTGCAAAAAATACGTCGCCCAACTCACTTGCTAACTGCTGAAACAATCGTTAATTAAAAAGCAAATTTCACAAATGCGAAGAAGACAACTAGTGGTACGTATTAATGACGGAACAGACATAAATATAAATAAGATATCCTGCAGACAAACTGGCTACACACTTCAGGTCTTCACAGTCAAGAGATTGCGAACAAGAAATAATTGTACAGGAAGATTAGAAAGCAGCGCTCCTTCATTTATACTTAGTGGCTTTGCATTTACAACTTCAAACTCTGGAAGTTTTAGCGTATTAAATGGAATCTTCGAACAATTCGCAGCTGTGTGTATCACAGACTGGTTTTTTACAAATGAGCCATCCTTTTCTTACTACGCAATATTACATTATCAATTATGAGAGTAAAAATTAGGGCGAAACAGGTATACTAATGAGAAATACTTCATCAGCTCTCTCTGTCGTCCGTGAGGCCCAGAAAACCATTAAATGGCGGCAGCCGGGTTGATGTCATGTCCCGTGACTTTCGGCATAGATTAAACAGTGTTTCGCTCTGTTGCCCAACGAATAACATACGAGCATACGAAGTATCAGACCAGCTGTGTGACAGGATTGCAGAACGTCTACCAAACGGAACGCAACATGTCATTCTTAAGGGAGACAAATCTTCAGACATAAAAACTTCTGGCGTGCTCGGAGTGAGTGTTATAGGACCACTACTTTTCAGAGTGCGTATACTGAGAAGTAGCAACGCTAAAAAATGATAGCGAAACGCAGCGAGTCTTGCAGAGGATCGACACGTGATACAGTGAGTGCCAATTGACCCTAAACATAAACAAATGTAATGAATTGTGCACATTGGCAGAAATAATCATTATTGTATCATCACACCATTGCAGATGACTGGTAGGAGTCACATCTAGAAAACATTCAGTACACTGCTGGCCATTGAAATTGCTACACCAATAAGAAATGCAGATGATAAACGGGTATTCATTGGACAAATATATTATACTAGAACTGACATGTGATTACATTTTCTCGCAATTTGGGTGCATAGATCCAGAGAAATCAGTACCCAGAAGAACCACCTCTGGCCGTAATAACAGCCTTGATACGCCTAGGCATTGAGTCGAACAGAGCTTGGATGGCGTGTACAGGTACAGCTGCCAATGCAGCTTCAACACGATACCACAGTTCATCAAGAGTAGTGACTGGCGTATTGTGACGAGCCAGTTGCTCGGCCGCCATTGACCAGACGTTTTCGATTGGTGAGAGATCTGGAGAATGTGCTGGCCAGGGCAGCAGTCGAACATTTTCTATATCCGGAAAGGCCCGTACAGGACCTGCAACATCCGATCGTGCATTATCCTGCTGAAACGTAGGGTTTCGCAGGGATCGAATGAAGGGCAGAGCCACGGGTCGTAACAAATCTGAAATGTAACGTTCACTGTTCAAAGTGCCGTCAATGCGAACAAGAGGTGGATGAGACTTGTAACCAATGGCACCCCATACCATCACGCCGGGTGATACACCAATATGGCGATGACGAATCCACGCTTCCCATGTGCGTTCACCGCGATGTCGCCAAACACGGATGCGACCATCATGGTGCTGTAAACAGAACCTGGATTCATCCGAAAAAACGACTTTTTGCCATTCGTGCACCCAGTTTCGTCGTTGAGTACACCATCGCAGGCGCTCCTGTCTGTGATGCAGCGTCAAGGGTAACCGCAGCCATGGTCTCCGAGCTGATAGTCGATTCTGCTGCAAACGTCGTCGAACTGTACGTGAAGATAGATGTTGTCTTGCAGACGCCCCCATCTGTTGACTCAGGGATCGAGACGTGGCTGCACGATCCGCTACAGCCATGCGGATAAGATGCCTGTCATCTCGACTGCTAGTGATACGAGGCCGTTGGGATCCAGCACGGCGTTACTCTCCTGAACCCACCGATTCCATATTCTGCTAACAGTCATTGGATCTCGACCAACGCGAGCAGCAATGTCGCGATACGATAAACCGCAATCGCGATAGGCTACAATCCGACCTTTATCAAAGTCGGAAACGTGATGGTATGCATTTCTCCTCCTTAACGAGGCATCACAACAACGTTTCACCAGGAAACGCCGGTCAACTGCTGTTTGTGTGTGAGAAATCGTTTGGAAACTTTCCTCATGTCAGCACGTTGTAGGTGTCGCCACCGGTGCAAACCTTGTGTGAATGCTCTGAGAAGCTAATGATTTGCATATCACAGCATGTTCTTCCTGTCGGTTAAATTTCGCGTCTGTAGCACGTCACATTCGTGGTGTAGCAATTTTAATGGCCAGTTGTGTAGTATGGTTTCGTCGCGATTTTAAATGGAACGGGCACGTAAATCGCAGGTTAGGCAGTTGCATTACTGTGAGGTTCATGGGAAGAATGCTCAGGAAATGTAGTACAGCCACAAAGGAAATAGCTTACACGAATCTCTCGTTCCACCAATGCTTTAGTATTGCTCGTCACTCTGGGATCCGTACCAATTAGGAGCGATGGAGGAGATAGAGACGATTCATAGTAAGCGCCAAAGCGTCATGAAGATGATCAGCCAACTCCAGTGGCAGACTGTTCACAAGGTTGTGAGTTGCAGCGTGGTCAGCTGTTAATATTCGATAAGCATACGTTCGTAGAAGAGGCACCCACATATAGCTTCCTCCCATGTATCTAACAACAAGATTTTGATAGTGAGACTAGAGAGACTGGAGCTCATATCGAGGCCTACCAGCAATCGTTCTTCCCACTGTTACCTAGTAGACCAGTTTAGAGGGCATATTTAACAATCTAGTACCAGGAATCTCGGTTCATTGAGAGCAAATGATCGCTCAGATTGCAACTAACGACATTATGATGTCAGAAACAGCTATCTCTACTTTGTTATTATGAAGTACCAACATATCAAAACTATGAAACTCAATTAATTGATGGGAACATCAGAAATTACCGCAGGCTATTCTAATTGGCATGTAATAAAATCGTATTCTATCATGTTACGCGTTTTCGTTTGTCAACTAAAATACACGAAACAAAGTTTGGGTTAACATGTGTACTGCTATTACTCATCTGTATAACTTAAATGTGTAATTCAATTTACTAATTTTCGAAATAATTATGAAACCTTGCGAAATAATGAAACCAAACAAAAGCAAACAAATCATCAAAAGATACTTTCTGTTAAAAACACCGAACTACTGTTAATACTTATAAAAAGCCAAATAATACGTATATCGAAAACATGGTAGGCACGTCTTCGACTAATTAATGAAATTATTAAAGCCGTTGTTCGTTCTGATTGTTTCATGTAAAGCCAAGTGATAAAATTGTTTTCTGGCCAAATTGTATGCATGAAACAAAAAAGAGTAATCGTAACAATTGTGTAATATATGTCAGATTAATTTGGTGTGATAATTTATAGTTGTAATCCCGTAAATTCTAATACCAACTGTCAGGTAATTGTGTAAAAATGTATATGAGTGCGTAATTTTCGGAGCTTGGGTTTCACTATTGACCTGATATTTGCGACGGATCTCTCTCTCTCGTTTGGAGATTTGGTGCTGCTACTGCTAAAATGATAAGTACGTTTCAAGTGATCGGCAAGTCAACTGTAACTGAACATGCTGGCGCGGTCACGATACAAACTTAGCTAATGTTCGTGTTTTTGCAGAAGCGATGCATCAACGTAAACGAAAATTCAGAGGGCAATGAAGTGTCCAGAGACTAAATGAACGGTTGGAGAGCTTGAACAGTATATAAATATTTTTTAAGGATCTTAAGCTGACGCTTTGGATAACCACAAACTGAAAATGAAGGCACAAGACGAAAATATGGCTATAAATAAATCGAACAGACAACTAATGGGTAACATAAGATTGGAAATAAAATGATAATAAAAACTAAATGAACTTTTCCACTTTCCGAGTAAAATAACAGATAACAGATGCGTAACGGGTATTTCAAGAATGATCGCTGTAACTAAACAACTATTCAGAAATAAAAATAATTTATTAACAACCACCTTCACATAAAAACTGAATATGTATCTCATGTCAAAATTATTCCACCTTGTATGCAAGGCATAAGACAGATGAAATAACCTCTGTCTTAAGGAAGAATATAATTGGATGTCTAAAGAAGGGAGGTGCTGACAGGCGTAAATATTATTTAAACATCTGCTTAAAAAGCCATTGTTGCACAATATTCACAAGGATTATTTAGAGAATGGAAAAACTGGTACAGACTGACTTTCGAAAAGATGAGCAGCGCAGTTTGGGTTCCGGAGAACTGAAGGAACACGCTAGGCATTTCTGGTCCTACGACTTACCTTAGAAGGTAGGTTCAAGAAAGGCAAATCTACGTTTTTAGCATTTTTAGATTTATATTTGATCCTTATCTGCAACTTAACGTAATCTTTGATCGAGGGTACTCAGTGAATTCCTAAAAGGGGGAAATGCTATCCTTAAAGAAGCGCCACAGGGTGCACCCAGCACCTGGAAGGACTCAGCAAGAAGGCAGAAACGACGGGTCAGATTACACTACGATGCGTGTTTCTTAAGTAAGAACCGTTTTAAAATTTAAAAAAAGACGTGCTAAGGTATCCCAATAATTTTATTTTTACATGAAAGCCTGTACCTTAATCTACGTTCTGTACTGAGTGTTTAAGATGCCTCCTATAATCGTGAGTCCCGCCGAATCTGAAGTACGGGCTGTTATAAAATTTCTTAATGCTGAAGGCCTAAAAGCAATCGATATTAATCTTGAGATCTGTGCAGTTTACGGAGAAAACATTATGAGTGATGGAATGGTAAGAAAGTGGGTGAGAGCATTTAAAGATGACCGCACAAATGTGCATGATGAACAACAGAGTGGGCGTCCTTCGGTTGTTAATGAAGGTTTAGTGCTGGAAGTGGACAGTATGGTGAGAGAAAACAGACGCTTTACGATTTCCATCTTGCGGGATGACTTTCCTAATGTTCCTCATAGTGTTTTGTATGGCATTGTGACCGAGCACTTGATGACCGAAAATTGAGCGCACGTTGGGTACCGAAAATGTTGACGGATGTGCACAAAACCAAACGTTTACACAGTGCATTGACTTCCCTTGAGCCGTACCACAAAGACGGTGGTGATTTCTTAAGCCAAATTGTTACCGGCGATGAAACATGGGTGGCTTACGTCACACCAGAATCAAAGCGACAGTCCATGGAATTTGAGCAAGGGCGCCGTTTTGCTGCAAGACAATGCCCGTCCGCATGTGGCGAATCAGACCAAAGATCTCATCACATCTTTTCGATGGAAAACACTAGATCATCCTCCGTACAGCCCCGATCTTGCGCCCAGCGACTACGTTCTGCTCCTGCACTTGAAGAAACACCGGGGCGGGTAGAGTCTTCAAGACGATGACGAAGTCAAAACGGTGGTGATGCAGTGGTTAACAAGTCAGGCAGCGGACTTCTGTGAGGAGGGTATTCAAAAACTGGTACAACGTTATGACAAGTGCCTCAATACTGACGGAAATTATGCAGAAATTATGTAAAAATAAAATTATTGAGATATCTTAGCACGTCTTTTTTTTAATTTCAAAACGGTACTTACTTAAAAAACACGCCTCGTACATAAAAAAATGGTTCAAATGGCTCTGAGCACTATGGGGCTTAACATCTGTGGTCATCAGTCCCCTAGAACCTAGGTTAGTTAGGTTTAAGTAGTTCTAAGGACATCACACACATCCATGCCCGAGGCAGGACTCGAACCTGCGACCGTAGCAGTCACGCCGTTCCGGGCTGAGCGCCTAGAACCGCTAGACCACCGCGGCCGGCCGCCTCGTACATAAATAACGCGGTGCCAATATCTATAACCTTTTACCATTTATTTGAGATTTTTTGATTCAGAGTATTAGCTGGTGGAGAAAAGCTAGTAGAGAAATGAGGCCCAAGCTGTGAAATACCTGTAGCTGCACGAGCTCTTTCTGCTGGACGATTCATTTTTGTCGTGAGAGCTCGCTGGGATGTTTACAGGCGGTGTATCCTCTCAGAGCTCTTATGTTAATCGCCGTAAGTGCTGTGACTACCGTAAATACCTGTTACAAAGGCACCCAGCTGTATAGTATGATGCACACAGAGGAGGGGGGGGGGTGGTAACGTTATGATACGACGTTTGGCGTCTATTAGAGTATGCAGATGCCGGTCGACGGTGTAGGAAATGCCGTAGGGCAACGCCCCCTGGGGAGCTCGCCTAGCGCAGGGCGACAAAAACACAAGCATTGTGCTGAGGTCGCGTCGGCTGCCACTCGGCTGTTATTAGCTGTCGTTCGCGGCGGGGAGACAACGACCCAATGCGGCTGCGAGAAGCTGCAATTTTTGCTGCGTGGCTGTGGGATGCCTCTCCTAGCCGTGGCCATAGTGACACCGCCTCGGGGAGCTGGCGGGGCACCGTTACTCGCGAGTCAATCACCCGAGACGCCAACTGACGTGAGGCTCGCCGACGACGTGGGCGTGTCCCGGCGCGGCGGCATTGCAGGCTTGTTTACACATACAGTGCGCCCCACCGAAAGTAAATATGAGTCGTTTCAGGGACTGATTCAGCGGAAACAGCTAAGTCTGTCGCTGCATAGTTTCTTAGACCCTAGGAAAAAAATATACAGGGTGTTACCAAAAGGTACGGCCAAACTTTCAGGAAACATTCCTCACACACAAATAAATAAAAGATGTTATGTGGACATGTGTCCGGAAACGCTTAATTTCCATGTTAGAGCTCATTTTAGTTTCGTCAGTATGTACTGTACTTCCTCGATTCACCGCCAGTTGGCCCAATTGAAGGAAGGTAATGTTGACTTCGGTGCTTGTGTTGACATGCGACTCATTGCTCTACAGTACTAGCATCAAGCACATCAGTACGTAGCATCAACAGGTTAGTGTTCATCACGAACGTGGTTTCGCAGTCAGTGCAATGTTTACAAGTGCGGAGTTGGCAGATGCCCATTTGATGTATGGATTAGCACGGGGCAATAGCCGTAGGGCGGTACGTTTGCATCGAGACAGATTTCCAGAACGAAGGGTCCCGACAGGAAGACGTTCGAAGCAATTGATTGGCGTCTTAGGGAGCACGGAACATTCCAGCCTATGACTCGCGACTGGGGAAGACCTAGAACGACGAGGACACCTGCAATGGACGAGGCAATTCTTCGTGCAGTTGGCGATATCCCTAATGTCAGCGTCAGAGAAGTTGCTGCTGTACAAGGTAACGTTGATCACGTCACTGTATGGAGAGTGCTACGGGAGAACCAGTTGTTTCCGTACCGTGTACAGTGTGTGCAGGCACTATCAGCAGCTGATTGGCCTCCGCGGGTACACTTCTGCGAATGGTTCATCCAACAATGTGTCAATCCTCATTTCAGTGCAAATGTTCTCTTTACGGATGAGGCTTCATTCCAACGTGATCAAATAGTAAATTTTCACTATCAACATGTGTGGGCTGACGAGAATCCGCACGCAATTGTGCAATCACGTCATCAACACAGATTTCCTGTGAACGTTGGGGCAGGCATTGTTGATGTCTTGATTGGGCCCCATGTTCTTCCACCTACGCTCAGTGGAGCACGTTATCGTGATTTCATACGGGATACTCTACCTGTGCTGCTAGAACATGTGCCTTTACAAGTACGACACAACATGTGGTTCATGCACGATGGAGCTCCTGCACATTTCAGTCGAAGTGTTCGTACGCTTCTCAACAACAGATTCGGTGACCGATGGATTGGTAGAGGCGGACCAGTTCCAACGCTCTCCTGACCTCAACCCTCATGACTTTCATTTATGGCGGCATTTGAAAGCTCTTGCCTACGCAACCCCGATACGAATGTAGAGACTCTTTGTGCTCGTATTGTGGACTGCTGTGATACAATACGCCATTCTCCAGGGCTGCATCAGCGCATCTGGGATTCCATGCGACGGAGGGTGGATGCATGTATCCTCGCTAACGGAGGACATTTTGAACATTTCCTGTAACAAAGTGTTTGAAGTCACGCTGGTACGTTCTGTTGCTGTGTGTTTTCATTCCATGATTAATGTGATTTGAAGAGAAGTAATAAAATGAGCTCTAACATGGAAAGTAAGCGTTTCCGGACATATGTCCACATAACATACTTTCCTCCTCTGTGTGTGAGGAATGTTTCCTGAAAGTTCGGCCGTACCTTTTTGTAACACCCTGTATATACCGGGTGATCAAAAGTCAGTATAAATTTGAAAACTTAATAAACCACGGAATAATGTAGATAGAGAGGTAAAAATTGACACAAATGCTTGGAATGACACGGGGTTTTATTGGAACAAGAAAAAAAAACAAAGTCCACAAAATGTCCGACAGATGGCGCTGGACAGCAAAATGTCAGTGACTGCGCATGACAACCGTGTATAAAAGGAGCTGTAATGAGAGAGAGAATCAGATGCGCCAGCAGTCGCAGCATGTTGACGTTACCTGAAAAGGCGCTTTTAGTGAAGCTGTATTATCAGAATGGGGAATGTGCTAGTTCAGCGTTACGATCCTATCGCCATAGGAAGCGGATTCGAACGGGTAAAGGTCCGTTGACAAATGCAGCTGTGGCGAGAATGATTTTGAAGTTCGAAGCCACGGGTTGTTTAGACGATAGACTCCGTAGTGGCCGACCGAGCACAAGGCGTAAATGCTGCTGAGACAATTCAGGAAGAAATGGAAACCGTAGCGGGTTCGTCTATGCACGGGGAAGTCAGCGCTCGTGCAGTCGCACGTCGCACCGGCATTTCATACACTGTGTGGTTGGCACGTAGGCGTACCCTCCGATGTTATCCTTACAAAATCCATCGGCATCATGAACTGTCACTTGGCGATTTAGTGAAGCGGAGGGCATTTGCGGTGTGGGCGTTTCAAAATATGGCGGAAGATGACGATTGGTTGAAGACCGACGAAGCTCATTTCACGCTCCGAGGGTCTGTCAACGCCCACAACTGTAGAATTTGGGCTCCCGAAAATCCTAGAACTGTCGTGGAAACTCCATTGCACAACGAGAAAGTCACGGTATGGGTTGGATTTACCACATCTACCGTTATCGGGCCTTTTTTTCTTCGAGGAAATGCGTGATTCTGGTTTTGTAACTGCTACCGTGACGGGTGAGAGGTATGCCGATATGTTACAGAATCGCATCATCCCCAGCCTGGCTGATAAACGCTTGCTGGAACGTATGATGTTTATGCAGGATGACGCTCCACCCCATATTGCTAGACGCGTGAAAGATCTCTTGCGCGCGTCGTTTGGTGGTGATGTGTGGTCATCCGCCACTTTCGTCATGCTTGGCCTCCCAGGTCCCCAGACCTCAGTCCGCGCGATTATTGGCTTTGGCGTTACCTGAAGTCACAAGTGTATCGTGATCGACCGACATCTCTAGGGATGTTGAAAGACAAATCCGACGCCAATGCCTTGCCATAACTCCGGAGATGCTTTACAGTGCTGTTCACAAGCGGCAAGAAACAGTCAACGCGTTCTCTGCGCGATAGCAATGGAAATACTGTCGATGACAGTGCTGCCAAAGCAGAGTTACTAAACACAGCTTTCCCAAATCCCTTCACCAAAGAAGACGAAGTAAATATTCCAGAACTCGAATGAAGAACAGCTGCCAACATGACCGAGCGCGGTGGCGCAGTGGTTAGACACTGGACTCGCATTCGGGAGGGCGACGGTTCAATCCCGCGTCCGGCCATCCTGATTTAGGTTTTCCGTGATTTCCCTAAATCACTCCAGGCAAATGCCGGGATGGTTCCTCTGAAAGGGCACGGCCGACATCCTTCCCCATCCTTCCCTAATCCGATGAGACCGATGACCACGCTGTCTGGTCTCCTTCCCCAAACAACCAAACCAACCAACCAGCTGCCAACATGAATAACGTGGAAGTAGATATCCTCGGAGTAGTGAAGCAACTTAAATCACTTAATAAAAGCAAGTCTTCTTGTCCAGACAGTTTACCAATTAGGTTCCTTTCAGAGTATGCTGATATAATAGTTCCATACTTAACAATCATATACAACCGCTCGCTCAACGAAAGATCCTTACCCAGGTAATGGAAAGTTCCACAGGTCACACCAATATTTAGGAAATGCAGTAGGAGTAACTACTAAATTACAGGCCCACATCATTAACGCCGATATGCAGAAGGATTTTGGAATGCATATTATGTTCGAACACTATGAATTATCTCGAAGAGAACGGTCTATTGACGCACAGTCAACACGGATTTAGAAAGTACCGTTCTTGTGGAACACAACTAAGTCTTTACGTACACGAAGTGGTAAGTGCTATTGACAAGGGATTACAAATTGATTCCGTATTTCTAGATTTCCAGATGCCTTTTGACATTGTACCCAGAACCGGCGTGTAATCAAATTGCATGCTTACGGAATATCGTCTCAGTTAAGCGACTCTATTCGTGATTTCATGTCAGAGGTCACAGTTCGTAAAACTTGACGGAAAGTGACCGAGTGAAAGTGATTTCTGGCGTTCCCCAAGGTAGTGTTATAGGCCCTCTTCTTTTCCTTGTAACGTGAATGATTTAGGAGACAACCCGAGCAGCCGACTTAGGTTGTCTGTAGGTGATGCTGTCGTTTATCGTCTAGTAAAGTCATCAAAACAAATTCCAAAAATATTTAGGAAAGATAGCTGTATGGTGCGAAAATTGGTAGGTGACACTAAATAATGAAGTGTGAGGTCATCCTCAAGAGTGCGAAAGGAATCCGTTAAACTTCGGTTACACGATAAATCAGCCAAATCTGAAGGCCGTAAATTCAGCTAAATACCTTGGAATTAGAATTACGAACAATGGAAAGATACAGGTGTTCGTTTCTTCCGCGCACTGTTGCAGACCGGAGTAATAAATAATTATTGTGAAGAAGGTCCGATAAACTTTACGCCCGGCACTTAAAGTGTGAGCCGAACGGTTCTAGGCGCTTCAGTCTGGAGCCGCGCGACTGCTACGATCGCAGGTTCGAATCCTGCCTCGGGCATGGATGTGTGTGATTTACTTACATTAGTTAGGTTTCAGTAGTTCTAAGTTACAGGGGACTGATGACCTCAGATGTTAAGTCCCATAGTGCTCAGAGCCACTGAAGTGTGATGTGCTGAGTATGCATGTAGATGTAGATAGATATGTTTATCGAATATATTTTTGAACCAAAATATTTACACGCTTCTGGACGACGTGCAAGAAATTGGCAAACTGAAGGGAGAGGTGAAAGACACACGTGTGGCTCCAGAAACATTGGATTACAGTGATAAAGGCAGAACTGTGAAACAACGCGCGGGCCTGTCTCCTAAGAGTCTGCAGGTTATTTCCTCTCGTTTTTCAACAGATACCTGCAGTTTCGTTTTCGCATTGTGCAGCTGGAGTCAGCCCAAACGATTACTGCTCAATATGACTTTGAAGTGACGTCCAGTGTCAACGGAAAGCGTCGGTTTATTTCCCATTACAAACAAAAGGATTCTTAAAGCGGAATTGGACTTGCGCATTAGGTAGCTCGGTCCCAGAATAGTTTTATCGATATGTGTTAACGGGGACAGTAAAACTGGAAGAATAACCGACACTCCAGCGGCGGCAGCACAGCCGTGCCCGGCGCTGACTTCAACCGCCAAGGATGCATCGCTACCAAAGCCGCAGCGCCATCACCCGATTTTCCAGAAACTTCGTTCATTGGAAGAAGAGCCAAAATAAGCCAACACCTGTCTAGGTTTATCCATAGATACTAAAGAGTTTCCGAAAGAGGGTTTCCGAAAGAGGGTTTCCGAAAGAGGGTTTCCGAAAGAGGGTTTCCGAAAGAGGGTTTCCGAAAGAGGGTTTCCGAAAGAGGGTTTCCGAAAGAGGGTTTCCGAAAGAGGGTTTCCGAAAGAGGGTTTCCGAAAGAGGGTTTCCGAAAGAGGGTTTCCGAAAGAGGGTTTCCGAAAGAGGGTTTCCGAAAGAGGGTTTCCGAAAGAGGGTTTCCGAAAGAGGGTTTCCGAAAGAGGGTTTCCGAAAGAGGGTTTCCGAAAGAGGGTTTCCGAAAGAGGGTTTCCGAGGTGCTTTGTGCCTTTTGTCGCCAGATGGTCAAAGTGGTGGCTCAGTTGTTAGTGTTGTGGCTTCTTAATATTGTGCCCAGTGTTAGCAAACCGATAACTGTTTTTGTATATTTTTGTTTTCATTTATCTACCCATGTATCTATTAGATTACACAAATCTTTATTACCAAATTAGGGGCTACAAGGAGTTACATTAATTGTAAGTTTACAGCTGGCTTTGGTAGTCCAGGTTAGCTGAGAGCGCTAACGCGCTGCTTCCTGGGCTCGGGTAGGCGCGCCGGCCCCGGTTCGAATCCGCCCGGCGGCTGAACGACGGAGGCCGGTGTCCTGGCCAGCCTGGATCTGGTGTTCAGGCGGTTTTCCACATCCCACTAGGTGAATACCGGGCTGGTCCCCATTTCCCGCCTCAGTGACACGGCTCGCAGACATTTGATCAAATTCGCACTATTCTATGGATTACACTAGACACAGACAGTTGGGGTACACTAATTCCGTCCCGGAGGGGTACGGGGTGGCGGCAGGAAGGGCATCGGGCCACCCCTTAACCTTGCCAAATCAGATTAACCATGCCGACCCTGCGTTGTTGCGGGAAAACGGCACAAGCAAAAGAAAGAAAGCTGGCTTTGGTAGTAAGTGTCAGTTTTATTATGCATTGTGTGTGTGTGTGAACGGCACAAGCAAAAGAAAGAAAGCTGGCTTTGGTAGTAAGTGTCAGTTTTATTATACATTGTGTGTGTGTGTGTGTTGTGTGTGTGTGTGTGTGTGTGTGTGTGTTTTGGGAAGTTACAATCTCCCTAAATTCTCATATTCTGATATTTCATTCTCATGTCAATTCTAATATTAATTCTTACATTTTTTTGCTATAGTTATTTTGCAGGAAGATTTGGTGCATTCCGTTCGATGATACCGAACGTAGAAACATTCGAAACACAGATATTGCGAACACCACGAGCATCGTGCGAGGGCTGGTTTGTCACAGTGACAGTTCTTAGCACGACTCTCACTCTGGGAGGACATGTCGTTGACATTGCTGAAGATCATGCGCGTTGGCAATAATTTCGCGGCATGCCGTGCAGAATGGATCACTTTCCCGAAAACGGGCGCTTGCAGTTGATTTTAAATGAAGATACACTACAGGAATCTCAGCGGAAACGTGAAACAACTTTATCAATTTTTTAAAAATTTCGTTTAGCTGACATACAATTAGTCGACAAATAGCAACATTATATGAATGTACGCAGGAAAACATTCGTGTAGTAGTCTTCTACAGAAATGGCTATATGAATGAAAAAGAGAAATAACAATAGGGTTCGAACAAGGGGCGCAAAATTAAGAAGCTGCGACACCAACCACAGCACAACCATGTCGTCTGAGGATATTACACGGCGAAAGGCACCCTGGACGTCGCATGAGAGACGTGATGAATGCTATTTTTAGGCTGACTCTATCTACGCAATACAATCTACATCTACATACATACTCCGCAATCCACCATACGGTGCGTGGCGGAGGGTACCTCTTACCACAACTAGCATCTTCTCTCCCTGTTCCACTCCCAAATAGAACGAGGGAAAAATGACTGCCTATATGCCTCTCTACGAGCCTTAATCTCTCTTATCTTTGTGGTCTTCCCACGAAATGTAAGTTTGCGGCAGTAAAATTGTAATGCAGTCAGCCTCAGAAGCTGGTTCTCTAAATTTCCTCAGTAGCGATTCACGAAAAGAATGCCTCCTTTCCTCTAGAGACTCCTACCCGAGTTCCTGAAGCATTTCCGTAACACTCGCGTGATGGTCAAACCCACCAGTAACAAATCTAGCAGCCCGCCTCTGAATTGCTTCTATGTCCTCCCTCAATCCAACCTGACAGGGATCGAACAGTACTCAAGAATAGGTCGTATTAGTGTTTTATAAGCGGTCTATTTTACAGATGAACCACATCTTCCCAAAATTCTACCAATGAACCGAAGACGACTATCCGCCCTCCCCACAACTGCCATTACATGCTTGTCCCACTTCATATCGCTCTGCAATGTTACGCCCAAATATTTAATCGACGTGACACTGTCAAGCGCTACACTACTAATGGAATATTCAAACATTACATGATTCTTTTTCCTATTCATCTGCATTAATTTACATTTACCTATATTTAGAGTTAGCTGCCATTCTTTACACCAATCACAAATCCTGCCCAAGTCATCTTGTATCCTCCTACAGTCACTCAACGACGACACCTTCCCGTACACCACAGCATCATCAGCAAACAGCCGCACATTGTTATAAACCCTATCCAAAAGATCATTTATGTAGATAGAAAACAACAGCGGACGTGCCACACTTCCCTGGGGCACTCCAGATGATACTCTCACCTCCGATGAACACTCACCATCGAGGACAACGAATGGGTTCTATTACTTAAGAAGTCTTCGAGCTACTCACATACTTAGGAACCAATCCCATACGCTCGTACCTTAGTTAGGATTCTGCACTGGGGCACCGAGTCAAACGCTTTACGGAAGGAATATGGCATCTATCTGATACCCTTCAATACAATACAATACAATACAATACAACACAATACATTGGCAGAGCTGTCATTTGTGCTCAGGTGATTCATAGGAAAAGTTTTACGACAGGAACTAACTGACTTGGAACGCGAAATGGTAGTTGGAACTAGACACACTGGACATTCCACTCCGCAAACAAGCAGTTCGATATTCAGAGATGCACAGTGTCAAGAGGGTGCCGAAAGTATGAGATTCCAGGCATTACCTCGGACAACGCGGTGGTCGACGATCTTCATTTTACGACCGAGAGCAGTGGCTTTTGCGAAGAGTTGTCGGCGCTAACATGAAATGTCGTGTGTCTAGGGCCTCCGTCGGGTAGGCCGATCGCCTGGTGCAAGTCTTTCGAGTTGACACCACTTCGGCGACTTGCGTGTCGATGATGATGATGATGATGATGATGATGATGATGATGATGATGATGATCAGCGTGCTGTAACCGCACGCGTTAGAACAGTGCGACAAAATTTGGCGTTAACGGACGATAACGTCAGGCGATTGACGCTGGTGCCTTTACTAACAGGAGGAAGTCGCCTGCAGCACCTCTCCTGGACTCGTGACCATATCGGTTGGACCCCCGAAGAATGGAAAACCGTTACCTGGTCAGATGAATCCCGATTTCAGTTGGTAAGCGGTGATGGCAGGGTTAGTGTGTGATGCAGTCCATGGACCCACTTTGTCAACAAGGCTGTGCAAGCTGGTGATGGCTCCATAATGGTGTGGTGGTCCAACTGCACCGATCATTTACTAGAAATGTTTATGGTCAGGTACTTGGAGAGCATTTGTAGCTATTCACGCACTTCATGTTCCCATGACAATGCGCCATGACACCGGGCCATAATTTTTCTCGATTGGGTTGAAGAACATTCTGGGCAGTTCGAGCGAATGATTTGCACACCCAGGTCACCCGACATGAAGCAAATCGAACATTGATAGTACATAATCGAAAGGTCACTTTCGCAATTATGGACAGCTATACAGCAGCGTGGCTCGATAATTCTGCAGGGGACTTCCAACGACTTGCTGACTCCATGCCACGTCAAGTTGCTGCACTATCTACATCTTCATCTATATCCATACTCCGCAAGCCACCTGACGGTGTGTGGCGGAGGGTACCTTGAGTACCTCTATCGTTTCTCCGTTCTATTCCAGTCTCGTATTGTTCGTGGAAAGAAGGATTGTCGATATGCCTCTGTGTGGGCTCTCATCTCTCTGATTTTGTCCTCATGGTCTCTTCGCGAGATATACGTAGGAGGGAGCAATATAATGCTTGACTCCTCGGTGAAGGTATGTTCTCGAAACTTCAACAATAGCCCGTACCGAGCTAATGAGCGTCTCTCCTGCAGAGTCTTCCACTGGAGTTTATCTATCATCTCCGTAACGTTTTCGCGATTACTAAATGATCCTGTAATGAAGCGCACTGCTCTCCGTTGGATCTTCTTTATCTCTTCTATCAACCCTATCTGGTACGGATCCCACATTGCTGAGCAGTATTCAAGCAGTGGGCGAACAAGCGTACTGTAACCTACTTCCTTTGATTTCGGATTGCATTTCCTTAGGATTCTTCCAATGAATCTGTCTGGCATCTGCTTTACCGACAATCAACTTAATATGATCATTTCATTCTAAATCACTCCTAATGCGTACTCTCAGATAATTTATGGAATTAACTGCGGACAGTTTCTGACCTGTTGTAGCTAAATGATATGGGATCTTTCTTTCTATGTATTCGCAGCACATTACACTTGCCTACATTGAGATTCAATTGCCATTCCCTGCGCCATCCGCTGCAGATCCTCCTGCATTTCAGTTCAATTTTCCATTGTTACAACCTCTCGATATACCACAGCATCATCCGCAAAAAACCTCAGTAAACTTCCGATGTCATCCACAAGGTCAATTCTGTATATTGTGAATAGCAACGGTCCTACGACACTCCCCTGCGGCACACTTGAAATCACTCTTACTTCGGAAGACTCCTCTCCATTGAGAATGACATGCTGCGTTCTGTTATCTAGGAACTCTTCAATTCAATCACACAATTGGCCTGATAGACCATATGCTCTTATTTTGTTCATTAAACGACTGTGGGGAACTGTATCGAATGCCTTCGGAAGTCAACAAACACGGCATCTACCTGGGAACCCGTGTCTACGGCCCTCCGAGTCTCGTGGACGAATAGCGCGAGCTGGGTTTCACACGATCGTCTTTTTCGAAACCCATGCTGATTCCTACAGAGTATATTTCTAGCTTCCAGAAAAGTCATTATACTCGAACATAATGCAGGGCAGAAGGTCCGACGCGATGTTAGGAGTGTCCCATGACTTTCGCCACGTCATTGTCATAAGACATGCACACGACTGGTTAAGGTGGAGAGCTGTTTAAAACCCTTCCTGGAACGGGATACCGCGAAAACAGGAAGGAAGGGCATGTGTAAGTAGGCTGTTTAGGTTTTTTTATTGGTAACGCCACCTCTGTATGAAAATCACTGGCTGTGCTGTGTGCAGTCTGTGGTTGCTTTGCATTGTTGTAATACTCGCCATTGTAGTGTTGGGCAGCGGTAGCTGGATGTGAACAGCGCGTAGCGTTGCGCAGTTGGAGGTGAGCCGCCAGCAGTGGTGGATGTGGGGAGAGAGATGGCAGAGTTTTGAAATTTGTCATGAACTGCTATATTTATATATGATGATATCAAGGTAAATACATTGTTTGTTCTCTATTAATATCTTTCATTTGCTAACTATCCCTATCAGTAGTTAGTGCCTTCCATAGTTTGAATCTTTTATTTAGCTGGCAGTAGTGGCGCTCGCTGTATTGCAGTAGCTTGAGCAGCGAAGATTTTTGTGAGGTAAGTGATTTGTGAAAGGTATAGTTTAATGTTAGTCAGGGCCATTCTTTTGTAGGGAATTTTGAAAGTCAGATTGCGTTGCGCTAACAAAATATTGTGTGTCAGTTTAAGCACAGTCATGTATAATTCTTCAAAGGGGACGTTTCACATGTTGCATGGAAGTGTTCAGTGCTAAAAGTAGTTTACTGCTAGACCTACTATCAGGTATGGTGACTATGTTGTTAAGACATTGTTCTCATATTCGCAAAGAATGGCGCTTCCATCCCTGACAGGCCATCCGATGGACAGCTTACCCCAAATCTTCGGGATCAAAATTATACACACCGTAAACTGAGTACTAGAGATAAGATAACGCTTGAGAATATTTAGTTTTTAACAGTACATCATTACGGCATATTTTTCTCTAGCTCGCTCTGGCTGGCAGTTAGGACCTTAATAAGCAATTACTCTTCAGATCTCAATTCAAATGGGGTAGCAGCAAATAAGATCATATTATTTACACAATTTTGGCCCGTAATTTGATACAGAATAGGTACTGCTGATGTCAGATGTTTCATGTGGATTTTCTGCACCCGAGACAACAATTACAAATACCAACACGGATGAAAGAGGCCTCATCGGTGAACGAAACTAACTGTAGGAATGTTTTCGATTCAGTCTTGCTCCGGATAGTGTGGAACATATCACTCCGGATATGATACAATTATATTCAGCTTGCCGCGCTTCACATAATTCTCGGATCTATTGCAACCGTCGACCTGTTCCACATCGGCTGCGTCAGATGAAAACTGCTGTGTTTGTCATGACTTAAATTTTACGTAATGAAATTTGGTTCTGGTGTAACCTGAGACACTTTCGGCCACTGCAAAAAAAAAAAAAAAGTGTAATTATCCATACCTTTCCAATCAGAACTTTGTACTTACATTTATCAATTTTTTTCGTATAGTTTGTCTCCTTCGTATTTGGTTTCATTCTAGAAATTATCGCTAGATTCACCAACGTGTTTTGGAAGTCAGAACCACTTACTATACGCAATATATTTATTTGCGGTATGGCCTCCACCAACCAATCCTGAAAAGGTTGGCATGATATATGAACACTGTCCACCTTCATTTTGACACTAATTTATAAAAGCCTTTTGAATCGGGACGTCAAAATACTTAGCCTGACAACTAATTTCACTTGAAAGACGATGTTTGTATTGATATTAACTAAAACATTGATAATGGGGCATCAACTACTTTAATAATGCATTGCCTACACAAAGTCCAATGTCAGTTTCGTGACCCTGTGATGAAACTAGGTACTACGATATACATCACAATACCATTGCGTTTGATTTTTATTTCCTTTTTTTTCCAGCGATTTTTGTTTTTGCGTTTTTCGCCCATACAACCCCGTTTCAACCCGATTCTGTCAGTATAATGTAAACACGATTTGCCATTGTCAGTATAATGTACACACGATTTGCCATGCGATTTACCTAAATCATTTATATTACAATCCATGTCTTTCATAGTAACATTTGTGTCATCTGCAAAAAGAAAAGTGAGTCGGCTGTCATTTTCAGCGGCAGATTAGTGACACACCAAGAAAAGCAATGGACCCAAAACAGAACCCTATGGGACCTTCACACTTTACATAGCCCCAGTCAGTTTCAAACGTCCTCCCTGTTACACAGGAGGACAGCCTTCTGTTTCCCGCTTTTCAGATAAAAAGCAACCCATTGTTGAGCTTTTACCCTAATATCATCATGTTCCAACTTAGACTTAACTACTGCATGGTCTACACACTTTAATCAGTACTACAGTACGTGTTGGGAAAACATTTGAGGGTCACGTGAAAGCATGCTTTCTCGCGGGAAGCTAAGCTGCAAGAGATGTGCCGGGGATACCTAGGGCCATACTTGCAGTTGCGCTCTCCGCCTCGCGACGGAAGATATTTATGGCGTTCCCCAAAGCATCCTGAGGCAGTTAACCCTAAGTCTGGATGATTCTCTGCGGAGTCATCTCGAGCGGCTTCGCAACTGTGATCCTTAATCAGTATGAAGCGCTCCCAGAGGCTAAAGGTAATCCATAGCGCCACTCCACACGGCGGCTGGGCATTACATTGCCGTATGCTGCAGACTGAGAGTTTATTGCTGCAGAAACTTGGAACCTACCAAATTTTTGTGGTCAGCGCATTGGACTCAGTCGGGACGATGACGGTTCAAACCCGCGTACGGCCATCCTGATCCAGGTTTTCCCGTGATTTCCCTAAATCGCTTCAGGCCAATTCCGGGATGGTTGCTTTGAAGGGGCACGGCCGATTTCCTTCCCTAATCCCAATTTGTGACCCATCTCTAATGGCCTCGTTGTCGACCGTACTTAAACCTCTAATTTCCTCCTCCTCCTCGAATTTGGAGGCTGTTCCGTATTTATTTGTCCAACGAAATGGTCGACATTTCGAAGTCGAAAACTAGACTCAACCGTTAACAGCTAATGAAATTATAAGAGCGTTGCCCAGAAAGAAATGCACCGCATTCTTTTTCTGAGCCGAAAACAATGCTACGAATGCGAAGCGTTACATATGTATTATCGGAAGTCCCAACTTTTCGTCACTTTCGACTGACAGAGTAGCTACAGTACAGTTTCAAAATGGCGTCTGTAGGTGATGTACTTTACAAGCAACGTGCCGTCATTGAATTTCGCACTGCAAAGAAAGAAATTGTGAGGAATATTCGCAAACGTTTGTGCAAAGTCCATGGAGCATCTGCTGTCGGCAGAGTACAGTTGGTCGCTGGGCACGGATGGTGAGGTCATCAGAAGGCGGTTCGGCGGAGCTCCACGATTTGCAGCGGTCGGGGAGACCATCTACGGCTGTCACACGTGACATGTTGCAGCGTGCACTTCTGGGGGCCATTAAAAGATGCCATTCGTGGAAGACATTTTGAGGACGATGAGGAGGTGATTCACACAGTGAAGCACTGGCTTCGCCACCAGGACAAGAACTGGTAGCGACAAGGCACACGCGCCCTTGTTTCGCGCTGGAGGAAGACCATAGAAAAGGACGGAGACTACATGGAAAATTACGGTGTGTAGATAAAACACCATTCTTGGTGTGTGTAATTCTCAATAACTTCAATAAAGAATTGTTGAAGAAAAAATGCGGTGTATTACTTTCTGGGCAACCCTCGAATATGGCTCAAATCAATGTTGCCAACACATTGACAGCTTCACAAGACACACTTGGGGGACACATCTTATACCCATCTTATAAGAACCTAGTTCTTATACGTCACTCTTGGGGCTCGTGACTTCTCAGTTAGACTGTAAGATAAACGTGACATAACTCTCAACTAAACAAACATTAACTGGGGCTAAAGGACAACTGGTTCTTTTGTTTACTGATTCAGTATATAAAAAGGAAGACATCAGAAAATACTGTTTTTTCTTGCATTTTTTATTTTTTTACTCATCTTTCATTCCCTACACTTGAGAATTGGGCGGGCTTTCGTAGAACGAACTTTCTTCCTTTCAACTTAACATCCCAGTTGGATGGGAGTTGGGAGTGGTGGCAGAAGATATCCAATTGGAGATATTTGGGAGAGGCTTTCTAGTTCTGATTTCCGTCTGATGATTGAGGAAATCATCCCAAAAACTTTGATCTTACTGAACTGGATTGTCTCGAGTATGGCCGTGCAAGAACCATAAACAATTCAGCAAAATAAGAACTGCTTGGAGTGCCAATGTCAAGCATATAAAACTACAGCATTTGACAAAAAAAAATTTGAATTTGAAACTAGATTTTGTGTAGCAAACGTGTGTGAAAAGTAATACAGGTTTCCATGTCGATATCTTCGTTACTTCGTGTAGTTTCCTGTGGAAGGCTAGCTATGTTAAAGTATTTAGATACGTTATCCCGTTTTGATTGAAATACGAGTAGCTAAATTACTTCAATGAACCGAATGTCTAAAACCAATTGGTGTATTGCTTTCTTATGCACTTTGGTAAGCATAGCTCATGGGAACTGTTTCTCAGAAAACCTATTGCCTCACTGTGAATCAAAACATAATTCTGATTATCAACTATTTGCAATCAACGTTACATGCAAATACTGTGAAGAAAGCTAATAATGAAAACTTCAGTCACGTGTTTGCAACAGAATGAGCAGATACATGTAAAATGATCTGTTTGAAAAGGAACGGGAAATTACAAGCAGTTTTATATTACAATCAAAATATCAGAATGATTATTTAATGTGGTATTTTGTTAGAAAACCAAAAGTTTGTCAGTAGCAATGGATTATTTATAGATTGTGTTCTACAGAAATATGTTCCTTCATTAGTACTGCGATCACTGCCTGTGTCAATAACTGTTGTTCAGGCTTAGCGAGCCTCGTGTCTGGGCTGTTAGCGCCCTAATGATACGTATGTTAGCGATCATGACTCCTTCCTATAACTGTTGGGACTCAAGTCATACCTCTGTCGTTAACGAAACGGACGGCGACTAGAGGTGGAGCCCCGACACTCCTTTCTCCCTCACCTCTGTTCCACCCCCCCTCCACAAATACGACGTTGTGCAACAATGAAGGGGAAATGAACGGTATCAGTTGGAGACCGCTGTTAAAATTCCCTTGTTCTAAAATCGGAGCACCTGCGCAACCAGTTGCGCAAGACAGAGGAACGAGGGCGGGAGTATTCTCATTCTCAGGCGTAACGAGTGAAAATTCCGTCTGTGCTCCTCATGATGCGCGCAACACAGGCAGTTCAGTGCTTTCCCAGTGTCACATGATGTACTTATAACTGTCTGTTCTCCTGTCTGCCAACGCGCCGTCCAGGAAAATCCCAATATCCCAATCCTTAACATTTCTTCCTTTGTACTAGTTCTTACTTAACCTTTCTTTAGTCATGTCAGATTTATCAGGCAACATTTCTGGGCCATTAGCAGTTACCTTATCGCTAGTACGATGCGTTCCTTAGTAATAGGAGCTAATCGTAGATCGCTATTGTAAACAACGAAAAAATACGAGGGGATTGGCCAAGCGACGGCTGTAGGGATGGCAGTTCTCGCTGAAACAACTGGTTTTCGATTATATGGTTTTTTATTCCACGACATTTTAATGTGATTGTTAAAACCGCTCAAAATAACTGTTTTCTGAAATAACCAATTTTCGGTTTTTTGTCCTATTATTTCCTATAATACACTACTGGCCATTAAAATTGCTACACCAAGAAGAAATGCAGATGATAAACGGGTATTCATTGGACAAATATATTATACTAGAACTAACATGTGATTACATTTTCACGCAATTTGGGTGCATAGATCCTGAGAAATCAGAACAAAGAACTAGCAACTCTGGCCGTAATAACGACCTTGGTACACCTGGGCATTGAGTCAAACAGAGCTTGGATGGCGTGTACAGGTACAGCTGCCCATACAGCTTCAATACTATACCACAGTTCATCAAGAGTAGTGACTGGCGTGTTGTGACGAGCCAGTTGCTCGGCCACCATTCACCAGACATTTTCCGAATACAGAAAGGCCCCTACAGGACCGGCTGAAATGTAGGGTTTCTGAGGGATCAAACGAAGGGTAGAGCCACGGGTCGTAAAACGTGTGAAATGTAACGTCCACTGTTCAAATTGCCGTCAATGCGAACAAGATGTGACCGAGACGTGTAACCAATGGCACCCCATACCATCACGCCGGGTGATACGCCAGTATGGCGATGACGAATTCACGCTTCCAATGTGCGTTCACCGCGATGTCGCCAAACACGATGCGACCATCATGATGCTGTAAACAGAACCTGGTTTCATCCGAAAAATGACGTTTTGCCATTCACGCACCCAGGTTCGTCGTTGAGTACACCATCGCAGGCGCTCCTTTCTGTGATGCAGCGTCAAGGGTAACCGCAGCCATGGTCTCAGAGATGATAGTCCATGCTGCTGCAAACGTCGTCGACTGTTCGTGCAGATGGTTGTTGTCTTGCATACGTCCCCATCTGTTGACTCAGGGATCGAGACGTGGCTGCACGATCCGTTACAGCCATGCGGATAAGATGCCTGTCATCTCGACTGCTAGTGATACGACGCCGTTGGGATCCAGCACGGCGTTCCGTATTACCCTCCTGAACCCACCGATTCCATATTCTGCTAACAGTCATTGGATCTCGACCAACACGAGCAGCAATGTCGCGATACGATAAACCGCAATCGCGATAGGCTACAATCCGACCTTTATCAGAGTCGGAAACGTGATGGTACGCATTTCTCCTCCTTACACGAGGTATCACAACAACGTTTCACCAGGCAACGCCGGTCAACTGCCCTTTGTGTATGAGGAATGAGTTGGAAACTTTCCTCGTGTCAGCACGTTGTTGGTGTCGCCACCGGCTCCAACCTTGTGTGAATGCTCTGAAAAGCTAATAATTTGCATATCACAGCATCTTCTTCCTGTCGGTTAAATTTCGCATCTGTAGTACGTCATCCTCGTGGTGTAGCAATTTTAATGGCCAGTAGTGTAAATGTAGAATTAGAACAAAGATTGAAAAGTTTGGACACACCCAGTTTCAAGATGCATACATTCAAAATGTTACATTAAATAGCTAAATAAAAGAAAACTTAGTCCGTCCAGGCATCCACCATTTGCTGCTTTTCTCGAATAGTGATAACTACAAAAAACCACCAACGTTCTCCTATTGATCCTAATTTTTTTAAACTGTTCAGAAATCATGTTGCAATCTCTCTATGGGCATTACGAATAGTCAGTGCTAAAGGGCGAGAACTGATGTTGAAGAACTCTGTTTTTCGTGTTAATTTGTACGTTTGCAAGGGCTACAACCAGGTAAAGGCATATTATATAGAAACAGGCAGCGTAATAGCAACTTCCTATTTTTTTTACTATGAATTAACAACTCAGTTTTTATTTTATTACTGTTACCATAATTTACTTCCTCGTTTTTTTTATTTAATAGAAATGTTAGACAAACCTACAATCATTTCAAAGCAAATGAAGCGTTTTAATTCATTGTTATGTCACTTCGTAAAAAAATTGGGTTGGTGCCATTCAGCAATACAACAGATGTCTGGGGACGACAGCGAGGGACTACCGTATACACCACGTCCCGTATAGACCAGGTGGGGACAAATCTTCCACACTCAAAGTACATGCGTACCTTAAGCAACGACAGCGGCAACATGGACGTTATTGTCCCAACAACGCTGTACTAAGAATTACTCGTACATCATATGTTGGTTGCTCGTTTCTATTGGTATTGTTGCTAAAATAGCATTGGTCGCTTTTCCATTTTCTATAGTAACGCAATATTTCAAACCAATGCAAATTTTATGAATAAAAATTACTTCTTTTTTTAAAAAAGTTTTACTTAAAAACGGAAAATTTTTGCGCTGCTGCTATGGCTAAATGATATTTCAGTTTCCTTACTCGTTTATCAGTAAAAAATAACACACCTGTTATAACGGAGACCAAACCAATATCGAAAAATACCAGTTATTTAGAACTAAAATACCGGTATCGGTTTTTTCCATTCTTTGGCGGAAGCAGCAGTGGCGCTACTAGTGGCAATTCCTAAAACTGAATGCCATTCTCCACGATAGCATAGTCATGAACAGTGGCAGATCTAAAAATTTTGCGCCCCTAGGCACACAATATTATATGCCCCTCACCCCAAAAAAGTGTTTTAAATAATAACTACTACCCGATCACTTCACAATTGCCGTTTTGGGTGGGAGCGCTGTGAGCTGTTTCCGTACTCTGCTGTTCCGGAGGACGCGTCAGCGGTCTGGTCGCCCTCAATCAAAATATAATATCGTTCCTGAACTGTATTTGGTGTACGACAGCGGATAAAACAAACGTAAAACTGCAATGTATTAACACATTCTTCTGTCGAAAGACAACAGAAACGAACACAAGGAAAATAACTTCTTTTATGGCCTAATAATTCCGCAGAGTGTGTAGGAGACAACTGATTTTTGTTATACATCATTTTTAATATTTTATATTACACGAAACCGTTGAAAATAAAAATAATGTTGTGTTTCCGTCTAAAAATTGAAGCGAACGTGTCTTACATTCGAAATTAATACGTACTTTTACAGAGATACGTTCAAAATTAAAATTACACTGTCGTTTTACGATCAAATAACTTGAATGTGTAGCAGATAAAAAAAAGTTCCGTATTAATATGTGAATCTACAGTAAATCGTAAGAAACGAAAAAAATAGTGATTTCGGTGCACGAACTAATAACTAAATACAGACGAACAAACACAGAATTGGATTTGCTATTACATAATTTTACAGACTAGTGTGGCAAAATCAAGTTTGTTTTATAATCTAATAGCTAACGTGTATAGCATTAGGGTCTGTGTAGCTAGCTGTTGCATAATAAGTGTACAAAATACCTTTAATCCATGTAATGGCTGAACAGTTTTGTACTGCAGCTACTGCTCACACCATAGCTCTTTCTAACGGTATTAGCGAAGCTTTTACGTATTTATCGACGGAACTGAACTACGTTATTTGTTAACACTTTTTCACATGAGCGTACTCTCCGATAACGTACATTTCCCCGATAACTATACATTTCAGCAGACGCGAAGAATAAGTATCAGTTGTAACATACTACAGTATCAGTATGACTTGACTGTACAGCGCCGAGCGGCCTGGGTCATTCAGGTATTGTTTAGTATTGTCGGGCGCCTTCGGTCCCGTCTGCACGTAAGCGAGGTTTAATTCCACGTTCTGCCATCGGCAATTGTAAAATAAACAGGTAATACGTAGTTTGTAAATCCAATAAATGTGCTCTAAGTTATAATGAAAATCACATTATAATCTTAAATTTTCAAAACTAATACGAATAAATAAACTCACCAATCAGCAGCAAAGTTTGCGTCTGGCATTGATGGCAGAAAACTCGTTGATCATATTTTCATAATTCAGACGGTTATCAGTTACGAAGTCGGCTTCGATGTGAAGAATGGATAAGGCGTTAAATCTCTCTTCAATCTCTCTTCAGACACCGTAGAACGTAGGTACGACTTCAGTAACTAAGTAAATAAATAAATAAAATTTTTAAACTGTTGTGAAGTGTTTTTCTTACATTATTAGATATTGTGCTTATGTACTTTTCGTATAAACAAGTGTTTACAAATGTAAAACATTCCCAGTATCAACATGTTTTGTTAAACGGGTGTAATTAAATCAAAGCTCACACATTGAAGACGACAGAGATTGCACATTAATTACAGAAATTTAAGTAGAGTCGGGTTTTACATACTGACGCCCACATATGTTACAGTATTTAAGAAACGGCTGATTAGTTTATCACAGCTTTTCATGGGTCCCGTTATTTTCACGGGGAAAATATGGTAGGGTTAAGTAGAAGCCGACAGCATTCTCAGAACAATAACGTTTTCAACATTGTATTGTAGATTGCCGTCCTGACAGCTTACTTCAAAATATTTTGAACAATCATAAAAATGATACCAGACAGAAAGGAAATGTTGAATTTCCATTCAGTCACCACGTAAACTATGTATATTTCCAAACTTGTATGGTCGAATTTCGTTCGTACGGCTCGCTTAAACTAGCAAGTTTTTTTTTAGCAATATTAAAAAATTTTGTCGTTTGTAAGCGCAGTTATTTTAAAACGTAAAAGGTTACAATGAGTACAGAGCAAAAAATGCCGCCTCCCACTTAAGGTGCCGCCCCTAGGCCCGTGCTTAGTGGGCCTATATGTAAATCCGCCACTGGTCATGGAAAGAAGTACTCATACGCCGTTGTTCATGTAAAATAACTTCAGTCACCAGAACTAAAGATCACAACCAGAGACGTTATTTGGGAAACTAACATTAGGGGGTTTCGTCCCTAATCTGTACATATAAAAGGATTAACTAAATTAGCTTTTTGCAAAAAGTAATTAAACATTCTATACCAGCTAGCTTCACACAGTGGGAACAAATATTCATACATAAAAAGGAAATTGTAATGTACATAAACACGACAATGTTAGCACTTCGTAGGCATTCCTCTTCTGTGTATCACTTCCGATAATCTCTTGAGCAAACCAGTGGGTTTCTTTTTTTTTTTTTTTTTTTTTTTTTTTTTGTAGTCTCAGATAATATTTTGCCACTCTTATTATAGACATTGTTTCGGAGCAGTCTGGCTTCTAATTTCGTGTTGTATGACCATTCTTTCAAGCATACTCCAAAGACGTTCAGTTCGGTTAAGGTCTGCGCTCTGTGCTGGAAACTTGAGAACATGGAGAGAATGGTACAACCCTGCAGACGAACAATTTCCGCTGTACGCGTGAAGTCATTGTTTTGTTGAATGTAGTAATCTGTGCGTAAACTCAAGTTGTCAACACTTTTGCAGATTTTCCTTCGGGATACTTAAACATCGAAATGTATCCATGTTACCGCCAAAAAAAAAAAAACAAGGTGTGAAACACCAGATGTAACCTTACATCTCTATACCATAATTACGGTAGCTTTTGTGGTCAATCTCTTCTTTGACTATTAAAGACAGTATTTTTTTCTTCAAATCGCGAATTGTGGACTGCACACTGCTTTTTCCAATATCAACTATTTATGAAAATGATCTCCCTTTTCATAAAGGGAGATTATAAGAAGCAACATGCACGACATGCAGCTTGCCACTGAAGGCGTTCATTGCTGCAGGTTGTTGGTTAGTCGTTTCTGTGTTTACATTTCTGGTGGTGTATGAATACTTAATTCCCCATTCAGTGACCGAGCGGTTCTAGGCGCTTCAGTCTGGAACCGCGCGACCGCTACGGTCGCAGTTTCGAATCCTGCCTCGGGCATGGATGTGTGTGATGTTCTTAGGTTATTTAGGTTTAAGTAGTTCTAAGTTCTAGTGGACTGGTGACCTCAGATGTTAAGTCCCATAGTGCTCAGAGCGCCCCCCCCCCCCCCCCCCCCAATTCAGTGAAGTCAGTCGGTACAGAATTTTTATTCACTTTTCGCCGAAGGCTAATTTAGTTAATCCTTTCGTATGTACAGATTCGTAAGGAAACACCATTCTGTTACATTACCAAAGAACACCTCTGGTTGTGGTCTTAGTACTACTAATTTATTCAACATGACCTTACATGGAGCCCGCACCACTAGCGATGCTCTCAGCCGCTACCGCGCCGGCCTGTACAGCTTATGGCGGAGTATTTTGTGCACAGTCCAACTGTACAGGCAAACTTAACAGTTCTCTGTTTACTTTGCTTCTGAAGAAAGATCATACGGTTAATACCTGGTTAATGGTGCTTTAGCAATACTTCACTGGGGCAAGCATCCTAAAAAATGTTGAAAATAAACGTTGTTTCATATCCTAACGTTTGCTTGTTGTTTGTTGGTTAATTGTTTTAACCTGTACTCCGTCTGACCTGCTCCTTATATCTTAGTGTGGAGTGCCTGGGAAGGAAAATAAATTAAAAGCGGCAATGTAATTGAGTGTTTCTTTAAGATTTCTGGTCACGAATTTCTGCTGCACCGCGCAGTACATAAGTATGTGCAAGTTATTGCAACGAGTAATCCTCCACCTTCGGCAACCTGTAAATATCAGTAAATTCAACCGTGAACACATCAGTAACGATCTGTAGTGTTTTTTAGGGTAGCTCCACCGACGTCGATACTCCAGGTGATTGTTTGCTATGAAATGGAAGCAGCTTACAATCCTTTGCTTTAAAAGTGTTGCTCGATCGAGTCCTTGTATCACCCGAAGTGTTCGTCAGACCATTGGTTCCTTTTCTCAGAATGCACAATATAGGGGCTGCTACAGCCTACTTATTCTTGACCCTACAGCTTTCGGAACGAGCAGTATGTCACCGAGGGATGGCAGACTGATACGAGTGCCGCGGTGGCTTGCTTTGGTTTGAACGCCCAGCTGCTTGGCTGCGCGCCCCTCCGACGTTTGACAAGAGCTTGGGAGCCCACGAGAAATACGGGCCCTGCAACGAACTTGTGACGTCACACTAGTCGCCTTCTTCTCCATACTTCGCGAATGCTCGGCTCTGTGTAGGACCACCGCGAAATCAATGTCAATGAAAAGGTACCCACCAAAGGTCCTACCTCTGTCGTGCGCTATCGAGATCTTACATGATTTAAACGCGTGAACAAGAATTATTAAATTCTTTTGAAATAGTTACTTGTTCCCCTTCGGAGGTGGCTGCTGGCACTTGTAAGACCCGCAGTGTCACGTGCTATGACGTACACGCCGTTGAGTCTTTCTCATGGGCCTCGGGTGCTATAGCGTAGCGGTAGTGGCAGAACACACATCCAACTGTCGGATGGGACATCACAAGTGTTGTTAGCAGTTATGTCATCGTGATACACATCTTCGCACGTGGAGTGCAAACCACTAAAAGTATAGTAAATCACAATACGCCGAATTAACGCTTGAGTTCCTCGTCTTGTAACTAACTGTCGTTACCTGTGTATGGGCTAAAATGTCTGGTTTTTTGGAAGTGTGTACAAATACGTAGTTGGTATTTCAAAACATTTTTAGCTTTATTGAACTTTCTACTCTACATACACACATTTTGGCATTGCTAGAATTAAATATGAATTTACAGATAGTAATTATGACAGAAAAAAAATTGAAAAAGAGTTCCTGTATACAAATACATGCCCTGGCAAGCAAAGAAGGGATTCTTCTATTTAAAGTTCTTTTACAGCCCATTTAAATCTAAAGGAACACACAAAACACAAGAACAAAGTCAATTTTAGCGTTCATTGTGAAGTATAGTGTGATAAAACCTTAAACTGGTTCTAGGCGCTCCAGTCCGGAACCGCGCTGCTGCTACGGTCGCAGGCTCGAATCCTGAACCTTAAACTGGAGAGATACAGAGTTACACTCACCGCAGTCGTACGTTGGGATTGATTTCTTGATTTATGTGCAGGAAAATCCTTCATAACAACACATTCTACAAAAATATGATGGATATTTAATCTGAATCGTCAACAAATATTTCGTTCTCATTATCTGTAGACTCGTCAAGGATTTGGTAGAACACATGCTCTAGTCGTTTCTGCTCTTTGTTGCACACTTCGGACACAAAATCAACGCAAACACAAAACAAAACACACCAAACAGAGATAAACCGAACGTCAGCTAGCTCCTACGATACAAGAGACGATAACCAGGTATTTCAAAAACGACAAATTTTTCCAGTGGTACCGCTGCCACCATCTAGCAAAAACTACGAAGCCTGCTGACCTGAACCGGCCGGTGTGGCCGAGCGGTTCTAGGCGCTTCAGTCTAGAACCGCGTGACTGCTACGGTCGCAGGTTCGAATCCTGCCTCGGGCATGGATGTGTGTGATGTCCTTAGGTTAGTTAGGTTTAAGTAGTTCTAAGTTCTTGGGGACTGATGACCTCAAATATTAAGTCCCGTAGTGCTCAGAGCCATTTTTTTTTTTTGCTGACCTGACGGACATTCGCGCGATTCGTAAATATGTTTGACTCCGCGGTAAGTAATCATAACAGTTGCGTCGACCTCCGTTCCGATTTCCCATGACTGCCGTAACATTACTTCAGCTGCACTCTTAAGTGTTGGAGCTCAACGAGATGGTTATATTAACGTATATACAGCTGTGGAAGAGAAGTATTTAACTAGTTAATGAGTGGAAAAGGATCTGTAACAATTTTGCGCTGACTATAACATTTATACTAATTACACCAAAGAGATAAATTACCAATAAAAACTCTCCTCCGCCCGAATCTAATCAGCTACTCACGCGTTTATTTATAGACTTAATTAGCCGATGATAAGCGTCTGAATTAATTAAAGTTAGCATTGCCAATTATACAAAACAGTTATACAAATAGCACTGCACGACGTGGTGGGAAATGTAACCGCATATGGTGAACAAACGTAGGTAACAAATTTTTCAGTGTTTAATTGCTGTTTTGCTTATTAGATTTTTGGATAGTTTTTCCCATAATTTCAGTTATGTCAAATCTTCATCTTCATGATAACTCTGTCAAGCATTAATTGTGAATTGCAGGAGGTTCATAGAATCACATTCAAGCTGTTTCTCTACCGTTCCACTCTCGAACAGTGCACAGTAAAAAGCGAACCCACAAACCTTTCTGCACGAGCTCTGATTTTTATTATTTTAATTTCTCGCTATACAGGTGGGTACGAACAAAATATTTTCGGATCCGCTGGAGAAGGTTGGTGATTGAAATTTCATGAGAAGATACTGCTACTGTTAGGTTGCCATTTTTCCAGAAACAGTCATGTAACGTATGTAAATTGATAATGACCTATTTCAGAGAAACACTTAATCGCCATTAAGGAATATGATAAGCCACAATACTAATGACTGTCGGCAACTGACTAATGCAACGTTACTTCACATTTACTCTTGATTCGGATTTGCTTGCCTTGTATAAATGAGAGGACACTCAAAACGTTCTGGATTTATACAAAAGTATTGTAGGCTGGCAGGGGAAGAAATGTGGGCCACCACACTGAAGTGTTTCGCAGGACGCCTGAGGGCAGTAGCCCATGAACTGGACAGCTCTTTGTATCGCCACACTGGGCTGTCCAAGGCATTGTGAACGAATAAACATAGGATCTCCTGCAGCGCAACCCTCCACCGCAAAAACATTCTACAACCAGGAGAGTGGAAAGAGGAGGAACGTTTTTAACAGAAGGCACTATTGTGCACAAAAGTAGAAAGCTGAGTTTTCTCCATAAAACGTCGAACGCTATAGACAAACGTCTTGAAAATGGAATGGGGACCTGCAGTTTTTGGGCCTTTGAAGGCATGCGATGCTGCTGCACATGCTGACTTCACAAAAACCAAATGTTTATGCGATACAAGAATCACAGGGGTTGGTTAGCATTAATAAAAAAGGTTAGGTACAGAAGCTCTGCTGTGCCGATAAGAACGCGTGGTACTCGTTAACTGAATACAGGATAGCCTTGCGAAGGGGACGAGCATTTTGTAAGGAGCAATTTCGTCCGCCAGCACTGGAAGAGCCGAAAACCAGCCAATCTGAATACAGTAAGAGACGCAAAATGTGCCAATGCGAGGTTTTCTTGTGGAGAACATTTGATCAGAAATCACTGAATTTTCTGCTTCGTCTTGGACTTGTCCGTTGAAGGCCTGCTGCCGCCAGAGACGAAGTATTGAGGGCTTGCAGCAATACACACATAGGTAAAGTTTTACATCACCTCGGTTCCGAGAGTTCCGGAACCTGTACAGACAATTGGAATAGAGATAAACATAAACATCATTTCCGCCATTTTTATTGCTCATGAAAACCACTTTTATTGCTCATGAAAACCACACATTGCATGTTGTACCACCATACAGCGAGACCTTCAGAGGTGGTGGTCCAGATTGCTGTACAAACCGGTATCTCTAATACCCAGTACCACGTCCTCTTGCATTGTTGCATGCCTGTATTCGTCGTGGCATACTACCCACAAGTTCATCAAGGCACTGTTGGTCCAGATTGTCCCACTCAAACGGCGATTCGGCGTAGATCCGTCAGTGGTTGGTGGGTCACGCCGTCCATAAAGAGCCCTTTTCAATCTGTCCCAGACATGTACGATAGGGTTCAAGTCTGGTGAATATGCTGTCCACGCTAGTCGAGCGATCTCGTTACCCTGAAAGAAGTCATTCACAAGATGTGCACGATGGGGTGCTCGAATTGTCGCCCATGAAGACAAATTCCTCGCCAATATGCTGCCGATATGGTTGTTCTATCGGTCGGAGGATGGCATTCACGTATCACACAGCCGTTACGGCGCCTTTCATGAGCACCACCGGCGTACGTCGGCCCCACGCAATGCCACTCCAAAACAGCAGGGAACCTTCACCTTGCTGCACTCGTTGGACATTCTGTTTAAGGCTTTCAGCCTGACAGCGATGCATTGAAACACGTCTTCGACAATTATCTGGTCGAAGGCACATGCGACACTCATTGGTGAAGAGAACGTGATACCAATCCTGAGCGGTCCCTTCGGCATGTTGTTGGACCCATCTGTAGCGTGCTGCATGGTAACGTGGTTGCAAAGATGGACCTCGCCATGGACGCCGGGAGTGAAGTTGCGCATCATGCAGCCTATTGCGCACAGTTTGAGCCCAAACACGACGTCCTGTGCCTGTACGAAAAGCATTATTCGACATGGTGGCGTTGCTGTCAGGGTTCCTCCGAGCCATAATTCGTAGGTAGCGGTCATCCACTGCAGCGAGGCATGTCATCGACAGTTCCTGTATCTCCTCCATGTCCGAACATAGCTTTGGTTCACTCAGAGACGCATGGACACTTCCCTTGTTG
Organism: Schistocerca americana; assembly: GCF_021461395.2. Classification (NCBI taxonomy): domain Eukaryota; kingdom Metazoa; phylum Arthropoda; class Insecta; order Orthoptera; family Acrididae; genus Schistocerca; species Schistocerca americana. Next base: position 522,384,910 of record NC_060125.1, on the reverse strand, counting down.
AGAGCCCTTCCTGGCACAAAGTAACAATGCGGACGCGATCGAACCGCGGTATTGACCGTCTAGGCATGGCAGACAACACGAGCCGTGTACCTCCTTCCTGGTGGATCGTGTGTCGGACCCCCTCCGTGTAATAGGCGGTGCTAATGCAGGGTTGTTCACATCTTTGGGCAAGTTTAGTGACATCTCTGAACAGTCAAAGGGACTGTGTCTGTGATACAATTTCCACAGTCAAGGTTAATTTTCAGGAGTTCTGGAAACCAGGTAGATGCAAAACTTTTTTTGATGTGTGTACTTGGCTGATTCGCACTTTGTCGTTGGTGAGGATCGTTGGTACCGCAGCCACTTAATCCTCGACGTACAACATTATGATGAGATTGAGCTACAGCCGCGAGACGATGCGTAAGTAAGAGAGTCATTTCATAACATTACGATCACATCAGGGTTCACTCTGAAGATATACATTTTGATTCAGTCAACAGTCTGATTTCAATTCCATCTACAGGTGGGCCGTATTTCCTTCTGTAGTACTATCCGACTTTCAATTAACATCATGAAAATCACTGGGCACTTCACAATAACAAATAATTCACTTGCGCGATTGACATCCTTCCCCCTGACCCCCTTGGGCAAGGGCGTTGCAAGGTAGGTTGTGCTGGGAAACAATTTTTCAGAAAAAAATTTAGGTACGTTGCGCCATTTACGTAGAGCTAATTGGCATTGAAGTTAGCGAGTCAGGCTCTTTCGTGAAAAATTTAAATGGTCCACCAGAGACGGTGTCGCCGAACGTGTTGTCCACTAGGTTTCCTAAAACCAAACAAGAGAGCAACACACAAACTGGACAAATGACAGCTGTGAATAGTCTTCTGCGCAGTCATGCACGCTATGAGAACAGTAGACACTAATTACATCCGGCGGTCCGCAGGAATTTGCAAGCGCAACGGCCTGTTGCCTAATTTCAGTACCGATTAACCTGAAAATGGTGCAACGTATCGAATTTTTTCGTTACTTATTTCTCAGCACAAGCTACTCAGCAACACCATTACAAGCTTTTAATTGTTTCTGACCACCCTGTATTAATATCGTCGTTGTTTGTCAATTGTTATATGAGTAACCGGGACAAACTAATGTAATTTTGATTATTGCCTCATTTAATGGTCATAGGCTTTCTAATTCATAATTCTGTAGGGCGATTAATAAACGTACGTCAGATACAGGGCCCACTTTCACATTCTTACATAAGTTAACATCCCCTCAACCAGTGTCCAGTAGCGCCACAACGAAAAATGCCTTTGTTTTAATGATTGCTAGTTAATTCATATTCACCACACTCTCTCCCTCATTTCACGAAAATACGAAACGAGATGCCCTTCTTTGAACTTCCCTGATGTCAACCGTCAAATCTGACAAGGACCCCATGCGACGCAGCGATTACTACACGTAGACAGCATGGAACTTCTTGGTAAATTGTCCGATCATATTGTTATCACCTGTTAAAAGCATGCATAACTACCTTTTGCAGAGCAGACTGCTGCGATATGTGCAGGAAGACAGTCAGTGAAGATTTGGAAGGTACCGGCAGGGATGTGCAGCATACCGACTCCATTGGTGAGCTACACTAGGTTTCTCGGTTGAGGATCCACGGTGCGAACAGCCCGCTCGAGGGAGTCCCACTGATTCTCGCTTGGGTTTGATATACAGAGAAGTCTAATGCGTCTGACCCCTAATTGTTGTTACTGAATTGTAGCCGACTTGATTAACTCGTGTCTCGTAGACGTGGCCGCAATTTGTTTCTCCTCCGTCGGTAGCGAGTTCTAACGCTTGTGCCGTAAACAGTGCGTAATGATGTGTCAAGCAGGTAGGTTGAAATGCTAAACATAATAAGAATAGTAAAATATTTGGATTCCAACTAATTTTATTTCATTAATTGCGATTTCTAGAGCCAGTTGGTACTATAACAAGATCCCTGGTCATTAATTATTAATTCCCGAGCATCGAAAAAGTCACAGAAATGCTGCACATCTTCTTAGAATCAACATGATATCGCACAAATGGGTTTTCCGAGACAACCTTAACAATTACGTCTTTACGCGGAGTTGCACATCACACACTAGCTCGCGTGTTTCCGCCTCGAAGACGGCGGCGGATCAACACATCGCACAAGTTCATCATCCGAGGCAATTTTTCTACAAATTATTCCCGCTCAGGGCGCACTTGTAATTCGTCTATCCTTTTCGTCAATAAGCAATGACAGTAACTAAAATTTGTAATTTACATTTAGTGGTGAATTCAGTGATACTGAAATTATTATTTGCCAGTTCGTAGTGCAAGTAACGTCGTCAGCACGCTTGGAGCTGTATATTAATATTGAAACAGTAATTATAAAGAATAGACGACTCGCTTCTCGTCGCCCTGCGTGGTTGGTGAATCACCACCGTCTATCTCTGAAGCAGTACGATACGGCTCTTGTCTGCCGGCCATTCTCATGCTGTGTGACCGTTTGGCACGTTGTTCGATGAGGCTGTTCTGTGACACTGCGTACTCCCTAGCCTGCCATAGCAAAATTTTCCATACTGTACATTAAAACATAGCATTACAATGTAATAAACGTCGACAGTGGCTTGGCATATGCGCCACGACAGTTCTTGATTATGTTGACAACAAGCCACTGTGCTCTTCGCCCTCAAGCTGGCATGCACGGATGCTCTGTTTGTTTTTCCGACAGTGTTAATTGGACGTTAACAGTGATGCATGACAGTATGGATGGATTTACTGGGAGGACTAGCTCGACGTCACCTATGCTGAACTCTTCCCGCAATGACAACCACGTCAGACCTCTTGCATCTGTACGTAGGCCTCTACAAGAAACGCGAAGTGTTGTACGTTTTTTGTGCGTATTAGTCTTTTTAATTATTGTAATGGAATATCGCACAGAAGCGAAGGTAGTTGGGGTAACAAAATAGTCAGAGGTATCTCTGAAGAACCTCTGGAAGTTTGACGGTGGAGTTCTGATCCGCTCTGTGTGAACAGTAGTAGACATCAAATTCAGCCTTGTGGAACCTCTATGCGATTTCTCTCTGTTGAGACGAATCTCCCAAGCTTACGTTGGTTGAATTATTCAGTGCAACTTTACACACGGATTTGGCTCGGTATGACACCCATTGGTTGACTAGACAATCAATTCCATAAAATTTCAGTTCGTCTAGGCTGCAACGAAGTTACTAAATTCCCATTACTGTCGGGATGTACTTATAATGTATTACGCGGGTATCATAAGATGCGGGCGCATAAAGACACTCGCTCAATGGAATAAGATGGAGAATTGGCTAATACTGATAGGAAGCTACCTTCAACACACGCTGTACACTGAATTACAGTGTGTTCATGTAGACGCAGATCCGTCCGGAACCAGACCTCTTGCTCACTATTTCTTGAGCAAATAGTGCAGGGACGTTAATCTGTAATCTTTCTCCGTCCGTTTTTCTAATTTCTTGGAAGGCCATTGTGCATCACCTAGCCTTCTGACGGCGACTGTAAAGTATTCATGAAGGTACGTAAAGTATAATTCACAAAAGATGAAAACAGTTAACCTCAAATACTACACAATGGGTTTCTGCATATAGCTCTTCCTACTAAAAATATGCGCCATGATTAACAAATACTGTGGATTTCAGTAAATAATGTCCGCGCTCACCATCCCTAGAATAACTGGAGCCAACTTGCTTACCTCTCGTCCTGTAAAAGTGTAGCTGCGGCGCCCCGTTTGGTTTTGTTTTTTCCGTTGGCTGCAGGTTCTGACGTGCGTACTGTAAACAGTGCATAACGAAGTGGCAAATGGGAAGAAATTCAGTGCTGTTAAAACTGAAATTACGGAGTATCGGGATGCAACTGAGAGTCAGTCTATCATTGTTCATGACAGTTTCCTGATCAACATTTTTAGAGCACCGCGAAAGACAAAATAAAAATCTCCTCACGACCTTAGATTTCACTAGGGATTAACACAAGTTGGCGCAAGAATGTCATCCGAGGCAACAAACTATTCAGTCTTAATGCGAGACCACATTTTACACTCTGATTCACGTATTGCCTCCTCATAAAACGAACAGATTAGTGTATTACCTGCTCGGAAACAGATCGTAGACTAGTATTGAGCTATCTTAGCAGTTTGACGCCTGCCCTCTCAGCGCGCACGTGAGATTCGACCATCCTTTCCATCTGTTAGCACTGATATTTACTAAAATCTGTAATTATCATTACCTGTTGAACTGAGTGATTTTGAAATTATTATTAAAAAGTTATCAGTGCAAGTAACGTCATCAGCACAGTTGGAGCTGCATATAAATATTTAAATAGTAAATATTAATAATGAGATTCTGCTTCTTGGTGCCCAGCATTGTAGGTTAATCTCCAATGCCTCTCTGTTCCAGCACGATACGGCTCTTGCTCGCCCGGCGGTTATCACGTCTTTGTGACCATTCGACGCCTTAATCGACGAGTCTGCCTTGCGATCCTACCTGTGGCTGGCCTCTCGTAACAAAGTCTTCCTATAATGCGCAGTAAAATGTAGCAACAAAGTGTAATAAACATTGGCATGGGCATGGATGTGGCATAAACGCCACAACTTCGCATTAAGAACGAACGCACAGACAAAGGAGATAAGTACTCTACTGGCCATTAAAATTGCTACACCACGAAGATGACGTGCTACAGATGCGAAATTAAACCGACAGGAAGAACGTGCTGTGATATGCAAATGATTATCTTTTCAGAGCATTCACACAAGGTTGGCGCCGGTGGCGACACCTACAACGTGCTGACATGAGGAAAGTTTCCAACCGATTCCTCATACACAAACAGCAGTTGACCGGCGTTGCCTGGTGAAACGTCGTTGTGATGCCTCGTGTAAGGACGAGAAATGCGTACCATCACGTTGCCGACTTCGATGAAGGTCGGATTGTAGCCTATCGCGATTGCGGTTTATCGTGTCGCGACATTGCTGCTCGCGTTGGTCGAGATCCAATGACTGTTAGTAGAAAATGGAATCGGTGGGTTCAGGAGGGTAATACGGAACGACGTGCTGGATCCCAACAGCCTCGTATCACTAGCAGGCGAGATGACAGGCATCTTATCCGCATGGCTGTAACGGATCGTGCAGCCACATCTCGATCCCAGAGTCAACAGATGGGGACGTTTGCAAGACAACAAACATCCGCACGAACGGTTTGACTACGTTTGCAGCAGCATGGACTATCATCTCGGAGACCATGGATGAGGTTACCCTTGACGCTGCATCACACACAGGAGCGCCTGCGATGGTGTACTCAACGACGAACCTGGGTGCACGAATGGCAAAACGTCATTTTTTTCGGATGAATCCAGGTTCTGTTTACAGCATCATGATGGTCGCATCCGTGTTTGGCGAAATCGCGGTGAACCCACGTTGGAAACGTGTATTCGTCATCGCCGTACTGGCGTATCACCAGGCGTGATGGTACGGGGTGCCATTGGTTACACCTCTTGTTCGCACCGACGGCACTTTGAACAGTGTTCGTTACATTTCAGATGTGTTACGACCCGTGGCTCTACCCTCCATTCGATCCCTGCATTTCAGCTGGGTAATGCACGACCGCATGTTGCAGGTCCTGTACGGGCCCTTCTGGGTACAGAAAATGTTCGACTGCTGCCCTGGCCAGCACATTCTCCAGATCTCTCACCAATTGGAAACGTCTGATCAATGGTGGCCGAGCAACTGGCTCGTCACAATACGCCAGTCACTACTCTTGATCAACTGTGGTATCGTGTTGAAGCTGCATGGGCAGCTGTACCTGTACACGCCATCCAAGCTCTGTTTGACTCAATGCCCAGGCGTGGTTGTTGTGGGTACTGATTTCTCAGGATCTACGCCCCCAAATTGCGTGAAAATGTAATCACATGTCAGTTCTTGTTTAATATATATGTCCGTTTATCATCTGCATTTCTTCTTGGTGTAGGAACTTTAATGGCCAGTAGTGTATTTTCTTACTATTATTATCGAAACGTCCATGGAAATATTCATTACAACATCTCTTATTGTGTTACGTTGATCTTGATGTTCATCATGAGCGCCAGCTCCTGGAGAATGAAAGGGGGGGGGGGATTAGTAGTAACAACTTCTCTTACGTCTTTATCTTCAGAACTGTGACGTCATTCGTAGCAGACCAGATTAACTCTGGTACTGGGTCGCACTGTGGTCCGCTTCCCGTCAGACACAGGCTGTGCCGTCGCAGTAGACGCGGAGAGCAGGCGACACGGAGTGGGATGTGACGGGACGGGCGTGGTTAATACCCGGCACTCCTGCGCTGTGTGTTCTGCCGGGCGCACACGACAGCCGCGGAGGGGGACATGCGGTGTGGTGAGGGGGAAAGGGGGAGAGGGGGGGATTCCGGTGGCTGCCTCTTTAAAAGCCCGCTTAAAGCAGAGCCGTCCGCCCCCACCGCTTGATGCTGCTCCAGAAAGGACACGCGCCGCAGTCGCGACGACCCGCCCGCTGTGCACAGGACGATAACGCTCTTTGGGTTACCGCTACCCCATCTCGTACCATGCCGTCGCTTGCCCTAAATCGGTGTTTCTGCTCTTCAGAGGAACGAGTCTGATAAAGAGCTTATAGCCAGCGTAAAGAGTGGGTTGTCTGGGAGAAGCGGAACTGGTGTTAAAGCCGTATTATAGGTTTACCGTTACAAACCTAGGTTCTTACACCGGAGGGTAGTTCGACACCCTTAAAGGTTTAATACAGTTTGCAGAACAAAAAAATAAAATACTTAAGATCAAAGGCAAATTTATTGAGATTATAGTTCAGATTAGTTCTAAAGTCACAAATGTTTTAATTTAGCACCATCTACATACAGCACAATGTTTAAATTTGATTTGATTTAGCAAATGACCCATTCTTCCAAAATTTTAAAGAATCCTTAAATTTGAAGAACTAATAAATATTGTACTCATCCACTCCCATACCCATTCACAACCTCGCTCATACCACGCCTAAACACCATCTTCTCTACCCCTTCTTCTTTACACACCACTCTCTCTCTCCCTCCCTCCCCCCTTTCTCTCTCTCTCTCTCCCTCCCTCCCCCCTTTCTCTCTCTCCCTCCCTCCCTCCCCCCTTTCTCTCTCTCCCTCCCTCCCTCCCCCCTTTCTCTCTCTCCCTCCCTCCCTCCCCCCTTTCTATCTCTCCCTCCCTCCCTCCCCCCTCTCTCTCTCTCCCTCCCTCCCTCCCCCCCTTTCTCTCTCTCCCTCCCTCCCTCCCCCCCTTTCTCTCTCTCCCTCCCTCCCTCCCCCCCCTTTCTCTCTCTCCCTCCCTCCCTCCCCCCCTTTCTCTCTCTCCCTCCCTCCCTCCCCCCCTTTCTCTCTCTCCCTTCCCATGCCTCCCTCCCACTTCTCCCTCCCCCCTCCTCTCCCCATATGTATACTATCCTCTTTATTGAGCAATGAGAAACATGCCAAACCCAGAAATATTGTCCTAACCACTGTTGTAAATTTTGTAAATAGCATAAGAAAAATTTGCAATGTAAAAACATAATACTAATTTTTATAAAGTAAGTAACATAATAAATATATTTTATTACGAATGCTGCACAAAACCAAAAATTAACAAAGAAAATCTCTGCCTCCACAAAACACTTTAGAGACAACAGCAGCCACACTCTTTGGTTTGTTTATATTTTGTAAAGTATGTGGAAGTCGCCATCGCTGGAAAAGCGCCTGTTTCACTTGACAATTAACGGTGCTGGAAAGCATACATTATGTTCTCCAGAGCAGTGCCTGCCAAAGGATAAAAGTCGGCCGCGGTGGTCTCGCGGTTCTAGGCGCGCAGTCCGGAACCGTGCGACTGCTACGGTCGCAGGTTCGAATCCTGCCTCGCGCATGGATGTGTGTGATGTCCCTAGGTTAGTTAGGTTTAAGTAGTTCTAAGTTCTAGGGGACTGATGACCACAGCAGTTGATTCCCATAGTGCTCAGAGCCATTTGAACCATTTGAGCCAAAGGATAAAAACAGTGAGTAATACCATCAAATTAATCTTAGTCTTAATGTTATTGCCACATACAGTGCTCACTTTTTCGTCTCTATACTTGCCACTGATGCACGATCCCCACAATATTCCAAACTAAATTGTATCATCTGATGATGAATCGCCAGGCGATTCGACACCGGCCATGAATAAACAAAAATTGAAGAAAAAACAGCTATTGGATGCAGCAATTCCTGAAACCTTTGTTACTTCGATTCTTGGCTTATAAGGAACCATCTTCAACACTTCCTATACAACTGCTTCTGTCAGTTCATGGAATGCTTTCATATGGTGTGACTCCGTGGCTCAGTGGATACTACTATATAAAGGCAAGTCGTTGTTTAACGTTGTTACCAGAAATCTAGAAAAGTACCAGACGATTTGCTTCAGTAAAGAGTTTTTGATGTTGCTGAGCAACAGCCATACCATAATTTTTTAAATGAACATACCGCCATTTGACGATATTGTTGTTTATTTAATTATGATCCAGGTTTCGGGCTCTTAAGCCATTTTCAGGTGATTGAGTTTGTAATTAACATATATTCCAGGACATAAAGCTCAAAATTGGCCTAAATTAAGAAAAATTTTCGCTCTCCACGAAATGATAGATATAAAATGATCTTATAAAAAGATCAGTAAATAATAGTGGGTGCACGTAATACTTAATAACAGGTTTACTTAAAATTTTTACACGACGTTATGATAAACGTGGATACGGACATATTCCAAATTTTTATATATATATATACAGGATGTCTCACTTAACTCTGCCACCTCAAAAATCTCTGGAAGAACAATAGATATTCAAAAACGGTTATCGCCAGGAAACCAAATACTGTGCGAAATTTTAAAACATATACAAATACTATTTTCAACACAAACTTGTCTATTTTTAAATGGACACCACCTATTACTTAGTACGCAATCAATGGCATGAAAAATCAAAAAAATCATGGCGTTGGTTGCATCGCAATACGTCAATTATGTCCCGAGAAACTGCGAAGCGAAGTTGACGCTTGAAATGAATGAAGCGCACAGCTAGCGCACGTCCCGAGACTCAAGCGTGCAGCTCAGGCTGCCTGTGTCAGAGGACCACACAATGTGAAGGTATTCACAGTCCACGAAAATAATCAAGTAACACGTCCAACGCAAAGTTACGTTTTTCAAATTGTACATGTATGTTTATTCTAGCGAAATGAGAACTAGAGCTACAATTCGAGATAACACACTTGAATTCACTTTGTTAAACACATTTACTAGAGCCCTGTCGCGCACAGAAACTGTACTGTTGTGCATTACATCCAGCATAGATGTGTCACGTCAACATATCTTTGAAGTACCCTCTGTTTGCATCAATACACGTTTGCAGGCGGGTAACGAGAGTGTTGCACAGATTGAAAAGTTTCTACAGATATTGCCACACACGCCGCAGTAATACGATGTTGCATATCCTCTACTGTCGTTGGGGTTTCTTGATACACACTATCTCTCACTGCGCCCCAGAGAAAGAAGTCTAATGTTGTCAAATCGGGGGACCGTGCTGGCCATCGTACAGTACCTCGCCGCTCCATCCACCTATTTGGAAATGTCGCATCTAGAACGTCTCTGGCAACTTTTGCATCGTGTGCGAGACTTCCATCATGTTGGAACCGCATTGATAGACGAGTTTCCAATCCTAGATACTCCATGAGTAGCGCTAGTGTGTGTTGAAGAAATGATGCATATCGCTGTCCAGTGTTCCACAGTAAAAACGGGGACCTACAATATACACTCCTGGAAATGGAAAAAAGAACACATTGACACCGGTGTGTCAGACCCACCATACTTGCTCCAGACACTGCGAGAGGGCTGTACAAGCAATGATCACACGCACGGCACAGCGGACACACCAGGAACCGCGGTGTTGGCCGTCGAATGGCGCTAGCTGCGCAGCATTTGTGTACCGCCGCCGTCAGTGTCAGCCAGTTTGCCGTGGCATACGGAGCTCCATCGCAGTCTTTAACACTGGTAGCATGCCGCGACAGCGTGGACGTGAACCGTATGTGCAGTTGACGGACTTTGAGCGAGGGCGTATAGTGGGCATGCGGGAGGCCGGGTGGACGTACCGCCGAATTGCTCAACACGTGGGGCGTGAGGTCTCCACAGTACATCGATGTTGTCGCCAGTGGTCGGCGGAAGGTGCACGTGCCCGTCGACCTGGGACCGGACCGCAGCGACGCACGGATGCACGCCAAGACCGTAGGATCCTACGCAGTGCCGTAGGGGACCGCACCGCCACTTCCCAGCAAATTAGGGACACTGTTGCTCCTGGGGTATCGGCGAGGACCATTCGCAACCGTCTCCATGAAGCTGGGCTACGGTCCCGCACACCGTTAGGCCGTCTTCCGCTCACGCCCCAACATCGTGCAGCCCGCCTCCAGTGGTGTCGCGACAGGCGTGAATGGAGGGACGAATGGAGACGTGTCGTCTTCAGCGATGAGAGTCGCTTCTGCCTTGGTGCCAATGATGGTCGTATGCGTGTTTGGCGCCGTGCAGGTGAGCGCCACAATCCGGACTGCATACGACAGAGGCACACAGGGCCAACACCCGGCATCATGGTGTGGGGAGCGATCTCCTACACTGGCCGTACACCACTGGTGATCGTCGAGGGGACACTGAATAGTGCACGGTACATCCAAACCGTCATCGAACCCATCGTTCTACCATTCCTAGACCGGCAAAGGAACTTGCTGTTCCAACAGGACAATGCACGTCCGCATGTATCCCGTGCCACCCAACGTGCTCTAGAAGGTGTAAGTCAACTACCCTGGCCAGCAAGATCTCCGGATCTGTCCCCCATTGAGCATGTTTGGGATTGGATGAAGCGTCATCTCACGCGGTCTGCACGTCCAGCACGAACGCTGGTCCAACTGAGGCCCCAGGTGGAAATGGCATGGCAAGCCGTTCCACAGGACTACATCCAGCATCTCTACGATCGTCTCCATGGGAGAATAGCAGCCTGCATTGCTGCGAAAGGTGGATATACACTGTACTAGTGCCGACATTGTGCATGCTCTGTTGTCTGTGTCTATGTGCCTGTGGTTCTGTCAGTGTGATCATGTGATGTATCTGACCCCAGGAATGTGTCAATAAAGTTTCCCCTTCCTGGGACAATGAATTCACGGTGTTCTTATTTCAATTTCCAGGAGTGTAGTTAGCTACTGCATCAGACATTGACACTCCACTGTCGTTGATGAGCAATTTGGCTAATGTAGTGGGGATGTTGCACGGACCAGTAGTGCACGTTCCGCAGATTCACATTACCATGTTTTGTACATGAAGCCTTGTCCGTAAACAACGTATTTCTTAGGAATACTGGATTATCTTGCAACTGCAGAAGTGCGAAACGACAGAACGCAATGCGGGATTCAGTCATTCCCGTACAGTTCTTTGTGCAGTGAGATATGGGACGGATGAACCGATGCCGATGGAAGATTATGCACACACAACTGTGGCTTATTCCTACAACTCGTGCAATTTCTCGTACACCCACCTGAGGATTGTGCCCTACAGCAGCCAGAACAGCAATTTCGTTTCCATTGCCAGTCACTGGCGTTGTACTTCGACATTTTGTGGGAGCCCAGCTTCCTGTTTCTGTGAGTGTCTTGCACATGTTGCCAGTGGTTCGACGTGACGGACACCGCCGATCTGGTTAGCGTTCAGCATACAGTGTCACAGCTGCGGTTCCATTTCCGTGACATTCGCCATAAATTAAAATATCTAGTTTTTCTACGTTACTGAAGGCCGGCATATCGACTAGATGACGGCGAATGTAGCAAGCCACAAGAAAACAGGTTTTAATGTGGCAACGTATGTGAATTACGTTACAGTATGAGAGCAGTTCAGCAGACGAGATTAGGAGACACTGGTACACTGAAGGTAGAGCGTGCGTGGTGATATTGATACGTTTACAATAAGATACAGGCGCCAGTGCAGGCAACCCCTTCTCTGAGCACAGTACTACATGCGATGCATTACGTTAGAAACTGTGACGCCATTGCTATCCTTTACAAACCACGTATTTCAGAAATTACTAGGTTTAGGAACGTGAAACAAAGTGTGTTACCACTAACTGTCCTTCTAGTTGTCATTTCGCAACATGACATCCATCATTCTGATACCGCATTATTTGACACATTATAACAGGTGGTCCGGTTCAAGTAAGGTACAGCTCAAGAAGGGGCTAAACTGTCCCACTTTAGGAATGTCATAAATGAAATAGGGGCCAATGATGTGTTGTCATACAATACCACACCAAACATAAACACTACACTGATGTAGTAGGTCAATCACATCACGTTTACCGGCAGCGTGAGGTGCATGCTTCAGTCTCAGGATGTGCACTAGCTGTGTGCTTCATTTATTTCAAGCATCGACTTAGCTTCGCAATTTCTCAGGATGTAATTGGCGTATTGCGACTTCAACCAACGCCATTATTTTTGTGATTTTTCATGCTATTGATTGCATGCGAAATAATAGGGGGTGTCCATTTACAAATACACAAGTTCGTGTTGAAAATAGTATTTGTTTACATTTTAAAATTTCGCACAGTATTTGGTTTCCTAAGCCCCTGCCGTACGTTCATGCTGGCGATAACCGTTTTTGAATATCTGTTGTTGTTCCAGAGAGGTGGCAGAGGTAGGTCAGAGACCCTTGCGCCTTTTTCCACAGTTTCTGCAGGCTCGGCATGGTTACAATCGGATTTGGCATGGTTACTTTAAAGGGGTGACCAGATGACCTTCCTGCCGCCACCCCATACCCCCCCCCCCCCCCCCCCCCTCCCAGGACGAAATCAGTGTATCCCAGCTGTCTGCGTCTAGTGTAAACCATGAAACAGTGTGAACGTCTTTCAGATGTTTGCGAGTCGTATAACTGAGGCGGAACGTGGGGACCAGCCCAGTATTCACCTAATGGGATGTGGAAAACCGCCTAGAAACCACATCGAGGCTGGCTGGCACACTGGCCCAAGTCGTTAATCCACCGGGCGGATTCGATACGGGGCCGGCGCGCCTACCAGAGTCCATGAAGCAGCGCATTTGCGGTCTCGGCTAACCTGGCGCGTCACACATTTTGAAATATATGTGGAATATACATAAATTTTATGTGATACATAAAGGGGAAAGGTTGTTAGCAAAAATCTCAGCTTTCTTGACTGATTTACTCCCAATTTTTACACGATACTCGAAAATTTGGACAGACATACGCTATATATTTTGAATATATAAATATATACATAATATACGATAGGGAGGAGTTCTTGGAAAAAGCATCAAAAAATTCTTGATCCATTAACTTCAAATTTTTACGCTATATGCTAATAAACATTTGGATGGACATAGTCTGTATAGTTTTTTTAAACAACAGTGCACATCTTTCTGTTTAATCCCGTTGCGAGAATGAACATGCTGCTTTAGGCTGCGCTGTGAAATTGTGCCGTTTCGTTTTATTCCTCGCTGTCAGTTTGAACTAAGATAGCAGGGCATGTAAGCCATTATAGAAATTTTCTCCCACGTATATTCTTCCTCATATATATAACGAAAACGGTATACACAACTATATGATGTTTTATTTTCCTTATCGCAGTTATATTTCACAGAAAACACGAAAGCTGATGCGTAGTTTATTGCCTTATGTTCAGGAACTACTATGGAATCTTTATCGTCTGGAGCTTCGTAATCCTACTCCTTTGCAGATTCAAGCGATTCACTGCCACTGAAGCTACTATCCTCACATTCAGCAGCAGGAGAGGTTTCTCGCAACCTGTGTACCAGTGATCGCAACCGTTTTATCCATTTATTTTAAGCGTCTTCAGTTCCCAATCAAGCTTTCATTTGTTAAAACAATGAACGTTGCTCAAGGTTAGCGAGAGGGGGAAGAGGAGATGGATACAGAGGGGGCGGGGGATGAGGAGCTCGGCGGAGATGGAGTACGAGGAAATTAAGACATACGTTGAAATTTAATACACACTGAAGCGCCAAAGAAATTGGTATAGGCATGCGTATTCAGATACAGACATATAAACAAGCAGAATACGGCGCTGCGGTCGGCAACGCTTATATAAGACAACAAATGTCTGGCGCAGTTGTTAGATCAGTTACTACTGCTACAATGGCAGGTTATCAAGATTTTAAGTGAGTTTGAACATGGTGTTATAGTCGGCTCACGGGCGATGGGACACATCATCTCTGAGGTAGCGATAAAGTGGGGGTTTTTCCGTATGACCATTTCACGAGTGTACCGTGAATATCAGGAATCCGGTAAAACATCAAATCTCCGACATCGCTGTGGCTGGGAAAAGATCCTGCAAGAACGGGACCAACAACGACTGAACAGAATCGTTCAACATGACAGAAGTGCAACCTTTCTGCAAACTGCTGCAGATTTCAGTGCTGGGCGAACCATTCAACGAAACATCATCGATCCCCCAGGGGGTCCACAACTCTTTTGTGGACACGTGCGTAGCGAGCACGGGACCCCGAGCTAATGTGGCCCTCCTTCCTAATGTGGCCCTCCTTCCTTTCCGGGCTGCATACCTTCCCTTCCTTTTCCGCATCCCTCCCCGTCTCCCATCTTCGCCCCCCCCCCTCACCTCTGGCTCTTTCCTTCCCTTTCTCCCCCTCTGGGAGTATGGTTTGTGCCTACGTCCGGAGACGGACGCTCGAAACAGTTCCAAATTCCTTGCTTTTACACTTGCAAGTCCTCGTCCTTCCTCTGTCCTTCTCTTTTCCTTCCCTCTTCTCCTTGCCCTTTTCTCCGCTGCGGCGTTTGAGACCCCCTTTTCTTTCCTTTCCCTTTCTCCTTTTTTCCTCCCTGTGCGTGTCTGAAGGCCGACCCACGCACTTCCATGCGTAGCCGGTGACGGGGGTAACGCGTAATTCCCCGCCCCGGGTAGACAGGTAGGACACGTACGTACCCCCTGGTAACGGCCAGGCCCAGGGAGGGGTGATTACCCGAGCTGATACCTTCCGAAAGTGCCGATTGGTCCCTCCGTCCGTTTGTCGGGAGGTGTGACCTGAGGTGTGAACAATCACCTAAGGCGGGTGTGCCCTCGGTGAGGGCCCCCACAAGGGAGGAGCGCGCCATCGGAGACGCCGGTAATCATGGGGGATTCTTCCGCAATGGTTTCCTCACCTTCCACTATGTCTGCTCACAAACGTAAGTTCACTGAGTCTCAGCCACAGACGGTTCTTCCATCGTTGCCACAGTTCCTTGTTGTTTCTCGGTCTGACGAAGGTCACGACTTTTCCACGGTCAACCCTTTCATTATTCAGAAAGGTGTCGACGCAATTGCGGGTCCTGTAAAGTCTTGTTCCAGATTATGGAATGGCACCCTGTTGTTAGAAACACACAGTGCCCTCCAGGCTCAAAAATTGCTGCGTACTTCTCTGCTCCACACCTTCCCTGTCCGGGTGGAACCGCACCGTACCTTAAATTCCTCGCGTGGAGTCGTTTATACACGCTCCCTCGATGGATTGTCTGACGAAGAAATTCAGCACTATCTGTCTGACCAAGGCGTCACGGCTGTTCATCGGGTTATGAAAAGGGTTGACTCGAACATCATTCCAACCCGCACTGTCTTCTTGACATTTGACAAAGTTCAACTCCCATCAAAAATCACAGCAGGCTATGAGATAATTTCCGTTCGCCCTTATGTCCCAAACCCTACGCGTTGCTATCGATGTCAGCGGTTCAATCACACCAGCCAGTCCTGTTCCAATCCGGCCAAATGTGTTACGTGTGGCAGGGATGCCCATGAGGGTGCTTGTCCACCTCCATCCCCTCGCTGCATCAACTGTATGGGTGACTGTTGTGTCGGTAGCTGGGCCGACACCGTGAAGTGGAGATGGCTGAAAATGAACTCTAGACTAACGCTGTAGCCGATAGGGCACGCACGGCTAAAGCAGACGGGCGTGAAGTCTGGAACATGAGAACTTATAAATGAATAAGAAGAAAAGTATGTAGATGCTTATTACTTATCTTTTTATTAGTCCTTGGAATACATCTCTCTTGAATACTCGTAAGCTATAGGCACTGATACAAATGGCGCCTTGCTAGTTCGTAGCCATTAACTTAGCTGATGGCTATTCTGTCTCTCGGCTAATGAGAGAGAAAGGCTTCGTACAACTGGGCGGTAGCTAGGTTCTCGTACACTGGGCTGTAGCTAGGTTCTCGTACAACTGAGCGGTAGCTAGGTTCTCGTCCAACTGGGGGCCGAGTGCTCTCTCGTATCACGAGACCTGCCTTGGTGGTGGCGCTAGGTCTGCGATCACAGTGGCGACACGCGGGTCCGACATGTACTAAGTGGACCGCGGCCGATTTAAGCTACCACCTAGCAAGTGTGGTGTCTGGCGGTGACACCACATTCCTCCCCCGCAAATCGGCGAACGGTCGTGTGATAAGGCTTCCGCCCGCCGTGGGGAGGACCACATGTTGACGTATGCGATGAGGTGGGGAGCCTAACAACAGGCGAGGCTGTGCCACCCGCACCCGGCCATTCGGTCCGAGGGGAGCTAGGAAACGCCTGCAAAACTAGTCCAGGGTGCACGTCAACATGCGGTGTAGGCGCCCGTAAAGAGACAGGAGGGACCGAAGGGTCGATTTCCATTGCGTCGGGGTAGCCGACGCGCGATGACGTCATGTGGGCCGGAGCGGGCGGGAGGTCCATGGCGGAGGACAGCTGGTCACGGGAAGCAATCGGCGGCGCGTGACCCTGGGAGGCGCTTGGCGGCTGCAACGAAGCGTCGAATGCGGGCGGCGCCGGCGGGAGAACAAGCGGCGGCGGCGGCGGCTGCTGCTGCTGCGGCGGCGGCGGCGCGTCGCCATGGGGCAAAATGGAAGGCATCGTCGGTAACACCTGGGGATGAGGCGAGCCAGTAGATGGGTCCCCAGGGCGCTGACCGGACGGCACCGTCGCTGAAAGCAGACGGGGAGCGGCAGAACCCGAGCGACGACAGAGGCGCAGCTGATTGAGATGCCGACGCACCTCACCAGAGGCCCCCAAAACCAAATACATCGCGCGGCCGAGGCAGCGAAGAATGCGCCCTGCGAGCCAACGCCGTGAACCTCGATAGTTGCGATAAAATACAACGTCGCCTGGAGCAAAAGCAGGGGTCTGCCGCTGCACAGGAACCTGATGCGGCGGACGCAGCAAAGACATCAAGGTGCGATGAGGACGACCGTGGAGCAACTCAGCCGGCGAGCGACCATCTCGGGGCTGAGAGCGATACGAAGACAAAAAGAGCAACAATGCGTCCTCCCGAGAATGCGACTCTTTCAATTTCAACATCTGTGACTTGAAAGTCCGGACCAATCGTTCAGCGGCACCGTTGGACTGAGGCGAAAACGGCGCGGATGTCAGATGTTGAATACCATTGGCCTGGCAGAATGACTGAAATTCTGCGGACATGAATTGTGGGCCATTGTCGGAAACAATAGTCTGCGGAAGACCTTCAATGCAAAAGATAGCCGACAACGCTTGGATGGTGGCGGAGGACGTCGTGGAAGACATCCGGACAACAAAAGGAAAATTACTGAAGGCGTCGACCAGAACCAACCATCGAGCATTCCAGAATGGACCAGCAAAATCAATGTGCAAGCGTTGCCAAGGGGAAGTGGCTTTTGGCCACGCAAAGACTTTCTGCGGCGGTGCGGACTGTTGTTCGGCACACGCCGGGCACGAAGAACACATATTCGTAATCGCAGCATCGATTCCGAACCAAGTACAGTGCTGACGAGCAAGTTGTTTCGTTCGCACTATACCCCAATGTCCTTGGTGAAGAAGCCGTAACACAGAGGACTGTAACGAACGTGGGACCACGACTCTGGACTGATCATTATCAGAACGCAACAACAAAACACCACGTCGAACAAAAAGTCTCTCCTTGTGAGCAAAAAATCGGCGAACCAACGGATCCTCGATCCGAGACTTTGACAAAGGCCATTGCGTAGCAACAAAACGTAAAACAGTAGCAAGGACAGGGTCAGCAGCTGTGGCTGTAGCGACACGACGAAAATCAATCGGAAACGATTCGACCACTTCATCGGTTTCCGAATCAATGAACATGCAAGCAAGTTCGGAAGAATCGAATGCTTTATCCTCAGCAACAGGCAAACGGGACAACGCATCGGCGTTTCCGTGCTTAGCAGTGGACCGATACAAGATATCGTAGCGGAACTGCGAGAGGAAAATAGACCAGCGAATGAATTTCTGCGCTGTACGTGGAGGTACAGGCTTGGTCGGATGAAAAAGCGATGTCAAAGGTTTGTGGTCTGTGATGATGGTAAAGTGACGACCATACAAGAAATCATGGAACTTAGTAACACCAAACACGAGAGCCAAAGCTTCTTTCTCTATCTGTGAATAATTTCTTTGCGCAGACGAGAGCAATTTGGACGCAAAGGCAATAGGGCGATCATGGGAGCCAACTTTGTGCGCAAGCACAGCACCGATCCCGAAATCCGATGCATCTACCATCAACAAAAGGGGTTTCTGGGGATCGAATGGCGTAAGGCAAGTATTAGAAAGCAACGCCGATTTCAACTGGCGAAAGGCGCGTTCACATTCCGTCGTCCAGACGAACGGAACACCTTTACGGCGTAAGCGATGAAGCGGAGCTGAAATGGAAGAGGCATTGCGCAGAAAGCGATGATAATAATTAATTTTACCCAACACACTCTGTAGCTGTTTCACATTTTGAGGGGAAGGCAATTCTTGTATGGCACGGAGGTGCTCTGGACTCGGATGTATGCCTTGGGCATTAATGACATGTCCCAGGTATGGTAAGTCACGAGCAAAAAACACACATTTGTCCTTCCTCAAGCGAAGACCATTTTGTCGCAAAACCTGAAATAATGTTCGTAAGTTCGCAAGATGATCTTCTTCTGTCTGTCCGGAGATCACTATATCGTCCAGATAGTTTGCTGCAGTAGGGACCGACGCACAAATAGTTTGTAAATATTGCTGAAACAAGGCAGGGGCGGATGCACACCCGAATGGCAGTCTTTTGAAGCGGTATAATCCAAGATGCGTGTTAACCACCAATACGCGCTGGGATTCGTCGTCCACCGGTATTTGCAAGTACGCATCGGCTAGGTCCAACTTTGAAAAATATTTTCCCGGGCACAGTTTAGCAAAAAGATCTTCCGGGCGGGGCAAAGGAAAAGTAGCAGTCACTAGCTGTGGATTCACTGTGGCCTTGAAGTCCACGCAAAGTCTCAATTTTCCGGAAGGTTTTGGCAAAATTACTAAGGGTGAGGCCCAGAGAGAAGCTTGCACACGTTCAATTACACCCTGTGATTCGAGATCGTGTAACGTTCTTGCGACCTCATCACGCAATGCGTGGGGAACATTGCGCGCTCTGAAAAATTTCGGTTGCGCGTTTACCTTCAGTTCTAAATGTGCTTCATAGTTTTTAGCGCAACCTAAGCCCGGTGCAAAAATGTCTGCAAATTCGTCACACAGCCGAGAAACACTGTCTGTAGGCACAGTCTGATTCACTGATAGGACCTGATTTACAATAGACATGTTAAACAACTTAAATAAATCGAGACCAAACAAGTTCACTGCAGAAGAAGAACGAAGAACGTAAAATGACACAAGTTTTGTTTGTCCCTTGTATGTTGCAAGAAGGCTGCACTGTCCTAACACAGGAATTTTCTGTCCGGAATATGTAGTTAGCTTAACATTTGCGGAACGCAACGGAGGTTTGCCCAGTTGTTTGTACGTGTCGTGATTGAGCAATGAAACTGCAGCTCCGGTATCGAGCTGGAATGGTATCACTTTGCCTGCAAAGTCTAAGTCCACAAAAAGTTTATTGTCCTGCTGACGACAAGAGCGACTGTTTTGTGCAATTGGAACAGACACTGGTACAGAATCACTTGCGAATTGACGTGATATCCGGCGACGTCGACGCACAGTTTTTGTGGGACGAACACAGTCACTGTTAGAGAAAGTGTCACTGGACGAAGTGGAATGAACGACATGAATGTCCATAGGCGAAGGTCCACGAGCCTGAGTGTCCTGGGTTCGATTCCGGCGCGAAGCAAAGGGCCTGGAATGATTGTGATTGTCTGATCTGAGCTTTTTCTGGCAAACACTTTGAACATGTCCTGTCTTATTGCAGAAAAAGCAAATAGCTTGGCGTGACGGGCAATGTTCACGCGAATGTCTAGTAGCACACCGCGGGCATGATTTCACTGCATTTGTGGGCTGGCGCGGCACACCTGGCTTAGCACGCGGCGGTCGCTGTGTCGACGTGCGCAAGGCCCGGTTACCGGGCCGCGCAGCGCGTCCAGCTGGCCGGTTAATGTTACACACTGCTGGCGAAGTTTCAAAAGATTCCTGAGCACAGTCAAGTGTGTCCTGTCTATCCAATATGTCTATCACTTGTTGAAGGGAGGGATTAACTAGTTTCAAAATTTGCTCCCGTATGCGAACATCAGTAACGTTCTGTGCAATTGCATCACGCACCATTGTATCTGAATAAGAAAGACCACAGTCACATTCAAAGGCACAGTCCCTAGTAAGTCCTTGCAATGTTGCTACCCACTCCCTATTAGTTTGACCGGCCGTACGTTTTGTACGAAAGAACGTATACCGTTTTGCAACCACATTAACTGTTTCTTTGAAATAGGCATCTAATGCAGACAAAATTTCCTCGTAGGACAAAGTTGCTACGTCGCGTCGGGGAAACAATTTCACTATCACACGGTATGTGGACACACCGACACAAGAAAGCAAAAACGGCTGCCGCTCATTACCTTGAATTCTGTAGGCAGCAAGGTGGAAGTTGAACTGGCGAGACCACTCTTGCCACGTCTCATCGGCTGCCACGTATGGTCGAAAGGGAGGTGCAACAGCGTTTAGTGGCAGCGGTAGCGAAGAAGCGGCGGCGGCCGCATCGGTTTGAATGGTACGTTGACCCTGGACGAGCTGTCCAAGGGCATCCAGTAACGCCTGCGTCTGCTGATTCTGCAAGCGATAAAATTCGGACAGTACATCTGGAGAATGTGGCGAAGCCATGACACAATTAAATGTAAGCAATCAGAACACTTTAAATCGTCGCCAATGTTGTAAACGAATTAATACAAACTCTTTTGCTCGTCGCCAATAAATGTTGTGTCGGTAGCTGGGCCGACACCGTGAAGTGGAGATGGCTGAAAATGAACTCTAGACTAACGCTGTAGCCGATAGGGCACGCACAGCTAAAGCAGACGGGCGTGAAGTCTGGAACATGAGAACTTATAAATGAATAAGAAGAAAAGTATGTAGATGCTTATTACTTATCTTTTTATTAGTCCTTGGAATACATCTCTCTTGAATACTCGTAAGCTATAGGCACTGATACAAATGGCGCCTTGCTAGTTCGTAGCCATTAACTTAGCTGATGGCTATTCTGTCTCTCGGCTAATGAGAGAGAAAGGCTTCGTACAACTGGGCGGTAGCTAGGTTCTCGTACACTGGGCTGTAGCTAGGTTCTCGTACAACTGAGCGGTAGCTAGGTTCTCGTCCAACTGGGGGCCGAGTGCTCTCTCGTATCACGAGACCTGCCTTGGTGGTGGCGCTAGGTCTGCGATCACAGTGGCGACACGCGGGTCCGACATGTACTAAGTGGACCGCGGCCGATTTAAGCTACCACCTAGCAAGTGTGGTGTCTGGCGGTGACACCACAGTGACCACGCTGCTTCCTCTCGAGATTGCCCTGTTTTTAAGGACGAAAAGCTGATCCAGGAAATAAGAGTGAAGGAAAAGGTGTCGACCTTTGCTGCTCGAAAGTTACTCGCCAGTCGACAGCCCACCGTGCCTCAGAAAGGAAAATACAGCGCTGTCCTTGCTTCTCCTCGGCCAACAAAGGAGGCGGCCACGCAGACTTGCGACCTCACATTTAGTACCACGGTCGTCAGATCGGCCAGCGCAAAGATCGCCCGTTCAACCTCACCTCTTTCGCCTGCCCACTCTATGGCTCACCCTTCGTCGGGTTCTGCTAAATCTCGAGCCCAAAAGTCAGACGCCAAGTCTTCCAAAAAAGATCATTCTCGTGAAGAGTTTTTACGTACAGCTACTTCACAACCATCGGTTCCTCCTTCATCTAAACATACCTCCAAGAAGGCTACGAAGAAACACAGTTCCTCTCCTTCTCCGCCACGGCGTGTCCCATCTACAGCACCACCTGGCGGCAATCGCCCTCGGCCATCTTCTGTGTCGCCGAGGCGCACTGTTGGTGGCCGGTCAACTGGCCGATCGTTGGTGGCAGGAGCTGCTCCTGACCAACCTATGGATCAGGATCTTCTGCCTTCGACTGAATGCCATTCCATGCTGTCGGTCGCAAGCTCTGAGCAGTCGTTGAGTTGACAGCACCCTTGGTCACGTTCCTCCATTTTCTGTTCACCCTATGTCCATTATCCACTGGAATATCCGCGGCATTCGCGCCAATCGGGAGGAATTGTCGATCCTCTTACGATCCTACTCGCCGGTCATCTTCTGTCTTCAGGAAACAAAGCTGCGTCCCCATGACCACTTTGTTCTCCCTCATTTTCAGTCCGTCCGAAATGACCTCCCCTCTGTTGAAGGCACTCCAGCCCATGGAGGACTCATGATTCTGCTCCATGATACTCTCCATTATCACCCAATCCCCTTAAACACTTCCTTCCAAGCTGTCGCCGTCCGTCTTTCCCTTTCTGGATACACGTTCTCTCTTTGTACGGTATACATTCCATCGTCTACACCAATGGCACGAGCTGATCTCCTTCATCTTCTTGATCAGCTTCCACCCCCCTATTTGCTGGTTGGGGACTTCAATGCCCACCATCCGCTTTGCGGATCTCCACATCCTTGTCCACGTGGCTCACTATTGCTAGACGTCTTCCACCAAGCGGATCTAGTCTGCCTCAACACTGGGGTCCCCACATTTTTGTCTGCCTCCACGGCAAATTTATCCCATTTGGACCTTGCGGTCGGTACTGTTCCGCTAGCTCGGCGCTTCGAATGGTTCGCCCTTGATGATACACACTCGAGTGACCACTTTCCATGTGTTCTTCGACTGCAGCCTCAACTGCCATATATGCGCTCGCGACGCTGGAAGTTTGCCCAAGCCGATTGGACACTTTTTTCGTCTCTAGCGACATTCGATGACCGTCGCTTTCCCAGCGTCGACGATGAGGTCACACATTTTACCGACGTTATTCTCACAGCTGCGGAACGTTCAATACCACGCACCTCCGAATTGCCCTGGCGCCCTCCAGTTCCTTGGTGGAACGAGGCATGCCGTGACGCAATACGTGAGCGGCGACGTGCTCTTCGCATATTCCGTCACCATCCAACTTTGTCCAACTGTATCCGATATAAGCAGCTCCGTGCGCGATGCCGTCGCATCATCCGCGATAGCAAGAAGGCAAGCTGGAAATTCTTTACTAGCTCATTTAACAACTTCACTCCCTCCTCGGAAGTTTGGAGTCGGCTTCGACTGTTCTCAGGCGCGCCTAGTTTCTCCCCGGTCTCTGGGCTCACTGTCGCGCATGATACCTTAGTGGACCCAGTCGCAATTTCTAACTCATTGGGTCAGCACTTTGCTGAGATTTCGAGCTCTTCAAATTACCCGCCAGCGTTTCTCCCGAAGAAACGTGCAGCGGAAGTGCGACATCTTGCTTTCTCCTCTCACAATCGCGAAAGCTACAATACTGTTTTCTCCATGCGCGAACTCCAACATGCACTCTCTTCTTCTCGCTCCTCCGCCCCAGGACCGGATGGTATCCATGTCCAAATGTTGCTGCATTTATCAACCCATAGCCTGCGTTACCTCCTTCGCCTTTATAATCAAATTTGGACCGACAGTACCTTTCCCAGGCGATGGCGGGAAGCTATTGTCGTTCCCGTTCCGAAACCTGGAAAGGACAAACATCTCCCCTGTAGCTATCGCCCCATTTCTCTCACGAGTAGTGTCTGTAAGGTTTTGGAGCGTATGGTGAATTACCGTTTAGCTTGGTGGCTGGAGTCCCGCAGTCTTTTAACACCAGCCCAATGCGGATTCCGAAAGCATCGTTCTGCTGTTGACCATCTTGTTGCTCTCTCCACTTATATCATGAACAATTTTCTCCGGAAACGCCAAACGGTAGCAATATTTTTTGATCTGGAGAGAGCGTACGATACTTGTTGGAGGACAGGCATCCTCCGCACACTGTACTCTTGGGGCTTTAGAGGCCGGCTGCCCCTTTTTCTTCGCGAATTTATGGCAGAGCGCACATTTAGGGTGCGGGTGAACACTACTCTCTCCCGTACTTTCTCCCAAGAAAATGGGGTACCCCAGGGCTCCGTGCTGAGTGTTGTACTGTTTGCAATCGCCATTAATCCAATTATGGATTGTCTCCTTCCTGATGTCTCGGGCTCCCTCTTTGTGGACGATTTTGCGATCTACTACAGCTCTCAACGGACCAGCCTTCTTGAAAGACGTCTTCAAGGATGTCTCGATCGCCTCCACTCGTGGAGCATCGAAGCCGGCTTCCGTTTCTCACCCAGTAAGACCGTTTGTGTTAATTTTTGGCGACGTAAGGAGTTTCTTCCGCCCTCCTTACATCTAGGTCCTGTCAACCTTCCGTTTTCCGACGTCGCTAAATTCTTGGGTCTTATGTTTGACAGAAAACTGTGCTGGTCCTCCCACGTTTCCTATCTTTCGGCTCGCTGTCTGCGTTCCCTTAACACCCTCCGCGTCCTGAATGGTACCTCTTGGGGAGCGGACCGAGTGGTCCTTCTCCGCCTCTATCGCGCCTTAGTGCGCTCGAAATTGGATTATGGAAGCATAGTCTACTCCTCTGCTCGGCCGTCTATTCTTCGGCGTCTCGACTCTATCCACCACCGTGGATTACGTTTAGTGTCTGGAGCTTTATACACCAGCCCTGTGGAAAGCCTTTATGCTGAGACTGCTGAACCTCCGCTGTCCAATCGGCGGGCAGTCCTTCTGAGTCGTTATGCGAGCCATCTGTCTTCCATGCCTGCTAATCCAGCCCATAACCTTTTTTTCGACGCCTCCTTTGATGTCGGGTATGCAGGCCGCTCCTCCTCGCTACTACCCCCGGGAGTCCGCTTCCGTCAACTGCTCCATTCTCTTTCCTTCCGCTTTCCTCAAACCTTCTTGACAACTTGGGGTACAGCACCGCCTTGGCTCCGTCCCCGGATCGACTTGCTCAGAGACCTATGTCAATTTCCCAAGGATGGTACCCCTACACTTGTTTACCGTCGGGCATTTGCTGCTCTATGCGCACAAATGACGGAAGCCACATTTATTTACACCGATGGCTCGAAAACATCGTTAGGTGTAGGGAGTGCCTATATTGTTGGCGACACCCCAAATCACTTTCGGCTTCCCGACCAGTGTTCGGTTTATACTGCGGAGCTTTACGCTGTTCTCCAGGCTGTCCACTACATCCGCCGCCATCAGCGGATACAGTACGTAATCTGCTCAGATTCTCTCAGCTCTCTCCTAAGTCTCCAAGCTCTTTACCCTGTGCACCCTCTGGTCCACCGGATTCAGGACTGTCTGCGCTTGCTCCACCTGGGGGGCGTCTCAGTGGCGTTCCTCTGGCTCCCGGGACACGCTGGTATCTGTGGAAATGAGGCGGCCGATATAGCGGCCAAGGCTGCAGTCTCTCTTCCTCGGCCTGCTCTTCAGTCTCTTCCGTTTACCGATCTACGGAGCGGTTTATGTCGCCAAGTTACTCATTTATGGCATGTGCATTGGTCAACACTTCCCCACAATAAATTGCGGGAAGTGAAAGCCCTTCCTTGCGCTTGGACCTCTTCCTCCCGAACGCGTCGTCGGGAGGAGGTAATTTTAGCTCGACTCCGGATAGGGCACTGTCTTTTCAGTCATCGACATCTTTTAAGCGGTGATCCTCCCCCACTCTGTCCCCACTGCTCTCAGCTGTGGACGGTCAGACACCTTTTAATTGAATGCCCCTATTTTAATCCGTTACGCTCCCGTCTACAGCTATCGCCTGATCTATCGTCGATTTTAGCAGATGACACGCGCTCTGCTGACCGCGTTCTACAGTTTATTAGTGACAGTGAAATGGCGTCAGTCATTTGAAGCCTTTTTTTTTGGGGGACAACCAACCCCTTTCTATAGTGGACTTTTAAGCATTCCTTCTGCCTTTAGTTTCTCAAATTTTCTGACTTTGTTTCCATTGCTGCTGATTTTAAATTTCGTTTTTTCCTGTTTTCTACGTCACGGGCTGGGCGCTAATGACCATAGAAGTTTTGCGCCCTAAAACCACAAACAAAAACATCATCGACATGGGCTTTCGGAGCCTAGGGCCACTTGTGTACCCTTGATGACTGCACGACACAAAGCTCTACACTTCGCCTGGGCCCGTCGACACCGACATTGGCCTGTTGATGAGTGGAAACGTGTAAACAGACCGCTGTGCGTTGCTGTGAACAGTTCAAGGGCAGTTGTTGTCTCTGTAAACAGAAAAGTTGTCGTCGACCATGTGTGCCAGATGCAACCGTGGAGAAAGTGGAAGTTTCGTACGCAATCAAGAAATCAATGGTCCGCGCATGCCACTAAGTTGGAATACGGCAGGAAACAGTGTAGAAGATTTTGTGACGGTGGTTTTATTTCAAGCTGTACAGTCTGTAGGTTGTGCGACAATTAAAATTACTAGATTACTGCCGGCGCCTTCAGGTTTGTATCAAAATGCAGGAAGTCCTTGGGGATGAACATTTCGCCACAAAGATACTCAGCGACGAAGCAGCCTTTCATTGATTTCGAAGGTCAGTCGTCACAGTGAAAGTGTGGAGCAGTGAAAATCCCCATGAAATTGTCGAGCATGAGCGAGTTTCGCCAAGGGTTACTGTTTTCTGTGCGGCGTCACAGACGAAGCTGTATGGGGCGTTTTTCTGCTGCGAGAAGTCTTTGACAGGTACCTCTTACCCGATATGTTTCATTGTGGTCATTTCTGAAACTGAGGGCTGATTGGTAGAATTTTATTTTCCTACTGGATTGAGGCACCTCTCCTCATTTGAACATAGATGTTTGTCGCTGCCTGAATAACGAAATTGCGTATCACTGCGTTGGACGTAGCCCTACCCCCCCCCCCCCCCACCCTACCCGCCGTTTGCCTGACGTATCGCCTTGTGACTTTTTACTTCCGGGTACTTTAAGCACCATAATTACGTACCCTCACTGTCAAGAACGCTGGAGCAGCCCAGAGAATTTATCAGTATTGCTCCGGTGACAATCGGCACAATGTCGCTACACTACTGGCCATTAAAATTGCTATACCAAGAAGCAATGCAGATGATAAACGGGTATTCATTGGACAAATATATTATACTAGAACTGACATGTGATTGCATTTTCACGCAATTTGGGTGCATAGATCCTGAGAAATCAGTACCCAGAACAACCACAACGGGCCGTAATAACGGCCTTCATACGCCTGGGCATTGAGTCAAGCAGAGCTTGGATGGCGTGTACAGGTACAGCTACCCATGCAGCTTCAACACGATACCACAGTTCATTAAGAGTAGTGACTGGCGTATTATGACGAACCAGTTGCTCGGCAACCATTGACCAGGCGTTTTCAGTTGGTGAGAGATCTGGAGAATGTGCTGGCCAGGGCAGCAGTCGAACATTTTCTGTATCTAGAAAGGCCCGTACAGGACCTGAAACACGCGGTCGTGCGTTATCCTGCTGAAATGTAGGGTTTCGCAGGGCTCGAATGAAGGGTCGTAACACATCTGAAATGTAACGTCCACTGCTCAAAGTGCCGTCAATGCGAACAAGAGGTGACCGAGACGCGTAACCAACGGCACCACATACCATCACGCCAGGTGATACGCCAGTATGGCAATGACGAATACACGCTTCCAATGTGCTTTCACCGCGATGTCGGCAAACACGGATGCGACCATCATGATGCTGTAAACAGAACCTGGATTCATCCGAAAAAAATGACGTTTCGCCATTCGTGCACCCAGGTTCGTCGTTGAGTACACCATCGCAGGCGCTGCTGTCTGTGATGCAGCGTCAAGGGTAACTGCAGCCATGGCCTCCGTGCTGATGCTCCATGCTTCTGCAAACGTCGTCGAAGTGTTCGTGCAGATGGTTGTTGTCTTGCAAACGTTCCCATATGTCGACTCAGGGATCGAGACGTGGCTGCACGATCCGTTACAGCCATGCGGATAAGATGCCTGTCATCTCGACTGCTACTGATACGAGGCCGTTGGAATCCTGCACGGCGTTCCATATTACCCTCCTGAACCCACCGATTCCATATTCTGCTAACAGTCATTGGATCTCGACCAACGCGAGCAGCAATGTGGCGATACGATAAACGGCAAACGCGATAGGCTACAATCCGACCTTTATCAAAGTCGGAGACGTGATGGTACGCATTTCTCGTCCTTACACGAGGCATCACAACAACGTTTCAGCAGGCAACTCCGGTCAACTGCTGTTTGAGTATGAGAAATCGCTTGGAAACTTTCCATCACGTTGTAGGTGCCGCCACCGGTGCCAACCTTGTGTGAATGCTCTGAGAAGCTAATCATTTGCATATCACAGCATCTTCTTCCTGTCGGTTAAATTTCGCGTCTGTAGCACGTCACATTCGTGGTGTAGCAATTTTAATGGCCAGTAGTGTACATAAGATATGGATCGGAATTGATTACCGCTTGAACGTGTATCGTGTAAACAGAGCGGCACGACAGAACATTTGTGGAGTGCTAAATGCAAACTTGATGAGTCTATGTTGATGCATCCATCATGTTTATACAGGTACGAGGGGAATTCAATAATAATAAAGAACACATTTTTCTGAAAGCATGTTGGTTTCTCTCAGAATTCCAATACACTAAATTATTCCCCACTCTTACGGCTACAGAACCATATTTTTCAGCATAACCTCCGTTCAATGGCGACAGCATTATACCACGTTACTGGGAGGGCCAGTGTGCCCCCACGGTTCTACTCTACTGGTCGATATCGGAGCCAACCTCTTGATGCGTCAATAACCTACCTATCATCCACGTACTGCTTCTCGCGGAGTGCATCCTTCATTGAGCCCAGCAAATGGAAGTCGGAAGTTGCGAAATCCGGACTGTTGGGTGGATGAGGGAAGACAGTCGAATGAAGTTTCGTGAGCTGCTCTCGGATGCGCAGACTTCTGTGACGCCTCGCGTTGTCATAGTGACTGAGAAATTAGTTAGTATTTTTGTGGCGACTAACACGCTGAAGCCAACATTACAGGTGTCACAGATTTGTGCTGCCGGCGTGCGCGCTCGAGATCGCACAGGTTTGCGCGACCTTGTTGCGATGACGACAAATACGTCGGCCAACGACTCACAGCGCTTGTGTTCACTGCTAGTCTCCGTTTCCATTCTGCAAGCGTCTATGAATATCCGTGATCCTCTGGTTTCCCGCCAAAAGAAACTTGATGACAGTAACCTGCTTAGATCGAACTTCGTTACAGACGCTATTTTTAAGGCTGCGTACAGCGCCTCCATCTCTCGGAATTTCATGAAACTATAAGGGCTGGAGTGGGAACATTTCTCTATGTCCCACAACTAATTCCGCCTTTTTTCAACAGAAATTGGCCGAGAAAAAAAATTACATTACTTATTGGACGCCTTTCGTAATACAGAGCTTTGAAAAGGAATGAATCATTTTTAGTAGCCGCGTACTTTCCTTACCGCGTCATATGCCGGCAATGCCACCAGACGAGAATTCACTCTCTGCGAGGGCAATGATGTTAATATTTTGGCCACCAGTGTATATGCACCATTACAAATTCTTATTTAACCAAGTGAGTGCTATAATGCAAATGTAGGAAGATTGACGTCGCTGGTATGTAGAGCCCATCGTACGTCACTGCTCTGTATGGAAGACAGTGTTTTGAATAAATCGTAAAAATTCGGAACTGGACATAACTTGCCTATCACGAACAGTCAATTTTTATGATTCTTCAATTTCTCCAGGCGTATTTCATGACGAAATAAATCTCGGGTGAACAGCCTGGTATGAGTGTGCATAGGACACAATATTTCGGCAATCGACCGATGCCGAGAACATCAATGGCATACTAGACTGCAACAGCCCAGTAAGTCGGCAATCGCTGAGCATTGCCTGTCGGAACTCAACAGCATGGATTATGACCAAACCAAAGTCCTGACACAGACTTCCAAATACTGAGACTGTGTCATCAAAGAAGCCATAGAGATCAGAGTAAGGGAGCCACAACCAAATCGTGACAGCGGTTACATCCTTAGCAACGCGTGGGAACTCGCGATCACCCGGATTAAGAAGAAAAAGGATATTTCCCAGAGTGTACCGACTTCGGGGGAGGAGGAAAGAATAACGAGAGCGGTGCCGGCAGATCCTCCTGAACGAGAAGACCTGGGACGCAACGCCCAGACGGCGGGAGAACGGACGCTGTACCTGGACCATGAGCGGGGCGCGGACCACACCGACTCATAGGAAGCGCCTGAGGGATGAGCGAGAGGGGGCTTGTCGTATATATACATGGCGCCGACCTATCGCCGGTCAGTACATCAGCGCACCTGATGATGGCAACGTGATCGATTGCCGAAATAGTGTCCTTTTCGCACTCGTACCAGGCTCTTCACCCGAGATTTATTTCGTCAGTCGATTTTTAGACTACCTGAACACAGCTCCAGGCCTGACTCACTTCTTCATTCAAACCATAGAAGCTGACAAAGGCGTAACGCGCTGGACTTGCTTTCGGAAGGATAGCGGTTGATTCCCCTTACAGCCATATAGCTTTAGGTTTCTTGTGGTTTCCCTAAATCTCTTAAAGAAAATGCCGGGATGTTTTCTTCGAGGACGACACCGTCGATTTTTTTCTCCATTCTTCACCAGTCCGATGTTGTGCTCTGTCCTTTACGACTGACTCTTCGACGGGACCTTAAACCCTAATCATCCTTGCATTATTTTTCAAATTTAGCTTGTCACCAATGTTTCTTCCTATTACTTCCGAACACTACGATCAGGGTGTGGGAATAGCTTCATTTTGGGCGGGGCGTGGAGGATCAGATATAGAGCAGTGGCTTAGTCACAGGGATATTTGTCGATGGAACTAAATTCCCTGGAACGAAGTGAACGGAGGTTCAAAAAGGGCTCTGAGCGCTATGGGGCTTAACATCTGAGGTCATTAGTCCCCTAGAACTTAGAACTACTTAAACCTAACTAACCTAAGGACATTACACACATCCATGCCCGAGGTAGGATTCGAACCTGCGACCACAGCAGTCACGCGGTTCCGGACTGAAACGCCTAGAACCGCTCGGCCACCGCGGCCGGCAGTGAACGGAGGCAAAGAGATTAAAATCAGTGATGCTAAGTTGACATGAAACAGTTTCATTTGCCACTAGATACTTACTGTTTTGCAGTTTGAGTATTACTGAAAGATAATTGCTGATATTTATGTTCCATCTTCATTAATATTGTCCCTATCGAAGCCATCCATTTCATTTTAGTCAAATTAATTTAGTTGATAGTATTTCCCCACATCCGCTAGTTGGTAGAGCTGTTTTCGGGATTGGCAAACGACTCGATTAAACCGCTACGATATCATTTATGAATGAACCATTCTTGGCTACTGACGAAGGTCATTCCGCTTTTATCTTGTGTTATCTTTCGCAGTCGGCGGCTCGGTAATAACCCCGGAAACAAATGAATTGGTACGGTTACGTCATACGATGAAGCTGGTTACGTAATCTATTTTCGCAAACACTTAAGTCTTTCGACAGTCACAGATTTTTTAATGTCCTTTTTATAAGAACGATGTATGTTGGAAAAATAACGGGTGACCACCAAACAAATGCACGGTTTTTGCATTGTCATCGGACTAAGACGACTAGTGCTAATTTCATATTTTTTTCCGAAATTTTGTTCTGATAGTACATATTATTAGTGAGTTCTTTGACCATGTTATGCTCGATGACATTCATAAATATCTCCAAAATTGTGTATGCAGAGAACAACTTATTCCCCTTACATCAATTATAATTTTCCCCACATGCTATTTAGTTCTCCCTGTTATTATTTCTGTGTTACATGCACACACATCTCTAGCAGACATTCTTGAATAGATTAAAG
This sequence comes from Schistocerca americana, assembly GCF_021461395.2. Taxonomy (NCBI): domain Eukaryota; kingdom Metazoa; phylum Arthropoda; class Insecta; order Orthoptera; family Acrididae; genus Schistocerca; species Schistocerca americana. The sequence goes on along the minus strand of NC_060125.1, from coordinate 522,352,715 downwards.
TAAGAACTTAAAAGCACGTAAATATTATGGTGACAAAGGAATGTGTATAGCAAACGGTAGAAACATTTATCTAACAACGATAGATAAGAATAAATAACTTTTAAGTAGCAAAAATATTGCGTGCTAAGAATCGTGTTATACTTTCGAACACTTTCAAGCATTATGAAATTAGATAAAAAGCTCGCCAGTGCTTAATTTCATACTTGCCAAGTACCAAACACGAAACAGGAAACGTTCCTCCATTGTCATAAACGGGCAAGAGGTACTACAAATCTCGCTGGATTGTGTAATGCTGGCCTTTTTTCGACCAGCGTAGAAATTTTTAAAGGTTTTTGAGATTAGAAGTAAAATTTTGGAAAAACAAGGCCACATCACATAGAAGACAGCAAGAGAACAATAAATTCATGAAAACATGAGTTTTAGAATTAAGAAACTACAGTCAAGTTCTCTTGCTTCGTCGAACCACTTCAACTGAGTAAACATCTGATATCCTCATGTAAATGACTCATCCGACCTAGAAGCCTTTGTCGGAGAGTGGAAAAAGTTTCGTGAAACAAGATCATGTTAAAGTTTCGTTTCGATGCAACAAAATTATTTGCAAGATAAGTCATAATCGGACATTAGATTGCAGGCTCGACTTGTAGAAATAAATGCGCATAAAGAATAGCGCGCTGGTAACATGCGAATGTTGTCACCAAACTAGCTACTTCTAACGAGTTTAATAGACTGAAACATTAACACGCGCTTTATACATTATTAGTGAAATGGTCGAATCACATCAGTAGAGAATGAAAACATAGTTTAGCTCACATCCGTTGTTATTCAAGAAAGACTGAAGAACATAAAACGTATGTGACCCTGTAGCCTGACGGTCGGAACAACAAGGGTGACAAGACGACGACTTATCGTGCTTCACTTAAAAAAAAAAAAAAAAAAAAAAAAATACAGTCAAAACTCCAAAGCAAGATATTAACAGATACAGCTAAAATCTGTTTCAAGCATAATCGTTCTATCTCTGACATAGAGAAATATAGGGTGCCACAATATAGCTTCCTAATATCAATACTCAATAAAAGCCATTTTATGGATCAGATTGTTTTGACAATGTAGGTAGGTCTCTAAAGTTCTGTTTTACAGTGTTGAAAATCATATCAGGTAGTTGACCCCCAACCTCATATCTCATACACCGTAAAATCGGATTTCTGGCGTTTATCATGACCCTTATCAGCATAGCAGCGGACATGTTGGCAATTTCTGTCCGGGTGTTGGTCTTCAGGTCCTGTAGGGTCCCTGGAACGCTCGCAAACTCGGTTTTTCAAAAACTCCACGAAAAGAATCGCAAGGGGCCAAGGCGGGGGAGCGGACTGGCCACTCCAATTCGCCCCTTCCTGAGAGAAGGGCTCTCCGGGAAGGGTTCCTTCGAAGCAGCCATTGACGCCCTTGATGTGTGAGCCGTTGGTCCGTCCTATTGGAATGAAATGTCCGCTAAGTCCAATTCATCAAGTCGTGGAAAAAAACACTCTCTAACATATTCCCTTGTAAGTAGGCTGTTTAGTTTTTTTTATTGGTAACGCCACCTCTGTATAAAAATCACTGGCTGTGCTGTGTGCAGTCTGTGTCTAGTTTGCATTGTTGTCTGCCATTGTAGTGTTAGGCAGCTGGCTGTGAACAGCGCGTAGCGTTGCGCAGTTGGAGGTGAGCCGCCAGCAGTGGTGGATGTGGGGAGAGAGATGGCGGAGTTTTGAAATTTGTCATGAACTGCTATATTTATATATGATGATATCAAGGTAAATACATTGTTTGTTCTCTATTAATATCTTTCATTTGCTAACTATCCCTATCAGTAGTTAGTGCCTTCAGTAGTTTGAATCTTTTATTTAGCTGGCAGTAGTGGCGCTCGCTGTGTTGCAGTAGCTTGAGTAGCGAAGATTTTTGTGAGGTAAGTGATTTGTGAAAGGTATAGCTTGCTGTTAGTCAGGGCCCATTCTTTTGTAGGGATTATTGAAAGTCAGATTGCGTTGCGCTAACAAAATATTGTGTGTCAGTTTAAGCACAGTCTTGTGCAATTTTTCAAAGGGGACGTTTCATATGTCGACCCTTAGCCGAGGATACCTCACTGGAATCTTCTGATTTTTTCTTGTAGTTTGTGTAATTAGTGTAGATTTTGTTTACTGCTAGCGCGTAATTATAGAGAGAATTTCCTTTGTAGTTGTAGTTTTTCATTGTTGTACAGTAAAACAGTTGTGGCATGCATGTAGATTTGCAGCAAGTTTTTCGCAGCTGCGCTTGCAATTAACTAAATATTATTTTCAGTGCTATGTTAATGTGTTCCCCTATTTTTGATCTTCAAATTGTGCTTTTCTGTGTTATCGTGTGAAATATTGTGACAATAATGGCGTGTGGAAAACGTAATACTAGGCTCCAAAGTAAACTGAGAAATGACAGTGAAAACGAAAGCAGTGTGTTAGCGCCACCGAGTAATGAATTAACTGATGTTCAAAGTAGTAATTTGGTAATTGTGCATAGGGAAATGGAGCGGGCTGCAAACAATGGTGTAGACAGTGAAACAGGTAGTGAACAGGGAAGCATTATCGATCGATCGCTCGGCAACAGCTCGCCTCAGGAATCCGAAATGACAGGACACAATTTTGCAAATACTGTAGATTCAGGTTTTGGTTCCTCACCGTTTTCGCAAATGAGTCAAGACACATTTTCCGCTTGTCAAAATGTGAATGTTGCCGGTGCAAATTCACTGCCGAAAAGCACTGAGGAACATGTTTCAGACACCAGTGCATTGTTATTACAATTAATGCAACAAATGGGACAAAAGCTTGAAAAGTTAGACACAATGGAACAACACCAGAGACAAACACAGCAACAGTTAGACACAGTGGAACAAAATCTCAAAAAGTTAGACACAATGGAACAAAATCTTCAATAGTTAGACGCTACACTTGAACAAACACGTGAAGATTTAACCACTGAGTTACATAACATCGAATCGAAATGTCAAAAGGTCTGTAATGACGTAAAAACACAAATTTGTGAGCATTTCCAACCTATTTTTTCGCGTCATGAAAATGTATTACAGAATCACGAAGCAGCCATAAAAGAACTGCAAACTATTGTTCATGAAAATCATGAGACCTTGCAAGCTAAAATTGACTCAGTTGCATCTACCGATTCGGTTACGCAACTTGCAAGAACTCAGGAAAACTTGAAGGACACAGTAGATACCCTGAAAATTGGTTCAGAAAGACACATGGAGGAAATAAGTACACTATCGGAGAAAGTAGCCGAACTTTCGGATCAGGTCACTAACTTATCTACAAAGGTAGATGATGATCTGAATGACACAAGACCCGTAGCCTTCACTGACACAGAAGAGTATGAACAAATTAGAAAATTCAAACAAAATCAAAATCAAATCAATACAGAGTACAAAAGAGAAATCCGGGAAGTACAAGATCAGTTGACGCAGGTAATGCAAGAATTACGTATTTCAGAGGACACTCGCGCTCCAATACGGGAAGAGGGACATAGAAATACGGAACAACCACAAAATAATAACACAGGACACTTCGGAAATTATGAAAGAAATTGGCAAGGTGGACCGAATTTTGAGATGGAACCGTCGATACGACGTAACAATGACCGATATGCTACTCGCCGACACGATGACTTTGACTATAAGCTGTTCATTACTACACGTAAATTCAAAACATTTAAGAATTCTGCCAACGACATTCATCCACAAGCGTGGCTCCATCAATTCTCTCATTGTTTTCCTCCCAACTGGTCATTTGAGCACAGATTAGAATTTATGTGTGGCTACTTAGAGAATGAACCAGCTGTAAGAATGCGATCGGTCATTCACGATTGCCACAGTGAAGGAGAGTTTTACCATGCCTTCCTCTCAGCATATTGGTCTCAAGCCACACAAGACCGAGTAAAACATAGCATCATAATGATGAAACATTTCGAACAATCTGAATTCTCCAGTCTTGTGAAATATTTTGAAGACATGTTGCACAAGAATCAGTATCTTTCAAACCCATACAGCCCCTCAGAACTCATCCGCATTTGCTTACTCTAATTTCCTGAACATTTACGACATATTATTTTAGCAGGACGTTGCAAAGACGACATTGAAGCTTTTCAGGGACTGTTACAAGAACTGGAAATCGACACTAACAATCGCGGAATGCGAAAACAGGAACACAACAATTACAGGTCACAACCGTCACATTTCCGCAATGAAAGAAATAATAACTGGACGCGACAAGGCTATTCTTACAACGTAAATCGTGACCAAAACAAACACCACTCGTATCACAACCGTTGGCAGAGTAAAAATAATTACAGGGAAAGATCACCTCTCTGCGGTAATGACTATCACAGAGACTACCACACAAACAGACAATATGGGAACCAAAATAATTATTATCAAGGGAGACAGAATAACTTCAGACGCAACAGTTCGGCGCACAGTTACGATTCAGGGAGAAGTTCTCCACAACGTGACGGACAAGGAAGAAACTACGGAATCTACCGACATGACGACAGACGATATATTCGTAACGACAGACCTGAATTCCATCAGAACTGGCGGGATTTAAACAGGGCATCGCCTTCTTGGCAAGGTGAATTTGTAGAAGTTAGGTCTCCTAATCCCATCAACGACGCACGCCAACAAAGAGATAGCAGACAAGGACTCGCACCACAGGCAGCCGCGTGCGCCAGCTGGCTCAGAGAAAAATAACACAGACGCTAACCTTGAGAAAAGATTAAACATTCCTTACCGACGTATAAAACATGACAATTGCTTTTCAGTTGAAACTCTGCGTACTAGGAAAAGTAAAGCTTTACACCACATTTCACATGTAAAACCGTTTATTGAAAGATAATCTGCTTTTTAACCTTGTCTTTGCCATAAAACGTTTCACTTCACGTTACTAGTATGCTTCAGAAACTGTTACCATGCAACAATGTTTGAAGTTAAATATCCAGTCAAGAAACAAGAGAACTTATTTAAACAGGAATTACGAATGCATTGTTATTGTGAACAGACGACACAGTGTTATTGTGTGTGTACATTCTTGCTTGTTAGTTGCACGTTTACGTAATGACTATAAGGCTCACATACTTAGAACATTTAGCAGTACTGCTAATGAGATTTTAATGCAACATTTTGGTTTACTTGAGAATACATTCTGGATTTAAAGTACTTTCTGTGCGATTAAAGATGACTTAGCACTTGGCTTCTTTGACAGCTACACAATTATATCACGACGCTACTAATGTGTGACACAATTTACATTGTTGCTTTTGTGCTGTATCTGTTTTATATCTGCACAGTTTTTCTGTTTTATTCTGGAAAGTAAAACATGTTTTAGTAGTAACTTTTGTAGTATAGCTACAATGAGACAGGGTTTTCCGTAGCACAACAATACGTTACAGTACAGTACTTTCTTCATCACAACAATAAACGTAATAACTACGATATCTATACACAAAGCATTTCACTTTTGTTTATCATGAGGTAAGTACATTGACTTCTGCAGAACTTAGCTTTCAGAGGACAATAACTACGACACTTTCACAGAGATTATCTTACAGCAAGACGCACATTTAGCGCTACAGGACATGTGTTTGAGTGATTAATTTTGTACTTAAATCATTTATTTTTAAAGATATTTGAAGGACAATGATACAAAGGTTTTCCGTAATACATTTCATTCCATTGTTGTAATCTGTAACACCTGAGAGTATAATTACATTAATCCTCAGGGGGGTACATGCCTACTTTGTGTACCATGTGTTTGGCAAGCACAAGGAGCCCTAGCTAATATGGTATTTGCTTATACAACTTTACACATCGGTACCATATTCCTCTAACACAGAATTACACAGCTATCTGATTATTTAACAGAGAAAGAAACATTTTTTTTACTATGTCAGTGACAGATGTTTACGCAATTACACAGTTGGATAATTTCACACTTATGAAACTGTATTTTGTCTGCACTTTTTGAACTGTTCATATTTTTTTTGGAACCATTATGATACTATGAGAGCTTTAAATGATGTATTTGGTATGGGATCACGATTTTTAAAGTACGTTTGAGGCAGATGACACTTTTGACATGAGCAGAGAATTTTTTTTAGGTTTTGAAATTATTGGAGGAAGCTACGACGATTTTGAGAGTTGACTGAGGTGTTATGATGTTATTATTACGATGACTATGTGTATTATGCTGTTGACGTATGTTTATGATCAATAAGCTGATGCTATATGAGGAATCTGATTAAGCTATGTAGTTATTATGATGAAATATTGAAGACATGTCGATGAATATGTATATGTGTAATAAGGTAAGGAATAATGAGTAGTGGTTAGGGACTCTGGTTTGTGCAAAAGGTTGTTGGAAACCAAGGATCGTACTTTAAGAGTTATGAAATGTGTGTACATGCATGAATGTATTACAATGCTGTCAAAAATTTTTTTGGACTCTGTTATATCAATAGGATTTTGTTTCTACAGATTTGTAAAGCAAATTCTTGACCTGTGAAATATTTTTATATGAGACTGTCACTGTAGCGGAAACTGCTGTTGTAAATATTTCCATAAGAAAGTTAAGTGAGCACCTGCATGTAATGCATCGTAGGCAGCTGTGCGACAGTCACCTGGAAAAAAGCCATTAGTGTGTGCCTTTCAGAGGCAGAGGTGGGAAAAAAAGAGGCCATTACCCTCGCTATTGACATTTCTTTGTAGAAAGCATCGCAAATATGACACGCTCAAACTTGAAAACATATGATTATACTGTGGAGCTTTTAATTTATGATATTTACTAAAATGCCTAATGAAATGATGAGAAACATTTTACATCTATTGTCTTTCTAGTTGAGAGTTTGCTCATTTTGTTTAATATCAAGTTTCTAGCTGCAGCAGCATTGGTTAAAATAAAATTTAATAGATGTACTAATATAAATATTTTATGCCTACAGATCCAGTAAATAATTTCATGATCTATTAAAAAAATGAAGGAGCATAAAAAGACATTTCCCTTCACAGGAATTGCATACGGAATTTTCTTTTCTACTACGTGGTAATTTTTTTGGTAGAATAACTTCTTGTGGTGCAGCACTTTAATTACATAGATATTAAGATGTGAATATACATTTCCCTTCTCTGCATTGTTGTCTTTAGCGTAATATTTTTTCTGATTGAGCTATGTCATGATTAGATATAAGTTATTGCATTTGCTGCTGCTGTTTGCCGGGCATAATGTTACTGAATTTGAGTTTGTATTACACTGCTAAGCTAGTTTTACTATGGATTTATTTTTCTTTTTCGCTGCACAGTGCCTGATATCAGTTGTAATATTGCAATTTCTTTGCCAATTTCCATTTTTTTTGTCATTGCTGTTTGTATTAATTGTTTTGTGCTGCTACATTGCGTTGTCCCTTAGTTTAGCATCTGAGCTCAGTAGATTTAAGTTAGCTTAAGATGGGGTAGGCCATATAAGAGAACAAGTTGTGATGAATTGGAAGAAATGCATTGAGAAGCTATAAGAAAATGGTTTGGGCAAAAAAGTATTTTGAAAGAGGATATGAACAAAAAAGTAGGGTTTAGGGACAACAGGTTTAGGTAGGATTTTCTTGGAAATAAATGATGAGGTAAGATAATGAAAAATAAATAATGAGGTAAGAAATATGTAAACATATAAATACAGAAAGCATGCTTGGATAGGATTTTTTTGGTGGAAACAAATGTTGAAATAAGATGAAAGATATATGGAATGAAGTTTTGAGGTGGACTGCAGTACCAAATGTCACACTGAAAACAAACCTTGTCCTGTATTTTTGTGTTATTACACTATGTGAATTTGTGTTTTTCCTGTCTTAATGTGTTTAGCTAATAAGAATTATGTTGTAGAATTTTTTAGATAATATGTTATTGCCTTTGTAAAGATGTTTAGACATTATTTATTGTTCTGTTTTAATGCTCATGTGTGAAGTTGATGTTTCGAAAGTTATTCTGATTTTTTATGTATGTACTCATCTCATAATTCCTGTAACGCTGATATATATGTTATTTTGATTCTTTTGTAAAGCCTGTACTACAAATGTTATCTGTTATGTTATGTTCTTTAATGGTGTATTTTGTACCTTTGTAATTGTATTCTTATGTTATAAAATTGTAATTGACACCAGTTCATTGTATTATTAACTTGTAAGTTCCATTTCACTGCACACGTTTTTGTTGGTCATAGTATATGGACAACATGTGAGAAGTAGGGACATTAACTTGTAAGTTCCATTTCACTGCACATATTTCTGTTGGTCATAGTATATGCACAATATATGAAAAAAAAGAGGACTGTTAGTGTTTGCACATGTGTTAATAATTCAGCAAGGGACTGGTTAACAGCATTGCTGGTTCTAAGGACAATTCAAAAACTTTGTGATTGCACAAGTGGTGGTTTATGGACTTGCTATATTCTCCGCAAGACTCTTCGATGGTGATTGTGCACCTGCACAGTCGCAACAGATGGCTGTTGGCCGTCTCTACAACGTCTACAGTGGGTCTGCACCTTTGATGACCCACCAATACCATTATTTCTACAAGGACTGCAGTGGCCCACCAATACCACAATCTCTACCAGGACTACAGTGGGTCTCCACCTATGGTGGCCCACCAATACCATGATCTCTACCAGGACTACAGTGGGTCTGCTCTGCGATGACCTACCTACCAATAGTCTTCAAAACTTCGAATGACTCTGTTGTGGGTTTGCTATGTTGTGGCCCATTACCTGTCTGCACGTCAAGAGTCAGCACTGTCTTTTCGTTGGGAGTACAACACTACATCTTCAAGACTGCATGGAAATCCACTACTTCCGTATGCATTTTCTTCTACTGCTCAGACTTTCAGAAAAACACTGCTATTTTACTGTGATGAATGATCAGGACTGTCTTTATGGACTGTGAGAAAATTTTAGCTTTTGACCAACATTGTATCAATAAGTGTGTGCCTTTGATTTCTTTGTTATTGTAATTGTGAAAAAATTTTTAAGAAATATGTATTGGCCAGTGCCCAAAAAAATTTGTAAAATTTTTTGTGGGGAGCATGGGGGCTATGTAAGTAGGCTGTTTAGTTTTTTTTATTGGTAACGCCACCTCTGTATAAAAATCACTGGCTGTGCTGTGTGCAGTCTGTGTCTAGTTTGCATTGTTGTCTGCCATTGTAGTGTTAGGCAGCTGGCTGTGAACAGCGCGTAGCGTTGCGCAGTTGGAGGTGAGCCGCCAGCAGTGGTGGATGTGGGGAGAGAGATGGCGGAGTTTTGAAATTTGTCATGAACTGCTATATTTATATATGATGATATCAAGGTAAATACATTGTTTGTTCTCTATTAATATCTTTCATTTGCTAACTATCCCTATCAGTAGTTAGTGCCTTCAGTAGTTTGAATCTTTTATTTAGCTGGCAGTAGTGGCGCTCGCTGTATTGCAGTAGCTTGAGTAGCGAAGATTTTTGTGAGGTAAGTGATTTGTGAAAGGTATAGATTACTGTTAGTCAGGGCCCATTCTTTTGTAGGGATTATTGAAAGTCAGATTGCGTTGCGCTAACAAAATATTGTGTGTCAGTTTAAGGACAGTCTTGTATAACTGGTCAAAAAAGGGGATGTTTCACCCTACCAGTCTGAGGAAACTGCACACCACACTGTGACTTCAGATGGACTGCGGAGGCGTTAGAAGCAGTTCTCGGGAACTGGTGTCGGCCCAGTAGCGCTCATTCTGTTTATTGACGCATCCAATCAAGTGAAAATGGAATTCATCACTTAAAAAGAAGTACGTCCTCAGTAACGTTTTAGAGGAGTGACTAACATGCGATTGTCTGAGAAAGTCGCGTTCGGAGTGGCCAGCCCGTACCCCGGATTTGACCCCTTGCGACTTCTTCTTGTGGAGTTTTCTGAAATCCTGCGTTTATGTCAACCGTCCAAGGACCTTACAAGACCTGAAGGAGAACATTCGGGCAGAAATAGCCAACAGGCACGCTCCTATGCTAGTGTAGGGTCATGAGACGCGCCAGAAATCCGCTTATTCAATGTAAAGGTAATGGGGGCGTCACCTACTTCACATCATCTTCAACTCTGTGTAAAACAAAACTTCAGATATATATTTACATTATTATAAAAATAAAAAATTCTGATTCTTAAAATGGGTTTTACAGCGTATTGAAATCACGAAGTTATGTGCCGCACCCTGTATAATGATTCTCTACTGTTGCTGTAAATTAGGGTGTGCCACAGGATTGTGTGTTCGGTCTGATGGCCTCTTTAACATGCATGCTGATTCAAACCTTTAGGGTCAAAATTATGTAAACTGAGTACTGTATGATAAAGAGCTAATGGCAGCAAAAGAATACCTCGGATTTTACGAGGTTTTTAATGACCGTGGTGGTCTAGCCGAGCGCGTAGAGAACTATGCAACGGTCCTGAGTTCAATCTCGCGCTGGAGCAGGGATTTATTTTCGTTCCAGTTCCTCCAGGACGGCCTCAGGTCTACTCATCCTGCTGTAAAATGAGTACCGGGAATCTTTCCTGGGGTTAAAAGGTGGCTGGGACGATGGGCGGTTATTACTTATATTTACTGTTGAGATATTAATATACAGCTCCGACCATGCTGATGATGTTGCTTGCACTAAGAACCGAATTCATCAGGAAATGCTAATTATAAATTTTATTTATTGTCAGTGCTTATTGATGGAAAGGATGGACTAACCACAAGTGGCCCTGAAAAGGCAGGCGTCGGACTGTTAAGATAGCTCACTACTAATCTCTGTTTCCGAGGAGGTAATACATGAATCCGCGTATGAAATCAGATGTCCTGCAAACACGGAACAGTCTGTTGGAGAAACTCCCTTGGATGACGTACTTGTGGGATGTTCCGTTAATCCAAGGCAGTCCGCCATCGTTTTTCGAGGTATCAACACTCGAACTAGTGTGTGAAATGCGAAAGATCCTGTGAAGCATTTTTGTGACTTTTGTGGTCGTCGGGAACTAACGATTAATGACCGGAAATATTGTTGTGAATATTAATGACAGACTGGCTCTAGAAGTCGTTTTATTAATTTTGCGATTGGTGAAATAAAACAAACTTAGTTGCCGTTCTAACACTTTACTATTCTTACTATGATTAAGAATTTAAACAGCCGTTTGCTACATTATTATGCGCTGTTTATTTCACAAACAATAGAGCTTGCGACCGACTGAGAAGAAGCCAGTTGGGGCAACGTCTACAAGACGCGAGGTAAGCAAACTAGCTGCAATTCAGTTACAAGAAGAGTGTGTGTGTGTGTGTGTGTGTGTGTGTGTGTGTGTGTGTGTGTGTGTGTATGGGGAGGGGGGGGGGAGGAGGATGGTTGTACTGGACTTCCATATGTAAGTCACACGTAGCACCATGGTGCATCCGAATGTACATACTGGGGCAGACGATATTTTGAACATTCATTCCCCTGTCTGCTTTTTGTAGTGTTAAACTTGGCATCCCTGTGCGTGGATGTGCGAGTAAAGTGGCAGACTACATTTTGAACAGGTTCTTTTGTAGCTATCATGTGATAGTTTTACATTTGACATCCTTTATTTTGGGAAATTACCTGTAAACAGCGGTTGATTTTAATAGGAAGCATTAAACTCTCATAGTGTTACAAATTCTCCGGAGAACCTCGTCTCCTCCTATTTTTTTCAATTCCTTGAGTTACTGTTTAAACGTGTGCCTCATTCTCGAATATGAATCGTTACTCATTAGAGGTACTTCTAGGCCTGAATTTAATGTATTGTGCTGCAAGATGTGTAGTTCCAGATAAGACGAACGAATGTACAGAGCAATGTTTCACAACAGGCGTCGTCCTAAATGAAGAAATTGCTCGCACAGTAGAATCTTGAGTAATGGTTTAGGATTATATGAGAATACAATGTGGAGACAGCTGATGAAACAGCAGTTACGCGCCTGTAGAGAAAAATGTGAGCAAGCAGTGGGGCCAAATGGTACTGAATCCACAGTATAATTTTATCAGTGGATGCACGCACTGACACTGAGAGTCGCTATGAGTTTTATGCTGCTAATAATATTTGTTTCTGTGAATAAAGTAAATATTAATCTCCGGTCATTGACGCAGAAAGTTTTGTGGTTTGACTCCTCTACTGCAGGATAGACACAATAAAACTGGTCCGCAAAATACTTCATGCACTTTCGGATAGGCAACCCAACTTACATAAACTGCCCCACATGCGGAAGATGTAATATGGGTTGTTTAACTTAAATTCCGTGAAATATTTTCGGGGCCGTTTTTATTTTATCAAGCCTGTATTTCTATAAAGCTGGGATACCTTGTAAATCAAAGTTTGAGAATAATCATTGGATATGACCTTTTTTTTTAAGCTGAGAAGAGTCTTTGTGAAACGTGTAGAATGTGATGCAAATTAATTACTTAGTAAGTGGGATAGTTCGTAGCACCAGCTCGTACATTACAGAACACAAATCCGCTCATAAGTTGAACAGACCTGTGTATTCAGTTCCTGGCACGAAAGTCGTGTAGAAACTAAATTGTCACAGGATCATAAAATAATCAATACCAAACTGCTTTGTTGTCTGCCACCTATCTAGAGAACCACCTATCTAGAGAAAAATGACCATCCTGATAAAATGAGGAAAATTAGAGCCAAAGATTTAGGCTTTCATTTCTCCCCGTGTGCTTCTAGAGAGTGGAACGATAGAGAAATAGCCTGGAAGAGGTTGTATGCATGTTCCGCAGAAATAAAGCATGCTGAAAAGCCCTCGTCGGAATGTTACATGGAGGAACTTCAGCAGAAAATCTTTGCTGCTATCTTGCCTATAAAGAAATCTACACTGGCATTACCAGTGAAGCGCGAAAGGTGATTCACGCTTTCTTCTTCTGTTATCTGATAGGGTAATACATTTCGAGGCGTTTTGTGCATTCACACAACAAATTTTTAGACTCGAAAAGGTCGATCAGAACGATTTAAGTGATACGTTGTGATTTTCGTGTGGTAGGTTGGTAAAACGTCTCGATATTTTAGTTATACTATCCCTGTACATCTATTACCTCACGTTGTTTGTAGTTAATAATACAGATTCACTGAAAAGGAGCCGAAGCATTCCTCCAGCGAACAGTTTGGAGAAAGACTGTTTGTTCTTGGGCAGTACATAGTTAGCCATCGTACAGAAATTTGTGGACTGTTCTACAGGTACCATTTTCAAGAGGCTTGCAGCAAAGCAGAAAATCGGAGTAATCAATCCCAGAATTTTAAACCTGAGTTGTAGCCTGTGACATTCCTTTCCAGTACTGGAGTTTGGTTCAAATGGCTCTGAGCACTATGGGACTTAACTTCTCAGGTCATCAGTCCCCATAGAACTTAGAACTACTTAAGCCTAACTAACCTAAGGACATCACACACATCCATGCCCGAGGCAGGATTCGAACCTGCGACCGTAGCGGTCTCGCGGTTCCAGACTGTAGCGCCTAGAACCGCTCGGCCACCCCGGCCGGCTACTAGAGTTTGTAACGATAGTTAAGCGTCCAACTGCAACATGTTATTAATTTGTAGAGTCTCATAGATTTGTTTACTTGGTTTTATTAAGTTTAAGTTTTTTGAAATTTCCAGAATAAGATTTTCACTCTGCAACGGAGTGTGCGCTGATATGAAACTTCCTGGCAGATTAAAACTGTGTGCCCGACCGAGACTCGAACTCGAGACCTTTGCCTTTCGCGGGCAAATGCTCTACCATCTGAGCTACCGAAGCACGACTCACGCCCGGTACTCACAGCTTTACTTCTGCCAGTATCTCGTCTCCTACCTTCCAAACTTTACAGAAGCTCTTCTGCAAAGGTTCGCAGAGCTAGCACTCCTGAAAGAAAGGATACTGCGCAGACATGAGATAGTGGCAGAAGTAAAGCTGTGAGTACCGGGCGTGACTCGTGCTTCAGTAGCTCAGATGGTAGAGCACTTGCCCGCGAAAGGCAAAGGTCCCGAGTTCGAGTCTTGGTCGGGCACACAGTTTTAATCTGCCAGGAAGTTTCTTTTTGAAATTTGCTAGGAAATTACAACTGTGTGCTGGACTAGGACTCGAAGCTGGGAATTTCGCCATTAGCACCCGTCGACTGAGCTGTCGAAGTACCACCCACGACCCGCCCTCACAGCTTTCCTTCTGCCAGTACCTACGCTGCAGAGTGAAAATTTAACCCGATTTTTAGCTTTCTATTCATTTTAAATTTCCCGTCCAAGAACTGAGATTTAAGTGAAACACGGAAAAAGATTAGGAGAAAGGTTAGGACTGAAGGGTGAGTGATCAAAAATTTTCTATCCCATTAATTCAGGGCACTGTCATAAATGAAGCACTAATCGCGAGGAATATCTCTCCGTAGTTTTCTTTTTGCTGTGGTCTTCATTTCGAAGACAGGTTTGATACAACTTTCCACAACAGTCTACACTGTACAACCCTATTCATAACTGCCGCAAAGCACGCAGTGCCTTCATTAAACCTGATAAGTGAAGTGAATCCTTGGTCTCCTTTTACAGTTTTTACCCACGTAGTACACCATTACGAAACTGATGCTTCGTAGATGCCTCCGTATGCGTCCCCTCAACGAGTCCCTCCAATGGTCACTTAGACTTTTCTCCCCGGTTCGATTCAATGCCTCCTCCCCATCAGTAGTTCGGTCTACGCATATAATCTTCGGCATTCTTCTCTAGCACTACATATCAAACACTTCCGCTTTTTCTCGTTTGAACTGTCTATCGTTCGTACATGAGTACCTCAAAGGGATATGTTGGATAGAAATACCTTCACAAAAGACTAGCATTTAAATTTATATTTGATATTAACAGATTTCTCTCTTTCAGATGCCCAGTATTTGGTACAATAAATCTGTATTTTATTCCTCTCTACTTCGCCCACCACCAGTTATTTACTCGTCCAAGTAACAAAACTCGCCTACTATTACTGTCTTATTTCTCAATATACACTACTGGCCATTAAAATTTCTCCACCAAGAAGAAATCCAGATGATAAACGGGTATTCATTGGACAAATATATTAGAACTGTAATGTGATTACATTTTCACTCGATTTGGGTGCATAGATCCTGAGAAATGAGTACCCAGAACAACCACCTCTGGCCATGATACGCCTGGGCATTGAGTCAAACAGAGCTTGGATGGCGTGTACAGGTACAGCTGCCCATGCAGCTTCAACACGATACCACAGTTCACCAGGAGTAGTGACTGGCGTATTGTGACGAGCCAGTTGCTTGGCCACCATTGACCAGACGTTTTCAATTGGTGAGAGATCTGGAGAATGTGCTAGTCAGGGCAGCAGTCGAACATTTTCTGTATCCAGAAAGGCCCGTACATGACGTGCAACATGCTGTCGTGCAGTCTCCTGCTGAAATGTATGGTTTCACAGGGATCGAATGAAGGGTAGAGCCACGGGTCGTAACACATCTGAAATATAGCGTCCACTGTTCAAAGTGCCGTCAATGAGAACAAGAGGTGACCGAGACGTGTAACCAATGGCACCCCATACCATCACGCCAGGTGATACGCCACCAATGTGCGTTCACCGCGATGTCGCCAAACACGGATGCGACCATTATGACGGTGTAAACAGAACCTGGATTCATCCGAAAAAATGACGTTTTGCCATTCGTGCACCCAGGTTCGTCGTTGAGTACACCATCGCAGGCGCTCCCGTCTGTGATGCTGCGTCAATGGTAGCCCCAGGCATGGTCTCCGAGCTGATAGTCCATGCTGCTGCAAACGTCGTCGAACTGTTCGTGTAGATAGTTGTTGTCTTGCAAGTGTCCCCATATGTTGACTCAGGGATCGAGACATGGCTGCACGATCCGTTACATCCGTGCGGATAAGATGCCTGTCATCTCGACTGCTAGTGATACGAGGCCGTTGGGATCCAGCACGTCGTTCCGTATTGCCCTCCTGAACCCACCGATTCCATAATCTGCTAACAGTCATTGGATCTCGACCAACGCGAGCAACAATGTCGCGATACGATAAACCGCAATCGAGATAGGCTACAATCCGACCTTTACCAAAGTCGGAAAAGTGATGGTACGCATTTCTCCTCCTTACACGAGGCATCACAACAAAGTTTCACCAGGCAACGCCGGTCAACTGCTGTTTGTGTATGAGAAATCGGTTGGAAACTTTCCTCATGTCAGCACGTTGTAGGTGTCGCTACCGGCGCCAACCTTCTGTGAATGCTCTGAAAAGCTAATCATTTGCATATCACAGCATCTTCTTCCTGTCGGTTAAATTTCGCTTCTGTAGCAATTTTAATGGTCAGTAGTGTACAAGGGGCGTTCAATAAGTAATGCGTCGCATTTTCTTCTCAGCTAATTTCGCTTGAAAAATGCGGAATTTGTTGTGAAACATTTTGGAATATTCTGGCCTCAGCCGCTGTAGTTAGATAGATTTCCGATTGGCGGCGGTGCTATGCGTAGCCTTTAAAATGGCGTCTGTAACGGCGGTGCATTCCAAGCAGAGAGCTGACATTGAGTTTTCTTTGGCGGAAAACGAGAGTATCGTAGATATTCATAGGCGCTACATTTCAGCCTGGTGTAGTGAACAAATGCAGGGTGAGTCGTTGGGTGAGGCGTCGGTCATCATCGAGATGAGGTCGCAGAAGCATGTCTGATATCCCGCGTACCGGCCGGCCGCACACAGCTATGACTCCTGCAACGTTGGAACGTGTGGACACTCTCATTCGTGGTGATCGGCGAATCACAAACACGGAACTCGCTGAACGACTGACCATCCCTATTGGCAGCGCTGACATATTCCTCCACCAATTGGGGTACTCTGGGCTGTGTGATCGCCTAACAGACCATAAGAGGCAACGAAGGACCATCGGCACGAAATTGCTTCAGCGTTACGAGGCTGATTGTGATTTTTCCGTCGAGCATAGTCACACGCGATGAAACATGTGTTCATGACTTCGAACCGGAAACAAGACGGTAATTCACTCAGTGGCGCTACACCACCTCTCCTCCGAAGAGAAAGATGAAAGCCGCGCCAACAGACGGTAAAGTCACGGCGACAGTCTTCTGGAACTGTGAAGGGGTTATTCTGTTTGATGTCCTATTTCATGGTTCAGCTACCAACCTTGAAATGTATTGCACTACCCTCAGGAAGTTGAAGAAACAACTTCACCGTGCTCGTCGCCACAAAAATTCAAACGAATTACTTCTCCATGAGAACGCAATGCCTCACAAGTCTGCACTCACAACAGCCGCTCACAAAACCTCATTGGACTGTTCTTTATCGTTCACCCTACAGCCCGGATCTCGCACCTTCCGTGTTTCATCTGTTCGGCCCAATGAACGATGCACTCGGCGGGAAGCAATACGTAATGGGTAGGTAACTGATGGAGCAAGACGTCGACCAGTATAGTAGTGCCATATGCGCAAACAGTCTCTACCAGTAACGTCGAGCAAGGTCGTGGTATTGAACGTATATTATGTTGGAAAATAGGATTTTGTAGCTAAAAGGGTGGGGATTAATGAGGTGTATTGGAATCCCGAATAACGCCAACTTCCTTTGAGAAAAAAAAGTTGCATTACTTACTGAACGCCCCACGTAATTCCCTAAGCGTCGCCTGATTTAATTCGGATAAATTCTATTACCCTAATTTCATTGACGTTAATCTTAACTCATTTCAAACCAATACCCTTGTTGAAACTTCCTGGCAGATTAAAACTGTGTGCCGGACCGAGACCCGAACTCGGGACATTTGCCTTTCGCGGGCAAGTGCTCTACCATCTGAGCTACCCAAGCACGACTCACGTCCCGTCCTCACAGCTTTACTTCTGCCAGTACCTTGTCTCCTATTTTCCAAACTTTACAGAAGCTCTCCTGCGAACCTTGCAGAACTAGCACTCCTGCAAGGTTCGCAGGAGACCTTCGGGTAACGCTTTTGCGATTACTAAATGATCCTGTAACGAAGCGCGCTGCACTCCGTTGGATCTTCTCTATCTCTTCTATCAATCCTATCTGGAACGGATCCCACACTGGTGAGCAGTATTCAGGCAGTGGGCGAACAAGTGTACTGTAACCTACTGCCTTTGTTTTCGGATTGCACTTCCTTAGGATTCTTCCAATCAATCTCAGTCTGGCATCTGCTTTGCCAACGATCATCTTTATGATGATTCCATTTTTAATCACTCCTAATGCGTAGTCCCAGATAATTTATGGAATTAACTGCATCCAGTTACTGGCCTGCTATATTGTAGCTAAATGATAAGGGATCTATCTTTCTATGTATTCGCAGCACATTACACTTGTCTACATTGAGATTCAATTGCCGTTCCCTGCACCGTGCGTCAATTCGCTGCAGATCCTCCTGCATTTCAGTACAATTTTCCATTGTTACAACCTCTCGATATACCACAGCATCATCCGCAAAAACCCTCAGTGAACTTCCGATGTTATCCACAAGGCCATTTATGTATATTGTGAATAGCAACGGTCGTACGACACTCTCCAGCGGCACACCTGAAATCACTCTTACTTCGGAAGACTTCTCTCCATTGAGAATGACATGCTGCGTTCTGTTATCTAGGAACTCTCCAATCCAATCACACAATTGGTCTGATAGTCCATATGCTCTTACTTTGTTCATTAAACGACTGTGGGTAACTGTATCGAACGCCTTGCGGAAGTCAAGAAACACGGCATCTACCTGTGAACCCGTGTCTATGGCCCTCTGAGTCTCGTGGACGAATAGCGCGAGCTGGATTTCACATGACCGTCTTTTTCGAAACCCATGCTGATTCCTACAGAGTAGATTTATAGTCTCCAGAAAAGTCATTATACTCGAACACAATACGTGTTCCAAAATTCTACAACTGATCGACGTTAGAGATATAGGTCTAGAAGTCTGCACATCTGTTCGACGTCCCTTCTTGAAAACGGGGATGACCTGTGCCCATTTCCAATCCTTTGGAACGCTACGCTCTTCTAGAGACCTACGGTACACCGGTGCAAGAAGGGGGCAAGTTCCTTCGCGTACTCTGTGTAAAATCGAACTGGTATCCCATCAGGTCCAGCGGTCTTTCCTCTTTTGAGCGATTTTATTATTTCTCTACCCCTCTGTAATCTATTTCGATATCTATCATTTTGTCATCTGTGCGACAATCTAGAGAAGAAACTACAGTGCAGTCTTCCTCTGTGAAACAACTTTGGAAAAAGACATTTAGTATTCCGGCCTTTTGTCTGTCATCTGATGCGTTCCTTTACGGCTAACTTAATGTAGAGGCTGAATACCATCAGACATGAGATACAATCCTGCATTCTCAGTTATTGCCTCCCTCTCATGTCCTTCGACTCAAATGACAATTCCGTCCACGTATTTTATCCCTTACACCTTCAGAATGCCAAATATTGTATTCCATCCAACACTGTAAAACGCTTTCTGTAAATGTACAAATGCTATAAGCGGCCATCAAAAAGTTTCTGTTCTAGGCCGTGCAATCCAGGATCGGTATGAAAATCAGGCAGAATCGTCGTGGTTATTGATGTAGTCATCCCGCCGACGTACCAGGCCGAAGATACGAACACCGTGTCTTGCTGCGTGAAGAAGTCCGTGAACGCGAGCTGCACGTCTTCTCCAGGCAGGAACCGTCGAACCTTCGAGGCCTTAAAGGGACCGAAGCATACAAATCGCGCGATGGGAGTTCACGACTAGAGGGCAGGTGCGACTGTGTCTCCTATTTCTGGTAACAGGCTTAACAGGTCGACCTGCATTTTGTTCTGAACAACGACCAGCACTGATCTTTGCGCAGCAGTCCACGGCAGTGGTTTTCATTAGACACGGTGCTCCATACGCATCCTTCATACTCCGATGGATGTCCAGTGCTGTTTGTGCTTCGGCGGCCAAGAAAATAATTACAGCATGTTGGTCCCGTTCGGACGCATCTGCTAATAACGTCGCCATAGTTCACATTTCCGCACTCAGCGTGCACACGTCGGAAGGACACGAATACCACGCTAATCCCTTGCCTACATGACGCTGCTTAGATATCCTCATCGGATTCGAGATGCGACGCATTTAGCTACAACAACATTCGCAAAGAAAACTTTTCTATCCCCCGTATACGTTTAACTATCTTCCATGGTAAGTCACAGGGCCAGTATCGTCTTTTTTGTTCCTACATTTATCCAGAACTGAAACTGATCTTCTACGAGGTTAGCTTTTCCAGTTTACTGCAAACAGTTCGTGTTAACGTTTTACAACGATGACATATTGTAATGATGGCTTGATAACATGTACACTTTCTTTTGTTTTAGTAGATATTGCTACAGTCTTCTTCCAGAGAGAGAGAGAAGAGAGAGAGAGAGAGAGAGAGAGAGAGAGAGAGAGAATATTTCGCCTGTCTGACGTATCTCGCTAGTCTGGTGGAATAGTTTTGAAATGTTATGTTCTCCCAAGGATGTCAAAAATTTTGAGGAATGTCGATTACTTACAGGTGCCTTACTTTGAGTTAAAGTGTAAAAATGAACATTGGTGGTTGATTGGTTCAAATGGCTCGGGGCACTATGGGACTTAACTTCTGAGGTCATCAGTCACTTAGAACTACTTAAACCTAACTAACCTAAGGAGAGCACACACATCCACGCCCGAGGCAGGATTCGAACCTGCGACTGTAGCGGTCGCGCGGTTCCAGACTGTAGCGCCTAGAACCGCTCGGCCACCTCGGCCGGCCATTTGGTGGTTGATTAAAAGCTACATTGGTGGTTGTACCTTTTGACGTGAACACTCCCTAAAGTCCCAAAAAAAACTGTTACCATGAGCTCTTTTTAAGTCTCAAGAAACTAGTATGAGTTTTGGGTTTTTAGGAACGATGCCACTTCATTGGCTGCTGGTTTTTCTCTGCGATAATTTTAACGGACGACCGGATTGAGTTTCGTCACGCTCATTTATTCTTGCATTACTGGCTATTTCGCGCCATAAAGCAAAGCAAAACAAAACAAAACAAAACAAAACAGAACTGGAACAGCGGACTCCGTCAGCATAGTGGAGTCCTATGTAGTCCTTGGCAGAGCCAGTCTGGTGATGTGCTTGGTGGCAGGCATCTATACTAATATTGAGACGCTGACGATAATGGTGGGCATAATTAATAATCTTTAAAGTGAGGACCACCATGAACTAGAAGTTCAGATTCGTGGTCGGTTTGAGTTTCCCACATTCGTCAGCCCATTCTCATTTCCATGAGTTTCTTCAGCTTTCCGCACAGACAATAAATCAGTGCGAAATTTATGTCGACCTGCCTACACATAGGCAACAGCCTTGCCGCTGCGGTAACACCGGTCCCTGTCAGATCACCGAATTTAAGTGCTACCGGACTTCGCCAGCACTCGGATGGGTGATCGGGTCTGCCGAGCGCTATTGGCAAGCGGGGAGCACTCCGGCCTTGTTAGGCCACTTGAGGAGCTGCGTGAATGAGAAGAAGCGGCTCCGGCCACGAAAACTGACAACGACAGGGAGAGCGCTGTGCTGACCACATGCGCCTACATATCTCCATCCAGTGATGCCTATCGGCTGAGGATGACACAGCGGTCGGCACTGTTTGCACGAAGACAGATAAATCATTAATAACTAATTCTGACCCCCACAAAGTAACTTTGTCGAGCAATAGTTCACTTTTCTCATTCTCGTAGTTAATATTCTGTGCTTGTAAGTCTATGACCTCATGATTTTCTTAGACACTTGGACATTCTAAGGCTTTTTGTAACGAACCAAATACACTACTCGCCATTAAAATTGCTACACCAAGAAGAAATGCAGATGATAAACGGGTATTCATTGGACAAATATATTATACTAGAACTGACATGTGATTACATTTTCACGCAATTTGGGTGCATAGATCCTGAGAAATCAGTACAAAGAACTAGCAACTCTGGCCGTAATAACGGCCTTGATACGCCCAGGCACTGCGTCTAACAGAGCTTGGATGACGTGTACAGGTACAGCTGCCCATACAGCTTCAACACGATACCACAGTTCATCAAGAGTAGTGACTGGCGTATTGTGACGAGCCAGTTGCTCGGCCACCACTGACCAGACGTTTTCAATTGGTAAGAGATCTGGAGAATGTGCTGGCCAGGGCAGCAGTCGAACATTTTCTGTATCCAGAAAGGCCCGTACAGGAGCTGCAGCATGCGGTCGTGCATTATCCTGCTGAAATGTAGGGTTTCGCAGGGATCGAATGAAGGGCAGCCTCAGGGGTCGTAAAACATCTGAAATGTAACGTCCACTGTTCAAAGTGCCGTCAATGCGAACAAGAGGTGACCGAGACGTGTAACCAACGGCACCACATACCATCACGCCAGCTGATACGCCAGCATGGCGATGACGAATACACGCTTCCAATGTGGGTTCACCGCGGTGTCGCCAAACACGGATGCGACCATCATGATGCTGTAAATAGAACCTGGATTCATCCGAAAAAATGACGTTTTGCCATTCGTGCACCAAGGTTCGTCGTTGAGTACACCATCGCAGGCGCTCCTGTGTGTGATGCAGCGTCAAGGGTAACCGCAGCCATGGTCTCCGAACTAATAGTCCATGCTGCTGCAAACGTCGTGGAACTGTTCGTGCAGATGTTTATTGTCTTGCAAATGTCCCCATCTGTTGACTCAAGGATCGAGACGTGGCTGCACGATCCGTTACAGCCATAGGGATAAGATGCCTGTCATGTCGACTGCTAGTGATACGAGGCCGTTGGGATCCAGCACGGCGCTCCGTATTACCCTCCTGTACTCGTCGATTGTGTATTCTGCTAACAGTCATTGGATTTCGACCAACGCGAGCAGCAATGTCGCGATACGATAAACCGCAATCGCGATAGGCTAGAATACGACCTTTATCAAAGTCGGAAACGTGATGGTACGCATTTCTCCTCCTTACAGGAGGCATCACAACAATGTTTCACCAGGCAACGCCGGTCAATTGCTGTTTGTGTATGAGAAATCGGTTGGAAACTTTCCTCATGTCAGCACGTTGTAGGTGTCGCGACCGGCGCGAACCTTGTGTGAATGCTCTGAAAAGCTAATCATTTGCATATCACAGCATCTTCTTCGTGCCGGTTAAATTTCGCGTCTGTAGCACGTCATCTTCGTGGTGTAGCAGTTTTAATGGCCAGTAATGTTGTTTACTTAAATCGTGTTTCCGTGTAGGTGCTGCCTCCCTTAGGGCATTTGATATTTTTCAATGATAAAATGCAAATTCCACAACCTAAAGATTGACTGCTAGGTCCACAGTCTTTCATAGCCTTCATCAATCGGTTCTGTACATTTATTCCAGTATTGGGTCTCGAGGATGAGTCTATTTCAGGGCGAGCTCTGATTAAGTTAAATTAACTCACACTCAGGTATGGGTTTGCAAGTGCGCTATACTGCTGCCAAAAAAAAAAAAAAAAGTAAAAGGAAATAAGCTAAATTAGACTGTGGGGAGAGAACATGGTAGCTATGAAGCTCAGCAGGCGCAGACAGTGCGCAGAATGTGGAGAGCGGAGATGTCTCTTCGACCCCGACATGTGGGCGAGTGCCTGGCAGTCGCACACGCCGCCAGCCACTGCTGCGGAATTTATTTATTGGGCTCTGTCGGCCCGAGTGGTGCGCTATCAGAGACGTGTCAGCGACTCGAATGCGGGGGAAAGCGGCCCGACAAACAGAGATGAAAAATGCTCTGTCTCGTGGAGCCGTGAATCAAAACTCACCCAGTTCCGCGTTTACAAGGTTCATACACCAAAAGTCGAAGATAAATAGCATACTCAGAATCGCAGGTTAAAGCTGATATCGGATTTTTATGTCGAGCGGTATTTTACAATAATATTGTTAATACTTCCATACATTATTTCTTCTTTGCTATATCGATTGTACTTTATCATATAGATCATAAAAAGTCCTTCTATTTAAACTGAATGTTTTACTTGGCAGACTAAATGTTTTGTTTGGCACCCTAAACGTTTCACCTATTCATGCTAGGCATCATCAATGGTCTATAGTATAACGAAAATTACTGAATCATACACATTTTGATTGAAGATACGTAATGATTCCTCGTAGCTCATTTATCTAGCTATTTAGAAATTAGCATTAATTTTTATGTCCTCATTGCGTATCATTGTGCTCTTCTGTAGTCACAAGCTGCACATAGTAGAGGTTTCTATGAGAGCAGTTTGAAAAGTTCGTGGAATTACAATCAGATGCCAAAATAGGCGCAATGAGCTAGCTGCGTAACAACAGGTCATCTTTTATGAGTAAATATGTGAAGCGTCGGTAATCTGGGTAGAGATCTTTGGGACGGACGTCTCTCTGTCGTTTCCGTGTTGTGATTTAAAAAGATGGAAAAAAATAAAGATTCCAGAAGTGATAAAATAATTCGTAAAGAAAGGTATGAAAGGCAAGAGAATTCATTACGATTTTCAGAACACAATGGGGACTCTGCTCCTTCATATTCGACTGTTGCCAAGTGGAGCAACGTGTTTAAATTTAGTGGGAACTGCTTAGATAATGACCCGCGGCCATGATGTGTCATTGTTGTTGAGGTCTTCAGTCCTACTTGACGTACTGCTTCACTCAAGAGTGCATCCCTCATTGGGCGAAACAGATGGAAGTCGGAATCCGGGAGACCCGGACTATAGAGCGGATGAGGAAGGACATTCAAATGAAGTTTTATGAGCTGCTCCCACGTGCACAGATTTGTGCGGGGCATGTTGTTCAGCGAGGTGTTTGATTGTGATCCGTCGATCGCCTCGAATGAGTGTGACCGTATGTTCGAACACTGCACGAGTCACAGCCGTGTGCCGCCGGCCGGCACTCGGGAAATGAGAGATATGGACGACATTGTTGCGATGATGATCTTCCCGCCCAACAACTCATCGTGCTTTTGTTTACTGCAAGGTCTCTGTAGAGTGTCTGCAAGCGCCTATGAATATCTGCGATGCTCTGGTTTACCGTCTAAAGAAGCTCAGTGCCAGCTTTCTACTTAGAACACACCTCCGTTACAGACGGCATTTTGACGGCTACGTATAGCGGCGCCACCTGTCGGAACTTCATGAAACTATAGGGGCAGAAATGGGAATGTTCCGTAATGTCCTACAGCAAATTGCGTGTTTTTTTTATTTTTTTTTTAGCCGAAACTTGGCGAGAGATAGGTATGTCGCATTAACGGAAAAAGCCGTCTCCTAAATTTGAATGAACCATGGTCATAGCGCACAAGTGCTTATATGTCAAGCAACGAGATATTATCGTAGTACCAAACAAGATAACCCCTACAGGGCAGACGGTAGGAGAGAAACTGTAGAATTATTTCCTCGGAAACGCCACGACCTTCCGCCAGGTGTCAGCGCCCACGCGGAAGCAGGCCAACACAGCGCTTGTAATTAAAACCAGCCGCGCTCAGCCATCGCACATAGTGACAGGTAGCCGTCGCGCCGGCCAGATCACTCCAGGAAGTAATACCTTTCGCAGATGTCAGTTTTAAACTCCGACTCGCGTACCTGCAATTTGCCTCTGTTGTTATAAGAGTTAACGGAAAGGCAACAAACCCCGTTCCGCACACACACACACACACACACACACACACACACATATATATATATATATATATATATATATATATATATATATATATATATATATATATAAGAGAGAGAGAGAGAGAATTATTTATCTCTTCCTCATGTTGGTAAGAGTACACGTTACACAAACGATGGGAAGTGTCAGTGTGGCATCCGTAATGTGTTTGCGTACTGGGTACTCACAGGCGCTTAGTACCGCGTACTCAAGGTATGAAAGGGCAGTGTATTGACGGAGCTGTCATTTGTACTCAGGTCATTCATGTGAAAAGGTTTCTCACATGATTGTGGCCGCACGACGAGAATTAAGACTTTGAACGCGTAATGGTTGTTGGAGCCAGTCGCATGGGACATTCCATTTCGGAAATCGTTAGCGAATTCAGTATTCCGAGATCCACAGTGTCAAGAGTGTAGTACAAAATTCCAGGCGTTACGCAGTAGCTGACGGCCTTCACTTAACGACCGAGAGCAGCGCCGTTTGCGTAGTGTTATCAGTGACAGGACAAGCAACACTGCGTGAAATAGCCGCAGAAAGCAGTGTGGGACGTGTGACGAACGTATCAGTTAGTGTAGTACGGCGAAATTTGGTGCTAATGGGCTGTGGCAGCAGCCGACCGACGTGACTCCCCTTTGCCAACAGCACGATATTGCCTGCAGCGCTTCTCATGGCTTCTTTACCATATTGGATGGAGTGTAGAAGACTGAAAGACCATGGCGCGGTCACATGCACTCTGATTTCAGTTGGTAAGAGCTGACTGCACACTCTGAGTGTGGCTTAGACCCCACGAAGCCATGTACACCAATTGTCAACAAGACACAGTGCAACCTGTTCGTGGCTCCTAACGGAGTGGTCCAACTAAACCGATCATTGACTTTATCAAAATACGCATTTCTCCTCCTTACACGAGGGCATCAGAACAACGTTTCACCAGGCAACGCCGGTCAACTGCTTTTCGTGTATGAGAAATCGGTTGGAAACTTTCCCCGTGTCAGCACGTTGTAGCTGTCGCCTCCGGCTCCAGCCTTGTGTGAATGTTCTGAAAAGCTAATCATTTGCATATCACAGCATCTTCTTCCAGTCGGCTACATTACGCGTCTGTAGCACGTAATCTTCGTGGTGTAGCAATTTTAATGGCCGGTAGTGTATATAAAATGATTGTTTCACGTAAACTGCTCAAAAACCGTGTTACACGCCTTCACGACCTGCATAATATGTTTCTTTGACGGAAACCTCTTTTTCACTCTTTCGACAATTGCAAATCACAACCTACAACCGTCTGTGTTGGGAATATGAATTTTTAGTGCATTTCAGTAGAGTGCTGCGTCTGTGTCTACGTCGTGTTTACAGTGTCCAATCATCAGTATGACTCTAAGTATAATTTCAAGCTTAGCAAGCGCAGACAATGTCGCTTTAGGGCAGGAGTATCGTCAGCACAAGAACGCGTTCGCTGAATTGGGATAAATGGCAGCGAAGTCATTTAAACATTAAAGTTCTATCGTGAGACGCACAGTTTCGAAAAGCTGCCGTCTAGATGGCGCCTCACAGCTGAGACCAGAAACACCAGTTTTCAGTGCTACATATCAATTACGAACTGCTGCTGCAATGAAAATTACTATAGGATACGCTACAAAATGTTTGACAGCAAAGCTAAAACTGAAAACAAGCTGAAAATGTTTCTCAGTGAAAATCTCTGTTTCGGAAAAGAATTTGTATTTACGTTGGGTGCATAAGGTACTGGGCAGGACTTACCAGCTCATATCTGTTATCTGTATATGAAAAAAAAAAACTTCGTATGTTTTCAGCATGTAGCCATATTTCCATATAAATGTAAGATGACTCGTTCCACATCTTTACTGTTAATCGAGGAAATGATCCATGGAACATAATCCTAACTTTAGCTCGAAAGCCATTTTCTCAGAAGTTGCTTTCTTACTCTAGATTGGAATCTTGCTCTCAGTGTGTGGTTTCGAGCGCGATCACGTTCATGGAATATCGCTGTTTCCGTTTCAGTTGTCGTGATGCTAGCATGGAATTAATCGGTGGTAGATATCTTGTGCCTCTCTGCATACAGGTATCGTACGCCTGATGTATGGTGGGTCAGTTCTAACCAAATGGTAAAGTTCGTCCGCGGTGTAGGTTTCAGACATCCAGTGATACACTATGTGATCGAAAGTATCCGGACACCTGGCTGAAAATGACTTAAAAGTTCGTGGCGCCCTCCATCGGTAATGCTGGAATTCATTATGGTGTCGGCCCAACCTTAGTCTTGATGCCAGCTTCCACTCTCGCAGGCATACGTTAGATCATGTGCTGGAAGGTTTCTTGGGGAATGACAGCCCATTCTTCAAGCAGTGCTGCACTGAGGAGAGGTATCGATATCGGTCGGTGAGGCTTGGCGCGAAGTCTGCATTCCAAAACATCCCAAAGGTGTTCTACAGGATTCAAGTCAGTGCTCTGTGTAGGCCAGTCCATTACAGGGATGTTATTGTCGTGTAACCACTTCATCACAGGCCGTGCATTATGAGCAGGTGCTTGATCGTGTTGAAAGATGAAATCGCCATCCCCGAACTGCCCTTAAACAGTGGGAAGCAAGAAGATCCTTAAAACATCAATGTAGGCGTTTGCTGTGACGGTGCCACGCAAAACAAGGGGTGCAAGCCCCCTGCATGAAAAACACAACCACACCATAACACCACCGCCTCCGAATTTTACTGTTGGCACTACACGAGCTGGCAGATGACGTTCACCAGGCATTCGCCATACCCACACCCTGCCATCGGATCGCCACATTGTGTACCGTTTTTGCACTGTTCAATCGTTCGAGGTTTACGCTCCTTACACCAAGTGAGGCGTCGTTTGGCATTTATCGGCCTGATATATGGCTTATGAGCAGCTGCTCTACCATGAAATCCAAGTTTTCTCACGTATCGCCTAACTGTCATAGTACTTGCAGTGGATCCCGATGCAGCTTGGAATTACTGTGTGATGGTCTGGATAGGTGTGTGCTTATTTCACATTAGACCCTCTTCAACTATCGGCGGTCTCTGTCAGTCAACAGACGTGGTCGGCCTCCCTTCACGTTTCCACTTCACTATCAGATCGGGAACAGTGGACCTAGGGGTGTTTAGGAGTGTGAAAATCTCGCGTACACACGTATGACACAAGTGACATTCAATCACCTGATCACGTTCGAAATTCTTGAGTTTCCCATTCTGCTCTCTCACGGTGTCTAATGATCACTGAGGTCGCTGATATGGAGTACCCGGCAGTAGGTGGTAGCAAAACGCACCTAATACGAAAAACGTTTGTTTTTGGAAGTGTCCGGATACTTTTGATCACAGTTTTAAGTTTGCACGACTGTCTAAGAGCAATATCAATTTGTTTAGCGTGGACAGAATTATACCAAACCCCCATTATGTGGTCACAAACAGAAAGCACTGACAACAGACGTGTTTCCTATACTCTGTGTGGGAGGTAAGGTCTGAACACCACAGCATGACACCATCGAAAAGTCTAGCTGCAGGTTTCACTGAAGAACGGCCCCGTGTGGAAAACTCTGAACTGGCCTGAAACTGGGGTCGCAAGGTCAAAAGACAATTTACGGAAATGTGGCCACATCATGTCATGAACCGTTTATGACTGAAGTTCGGCAAACTACGGAGCACTTTCATCAATGTAGAAGATCGGCCAGTGATGATCTGGTGTCCGCAAGCTCTGAAGCTGTTGTTGTGGCTAAATATTGGGCTAAAGGTGCTTAGATTGTCACCTTTCTATTATTGTATACCAACTGAGACTGATTGTCTTCGATATTATGAAATCAGCAACAAGTTTCCAAATGTCATGTTCGTATATGTATCTATTTTGTATCCTGAAGTTTGGTGTTTCGAAACGAATAAACAAACATAAAATCTGTATTTTACTCATAGGTTCACCAGCTAAGTGGAGGGAAATAATTTCCCCTTTTCCAAAGGCAATATAGACCGAACGTTATTATACATCAGACGTCGCCCGCCACTGCGACGATTAACTTATCTGATGTTTCTAAAAACGAGGAGACAAAAATAAAGACACTAGTCATTTGCGTTCCTCCGTGCCAAAGTCATGGGGAAGAATACGAGAAGAGAAAGCAGAGTGGATACGCGAGAAGAAAGGCTGCCCGGGACTGCGTTCTGACACGGAATGAGTCAAGAGCTGACGCACGCTTAAACATTCACAGCTGGTCCATCAACGGCAACGTGTGCAGCTGTATCGATGGGCAAGTACGTGCGCAGAATGCCGTCATGTAATCGCCAGCCGTTCGTCTGGTGGGACGTTAAAGTATGCCTCATGTCTCGCTGACTCCGCCGCGACCGACGTGCTTGTACGATGGTACTTAACAAAAATAGTTACACATGACGTCTCACGCTAAGAGTGGCGCATAGTCAGGAGAGAGTACATATTCCGGGTTACCTGCAGACATCGTTCCGTTGAGGTACTGATAGCAGGTGCATCGCAATGTGAAAGTGAAATGGTGAGGCAACAGGAAACTTACTCCAAAGTTGAAATACCGGTTTGTTATAATTGAAGTGCAGCTACTCATAGAGGTTCAGTGTAGGTCGTGATTTCACATGGCAGTGAAACATGGTATATATCAAATAATTAGATTAATGCGTAACAGATTTACGGTGGAAAAATTAGTTCCAATTTTGGCCACCAGATACAAATCTGGCGCTGTGAATGCTAGAAAAACGTACAGAAGTGTTTCCGTATGCAATGGATTAGGAACAGGACGTAGGCAGAAAAGGTCAAACAAGTGAGAACGGCATAATTTTAATTTTACACTACTGGCCATTAAAATTGCTACACCACGAAGATAACGTGCCACAGACGCGAAATTTAACCGACAGGAAGAAGATGCTGCGATATACAAATGATTAGCCTTTCAGAGCATTCACACAAGGTTGGCGCCGGTGGCGACACCTACAACGTGCTGACATGAGGAAAGTTTCCAACTGATTTCTCATACACAAACAGCAGTTGACCGGCGCTGACTGGTGAAACGTTGTTGTGATGCGTCGTGTAAGGACGAGAAATGCGTACCATCACGTTTCCGACATTGATAAAGGTCGGATTGTAGCCTATCGCGATTGCGGTTTATCGTATCGCGACATTGCTGCTCGCGTAGGGCGAGATCCAATGACTGTTAGCAGATTATGGAATCGGTGGGTTCAGGAGGGTAATCCTGGCTGAATCCCAACGGTCTCGTATCACTTGCAGTCGAGATGACAGGCATCTTATACGCATGGCTGTAACGGATCGTGCAGCCACGTCTCGATCCCTGAGTCAACAGATGGGGACGTTTGCAAGACAACAGCAATCTGCACGAACAGTTCGACGACATTTGGAGCAGCATGGACTATCAGCTCGGAGACTATGGCTGCGGTTACCCTTGACGCTGCATCAGACAGGAGCGCCTGCGATGGTGTACTCAACAACGAACATGGGTGCACGAATGGCAAAACGTCAGTTTTTCGGGTGAATCCAGGTTCTGTTTACAGCTTCATGATGGTCGCATCCGTGATTGGCGACATCGCGGTAAACGCACATTGGAAGCGTGTATTCGTCATCGCCGTACTGGCGTATCATCCGGCGTGATGGTATGGGGTGTCATTGGTTACACTTCTCGGTCACCTCTTGTTCTCATTGACGGCACTTTAGAACAGTGGACGTTACATTTCAGATGTGTTCGATTGCTGCCCTGGCCAGGACATTCTCCAGATTTCGCACCAATTGAAAACGTCTGGTCAATGGTGGCCGAGCAACTGGCTCGTCACAGTACGCCAGTCACTACTCTTGAAGATCTGTGGTATCGTGTTGAAGCTGCATGGGCAGCTGTACCTGTACACGTCATCCAAGCTCTGTTCGACTCAATGCCCAGTCGTATCAAGACCGTTATTACGGCCAGAGGTGGTTGTTCTGGGTACTGATTTCTCTGGATCTATGCACCCAAATTGCGTGAAAATGTAATAACATGTCAGTTCTAGTGTAATATATTTGTCCAGTGAATACCCGTTTATCATCTGCATTTCTTCTTGGTGTAGAAATTTTAATGGCCGGTTGTGTATTATAAACCACCGCTTCCCGACAGTTTGTTCAACGTGGGTACCAGAGACGTCGACTAGACGCTGTACAGTGCCACATTTGCATCTTTTGTCGAAAACTGGAACTAATTTTTTCCCAGCGTAAATCGGTTCCTCATTAACCCATTAGCATATCCACCAAGTCCAATGCCATGTAGTAACTACAGTCCACACTGGAACTCCGTGAGCAGCTATGCTTCAATTATAACCACCCAGTACACGAGACGGTACGATTCTTTTCGGCAAAACATCTAATCTGCACACAAATTCACCGTGACACTCTATCGATGTATGGACCAAATGCAGTATCGCGTCCAGCCGCAGTGAAATGGTATCACCAATTCCATGAACCCCGTACAGACGTGCCCGATGCTGATGGTGGAGGGAAGTTACCGACAATGACCATAGAGGACGATGATCAGGCAATGAAGAAAGAACATCTGGGGGGAAGGGGGGGGGGGGGGAGAAAAGATGTTTTCCAGCGATGACGATGTTAACGCAGCAGTTCTGAATGGTTCCATAATAAATGAGCAGATTACTGCCGTCAAGGCACTGAATAGTTAGTAGAACGTTGCGACCGTTATTTACAGAGATTTAGTGACTATGCTGAAAGTCTAGTAGACGATTCAATAAAAATTACTTAGTCTGCGATGATAATGTGTAACTTAGTTTTTGAAATCCTATCGTAAGCTCAATCGATGTTGCGCAACGAAGTTCTTAAATCACGAATTTTTCACCGTCAGCGTTTATCATGTTTTACACACGGCATTATTTCGAGGGACTCTCGAAATATCTCATTTGCCAGTGACAGTTTCTGTCACTAAGTGGCAGCTTCGTGTATCTACATCTAAATCTACATTTATACTCCGCAAGCCACCCAACGGTGTGTGGCGGAGGGCACTTCACGTGCCACGGTCATTACCTCCCTTTTCTGTTCCAATCGCGTATGGTTCGCGGGAAGAACGACTGTCTGAAAGCCTCCGTACGCGCTCTAATCTCTCTAATTTTACATTCGTGATCTCCTCGGGAGGTATAAGTAGGGGGAAGCAATATATTCGATACCTCATCCAGAAACTCACCCTCTCGAAACCTTGACAGCAAGCTACACCGCGATGCAGAGCGCCTCTTGCAGAGTCTGCCTTTGAGTTTGCGTGAAGCTGTGACGCTGTGACGCTGATTCTTTTGGACTGAGTATTTTCTTGTTTTTTAATAGCCGCATGTCTTTAGTAAAATGAACAGTACGAGAACGTGCAGTCTTCTATTAATATTCTCTCCAAATAAAGTTATAGAGTAAAGAAAAAGGACCATAGTCTGCGTGACTATAATATACGCAAAACAGTTCTGCAGACAGAAGCTGTACCACCATCTAATTCTGTCCTTGAATGCTGTCTCTAATTTAGAGTAGTTTATATATTTTGGCTAGAATGGTTCGTTTTCCGATACGTCAACATTTCTTATCTTTTCGCGTTTAAATGTAAAATTACGTAATCTGAAGTTTTATCCTCATAATTGACGATTAGCTTATAAATGAAATCCAAAGATACCAGTTATCGTTCCACAATACACAAGGATCCATATAAATGTAGACAGACTTTGGTAGTTAATATCTTTGGAACAAAATGAAACGTCGTCGCAATTTTGCTCGGTAACTTAGACCATTGTTTTCTCAACAGTTCTCGGCTCGAATTTCCCAACAGGTGACAGTACAGCAATGAGTGGAGTAAGATTGTCGTTTGAGCAACGCAAGACCGTATTAAAGTGGTATTGGAAGTACGAAAACGTGGAGGTACAACGGCAATGACGTAAAGGTTACGGACTCAACCAGTAATGCTTACAACAATTTATCATATTCTGGATGAATTTGAAGCCGACGATATTGTTCAGGATGTGCATAAGGAAAGGTCTGGCCTACCAAAAAAAGAATTCTTCCCTAATTTGTTATTATATTGAAATAGCTGTTGATATCTTGAATCTTTGCCGTTCACACCTTACGATAAAGTTTCCCCAAACTACCTGAAGGAAAGTCACTTAATTTCAAAACTGATGTATTTTCTTTTTTCCAAACACAGACGGGACACCAGACACCAGACACAAAACACATAACGCAAGACATCAGAGACAAGGACAAAAAGCAAGAACAGCTGAAACATTGCCTTACGTTGGTTACATACTAAAAGAAAATAAATTACCGACAGCTTCACCTCCTTTAGACTTCGTTATTCTTAGCTTTTTTGACACTTCTTAGTTCAATATTAATTTTGTGTAGACTTATAAAAGTTGCTCTTGACTTGTGCTAATTATTCATAATCGTAATTTCTATTTTTCCGCCGAAATAAGAGTGGTTTCATCTTCCAATAAGGGTTTCCAATGACAAAGATTTATGGCAGAATGTTACATTTATAATATAATTTTTCCGCTGGAAGTATGGAATGTTGTACACGTTACAGCTGAAGTGGCAGGTAAAAGTCGTGTTTGAAATTTAATAGCTAAACTAATGTAAAGTGCAACTGTGATTGATGTGCATGAAAATCTAATAAATGTTTTTGTAACCTGTTATTTTTATTGATATATCGGCTACCTGATGATAGGCTCCTGAATTTAAATCTCTACCTTCAGCTGTGCTGATTTCAGTAGGTACTAGAATCGTTAACCTCTGTAAATAAGAAATTTGAGGCCAATGCCGCAAGGATAACAAAGCGAAATAAATCAGAACCAGTAATATCGAAGCTGCTGGGCTGAAGTGAGATGATGATATACAGATATAATGCGACATTGTCATTGATCGTTGAAGATTGCTTGTTGGTAAACCGAAGGCCGGCCGCGGTGGCCGAGCGGTTCTAGGCGCTTCAGTCCGGAACCGCGCGACTGCTACGGTCGCAGGTTCGAATCCTGCCTAGGGCATGGATGTGTGTGATGTACTTAGGTTAGTTACGTTTAAGTAGTTCTAAGTTCTAGGGGACTGATGACCTCAAATGTTAAGTCCCATAGTGCTCAGTCATTTGAGCCATTTTTGTAAACCGAAGTAACATGTTTCCATTTGATAACAGTAGAGGGTTTGCAGGCTGCTTGACACAATCACCAGTTACTCAACGATTATGGATCCTAAGATGATTTTACTTGATGCCTGAGTATTTGCAATACAATGGTCACATGTACGCACTGTTTTGAGCAACGTGATACGGGGTGTTCGGAAAAGTTTCATTCGGCATAAGGTACCCCCACATTACTAAACCTCCTACAGTGTCTCAGTTTAGTTCGTGAGTTCGTAGTTGATGGTAGAAGAGATATACAGTGTGACTGCTCGTGGTTTTCCATCCGAGATTTACCGAGATTAAGAGAACCTGTTTTTGGATTATATTAGTGTCGTCGCGTAGGATTTGTTCAAATGTGTGTGAATTCCTAAGGGACCAATTTGCTGAGGTCATCGGTCCCTAGAGTTACACACTACTTAAACTAACTTATGCTAAGAACAACAAAAAGACCCTTGCCCGAGGGAGGACTCGAACCTCCGGCGGGAGGGGCCGCGCAATCCGTGACATGGCGCCTGTAACCGCGCGGCCACTCCGCGTAGCTAGGATTTCTTCCTGCCTGTCCTGCCGGAAAGCTCTTGTAGTTGATGTCCCTCCCAGAAGCAGTATCAGTGCCATTGTATTCTCTGGAAAGTGCTATTGTATACTGCGTCATTCTGTAGCTATATTACTTGATACAATTTTTGTGGATGCCCTTGCGATGGTTAATTTACGAAAACGCCGTAATCTGCCAATAATAAAACAATATATCACTTAACTGAAAACTAGCGGTTTCTTGAGTGCATAATCTTAAGACAGAACTAGTTCGGAAGGCATCGTATCAGCGACTGGCGATTATGGCGCGCAGTCTCGACCTCGTATTTCAGTCACGAAACATTGTAACTATTCGTGCAGCTTCATCTTAAATATTGTTCATTTGTTTATTGAAACGACTGCGTTCGTGCGTCATAATATTGTTGTAAGACAGCGTTTATGACCAGTAGGCTTCTCCTAATATCTGTAGTGAAAAACGGCTTTCATTAGTAAATATTTACTAAACAAAATAACTTGATTCGCGCCAGAATGGCTGTCGTTTCCGGATGTATTGTGCGCTTTCTCACAGTTAGCCAAAGCGCTTCACCCCCGTCCACTGGCAAAGCCAGATGGTCCAGCGGCTACATCAACCAGCGTTGGAACTGAAATGTTTGTTCCTGAAATGCGTTCTATAGTACTGTCTGAGCTCATCGAATGCTACCGATATCTTCAGATGTGATATAAAATGTAAATCTGGAAAATAGTAAATAAAATATGGTTTGGAAATAAGGGATACCTTAGAGATTTTGCAATACTTCATGTTCTACATTACTAAGGATAGAAACATCAGGTACAATTTAGCTTTCAGGTAAGAATGGCACCAGTGGTAACTTGCCGTTTCATGTGGCTGTCAACAGACGTCTATCTGGCGCAGCTTTCTTGCTCGTTCGCTCGCTGAGTAAGAGAAATCACGCATCTGGGTATTGCGGAGAGGCGACGGTTTTCAGAAATTCCGAGAATATGCAGAAAATTTTGTTCTTCCATCTGGACGGAGCACCACCACTATAGTACATCCATGTAAGCGCGTTTCTTTATGATTAGTTGCGTCAACAATGGATCGGCCTTACGGGTGTACATATCTCACATTGAACCATTGGCCTCCACTGTCGCTTGATACCACGGCACGTCTCTTTTTGGGGGGACCGGAGTGTGGCAGACTGTTACGAAAGATGCGGTCTTTATGTCGCCACTTCAAGCTAATTCGGATGAACTATGACGTCATAATTATTGCAACACCAGTGTATAGAGTAACTACAGATATGCTCGCGGAAGTATGTCACGAATTTGGCAACCGTCTTGATGTTTCTCGTGTGGCGAGTGGCGGGCACATTGAAAATTCATGAAAGGCGAATAAAACTTTGATTGTAAAAGTGACTGTAAAGAGCGCCCGCAAGGAAGTACGCAAGAGAAAAACTCTCTTGAAGTAGGATTATTGTTGTGAAAATAAAAACAGTTTCTCCCATTGGCAAGTTAGAATTTACTCCACATTTCTATCTTCGTTCTGATAGATGATACCGTCTGGTGAAATACACTACTGGCCTTTCAAATTGTCACAACAAGAAGAAATGTAGATGATAAACGGGTATTCATTGGACAGATATATTATACTAGAACTGATATGTTATTACATTTTCACGCAATTTGGATGCATAGATCCTGAGAAATCAGTACCCAGAACGACCCCCTCTGGCCGTAATAACGGCCGTGATATGCCTGGGCATTGAGTAAAACAGAGATTCGATGGCGTGTACAGGTACAGCTGCCCATGCAGTTACAACACGATACCACAGTTCATCAAGAGTAGTGACTGGCGTATTGTGACAGCCAGTTGCTCGGCCACCATTGACCAGACGTTTTAAATTGGTGAGAGATCTGGAGAATGTACTGGTCAGGGCAGCAGTCGAACATTTTCTGTATCCAGAAAACCCGTACACGACCTGCAACATGCGGTCGTGCATTATCCTGCTGAAATGTCGGATTTCGCAGGGATCGAATGAAGGGTAGAGCCACGAGTCATAACAACTGAAATGTGACGTCCACTGTTCAGAGCGCCGTCAATGCGAACAAGAGGTGACCGAGACGTGTAATCAATGGCACCCCATACCATCACGCCGGGTGATGCACCAGTATGGCGATGACGAATACATACTTCCAATATGCGTTCATCGCGATGTCGCTAAACACGGATGCGACCATCATGATGCTGTAAACAGAACCTGTATTCATCCGAAAAAATTACGTTTTGCCATTCGTGCACCCTGGGTCGTAGTTGAGTACACCATCGCAGGCGCTCCTGTCTGTGACGCAGCGTCAAAGGTAACCGCAGCCATGGTCTCCGAGCTGATAGTCCATTCTGCTGCAAACGTCGTCGAACTGTTCGTGCAGGTGGTTGTTGTCTTGCAAATGTCCCCATCTCTTGACTCAAGGATCGAGACGTGGCTGCACGATCCGTTACAGCCATACGGATAAGATGCCTATCATCTCGACTGCTAGTGATACGAGGCCGTTGGGATCCTGTACGGCGCTCCGTATTACCGTCCTGAACCCGCCGATTCTGTATTCTCCTAACAGTCATTGGATCTCGACCAACGCGAGCAGTATTGTCGCGATACGACAAACCGCAATCGCGATAGGCTAGAATACAACCTTTATCAAAGTCGGAAACGTGATGGTACGCATTTCTCCTCCTTACAGGAGGCATCACAACAACGTTTCACCAGGCAACGCCGGTCAACTGCCGTTTGTGTATGAGAAATCGGTTGGAAACTTTCCTCATGTCAGCACGTTGGAGGTGTTGCGACCGGCGCCAACCTTGCGTGAATGCTCTGAAAAGCTAATCATTTGGATATCACAGCATCATCTTCCTGTCGGTTAAATTCCGCGTCTGTAGCACGTCATATTCGTGGTGTAGCAATTTCAATGGCCAGTAGTGTAGGATGAACCTGTTTGAAACGCAACGAAAATATGACTAAAAATACTGAAATGTGTCGCGTAAATGTATACATTTGTAAGAAGTTTTCATAAGGTGACTCACTTTTCTGCCGGCCGGTGTGGCCGTGCGGTTCTAGGCGCTTCAGTCTGGAACCGCGTGACCGCTACGGTCGCAGGTTCGAATCCTGCCTCTGGCATGGATGTGTGTGATGTCCTTAGGTTAGTTAGGTTTAAGTAGTTCTAAGTTCTGGGGGACTGATGACCACAGATGTTAAGTCCCATAGTGCTCAGAGCCATTTGAACCATTTTTGAACTTACTTTTCTGTCTGTGCAGTAAAAATTTTGAAATAGTTTAAAAACGATCTTTGCGATTAGCTAGACACTTCGAATTTTCAACGTAAGTCAGAACTAGATGACAATGCAATGTCAGCTTGCTTTGTCCTCGGACTTTTACTCATGAATGGGATGCTCGTGAAAACGTTTGGTGAAGGCCGACATCTCAGATGCCTTTCGTGGCCGATATGTTGGGGTGTTGGGCGGGTAGTATCCGAGTGCGGTCCAGGCTGTGCGCGAATGGACGGGCACGGCTGAGCAGATTGGGGGGGGGGGGGGGGGGGGGGTAGCAGATGGACAAACAGAGACGGAGAAGTAAAGTAGATGTGTGCTTATATGTGACCCCCGAATACATGGGCAAAGCCACAAGTATAAAGTTAGTATACACACAAATAATTATTTAAACAAGAATATTTCATCTAAATGTTTAACATCTATTGAAAAATTTCACACAGACTATACTGAAAAGGAGAAAATGATTTAAATAAAAATCAGGTTTTAAACACAATGTTTCTAAATTGTACTGAAAAGTATAAAATGATTTCTCCTTTGCCCATACAGATTCCTAACCCTCATGCAAGTAATTCTGAAAATTAGTGATAGTGAATTTTCAGTGGCTATGAAAATACTTGTAAGTTTCGAAACGAAAATCGTGGGGCGCCTATAATAGATAACAATAAGGTGAACTATTCATCCATCAGTTATGTATTCAATGCATCGTATGTTTTTCGTTTCTTACTAATATTTTCATAGATGTTGAAAATCATTCGCAACTTTTCAAGGGTTATGCTTACAAGGTTAGGAATCCACTTAGGACTAAGAGAAATTATTTTATCCTTTTTACTCCAGTTCAAAAACTTGTTATATCAAACAACCATTTTCATTTAGATAACTGTCTTATGTGCAACAATGTTGTTGAGTCTGTATTAAGAATATCAGAATGCCAAATTAAATATTTTGTAATGATCAATGTTTTAAGGAACAAACATAGCATTGCAGCAGAAATGTGAAATATTACGAAGGACGAAGTTAGAAATTAAAACAAAATAGGGAGAATTTATTTCAGCGGTAGAATTGTGAATAGGCTTGAGAGCCTGAGATCGGTGGATTATTGTTACATTTTTTCTTCGACCATGTTATTAATGGTCGTGGTGGAGTAGCGGATACAACAGTAGACTCGGGCCCCAAAGGTCCTGGATTCAATCCCAGATAAGGCCGGAGATATTTCCGCATCTCAGTCCTTCAAGGATGGCCACAGGTCATCTCAGCGTGCTGTCAAAATGAGTACTGGAGATGTTTTCCGGGGGTAAAAGGCGGCATGGCGATTGGACCTGCTATCGCTCTCCCTCCTTGTGGTTCAAATGGTTCAAATGGGTCTGAGCACTAAGGGACTTAACATCTGAGGTCATCAGTCCCCTAGAACTTAGAACTACTTTAACCTAACTAACCTAAGGACATCACACATATCCATGGCCGAGGCAGGATTCGAACCTGCGACCGTAGCAGTCGCGCGGTTCCGGACGGAGCGCCTAGAACCGCTAGACCACCGCGGCCGGCCTCCTAGTGCCACGGCGAATGAAAAGGCTATACTCTGCCTGTCATCAGGCTGATAGTCTGTGGCGCATACCCGTGACCCGGCTGTATTCAATATTTCGTGTTAAAAAGAACGTCTGGAATGTAATTCTTTATAAATTTTCCTCTTCCCAGATGCTCTTCATGTGTTAACCGTGTTGTCGTTCACTCTTCTGTTCACTTGCACCCAGTCTTTCCTTTGTTTATATGGTTTCAAATTCGTGCTTGCTGACGGTAATCGTGAACTCCGAATGTTCCATGGCTTCTGTTGACCTACAGATAAAGTTATCCTCCACTTACTTTATCACCTGGGTAAATTATGACACTCGTTTCGATTCTGTTCTCGTTCATACCGTGGATCTGTCTATAAAATGTCCCCACCCGCCCCCTGCCCATCATATCAGTAATTCTCTTGGTGTCTTTGATGTTGATCTCTTCACTCAACATTCCTTCTCTTTATTTTCTGTTCTGTTTCTCTGTTTTATCAATTTGTACTTCAATCTGTATTGTTTCTATTATATACAGTGTTTCCCAAAGTATGGTTGTGTAGCTTTGTAAACACTTCCA
Organism: Schistocerca americana; assembly: GCF_021461395.2. Classification (NCBI taxonomy): domain Eukaryota; kingdom Metazoa; phylum Arthropoda; class Insecta; order Orthoptera; family Acrididae; genus Schistocerca; species Schistocerca americana. The sequence continues at coordinate 522,311,903 of NC_060125.1, read as the reverse complement.
GATAACTTTTCTCAATTCTCTCCATTTAGAATATGTAGTTGTGTTCTCGGCAAGACTTCTGAGAGCAAGAACATCTACCATATTTCATCTGTTCGTCTTTCTTGGAGACACAATCTGACTTCGTTTGCTAACTGCCCCTCCGAAATGGATTAAAATATATACAAGTTTAATTATTTTTGTACATAATTTTGTGTAATATCGCGTATGTTGAAGTGTGCACTTTGCTGACTGCACAACGCTTTTCTCCGACGAGAGAATGTTAGAAGCAGTGCTCAACCTAAGAATCTTCAATGAAATTTGATGTTATCGAATTGAAGCACACGTTGGATTTTGGAAAATACTTTATTATTATTTACAATTGTCTTGACCGTATTGGATGGACTTAGAACACCTTAATGGTTTCAGCTCCATGTTATCATCAGAATTAGAAAAGAGGAAAAAGATGAAATGCAAAGCCGGCCGTGGTGGCCGAGCGGTTCTAGGCGCTACAGGTTGGAACCGCGAGACCGCTACGGTCGCAGGTTCGAATCCTGCCTCGGGCATGGATGTGTGTGATGTCCTTAGGTTAGTTAGGTTTAAGTAGTTCTAAGTACTAGGGGACTGATGACCTCAGAAGTAAAGTCCCGTAGTGCTCAGAGCCATTTGAAATGCAAAGTTAAACTGCTGTCGTATGTCTGTCCAGTGCGATCAAGATAATTGTCAATAATGAAAATTTGAAGCATATTCGTTTTTGAATTACTCATGGACTGTTACAAACCATGTACGTAGTTCGTCTGCGTATGTTTACAACCATACAGAAACTAATTTTTGTGAAATCATGTGTTTCAGGTTTGTACTATCTGCCTTCGCGTTCTGCAACTATGGTTGACCGTGCCAGGTCCGACTTCCAGAAGGAGCCTTGAAGGTAAGGCATTAGTATGCGACTGCTTGACGTTTTGGGATAACCTTGCTTTATTCAACAGCCAATTCACACTCTATCGACCGTGTACAAAACTTACAGTGTGTCCAAAATCTTTACAGTCAAGATTGTAGACATGGTGGCGGATTCTTAATATGTAAAAATAGCAACCACTGGTCAGCAATTGATGTTTCGGGCCGTATGAGCTCTCGTGTGTAAGGCACGTGTTGGTAAACTGCTTCTGCCTCACAAAAACCAACTTGTATCGATATCAATGCCGCTAACTTGAAAGAAGAACCGTGCATAATCGTTCGTTTCGGATCCACGGTGACTTTTTTTATGGGTTTACATGAAGTCATTGTCACACGAAAACCCTGTAGAAATTGAAGAGGAATTTCGAGATGAAGTCCTAGCTCCTTGACTCATTGTGTAGTACATAACAAGGATTTTTGAAAGATTATTATTTCGACAATATACGTATAAATGATCTAGTGGACAAAGTTGGAAGTTACACAAGGCTTTTCGCGAATGTTGTTTCATTTGGAGAAGTAGCAACGCTAGAAAATTTTAGCGAAATGCAGGAAGACATTTAGGGGATAGACACGTGGTGTAGGGATTGGCAGCTGACCCCCAACATTAACAAATTTGACGTGTTGCTTATAATTCGGTGGAAATCCCTGTTATTTTATAATTACGCGAATGCGGAACAGTCATTGGAATGGAAGTAGTGACATCTGTTAAATACCTAGGAATACGCGTGCTTTTTATCCCGCATAGCAATGAAGTCTGTATCAGTATATGCTCTTCGGAAATATTAATCAATAAACCTACTCAATTTATTATGTATTATAGGGTGGTAAATATTGATGCCAATGAATCAGGAGTACAAAATCGGTGACGAGTAGGTTGAATAAAATCCGCGGGAAGTAGTGTCAACTTTTGTTAGTAAACATGTGCCCTCAGGAGACACGACTAGCATTCACAGCCATCTTTAGCCCATGCGCATAAATTTACATTTGCACTCACAGCAGTATAAGTCAGTTTCACGACTTTTCTGAAATGCTTCTTCTAGCACAAGTAAATAGTCTATCCTACCTGCTGCATCTGTAAAAGACATTTCACCCACTGCTCTACTAGACACTGTGTTACCCAGAGTACTGTCAGTTGCGAGCTAACATCCCATACATGTTCGGGCTCACATGCGGTTCCTCTCCGTCGTAATGTGTTGTCTTAAACTCGTCTAGTGGTTGAACTGGACGTGTCGCATTACATGCCTTAAATTAGACACTTGTGACCCTTTGGTTAAATTGTCTGGCTGATAGGAAGTTTGCAAATACAAATTTAACATAAAATATATTAATGATGATGATGATGATGATGATGATGATGATGATGATGATGATGATGATGATGATGATGATATCGGGAACTAAATTAACGACCAATAAATGATGTAGGCAACGCAGTTGCGATTTGATTTATTCAGAAAGCAAACTAATAGCGAAAGTGTTCGTATTTAGAGTTACTGTTACACTCGAGCGTATATCCATTTGACAGAGTTCGATTAGTCACTATCTCATCGAGAAATAAAAGTTATCTAGGCGAAAAGTTAGAGTTCACACCAGGCGCGCGGCTGCTCACAGCTCACCGCTCAGAGACTAAGTCCCACGATACCACACAACGCGAAATTTTCTGTCGTTTCACGTCCTAGATGCCTAAGGACCGACCGTCCGCTTTCGTGCTTGCATACGAATTGCACCCCTTGGTGCCTCCAGCCGAACTGTCCGCTTTCGCGTCTGCAAGAACACTCCCTCTTTCCGACCCCGGCCGCGTTTCCCGCGCGCCGAATATTCTCGCTCAACTGACTAGGGCGGTTCCCTTTCCTGAAGCCGTCCATATGTTTGGCTACACCTTATTCTACTTTATTTTACATTTTAACGTATTTAAATAATTAAAGCTTGACTACTTTCAGGTTCTAAATAAAGTAACAATAATATCCAGTACATAATAAACGTTGAATTCTTTTACATAAAACCAATACAGTTTCCTTCTTAGCTTTGAATGCCACGGCCAGTAGCCTTGCACCAATGTGCTTTCTGATAAATGTTACAACAAATATTCTATTACCGAATAATTCAGTAAAGGTAATTCCTCATCTCGTGGTGAATCTGCGCCCTTTGTGGCACGCGGTCCTGGACGACAGGGTTCGTTTCACAATTCCTGTAGGCTGGATTTTTCGGCCATATATTTAACTGAGAGAGCAATCCTCGTTAACTCTCACAGTCACTGTAGTAGAGTGTGAAACTGTAGAAATTATAGCTACATTATCTACATAAGTTCAATAAAAAAATAAAAAAAATAAATCTTGTGCGTCATCGTTCAATGTGTTTTGTAAGAAGGGAATGATAATCTGATGCTTAACTTCAAATTCTGATAATTTAAATTTACTATATAGTTTGAAAAGAAACAAATAAAGTTACAGAGTTGATATTTACAACATTTCTCATTTTAATGATGCGCTTCTATACGAAATGTCGATCATTAACATCGACTAAAGCGTTCAGGTTTTAGCTTTAAGGTCTTTGTTACAAAACTCGTTAATTTCTCTTTAACAGTAAATCCTAAACTATTATAGATATAATCAATAGTCAGGTTTTATTGGGATCACCGTGAAACTTTATGGAGGACGGCAGATTAAAATTGCTGTGGCTTGATTCCCTGCATTACTACAGAATTAATTTCCACAAATGTTTCTCTGTATAGCCGATCTTAGGTCCGCCATATTTAACACTGCTACGTCTCCTTGGCCACAAAAGCCTTCTACTGGGTTTCCCTATGACGTAGGTTCTCGTCTGTCTCACTGGCACACTACAGCGCTTAGGCCTCAATAGACAATAGATGCCTACGAGTTTCCTCATCTCGTGGTGAATCTGCGCCCTTTGTGGCACGCGGTCCTGGACGACAGGGTTCGTTTCACAATTCCTGTAGGCTGGATTTTTCTGCCATATATTTAACTGAGAGAGCAATCCTCGTTAACTCTCACAGTCACTGTAGTAGAGTGTGAAACTGTAGAAATTATAGCTACATTATCTACATAAGTCCAATAAAAATAAATAAATCTTGTGCGAGCTCCTCTGTAACCTTATTCCAGCAGTTCATTACACGTTCAGCCAGAACTTCATCTGCCATGGAAGTATGCCACTTCCATACAGTCACTCTCATAGAACTAAAATAAACATTCACAAGTGTCAGTCTGGTTCCGGCGGAGGTTAGAGTCCTCCCTCGGGCATGGGTGTGTGTGTTTGTCCTTAGGATAATTTTGACCGCATCTCGTGGTCGTGCGGTAGCGTTCTCGCTTCCCACGCCCGGGTTCCCGGGTTCGATTCCCGGCGGGGTCAGGGATTTTCTCTGCCTCGTGATGGCTGGGTGTTGTGTGCTGTCCTTAGGTTAGTTAGGTTTAAGTAGTTCTAAGTTCTAGGGGACTGATGACCATAGCAGTTAAGTCCCATAGTGCTCAGAGCCATTTTAGGATAATTTAGGGTAAGTAATGTGTAACCTTAGGGACTGATGACCTTACCAGTTGAGTCCCATAGGATTTCACAAACAGGCTGAACATTTTGAACAAGTGTCAGTGAAAGGGTACTTCAAGACGACAAAAAAAAATTTAAGTGTAAATTTCGTGAATTGTTCTTGAAGTTCATTCATAACATACTTTAAAGAATTATAAATGTGTAAGAAAGTTCTTAACTTGAAAATATTGAATATTACATTCATAGGGAAAGGCAACATTTACTGCCAAGGCTGTCGTCACAGTGGCATCGATATCGTTGGAGTCTGCCGACGATCAACATCGGCCGAAGACGGCCGGTCTTCTCAAATCAGTACGCCACTACGTGTGCGGCCACGCTGTAGCCAATTCATCGTCGGAAAGTAAAGTTTTTGGACGACAGTGGTTGAAATTGAAATCAGTTTATTTTGCGTAAGAAAAAGAGACTGTCGTTCTCAAAAAAAAAAAGTGTGAGAAAATGATAAATGTAGTCCTAGAGTAAATGACTGTGTTTATTGCATCCTGAGGATGAAAAACATCAAAATCGGGATATAGTTCGGAATATATGAACTGAAATCGCAGGTTTACGGGAAACCACAAGTATGCAACGCCTTTGACGGAAATTTTAGTCGCAGAATATAACTTGAAAATACTATGAATTGTTAGTGAGAAGGAAGACGTACCTTACGCTTACAGTTCCTGCGGTGGATCTTTTTTGGTTGTGCTAGGTGGGTATTAGCTGTCAACAAATTATTATTACTGCTTACTGGCGTTTTTTGCCTGTGAGTTGGTGATACTATTACATGGTGTGGTTTGCAAATTCAGTGTATTGTGTGTTCACACTTTTCAGTGCTTTAGATGTTCAGAGTATCTTATTCTAAACTTTACGCGTGTCTTTCACTCGTACGCTGAATGACGTCGCTGAAGGTTAATTGAAGAATGCCTGCACATCTCCTAATAAATTTAGCAAAACGGGATGTAAGTAATCTATACTTCTCAAGATCACCACGAATTAGCTGGAGTATGTAACAAAGTTTCTTCCTTCGTCTCATATACTCGTAAAACTTGTCTGGTTTTACCGATAATTGTGGACAGAGTGTACAATAACGCCACTTTTTTTTCGAGGCCGACATAGCTCATTCACATGCATTCGGAGGCGTAGGAGGAGATTAGTGTCCAACGTGGCGTGGACATCGAGGTCATCAGAGACAGAACACAAGCTCGGATTAGGGAAAGATGGGGAAGGAAGTCGGCCGTATCCTTTAAAAGGAACCATCCTAGCATTTGCCTGGAGCGATTAAGGGAAATAACGGAAACCTAAATCTGGTTGCCTAGACACGGGTTTGAACCGTCGTCCTCCAGAATGAGAGTCCAGTGTGCAAACCGCCATCTCGCTCGGTAAATGCATTCATGCCTTTTTAATAGCAAAAGCCTCAGTGCAGCACTCGTTTTCAACACAGAGGCATCGTGGTATCCATTCCACTCTAGGAGATTAAAACCTAACCTATTTCGTACGTAGAATAGATTCTAACTGTGGTGTCACCGCCAGAAACCACACTTGCTAGGTGGTAGCCTTTAAATCGGCCGCGGTCCGTTAGTATACGTCGGACTCGCGTGTCGCCACTATCAGTGATTGCAGACCGAGCGCCACCACACGGCAGGTCTGGAGAGACTTACTAGCACTCGCCCCAGTTGTACAGCCGACTTTGCTAGGAAAGGTTCACTGACAAATACGCTCTCATTTGCCGAGACGATAGTTAGCATAGCCTTCAGCTACGTCATTTGCTACGACCTAGCAAGGCGCCATAGCATTTGATAATTAATATTGTGAAGCTTGTATAGTAACGAGAGATGTTCACCAATTGTGGATTAAAGTTAAGTATTATATCCACTACGTACTTTATTTGCTACTATTAATTCTCTTAACTGTTCCAGACCTCGCGCCAGTCAGCGTGTAATTAAACGCGTGCATTTCGGCCTCCTCTAGCAACACAGTGTTGGCTCTTCTGCCAACACTTCACTAACGTAACGTAACACAACCCAAACTCTCCGACGCCACCAAAAAGTGATGAATGGGATCGCCGAAAAGTTCAAAATAATTGTGGAATGTGGTAAATGAATTAATTAAAAACATTTTTTTTGAGTTTTAAAATGCACTATTGGCTATTAAAAGTGCTGCGCCAATAAGAAATGCAGATGATAAACGGGTATTCATTGGACAAATATATTATACTAGAACTGACGTGTGATTACATTTTCACGCAATTTGGGTGCACCGATCCTGAGAAATCAGTACCCAGAACAACCACCTCTGGCCGTAATAACGTCGTTCATACGCCTGGGCATTGAGTCAAACAGAGCTTGGATGGCGTGTACAGGTACAGCTGCCCATGCAGCTGGAACACGATGCCACAGTTCATGAAGAGTAGTGAATGGCGTATTGTGATAGCCAGTTGCTCGGCCACCGTTGACCAGACGTTTTCAATTGGTGAGAGATCTGGAGAATGTGCTGGCAATGGCAGCAGTCGAAAATTTTCTGTATCCAGAAAGGCCCGTACAGGACTTGCAACATGCGGTCGTGCATTATCCTGCTGAAATGTAGGGTTTCGCAGGGATCGAATGAAGGGCAGAGTCACGGGTCGGAACACATCTCAAATGTAACGTCCACTGTTCAAAGTGCCGTCAATGCGAACAAGAGGTGACCGAGACGTGCAACCAATGGCACCCCATACCACCACGCCGGGTGATACGCCAGTATGGCGATGACGAATACACGCTTCCAATGTGCGTTCACCGCGATGTCGCCAAACACGGATGCGAACATCACGATGCTGTAAATATAACTTAAATTCATCCGAAAAAATTACGTTTTGCCATTCGTGCACCCAGGTTCGTCGTTGAGTACCATCGCTGGCGCTCCTGTCTGCGATGCGGCGTCAGGGGTAACCGCAGCCATGGTCTCCGAGCTGATAGTCCATGCTACTCCTAACGTCGTCGAACTGTTCGTGCAGATGGTTGTTGTGTTGCAAACGTCCCCATATGGTGACTCAGGTATCGAGACGTGGCTGCACGATCCGTTACAGCCATGCGGATAAGATGTCTGTCATCGCGACTGCTAGTGATACGAGGCCGTTGGGATCCAGTAAGGCGTTCCGAATTACCCTCCTGAACCCACCGATTCCATATTCTGCTAACAGTCATTGGATCTCGACCAACGCGAGCAGCAGTTTCGCGATACGATAAACCGCAATCGCGATAGGCTAGAATACGACCTTTATCAAAGTCGGAAACGTGATGGTACGCATTTCTCCTCCTTACAGGAGGCATCACAACAACGTTTCACCAGGCAATGCCGGTCAACTGCTGTTTGTGTATGAGAAATCGGTTGGAAACTTTCCTCATGTCAGCACGTTGTAGGTGTGGCCACCGGAGCGAACCTTGTGTGAATGCTCTGAAAAGCTAATCATTTGCATATCACAACATCTTCTTCCTGTCGGTTAAATTTCGCGTCTGTAGCACGTCATCTTCGTGGTGTAGCAATTTTAATGCCCAGTAGTGTATAAATTAACTGATTAGATTAAAGTGGTCTCAAAAGGTGATCGTAAAGGCGCCCCCCTCCACTACCCTTTGGTATTATGAAGGTTAGTATTGTCAGCAAGTGCGGCGCGCCATTTGTACAGTCACAACAGCATAAAAATCTCTACATTGAATGAATTACTACCCTGTAATTTGTTGCCAGATGTAAGTCTCATGAAATGTTACTTGAGGTGAAAGAGTGAAGTGCGTCGGCGTGCATGTAAGTGGAGAAAGGCGAGAGCCATGTGCAGGTTGTGGCGGTGCTGAGAGCGGCTAGTTGTTTGGCGTGCGGCAGCCACAGGGGAGCCGGGGCGCGGCAGGGCTGTAGCTGCCGAGGTGAGACGCCGGCTGCCGGCTGTTCGCCACGGGACGCATTAAGGCAGCCGTGAGCCCCGAGCTCTGGCTGCTACAAGGGCGCCAATTAGCGCACCGCCCCACCAACACTACCAGAGACACTCTGCTCGCCAGCTGCTGGCTGCCGGCGCTACACAAGTACTGCAGGGGCCGCTAGGCGCGGCACGTGTTAACCGCCCGGGCAGGCGGCGCTCTAGGTCCTCTACATCTAGAGAACTACATTGCATTTCACACATAACTGCCTTGCAGACGGTTCATCGAACCACCTTCAGACGCTCTACGACACTGCACAGGAGACACGAATCCTTAAATCTTTCGGTGCGAGCTCCGATTTCTCTCGTTTCATTACGATGATAATTTCTCCGTACGTAGGTAAGTGCTAACAAAATACCCAGCCGAAAAAATAAATCGCAACACCAAGAATGAGTTGCCCGACATAAGCGAAAGTTGGTAGGCATGTTTCTACATCGGAAAGATCTATCGCTGGAGCCTTTGTCCCGCACTGTGCGCGGCGTTGGCGTGGTTAAATCGCATTTGGCATGTTAAGGTGAAGAATCGAAGCATTTGAGATGTGGTGCTATAGACGAATGTTGAAAATTAGGTGGACTGATAAGGTAAGGAATGAGGAGGTTCTACGCAGAATCGGAGAGGAAAGGAATATGTGGAAAACACTGATAAGGAGAAGGGACAGGAGGGAATGACTTCCATGGTACTAGAGGGAGCTGTAGAGGGCAAAAATTGTAGAGGAAGACAGAGATTGGAATACGTCAAGCAAATAATTGGGGACGTAGGTTGCAAGTGCTACTCTGAGATGAAGAGGTTAGCACAGGAAAGGAATTCGTGGCGGGCCGCATCAAACCAGTCAGTAGACTGATGACCCAAAAAAAAAAGGTGAAAGGGTGGCCAGATGCTCTTCCTGGACGGAATCAGAGTACCCCATCTGCCTGCGTCCAGCCGGCCGCGGTGGTCTAGCGGTTCTAGGCGCTCAGTTCGGAACCGCTCGACTGCTACGGTCACAGGTTCGAATCCTGCCTCGGGCATGGATGTGTGTGATGTCCTTAGTTTAGTTAGGTTTAAGTAGATCTAAGTTCTAGGGGACTGATGACCTCAGAAGTTTGGGGCAGACCAATCGATGGCCTAGAACCACCCTGTCTGTATGCTAGACACGCTGGACCTCCACCTGGAGTTATGGTCTGGGGTGCGATTTCGTATGACAGCAGGAGCTCTCTCGTGGTTATCCCACGCAGCCTTACTGCGAATTTGTTCGTCGATCTCCTGATTGTCCTGTTGTGCTGCCATTCATGAAGAGAATTCCAGGGGGTGTTTTACAGCAGGACAGCGCTCGCCTACATACCGCTGTTGAAAGCTAACACGCTCTACAGTGTGTCGACATATTGCCTTGTCCCATTCTATCACCCGATCCGTCTCCAATACAGCACGTATGGGGCATCATCAGACAAAAACTCCACCGTCTCCCACAACCAGCATTAACCCACCCTGTACTAACCGACCAAGTCCAACAGCCATAGAGCTCTACATCTACATCTACATCTACATACATACTCCGCAATCCACCATACGGTGCGTGGTGGAGGTTACCTCGTACCACAACTAGCATCTTCTATCCCTGCTCCGCTCCCAAACAGAACGAGGGAAGAATGACTGCCTATATGCCTCTGTACGAGCCCTAATCTCTCTTATCTTTGTGGTCTTTACGCGAAATGTAAGTTGGCGGCAGTAAAATTGTACTGCAGTCAGCCTCAAATGCTGGTTCTCTAAATTTCCTCAGTAGCGATTCACGAAAAGAACGCCTCCTTTACTCTAGAGACTCCCACCCTAGTTCCTGAGGCATTTCCGTAACACTCGTGTGATGATCAAACCTACCAGTAACAAATCTAGCAGCCCGCCTCTGAATTGCTTCTATCTCCTCCCACAATCCGACCTGATAGGGATCCCAAACGCTCGAGCAATACTCAAGAATAGGTCATATTAGTGTTTTATAAGCGGTCTTCTTTATAGATGAACCACATCTTCCCAAAGTTCTACCAATGAACCGAAGACAACTACCCGCCTTCCCCACAACTCCCATTACATGCTTGTCCCACTTCATATCGCTCTGTAATGTTACGCCCAAATATTTAATCGACGTGACTGTGTCAAGCACTACGCTACTAATGGAGTATTCAAACATTACGGGATTCTTTTTCCTATTCATCTGCATTAATTTACATTTATCTATATTTAGAGTTACCTGCCATTTTTACACCAATCACAAATCCTGCCCAAGTCATCTTGTATCCTCCTACAGTCACTCAACGACGACACCTTCCCGTACACCACAGCGTCATCAGCAAACAGCCGCACATTGCTATCCACCCTATCCAGAAGATCATTAATGTAGATAGAAAAAAACAGCGGACCTACCACACTTCCCTGGGGCACTCCAGATGATACCCTCACCTCCTATGAACACTCACCATCGTGGACAACGTACTGGGTTCTATTACTTAAGACGTCTTCGAGCCACTCACGTGCTTGGGAACCAATCCCATATGCTCGTACCTTAGTTAGGAGTGTGCAGTGGGGCACCGAGTCAAATGCTTTCCGGAAGTCAAGGAATATGGCATCCATCTGATACCCTTCATCCATGGTTCGCAAGATATCATGTGAAAAAGGGCAAGTTGCGTTTCGCAGGAGCGATGCTTTCTAATGCCGTGCTGATGGATGGAAAGCAACTTCTCTATCTCAAGGTAATTCATTATATTCGAACTCCATGCGACACGTGTACTACACAATGCATGCGCTGACTTAATTTTTGAACCTCATTTTGTTCGTTACTGTTCACTGCATTTGTGTATTATCGCGAAACGACGACGTGACCACTACCTATGTTCGACGTGAACGTGCAGTAACCACTCTGATGTCACGTGGCAGTACTAGCAGTGGAGGGTATATGAAGAGTGCCGGGGGTGAGGGGGAGGGGACGCGAATTAGATTATATTAGATTTACTTTCATTCCAATTGATCCTTAGTGAGGAGGTCCTCGAAGATGTAGAACATTTGAGAAAAACAATAATACATGACAAATATTTACAACTGAAACAAATAAGCTAATGTACCCTCCACAGGTCCCAAGTGCACTGATCGTCATTTTTTTTTTAATGAACACTATATCAAAGAATCGTTTTACATCAGTGCAGTCGTTGTAATGCCGAAATGGAGCGATTTATCTGACGTCCAAAAGGGGATTCTGAAGGGTGAAAACATTCCTGGAACAGGTTAGTTCGTAAACTGTTCGCATGCCACCATGGTTAAAGTATAGCGTGCATGGAAAAATGGCGCTGTCCAAAACCGGCATCGAAGTAACTCTGGTGCATCACGGGCCATAGATGATAGGGGTGAACGACGGCTGTCGAGATGTGTACGGACGAACAGACGTGCAGCTGTTGAGCAACTGACCTGCAGATAAACGAATGCGCTATGACCAGTCTCCTCAACGGCCGTTCTGCAAACGTAGCTGCTAGACGTCCATTAAACGACAACACGTAGCTTTTCAGATGAATCATACAGCCGTTCGCCTGTACGGCGTGAAACGTCTGAAAGCAAACACTCTGCTAGCTCATCGCCCTGATATGGCCCTAGGGCCAGATAGCGTTCGATCCAAAAGCTGAAACACCTCTCAGTGGACTGTCACCATCACTTCCTTGCCCTCTTTAATCGGATCTGGAATGAGGGTGAGTTCCCCTCTTAGTGGCGAGAAAACGCGATAGTTCTAGTATTAAAACTGGGTAAGAACGCCCTTGAGATGGACAGTTATCACCCAGTCACCTTACGGATGTTCTCTGTAAATTGCATGAACGCATGGTGGGCAAGTGATTGTGTTGGCTCCTTCAGTCTCAGGGACTTTTGGCTGCATCTCAGGATGGATTTCACAAAGGTCCCACCACTGCCAATAATGTGGTTCACCTGGAGTCCACGATACAGACGGCTTTTGCATGTCGTCAACACTTCACTGCTGTCTTTTTCGACCTACAGAACGCTGACGACACTACGTGCCATCACCATGTCCGTACTACGTTGCATGAGTGGGGTCTCCAGGGTCCACTCCCAGTTTTCGTCAAGAGCTTCCTGTTGCATGAATCGTTCCAGGTTCAAATGGGCGCTTAACTCATTACCCCTAATATCGAAGAGAATGGGGTTCCACAGGGCTCTGTACTGAGCGTCTCGCTCTTTCTGCTGGCCATCAATGGTCAAGCGGTATTTATGGAGTCTTTGGTATCGCCCTACTGATATGACTAATTTTTGCTTTTATTATTGCTCCTCTAATATGGTTGTTGGTGATAGCCTTATGAAAGGCGCAATCATGGGCTCTCACCCATGGCTTTTGGTTTTCAGCCGCCAAGACTCAAGTCATACATTTCTGTCACCATTGTGCTGCCAACCCTCACCCAGATGTTTACCTAGACGACAAGTTACTTCTTGTAGTTGAGATGCAATACTTTGAGGGACTAGTCTTTGATTCCTCCCTGCCATGACTTCCCCACCTTCGCCAACTTAAACGAAAGTGCTGGCGACACCTCAATACACTTTGCTACCTCAGTAACACTAGCTGGGGTGCAGATCGCTCTACCATTTTGCGGCTTGACAAAGCCCTGAGTCTGTCAGACTTGGTTATGGGAATCTTGCATCTGCTTCAGCATCACCTTCAGAATTGCAGATACTGGACCCCATTCATCATTGTGGGGCCCGACTTGCGACAGGAACCTTCTGAACTAGCCCTGTGAATAGCCTACTAGTTGAGGCTGGAGTCCCTCCATTATCTATAAGGCGCCAACAACAGTTGCTGCATTATGCTATATGCCTTTGTACCTTCCCTGAGCATCCCACCTATTGTGTCCTTTTCCCTGGAAGGGAGTTGCACCTCCCGCAACGGCGACCCAGAACTGAGTTTGAAACTGCTGAACGCCTCCATTGTCTCTGTTCGGGAACTGCAACTTCCTACACTGTCGCCTCTGGTCAGGTAGACATGACACCTGCCTCCATGGCTTGTGCCCCAACCTCGTATTTGTCTGGAAGTCTCCTTTGGTGCAAAAGATTCGGCTGACCCCACGATTTTTCGTCGCCTGTTCTTGGCTGTGCTCGAGCAGTATCTGGGTATGGAAGCGGTATTCACTGATGGCTCAACAGTCGACGAGCGAACAGGCTTTGCATACACACATGCACAGTGTAGTGAACTCCTCTGTCTGCCAAATGGCTGCAGTGTCTTCATTGCTGAACTGATTGCCATTAAATTAGCCCTTAGCCACGTTCGTTGTAGCACTAGTAAGAGTATCATACTCTGGTGTGACTCCCTTAGCAGCCTTCAGGTTACAGACTATTGCTACTCTCCTCATCCACTGGTTACAGTTATCCAGGATCTTGTCTCAGATCTCCATCAAGCTGGCAGCCAGTTGTTTTCGTTTGGACCTCTGGTAATATTGAGATTTTGGGAAATGAACGAGCTGACTGGTTGGCAAAGCTGGCCACAAGGATGCCAATTCTGGGAATGGGGGTCCCAGAACCAGACTTACAGTTGTTTATATGCCATCGATTACGGGAAGTCTGGAACTCAGAATGGTCTGCCCTGATCTCCCCAAACTGAGGAAAATTAAGGGGACTACGACCATGTGGCAGTTCTTCCTGCATGCTCCTCACAAGGGATGCATCTTCCTCTGTAGACTCCACAATGGGCACACTTGGCTGACCAATGGCCACATTCTCTGATGTGAGGATCACCCTCACTGCCGATGGGGATCCCACCTGACAGTAGCCCACTTACTCGTAGACTGCCAAAGTTACCTGGTTTTAGACTGCTTTTTAATCTTCCTGACTGCTCTCTCTCTCGTGCTATCAGATGATGCCATCTCTGCTAAAATGCTGTTACGTTTTGCCTGCAAAAGTGGTTTCTGTCCATTGCTGTGAGGTAGGGCTTTTTGGCGTCGTTGACTGCCTATGGGGTTCGTGGGGCACCCATCCCCCCTCCCCCCCTCCCTCCCTGAACCTCCAGTGGCCCCTTGGCGACCCTTGTTGGGCGGCCCAGCCTGGACTCTGCCCTTTCCACGTTTTTATTCTTTTTCATTTCTTGGTTTTAATAACTTGCCTTGACTGATCTTTCAACAGATTGTCTCTAATGTCTTTTTTCTTGGCGTTATCTCTGTTTTTATTGTGTTAATTACACTTAGGCTTTCCAGGATTTGCCTTTCAGCTCCTTCCTTTGACGACTACTCCTGGTTCAACACTTAATGGGCGAAGGGACTGATGAATCTGCAGTTTAGTCCCTTTCACTCCAAATCAGTGAATCGACCATCGAAACTGTGGTATTACCATTGTCAACTGAAAGCACAAAGATGCTCTTATCTGCATCGATGATCCTCAGCGCCTTGCTTTCCCCTTAAGAGAAGCTACTGTTAGAGAAATAGCCAAACAAGAAAGTTCATGTCCATCGAAAGCAGGTAATTTTGCAAAGACATCACTAAAGGTTCCCATGGAGGACATTATAGCAAAGGTGGAGGCGGGAATCCTTCTGTTATTACCAGAATCCGCTGATGAAATTAGGAAATTTTTTGGAAATTTGTGGTAAGTTCAGATGGGCTTATACACAACTTAATCTAACTTCAACTAACTTACCCTAAGGACAAAACACACACACACACACACACACACACACACACACACACACACACACACACACACACATATGCCCGAGGGAGGACTCGAACCTCCGACTGGGGTGAAATTAGGACAGGAACGGCTACAATATTACGCAAAGCGAAGCCACCTAACAGTAATTTGTGTTGTGCAATATTACTCTGAATAGACACACGCTGGCGCAGACCAGTGTGCATAGGGATAGATATTTGTGTGATAAATTACACTCCAGGAAATGGAAAAAAGAACACATTGACACCGGTGTGTCTGACCCACCATACTTGCTCCTGACACTGCGAGAGGGCTGTACAAGCAATGATCACACGCACGGCACAGCGGACACACCAGGAACCGCGGTGTTGGCCGTCGAATGGCGCTAGCTGCGCAGCATTTGTGCACCGCCGCCGTCAGTGTCAGCCAGTTTGCCGTGGCATACGGAGCTCCATCGCAGTCTTTAACACTGGTAGCATGCCGCGACAGCGTGGACGTGAACCGTATGTGCAGTTGACGGACTTTGAGCGAGGGCGTATAGTGGGCATGCGGGAGGATGGGTGGACGTACCGCCGAATTGCTCAACACGTGGGGCGTGAGGTCTCCACAGTACATCGCCAGTGGTCGGCGGAAGGTGCACGTGCCCGTCGACCTGGGACCGGACCGCAGCGACGCACGGATGCACGCCAAGACCGTAGGATCCTACACAGTGCCGTAGGGGACCGCACCGCCACTTCCCAGCAAATTAGGGACACTGTTCCTCCTGGGGTATCGGCGAGGACCATTCGCAACCGTCTCCATGAAGCTGGGCTACGATCCCGCACACCGTTAGGCCGTCTTCCGCTCACGCCCCAACATCGTGCAGCCCGCCTCCAGTGGTGTCGCGACAGGCGTGAATGGAGGGACGAATGGAGACGTGTCGTCTTCAGCGATGAGAGTCGCTTCTGCCTTGGTGCCAATGATGGTCGTATGCGTGTTTGGCGCCGTGCAGGTGAGCGCCACAATCAGGACTGCATACGACCGAGGCACACAGGGCCAACACCCGGCATCATGGTGTGGGGAGTGATCTCCTACACTGGCCGTACGCCATTGGTGATCGTGGAGGGGACACTGAATAGTGCACGGTACATCCAAACCGTCATCGAACCCATCGTTCTACCATTCCTAGACCGGCAAGGGAACTTGCTGTTCCAACAGGACAATGCACGTCCGCATGTATCCCGTGCCACCCAACGTGCTCTAGAAGGTGTAAGTCGACTACCCTGGCCAGCAAGATCTCCGGATCTGTCCCCCATTGAGCATGTTTGGGACTGGATGAAGCGTCGTCTCACGCGGTCTGCACGTCCAGCACGAACGCTGGTCCAACTGAGGCGCCAGGTGGAAATGGCATGGCAAGCCGTTCCACAGGACTACATCCAGCATCTCTACGATCGTCTCCATGGGAGAATAGCAGCCTGCATTGCTGCGAAAGGTGGATATACACTGTACTAGTGCCGACATTGTGCATGCTCTGTTGCCTGTGTCTATGTGCCTGTGGTTCTGTCAGTGTGATCATGTGATGTATCTGACCCCAGGAATGTGTCAATAAAGTTTCCCCTTCCTAGGACAATGAATTCACGGTGTTCTTATTTCAATTTCCAGGAGTGTATTTATGAATGAAGGCATCAAGGTAAAAGTTGCAACTTTATTTAAAACTGGTGAATATTGGAATTCAGACTGGACATTCAATAGTAAATGTTGGCAAACGGAAATCTCTCTTTTAGTTTGTCATATTTCTAATTAAGTTTTGCACACTTCCTATGTGTAACATGTAATACATATTTGTGGTTCTGGGCGGCTGATCCCGGGCATGGGTGTGTGTGTTTGTCCTTAGGATAATTTAGGTTAAGTAGTGTGTAAGCTTAGGGACTGATGACCTTAGCAGTTAAGTCCCATGCGATTTCACACACATTTGAACATTTAAGCAATGTCTGGCAAAGGGCGATTCCAGGTTCTTTGATATCCAGCTTTTAAAGTGTTTCCTGAGACCAGTAGATTGGCGGCCCAGCCTGTTACACATCGCAGGAGCTGCTGCAAGTGTTTCGTTCGTTAAGACAATTCTAATTCTGCTCTGTAGCGAGCCATCGGAGATTTTTTCCGTTTTACAAAAAAGCTCAGAAAATATGGCTGAAGAACTTCAGATTTTGTCGTTGGAGTTTGTGTTCACGCTGTTCAGAGCGTCCTGATTGTTTGCAGTGTACGTGAAACGCCACTGAAACCGTGAAAACGATTCCCAATTTCACAGAGCCCTTCTAACTTAATTTTGTCTAAATTACTTACGGATTCTCAGCAATCTATAAGGCATGGCGGGCTATTGGAGCTTGTTAGAACTGAAAACACGACCAGCAGGGAGAAAAGCGGCAGTTACGGAGAGTTCGGTTGACTCCCGGCTGTTAATGACAATCAGCGCGCGCGACCCCGCGGTTAAATTTCATTGATCGCCGAGTAATCGCGCGTGGAGCGCCGTAATTAAACTGTGCCGAGCGCGCCGTCATTTTAATTACGCGGCACTGGCTGCAGCAGCTGTCGCTGGCGCCAGAAACCTACACGGGCTACACGCCCGTTGGCCGCGGCGACTGGCGCGGAGCAATTTCACGTCCAGTTGCCGGATAGGGATCTGACAGTCGGCGAGCGAGATCACACAAGGACCCGAAAACGGTAACATGGTGACGTGCTCATGCCGGCGAGAATGGCTTTTTAGCTGCAGAGGGCGAAGCTGAAAACGCGTTCAGCTGCTAAAGGATGCCTATGTCTGCATCTACACTTTGAGAATCAGTGCAGTCTTGGATCCAAGGAGGGGCAGGGAATGGGGGTTGGGGTGCTATGTTCATGCTAATCTCAGGAACTATTGTAAAGATTTCGATATGGTTTTCGCTAACAGATCGACTGATTCACCAGGAGGTTTGTGTATATAATAATAACAATAAGTGTGTGTGTAATACATGTATATCTGTTCCATATTTAACTGACGTTTGGACTGACATCACGTGGTAATAATGGGAGCTACCGTAGCGGTCGCGCGGTTCGAGACTGAAGCGCCTAGAGCCGCTCGGCCACACCTTTACCTAAAACCTAAATATCAGTTAACCATAGGAGCAGCGCATAAAACTTTCAGTTTTTAAATAACCAGTTTTTTTTTTAAAAAAAGCAGCTTCAATTTGTAAAATTTGCATTTGCTTGAAATACTAAGTTATTATGGAAATTGGGGAAAGCGATCAGTGCAATTTCAGTAGCAGTGCCGTCAGAGACGTGCAACGAACATATAGCATAAGAATTGGTTTAGCATCGCAGGCACAGTAATGTCCCTGTTGCCTTTTGTCGTGGCTTAAGTTACGCATGTACGTGCGTAGCGCAAGACTCGCCCCCATTTGGCCTGGACGGTAGTTTCTCGGTGCCCTCACCGGACATTGTTTTTATTGCTGAATGACACCGACCGTAGTCTGTAAATATTTTCATGAATTGACGTATAAGTGAAGTGCAATACTTCATATGCTTTAAAAGATTAAAGATTTGTCTGCAATTTCTATGAAGTAATAAGAGGAAGGAAATTACGGTAACGGTAATAAATTAAAAACTTAATTCATCTGTAGCATGCAATTAAAATAGAATGTATTGATCTGGTTCCCGTGTCTACATAATATACCTTTATCTGCTTGTAGCCCTTGAAAACAGACAAATCAACACGAAAAACAGAGTTCTTCTACCACAGTTTTAACATCTTAGCACTGGCTATTCTTAGTGCCCAAGCAGTAGTATTATCACCTATTACAACATGATTTTTGAGCAGACCTTAAAAAAAATTAGAATCAATAGAAGGATACTGACGATTTTTTTTCTAGTATTGAACCACTTCACATTTTTTTCGAGAAAAGCAGCGAACAGTAGACGGAATAAAATTTCTTTTATTTGAACATTTAATATTTTGATTATAAGTAACTTGAAGACGAGGCAGTCAAAATTGTCTTCATCCGGTATCTACTTTTACTACACGAAATAATTGGAATAAAAAACAAAAATCGCTTATTTAAAAAAACAGGTTATTTTGAGCGATTTTAACGGTCAGGCTAAACTGGCTTGAAAAAAACAACCGGATATAGCCGAAAATCGTTGTTTCAAAAATAACTGCCATACCTACTATTAATATACCTATTGGATACTGTCGGAAACACCACGAGGCAGGCCGCGCGGGGTAGCCGCGCGGTCTGAGGCGTCTTGTTACGGTCCTCGCGGCTCCGCCCGTCGGAGGTTCGAGTCCTCCCTCGGGCAGGGGTGTCTGTGTCGTCCTTAGCGTAAGTTAGTTAAGTTAGATTAAGTAGTGTGTAAGCTTAGGGACCGATGACCTTGTAAGTAGGCTGTTTAAGTTTTTATATTGGTAACGCCACGTAGCGCTCTGTATGTGCTGTGTGCAGTCTGTGGCTGGTTTGCATTGTTGTTGGAATATCTGCCATTGTAGTGTTGGGCAGCTGGATGTTAACAGCGCATAGCGTTGGGCAGTTGGAGGTGAGCCGCCAGCAGTGGTGGATGTGGGGAGAGAGATGGCGGACTTTTGAAATTTGTAAGACTGGATGTCATGAACTGCTATATATATTATGACTATTAAGGTAAATACATTGTTTGTTCTCTATTAAAATCTTTCATTTGCTGTCTATGCCTATCAGTAGTTAGTGCCTTCTGTAGTTTGAATCTTTTATTTAGCTGGCAGTAGTGGCGCTCGCTGTATTGCAGTAGTTCGAGTAACGAAGATTTTTGTGAGGTAAGTGATTTGTGAAAGGTATAGGTTAATGTTAGTCAGGGCCATTCTTTTGTAGGGATTATTGAAAGTCAGATTGCGTTGCGCTAAAAAAATTATTGTGTGGCAGTTTAAGCACAGTCATGTATAATTGTTCAAAGGGGACGTTCCAACCTCAGCCGTTTGGTCCCATAAGACCAGCCGACCGGGTGGCCGCGCGGTTCTGGGCGCTACAGTCTGGAGACGAGCGACCGCTACGGTCGCAGGTCCGAATCCTGCCTCGGGCATGGATGTGTGTGATGTCCTTAGGTTAGTTAGGTTTAATTAGTTTTAAGTTCTAGGCGACTGATGACCTCAGAAGTTACGTCGCATAGTGCTCTGAGCCATTTGAACCATAAGACCATACCACAAATTTCCAAATTTTCTGCGAGGCAATTCGTGTACGATGCTGCTGTCTCTAGGAAGACTGCACCGCAAGAAAGGTGAAGCAAAATAAAGGAATACCTGCAGAGGATCAGTGGTAGGTGCAGTGGCTGGCAGTCGACCCTGAGGGTAAAAGAGGTAATGTATTACCAATAATTAGGCGAAGAAATCCGCTACTCGTCGATTACACTATTGGTGACAAACATCAGGAAATAGGAACTACCACGAAATACCTTCGAGTCACTATCCGGAGCGAAAAGAAGTGGAGTGACCACATAAAACAAGCTGTAGGAAGATAACGTGCCAAGCTCTGATGCAGTGGGCGAGTCATCAGGAAATTCAGTTGATCTACGAAAGAAGTGGCTTCCAGACAGTTGTTCGACGATTCTTGGGTATTGCTCATCAGTCAATGTCCCTTATCAGACAGGATTAACTCTCTCAGAGCCAAGCCCGTAGATTCTACGGGCCACGCTCCCTTCGAAAGAGCCAAGCCCGTAGGTTCTACGGAGCTGTATGTTCTGTTGATTAAAAAGCGCTGCTCGTTGTTTTGGCACCTCTGACTATCGATGTACGATGTTTATGCTGTTACCTATTAGTTGCATGGATAGACAGAGTGAATGTGCGTCTTATTTTCGAGGTATTTCGTTCTTTATGTGTCATTCTTTTCCCCTGCGGGTAGAGCACATTACTACTATCCTGTGCAAGAGAAATGGTGCACCGTGGTTTATCAGATGAAGAAATTGCCGATTTGTTGAATTTTGGAGACACTGTCGATGCTCTAGATAGTGGAGATTATTTGGACGACTCAGATGTCTTTGAAGGCGACTGTAGTACGTGTTCAGGCACAGAACTGTGAAATGGTGGCGGAAACGGTTTTTTTATTTTTTTATTTGCTCTTTCCAGGAGTATCTAAAGCATTGTGGTTACACAGTGAATGTCAGACAAAGAAAATGACAGTAACTGATTTCATTACCAGTCTTGTCAACAGCTCCAAATAACCAAAGTGGATCTGTAGGCTGACTGACGCGGATATATTTCCTGCAACACTTACCACCCCGTGTGTGTTAAGTTTGTTCTACAAAATCGAAGAAAGAAAGCCGGAAAGCATCTCGTGGGGAGACATTATCTGTGTGAATAGTGCTGAGTGGCGTTGTGTATGGAACCCTATTTTAAAATATTT
The DNA here is from genome assembly GCF_021461395.2 of Schistocerca americana. Taxonomy (NCBI): domain Eukaryota; kingdom Metazoa; phylum Arthropoda; class Insecta; order Orthoptera; family Acrididae; genus Schistocerca; species Schistocerca americana. The sequence continues at coordinate 522,290,479 of NC_060125.1, read as the reverse complement.
CACACGAAAATGCAATATAAGTCCAGGTAGAAAGTGCTATTGTATTTAAATATAATAATCAGCGCTGATCATTGTGTGTTCATGGAATCATTTACTCCACCTACATGAATGTATGACTCCATTGAATTTTGCGAAAAGAATGTCATCCATAATAATATAATTTGTCCATTGTATATCAGACAGGATTTTGTTCATAGTTGCATATTAGATGAGACAAAATGGGCTTAAAATAGTGTTACTTTTGCTTTTAAATGTTCGGTATTTTGCAAGATATAAATTTTTGAACTCAACTAAAATTGCCTGGATTCTGTGGACATTGACAAGTATTGGACCGCTACAGAGAGAGTTAATAGAAGAGAGAGGCAAGACTCAATGAAGAACCGTGCATTTCGTCACGGGGTCGTTTAATCGGCGTGAGACCGTGCTTCATGGTATTCAACAAACTTGAGCGGCAAACGCTACAAGAGAGGCATTGTGCATTACCGAAAGGTTCACTGTTGAAATTTTGGGAATGTACGTTACAAGAAGAGTGAGGTGACACATTACTTCCTCCCACATACGGCTCTCGAAATGACAACCCTGAGAAAGCGTGGTAAATTAGATATACAGAGATACACACTGTGTCACTCTTACGAGGCGTCATTCGTGTCTGCAAGAGGGGAAAGGGAGGGGAAGGGGAGATGTTGGTATCAGAAATAACCCCCACCACACACAGTAATAAGCAGTAAAGATACAGATATAAATATTTGGCCGGTCGGAGTGGCCGAGCGGTTCTAGGCGCTTCAGTCTGGAACCGCGCGACCGCTACGGTCGCAGGTTCGAACCCTGCCTCGGGCATGGATGTGTGTGATGTCCTTAGGTTGGTTAGGTTTAAGTAGTTCTAAGTTCTAGGGGACTGATGACCTCAGATGTTAAGTCGAATAGTGCTCAGAGCCATTTTTTATAAATATTTGTTGTTGTTGTTGTTGTTCTCCTCCTCCTCCTCCTCCTCCTCTCCCCCCCCCCCCCCCCCCCCCCCCCGTTAAGGCCTTCTAGGGACAACGTTCGAGTTTCGATTCGTAACCCTTTGTTGTTCTTTACTTTCAGTATTCCTTATCTGTTTCACATTTTCTTGTCCTTCCTGCCCCGGGATCCTTCAACTTTTAAAGCTTTTTCCCTAAAAGAAATCTCTAAGACTACTTATTCTCTTACGATTTCTCCTCTCCAAGTCTTTCCCAACTTCTTGAATCTAGTTTCTTGTTACTTCCTTTTCCCTAAAATATTTCGAGGTCTGCTTGCTGAGTTTTCCATCCATTCCGTAAATATGTCCAAAATTAGTGCTCGCCTCTTCCTTGTTGCATCTGATACATTTCCTATGTACTGTTAATTTTCATGGTTATTTCTTAATTTCCAGAATGCTGCATTTTTTCGACCAAAGATTTTCCAAAAAATTCATGTTCCTAAAATTTCTAATTTATCGAGGTCGTAATTTAATACTTGATATTCGGTAGGTTACAGGCATTCTGATTACAGTATTGTGTCTTAGTGTTTGAAGTTTATTATGTAAATACTTCGTATAGTAGGTATTCCTATTTATACCACACGCATTTTACATCTTATGTATCTTTTCCCTTAAAGCAGGTTTTTCTAAACAGTTGTCTTCAATAGTATCTCACAGATACCTTTTTACCTGTTCCGCCTGCTGAACATCTGTTATTTAATATTTTGGAGCACTTTTTGTATTAGTCGTAAATTTTATTGTCTCTGCAGAGATTCTTAAACTCGTCATGTTGGCGGTCTCTTCCAGAAGATGGACTGCGCTGTAGCATCTGTCAAGCTTTCAGGAGGTCTGGCAAAATCATCCATAAATTTTACGTAATTTTACTGCAACACTTCTGCTCTTTCTCCCTGGCACGAGCTGCGATATTTCGGTTTCTTTCACTTTTCCATTCCAAATTCTTCTCCATGACACAGTTAAAAGGAAGTGGGGATAAATCATCGCCTTACATGACACATGTGCTTATTTTCAGTGGTCGAAATTTCGCCTACAGATTTTACCTTAGGGGTTGTGCCTGTCAGAGTTCGGTGGGTTAGGCTTGCGCACTTAGTTTCAACTCCAAGTTCACGGATTTCTTTATACAAGGTTTCCCTGTCGATTGAGTCAAAAGCTTTTCTAAAATCAATAAAGATAACTATGTCTTTGGAGTTTATTAATTTGTGATGAATTACGGATTTTAGGTTGAAAATCTGTTCTAAGCAGTGTCAGTTAATATCATCATCCTACTACACCCCTATGAGTCTTCCTTATTACCTACTTAAGAGAACTAAGACAGACGATCCGCATGAATGCATTAAAGAAGTCCCCTCTGACCCTGTACGGTAGGGCCTTTAGTTAGGTAAGCTTACAGCGCGCGGTAGCCGGACGGTCTAGGCGTATTGTCACGGGCCACGCGGCTCCCCGTGTCGGAAGTTAGTCCTCACTCGGGCTTGTGTGTGTGTGTGTGTGTGTGTGTGTGTGTGTGTGTGGTTCTTAACGTCAGTTTGTTTAAATCAGATTAAGTAGTGTGTAGTGTGTAAGCTTACGGACCGATGACCTCAGCAGTTTGGTCCCATAAGACCTTACCACAAATTTCCAAATTTTTAATGTAAGCTTAAGGCCGCCGCCAAAATAGCGTGGAATCAAAAAACAGGCACGAACCTGCAACACACTCGTGATCCAGCGGCTAGCATTGCTGGATTTTAACTAGGAGATCCCATTATCGATACCCGGTAATTGTGTCAGATTTTTCTGCAGCGATTGTTCTCGGTCTCATTATGTCAAATTCGAAGCTGCTTAATACGTTAAACAGTGAAATGGACAATCAGATCGCAGAAGTGGCGTCAAATCTAAAGCCTTGAAACAGACTGGCAGCTACAAGATATTTATTTAGCTACCACGGCTCCATCATAATGGGGTAACAACATACAGATTCCTTCTCCATTACTGGTTGGTGCAAAGGGTAGGAGGAGGGTGATTTGGGTACCGATTGCCGGCTGTCTTTATCAGTTTTTAGCCTAAAAAGTTTGCCAGGAGAGTTATCGGGTGAATGTACATTACCTTCTTTTGACCTAATACGCTTTTCCATCGTTCCAGAAACTTCGTCTATTGTTGTCCGAAAACTCCCGTTCCTCGTCCTTAAGACGATGGGATTTAGAGAAAAACCCTGCTTATGGAGGAGGGGGAGAGAGAGAGAGAGAGAGAGAGAGAGAGAGAGAGAGAGAGAGAGAGAGAGAGAGAGATTGTTTCCTCTATTGAGTGCCGTTGCTATGACAGCAGCCGCGCGGTGCGACAGCGAAGAAGGCGGTTCTCGGAATACCTCTTTACCCCCGGGGCGCAGGAAAATGCGATTTCTGTCAGAGAAAACATTCTGAGAAACATAAAGTCTGCCTTACTCTGTTTCACGCTCTCCGAGGGATATTCTCTTTTTATTTTCTGGTCTGAAAGAAATCTGGTGCCGTTCTCTGTGGCGTCGGGCCGCCTCGGAGGTCGGGAGCATAGTTCTGTGACTTAAATGCAGCATTGTTCCTTGTGTCCTGTCTGCTGTGGAAAAGCGGCCAGACGGTAGTACGTAGGACACTTGCGTCTGAGCTCAGTGCGAAATATTATGCTCTCAAATTAAGTTGACACTCCGTGCGCTGGCTGTTGGCAGCGACTGTAAATGGAAAAGGTCTTCACTGTCGCTACTATCAGCCGTCGCGCTGACTGTCAACTTTGTTTGCGCATACGGTAATTAATGCATCATCACTTACAACGAATACAGCAAAATGAATGGGAGACATTCTGCGGACTCAAAACAACATAGAAATTTGTTCCTAGCATCACGGACGGACTAAGAATGAGTTTCCTTAACCAGGCAAGTGGTCTGATACACGATGCTAGACACTAAAGTTGTAACTCCATATGGATGTACCCTCTGCCAGACACTTGACTGCGAACTGAACACTAATCATGTAGATGCACGATCAGCAAACGCCAGACTGGTTTGAAGTGTAGTACTATGCCGCTAACAATGGCATACAGGAGGTAGGAGTAAATCCATCTGCATTATGTGCATGATGAAAGATTACTCTCGTTCATAAACGTCTACCAGCACGTGTCGGAATTAGCCAGTGGTAGGTTAATAGACTGTCGAGACTGAGGGTGGTTGTTCGATGATACTGCTGGTCGCGTTGGTCGGCATCCCGTGATTGTCGTGCAGATACGGAACTAATGAGCTGAAGAGGGCAATGGTCAACGCCCTACACGATCACAGCGTGTTCCTTGCAACTAGTGCGTGAGAGGACTTTTCCAGGATGCGAACTTCGCGTAAAGGAAACCTCTGAAGCCCTCAAGTTAAAAACTAGAGCAGCTGAGAGCGCTGACAGGCCTAGAAAACGAGAGCACTTTAGGTCATCACACGTCATCGCCTGCTATAAAACTTCCGCTCTCATCTACTTCATTCTCAGAGTTAGGTCATTCCATCAGCATTACGGATACCGATGAAAGACCAGCTCTGTTAAGTTGTAGGATGCCCAGTGAATTCAACAAGTACAGGGTTATTACAAATGATTGAAGCGATTTCACAGCTCTACAATAACTTTATTATTTGAGATATTTTCACAATGCTTTGCACACACATGCAAAAATTCAGTTTTTTTAGGCATTCACAAATGTTCGATATGTGCCCCTTTAGTGATTCGGCAGACATCAAGCCGATAATCAAGTTCCTCCCACACTCGGCGCAGCATGTCCCCATCAATGAGTTCGAAAGGATCGTTGATGCGAGCTCGCAGTTCTGGCACGTTTCTTGGTACAGTAGGTTTAAACACTGAATCTTTCACATAGCCCCACAGAAAGAAATCGCATGGGGTTAAGTTGGGAGAGCGTGGAGGCCATGACATGAATTGCTGATCATGATCTCCACCACGACCGATCCATCGGTTTTCCAATCTCCTGTTTAAGAAATGCCAAACATCATGATGGAAGTGCGGTGGAGCACCATCCTGTTGCAAGATGAAGTCGGCGCTGTCGCTCTCCAGTTGTGGCATGAGCCAATTTTCCAGCATGTCCAGATGCACGTGTCGCGTAACGTTTTTTTTCGCAGAAGAAAAAGGGGCCGTAAACTTTAAACCGTGAGATTGCACAAAACACGTTAGCTTTTGGTGAATTGCGAATTTGCTGCACGCATGCGTGAGGATTCTCTACCGCCCAGATTCGCACATTGTGTCTGTTCACTTCACCATTAAGAAAAAATGTTGTTTCATCACTGAAAACAAGTTTCGCACTGAACGCATCCTCTTCCATGAGCTGTTGCAACCGCGCCGAAAATTCAAAGCGTTTGGCTTTGTCATCGGGTGTCAGGGCTTGTAGCAATTGTAAACGGTAAGACTTCTGCTTTAGCCTTCTCCGTAAGATTTTCCAAACCGTCGGCTGTGGTACGTTTAGCTCCCTGCTTGCACTAGAGTGGCACCACATCGCCTTTTCAGGCATGTCCTGGTTCTGTGTACAGCATCGCATTGGACGCAACCGTGCGTGGACGCTCAGAGGACAACATACAGAGTCCGACTGCAACCGCCATCGTCATGTGGACCCATCACCCATATGGATATGGTCGCCATTGAGCATACACCACCATCTCCTCTCGTTCACATTGCCTGTAATGTGGACAGTAGGTGCTACATTTCTGACATGCTAAAGTCAGTGTCTGTGTCCTGTTTTCAAGGCACCATGACGTTATTTTTCAACAAGGTAACGAAAAATCGCATACTGCCTGTGCTATTCTGACTTACCTCGAACCTGAGAATATTAAATTGGTGTCATTCAGATCACGTTCTCGACATCTCTCACCCACTAAAAACATCTGATCATGGACTGCTGCGAGACTAACACGACAGTACTTGTCAGCAAACCCTATTGATGAAATATGGCATAGAGGTGAAACAGCGTGGAATGCTGGACACCAATCTACCATCCAAGTTCAGTTCGACTCTGTGTACTAAATTTCGCATCCTTCTGCAGTTCTGAGATTTGAAGTTGTTACGACAATTCGTGTATAACTAATTAATTGCATCACTTACGAATGTTTGTTCTGTAGTATAAGAACTGTTGCATGGGGGCTTAATTAAATATATAAGATTGAAAATACTTTTTTTGTTTTAGTAACTGTCTGTCCGATTACGTAAGTCTCGTAAACGGTTGGCCCTGACTAGTATTATTACGCTATCTGACTACAAAGAACAATGTAAGAAAATTTCCGTAAACACAGTTAATTAATTAAGTCCCCAGCAACTAAAAAAAAAAACCAACAAAACCAATAAGCACAAGAGTCACTGTTCTGTATGTGGGAGTGTGACTCAACGTCCACATCTGGCACGGTTCTTTTCCCACAAGACAAGAATTTTGATACCAATTATACTGACGTGACAAAGGAAATTTAGAAAAACTATAATTATGCAAAAAAATCACAATTACACTCTAATCCAAGAACACAAGCCAGATGCTTTGTTGACTGAACCTGTAGGGACACATTATTTCAGATACACAACTAATAAAGGAACATTATAAATTTTACCTTCATATATATTGACGAAATGCACTCATTACAATAACATCTGCTATCTCTCCCATCAAATAACTGCATAAGACATGAAACAACGCTCTTTACTACTACATCTCGCTCCAACTTCAGGACAACCACGAGCTCTGCCCACGCACACACTGTCTCTATGAGTTCTTAACACACACTGTCCTCTCCGATCTCTTAACAACCACTGACTTCTACAATCTCATAACAAGCACTGTGGAGGCGGCTTAATAGTACTCTTTGGCGCACTCTCTGGCGCAGTGGCACAGTGTAGCCACCTTTCATATGCCCCTCCTCCACAGGCCAGAATTTGATGGTATTTTTGCCAGCATTGGTGGTGAAAATACCACCAAATTCGTCCAGAAAAATACAGACAAAAATAAAAGATAATATTAATACCTAAATATCACATAATTAGTTAAAAATTTTGGCTTTGCACTGACCTTTTACTAACCTAACATATGAAATACAGTAAGCAATACAACTTCTTTTCATACATGTGACTTTACATAATAGTTTACACAATATACAAAAAAATCAGTTTATACAAATGTTCACATAAAATGCTTTCAATGATTAGTTTATACAAAAAAAAGACACCAACAGGTTACATGTTTTCCGTAGAAGCAGTCCATCAGTGGCACCCAGTAAAGTTTAGCAGGTACACCCAGCAACAAGTCACATTAGTTCAGTAGAAGCAGTTCATCAGTTGCACCCAGCAATGTTGAGTGCAGGTGCACACACCAACAAGTGACTTCATTTCAGTAGAAGCAGTCCATCAGTTGCACCCAGCAATGTTGAGTGCAGGTGCAGACACCAAAAAGTCACATTTCTCAGCAGAAGCAGTTCCACAAAATTCACTAACACTGATCACACTGTTCATCAGAGTTTATGAGCAGAAATTAAACATGTCCTAATGTCACACATCATGTTGAAAAGTGCAGGTAACAGTTCAGAATATTTATCTTCACTAATCAGACAGTTCAGGCATGAACAATAGTTTGAATGCACATACAAATGCTTTTACAGTAACATACAAATCATAACAAACACACAAATGATATCAGATAATTTTCATATTAACTATTACAAATACTCAAATATCAGAAAACCTATAATATTTATGGGTGTCAGTGCAAGCCACTACCAACAAATAAAATAATATTTAGGAGATAGGTGGTTAGGATTAGGAAAGGAAAACACACAGAACACACTCACTCATCTCTCATCCACCTTAAGTACTACTGTGTAATTGAATAGTGTTAATTGTGTAAATGTAATTCTGTCAAAATCTGATGTTCATCATGTGTATCAAGTAGTACTGGCAGCAATGTATAACAGTCAATAATAGTTAGTCAACGTCATAGGCATCATGTCAAGACCAATGTTTGCCAAGCCAGATCAAAATGTACTGTTGTTGAACAACTATCAGTGAGCCAAGATATGCAATTACTTCCTCTCTCCAAAAAAAAGTATATACCGCTTAGTGATTTAACAAAGTGTGTGCATAGACTATCTTCCTTCTATTTTAGTGTTCTAGTCTGCTCTCTTCATCCTCCTTGTTCCATAAGACCAACAAAAAATTTGCTCCTCACTTACTTTACCTCTTATACACCAAAACTTCAATAATTATCAGCATCACATAATCTCAATAATACCTCAATAATCCGTCGATAAATGTAAACCTCAGCACCAATATCACCTTACCTCTTGTCCACAAACAACTTCATATACTCTCAATACCAATAATAATACGTCGATAAATATAAACCTCATTACCAATATCATCTCACTTCCAACACAACTCTTTCCTCTAGTCAGTCTCCTTGAACAAGTACAGATAAAATTCTAATGCAACTTCAATTCAGCATCCCATACAATCCGAAGACACAGTGTCCACACACAACCTCTGTGTAATCCATCTGACCCAAATTTTCTATTCATTATAAATTATAAGATACATTTTGGTTCCTTGTCCATCATTAAATAAAAGAAATACATACCTGACCTCTAACAGACCTAGTTCGAATAACTCTCAGTAATTAAGTACGATTACGGAGTGTGAATGATCATAATATTTCACAGTGTGTACACCACTTCAAGAATTATGGCAGACAGAAGCAAACATGTGGAGTATTTCTTGTGTCAAGTGTCACTTCCTATTTCAATTGCTCACGAAAAATGCAGTGTAATAACTGTTAATGGTCTAAACCTAGTTTTGGTCTGTCATGTCGTTAGCTTCCTTCCTATTAGCATAAATGTATACAGCTTCCATAAAACCTCAGCTCATGTGACTTCTATGACTTTCTTGTACTAATGTCGTTCGTCGAATGATAGCAGTTAATTTTTTTATCTTAAAAATGTAAGACACTGAGCGTAAGCAAAACTTGCAATAGCGAGTAAATATACCAGTAAAGAACAGAATGTCAACAAGTGGATGCAGCACAATTCCTACAACGAGGCTCTGCCAAGCGAACAATCTATAATTAATCCAATAGTGTGACCTAAACTCTATGTTTATACACAGTATATCAGCATTTCTATACACCAAATTAAAGAGCAGTTATGGCAACAAAACAGAAATGTGTAAATATGCAATCCATACAAAAAGCAGCAAACATGTCATTAGCATCATATCAGCATAAGCAAATAAATGTTCATATGTCATCTTAATAAGTAAACATGAAGGCGCAAGCAGATAAATCACAAAGTATAACTTACATACATATCAGCACAATAAATCAGGTTACCATTACAATTTAAATAAATAAGCACAGCAGGCACATAATTAAAAAAAAAATATGACATCAGTGAAAAAGCATAGTAGCCAAGCGATGCATAATATATACAAGTTACAACCCAGTTCATTAATAATCATTGTCAAAATCAGTTAACGTACGCAAGCACGTCGCTTCACAAGTAAATTCATAGAACCTGAAATTAGCACAAAGTATGAATCACGTAATCGCGAGCAGCAAATTACGTCTAAAGTACGTACCTAAGTGGAAATATGTTACCTGAAAAATGAACTCAATTAATAGTTACCCTTTTTAGTTTATTAGTTTCTTCTTCAAAATTACATTCTTCCTGAAAATTTCTCGATAGCAAGTCCTCTTAACGTCGGAGACACACAGAATTTACCTGAAGGTGTTAAATATTTTATAGAACCGTATCCTGAAAAATACTGAATGTTAATAACATAATTCATCAAGTCACTATAGCTTTATACTGAATTTAATCGGAGAAATTAGATTGTGTATTTGTTTACGGCTGTCAGTGCATTCGCACTGAGCGCTCGATCAGCTGTAGGCGCATGACGTAAGAAGCTATTGTTCGCGGTCAACGACTGCCTTGTGCGGCGCGCAGACTTGACTGTTGCTTTGAGTATGTGCCGCCGCCAAAACACAGCGCGGTATCCTTGTACTCTCCGCATGTTTACATCTAGCTGTTAGTTTCTCACAAGTATGTCATTCCACAAAAATTTTAACGTTTGATATATGATGTATTCCTTTAGAGCGTCGAGATTTAAGAGTTTCTACTTCGACAGTGTTATCATGAATAATTTTGCGAATTCTATATGGACCGTTATAAAGCAGAAAAAATTTGCGACACAAGCCTTTTCCTTTGTGAGACAAACGGTGGGACTTAATTAATACCTTTTGACCAACTGACAAGACTTTTAAACGACCAGGACGTTTAGCTGATTTCTCTCTTCTAGCAGCCGCAGATGCAATATTTTGTAGAGCCAGGTTAACAACTCCAGAATGCCGCAGTTTCCGTGAAGGCGGAAAAGGAATGATTTCAGATATGCGATTTGTCGGTGCTTTATTTTTTAATATCAATAGAGGCGGTAAGGAAGTTGAGTCATTAGGAAGTTCATTCAGAATGTTTTGAAAAATATGAAGATACTGATCCCACGTTCTGTGATTCTGATGACAATAAAGACGGCACAATTTATTGATTTCCTTCATCCATCTCTCTGAAGCGTTAGATTGAGGGTGAAAAAGTGAAATGAAAATTGGTTTAATTTTACGACGGTGTAGAGTACGAAGCCAAATTTTAGAACGAAACTGTGATCCATTATCTGATATAACCTTATCAACATGACCAACTTCTTTAAGAAAATGTTTGATGAAAGCGTTAGATACTGAACGAGCTGTTGCTTTGCGTAAAGGTGTAAAACATACATATTTTGACGTCAACTCCACTGCTACGAAAATGTACGCAAAACCATTAGTAGAACGAACCACTGGACCGAACAAATCGACTGCAGCCATCTCCTTTAATTTCGCTGGAATGATGGGAAACAACGGTGCTCTGTGAGAAATCGTTGGAGGCTTAGCCATTTGACATAATTTGCATTTGGCAAGAACAGATCGAATACGTTTTTCCATATTACTGAAGTAACAATTTTCTCGTAATTTATGAAAGCATTTTCTGGGACCAAAGTGTGCATAACTGAAATGCGTATACCAAATCAATTTATTGACCCACTCATCAGGAATACAAACTAACCAAACAGAGTTGTCGACCGATTTTCGTTTAAAAAGAATGTCATTGCGAACTAGATAATGCTGTCTAATCGCCACGCTCTCCTTTCTCCTCCACTTCTCCTTAATGTCCTTCCAGATTGGATCCTTATTTTGCTCCTTAGCGATGTCCTGGAGCGAAGACGAAATAAAGTTCTCAAACGCAACACCTTGAATATACATCAAACAATAATTGTTTTCCTTGCCGTCCTCTTCAGCACTTTGTTTCAAACCCATAGGTGCACGTGATAAAGCATCGGCAACAATATTAGAAGAACCCTGTATGTAAACAATACTGAAATCAAACTCCTGTAGGTACAACGCCCATCGTGACAATCTGCCGTGAGTTAATTTTGTTGACATAAGAAATTCCAGAGCTCGATGATCGGTGTAAACCTTAGTATGTCTGCCAAACAAAAATGTGCGAAATTTTGTGAAAGCCCATACAACAGCCAAAGCTTCAAGTTCCGTAATCGAATAATTCTTTTCTGATTTAGAAAGAACACGACTTCCAAATGCAATCGTCTTCTGTACTACAACGCCGTTTTCTTCTATCTCTTGAAATAAATGTGCACCTAGGCCCTTGTATGATGAGTCCGTTGCCAAACAAAATTCTTTAGATAAATCCGGATGTGAAAGAAGTGGAGCAGCAACTAAAGCATCACGAAGCTGTTCAAATTCTGACTGAGCTTCCTCATCCCAACACCAATTAGATTTCTTTCCGGATAGTTCACATAAACGAGGTGTGGCCAAATCGTCCAATTTAACAAAGCGTCGAAGAAAATTACAGACACCAAGGAAACTACGAACATCACGTTTTGTGGTAGGAACAGCATAATTACGAATAGCGTCTAATTTCTCTGGATCAGGAAGAATACCTTCTGTAGAAATAATGTGACCGAGAAATTTCACCTGAGAACGACCAAATTCAGATTTTTCCAAGTTTACTGTAATGCCAACTTTTGCAAAGATACGTAATAATGAATCCAAAATTTTGTTGTGTTCACTCCAAGAACGTTTAGCAATAAGAATGTCGTCAACATAAGAAGTAATGTTGTCACGAAGATAAACAGGTAAAATTTCATTTAAACTACGAATGAATGCTGCTGAAGATACAGTAAGTCCAAACGGTAATTTCCGAAATTGGTAACAGTTACCAAAAGCTAAAAAGGCAGTATATTTTCTACAATCAGGGTGGAGTTCTATTTGCCAAAAACTTGCGCGCATGTCAATCGTGGACAAAACTTTAATTCCATGGAAATGTTGAAGAAGTTCATCTAAATTTTGTGGGCGGTCAGTTTCAGGAATGATGATGTTATTTATTTGTCTGGAATCCAGAACCAGACGAATTGATCCATCCTTTTTAAGAACAACGTGTAATGGGCTAGTATAAGGACTGACTGCAGGCTCAATAATGCCCTGATCTAACATGTACTGAAGTTCATTCTTAACCTTGTCTCTGTAAGCCAAAGGAATAGCGTACGTTTTCCCGCGAAATGGTGTGTGTTCTTTTACTTTAAATAAATATTGTATGCCTTGTATAGTTCCTGTGTGATGACTAAACACTGTAGCATGTGAAGTCAAAATGTGGTGCAGCTCTTCTCTTGCAACGTCATCTGGCACTTCAGCTTTCTTAACCTTTTCATTAATTAACTCTTCGCTATTAATTATCTCATCCATCGCGTCTCTGTATCTATTGTCATTATCATGAATAAACACATTGTCGTCATAATGCTCAACGAAAACATCAGAAGTAAGAAACCTTAAACATTTTGTATCTGACTCAGATCTTGTTAAACACTCGAAGAATTTTAGACATTTCGGCATTCCAGCAACAGTCAAATTTACACTTCCTTCTTTAAAGTTCAAAATTGCCTTATGTGCGTTAAGAAACTCCATACCTAATATAATTTGTGTACTGAGTAATGGAACAATAATAAAATTAGCAGAAAATTCGTATCCTTGACAAATGAAATTTAAATTGGTCTGTTGTCTGACCTCCACACTTTTTCCAGAAATCGCACCTCGAATTGTAGTTTTAGAAATAGGTAACACAGGACAGGCAATAGATCTTTCACATATACGAAAAACTGATTCACTAATGACATTCAGTGGGCTCCCAGAATCTAATACTGCAGTGAACTTATTCTTACCCACACATACTTCAATAACAGGGTGTAAAAATGCGTCTACATTATTTTCCTTTTCGTCTAATAAAATGTCTCTCATGTCTTCCAGGCGTACGTAGTGTAAAGTCGTAGTGTCATTACTTTCTGAACCGTCTATATTGCTGCCAGAAGCCGAAGCTACAAGTCATTGTCGATTGTTTGCGTCACGTCTTTGAGTATTCGCGTCATTTCGCGGATCCATTTCTACGATTTGCACTTGTCTCTCTGAAATTCTGTCACGTGGAGGATGCCAATTAGGTCCCTCCTGTCTGTTAGATACAAATTCTTGGTTGTGTCTGTTATTAAAATTTCTGTTTTCCTGTCTGTCTGCATAACTACTTCTTGTGTAATTTCGACTGTCATTTCTGAAATTATTGTTGTATCTACTACCCTGACTATTTCTGTAGTAAGAATTTCTATTACTGTATGAATGATTTCTGTCCTGATGATACCGATTACTGTTTCCGTATGATTGATCATTCCGATACGAATTACCGTTGTTATAGTTGTCTGTGTAATTTCTGTTAGAACGTCTGTTATTGTCATAGGGCTGGTATCTATTGTCGTGTCTGTTACGTCTGTCATTCTCAAAATTACCCATATAACGCCCGTTCCGACCACTATCACTTTTCTCTGAAAATCTATTGTAATTACTGTTACTGAAAAAGTTACAAGAGGTCCCGTCGTCGTTGTCATACTCCAGTTCTTGCAACAAAGTCTTAAAAGTCTCAATGTCATCTTTACATCTTCCGGCCAAAGCAATTTGTCTTATGGATTGTGGCAGCTTAGTTAAACAAATGCGAATTAATTCAGTCGGGCTATAAGGGTTGGACAGGAACTGATTCTTTCGAATCATGTCTTCAAAGTACTCTGCCGGCGTGCGGAACTCAGACTGTTTGAAATTACGCTGCATAATAAGACTGTGTTTGACTCTGTCTTGCGTGTTTTCGGACCAATATGCCGATAGAAATGCATGATAAAAATCATTCAGATTATTACAATCTCTAATGAGTGCGCGCATCCGCGTCGCCGGTTCGTTTTCTAAATATCCACACATAAATTCCAGTTTATGACTTAGTGGCCAATTTGGTGGAAGTGCGTACATAAATTGATCTAGCCATGCACATGGATGTATGTCATTCTTAGAATTGCGGAAGATCTTAAATTTCCGGACAGTCAAAAAGTGTTTATAGTCAAAGTTTTCGCCTCGTGGCGACAAAGACCTACCGCTTCTGTCCCAGTCCGAATGTCGATTATTGTAAAGTTCGCGCGCCTGGCGCTCTCTTGTTGCTTCTCGTAAATGAAATAAATTACTTTCTTCATACCCCTCTGCTATCAGTGATTCTAAGTTCCTTCTACTGTCCTTTCCTACTATTTCGCCTTCAATTTGTTTGACTTGCTTCCGTAATGCCTCAAATTCCCTTTTCACACGTTCATTAAATTTTCCCTGATTTTCAACATGCTTATTTATGTTCTGATACTCTTCGGTTTCTGCAAATGGTAATGGAGCTGTATCATCCGAATCTCTGTCCCCATGTAAACTAAGATTTGTCAGTTTATCTGAAATTTCCTCTACTCTTTCCGATAAGTCACCTAATTGTTCTTTCTGTTTATTTACGTCTTCCGTAAGTGTCGCGACTCGGGTTTCAGTATTGTCACATTTGGTAGCTAGCTGTTCATATTGTTGTGTTAGGTTATTTAATCTGTCATTTGGTACTGATCCTTCGATTCTCTCAAATATTTCTTCCTTATCCTTTGCACGTTGTGAATTTAACTCTGAAAAATTCTGTACTATCACGCGATCTCTTTCTTCCTGTTCTCTATCCTGTTCCCTTTGTCTGATTTCTACTGCAATTAATCTATTATTGTGAGAATTCAGAATCGGTTGTACTTCTTCCCTGATTTCTTTCTTTAATTCATCTTTCATATTTTTGAAACATGTCCCTATTCGTGAATCTATCCGTGTTTCCAAAGTTCCCATCTCTGTTTTAAATTCAGATCCTAACCGAGTTTCCATTGTTCCCATCCGTGTTTCCATTGTTCCCATCTGTGTTTTAATTGTTCCCATCTCAGTTTTAATTGTTCCCATCTCAGTTTTCATTGTTCCCATCTGTGTTACCATTGTTCCCATTTGTGATCCCAGATTTAATATTGCACCCATCAACTGCTCCAAGGTAGCCGGTTCGCAATTCTTTTCGCGCCTAACATTTCCCGCAAAACCAGTTTCCTCCGTCATAGCTGTAAAGCTATCTGTGTTCGATACAATTTCAGAATCTTCTATCGTTAATCTCGGATTCTGTGAATTTTCTGATTGAGAAAAATTTTGAAATGGTTCCGGACTATTTTCCCGACTTATTACATTGTTTTCCACTTCATTATCCATCATACTGTTTTCCTCTGTTGGCGAGTTCGCCATGTTAACAATTTCGTTATTCTCACTATTCATCATTTTTGCCTTTTTCATTGATCGCGTAATCATTTACAAAATATACGAAAGATTCGTCACTGTACGAAAATCACACACAATGACCCCTTATCTCCAACAATACTATTCACACGCAATGTCTCCCTCAAACACGATCAATCGAACAATTGAAATAATTGCACAAGATTGTCAAACGCGTATACAAGGCAATAAAAATTAAATTTTGAAAAATACCATTAGAAGAATGCCAATTACCAAATCTACACATGCAAAATAGACTACAATTAATAAACTACAAATCACTACAACAATACTACAGTCTACAATTTTCACAATCAGAAGAATCCAAGGGACGATCCTGGCAGGGTCGCCACGTGCATGGGGGCTTAATTAAATATATAAGATTGAAAATACTTTTTTCGTTTTAGTAACTGTCTGTCCGATTACGTAAGTCTCGTAAACGGTTGGCCCTGACTAGTATTATTACGCTATCTGACTACAAAGAACAATGTAAGAAAATTTCCGTAAACACAGTTAATTAATTAAGTCCCCAGCAACTAAAAAAAAAAAAACCAACAAAACCAATAAGCACAAGAGTCACTGTTCTGTATGTGGGAGTGTGACTCAACGTCCACATCTGGCACGGTTCTTTTCCACAAGACAAGAATTTTGATACCAATTATACTGACGTGACAAAGGAAATTTAGAAAAACTATAATTATGCAAAAAAAAATCACAATTACACTCTAATCCAAGAACACAAGCCAGATGCTTTGTTGACTGAACCTGTAGGGACACATTATTTCAGATACACAACTAATAAAGGAACATTATAAATTTTACCTTCATATATATTGACGAAATGCACTCATTACAATAACATCTGCTATCTCTCCCATCAAATAACTGCATAAGACATGAAACAACGCTCTTTACTACTACATCTCGCTCCAACTTCAGGACAACCACGAGCTCTGCCCACGCACACACTGTCTCTATGAGTTCTTAACACACACTGTCCTCTACGAACCCTCAACAACCACTGACTGCCACGAACTCTAAACAGGCACTGTGGAGGCGGCTTAAAAGTACTCTTTGGCGCACTCTCTGGCGCAGTGGCACAGTGTAGCCACCTTTCACTGTCCATCAATGCTGTAGCGTGCTCTGGACGCTAGGAGATGAATCAGTGGTGATACCAACCGGTGGGTCCAGGTGAAACGCTGTGGGCAGTTACAGATGACTTTTATTGACTTGAATACATGACATACTGCAGCAGTCATGCTTCTCCCCATTCCCCCTCGCTGGTGCTGATGAAAGATCGGTGGGGGCCGCAGCTGCTGTGATGACGGCCTGCGTTGCTGAGGCTGGCGGCAATGGCCGTTGACGTCAGTTATGCTACGTGTTGCGCTGCGATGCTGTTCCACTTGGGGAGTGGACCTCTGCTCTGCATGTGGCCACAGCAGTGGCGTGTGGATTCTGCCATAAGTTGGGTTCAACCCGCTGCGCTCCAGCATGAGTCGGGCGGTGGCTAGTGTTCTGGTGCCAAGTCCCACAAGGATCTCAGCGTCGGTGGTGCAGGCACGGATGGCTGGTCAGTGGGGCTGAGGTACTAAGTTCGATGAAGTACCTGAAGAAACGCATGATACACATTGTGCTGTCTTACAATCCATTTATTCACAATCGGTTTCGATCATGGACCATCTTCACAGTGCTAATGCAAAAAATGGAAACTGAATGAAAACTTTGAATATCACATAGATTACATTTTCATTCGTTCATGTGTTGATATTCAGTTTTCACTTGTTTTCATTTTTGTGCTAGGACTGTGAAAATGGTCCGTGATCGAAACGGGTAGTGAATAAATGTATTGTAAGAGCGCACAGTGGTCATCATGCATTTCTCAAAGTATATCGATGTGTTCACAGTTGAAAGAAAACTAAAATTTTTCCATGAAGTACTTAGTGCTGTCGGCAGGCGCAGCTCGTTTCGTCACCCTGGCTGCTGCTGGCGACACTCACTTGATTTGCTGTCTGACATAGATTGGCTCTTGGTTTTCGGCGACGAGAAGTGATCCATTTCTTGGAATCCAGACGTACGTTCATATGTCTGCGGTGCGCATTTGTTCAGCTATAACCTGGCGCCTAGTCACGTCGTCATAACATGAGCTGACTCTTGATGCCATGGCATCGCCCTGCTTGCTACAGTTACTACTGTATGGTGCCGTTTACTGATGTACTCGGCTAGTCTTCCTTTACAATCCATTTCTGCGATGCACATGTCGCCACACTAGATCACCGACCCACAGCTGTTAGCCTAACGCTATACAACGGCTTCCATGCTACGTCTCCTTACTTTTTCTAAAGAATTACAATTTTGTGTCCAAAGACTGGGTAGCAACATACAATGCTTATACTGTGCGAATATAATTTCTACTTTGCACGACGGTTCTATTTTTGTGTGATCCAGTGTGACTAAAAGAAAATGTTATTGAAAGAATGGGCGACACGCAGTGTCTGTTCTTAAGCATTTACTCACCCAGTCTTTGTCAAAGGGTCTCTTAGTCTATCTTCTACGCTTGAATTGATGGTTTCCGGAGCATGCCAGTCATGTACTCTGTTTCCACTGCATCATGGCGGTGAACCCTGGTTGAGTGCGTCGGCTCGTCCACGGTGGTGACACTGTAAATTTTCGTTGCAGTAGTTTTTGTGAGAAGCGGATTAAATGAAATAAAAACCCACAATTTTTCGGTTTTAAGAACTGTAAATTATTATTGTTCACATTGCTTCTCGACACCAACTGTTAATGTACAAACGTAGTATCGACTGCACAACCTTCATCATTCATGTTAGACACTTTGTCGAACAGTGAAATAACTTCTGTACGTGTTTCATTATTTTACTTGTAATATCCCCGTCTTTCTTGCACCTTCGACATCCTATACCAAATGTTAGTTTTATCAGTTCTTCAAAAAGCCCTCACGACGTAAATATCCAACTAGGTCCTCTCACTGCCGCCTGACTCACTGAAGTGGTATCCCTCCAGCTGGGTGCCTCCATCTGCGTTCCACGCTGTGATCACGTGAACAGCACTCAGGAGCTGACAGCAACAAAATGTGAACCCTCCACGAGACGGCGAGAGGAGCGCAGTATTCATCTGCTCAATTTCTTTTCTTTACGGTACTTTCGTAACCAAACAGATACATCAAAGGGATGATATCTGATGTGTCAGGGGATATGGTCACCTTACAACCCCTTATATCCCCAAACCATGTAAGACTGATGTATTCTTCATACTTTACTGTATTCGCAGAATAAGTAAAATTTCATTATTTGTCATCCTTATTGGTTTTAAAATTTTATCGGCCAGAAGTATAACACCTGGTTGGTCATTGCCCATTTTCTACACGCCTGTTGAAATGTGGGCACTCGGCATCACACGTTGTGGGACTGTGCGCTCTAAGAGGGTCCTGTGAGTCATTGTTGGCAGGTATTAAAGGACTCTGTATCACAAAGGAGCACTTACGGAACACGTCGACTTGGCTAATTGGTGATATCTTTTTCGGGAGGATATTGTTTCAGATATCTGTCTGGCAATTCAGATTTGAATTTTCTATGGTTTCGCGAAATCGCTGTTGTCAAGTGCTGGGATGGTTCCTTTCAAAAGCCCATTGCCCAAATCCTAGCTTGTATTCTGTCTCTAATGGTCTTTAATGGACTTTAAAGACCAACCAACGTTCCTATGCTCCATTTGGTGCATTTTCGACGATACTGCAGACAGTGTCCAGGGAGACCATGGAGGACTTGACGAGACATCCACCTACACGAGACCATGCTGCGTTGCTGCAAGTCAGTATAACATAGATAGGGAAAGTAGAAAATTGAGGCAGGCGACCACTGAGGAGACGGTCTTCAAGACTGTCCATCAGAATCATGCGAGCGAGCAATTACAGAAATCTTTGTTAATAAACAGAAAAACACTGTTACACAATCGCAGCTGCAGGTTGCCTATCTAACAACTTTCATGGGCAAAAAAATTTATTTTCAGTGTTTCGTGTCATTATTGTCCGATTTTAAACATTTAAAATGCCGTAATAATTTACTCATTAAGAGGTGTAAGGTTAACCCTTTTAGGCACAGTGTTTTGTGAAAGCACCAGTGCCATACGCATGGAATAACAGATGCTGTTAAGAGACACATCTAGTGGTACACTGAGATACTCCCACGAACGTAGTGCATTTTAGCAGTCAGTTACAGCGTTAAAAGCAACACTCGGCGCGGAGATTGAGCTACGTCACTGCAGGAAATTGTGATAGGCGTTTTTTTTTTCTTGTAGTTGCCATATTGACAAGATTGACAGTGAAAGTAAGTACACTCCTGGAAATTGAAATAAGAACACCGTGAATTCATTGTCCCAGGAAGGGGAAACTTTATTGACACATTCCTGGGGTCAGATACATCACATGACCACACTGACAGAACCACAGGCACATAGACACAGGCAACAGAGCATGCACAATGTCGGCACTAGTACAGTGTATCTCCACTTTTCGCAGCAATGCAGGCTGCTATTCTCCCATGGAGACGATCGTAGAGATGCTGGATGTAGTCCTGTGGAACAGCTTGCCATGCCATTTCCACCTGGCGCCTCAGTTGGATCAGCGTTCGTGCTGGACGTGCAGACCGCGTGAGACGACGCTTCATCCAGTCCCAAACATGCTCAATGGGGGACAGATCCGGAGATCTTGCTGGCCAGGGTAGTTGACTTACACCTTCTAGAGCACGTAGGGTGGCACGGGATACATGCGGACGTGCATTGTCCTGTTGGAACAGCAAGTTCCCTTGCCGGTCTAGGAATGGTAGAACGATGGGTTCGATGACGGTTTGGATGTACCGTGCACTATTCAGTGTCCCCTCGACGATCACCAGTGGTGTACGGCCAGTGTAGGAGATCGCTCCCCACACCATGATGCCGGGTGTTGGCCCTGTGTGCCTCGGTCGTATGCAGTCCTGATTGTGGCGCTCACCTGCACGGCGCCAAACACGCATACGACCATCATTGGCACCAAGGCAGAAGCGACTCTCATCGCTGAAGACGACACGTCTCCATTCGTCCCTCCATTCACGCCTGTCGCGACACCACTGGAGGCGGGCTGCATGATGTTGGGGCGTGAGCGGAAGACGGCCTAACGGTGTGCGGGACCGTAGCCCAGCTTCATGGAGACGGTTGCGAATGGTCCTCGCCGATACCCCAGGAGCAACAGTGTCCCTAATTTGCTGGGAAGTGGCTGTGCGGTCCCCTACGGCACTGCGTAGGATCCTACGGTCTTGGCGTGCATCCGTGCGTCGCTGCGGTCCGGTCCCAGGTCGACGGGCACGTGCACCTTCCGCCGACCACTGGCGACAACATCGATGTACTGTGGAGACCTCACGCCCCACGTGTTGAGCAATTCGGCGGTACGTCCACCCGGCCTCCCGCATGCCCACTATACGCCCTCGCTCAAAGTCCGTCAACTGCACATACGGTTCACGTCCACGCTGTCGCGGCATGCTACCAGTGTTAAAGACTGCGATGGAGCTCCGTATGCCACGGCAAACTGGCTGACACTGACGGCGGCGGTGCACAAATGCTGCGCAGCTAGCGCCATTCGACGTCCAACACCGCGGTTCCTGGTGTGTCCGCTGTGCCGTGCGTGTGATCATTGCTTGTACAGCCCTCTCGCAGTGTCCGGAGCAAGTATGGTAGGTCTGACACACCGGTGTCAATGTGTTCTTTTTTCCATTTCCAGGAGTGTATATCGAAGTTATTGTAAAGTAAATTTGTACTCCTGCTTTTTGAGTGTTACCGAAATGGAAGCATTGGCAGAGATGTTGTAATAGAAAAGTTTTTAAATTTTAGGGTTAATTTTGCTTGTTATTTCGGGCTGTAATTTGTTTTAGGTGTCATGAGTTAATGGAAGTCTAATCTGTGGGATTTTGTGTAGGAAACATGCGAACTTTTTTTCAAATATATTACATAAAATGATAGGTGGCTGAATACTGTGTGTCCCAGTGGATCCAAAGTGCAACAAGTGCCTTAAAACAATTGTTTTGACAATTTCTTCTTCTTGTATTGGTTGCTTACTATGAAGATAAATGTTAATCACGTAAAATGTTAAAATTGGTTTTTTCATGTTGTTGTGATTCAGAAATTAAAAGTTTAACACAATAAGATGCATAAAAAGTTAGAAACTGTGTGTTTTGAAGCAACGTAACTCACGATGCACAAATTACCAGACGGCATTAATCTAGCATTTGAGAACGAGAGCATTTAGTGACTTCCGGCTTCACATGTAATTTCAAACCTTCGCGAAATTTTTCTCCATGACAAATGGTTCAAATGACTCTGAGCGCTATGGGACTTAACTTCTGAGGTCATCAGTCCCGTAGAACTTAGAACTACTTAAACCTAACTAACCTAAGGACGTCACACACATCCATGCCCGAGGCTGGATTCGAAAGTGCGACCGTAGCGGTCACACGGTTCCAGACTGTAGCGCCTAGAACCGCTCGGCCACCCCGGCCGGCTCTCCATGACAACCCTCCCTCCCCCCCCCCCCTCCACGTACACAAACAAAATAATGAAAGGAAAAAGAATGTCGTTTACTAAATTTTCGTTGCCCATACAGTAAAATTTCAGCATAAGGGACGACGTTTTAATTTCTTTAATTTGTTACCGCTTTACTGGAAATACGTTCTGCAGACGATGTCCTCATTAACACAGATTATACCGGGAAAATTATATCGCTATATGGCCCAGAGTTCAGGAGATACGTGAAAACTAGCTTTACTTGAAACACGGCTACTGAAGCTGTTTTAAAAATGGGAGTTGGTCTAAGGAGTCGGGAGTAGGGGCGAGAGGTGGTTACTGGTGTGTGTTCTTATACGTTAGAGTGAATCATGGAATCGATGGCTGCGATGACTTCAATGTGGTGTACGCCATTTTGGCGAGCAACTTCCTGTATTGCCAACTTTCCGTGCTGGAGATGACGGTAAGGCGAAGTTCTTAAAAGGAAATAATGTACATTCATTGGAAGATGAAGAACTTTCAGTGGGAAGGGATAGTTATGAGAGGAGAGCAGCGGTTAAACACTCTTGAAAGGTCGTAGGTTTTGGATTTAAACTGAGGAGAGGAGAGTCTATTTTGTATCCTGCCTGGAAGGCGGCGCGTGGATCTGCTCCTGTAAACTGAAGGGTAGGCTGAATGTAGGAAGTGGGTAGGAGCAGTAAAAGGTAAAACACGTCGGTACTGCAAGTAAGTAAAAGTGGTTTACCGGTGCATGAATATATACAGAGGCATGCATAAGTTTTTACGTAGGTGTGAAGCCTTATACCAGTCGTACGTAGTGCAGAGTCTCTATATGAAGCGAAGTTTCCCGGCCGTCTGCTCTTGATCAAATGGGCAGAATCTGCAGCGGTTCTCGCAGAGCTGAACAGCGCCGGCTAGAAGGCGCTGTCATCGGTGTCGTAGTGCCAACCGAAGAACTTGCACCTATGCCGTGGCATCGTAGCTATACAGGGTGAAAAGTATTTAAACCGACAAACTCTGGGAGGTTGTAGGGGACATCAAAACAAATATTTTTCCTTAATGTCATTTTTTCCTATGATGATTATTTAAACCGGTGGACGGCGTATTACGCACTTCAGTTGTTAGAGGCCGTATTACGATCTTCAGTTGTAGGCAACTGCTGTACACCACTGTAGTATTGCATTGTCTCTGTTTACTAACGGAGCGATACACCTGGAGTGAGTACATTGATATGGTTGTTGCGTACTACGTAGCGCACCACAACGGACCAGCTGCACAGCGGGTTTATCAACAATAATATCCTAATCGCCGTATCCCGCACCATACGACCTTTGCGGCTGTGTACCAACGTCTGCGTGGGACCGGGTCATTTAGCAGATTACCTGGACAGGGACGCTGTCCTATGGTAAGAACGCTGCAATTTCAGGAAGCTATCTTGCAGCATGTGGAGCGGGATACTTCAATCAGCACTCGTGCAATTGCACGTAACATGGGGACGAATCAGACGGATGTAAGAACAGTCCTTCGAGAGCAATTGTTACGTCCATTTCACTTACAGCGTGTCCACAGCTTGGAACCAGTTGATTATCCACCCAGAGCACAGTTTTCGCAGTGGTACCTGGAACAGTGTGAAATGCATCCTACATTTCCATCCTCTGTGTTGTTTACCGATGAAGCAATGTTCTGGCGTGATGGAGTCTTCAACATGCACAATTCGCATGTTTGGAGTGAGGATAACCCAATTACCACAGTTACTAGCGCTCATAAAGTGCGGTTTCTCGTTAATGTGTGGGTCGTTGCGGTTGGGGACTGTTTAATTAGGCCGTATCGGCTACCTAGGCCATTAAATGGCAGGCACTACTACAATTTATCGTCGTGTGCGTCGATTCCTGGACCGACGGTTCCCAGAAACGTGGATGGCCTGCTCGATCCCCAGATATGTCCCCTCTGGACTTTTTCGTGTGGGGAGAGATGCACAATCTTGTTTACGCAATTCCTGTCGAATCAGAAGAGGATCTGGTTGCCCGGGTAGTAGCAGCAGCAGCAGGAACAATTTAGGATACTCCTGTGGCTTTTGCCCGTGTGAAACAGAACACGATCCGACGTTGTAACCTTTGTTTACGTGTCAATGGAGGAATTTTTGAAAATCTACTGTAATTGAAATTGGGTTGTGTTAATGTGGTGTCTCTTGGTCATAAAAAAACGGAAAAGTGTTCGTTGGTTTACTTAGCCTGCCGGTGTGGCCGAGCGGTTCTAGGAGTGTCAGTCTGGAACCGCGCGACCGCTACGGTCGCAGGTTCGAATCCTGCCTCGGGTATGGATGTGTGTGATGTCCTTAGGTTGGTTAGGTTCAAGTAGTTCTAAGTTCTAGGGGACTGATGACCTCAGATGTTAAGTCCCATAGTGCTCAGAGCCATTTGAACCATTTTGTTGGTTTAATTAATTTGCCGCCAGAGAAATCTTCCTCTACTGGTTTAAATACTCCTCATAGGAAAAAATGACACTAGGGAAAAATATTTGTTTTGATGTCCCCTACAACCTCCCAGAGTTTGTCGGCTTAAATACTTTTCACCCGGTAGATACCACAGTATATACGGTAAGAAATGGTGTTTGGGACTGGGCTATAGGCCGAGCCTTCGTATGAAAGTCGAAGTGTGGGGAAAGTGGGAGAGGAAGGCGGAAACCGATAGTGTGGAAAGGGAGTCTGCTAAAGGTAAGATTGGGGGGAGAGAGAGAGAGAGAGAGAGAGAGAGAGAGAGAGAGTGTGTGTGTGTGTGTGTGTGTGTGTGTGTAGAGTTAGTGGCATAATTCGATATAGCCACGGAAGGATCACGAAAATGGTTCAAATGGCTCTGAGCACTATGGGACTTAACATCTGAGGTCATCAGTCCCCTAGAACTTAGAACTACTTAAACCTAACTAACCTAAGGACATCACACACATCCATGCCCGAGGCAGGATCCGAAACTGCGACCGTAGCGGTAACGCGGTTCCAAACTGAAGCGCCTAGAACCGCTCGGCCACACTGGCCGGCAAGGATGAAGAATTAGAGAGGAAACAGCTGGCTAGTTGCAGTCAACTTTACCGATAGTTAGGGATATACGGTGGTGTCGATGCGGGCGAGGAAGGGCAACAATTTGATGCGACGGTAAATGGTCCACGTGAGGCAAGGCAAAGCGATGTGGTTTATTAGGGCGTCCGTTGCAGTTGGTCACGGTTTGTACTCTCCTCCTGGCTGGTACTGTTTAACTGTTCAGCAAAACAGTAAACGTGTGAGCGCCGTGCGTTGACAGCCGCTCGCCCCGCAGGCTGTGAGAGGTGACGGCTGGTTGTTGGCCGCCGTGCGTCGCCAGCTCGTATTGCTATGGCGGTAAACAGCGTTCTCCATCTGCGAGAGGGCGTCGTAACGGCCAGGAGGCTACTGCGCCGTTCCAGTTCGAATTCTCGACACGAAACACGCAGCATGCACGTACTACCCGCACTCCGCGAGGCGCTCTGCTCGCACCGCTCCGCGAGGTTTATGTTTCCTCACGCGGGACAGGTATTATTTTCACCTCGTTTTTTGTGAAGTTGTTCTTTCCTACAGCTGCTTGTCGGCGACTGATGATCCGTAGTAATGCACTAAGAGCTGGTTGAAGATGTGCTCAGTGGTAAAACACAAGGTGTTCATGAAGTTGTGGTATCGTTTCAAAAAATGGTAACTTGGAAACAATGAAAACATCGTGGTTTGTTGTGAAAAGTTTACTGCATTTTACGGACTATAAGACGAACTTTTTTCTCCGAAAAATTGTCTCCAAAATTCAGATGCCTCTTATACTCGAAATTAATACACTAATGGCCATTAAAATTGCTGCACCAAGAAGAAATGCACATGATAAACTGGTATTCATTGGACAAATATATTATGCTAGAACTGACATGTGATTACATTTTCGCGTAGTTTGGGCGCATAGATCCTGAGAAATCAGTACCCAGAACAAACACCTGTGGCGGTAATAACGGCCTTGATACGCCTGGGCATTGAGTCAGAGCGTGGATGGCGCGTACAGGTACAGCTGCCCATGCAGCTTCAACACGATACCACAGTTCATCAAGAGTAGTAACTGGCGTATTGTGACGAGCCACTTGCTCGGCCACCATTGACCAGACGTTTTCAATTGGGGAGAGATCTGGAGAATGTGCTGGCCAGGGCAGCAGTCGAACATTTTCTGTATCCAGAAAGGCCCGTACAGGACCTGCAACATGCGGTCGTGCCTTATCCTGCTGAAATGTAGGGTTTCGCAGGGTTCAATTTGAAGGCTAGAGCCACGGGTCGTAACACATCTGAAATGTAACGTCCACTGTTCAAAGTGCCGTCAATGCTAACAAGAGGTTGGTTGGTTGGTTGTTTTGAGGAAGGAGACCAGACGGCGAGGTCATCGGTCTCATAGGATTAGGGAAGGACGGGGAAGGAAGTCGGCCGTGCCCTTTGAAAGGAACCATCCCGGCATTTGCCTGGAGCGATTTAGGGAAATCAAGGAAAACCTAAATCAGGATGGCCGGACGCGGGATTGAACCGTCGTCCTCCCGAATGCGAGTCCAGTGTCTAACCACTGCGCCACCTCGCTCGGTGCTAACAAGAGGTTGCCGAGACGTGTAACCAATAGCACTCCATACCATCAAGCCGGGTAATACGCCAGTATGTCGATGACGAATACACGCTTCCAATGTGCGTTAACCGCGATGTCGCCAAACACGGATGCGACCATCATGATGCTGTAAACAGAACGTGGATTCATCCGAAAAAATGACGTTTTGCCATTCGTCCAGCCATCGCAGGCCCTCCCGTCTGTAATGCAGCGTCAAGGCTAGCCGCAGCCGTGGTCACCAAGCTGATAGTTCGTGCTGCTGCAAACGTCGTCGAACTGTTTGTGCAGATTGTTGTTGTCCCCATCTGTTGACTCAGGGATCGAGACGTGGCTGCACGATCCGTTACAGCCATGCGGATAAGACGCCTGTCATCTCGACTGCTAGTGATACGAGGCCGTTGGGATCCAGCAACCCGTTCCGTATTACCCTCCTGAACCCACCGATTCCATATTCTGCTAACAGTCATTGGATCTCGACCAACGCGAGCATGAATGTCGCTATACGATAAACCGCAATCGCGATAGGCTAGAATCCGACCTTTATCAAAGTCGGAAACGTGATGGCATGCATTTCTCATCCTTACAGGAGGCATCACAACAATGTTTCACCAGGTAACGCCGTCAATTGCTGTTCGTGTGTGACAAATTGGTTGGAAACTTTCTTCATGTCAGCACGTTGTAGGTGTCGCCACCGGCGCCAACCTTGTGTGAATGCTCTGAAAAGCTAGTCATTTGCATATCACAGCATCTTCTTCCTGTCAGTTAAATTTAGCGTCTGTACCACGTCATCTTCGTGGTGTAGCAATTTTAATGGCCAGTAGTGTGTAAAAATGGCCAATGTTTGATTTAAAATTCCCGCCAGTCTTAAAAATGGTCATATATGCGATGCCACAGGACCCCCCCCCCCCCTCTCTCTCTCTCTCTCTCTCTCTCTCTCTCTCTCTCTCTCTCTCACACACACACACACACACAACATAGTATTCAATTGGGAGCAGCAGTGAACCGATGCGACGAACATGAGCTGGCGGAATTCACAAGTTTACTACCACTGTCTCCCTCGTGGCACGCCATCACAAACCCAGAACACTGTCTAGACTATGATGCGTCATTGCAGTCTACTCTGTCAGTGTACTTGAATTGAAAGCGATATGTATTATCGCTAATAGTACAGTATTTTTGTTAGTAGCTAGTTTCGTTGGAAAAAAATAAAAGGTAATCATATGATGAGGTCTAAAAATTGAAAGTAATAGCATATGCAGAACAACATGGAAACAGAGCAGCTGAGTGGCATTTCGGTCCTCCACCACCAGGGAAAACCCATTCGCGATTGGCGGGCTAGTAAAGAAGCTGACTATATGTGCAAATAGAGGGCTGAAAGCAAAATGGCCAAAGCTAAAGATGACTTATTAAATGGATTCAAGGACCCTGTCAAAATGGATTTAATACAAAAATGATTGAAAATACGTTCGTAAGCTAAAGCTATAGTGGAGTCTAGGACTTTCAGGGTGGTGCTGTAGATGTATGAAGCATCAAGGACATAGCATGTGAACCAAAACCAAAATATCTCAGAAAATGCCGCAACAGTATGAAGAGAAAATATTACCCTTCCATCGCTTCATTATTCAACATCGAAATAGAACATTGCGTAGGAAATCAGAATACATTGCACCATTTAGATTGCCATCGATAAAATGGGGGCCAATTATCCTTCCTCCCATAATGTCGCACTATACGTTAACCCTCCAAGGTCGCTGATGTTCCTCTTGTCGCAGCCATCGTGGATTTTCCGTTGCCCAATAGTGCATATTATGCCGGTTTACGTTACCGCTAAATAGAACGCGTGCAAAAAATGTCGTCGTCCCGTAATTTCTCTTGTGCCCAGTGGCAGAACTGTACACGACGTTCAAATTCGTCGCCATGCAATTTCTGGTGCATACAAATATGGTACGGGTGCAATCGATGTTGATGTAGCATTCTCACAAATGTAGATAAAACGAAAGGAAAGAAAACTGTAAAAAGATGAAAAACGAAAATTGTAAGATTTACGACCTGTTTTAAACATCATGTAACAGTTCTATAATTTGGCAATAAATAAATAATAATAAATAATAAATTCTCAACACCGACGTTTTTGAGATTCCCGATTATCGCTCTATTTTTCTGCTACTGATGAGCGGATTAGCCACGACAACACCTAAAACACCTACTTGGGCATCATCATTTGTTGCTGGTCATGGATGACGTTTCACATGTGGCTGAACACTTCCTGTTTCCTTAAATAACGTAACTATCCGGCGAACGGTCCGGACACTTGGATGATGTCCTCCAGGATACCGAGCAGCATACATATCACACGCCCGTTGGGCATTTTGATCACAATAGCCATACATCAACACGATATCGACCTTTCCCGCAATTGGTAAACGGTCCATTTTAACACGGGGAATGTATCACGAAGCAAATACCGTCTGCACTGACGGAATGTTACGTGATACCACGTATTTATACGTTTGCGACTATTACAGCGCCATCTATCACAAAGCGAAAAAAGTGGTCCAACTAAAACATTTATATTTCTTTACGTACTACACGTGTTGTGTTGGCAGAAGAGCCAACACCGTGTTACTAGTGGAGGCCGAAATGCACGCGTTTTAGCTCACGCAGGCTGGCGTGAGGAGGGAAGGACTATATTGACGTGAGGTCTGGAGCATGACAAGGAATTAGAATTCAGAAAGCGGACGTAATTAGTTTGATACTTAACTTTAATCCATTAATGATGAACGTCGCTCTTGACGGCACATGATTCACAATATCTACATCAATAGTAACTGAATATGACCCCTTGCTAGGACGTAGCATATGATGTAGCTGAATGCTATGCTGAACTGTCGTCTCTGCAAATGAGAGCGTATGTAGACAGTGAACCATCGCTAGCAAAGTCGGCTGTACAACTGGGGCGAGTGCTAGGGAGTCTCTATAGATTAGACCTGCCGTGTGGCGGCGCTCGGTCTGCAATCACTGATAGTGGCGACACGCGGGTCCGACGTATACTAACGGACCGCGGCCGATTTAAAGCCTACCACCTAGCAAGTATGGTGTCTGGCGGTGACACCACAACACGAATATGTAATAAAAATGGGGGTTCCTATTTAAGAAATACGCAGTTGATATCCGTTTGACCTATGGCAGCGTCATCTAGCGGGCCAACCATAGCGCCATCTGGTTTCCCCCTTCAAGCTAGACGAGTTTCGTTCTTTGTAGTTTTTTCGTTTGATGCATATTTCGTGAGATATTTGGCCCGGTCACTATCAATGGACCACCCTGTACAGTTTTATAGATTTGGATCCTGCATACCAGGTGGCACTTTCCACCATCTCCTGGTCTGTCGTCATTTTGTTGTGCTCAGAGTAAAATCTAAAACAAAGGACAAAAAAAAAAAAATTGAGAGCTGCTGAACGTTTTACAAGAAGTCAAGATCTACGTCTCTAGAACCGTAACGTTCGCTAGATGCAGGCCCGTCGACAATCATGTTATCTTTTATGACTGAGTTGAAATTCTAGTGTGAGAGTATTTCTATAAGGTCACGCAGACAGGCGTTTCCAGACACACTAAGAAAAAAAAATGCATCTTGAAGGAATTATCCGAATGGGATGGAAATCTTTAGATGTGATGTACTTTTACAGACGAACAACTGATTACAATTTCAGAAAATTTGGATAATTTATTCTAGAGAAAGAACTTCACAAATTGAGCAAGTCAACAACCCGTTGGTTTACATCTGACCCTTATGCGAGCAATTATCCGGCTTGGCATTAAATGATAGATTTGTTGGCTGTTCTCCTGAGGGCTGTAGTTCAAAACTGTCCAGTTGGCGCGTTATATAATCAAAAACCAGAGTTGACTGCAGGGCCATGCTCATACTGCTCCAGACTTTCTCAATTTGGGAGAGATCCGGCGATCTTGCTTGCCATGTGCAGTTTGGCAAGCAAGAAGACAAGCAATAGAAACTCTCGACGTGAGTGCGCGGGCGTTATCTTGCTGAACTGTAACATCAATGTCGCTAACCATGAAGGGTAATGAAACGGCGCGTAGAACATGGTCGACGTACCGCTTTGCCGTAAGGGTACAGCGGATGACAGCCAAAGGGGTCTCGCTATGAAACGATCACAACTCCCGTCGTTGGGCCGAGTGGTGGGCGACACCCAGGTTCGTATCCGACCGCCGGTGGGGCGTCTGCAGACACATAATTAGTTCGCCCGTACATGTAAATTGTATCTACAGATTTCTCTCCCTTCGCAATATTTCTTCGCGGTGCGACGTTCCTTTTTTTACTTTAGGATGAATTTTTGATTGTTTGTCGCCTAACGAACGAGACAGTAAACAGGAAGTCTGTTACTCGTAATCGATAAATCGTAACTTAAAACCTACACAGTCCGCATCATCGTCCGATTCTGATTAAACTTTTTACAGAAATAATGAAATAAGCATACCCAGGAAAGGAGTCTTAAGGGGGACATTGTGGTGTCACCTCCAGACACCACACTTGCTAGGTGGTAGCCTTTAAATCGGCCGCGGTCCGGTAGTATACGTCGGACCCGCGTGTCTCCACTATCAGTGATTGCAGACCGAGCGCCGCCACACGACAGGTTTAGAGACACGTCCTAGCACTCGACCCAGTTGTACAGCCGACTTTGCTAGCGATGGTTCACTGACAAAATACGCTCTCATTTGCCGAGACGATAGTTAGCATAGCCTTCAGCTACGTCATTTGCTACGACCTAGCAAGGCGCCATTATCAATTGCTATTTATCTTGTGATGCATGTACCGGCAGACCGATGTTCACCAATTATGGATTAAAGTTAAGTATTCCAGAAGCTCCGTATTTTTTTTACTAGACTCAACTCTTTTAACTGTTCCAGACCTCACGCAAGCCTGCGTGAGCTTAAACGCGTGCCTTTCGGCTTCCTCCTAGTGGATTGGCTGTCTTGCCAGTCCACAACAGACATTTCGGAAGGGATATAGTAGGGTGGGAATAGGAAAAGATGGTTTATGTGATACTGCGCGAGTGGTAGTGAGTGCGCTGTGTTGAGCTTGCGTCTTCTGCTCTTCCCTCAGTGCCCTGTAAGCGACCAGAAAAAGTGCGACAAGTAACAGTTGAGAAGAATGCGCGCAATGAAAGTGAGGCAGCGAGTCGAGTGCGTACTGTCACATGCTCCAGAGAATAACAGTACGGGCGACTGGCTGCACTAAAAACATTTTCACGAACACAGCCATTTCAGCATTGAGGTGGTGACTGATTCGATGTGTTCCGAGCGACGGAATGTACTAATCGGCTAATCAGTCAGAACATTATGACTACTGACCTACTGTCGGTGTGAACCCATCCAGGCGATAGCACCGTCACCTGGCGACGAATTACTGCTAGTCAGACACACGCACGGCGCGTGCCGTCCGAGTGTGGAATTCGGAGGTCGCGCGATCGGTCTGAGTTTGACCGAGGGTAGACTGTGCTGCCTGGAGCAGCGCGAGCGTTTCGGAAACTGCACGACATGTCAGGTGTTAGAGGAGTGCTGCGGTGTCTTCACCACGAGGCGAAACCAAGGTGAAACCACGTCCAGGCGTCGCGGACTTAGGTGGATGGCCACCCTCATTGCAGACGTAGGACGTCGTAGGCTGGGAAGATTGGTAAAATAGGTCAGGCGGCGAACTGTAGCGGAACGAAAATCAGACTTTAATGGTAGGCAGAGCAGAACTGTGTCTGAACACACAGTGCACCGAGCACTCCTAACGATGGGCCTCCGCAACCGCCGACTCATGCATTTGCCATTGTTAACACCACGACATCGGTAACGACGACTGAAATGAGAGCCGGCCGCAGTAGCCGAGCGGTTCTAGGCGCTACAGTCTGGAACCGCGCCACCACTACGATCGCAGGTTCGAATCCTGCCTCGGGCTGATTAGTTAGGTTTAAGTAGTTCTAAGTTCTAGGGGACTGATGACCTGAGAAGTTAAGTCGTATAGTGCTCGGAGCCATTTCAACCATTTGAACTGGAAGGAGCATGCGACCATCGGCGATGAACGTTGGCACAGCGGCAGAGCGTTGCATAGTCTGAACAATCCCGATACCTTCATCATGCTGATGGGAGGTTGCGAATCTGTTCTCTCCCAGGGGAGCAGAGCGTTGACATCTGTGCTGCGGAACGAAGACAAGCATGCGGCGGCTCCATTATGCTCTGGGTAACATTCAGGTAGCAACCACGGATCAAGTGGAGCTTGTGCAAGGCAGTAGCGTACACTGGTTTCCGACCACCTATATCCATTCATGACGATCATATTTTCCAGTGGCATTTTTCAGTAAGATAATGCGCCATGTCACGAGGTCAGTAGTTTGATGGAGTGATCCGAGGAACACAGTGGCAAGTTCTAATTGATGCGCAGGTCCCCCAGCTCGCCAGATAGTTAATCCGATCATGACATCTGGGATGTGATTGAGAGTGACGTTAGAGCTCATCGTCCCGTTTACCGGTATATACGGAATTAGATGACTTGTGTGTGCAGATGTGGTGCCAACTCCCAAGGCCTCATTTGCTTCCACGCCACGACGCGTCGCTGCTGTTATCCGTGCCAAAGGTGGAAATAGCG
Organism: Schistocerca americana; assembly: GCF_021461395.2. NCBI lineage: Eukaryota > Metazoa > Arthropoda > Insecta > Orthoptera > Acrididae > Schistocerca > Schistocerca americana. The sequence continues at coordinate 522,256,941 of NC_060125.1, read as the reverse complement.
GCTATTAGGTAACTGGTGATTGTGTTCCGGCTGATCAGTGTATATTAAATCGTTTCACCTTTCCTTCGTAACTTTGGAACCTTCCCGTGGAATAAATAAAAGAAATATTGATTGAACTTAATACGTTTAGACGATAACCTTCCCGTCTAGAATAAAATAATTTAACTTACTTTCCGTCTAAAGAAAGAAAGAGAATTGAACTTTTTCTGCCTTGCAGCTTTCCTGTCTGGACTTGCTTTTGACAACGTGTCTGATCTGATAGTCTTTAGCGTACAAAATGTTTTACGGCTTGTGCCTTTATTGGTAACAATATTAATGTGACTGATCAAAAGACGATAACTTCGACGTGAACACACAAGCTTACGCCGTGGCCCTTAGTATTGGTTGCCGGCCGGAGTGGCCGTGCGGTTCTAGGCGCAACAGTCTGGAACCGAGCGACCGCTACGGTCGCAGGTTCGAATCCTGCTTCGGGCATGGATGTGTGTGCTGTCCTTAGGTTAGTTAGGTTAAATTAATTCTAAGTTCTGGGCGACTGTTGACCTCAGAAGTTAAGTCGCATAGTGCTCAGAGCCATTAGTATTGGTTGTCTATGCAGTGAACCTGAAAACATACATATATATTTTCCTTACCTTTTATTTTACTGGGTCGCCTATGGATAACGCCATGTGAGTGCATGTCTGAATATACTCACTCTGATCTGTTGTTAATTATTTGGATTGGCATTCAGTTAATAGGACTGCAAATATGTGAGCCGAAACGGTACTTATTAATTTGCTTTTTTGATTGTAGTTACGGGTGCAAAATTCAGTGTCATTCTTGAAAAAAATTGAGAAAACTCAACAAAAGTTGAATCTTGTGGTTACTGGATTCAATGAAAAATAAAACGATACTGACTTAGATAAACTGATCTATTCTGAAAATGATTGAATATAAATTTTTAACTCTTTATAATGATTCAATTTATAAAACTTTAGTTTGGGGATCGTTTACACAAAACAGATTAAAAATGTAACAACGAATTTACAATATGCAGTTAGCTCTTATACCTTTGATGTCTTCATGACGTCGATTTTTAATAATTCATAAATAATTACCGATTATATAACTATAGTATTCTTCAAGAAATATATAGCTGGAGGCGAACAGGCACACCGCTCTGACTTTACACACAACTTCACTGCACAAAGTTTGACTCAAGAGTGTTCTATCGACAATGCTGCGTGCTTTTCACCGCGCTCCCTCTGTATCAATGCGCGGGCTCTCCCGGCAGCAAAAAGCTTGGTGCGGATACTTCACTGTCTCCATCGATATGCAGAGAAATTAAATAAATTTTACAAAATATTTTTCTTAACATTTTTCTTACACACTCTAATTGTTATTTACATATTTCTTAGCTTATAAATATTTTTGATCAGTTTATTGCTTTGATTTATTTATGTTTTGGCATGGTTGACTTTCAGTTACACTTCCGAAATAATGTCGCTCATATGTACACTACTGGAAAATGAAAAACGAACACCATGAATTCGTCGCCTGAGCAGGAGGAAATTCTACTGACACATTCTTGTGGACGTATCAGACACACGATCACACACAGAGCCAGACGCACGTAACTACAGTCAACAGAGCGTGCACAATGTCAGCACTAATACTGTGTACACCCTCCTTTTGCAGTAATGTAGGCTGCAGTTCTCACATGGACACAATCGTACAGGTGCTGAACGTAGTCTTGCGGAATGGCCTGCCATGATATTTGTACGTGGTGCCTCAAAGAAAAAAGCTCTGAGTACTATGGGACTTAACTTCTGAAGTCATCAGTCCCCTAGAACTTAGAACTATTAAACCTAACTATTCTGGCCGGCTTTTCGGATGAATCCAGGTTCTGTTTACAGCATCATGATGGTCGCATCCGTGTTGGGCGACATAGCGGTGAACGCACATTGGAAGCGTGTATTCGTCATCGCCATAGTGGCGTATCACTCGGCGTGATGGTATGGGGTGCTATTGGTTACACGTCTCGGTCACCTCTTGTTCTCATTGACGGCACTTTGAACAGTGGATGTTACATTTCAGATGTGTTACGACCCGTGGCTCTATCCTTCATTCGATCCCTGCGAAACCCTATATTTCAGCAGGATAATGCACGACCGCATGTTGCAGATCCTGTACGGGCCTTTCTGGATACAGAAAATGTTCGACTGCTGCCCTGGCAAGCACATTCTCCAGATCTCTCACCAATTGGAAACATCTGGTCAATGGTGGGCGAGCAACTGGCTCGTCACGGTATTCCAGTCACTACTCTTGATCAACTGTGGTATCGTGTTGAAGCTGCATGGGCAGCTGTACCTGTACACGCCATCTAAGCTCTGTTTCCCTCAATGCCCAGGCGTATCAAGGCCGTTATTACGGCCAGAGGTGGTTGTTCTGGGTACTGATTTTTCAGGAACTATACACCAAATATGCGCGAAAATTTAATCACATGTCAGTTGTAGTATAATATATTTGTCCAATGAATACCCGTTTATCATGTGCATTTCTTCTTGGTGTAGTAATTTTAATGGCTAGTAGCGTAAGTATTTTTTACTTATCCGTAACCATTTTGCACGCAAAAATGGGAACATGGATTTTCTTGATTTACAGCGCCAACTACAAAGAATCAAAACAAATGCTTAAGACAATATGTGCATAGTTTTTTTATGTAGAATCTGATTCTGCAATAAAAAATGGGTGCACGAATTTGAAATTTAGAAGTTGCCTCCTCCTCCACCCCCCCCTCCCCCCCACTCCCACGAGGCTGGGGTGGCGGGGTAATTTTAGCACCAGCAGATGTCCCTCTCGAAAGTAATCAACTTAGGATTCTACACATTTTTTTGTGTGAAGCTTGTTTTTCTAGTTATTCTGGTTTGTCATCTTAAAATTTACATCCTGTGTATCAACAGCCGTTGTAATCTTAAGTGTGCATCGTTAGCGGTCAGTTGCATACTTGGGACTTACACATGATATCTTGCGAACCATGGATGAAGGGTATCAGATGAATGCCATATTCCTTGACTTCCGGAAAGCGTTTGACTCGGTGCCCCACTGCAGACTCCTAACTAAGGTACGAGCATATGGGATTGGTTCCCAAGTATGTGAGTGGCTCGAAGACTTCTTAAGTAATAGAACCCAGTACGTTGTCCTCGATGGTGAGTGTTCATCCGAGGTGAGGGTATCATCTGTAGTGCCCCAGGGAAGAGTGGTAGGTCCGCTGTTGTTTTCCATCTACATTTATGATCTTTTGGATAGGGTGGATAGCAACGTGCGGCTGTTTGCTGATGATGCTGTGGTGTCGTCGTTGAGTGACTGTAGGATGATACGAGGTGACTTGGACAGGATTTGTGATTGGTGTAAAGAATGGCAGCTAACTCTAAATATAGATAAATGTAAATTAATGCAGATGAATAGGAAAAAGAATCCTGTAATGTTTGAATACTCCATTAGTAGTGTAGCGCTTGACAGTCAAGCATAACATTACAGAGCGATAAGAAGTGGGACAAGCATGTAATGGCAGTTGTGGGGAAGGCGGATAGTCGTCTTCGGTTCATTGATAGAATTTTGGGAAGATGTGGTTCATCTGTAAAGGAGACCGCTTATAAAACACTAATACGACCTATTCTTGAGTACTGCTCGAGCGTTTGGGATCCCTATCAGATCGGATTGTGGGAGGACAGAAACAATTCAGAGGCGGGCTGCTAGATTTGTTACTGGTAGGTTTGATCATCCCGCGAGTGTTACGGAAATGCTTCAGGAACTCAGGTGGGAGTCTCTAGAGCAGGGCTTCCCAACGTGTGGTCCGCGGACCCCTTAGGGGTCCGCCGGCTCTTTCTAGGGTTCCGCGGTCGCCCTTCACCAAATCGTGGAGTAAAATTATTGAATAAAAATGTAAAAAATCAAATTCATCACTATTTTTTTTCGTACTTCAGGTCGTATTCCCAAGCAGCATTTGCGGTTCCTAAGTGAGAATGCACACAGTGTGTAAACTTTTAGATGGCAGACCTCTCCCTAGTCCTGAATCGGTAGAAGTCGGTAAACGTCGGGAGGCTTCGGTAGGCACGCAGTTGCGACTGCTGCCAACATTACGTAGCTGACTGTTTTCTGCAAGGTAGCCATTGTCATCTGCTTCGTTATTGTTTTGCGCTGTACTGTTCTGCGTGTTTTTATCGTGCAGTTGTGGTAAACATTATCAAAATGAGTGAAGAGGCAGTTGCTGGCCCGTCTCGGGAGTCGCCAATAACCCCTACCGGTAGGCCTACGGTTAGAAGGAAACCAGTATTACGTAGCGATGCTCGCAAAATTATATTGCGTGTGATTGAATGCTGCGAAAGGGAAAGGGAGCCGCAAAAATTGCTTCCATTACTCTTTTCGGGCATTCGGAGAACAACTCACCAAGGTTCCGTTGCAATCGGGTGAATGGTTTACATTCACTTATATAAATTTTAATATGTATGACTGTTTCAGTTTCGTTTCGTTTACAAACAACATTTAAAGCGAGTTTTACTTCCAAGCCTTTCGTCTGCTTGCTTTCGTGTAAGCATGAGGCGCAATTTGTAGTGCCAGCACTGCAACTGGTAGGCGTGCCTTGTCGCCCCCCCCCCTCTCCCCCCCCCCCCCCAACGGCTCCTCTCCCCTCGCCAGCCAATGCTTGCCTCCTCCTCTCCCCGCACTCCCCTCACAACTCTGCCGTCTTACAGTTAACACACTGTACACAGTTTAGTGCCGGATATTAAGGCTTCTCTGATCGACTGTTTCGCAACAATACGGGGGTCGTTTGTGCTCCGGCTCACGGTGGTAGATGCGCTGAAACCTATTACGCATGCGCGGAGCGAGCTTTGTCAACCAATCACAGTGCTCGCTGGCACGTATGCGGCCCCAGGCATCATTAAATGTTGAACATGCTTTGTCAGTGCACTACCTATTTCATAAGTCGATTTTTGACCTTCAAGTTGTTTTCATTCATCTCTAAACCAAAGACTATTGATACTTCGGGAGGGGGGTGGGGAGGAGAGGGGGGGGGGGGGGTTACTGGGAACATGGAACTTGCATTATGAAGCTTTCAGTTCCCATGGGTTTCGCTCTGAAATTTAAAGTTACTGTGCTCTTGACTGACTAGGGGTCCGCCATGGATTTTCGACTGAAGAAGGGGTCCACCAGCTGAAAAGGTTGGGAAGCCCTGCTCTAGAGGAAAGGAGGCGTTCTTTTTGTGAATCGCTACTGAGGAAATTTAGAGAACCAGCATTTGTGGCTGACTGCGGTACAATTTTACTGCCGCCAACTTGCATTTCGCGGAATGACCACAAAGGTAAGATAAGACAGATTAGGGCTCGTACAGAGGCGTATAGGCAGTCATTTTCCTCTCGTTCTGTTTGGGAGTGGAACAGGGAGAAAAGATGCTAGTTGTGGTACGAGGTACCCTCCGCCACGCATCGTATGGTGGATTGCGGAGTATGTATGTAGATGTAGATGTTTAGTGTAGACTTAGTGAGCCGTGGCACCGGCGCCGTTTACTTGTCGCGGCATTAACGTTAGATGGGTGTTCCGCCCCCGTCGCTGGGGCGACCCAGGTAGAGACGTGCCGCGGGCGGACGAGTTCGCGGCTTGCCTTGAATTTTTCAGCGCGGTGCTCCGTCAGAGATGAGCCCGGGCGGCTCTCTGGGAGGGAGGGACGGGGGTCGATACCTTCGGCCTCTGGCCCTCTCCTCTGCTATCCGCCCACGCTGGCTCCAGAAACGGCGGCCTTGAATTTTACAGACGGCGTCGCGGGAAACAAGCCGGGAAGAGTGGCCGACACGGCTGCTTCATCCCACATGCCGCGCATGCATGGCGGCTGCCTGGCGCTACACGCTCAAACTTTAACCATCACCGGCGCGTCAGTAAATACGTATTACTGGGCGATCTCATACAGCTGTATTTTCTGCTACACAGTGGACATACTTACGAGCAACGGAATTAGAGATACGTGAGTTTGTGTGGCCATCATCCACAGCAAGCACAAATATATTCGTTTTGTATTCTTGCTGCAATGTATTTTATTTATTCCAGACGCTTTTTACTTTAAGGCATCTTCAGTGGAATAGTTACTCGCGTTTTTGGCTGGCAAATGCGTTTCCTCTCATCATGTCACACGCTGGAGGTAGCACTGTAACATACGCACATTTTCATGTTACGAAGTCTTTTTCTTCGCAATATTCATACTGTTTGCTCTAATTCCTGTGGAACTTTATCAGTTTTCTGTGACTAGCTGTGGGTATTTCACGGAAAACTTACTTAAAGTCGTAGCTACTGTGATGTCATTTTACGTCTCTCCCTGTATCGTTTACCTAGCGAGGTGGCGCAGTGGTTAGACACTGGACTCGCATTCGGGAGGACGACGGTTCAATCCCGCGTCCGGCCATCCCGATTTAGGTCTTCTGTGATTTCCCTAAATGGCTCCAGGCAAATGCCGGGATGGTTCCTTTCAAAGGGCACAGCCAACTTCCTTCCCCGTCCTTCCCTAATCCGATGAGACCGATGACTTCGCTGTCTGGTCTCCTTCCCCAAACAACCCTACCCTGTTTCATTTGTTTACATGTACGTAAAGCTAGACAAAAACCGTTGTTTCCCCTATGACGTACTGTTCGCGAATGAAGATAATTTGTGCATGGACGGAGGGATAAGTGAACACAATCAGAGATACCCGTCACACGTCAACCTTTGCTGGATCGATCAATTGGAGGTATTTGGCGCATCGAAATTGAGGGTTTGGTATGGAATAGAGGGTTTGGGCCCATGTTAATTTAGAGTAGGCCAGATACCTATAGTTAGTAGACGAATGCCATTAGCCCCCCCCCCCCCTCTTCCCATTATTCCAAGAATCAAACTCACATGTATTAAATAGCTTCAGACGTCTCACTACTTTATAAATCAGTTAATATTTTAAATATTTGACGTTAAGCATGTAAAGATTTCGATTTAAGATGATTTCCCATACTGAGAGGAGCGTAGGAGACGATGCGGGAGACCCGCACCGCTGTACTAGTCAAGGTCCTAGTGGAGGTGGTTTGCCATTGCCTTCCTCCGACCGTATTGAGGATGAATGATAATGATAAAGACGAAAAAACACCTGGTGATCTCGAGGCAGGAAAAATTCCTGACCTCGCCGGGTATCGAACCCGGGACCCCGTGCGCGGGTAGCGAGAACGCTACCGGAAGACCACGAGCTGCGGACTCGATTTAAGAAGCAAACTCTTAATTACATTGGTTTCGCCTTAAAGTGGATGAATATAGTCAGCGTGATTTGCGCTTCCTCTTCAAAACAAAAGTTTGTTTTTCACACTTGTCAACGTTCACGTCATGTCACGTGAACTACGTATATATAGTACAATGATATACGGCGGGCATTAAATAAGTAATGCAACACAACTCTTTCCTCGGTCAATTCCGGAATTTACTATGGGACATGATAGAGTAGAAATTTGTGGTAAAGACTATGGGACAAAACTGCTGTCATCGGTACCTAGGCTTACGCACTACTTAATCTAACTTTAACTTACGCTAAGGACAACACACACGCAAGCCCGAGGGACGACTCGAACTTCCGACAGGGGGGAGCCGCACGAACCGTGAAAAGACGCCTCAGACCGCGCGGCCTATGGTGGAGTATTCACGCTTTAGGTTCATGAACTTCCAATTGGTGGCAGCGCTATACATAACCTTCAAAATGGCGTCTGTAGCACAGGTGCGTTCCAAGCATTCTTTTGGCGGGAAACAAGAGCATCGCAGTCACTCATAGGTGTTTGCAGAATATCTAAGACCACCTCCCAGTGAACAAAAGCACGGTGAGTCGTTTGGCGAGGTCGCGCAAACTTGTCCGACCTCCCGCCTGCCGGTCAGCCGCACATAGCTGTGACTCTAGCAACGTTGGAACGTGGAGACACTGTCATTCGAGGTGACAGACGGATCACAAACAACCATGCTGTGAAACTGGACGTCTGTTGGTGACACAATGGTCCATCACTTGGGTTACACAAAGGCGTGTGCCCGCTGGGTTCCACGCCTCGTAAACAGAATATATTAAGGAGCAACGAAGGACCATCTCTGCGGAATTGCTGGCGAGTTAGGGGTCTGATCGTGACAATTTTTTGTAGAACATTGTCACAGGCGATGAAAAATATGTTCATCACTTCGAATCAGAAACAAAACGGCAGTCCATGGAGCAGCGTCACACGACCTTTCCTCCTGCACCCTCAGGCAGTAAAGTCACGGCGACGGTTTCTTGGGTCTCTGAAGGGATCATTCTGCCTCATATCTGTCCTCAAGGTGCAAAGGTAGTCTCCGAAATGTTTTGTGCTACGTTCAGGAAATTGAAGAACCAACTTCGGCGAAAGCGTCGCCACAAAAATGGAAACGAACTTCTTTTTCACCGTGGAACGCAAGACCCTACGCCGGTCTCCGCACTCCAGAGGAGCTCACAAATGTCAATGGACTGTCCCTCATCCGCCCTGCAGCCTGGATCTCGCACCTTTCGACGTCTATCTGTCTCGCCCAGTGGTGGATGCACTCCAGGGGAAGCAGTACGTGGATGAGGGGCAGGTAAATTTAATGTCGTGTGACTGGAGCCTCCCGTCAGGTAGACCGTTCGCCGGGTGCAAGTCTTTCGATTTGACATCACCTCGGTGGCTTGCACGCCCAAAATGGTTCAAATGGCTCTGAGCACTATGGGACTTAACATCAGAGGTCATCAATCCCCTAGAACTTAGAATTACTTAAACCTAGCTAACCTAAGGACAGCACACACATCCATGCCCGAGGCAGGATTCGAACCTGCGACCGTAGCGGTCGCGCGGTTCCAGACATTGGCGCCTAGAACCGCTCGGCCACATTGCCTGCTTCTTGCGCGTCGATGGGAATGAAATGATGATGATTAGGACAATACAACACCCAGTCTCGGAGCGGAGAAAATCCCCGACCCAGCTGGGAATCGAACCCGGGCCCTTAGGATTCACATTCATGAGCAGGTTATTGGTGCAGCGAGACGTTGGCTCCGACGTCCATCTACATCTACATCGATACTCTGAAAATCACATTTAAGTGCCTGGCAGAGGGTTCATCGAACCACCTTCGCTGGCCGGTGTGGCCGAGCGGTTCTAGGCGCTTCAGTCTGGAACCGTACGACCGCTACGGTCGCAGGTTCGAATCATGCCTCGGGCATGGACGTGTGTGATGTCCTTAGTTTAGTTAGGTTTAAGTAGTTCTAAGTTCTAGGGGACTGATGACCTCAGATGTTAAGCCCCATAGTGCTCAGAGCCATTTGAACCACCTTCACAATTCTCTATTATTCCAATCTCGTATAGTGCGCGGAAAGAATGAACAGCTATATCTTTCCGTACGAGCTCTGATTTCTCTTATTTTATCGTGGTGGTCGTCCCGCCCTATGTAGGTCGGTGTCAACAAAATATTTTCTCATTCGGAGGAGAAAGTTGGTGACTGGAATTTCATGAGAAGATTCCGTCGCAACGAAAACGCCTTTCTTTTAATGATTTCCAGCCCAAATGCTGTATCATTCCTGTGACAATCTCTCCCATATTCCTCGATAATACAAAACGTGGTGCCTTTCTTTGAACTTTTTCGATGTACTCCGTTAGTCCTACCTGGTAAGGATCCCACACCGCGCAGCAGTATTCTAAGAGAGAACGGACAAGCGTAGTGTAGTCAGTCTCCTTAGTAGATCTCTTACATTTTCTAAGTGTCCTGCCAATAAAACACAGCCTTTGGTTAGACTTCCCCACAACATTTTCTGTGTGTTCTTTCCAATCTAAGTTGTTCGTAATTGTAATACCTAGGTATTTAGTTGAATTTACGACTTTTAGATTAAACTGATACTGATACCATGCACTAATACAGACCCACCCGAAGATGGCATAAGGGCGTCGCATTGAACGAAGGTTATGTAGAAAAGTAGAGTTTTGTAGCCGAAAGAGAGAGGAATAATATTTTGTTTTGGAATCCTGAATAAAACCAACCTGCTTTCAGAAAAAAAAAATGTTGCGTTACTTACCGTACGTCCCTCGTAATTTGGGGGTGTATTCATTTTTATATGTGGCTACTTTCTGCAAAATTTGTTGTGAATAAAGTAACCAGTAATGAAGTAATTAATTAAAACAATGTACGTGATTCTGAAGTTCCGCTGTATGAGCAGCCGAAATGTAGTAAGCGATAATCTGTTTTCCTTTCATCGGTTTGTAGCGGGTATAAATGAGGAACAGTTTCGAAAATGATTGAAATTGTGTGTATAAATTGTTGACAGTCGCTAAGTGCTCTGATTCTCAAACAATGGATGAATATACTCTAGGCAATTAGCGCGCCATGATTTACGCTGTCTCAAAACATACACACAGCCCATAACTTAAATACTTCACAGTTGTGTTTAACCTTTAATGTAGTATTATGCCTCTTAACGAGTAGGTTCACAACATTTTAAATTTTGGCAATAATTCTATGAAATACTGAAAACTAAATTATTGCTCCTGGAAGTCACTGGATAGGCAACCTGCGACTGGGATAACATGCGTCCGTTATAGCTCTTCCGTAATGTAGATATACTTCAGTCGCTGCTGTCTGAGGACTGGACATATCCAACTTTCGTTTAGTCCGATGGTTCACCACCTCATTACGAGATAACTCACCGGGCATACATGGGTACTCAGTTTCCCTGGAGGTGGGTAGATCATAGAGCTCCAGTGGAGTGACCGTCACGTTGCCCGCATTGAAATTCTCCAGCTTCCCATCTGCGTTGACATATGAAGGCAACTGTGCATGCGTTGAAGATCAGAAATGTTGCACAGCAAAGGGAGCGAGCTATTGATGCTTGAGTTCGCATTCCGGTGCGTATGTTGGTTGAAGTCCATGAGGATTGGGTGAAGCCGATAGCCACCACCTTACAGCTTGTTGGACAACACGAGCACAACATCCTATAGGCTTTATTTGTCTTGTTCTGTGTAAATTGCGACAGAACTCGAGAATGAATAAAATTATGCTTCAGTGAAAGTCCATCACTGTCTTTATCGTGTAATTCTCTCTTTAGTATGTTACATGACCTCTTTCACAACATGGCGTTTCCAGAAATGGCCACAATGCTGGTAATATGGCCTCGCATTTCATGGTTAACAAATACGCCACAGTTGTAAAATACTTTATTGACCGAAGTCTCGCGTGACAGTAGTTGCTATACACTACCACGGTTTCGGGGCCATAGCCTCATCATCAGCTGTATCTAGCAATAGTAGGACGTCATGTCCATGCCTGACAACTGATAGTCAAACATATACCGTAGGTGGACCGTCAAATAACATCCAAATTTCGGATTCCAGCCACAATTTTGGATGTTATTTGGGCGGAAGTTAACATCAGACTCTAATGCTGTGCAGAGCACAGATGTGTCTGAACACACAGTGCACCGAACAGTCCTAACGCTGGGCCTCCGCAGCCGACGACCCATGCATATGCCAATGTTAACAGCACGGCATTGTCAACTACGACTGAAATGGGCACGTGACTATCGGCACTGGATGTTGGCGCAGTGGCAGAGCATTGCATTGTCTGATGAATCCCGATTCTTTCTTCATCACACGGATGGGAGGGCGCGAATCCGTTGTCTTCTAGGGGAACAGCTCCTTGTCACCGTTACTGTGGGACGGAGACAAGCTAGCGGCGGCTCCATTATGCTCTGGGGAACAATCACGTGGGCGTCCATGGCTCCATTCGAGCTGCAGACCACGTTCACTCCTTCGTGACTATCATATTCCCCGACGACAGTGAAATTTTTCAACAAGATAATGCGCAATGTCACAAGGCCAGGAGTGTGATGGAGTGGTTCGAGGAACACAGCGGCGGGATCCAGTTGGTACGTCCCCCCCCCCCCTCTCTCCCCACCTCCCCACCCCCAATTCGCCAATTCTGAACCCGATCGTACAAATCTGGGACGTCATTGAACGTAGCGCCAGAGGCCATCGCCCCTATCCCCGGACTTCACGGGAATTAGGTGACTCGAGCGTGCAGGTGTGATGCCAGCTCCCTCCAGTAATCTACGAAACCTCTTTCCTTCCATGCCACGACGCGTTGTCGCTGTTATCAGTACCAAAGGTGAACAGAACGGCTATTAGGTAAGTGTGCGGCGGCGCGGTTCCTTCCGTCCCTTTACGACGAACCTGCACCTACCTGTGAACATTGTCTCAGCAGATCATCAGTATGGAAGCCGAGCGAAACCTACTGTACTTCGATGTGAACCAGGCTGCAATTAAAGTCACTAATCTACGTTTCGGGAGAAAGTTTTCACACGAAATGAAAGGTTGGAAATTTTGTCCTTAATTAATATATTCCGAAACTTAGGTGAACAAGTGTCACTGCCAAGCCCGTGCTAGTCTTAACACAGTCACTCACAATCCCTTTCAGTCACGTTAGCAAGTTTATGGTGTTGCATTTCCCGAAAACGTAATAGCTACAAAAATACTGATTGTTTTGATTGAGAATGCTCGCCAAATATTCAGTCTGTCGGTACCTAATGCAGTCACAGTTTTTAGCCATCGACCTGCTCAATACGCCACGCGGAATTTATGTCTTTTCTCGTCACAAAATTCACTTAAAAATTCCGAAATTTCTACATACCCATCGGAATAATTATGCCGTCACTTTACAACACTTTTGATGTATGAAACACTGCTAGATCCGGCAACTTATCGTTTCCATCGGAACTACTACTACACACGTCCGAACTGTTTCATGGCTAGGCTCCGACTCCTCTCTAGAATACTCTAAGTCTTCTCTACCAGCAAAGAAAGGCGCGCCAAGAATATTGCTTTACCACTGGTCAGTTTACTCAACAGCCAATAGCAAAACAACACTCTCCCGCGTCAGTCCGCGCTTTTCATCAATAACCAATCGCAAAATAGTAAGCCTAACGACTGCACTTTTTACCGTCGAAATTATCTAATATCCTGAAGTTTTGTTTATGCATAAAGTTATTTACTATTGTTATTTATACCTGAATTAACTTTCCCTTTCCTTTACAAATCTATTCTACAAAAATCCCCTTTGTCCACATCAATACTTCTTCGAAATGTTCCCACACTAAATCCCACTACATAACTCGTTAAACAATTATCTTCATGTTAACCTTAAACCACACTCACGCATCACTCATACTGCCAATACACATTTATAACATTTTACATACACAAAAAGCCGCTACGGTCGCAGGTTCGAATCCTGCCTCGGGCATGGATGTGTGTGATTTCCTTAGGTTAGTTAGATTTAAGTAGTTCTAAGTTCTAGGGGACTGATGACCTTAGAAGTTAAGTCCCATAGTGCTCAGAGCCATTTGAACCATACACAAAAAGACATAATAACACTTTATGAAAATACTAGAACAGTTTATGAAAAACATTCAATTACTTTAGTCCACTCTAGTGGGCACAATCGAAACTAAAGCGCAATACCCTGTCCAATACTGTCCTCTATCGGCTGATACATAAACTACGAGCGAGTCCAGTCTCGCGAAACCATCTCACTATCCAGCTCTGAGACAAATCTCCCACAATAACCGCCTCCAAGGCAGGATCGGCATACGGCGCTACACGCCTCAGGTGGTCATAATGTTCTGGCTGATCAGTGTACACAGGGCGCGCGCTTTGCGTCGGTTGGTGACTTAGAAACTGCATGACCGAAGTTAAAACCCGCTCGTCAGAACCTGACTAAGGCAGCTAACGTAAAAGGCCTCCAATACGCGGATCATCAGCATGCGCTAGCGTAACTGCAAAGGTACAGCTTGTTAGTCTAGAGCGGAAGCAAAAGTGCGTTGCCACACTGGCCGCGGCTCGCGAGCAAGAAAGCAAACCGGCAGAACAGCGACTACCGGCCGGGTTGCCTGAACAAGAAAACCTGACACACACACACACACACACACACACACACACACACCACGAAAACAGCGAGTCACACTGTGAACTTCTAAAACGCAGAGCAGGTATTCGAATAGGCCAAGTAACGGTCAAAGCCACGCAGGGTTGAAGCTTGTACAGAAATGTACAGCCGATCTAAACCATATTACAAATCTCTGGAAACATTCTTAAACCTAATTCAATAATCCATCAGTCCATGACCTTACTGAAAACGGAAAAGCCAAAGAGGACCCATCTAATGGGGTACTTGCCGGGAAAACCACAAGTAAGCAGAAGCCACCAAAGTACAGGAAACTAACTCGCTATGAAACTAAATCACAGACGCTGAAAATTGTAGCATAAATACAACGCCGATACTCCGCGTTTAATAGTTAGAAAATATGATTTACAAGGAAACACGTTGAATGTAACCACCAGATCACAACACTTAAAAGGAGAATAGGATGTAGAAATGTCCTCCATAAAAGAAACTCCAAAACCCGTGGAAGCTTCTAGTACACTGATAATATATTGCAACTCAGTGTTCAGAATACTCTGTAGATTAAACTGGCTTGCAAAATATCAACCGTAAATATCAATAGCTTACAGACAGACGTAAAAATACAATGTTGATGTTGTGGTCTTCAGTCCTGAGACTGGTTTGATGCAGCTCTCCATGCTACTCTATCCTGTGCAAGCTTCTTCATCTTCCAGTACCTACTGCAGTCTACATCCTTCTGAATCTGCTTAGTGTATTCATCAATTGGCCTCCCTCTACGATTTTTACCCTCCACGCTGCCCTCCAATACTAAATTGGTGATCCCTTGATGCCTCAGAACATGTCCTACCAACCGATCCCTTCTTCTAGTCAAGTTGTGCCACAAGCTCCTTTTCTCCCCAATTCTATTCAATACCTCCTCATTAGTTATGTGATCTACCCATCTAATCTTCAGCATTCTTCTGTAGCACAACATTTCGAAAGCTTCTATTCACTTCTTGTCTAAACTATTTATCGTCCACGTTTCACTTCCATACATGGCTACACTCCACACAAATACTTTCAGAAACGACTTCCTGACACTTAAATCTATACTCGATGTTAACAAATTTTCTCTTCTTCAGACACGCTTTCCTTGCCATTGCCAGTCTACATTTTATATCCTCTCTACTTCGACCATCATTAGTTATTTTGCTCCCAAAATAGCAAAACTTCTTTACTACTTTAAGTGTGTCATTTCCTAATCTAATTCCCTCAGCATAACCCAAGTTAATTAGACTACATACCATTATCATCATTTTGCTTTTGTTGTTGTTCATCTTCTATCCTCCTCTCAAGACACTGTCCATTCCGTTCATCTGCTCTTCCAAGTCCTTTGCTGTCTCTGACATAGTTACAATGTCATCGGCGAACCTCAAAGTTTTTATTTATTCTGCATGGATTTTAATACCAACTCCGAACTTTTCTTTTGTTTCCTTTATTGCTTGCTCAATATATAGATTGAATAACATTGGGGATAGGCTACAGCCCTGTCTCACTCCCTTCCCAACCACTGCTTCCCTTTCATGCCCCTCGACTCTTATAACTGCCATCTGCTTTCTGTACAAATTGTAAATAGCCTTTGGCTCCCTGTATTTTACCCCTGCCACCTTCAGAATTTGAAAGAGAGTATTCCAGTCAACATTGTCAAAAGCTTTCTCTAAGTCTACAAATGCTAGAAACGTAGGTTTGCCTTTCCTTAATCTTTCTTCTAAGATAAGTCGTAGGGTCAGTATTGCCTCACGTGTTCCAACATTTCTACGGAATCCAAACTGATCTTCCCCGAGTTCGGATTCTATCAGTTTTTCCATTCGTCTGTAAATAATTCGCTTTAGTATATTGCAGCTGTGACTTATTAAACTGATAGTTCGGTAATTTTCACATCTGTCAACACCTGCTTTCTTTGGGATTGGAATTATTATATTCTTCTTGAAGTCTGAGGGTATTTCGCCTGTCTCATACATCTTGCTCACCAGATGGTAGAGTTTTGTCAGGACTGCCTCTCCCAAGGCTGTCAGTAATTCTAATGGAATGATGTCTACTCTGGGGGCCTTGTTTCGACTCAGGTCTTTCAGTGCTCAAACTCTTCACACAGTATCATATACAATATTAAAAAGATTTTACTGCTGACAAGGTGTATAGTTACATTATTAGTAGTTACAACAAAAGCAGCAAATATAATGTAATTCGAAGTATCTGGCGACGGGAATTAATCATTTTCTTCCAAGAAAATATGATACTGCTCCCCGCATATTGCGAACGACAAGTGCGGATTTTAACTAATCGTGAGTAGTAGGTAAGAATGATCAAACGTCGAACTTCAACTACTGCGAAGAGAATAGATAGACTGTACCATAGTACGAAGCTCTTATCAGAACTCGAAGACTGTGAAATACGCGCGTAACGTTCTTTGACGTTAACGCCTGTCACATCATAATCATCACAACCCGACGGGAAATCTGTGTGGATGGCGGTATATGGTAGTTCAGTACCTCATTTTAGTAACAAAGATGAGGAATTAGAGGGAATAAATCTCTCCAACAGAGAAATATTGTTCGATGGCAAACCGAATATACAATTCAGGAAATCAGTTTGGTACATCATCCTGAAAGGTTTTTGTACTGGTATCACGGAATGACGCTTCTCAAACTTTAGAACACAAAATGATTTCTGCTGCAGAGTAGCCATTTTGAAACATGTGGCCGTAACCAAGCAAACAGAATAGAACTAACGCTAGGGGGCAATGAATGTATACTGGACAGTGTATTCGTTGCTCCAAGTGGCGCAGTGATACAGTACAATAGTTTCTAATACGCATATACTTTTTGAAACACCTTGTAAATCAAGGGTAATGGAATTTGATAGAATTAACCACAGTAATACTGATGAAGTTAGATTAGGAAATACTAGACTGGAAGTATTCTAGAAGTTGCGTTATTTGGGCAGCAAAACAACTGGCGATGGTATAAGCAAATAGGATCTAAAATGCAGACTGGGGAAAGGAAGTAAATCGTTCCCGAAAAACGGGAATTTGTTAACATCGAATGTAAATTTAAGTGCCAGAAAGGTTTTCTTGATGGTATTTCTGTAAAGTGTAGGCTTCTACGGAACAGAAAAGTGGACGGAAAACAGTTCAGAGGAGGAGAGAATAGAAGTTTTTGGAGTGTGCTGCTACAGAAGAGTGGGGAATATTACACTGAAGAGCCAAAGAAACTGACATACCTGCCTAATACCGTGTAGGGCCCCCGCGAGCACGCAGAAGTGCCGCAACACGATGTGGCGTGGACTCTACTAATGTCTGAAGTAGTGCTGGAGGGATTTGACACAATGAATCCTGCAGGGCTATCCATAAATCCGTAAGAGTACGAGGGGTGGAGATCTCTTCTGGACAGCACGTTGTAAGGCATCCCAGATAGACTCAATAATGTTCATGTCCGAGGCGTTTGGTGGCCAGCGGAAGTGTATAAATTCAGAAGACTGTTCCTAGAGCCACACCGTAGCAATTCTCAACGTGTGGGATGTCGAATTGTCCTGCAGTAATTGCCTAAGTCCGTCGGAATGCACAATGGACTTGAATGGATGCAGGTGATCAGACAGGACTCTCACGTACATGTCACCTATTGGAGTCGTATCGCCGGCCGCGGTGGCCGAGCGGTTCTAGGCGCTTCAGTCCGGAACCACGTGACTGATACGGTCGCAGGTTCGAATCCTGCATCGGGCATGGATGTGTGTGATGTCCTTAGGTTAGGTTTAAGTAGTTCTAAGTTCTAGGGGACTGATGACCTCAGATGTTGAGTCCAATAGTGCTCGGAGCCATTTGAACCATTTGGAGTCGTATCTAGATGTATCATGGGTCCAATATCACTCCAACTGCATACGCCATCAACAAGTGTCAGCGTAGGAACCATTCAACAAAACATCATCAGTATGGGCTTTCGGACCCAAGGGCCCAGTCGTGTATCTTTGATGACTGCACTACGCTCTACAGAGCCTCCACCAACTTGAACAGTGCCCTGCTGAAACGCAGGGTCCATGGATTCAAGAGGTGGTCTCCATACCCGTACACGTCCGTTCGCTCGATACAATTTGAAACGAGACTCGTCCGACCAGGCAACGTGTTCCAAGTCATCAACAGTCCAATGTTGGTGTCCACAGGCCCAGGCGAGGCGTTAGCTTTGTGTCGTGCAAACATCAAGGATACTCGAGTGGGCCACTGGCTCCGAAAGCCCACACCGATGATATTTTGTTGAATGGTTCGCAAGCTGACACTTGTTGATGGCCCAGCATTGAAATCTGCAGCTATTTGCGTAAGGGTTTCCACCTCTGTCACGTTGAACGATTCTCTTCAGTCTTGGTTGATCCTGTTCTTGCAGGATCTTTTTCCGGCCACAGCGATGTCGGAGATTTGATGTTTTACCGGATTCCTGGTATTCACGGTACATTCGTAAAATGGTCGTAACGGAAAATCCCCACTTCATCGCTACCTCTGAGATGCTATGTCCAATATCTCGTGCGCCCCGTTCAAACTCATTTAAATCGTGATAGCCTGCCATTGTAGCTGCAGTAAACGATCTAATAACTGCGCCAGACAGTTGTCTTATATATGTGTTGCCGACCGCAGCGCCGTATTCTGGCTGTCTGCGTACCTCTGTATTTGAATCTCTTTGGCGCTTTAGTGTTGATGGGTGGTAGATTGGTTAACTAACAAAGAGGTTCTGAACGTGATAGTGGGTATGTAAGGTGTCAGGGAAATCCAACACCTTCCATGAAAACCCTGACATGATAAGCAAATCCAGTAGTATGTCACATAGCTCCGAATAAATCGTGACATTAAATTAACCAAAGTAATACGAGTAACGAGTGAGCAAATGGAATACCACAGACTAATACAAGAATGCCTAAATGCATGTCATACCTTCCCACCGTGAGACAGACGCAGTTCCGAGGGGAGAAACGAGAACAGAAGCAGAGAGCAGAACCGTGTTAAGCTAGAAGGCCCTACGATAAAGGACGGACACCCACGTCGCCAGCTAACCGATAGGACCACCCCCCAGGCCACGTTAAAAGACAGAGCCCTCCAGAAGAACAGTATAGATCTTACAATAACACTAAAAGGGCCACACCAGCTGCAAGTTTTAGCGTGAGACCTTTTCGCGTCTCTGTTACGTTGCAAACTTTGAAAACATTGCCCCACCACGAAAAGTATAACGTTTCTCATTGGATAGACAGAATTTTTGTAGGCGGAGCTTAAGGTTAACATTGAGGCCCTGATTGGTCAGATGAAAACACAGCCAGATAGTTCTTTTAAACCAACTTCGGTAAATTGTAGTAACGAGAAGTTAGGAGAGAGTTGCTTCCGAGACGGCGAAGGTGGAGATGCGCCGCCCGCTGCCCGCCTGAAGCTGCCTAACCAACGACAAGGTAATGAACGCACGCGATGCCGCATAACAGCGCATAAAGCTTCACTCAGAACTGCAGAAGTCTCATCTGTTACACCCTCTTTACTAGTGTCGATCGTCAATTAAAGCTCATGGTATTCACGTTTGCTACGTAAGTTAAAATCTGAAACGCGATGATTTTTCTGTTATATAATTATTGAGAAGCCACATCAGCCACTGTAATTTACGACAAGTTAGATAAGTAATTAAAGATAATTGAGGGCCACTGTACACCATTTTGATAGTTTTCTCTTTTGTGAAACTTAATTTAAACCTAGATTGTAGATGTGATATGGCATAGGTCATCTTTCGATCCATTGTAGAACTTGGAAACCCATTCAGGGAATATTCGTTCACATTTTTGTTGAACGCAGTTGATTTTTATCATCCTGTATTAAAACATTTCCTTTTATCAAGAGTGCAATTTATAAACAATGTTTTGTGAGTAGAATAAAATTTCCAATGGTAAACTTAACTGCTTTTTCGACGTTATTTTACCAGCTAACTAAAAATAGGAAAGCCTTGAACCCCTTCCACTAAATTTAGTTAGTATTAAGATTCTTTTACAGGGAGTGCAGTGGAGCTGACGCTGAAATAATTAAGTATTTGGTTATGTCATCGCTAGTCTCACTGAACTTTTCTGAACTCCACATGTCATGTGTGATCTGGCGTCTCCTTACCAGCAACAGGTCCCAGGTTCAAACTAGCCAATTCCCTAAAAAACACGCTCAGAGCGTCGTTGCGTGAAAGTGGTAGGGAGACACGACATAGAACAGACAGACACCACGCAGAATGTTAGAGGTAGAATAAAATTATACCGCATCTTGACTAAAGTAAGAGATCGATTGATGGACCACGTCCTAAAGCGGCAAGGAATAATTAATTTGGGGTGGGGGGATATGTGGGAGTAAAAATTACAGAGAGAGAGCAAGGGCTGAAGACATTCAGCAGGTCCAAACTGATACATGTTCCAGTAGCTATGCAGAGGTGAAGAGGACTGCACAGGATAGAGGAGCGTAGAGTGCTGCATGAAATCAGCATTGGGACTGACGGTAACCAGCACCACCACAGTATGACTTGAGAATTTATGCGGTTTATAGAAGTATCTACACGAGGCTAATCAATGTGGCTGTGGGCAGGATGGTACTGTGGGGCATCCCGTCAATCCCGTCTTCCACTGTGACAGCAACGGTACACACCGGACGCTGCGTTTCTGACCGTAACTAATGTCGCCACTGGTTTGCTGCCGCTGCCGGCGGTTCTTCGACCGGCTCTGCGAGAATGTAGTCTGAGGGGCAGACCTGCCGTAGCATCGCCCGGCGGGATCGCTTCTTTGCCGCTTCCGACATTCCTGAGGCACGTCTGAAGTCTGTTCGTCATTCCGGAGCCGTTCTCCGCCGTCTCCTCTCACGTCCCTGGCTCGTTGCAAGTATGCTTTCGCGCCTCTCTTCCTCGTCTTGCTTCCGTGTTTCTGTCGCTTTGGTAGAACTCGGTCGCTAATATATTCAGCGTGCTTTAACCCCTATATTGACTGTTGCATCTATACCAGGGTGGGCCACGGCGTGCCAGACTCCATGCGGGCATAGTGTCCGGGATGCAGGCGGGCCAGAGTTCGGTCTGTCTCAGCTTTCCTCTTTTCTTCACGGTAGTATCCCGTAAAGCGCGGCATTTCACTTAGTATTGCGGTGCTGCATTTTTCGGCCAGCACGACTGTTAAGTTCGGTAGAATCGTGATGTCAACGCTGTTTACCCTTGGCTTTTTGTTCGTGATATAACGGGCGTTCACAAGTCCTGTGGCCGTTTGCACAAAAAGAGGTAGTCTAGCGATCTGTCGTCACAGATCGTAAAAAATTAATGTGATTGACAGAAGAGAGGGATGAGAATTGTCAGGATCTATTACGCAGTTGCACAATCGACATGTGCTGCGAGTTTGCTGAGAAACGACGTTACAACAGTACGCAGAAAGCATTAAGACTTGCCGGACGCTGTGGTCGAGCGGTTCTAGGCGCTTCAGTCCGAAATCGCGCTGCTACTACGGTCGCAGGTTCGAATCCTGCCTCGGGCATGGATGTGTGTGATGTCCGTTGGTTAGTTAGGTTTAAGTAGTTCTATGTCTAGGGGACTGATGACGTCAGAAGTTAAGTCCCATAATGCTCAGAGCCATTTGAACCGTCTTCGCCCATTTATGAGTAATACATCGATATGTGCTCCGACGCACATATCGATGCTATTTGTTGAATGGTTCACACGCTGTCATTTTTTGATGGCCCATCATTGCCCCCTGTAGTAATTTGCGGAAGGGTTTCACTTCTGTCACGTTGAGTGATTCTCTTCAGTCGTCGTTGGTCCCGTTCTTGCATGATCTTTCTTCGGCCACAGCGATGTCGGAGATCTGATGTTTTATCGGATTCCTGATATTCACGATACACTCGTGAAATGGTCGTACGGGAAAGTCCCCTGTAGTGTTAGCAGTTAGCCAACACTACGAACACTACCTGAGTAAGGAAGCCGATATGCACGCGTTAACCCACGCAGGCTAGAGATAGGTCTGAAACAGGATACGTAATGAATGCTATAAAGAAAAGTACGTAGCTGCTGGAATACTTTACTTTAATCCATCATTGTTGTACATCGCTCTTTACGATACAAGTGAGACTCTGTAGATACATGCAATGTTTCTAATGGCGCCTTGCTAGGTCGTAGCCATTGACTTAGCTGAAGGCTATTCTATCTGCTCTGCAAATGAGCGAGGCTTCGTCAGTGTGCATTGCTAGCGAAGTCGTCCGTACAACTGGGGCGAGTGCTAGTACGTCTCTCTAGACCTGCCGTGTGTTGGCGCTCGGTCTGCGATCACTGACAGTGGCGACACGCGGGTCCAACATGTACTAATGGACCGCGGCCGATTTAAAGCTACCACCTAGCAAGTGTGGTGTCTGGCGGTGACACCACATCACCACTCTATCGCTACGTTGGAGATGCTGTGTCCCATCGCTCGTGCACCAACTATAGCACCACGTTCAAACTCACTCGAATTTTGGTAACCTGACATTGTAGCAGCAATAAGCGATATAACAACTGTACCAGACACTTATCTTATATAGGCGTTGCCGACCGCAGCACCGTGTTCTGCCTGATTACGTATCTCTGTATTTGAATATGCGTGCCTATACTAGTTTCTTTGGCGCTTCAGCATGTAATGACAATTGCCTTGACTACAGGAGGAGAACAGACATGTCAGTGAACGGATGGAAAGTTCATAATTTTGTTAAAAAAGATAATGGGGCTAGAGGGAGATTTGAACACGGATCTCTTTGTTTGTAGTCCAACACCGTGACAACACAATCATGTCACCGCGTTCTTGCTATTTGCTTGATGTTGTACGTCTTGACCTTCGACCGTTCACTGTTCCTAATTTTGTTCTTTTTTCTCCTTATTCCATGCTCGATCTGTGTTCAGTTTTTGTCGGACTATCCACTGGGTCATTTCACCATTAAATCTACGGCGGGGGTGGGGGGGGCGGCTGTTCTATGGCTCTATGGGGAGTTTCCCTTGTTAGAAGTCAGGTAATCTGCAAAAATACAGTACCGGTACGTACTTTACTTTGTGTTCTCCGTAGGCAACATGCGTAGTGTGCAGTACTTTTTTATTTAGAAGGTAAATAGTCACTACTATTACTGCTACATTACTTTATCAGAACAATCTGGAGACATTTTATTGGGCATTAGTATGGCGTATACACACCCTTCATCTTTACGACGCCTTGAACTCTGTTGAGGAGCTTTCAGCGAGGTGTCTGGATGTCTGTGGAGAAATGGCAGTCCATTGTTCTTCAAAAGTGAAACTTATTGATGTTAGACACTTGGGTCTGGAGCGAAGTCAGCGGTCCACCTCTCCCCAAAGGCGTTCCATTGGGTTTAGGCTTTAACTTTCAGCAAGCGAGTCCCTTTCAGGAATGTTACTGTCCACAAACCATCGCCTCACAGACGTTGCTTTATGACAGCCGGCACTGTCATACTGATACGGTCATCGCCTCCGAGCTGTTCAAAATGCTGTAAACTGTGCCCATATTCTTTCTCAGCTTTCTTAAGGGCTAAAAGGGGCTACACTCTAAACAGGACGAACACCTCCATACTGTAATATCACCTCCTATTTGCTTCAGTGTTGGCAATGGCAGGTAAAGTTCTTCAGGCGATCAGCAAACTCAGACCCTTCCATCGGATTGCCACAGACTGTAGCGTGATGAATCACTCCAAATCACTCTTTCCAGCCATCCACTGTCCAACGCCGTCGCTCTTTACACCACCTCAAAAGTCGCTGAACTCTGACTATAGAAATGTGTGGGTTATGAGGAGCTGCTTGACCATCGTACCGCGTTCTTGTTAACTCCTTACGTAGAGTGGTTGTGCAAGCTAGATTACTGCTAACACTTGGGAACTCAGGAGTTATTGCTTCCACTGTTACGTTTTTTCAAATACCCTCCGTAATGCTCAATGGTCCCTATGCGTTAGTACGCGAGGTCTCCCTGGTCTAAGTTTAGCTGCGATTGTTACCTTCCGTCTTCATTTCAATCACATCACCAACAACCGAGTTGACCAGGTTTATAAGGGCTGAAATGTTGCTGAAGGATCTGTTAGTCATGTGACATCCAATGACTAGTTCACGTTCGATGTCTCGTAAGTGTGTCTGTAACTAAAATTAATCGGAAGACGTCCGAAGTCTGAACGAAACCGGTAATCGTTATTAAGACTAATGCGACAGCAAACTGCAATGAAATATTAGAAGATACGAAGTCGAAATACTTTAAAAAAGCCATATGTAATGGATAATGACTAAAACCATTGGTCATGAAATGTCTAAATTCTTCTTCATTCGCCACTATTCTTTTGGCAGAAAAACTGCGAGCTGTCTCTGAGCTCGAAAAACTTGCTCTGGCGTTGTACTATCATTTCGTGATTTTTTTTTTTTGCTTGTTTCACTTGCCAACGTGAAAAACTGAAAAAAATACGAAATTGTAAATGTTTATATGTAAATGAACGGAACCTGACTGACAGAAAATTAATATCGACTAACCTCATACAAAAACCTATTGTTGCAAAACACGGCGCGTAAAAATGGGATTCTTTCGGGGCTCATTCTTGGGTTCTATTGGTGATAGACAGGTAGGGTCAAGTGCGCTCGTCCTTAGGCTAGGGACCATTTGTATGCCCAACAGAAAGATCGTCTTAGTGTCACTATTGTACAGTACAGGGTAAAAATATGAATATTACAACCTTCCATCTTTTTGATTTGCAGCTCCTTGTATTGGCCGTGTTGGCAATTAATATTTTTTTGGATGTGAGGTCCGCCAGTTACGCAAAACACCGTTTGTCTCAGTACCCAAACATGTTTCGGCACCATTTTGCCATCATCAGTGGGTTTTCGTTTTTATTTATTCTGCAATGTGAACATTTTTGTTAAATGATTATAAAATTATGTGCATTTTTAGTTCAAACAAAAGATCGTTTCTTTTTGTAAATACCTTTACAGTTGGTGTGCATGAATTTTATGGCTTACTTTTGTGTTAATTACAACAGGTAGCTTGTCATCTGCAACCAAACGATGTTGATGAGAAAGTTTTTTGCTAGGAGTTAACCTATCTTCTAGAATGTAATTTAGTTTTTCGCGATGTTTTCGCGCCTGTTTTCGTTTTCATTTAAGTTTTCGTGTGGCAAGCACTTCCGTTCTCCGCATCATGCTCAGACGTTGTGATGCATACGTAACTATAACAAGTATTTTCCACAAAATAACGTAGTAAAACACTTTTCACTACACCAGAACACAGTGTGATTGTGGTTTGTTGTGTGTCCCAGCCCAGTCATTGTTGTTCACGAGAGAGTTCGGCGCCAAATTTGAATTTTGTTTGCATTTTGTCTTTGTGTGTATGTATTCCCTTTGTGTGTAATGGTGCGTCTTTACAGATTTTAGTGGTGCCGAAACATGTTTGGGTACTGAGAAAAACGGTGTTTTGCATAACTGGCGGACCTCACATTCAAAAAAATTACAACCTTCCCTTGCTTAGACACATGGAGCAAATCGGTTGATCATTCTTGCATTCGATGTGGTTTACGGTATTCCTTAAGAGGATTATGGGGGCACATTAGCTCGTGGGCGGTTCTTTGGAAACACCAGAAAGGATTTTTTTTTTTTAAATTTTTCGTATCAAAACCGAGACTGCGGGTTTGAAGGCATCTGTGCACAGAAGTTGATGAAATTTTTAAGATACATTTCTAAGACCACAGTCTCGAACAACTTCGAAACTGTTCTCGATAGCTTTGTGTTGGAGATATAGAGGTTAAAAAAACTTTATCCTTTCTGTACACGTAAAATACACACTTAAAATCCGGCTTTATTTCAATTTCACGTAAATAAACTACCAAAATTTTATTGCCTCGTAAAGTTCTTCTCATATGAGCGACATGCCTTGCGGTGGCAGGGACAAGAAGAGGACCAATGGAAAAATGCTTCTAGCGGAACACAAAAAAGGCGAATAATCTCCTGTTTAAAAGACCGACTGAAAAGGGGGTGTCAGCTGCCTCATTTCTACCTTCCTCAGCACCTTTAAAATTGTGGCGTGTGAACATATTCGCGCTTTCTTATGCTGAGGGAGGGGAGAGACACACAGAGGCTGTAGGAAAGATGATATTTGGTTTGTGGAGCGCTCAATTGCGCGGTTATCAGCGCCTGTACAAATTTCCAACCTTTGCTTAGTCCAATCTCGCCACTTTCATCAATGATGATGAAATGATGAGGACGACACAAACACCCAGTCATCTTGAGGCATGTGGAAAAGAGACGGAAAGTAATAAATACTGGAGGATAGAAGACATTCATTGTTGCATAGAAAGAGCGAGAGAGAGAATGTCAGTGAGAGAGAGAGAGAGAGAGAGGGATACGGTGGCAGCGGAACATAGTTGACAGTGACAGAACATTGCTAGGGAAAAAAGTGAAAGAGACGGAGCCAGTGGGAGAGGAATGAAGAAAAGGAGAAAGTGGAAGTGGGTGAGCGCCAGTGAAAATAGCACACATTATATGACACTGACAACGAGGAAGAGAAGGAAGGAATGAAGGAGAGTGTAGCAGTAAGAGAGAGCAAGAGGGAGACAGCTAGAGTGAGAGGAGATAGCAGCAGTCAGACAAAGCCAAGGAGACTGCGGCTGTGAGACAAGAGACAGTGATAGAGAGACACAGAGATAATGAGTATGAGTTAGACTGAGTGAGTGAGAGAGAGAACGAGCAAGTGAGAGTAGATGGGTGTGAGTGACTTTGAGCGATGGACTAAGGGTGTAAGAGAGATAGTCAGAGGAGTTTACGGGAATGAGAGGTGACTTGCACTTTAAAAAGAACGCGAGTATGTTCACATGCCAAAATTTTTGGGAAAATTTTTACAGGTGCTGAGGAAGGTCGAATGAGGCTCCTGGTGTCCCACTTTCCAGTCATTATTTTGAACAGCAGCATGTTCGTCTTTTTGTTTTCAGATACGAGCATTTTTGCGCTGGTACAAACCATACTCTATTAGAATGAATCTTTAACCCTGCGGCGGAGTCTGTACTGTTTTGAAACTGTTTGCCAGACTGTGGGAGAACGGCTGTGAAGTTTGCAATGCAGGAGAAAAGCAATGGTGTAAGCGAAGTTGCGAGGGCAGGCAGTAGGTCGCGTCTGCTTAGCTCAGTTGGTAGTCGGCACGGTGGGTCAGTGTTGTGGACCAAGAGGCTGGCCACACTCTGTAATCAAAAAAACGCGGAGTGCAGTGTACATCGATATGAGAGGTGTCATGCGGCATCCGCACAGAATTGCTGAAGGAAAGGCGATGACACAAAGAAGGAAAGAAAGAAAAAGTCGGTAAAAGGATGGCTTGCGAAATGGCAAGCCGCGCGTTTGAATTCCTGTCCCTTACACTGCTTTTATACTCTCTCGGTTAAGTAATTTGTGGATAATGACGTGGATAGTGAACTTAATAGTTTTCAGTTTCATATTGTAATAAATGGTTCAGTTTCCTTTACCTATCCCCTTCATCGAAACTGATTTGCCAACCCCCCAACTCCAGCCCCTACCACCTAACTTGGATGCAGGTCACGCGTTCTTGATCAGTATGGCGATATTTCTTTAGACATCCTTTAATATTGCGTTCTGTACAGATGTGACAGGCATATTTCTTTATTGTAGGTGGATATTTGTTTCATTTTTAAGAAAATGCAGCCAGTGGTTATTAGCGGCGGAATAAGTAGATGTACCAACGATGTTAAGAGGAGAAGAATCTAAGAGGCGGGCCTCTGAAGGAACTGATTCCACAGTCTGGCAGTAGTGAACTGTTTCATTGAGACTAGGAATATTACTTTTCATCGAACAATAGATTTCATGTTTTCAAGCAAAGAAGTCAGGAGAAGTGTAAATAGAAAATTTTATACACGGAACGATGCTTCATTAAAGTGTCAAATATTTTTTTACGAGAGAGAAGAATTTTATTTATTGGTTTTCGTTTTCGAATTAAGTATCTCTTTGCCGTTCAGCGGAGGGTAATTGAATTGCTTGACGCTAATTTAAATTGAAACAACTAATTACTGTCGTCATTCCTGCTGCTTTACCGTCTGTTCCCTCTTGTATTGGCGATGAGAGAACATTGTAATTGTTTTCATAGTCTGTTGTTGTAAACTGGTTTTCTGTTCTTAAATGTGTTTGTGTTTAGTAACATGAACCCGAAAACGTTGTAAGTTGTGTACTTACGTAAACGCTGTGAGGTGAAATAAGTCTCCAAATCCATCTGTAAAACCGTGTATTAAATACACTATCCTGTACAATTCTGAATAGTACAGTGCAATGAATACTGCTACAATGCGTGACGTCACAGCGCTTGTCTTAAGCTTCGAACAACCAAAACCGACAGAATAAAAATTTTGCTTAAAATTAAAAATCGAATTTTGAAAGAATAAATATCCAAATGTTTTGTAAAAAATTTCCCTTCAAATTTACGTATCAAAACATACTAAATAAAATTCAGAACTCCGAATGGCACACACGCGAACACATTAACACGTAACACTGCACTCTAAAAATTAGACTGTCTGAAAAAAAAAATCGGAACTGAACTTTATCTAAACTGAACCTGATAATAATTTTAAAATTTAAAGCTTGACTGTGAACGATTTTAATCTCTCCTGAAGTTGGCAAGCTGGCACTAACTTTCATAATAGCTTGTGGCAACGAAAACTCATTGCTGCTCGAAAGTGGTGAATATTAAAATACAGCGTAGCAGCAAACTAGCTAGAAAACAGAAAAGCAAGGATATGCAACTATAATGAGCACCCAGCATGCTTCAAATTGAAGGAATGTATTCCACTCAGTGGAATGTGGCGACATACAATCGAAAAACAAATTTCCGTGAGGTGACGGTGGTAGAAACTCGACCTACTAAATGGTTGGAAAGACCTAGCATTAAAAACTGCGTTATGACCGTTATTCCTTAACAGTTATGTACAATCATCTTTACAGAAATCTGTAATTACATAAAAAATGATTCTACCACGAAATTAGTTAGTAGTGTGATTAAGGCGTAGTGACTCAGTAACTCTGAGCAGGTAACTTTCTTTAATCACGTCTCGACAAAATCTGACCCGAACAGCCTTTCTCAAATTCATAATAATTTACGCCGGAGCAAGCAATGCAACGACAACATTACCTGAATATCTTCACTCCTTTCAAATCAGTCTACCAAAAAGCAACATCCTCTGCACTTACATCTCTGTGCTCTGCTAGTTATTTCCAGAGCACAAAGCAGCGTGACCAACATCTGACACTCTCTTACTTCTCACTGGATGCTACAAGCAATAGAAATACTACTGATGACCAAAGATGACATTGCTTGTTCTCAGAACCTTTGTGGCGTAAAATATCGAGTATCTGAAGACCTCAGTTTCAAAAATATCGACTGTACAGATGTGAAGTGTGACATATTGAATAGAGAGCGAGTTAACATCAGTTTCGTTGAATAACAAAAATAAGCTGGAAACCTTAAAACATACATTATTTTTTGAAATTGTTGCTTCGATTGAGTGATTTACCTACTGATAAGAAGCGAGATTGTTCGGAAACAGGTTATGTGCATGTGGATTTTCACGCTTCCTCACAGAGTGATACAGAACTTTGAGTTAAAGGAAAAAAACCGGTCATTCTAAAATCAATGTCTCATTCTACATACGTACATAATCGCACAAAGCACGTCCATGCTGTCCCTTATTTTGCACTTACGTGTGTTTAGAATTGCTCATCGCCCTGAATTTCCTTCATTTACAACTGAAAGTCAAGGAATTTGTGAAATACATATGTAAATCTATAAACACTTGAGCCACTTTATTGTACTGAAGCCTTTATCTCCCTTTCGAAATTTTTACCCATCGCTTTTCCTTTCATTCAGTATTTAACTACTCCCTGATTTCTCTTGCTGCCAACCTATTCTTCCTTTTAGCCAAGTTTTGATAAATTCTTTTCTCGCCCATTTGTTTCAGTATCAATTCATCGATTATTCGATCTACCCATCTAATCTTCAGCATTCTTCTCAAGCACCTCATTCTAAGAACTTACGCTCTCTCCATTTATATATTGCTCAACGTCAGTGTTCCACGACTATGAAAGTGTACACAGCATATAAATATATTCAGAAATTATTTCCGAACACTTATAATTACAATCTAAGGTAACGTATTTATCCTTTCACAATTTTTTTTCTTGGTATTGCCTGTACGCATTTCAAATCCCTCACTTCTGAAATTGTTAGCTATTTTACAGTGGAAATAATTAATGTCTCATTTCCCGGTCTAATTGCATCCGCATCATCTTGTTTAATTCGACTACATCCGGTTACCATTGTTTCACTTTTGTTGGTGTTAATCTTGTAACCTCTTCGCAAGTCACTATCTATTATCAATTGCTCTCAACAGTCCTTTAGTCTGTTACAGAACTAAAATGTCGTCCGCAAATCTCATTTTTTATTCCTTTGCCCTCAGCATCGATTCTTTCCCAAATTTATTCTTGGTTTCATTTAGTGACTGCTCAATGAACAGATGAATAACATGATGTTCAGGCACGTACACTGCCTTCCCAATTATTTCTTTCTTAACATATCATTCGGCTGTCACAACTGAAGTCTGGTTTTTGTAGAAGTCTTAAACAACCTTCAGCTTCCTCTGCATCAGCCCTCTTACCTTCACATTTCCAGGTAAGATTTAAACTTTTTTTATGTCTACAAATGACTCAAATCCGAGTTTTCCTTTCTTCATCTTATGCTATATAGTAAGTCGTTGAGCTAGTAATGCCTCACACGACGTTATATTTTTATGCAGCCCGTACTGATCTGTCCCAGGGTTGGCTTTACCAGTCGTTCTAATCATTCTGTATGCAATTCATGTTACTGTTTCCTAACTATAATAGCTACAAGACTTAGGGCAATAATTATACTGTACTGAGTGTCTGTGAGAGATGGTGAGCACATTTTCGTTACCACTGATCGGTTTCGCAGTTACTCTGTCAAACAGCGTGTTGTCCGGCGACCCGTTAATCTTTCGCCGTACGTCCACCTTCACCTGAATGCTGAACGATGTGCGTGGGGCAGAGGCAGCATAGTCGTCACGAGCGCTTCCAGATAACGAAGATACTAGGAATTCTCTGAGCCAGCGTCCTTGGCGTAACGGTGCAGAGATAAATGCGGCGGCTTCAGTAACTTCTACAGCGAGATATGCTGTTAATGTGGGAGCACGAGTTCCGCTGACGTGCCGCCTGTTGGTCTCCAGTGTTTACCTTTCCCTCTTCAAACGAACAGCCGCTATAGATAGTTGTAAGAGCTCACAAATGCGTCATGCAGTGCTGTCCCACATAGTATTGACAATGCGTTGTACTATAGCGCTACTGAACAGCGTCGGGGTCCGTCATTCAGGTTGATTTTCTCGTTTCGTAAACACACCAAGTTTGGTGATTTGCCCTCCCGTGTCCCCAAGTAACAAGTGAGGAGAATTCGCCTTATTTGTTTATCATACGATGGAGCCTCACCGCTGTTCAGGCCTTCTCGATACACGAGGGGCGTTCAGTAAGTACTGCAACAAATTTTTTCTCGACCAGTTTCGATAGAACAAACGCGGAATTTGTTGTGGGACATCGTGGAATATTCCCACACAGCCGCTGCAGTTTCATGAAGTTCCAGTGGGTGGCGATGCAATACGTGGCCTTCACGTCTGCAATGTAGGTGCGTTCAAAGCACCGAGCTGTCATTGAGTTTCTTCTGGCGGAAAACCAGAGCATTGCAGGTATTCATAGGAGCCTTGCAGAGGCCTGGGAGTGATCAAAAGCACGGCGATTCGTTGGGCCAGGCGTCTGTCGTCCTCCCAACAAGGTCGCGCAAACTTGACCGATATCCTGCGTTCCGACGGGAAGCGCACAGCCGGGACTCCTGCAATGCTGGAACGTGCGGACACACTCATTGGAGGTGATCGACCGATCAGTCAAAAACCTTGCAGCACAACTGGACGCATCTGTTTGGTAGTGCTGGCACACACGTCCACCAGTTTGAGTACTCGAAGGCGTGTGCCCGCTGGGTTCTTTGCCACTTACGCACTTTCCGACTTTCATGTGTTTGGCCCAATGAGGGATGCACTCCACTGGAAACAGTACCTGGATGATGGCGAGATTGTCGATGCAGCAAGACATTGGCTCCAACGTCGACCAGTAGTGCGGTACCAGATGACATACAGGGCCTCCTAGTAAGGTAGGGAAGGCTGTCGCATTGAACGCAGATTGTGTTAAAAATAGGGTTTCGTAGCTAAGAGTGGGAAATAATATGGAGTATTGGAACCTTGAAGAAAAAAAGAAAAAAAAAAAAAAAGAAACCACAATCTGATTTCAGAAAACTAGCGTTGTATTGCTTATTGAACACCCCTCGTAGCTCACGTAGCGTTAACTTTCCTCTTTCAGTTATTTTAGTTACTTCATATATACTGTGGTACCTTGGCATGGAAAAGCAACATACATGAAGTACAGGTTCTACAGAATTTTAGCTGTGCAACTTAGTGATGATACCGCATATTAATGAGGAGTTAAAGGTAACTCAGTTACGTGTACCCCACCCAAATCAAGTGGACAGAATAGCTCTTACAAGCTAGCCAGCATGAATTTCGAAAGTATCGACCATACGAAAACGCACTTTTCGCGTGATGTCCTAGAAGCTGTGAATCAATGAAGTCAAATGGATTGAGCATTTCTTGACTTCCGAAAATCATTTTACTTAGTACCACATCAGTACTTACTAATGAAAACTGACCATATGGAGTGTCAAACGTAATTTGTTGTTGGACAGAGAACGTATTGGTAGGGAGGGCGCAGCACGTTGCTTTGTATGAAGGGTCATCGATGGATGTAAAAGTATCTTCAGGTATGTCTCAAGGGATTGTGTTAGAACCATTTTTTTCGTGATGTATATGAACGGCATGGCTGCAATATTAATAGAAATATGGGACTTTTCGATGGTGGTAGCTATCTATGCAGGAGTAACATGAGCAGAAAAGCTGCACAAATATTCTCTCAGATATTGGTAAGTTTTCGAAGTGGTGCAAAGATTGGCAATTTACTTGACGTCTTCGTAAATGCGAAGTTCTGCTCTTCACAAAACTAAAGGACGTATGGATATGAAATCGAGCCATCAAACAGGCTCATTTCTTGATAAATCAGGTGGTATATATAGATTCATTGCTAGGATAGTGCGAAAATGCAGTAAGTATAAGAGACGGCTTGCAAAACACTCGCACCACCCATCCCAAAATATTTCTCCGGTGCGTGGGATGCAAACCAAATAAGCCTACATGAACTTACACTAAGGAGGACAAGAGGGATAATGATGGGTTTGTTTCATTCATGCGAGGGCGTCATGCAGACGCTGAAGAACAAGAGCTGGCAGACACTTCAAGACAGAAACATACTATACGACGAAAACCTACTTAAAAGGTCTCAAGAACTATCTTGAAGCTAGAAGTGTGGGATTGTAATAAGACGGGCATTCAATAAGTAAAGCAACGCACTTTTTTTTTAAACCAGATTGGCTTTCTTCAAGATTACAACACACCATATTATTCTCCACTCTTTTGGCTACAAAACCATGTTTTTCAGCCTAATCTTCGTTCAGTGCGACGGCCTCTTCCTAGCAGAAGGCATCCTTCATTTTTATGGTCTTCTGTTAGGTGGCGAGGAGCCCAGTGGGCAGACACCTTTATCTACCCCAAACTGGTGAACGAGTGAGTCAGCACTACCAACAGAAACGTCCAGTTGAGCAGCGAGGTGTTTGATTGTGATCTATCGATCACCTCGATTGTTTGTGTCCGGACGCACCAACATTGTAGGAGTCACAGATGTGTGCGGTCGGCTGGCAAGCGGAACATCGGACAAGTTTACGCGAGTTTGTTGCGATGGTGACACCTCGCCCAACTACTCACCGTGTTTGTCTACACTGCAAGGTCTCCGTAGCCATACTGCGAGCATCTATGAACATGAGCGATGCTTTGGTTTCCCGCCAACTGATTGAATGCACCTCCGTTTCAGACGCCATTTTGGAGGCTAAGTACAGCGCCGCCACCTTTCGCTACTTCACGGAACTAAAGGGGCTAAAGCAAGGATATTCCACGCTCTCCCACAGAGAATTCTGCATTTTTTTCAACCGAAATTGGTCGAGGAAAAAAGTGTTGCATTACTTAAAGAATGTCTCTCGTAGAAGTCCCTATATATCGCTCCCGTATGGACTGCGAGGACATGATTTGTATGATGAAAACGCGCGCATGTGCATTTAACTATAAACATCCTTCACGTGCTCCATTAGTGAATGAATGGAATGGAAGTAGTCCTAATAACTTTACAACTGGATGAACGTTACCATATGCTAGAAAATAGGTTATCGAATATAGATGGGATCGTGGTGCGACAATACTATCGACACACGGAATGTTTGGCCACGGTTGTTGTTGTTGTTGCTGTTTTCAGTCCTGAGACTGGTTTGATGCAGCTCTCCATGCTACCCTATCCTGTGCAAGCTTCTTCATCTCCCAGTACTTACTGCAACCTACATCTTTCTGAATCTGCTTAGTGTATTCATGTCTAGATCTCCCTCTACGATTTTTACCCTCCACGCTGCACTCCAATACTAAATTGGTGATCCCTTGATGCCTCAGAACATGTCCTACCAACTGATCCCTACTTCTAGTCAAGTTGTGCCACAAACTTCTCTTCTCCCCAATCCTATTCAATACTTCCTCATTAGTTATGTGATCTACCCATCTAATCTTCAGCATTCTTCTGTAGCACCATATTTCGAAAGCTTCTATTCTCTTCTTGTCCAAACTATTTACCGTCCATGTTTCACTTCCATACATGGCTACACTCCATACAAATACTTTCAGAAACGACTTCCTGACACTTAAAATCTATACTCGATGTTAACAAATTTCTCTTCTTCAGAAACGCTTTCCTTACCATTGCCAGTCTACATTTTATATCCTCTCTACTTCGACCATCGTCAGTTATTTTGCTCCCCAAATAGCAAAACTCCTTTACTACTTTGTCTCATTTCCTAATCTAATTCCCTCAGCATCACCCGACTTAATTCGACTACATTCCATTATCCTCGTTTTGCTTTTGTTGATGTTCATTCTATATCCTCCTTTCAAGACACTGTCCACTCCGTTCAACTGCTCTTCCAAGTTCTTTGCTGTCTTTGACAGAATTACAATGTCATCGGCGAACCTCAAAGTTTTTATTTCTTCTCGATGGATTTTAATACCTATTCCGAATTTTTCTTTTGTTTCCTTTACTGCTTGCTCGATATACAGATGGAACAACATCGGGGAGAGGCTACAACCCTGTCTCACTCCCTTCCCAACCACTGCTTCCCTTTCATGCCCCTCAACTCTTATAACTGCCATCTGCTTTCTGTACAGATTGTAAATAGCCTGTCGCTCCCTGTATTTTACCCCTGCCACCTTCAGAGTTTTCAAAAGCTTTCTGTAAGTCTACAAATGCTATAAACGTAGGTTTGCCTTTCCTTAATCTATTGGCCACGGTTTTCGGCGATAAAAGTCAGATCGAGCACTCGTTACAAGTGTTACACACTAAACAAGTTTAATTACAGTGTTAAATTAAAAGTTACAAGAGTAGGATGTGAACAAGTCTGCGTCGGTGAATAGGAGCCTCCTAGCTCCAACCGAAGTGGACGGCTCGGACAGTACAATCAGTCACTGGAGAGAGTTTTCACATAGAAACGGTTCTGGCAAGTCCAATCTGCTCCAGAAAGCTAATACAGTTGCTAGGCAACTACTTGGCGAAAAGAAGAAAGCAGGACGATCTAGTGAGCTCGCCGTACGGCTCTTCAGTGACAGTCGCAGCGGCAGGAACAAGCTTCGCCGTCCTCGTTGCCAATGGTAGACGCCTGGAAAAACCGCGTTCGGAGCAGACCCGTCACATAGGATGTAGGCACCAATCTACGTGTAAAGGGTGATTTTTTTTTCCTAAATCAAGGCGAACTGCAGGAAAAAATTCGTTAGAGGATGAGAATCTAGAAAGGTCGCATGGGAATACGGTCGAAAACGGGTTCTAAGGGAGGTACACCACTTGCCCAGTGTAGGTCTCAACGACGGAAAGCACACCTGAGAACACATTAGGCAGGTGGGAATGTTCTGTCTGTACTAAAGTTTTACTTGCACACTCAAGACGCAGTAAGGTTTGTCGGTGACGGCAGCGCGCTCACATGTCGGTAATAGGGAGTTTCCACTTCTCTGCTGTTGCCGAGAGGATTGTTGATATTTTTAAAAATATCAGGAATCCGATATTTAAAAAGCTATCATTACCGTTCCTCGATGTACCGGCAAAATGTTTGGTTATATCGAAGGAAAAAATATCGGCCTATAATAATATCGGCTGCGCATTATAAATATACTGCCGGTTTTAGAGTTCTATATTTAAGTATTGATTTATTATTAGATACTCCGTACTCAACAAGCTACCAGCCTGCCTATCCCCCTTAGAGCAATAATTGAAATAAAAACACTTAATTTGAAAAGTAGTAAGTTAATATTAGGACTTTGAGCAGTTGAAAAGTTTGTGTTACAATACTTTTTGGTCGACTGTTGCGTTGTTAATTGACAACTGTGTACATTATGCACTGTGCTTCAATATTTCATTCCAGTTAAGCTCTTATACCATATTTTCTTAATCTGTCATTGGCTGCCGGCCGGGGTGGCCGAGCGGTTCTAGGCGCTACATTCTGGAACCGCTCGACCGCTACGGTCGCAGGTTCGAATCCTGCCTCGGGCATGGTTGTGTTTGATTTCCTTAGGTTAGTTAGGTTCAAGTAGTTCTACGTTCTAGGGGACTGATGAGCTCGGAAGTTAAGTCCCATAGTGCTCAGAGCCATTTGAACCATTTTTTGTCATTGGCCACATGTCGAAATTAACGCTGATGTAGGAAAATTGCGTGGTGAAGCTAGACGTTGCAGTTCCTGTTGGTAGCACCGAGCTCCGATTACGTTAGCATTTCTCGTGTTTTTAACGCAATTGGTGTGCTATTTCTTCTTGGAAATCTTAGTATTCCATTGTCACCGCCCCCCCCCCTTCCCAGTGCAATCGTGCTACTTCTATTGTGCCACCAATACTTGATTCACAGAGTCAAGGAGAAAGACAGCAGGCGATGAAAGCTCAAAAGCAGTAAGTCTCCTTCATGCAGTGAAACTAAAATTTGTTCTACTGAGATTTCAAAAGCACAGTTTCAAATAGTTACCGAAAATTGCGAAAAAAGTATAGTATAAAATAAAAATATCGCCACTCGATATTGCCATTTTGATCCCGATATCGATATGTCGTGGCATAATATATAACCGATGTATATCCGTATGTCTAGAAGTAGTATCTATATATCGATATTTTATCAACATTACTAGTTGCCGACTCACTGGTGCGGACTTGGGCTGCGTAGTGCTGCGCTGAGGAAAGATGGCCCGGTGTACCAACCAGCATAAGGCCGACGTGGTCTGTACATACAGATAGGCAAATGGCAATGGATGGCGGCACCATTACAATACCGCGAAGAGTATCTACGTATACATACATACTGCCCAAGCCGCCTAACTGGGCGTGGCAGAGGGTACCCCGTACCACTACTAGTCATTTACTTTCGTGTTCCACCCGCAGATAGAGCAAGGGAAAAACTACTATCTACATGCCTGCGCTTGGTCCTTGATTTCTCTTATCTGATATTGTGGTCCTTACGCGGAACGTATGTTGGCCGCAGTGAAATCTTACTGCAGTCAGCTTCAAATATCGGTTCTCTAAGTTTTCTCAGTAGCGTTTCTCGAAACGAGCGTCGCATTCCTTCTACAGATTTCCTTTTCAGTTCCCGAAGCATCTCCCTAATACTTGGGAGTTGTTCGAACCTACCGGTAATCAGTATATCTAGCAGTCTGCCTCTGAACTGCTTCGATATTGTCTTTTAATCCGACGTGGTGCGGATCCCACACACTAGTGCAGTACCCAAAAAAGGTCGCACTAGCCGCCTCATTTACGTATGAACCACAATTTCCCAAAACTCTCCCAATTAACCGATGCAGACTATTCACCTTCTCTACCACATTCCTCACACGCTCGTTCCATTTCATATCACTTTGCAATCTTACTCCTAAATATATAATCGACCTGTCAAGCAGTACATAACTAATACTGTGTTAGAAAATGATAGTATTGTTCATCCTACTAATCTGCAGTAACTTACATTTTGATACATTTACAGCTACCGTTTTGTGTAAGTTGTTTTGCATCCACCTACAATCACTCAACTTTGACACCTTACCAATGTTCCAATGTGTGTGAAATCTTATGGGACTTAACTGCTAAGGTCATCAGTCCCTAAGCTTACACACTACTTAAATTATCCTAAGGACAAACACACACACACACACACACACACACACACACACACACATGCCCGAGGGAGTACTCGAACCTCCGCCGGGACCAGCCGCACAGTCCATGACTGCAGCGCCTTAACTCGCTCGGGACACCTTACAGTACACCACAGTAACATTAGCAAACAGCAACAACACAGAAGCACGGTACTATCACCCCTCTCTGGGGCACTTCTGACGATATCTGTCTCTGATGAACACGCGCCGTTGAGGACAACGCATTGATTTCTATCAATTCGAAGTCTTAAGAATCACTCGCTTGTCTGGGAACTTACTCCATGTGATCGTATCTTCGTTAAGTCTGCAGTGGAGCACCGTGTCAAATGCTTTTCGGAAATCTAGAAATATTGAATCTACTTGTTACCTTTCATCCATATTTCGCAATACATTATTTGAGAAAAGGGAAAGCTGAGTTACGCACGAATGATGGTTTCTAAAATTGTGCTGATTCGTGTACAGAAGCTTTTTGGTTTCCAGGAAGTTTATTATATTCGAACTGAGAATGCGTTAAAGGATTCTGCAGCAAACCGATGTTAGGGATATTAGCCTGTAATTTTGTGGGTCCGTTCTTTTACCTTTCTTATATGCAGGAGTCACCTGCGCTTTTTTCAAGTCGCTTGGGACTTTGCGCTGGGCGAGAATATGCGAGGACTGCGAGGCTACGTAAGGGGCCAATGCCGTAGAGTACTCTTCGTAAAACTGAATTGGGATTCCATACGGATCTGGGTTGTCAACACTTTCAGTTGTTTCTCTCTGGCAGGGACGTTCATAACTACGGGATTCTATGCGATGGTCAAACGACAGCATGTTCGTACGATTCTCCTGCGTGAACGATTTCTTAAACCCTAACAGCAACTGCACCTAAACAGTTTGAAACGGTATTTCGTCGTTTACGTGAGGTAACGGTGAAAGGTGAGTGCGACCAGTACGTGCGCAGCTGCGGGGAAACAGGAATGGAACACGGTAGAGTATGATAGGTGGTAGCAGCCCCGGGCACTTGGACCGCCAGATGGAGTAAAACACAACAGCCACCATGCGTTCCACTTACATTGCGTGCAGGCCTTATTACCTACGGACTTGCCTCCGCTGCGACGGTTTTGTTGCTAGTTCATCGCAGAGGCGACCACGGTGCTGGTATTTCTGTCATCCATACTATTCGCAGATGAGACAACCATTAAGAGGGGCGACATCGTCAACGTTCACGTCACCCACTTGTGAGTTACGGCAGTTGCCTATGATGTGGTGGCAGCTAACCATCAGCACCGGTTCAGCGTCAATGTGTGGACAGAGATCATTGGCGACCGCGTCTGGAATCAGTCATCCTTCCACCACGCCTCACAGGAGAGGTATCTGTGCACTTCGTGCGGCTAACCCTACCTACCCTGCTTACCCTGATGTAGGACGTGTTTTTGGTGCTACGAATCGTTGCGATGTGCCGGGGTGGAGAAGAGTTTGTACCTCTTTAATTCAGACGAATTTTGCGTGAGAACGAGACATGCACTCGACCCCCTCCTTATCTACCAGCTAATTAATTATGTGCGCAACGGCAAGGGAGGAAAATGATGGTGGACCCTGCTAGTTGGTAAAATAAGGAGTGCACACTTACAATAATTTAATAAAAATCGTAATTTACTCAAAAAAAAGAGAACTTTGTCATAATAAACAGGAAATGGGATTCTGCATATATCTACGAAATGATATGCGGATTAAATATCACAATGCGATTTATTATATATCACAACATAAACGTACATGATTATCGACACAAAGAGTGGGTTAATGGACAGGGTATACTGAAATATTATGAGAATAAGAGTTGGCTTGAGAACAAGGGGCTCCTGCTCTCTGTGATGCAAACGATTGACGATAATGACTGGAGGTCCCAATGAATCAAATATTAATCTCCCGACTATATAGCAATATCGCAATTAGTAGTGAGAGCTCAAATGACAACACATGGAGAAACAAGCAAGGTGGACTTGTAGCAAAGCAAACGCTTTTGCTGCTGAGGAATTCAGTATAAGGCCGGCCGGAGTGGCCGTGCGTTTCTAGGCGCTTCAGTCTGGAACCACGTGACCGCTACGGTCGCAGGTTCGAATCCTGCCTCGGGCATGGATGTGTGTGATGTCCTTAGGTTGTTTAGGTTTAAGAAGTTCTAAGTTCTAGGGGACTGATGACCACAGCAGTTAAGTCCCATAGTGCTCAGAGCCATTTGAACCATTTGAACCATTTGAATTCAGTATAAAATTTATGAGGTCCTACAATGCTGGAGCCGCAAAATACTGTAACAGTACTGAAATCTGCAGCACGTCGTCGATAGACAGCGTCCTGATGATGTAGGCGCCGACTTCTGCCGTGCAGAAACTCTGTGTCAACCCCTCGCCGCGAAGGCTGTCAGAGAATTCTAAGTTCTTCCGAAAACGAGCGACCAAGTCGCAAGACTCTCCGACTCCGAGGAAGATCAGATCCCCGATTCCCCCTCTGTGATGTGATGCAAGAGCTCCTCGAAAACCGCGAATCAGCTTTCAGTGTTGATTCCAGAATTCCTCCACGCTGTCTCGGAACATCATTCGCGCCAATAGTGACCGTTCCCTCCAATTTCGAGCAGGGCTTTAAGACGTCAACTAGCCTCAGTTTAAGTTGACCAATCATGCTCCTGCTATTCAGCTGATCGCACTAAACTTGCCGTTTGACCGGCTACGAAAACAACCTGCCTAGACCACCGGCCATCCGATGCCAGACAGTCGCACTCAGCAGGGCACGGTCCACAAGTATTCAAAGAATCAAGACGACAATGCAGTCAGTCGGTGCCAGGAATCTTCGTTCCGGACGCGCCGGAAAGGTAAACAAATAAACTGCGGCGACACTCAGACGTCTCACAGGTCGTTTCGCCCTGCATACAATAGGCGAAACTCGACCGACGTCAGTCGTTCCGCCAGGCGCTTAAGCCTATTGTACGAACCCCACAGAATTCAGGGAAGTGCAGCCCCCAACCGGAAATGCCGTGCCTTCCGATTCTTGCCTCGCCCAGGCCACCCACGGAAGTAAAACATGTTTAGGAATCAAGTGAAAAGTATTTTTTGAGCTCTCAGTACAAATACTCTCATTACAATAACGTTATTCGGTCTGTTACTACCGTGAAATGACGTAGAACATTAATAAAATTGATAAAAATGAGAGGAGACATGCAAAAGAGGGCATGGAACCTCTCATCGTAATGGGTGGTGCTCTACCTCATTTCGGCATTTCTATACGGAGTCAACTCGACAACATTAACAGTGGCCGATGGCTCGAACGAGAGAGTACAGTCACGTGCCCCCCCTGGTGGCCGCGCCTCATCCCTTTAGATATCCACCTGCGGGGAGAAGGGGGTGGCACTTGAAGTCGTGTACGTGGAGCCCATCACGGACGTGCAGACATTGGAACAACGTGTTCACGCGGCCTGTGACGTAATTCGGTTGCAGGGTGGCAGATTTGTAAGTGAGCGTCAGTCGCTACTGCGTCGTGGATGCACTTGGTCAGAGGCCCGTGGGGGCCGCTTGGGGCGCATTGTCTAACGGTGCTCTCATCACAGCATGACAAGCACTGCATTGTATTGTATGGACATGATCACTATTAATAAATAACCAGTAGCGCGAACAACATGTGTTTCCTACACCTCGCCAGCATTTGGTAAAAGCATTTTGTATAATCCGTAAGACATTGTACGTGAGTGGCAGAGATCACTTTACAGCAATGCAGCACATATCTTCCGTATTCTAATGATGTAGTGAGAGTTCAGTACGTCTTGATCTCTCACGCCTTTGATTCATGATCGAAATCTGCGATGGAAGCTGCAGAAATGTCGCACTGTCTTCCTGGGAAACCTGTTCTCTAATTATCCATCATGATTCCGCGAGAACATTGTCGCCTTTCTTTCTAATATTCCCTTTTAAGTTCGCCAGGCATCTCTCTTATATTTTCGTTCAGTTTATAAAGATATTTAGCGTCTACCATCTCCTCTCTGAAATCGCCCGAGATCTCTCATTAGTTATACTTGATAAGGGCTCCAAACGCTGGAACAATACTGTAAAACTGCTCGCAACAGAAGTACACGTTTACTTTAAGGTATCGGAAAACCAACATTAAAATTAAATAATCAAAATACACTGACGGAAAAAAATCGCAACAACAAGGAGGAGTTGTACGATATTAACGAAAGTTGGTAGGCGTGTTTCTCCACCTGAAAGATGATGTCTATTCAGACTTGGCACCTGTCGCTTAACAGTAGCGCTAGTACCGCCTCTATGAGGCTGCAAATAAAGTTTGGTTCCACTCACCAGGAAAGTTCCTCGACGTATGCACAGGAGCCAAAGTGATGTACAGTGGTTACAGTTCACAGATTGTGCTACGGACATTCACCGCACAGGCTGTCCACGTTCGACGGGTGCACTGGACGATAGATATATACGAAATTTGAGTCGAAGGTACCATGTGCCGAGTGCTCCAGAACTGAATTCGCCGTTTGAAGAGGCTACAGGACGTCA
Organism: Schistocerca americana; assembly: GCF_021461395.2. Classification (NCBI taxonomy): domain Eukaryota; kingdom Metazoa; phylum Arthropoda; class Insecta; order Orthoptera; family Acrididae; genus Schistocerca; species Schistocerca americana. The sequence continues at coordinate 522,213,979 of NC_060125.1, read as the reverse complement.
TGTATCGCAACAAACTGTTAGGAGACGATTACATAATGCTAATCTCCATTCCCGACGACCGTGGCGAGTACCCTCGTACACCACAGCAACATGGAGTCCGTTGCCGAAGGGCAAGAAATCAAGGAGAGTGGACGCCCGAGGATGGGCATTGAGTGTTGCTTACTGACGAAACTCGTCATCCAGTGGCTATCGTTGCTACCTCTCGATCACTGGGTCTCAAGTTCGATTCCCGGCCGGGTCGGGGATTTTCTCTACCCGTGGACTGGTTGTTTGTCTTGTCGTCCTCATTTCATCATCACTCGGGAAAGTGGCGAGACTTAGCAGTGAAAAGATTGGGACTTTATACGGGCACTGATAACCACGTAGCTGAGAGCCCCACAAACCGAATATCATCATCAGCGCAAAGTCCCTAATCTGTCTGTACTGTTACAATCACAGACAACGTATTTGGAGGCAAGCAGATAGTATCGAACACTACGTCGACAGTAGTTTGGTGAATATTTATCATGATGAATAACTAGTGTGCTCAGAGTCCTCTTCTCGAGAACACATTCTTTCATCACGCCAGGATCACCGAAATGGTATGGCCTGCCTGTTCTCCGGACATGAACCCGAACAAACATGTGTAGGATTTAAATAATCTGTTTTTGGATGTCGACAAGAACGACGTACTCTCTTAGGAAAAATGGCTTTTGAAGAGTAGGACAATGACCTCATCGATGGTATGCCACGACGGATTCCAGCCTGCATCTGAACAAGGGGGCGTTCCACCACGTATTGACGTTGCTCAGGAATGCTGTGAGAGGGTGGGGGGAATCATAGGAAACAGACACTTTTGTCTTTACTCCAGTGTTTTGCTTTTTCATTTGGCGGTGTGGACACGGTGCAAATGACTATATACGCGTGTCTCAGAGCCATGTTTTGTTTCCCTGCTATGAATTACGAAATAAAGGGGTGATGAAATAACTTCTGTGGAGGTATGTATATTGATGTCATTGAGGGTCAGTACGTTATCATGGGGAACACACGCTGTAATTTTAGCGTCTGTTGAACATTTATCGTCCACTATAATATAATAAGTTGTATTAGTCACAAATTCATAGTCATTCGCATACCTATAATGAGGTATCTATAAACCCAGGTATCGAGCTTCTATTTCGCGTTAGTCATTTCCAGTACAGTGTTGCTTGACGGTTCTCCAACGTGAGGAAGAACGTAAACTTCACTAACGGCAGCGCAACGACCGTAAAAATCTTCATTTCGACGGAGTTTTTATTCATACAAGGAATGTTTCGTAGCATAACGCAGCATCTCCAGAACATTTCCATGCAAAATAGAAACAAAAAATAGCTTTACTGCAAATAATAACAGGTAAATAAGTATTTTCAACTATTGTAATAACTATTCACTGGTATTGGACAGACATTTTAATATGTGTACGGAAATCCGGAATGATCGGGCGATACTGATATTGTCATGTAAGTAGCGTGTCATTTCCACACATACATAATTACTGCATTCCAGTTTAATTGGCGTGGTAGCAGTGTTACAACGTATAGGTTCAAATGGCTCTGAGCACTATGGGACTTAAATTCTGTGGTCATCAGTCGCCTAGAACTTAGAACTACTGAAACCTAACTAACCTAAAGACATCACACACATCCATGCCCGAGGCAGGATTCGAACCTGCGACCGTAGCGGTCTTATTCTGATCAACACTAAACTGACACACAATATTTTTAGCGCAACGCAATCTGACTTCTAATAATCCCTACAAAAGAATGGCCCTGACTAACAATAACCTATACCTTTCATGAATCACTTACCTCACAAAATCTTCGTTACTCAAACTATTACAATACAGCGAGCGCCAATACTGCCAGCTAAATAAAATATTCTAACTACTGAAGGCACTAACTACTGATAGGCATAGTTAGCAAATGAAAGATTTTGATAAAGAACAAACAATGTATTTACCTTAATAGTGTTCAAAAGTCATAATATGTATCAGTTCATGACATCCAGTCTTACAAATTTACTATCTCTGATGGACACACGTCCAGATCATCCGTTCTCAAAACTCCATCTCTCCCCCCACATCCACCACTGCTGGCGGCTCACCTCCAACAGCGCAACGCTACGCGCTGTTAACATCCAACTGCCCGACACTACAATAGCGAATATTCCAACAATGCCACCCAGCCACAGACTGCATACAGCACAGCCAGTGATTTTCATACAGAGCGCTACGACGGCGAGTGTTCATCAGAGACAAGGGTATCGTCAGGAGTGCCCCAGGGATCTGTGATAGGATCGCTGTTCTTCTCTGTATACATAAATAATCTGGCACACAGGGTGGGCAGCAATTTGCGGTTGTTTCCTGATGATGCTGTGGCGTTGATTGACTATACGAGCATACAAGATGACTTTAAAAAAATTTGTAGTTTGTGTGACGAATGGAAATTTGCTCTAAATGTAGAAAAATGCAAGTCAATCCGGATGAGTAGAGAAACAAAGCCGTAGTGTTCGGATACAGCATTAGTTACATCGATTAAATATCTGGGCGTAGCGTCGCAGAGTGATATGAAATGAAACGAGCGTGTGAGGATTATGGTAGGAAAGGCAAATGGTAGAGTTAGGTTCATTGGGAGAATTCCAAGAAAGTGTGTTACACCTGTAAAGAGACCGAATATAGGAGCTAGTGCGACCTATTCTTGAGTACTGCTCGAGTGTTTGGGATCCGTACCAGCCTGTATTAACGGGAGATATCGAATGATCAAAATTGTCGGATGTTCACCTGAAAGATAAGCCAGGATTCTTTTAAGTTATATTTAAATACAACATAGCACGAGGCGGATTTCGCTCCGAAAATAAGGCGACGGGAGTGTTTGGACTCAAGGTTTCAGTAAAAAAAAAAAAAAAAAAAAAAAAAGAGTTACTATCTCTCTCAACGACGTTTGGGAATCTTCTTATGACTGCATGTAGGTACAGAGTGAAAAACGACGCTTTTGAGTTAAAGTAAAACATGAAACACGTGCACATACATTTTTTAAGAGTGTGAAATTAAATATTCAATCTTTAGCTGATGTTACTGAGCAGTTTTTATTGCGTTATTACTCGAATTGTAACTTCTGCAGACGGAATATTCTGCACTGAATAAACGAATCTGCTGTCACGATATCTCTATTGCTTTTATTGACAGTATTTCGCTACGGTGAAATTTTCGCGGAAAATTAAAGACTTCACATTTTGCCTGCAATAACTGTTCAACCTCGCTCAGCTAACGTGATAAGCTTCATCTGCTATCGACTCATTCCCTGACGTTTTCATACAGCAAATCCTTTTTTTCTTTCCTTTTTTTGCGATACCTTTAATGTTCGGTTGCGTTGAAGCAGTACAGGAATCATGCAATATACCAAACTACAAAATACGGAGCTTTAGCTTCATTCAAATACAATCCGCTGTTGTCTGTTCGGTTTACTTCTATCAGCCAATCACAGCATCAATAACTTACCTTTTTTAATAGGCGTTGAAAGTAATTACCAGCAACACAAACTATAACTACAGTAACTGATATCTCAAAGTAACTTTTTAGCCAATCTTTACTACAAACGTGTTGCAAATGGTAACATATTCATGGGTACCTACTCAACTTGCAACTGTTACGCCAGTTCGTATCTCAGTGATGGTTTCGATGCTTTCAGTGTAGTGCGGTCGGGTTCGAAACCTAGTGTAGTCACAAATTTAAATGATCCGAAGCAGTCATCATGAGAGTACGCTAAACCGTATTCTCTTCTCATTTTTGAGTGGAAATTCAGATGGATGCAAATTCAGATAGCCAGGGAACGACATCTTTAGCTAATACGTACCTGTATTTATGCCTCCAATAAAATTGGTGAGATATAGTCAATAAATCTACAGTCTGCACAGTTGTACTGGTTACACAGTTCCTAAGATTTTATCACAGTGCCGTGAGTACTGAACAATTTGGTGATCACGTTATTCTGAAGTGTGCTCCCATATGGCTATGGAAGCTGGACCTTTTTGAAGACAGGCAAAAAGCGCTTAGGTGCGATGGAAATACGTCTTTGTAGAAAGATAACGACTGCTAGTTGAACCGAAAGGAAATCCAATGAAGCGGTTTTGAAAGAAATCATTGTGCGAAGAATACTCACAGACATTAAATATCAGGGAATGTAGTTTTTTGTACATCAGACTTCGTTCCTTGAGTTTTTTAGTGTTTGCAGACAGATACTAATGCCTATCACAATCTGGGTATCTCTCTGCATACAGCCTCACCGCTCTTTAAAGCAAAACAGGCTCTGTTGCTGCTATTAAGCTCTGTTTTATTTCGTGGGAGATGTCATTTGAGCGTGTGGGTATCGATCCCAGGTATTTAAACGGCTCAGTTCTCTCTAAGAAGTATAACTGCTCAATGTTGTTGAGGCTGGCATTTCTGCCTTGTAAGTAAATATTTAGATGTAAAAATGAACCTAAGAAGTTGCTACCAAATTAATACTGCAATAGCTGTTGTGAATTAGAGGCAAGATTCGCCTTGTATCCTTTGTCACTTCTCTTCTGGTTCTCTCGCTTGCGGAAGCTTAGCACGTAAGAATCCTTATAATTGTACTTGAGAAGTTCGATGATGATGATGATGATATTAATATCGTAGTTACTACTTTCGTCGCCGGTCGTGGTGGCCGAGCGGTTCTAGGCGCTATAGTCTGGAACCGCGCGACCACTACGGTCGCAGGTTCGAATCCTGCCTCGGGCATGGATGTGTGTGATGTCCTTAGGTTAGTTAGGTTAGTTAGGTTTAAGTAGTTCTAAGTTCTAGGGGACTGATGACCTCAGAAGATAAGTCCCATAGTGCTCAGAGCCATTTGAACCATTGGAACTACTTTCGTCCATGTTTCATTTGTAGATCACTATTGTTACCTTTTGGTCACTAATGACATGAGAAAGTTACTCTAACTCAATTTAACTGAAACTGGAAAGAGAGAAGTTCGGTGACGTGTCGATATGCGCGACAACTGTGTACCATTACGAGCAGATTGTCCGCCCCCGGTAGATGAATGGTCAGTGCGACAGAATGTCAATCCTAAGGGCCCGGTTTCGATTCCCGGCTGGGCCGGAGATTTTCTCCGCTCAGGGGTTGAATGTTGTGTTGTCCTAATCATCATCATCTCATCCACATCGACGCGCAAGTCGCCGAAGTGGCGTCAAATCGAAAGACTTACACCACGCGAACGGTCTACCCTGTGGGAGGCCCTAGTCACGCGAGCAGGTTTAGACAGTACAGAAAACCGTGATATCTAAATTTATCATCCGAAGTCTGATTCACGCGAGTCAGCATTATACAAATTTACTGCTGCATTGTATTAATACAAAATCAGTCACCCGTTGCCAAACGCACCTGCACAGCAACAATTCTGAGTCTGGCAACGAGAATAGCAGGTATGGCAAGTAAGAGAGGCGTTAAATAAGTAACGCGATACATTTTTTTTCTGAAAGCAGTTTGGTTTTATTCAAGATTCCAGTACACCATATTGTTCCCAACTGTTTTGGCTAAAAAACTCTTATTTTTCACCATAATGCGTGTTCAATGCGACAACCTTACGCCACTTTACTGGGAGAGCATGTACGTCTGCATGGTACCACTCTACCGTTCGACGTCGGAGGGAATGTGTTGCTGCATCAATAATCTCCCCTTCATCCAGGTACTGTGTCCGCACAGATCGTCCTTCGTTTATGATTTTTGTTAGGCGCCGTGGAACCCTGTAGGCCCACACGTTTGAGTACTGGTGGATGAGTGTGTGAGCGATACCAACAGAGCAGTCCGATTGGGCAGCGGGGGTCTGACTGTGACGTCGGATGAGAGTGTCCGCACGTTCCAACACTGCAGAAGTCACAGCTGTGTGCGGCCGGCTGGCATGCGGGAGGTCGCCCCGGTTTGCTGCCAGGTCTCCGCAGACATTCTGTAAGCGCTTATGAATATAAGCGGTGCTCTAGTTTTCCGCCAAAAGAAAATGACAGCTCACTGCTTGGAAGGCACCTCCATTACAGACAGCATTTTCAAGGCTACGTGTAGCGTCGCCACCTGTCGAAATTTCATAAATCTGTAGGGGCTGAAGCTGTAACATTCCACGATGTCCCACAACTAATCCTTAATTTTTTCCACCGAAATTCACAGAAATAAGAAAATTCTTTGCTTTACTTATTGTGGGCCCTTTATCATAACAGACAATTCGCAGAAGAAGTTGTCATACATTGTTATCACCGAGCTCAGTTATGCTTTTCATATTTAATTCCTTTGGATTGGGTTGTTACAGGCTCAACTGCGCGGTCATCAGCGTCCGTACAAAGTCCCAGTTTTTACACGATCCAATCCAGCCACTATAACGGATGACGATGAAGATGAGGAGAAGGAGGAGGAGGACAATACAAACACCCAGTCCCCGTTCAGAGAAAATCCCCAACCCGACCGGTAATCGAACCCGGGACCCTGTGATCCAGAGGCAGCAACGCTAGCCACTTGACCACGAGCTGCGGACTAATTCCTTCGGTGTATTGTATGTCCATCCTTTTAACAGGAGGTCTCTGGGACGACGGCCGTTTCCTATCGTGACAAGTAAATAAAAACACCTACAGCCGTCCTTATGATTTTATTTTATTTTGTCGCTACCAGTTTCAACGCTTCAGCCTGGAGATGACGCACTGAAGCGTTGAAACTGGTAGCGACAAAATAAAATAAAATCATAAGGACGGCTGCAGGTGTTTTTATTTACTTGTCACGAATTCCTTCGGTGGTCACTGTGGCGCATTCCAACTTCCAAACAATTAGCTTTCGGAATAATACTATATCAACAATAATCATAACAGACGTCCACCTGCTTAGCTGAGTGGTAACGTGACTGACTTCCATGCACTGGGCCCGGGTCGGAGATTTTCTCCTCTCGGGGACTGTGTGTTGTGTTGTCCTCATTGTTTCATCCTCATCATCGGCCGCAAGCCACCCAATGTGGCGCCGACTGAAATAAATGGCTCTGATCACTATGGGACTTGGGTCATCAGTCCCCTAGAACTTACTACTACTTAAACCTAACTAACCTAAGGACATCACACACATCCATGCCCGAGGCAGGATTCGAACCTGCGACCGTAGCGGTCGCGCGGTTCCAGGTTGAAGTGCCTAGAGCCGCTCAGCCACTCCGGCCGGCGGCTGAAATAAGACTTGCACTTGGTGGCCGAAGCCGACAGGGACATCCCGTCCAACGATGCCATACGTTCATCTTTTTCATAACAGACCGTTCGCAGTAGAAGTTGTAACACATTGTTATCACCCTATCAGTTATGCTCTTCATATTTAATTCCTCCGGTGATCACTGTGGCGCATCCCAAATTCCAAACAATTATGTTTCGGAATAATGCTACAACAGCAATTTTCTCGGTTATTAAAAATTCAAAAAATATTTTAGTTCCTTCTTCTTTTGTTAAAGGTTTGGTTATATCTTTCACAAACAGGTTTTATTTTGTATCGGATGATACTCAGTCCCATATTCTGCGATGAATGTCTGCTCCATTGAGTTCAGAGTTCTTGCAGCCATATCTGTCATCCGCCAAAAGCGAACCCCTGCACTGATTTATAAAAGATCGTTCCCCTGCGCAGCAGGTGTGCATCCATGACCTTCTCAAAGTCAACGTTAAAAAGGAGACACGCCAGCGCATCTCCTTGCCTTACATCATTTTGGATACCTAGTATATTAGACTTCATTTCTCTCGTTCTTCCAGCACTCTGTACCTCTTCGTCATTCTCAGACGTCTTAACTGTTTTCGAAAGTTCCCTGTTCCATCAAAGCTCAGTACAGTTGGTATGTTTGTATACCATCATATGCTGCTTTGTGGCCAATGAAGAAGTTATGCTTACCAGCCCTGAATTCTATTGTCTGGCCTAAAATTTGCCTTCGCTGAAATTCTGTTATATGGTTGATTTACTTAGGAGAAATCCACGCAGATATGAGCCAATGTCTCTCTGAAGTAGACGGTCAGACAGTTAGTTAGATAATAATCCATATCCGAATATATTATATTCGACGTGAGAATGTGTTCAAGAACTCTGTAGCAAACCAATGTCAAGGATACTGTATTGATCTGTAATCTATACGAATCCGTCCTTTTACCCTCGTTTATACAGGAATCATCAGATTTTTACCACTGGCTTAGGACTTCGCGCTGGGCGAGAGATTCGCGATAGTTACAAGCTAGGTAAGGGGCCAATGTACAGAGTGCCCTCTGTAAAACCAAACTGGGATTCTTTCAGATGCTTCCCTATGCCACTTACACTTATTACTATGTCCTCCTTATGGGAGTCACAAGACCGTATGTCTGTGGTCTGTCCGATCGTACTGCGTGAATGATTTCTTAAATGCGAGATTTGAAACTTCGGATTTCCTTCTGCTGGCTTCTGTTGCCACACCATACTGGTCAGGGAGTAACTAGATAGAAGCCTTCCACTCAATTAACGATTTCGAGGCGGACCAAAATTTTCTCGGGTTCTCGAAAAAGTATGACGGTGATAGTCGTATGCTTCGCGCATCGATCTTTTTAAATTGGTAGAATTTCTAACTACTGCCAGTCGCCATTACCGCGCTCTTTGAGGAACCAGCTATGTTTGTCAGTAATAAAAGATAAATCTTGCGGTCGATGGTGCCATTTCCCCAACAGTAAAAGAATTTATATATTAAGATTTGTAGTATCTTACTCAGGTTTGGAGTTGTATAAAGAACAGAAGTCAATACTGAACGGTATTTTAATGTTTGTACTACAGTTACACTATGTAAAACATTAGTGCTGCATATTAGGACGTGTATCAACACGAATAAAACGTAGGGCCTCAGTATTACTGGCACATAAAGCAAAATCTTCTCTTACTGGCACCAGTCAGTTCCCTGGCGCCCCGCGGGATTAGCCGAGCGGTCTGAGGCGCTGCAGTCGTGGAATGTGCGGCTGGTAACGGCGGAAGTTCGAGTCCTCCTTCGAACATGGGTGTGTTTGTTTATCCCTAGGATAATTTAGGTTAAGTAGTGTGTAAGCTTAGGGACTGATGACCTTAGCAGTTAAGTCCCACAAGATTTCACACACATTTGAACATTTTTTAGTTCCCTGGCATGGCACCAATAACGTTCTTAATACTTTCATTTTCTAAATTCTCATAACTTTTTGCAGCAATGAGATGAGCAGCATGATTCTGTAGGCTCAGAATACCTCCGCAGTTTTTTTTAAAAAAAAGAGCTATGTGCAAAAAGAGATACATTGCTTGCTGATTGTCGTATGAAACGTGGATTTGGCTCTTGGAGCGTTTGACGTTTCCACTCTTCGTTCGTATTTAGATTACTCGGTGATGCGGAAGAGATGGTACACTGCAGTATTTCACAGATTAGAGACGAAGAGAGAGCGGACAGTCTGGAGGATACCTGAAGACTTCCAAATCGCCGCTGGGAAAGTAGGGGGAAGGATTACAGAAGAGAGAAGTCGATGCGCGTAACACCGCAATTGTTCAATGGTTGGAAAGGAGGGGCAAGCACAAAGCTGTAGCCTGCTATTGCTTTCAGACATCCATCTAAAAAGCGTTTGGAATTTCTCTGCCTTTTCACTGCCGTAGCAGTTACGTGTATTTATGTCGGAGACTTTTCGCCAAGTCTCTCGAATGAAAAAGAGTAGAAGAATTTGATGGTCTTTGCGAACAGATTACGCAACCATTGTGGAAAGGCATTCACCTTCTGCCTGAACGTCTGGTACTTTTACATTAGTGGCTTTCTTACGCTAATCTGCAGCTGTCTTCCTTGATTAACTAGTCGTACGGACGCGAAGAGAATTCTAGACGCCGCTTTCCAAGTCCAGTTCTCACTGTACTGAGGAAAGCTTTCTTTCGACGTCATATTCCTCTTGCGGCAGGTATCTTGTCGCGTAACGGGTACTTGGTTATGACGTTCGCTACTCGTTTGAGGCATTCTTGCTTTGTACGTTTCTTCCAAGCGCTAGCGTGTACGCTGCAAAATGCAGTTTTCATATTCCGTAATTTTGTGAAGTACAAGGTCATTTACGTACGTGGTATGCATTACCTTTTGAAGATCCTCTCAGCAATAAGTTAGAATATAGTTTGATCTATTTTTAAATGGTATTGCCACTATCGTATCAATTATTGGACATTATCGGACAACCTTACCATCAAAAATATCTATACATAATCAAAATAATTAGAAACCTATCTTAGACATTTTCCCTTTATAATAGCTAAAGTATGGTACAAAGTGCAACCGGAAAAAAAACTATTGGCAGCCTCTTACCCATGAGATACAGTCTTAAAGTTTGATTACCGAAGTAGGAGTGTCATGTTACCATGGAAAAGTCAGTGCTGTGTGCTCAAATACCCATCAGAATCCGGCCTGGGTGGCCGAGCGGTTCTAGGCGCTACAGTCTGGAACCACGCTACCGCTACGGTCGCAGATTCGAATCCTGCCTCGGGCATGGTTGTGTGTGATGTCCTTAGGTTAGTTAGGTTTAAATAGTTCTAAGTTCTAGGGGACTGATGACCATAGAAGCTAAGTCCCATAGTGCTCAGAGCCATTTGAACTATTTTGAAACCCATCAGAACTGAAAAGAGAGATCATACCTACAGAATTTTTTAAAACTGTCGTAATAATATGTATAAAACATGGAGTGTAAGAAGATAAATAATAAAACGCAATGAATAAAACTATCCCCAGTGTAATGAAACATTAAAGGCAGATCAACAATTTGGATTGCTATGTTTTGTCGTTTCTCAGTAAAACGCTGATCCACAATGAATCATCGTAATCAAGCAAATGTTTTCCACAATAATAGCACCATTTATTAAATGACCAGACTTTTTATATTGAAAAGATACATACTATCCTCTATTTTAAGGTTGCGCTTTGTACCGTACTTCGCCTATCATGTAGGACAATGTTTTATAAAAGTTTCCTGACTAGTATTTCCATTATGCAGTAAGTTTTTGATGGTGGAATGGTCTTTTACGGTACTTAGTATCGAAACGAGTAAGTAATTGACTAAATGAAAGTTCGAGTACAGACTCAAGCAAATCTAAAGGGATTCAAGTATATCGCGAAAACGCGACAGCTTTTTTATTAGCTTGTACTCAGTTACACTGTTTTTCTTCCTCTCACATATGAGCCACTATGGACTTGGTTTGTTTCAACTGTTTCTACTTTCTTTTCTCTTTCGTTTCTCTCGTCATTTTTCAGCGTGTCTCTCTCTCCTTTGTTCTATCTAAGTGGCTCCAGTATCTGCTTGAGTTTTTTGGCGTTTGTCAGTCCTTAGGGTGTGACCATAGAAATCTATTCTTATATTACTAATCATGTTAATACTTCCTTAAATATGTGTATAAACTTCACTCTTATGAGGTCTCCTGTAGTAGGTTTGATCGCTAGCTGGTCCCAAAACGTAACTTAGTGTATTCCTCTCTGTGATATCTAGCACTTACATCATCATCATTTGTTAACGTGTACTGCTGCTTAAAGTGCTTCTGAGTGAATTAATGTAGAGTACAGTCTAATTTTTAGCATAGAGGGATATCGATTTGTTATTAGGTTCATTATTAATGAGGCAGCATGCTGGTTTTAGTTCATTTCTTTGTCTTTCGTTTCTCGCTACTTGTTTCAGCGTCGCACTCCCATTTTAAGCCATACTGCAACAGTACTGGTTACAGCGAAACTATGAGGGCTCTTGGGAAAGTCAGGTTAGATAGGTCACGAAGTGGAAGTCTCAATGAATCCGACGAAGCTGTGCACAGACGTTTTGGTCAGCGTCTCTAGAGTGCTTGCGATCGCGTCACGTCGCTCTTTTCAGTTTTGAGAGCCCAGTGAGCTGTAAAGATTACAAGAACAATAGTGTCTCCCGCCAAGTAAGGGTACCCGGTGAGAAGTTTCGCCCGGTTTCATACAGCCCCACACAACGTAACTGCCACGCTTTTCCTCCTCCTTATCCAACCCTCGACAGCGCACTGTAGGGGCAGTGAGGACGGCTCTGCAGCGTTTTCGATGGGACGAGTTTTATCACACACCATGTAGCCCGAACTTACTTTCCTCTAATGTTCATCTCTGCTCCCATCAACCGCTCGCCGTGGAGACAAGATTTTGGCACAGACAACGAAATGAAGACCATCGCAGAGAAGTAGTGGAAAGCACAGGCGGCAGCCTCCTATTACGAGCTTATTGGAAAGTTGGTATAACGCTACGAGAAATGTCTTAGTCGGAGCGGCGACTATATAGACAAGTAGCTAGAAGACGTACAAAACTGTTGCAAATAAAACATTTTAGATCTTCACTGTGGTTTCCACATCGCAGAATGCGTATGACATCTTCTAAGGTTCCCACTTATGCAGTTTTAGTTCGGCTATGACCAGTGATGATGTAGGATACGGGTTACCAAAATTTCATCGAGTTTCAACGTGTTTATAGTCGGTGCACGAGCGATGGGACTAGCATCTCAGAGGTAGCGATGAGGTGGGGATTTTCCGTTATGACCATTTTACGAATGTACCGTGAATATCAGGAATCCGGTAAAACATCATATCTCCGACATCCGTGCGACCGGAAAAAGATAATACAACAACGGGACCAACGACCACCGAAGAGACTAGGTCGACGTGACAGAAGTGCAACCCTTCCGCAAATTGCTGCCGATTTCAGTGCTGGATCATACACAAGTGTCATCGTACGATGTATTGAACGAAACATCATCGATATGGGCTATCGGAGCCGAAGGCCCACTCGTGTACCCTTAATGACTGCACGACACAAAGCTTTATGCCTCGTCTGGGCTCGTCAACACCAACATTGGACTGTTGATGACTGGAAAGAAACTTGTTGCCTTGTCGGACGAGTGACGTTTCAAGTTGTATCGAACGGATGGACGTGTGCGGGTATGGAGACAATTCCATGAATCCACGGACCCTGCGCGTCAGCAGGGGACTATTCAAGCTGGAGGAGGTTCACTAATAGTGTGGGATGTGTGCTGTTGGAGTGATATACGTCGAGATACGACTCTGACAAGGTGACACATACGTAAGCATCCTGTCGGATTCCCTGCATCCATTCATATTCATTCTGCATTCCGACGGACTTCGGCAATTCCAGCACGACAGTGCGACACCCCACACGACCAGAATTGCTACAGAGTGGCTCCAGGAACACTCTTCTGAGTTTAAACACTTCCGCTGGTCACCAAACTCCTCAGACATGAACATTATTCAGCATATCTGGGATGCCTTGCAACGTGCTGTTCATAAGAAATCTCCACCCCCCCTTGTACTCTTACGGATTTATGCACAGCCCTGCAGGATTCATAGTGTCAGTTCCCTCCAGCACTACTTCAGACATCAGTCGAGTCCATGCCACGTCGTGTTGGGGCACTTCTGCGTGCTCGCGGGTACACGGTATTAGGCATCTGTTTTAAGGAGTGTGTCAGAATTCTCCGTTACATTTGAAACAATATAGCCAAGTTAACGCTATTCTTCGCATTGTGTAAGATTGGAAATAAATAAGCATTAGATATCAATAGTAACAATCTGAGGGTGAAACATGGCAGCACGATTCTAAGCACTGTTCTGAGACGAGGTCTGTCTGCGAGAGTGGAAGTAGTAGTGTCGGTCGAGAGCTCGGAGACAGAAGACCTGTCACGCTGCCCTCACTTCAGTAATGGCATACCTTACCACACTCAAGGCCCGATTTCATTTATATAGCCAGGAGAGATTTAGATGGCTTAACTACGCTTCAAGATGGAATTAAAGGTAACATTCGCGAGCATAGCACAAAAGCAATTGATGGATTAGGCTCGTGATTTTTAGTCCGAGTTTGCAATAATCCCATGTTTTGCTTGTCAGTTAAACAAGCCTCCTTATACTCCAAATAATAATAATTATTCTCCACATCTAATGAATAAATATGCTGTGGTTGTTAAATGTTAATGTAATTTTGAAACTGAAATAATCTGTTAATCTGGCACTCAGCCATTGTTGATACTTACGGCATTGTCATTGTGTATTATTAATCATGATGATTTCTGAAGTTTCAGATACACTTAATTTATGAAATCTCTTCTCACAAGCTATTTAGTAGTTTACAGGACGAAACAAACTCCTTTTTATTAAATTCATTCTGAGTAACAATAAGCTTTAGCCGCCGCTGCTGCTGCATGCTGCTGCGAATTGCTGTAAACCACGTGTAAAAAGGCAGTCATCTGAAGAGGTGAGTGCAAAAATTAGGGCCAAAACAGAGACACTGACGCACCACAACATGTCATCATTGCTCTGGTCCGGTAAATTCCGTTGCAGAAGCCAGATTCTGTATTAGTTGCAAATTCTTATTCAAATACACAGTCAGATAGCTTCTCCAAATGTTAGTTTCAAGTTTTTCATGTAACGGTCTGTTGGGGGCTTAAATGACAGTTGTAACATCCACGAGATAAATTTTAGCTACAGTGCGACGAGAGAAAATTATGCCTCTAACAGTTATAAACATTATCTATCCGGCATATGAAGAAACAATGAAATAAAACGATGATAAATATTAATTATTTATATAATATTTTATGATGTAATTGGACATATCGATGTGTATCATACAAAGACAACGATAATTGTAAATTCCTTTTATGATCTGCGTTTGTCTTCCTATGTTTTTACCTTTTGTTGGTTGGCTTTTGTAGGTTGCAGTCGCAAGACGCATATCAAACTGAGGTCTGTTAAGAAATTGTATTTATTTGGTTCAAATGGCTCTGAGCACTATGGGACTTAACTGCTGTGGTCATCAGTCCCCTAGAACTTAGAACTACTTAAACCTAACTAACCTAAGGACATCACACACATCCATGCTCGAGGCAATATTCGAACCTGCGACCGTAGCGGTCGCGCGGTTCCAGACTGAAGCGCCTAGAACCGCTCGGCCACCCCGGCCGGCTGCTGCAAGGAGCGCAGCCATTGATGATAGCGATTTGTATCGCGTTTTTATCCGTGTTTCTTACGAAAGTATCAAAGGTTTGCGTGATGAAAATTAGTCTAAATAGTGCACAATATAAAAGTAAATTTTAATAAGCATTTCAAATACTTGTCCTGTTAAAAGGAAATTTGCTCTAACAATACAAAGTCTCTGTCAATTGTCAGCCGCCATCTTAACAATTATCTCAGCGGCAAATTCAAATTACGCAACTCTGCAGACATAAATGCCGAAGGTAATACAAAAGTGTAAAAATAAATGTGCACCGGTGGTCCCGAACTCATTTTAATGAAAATAATTCGAATCAGATTGGTTCTTTAAAAACAGTGCTTATAGCATGATCCACATAACGAACTTTTCTTGCTGATGTATGGAGCCGAAATTAATTATACACGAGTTGCGAAGAATATTGTTCTAGGTAACATAAGTCATTGTTGTGCGTGGCTGATATTCGGTGGTTTTAATGATCATTTTGCTGAAGATAACTGTTTCCATCATAATCAATAGTTGTATAGAATCTGTTGCATGAACTGTGATTTACTGACACTTACACAACTTACAGACAACACTTTAGCACAACGTTAACTTAGTTGTTTAGCAACTTGACCAGATCTTTAGCCGGGAGAAAAAATTACTTTGTAGTTAGTGACTGTAATAAAATAACATTTATCATTTTCATTTACGAATTAGTTAAATACCAAACCACTGAATAACACAGCGAACGCCACACAGTGAAGCTGACACCCATACAACACGCACATAGTGTTACGTAAGTTAGACTCAGATTACTCGTAGCTCAGGTTACTTATCGAGTACCTTTTCACAGACGAACATAAGCTACTCGTATATTTGTTGTAAGTAAGTTACAATGTACGAGTTTCGTTGACTCTGGAGCCAGTAGAATTCTCCTTGGAAAGTAAACTAATGACAGAAAAACTAGGTTTCGAAATTCAGTGTTTGTCTTTCGCGAGATGTGCTGCACGCGCAGTTTGTGGTTGGATGGCAATCTCGCCCGCTTGCCGGGAGGCGGTCGGTCTCAACTGGGTGACCTGGATCCTCCGCGACGCCGCGGGGTTCCCCAGCGAGCCACTGCCGGCTCCGGCTGCGCATGCGCATAGGAGAAAGCCAGGCACTGGCCGGCGAATGCAGTCGTAGAGACGCGACGCGCACTGCCCCCCCCCCCCCCCCCCCCCACGGCTCGTGCGTCATGTGTCCGCGGTATGCCTCGCTGCCTGCCTGCCTTCTCTCCACTGGTCGGACTCAACAGGTTACGGCGCCGACAGCCGACAGCCGGCCGCGCACCTCTCTCGCGGGTCTTCCCTGCATGCGTTTCTCTGGAAAGCGGCGCCTCCCGGTGCATCAAATGCCAGCGTACGGGGACTGCCTCTCACAGCCGAGCTGCTTACACTCTGTTCATCATAAGCTCGACAACACTGAACTAATGTACTTGTCTCCGATCGTTGTTACGTCATTGGTTTCTGCTTCGAACGGAACGGAAACCACAATGTGTGGTGTATAGCGGCAGTCGATTCAAATGGCACTTTCACGATGCGGTCTAATCCAGTTAAGGTGCATTTAGGTGGACCACAAATAAACCCCGACGCAAACAGAGGGATGTTGTAGGTTTAACAGGTATATCTGTTTGTGGCATAACAGCTCCTAAAAGGAAGGCCCGATTTTAATGCAGTTCTTATTTGGATAAGTTCCACGAAAGTTGTTAAGCCATTTGAATATCATCAACGCCGTCTCTTGATATATCGATGGTAGGCGATGGAAACCTCCATTTTGTTGAATTTTACGGGAGAAGCAAAGATAGTTTCGTAAAAAATATACACTACTGCCCATTAAAATTGCTACACCACGAAGATAACGTGCTACAGGCGCGAAATTTAACCGACGGGAAGGAGATGCAGTAATATGCAAATGATAAGCTTTTCAGAGCAATCACACAAGGCTGGCACCGATGGCGACACCTACAACGTGCTGACATGAGGAAAGTTTCCAACCGATTTCTCGTACACAAACAGCAGTCGACCGGTGTTGCCAGGTGAAACGTTGTTGTGATGCCTCGTGTAAGGAGGAGAAATGTGTACGTTTCCGACTTTGATAAAGGTCGGGTTGTAGCCTATCGCGATTGCGGTTTATCGTATCGCGGCAATGCTGCTTGCGTTGGTCGAGATCCAATGACTGTTAGCGGAATATGGAATCAATGGGTTCAGGAGGGTAATACGGAACGCCGTGCCGAATCCCAAAGGCCTCGAATCACTAGCAGTCGAGATGACAGGCATCTTATCCGCATGGCTGTAGCGGATCGTGCAGCCACGTCTCGATCCCTGAGTCAACAGATGAGGCCGTTTGCAAGACAACCTTCTGCACGAACAGTTAGACGACATTTGCAGCAGCATGGACTATCAGCTCGGAGACCATGGCTGCGGTTACCCTTGACGCTGCATCACAGACAGGAGCGCCTGCGATGGTGTACTCAACGACAAACCTGGGTGCACGAATGGCAAAACCACATTTTTTCGGATGAATACAGGTTCTGTTTACAGCATCATGATGGTCGCGTCTGTGTTTGGCGACATCGCGCAGAACGCACATTGGAAGCGTGCATTCGTCATCGCCATACTGGCGTATCACCCGGCGTGATGGTATGGGGAGCCACTGGTTACACGTCTCGGTCACCTCTTGTTCGCATTGACGGCGCTTTGAACAGTGGACGTTACATTTCAGGTGAGTTACGACCCCTGGCTCTACCGTTCATTGGATCCCTGCGAAACCCTACATTTCAGCAGGATAATGCATGACCGCACATTGCAGGTCCTGTACGGGCCTTTCTGGATACATAAAATGTTATACTCCTTCCCTGGTTCTCCAGATCTCTCACCAATTGAAAACGTCTGGTCAATGGTGGCCGAGCAACTGGCTTGTCACAATACGCCAATCACTACTCTTGATGAACTGTAGTATCGTGTTAAAGCTGCATGGGCAGCTGTAGCTGTACACGCCATCCAAGCTCTGTTTGACTCAATGCCCAGGCGTATCAAGGCCGTTATTATGGTCAGAGGTGGTTGTTCTGGGTACTGATTTCTCAGGATCTATGCACCCAAACTGCGTGAAAATGTAATCACATGTCAGTTCTAGTATAATATATTTGTCCAATGAATGCCCGTTTATCATCTGCATTTCTTCTTGGTGTAGCAATTTTAATGGCCAGTAGCGTACTAGTCCGCGATCGTTGTTACCTCATTGGATTCTGCTTCGCACGGAACGAAAACCACAACGTGTGGTGCATAGTGGCAGCCGATTCCAAGGCCACTTTCACGATGCAGTCTAATCCAGTTAAGGTGCATTTAGGTGGGCCACATTTAACCCCCGATGCAAACAGAGGGATGTTCTAAGTTTAACATGTGTATCTGTTTGTGGCATTGACCCTGAATAAAGAAAACAGTGAAGTTATTCACATGAGTACTAAAAGAAATCAGCTAAATTTCGATTACGCGATAAGTCACACAAATCTGAAGGCTGTAAATTCAAGTAAATACTTAGGGATTACAATTACAAATAATGAAATGATAATTAAATGGACACCCTAGCTGCAAACAGGCGTTGATGTACTTCAATGGAAATGTTGGAAAATGTGTGCCCCGAACAGGTCTCGAATCCGGGATCTCCTGCTTACATGGCAGACGCTCTATCCATCTGAGCCACCGAGGGCACAGAGGATAGTGCGCCTACAGGGACCTATCCCTTTCACGCTCCCCGTGAGACCCACATTCCCAACATGTCCACATCACTACATTCGTAGTGCGGCTACGGGCAAACATCTATTAGGCGCACTACGAATGTAGTGATGTGGACATGTTGGGAATGTGGGTCTCACGGGGAGCGTGAAAGGGATAGGTCCCTGCAGGCGCACTATCCTCTGTGCCCCAGATGGATAGAGCGTCTGCCATGTAAGCAGGAGATCCCGGTTTCGAGTCCCGGTCGGGCACACATTTTAAACATGTCCCTAATGAAGTACATCGACGTCTGTTTGCAGCTAGGGTGTCCATTTAATTATCATTTCATTTCTAGCAAGTCTGCATGGTCATCAACGGTAACTGTTCTTTCGGGAACAGATACTACCGTCATATATAATTACAAATAACCTAAACTGGAACGATCACATTGATAATATTGTGGGTAGAGCATATCAAAGACTGCGATTCATTGGCAGAACACTTAGATGTGCAATATCTGTACTGAAGAGACTGCTTACATCACGCTTGTCCGCCCTTTTCTGGAGTATTGCTGTGCGGTGTGGAATCCGCATCAGGTGGGACTGACGGATGATATTGAAAAAGTTCAAAGAAGAATGGTTCGTTTTGTATTATCGCGAAATAGGGGAGATAGTGCCACAGACATTATACGTAAATTGAAGTGGCAATCACTAAAACAAAGGCGTTTTTCGTTGCCACGGGATCTTCTCATTAAATTTCAATCATCAGTTTTCTCCTCACATAGCGAAAAAATTCTGTCGGCACCCACCTACATAGGAAGAAATGATCATCACGATAAAATAAGAGAAATCAGGGCTCGCACAGAAAAATTTAAGTGCGCGTTTTTCCCGCGTGCCGTTCGAGAGTGGAACGGTAGAGAGACAGCTTGAAGGTGGTTCACTCAACCCTCTGCCAGGCACTTTATTATGAATAGCAGAGTAATCACGTAGATGTAGATGTGGCATCGCAGCTCCTAAACGGAAGGTCCGATTGAAATGCAGTTATTTGGAAAAGTTCATGAAAGTCTGTTCAGCCATTTACGTTTCATCAGCGACATTAAGTAAAAATGTTTTCATTCGGTCAGCGCCGTCTCTTGATACATCGATGGTAGGCAATGAAAACCTCTGTTTTGTTGAAGTTTACGGGAGAAGCAAAGACAGTTTCGTAAAAAATATATATAAACTGATACAGCTAATGTTGCTACTTGTGTATCTATACATTAGACGCCTGGCTATTCATAGATTAGACTAACTGGTGCACTTTCAAATCTCTGTTTGATAATGGAATCACGAGGTTTTCATACACAGATACTTACGAGGTTTTCTATCATCGATATGCTACGCAATACTGAAGAGCTACATCAAATTAAATTACTCAAAAAGATTTAAATAAAAGCCCGCGAGAACATAACGGTTACCTTTTACGTTTGACCAACAATGATGAGTTTCGTCTTTTGATGTCCCCATTTCAGCACCTACCAAGCTGGAAAAGGAAGACAGTGACTTCACTGTAAAAGATAAATACATGCTCTAGCAGACTTTTCTGTAGTTCTATTTGAGGTATGAAATTATGTACCAAATCATATGATTTTGACCCAAAATGTACGCAGCATGTTGCAAGAAACGCAATGACAGACAATTTTCTACCGACTTGATTTAGAATTATCAAATCAAATGGTTCAAATGGCACTGAGCACTATGGGACTTAACATGTAAGGTCATCAGACCCCTAGACTTCGAACTACTTGAACCTAACTAACGTAAGTACATCACACACACCCATGCCCGAGGCAGGATTCGAACCTCAGAATTATCGCTACTGCTTCCTTCTTCTGTTAACTAATTAGCTAAGTATAAACTGAAACATAGTCAATGAATACGCATGTGAATTACAAAAAGAAAGTCGTCAATCGCATAAGTAAAAAATACACTACTGGCAGTTCAAATTGCTACACCAAGAAGAAATGCAGATGATAAACGGGTATTCATTGGACAAATATCTTATACTAGAACTGACATGTGATTACATTTTCACGCAATTTGGGTGCATAGATCCTGAGAAATCAGTACCCAGAACAACCACCTCTGGCCGTAATAACGGCCTTCATACGCCTGGGCATTGAGTCAAACAGAGCTTGGATGGCGTGTACAGGTACAGCTGCCCATGCAGCTTCAACACGATACAACAGTTCATCAAGATTAGTGACTGGCGTATTGTGACGAGCCAGTTGCTCGGCCGCCCTTGGACAGACGTTTTCAATTGGTGAGAGATCTGGACAAAGTGCTGGCCAGGGCAGCGGTCGAATATTTGCTGTATCCAGAAAGGCCCGTACAGGACCTGCAACATGCGGTCGTGCATTATCCTGCTGAAATGAAGGGTAGAGCCACGGGTCGTAACACATATGAATGTAACGTCCACTGTTCAAAGCGCCGTCAGTGCGAACAATAGGTGACAGAGACGTGTAACCAATGGCACCCCATACCATCACGCCGGGTGATAGGCCAGTATGGCGATGACGGACGAATACTCGCTTCCAATGTGCGTTGACCGCGATGTGGACAAACACGGGTGCGACCATCATGATGCTGTAAACAGAAACTGGATTCATCCGAAAAAATGACGTTTTTGCCATTCGTGCACGCAGATTTGTCGTTGAGTACACCATCGCAGGCGCTCTTGTCTGTGATGCAGCGTCAAGGGTAACCTCAGCCACGATCTCCGAGCTGATAGTCCATGCTGCTGCAAACGTCGTCGAAATGTTTGTGCAGTTGGTTGTTGTATTGCAAACGTCCCCATCTGTTGACTCAGGGATCGAGACGTTACAGCCATGCGGATAAGATGCCTGTCACCTCGACTGCCAGTGATACAACGCCGTTGGTATTCCAGCACGGCGTTCCGTATTACCCTCCTGAACCCACCGATTCCATATTCTGCTAACTGTCATTGGATCTCGACCAACGCGAGCAGCAATGTCGCGATACGATAAACCACAATCGCGATGGGCTACAATCCGACCGTTATCAAAGTCGGAAACGTGATGGTACGCGTTTCTCCTCCTTACACGAGGCATCACAAGACCGTTTCACCAGGCAACGCCGGTCAACTGCTGTTTGTGTATGAGAAATCGGTTGGAAACTTTCCTCATGTCAGCACGTTGTAGGTGTCACCACCGGCTCCAACGTTGTGTGAATGCTCTGAAAAGCTAATCATTTGCATATCACAGCATCTTCTTCCTGTCGGTTAAATTTCGCGTCTGTAGCGCGTCATCTTCGTGGTATAGCAATTTTAATGGCCAGTAGTGTATCTCACGTCACATTTTCGTGTTTCGCCCTGCAATATATTTGTGTGAGTGTGAAGATAGAGCGTCGATCGACCCGTTTCTGCTAGTAAAATAGAAGTTTAAAATGCATGAAATAAAATTTGAATTAAACATTTATTATAACTCAAACACAAAAAACTCTAAAATTAAAAAAAATTTACGCCCCTTTAGTTTAATATAAGTAGTAATGTTTTGATCCAAGCGTTGTCGCTTCGCGGGACGAATAAGTAAATAAAATAAAAACAGAGCACTTCTAAAAATGATAAAGTATAAAATTTAAATCCTGGTAAGTTACTTACGAGACGTAGATAAATATCAAAACGACAGTATCAAATCGTCGAGTCTAAGAATTAATTTACTCGGACAAAATTCGCTACATCGACACAACCGTCAACGACGCCTGCCCTCACGCGACTGCCGCAGCTGGTCACGCCCCTCGCTCCGCATAGCGCGCGACTTGCAATTGCGGTATAATGAAGCGTAAGTACGCCATCATCAAACCACTGCAGGACATAGCCCTAGTTAGATGATTGACGCGTGAAACTAAGTTCGTACTTAATTATGTAAAAATATGATATAAAGTTAACAGGTAACTCTATTCTTTACCAATGTTAGGCTAATTACAGGCGGATTGGTTTTCATATTTTAAATAATAAGTAATTATTACCTGACTAACTACACTCATGCTCATAAATTAAGGATAACTGCAGAATGTGGTGGCACTACACAAAACTGGCTCTAATAGCACCAGCACATAGGGAACACACACGACGTAGATCTGTAAGTCCACGGTATTGGTGCTAAGTTGAGAAAACCGTCCCGAAACACACGTGCTACGAAACGCCACTGTTTCCTGCGCATCTACCCCGACATCGGTATGATCACCATGCACACGCACACAGGCCGCACAACGGGTTGGCGTACTCTGGATCAGGTGGTCGAGCAGCCGCTCGGGTATAGCCTCCCATTCTTGTTCCAGTGTCTGTCGGAGCTCCTGAAGTGTCCTAGGGGTTTGAAGACGTGCTGGGATACGTCGACCGAGAGCATCCCAGACGTGCTCGATGGGGCTTAAGTCTGGAGAACAGGCAGGCCACTGCATTCGCCTGACATCTTCTGTTTGAAGGTACTCTTCCACGATGGCAGCTCGGTGGGCCCGTGTGTTACCATCCATGAGGAGGAATGTGGGACCCACTGCAACCCTGAAAAGGCAAAATGACGCCCCGATACACCTGACCTGTTACAGTTCCTCTGTCAAAGACATGCTGGGGTGTACGTGCACCAATCATAATCCCACGCCACACCATCAAACCACGACCTCCATACAGGTCCCTTTCAAGGACATTAAGGGGTTGGTATCTGGTTCCTGGTTCACGCCATATGAAAACCCCCCCGAGAATCACTGTTCAGACTATACCTGGACTCGTCCGTGAACATAACCTGGAACCACTGTTTCAATGACCATGTACTGTGTTCTTCTTATCAGGCTTTACGGGCTCTCCTGTGACCAGGGATCAGTGGAATGCGCCTTGCAGGTGTCCGGGCGAATAAACAATGTCTGTTCAGTCGTCTGTAGACTGTGTGTCTGGAGACAACTGTTCCAGTGGCTGCGGTAAGGTCCCGAGCAAGGCTACCTGCAGTACTCCGTGGCCGTCTGCGGGCACTGATGGTGAGATATCGGTCTTCTTGTGGTGTTGTACACTGTAGACGTCCCGTACTGTAGCGCCTGGACACGTTTTCTGTCTGCTGGAATCGTTGCCATAAACTTGAGATCACACTTTCTGTCACACGGAGGGCCTGTGCTACGGCCTGCTGTGTTTGACGAACCTTCAGTCGCCCTAGTATTCTACCCCTTATAACGTCATCCATATGTGTTCTTTGAGCCATTTTCAACACACAGCCACCATTAGCACGTCTGAAAACGCCTGCACACTTACTCGCTGCACCGCACTCTGACATGCACCAACACACCTCTGCGTATGTGGACTGCTGCCAGCGCCACCGTGCGACGACCGCAGTTCAGATGCACCGCATGGTCATACCCCGAGGTGATTTAAACCCGCAAACCGCCCACCAGAGCGTCGTTTCACCATGTATCAGCATTATCCTTAATTTATGAGCATGAGTGTATTTTGAAGTATGGATACGGCATTCGCAGGGCTGGGAGAGATGACGCCAAACAGAAAAGGCTTATATCCAGCAATAATGAAAGTATGGTTTTCTAGAAACGATAGCTGCTGTTAACTTATTTTTTAATTTGCTTAACAGTCCTCCGATGCGGAGACCCTTGGATGAAAGTACCGCGTCGTCGTAGTTAACCTTTCCCTATTAAACACCTTACAAGACGGAGACTAATGACAGTACGAGTGCCAAACTTGATAGCATTAATTCGGAGGACATGGGGAAGATAAATAATGCTCTATCAGTTCAACTGAAACACTTTTAATGTGTTGCTACTGTTCATCATACCAATTAGATACCGGTACCATTACTGCTACAGAAGGGGCTCAATATGGCGGTCATCAGTGTCCAGAAGAGTCTGTAAGCGCAGGATTGCATTCTGCACAGCAGAACGAAGCATGTCCCTAGGTATGCTAGCTTTAGATCAGCACGTGTGTGAATGTTCCTTTGGTAAACCCTGTCCTTCAGGTAGCCCCACAACCAGGAATCACAGGTAATGAGATAAGGTGGTCGTGCCGGCCAAGCATTTGTAAACGATCGGATCATAATTAGATCGTTCCCAAATGTGCTTCGGAGAAGCAGGTGAGCTTCAGAGCGATGTGCGGTGAGGCCCCGTCTTGCGTGAAAACTGTTGAGTTCAATGCGTCTCTTTCCTGCAGGTCGGGTATGACATGCTGGCGAAGCATACCGCAGTAACGCTGGTCAATCACACTGCACGGCTTTGGTCCATGAGTACTAACCTGTTCAAAAAAGAATGGGCCAGTTATGAGCGTAGCCGTGAAGCCACACCATACGATGATACGTTCACGATACAGAGGAACTTCATGCACATTGGCTGGAGGTGAGGATCCCCATACTCGGCAATTCCGTGTGTTTAGTTCATCCGTCAGAGAAAAACGAGCCACGTGTGTTCATAGCATGGTCTAGGGCAAGCCCTCGTTAACGTCGATCCTTGCGAGAAATTGGAGAGCAAATTCAACACGTCGTTGTGCGTCCTGTGGTGCAAGCTGCTGTACGATATGGATATTGTACAGGTACCATTTGACAATGGTTCGAAGTACATTAAGACAGCTGAACATCCCGAAGTCTACTGTACGGTACACAGCACACGCACTGGCTGATGATCGGTAATTGCGCGTAGCGTTGTCTGCCATAGCAACAGCGATTTCCTCAACCACCTGTGGTGCAACCGGTCGTTGGCGTCTGCCTGGAACGACGCCTAGTTCTCAAAGCTCCTCCTCATGCTCTGCGCAGCACGTGGAGAAAGAGGACCCTTCCGTAATTCTTTTAGCTGGCGATATTCTCGCCGGCCGAGGTGACCGAGTGGTTCTACAGTCTGGAGCCGTGCGACCGCTACGGTCGCAGGTCCGAATCCTTCCTCGGGCATGGATGTGTGTCGTGTCCTTAGGTTAGTTAGGTTTAAGTAGTTCTAAGTTCTAGGGGACTGACGACCTCAGAGGTTAAGCCTCGTAGTGCTCAGAGCCATTTGAACCATTCGATATTCTCGAAGTGCAGCTGCAGCATTACTGTTGTTTTGATAACAGAGCTTTACCAGTAATGCCCTGCTCCTTTTGTTCAAGCTCATGTTGACACGTCAAAAAGTGCACAACGACTGGTCTGTTGTATGAGACTACGATGACTGATCACAGCACCTGGTAGCCTTAGTTATAACTGGACGGTAGTGCTGTGACACATGGAAATCATACACCTCATACTCTCGACATTAATTCCACCAAATTTGGTGTTCGTACAGTAATTAGGGAAAGTTTGGTTATAACCACCTGGTATTACTACTTATACCGAACTTAAAGGGACAATATAATTACTTTTTTACTTGCTAGAAATTTTTTGTGACGTCAGTTTTAATTTTCAATTTAAGTTTTATTTACGGCGGTATTGTCGCAATAGCGTTGCCGTTAATATTGATGCAATGTGACCGTAATAGACAGCAGTTTTGCGGTTTGGCTGACAGACATTGCTGATGTTGCAGGCTGTTTCTGGTACTTCTGTTTCTGAGGTGTTTATTATCAAGGGTGGAGAACATTACGTATTGTGATCGCGTAGGGTTTCCCGGCGTAATAAGTCTTGAAAGTCTCTTCCGGCAGCAAACCCGAAGAGACTTTCAAAACATTACGTATTGCACGGCAATATCTTGTCTTTGTTCTTTCCTGTAAATGCTTCCCTCTTGCTATCACCTTCGCTTGCTACTTCTATCACCTGAGCTAAAACATTGTTTCGCTTTTGTTCGAATGTTCGTGCGCGTACATATAGCCGCATGTGTTGTAGCTGTTTCTGTTGTGTACAGCAACGGAGAGGTAAGCAACGAGGGAACCATGAATTTGATACATGTGCTTCATCTACGACCATTGTTATGGGACAAAGAGATTAATATAACATCTACAAAGATCGCAATTGCAAAAAGTTGTCGCCGGCGGGAGTGGCCGAGCGGTCCTAGGCGCTTCAGTCTGGAACCGCGGGACCGCTACGGTCGCAGGTTCGAATCCTGCCTCGGGCATGGATATGTGTGATGTCCTTAGGTTAGTTAGGTTTAACTAGTTCTTAGTTCTAGGGGACTGATGACCTCAGATGTTAAGTCCCATAGTGCTCCGAGCCATTTGCAAAAAGTTGTCAAGTTGTTGTCGATGAGTTCGGATTCATGCTCGATCCTGTGCCAAATGCGAACCGAAAAAGTTGCATAGGAAGGATGCAAGCGCAGGTTCTAACAATACCACTACTTGCAAAGTAGGTTGGAAATCAGATTAATAATGTTGCTCACGCAGCATATGTTCGCTTTATCGGGCAACAACAAAGTTATTGACTGTGGATGGTATCGTCAGAATGGAAATAGTGAAGTCACTGTAAAAAAGTCATTAATTTTGGCATTTATCTTGAATGGGCTCCCACGTATATTTCGTCGAAGTTGTTATGGCTCATCTTGTTGATTCTAGGGTGATTCCCCTTTGACAGCTACAAGGTACAGATCTGTATTTTAGCAATATTTGAAGACCTAACAAATGCGTTTTTCAGGAAATTCTTAATGATCGAACAATCGCAGATCTGAACAGTACGGTACGGTAGAAATAATTTTAGATTTGGTGTTCACGATCCACATTTTTATTAAACATCTTGTAAATTAATATATACTACTTCTTAATTGTCACATCATCAAGAAAACAATTTTGTATCAATCTTCATATATTTAATTTCCATTTTAACTAAACACAAGACTTAACTGTTCTTTTACAAAGAGAAATAACAACTTAACTTCTGGAAAGTGAAACAAAGACTGCTCTGTGCGCATTCGCCAGAACGGTTAGCCGAGCGGTCTAGGCGCTGCAGTCACGGACTGTGCGGCTGATCCCGGCGTAGGTTCGAGTCCTCCCTCGGGCATGGGTGTGTGTGTTTGTCCTTAGGATAATTTGGGTTAAGTAGTGTGTAAGCTTAAGGACTGATGACTGTAGCAGGCAAGTCCCATACGATTTCACACACATTTGAACATTTTTTGAACAAAACGGTTACAAGTAAATCAAAGATTATCACAGTCTCACAGAAATGAATACACACAAGAACCATATCACTGTAATATATCGATACATCGGAGTACCTATACATTAATAATATACAAAAATATGTCTGTTACTTCGCAGAAAAGTAGTAAGATATTACTGGTATCGAGAACTGGGGTTGGAGTGCTGTAATGGTCACGTAACTAAAGAACCATTACAACGTGGAGACCTCTTCCGAACAGCACGTTGCAAGGTATCCGACGTATGTTCAATAATGTTCATGTCCAGGGAGTTCGGTGGTCAGCGGAAGTGTTTAGACTCAGAAGAGCGTTCCTGGAGCCAGTCTGTATCAATTCTGGACATTTGGGGTGTCGCATTGTCCTGCTGTCGTTGCCCAAGTCCGTCGGAAATCGCAATGGACATGACTGGATGCAGGTGATCAGACAGGATTCACCTGTCGGAGTCGTAGCTAGACATTTCAGGGGTACGTCACTCCAACTCCACACGGCCCAAACCATTACAGAGCCTCCGCCAGCTTGAACAGCGCCCTGCTAACATGCAGGATCCATGGATTCGTGAGGTTCTCTCAGTATCCGTACCTGTTCATCGGCTCGATAGAATTTGAAACGAGACTCGCCCGACCAGGCAACATGTTTCCAGTCATCAACAGTCCAATGTCGGTGTTGACGGGCCCAGGAGAGGCGTAAAGCTTAATGTCGTGCTGTCATCAAGGGTACACGAGTGGGCCTTCGGCTCCGAAAGTCCATATCGATGATGTTTTGTTGAATGGTTCGCACGTTGACACTTGCTGTTGGCCCAGCATTGAAATCGGCAGCAATCTGCGGAAGGGTTGCACTTCTGGCACGTTGAACGATATTTTTCAATCGTCGTTAGTCCCGTTTTGCAGGATCTTTTACCGGCCGCAGAGATGTCGGAGATCTGATGTTCTTCCGGATTCCTGATATTTACGGTACATTCGTGAAATGGTCGTATGAGAAAATCCCCACTTCATCGCTACCTCGGAGATACTGTGTTCCTCGGCTCGTGCACCGACTATAACACCACGTTCAAACTCACACCTTGATAACCTGCTATTGTAGCAGCAGTAACCGATTTAACAACTGCGCCAGACACTTGTTGTGTGATAGAGTTGTTGCTGACCGCAGCGCCGTTTTCTGCCTGTTTACGTATCTCTGTATTTGACTACGCATGCCTACACCAGTTTCTTTGGCGCTTCAGTGTGTTTAAATGTAAACAAAGACTGTTTTGCGCCAAATTTTCGGGAGGAACGATGTAGATGCGTGAGGACTGCAATTATTACATGTTGTTGGCACTGCGAGTATTATTTAATATTTGCTTCTAATGGTTTATGACAAGAGGCATCCACACAGTTCTAATGAGGATCTGTTAAAAGAAAATCGAGCAACCGACGCAACGGCACCATTGAATGGTTCCATTCAAAAGTAATCACTATGCGCGTTAAGACAGTTGTTCTCTGTGGGACGAGGCAATAAACTCATTTGGCGCAACGCGGTCGGCTGCTGGCGGATCCGCAACAGCACCCGCCTCTAGCACTTCCTCTTCGGACCGAAACCGACGTGTAGGAATGCCTTTCTTTAGGTCGCCAAAGACGTGAAAATCACACAGTAAAACATCTTAGCCGTACGGAGGATGTTGCGATGTTGCGATGTTGCCCAACCAACTCGCTGAAGTGTTAGGCTTCGTCCGTTGGCAGTGTGGCGCTGGACGGGATGATTCCGTCAGGCAGCATTCCGACAGCGTCAGAGAAAGCGGCAAAGCCAGTAGTGGAAGCATCGCACATCTCCCCCACCAATGAAATCCAAAGCTTTCGACATCTTCGAGCGTGGGACCACAATCAGTGCGCAACGCTATGAAGACGTTTTGCAGAAACTGCGACACGCGATAAAGTCAAAACGCTCACGAATTCTGTCGGACGGAATCGTCCTATTGCACCATAACGTCCGCCCCCACACTGCCAACTGGACGAAGGCTACGATTTTTGTTGGGACGCGCTGCAGCATCCTCCGTGCAGTCCTGATGTCAGCTCTCCAGTGACCTGAAGAAAGACATGCATGGACGTAACACTCTGGGTACTGTTACGGTTTTGTCAGCGGCTGATCACGCTCTACGAAACAGGAACTGACCACCCCGTCTCCCAGTGGACTAAACGTCTTCACGCGTGTGTAATTACTTTCGAATGTTGTGGCATGTGCTAGGATTTGTAAGTGAGTTAGTGAAGGAGCCATTCTAAGGCTACCATGATTAAAATTTTAGTTCCTTATTAATCTAATTCGTTTGAAAAATGGAATTGCCTACCTTGCTATTATTCCTTATTGATTACCTTATTAACCCTCCTAAATCCACCAATTTCGAAATGGAAAAACATACAGATAAAATACCCAGGTTCTCTCCTCCCCAGCCAGATGCCTTGCTTTCGTCGAACACGGTTTATCCTACGGGTATATAAGCGGCTGTCGAAGTTCCTTTCCTCAATTCCTATGTTTCCTATGTTTCTCTTTAAAATGTCCTACAAATGTGATACACTGTGTCTAACACATTGAAAATACACACAACCAAAAAAACATTAATAACTTCTGTACTTCGCGAAAATAAAACACACTGGAATTTAATTTTCTAGTTTGCTACGATCACAGTAAAGACAGTGGCGGTAAAATTTTTAACCATTTGCTTTAACTTGAATGTCCAATACAGTAACGTATGCTACATTATACTACCCAACTTAAAGCACGCAGTTATTCACTTGCTTTTTGCATCTAAGATGTGCGTACGCGTTTTGCATTTGACGATGTATTCGTTTTCACGCTGACTTGAAACCAATATTGTGCTTGCTGTTACGAATCCTCAAATACGTAACTCAAAAAATGAACATTTGACATTCTATCCTGCGAAAATGGAATAAAAAAACGTCGTTTTATACGATAAGTCGCAAGAAGCGATGTAATAAACGACTTTTTAAGTATGAGATTCACGTACGATTTAGATGATACTGTTAGGTTTCGCTATTGTAATCAATACTTCGTTAAAAGCGATGTTGCTATTAACTGTATCGACTGTGTTATCATCATTCGCTTCCTGGCTGTCGTCCCTTGCTGACTGTGTAGTTTAAAGATTTATGTGTCGCTTTCTACTAGTAGCATGAGGTGTCACTTTGATTTTTCAGACTCCCCACTCTGAGCAGTCCGCATTTATCTGGTTGTTTGTGCATCTTGGATGTGGAATTCATTGGCTTATTTCTCTTGTTTATTTGAAAATGCGAGTTACGAAGACGAGAAACTCTGATTCAAAGTGGTTCAAATGGCTCTGAGCGCTGTGGGACTTAACATCTGAGGTCATCAGTCCCCTAGAACGTAGAACTTCTTAAACCTAACTAACCTAAGGACATCACACACATCCATGCCCGAGGCAGGATTCGAACCTGCGACCGTAGCGGTCACGCGGTTCCAGACTGTAGCGCCTAGAACTGCTCGGCCACCAACTTTGATTCCTTTGTTTTTTCAGTCTTTCTAACGATGTCAATCAAAGTTGCACATAATTTCATAAGGTATAAAGCGTCTAAAGCCTAGTCTTCCAAGAATTCAGTAGACTATCTGAGCTACTGACAGTGGTGTAATTTTTGATTACGAAAACTCTCCATTGTTGTGCTTCGAACGACAGGGTTTAGTTTCCATAAATGATTATGACTGGAGTGGTTAGCTCCAGAACTTCAAGTTTTAGACGACATTGCCGATTGCTCCAAATCAGATGCAAAGTAGATTTTGTTAAATGAGGTGACTCCTTGGCTACTAGTCATCTCCTTTCCTGATCCACTCGCAAATAGGGATAGGGAGAAACGTCTGTCTATATGCCTGCGAATGAGCCCTAATTTATTGTTTATCATCTTCGTGGTCCTTATGCGCAATGTATGTTAGCCGCAATAGAATCGTTTGGCAGTCAGCTTCAGATGCCAGTTCTCTAAATTTTCTCAAAAGTGTCCCTCGAAAAGCACATCCCCTTCCCTTCAGGGGTTCTCATTTTAGTTCCCGAAGCATTTCCGTAACACATACGTGTCGTTGAAACCTACCGATAACAGATTTAGCAGCGCACCTCTGAATTGCTTCCATGTCCTCCTTCAATCTGACCATACACAGATCCCAAACATTAGAGAAGTACTCAAGAATAGGTTACACCAGCATCCTATCCTCGTTCTCCTTTCCAGGTTAACCACACTTTCCTAAAATTCTCCCAATTAATCGAAGTCGACCATTCGCCTTCCCTACCAGTCTTCACATGCTCGTTCAATTTCGTATCGCTTCGCAACGATACGCCCAGATATTTAAACGACTTGATGGTGTCAAGAGGGGCATTAGTAATATTATATCCGCTATAACAGGTTTGTTCTTCCTATTCACCCACATTAACTGCCCCCAGGGGATCCACAACTCTTTTGCGGATACGTGCGTAGCGAGCACGGGGCCCCGAGCTAATGTGGCCTTCCTTCCTTTCCGGGCTGCATACCTTCCCTTTCCGCATCCTTCCCCATCCCCTGTCTTCACCCCCCCCCCCCCTCACCTCTTGCTCTTTCCTTCACTTTCTCCCCCTCTGGGAGTATGGTTTGCGCCTACGTCCGGAGACGGACGCTTGTAAATGTACCGCATTCTTCTTCTTCCTTGCTTGTATGTCTTCTTCCTTCCTTTGTCCATCTCCTTTCCTTACCTCTTCTCTTTACCCTTTTCTCCGCTGCGGCGTTTGAGACCCCCTCTTCTTTCCTTTCCCTTTCTCTTTCTTCCTCCCTGTGCGTGTCTGAAGGCCGACCCACGCACTTCCATGCGTAGCCGGTGACGGGGTAACGCGTAATTCCCCGCCCCGGGTAGACAGGTAGGACACGTACGTACCCCCTGGTAAAGGCCAGGCCCAGGGAGGGGTGATTACCCGAGCTGATACCTTCCGAAAGTGCCGATTGGTCCCTCCGTCCGTATGTCGGGAGGTGTGACCTGAGGTGTGAACAATCACCTAAGGCGGGTGTGCCCTCGGTGAGGGCCCCCACAAGGGAGGAGCGCGCCATCGGAGACGCCGGTAATCATGGGGGATTCTTCCGCAATGGTTTCCTCACCTTCCACTATGTCTGCTCACAAACGTAAGTTCACTGAGTCTCAGCCACAGACGGTTCTTCCATCGTTGCCACAGTTCCTTGTTGTTTCTCGGTCTGACGAAGGTCACGACTTTTCCACGGTCAACCCTTTCATTATTCAGAAAGGTGTCGACGCAATTGCGGGTCCTGTAAAGTCTTGTTCCAGATTACGGAATGGTACCCTGTTGTTAGAAACACACAGTGCCCTCCAGGCTCAAAAATTGCTGCGTACTTCTCTGCTCCACACCTTCCCTGTCCGGGTGGAACCGCACCGTACCTTAAATTCCTCGCGTGGAGTCGTTTATACACGCTCCCTCGATGGATTGTCTGACGAAGAAATTCAGCACTACCTGTCTGACCAGGGCGTCACCGCTGTTCATCGGGTTATGAAAAGGGTTGACTCGAACATCATTCCAACCCGCACTGTCTTCTTGACTTTTGACAAAGTTCAACTCCCATCAAAAATCAAAGCAGGCTATGAGATAATTTACGTTCGCCCTTATGTCCCAAACCCTACGCGTTGCTATCGATGTCAGCGGTTTAATCACACCAGCCAGTCCTGTTCCAATCCGGCCAAATGTGTTACGTGTGGCAGGGATGCCCATGAGGGTGCTTGTCCACCTCCATCCCCTCGCTGCATCAACTGTATGGGTGACCACGCTGTTTCCTCTCGAGATTGCCCTGTTTTTAAGGACGAAAAGCTGATCCAGGAAATAAGAGTGAAGGAAAAGGTGTCGACCTTTGCTGCTCGAAAGTTACTCGCCAGTCGACAGCCCACCGTGCCTCAGAAAGGAAAATACAGCGCTGTCCTTGCTTCTTCTCGGCCAACAAAGGAGGCGGCCACGCAGACTTGCGACCTCACATTTAGTACCACGGTCGTCAGATCGGCCAGCGCAAAGATCGCCCGTTCAACCTCACCTCTTTCGCCTGCCCACTCTATGGCTCACCCTTCGTCGGGTTCTGCTAAATCTCGAGCCCAAAAGTCAGACGCCAAGTCTACAAAAAAAGAGCATTCTCGTGAAGAGTTTTTACGTACTGCAACTTCACAACCATCGGTTCCTCCTTCATCTAAACATACCTCCAAGAAGGCTACGAAGAAACACAGTTCCTCTCCTTCTCCGCCAAGGCGTGTCCCATCTACAGCACCACCTGGCGGAAATCGCCCTCGGCCATCTTCTGTGTCGCCGAGGCGCACTGTTGGTGGCCGGTCAACTGGCCGATCGTTGGTGGCAGGAGCTGCTCCTGACCAACCTATGGATCAGGATCTTCTGCCTTCGACTGAATGCCATTCCATGCTGTCGGTCGCAAGCTCTGAGCAGTCGTTGAGTTGACAGCACCCTTGGTGCCGTTCCTCCATTTTCTGTTCACCCTATGTCCATCATCCACTGGAATATCCGCGGCATTCGCGCCAATCGGGAGGAATTGTCGATCCTCTTACGATCCTACTCGCCGGTCATCTTCTGTCTTCAGGAAACAAAGCTGCGTCCCCATGACCGCTTTGTTCTCCCTCATTTTCAGTCCGTCCGATATGACCTCCCCTCAGTTGAAGGCACTCCAGCCCATGGAGGACTCATGATTCTGCTCCATGATACTCTCCATTATCACCCAATCCCCTTAAACACTTCCTTCCAAGCTGTCGCCGTCCGTCTTTCCCTTTCTGGATACACGTTCTCTCTTTGTACGGTCTACATTCCATCGTCTACACCAATGGCACGAGCTGATCTCCTTCATCTTCTTGATCAGCTTCCACCCCCCTATTTGCTGGTTGGGGACTTCAATGCCCACCACCCGCTTTGGGGATCTCCACATCCTTGTCCACGTGGCTCACTATTGCTAGACGTCTTCCACCAAGCGGATCTAGTCTGCCTCAACACTGGGGTCCCTACATTTTTGTCTGCCTCCACGGCAAATTTATCCCATTTGGACCTTGCGGTCGGTACTGTTCCGCTAGCTCGGCGCTTCGAATGGTTCGCCCTTGATGATACACACTCGAGTGACCACTTTCCATGTGTTCTTCGACTGCAGCCTCAACTGTCATATATGCGCTCGCGACGCTGGAAGTTTGCCCAAGCCGATTGGACACTTTTTTCGTCTCTAGCGACATTCGATGACCGTCGCTTTCCCAGCGTCGACGATGAGGTCACACATTTTACCGACGTTATTCTCACAGCTGCGGAACGTTCAATACCACGCACCTCCGAATTGCCCCGGCGCCCTCCAGTTCCTTGGTGGAACGAGGCCTGCCGTGACGCAATACGTGAGCGGCGACGTGCTCTTCGCATTTTCCGTCACCATCCAACTTTGGCCAACTGTATCCGATATAAGCAGCTCCGTGCGCGATGCCGTCGCGTCATCCGCGATAGCAAGAAGGCAAGCTGGAAATTCTTTACTAGCTCATTTAACAACTTCACTCCCTCCTCGGAAGTTTGGAGTCGGCTTCGACGGTTCTCAGGCGCGCCTAGTTTCTCCCCGGTCTCTGGGCTCACTGTCGCGCATGATACCTTAGTGGACCCCGTCGCAATTTCTAACTCATTGGGTCAGCACTTTGCTGAGATTTCGAGCTCTTCAAATTACCCGCCAGCGTTTCTCCCGAAGAAACGTGCAGCAGAAGTGCGGCATCTTGTTTTCTCCTCTCAAAATCGCGAAAGCTACAATACTGTTTTCTCCATGCGCGAACTCCAACAAGCACTCTCTACTTCTCGCTCCTCCGCCCCAGGACCGGATGGTATCTATGTCCAAATGTTGCTGCATTTATCAACCCATAGCCTGCGTCACCTCCTTCGCCTTTATAATCGAATTTGGACCGACAGTACCTTTCCCAGGCGATGGCGGGAAGCTATTGTCGTTCCCGTTCCGAAACCTGGAAAGGACAAACATCTCCCCTCTAGCTATCGCCCCATTTCTCTCACGAGTAGTGTCTGTAAGGTTTTGGAGCGTATGGTGAATTACCGTTTAGCTTGGTGGCTGGAGTCCCGCAGTCTTTTAACACCAGCCCAATGCGGATTCCGAAAGCATCGTTCTGCTGTTGACCATCTTGTTGCTCTCTCCACTTATATCATGAACAATTTTCTCCGGAAACGCCAAACGGTAGCAATATTTTTTGATCTGGAGAGAGCGTACGATACCTGTTGGAGGACAGGCATCCTCCGCACACTGTTCTCTTGGGGCTTTCGAGGCCGGCTGCCCCTTTTTCTTCGCGAATTTATGGCAGAGCGCACATTTAGGGTGCGGGTGAACACTACTCTCTCCCGTACCTTCTCCCAAGAAAACGGGGTACCCCAGGGCTCCGTGCTGAGTGTTGTACTGTTTGCCATCGCCATTAATCCAATTATGGATTGTCTCCTTCCTGATGTCTCGGGCTCCCTCTTTGTGGACGATTTTGCGATCTACTACAGTTCTCAAAGGACCAGCCTTCTTGAAAGACGTCTTCAAGGATGTCTCGATCGCCTCTACTCGTGGAGCATCGAAACCGGCTTCCGTTTCTCACCCAGTAAGACCGTTTGTGTTAATTTTTGGCGACGTAAGGAGTTTCTTCCGCCCTCCTTACATCTAGGTCCTGTCAACCTTCCGTTTTCCGACGTCGCTAAATTCTTGGGTCTTATGTTTGACAGAAAACTGTGCTGGTCCTCCCACGTTTCCTATCTTTCGGCTCGCTGTCTGCGTTCCCTTAACACCCTCCGTGTCCTGAATGGTACCTCTTGGGGAGCGGACCGGGTGGTCCTTCTCCGCCTCTATCGCGCCTTAGTGCGCTCGAAATTGGATTATGGAAGCATAGTCTACTCCTCTGCTCGGCCGTCTATTCTTCGGCGTCTCGACTCTATCCACCACCGTGGATTACGTTTAGTGTCTGGAGCTTTTTACACCAGCCCTGTGGAAAGCCTTTATGCTGAGACTGCTGAACCTCCGCTGTCCAATCGGCGGGCAGTCCTTCTGAGTCGTTATGCTAGCCATCTGTCTTCCATGCCTGCTAATCCAGCCCATAACCTTTTTTTCGACGCCTCCTTTAATGTCGGGTATGCAGGCCGCTCCTCCTCCCTACTACCCCCGGGAGTCCGCTTCCGTCAACTGCTCCATTCTCTTTCCTTCCGCTTTCCTAAAACCTTCTTGACAACTTGGGGTACAGCACCGCCTTGGCACCGTCCCCGGATCGACTTGCTCAGAGACCTATGTCAATTTCCCAAAGATGGTACCCCTACACTTGTTTACCGTCGGGCATTTGCTGCTCTATGTGCACAAATGACGGAAGCCACATTTATTTACACCGATGGCTCGAAAACATCGTTAGGTGTAGGGAGTGCCTATATTGTTGGCGACACCCCAAATCACTTTCGGCTTCCCGACCAGTGTTCGGTTTATGCTGCAGAGCTTTACGCTGTTCTCCAGGCTGTCCACTACATCCGCCGCCATCAGTGGATACAGTACGTAATCTACTCAGATTCTCTCAGCTCTCTCCTAAGTCTCCAAGCTCTTTACCCTGTGCACCCTCTGGTCCACCGGATTCAGGACTGTCTGCGCTTG
This sequence comes from Schistocerca americana, assembly GCF_021461395.2. NCBI lineage: Eukaryota > Metazoa > Arthropoda > Insecta > Orthoptera > Acrididae > Schistocerca > Schistocerca americana. The sequence continues at coordinate 522,176,513 of NC_060125.1, read as the reverse complement.
CTCCACCTGGGGGGCGTCTCAGTGGCGTTCCTCTGGCTCCCGGGACACGCTGGTATCTGTGGAAATGAGGCGGCCGATATAGCGGCCAAGGCTGCAGTCTCTCTTCCTCGGCCAGCTCTTCAGTCTCTTCCGTTTACCGATCTACGGAGCGGTTTATGTCGCCAAGTTACTCATTTATGGCATGCGCATTGGTCAACACTTCCCCACAATAAATTGCGGGAAGTGAAAGCCGTTCCTTGCGCTTGGACCTCTTCCTCCCGAACGCGTCGTCGGGAGGAGGTAATTTTAGCTCGACTCCGGATAGGGCACTGTCTTTTTAGTCATCGACATCTTTTAAGCGGTGATCCTCCCCCACTCTGTCCCCACTGCTCTCAGCTGTGGACGGTCAGACACCTTTTAATTGAATGCCCCTATTTTAATCCGTTACGCTCGCGTCTACAGCTATCGCCTGATCTATCGTCGATTTTAGCAGATGACACGCGCTCAGCTGACCGCGTTCTACAGTTTATTAGTGACAGTGAAATGACGTCAGTCATTTGAAGCCTTTTTTTTTGTGGACAACCAACCCCTTTCTATAGTGGACTTTTAAGCATTCCTTCTGCCTTTAGTTTCTCCAATTTTCTGACTATGTTTCCATTGCTGCTGATTTTAAATTTCGTTTTTTTCCTGTTTTCTACGTCACGGGCTGGGCGCTAATGACCATAGAAGTTTTGCGCCCTAAAACCACAAAAAAAAAAAAAAAAAAAAAAAAAACACCCACATTAACTTACATTTCTCCACATTTACAGCCAGCTGCCATTCATCATACCTACTAGGAATTTTGTCTAAGTCCTTCTGTATCTTTTTACAGTCACTCGACTACGACACATTACCGTATACCACAGCATCATCAGCAAACGACCGCAGATAGCTGTCCACCCCGTTCGCCAAATCATTTATGTATATAGAGGACAACAGCGGTCCTACCACATCTCCCTGGGGCACACCTGGCGATACTCTTGCTCTGAAGAACACTCGCCGACGAGGACAACGTACTGGGTTCTATTACTTAAGAACTCTTCGAGCCACTCACGTACCTGTGAACTTATTCCATGTGCATGTGCCTTCGTTAACTGCTCCCCGTCCTACTTCATAATTTTCACGATGAAGTCGTGAGCTTGGGAGTAGCAAAACGGAGTTCTATTTTTTTTACTTTTTTATCTGAGCTCTGTATTCTTAAATTTAATACTATTTTTGTGTCTCCAAATAGACTATTGACCACCTTTACCAGTTCCTTAAGGTGGTCGAGGTTTTCTAACTTGGTCTTCCCTGATGACACTATCAAAACCTTCTGAAAGTAAATTAAACAAAAATGTGTATGTAAACTGTGCTGTCGATGTTTCTCTAGGTTTTGCTGTGTTATAAATACATCAAACATAAAGGATCCACGTGCAGGAGTGCACTTGATTTTTCTGCTACTGTGATGTAAAACGGAAGACATGTTTGGCAAGGAAAATGATAGATTAAAGGAAAAGGCAATCAACGCCACGCTGCACAACAACAGACGCATGAGCACACGGTTGAGGGTACTCTGTGCTCTTCGCATAGAGGAAGAAGAAGAGATTTGGGAAGACCAAGAATTAAATGCCGTGGAGATCCATCAGGCGCTAACCTAAACCTTGGAGTGCAGAACAAGACGAGTTTTTACAATTTTCTACGCTTCTTGTTAAGATAACACGACGACAATCTAAAAATAAACTGTGCTTCACCCTCACATTCATAAATGTATCTTTCCTATTGTGATAGAGGACATAAAATATTTCAAAACCTTTCTCTTTTATTTCCGCTTCTATATTGTAACAGTGAGTGAAACGCTTCTTAATATGTTTGACGTTATTGAAAAATGAATTTTTATTGTCTTTGTGCAAATTATCTGGAGGTGTGAACAGGAACGACATCAGAACGGTTGCATAAAACCGCTGTGAGACTGATTTTCATTGAAAAAATCGTAAGGAAATGCAATACATCGTCGAAATAGCAGCTTAAAAAACACCTCGTTTGACCTAATCTTTATTGATGTTAGCGTATGAAAGACTCAAAATTTCGAGAGCGCAAATTACAAGAAGAATCGTACAGCATATTAATTGCCTGTCACGTACAGGGTGCCCTGGCATCTACATGAACTAAATTAAATTTTAGTATGACAGGAAATGGCTCCTACAATGGTACTTCGGGCTTAGGATACCGATGATCACTTGAATTGCACTCTAAAAATGCAACGTTCGCTACAATTGTCGCTAAGATGAAAGAAGATTCGACTTGAAGCGCGAGGTAAGAAAGACTGCAGTCAGTACTGCCCGGAAACTAGAGTCGGTTCTCAAGCCATCAACGCTGAGATGTTGCCATAGAAACGATGACGAAATTACGTTAGTGATCGGTCGCTGTAGGTGCAAGAATCAGCTATGCAAAGCCCACTTTAACTGCCAGGTATCTTCTTCTCGCCGTACAGTGTATAACAGCCTCGAAAAACGCGCGAGACAGGTACATTAATGTAACTGAACTGTTTTCGTAGCTATGATAATAACATTGAATCTGGCGATTTCTGCACTGCTGTTGATGCAGTTTGAATGGCGCTTCTTCTGGACGGTCAACTCTCTCTCTGTGTTAAGAGTGGCGTACAGGACACGTATCGCTTGCCTCGGTGGCGTTAGTGTCTGTGGATATTGGTGTAAAATTAAGCCTAGCGCACCTTCCAAAAGGACGCAACAACAGCACGAAAATTCTCATATCAATGTACAAAGTTACTATAAATGATTAACTTGTTTTCAAAACTCCATATTTTCGAAAGTATTACATGTATAAATGGTTGGTTGGTTTGGGGGGGGAGGGGGGGAGAGAACCAAACAGCGAGGCCATCGGTCCCATCGGATTAGAGAAGGAAGGGGAAGGAAGTTGGCCGCGCCCTATCAAAGGAAACATCCCACTTCTTGCCTGAAGCGATTTAGGAAAATCGTGGAAAACCTGAATCTGGACGGCCGCACGAGTGTTTGAGCCGTCGTCCACCAGAATGCGAGTTCAGTGAGCTAACCAGTGCGCCACTTCGCTCGGTCATGTGCAAACATGATAGATTTATGAACACAACAGAAAACTCACAAAGTTCGCGTTTTGCACTCTCCAAATGCTCCTGGTGAGTGCCCCTCTGGTCGCAAGATACGCGTCCAAACGGTAATAAAGTTCGTTCCATACCTTATGGGCAACATCCTGTTAGGGGCCATCGCCTTAGCACATTGGTGTGTTCTGAGCTAGTCCTGTGCTCCTGGCAGTCGGGGTACTTACAGACCGTTCTTAATGTACCTCCGAAAGAAAACATCACAAAGAGTTATTACGTCAGGCGCTTAGGGATGGGGAGGGAGGGGTTGGGGTGGTCAAGGGAACAGAACCACGTCATCCTCACCACTATGTCCCATCCATGTATGAAATTCTATGTATCAGCAGTCAGTTACGGAAATAACCACAAATGCAAAATATCAAGCTAAGAGGTACCCATCAACAGCAGGAAAAACGACCCATACAGCTTCGTCTGACATTGCACAGAAAACATTAACCTTTTCCGAATCTTTTGTATGTCCATCCTTTTAGCAGGAGGTCCCTGGGATGATTGCCGTTTACTATCGTGACAAAAAATAAAAATACCTACAGCCGTCCTTACGATTTTAAATTATTTTGTCGCTACCAGTTTCAGCGCTTCACCGCTTCATCTTCAGGCTGTCTTTGATGCGATGCAGGTTGATTTGATCCCCATGCATAACCATCAGTTATATCTTTGGATGTCGTATTTGAATGGTTCTCGTGTCTGATGGCAGTTGATGGTTGAAATGTTGACACATTATCTGCGTATCCAGTAATGCTGACAACTGATGGGTTGTGCATGGGGATCATATCAACCTGTATCGCATCAAAGACAGCCTGAAGATGACGCAATGAATCGTTGAAACTGGTAGCGACAAAATAAATTAAATTCATAAGGACGGCTGTAGGTATTTTTATTTTTTGTCACCATTTTCCGAATCTCGTTCACACACCGAAATTTAATGATTCTTTGTGTACCACACACACTCACACACTCACACACCTTTCAGGATTGACGGAAGGTTGTTTTGTCGTTGAGTACCAGCTAGGAGGCGAAGTGTTCATTCTCAAGTGCTTTCATGATACAAAATTGAATGCTCCGGCAGACGGTACTTTTTTTTTGACTGAGTATGAAACTTCCCCTTGCCCTCTCCACAGTTGCCTCTGGCACATTTGGTCGACTCCGTTCAAAGGCAATAGTTGTCTCTAAATTGTCGATACCAACACGGAATGCTTTGTTGACATGGCGGCTCTTTTCCATAATTCCTTCTGAATGCAAGCTGTATTGTTGTAACAGATAAACATATCACATATTCCAAGTCACAAACTCTCTTTTCTTGCTTTGTCACAATTTTGCCAAGGCACTGAACTCATAACGCCAACTGATGTGTACAGTTCAAACTCTGCTACTTTACGGTTCTATTCATAGTTGGAAAATATCCAACTTACAAAACAAACGATCATTAATAATGCCGTGTATTTTTACTCTGTAACTTTTTTTTGGTCAGATCTACGTATCGTACCAATCGTTGTCCGTAAATTGTCGATACCAACACACAATGATTCGCTGACACAGCGATTCTTTTCCGTGACACCCAACAGGATTACTCATACAGCCTGCCGAACCTCGGTGCGCATTTACACAGTCTTCACGTCTGACAGAGTTCTTAGAAGAGGTCAGTCTGGTATCGGCACTAGCTGGCCACCCACGCCACTTGATATGCCAGTGTGAGATTACTTTGTGTGGGGAACCTTCAAGTCTAACATGTATCGCAACAACCGTCTTCAAGAACTGCAGCAGAACATTTCGGATGAGACAACAGCAGTTCTAGCAATCTAGCTTCGATCCACCTTCAGCAACTTGCTGGTCAGGGTAGGAAGGTGCAAAGAAGTGAATGGTGATCACTTTCAACATCTGCCACAGTCAGGTTAGTGCTGTATTTCCTTTGCTGTGGCGTGTTTCTTTCTACGCTGGGATTCTGTTCTCCGTTCCACTTTTATTTGCCCCACTACAGTTCTTGCTGATATCAGAGTAACGTAGGACACTATTTTATGTCACGAGATGGACACGACGGTGGAGCCAGATAATAGAGAGCTTGTGCAGAGGTTTAACGACGGACCTTCTCGCTGTCCATTCGCCAATACAAAAAGAAGCGCGAGGAGGTATTTTAAAGGGAACAGTGCACCCTTCTCCACAAGCTTTGCTGAGTATTAATGTAAACGCAGATTTTCAGGGTGTCTACATGAAACATCCCTGATTCGCAAGTGCAATTAAAAAGAACGAAGAGACATAGATACTTGCTGTATGAGCCATCATGTAAAGCAACTCAATGTTTTCTGTACATTTTTTTGCAAAACGATTGCTTTGTTTTGTTTCGTTTCAAGTGCTAAATAATTATCAGAAATAACTGACACACAAGACAGACCCCAACTCATGTGTTATAGGCGGATACAAAATAACGCATTGCGCCCAAAGTGACTTCCGACGTGAATTTCAACAGGTGCCACGGAGCGAGGTGGTGCAGTTGTTAGCTCGCTAGACTCGCGTTCGGGAGAACCACGGTTGAATCCCGCGTTCGGCCGTCTAGATTTAGGTTTTCCGTCGTTGCCCTTAATCACTCCAGGCAAATACCAGGATGGTTCCTTTGAAAGGGCACAGCCGATTTTTCACGTCCTTGATACAATCAGAGTTTGTGCTCCCCCTTCAATGACCAAAATGTCGACGGGCCGCTAATCCCAGTCTTTCTTCCTTGTTTTTCGATTGGTGCCACCAGGCGTTAAGACGATTAAGGTTTGGTACGATGAGCTCCTAGCCACTGGGAGAGTGAACAATCGTTCAGGTTCTGGCAGAAAATGCGTAACTGATGAAATGGCAGAAGAGATCAAAGAGACCTTAGAAGAAAGCCCATCAAAGTTAGTTAGCGGAAGAGATTGAGAGCCAAATATCCCTCGCTCTAGAGTTCACAAGGTGCAGCATCATCTACTTCTCTTGCTCGCTTACAAAGTGCATATTGCGGAAGCACTGAAGTGAACCGGCTTTCAGCTTCGTTACAAATTTGCTGTCGAGATGTTGGACCGGATCGGGCAAATCTCTAACGATCTAGGGAATGTCATTTACTCTGAAGAAGCAGCCGTCCACACATGTGACATGGTTAATTGGCACAATATTCGCATCAGGAGATCGGAAAACACCACAGCTGGGCCCTATTGAGGTTGAGCCATTTCTGGTAATTATTTAATACTCGAAACAAAACAAAAGGAATAGTTCGGAAAAAAAATTGCGCACTACATTTAGAGTTACTGTACGTGGTACTGCAAACCATTTATATTCGTCTTACAGCTTCTTTTTATTGCATTTTGAAAAGAGAGAGGTTTCGTGTGCACGCGCTATTCGGTTGTAGGTTAGAAAGCCGTGTCGTTTCGAAAGGTGACTGGGCAGGTGAGGCGTAGCGCCGTATACCGATCCTGCCTTGGAGGCGGTTAAGTGGGAGATGTGTCTCAGAGCTGGATGGTGACAGATGGTGACGCGAGACTGAACGCGCACGTAGCTTATGTATCACCCAATAGAGGACAGTATTAGATAGGGGACTGTGATTTAGTTTCGATTGTGCCCACTAGAGTGCACTAAAGTAATGTTTTTCATAAACTGTTCTACTATTTTCATAAAGTGTTATGTTTTTTTGTGTATGTAAAATGTTATAAATGTGTATTAGCAGTATGAACGATGCGTGAGTGTTGTTTAAGGTTAATATGAAGATAATTATTTGACGAGTTATGTAGTGGGATTTAGTGTGGGACGTTTCGAAGAAGTATGGATGTGTACAAAGGGGATTTTTGTAGAATAGATTTGAAAAGTAAGTTTATGGTAAAGGGAAAGTTAATTCAGGTGTAGATAATAATAGTAAATAACTTTATGCATAAACAAAACTTCAGCATATTAAATAATTACGTCGGTAAAAAGTGCAGTCGTTAGGTTTACTGTTTTGCGATTGGTTATTGATGCAAAGCGCGGACTGAAGCGGAAGAATGTTGTTTTGCTGTTGGCTGTTTAGTAAATTGACCAATGGTAAAACAATATTCTTGGCGCGCCTTTCTCAGCTGGTAGGGAAGACCTGGAGTATTCTAGAGAGGAGTCGGAGCCTAGCCATGAAACATTTTGGACGTGTGTAGTAGTAGTAGTTCCGATGGAAATGATAAGTTGCCGGATCTAGCAGTGTTGCATACATCAAAAGTGTTGTAAAGTGACGGCATAATTATTCCGATGGGTGTGTAGAAATTTCGGAATTTTTAAGTGAATTTTGTGACGAGAAAAGACGTGAATTCCGCGTGGCGTATTGAGCAGGTCGGTTGCTAAAAACTGTGACTGCATTAGGTACCGACAGACTTAATATTTGGCGAGCATTCTAAGTAAAAAAAAATCCGTATTTTTTTTAGCTATTACGTTTTCGGGAAATGCAACACCATAAACTTGCTAACGCGAGTGAAAGGGATTGTGAGTGACTGTGTTAAGACTAGCACGGGCTTGGCAGTGATACTTGTTCACCCAAGTTTCGGAATATATTAATTAAGGACAAAAATTCCAAAATTTAGTTCGTGTGGAAACTGTCTCCCGAAACGTAGATTAGTGACTTTAATTGCAGCCTGGTTCACGTCGAAGTACAGTAGGTTTCGCTCGGCTTCCATACTGATGATCTGCTGAGACAATGTTCACAGGTAGGTGCAGGTTCGTCGTAATGGGACGGAAGGAACCACGCCGCCGCCCAGGGTCCCACATAATTCTTGCATCGAACTGTTATTCAGTTCTTAATAAATCACATTAGCAAGAAAGAATAAAGTAAAGTTGAACCTTTTTGACTTCTCCAATAACGATAGGGAAGTCTTTCCTGCTCTGAATAAAGAATCTCCTTGAATTATGCAGGTCCGCTTTATTCTGAGGGCATGCCTTAGTGTTGGGAGAAGGAGCAGAGGTGGGAGGTGGGGCAAAGAAGGGCCTTTTAGTGGCACCGGCCGCCCTATATCTGTGCGCTGTCACTTTTATTGCTGCCCTTTGGCTCCATTATCCGTTTTTTATGGGTGTGGAGTGGAAGTCGCCGACGATCGAGGCCAGCCGTTTCTGTCGATCTGGTGCTGGCCGTCTGTCGGCCATCTCGCTAGATCCAGTATCTTTCTACACGTGGAGCACCAGAGGAAGAAACGGGAAAAGCCCTGGCAATGCGAGTAGTGGAGGGGCGCGGACGAAAGCGGTGAAGGACCCTGCGGCACCTTGACCGAGAGAGACGAAGACCAGGAGCAGGAGGAGGAGCCTCTGCTGGCCTAGTTAAGCGGATTCGTCCGCTGCTCCCGTTCTGTCGCTGTGGAAAGTGACCGGCCTGGGCGTGTATCTAGACAGGTGCACACACGATGAAAGGGCGCTGCACTTTCCTAGTTTCTCCTAAACCAACCAACCTGATGTTGACATCGAAATAATTGTCCAAGAAATAGAAAAGCAACTGAAATCACTCAACAGAGGAAAGTCTACTGGACCTGACGGGATACCAGTTCGATTCTACACAGAGTACGCGAAAGAACTTGCCCCCCTTCTAACAGCCGTGTACCGCAAGTCTCCAGAGGAACGAAAGGTTCCAAATGATTGGAAAAGAGCACAGGTAGTTCCAGTTTTCAAGAAGGGTCGTCGAGCAGATGCACAAAACTATAGGCCTATATATCTGACATCGATCTGTTGTAGATTTTTAGAACATGTTTTTTGCTCGCGTATCATGTCATTTCTGGAACCCCAGAACCTGCTCTGTAGGAATCAACATGGATTCCGGAAACAGCGATCGTGAGAGACCCAACTACCTTTATATGTTCATGAGACCCAGAAAATATTAGATACAGCCTCCCAGGTAGATGCCATTTTCCTTGACTCCCGGAAGGCGTTCGATACAGTTCCGCACTGTTGCCTGATAAACAAAGTAAGAACCTACGGAATACCAGACCAGCTGTGTGGCTGCATCGAAGAGTTTTTAGCAAACAGAACACAGCATGTTGTCCTCAATGGAGAGACGTCTACAGACGTTGAAGTAACCTCTGGCGTGCCACAGGGGAGTGTTATGGGACCATTGCTTTTCGCAATGTATATAAATGACCTAGTAGATAGTGTCGGAAGTTCCAACCGGCTTTTCGCGGATGATGCTGTAGTATACAGATAAGTTGTAGCATTAGAAAGTTGCAGCGAAATGCAGGAAGATCTGCAGCAGGTAGGCACTTGGTGCAGGGAGTGGCAACTGACCCTTAACATAGACAAATGTAATTTATAGCGAATACATAGAAAGAAGGATCTTTTATTGTATGATTATACACTCCTGGAAATTGAAATAAGAACACCGTGAATTCATTGTCCCAGGAAGGGGAAACTTTATTGACACATTCCTGGGGTCAGATAAATCACATGATCATACTGACAGAACCACAGGCACATAGACACAGGCAACAGAGCATGCACAATGTCGGCACTAGTACAGTGTATATCCAACTTTCGCAGCAATGCAGGCTGCTATTCTCCCATGGAGACGATCGTAGAGATGCTGGATGTAGTCCTGTGGAACGGCTTGCCATGCCATTTCCACCTGGCGCCTCAGTTGGACCAGCGTTCGTGCTGGACGTGCAGACCGCGTGAGACGACGCTTCATCCAGTCCCAAACATGCTCAATGGGGGACAGATCCGGAGATCTTGCTGGCCAGGGTAGTTGACTTACACCTTCTAGAGCACGTTGGGTGGCACGGGATACATGCGGACGAGCATTGTCCTGTTGGAACAGCAAGTTCCCTTGCCGGTCTAGGAATGGTAGAACGATGGGCTCGATGACGGTTTGGATGTACCGTGCACTATTCAGTGTCCCCTCGACGATCACCAGTGGTGTACGGCCAGTGTAGGAGATCGCTCCCCACACCATGATGCCGGGTGTTGGCCCTGTGAGCCTCGGTCGTATGCAGTCCTGATTGTGGCGCTCACCTGCACGGCGCCAAACACGCCTAGGACCATCATTGGCACCAAGGCAGAAGCGACTCTCATCGCTGAAGACGACACGTCTCCATTCGTCCCTCCATTCACGCCTGTCGCGACACCACTGGAGGCGGGCTGCACGATGTTGGGGCGTGAGCGGAAGACGGCCTAACGGTGTGCGGGACCGTAGCCCAGCTTCATGGAGACGGTTGCGAATGGTCCTCGCCGATACCCCAGGAGCAACAGTGTCCCTAATTTGCTGGGAAGTGGCGGTGCGGTCCCCTACGGCACTGTGTAGGATCCTACGGTCTTGGCGTGCATCCGTGCGTCGCTGCGGTCCGGTCCCAGGTCGACGGGCACGTGCACCTTCCGCCGACCACTGGCGACAACATCGATGTACTGTGGAGACCTCACGCCCAACGTGTTGAGCAATTCGGTGGTACGTCCACCCGGCCTCCCGCATGCCCACTATACGCCCTCGCTCAAAGTCCGTCAACTGCACATACGGTTCACGTCCACGCTGTCGCGGCATGCTACCAGTGTTAAAGACTGCGATGGAGCTCCGTATGCCACGGCAAACTGGCTAACACTGACGGCGGCGGTGCACAAATGCTGCGCAGCTAGCGCCATTCGACGGCCAACACCGCGGTTCCTGGTGTGTCCGCTGTGCCGTGCGTATGATCATTGCTTGTACAGCCCTCTCGCAGTGTCCGGAGCAAGCATGGTGGGTCTGACACACCAGTGTCGATGTGTTCTTTTTTCCATTTCCAGGAGTGTATGATAGCGGAACTAACACTGGTAGCTGCTCGTTTCTTCACAGGGTTATTTGGTAAGCGTGATAGCGTTACGGAGATGTTTAGCAAACTCAAGTGGCAGACTCTGCAAGAGAGGCGCTCTGCATCGCGGTGTAGCTTGCTGTCCAGGTTTCGAGAGGGTGCGTTTCTGGATGAGGAATCGAATATATTGCTTCCCCCCTACTTATACCTCCCGAGGAGATCATGAATGTAAAATTAGAGAGATTAGAGAGCGCACGGAGGCTTCCCGGCAGTCGTTCTTCCCGCGAACCATACGCGACTGGAACAGGAAAGGGAGGTAATGACAGTGGCACGTAAAGTGCCCTCCACCACACACCGTTGGGTGGTTTGCGGAGTACAGATGTAGATTTAGATGTAGATGTAGAACCCTCGTTGCACCTTCGACTGCAGTAGACCGCTTTTAATGTCGGTTCTCTGCCGTTTCCAGTCAGTTCTGAGGCTGCATATGCACGCGACACTCCCCAGTGGACGCTCACTACTGGCGATGCGGCCTGCGTGCATTTGCAGTCTGAGGACTTTGCTGAAAATGCCGAAGTAGCGACCATTAACAACTGTCCATTGCATTGCAGATTGCACCACAGGGTTAATTAAGATTGTCTCCAATAGCGCAACTACACTCCTGGAAATGGAAAAAAGAACACATTGACACCGGTGTGTCAGACCCACCATACTTGCTCCGGACACTGCGAGAGCGCTGTACAAGCAATGATCACACGCACGGCACAGCGGACACACCAGGAACCGCGGTGTTGGCCGTCGAATGGCGCTAGCTGCGCAGCATTTGTGCACCGCCGCCGTCAGTGTCAGCCAGTTTGCCGTGGCATACGGAGCTCCATCGCAGTCTTTAACACTGGTAGCATGCCGCGACAGCGTGGACGTGAACCGTATGTGCAGTTGACGGACTTTGAGCGAGGGCGTATAGTGGGCATGCGGGAGGCCGGGTGGACGTACCGCCGAATTGCTCAACACGTGGGGCGTGAGGTCTCCACAGTACATCGATGTTGTCGCCAGTGGTCGGCGGAAGGTGCACGTGCCCGTCGACCTGGGACCGGACCGCAGCGACGCACGGATGCACGCCAAGACCGTAGGATCCTACGCAGTGCCGTAGGGGACCACACCGCCACTTCCCAGCAAATTAGGGACACTGTTGCTCCTGGGGTATCGGCGAGGACCACTCGCAACCGTCTCCATGAAGCTGGGCTACGGTCCTACACACCGTTAGGCCGTCTTCCGCTCACGCCCCAACATCGTGCAGCCCGCCTCCAGTGGTGTCGCGACAGGCGTGAATGGAGGGACGAATGGAGACGTGTCGTCTTCAGCGATGAGAGTAGCTTCTGCCTTGGTGCCAATGATGGTCGTATGCGTGTTTGGCGCCGTGCAGGTGAGCGCCACAATCAGGACTGCATACGACCGAGGCACACAGGGCCAACACCCGGCATCATGGTGTGGGGAGCGATCTCCTACACTGGCCGTACACCACTGGTGATCGTCGAGGGGACACTGAATAGTGCACGGTACATCCAAACCGTCATCGAACCCATCGTTCTACCATTCCTAGACCGGCAAGGGAACTTGCTGTTCCAACAGGACAATGCACGTCCGCATGTATCCCGTGCCACCCAACGTGCTCTAGAAGGTGTAGGTCAACTACCCTGGCCAGCAAGATCTCCGGATCTGTCCCCCATTGAGCATGTTTGGGACTGGATGAAGCGTCGTCTCACGCGGTCTGCACGTCCAGCACGAACGCTGGTCCAACTGAGGCGCCAGGTGGAAATGGCATGGCAAGCCGTTCCACAGGACTACATCCAGCATCTCTACGATCGTCTCCATGGGAGAATAGCAGCCTGCATTGCTGCGAAAGGTGGATATACACTGTACTAGTGCCGACATTGTGCATGCTCTGTTGCCTGTGTCTATGTGCCTGTGGTTCTGTCAGTCTGATCATGTGATGTATCTGACCCCAGGAATGTGTCAATAAAGTTTCCCCTCCCTGGGACAATGAATTCACGGTGTTCTTATTTCAATTTCCAGCAGTGTAGTTTGTAACGTGGACGTAAAATCTATGGAGTTGTAAGGCCACGTCATGTTTCTCTTCAGATTTCTTCTTCAATACTTAGCCTCTAGATCGATCTGTTCGGAATTTTTCCAGGGCACTCCCAGCGCCTTGTTGATGGACAGCAAAGAATACGGCATGTTATAGCTACCTACCGAGTGACCAGCGGTAGCGCCAGGACTTCACTCAAAAACTCCACTGCAGAACAACCTGGGAAACTACCTATAATGTCATATGGCATTGTTAACCAAAATATTTCATGATGTGGCTTCAGCTGCCTGTTGGAAAGTGTGTTAAATTCTTCGGCACACATTGGCTCTTTCCGCGTATTTATGAGAGACGGTCGTATGTGTATTTGTCGAGAGTAGGTGAATGTAATGATTGTGTGTGGTGTAACGTGTGTTGGATTTCTGTTGGATGATGAGAGTGATGATGATGATGGTGAGGATGAGGGTGAGGAGAATTGGGGTGGAATGGGAGGGGGAGGGGGAGGGAGAGGGAGAGGGACCAGGTGCCAGCACAAAGGGTACTCTCTTCAGCAAGGGGCTGCTGAGCTTAATGTCCCCATCCAAAGGATGAATCATTATCAACAGTGTTGCACGCCTTCACTTCATGAGACACTGCAGAGGTATTCAACATGTTGAGTGCAGAGCGGATTATACTGGGTTTTCCGTTGAGGTGACCACCTGACATGCGTATTCGAGTGAGGTGGAAAACGTGACAACCACAAGAGGCGTTTATCGAAAACCAAAAATTGTTACTGGATGTAATAAGGGAAAAGCTGCCATTCATCTTCTTCATCAGATTACTGCATAGAGCAGTCCACCGAGGTAGAAAAATAGTATTGAAAGTTAGCATTCGATCTCTTTTCGAACACAGCTGTTTTTAATGCGTTACATGTATTCCAAGACGTGACGGGATGGAAACTGTCAATCACGATATTTCGGAAACAGTTGGCTGACGCGCTCACACGGCATTCACGTCAGGGAACTCAAGTCAGTATCGTTACATGGAAAAGCAAACACTCGTTGAACAAAAAGGACTTAAAAGTGTATAAAGTGGGTGGATGTCGTTCTGAATATTAAAAGACAAACATGAAACTTTCGAGTGCAGTGTAGCTAGAAATTTAACTAAGCAGGTAGTTATCTTTTGTAATAATGCAAATCTAAATTTCTTTTTTGTACTGAATGTTTTAAATAAACTTGATTAAAATTACAAGAAGTGGTTTTTTACCTTATTACTGGCATTCTCATGCACTTATTTCGTCCAAACGAAAAGTGCACTGTCTGGGCGATGACACTGGTGCCCTCCAAACCACTGTCTAACTTGACTGACGGCACGCCTAACGTGTTAATCAAGCACAGTGGTGCAAATAATGGTGACGAGGAACTTCACGCCACTACCACTACTCTTCTTGCCGACCAAGTAGTGGCGATGAAAATTCCTCTTATAGGATTCAAACGGGCGTACCTCCGAGTAGAAAGCCACTGCACAGGCCTGCGTTAGCGATCTCCGCTACGGAAGCGAGTAACGAGACACTTCTTACTGCTCAGCCAACAAGTCACCGGAAGAGTTCTGGCGTAGATCTTGGCAGAGAGGACGAAACGTCAACTACTGAAGATATGAAGAGGAAGATGCGGTGTTGCAAGCCAGAAGATTTTACCGTCAGTGAGAAGTCACGAGAGCCCGCTGACTTACATAGTTTGTAACGTGTTCGTACTGCAAGGATTTTTAGTCTAACTTCACTGAATGGACTGCACATGTCAGTCGCAACATATGAAAGGGTGGTACTAATTGAGAAGAAAATGACAAAGCGTTGTACCTAATCCCTCAGGTTATTAGTCTTGTATATTCAGCAAACAGGAACAAAGGATAAATTAGGAAATGAATTTCAAGTTCAGGTAGAGAAAATAAAAGCTTCAAGGTGTGTCGATGACTCTGTAACCTGTCAGAAACAGCAAAGTTCTTGAAAGAACGATTGGCTGGAATAGACTGCTTCTTGAAAACAGGATGCAAGATGGATGTCAACAAAATGGTTCAAATTGCTCTGAGCACTATGGGACTTAGCTTCTGAGGTCATCTGTCCCCTAGAACTTAGAACTACTTAAGCCTAACTAACCTAAGGACATCACACACATCCATGCCCGAGGCAGGATTCGAGCCAACGACTGTAGCGGTCGCGCGGTTCCAGACTGAATGGATGTCAATAAAACTAGGGTCCTAGAATGCGTAATCGAATTAAATCAGGGACTGCTGAGGGAATTCGGTCAAAGAAAGGAACGATGAAAGTACTAGATGAGTTTTGCTGTTGGGGTGGCATAATAGGTGACGATTGTCAAAACAGAGAGGACATAAAATGTAATCTGATTATGGCTAGAAAAGCATTTCTGGAAAACTGGAATTTGTTTCCACAGAATGTAAATATAAATGTTGGTTATCTCTTCTCAAGTTATTTGTCTTGGGTGTAACCTTCTACAGAACTGAAAGGTGGACGACTAAAAGTAAAGACGTGATGAGAACACACACTTTAAAAATTTGGTGCTGCAGAAAAATGTTGAAGCTTAGATGGGTAGAGACAATAGCTAATGAGGTGGTACTGAACATGATTGGGAGAATAGAAATTTATGATCCAATTTGACTAAAGGAAGAGAGAGGCTGATAGGACACATACTGAGGGATGAAGGAATAGCTAATTTATAATGGACGGAATTGTGTGGTTAAAAATTGTAGCGTAACACCAAGGCCTGATACAGTAAGCAGTAATGGTGGTAGGTTGCAGTAGTTGTATAGAAACAAAGGAAATGGCACAAGATAGACTAACAGGAAGGGAACAAAACCTAATCCCTCAACTACGAGGGTTATTCGGAAAATAAGGAACGATCGATCGCGAAATGGAAAATGCAGTGAAAATCTGATTAAGCTTTGCACAGAACTGGGAACTGTGCCTAGTACGCCCGTCGATCGCATCATGTCGCTCTTTTCAATTCTGAGGTCACAGTGAGAACATAAAGATGGATAGAAATCTGTGTATGATGCACTGTTGACAGTGTCCCCTGTAGGCATGTAATGCTTCAAAATGACGCCTTTTTGCCCCAGAAAAGAGTCAGCATAACCTTCCCTGCCTATGGTTCTGTTCGAAAGTTCTTTGGTTTTGGTGATGAGGAATGGCGCCATTTCTTGCTCGCTCTCTTCGTTTCCGGTTGGTGGAACTGAACCCAGGTTTCGTCCCCAGTAACGATTCTTGCAAGGAAGCCATCACCTTCTCGTTCAAAGCGCCGAAGAAATTCTTCACAAGCATCAACACGTCGTTCTCTCATTTCAGGAGTCAGCTGCCGTGCACCCATCTTGCAGACACTTTGTGAAAGTGGAGCACATCAAGCACAATGTGGTGTGCTGACCCATGACTAATATGTAAACATGCTGCAATGTCATTCAGTGTCACTTGGCGGTTTTCCTTCACTATGGCTTCAACTGCTGCAATGTTCTGTGGAGTCACAACTCGTTGTGTCTGACCTGGACGAGGAGCATCTTCCACTAAAGTCACACCATTTGCGAACTTCCTACTCCATTCGTAGACTTTCTAACAACCCTACCACAACAAAGGTCAAAAATTAATTATGATTGTAGTGTTGCTCACGCTGCTAAATATTGCATTTGCGGGCAACAACAAAGTTATGTTATGTGGCAGGTGTCATTAGAGCACAGTTAATAAAATCATTTCTTGAAATAATGGATAAACTAGGCACTCATCTTTTCGTGTTTCCCACGCCGGTCTCGTTGTGAACTAATGGCTCAATCGTCGAAAATCTAGGTAGTGATGATTCAAAGCTCGGATGCAAAGAGGCCTAGGTGTTATTCTGCGATATTCAAAAGTTTTATAGATGCGTTTCATAAACCATTCTTGAAGATTAAACTTTTCCAAGTTAGGACAATGGTGATGTAAAAAAGTAATCAATACTCCGAATTTAAGTTACACTTCTTTTTTATTACTTTTGTTACAATATCGCGTAACTCGTTCCAAAACATCACTTCACAATATAAAACATACTTGAAAATATCTTCCTCACTGTTAAAGTTCACATTTCATAAACTGACTACAATTTGCGTCTTTTTAACATGACAACCAAAGCTTGACTCTCCAATAACCGCTTACGCGCCCAAAAATCAGAGTTACAAGTACGTCAAGATCGTAGTGACAAAAGAAAGAATCCACATAAGAATAATATCATTGCAATATATAAATATCGGTGTATCGATTACCTCTACATTAATGAAATCAAATCTGAATGTTGTCACAGAAATATGTTAAACATTTTACAGAAACACAGTAGAATATTGCTGGTATCGAGAGGTTGAGGTGAGGTGCCGTAATGGTTACGTAATTCAAGTACCATTAGAACTTGCTGCTGTGACAAACATGCATCACCGTGCTGAGCCTTCATTCGTCGATGAATTTGAATAGGTTTCACACCTTTACTACACAAAATCCGAATAACAGAACGCTGTGCCTGCCGGGGTGGCCGAGCGGTTCTAGGCGCTTCAGTCTGGAACCGCGCGACCGCTACGGTGGCAGGATCGAATCCTGCCTCGGGCATGGATGTGTGTGATGTCCTTAGGTTAGTTAGGTTTAAGTAGTTCTAAGTTATAGGGGACTGATGACCTCAGATGTTAAGTCCCATAGTGCTCCGAGCCATTTGAACCATTTGAACAGAACGATGTTCTTCCCTGGCGCAAGTCGCAACTGGGGTGGCCATCTTTATACTGATACTGCGACGGTATTTGTGCATCTGCACTACGCTGCCACCTACAGGCCATTGTACATGCTGTTTGTAGCACGCTTACCAACTTACAGGATATCGGCTCGAAATTTCGATTTGTTATTACAAATTTAAGGTTTTCATTTGACTCACCCTCGTATGTAGCCCGTATTCTGCTTAATTTTTACTCTTATCCGTGATATTGGATGGGGTAAATGCTTGATAATCTTGCAGCGCTCGTGTGGCGTCACATAGAACCATGGGCATGTTACTAGAAGTTCCTGTGTCTGTGAGTTACACCTGCGTGTGCTTGAAGGCAGAGCTGCGTAGCTGTCCATGCGCACAGTGAATGCAGCGCGGGAGCGGAGCAACAGGTGTCCGCGAGGCACCCGAAGCGTCCATTTCCATCCCTCCCCGCCGTGCCCGTCCCGCCCCATCCCTCTGGTTTCTGAAGTAACGCAGTGCGCGCATTCATCAGCGCCAGAGGAACTCTCTTTAATAACTCGCCTGCCGACACCGGCGGCGAGAAATCCCCGCAGCCAGCCGGCCGGGTCTGAATATACGCCGTACGGACGCGGAATATCCGTAGTGCCTTCGGTAATAAAAAAGAAGCTACTTACTATCTCTATCAGTGGACTCCTTTCCTTTAAAAACTATAGACCTATCAACCTCATCTCCACCTTGTGCAAAGTATTCCCTAAAACTTATACAGGGGGAAAACGATGAATTTTAATCAGACGAAAGCACGAGTTGATTTTGGTAGAGGACGTAATGGAGCAGTTGTAAATTGTGAACTACGTCACACGACTAAATATTCAGCAGTATATACAAGGTGTTTTCAGAGCGTGCAAAAATTCAGCAGGACGTAGAGGATACTCCGCTGAACTACACTACTGGCCATTAAAATTGCTACACCAAAAAGAAATGCAGATGGTAAACGGGTATATATTGGACAAATATATTATACTAGAACTGACATGTGACTACATTTTCACCCAATTTGGGTGCATAGACCCTGAGAAATCAGTACCCAGAACAACCACCTCTCGCCGTAATAACGGCCTTGATACGCCTCGGCATTGAGTCAAACAGAGCTTGGATGGCGTGTACAGGTACAGCTGCCCATGCAGCTTCAACACAATACCACAGTTCATCAAGAATAGTGACTGGCGTATTGTGGCGAGACAGTTGCTCGGCCACCATTGACCAGACGCTTTCAATTGGTGAGAGATCTGGAGAATGTGCTGGCAATGGCAGCAGTCGAACATTTTCTGTATCCAGAAAGGTCCGTACAGGACCTGCAACATGCGGTCGTGCATTATCCTGCTGAAATGTAGGGTTTCGCAGGGATCGAATGAAGGGTAGAGCCGCGGATCGTAACACATCTGATATGTAACGTCCAGTGTTCAAAGTGCCGTCAGTGCGAACAAGAGGTGACCGAGACGTGTAACCAATGGCACCCCACATCATCACGCCGGGTGATACGCCAGTATGGCGATGACGAAAACACGCTTCCAATGTGCGTTCACCGCGATGTCGCCAAACACGGATGCTACCATCATGATGCTGTAAACAGAACCTGGATTCATCCGAAAAATCAGGTTTTGCCATTCGTGCACCCAGGTTCGTCGTTGAGTACACCATCGCAAGCGCTCTTGTCTGTGATGCAGCGTCAAGGTTAACCGCAGCCATGGTCTCCGAGCTGATAGTCCAAGCTGTAGCAAACGTCGTCGAACTGTTCGTGCAGATGGTTGTTGTCTTGCAAACATCCACATCTGTTGACTCCGGGATCGAGACGGGGCTGCACGATCCGTTACAGCCATGCGGATAAGATGCCTGTCATCTCGACTGCTAGTGATACGAGGCCGTTGGGATCCAGCACAGCTTTCCGTATTACCCTCCTGAACCCACCGATTCCATATTCTGCTAACAGTCATTGGATCTCGACCAACACGAGCAGCAATGTCGCGATACGATAAACCGCAATCGCGATAGGCTACAATCCGACCTTTATCAGAGTCGGAAACGTGATGGTACGCATTTCTCCTCCTTACACGAGGTATCACAACAACGTTTCACCAGGCAACGCCGATCAACTGCTGTTTGTATATGAGAAATCGGTTGTAAACTCTCCTCATGTCAGCACGTTGTAGGTGTCGCCACCGGCGCCAACCTTGTGTGAACGCTCTGAAAAGCTAATCATTTGCATATCACAGCATCTTCTTCCTGCCGGTTAAATTTCGCGTCTATAGCACGTCATCTTCGTGGTGTAGCAATTTTAATGGCCAGTAGTGTACTTGAGGGTGGAAATCTGGAGTCGGAGGAGCCAGCTTAAGGAGATAAAAAAACACATTACTGTGTACTTTTTTCTTACATTAGTTATAGTTAGCTGCATATGCCCTCACTGACACAATGAACGTACCATTTGCACTGTATTTTACAAAATGGGCTGAAACTGGCGGCCATCAACCCCATTACAAGCATGATATGGGTGAACAAAATTCTGACGCGTCCTGACAAATATCCCTGGTGTATTTCGAATCTCTGTCACAGGCAGCTACACCGAGCGCGGTGGCGCAGTGGTTAGCACACTTGACTCGCATTCGGGAGGACGACGACGGTTCGTAACCCGCGTCCGTCCATCCCGATTTAGGTTCTCCATTATTTGCCTAAATCGCTTCAGGCAGTTACCGGGATGGTTTCTTTGAAAGGGCTGGACTGACTTCCTTATCTATGCTTCCCTAACCCCATGGGACCGATGACCTCGCTGTTTGGTCCCCTCCCACAACCCAACCAACCAACCAACAGGCAACTACAATTCTGGCAGCTAATTCCATCTCCGTCTCTACTGGGGTGTCATACACAAGTGAGTTTAGGTATCCCCCACGGGAAACGATCAAGCGGATTCAGGTCACGTGACTTCACCGAACATGGGATAGGACCTCCCCTCCCCTTCCATTCCAGCGACCAGAAAATATAGTATTGAGATGGTTGCGAACATGCGAAATGAAGTGAGGCGGTGCACCGCCTTGTAGTATCCACATCCTCTCACGAACAGCCAAGGGTACCTTCTCCAACAACTTTGGTAGGACTCTTTCCACGAACCTCAAGTATAGGCGACCATTCAGATAGCCTACTGCGTCATGACTTCCCAGTAATCAGGCTCGTCCTCCTTGTTTCCTTGCAGGAAAGAACAGATGTAAACATAAATAAAGAGCGCAGTACGTGTAAACTTGTACACTTGTTAGCTGTAAATAACGTGGAAAACAGTAATCCTAGACAAAGCGGTAGACAAGTTTACTTCTATATCTTCTTAACCTGCTTTCTGCGAATCCTGGTTCCCTATCTTAAATTGTTCAATGGAGCATTCTCTACATACCGTTTATTCTTTGCACGCTGTTGCTGAAACACACTGTATATTCCGGTTTCAAACACGAAGGAGTTACAGGCATGGACTGAGAGCGGACATTGATTAAAATCAATGAGTAAAGTAGAAAATTTGTTCTGGATCTGGTTTCGAACCCAGGTCTACTACTCTCTATGCGGATTCACTGTCCGCTGCGCCATCCGGACACAGTGTTCATGGGAACTGCACGTGCTACCCTAGTACGCCTCCCGTCAGACACAAATCCTCAGCTCATCCACAGACAATGAATGCAGAGCCCCTTGCTCATTATCCTCATTATTCACGGCATTTCGCAGATTCCTCTAACAGTTTGAGGCTGGTGTTCATCCGCAGTGAAGAGATCATTGACCGTCCTCGCCTCAGTTAGGTACCGGGTGATTAAAAAGTCAGTATAAATTTGAAAACTGAATAAATCACGGAATAATGCAGATAGAGAGGTACAAATTGACACACATGTTTGGAATGACATGGGGTTTTATTAGAACCAAAAAAATACAAACGTTCAAAAAATGTCCGACAGATGGCGCTTCATCTGATCAGAATAGCAATAATTAGCATAACAAAGTAAGACAAAGCAAAGATGATGCTCTTTACAGGAAATGCTCAATATGTCCACCATCATTCTTCAACAATAGCTGTAGTCAAGGAATAATGTTGTGAGCAGCACTGTAAAGAATGTCCGGAGTTATGGTGAGGCATTGGCGTCGGATGTCGTCTTTCAGCATCCCTAGACATTTCGGTCGATCACGATACAGTTGCGACTTCAGGTAACCCCAAAGCCAATAAGCGCACGGACTGAGGTCTGGGGACCTGGGACGCCAAGCATCACTGAAGTGGCGGCTGAGCACACGATCATCACCAAACGACGCGTGCAAGAGATCTTTCACAAGTCTTGGTCTTTTTTTTTTTTGGTCCTAATAAAACCCAATGTCATTCCAAGCAAGTATGTCAATTTTTACCTCTCTATCTACATAATTCCGTGGTTTATTAAGTTTTCAAATTTGTACTGACTTTTTGATCACCCGGTATATGTGTTGTCGGTTCTTTCGGACAGGTATTACGATTTTACTTGGAATTAATAGATTTTGAGAAAAATTCTATGTGAACAGAATCTTCATTAACAGTCCCTGAAAAACAGAGTTGATACAATCTGTGTTGCTATACTGAAGAAAATCAATGTCAAAATTTCCGCTCGCTTCTCACTGAGGTGTAAGATATGCGACACGCTAGTGATACTGCTCGCGGTACGAAGCAGTAGCAGCAGCCCGTAACAGTGCAGCGCATAGGACGCAGAGGAAGCGACTTCACTGGTACACACTGGGACGACAACCATACAGCATCCATACGGTATGCTGGTTGCTCCACTCTGCTTGCATCGAATTTCAAGTCATTAGATACGCGCAAAAAAAGTTTTATGTAGATGAAGCATAGCTGCATCCGTCTCTGTAATTACTTTCTCAGTAAAACGTTCACTTTTGGCGTAAAAATTGAAAACCACTGTTTTGCGGACGTTCTTCTCTATGCAATATTTCTCATTTGGTTCTGAGGAAACTATCGATATACTTTTTTTTTTTTTTTTTTTTTTTTTTTTGCGATATCATAGCTTGATACTGAACTTCTTTTATTTTCGCTGTCGCCCATGTTTATTGTGATATTTCCAAATTAAATGAAGCATGACGTACATTTTCAAAAGTTTGCATTAAAAGATGTATTCGCTGACCAGTTTACATTTGGTGCAATCTATGTCATACAATGCTGCATACGAAATGCGGCTGATTTAGCAAGGGCAGTCAATGGGCGACATCTACTCTAAGACAAAGAAAAAGACACATCACGAAAGAATTCCCCTAACGAGATGGAAATCGGTAGTTGTCATGTATGAGAGGCGTTTGAAAAGTCTGTGCAAAGTCCGAGAGATGGCACCACCGGCGCGTATCGAGGTCATGTTTCGTTAGTAGCATCTTTGGAAAGAACTTACACCAAGTTGCAGCCATATTGGTTTATTTCTTTGTGTTTGGCATTTGTGTGAATCAAGGAAGTCGAGTGATTGTCAAAAAATGGACGAAAAAGAATTTCGTGTGGTGATTAGACATTACTTTATGAAATGCAAAACGCCTCAGGAGACTAAAGAGAGGCTTGATAAACATTAGGGTACTCTGCACCTTCGGTTAGAACAGTTTATAAGTAGTTTCAAAATTTTCGGAGTGGCCGTATGGGCACAAGTGTTGCTGAAATTTCTGCACGCCCTGTGGAGGTTACGACTCCATAAATCATTGATAAAATCCATGATATGGTGGTAGATGACAGAAGACTTAAGGTGCGTGAGATTGCTAGTGCTGTGGGCATTTCGAATGAACGGATACATAATATTTTGCATAAAAATTTGGACATGAGAAAGATATCCGTAAGATGTGTTCCGCGATTGCTCACGCTTGATCAAAAACGGAATCGTGTGAAGTGTTGCTAGGATGGTTTGCAGCTGTTCACGAACCATCCGCAGGACTTAAAGCGTCGTTTCGTCACTGTGGATGAAACATGGATACATTACTATACTCCTGAGACCAAACAACAATCTAAACAATGTGTTACCAAGGGAGAATCTGCACCAAAAAAGGCGAAGATCATTCCTTCGGCCGGAAGGGTTATGGCGACTGTCTTTTGGGATTCGCAAGGCATAATCCTCATCTACTCTCTGGAAAAGGATAAAACTATTGCAGGTGAATATTATTCGTCGTTATTGGACCATTTGAAAACCGAGCTGCAAGAAAAACGCCGGTGACCGGACCGCAAAAAGTCCTTTTCCATCACGACAATGCGCCAGCACACATCTCAGCAGTTGTGGTCGCAAAATTAATGGAAATAGGATTCCAACTCGTTTCACATCCCCCTATTCTCCAGACTTGGCTCCCTCAGACTACTATTTGTTCCCTTTGCAGTCTTCGACAGTTCCATATTAGAACTGCGTTGGACGAAGTGTATAAATCTAGAAGGAGACTATGTCAAAAATAAAAAAGGTTTACCCCAACATGTAAGTAGTTTTTATTTTTGCACGGACTTTTCAAACGCCCCTCGTACATTTACAACTGATTAGTTTCAGAAAAATTGGTTGTTCTGTTCAAGGGAAAGAACTTCACAAACTGAATAAATCAATAACGCGTTAGAACGGATTGATTGATTCATTCTTGGAAGTTCTGTTGAGGGATATCGTGACAAATAATGTCCAGCTGGTGCATTAGATCATCTAAATCCCGAGCTGCACGGAGAACTCTACCCACAATGCTCCAAACGGTCTGTACTGGGGAGACATTCGGCGATGTTGGTGGCCAAGGTAGGATTCGGTAAACAAAAGACAACCAGTAGAAACTCTCGCCGTGCGCGCGCGGGCATTATCTTGCTGAAATGTAAGTCCACGATGGCTTGCCATGAAGGGCAACAAAACGGGGCGTAGAATATCGTCTACTTCCCACTGTGCTGTAAGGTTCCGAGGATGACAACCAGAGGGTTCCTGTTACGAAATGAAATGGCAACCCAGGCCGTAAGGCGGGCGACAGTTAAGTAGTACCCCACCGCTGTCCGAAGCATCTCCACATCCGTCTTCACCGGTCAGTTGGAAGCGGGACTTAACACTGAAACCAGTTCTACTGTTCACGAATCATCCGCAGGACTTAAAGCGTCGTTTCGTCACTGTGGATGTTCTACTATGTCAAAAGTGCCACACGCGAGGCCATTGTCATTGTCACCTGAAACGCCCTTCTTAAGTCCGCAGGACAGAACAGGTAGCTGGAATTGTGGATGTCAGACAGAAGACGTGCGTTATGGCAGGACCGTACAATGAGCACGGGATTTTGACAACGGTTCTAGGCGCTTCAGTATGGAAGCGCGCGACCGCTACGGTCGCAGGTTCGAATCCTGCCTCGGGCTTGGATGCGTGTGATGTCCTTAGGTTAGTTAGGTTTAAGTAGTTCTAAGTTCTAGGGGACTGATGACCTCAGGTGTTAAATCCCACAGTGCTCAGAACCATTTGAACCATTTAATTTTGACAATCTAATGCGCTAATTGGACAGAATTTGGCACGATATCCATCAGGAGGAAAATGAACAACTCTATCAGTGCCAAGAGGAATAACTACTTCTATAAGGACCAGAAATGGACCAACGCGTTATTGACTTGCCCAATTTGTGAAACTCTTTCTCTTGAATAAACAACCCAATTTTTTCTGAAATTTCATTTATTTGTGTTGAACATGTACATCACATCTACTGATTTCCATCTCCTTCGGATCGTTCCTATGTCATGCGCCAGGTTTTTGAGTGTGTATTTGGAAGTTGGCGCTATAAAGCTGACGGCGAAGTGCCACACGCGAGGCCATTGTCATTGTCACCTGAAACGCCCTTCTTAAGTCCGCAGGACAGAACAGGTAGCTGGAATTGTGGAAAGGGGACAAAAGGGGCTGTCAGTTACACTCAAACACTACCAACTTTATTTAGTTGTCCAAACAATACAGCAAAAATTTTTGAACTTAGTTATCGGCTGAATAGGCCACATTATTTTATGCCTTAAGGGCACAACCATTTAAATTTATAAAGGCTGAAAGCCATTAACTTAAAATATTTAGAAGGCAGAAGGCCTCACAGAAGTAAGTTCTGTAACTTGGCTGAAGGCCCAACAAATCTAACTCTTGAAAAGCAAACAAGTTTAATTCAAAGACGGTTGAGGCCCATGATTTAAGACTGCAGGTAAAATTAATTAAAAAAAAAACGAGGGAAAAGACCTTATCTTCAATTAAGCTGAAGGCCGCACACCGTCTGGTACTTGAAAGACAAGAACTTTAATTTAAAAACGGCTGAGGGACGATTACTTAAAACAACTAAAATAATTTTTAGTAGGCAGAAGGCCCAGAGCCTTATCTTCAAACAATATTTTACACAGGCTGAAGGTCCAAACAATATAAGATTTAACAAGTAAGGAATTTAAATTTTATAGTGGCTGAAGGCCTATTATTTAAAACCCAACTAAAAGCATACAAATTCAAACCATCGGCTATAAGCCATAAAAATACACAAACACCAATAAGAAAAGGCAGTACAGCCAGCGGCGCTCAGAAGTTTCCGGGAGTCGGTCTGCACTTGAAATATTAATGTTCGCTTAGGGGAGAAAGATAGTCGGCTCAGCTATATCCGATCTGCCGGCAACCCAACCAAGAGACAGTCAACGGACCCACCGACAAGACGTCTTCCTTTCCACTTGACCAGTGCGCAAGGGACTCCAAAGCCAAAACGTAAAAGGCGTGGCCGCCCACAACCAAGTACGCATAAGCAGTCAAAACTACACACACGTATTGGACAGCGACATCCCGGTGAGGAAAGGACACTGCCTGAATTTTACGTCAGCGGCGAGGACAGGTAACCGGAACGCAAACGGCCCCAAGGCAGGAAATTCCGCTGGTGCACTTGGATTTCAAACAACCAAAATACAGTTAAACTCCACCAGATGGTGGCTAAACTTTCGCCAACTCGAACACTCGCTGTTGCTCAGGGGAATACCCCCAACAGCCAACCATGAAAACCAACGGCACTATGTGAACAGTCTGGCTTCGGTAATTAAATCACCACTCAACTTTGATGTCCTGGGTCGGTGAGGCACGAACCTCTTAGCAATCGGAACAGCTCCCACACACACCGACACTGCGTAGAGACCGCCAGCGGGGGCCTGCCCACTGCGCCGCGTGGAGATTTCCTGGCTGATCCACACCAACCGCACGGATAACAGTCGCGGCTTGCGAACTTCATCGCAGCGTGTACCATCGCATATCGTGTCGTCTGACTGAGGACTGCGCCTTAGAGTTATCATAATAGTGGGATATTCCATATGGAGAGAAGATTCTGTATTCCCTAAAGGAAGTTCTCAGATCCTAAAACGAGGAAAATACAGTCTGTTTGAAAAAGACCTCCTTAGTTTTAACCCATTAAGTACCAGTGTCCTATTTTGAGGACAGAGCACATATTTATTTATAAATACACAACAAATTATTAATTCGCAACTATTGCTGTTCTACGTCATTTGTTGATGCTTTTTATAACAAATGTATGTTTACAGGAAATTAAAAGCAATAAATCCCACCATAAATTGATTATTGAATACTAAGGCACACTTTTCGTTATTACAGGTATTTACTTTATCGACAATTTAGTAATATTTGAAATATGTGGCAAAGATCTTTTTGTGATCATTTATAGTCAACAATGTGTCTTTTAAACTACTTGCATTGTTAGCTCAATTGGACTTATATTCGTTGTTTTCTATTGTTATAAAATTTGGTGTACTCGAAATAGGACACTGAGACTTCTTGTTATCATTTCAGTTATCTGTATTGCTGCACGTTCGAATATGAAACTCTGCTACTGCTGATGTGTTTTCTTTTTAGAACGTGGTAATTTTACCAGATTTTGTTGCAGAGTTAACTAACGAGCCCTCTTGTATATAGGTCTAAAAACAAACATATATGTATATAAAATTACAGTATGTTGCGAAGAGACTGTATGTGAAACTTCACTGCCAGGTACATCCCAAGTTTCCAGAGGTAAATCGAAGAAGAGACGTCTTACTGGTGAGAAAATCAATTGGAAAAAGACACCTTGAGTTTATACAAAAGCTGTCTCAAACGAGTGAGCATGACATCACCATAAAGAAAGAGGAATTGAAGGAACAACTTTCTACCTTGACTCCGAAGGAGATGTGTGAAGAACTGATGAACGAAAACATATACGAGTTCATAGTAAAGAAACTGTGAGATATGCAGTAAATATGAAGAATATGCAGGATTCTATCCTCACAGTTGAAGAAGTGAGGGTCTTTGTCGGATTTCTTCTTTTTGCTGGCTACCATAAGCTCCCTGCTGAGAAGCTACACTGGTCTGAGGATGAAGAAGTTGGCATACCAATTATAAAAAGAGCTACGTCAAGGAATAAATAAATATCAAAAGTTGACAACATTGCTTCATTTTCAAGATAATGACTTAGCCAATGGAAACAAACACGATCGCAGATTCAAAACTAGACGTCTCCTGAAAATAATAAATGAATCTTTTCAAAAACTTGGAATATTTGAGGAAAATTTTTCAATTGCCGAAATGATAGTCAAATACTATGGACAAAGTGGGCTGAAACAGTCTATCCAAGACAAGCCTATTAGATTTGGCTTAAAAGTTGTGGTCTCTTTGTGGTGCAAGTGTTTCAAATTTGATTTATACTGTGGAAAGGATCCAGAAGATACTGCAAGGGATGACGTACTATTGCGAGCACATATTTATTTATAAATATACTGTAAATTATTAATTCACAAGAAATAAATAGTTAAGACTTTAATACAGTTTAGTATGCTATACGATATTGTTAGATCCCAGCGTCCTATTTTGAGGACGGTCATTATATCAGCATGTATAAATATTCTTTGGCTATTTTTGTACTTATTGTGGTTCATACACTATGTACATAATAATTAAGGAATAAAAAATTCAATTAAAAAAAAATTAATTTGGGACTTAATGGTTTAATGTGTCCTAGAATCTGTATAAAGTGACATACACTATTCTAATTTGTGGTGTTTGATTCATCAACTCTCCAAATTTGGCTCCCCTGCAGTTGGCAGATCTGCTTGACCTTAAGACGGCATCAGTGCTGGTTTTTTATTTTTTTTCCTCCGTTCAGTTGAGGCGTGCGAGCAGTGCAGTACACAGCAACTCAGCAACTATGTGTACTCTGCAACAGAAAACTGAGTCAGTTATAACAGTACAACTTAATTTTAGACGTCAGTATGGTGGTGAACCACCTAGTCATTGGCTAAAGTCTATCAAGAAAACAAGTAGCGTTTTAAAAGCAAAATCACCACTTTTGAAGACGTTCTTGAACACATTGGTGTTTAGTGTGTGTTCGGAGCCTGAAGAAGTTATTGGCCAGACGTAGTCTACAATTAGGAATGCCTAAAGGTACTGTGTATAATGATGTGCGTAAAAGACACTCGCTTTCCAGGGAGATGGATAGGCAGGGCTGGCCCAATACCTTGGCAACCACGAAGCCCAGACTTAACCCCACTGGACTTTTTCTTTTGGGGCCACATAAAAACTGTTGTGTACAGTGAAAAGATCAGAGACATCAATCGTTTACAGGAAACAATCGATGCGGCGGTTGGGACAGTTACAACTGAAATTTTGGTGAATACGTGGCGAGAAGTGGAATATCGACTCGACATGTGCAAGGCAACAAATGGATCTCACGGTGAAGTCTACTAACATTAAACAAAGCTTCAAGGAATTCTTTTTCATGATATGTACTCATTGCTATAATTTTTCATTAATTTCCCCATTAAATTTATACTTAAAACTCAAGAGTTCTTTTTCAAACACCGTGTATAGAATATAACGTATTAATGAACCTGTCTGAAAAACCTTTTTCCTGTTGATATTGTACTGTTCGCTTCCTGCGGAAGACTGATCGAAAGTATACAGACTGTATCAAAAAGCATCTTCTGATTTGGCACGTCTATATTTTTGTATATAATAAACATGTACAATGAACTTCGTTTCTTGATGAGCAGGAAACTCAGTTTTTTTTCATACCTTTTCATAGTTGTTCAATATGCCCCCATGAGATGCACGGCATATGTCAGTGCGGTATTCGAATTGTTCGCACACTGCAGCGAGCATGTCTTGAGTTACAGCCTCCACAGCTGCTGTTATGCGATGTCTCAGTTCATTCATTGTTGTTGGTAACGGAGACACATAAAAAGTCTTTTATAAACCCCCACAAGAAATAATCACATACAGTCAGATCCAGTTGCGGGCTTTCAAAATAATATGAAAGAAATGAGGTGTTGGCCCTCAACTACGTACCCTCTGACTCAACGTTGAAACATTAGAAGTTTTGGCTGGTTTCGTTGTCTAGGGGCTGGGATACGTAGTTGCCGCATTACAGGCCAAATACTGCTGAGTCTACAGTGTACTATAAGAATATACACATGAATCGAATGGTCGAAGGTTTCTATCAGTCGGCAATTGCGAATTATGAATGTAACATATAAATTTATAAATGAAAGATTGCAATTAAATAAAATCTGCGGTACTATCTTAACGACTTTAAATGACGAGTACGATAGTAGAAGTACTTTTGAGAATGCGGTATATTTCTGCAAAACACTTACTGGTGTCGATGGTCGGGCAATTAAATAAAATATAAGTTGAATAACACAGAAACAATAGATTCCTACTTCACGTAATTAGTTATGAACAACAAAATAGCTCTCGAGATATACACTTCTGAACGCATACTACGTCTTCACTGCAGAAGCCACGGAAATCACAGAAGAGCACAGGTCGGCACTCTGAAATACGAGGGGCGTTCAGAAAGTAAGCTCCGATCGGTCGCGAAATGGAAACGACTATGAAAATCCGATAAAGCTTTGCACAGATGTGTTGGGTAGTGTCTCTAGTATAACCCCAGTTAGCATCACGTCGCTCTTCTCATTTCTGAGCTCGCAGTGAGTGCGTGAAGATGTCTAGAAAATAGTGTCTGCCGCCAAGTACGAGGGCCTGGTGAGAAATTTCGCCTGAAGCTATGCAGCTAACATTACATAACTGTCGTGCTGTTTCTTCTTCAAGACAATTCTCAGCCGCATTCTGCAGGGGCAATGAAGATGCTCCTGCATCGTTTTCAAATGGAAATGTGAGATTACCCACAATACAGTCCGCAATTGTCTCCCCCTGAGTTTCATCTCTGGTCACATGAACCGCTGTCTTTGAAGACAACGTTTTGACACAGACAACGAGGTGTAGGCCAGCGTGGAGAATTGGCGGAAAGCACTGGCGGCTGCCTTCTATGATGAGGCTATTGAAAAGTTGGTACAACGCTATGACAAAAGTCTAAGTCAGAACGGCGACTACGTAGAGAAGTAGCTGAAAGGTGTAGCTAACTGTTACAAGTAAAACATTTCTGATGTTCACTGTGGTTTCAATTTGGCAATCAATCGGAGCTTACTTTCTGAACAGACCTCGTATTTCTATCCTCCGCGACCACGCGCGCACTGCTCCACACTCTCCAAGTCTCTGCCGCTACCGAGCCCGTCGCACCGCCGCGTCCAGCACTTCCCTTGTCCTGTGCCGTCCTATCTAGCACTCTGTCCTCTCATCCAGTCTCCCAAATCACGAGCGCTGTGATTGGCTAGAGCGCTCCCGCCATATCGTCAAGCCAACACACATTCACATATATAATGAAACACTTTCTAAATACTGGATTTATATTTAAATAACCTGAAATTAAATAATTATTCCTATGGCTGGACCATAAACACGGTCTAACGGGGTTGTGTGGCGTGGGCTGGGCGGTTTTTTAGGTTAGATGGCCTTGGGCAAGTACAGAAAGGGCAACAGCCTCAACGGGTGCGGGGCAAAGTCAGGACATGCGGGGACCAAGCAGCAATCGGTATTGTAATTGTCAACTGTCGAAGCTGCGTTGGTAAAGTACCAGAACTTCAAGCACTGATAGAAAGCACCGAAGCTGAAATCGTTATAGGTACAGAAAGCTGGCTTAAGCCAGAGATAAATTCTGCCGAAATTTTTACAAAGGTACAGACGGTGTTAAGAAAGGATAGATTTCATGCAACCGGTGGTGGAGTGTTCGTCGCTGTTAGTAGTAGTTTATCCTGTAGTGAAGTAGAAGTGGATAGTTCCTGTGAATTATTATGGGTGGAGGTTACACTCAACAACCGAGCTAGGTTAATAATTGGCTCCTTTTACCGACTTCCCGACTCAGCAGCATTAGTGGCAGAACAACTGAGAGAAAATTTGGAATACATTTCACATAAATTTTCTCAGCATGTTATAGTCTTAGGTGGAGATTTCAATTTACCAGATACAGACTGGGACACTCAGATGTTTAGGACGGGTGGTAGGGACAGAGCATCGAGTGACACTATACTGAGTGCACTATCCGAAAATTACCTCGAGCAATTAAACAGAGAACCGACTCATGGAGATAACATCTTGGACCTACTGATAACAAACAGACCCAAACTTTTCGACTCTGTATGTACAGAACAGGGAATCAGTGATTATAAGGCCGTTGCAGCATCCCTGAATGTGGAAGTTAATAGGAATATAAAAAAGGGAGGAAGGTTTATCTGTTTAGCAAGAGTAATAGAAGGCAGATTTCAGACTACCTAACAGATCAAAACGAAAATTTCTGTTCCGACACTGACAATGTTGAGTGTTTATGGAAAAAGTTCAAGGCAATCGTAAAATGCGTTTTAGACAGGTACGTGGCGAGTAAGACTGTGAGGGACGGGAAAAACCCACCGTGGTACAACAACAAAGTTAGGAAACTACTGCGAAAGCAAAGAGAGCTTCACTCCAAGTTTAAACGCAGCCAAAACCTCTCAGACAAACAGAAGCTAAACGATGTCAAAGTTAGCGTAAGGAGGGCTATGCGTGAAGCGTTCAGTGAATTCGAAAGTAAAATTCTATGTACCGTCTTGACAGAAAATCCTAGGAAGTTCTGGTCTTACGTTAAATCAGTAAGTGGCTCGAAACATCATATCCAGACACTCCGGGATGATGATGTCATTGAAACAGAGGATGACACGAGTAAATCTGAAATACTAAACACCTTTTTCCAAAGCTGTTTCACAGAGGAAGACCGCACTGCAGTTCCTTCTCTAAATCCTCGCACAAACGAAAAAATGGCTGACAGCGAAATAAGTATCCAAGGAATAGAAAAGCAACTGGAATCACTCAATAGAGGAAAGTCCACTGGACCTTACGGGATACCATTTCGATTCTACACAGAGTACGCGAAAGAACTTGCCCCCCTTCTAACAGCCGTGTACCGCAACTCTCTAGAGGAACGGAGGGTTCCAAATGATTGGAAAAGAGCACAGGTAGTCCCAGTCTTCAAGAAGGGTCGTCGAGCAGATGCGCAAAACTATAGACCTATATCTCTGACGTCGATCTGTTGTAGAATTTTAGAACATGTTTTTTGCTCGAGTATCATGTCGTTTTTGGAAACCAAGAATCTACTATGTAGGAATCAACATTGATTCCGGAAACAGCGATCGTGTGAGTCCCAACTCGCTTTATTTGTTCATGAGACCCAGAAAATATTAGATACAGGCTCCCAGGTAGATGCTATTTTTCTTGACTTCCGGAAGGCGTTCGATACAGTTCCGCACTGTCGCCTGATAAACAAAGTAAGAGCCTACGGAATATCAGACCAGCTGTGTGGCTGGATTGAAGAGTTTTTAGCCAACAGAACACAGCATGTTGTTATCAATGGAGAGACGTCTACAGACGTTAAAGTAACCTCTGGCGTGCCAGGGGGAGTGTTATGGGTCCATTGCTTTTCACAATATATATAAATGACCTAGTAGATAGTGTCGGAAGTTCCATGCGGCTTCTCGCGGATGATGCTGTAGTATACAGAGAAGTTGCAGCATTAGAAAATTGTAGCGAAATGCAGGAAGATCTGCAGCTGATAGGCAGTTGGTGCAGGGAGTGGCAACTGTCCCTTAACATAGACAAATGTAATGTATTGCGAATACATAGAAAGAAGGATCCTTTATTGTATGATTATATGATAGCGGAACAAACACTGGTAGCAGTTACTTCTGTAAAATATCTGGGAGTATGCGTGTGGAACGATTTGAAGTGGAATGATCATATAAAATTAATTGTTGGTAATGCGGGTACCAGGTTGAGATTCATTGGGAGAGTGCTTAGAAAATGTAGTCCATCAACAAAGGAGGTGGCTTACAAAACACTCGTTCGACCTATACTTGAGTATTGCTCATCAATGTGGAATCCGTACCAGATCGGTTTGACGGAGGAGATAGAGAAGATCCAAAGAAGAGCGGCGCGTTTCGTCACAGGGTTATTTGGTAACCGTGATAGCGTTACGGATATGTTTAATAAACTCAAGTGGCAGACTCTGCAAGAGAGGCGCTCTGCATCGCGGTGTAGATTGCTCGCCATGTTTCGAGAGGGTGCGTTTCTGGATGAGGTATCGAATATATTGCTTCCCCCTACTTACACCTCCCGAGGAGATCACGAATGTAAAATTAGAGAGATTAGAGCGCGCACGGAGGCTTTCAGACAGTCGTTCTTCCCGCGAACCATACGCGACTGGAACAGGAAAGGGAGGTAATGACAGTTGCACGTAAAGTGCCCTCCGCCACACACCGTTGGGTGGCTTGCGGAGTATAAATGTAGATGTAGATACATTAACAAATACATAAACAAATTAAATAAACATATGTCAAAGGAACAGAAACAAAAGATAGGCCAGTAGCCTGATGTCTCTGTGCTTTCTAAAACACTGTAAATATTTAATCAATTTCTTCATGAATAGTATATATCGTACATAAACAAAGACATAGATGAATAAATATATTGACAAGCACGCTGCTACCGTTTCTTCGTGTAACTGTGGTGTACTTATGGCCTGATGCGATCGATAACATTCATCTCCAATAACTCATGTACTATTCAAGTTACATGCGTGTAAATTGTACCAATTTAGGTTTCTAAAAACACGTCGATCGACGAAATCGGAAGAACCATTTAGATTTTGTAAATTCGTTGCTGGCTGTTACTTGTATATTTTACCGTCAGATACTAAACTTTAAACTAATAAATATATTGAAAATCTCATTACACCATCAGAATCGTCGTGTAAATAATGTTAATGTACATGTTTTTTTTTTTTTTGAGGTATCACTATTCGTGGGGCTACCATTAATTTCTATACGAACTGTGAAATGTCTGCCATTAAGGTTTGTCGGTCGGGGTGGCCGAGTGGTTGTAGGCGCTACAGTCTGGAACCGCGCGACCACTACGGTCGCAGGTTCGAATCCTGCCTCGGGCATGAATGTGTGTGATGTCCTTAGGTTAGTTAGGTTTAAGCAGTTCTAAGTTCTAGGGGACTGATGACCTCAGAAGTTAAGTCGCATAGTGCTCAGAGCCATTTGAACCATTAAGGTTTCACAAAGTCCACCATCTTTGGCACTCCCAGCGTGTCTCCTTCATTGACACAGCGTCACAATGGAATTTCCAGCCATGCGGCTGGACCATGCACTCGAGCTACTGCTCTCGTCCGGCGAACGTTCGGCACCACGTGTTTGCTGCCGGGCCCCGGCTGTTCGAGGGTCCTTTGCGGCCGCCCCAACTCCGAACATGTATTATTTCCAGGGCGCCGCAACTCGCCCGTTACCTCACACGGTGATCTTGGAGACCAGTAATGTAAGCCTGAATCATTTGGCCCAGTGCGACCGACCCATCGTTCAGTAACCCTGTGAATTAAAAATTCCCGCACTTCCAGATGCCAGTGTGGCGGTGCTCCATCCTGTTAGTAAACGAGGTCATTCGAATCAGTCGCCGACTGTGGAAAATGAAAGTTCTCAAATATATCGAGAGATATGCAAAGAAAAATGGACCATACACCTTTTACCGTGAAACTGCACAAAACACATTAAACTTTGAGAGTCCCTTCCTGTTGTACAACTACATGTGGTTGTTCTGTACTCCATTTTCTCACATTATGGCGATTCATCTTTCCACACTAAGTGTGGAACAAAACTGTCATCCTCCATCTAGCCAAGAACAAAAAAAATGGTTCAAATGGCTCTGACCACTATGGGACTTAACCGCTGTGGTCATCAGTCCCCTAGAACTTAGAACTACTTAAACCTAAAAACCTAAGGACATCACACACATCCATGCCCGAGACAGGATTCGAACCTGCGTCCGTAGCGGTCGCGCGGTTCCAGACTGTAGCGCGGTTCCAGACTGTAGCACCTAGAACCGCTCGGCGACTACGGCCGGCTGCCAAGAACGAAATTACAGAACTCCTCATGTTGTTGTTTGTCACCTACACAAAGAGCCTACAGTAGCTGAATTTTGTATAGTTTCATGTGTCAGCGTCGACGCAATACACGCAGACGGTCATAGGGGGCATGTTGAGCTGCCGAGCTGCACGGCGAATAGGTTTCTGCGGGCTGCTTGTGAAACTTTGGCGGATTCGTTTGACGTCTGCGTCAGACACTCGGGAACGGCCCGGCGATTTGCCTTTTCACAAACAACCTGTTTCTCGGGATTGTTCATGCCATCGTCTATTGCTCCGTGCTGTATGAGGATCCACACCATATCTAGTAGGAAAGTCACGCCGAATAGTTATTACTGACCTGAACTGCACAAAACGTTGAACAAAAAACGCTCTCTGTTGTCCCGACACCATTTTTACGAGAACTGAAGTGGACGCACACTGCTGCTATCTAACGGGAACCATGTAAAACTCGAGTTTGCTCTTTCCCAGCAGCACGTTGTTCTCGCACATATTTCAAATAACATAATAGTTAAGATTTTTTAAAAATCGGGTGATCTTTTTGATGTATCATGTGTAATACGTACCAGTAGTTAGAAAGTAACCAGAAAATATTTTATCAGGAAGGGAAATCTTATCATTATGTGCTACCATTTCGACTTGAGGTGGCGAGACGCGGACTTTTGGGTGTGAGAATAATTCTTAACTCAGCCTTTCTAAGCGAGCAGTGGAAAGATGCATGTTGGAAATAAATGACAGATAGAATGAAACAGTCAAATGGACGAGAAAACAAACAGGAGTGTAAGTCTCTATTATGGACGTCATGAAAATGAAACGGAGCTGTACGGGGCATACAGCAAGACAAGCAGATTTTCGGTGTGCCAAGGATGTGGTCCTTTGGGTCCCAAGGGATAAGAATAGAGAGGCGACGACAGGATGGAAGATGGGTGTGTAACATCAGAACACAAGGAGGAGAAACATAGTCGATACGAGTGAAGGCAGTAATGCTTGGAAAATTCTGCTGGAGAAGTGGATGTAAAACGGCTTCTTAACAAACGGAAATGCAAAGTGTTACACCGTCAGCACTTTAACCGAACGCTGCCAAACTGATGCTACAGTATTTTCAAGTCTGTGGGACACGCTGATAAAAAATTTCGTTCTTTTGTGAGTTTGACTTTCAACCGTTGCAGGTGTGGAACACTGAGAGAGTGACCAATGAAGGTTTTTCTGATATAAATGCACCCAGTCACCTTTTGTGATGGTAGAATTTAAATTTTTCCATTACCTGATTTCAAGTCGCCTAGCGACTCACCATCAGATGATAGAGTGCTTAGTAGCAGTTTACAATATTGCGGAGGGCTTCGTGTAGAGTTATGTGATTCCATAGGACTACTGTTGCAGAAATCACCATGGAAAACATTATTTGTCGCTAGTTATATTAATTGCGTCACACACACACACACTCACTTTGCCACAAGTAACAAATCTCACGTGCTTTACAGGACATAAACAAACCAAAACTCTTGCGTTGCC
This sequence comes from Schistocerca americana, assembly GCF_021461395.2. Taxonomy (NCBI): domain Eukaryota; kingdom Metazoa; phylum Arthropoda; class Insecta; order Orthoptera; family Acrididae; genus Schistocerca; species Schistocerca americana. The sequence goes on along the minus strand of NC_060125.1, from coordinate 522,138,995 downwards.
AAAAGTCACGTGAAAGGAGAAAGTCTTCTGCAGAAATTAAAAGTAAGCATTCATTTAAAAACTAAGTCTTGTTCAGTATGGCATATTTTCATGTTTTTATAGCAGTGAAATCGGACAAGCCCATTTTAGTCTGCTAGGTGAGGCGCTTGCGGAACGTGTGAAACGTCGTCAATAGACTGTGCACAGGGCAGCTCGCCGTACGCCGCGAAAACCGTTGTGTGCGTACTAGCGAAGTACGGTGGGTTCAAACACCGCGCGAACAATAGATTGCGTCACCGGCGCCTGCGGGAACCGTATGACGCCGTATAGTTCCACGTGCCTTCGTTTCTTACAAAATGTTCAGTTAGATTGTAAGATAAAATTATGATCTGAGCTGAGTGGAGAAATTATTTCTACTTTGCGACAACTTGTTATATTCCGCATAGAGTCCACATTAACGATAATTTTAATACATTTGTTCAATGTGTAATGGAATCATCTCGCAGCAGAAAAGAACCAAACGTGATTTTTGTCAGAGAGGATCCAAGAAATAAAGCAAAGATATTTGTGTCGACAACCATTCTCTGCCAGGGAGGGGTCCATAATAAATTATAAAAAAGAAAAATTACGCATGGCGACATGCAACAACGAAAGCAACGAATACTTTGCAACGGGTATCTGTCTCTACAATACCGAATACATATTGTACGGTTTACAGCAGTAACAGCTGAATCGTCTAAGAAGTGTCCTTCCGACATGTGTTCAGGAGAACAGAACAAGCAGTCATTTGGAAGGGATAGACTATGCGGAAGACATTCGGTGACTTCACTTTAAAAAAAAAAAAAAAAAAAAACGCAGCGCTTCATTTGTCTTGCAGGCAGCAGGTGAGATGCGCTTTGCTGTGATGCAAGAACAAGAAGTCTGTGGCGCTGGGTCGTGTTAACTACAGTTGAACGACCCCAAGTAATTTCCTGAGGAGCTGAAGGCAAAAGTTGACACTTGGGCTTTGTGCTAACACGGAAACAAGGAAGGAGGGCACCGTACATTGTTGATGGCAGAAGACTTCGGGGACGAAAATTTTTATTTTTTTTTTTTTTTGCCTGAAAGCACCATTTTATTAAGCACCAGTGCCTTTGGCATGAAACCACCGATGTTATTGCAAGCTGAGACATCCAGAGGTACAGTGACGTACTTCTACGAGTGTAATACATTCTAGCAGCTACGTCGTTCAAAGCAACTGCCGGCGTGGAGAGTGTTTCTTGATCGTAGGGTATTATGACATGTTATTCTTTTGTTGTGATCATATTGAGATCATCGACAGTGAAAGTAAGTATATCTAAAATTACTGCAACGTAAATTTGAGTTTGTACTACTGCTTTTATGAGTAGTTTAAAAATGACAGCACTACAGCAGTATGTACTTTTGACATTAATTTTCTAAACTGAGACCCATTTTTGATTGTTATTCAAGACTATAACTTGCTTTAGGCATTACGGGGTGAAGGAAGCTTCGAGAAGAGGAGTTGTGTTTAGGAAAAATGCGAAATTGCTTTCAAATATATGTCGTGAAATACTGACTGGTTGAAAATTACATGTCCCAATATTTCCAAAGTGATAACACCTCCTTAAAACAATTGACTGTTCACTTATTGCCAATTTCTTCTTGTATTTGTTGCTTGCTGTGATGATAAAGGTCAATTTTGTGAAAAACTTTAAAATTTTTTTCATTGTTGTGACTCCGAGGGTTATAAGAGCCCTTGTGATTTCTTCCATTCGCCACAGCAAAGAACTGCGTGGTTTGCGGCAACGAGCGGGGAAACACTGCCTCTCCTCGACACTTATCGTTTCGCGGCTGAACGTGGTCTGTATTATTGGCCGTCTGAAAAATATTGAAATAACGGTAGTCTCGTAAGCCATTTTATGTTTCATTATTCGTCGTGTATGGTCTGTTGTTTTATTTTTCAAATGCAGTGCGAGGTTTTATAATAGTTATTCGTTGGTTTCAAAGAAAAAGTAGAGTTATTGGTTAGTGTATGAGAGCTACAGTGCAATTCATAGTACTAACATGAATTGTCGCGCGCACTCTTTTCCTGCTTCTAACAATAATGTTCTCCCTATAAATGTTACCACAATGTTCGCGGTAATGGCCACATTTACACTGAAACAGCAGTTCGAGTGGGATTCATAGTTGGATACTAAAGCGTCGGAAAAGACAAAGTTCCGTAAATTGTATTGGCCTGGAATTTTCATTCAGAGCGCACTGAAAGACATCGGATTTTAATCAGATACTGTTGGCTGAAACAGATTGCTAGTAATGTGACTGGGATATTCAGACTCAGGCAGACTCTAAACTGAAGTAATCGAGATTGAGGGATTTAAACGTTTCATTACTTTTGTCATAATTTTTATTCCCATAATCGGTAATGTAAAGACCGATAATAAGAAACTCTTTTTCAGTTGTAAAGAACACTATTTTGATTTATGTTTAAGGATTGTACTTAATTTGCCGAAACTTCCAGAAGTTCTAAAAGTGGTGAATGCAAAGCCACTGAAAATAAATGAAAGGGTGCTGTTCTTTTATCGTCTTCTTGTTTCACCACCTTTGGTCGTTGTAGCTCAAGCTGAGCAGATGTAAGTGTCGTAGTCGTAACTATATTTGTTGGTTAAAGGTTATATAAATCTGTTGAATCGGCTCCGTTACTGATCCAAGCCGTTACCTTCTATTTCAATCATATATGTCATAATTTCTCAATGTTACAGCAAGAAAAATGGACGGGATTGGCAGTAGATTGCTCGAACGCGAACGATCGGACATCCTAGTGCACTTCCATGATTTACTTTTAAATGCCCGAACTCGCGTGAGACATTAATTCCGATGATTTCTCGTCGGTATGCAGTATTTCGCAATTAAAACTGCGCCGGTCATATCGGTTTCAGTTTCCGAACGACGTTGTCCACCTCAGTGGCCTAATACAACGCAGATCTGCAAATAAACTAAAGGAGGGTGAATTAATGTAAGGTTAATTGTGTTATAAAAGTAGGGAACTTTCCTATGATGCACTACACTGTGCACTTCAAGTTATCGACCCTCAATTAGGGTTGCCTCCATGTTGCGTCTGTTCTGTTGTTATAAATTGCCTCATTTGTAAACTGCTAATTTCTTACCGTAACTCTGAGAACACCTCACTTTGCTCTCACTACGATGAGAAAGTATAGGGGGTGGATCTCAGGCCAAACATGGTCGAATACCTGTTGTCATGAGAAGGAAAAGTAAATCCTTTTTAGGATAAATCCAGACAGCAGTTTCCCCTGTCTAAAGAGTATCTCCAGCAGTTTAAAAAAGCACTGAAACAATCACTCACAAGACAGATTTTAACACTCCAAATATCACACATACCATATGTCACAAAGAAAACAAACCATTGGAAAGAGTAACATGGGGCATTTCACAGACTTAACAGTCCTCCATCAAAACATGCATCCATAAAAATTGAAATACAACTACTAGAAGTTGAGCTCCAATCTTTGAACTGCACAGTAGTTTGTGTTACTGAGCACTGATGTACAGCACAGAAATCCAAGATGTAGTATTATCATTGTATGGAAGGGCGAACTCTTACTGCAGAACTGCTTCAAAGGGTGGAGGATGATGAATTTATATCAGAAAAGGAACACAGTTCAAATCAAGACATAACACCAGTACAGTAAGTCAACACACAAACATTGAAATATCAACTATTGAATTAACCGGGCTTGATATCACCAAGAAATTAATAATTTTGTGTGTGTATAGATCTCCCAGTGGTAGTGTGGACACTTTTTTTAATAAATTAACGGAAGTTCTAGATAAAGTCTCGAGTACAAAGGTCAACATAATTCTGTGTGGGGACATTAACATCAACGCTAATATCAAAATGAATCCAACAGCACCCTGATAAATATCCTTCAAAGTTTTGGCATATCCCTGGTGGTCAATAGTGCAAGAAGGGTTACTACAATGACTGCATCAGTAATTGACCATGTGGCCACAAATATGGACAGGGAAAAATGTGATGTAGCTGTAAAAGATCTCGGACTATCAGACGATCTCTGTCAAATAACGAGTAAAATCAGGCATCGAATCATTCCCTAAACAACAAGCCTACGAACGACATCTATCAGAAATCAAAATAAAAGATTTTTCAAAAGAACTAGCAAAACAAAGCTTGGAGGAAGTGTGTAAGGCAACCAGTGTGAATATGAAACTCTAACAATTCTCCACATTACTTAAATTGAACTTTTAAAAGGCATTTCCAAAAGTCTGTATCAACATGTCACAAAAACACATGGATAACAGTAGGTACTAAGAAGTCCTCCCAAACACTTAAACACCTCAGTTCCATAGAAACGAGTCGCAGTGATCCAGAATTCTTAAATTTCTATTATAGACAAAAAGATCTATAGGAAGGTGCTGATTGCTGCAAAAATGTCATCCAATGACGAAATAATATATAATGCAGAGGATAAAAGCAAAGCAGTCTTGGATGTTATAAAAAAAGGAGAGGGGAAGAGGCAACAAATGCAGAATAACACTCTGATAAGGGAGGGGGATAAGGTAGTGAATTACCCACAACACTTAGCAAACTATGTGAACGAGCATTTTTCAAGTATTGTAAAGAAGTTACAGCAAAAGTTCCCCAAAACAAATATAACACAAATAAATAATGGTGCACTTTATACAATGATGTTACTTCCAACCTCAGAGAATGAAGTCAATAAAGCTGTTCAAAAACTAACAGTCAGTAGGCTTCGATAAAGTATGAATGTGTGTACTGAAACAATGCACAGAGATTATACCATGCCCCTTAACAAATATAATAAATAAATCCTTCACATCAGACATTTCCAGAGCATTTAAAGCAAGCAAGAGTTGTACCATCCCTTAAGAAACGTAAAGCAGACGACATAGAAAATTACCGGCCCATTTCCCTGTTGTCACCATTCTCAAAAATAATAGGAGCAATTATGAAGGACAGATTGAGTTACCTGAATAAATACCAATCTTTTAAGCGAACACAGTTTGGCAAAAATACGGAATCAGCCATAGTAGAGTTCACAAAAGTGGCACTTGATGCTCTTGACAAAGATGAGTGTGTTACAGGCGTATTTTTGGATCTTTCTAAGGCCTTTGATACAGTCGATCACAAGATTCTTTCAAGTAAATAGAAACATTAGGAATAAGAGGGGTAGCTAATGACTGGTTTCGATCATACCTAGCAGACAGAATACAAAGAATGGAGATATCACATACTTCAAATAGATCCAAACATTTAGTAAAACATTTACCAGAACCAAATCACATTAATATAGAGATTCCGCAAGGTAGCATATACCTGATTGTCATCAATGACTTGCCCAGTACTGTTACTCATGGTGAAAACTTCTCTTCGCTGATAACAGCAATATTATACTCACTGAGAAAACAAGAGAACTCCTCGCAGAGAAAGCAAATTTAACTCTCATCTCAAGGAAGTTTACAACTGGTCAGTAAGCAATAAAGTGACATTAGCCATAAAGAAAACTGATGCCATGAATTTCAGTTTCAAGGGGGAAAATGACAATGTTAAATTAAATGTAGATGGCACTTCTATCCACTGTGTAACAAATGCAAAATTTCTAGGAATGAATATTGATTCTCAGTTGAAGTGGTGTGAACACACAAAGGTACTTGCAAACAGAAAGTCATCATCATGTTATGCCCTTACAATCCTATCATCAGTGTTTAACATGCAGTGTCTTTTAGTTACATACTGTTCATATGTACACTCAATTCTTAGCTATGACATTCTTTTTTGGGGAACAAATACAAAAAATATGAACACAATTTTCAAACTCCAGAAAAGAGTCATAAGAATAATAACCAAAACAGTAGTCGAGCTCATTGTAAAGATCTGTTCAAAACACTGGGGATTTTATCTGCTCTGTGTGAATACATTTACCAATCAGTTTTAAACATCAAAAGTAACATTGGTAATTACAGCACAAACAGCTCTGTCCATGACCATGGGACAAGAGCTAGAATGAACTTAGGTTTACCAAGGAAAAATAAACATAAAACAAAAAACAGCATTTTTACTAAGGAGTAAAACTGAACGAAAAATTACCATAAGAAATTAAGAAATTGCAAAAATACACTTATTTAAAAAGACAGCTAAAAAGAACCTGTTATGCAACCCATTTTATACTTCGAAGGATTACTTAGATAAAACAGTAGAGGTTTGGTAAAAAAATGTTATTCAAATAAAAAAATAAATAATAATGATTATAAAAGATCCAACATTTCACATAACACCTTCACTCTGCTTTTTCCTTCTTTTTTCCTTTTCTGGAAGAACTTACCTCCAAGATATGCATAGTAGAATAATAACACCTCTTCCTCAACTCATCTCACTCACTATAGAGGGACTGACTCAGTTTTTCAGAATAACAATTGGGAACTTGCGGTACAGAGATCACCAGTGTGTGTGTGTGTGTGTGTGTGTGTGTGTGTGTGTGTGTGTGTGTGTGTGTGTGTGTGTAGTGAGCGAAGCGTTACGAAACAATGTGTGTGTATAGTGTGTGCAGTGACTGACAGTGGGACATGAGTGACGGTGTGGCATTACATTATTAAATAAGTTATTTGTAAAAAAAAGTATTGTATACCAGGCGTAAATCTAATGATTGTCTCTAACAAGAAGTCAGTAAATGTACGTATATGCGAATAAGCTTATTTTAAATTGGTCTAAACTTGTAACTACTTTGACATGTCCTATATCCTTGTAAAAAGAGATCTACAGATGAATAAAGCTACTACTACTATTACTACCACTACTACTGCTGATGCTACTACGCGGGGTGAGGCAACGCGTCAGGATGCCAGTATTTTTACTCGTGGTGTTAACGCTGGTTAAAATAACAAGTTGGCTAAAATGACAAGACCACTCTTATTAAAGTTACGTGCTCACATCGTTAGGCAATCTACAAATCCACACACAAAATATTCCATACGCGTAATTAATATACTTTCCATTACTATTACTATTATCATTATCATCATTATTAATATAATCATTTATTCATCCATGGATCATCTTACAATCATGTTGAATTTGTCATAGTAATACAACGAAAATGGTTCAAAAACGAACCATCCCTACATTTGTCTGAAATGTTGAAGTTAAACCACAGAGAACCTAAATAAGGATGGACAGACGGAACAAACTGCATCCTCCGGATTATGTGGTCAACAGTCTTAACAGCTGCACTGCCTCATTCGGTCGGTTCATATGTCACTTGTTCTGCGATATAAATACAGTTTTATTCTTCATCGTTCCACACTCCAAGAACAGACGCTGGCGACTCCGGACCAGCCCCTTGCACTAACTCCAGTCCCTGATAAACACAACATATTGGTAGAAGTACTCAGTTGTTGCTGTAAGGATTCCCTTCAGTAGTTTTTTTACAATGAGCCCGATAACTGCTTCTGGTTATTATTCTTACGACCCCTTTCTGCAGTTTAAACTTGTATCCGCGTTCTCTCCTTCGATCCCAGAAAAGAATCCCATGGCTAAGAATTGGGTGCCCATAGGAATAGTGCGTCACCACAAGACAGTGGATGTTACAAACTCATGATAGAACCCTGAGAGGAAAAAATGCTGACGAAATTCTTTTAGTCAGCATCCATGTTAATTCGCAATCAGTATTAATCCCTAAAAAATTAGTTTTAGTTACAATATCTATAAATTTAGCATCTACGCCTAATGCGACGTAATCGTGTTCCTTCTTTATGCTGAAGTGGATAGTGTTTGGTTTCTTTATACTGAAACATAATTTATTACATAGAGCCCCAGTCGTAAACATCTTTCAGGAGTTCTGGTATTTTGTCGGTGGCTTTGAGGTTGCTCTTGTCAGCAAATAGGACTCTTCCTACGTATCTTACACTGTTTAGAAAGTCATTAATGAGACCAATGCACTACCTTGAGGCACAATGACGTTTTGCATGTTTGTTTGACAACTGCCTTACTAAAAATTCATCATCAACAGATGTGTGAACTCTCGCTGCCTTCTGTACCCTGCTTTTGGGTAAGAGTGGAACCATTCATTTTCTGTTCCTCTTAAACATGGTTTCTAGCTTTTCCAGTAGCATTTTATTGTCAACAGTGTCAAAAGTCTTGGAGGAGTCTAAGAATATGCCTGTATCACAGTCATCCTTCTCAAGAGCTTCAAGCACCACTTGAGTAAACTCCGTAACGGCTGATATTATACTTCATACACTTCCAAAACCAGACTGTTATCCACTGAAAATGTTGTATTTATTCTTGTAAATGATTAGTCTGTTTCATAATGTATTAAATTATTTATGAGACTGCAAACAGTAGTGAAACTGGTCTTTGAACTGTGTATTAAACTGGGGACCTAAAAACGGCAGAGAGGCTTTGTCCCGCCGTTGCCCTCAGCGGTTTCCAATCCCACAACAGACCACAGCAGTCCACCCACCCCACCGCCGCCGCACACCAAACCCAGGGTTATTCTGCGGTTCGGCCCCCAGTGGACCACCCCCCCGGGAACGTTTCATACCAGACGAGTGTAGGTAGCCTCAAATGTTCGTGTGGTGGAGTAATTATGGTGTATGCGTATGTGAAGACAGTGTTTGCGCAGCAATCACAGAATAAGGGGAACCAGCCCGCATTTGCTGAGGTAAATGGAAAACCGCCTTAAAAACCATCCACAGGCTGGCTGGCACACCGGACCTCGACACTAACCTGCTGGGCAGATTGGTGCCAGGGGCTGGCGCGCCTTCCCGCTCGCGTTAGACTGCGCGGCTAGCCGCGAGGGCGAAACTGGCCTGTACTTTTCAATGCTCCCCGCATAACCTTTCTTCCATAAGGGCGCACGTCGTGTATGCCTAAGATACGCTGGAAAAACACTTCAGCTGAAGAACTCGTCTATTACTGCCGAAATAATCACTTACAAACTTCTGAGGATTTTCTATTATTATGTCTCCGTGCTCGTCGACATATATGGGGTGTCTAGGAAGCCTGCTTCCTCGCATCGAAAATAAGCAATCGTCTTCAATATAAATAATCATAAGTCTGTGCTATATAGACAGTACAAAGGAAGTAACTGTCATTGACGCTTCTATGCAAGTCGCTCATCTTGAAGCTACCATTCAACTGCGGTGTCGCCAGTCGGTCGCGGCGCTTATGTCCTCTTCACAGAGAGGCCGCTGCTGTCGCGTTGTCGTCCTGGAGAGGGGTCGGTCAGGGTGCAATTGGCTGACGTCTTCTCACAGCCATCTCTTCTATATCGGCCCCGACTGGCGTGCTGCTGCTTCACCGTAACATTCCTCCCCCCCCCCTCCTCCCCAAAGCGACCGACCGTCGTTGTATATGGAGCACGACATGGGCGGGGGAGGCAGGAGCGTGGACGCTCTGATGGACAGGAAACTGTGGCTTCAGGGGACGTCAGACTTACAGTCGTACCCCGCCATCCGGCCTTCGCTCTGGTGGAAACGACCCCCAGAAAACGCCCAGATGGGTACGCGTCCACCTCCTGAGGCCCATACCCAGATGCAGAACGCGTCGGTTGCTGCGCCGTGGACGGGTCCAGCTCCATCGGTATGACGAGAGGAGCCGAAGGCTACGTTTCAATGGGTTCGTCCCGCGGGGTCGTGACGACATCCTCTGACGGCTGCTGTGACCGCATTGTCCTCGGGATCCCTGAATCTGGAGGAAGAGATACAGAGGGATCACCGTGCACTTGACAGTGACGAGTTTGATTGTGATGTCGGTGCTGCAATCCGTCTGGGACTGAAATAAGATACATGCACGTGCCAAGTCGACGAAGGATCTCGCCTCGCGTCCACCGTCTGCTGCCGCTAAAAACCCTGAAAAACACAATATCATGCAGCGCGAAGCGATACTTGCGGCCTTCCTTCGGTGTCGGATGCTGAGGTGGGTGGAGCAGTGTCGGCGGCCGTGAAGCGGATCCGCCGGCGCTGGTCCATCTCGTGGATGCGAACGATAGGAGGCGAGAAACAGTTGCAATGCTTAATCCCTGGTGTGTGTGTGCCGGCCGGAGTGGCCGTGCGGTTCTGGGCGCTACAGTCTGGAACCGCGTGACCGCTACGGTCGCAGGTTCGAATCCTGCCTCGGGTATGGATGTGTGTGATGTCCTTAGGTTAGGTAGGTTTAATTAGATCTAAGTTCTAGGGGACTGATGACCGCAGCAGTTAATTCCCATAGTACTCAGAGCCATTTTTGAACCCTGGTGTGTGCGGTGCAAAGTTTGGCCATCTGCTGCTTGAAGGTTCTGGCAAAACGTTCCGCTTCGTCGTTTGACTGTGGATGGAACGGTGCCATTGCCTTCATAGAATGTTCCAAATTTATTTGACGTGAACTGAGGTCCGTTGTCCGACGCTATGACAACAGGCAAATCTTAGGGGCAAAAAATAGCGGACAGTGCCTGAACTGTGCTCCGTGACGTTGTCGAGTAGATTGGCACAGCAAAAGGAAACTTGCTATAAGAGTCTACCACAATCAACCAACGAATGCTCCAAAAAGGTCCTGCTCAAAAAAGTCAGTGCACACTTTGCCATGGTGATTCCGACTTAGGCCAAGCAGAGAATTTTTCTGGCGTTGAGAACTGATTTTCCGCCCATGCGTGACACTGTGACGTCATCTGTTCTATTTGGGTGTCCATACCCTGCCAAGTACAGTGTCGACGCGTTAACTATTTCGTACGAACAATCTTCCAGGGTCCTTGGTCAAGTAACTGCAACACTTCTTTTTGCAAAGCTTTGGAAATCAACACACGAGACTGTTCACTGTCATTTTGAACAAGAATCACATCTTGTTGTATAGCGAGGCTATGCCGACGTCCAAAGTATTGGCGCACTACAGAGTTCTTTATGCAATGCAATGAGCGAGGCCAAGACGTGCGAATATATTTTAGCCAAATGTTCAAATCTGAATCAGCTTCCATGTCCTGTGCAATTTTCCTGTAGTTCAGAGGAAAAGACTGAAGCGATTCAGAATCCTGAACATCCATGTGACTACAAGATACGGCAGAAGCGTCAAAGTCTGTAACAGGGCTAATCGGAAGACGTGAAAGTGCGTCCGCATTAGCATGTTGAGCTGTCGGACGATACACAATGTCGTGCTGGTATGGAGAGAACAAAAAAGCCCATATTGGCAATTTTTGGGCAGTTCGTACAGAAACCGGCTTCATCGACTCCAACAGGGACTGCACTCGGTTGTGATCCATTACTAAGTAGAATTTTCTGTCATGCAAAAGTGGTGGTATTTGGTGACACCATACACAATAGCCAATGCCTCTTTCTCTGTTTGTGAATAGTTGCACAGAGCTTTTCACAGCACTTTTGATGCGAAAGCAATAGGCCTGTCTCTATCACCAAATGTCCGCAGCTCGTGGTCTAGTGACTAGCGTTGCTGCCTCTGGATCACGGGGTCCCGGTTTCGATTCCCGGCCGGGTTGGAGGTTTTCTTTGCCCGGGGACTGGGTGTTTGTGATGCCCTCATCATTTCATCATCATTCGTGGAAGTGGCTAGATTTGACTGTGTAAAGATTGGGACTCTACGGGCGCTGATGACCGCTCAATTGAGCGCCCCCACAAACCAATAATAATAATAATAATAATAATAATAATAATAATAATAATCGTCTTTAGCACCAAAACTGTGCGAAAGCACTGCACCGATTCAGTAAGAGGAAGCATCAACTTGCAATGCAAATGGTTTGTCAGGGTCAAAGTGAACTAAACATCTATCGCTGAGCAATGCATTTTTAAGTTTTTTGGAAAGCTTCTTGGCACATATCTGTCCAAACAAAAGGGACGTTCTTGCGACGCAAGCGATGCAGTGGACTGCGATTCGTGTAGCATTTGCTATGACCCCAATATAACAGTTCATTTTGTCTACGACTGACTGCAATTCTGTGACACTGCGAGGAACTGGCAGGACTCGTGTGGCTAACAAATGTGAGTAAAGAGGATGCACACTTCGACTGATTATGACACGACCAAAATACTGCAACTCAGGTTTGAAAAAATCTGTTGGCAGGCAGAAGTTTTTCATTTGTTTCGTTCCTTCCACAGATAAAAGAAACAAGCAACTGCATTTTGCAGGTTCAGATGTAATACGACTGCTGGGAGCTGCACCAGTGTCATGCAGTTTAGTTAAAATGGCTCTAAGTACTATGGGACTTCTGAGGTCATCAGTGCCCTAGACTTAGAACTGCGTAAACCTAACTAACCTAAGGACATCACGCACATCCATGCCCGAGGCAGGATTCGAACCTGCCACCGTAACAGCAGCGCGGTTCCTGATTGAAGCGCCTAGAACCGCTCGGCCACAGCGGCCGGCTGCAGTTTAGTAACTCACGAGTAAACACACTGTATCGGCATAATCAGCATTTTGAACTGCTTGTGCCATGTCCAAACGACACAGATACGATATATCACAGTGGCACCTGTGTCAAAGAGTGTTTCTTGTGAAGAGTTCCTAAAGTTTATATGTGCAGTCCTGAGAAATTTGTACACTTGTAAAGTCTAATGGTACTTTTAAGAATAAAATATTTGTCGCCCTCTACGAAAGTTAAAATTCATCCGAAGTTCATATCTTCACCCACGTAAAAGTAGTAGTCTTCCGAAATCGGATGCTTTTTGAAATACCCCATATTTTGACATATACCTACGGTCAGGAACATCACAAAGCGGGTGACCTACTTGTGTAGGAAATAAGTTGTTTTCACGTTCTCGCGTGCCATGTAGCCTCCATCCCTTACCTACAGCAAGTTGCCACTGTACTGCCACTTCCCGTACTGTTCGTATACTATGTCAGCCGCAGCTGCAAGTAAGAGACATTAAAAGTTTCCTGCACAGTGGCGGGCGTTCCTGCGGCAGACGACGCCACCGCGCTTGCGCAGTACCCGTCGCAGTCTTGGAATAACTCGGCCACACAGGAATTCCTGTGTTCATGCGGCGTTACTCTGGGTTCCTCTAGCGCGGATGCTCGCCCGCATACCGGTGTATGCCAATACAGACGTGCATCATGCACTGAATCCGCCTCCGTAGCCGAAGCCGTTAACGCACGCTTGTGCGGTGGTGGTCGGCTCTGAGGTAAGCCGGTTCGTATCTGGTGGTGGCGAATTTTCGCGGCGAGTATTTGGCCGGAAAGGGGTGAAGAGACAGTCGTGTAATGTTACATAGTACCAGGCTTCGCGACGTTGTCCTGGGTTAAATTTCAAACCTCTCCGCATTTTCTCATGAAGTGAGGACATGTAGCGGATCATTTCCAGGCAGTGATAGTTGGCCAAAGTCGGTCGCTTTAATTGGCGACTGTTGTGTAAGGCTTCGTACAGAGCTGTAAGCAGAGTTGGGCTACCCAGTGATGCAGTACTATCGTTGTAGGACATCTGGACAGGAGCCGAAACGACTAGCGAACAAGCTACCACAGTAAGTAGATCCCCCTCTCAATGTCAACAACGAAGAGGTGCTCTGATGAACGATGGTGTCAGATCTGCGACTAGGCGGCGTCTGCATAGTGTCACATAGTGAAGAGACTCCAAGTACGAGTGGGGCGATAGCTGCCGCCGGCCGACATACACTACTGGCCATTAAAATTGCTACATCACGAAGATGACATGCTACAGACGCGAAATTTAACCGACAGGAAGAAGATTCTGTGATATGCAAATGATTAACTTTTCAGAGCATTCAAACAAGGTTGGCGCCGGTGGCGATACCTACAACGTGCTGACATGAGGAAAGTTTCCAACCGATTTCTCGTACACAAACAGCAGTTGACCAGCATTGCCTGGTGAAACGTTGTTGTGATGCCTCGTGTAAGGAGGAGAATTGCGTACCATCACGTTTCCGATTTTCATAAAGATCGGATTGCAGGCTATCGCGATTGCGGTTTATCGTATCGCGACATTGCTGCTCGCGTTGGTCGAGATCCAATGACTGTTGGCAGAATATAGAATCAGTGGGTTTAGGAGGGTAATACGGAACGCCGTGCTGAATACCAACGGCCTCGTATCACTAGCAGTCGAGATGACAGGCATCTTATCCGCTTGGCTGTAACGGATCGTGCAGCCACGTCTCGACCCCTGAGTCAACAGATGGGGACGTTTGCAAGGCAACAACCATCTGCACGAACAGTTCGACGACGTTTGCAGCAGCACGGACTATCATCTCGGAGACCATGGCTGCGGTTACCCTTGACACTGCATCGAAGACAGGAGCGCCTGCGATGGTGTACTCAACGACGAACCTGGGTGCACGAATGGCAAAACGTTATTTTATTCGGATGAATCCAAGTTCTGTTTACAGCATCATGATGGTCGCGTCCGTGTTTGGCGACATCGCGGAGAACGCACATTGGAAGCGTGTATTCGTCATCGCCATACTGGCGTATCACCCGGCTTGATGGTATGGGGTGGCATTGGTTACACGTCTCGGTCACCTCTTGTTCGCACTGACGGCACTTTGAACAATGGACGTGTTACGACCTGTGGCTGTACCCTTCATTCGATCCCTGTGAAACCCTACATTTCAGCAGGACAATGCACGACCGCATGTTGCAGGTCCTGTACGGGCCTTTCTGGATACAGAAAATGTTCGACTGCTGCCCTGCTCATCACATTCTCCAGATCTCTCACCAACTGAAAACGTCTGGTCAGTGGTATAGAGCGAAAGCAAAGACGGATGCTTGACGCGTGTAGGAGGGCGGGAGCGATAGTTTGGAACACGGCGCCGGTCGCTCGCGTCACGTGACGTAACTGGGCCCACGGCGGATTGGAGCCTCTATACACTGCCCAACTCGCCTTACCGCGCATGCGTCACTTCGTTCCTCTATGGAAGGCTCCAGAATCTGTCACCGCACCTACATATGTGGAACGCCGTGCCAGCCCAGCAGTCATTGTTTTTTTACTCCTAATGACGATGGCTGGGACATTCGTTGAAAGCTTAAGTGTTTTATTCGAAGTTAGCCATCTAGTAAATCGAGAATTTTTATTGATTTCAGCGTTGTGTTTCTGTATATCGTTGTTTCGGTACAGCTGCGAATCAGTGCGTACACATCATATCGCGTCTGTAGCACGTCATCTTCCTGGTGTAGCAATTTTTATGGCCAGTAGTGTACATTACGAATTTACTGTTCGGGTCAATATGACGTGACATAGCAAAATGCTGAAAGAAAGTTCTACTCACACATATTTTTCGTTCAGCTGTAAGCCATCGATATTGTTATTATGTTGCAGTATGTTGTTAATGATCATAGCGATGATAATAATAATAGAAGTAATAATAACAATAATAATAATAAGAAGAAGAAGAATAATAATAATACATAGAAATTCACCAAAGAAAATTTTTATTTTAACATTCATGCAGGTTGTATTAGGAACAACTGACATTTCCACCGAAAAGTCATTCTCAACAACCATCTGTCCTTCCCTGCATATCACTTTCTTTCCTTCTTACGCACTGCAGCATGGACACAAGTAGGTGACGTGTTTTTTGCAAAGATGTTTATTACATTTTCCACTTAAGATGTCTGTTTTATTGACATTGCTTGAAGGACAGAACTTAAAGCGTGCACGTTTAGTAGAGTTTCTTGTTGTTGCTCATTTAACCACATCTTCCACTCCTTTAGGGCCTTGGCGGCTTCCGATCATTCTTAAAGAATCTTCTGTTCTTGGAAGATGCTTCCTTGACGCAATGTGCTGTGCAGCTAGTGACTTTCCAAGGTCCTCCAAAAATATTCTCCTTCTAGTCAGTTTTCTTGCATTCCAGTTACGATCAATCGAAGTACACAAGACATATGCATTCTGAGCACCAAATACAAAAAAATGTTATTCCTTATAGAACAGATCTTGCGCAGATTGAACAAACTTTCCTGAGCACGGACGGTAAATGAAGAGTTCTAATGTCTTTTTTAAAGGCCGGTAGTGAGTTTCCGAAGAGATACAATTGGCTGACTAAAAGGCTTATTTCGGTGTAGAATATATCTGACCCAATAATTGAGTTACGTTAGCTCTTAGCACAACGGATAACTCGATTTGGCGTGAGCAAAAGTCAGAGAAGGCGACGTCTCGTAAGCCACTCTTGGTTTCATCACATTAGATATTCCTCTTTCGGTTCGTTACTCCACTTATTACTTTCCGCATTGCAGACATATTGATGTTTTGCGGTGAAACTATCTGGTTGTAAAGGACTGTGGCTTTGGAAATGGAAAATCATTTACGTAAACAAAGGGCTTCCATTTTCATTAAAGGTAGAAACTTATTTTCTTAAAGTCAAAGAGTTGGGGCCATCGATTTGAAACACTTTCACTAAATCCATTAAAAAAGCAGATTCATTAAATCATACTATAATAGAAGGTTCCTTATTATCTGAATGGCATAGAATGAACTAGGTACAATGGTAACCGGCCGAGTGGTTCTAGGCGCTACAGTCTGGAACCGCGCGACCGCTACGGTCGCAGGTTCGAATCCTGCCTCGGGCATGGATGTGTGTGGTGTCCTTAGGATAGTTAGGTTTAATTAGTTTTAAGTTCTAGGCGACTGATGACCTCAGATGTTAAGTCGCATAGTGCTCAGAGCCATTTGAACCAAGAAGCAGAGCTCTCGTCTCCGATAGTGGAATGCAGAACTCAAGAATCGGGGGTGGCAGGAAAGGACCAACGTATACCGAATTACGTTGAGCTATCGGGGAACAGTGTTCTAAAATTGAATCTTTAAGCGATTGCACCCTAATTCATAAGGGAAACAAATTCTCTTTTGCGTCCAAAATCATCTCTGCTAAATATCCTAGGGGAATGTCTCTCTCTCTCTCTCTCTCTCTCTCTCTCTCTCTCTCTCTCTTTCTCTCCGTTAAAGGTATATTACTCACGACGTTGGTGTCACAGAATTACTTCAAACTTTGTACACCTTTACTAAGCCATTGAAAAACACAATGTGCAACTAGTAAGGTGCACTACTCTGGCAATTCAGTGTCTATTTATGTGCCTTATGTACACTACTGGCAATTGAAATTGCTACACCACGAAGATGACTTGCTACAGACGCGAAATTTAACCGACAGGAAGAAGATGCTGTTACATGCAAATGATTAGCTTTTAAGAGCATTCACACAAGGTTGGCGCCGGTGGCGACATCTACAACGTGGTGACATAAGGAAAGTTTCCAACTGATTTCTCATACACAAACAGCAGCTGACCGGCGTTGCCTGGTGAAACGTTGTTATGTCTCATGTAAGGAGGAGAAATGCGTACTTACGGTTTATCGTATCGCGACATTCCTGCTCTCGTTGGTCGAGATCCAATGACTGTCAGCAGAATATGGAATCGGTGGGTTCAGGAAGGTAATACGGAACGCCGTGCTGGATGCCAACGGCCTCGCATCACTAGCAGTCGAGATGACAGGCATCTTATCCGCTTGGCTGCAACGAATCGTGGAGCCAGCTCTCGATCCCTGAGTCGTTGGGGACTTTTGCAAGACAACAACTATCTGCACGAACAGTTCGACGACGTTTGCAGCAGCATGGACTATCAGCTCGGAGACCATGGCTGCGGTTACCCTTGACGCTGCATCACAGACAGGAGCGCTTGCGATGGTGTACTCAACGACGAACCTGGGTGCACGAATGGCAAAACGTCATTTTTTCGGATGAATCCAGGTTCTGTTTACAGCATCATGATGGCCACATCCGTGTTTGGCGACATCGCGTTGAATGCACATTGGAAGCGTGTATTCGTCATCCCCATACTGGCGTATTACCCGGCGTGATGGTATGGGGTGCCATTGGTTACACGTCTCGGTGACCTCTTGTTCGCATTGACGGTACTTCGAACAGTGGACGTTACATTTCAGGTGGGTTACGACCCGTGGCTCTATCCTTCATTCGATCCCTGCGAAACCCTGCATTTCAGCATGATAATGCACGACAGCATGTTGCAGGTCCTGTACGGGCCTTTCTGGATACAGAAAATGTTCGACTGCTCCCCTGGCCAGCACATTCTCCAGATCTCTCACCAATTGAAAACGTCTGGTCAATGGTGGCCTAGCAACTGGCTCGTCACAATACGCCAGTCACTACTCTTGATGAACTGTGGTATCGTGTCGAAGCTGCATGGGCAGCTGTACCTTTACACGCCATCCAAGCTCTGTTTGACTCAATGCCCAGGCGTATCAAGGCCGTTATTACGGCCAGTGGTGGTTGTTCTGGGTACTGATTTCTCTGGATCTATGCATCCAAATTGCGTGAAAACGTAATCACATGTCAGTTCTAATATGATATATTTGTCCAACAAATACCCGTTTATCATCTGCATTTCTTCTTGGTGTAGTAATTTTAATGGCCAGTAGTGTAGTATATTTTTTCCTTTTTCTGCTGTAGGTGTTCAAGGATTTTTAACACAATAAATGGCAATGACTATGACGACGACGATCATGATGATCGTAAATGAATTTTCCAAAAATCTGGTGCGTCCTGGGTACGTTGTGCTGACTGTCAAAAAGAAACGCCCCTATCGACTGGGTGTAGCTGTCACTCCCCTGGCTAAAGTCTCCGACGTAGTCGCCCCGGAGCCCGTCGCGACACCTTCTGCCCCACTTGACGCCCGGTTGGTACCCTCCGGCAGAGGGCGCTCTCTCCCGTCTGCCTCCAGCTCATTAACGAGATTTAATTAACACATGGAGATTGGCCCTCTGGCTCCTAAATGAAGTGCGGCGGTGCTGCGCGTTGCGACGTGTCTGCCGAGAGCTCCATCAGCCTGCCGGCTTAACTACTTCGCTGAGAGGCGCTCTGCTATTCCACCTGTCGCAGATAACTGCCGCCTTCCCCACCCACCTCCCCTCCCACCCCACTGCTGCTTTCATAAAAATCGCTCCATCTCGCCCTCACTTCAGGAAATTCCTGTCTCGCAAAGTCAGCGCCATTTTCCCCAGAAGCGACACGATTCATCACCAATACCCAGAACTTAAGGCACTGGAGACTGTAGCTTTAATAGTGTGAAGGGGGAGGGAGGGAGAGAGAGAGCTACGGAACATTTGCGATTGGTGCAGGGACTAAAAGTTGATCCTCGGCCTAAATAAATGGAACGTATTGAGCATAAATAGTTGGAGAGATCCACCACTGTTCCATGACACTTTTGGCAATAAATACCTAGAGGCCCTATGTTGTTGTCATTATGAGACTGTTTTGATGCAGATCTCCGTGCTAGTTCACCCTGTGCAAAGCAATTCATTCTGCGTAACTACTGCAACCTACATGTATTTGAACCTGCTAATGCACTCAAGCAGTTATTACCACCAAAACTTCTCTCCATTACCAAATTAATGATTCCTTCATTTCCCAGTTTAACAATACCACCACTTGCAAAGTAGGTTAGAAATCAGATTAATAATGTTGCTCACGCAGCATATGTTCGCTTTATCGGGCAACAACAAAGTTATTGACTGTGGATGGTATCGTCAGAATGGAAATAATGAAGTCTCTTTAAAAAGTCATTAATTTTGGCACTTATCTTGAATGGATTCCCACGTAGATTTCGTCGAAGTTATTATGGTTCATCTTGTTGATTCTAGGGTAATTCCACTTTGACTGCTAGAAGGTCCAGATCTGTATTTTAGCAATATTTGAAGACCTAACAAATGCGTTTTTCAGTAAATTCTTAATGATCAGACAATCCCAGGTCAGAACAATGGTATGGTAGAAATAATTTTTTGACTTGGTTTTCACGATCCACATTTTTATTAAACTTCTTGTAAATTCACATATAATTCTTCTTAATTGTCACATCATCAAGAAAACAGTTTTGTATCAATCTTCATATATTTAATTTCCACTTTAACCAAACACAAGACTTGACTGTTCTTTTACAAAGCGAAATAACGACTTAACTTCTGCAAAGTGATACAAAGACTGCTCCGTGCGCATTCGCGCCAAAACAGTTACAAGTAAGTCAAAGATTATGACAGTCTCACAGAAATGAACACACACAAGAACCATATCATTGTAATATATCGGTACATCGGAGTACTTACACATTAATAAAACCAAATGTGAATATTGTCACAAAAATATGTCTATAACTTCGCAGAAAAGTAGTAAGATATTACTGGTATCGAGAACTGAGATTGGAGTGCCGTAATGGTCACGTAAATAAAGAACCATTACACCAGGATGAGTCTTCCCAACCGATGCCTTCTTTCAGTCATGTAGTGCCATCACGTTTTTTTTTTATCTCCTATACTATTTAATACCTCCTCAGTAATTTGCGATCTGTCCATATAATCTTCAGTTTTCTTCTGTAGTACTATATTTTAAATGCTTTTGTCTCTTCGTGTTTGAGGTCCCGGGTTCGACTCACGCCAGTTTCGGGGATTTTCTCCGCCCGGGAATGGGTGTTTGTGTTGTCCTCATCATATCATCAGCCACGAAAGTGGCTAGACTGTGAAAAGATTGGGCATTTGTACGAGCGCTGATAGCCACACATTTGAGCACACCACAAATCAAATATCATTTATCATCGTCATCGCTTCATGCTTGAAATGTTTATCGTTGGTTCCATATCCGTGCAAAGCAACGCACAAATACTTCCAGAAAAACCTCCTAACACTGAAATTTCATATTCGATGTTATACAAAGTTTTCATTCTCAAAACTGTTTTCCTTGTTCACGCCGCTCTGTACTTCATCCCCTCTGTCCTTCAGTCAGCCACTCGGGGTAGCCGCGCGGTCTCGGGCGCCTTGTCACGGTCCGTGCGGCTGCCACAGTCGGAGGTTCGAGTCCTCCCTCGGGCATGCGTGTGTGTGTTGTCCATAGCTTAAGTTTGTTTAAGTTAGATTAAGTAGCTTGTAGGCTTAGGGACCGATGACCTCAGCAGTTTGGTCCTGTAAGACCTTACCACAAATTTCAGTTTTTAAATTTCCTTCAGTCATTATTTGTTATTCTTTCTGCTCATTTCGCTGCTCATCTATTACTTCTGGTAAGAGTGTAATTTATTCAAGATCGTCTGATTTAATTCGACTGCATTCCACTATTCTCGTTTTGTTGGTATTTGTGTTCCAACCTCTGCTACAATAGGTGTCCATTACGTGAACCAAGTGGCGCAACGTACACAGACCATGAGGCGGAAAACTGAAGGACGAGCTGTGTACCACGCGTTCAGAGTTAAACCTTGTCATAATTTGTTTTCCTAGTGTGTTAAGAGATTAGACAACACAAAAAAGAAGTAATTTAGCTTGGCTGTGAGCCCTGTCCTTATCTGTACGACTGCAACGATGTTTTCCGGCTCTCTGTCAACAGGCTGAGAAAACTACGGACTCTGATACGTTGCTTTATCTGGGCAGCTACGTATTTAAAATTGCTCTACTGTGTTATATTTCCTATATATATCAGTTTCTGATTTAAGAAACATTAGTGTTGCCCCTAATCCACGACTTCTGAAATGTTATCCCGTGTCATTATTCACAAATATCATAACCAAACCACCTCCGTAATATTATTCCCTTTTTGTATTTGATACACGAATTTCAATCCATGGATTCTGTTGGACTTTGGAGAAAGGTTAGCTAACAATAAAAACGTTATTTGTGATCTATTCGAAAATACTGCGGAGCTAAGGACTGTCAGTCATCTTCATTTGTCAAGTCTCTATGCAGCAGAATGGTCATCAATACCACGAAAGCCGTTGTTGTTATGACATCTGAATGTTAACTTATGGTTAAAATGGCTCTGAGCACTATGGAACTTAACGTCTGAGGTCATCAGTCCCCTAGAACTTAGAACTACTTAAACCTAACTAACCTAAGGACATCACACACATCCGTGCCCGAGACAGGATTCAAACCGGCGACCGTAGCGGTCGCGCGGTTCCAGACTGAAGCGCCTAGAACCGCTCGGCCACATCGGCCGGCGAATGTTAACTGGAGCATGCAAGTGGAAACAGCGTTTATAGCTCATTGAACAAACAAGATTGTTCTACACATTGATAAGGAACAGGTTGACAAATGACCAGGGAAAGCTAATTAAAAGATAGCAGGCATCCCTCAACAAACCCAGGGCTGGTTTCCCTTCATTATGCTCCGTTACAGTCATCGGGAGCTCCAATGTTAGGCAGGTGGAGGAGCCACTCAGGGAAACTGCGTGCAGCGAGAGGAAGAATGCCGTTGTGCACTGGGTATGCCGGCGGGGCGAGGGGGGGGGGGAGGGGGAGGGGGAGGGAGGTGGGCGGAGGGTCTGCCCGTGATGTGACGGAGCCCCTGTCAGCGGCTGTTGAGCGCACAGGGTGGAACCGGCGGCAAATAGTGGCACATGTCGGCACGATGATGCATACCTACCACTTGGGTTCTGAAGCCATCCTCGGCTCCTTTCGCTGGGTGGCTGATTTGGTGAAGGTAAACAGCACTGCAAGCGAGGTGCCTGCCAAGCTGTCTATTTGTAGCATCTTACTCAGGTCGATTGAGGTCCTCTTGTTTGGAGCAGAGTGGAACTTTAAAACGAGAGGCTGACTACTCTGCGACTGTATCGGAGTCGAAAATATCGACCTCCGCTATCGGGTGCAGAATGGGAGGATTCCTCTTAATAGGTCAGGTGTGCACCACACGCAGGAAGTGGCTACTAGGGTAGCGGGTTACATATGGCGCGCATATGGGTTTTTTTTAGGTTACAGAACGCTTCCCCCCCCCCCCCCCCCCCATAACGATGAGAGATGAATTGCCTGCCAAAATCGAAGTAACATCAACCATAATGTTCTCAGAGAGTGTTCGTCCTCTCAGATCTGATGTAGAAAAGGTTAATATGATAATATGATAGTAATAAACTGAGGGAGCGTCAAGGAAAGGTTACAGAATTAGTATTGCTTATTGAAGGTTATAATGCCCAAGTAGTATTAGGAACAGAAAGTTGGTTGGAACGGAAAATTAATAGCAACGAAATGCTTTGTAAGCCCAGACTGGAATATTAATCATAAGGATAGGGTACTTGCAAATGGTAGTGGCGTATTTATTGCAGTAAAGAATTCGATAATACCTAGAGAGGTTATCACGGATTCCGAATGTAAATTAATCTGCATGAAGTTAAGGATTAAAGGCGGGTCGAAAATAGTAAGTGAACGAATTTATAGACGTCCTGGGTCAGGAGCTATAACAATAAAGTGCACCAGAGATAACTTTCAGGATATCGTTAGTCATTTTCCTCATCATGCTGTTGAACGGAAGGTGACATCAACTTACGAAGTATAGGCTGATAGTCATGCTATCAAAACTGGAACCAGAGACAGGGATTTGTGTGACATTTTTCTGAATGTCTTCTCCGAAAATTACTTTGAGCAGATAGTTACAGAACCAAGTCTTACAGATAACGTCTTACACCTTCCAGCAACAGACAGACCTAAACTTACCGAATCAGTTAAAGCAGAGGAATGCATCAGTAGTCAACAGGTTGTGATAGCAACTATGAGTACTGGCTTCACAAGGAACGTTAAGAAATGTTGCTTAGCAAGTGTGGCAGGATACCAATTGCGGAGTATCCGAGTAGTCAGCAAAAAACGATGAAGTGAAGCACAAATAGATAAAATTCAAGAGCATCGTTCAACATGCCTTAGATGAGTGTGTTCCAAGCAAGGTCTTAAGGGATGGGAAAAACCCATCGTGGTTTATTAACCGTGTTAGAAAACTGATCCGTGAGCAAAGAGAGCGGATTCAAGAGAAGTCGAAACCTAGCTGACCAACTAAAGTGAAGTAAGCAGAAATGAGCATAGGGAGAGCATTGAGAGAAGCGTTCTGTGACTTGGAAAGTAAAATTTTGTCAATCTATGTGAGTAAAAACACTAAGATGTTTTGGTCTTATTTAAAATCACTAAGCGGTTCGAAATAATCTATTCATTCATTCAGTGACCATACTGGCACCGAAACGGAAGATAACAGAAAGAAGGCCGAAATACTAAATTCGTTCTTTCTAAACTGTTTCAACGCTGTAGATGGTCTCAGTCTCTCTTTTTCAATTATCGTACGAATCGTAGAAATGGCACATTTTCAGATAATCGAAAAAGCAATTACATTCGCTTAGTAGTGGAAGGCATCAGAACCAGATAAAATACATAAAATATTCTACAGAGATCATGAGAAAGAACTTGCTGCCTTTCTGGGACTAGTTTATCGGAGGTCACAGGACCAACGAACCGTACCTAGCGACTGGAAAAAAGGCCAGATCATTACCGTTTTCAATAAGGGTCATAGGACAGACGTACACAATTATAGACTATATCGTTACCTTCATTTTTTTGTAGAGTCATGGAAAATGTTCTATGCTAGAGATTTGCGACATTTTTGGAGAACGAAAATCTTCTCTTCAAAAAGCAACATGGATTCCGCAAACAGAGATACTGCGAAACTCAGCTCACTCTGTTCCTCCATGAAATCCTCATCGCCATAGACAACGGCGCTCAGGTTGATGCAGTGTCCCTAGACTTCAAGAAGGCATTTGACACCGTCTCTCACTGCTGTTTAGTGAAAATAATACGAGCTTATAGAGTATCGGAGCAGATTTGCGACTGGATTCAAGACTTCCTTACAGATAAAACTGAACACGTTGCTTTTAACAGAACAAAAATTTCCGGAGTACCCAAAGGAAGTGTGATAGGACCGTTACTGTTTACAATATATATATATATATATAATCTAGTAGAAAGTGTCGGATGCTCTTTAAGGCTGTTGGTGGATGATCCGATTGTCTATAACGAAGTAGCAACACCAGAAGACAGTACTGATTTGCAGAATGGCCTGCAGAGGACTGACGAATAGTGGACGCTGTGGCTCTGGCATTTGACCCCGAACGTAAATAAACGTAGCTTGTAGCCCATACATAGGAAAACACGGCCTCTACTGTTCAACTACGCTACTGACGAGAAACTGCTGGAAACCGTATCTACCGTAAAATATCTAGAAAAGCAGGCGCCTGACAGACTCGTTGGAAGAATCGTGAGAAAATGTGACTAACCCACGAAGGACGTGACTTATAAGGTGCTTCTTCGACCGATTGTTCAACATTGTTCATCAGTATGGGATCATTACCAGCTAGCGCTGACAGGAGAGAGAGAGAGAGAGAGATGATCGTCGTTGGAATATGTGCGATTACTGCGGATCACTTACTCGGGTGCCTGGATGTTGTCATCTGTGGTGTACATGATGGTCTTCCTTCCCAACCAGCATTATCTGCGTCTGTGTTGCTTTGGTCAAATTGTTGCCACCGTTTCACTATGGCTGGACGTCATATTGCACTTCGCCCGTTCACAGCCAGAATTTCACTGTGAATGTGTGCAGTTTGGATGGTTTGCACACAAGAATCGTACTGTCATGCCTACTTCAACTTTGGAATACGTTTCCAGATTCCACGCCATTTCACTTGCACATTGTGCTGCACTTGCTATACATACTGCAGCAGAACTGTGTCTACCGGATTCCCAGAACACATTTTCTCTTCTAACAATACCCGACTTTCGTTGCGCATTGATACTAGCGTGGGACGACATGAGTAACACACATTTTGAGCTCCATATGTCTGTGGTCCATTCTGCTATTTCTTAACGAACTGCAAAAAAGTCTTTTCTCCTGTGAAACAAATAGGTATACTGCGTTTAGTACATCGCAAAATTCGTAAGTTCAGCGAACCCACACCTGAAACGACATTCCTGGAGTTAATTCTAGACTTCAGTAGATACATGGCATGGAACATACTTGGTGTTGACTGCATATGCTGTGGTGTTCTGGGACGATTCTTCATCGAAAATGCATGATCTTTGTCATCACATCCCTCATAGTCTTCTTCACTCTCTTCTTCCTCTTGTATTCTCTTGTGATTGTGAAATGTCGAATGTACGAGGGATGTCCAGAAAGTAAGTACCGATCGGGCGTGCCGGCCGGTGTCGCTGTGCGGTTCTAGGCGCTTCAGTCTGGAACCGCGTGACCGCTACGGTCGCAGGTTCGAATCCTCCCTCGGGCATGGGTGTGTGTGATGTCCTTAGGTTAGTTAGGTTTAAGTAGTTCTAAGTTCTAGGGGACTGATGACCACAGATGTTAATCCCACAGTGCTCAGAGCCATTTGAACCATTTGAACCGATTGGGCGCGAAAGGGAAACCACAGTCAAAATGCGATAAAACTTTGTAGAGATGTGCTTGGCAATGTATCTAGTGTATCTAGAATGCTTGTTGATTACGTTAAGTTGTTCTTGTCAGTTCTGAGTTCACAGTTAGCGCCTAAAGATGCGTAGAAAGTAGTGTCTTCCGCCAAAAATGGATGCCTGCCGGGAGATTACGCCTGATTTCATGCAGCCCCGTGTGATGTAACTGTCATGCATGAAGATGCTCCTGCAGCGTTTTCGGTACAAACCGGACGTGGCTCTCTGTGATTTTCATCTCTTAGCTCACATGAAGCGCTGGTAGAGAACAGCGTTTTGACACAGACAACGAGATGCAGACCAGTGTAGAGAATTGTTGAGAATCGCAGAAGGCTGCCTTCTATGATGAGGATATTTGAAAGTTGATACAACGCTACGACAGATTTCCAAGTCGGACTGGCGATTATAAAGAGAAATTGCTGGAAGGTGTAGTGTAGCTAACTGTTGCAAATAAAATATTTCCGATTTTCACTTTGGCATCCATTTCGCGACCGATCGGGACTCACTTTCTGGACAACTCTCGTGGACCAGTGGTACGTAGAAAAAAATGTATCGCCATGAAATTGTGAGGAAATAAAAAAATAGCTTATTCTGTAGCTTAGGGTGTATTAGTATGTTCCAGCATATTGTAAGTACATTATAGTTCAAAATTATGAAAAAAGGAGAAATTAGTTTTATTTCTCGAAGCCATACTAACGCTGTGACAAACAGCTTTTTTCGGTCAGATGCAGAATCCAACTGGGAGCTTGCAAACATGGAAACAAATGAGCTGGAGAAAGCACATTGGGTAAAGTAGACGATACAATAAGGTGGAACAAGTTTTGTTAACTACCTGAACCACAAAGAAATTAAAATTATATGTAGCATATATGTTACAGGAGGACTGAGGAGGCTATAATAAACACTTGCAATGAAAGAAGTAACGCACTTAGTGATCTCATTTACAATTACCTTACTTGCACGACTGCTTACGGTGTCAATCGTTACTACAAAAATAACACAGGAATTTCTGACTAACGCTTTTCGGCCAAACAGGAGCCAAGACTTCCCTTGTTATCAAATGGGGATCTGCTTCTCTCAGCCAATGGGAAACGACTATGCTGTCTCCAGGTGCGTTGTGACACTGTAACCCTCCAGAACGACGCCTACATGTTGTAAAAGGTTCCCCTAACGGTAGGCTTGGTACATATTGCACCATATTACACTTGGAGTTACTCCAATTTTCCATAAAACTTGCATGCTTCACATCTCCAGGAGTAGGTGGATTCAGGTCACGGCCACGAATGTGACTCACTACAGCGTCAGAGGAACGGGGAAAACGGAATTTTAAAGTTTAAAAACCTTTTTTAATTGCTTAAAAAGATGAAGTTAATTGATTTTTAATATACAGGATGTTAAAAGGTATTCCATATTTTGTGAAGCGGTCGGTACGGACCAAAACAAGACAAGAACGGCCAAAATGCACACCTTAACAGATCAGAGCACTCGTTCATTTTCGCTACGGTGAATAACACCTCTTATACTGGAACCTCTTTGCTATTACGAACGAAGTACAGAATGTAATAAACAAGAGGACACGTTCCTCTGTTAGCACGCAGCACGCAGTAAACATCGGTTAGTGGTGTTGCTGTTAACCATATTCACGGTTCAGGATAAGTGCAGCGCATACAAGAGTTCTGATGGAATCAGTTTGTGTTTTGATAAGTTTGTGGAGTGTATTGACTATGCAGTTCTTTCTTTGCGCTGATCAGCATGAAGGGAGAATCCATTACTATGAATGGACACCATTTTGAGCACCTCCTTTAGCGATGGCAGATTAAATTAGCTCTGCTGTCTCGCCGCAAGATAATAATCTGTTCTCATTTGTTCCCTCTTTTGTTTATTGCTTTCTGTAAGTAGTTCGTAATAGCGAAGAGCTTGCAGTATGAGAGATGTTTCACAGTGGCGAAGACGTTCTAGTGCTCATAGCTCTTGTTGTTGTTGTTGTTGTTGTTGTTGTATTCAGTCCTGAGACTGGTTTGATGCAGGTCTCCGTGCTACTCTATCCTGTGCAAGCTTCTTCATCTCCCAATACCTACTGCAACCTACATGCTTCTGAATCTGTTTAGTGTATTCATCTATTGGTCTCCCTCTACGATTTTTACCCTCCACGCTGCCCTCCAATGCTAAATTTGTGATCCCTTGATGCCTCAGAACATGTCTTACTAACTGGCCCCTTCTTCTTGTCAAGTTGTACCACAAACTCCTCTTCTCCCCAATTCTATTCAATACTTCATCATTAGTTATGTGATCTACCCATCTAATCTTCAGCATTCTTCTGTTGCACCACATTTCGAAAGCTTCTATTCTCTTCTTGTCCAAACTATTTATCGTCCATGTTTCACTTCCATACATGGCTACACTCCATACAAATACTTTCAGAAATGACTTCCTGACACTTAAATCAATACTGGATGTTAACAAATTTCTCTTCTTCATAAACGCCTTTCTTGCCATTGGCAGTCTATATTTTATATCCTCTCTACTTCGACCATCATCAGTTATTTTGCTCCCCAAATAGCAAAACACCTTTACTACTTTAAGTGTCTCATTTCCTAATCTAATTCCCTCAGCATCACCCGACTTAATTCGACTACATTCCATGATCCTCGTTTTGCTTTTGTTGATGTTCATAAGGTATGCATTTTAGAGGCCATGTTACCTTGACTATTCTTATTGTTCTGGTCCATACTCCATCACCTCTCAAAATATCCTATATACACTGCTGGGAGGTTTTATCATTTTTTTAAACAGATTAGTTTACACAAAAGCTAAAATATAATAAAAGAAAATGCCGATACTGCTGTGGTATTAACGTGTGTGCTGGCGGTTCACGAAAATGATCATGCTAGTGATCGAAGTGGAATATGAAATGGGATCCTGTGGAATTACAGGACACAACAAACAAATGGGGAGAATGGAGGATGGGGGAAACTGAAGGATGGTGTGAGGTGGAGCATTGTTGACTAGGACTGGAAGGAAGTGTACATCTCGGAATGGATTTCGTCGTTGAATAGTGGGAGTTTGTTGAAGTTCCGGTGAGACAGGGTGGGTAAGGATGATGGTCCAAGGAAGGTAGAATATGGTCTCTAAAATGCACGGTGTAGGAGGGTACTTCGACTGGTGGGTCGGTGCTGGGATTTTTTTGCATTGCTGTATTGGGTCTGTAGGTGCTCAAAGAAAAGAGTATGAAGGATGGAAATTGGAGAAGGTAGGTGGATATGGATATAGGCCATTCTAGAATTACAAGTAAAATAGAGATGGGGCCCCTCCACGCCCGCACCAACGTGGTGACCAACCAAAAGTTCTACTGTCACCTCCGTAAACATGTTAGTTATCTAGTAAGTGCATCACAGGATGCTAGGCTGTGATGTTATCCGTGCGTCTGGGTAAGACTACGCATTAACACGGTCCATCAGGTGATAGATAGTGGACGAAACGCGAGTGTGGGTAGCGATTTGAAGAGCAGAGGGGAAAAAAAGTGCCAAGGCTCGTGCCGTGGGAAAAAACCTCTGCGACAGTGGGATGGGTAGTAAGAGCAGTAGTGGATTACTAGCTGCGATAGTTCGTGCAAGGTTGGATTTGTTAGTATGGGTATCATGCATCATTACCGTGGCAAGCAATGGCGATGTATCCCAGTTGCTGCAGCAGCTACATTCCTGGAACAATCAAGATCGTTATACAGTAGTGGGAGATCGGTCATAGATCATCCCACTGTGTGGGGGATGTGTGGAGCTTGTCTGCATGCAGTGTACGGTACGGCTTCCCTGCGTGGTGCCACTTATTCGGCAGTGTATTCCAGCTGGATATCCAGTAATGGCGTCTGATTAACAGGGGCTCACCTGTACCGTTGTGTTTGCGTATGCTTGCCCATAGATGTTAGGTCCTTACAAGTATGTCTTTTGGTCTTTTATGTTTCCATCTATGGTTTTGGTGGTAGTTCCCCAGATTCAGAATAAACGAGTTCTGCGAATGTCTGGAGTTTCTGTATAGTCTTGTGGTGAGTTTGTGGATTACCTCCGTGAGAGTCTCAAGTCGGTATTCCCGGTGAAGGTCCGCGATGCGTGTGTATCGTGGAGCATTGCTTATGATTTTGAGTACTTTGTTTTGTATGAGCTGCAAATGGCGCAGGCGTGTAGGCGCAGCATATCCCCAGACAGGAGCTGCGTATGTCATCAGGGTCGGATAAGTGTCATGTACATGGACCTCGACACCCTTCTGTTCAGTGTGCTACGCCTGTTGAGCATAGGGTAGAGCTGTTTGAGCCTCACGCTAGCTCGGTTGGTCATGTGTTGTATGTGGTCCCCCCAGAGTACTTTCCGGTCCAGCCAGACACCGAGGTATTTGACTTTCTCACGGAAACGTATTGGGCGTGTATGTAGAGTTATTGGTGTGCAATATCGGTGTTTGCGCAGTTGCTTCGGTCTTCTAGTGAACAGAACGGCTTCGCACTTGTCGACGTTTGAGGTAGTCCATGTAGCGTTGACAAAAATTAGAGTGGTGTGGATGAAATATTTGTAAATGATACAGGAATATGGAGCGAATTGGGAAGTAGTTTAGTCAGTTAATGGCAGAATATTGTAAATATAAACGTAACAGGCAACAATTCATCAGTTGACATGACGTAAGATGAAAATAAAAATATTGATAAACTTTCTTTCGTAAAAATCTACTCTCCAGTGCGGAAACTACTCGTTAGTGGTTGCTTCTGACACACAGCCGTTCTCCCGCTTATTACAATTAGCTGTCTTGTTGGCTGGGCAGAGTATATTCAGTAAGATGCATTCTAAGTGACATGAGAAATAAAACCGTAATTTGCTAGGTCATATCATATGTGAAATACACCGGTTCGCTGCGTCTGGCACTCGCCCGATGCTGGGGTCGGCGCGGCTGCTCACGTTTTATGTAAATAATGGCTAATTAGAGGCTCTTTAGTCATCAGCCACTTCCTCCCGGTAGGCCAAAGACCGACCGCTTAAGGAGCTGCCCACCGTGAATCAGCCTCCTCCACGTTGCGTCACCCGGGATACGGTTTCCTACGCTGCTCACCTCCTGCAAAACACGGGGAGGGGAGGCACCCAGGAAAACTGACGTTCGTCCTCTCTCTCGCACCGGGTGAGATGGTTAAAACCAGGTCTTCTGTTCCCGTGTCTTGCGTTCTTCCTCAGACCGACCTCCGTTTGAGACACTAGCCATACGTCTCCCTAAACATGTAAATTATCTGTTTCCAGAATGAATCTTTCACTCTGCAGCGGAATGTTTGCTGACGTGAAAATTCGTGGCAGATGAAATCTGTGTGTAGGACCGGAACTCGAACCCCATACTTTGCCTTCCGTGGAGAATGTTCTCGTCGACGGAGCTATCCAGACACTAATCACGACACGCAGATATAGACTGACTTCAGCAAATACCTCATTTTCTACCCACCAACCTTCTGCATACATCGCGGGACTAACATTCCAGGCAGAA
Source organism: Schistocerca americana (assembly GCF_021461395.2). Classification (NCBI taxonomy): domain Eukaryota; kingdom Metazoa; phylum Arthropoda; class Insecta; order Orthoptera; family Acrididae; genus Schistocerca; species Schistocerca americana. Next base: position 522,107,287 of record NC_060125.1, on the reverse strand, counting down.
AGGACGTTTGGAAAAAATGTCTGTTACTGGCGGAAATAAAACTATGAGAACGCGTCTTTAACCATGTCTGGAAAGCTTAGTCGATAGCAGCATTCCCCACGATATCGGAGCTCCTGAGTTCAGTGTCCAGTCCGGCACAGTGTCTTAAACTATTTGAAAGTAGATTGAAACTGTGTGCCGGACCGAGACTCGAACTCGGGACCTTGCCTTTCGCGGGCAAGTGCTGTAACAACTGAGCTACCCATGCACGACTCACGCATCGTCCCCACAGCTTTACTTCTGCCGAGTTAGAGTCTCGGTCGGGCACACAGTTTTAATCTGCCAGGAAGTTTCATATCAGCGCACACTCCGCTGCAGAGTGAAAATCTCATTCTATTAGAAAGTATTCTGCTGTTGGATGACTCTTCCCATTTCTGAAAGATAGGACGAGTATAAGGATCACCAGTATCACTTCACATTCAAAATCCCATGAGACAACGGCTGACTATCAACTAGATTTTTTTAGGGCCTCCAATAACTTCAGTCAAGAAGATCTGCTCGGTGACAATGAAACATACGAAAACCACTTACTGGAACTGATCAAATACGCATCTGTACTCAACAAACCACTGCGAATCGGTACTTCCCATTCTACCATATAATACAGTTTCTCTCCGTTCCATATACAGAACATAAGCGTCACACTCGCTTACAACAGCCGAGCAAATCCGCTATTGCACAATATTGCCTTGACACCGGTCATCCTATGGAATACAACAACATGGACATTCTGGCTTGCACGTCCAGCTATTGGGATAGTGTTATTAAGGAAGCAGTTGAAATCAAACTATCAAGCAACCTTATTAACAGAGATGGTGGATTTTGTTTAAATGCTGCTTGGAATCCGCCTCTGTCTCTCATCAAAAAACAGAGGGACAGAATTAGTGCTACCTCACCTTTTGATTAATAGTCACTATCGATATTTCTGATGTTGGTTATCTTTGTTTGTGTTGACACTTGTTCTTCGTGTGGTATCTTCCTTGTTTCTCCTCTGTGAATCGAGGTATTAAATTTCCTTGCACACTTGTTCCTCATTGCAGTTGTGCCTTGAGAATGGCAGGGTGTGCTCCTGTCGAAATATCGACGGTGGTCGACGACGTCACCCGGCAGCAAACCCATAAGTTATATGATCGTCGATATGGGCTTTCGGAGCCCTTGATGACTGCACGACACAAAACTTTACGCCTCGCCTGGGCCCGTCAACAGCGACATTGAACTGTTGATGACTGGAAACATGTTGCCTGGTCGGACGATTGTCGTTTCAAATTATATCGAGCGGATGGACGTGTACCGGCATGGAGACAACCTCGTGAATCCATGGACCCTGCATGTCAGCATGGTTCTGTTCAAGCTAGTGGAGGCACGGTAATGGTATGGGGCGTGTGCAGTTGGAGTGATATGGGAACCCTGATACGTCTAGATGCGACTCTGACAGGTGACACTTACGTAAACATCCTGTCTGATCACATGCAACCATTCATGTCCATCGTGCATTCCGATGGACTTGAGCACTTCCAGCATGACAATGCGATACCCCACACGTCCAGAATGCTAGAGAGTGGCTCAGGAGTCGAAACATTCCCGCTGCCACCAGACTCCCCGGACATGAACATTATTGATCATATCTGGGATGCCTTGGAGCGTGCTCTTCAAAAGATGTCTCCACCTAAAAGTACTCTTATGAATTTGTGTCAGTTCCCTCGAGCACTACTTCAGGCGTTAGTCGAGTCCATGCCACGTCGTTTTGCGGCACTTCTGCGTGCTCGCCGGGGCCGTACATGATATTAGGCAGGTGTACCAGTTTCTTTGGCTCTTCAGTTTATTTGCACCTTACAGTGCCTTCATGTTTGTACTGAAACGTCAAGTACATTTTGTACTTCCCAAATATTCTAAATTTTGATATACTTCCTTTGTATAGAACTGTGTTTTCATGTTTTTATGCCGTTCAGAGCTGAGCAACATCTTATTAGTATAGGGTGTACCGTGCGGGAAAAGTCTGGAAGGTTCCTGAAGGTTAATTTCGTTCTGCGATTCACATGGTGAATATGACTCCCACGTTTTTACACTCACATTTTACAGTTTGTTGAAGAATGTCAGCAACAGGTCGATGCATTTCTATCCCCACAGGAAAGTCTGTAGCAGATAAATCAGGACAAGGCCGAGGGTGCCATATCCCGCCGAAATAACTCAACTGCGGAAACAGCGGTCCGAGGAAATTGTGGTATTGTGAGCTGTTTAAGCTGTAGCATTCTCCACTTAAAATCACGTGTTTGTAGCTTGTCTTCTGATGTAGTGTTAACAAATTATTTCAGTGTGTGTAGTGAGTGGTGGCTACTCACTCCGCTATATAAGAATGTAATAAAAAATTGCTATATGACAAAGCAGAAATGTGTCAGTTAGGGTCTTTCATATACCAATCAGAGTGGGATCATGCATTGTGAGACCAAAATCAATCATCCAGTTCGGTCCATGTGGCATTACAGATGACATAAAACACACATTCAGACGTACCCCAGGAAAGAATGTTGGAACCATATACACTGACGTCAGTACCAATGTGTTATAATTGTGTTTAAGGCAACTCATACAACTACCTGGGCCTTACACTTTGTGGGGTAGAAATGATAGCGGACTGAGAAAATATAGTCAGTGTGCAAAGGAAACCGAATACGAGGGTTGCCCAAAAAGTAATGCACCTCATTCTTTTGTCAGCCGAAAACAATGCTACGAATGCGAAACGTTACGTATGTATTACTTGTAGTCTCCTGAGTGAGCGCGCCAAGTTTCCTTCACTTCCGACAGATAGCGTAGCTGCTGAACAGTTTAAAAATGGCGTCTGTACGTGATGTAAGTTACAAGCAACGTGCTGTCATTGAATTTCTCACTGCAGAGAAACTAACTGTGGGGAATATTCACAAACACTTGTAGAAAGCCTATGGAGCATCTGCTGCCGACAGAAGTACAATTACTTGCTGGGCACGGAGGGTGAGGTCATCAGATGGCGGTTCGGCGGAGCTCCACGATTTGCAGCGGTCTGGGACACCATCCACAGTTGTCACACCTGACGGCCCTTACCTAGCCCTCTCGTATTTCCACTTGTTTGGGCCATTAAAGGTGCCATTCGTGGAAGACATTTTGAGGACGATGAGGTGATTCATATAATGAAGCACTGGCTCCGCCACCAGGACAAGGATTGGTACCTGCAGGGCATACACGCCCTTCTTTCGCGCTGGAGGAAGGTCATTGAACGGGATGGAGAAAACGTGGAAAAATAGGGTGTCTAGATAAAACATTATTTCGTGTGTGTAATTCTCTCATTGTGTTCAATAAAGAATTGCTGAAGAAAAAAATACAGTGCATTACTTTCTGGGCAATCCCCGTACAAAACATTCGTACGACATATTCTAGAGTACTCTTGAAGTAAGTGGGACACGTACCAAATAGGATTAACAGAGGATATCGAACGTATACAGTGAAGGGGAACACGAATGATCACAGGTTTGATTGACCCACGGAAGAGCCTCACGAATCATCTGGAAAACTGAACTGGCAGGCGTTTAGAGACAGACACGGTTCAGTTAAATCGATTGAAGTGCTTCCTGCTCAAGACAGGTCCCCCTTCTGTCATCCAGTAAAGTATGCACATAGTCGAAAGTGAAATGCTTAAGTTCAAAAATGGCTCAAATGGCTCTGAGCACTATGGGACTTAACAGCGGAGGTCATCAGTCCCCTAGAACTTAGAACTACTTAAACCTAACTAACCTAAGGACGTCACACACATCCATGCCCGAGGCAGGATTCGAACGTGCGACCGTAGCGGTCGCGCTGTTTCAGACTGAAGTGCCTAGAACCGCTCGGCGACACCGGCCGGCGAAATGCGATAGTCCCAAACGCATTCCTTCCAGTAAAGACTGAATAATATTTAGAGATTTGTGTACGTAAGAGTGAAGCGATTTATAAACACGTGATAACATAAACGGTCAGTGAAATATCATTAAAAAAAACATTGGTTTCGTGGTTTGCAAGCTACACCGTGACGTCCATATCATCATACAGCGTGTCTGTCTTACAGCTGATTAGTGACAAGTAAAAACTTCCGTCATAAATGAAACTGATTTAATAAATAACTCTGTAAGTGAATCACATAACGAAATACTTGTTCTGACTGCAAGCCACCATCCTAAACATGTTTTCCGAAATTATTTTCGTTGGGAAAATTTTAAATTTATTCTGTTGGATCTAAGATCTGTTTCAACCATGCTCTATGACTTCGGTTGCTTTTACCCCTTCCTTGGCACTCGCATGTATCCAAGCCATATTTAGCCTATATATCATTGCAACTTAAAGCTAAATCACCTTTTTTATTTTTCAGGTAATGCTAGAGGGAACGATGGCCCCCATTTTTTTATCGAACGCAGCATGATTTGGCATACACTGCCCTTGAAGAATTTCTTCCCTCAAGGTAAGTAGTGAAGTGAAAAATCATTTTACTTGGCATGGAATACGAAATTAATTTGAATATTTTTCTGTATCGTGTAATAGTTGCAGTAAAAAACATAACAACTCATACATTTTCATTGTTGCTTGTATAGGTGGTACGAGAGCCGCGTACTAACTGCATCTCTGGTTTTCTTGCTGTTAAATCTTCGTATATTCACCACACACAAAATTAAAAATTGTTTCAATTATGTAACAATTCATGTTCTGAATATCAATGCACTGGTGTCTAGAAGTTCATTATATACTTCCAAAAGTTTTCCACTTATTTCTAAACGTGAAACATCCCCTTCATACTCAAAATGTTTGTCTCTAATCTACCGTATTCTAAGAACAACGGTTGTTCGTGATTTTATCATTTTAATCCTTTGGTTCGGAGAACTAGCATTCACTGTTTTGAAAGATTATAAGGCATGTTCCAGATAGACTAGTCGGGAGCCTTCTCAGATTATTTTCTAGTAACAGGTAAGAAATAATGGTTCAAACGGCTCTGAGCACTATGGGACTCAATATCTGAGGTCATCAGTCCCCTAGAACTTAGAACTACTTAAACCTAACTAACCTAAGGACATCACACACATCCATGCCCGAGGCAGGATTCGAACCTGCAACCGTAGCGGTCACGCGGTTCCAAACTGAAGCGCCTAGAATCGCACGGCCACACCGGCCGGCTAAAGAAATAATGTCTGACTATTTCTAGTACACCTTAATGCGTCGGCTTGCCGTTAAACGTCGCTCATAAATCATCAGTGCTTGGCAGCCTGTTTACAAGGTGTATCAGTTATCACTCCCGCTCCATATATTCCTGAAACGAAACTAAATGTGATAAACGCAATTGGCCACGGATGCACCTCTGTGAAGGACTCCCAGTGTGGGAAGGAATGCACAATCCATAAATGTAAACAAACGCCGATTGCAAAACAGAAGTTACGTTTTTTTTAAACGGCACATCTATGTCTTCTCTATCGAAATGAAAACTAGAGGTACAGTTAGTGATGGCAAACTTGCTTTCACTGTTCTAAACCTCTTAGATTCTTAAATACGAAGAGTTAATGGATGGCACCGGAGCTACAGTTTTGTGTCACAATGAGCAGAGCAAGGGTCGCCTACAGAGGGCTTTAGGTCAGTGCAGGCAACCCGCATACAGCAACAGAGTGTATCGGCAGAAAGTGTGGCGTCGTTTCCGTTATTTTAGGTAAAAATTTTCCAGAATATATAACGCTTACAGCAGTGAAACCAAGTCTGCCCTCACTATTGTACCTCTAGTTTCCATTTCGGTAGAAAGGACAAACATGTGCCATTTAAAAATTGTAACTTTAGTGTTGACAGTGTTGTTTTTGTTTTACATTTATGGATTTGCATTGTTGCCCAATTTGTGAGCCCCTGACACAGGTGCGTCCCTGGCTGACTGCATTTTTGATATTTTGTTTCATTTCGGAAATAAATGTGATGGCAAATTTAGGCGGGACACCCAATATACAGTAAAGGAGCTGAATGGTTGAGAGTTCAGGACACCATATGTTATTTATCTTTTGTTTTGTGTGGCTGGAGCTGTGAATAAGATGCTACGGTTGACCAAGTTTCAACGTTCTCAATGACTTTGCAATGGCATAATTATATGCAGGCAGAAATATAATAGATATTGGTGCATTTCTCCATACTATTTTTCTGTTCATTTTAGGTAATTTTACAGTGATAAAAAGTCGAATCTACTGTGGTAATTTTGGCATTAGATTTTCACAACTAATTTTGTTGACTAAGTTTTGATTGATGGGTATTGATAGAACGTAACTAACATGGCTTAAGCAATTATTAAGGCCAATCAAGAGAAATGACAAGTTGCTCCGCTGTTGACTATAAACACTGTCATAAAGGCGGCTTCATGGCGTTAACATTAAGAAGAGTGGACAGTGAAAGTTAATGTAAAGATATGCTATCAGTTAAGTCCAACCAGTAACGTGAGAAGTGAGGATCTGTCAAATGAATAAAGGCACTAGTGAGATATCGTTAATACACATTCATCGGTCATGGATACACAGTTATCTTGTTTCACGTTTACCAGTAGCCAGGAGAGCAGGTGAAGCTCATGAAAGGCTAGTTCGTGCGGTTCACAGTCTCCGCTGATACAGGTTCACACTGGCCACCAAAACGGCCTCCCCGGAAAGGCACCTAAGAGTTCCGCATGGGGTGGCCATAGTTGCGAAGGGTAGCATCACGATTTCTCAGCGAGAGAACGACCACCGACACAGGTCAGGGGGCGGCAGCTGCTGTACTCTTCCGGGATGATGGTAGTTCGGCAGCTCACCAAGAAGCTTCAGGTAGACCTCCAGCGGGCCTGGTGGTAAGAGGCACCCAATCCTTCTCATCAGCGAAGGCGAAGGTAAGACAGCAACTAGTCGCAGCAGCTAAGTCTTTCAGGCTGGGCTAGCTGTAGCATCGTAGACAGAAGTAATCTAGACAGACAGTGGATGGAGCATCGCAGGTCCCACCTCAAGATTAGTTAGCTGGAAATAGAGAACTGAGCTTTGGAAGTCAGACTGTTTGTACCCGTTGTTCTTTTCCCATGACGCTATTGTGTGGAAAGAATGACTGAATTTGGCCCAGTTCTCTGGTCCTATCAGCACTCTGCACTGCGCCTTGGTGCCCCAGCTCCCCTCATAAGGCTTTTAGTTCGGTTATTTCGATGCCTGTGTGCTACTGAGCCACTCTTGTGCATTATTTGAGCGTTGTTACTTCACTGTGGATAGTTGACAGAATGACGATGTGCTCCAATGCCTGAGAGGTCAGGCTGCTGCACAAACTTCTTGATCATTCATCTTTGGTGATAGGTTGGTGTTCATTCCGTGGTGTGCCCATGCTACAGTGATATCAGCTGTTCTTCCTTGTTAGCACACCAATTTTGATATTGTGTACTAGCTGCCTTGGCTTCAGCTCTGGCGCTGGCACCAGTCAAAGAAAACTTAAAACAGTTTTAACATCCGTCCAGAATATCGTTCTCGCGCCCAAGTCTTGTTAAATTTCACTCACTGTTCTAGATAGTCCATTATTTTCTATTGGATTAAGGTCGGGTAGCTTCACATGCCAGTACACATGCGACACGGGGCCTGAGCATTCGCCAAACTAGGACCATAGACATGCAGCCCTGTGAATATGGCTGTTATCATCATGGAAATTGGCAGTGCCCACAGCATACTCAACATGAAGACGTACATCTACATGGTTGCTCTGCAATTCACACTCAAGTGCCTGGCAGGGGGTTCATCGAAACATTTTCATACTACTTCTCTACCATTCCACTATCCAATGGCGCGTGGGAAAAAGGAACACCTAAAGCTTTCCGTGCGAGCTCAGATTTCTCTTATTTTATTATGATGATCATTTCTCCCTACATAGGTGGGTGTCAGCAAAATATTTTCGCATTCGCAAGAGAAAGTTGGTGATTAAAATTTCGTAAATAGATCTCGCTGCAAAGAAAACCGCCTTTGTTTCAGTGACTGACAGCCCAACTCGCGTATCATATCAGTGACACTCTCACCCCTGTTGCGCGATAACAAGAAAAGAACTGCCCTTCTTTGCAATTTTTCGGTTTCCTCCGTCAATCCTACCTGGTAAGGATACCACACCGCGCAGCAATATTCCAGCAGAGGACGGACAAGTGTAATGTAGGCTGTCTCTTCAGTGGGTTTGTATCATGTTCTGCCAACAAAGCGCAGTCTTTGTTTCACCTTCCTCACAATATTATCTATATGGTCTTTCCAGTTTAAGTTGCTCGTAATTGTAATTCCTAGGTAATTAGTCGAATTGACAGCCCTTAGATTTTTGCGATTTATCGTATACCCAAAATTTATCGGGTTACTTTTAGTACCCATGTGGATGACCTCGCACTTTTCTTTGTTTAGCGCCAATTGCCACTTTTCGCACGATACAGACATTCTCTCTAGATCATTTTGTAATTAGAATTTATCGTGTGATGATTTTACTAGAAGGTAAATTACAGCGTCATCTGCAAACAATCTAAGGGGGCTGCTCAGATTATCACCTAGATCATTTATTTAGAAGTGAGGATAAGCCTTGATCACTGAGGATGCTGAAAAATACATATCCTGGTTCAAATTGTAGATAACGTGAAGGATTGTGCCCAAGTCATGGTACGAAGAACACTCCGAAAAACATTGTAGAAGAAGCTCCGTCCTGAATTAAACCCTCGACGCACTACAGATCAAACGCCTCATTGTGCTGTCAGTGCTCAGGACGCCTTGGATCAATTGAAAAGAGGCAAAATCACGAATCGTTGGACCACAGTTGACGCTTCCAGTCAATTACCGTCCAGTTTGTGCGTTGTTTTGCCCATTGGATACGTGCAGCTTTATAGGCCACTGTGAGCAATGGGCTTAATAAAGGTAGGAAATTGCATGCGGTTCCCTTCCTGTTGGTTCGTTCCGAAACATATCGAGGTGGATCTCTAGTCACTGACATAGGCAATTACTGTCGTGTTCGAAGTCGATGGTCATTGACAATGAGTGACACACGTCTCTGGTATCTTTCGCTTAAGATTTTCTTAGGCCTACTGCTCTTACTGACATATTACGTGGCTGCGAGTGGTGCATCATTCCTTGCAGACTTGTTGGACAGCCGTGTAGTTACGCCAACAAATTGGGCAATTTCGTTCACAGTGTGGTCGTAGGCACATCTAAACATGATAATTCCTTTGTGGTATCTTGTCACGTTTCCATGTTAATGCGTTGTTTCCAAAGGACCGACTGTTTCCTGTACACGATGCCAATGCCATGACTCAGCATGAGTCAGCAGTGGAGGGTTACATGATCGCTCGGTACTAGTTCTATGACATGTACAGTGCTCAAAAGCGATCAGTGTGCTTTCTTGAGGAGCTTATGTACACTATCTGATAAAAAGTATCCAGAAAAGTTTCTGTAGTCGTTCATTCGGTGTCTACGCACCCTTCGCCTTTGATGACTTGAACTGTGCTGGACACAGTTTCAGTGAGGTATCTGAGTGTCTGTGGAGGAAAGGCAACCCATTCATCCTCCTCCAAAACAGATAGGATAGTGATGTTGGACGCCAATTCCAGATGTGTTCCGTTGGGTTCAGGCCGGGGCTCTGGGCAGGCTAGTCCATTTCAGCAACATTATTGACCACGAATCATTGCCTCACGGAGCCTGCTACATGGAAGGGGGCTTTGTCATACAGATACAATCGTCGTCTCCGAACTGTTCCTTTACTGCGCTCTGAAGACAGTTCCGTAGATCTGTTGATATTCTTTCGCATTTAGCATTTTATTAAGCGCAATTTGGGTACCGGCTCCCTATCCACGAAAAACCGCGCCATAACACCACCTCCTCTGTGCTTTACTGTTGATGACATTATACGTGGAGGACAACAGGCAGATTCCATTTTCTTGATTTCTGAAAAGCACTTGCAAAGGTGTCCCACTGCAGACTGGTAACGAAGGTACGAACATATGGCACAGGTTGCCAGATACGTAACTGGCTCTAACACTTTTTAGGAAACAGAACCCAGTATGTTGTCCTCGTTGGCGAGTATTCTTCAGAGACAAGGGTATCGTCAGGAGTGGCCCACGGTGGCCGTTATTATTTCTGTGTGCGTAAATGATACGGCGGACGGAGTGAGCAGCTACCTACGGTTGTTTGCTGACGTCGATGTGGTGTATGCGAAGGTGTCGAAGTCGTGACTGTACGAGGATAGAAGATGACTTGGAAAGATGGTGTGGAGAAATGGGAGTTAATGCGGATGAAAAGCAAAAATCACCCTGTAATGTTCAGACACAGTATTAGTGGTGTCCTGCTTGGCACAGCAAGTCGCCTAAATCTCTGGGCGTAACGTCGCAAAGAGACACGAAATGGAACCAGCATGTGAGGTTTGAGGTAGGGAAGACGTATCTCACATTTCATCTTCATCTACGTCATCTTCCATTTCCATAATATTGCCCTCAAGTACATGGGCCTTCGACATAAAAGTTTTCTGGGTTTGGTACCGCGTCATAATGTAAAAACTACTGCTGCTATAGAAAAGCCAACGTTTCGGCCACGATTGCAGCGGCCTTCTTCTGGGTCTAATGGTGCGTTCTAGCTATGCAGTGTCCTTTATATTTTGTTGTTAGTGTTCACTGCGCATGCCATTACGTCATAATTTTAAAAAGGTAGTTGGTTTATTGGTCACTTAAGGAAGAAGGAGAGGGAACTTTATTTTAATAGGTTATTGCGGTGGAGGGAGAACATGACCTCTGTTGTCCATTGGCTCTTGTGTTATGTGCCATGATTGGTGGCCACCGTCGAATGAGAAGTTTGCTGTGTGTTTACCAGCTGCTGGACGTCGGCCGCGCGGCGGCAGTTACTCGCCGGTAGTGCTCGTGCCTCGTGTTGACAGTGCGGTCTGTTGGGCTCTGATTGCTGGCAGCCAAGATGGGGCAAGCCTGAGTCCATCCTCCCTGTTCATGTTGTTAGGGTGTTTGAGAATTTCGATGGCCTCTCTGATTTTGCGTTTCGTCTTAGTTGGCTGTTTGGCCAACACACAGGCTTCGCTGAATTTTATTTCTTTTCCGCAGTCAAGGTGATGTTCTGCCACTGCGGATTTATTGTGTTGCCCTAGACGAATGTAACGCTCGTGCTCCCGAATGCGCGTTGCTATTGGCCTACCAGTCTCGCCGATGTATGCCTCTCCACATTCGCATTCCACCTTGTAAACACCTGCAGTGTGTAATGCATCCACCTTGTCCTTGGTGGAGCCTAGCACGTCCTGGATCCTACGACCACTATAGAAGACAGGCTGCACTCCAGCGCGGCGAAGGTGTTTGCCTATTCGGTCAGTGACGTTTTTCACATACGGTAAGCGTACTGTTGGCTGCAGTTTGTCTATTTCCTGCTTATATTTCTTGCTTGTATTGGTCGACAAGGCTGTGCTTATCGACTTATGGCTGTAGCCATTGGCTAAAAACGTTGTGCGTAACCTTTTGAGCTCAGGTGTGATGTTTTGAGCATCACTTAGGCGCTGCGCACGGATTGCCAAAGAGCGGATGACAGAGTTCTTCTGCGCTGGGTGGTGGTAGGATTGGGCGTGCAGATACCTGTCAGTATGTGTAGGCTTACGATATACTCTGTGCCCCAGTGTGCCCTCCGTTCTCCTGTACACTTCGACGTCTAGAAACGGGATAGTACCATTCTTTTCTACTTCCAGCGTGAACTGTATCTTCCCGTGCATACTATTCAGATATTCGTGGAACTTGTGTAGCTCAGTTTCACCATGAGGCCATATAGCGAACGTGTCGTCCACGTATCTAAACCAGCAACGTGGTCGTAAAGGAGCTGAACCTAGGGCCGTTGCTTCAAAGGCTTCCATGAATATGTCGGCCGCCAGCGGAGATAGGGGAGACCCCATTGCTACGCCGTCTGTCTGCTCGTAGTATTTTCCTTGCCATTTGAAGTACGTTGAAGTCAGGCACAACTCAACCAGGTCGCATATGTCTGGCGGGACATGCTCCTGAAGGATGTGGATGGTTTCATCTACTGGCACGTTAGTAAACAGTGACTTCACGTCAAAGCTGACCATGATGTCCGTAGGTAAAATTGTTTCTCCTTTTAGGCGTTCTATAAAGTGTGTCGAGTTCTTCACATGAGAGTCCGTCTTACCAACTAGACGTCTTAGCTTGCGGGCTAGGTACTTTGCCAAGTTGTAAGTGGGCGAATTGATCCCATTCACTATTGGCCTCAAGGGGCAACTTTCCTTATGTATCTTTGGAACACCGTAAATTCTAGGAGAGACTGGTACTCTGGGAATAAGACCCTTGGCTGTGTCAGCGTCAATTCTCGAGTCCTTAATCGCGGCCTGCGTCTTTCGAATTATCTTCGCCGTAGGGTCCGCCCTTAGTTCTTTGTAGATGGGATCATTTAATAATTCTTTCATCTTGTCTTCATACTGCAAAGTGTCTAAGATGATAGTAGCATTGCCTTTGTCTGCTGTTAATAGCACAATTTCATCGTTGTTCTTCAGTTCCCTGATAGCTGCTCTTTCCTCTCTGTTAAGGTTGTGTTTCTGTGGCTTGGCACGTAGTAGGACTCGAACAGTTTCCTGTCTAATTTTCTCAGCTTCTATCGCAGATGTGTGCCGGAGTGCTGTTTCCACGGATTCGATAATTTCTTCCGTGGGAATCCGCTCAGGTGTGACGGCAAAGTTTAGTCCTTTAGCTAGAGCTTCTGTAGCTGCGTTGCTGATGGGATGGGAAGAGAGGTTCACCACTGTTCGAGACGTATCCAGTCGAGGCGTAGTGTTCCGTGTTGACTTTGCTAGCTGCTCAAATTTCTTCTTCTGGCGGATGGCGGCGGTTTCACTAGCTGCATACGCTTGCAGGTGAGTGATTCTGTCGACGTTATTCCAGTCGGTAACCGATAACGTAGATGCTAGCAGAAGATGTATTTGCAGCAACTGTTTGTTGTTGAAGTCAAGTTCTCTCCGCACCTGCTGAATACGCTCCTTTAGAAGAGATTTACTTGCTCGCCTGTAGATGCTTCTTGCTTTGTGGGTGTCGATGTTAAATTTGAACTGAAGAAATTTAGGTACAATGTCCTGATCCCGACACCTCTTCAAGTAGATAAGATCGTTGAGAAGTTTCCCTTTCTTCTTCCTGAATGTTTCCAGTTTGCGGATGTTGCTGTGTGTTTCCTGCCCATACAGGTTGCTGATATAATTGCGTAGGCTTCCGCGGCCAGAGTCAGTCGACATAAAAGTTTTCTGGGTTTGGTACCGCGTCATAATGTAAAAACTACTGCTGCTATAGAAAAGCCAACGTTTCGGCCACGATTGCAGCGGCCTTCTTCTGGGTCTAATGGTGCGTTCTAGCTATGCAGTGTCCTTTATATTTTGTTGTTAGTGTTCACTGCGCATGCCATTACGTCATAATTTTAAAAAGGTAGTTGGTTTATTGGTCACTTAAGGAAGAAGGAGAGGGAACTTTATTTTAATAGGTTATTGCGGTGGAGGGAGAACATGACCTCTGTTGTCCATTGGCTCTTGTGTTATGTGCCATGATTGGTGGCCACCGTCGAATGAGAAGTTTGCTGTGTGTTTACCAGCTGCTGGACGTCGGCCGCGCGGCGGCAGTTACTCGCCGGTAGTGCTCGTGCCTCGTGTTGGCAGTGCGGTCTGTTGGGCTCTGATTGCTGGCAGCCAAGATGGGGCAAGCCTGAGTCCATCCTCCCTGTTCATGTTGTTAGGGTGTTTGAGAATTTCGATGGCCTCTCTGATTTTGCGTTTCGTCTTAGTTGGCTGTTTGGCCAACACACAGGCTTCGCTGAATTTTATTTCTTTTCCGCAGTCAAGGTGATGTTCTGCCACTGCGGATTTATTGTGTTGCCCTAGACGAATGTAACGCTCGTGCTCCCGAATGCGCGTTGCTATTGGCCTACCAGTCTCGCCGATGTATGCCTCTCCACATTCGCATTCCACCTTGTAAACACCTGCAGTGTGTAATGCATCCACCTTGTCCTTGGTGGAGCCTAGCACGTCCTGGATCCTACGACCACTATAGAAGACAGGCTGCACTCCAGCGCGGCGAAGGTGTTTGCCTATTCGGTCAGTGACGTTTTTCACATACGGTAAGCGTACTGTTGGCTGCAGTTTGTCTATTTCCTGCTTATATTTCTTGCTTGTATTGGTCGACAAGGCTGTGCTTATCGACTTATGGCTGTAGCCATTGGCTAAAAACGTTGTGCGTAACCTTTTGAGCTCAGGTGTGATGTTTTGAGCATCACTTAGGCGCTGCGCACGGATTGCCAAAGAGCGGATGACAGAGTTCTTCTGCGCTGGGTGGTGGTAGGATTGGGCGTGCAGATACCTGTCAGTATGTGTAGGCTTACGATATACTCTGTGCCCCAGTGTGCCCTCCGTTCTCCTGTACACTTCGACGTCTAGAAACGGGATAGTACCATTCTTTTCTACTTCCAGCGTGAACTGTATCTTCCCGTGCATACTATTCAGATATTCGTGGAACTTGTGTAGCTCAGTTTCACCATGAGGCCATATAGCGAACGTGTCGTCCACGTATCTAAACCAGCAACGTGGTCGTAAAGGAGCTGAACCTAGGGCCGTTGCTTCAAAGGCTTCCATGAATATGTCGGCCGCCAGCGGAGATAGGGGAGACCCCATTGCTACGCCGTCTGTCTGCTCGTAGTATTTTCCTTGCCATTTGAAGTACGTTGAAGTCAGGCACAACTCAACCAGGTCGCATATGTCTGGCGGGACATGCTCCTGAAGGATGTGGATGGTTTCATCTACTGGCACGTTAGTAAACAGTGACTTCACGTCAAAGCTGACCATGATGTCCGTAGGTAAAATTGTTTCTCCTTTTAGGCGTTCTATAAAGTGTGTCGAGTTCTTCACATGAGAGTCCGTCTTACCAACTAGACGTCTTAGCTTGCGGGCTAGGTACTTTGCCAAGTTGTAAGTGGGCGAATTGATCCCATTCACTATTGGCCTCAAGGGGCAACTTTCCTTATGTATCTTTGGAACACCGTAAATTCTAGGAGAGACTGGTACTCTGGGAATAAGACCCTTGGCTGTGTCAGCGTCAATTCTCGAGTCCTTAATCGCGGCCTGCGTCTTTCGAATTATCTTCGCCGTAGGGTCCGCCCTTAGTTCTTTGTAGATGGGATCATTTAATAATTCTTTCATCTTGTCTTCATACTGCAAAGTGTCTAAGATGATAGTAGCATTGCCTTTGTCTGCTGTTAATAGCACAATTTCATCGTTGTTCTTCAGTTCCCTGATAGCTGCTCTTTCCTCTCTGTTAAGGTTGTGTTTCTGTGGCTTGGCACGTAGTAGGACTCGAACAGTTTCCTGTCTAATTTTCTCAGCTTCTATCGCAGATGTGTGCCGGAGTGCTGTTTCCACGGATTCGATAATTTCTTCCGTGGGAATCCGCTCAGGTGTGACGGCAAAGTTTAGTCCTTTAGCTAGAGCTTCTGTAGCTGCGTTGCTGATGGGATGGGAAGAGAGGTTCACCACTGTTCGAGACGTATCCAGTCGAGGCGTAGTGTTCCGTGTTGACTTTGCTAGCTGCTCAAATTTCTTCTTCTGGCGGATGGCGGCGGTTTCACTAGCTGCATACGCTTGCAGGTGAGTGATTCTGTCGACGTTATTCCAGTCGGTAACCGATAACGTAGATGCTAGCAGAAGATGTATTTGCAGCAACTGTTTGTTGTTGAAGTCAAGTTCTCTCCGCACCTGCTGAATACGCTCCTTTAGAAGAGATTTACTTGCTCGCCTGTAGATGCTTCTTGCTTTGTGGGTGTCGATGTTAAATTTGAACTGAAGAAATTTAGGTACAATGTCCTGATCCCGACACCTCTTCAAGTAGATAAGATCGTTGAGAAGTTTCCCTTTCTTCTTCCTGAATGTTTCCAGTTTGCGGATGTTGCTGTGTGTTTCCTGCCCATACAGGTTGCTGATATAATTGCGTAGGCTTCCGCGGCCAGAGTCAGTCGACATAAAAGTTTTCTGGGTTTGGTACCGCGTCATAATGTAAAAACTACTGCTGCTATAGAAAAGCCAACGTTTCGGCCACGATTGCAGCGGCCTTCTTCTGGGTCTAATGGTGCGTTCTAGCTATGCAGTGTCCTTTATATTTTGTTGTTAGTGTTCACTGCGCATGCCATTACGTCATAATTTTAAAAAGGTAGTTGGTTTATTGGTCACTTAAGGAAGAAGGAGAGGGAACTTTATTTTAATAGGTTATTGCGGTGGAGGGAGAACATGACCTCTGTTGTCCATTGGCTCTTGTGTTATGTGCCATGATTGGTGGCCACCGTCGAATGAGAAGTTTGCTGTGTGTTTACCAGCTGCTGGACGTCGGCCGCGCGGCGGCAGTTACTCGCCGGTAGTGCTCGTGCCTCGTGTTGACAGTGCGGTCTGTTGGGCTCTGATTGCTGGCAGCCAAGATGGGGCAAGCCTGAGTCCATCCTCCCTGTTCATGTTGTTAGGGTGTTTGAGAATTTCGATGGCCTCTCTGATTTTGCGTTTCGTCTTAGTTGGCTGTTTGGCCAACACACAGGCTTCGCTGAATTTTATTTCTTTTCCGCAGTCAAGGTGATGTTCTGCCACTGCGGATTTATTGTGTTGCCCTAGACGAATGTAACGCTCGTGCTCCCGAATGCGCGTTGCTATTGGCCTACCAGTCTCGCCGATGTATGCCTCTCCACATTCGCATTCCACCTTGTAAACACCTGCAGTGTGTAATGCATCCACCTTGTCCTTGGTGGAGCCTAGCACGTCCTGGATCCTACGACCACTATAGAAGACAGGCTGCACTCCAGCGCGGCGAAGGTGTTTGCCTATTCGGTCAGTGACGTTTTTCACATACGGTAAGCGTACTGTTGGCTGCAGTTTGTCTATTTCCTGCTTATATTTCTTGCTTGTATTGGTCGACAAGGCTGTGCTTATCGACTTATGGCTGTAGCCATTGGCTAAAAAACGTTGTGCGTAACCTTTTGAGCTCAGGTGTGATGTTTTGAGCATCACTTAGGCGCTGCGCACGGATTGCCAAAGAGCGGATGACAGAGTTCTTCTGCGCTGGGTGGTGGTAGGATTGGGCGTGCAGATACCTGTCAGTATGTGTAGGCTTACGATATACTCTGTGCCCCAGTGTGCCCTCCGTTCTCCTGTACACTTCGACGTCTAGAAACGGGATAGTACCATTCTTTTCTACTTCCAGCGTGAACTGTATCTTCCCGTGCATACTATTCAGATATTCGTGGAACTTGTGTAGCTCAGTTTCACCATGAGGCCATATAGCGAACGTGTCGTCCACGTATCTAAACCAGCAACGTGGTCGTAAAGGAGCTGAACCTAGGGCCGTTGCTTCAAAGGCTTCCATGAATATGTCGGCCGCCAGCGGAGATAGGGGAGACCCCATTGCTACGCCGTCTGTCTGCTCGTAGTATTTTTTTCCTTGCCATTTGAAGTACGTTGAAGTCAGGCACAACTCAACCAGGTCGCATATGTCTGGCGGGACATGCTCCTGAAGGATGTGGATGGTTTCATCTACTGGCACGTTAGTAAACATCCGCAAACTGGAAACATTCAGGAAGAAGAAAGGGAAACTTCTCAACGATCTTATCTACTTGAAGAGGTGTCGGGATCAGGACATTGTACCTAAATTTCTTCAGTTCAAATTTAACATCGACACCCACAAAGCAAGAAGCATCTACAGGCGAGCAAGTAAATCTCTTCTAAAGGAGCGTATTCAGCAGGTGCGGAGAGAACTTGACTTCAACAACAAACAGTTGCTGCAAATACATCTTCTGCTAGCATCTACGTTATCGGTTACCGACTGGAATAACGTCGACAGAATCACTCACCTGCAAGCGTATGCAGCTAGTGAAACCGCCGCCATCCGCCAGAAGAAGAAATTTGAGCAGCTAGCAAAGTCAACACGGAACACTACGCCTCGACTGGATACGTCTCGAACAGTGGTGAACCTCTCTTCCCATCCCATCAGCAACGCAGCTACAGAAGCTCTAGCTAAAGGACTAAACTTTGCCGTCACACCTGAGCGGATTCCCACGGAAGAAATTATCGAATCCGTGGAAACAGCACTCCGGCACACATCTGCGATAGAAGCTGAGAAAATTAGACAGGAAACTGTTCGAGTCCTACTACGTGCCAAGCCACAGAAACACAACCTTAACAGAGAGGAAAGAGCAGCTATCAGGGAACTGAAGAACAACGATGAAATTGTGCTATTAACAGCAGACAAAGGCAATGCTACTATCATCTTAGACACTTTGCAGTATGAAGACAAGATGAAAGAATTATTAAATGATCCCATCTACAAAGAACTAAGGGCGGACCCTACGGCGAAGATAATTCGAAAGACGCAGGCCGCGATTAAGGACTCGAGAATTGACGCTGACACAGCCAAGGGTCTTATTCCCAGAGTACCAGTCTCTCCTAGAATTTACGGTGTTCCAAAGATACATAAGGAAAGTTGCCCCTTGAGGCCAATAGTGAATGGGATCAATTCGCCCACTTACAACTTGGCAAAGTACCTAGCCCGCAAGCTAAGACGTCTAGTTGGTAAGACGGACTCTCATGTGAAGAACTCGACACACTTTATAGAACGCCTAAAAGGAGAAACAATTTTACCTACGGACATCATGGTCAGCTTTGACGTGAAGTCACTGTTTACTAACGTGCCAGTAGATGAAACCATCCACATCCTTCAGGAGCATGTCCCGCCAGACATATGCGACCTGGTTGAGTTGTGCCTGACTTCAACGTACTTCAAATGGCAAGGAAAATACTACGAGCAGACAGACGGCGTAGCAATGGGGTCTCCCCTATCTCCGCTGGCGGCCGACATATTCATGGAAGCCTTTGAAGCAACGGCCCTAGGTTCAGCTCCTTTACGACCACGTTGCTGGTTTAGATACGTGGACGACACGTTCGCTATATGGCCTCATGGTGAAACTGAGCTACACAAGTTCCACGAATATCTGAATAGTATGCACGGGAAGATACAGTTCACGCTGGAAGTAGAAAAGAATGGTACTATCCCGTTTCTAGACGTCGAAGTGTACAGGAGAACGGAGGGCACACTGGGGCACAGAGTATATCGTAAGCCTACACATACTGACAGGTATCTGCACGCCCAATCCTACCACCACCCAGCGCAGAAGAACTCTGTCATCCGCTCTTTGGCAATCCGTGCGCAGCGCCTAAGTGATGCTCAAAACATCACACCTGAGCTCAAAAGGTTACGCACAACGTTTTTAGCCAATGGCTACAGCCATAAGTCGATAAGCACAGCCTTGTCGACCAATACAAGCAAGAAATATAAGCAGGAAATAGACAAACTGCAGCCAACAGTACGCTTACCGTATGTGAAAAACGTCACTGACCGAATAGGCAAACACCTTCGCCGCGCTGGAGTGCAGCCTGTCTTCTATAGTGGTCGTAGGATCCAGGACGTGCTAGGCTCCACCAAGGACAAGGTGGATGCATTACACACTGCAGGTGTTTACAAGGTGGAATGCGAATGTGGAGAGGCATACATCGGCGAGACTGGTAGGCCAATAGCAACGCGCATTCGGGAGCACGAGCGTTACATTCGTCTAGGGCAACACAATAAATCCGCAGTGGCAGAACATCACCTTGACTGCGGAAAAGAAATAAAATTCAGCGAAGCCTGTGTGTTGGCCAAACAGCCAACTAAGACGAAACGCAAAATCAGAGAGGCCATCGAAATTCTCAAACACCCTAACAACATGAACAGGGAGGATGGACTCAGGCTTGCCCCATCTTGGCTGCCAGCAATCAGAGCCCAACAGACCGCACTGTCAACACGAGGCACGAGCACTACCGGCGAGTAACTGCCGCCGCGCGGCCGACGTCCAGCAGCTGGTAAACACACAGCAAACTTCTCATTCGACGGTGGCCACCAATCATGGCACATAACACAAGAGCCAATGGACAACAGAGGTCATGTTCTCCCTCCACCGCAATAACCTATTAAAATAAAGTTCCCTCTCCTTCTTCCTTAAGTGACCAATAAACCAACTACCTTTTTAAAATTATGACGTAATGGCATGCGCAGTGAACACTAACAACAAAATATAAAGGACACTGCATAGCTAGAACGCACCATTAGACCCAGAAGAAGGCCGCTGCAATCGTGGCCGAAACGTTGGCTTTTCTATAGCAGCAGTAGTTTTTACATTATGACGCGGTACCAAACCCAGAAAACTTTTATGTCGACTGACTCTGGCCGCGGAAGCCTACGCAATTATATCAGCAACCTGTATGGGCAGGAAACACACAGCAACATCCGCAAACTGGAAACATTCAGGAAGAAGAAAGGGAAACTTCTCAACGATCTTATCTACTTGAAGAGGTGTCGGGATCAGGACATTGTACCTAAATTTCTTCAGTTCAAATTTAACATCGACACCCACAAAGCAAGAAGCATCTACAGGCGAGCAAGTAAATCTCTTCTAAAGGAGCGTATTCAGCAGGTGCGGAGAGAACTTGACTTCAACAACAAACAGTTGCTGCAAATACATCTTCTGCTAGCATCTACGTTATCGGTTACCGACTGGAATAACGTCGACAGAATCACTCACCTGCAAGCGTATGCAGCTAGTGAAACCGCCGCCATCCGCCAGAAGAAGAAATTTGAGCAGCTAGCAAAGTCAACACGGAACACTACGCCTCGACTGGATACGTCTCGAACAGTGGTGAACCTCTCTTCCCATCCCATCAGCAACGCAGCTACAGAAGCTCTAGCTAAAGGACTAAACTTTGCCGTCACACCTGAGCGGATTCCCACGGAAGAAATTATCGAATCCGTGGAAACAGCACTCCGGCACACATCTGCGATAGAAGCTGAGAAAATTAGACAGGAAACTGTTCGAGTCCTACTACGTGCCAAGCCACAGAAACACAACCTTAACAGAGAGGAAAGAGCAGCTATCAGGGAACTGAAGAACAACGATGAAATTGTGCTATTAACAGCAGACAAAGGCAATGCTACTATCATCTTAGACACTTTGCAGTATGAAGACAAGATGAAAGAATTATTAAATGATCCCATCTACAAAGAACTAAGGGCGGACCCTACGGCGAAGATAATTCGAAAGACGCAGGCCGCGATTAAGGACTCGAGAATTGACGCTGACACAGCCAAGGGTCTTATTCCCAGAGTACCAGTCTCTCCTAGAATTTACGGTGTTCCAAAGATACATAAGGAAAGTTGCCCCTTGAGGCCAATAGTGAATGGGATCAATTCGCCCACTTACAACTTGGCAAAGTACCTAGCCCGCAAGCTAAGACGTCTAGTTGGTAAGACGGACTCTCATGTGAAGAACTCGACACACTTTATAGAACGCCTAAAAGGAGAAACAATTTTACCTACGGACATCATGGTCAGCTTTGACGTGAAGTCACTGTTTACTAACGTGCCAGTAGATGAAACCATCCACATCCTTCAGGAGCATGTCCCGCCAGACATATGCGACCTGGTTGAGTTGTGCCTGACTTCAACGTACTTCAAATGGCAAGGAAAATACTACGAGCAGACAGACGGCGTAGCAATGGGGTCTCCCCTATCTCCGCTGGCGGCCGACATATTCATGGAAGCCTTTGAAGCAACGGCCCTAGGTTCAGCTCCTTTACGACCACGTTGCTGGTTTAGATACGTGGACGACACGTTCGCTATATGGCCTCATGGTGAAACTGAGCTACACAAGTTCCACGAATATCTGAATAGTATGCACGGGAAGATACAGTTCACGCTGGAAGTAGAAAAGAATGGTACTATCCCGTTTCTAGACGTCGAAGTGTACAGGAGAACGGAGGGCACACTGGGGCACAGAGTATATCGTAAGCCTACACATACTGACAGGTATCTGCACGCCCAATCCTACCACCACCCAGCGCAGAAGAACTCTGTCATCCGCTCTTTGGCAATCCGTGCGCAGCGCCTAAGTGATGCTCAAAACATCACACCTGAGCTCAAAAGGTTACGCACAACGTTTTTAGCCAATGGCTACAGCCATAAGTCGATAAGCACAGCCTTGTCGACCAATACAAGCAAGAAATATAAGCAGGAAATAGACAAACTGCAGCCAACAGTACGCTTACCGTATGTGAAAAACGTCACTGACCGAATAGGCAAACACCTTCGCCGCGCTGGAGTGCAGCCTGTCTTCTATAGTGGTCGTAGGATCCAGGACGTGCTAGGCTCCACCAAGGACAAGGTGGATGCATTACACACTGCAGGTGTTTACAAGGTGGAATGCGAATGTGGAGAGGCATACATCGGCGAGACTGGTAGGCCAATAGCAACGCGCATTCGGGAGCACGAGCGTTACATTCGTCTAGGGCAACACAATAAATCCGCAGTGGCAGAACATCACCTTGACTGCGGAAAAGAAATAAAATTCAGCGAAGCCTGTGTGTTGGCCAAACAGCCAACTAAGACGAAACGCAAAATCAGAGAGGCCATCGAAATTCTCAAACACCCTAACAACATGAACAGGGAGGATGGACTCAGGCTTGCCCCATCTTGGCTGCCAGCAATCAGAGCCCAACAGACCGCACTGTCAACACGAGGCACGAGCACTACCGGCGAGTAACTGCCGCCGCGCGGCCGACGTCCAGCAGCTGGTAAACACACAGCAAACTTCTCATTCGACGGTGGCCACCAATCATGGCACATAACACAAGAGCCAATGGACAACAGAGGTCATGTTCTCCCTCCACCGCAATAACCTATTAAAATAAAGTTCCCTCTCCTTCTTCCTTAAGTGACCAATAAACCAACTACCTTTTTAAAATTATGACGTAATGGCATGCGCAGTGAACACTAACAACAAAATATAAAGGACACTGCATAGCTAGAACGCACCATTAGACCCAGAAGAAGGCCGCTGCAATCGTGGCCGAAACGTTGGCTTTTCTATAGCAGCAGTAGTTTTTACATTATGACGCGGTACCAAACCCAGAAAACTTTTATGTCGACTGACTCTGGCCGCGGAAGCCTACGCAATTATATCAGCAACCTGTATGGGCAGGAAACACACAGCAACATCCGCAAACTGGAAACATTCAGGAAGAAGAAAGGGAAACTTCTCAACGATCTTATCTACTTGAAGAGGTGTCGGGATCAGGACATTGTACCTAAATTTCTTCAGTTCAAATTTAACATCGACACCCACAAAGCAAGAAGCATCTACAGGCGAGCAAGTAAATCTCTTCTAAAGGAGCGTATTCAGCAGGTGCGGAGAGAACTTGACTTCAACAACAAACAGTTGCTGCAAATACATCTTCTGCTAGCATCTACGTTATCGGTTACCGACTGGAATAACGTCGACAGAATCACTCACCTGCAAGCGTATGCAGCTAGTGAAACCGCCGCCATCCGCCAGAAGAAGAAATTTGAGCAGCTAGCAAAGTCAACACGGAACACTACGCCTCGACTGGATACGTCTCGAACAGTGGTGAACCTCTCTTCCCATCCCATCAGCAACGCAGCTACAGAAGCTCTAGCTAAAGGACTAAACTTTGCCGTCACACCTGAGCGGATTCCCACGGAAGAAATTATCGAATCCGTGGAAACAGCACTCCGGCACACATCTGCGATAGAAGCTGAGAAAATTAGACAGGAAACTGTTCGAGTCCTACTACGTGCCAAGCCACAGAAACACAACCTTAACAGAGAGGAAAGAGCAGCTATCAGGGAACTGAAGAACAACGATGAAATTGTGCTATTAACAGCAGACAAAGGCAATGCTACTATCATCTTAGACACTTTGCAGTATGAAGACAAGATGAAAGAATTATTAAATGATCCCATCTACAAAGAACTAAGGGCGGACCCTACGGCGAAGATAATTCGAAAGACGCAGGCCGCGATTAAGGACTCGAGAATTGACGCTGACACAGCCAAGGGTCTTATTCCCAGAGTACCAGTCTCTCCTAGAATTTACGGTGTTCCAAAGATACATAAGGAAAGTTGCCCCTTGAGGCCAATAGTGAATGGGATCAATTCGCCCACTTACAACTTGGCAAAGTACCTAGCCCGCAAGCTAAGACGTCTAGTTGGTAAGACGGACTCTCATGTGAAGAACTCGACACACTTTATAGAACGCCTAAAAGGAGAAACAATTTTACCTACGGACATCATGGTCAGCTTTGACGTGAAGTCACTGTTTACTAACGTGCCAGTAGATGAAACCATCCACATCCTTCAGGAGCATGTCCCGCCAGACATATGCGACCTGGTTGAGTTGTGCCTGACTTCAACGTACTTCAAATGGCAAGGAAAATACTACGAGCAGACAGACGGCGTAGCAATGGGGTCTCCCCTATCTCCGCTGGCGGCCGACATATTCATGGAAGCCTTTGAAGCAACGGCCCTAGGTTCAGCTCCTTTACGACCACGTTGCTGGTTTAGATACGTGGACGACACGTTCGCTATATGGCCTCATGGTGAAACTGAGCTACACAAGTTCCACGAATATCTGAATAGTATGCACGGGAAGATACAGTTCACGCTGGAAGTAGAAAAGAATGGTACTATCCCGTTTCTAGACGTCGAAGTGTACAGGAGAACGGAGGGCACACTGGGGCACAGAGTACATCGTAAGCCTACACATACTGACAGGTATCTGCACGCCCAATCCTACCACCACCCAGCGCAGAAGAACTCTGTCATCCGCTCTTTGGCAATCCGTGCGCAGCGCCTAAGTGATGCTCAAAACATCACACCTGAGCTCAAAAGGTTACGCACAACGTTTTTAGCCAATGGCTACAGCCATAAGTCGATAAGCACAGCCTTGTCGACCAATACAAGCAAGAAATATAAGCAGGAAATAGACAAACTGCAGCCAACAGTACGCTTACCGTATGTGAAAAACGTCACTGACCGAATAGGCAAACACCTTCGCCGCGCTGGAGTGCAGCCTGTCTTCTATAGTGGTCGTAGGATCCAGGACGTGCTAGGCTCCACCAAGGACAAGGTGGATGCATTACACACTGCAGGTGTTTACAAGGTGGAATGCGAATGTGGAGAGGCATACATCGGCGAGACTGGTAGGCCAATAGCAACGCGCATTCGGGAGCACGAGCGTTACATTCGTCTAGGGCAACACAATAAATCCGCAGTGGCAGAACATCACCTTGACTGCGGAAAAGAAATAAAATTCAGCGAAGCCTGTGTGTTGGCCAAACAGCCAACTAAGACGAAACGCAAAATCAGAGAGGCCATCGAAATTCTCAAACACCCTAACAACATGAACAGGGAGGATGGACTCAGGCTTGCCCCATCTTGGCTGCCAGCAATCAGAGCCCAACAGACCGCACTGTCAACACGAGGCACGAGCACTACCGGCGAGTAACTGCCGCCGCGCGGCCGACGTCCAGCAGCTGGTAAACACACAGCAAACTTCTCATTCGACGGTGGCCACCAATCATGGCACATAACACAAGAGCCAATGGACAACAGAGGTCATGTTCTCCCTCCACCGCAATAACCTATTAAAATAAAGTTCCCTCTCCTTCTTCCTTAAGTGACCAATAAACTACTACCTTTTTAAAATTATGACGTAATGGCATGCGCAGTGAACACTAACAACAAAATATAAAGGACACTGCATAGCTAGAACGCACCATTAGACCCAGAAGAAGGCCGCTGCAATCGTGGCCGAAACGTTGGCTTTTCTATAGCAGCAGTAGTTTTTACATTATGACGCGGTACCAAACCCAGAAAACTTTTATGTCGACTGACTCTGGCCGCGGAAGCCTACGCAATTATACATGGGCCTTGTATAGACTCTCTACACACTCCTTCCACCTTTCTGCTTTCCCTTTTTTCCTTAGGACTGGTTTTCCATCTGAGCTCTTGATGTTTGTAGAGGTGGTTCTCTCTTCTCCAAAGGTCTCTTCAATTTTCCTGTAGGCAGTATCTATCTTACCCCTAGTGATACATGCCTCTACATCCTTAAATTTGTCCTTTAGCCATCCCTGCCTAGGCATTTTGCACTTCCTGTCTATCTCATTTTTTAGACGTTTTTATTCCTTTTGGCCTGCTTCATTTACTGAATTTTTATATTTTCTTCTTTCATCGATTAAATTCAATATCTCTTTTACTATCCAAGGATTTCTACTAGCCCTAGTCTTTTTACTTACTTGATCCTCCGCTGCCGTGACCACTTCGTCCCTCAAAGCTACCCGTTCTTCTTCTACTGAATTACTTTCCCTTGTTATTGTCAGCTGTTCCCTAATGCTCTCTCTCAAATTTTCTACAACCTCTGGTTCTTTTAGTTTATGCAGGTCTCATCTCCTTCTTTGCAGTTCCTTCAGCTTTAATCTACAGTTCATACCAATAGATTGTGGTCAGAGTACACATCTGCCCCTGAAAATGTCTTAAAATTTAAATCCTGGTTCCTAAATCTCTCTTACCATTATATAAGCTATCTGAAACCTTCCAGTGTCTCCAGACCTTTTACACGTATACAAACTTCTTTTATGATTTTTAAACCAAGTGTTAGCTGTGATTAAGTTACGTTCGGTGCAAAATTCTACTAGGCGGCTTTCTCTTTCATTCCTTACCCCCAGTCCATATTCACCTACTACTTTTCCTTCTCTTCCTTTCCCTACAACCAGTCCCCCATGACTACTAAATTTTCGTCTCGCTTAACTATCTGAATAATTTCTTTTATCGCATCATAAATTTCTTCAATCTCTTCATCCTCTGCGGAGCTTGTTGGCGTATAAACTTGGGCTACAGTGTTAGGCGTGGGCATCGTGTCTATCTTGCCTACAATACGGAATTCACTATGCTGTTCGTAAAACCTTATCCGCGTTCCTATTTTTTATCCATTATTAAACCTATTCCTGCATTACCGTTATTTGATTTTGTATTTATAACCGTATATTCACCCGACCAAATGTCTTGTTCCTCCTGCCAACGAACTTCACTAATTCCCAATATACCTAACTGTAACCTATCCATTTCCCTTTTTAAGTTTTCTAACCTACCTGCCCGATTAAGGGATCTGACATTCCACGCTCCGATCGGTAGAACGCCAGTTTCGTTTCTCCTGATAACGACGTTCTCCTCGGTAGTCCCCGCCCGGAGATCCGAATGGGGTACTATTTTGCCTCCGGAATATTTTACCCAAGAGGACGCCTTCATCATTTAACCATACGGGAAAGCTGCATGCCTCGGGAAAAAATTACGGCTGCAGTTCCCCTTGCTTTCAGCCATTCACAGTACCAGCACAGCAAAGCTGCCTTGGTTAATGTTACGAGGGTCACTCCAAAAGGAATGTACACTATTTTTGTAAAAAAACATTTTCATTGTGCATGTGTGAAAGTTTTACGGTGTGTAGATACATCCTTCCCACTTGTTTTCAAACTTAGTTCGACCTGTTCCCGTGAGTGGCACCGTCACAGCATGTCTTCAAGATGGCTGCTACACTTGACGTTCGTCAGAAGCAACGTCCTGTCATAGAATTCCTGTACTGTGAAAACAAGACAGTGGGAAACATCCACAAGAGCTTGAAAAAGGTGTACGGAGATTCTGCTGTCGATCGCAGTACAGTTAGTCTGTGGGGAAGCAGGTTACGTGATGAAAGCGGGCACGGCAATATTAAGGATTGTCCTCGCAGCAGCAGGCCTCGTACTGCACACACTCCAGACAAAGTTCAGAGTGTTAACGAATTGGTGACTGCTGACAGACACATCACAGTGAACGAATTGTCACGCTACGCTGGGATAGGGGAAGAAAGTGTTTGCAGAATACTGAAAGTGTTGGCGTTAAAACAATGGAAGCGATCACAAAATTCGGATGGACAACACTGAAACAGCCGCCTTACAGTCCTGACCTGGCTCCATGTGACTATCATCTCTTCGGGAAACTGAAAGACTGTCTTCGTGATAGAAGTTTGAAAATGATGACTCTCTTGTGCACGCTGCCAAACAGTGGCTCCAACCGGTTGGTCCAGAATTTTACTGTCCGGGTATACAGACGCTGGTCCCAAGATGGAGAGGGAAGGAAATTATGTGGAGAAATGAAAATATTGTTCCTAAAGGATGTATCTACACACTGTAAAACTTTCAAACGTGTAGAATAAAAGATAGATTTAAAAAAAAAATAGTGTGCATTTCTTTTGGAATGACCCTCGTACAAGGCCAGATCAGTCAGTCACGCAGACTGTTGCCCCTGCAACTATTGAAAAGGCTGCTGCTCCTCTTCAGAAACCACACGTTTGTCTGGCCTCGTGACAGTTAGTGGTAAATTACTCATTACGTGGGGGGTGATCGAATACTTTGGTCGGATGGTTTATGGGTACGGAATTGAGTCTACATCGAACCATTCCTTCCAGGTGCGTAATGTTTTTTTCTGTCATTCAGTATAGAATCATTTGCCGTCCACCATCACCCCTGACGTTGCGTGCTATCGGCACGGAAATGCTGTGTGTTTAGTACCGTGGATACGTATGGGAGCGGTGCGCTTGACTTTGAGGAGAGGGAACAGCTGGTGAATGGGAGGCTAGGGCAGAGCCAGGGGCGGCAGTGACCCGGTGGCCGGCGGGTGCGGGTCGATAGCGCCGTTCGGGTCGCACCCACGGCCCTTCAGGGGGAGGGCGGCCCATCACCCACTCGCAGCTGCCCAGCTGCTGTTGGGATAGGCTCCGCGCCGCACACAGCGCGTTGAATACGACAGGGTGGTGTGAGATGGCCAACTTTAGATTCGGTTTTATTTTTCACGACTTACGTACGGGGTGAGTCAGCAGGAAAGGTACATGCTTCGAGGGGTCGTAGCAACAGTGGTTATGGAAAAAAAGGTCATACCAATATATGGCCTGGTCTAAAGTTCGTGAGAAAATTTAAGGAAAAGAGTGGGGAACAGGGAAAATACAGGTGATAGCAATGAACGACTGTGATCTACTGTTTTGTATAATTTTGTACATTTCCTCACAAAAGATGCTCAGAATGTCCGTTGTCGACTGCAATGCATGTTGCAGCTCTGTCAGGCAGCTGCCGTGCTGCTGATGTGAGATCATTCGTACGGAGCGCTGGGTTCCTCGTATTCTGTTCACTGACGAGTCAACGTTTACCTTCAACGGCATTAATAACAACGAGCAGCTCGTTCGTGTGGGCAGATGAAAATCTGCGCGCTACTGTAGAAACAAATTTTCAACGTCGTTTCTTAGTAAACGTGAGGTGTGGTACTGTTGATGAACAACTCATAGGTGCAGTTGTTTTAGATACCCGATTAATTGAGTACGGTATCTTAATTTCCTTCAGCATGTGTTACCAGAATGGGCAATGGCCTTGCCGCAGTGGATACACGGGTCCCGTCAGGTCACTGAAGTTTAGCGCTGTCGGGCGTGGTCGGCACTTGGATGGGTGACCATCCAGGCCGCCACGTACTGTTGCCATTTTTCGCGGTGCACTCAGCCTCGTGATGCCAATTGAGGAGCTACTCGTCCGAATAGTAGCGGCTTCGGCCAAGAATACCTTCATAACGACCGGGAGAGCGGTGTGCTGTCGGATACGGTGATGGAAAGCACATCTGTTCATTTGAAGTTTTTCCTTCAGAATAAAGAATACTACCATCCCTCAAAACAATTAGCTTTCCTCCTGACTGACCCTGTATTTGCTGCTGGGGGCTTGAATCACGGTAGAATCTTAATACAAATATCCAGCTTGATGCAACATGTAATAGTCATTCCTTAAGTGTGATACTGAAAAGCTGCGTTTTTTTACAATGTAGCAAAATCAGTCAACGATTTAGTTTGAGAACAGATATTAGTTCTTCACCTGAGTATGTCCAGTTCTTGTGACTTGAAAAACGGACCCAAAAATATCGTGACTTAGTGAAAAAAATTAGATATTTATTACTGTTACGAGACACAGAATTCTATACCAGATTATAATTTCGGTCAGTAACGACCGTCTTCAGATCTGAAGAACTCAGATGTATCTTGTCGCAAACCAGATTTACCAAAGAAAGCATCAGAAATCAATATAAGTGTAAAAGGTAGACTCACACACAATTTTATATCACATCGAGTCAGAATATATAAAAATGATACAGTCAAATAGTGAACTAGACAAGCTTCGTTGTATTTATATAAAATGTAAGTACCACATAAACAATTATAGCAGAGACGTTGACCCCATGAAATGTGCTGGCGTACGCCTTCGCTAGCAGATTGGTCGACACCAGGAAACATTGTATACCAGGTACTGAACTAGGCGCGCCTATGACAAGAGAAGACCAAGACACACCCCCAGGCCACGTGCCGTTAACGCCTCCTGGGCAACTTGCATATAGGCCGCCGCCGCCGCCGACTGAACTGTCTTAATCACAGTACCTCAGAACGTCGCTTCGGGACTAAATCCGCATTGCACCTCAATACGTCGCACTGTGCTCCAGTCTTCCACAGTGATAGTCTTCGCCTCGCACCTTAGCTAGCTGTGGGGGAACGATAGTTACTGTATACAGGGTGTTCCATTGATCGTGACCGGGCCAAATACCTCACGAAATAAGCGTCAGACGAAAAAACTACAAAGAACGAAACTCGTCTAGCTTGAAGGGGGAAACCAGATGGCGCTATGGTTGGCCCGCTAGATGGCGCTGCCATAGGTCAAACGGATATCAACTGCGTTTTTTAAAATGGGAACCCCCGTTTTTTTTATTACATTTTAGTGTAGTACGTAAAGAAATATTAATGTTTCAGTTGCACCACTTTTTTCTCTTTGTGATAGATGGCGCTGTAATAGTCACAAACATATGGCTCACAATTTTAGACGAACAGTTGGTAACAGGTAGGTTTTTTAAATTAAAATACAGAACGTAGGTACGTTTGAACATTTTATTTCGGCTGTTCCAATGTGATACATGTACCTTTGTGAACTTATCATTTCTGCTGTTACAGCGTGATTACCTGTAAATACCACATTAATACAATAAATGCTCAAAATTATGTCCGTCAACCTCAATGCATTTGGCAATACGTGTAACGACATTCCTCTCAACAGCGAGTAGTTCACCTTCCGTAATGTTCGCACATGCATTGACAATGCGCTGACGCATGTTGTCAGGCGTTGTCGGTGGATTATGATAGCAAATATCCTTCAACTTTCCCCACAGAAAGAAATCCGGGGACGTCAGATCCGGTGAACTTGCGGGCCGTAGTACACCAGAGACAGAATGCGATCCCCATAAGAGCTCCTGCAGGACATCAAACGCGCTCCTGAAACTTCCTGGCAGATTAAAACTGTGTTCCGGACCGAGACTCGAACTCGGGACCTTTGCCTTCGAAAGGCTTGGACCACATCTTGTCGAAATCAGGGTCACTTTGGATAATGGGGGTGAAAGCATCTTCCATAACCTTCACGTACCATTCGGTAGTCACCGTGCCATCAAGGAATATCGCACCGGTTATCCCGTGACTGGACATTGCACACCACACTGTCACCCAACTTCTCGATCTTGAAATGCGGATTCTCAGTACCCCAAATGCGCCTGTTTTGTTTACTCAAAAAAAAAAAAAGTTTCAAATGGCTCTGAGCACTCTGGGACTTAACATCTGAGGTCATCAGTCCCCTAGAACTTAGACCTACTTAAACCCTTAAACCTAACTAACCTAAGGACATCACATACATCCATGCCCGAGGCAGGATTCGAACCTGCAACCATAGCAGAAACGCGGTTCCAGACTGAAGCGCCTAGAACCGCTCGGCCACAGGCGGGGGGGGGGGGGGGGGGGGGGGTTCCAGCAAGTTGCAAATAAGAAACCTTTACTGGTCCTCAAAGTAATCACCATTAGCTGCAACACACTCCTTACCTCGCTTGTAAAGCTGTTGGGAACTATCAGCAAATGCTTCTTCGGGCCGGCCGCTGTGACCGAGTGGTTCTCTCCGGATCCGCGGTGCTGCTACGGTCGCAGGCTCGAATCCTGCCTCGGGCATGGATGTGTGTGCTGTCCTTAGGTTAGTTAAGTTTAATTAGTTCTAAGTCTAGGGGACTGATGAACTCAGAAGTTAAGTCCCGTAGTGCTTAGAGCCATTTGAGCCATTTTTTTTCTTCTTCTTCGGGAATCACTCGAAGCGCTGTAGTCGTACTTTGTCGGATATTCGCATCATTTGCAGGAGATGAGACCTGATGCTACCAATACGATCCGAAGACCACGCGAGTCAATGGTGTGGTATTAGTCTTCCTCAAGTAAAAATAAATAAATAAATAAATAAATAAATAAATAAATAAAAGATCGCCTGACAAAATGTGAGGTTAAGGCGACTTTGATCGCCTGTACCGTGGGCAAGGGCTAAATAAATGAATTTATACAGAGGGAGGTGGGGAAGTCGATGCCACTGGCAAGTCTCTTGGTCTCCGAATCGTACTGGTAACACCAGGTCTCATCGCCTGTAATGCTGTTGACATCCGACAACCTGTGAGCACTGTGCTTCGACCGACTCCGCAAGAAGCGTTAGATGGCAGTTGGGAACAGTTTTACAACCGACGTCAAAATTGCGTTGCAGCTGACAATGATTACTGTCAAAGCCAGTAAAGGTATTTTGTTTGTAACTCTTATTTATTTTCTAAGAAGGAGACCGTGTCCGCTCGTCATGAACGATTTCGTCCAAATTTTCAGTATACACAGGGTGTGGGAGCACCAGGCCGGCCGAAGTGGCCGTGCGGTTAAAGGCGCTGCAGTCTGGAACGGCAAGACCGCTACGGTCGCAGGTTCGAATCCTGCCTCGGGCATGGATGTTTGTGATGTCCTTAGGTTAGTTAGGTTTAACTAGTTCTAAGTTCTAGGGGACTAATGACCTCAGCAGTTGAGTCCCATAGTGCTCAGAGCCATTTGAACCATTTTTTTTGGGAGCACCAGACAGCTGACAGTTTAGAAAAAATATTTGTGGCTCGGGTCGGGAAAGGCACGAGCCGTATATGATAGCTTGCCTTCGCATCGGACAGAGTACGGAATGATAATCCAGTGGTCGTGGAGTTTGTGTGTGTAAACGTCTTCTGTTCTTTTGTCGCGTTACTTACACAACAAATAAAGCGGGAAAATTCTCAGTAAATTACATTTATTAATATTTTCATAAAATTCGTGAAAAGGAAAGGCAAAGAAAAATTTGTGATTGCAAATAAATTTCCATGAAGGGATATTATGGCTCTTAAGAGATGTTAGTGCATAAAATTAGGTATCTTCACCATTTTACAATTAATGTGCTGATGGTGATTATCAACGTAAAAACACGGCAAGCAGTAGTTTTCTCGGTATCTTGCACGCGTTACAAACGCCTCATTTTACAGTTACGTGGTTGTTTCAAAGATCCTGTAGAAAAAAAAGTAGTTTACATTCATAAGTCGTTCTTTTTCATCGGACAGAGTGTCAGCAAATCACGCGTGACGATACCCTGTACGCTTGAATTACAATCCCTTCTTGGAAAATTATTTGCAGTATTCCAGTGAACGCAGAAATTTATTTGCAATCGCAAATTTTCCTTTGCCTTGCTTTTCATGCATTTTATGGAAATATTAATAAATATACAACCCCACAACACGCGGATTACCCTTCTGTACTCTTTCCGCTGCGCCAAACGCTGCCTGGAAACTGCGGCAACATAAACCTCTTATGCCTCGTCCGATCCGTGCTAAAAATGTTATTTTTTTCGAACTGCTCCACTATCTAGCATTCATACTTCTGTCACATTCAATTCACATGAAACTCTGCATGTAACAAGTTTGGACGAAATAGGTAATCACGAGTGGGCGCGGTTCCTTTGTGAGCTCCTTCACCGAACTTTCCAGACGCAACTTGTGCTGCTCCAGAAGACAGCTGGACGACTATAGACTGTTCGAGACACGCAGTGCCTCCCGACATGCGAATTAATATGCGGCATAAAATACGTGGCATAAAAATACACCTAACAGCAGACGGCTTTCAGTGTGAGGCTTGATGGTCGGAAAAGAATGTAATAACGTCCACGTGCCGATGTAGTTTCAGGTGTGCTGTTCCACAGATCCAATAGAGAGGTAGGTTAACTACTCGCGGTCAGAAAAACAAACACTTTATGAGCTGTGTGCGGCGCGCGTTGGTGCCGTTGGTAGGTTGGCATAGTGTAATAGGGATAGTGGCATCTCGGTTTCTTCTTGTGTTTACTGGCGCCACTACGTTTGCTAGCGTTGTCTGTCCACGAGTGGCAGCAGCGGCGTTTATCGATATCTAGTACCGTGGTACTATCTTTGGAAGGACGTAAAGTGTTTTCCGGATCGGGTGTGTCGGCAGTTCGGTTGGGACGGAGGTGGAGGGAGGTCCAGCACCGCGATAACGTCCCGGGACCGCTGGCGGCAAGCAGGCATTGCCGGTTCGAAGGGCTGTAGTTGCGAGAGCCACAACCTCGTCGTCCATCGGACCCAGCACGTTTGAGTTGAGTGAACATTAACCCAGTAGTGAAACCTCCACACTTTGGAGATCACGCTGTTTGTTCGCTCGTTGCTGCTCGTAGCTTTGCTGAGATGAAGAGCAATAAGTGGAGTGTTTGGAGTTGGCTAAATTAATTAGCCGTCCTCCACGTGTTGTTATTAACCATTGAATTCCTTGTGTTTATTCATGAAGTTCAACCAGCGGTATTTTTCTGCCTAGTGGCCGCTAACACCCCAGTTACCTGTCCTGGAGTTTAGCGTATTTTCGGGGCAGTGTAGTTTTCTTCGCCTTGCGACTCCTGTCCGGTAAGGCAGGTAGTTCGACAGCCTCCTTGATTATGGTTCGGATATTTTGCTCTTTTGGACTACCTTGGTCGTAGTGGTTCCTTCTGCTTCTGGGTGTTCTACCGCCAGTTCTGTCTTGTCTGGGTTATTCCATAGTTGTGTTGGTTACCAGACGTTAGGTAGATTTTTCAAGTGTCTTGTTCTGTGTTTAAACTGTTACTAGTTTGAGTTGCCATCCGGTTAAGTGAATGCAACTCTTGGCTCCCTGGCTCATCGGTTACGAAGTCGAGCGACTTTCGCAGGCCGATCCTTGGAGCACTATCTGAGGCCCACTTGTCTCATTGTTTGATCAGATTGTGATGATTTTTTTAAAATTAGTTTTGAGTTATTACTGTTGGGACCTTCAGCCGACAAATAATTTGAATTTCTGGTCAATAAGGCCTTCAGCCATGAATGTAATTTGTCTAAAGAATTTTTACTTAGATATTGCCTTAACAGTCAAATCTGATAATTGTTCCTTATTGTCAACCTAATATGCAATTGGTTCCAAATAAAGTGTACGTGATTTTTTTAAAAAACTGAGCAACCAATGGTAACCGAGTAAGGCCCCGTCCACACCTAATCCTCCTTTTCCCTAAGTTCCACGTCTCACTTTGTCTGACTAGAGATAGGATGTTCATTTCAGAGGACATGTACATTAGTGTGTTCTGCAGAAATGATTAGCATTTCAGACACCTCGGTTCAGCATGTGTCCTGTTACCTAGCAGGCACAGTGACCGCTTGGGGCCGGCCGTAGTCGCCGAGCGGTTCTAGGCGCTTCAGTCTGGATCCGCGCGACCGTTTCGGTCGCAGGTTCGAATCGTGCCTCTGGCATGGATGTGTGCGATGTCCTTAGGTTAGTTAGGTTTAAGTAGTTCTAAGTTCTAGGGCACTGATGACCTCAGATGTTAAGTCCCAGAGTGCTCAGAGCCATTTGAAGCATTTGTCCGCTTGGGCCCTGATAACCTGTTCCATTCGTGATGACATCGACGCATATAAGGCGCGAGTAGCGTCCTGTGATACAGCCGTCCATTCTGCGTTCACCTGTTTCCAAAATTCATCTGTGGCATCTGTTGGCATTGGGGTAACAGCGCTGCACCCGTCCTTTTAACATATCCCATATATTTTCTTTTGGCGACAAGTCGGGTTGTATGGGGGGCCAGAGCAAAATGCTGATACCCTGTGACACCAAGAAGGCACATGTTAGTGCAGCAATCGTACATTGAAACTTCCTGGCAGGTTAAATCTGTTTACCGAACCGAGACTCGAACTCGGGACCTTTGCGGGCAACTGCTCTACCAACTGAGCTACCCTAGCACGACTTACACCCCGTCCTCACAGCTTTACTTCTGCCAGTACCTCGTCTCCTACCTTCCAAACTTTACAGAAGCTCTCCTGCCAGGAAGTTTCATATCAGCGCACACTCTGCTGCAGAGTGAAAATCTCATTCTGAAAAGTTGTACATTGTCTTGTTGAAAAATGGAGTTGCGTTGTTGTCCAGAAGGTGTATGGCTACGGGTCGCGGGATCTTACTCACGTAGCTCACACTGGTCACTGTGCCCTGGGCAAGCTCCAGTTGTGATTTTTGGTCGTACCCAATAGCACACCATCAGGCCTTGAGGCGGCGCTGTACGACTCTCATGCAAATGCAGACACTGTGATGTCGCTCCCCCTTTTTGCCGCATCATTTCTGAACAAACAGAACCTGCAGCAGTCGGAAAAGACTATTTGATGCCATCCCTGTCCTCAGGTTCATACACCATTGTCGTCTGGCATGTTTCTGCATATTCGTCAAAGGTAGGCGGGAAGCGAACGACGCGCACGTAACCCATTCCATAATAAACGCGACGGACTGTCACCCCCGATAGTGTACGATGTGTTAAACTGTTCAAACGTGCATCGGGGCCGAGAGGACGCAGATCTGTCCTGCAGTGTCATCGGTGCCATCGGATGAGGTGTCGATGTTCCTTGTGGGCGATCTGGGTTGTGCGGCCTGACTCCGTCTCATTGTGTTCTACGGCCTTCCGTGGACCATTCTGCACACACCCGTTGCACTGCAAGTTCCCGGAGCGATGCCTCACATTCTCTCATGACAATAACGTGCCCTCTTTCAGACTCATTGATTTTACGGTACGGTTTGCGCATACGTCCGCGAGGCATCCTGCTAAGTCACGCTGATCCATTACCTTCGGTTTATAGCGACAACGAGAGCCGCAGGCACGTTTTACCGGTAGGGGGTATTCGACCGCGATATCGATGTTGACACTGAACCGTCGGGGCGACATAGTTCAAATGACTATCTATACTGCAGCCATGTGACTGTCCTCTCTCCACTCGTTCAAGGTGTTCTGTATTTTTCCGAACATTAATGTATGTTATGTACCGATATCATCTACGAAAGAAACAATACCTATCGAAGGTAATTTCAGAGACTCGCATTAGCGGGACTGTATCCGGCAACTTATTTCCTTGCTTTTGCCAGCAGGATTGTCTTAACAACAATAATGTACTGGAGCACAGCGCCAACCTCCTCAACACCCTCCTCCAGGAGGTAGTCTCCATTGTCTGCGAATCCGTCTCCGGACGCTCGGGCCCTTTTGAAAGCTGCAGTGCGCCGTCCCCGGAAACCTGTACACACACTGGATGGCCGCAGAAGCACCTCAGTCGAAGAGCGTGACAGAAGTAAGCAGCAGTCACGTGGATTGCTTTGTGGTCGTCATGCCAAGGAGGATCCAAGCGTATTTGTTTTGCACCGAGTGAAAAAAAAAAAAAAAAAAAAGGTTCATATAGCTCTGAGCACTATGGGTCTCAACTGCTGTGGTCATCAGTCCCCTAGAACTTAAAACTACTTAAACCTAACTAACCTAAGGACATCACACACACCCATTCCCGAGGCAGGATTCGAACCTGCGACCGTAGCAGCAGCGCGGCTCCGGACTGGAGCGCCTAGAACCGCACGGCCACTGCGGCCGGCCGCACCGAGTGAAGCAACACGACACTGAATGTTACCCGTTACCAGATGTTTGTTTCACAGACGTGTAAAAACGTGCAGTTTCTGACTCTGATCGTTCAGTTTTTCTTTTTTTCCTCAACAACGCTATTTTCTTACTTGCGCCCGCCTTATGTCTTAGCCCACACATTTTTGCGTGTATGAGATGCCGTAAAACCGTTCCAGCTCTTGACTCATGGACAGGAAAAATTTTAATATAATTAAAAATAGTCATTCAGAAGCCGTTACCTGTTTTAATAAAAAATAATTTTCAGTATAGATATAAATTTGCAAGTTTTTAGGAGTACTGCATTGCTCCAGTTATGTGAACAGTAACTTTGGAAATTTTGTTAACTGCGTTTGTAAAATGAGATAGTACAGCGAAACAGATTTTCTAAAGCTTGTAAAAGTACTGCATATAGTGATTACTATGCAAATAAGTAATTTACTGACGTTGACGAGACGGTGCTGTTAACGTTAAACC
The DNA here is from genome assembly GCF_021461395.2 of Schistocerca americana. Classification (NCBI taxonomy): domain Eukaryota; kingdom Metazoa; phylum Arthropoda; class Insecta; order Orthoptera; family Acrididae; genus Schistocerca; species Schistocerca americana. The sequence goes on along the minus strand of NC_060125.1, from coordinate 522,068,977 downwards.
ATCGCGGAATGACCACTAACGAGTCGGGGCAATATTCAGCCCTTGACGTGCATGCGGAAATACTGCCATAGCGATCAGTCACCTGTTAGCTAATCACAATTTCTGCCAGTAGACTTGTTGGGGGATACACGCCTGAACTGTTCCCGTCGTACAATTCTAATCTATTCTGCGGTTACTCCCCTGAATCGCTGTGACTGATGAACGATGCTTTTTCTCATCATTTCTCTCATTGTAGACGCACTCTCTCTCTCTCTCTCTCTCTCTCTCTCTCTCTCTCTCTCTCTCTCTCTCTCTCTTTCTCGCTCGCTCGCTAAGTCGTAACTAATAAGTAATCTTCAAAAGAACAAGATGGGTACGCAGAACAAATTTACTTTTCTCTTTATCAAAGATACGTACGTACGAAAATGCCGGTAACACGTATACAGCGCAGAAACTCATATCAAAGCATTCTGACAGAACGCAAGTGCTAGCCATGTGCACACATGGGTTGCTTACTCAAGAAGTCATTCCGACTGAAAATTTCATTCACGGCCATTCTCAAGACATTCAATGATACTCCGTCCTCTGTACAATTCTGACTCAGGTCACTCCGTGTTTCTCAAGTCTAATTGCACCACCTAATTTTCGTACACAGCGGCGAAAGTGCATATTTCTGTACATTTTCTCCACTCACTATCACTTTATTCTGTGGACTGTAGAATGTAAAAGGAGAAAGAGTTGTGGGCGAGAGTAACAGCGAATAATACAGCAACATATGGCAGAATGCAAGGAACACAGTATCCAAAATGAAAGTACGTAATTTCCAAGAAGAGGTCCCACATAAGTACCATCCAATATAATTGACATCCATTTTCCGTCGAATTTTAGAACGTATTCCAACCTCAAATTAAGTATTTTGACCAGAACGATCTCCTCAAACATGGGTTCCGAAAATATTAATCCTAGGAAGCCCATCTCGTTCTATTTTCAGATCACATCCTGAAAGCCCCAAGTAAACAAGGGGTGCAATAATTCTTGTCTTCCTGAAAGCATTTGTCTCAATAGCACACTACGGATTATTAATGAAAGTAGTATAATATTGAGTATAAAACGAAGTTTATGACTGGATTGAGAGTATTGTTGTAACGATGTGGCACGTTACATTGGACGGATAGCCATTAACAGATGTAGAACCAACTTCAGGTGTGCCCCAGGAATATATTTTGCGACCATTGCTGTTCATGATGCACATTAGTGTCCTAGTAGACAACATTAACGTTACACTCACATTTTTTGCAAATGATGCAGTTATGTGTAACGTAGCACTGTATAAAAGAAAAGCTGTCAAATATGCAGTCATTTCGTAAGATCACAAATTGGTGCAAAGATTGGCAACTTGTTTTAAATGTGCAGAAATGTAACACATTGCACTTCACAAAAAGGAAACATGCTGCATCCTGCGAATACCTGGGTGTAATAATTGGGGGAACATGCAATGGAGCTATCACATAGGCTCAGTAGGAGGCAAAGTAGATGGAGGACTTCGGTTCGTTGCTAGAACGCTGTCAAAATGTCATCAGCCTCATCAGTCTACAAAAGGTGTTGCTTAAAAATCTCATGTGACCCATCCTGAAAATGACAGTGTTCGGAATCTATACTAAAAAGGGATGATGACGTACAAAGAAGGGGAACACGAACGGTACAGATTTGTTTGACGGAGGGTAAAGCCACAAGCAAATACTTATAAACTTCTACCGGGCGAAACCGAACATCACTGACCAATTTAGGAGGTTGTAAAGGATATTTTGTGGGTATTTTGGTCTAATGTACCAACGGCCCTCCTGAGGCCCCTTACAAAGAAATTGCGTTCAGTTTGATTTCTTATTCTCTCTCTCCCCTCCCCTCCCTCCCCGGCACCCCCCCCCCCTCCGTATTTATCTTCTCGTAAGAATTGGACTGAAAATAAGCCGACGGTACGCGCTGTTTGTCTTACTTGGAACAAAGCTGTAGCATTCGCTCACGGTACTTCTGTTACGAACAGTAGTGCCCACCTTCCTCATGGCCCTCAGCCTTGCCTTCAGTATCGCTTAGTTCTGTCTCGGGTTTGTAACTCCGGCAGAGTTAATGGCACGTCAAGAATGATACACAGCAATATGTATACCTTCAATAATGAAGGGCTGACCTGTATGCATCTGCTGTGTGGATTATCTCTATGCGGTAGAAGAGCTGCAAACCGAGCGAGGTGGCGCAGTGGTTAGCACGCTGTACTCGCATTCGGGAGGACGACGGTTCAATCCCGCGTCCGGCCACCCTGATTCAGGTTTTCCGAGATTTTCCTAAATCGCTACAGGCAAATGCCGGGATGGTTCCTTTGACAGGGCACTGCCGACTTCCTTCCCCATCCTTCCCTAATCTGATGAGACCGATGGCCTCGCAGTTTGGTCTCTTCCCCCGAAATCAACCCAACCCAAGAGCTGCAAAACGGTGCAATGCTGAACTGTCCCTTCACTGATGGCAACCACATCACAGTAATGTGGCATCGGAGGATTATTACATTGTGTGTTTTGTGTCGTATATTTCTGCGAATGCATCTGCATATACATCACTACTACGCAGGTCTTATACAAGTTCTTGGCAGAGGGTTCAGAGAACCACTTTTAGACAGTATCTCTAGTAAATGAAATGACACCGTTACCCGCGGTGGACGAGCGGTTCTAGGCGCTTCAGTCCGGAACCACGCGGCTGCTACGGTCGCAGGTTCGAATCGTCCCTCGGGCATGGATGTGTGTGATGTCCTTAGGTTAGTTAGGTTCAAGTAGTTCTAAGTTCTAGGAGACTGATGACCATAGATGTTAAGTCCCATAGTGCTTAGAGCCATTTGAGCCATTTGAATTTCACACCGTTTCAGAGACTTTCCTAGTCTCATACAGGAATGATTTTTGTACATAGACTGAAGGGGCAAGTGGACGTTTGTACCGAAGCCCGGAATCAAACCCGGGTCTCCTACTTACTAGACGTGTGCGTCAGCCACGAAGCCACCTTGCCACAGCGGTCCACACAACTGCGCGGATTAACCTGACACTCCTCCCTCCTCCACCCAAATTCTCACTGCCGCCCCAGTCTGCTCTAAATTCCCCTATACACACAAACAGACCAATAAAGTCTCTGAAATTGTCATTTCATGTGTATATGTAAGTGCAATTGGGTTTCAGGCTGCATCCCCCATGTACATTCTATGCTGAGGTGCTATTCCACAATATGGAGAGCCCCGGCAATTCTGTTAGTGTCTAAGGGGGATTTTAAAATAGATTGGGGGCGACAGTGAGAATTTGGGTCGAGGAACGATCTGTGGCAGGGTAATCCGTGCAGTTGTGTGAACCGCTGCGGAAAGGCGGCTGGTGGCTAACACACATGCCCAGTAACCAAGGTACTCAGGTTCGTTTCCCGGCCTCGGTAGAAATTTTCACTTGCCGTTTCAGTCTATATACTAAAATTCTTTCTCTACAGTTCCACCCTCGAACAGGGTGGAAAAAATAAATACCTGAATCCTTCCATGCGACCACTGTTTTCTCTCATTTTACTAGGACTGTCACTGTCCTCTATGTAGGTGGGTGTCAATTTTTTTTCACTTTCAGAAGAGAAAATTATTGACTAAAATTTCGCGGCAAGATCTCGCACCAACGAAAAACACCTTCAGTTTATGATTACATCCCCAACACGCGTGTCATATCCGTGACAGTCTTCGCCTATTTCGCGACAGTACAAAACGAGATAGCCTCCGTTGAACTTTCTCGACGTCTCCATCAGTCCCGTCAAATCAGCGTCGTACACCGTGCAGCTACTCCAAAAGAGGGCGGAAAACCGTAGTTTAGGTAATCCCTTTAACAGATTTGTTGCCTCTTTTAAGTGTTGTGCCAATAAAATGCAGCCTTCGTTTCGCCTTTGTGACGTTTGCAATTTAAGTTGTTCGTAGTTATAATCCATTGTTATTTAGTTGAGTTGACAGCCTTCAAATTTGTGTGTTTTACCGTGCAACAGAAAGTTGAAAGATTCCTTTTAGCAGACGTGTGGCTGACTCTCACTTTTTATTACTTAGTTAATTGCCACTATCTTTTCAGAATTATTTTACAGTTGGTTTTGGTCATCTGATAACTTGAAAAGGTGGTAAATGACAGCGTCATCTACAAACAATATAGGAAGACTGCGAATATTGTTTCCTAAATCGGTTATGTAAATTAGGAACAGCACAGTGCCTGTAACACTTCCTTGGGGAAAGCCAGACATTACTTCTATTTCACTCGACTACTTTTCAGCAGTCACCACGAACCTCCAAGGGCACGCAATTCTACAAGAAGCCCTTATCAAGATCGGCGTTCAAAGCTTTATGAAAATCTAGAAACATACAATCAACTTGATATCTCTTGTGGATAGTACTCATTACTTCATGTGAATAAAGTGCCAGTCGTGTTTCACAAGAACGATATGTTCTGAATCCATGCAAAATGTATGTAAGTACATGGTTTTCTTATAGGTATTTGATAAGGTTAGAATATGTTACAGGTTCCAAATCTTATTGCAAATGGATGTGAATGATATGGACCTATAATTCAGTGAATTACTTCTGTCTCTTTATTGTGTACTGGTATGACCTTAGAGGCCTTTGCACTGTGGTTTAGTAATTTTCGTAAAAACATTGGTACTTGGGTTGGAATCATAATTATTTTATCACTTTATAAGAAAACGCCGGAGACCACGGTTCAGATATACTAAAATAATCATAAGATATTACTGAACAACCTCGCAAATGGTAAAGTTTTGGTTGACCCTGTAGAAAGACGCAAATAGAGGAATCCGTAATATGTGGTACAATGGGAATTACGCTCCACCACGCGTTTCACATAAGTTCTCAGAGTATGGATGAAGATACAGAATAAATTGTTACCTATCAGAAACAGAAACTTGGTGTAGCTTGTAGCAGTAACTTACTATGTGCGTACCTACACTCAAGCACTAAAGAAATTGGTATAGGCTTGCCTTCACAAATATAGATCAATGTAAAGAGGCAGAATACGGCGCTGCGGTCGGCGACGCCTACATAAGCCGACAAGTGTCTGGCGCAGTTGTTAGATCGGTTACTGCTGCTACAATCGCAGGTTATCAAGATTGAAGTGAGTTTTAACGTGGTGTTATAATCGGCGCACGAGCGATGGGACACAGTATCTTCTAGGTAGCGATGAAGTGGGGATTTTCCCGTACGACTATTTCCCTAGTGTACCGTGAATATCAGGAATCTGGTAAAACATCAAATCTGCGACATCGCTGCGGCTGGAAAAGGATCCTGCCAGAACGGGACCGACGACGACTGAAGAGAATTGTGGAACATGCCAGAAGTACAACCCTTTTGCAAATTGCTGCAAATTTCAGTGCTGGGCCATCAACAAGTGTCAACACGCTAACCATTTAACGAAACATCATCGATATTGGCTTTCGGAGGCGAAGGCGCACTCGTGTACTCTTGATGACTGCGTGACACAGAGCTTTACGCCTCGCTTGTGCCCGTCAACACCGACATTGGGCTGTTGATGATAGGAAACATATTGCCTGTCGGACGATTGTCGTTTCAAATTGTATCGAACGGATGGACGTGTACGGGTATGGAGACAACCCCATAAATCCGTAGACCCTGCATGTCAGCAAGGGAATGTTCAAGCTGGTGTAGGCTCTGTAATGGTGTGGGGCGTGTGCAGTTGGAGTGATATGGGACCACTGATACGTCCAGATACGACTCTGACAGGTGACACGTTCGTAAACATCCTGTCTGATCACCTGCATCCATTCATGTTCATAGTGGATTCCGACGGACTTCGGCAATTCCAGCAGGGCAATGCGACATCCCACACGTCCAAAATTGCTACAGCGCCGCCCCAGGGAGACTCTTCTGAGTTTAAATACTTCCGCTGACCACCAAACTCCCCAGATTTGAATATTATCTACATCTATATGGATACTCTGCAAATCACATTTAAGTGCCTGGCAGAGGGTTCATCGAACAACCTTCACAATCCTCTATTATTCCAATCTCGTATAGCTCGCGGAAGGAATGAACACCTATATCTTTCCGCACGACCTCTGATTTCCCTTATTTTATCGTGGTGATCATTCCTCCCTATGTAGGTCGGTGTCAACAAAATATTTTCACATTCGGAGGAGAAAGTTGGTGATTGGAATTTCGTGAGAAGATTCCGTCGCAATGAAAAACGCCTTTCTTTTAATGATGTCCAGTCGAAATCCTGTATCATTTCTGTGACGCTCTCTCCCATATTTCGCGATAATACAAAACGTGCTGCCTTTCTTTGCACTTTTTCGGTGTACTCCGTCAGTTCTATCTAGTAAGGTCCCACAGCACGCTGCAATATTCTAAAAAAGGAAGGACAAGCGTAGTGTAAGCAATCTCCTTGGTAGGTGTGTTACATTTTCTAAGTGCCCTGCCAATAAAACGCAGTCTTTGGTTAGCCTTCCCCACAACATTTTCTGTGTGTTTCTTCCAATTTAAGTTGTTCGTAATTGTAACACCTAGGTATTTACTTGAATTTACAACTTTTAGACTAGACTGATTTATCGTGTGATCGAAGTTTAGCGAATTCCTTTTAGGACTCACGTGGATGACCTCACACTTTTCGTTATTTAGGGTCAACTGCCACTTTTCGCAGCATTCAGATATCTTTTCTAAATCGTTTTGCAGTATGTTTTCATCTTCTGATGACTTTATTAGTGGATAAACGACAGTGTCATCTGCAAACAACGGTAGACGGCTACTCAGTTTGTCTGCCAAATCGTTTAAATAGATAAGAAATAGCAAAGGGCCTACAACACAACCTTGGGGAACGCCAGAAATCACTTCTGTTTCACTCGATGACTTTCCGTCAATTACTACGAACTGTGACCTCTCTGACAGAAAATCACAAATCCAGTCAGATAACTGAGACGGTATTCCATAAGCAAGCAATTTCACTACGAGCCGCTTGTGTGGTACAATGTGAAAAGACTTCCGGAAATCCAGAAATACGGAATCTATCTGAAATCCCTTGTCAATAGCATTCAACACTTCATGTGAATAAAGAGCTAGTTTCACAGGAACGCTGATTTCTAAACCCATGTTGACTGTGTGTCAGTTATTGAGCATATCTGGGATGCCTTGCAAAGTGCTGTTCAGAAGAGATCTCCACCCTCTCGTACTCTTACGGATTTACGGAGAGCGATGCAGGATTCATGGTGTCTATTCCCTCCAGCACTACTTCAGACATTAATCGAGTCCATGCCACGTCGTGTTGCGGCACTTCCGCGTGCTCGCGGGGGCCCTACACGATGTTAGGCAGGTGTACCAGTTCCTTTGGCTCTTCAGTGTATGATTGCTACGTAGTGCATAAGAACAGTGACTATGAAAGTGGTGCCTAGGAATGCGTACAGAAAGCGATAGCAAACGATCGCCTTTAACGAGGCGAAACACTGAAGAGTAGCATTAATAGGTGCTTTCTCTGGCGGGACTTTTTTTTTCGGACGACTGCAGACTAGCCGCGCCGCTCGAGAAGTAGGCTAAAAATACCGGGCAGCTCGCTGCTACCTAGGCCGGCCGCGGCCAGGCTGTCCCACTGGCACACTACGTCGAGGCAGGCGAGCGCCTTTCCCGCCGTAAGCGGCCGCCGCTTTTTACCTTCGCTGCTCTTCCTCATCTCTTCACGGCCGATACCTGCCCCTTTCTAGCGAGTCATCCGCCTACTGCTTGTCGTACCAGACACTGGCTTAAATCGATAGGCATTCAGTGATGGCGACAGAATCAGAATGGAGAATTGGATCATGACGACGGTTATAAAAAGTACCCAGGCTCTGTCACACTCGATATTTAGGTTTGCTATCAACTGTTGAGACTGCATATTCACCTCATGAAACTGACGTTTCTCACGGCGACGTCCTTGCACGAAAATACACTACTGACTATTAAAATTGCTACACCAAGAAGAAATGCAGATGATAAACGGGTATTCATTGGACAAATATATCATACTAGAACTGACATGTGATTACATTTTCACGCAGTTTGGGTGCATAGATCCTGAGAAATCAGTACCCAGAACAACCACCTCTGGTCGTAATAACAGCCTCGATACGCCCGGGCATTGAGTCAAACAGAGCTTGGATGGCGTGTACAGGTACAGCTGCCCATGCAGCTTCAACACGATACCACAGTTCATTAAGTATTGTGACGAGGCAGTTGCTCGGCCACCGTTGACCAGAAGTTTTCAATTTGTAAGTGATCTGGAGAATGTGCTGGCCAGGGCAGCAGTCGAACATTTTCTGTATCCAGAAAGGTCCGTACAGGACCTGCAACATGCGGTCGTGCATTATCCTGCTGAAATGTAGGATTTCACAGGGATCGAATGAAGGGTAGAGCCACAGGTCGTAACACATCTGAAATGTAACGTCCACCCTTCAAAGTGCCGTCAATGCGAACAAGAGGTGACCGAGACACAAACCAATGGAACCCCATACCATCAGGACGGGTGATACGACAGTATGGCGATGACGAATACACTCTTCCAATGTACGTTCACCGCGATGTAGCGAAACACGGATGCGACCATCATGATGCTGTAAATAGAACCTGGATTCATCCGAAAAAATGACGTTTTGCCATTCGTGCACCCAGGTTCGTCATTGAGTATACCATCGCAGGCGGTCCTGTCTGTGATGCAGCGTCAAGGGTAACCGCACGCACAGTCTCCGAGCTGACAGTCCATGCTGCTGCAAACGTCGTCGAACTGTTCGTGCAGATGGTTGTTGTCTTGGAAACGTCCCCATGTGTTGACTCAGGGATCGAGACGTGGCTGCACGATCCGTTACAGCCATGCGGATAAGACGCATGTCACCTCGAGTGCTAGTGATACGAGGCTGTTGTTATCCAGCACGGCGTTCCGTATTACTCTCCTGAACCCACCGATTCCATATTCTGCAAACAGTCATTGGATCTCGACCAACGCGAGCAGCAATGTCGCGATACGATAAACCGCAATCGTGATAGGCTACAATCCGACCTTCATCAAAGTCGGAAACGTGGTGGTACGCATTTCTCCTCGTTACACGAGGCATCACAACATCGTTTCACCAGGAAACGCCGGTCAACTGCTGTTTGTGTATGAGAAATTGGTTGGAAACTTTCCTCATGTTAGCACGTTGTAGGTGTCGCCACCGGCGCCAACCTTGTATGAATGCTCTGAAAAGCTAATCATTTGCAAATCACAGCATCTTCTTCCTATAGGTTAAATTTCGCGTCTGTAGCACGTCATCTTTGTGGTGTAGCAATTTTAATGGCTAGTAGTGTATTATCGCATCAACAGCCACGTCAAATCTGGGTAAGACCTAGCGAGCTCTGGACGAAATCCTTCGTCAGGAACAATTGAATAACGTGGCTGATGTTGTGGTGACTGCACACAGCCCATAGACAGCCTGTAGTTGGTTGGGGTACGTCATGGTTACATCATGCTCCTAGGGATTGTGTCCACGTCTGCACTAGTAGCACCAACTGTCTCGTAGCAACGTAGACACTTCCGCGTTTCTCTGTGTGTTTTCCTTGGCGTCGAGAACTTGCTTTCACACTTCGCTAAGATTATAGCCACTCTCTCGATTGAAGTAACCGAGCGAGTGGGCGCAGTGGTTAGCACAATGGACTCGCATTGTGGAGGAATACAGTTCAAACCTTCATCCGGCCATCCAGATTCAGGTTTTCCGTAATTTCCTTAAATCACTCCAGGCAGATACCGGGATGATGCTTTTGAAAGGGCACAGCTGACTTCCTTTCCCATCGTTGACACAATAATGACCTCGATGTCGAAGGGACGTTAAACCGAATGTTCCTTACGGTTGAAGCAGTTCTCGCACACTCTAATTTTTATTGCCTCTTCACAGTCTCAGTATGTACAAATACGGGACTAGATTTTAATTTAGTCATGCGGTATTCTGCGTTTGTTTGTAAGACTATGTTTAACAAATTATGTTTATTCAGATACCGATTTTTTAACATGACTTTTGTGTTGTGTTCAGCGGTTGGCATCTATATGGATGAAATGACGGAAGTACACTGGCGTGCACAGCTTAACGACAAAAGTAACCTTTGCATGATGTAGCACTGCCAAATAACATAGTTCAAAAATGGTTCAAATGGCTCTGAGCACTATGGGACTTAACATCTGTGGTCATCAGTCCCCTAGAACTTAGAACTATTTAAAACTAACTAACCAGGACATCACACACATCCATGCCGGAGGCAGGTCAGACTGAAGCGCCTAGAACCGCACAGCCACACCGGCCGGCAATAAAGTAGTCCGATGAAACTAGGATAATACATACAGGGTGATCTCGTGATGATGGAGAAGGGTCAGCGTATCATTTTGAGATAGGGGACACTGGTCTCTGAACGATACAGCGTGGACTACTTCTACTGCAAGCTCTTTGCTTTTCATATCTTGGGAGTAGATGTTAGGGACCAAAACAAGAATAAAATGCATACGTTAAGAGCTGTGAACACTGGTTCATCTTTTACTCTGAAACAAGCTAATCTATTGAACATATGCTCATAGCTCTTAACGCATGCACTTCAGACCCCCATATTTACTAGACGTCTTTTCGTGGTTTGGTCCATACTACCTCCTCCCAAAATATGGAAAGCAGAGAGCTTGCAATAGAAGAGGTCCACAGTCAGAAGCATCATAATGATTTTCACCTGCAGGTTCAGACTCTGTCGTTTCCCGTCCGGGTTCCCTTACCTCCAATTGAAAAATTTGTCCCTGAAATTTATTAACACCATTCCGGAATCACCCTCTAGAAAGAGCTCCCACAGTTGCAGTACAGAAGGTGACTGAAAGATATACGCAATGAGACGAACAGAAATGACGCTTTGATTCGAAGCCAGTAATTACGCTGAAGAATCACGATTTATCATGGTCCCCTCGACAATGCAAAAGCGGGACGTGGTTTTTAATAGGGTCTGTGATCACTGCGGATGGTACTGCATGCTCTGCAACGTGATCCCATGCTGGCCACAAGTTTGGTAAGGCGTTCTTACGGTAGGGCGTTCCATACGTCTACCAGCGCGGGTGACAGTTGCTGGGTGGTCGTTGGTGCATGTGGACGTGCTACAACGGACCCCACACGTGTTGCAACGCACCCCACACGTGCCCAGTAGCATTTAAGTTGGGGAAACGGGCAAGACAGTCTATTCGCCGAATATCCTCTCGTTCCAAGAGCTCCCCCACCAGCTCTGTTTGATGCGTTGCTTATTGCCGTCCATGAAAATGGAGCTAGGGTCGAATGCACCCCGAAAAGACGCACGTGGGGGAGGAGTACAGTGTCACAATAACGTTGACCTGTATGTGAACCGTGTCAAATATTTGGAGTTCAATACATCCGAGCAACATTACACCACCCCATACCGTACCATTTGAATGACCAAAACGATCATGTTCGACAATATTCCTGGGTGCATTGTGTGTTCCCACCTCTCACCACATAAGGAAGGGTACGTCCCGAATCACTACTCAGTCTGAATCTGTTCTCATCCGAGAAGAGCACGCGATCCCACTCCTCGTGGGACCAGTTCCTATGCTCTTGGCACCGTCTCAGTCCGTGTCGCCATCTACTGGTGCCAGCGGAACACCAGTCATTGGTCACCGGACAAAGAGGTCAGCTCCTTACTGTCTTCGTACAATGGTGGGGCGTGAGATTGCGTGCCTAGAGTCTCGTCAAATTAGTTTGCAATTGGACCCGATGTTTGACACGGTTCCCTTCTTGCCTATTAGAAAACGTAGCGTTTGACGACCCCACCTTTCGTTTGGGCAGCAGCGCCTGTGGTTTAGAATGGTCCCCATAGACAAGAAACTATTTCTGTGAGCAATATCAAAGTCCTGGACTACACTCGTCACACTTCGTCTCTCGTCCGCAGCTCGTGGTCTAGTGGCTAGCATTGCTGCCTCTGAATCACAGGGTTCCGGATTCGATTCCCGCACGGGTCGGGGATTTTCTCCGCCCGGGCACTGGGTGTTTGTGTTGTCCTCATCATTCCATCTTCATTGGTGGGACTGGAAAGGGTGAAGACTGGGAATTTGCACGGGCGCTGCTAACCACGCAGTTGAGCGTCCCACAAACCCAATATCATGATAATGATCATCATCATCACACTTCGTCTCTTTTCCAGTTTGCCGATTACTGTCTCCCGTGTGAAGTCGTCCATGTAATGTCTCCGGATCGTGTTTTATGAAGAACGCTACCACCACAGTGCACCGAAACTGTTCACTAATGGGCACACTCGATCTTTCCCCCTTCCTTCAATGGCCTCGTGTTACGGCACCAGCCCTATTTGGCCCTATAGCCACGCTGACCTCATATCGTGTGACGTCCAGCTCTGTGTTTACTACTGGGAGTTCTGTGTCAACATTATCCCTTACATTCACTCATTTTACCGATTTCTTAGTACTTCGTTACTTTATCTACCTCGTCTTTGAGTTTTGTAGAACAGTTTAGTTGCTTTCACGATAACAAAAACGTATTCCTTATCTTAGGTGGTTGGAAAATATGTGTTAAGCATCACATTCCCAGGACCTTCTATATCTTCCTAGGTGTACCACTACAGAAAAGAAGCGCAATAAACAGATCGTCACGGGAGTCTTCAAGATTTTCCCATTTTTGCTACCTGAACAGCGCCTACTTCACACCTGGAACCTCCGTACCCATTCTTCCAGAGCACTTACTTGAGACGATTAATCTCGGAATCCAATGTTGGGCCTTGTCACTAACGGTTCAAAATGGTTCAAATGGCTCTGAGCACTATGGGACTTAAAATCTGAGGTCATCAGTCCCCAAGAACTTAGAACTACTTAAACCTAACTAACCTAAGGACATCTCACACATCCATGCCCGAGGCAGGACTCGAACCTGCGACCGTAGCGGTCGCGCGGTTCCGGACTGAAGCGCCTAGAACCGCTCGGCCACTCCGACCGGCCACTAACAGTTGCTGGTCTGGATATTGAGGGAGCTCTGTTTTGGACTGCGTGGTGAAAATTCTGCTCGCTCAGATACAAATCATTGGGCGTCGGCTTGTGGTCCACAGTGGTGGTCATAACGTTCTGACTGATCACTATTGATGTTTAAACTTAGTGGCTCTTCACTACCTATTCTGTGCATGGTGAAGGTGACATTTATACTGCACATTCTCGGTATACTTGCTGCGTAAATCTGTAAAGCGGAAATGGGCACGTGATCATCGGCACTGGACGTTGGCGCAATGGCAGCGCGTTGTATGGTCTGATGAATCCCGATACCTTCATCATACCGATGGGACGACGCGAATCCGTCCTCTTCCAGAGGAATAGCTCCTTGATACTTGTAGTTCTGATCTGGCTATCAAATTTTAGTTCATCCAAAATATCTAAAAATGATGCCTTTCGTTTTCTCTCTGTATCGACAGTGACCCATACGTTCAGATACATGTCAACAAATCACAAACCGTCTACGGGCTGTAAATGGTCAGTACCAAAACAGTCGATCTTCAGTCGTTCCTGGAGGAGACGGTGGAGGGTTTCGTCATGAGCTGGAGATTTTACACGACGGAGACCAGCTGGCGGCGGCTCCTTTATATTCTGAGGAACATTCACGTGGACATCCATGGGTCCAGTGGAGATCGCGGAAGGCACCTCAAGGAGTATTGTACACTGTTTGCAGATCGGCCGGTCGGTGTGGCCGAACGGTTCTAGGCGCTTCAGTCTGGAACCACGTGACCACTACGGTCGCAGGTTCGAAATCTGCCTCGGGCATGGATGTGTGTGATGTCCTTAGGTTAGTTAGGTTTAAGTAGTTCTAAGTTCTAGGGGACTGATGACCTCAGATGCTAAATCCCATAGTGCTCAGAGCCATTTGAACCATTTTTTTGTTTTGTTTGCAGACCACATACACCCCTTCCCAAACGGCAGTGGGATTTTTAAACAAGATAATGCGCCATGTCACAAGGCCAGGAGTGTGATGGAGTGGTGCGAGGAACGCAGTGGCGAGTTCCAGTTGATGTGCTGGCCTGCCAACTCGATAGATCTGAATCCGATCGGACACATTTGTGATGATGAGATTGATCGTGGCGTTGGAGCTCATCGCACCTCTCCCTTGGATTTACGGGAATCAGTTGACTCGTGTGTGCGGATGTGCTGCCAACTCCCTCTAGCGACCATATTAGAAGCAAGTCGAGGTTTGGCGCCTGCCGATCTTTTAGCGCGAGTCAATCCATGCGAGTTTCGTCGCTAAGCCGGGTCGATCGCCTGAGCGAGCGGTGAAATAAAATCCCGTTTAAATGTGCGTGTTTAGAACGCATTCAGTTTCCTAACCTACACAAGAAAAATTAATAAAAAAGAGTATTCGACTGAGGAGTGTGGACTGGCCGCCGTGTCATACTCTGCCTTCCGGCGTTATGTGGATGCACTATGGAGGGGCCTGTGGTAAGCACAATGCTCTCCCGGGCGCTTCGCCGATTTTCCAGATCGTAGAGCATCTACTTGTCGTTAAAGTAGCCGGCCGGTGTGGCCGTGCGGTTCTAGGCGCTTCAGTCTGGAACCGCGTGACCGCTACGGTCGCAGGTTCGAATCCTGCATCGGGCATGGATCTGTGTGATGTCCTTAGGTTAGTTAGGTTTAAGTAGTTCTAAGTTCTAGGGGACTGATGACCACAGATGTTACGTCCCATAGTGTTCAGAGCCATTTTTTCCGTTAAAGTAGCGTCTCAATTGACATCACAAGGTTGGGTACACCACGTACCAGTTCTCCCACCGAGGAATAATCCTTGGTAGGATCGGGAATCGAATCCGGACAGTCATCTACGCTGACCAGTCAGCTACGGAAGCGATCTATTTAATTCAAAGGCGACCGTAAAATCCGGACGTAAATGGGAAACTATAAATAACTGTGTAAACATGTGGTTGTGACTGTGGAACGTATTTAGTTAGGCCATTTAGGGGCATGGGAGAAACTTATTCGGAACTGCGAATACGATTAGACTGCAGCTGCAAGAGTGACAAATGAAAATTTGTGTCAGGCTGGGGCTCGAACCCGGACTTCCCGCTTCACGCTAGCGATCGCCATAACAGCGGTCTGAGGCTCCTCGTCGCGGTCCTTGCGGCTCCCCGCGTCGGAAATTAGAGTCCTCCCTCGGGCATGGGCATGTGTGTTGTCCATAGCGTAAGTTAGTTCAAGTTAGATTAAGTAGTGTGTAGGCTTAGGGACCGATGATCTGAGCAGTGTGGTCCCATAAGACCTTACCACAAATTTCCAATTTATCCTTAACATTTTCCGCTATCTTAGCACGCCTCCAGGACAAACCCAAGTTTCCACAAGTCACTGAGCGTCCACTTCCAGCGCTCGTCCTATTGCTGCGATTGCCGTACAGGGAGAAACTTTGGTATTGTTGTCGCGGCCTGTCTTGGCATGTAATATTATTTGCAGTGTCTGTTTTTCGATATACTACGCAGCGTCCTCCAGACTTGCATACATGTTGAAGGAACAGACTGCGCTACGTGCTAAATTGTGCATCTGCACTCTAATCGTATTCTCAATTCCGAATATGTTTCTTTCGTTTCATATAGCTGTCGATCATTAAGTGTCTGTTCCTTCAAAATGCATGCATGTCCGAAGGACATCGCATGGTACACTGAGAAACAGACACACTGCAAATAGCAGGTACGGACGTACTGTTTTTGCTTAAAAAAAAATTCAGTTTTAGATAGGACACTTGTTAGTAGGTGCATGGTTAGGAACTTGGATAAACTGGCACATATACCTTGGGTGTAAGTCTGCCCGTCTGTACTGTCATTATTTTGAAGTCGTTGCCATATACTTCAGGCAGTTTAATAACTCAAAAGTTCCGTAACCAAAAGGAGCGGCAGCTTACCAACTTGAGCCCGTCGGTACGCCGCAGCTCTGACGATACGCTTGCGCCTGGCCTGAAATCTCGCCTGCGGAAGTCAGCTTCGAAACTTTTCCGTGAATTAACAGCTGGACATATTTTAATGTCAGTCATGTCAAATTTAAACTCATTTCTCTCTGCATCTACGAAACGTTTTTGCTCCTTGGTTATATTTCAGGGCTTTCATTGAGACGAAATTTGGTTCCCCTTTATAAAGCTTTACAGAAGTACTTCGCTATTTTCATTTCGATGAATAATGGTCATTTATTTGTATTTCTTATGAATAGCCGAGTCTCTAATACATTACCTTGGGGTATGCCAGAAGCTGTCTTTTCTTTTGACGGACCGATGACCGTAGCAGGCTGGTCCCTTTAACCCCACAAACCAACCAACCATTTTCTTTTGACGATGCCTCCTCATCAAAAATACATAGTGATTTCTATTTTCTAGGAAGTCTTTAGTTAAATCGCGTATTTGTTAAAGTATTATATTAGGTAATCAAATGATTGGTGGGTGTTGATAAAGAGGGCGGCAAGAAACCAAAGGAGTTTATTCGTTTCTAGAAACAACATAATACGCGAGTAAAATGTATGTTCCATCGGTCTGCCAGAAGTGAAACTTACATTATTTTCATTATCAGCTATCATCGTTGTCTGATTCATTTCTTGAATTACTAAAACCTTTAAGTCATCTTGGAATGCTTTTGAAATGTCCTCCGTTGAATAACATCGTCAAAAGTACCACGTAACCGCAATAATTTTTTTCATTTATGGTCAACTGGAAATGTTCCTTGATGTGGAAAAAATGTTCGAAACCAGTCACAAAGAGGCCATGTTCTGACCTGGGAATGGTGCCTACAAGGCAGTACGAGGAGCGATCTATGGTCGTGGGACATGTGATCAGCGTGTTCCCAGTCCCTCCACTAGTTATTGCCGGGGGATGAATCCTGATGATGCCGCTGCTTCCTTAATCAAGCATATTTTCTTTCGAATGGCTGAGTGGCCCCTGTACCAGACTTTCCTACTTCAGAAAAGATCTGAGGTGCCGGGAATCGAACCCGGATCCTTTAGCACCGAAGGCAGCGACGTAAACTTTTCTTTTTTCCAAAATTTTATTTTAAATTTAATACTTTCGCATGATCACATCACATAGCAAAAAAAGAAATTATTTTTATAAATATCCTCTACAACACATCTACTTTTAAGTCTTCAATACGGAAATCTGTAAGAAATTGCCCAGTGAGTAATTCTTTACGTCAGACTCTCGTAGAATTCACAATACATTTCTTTTGTGGAAGAATACATATTTGTCATAATTGTTAATTTGTTCAAATGGTTCAAATGGCTCTGAGCACTATGGGACTTAACATCTGTGGTCATCAGTCCCCTAGAACTTAGACCTACTTAAACCTAACTAACCTAAGGACATCACACACATCCATGCCCGAGGCAGGATTCGAACCTGCGACCGTAGCAGTCGCGCGATTCCGGACTGCGCGCCTAGAACCGCGAGACCACCGCGGCCGGCTGTTAATTTGTTGTTTGTGGTGTTGCGTAGTCGTGTAGAACTTCTTCACCGCTGTTCGTTTTCGAGAATATGTAGAATATCGTATGTCCCATTAACCACTTGACGGCATTTTCCTCCACGTTCTTCGGCGTTAATGAGACTTCTTGTGATATACAGTGAAGAATCTGCCAGACTAATAGACTGTAGTGTTGAGTTTGTTGGGATTTCTCTGTTCACATCGCAGGACAAGTTTGCTCTTGAATTGGTGGATAATAGCGCGTTATGGATATTCTTCCAGCTATGAGGAGTTAATCTTTATACTTTTATACTGACATTCCCACTTTTACTTGCGTCAAGGTCTTGTAAAATTCTTTCACGTTGGTCATAGTTTTTCAGGAATATTCATTTTATTATGACTATATTTTATGGGGAAATGTTTGAGACGGTTTCAATCATTCGGGATATGTTGGAAATTGGACGGGGTGGGGGAGGGGGCAGGGTGGCCAGCGCTATTTCATTAAAGAGAGATGCCGCCATTTTGTTAAAACAAATCAAACTCCCTCCGAGCAGGCGTTGAAGACCCAACAGTACCGACAGACGTCAGTGTCATCCTCAGCCTAGATGCGTCACTGGATGCGTACTGGAGGGTCATTAGTCAGCACTCCGCTCTTCCGGCCTTTGTCAGTGACCGGGGCCGCTACATCTTAGCCAAGTAGCTTCTTAGCTGGCCTCACAGGGGCTGAGTAAAACTCGCTTGGCAACAACACTGGTAGACCCGGAATTCATCCAGTCATCCAGGTGCTAGCCAAGCCCGGAAATGCTTGACTTCGGAGATCTGACGGGAACCGCTGTTACCACTGCGGCAAGGCTATTGGCGCCAGTTTATTATGTTTCAAGATAATCCCATTACTAGCAGTCACACGTGAGAATATTGTAACCCGACATGGGTTGCTCCGAAGCTCACGTTCGTATCAGATGTGACGCGGAATTTTGGGTCGTTCGTTTGTTGATACATGGATGGTGACGGTGATGGTGATGATGGTGATTTTGGTTTGTGGGGCTTTCAACGGCGTTGCTATCAGCGCCCGTACAAATTCCTAATCTTTTCACTGTCCAGTCTCGCCATCTTCGTAAATGATGATGAAATGATGAGGACAACACCAACACCCAGTCCCCGGGCGGAGAAGATCCCCGACCCGGCCAGGAATCGAACCCAGGACTCGTGATCAAGAGGCAGCAACGCTAGCCACTGCACCACAAGCTGCGGACTTGGTACACGGAGCGGCTGTTTGTGGGAGTAAAATGGCGACGGGTGAAGCTGAGATCTTTTAGGTCTTTGTGGTGGGAGGTAGTACAGAATGACTAGGATGTTAGGCTAAGGTGGTAGATGGGGTGGTGGTGAGAAAAGGAGACTCTGGGTTGGCTTACTGATCTGCTTTTTATTGCTGCTTCACGTGTTTGCTGTGAAAATACAAAAGACACACACACACACCAACTTCAGTAAGTGTAAAACGTAAATAAGACTTACCAGATTCTGCAATCAATTACAACAAATAGCCACCCCGGCATATAATTCTGTTGAAATTCTGGTACACTTACGAACGTACGGTACTACAGACCACGAACTATGAAGTGCCGGATTCTATTGCTCCAATCGAACGGTTAGGTTCAAGTGCTCGTCACAATCAAAGCGTCATACGGATGTAGATACATGTAAGCAAAAGTACGACGAAAACCAATAACCCTCGTCCACAGGTACGTACAGACAAGCTTTGCAAGTTGTTCTTGGCGGACAAGCTTAACTGAGTGTAATGCTCACTCACATAGTATCTGCTGTTGGTCATCCGAGACTCCTGGATCTGGGACTCTTCTGCTCGCTGGAAATACTGTCGGCCTGGGACTTCAGTTGCTTGACGTTTGATGGCCTCTATGTACGGTATTTGGCATTGTTTGATTAGGGGGAGTACGTAACTGTGTCGCTTTTTACCTCCTATTCTCAATCAGTGAGCGCGAAATCAGTAATTTCCCAATGTTTGTCACCGCTTAATAGCCTGACGAAAGCTGCTTGCACTGCACGTCTCTACAGTGTTTACATCTCATATTGATACTAACAGGATGACTTTTCTTTTTTCTGGTAACCCTTCATGATTCGGTCATCACAACGTGTAGAATTTACAGTAATTACATGCATAAGTACGGTAGAAGTATTTCTAAGCTGTCAAGCAAAGCTGGTCTGAGTTATAAGATTGGCTGGAACGCTACAGTGCATCACTAGACATGGTTCTGTGGAGGTCGTACGCCCTACCTTCCTCAGACATTTGAAATGTCTTAGTGAACTGTTTATAAGGAGACCTACAGTCCGACGTGGATCCAAGAATATTATGCAACTGGGCATTTTTCATGCAAACAAGTAATTGCCAGGAGTGAAAGAACTGCCTTGGGATTGAACAATCGAATATATGGTTTTGTATCCCCATTGAGCCACCGAGCCTCATTCTTCTCATGCGCTGAGAAAGCAGATAATTTACTACACGTTTAATAGGTTATGTACAAGCAGTAATTCGTACTATAGGCGGAACTAATGTCATGTTGCACGTAAACCAAACGTTACCCTACAGGTAGGTAAATCCCTTCTTAGACAGTTGCTCAAATTCTAAATTTCTGACTCCCTCTGTAATGATTTTTTCCTTCCAGCTGTGTTTTTATTTTTAATGAGCAACCTAAGAGTCTGTTATTAGTTTTGCTCCAAAATAATGGAGGACCGCCACATAGCCTACAATAGCTTCATTATTTGAAGCGCATGCCAATGGTCTCATTATTACAGTCCACTTTTGAAAGCGTAGTTGGAAAAATGAACAGTAGTTAAGCTAAATTTCATCTTTAGGATAGTGTTACATCAAACAAATAGGACATGCGATACTTCATCTGCCCCATCCAAGCTCGTCACCCAGGGTCGGGTTGCGCGAGGACCTGGAGCTGTGGTATGTGTTATCGATTGGCTTTGGATAAAGGATTCCGTTAATAAGCCACATTGTGGTGGCATTCCGACATTATCAGAGAGCAGTGAGGACGCTTTTAGTCGGCCAGTTTTAGCTCTCTCGTCGATGTTCCACGGCCTACGCTTCCAATGCAAAACCATTTGATTGTGGCTGGTCACTTCTCTCTCTCTCTCTCTCTCTCTCTCTCTCTCTCTCTCTCTCTCTCTCTTCTGTGTGTGTGTGTGTGTGTGTGTGTGTGTGTGTGTGTGTGTGCGTGTGCGTGCGTGCGTGCGTGCGTGCGTGCGTGCGTGCTCGTGGTGGTGGTGCTGCTGGGGGGTTATTAGAACATTCCAGGAGAAGTCATAAAGTTTTAATCTTTTTGTTGAAAAACTGGAGTTACAGAATTTTTGATTTGATTGCAATTTTAACGTACCAGATCGAGAGTCCATTAGTTTTCAGTGCGATAGATCTCAGATAGGGCAGCACTCGATACCAGATCACACGTGTATTGCAACTTGGCCCTTTCCCAATAACATACATCCATGACAAGTGTCAATACATTACGAGTTTAATACTATACCGTAGCTGATGCTACGAAAATTTGTTTCAGAAAACGACTTAATGTGTTTTATAGGATATTTCATAATGAAGAAACAAAAAATGGCTCTGAGCACTATGGGACTCAACTGCTGAGGTCATTAGTCCCCTAGAACTTAGAACTAGTTAAACCTAACTAACCTAAGGACATCACACACATCCATGCCCGAGGCAGGATTCGAACCTGCGACCGTAGCGGTCTCGCGGTTCCAGACTGCAGCGCCAGAACCGCGCGGCCACTTCGGCCGGCATAATGAAGAAACATCTGAACTAAAATGTATAACTCAAATTCTTGTGCAAATAAAAGTAGATATTACAGTGTTGCAATTAGTACGAAAATTAATTGTTTAGTAAATAGAATTTTCAAACAATTGAACTTAAAATGTGCACGAAAGTCTTTTTCGAAAATTTTGGTTGTGTCAAATATTTTTGTTCCATTCACAAAGTTCAGTGTTATTTTCAGATTTGTAACAGCATAACTTTTCATTGTAAAACTAATAAGCTGTGGAAATAAACAATGTAATGTGATATCTTCATTGTTATGAATAAGTAAATAATATGGCGGCAGAAAACACTTAGAGGAAGAGTTCAGTTTCTCTATTTCCTCTGTGTTGCTAGTTGGGTTTTGTTTTGTACAGTGTGGAATGAAAAATCAGTGCACAATGTTACCGCGTAGTAGAGTTCACGAAGGAGATCCATGTTCTAATGTATGGAGGCGTATCTTCAACATGCAGCGAAAATATCACCGACAGCACAACAATCAAAAGTGAATCCTCTAAGTGACTTTCCACTACAATTTCTATTACGGATCGTAAAAAGTGTCAAATATTATCTCAAGCAAATTGCAAGGTCGTTAATTATAATAACATTTTTAGTATCATTTGTAGCAGGTAGTTACGAGTTAGATATCTGCAGTCCTGACACACATCGAATTCTTCGCACCACAGTACTGTAGCATGCCGCTAGAGGATGCGAAAGAAAATGAATAACCCAATGACGTATTTGAGTGCGGTAATTCGGTTTCGGCAGCAGCTGAAATGTTGCAACTGTGTCAGGCCAATTCATATGACTTAAGAAGTCACATGGATTATCCTGATAGAGATTTACTGCACGATGGTTAACTATATCATTGGGTTAATCATTTTCTTTCCCATACTGTAGCGACATGCTACAGTACTGTGGTGCGAAGACTGTGTCAGGACTGCAGACTTGCAGACTATAATTAAAGTTTTGACTACATGTCGCAGTTTTTCCATCGATCACGGTGGCATTCTGATACTATCAGCCACTGCTACTACCTAGTAACAACTCTCGAGCTCCCTCTTTCCAACGCTCACCTGACATGAATCTGGAGCAAACGAACTGCCGTAATGCTAAATACCGTTTTCGCCACGGGGATCGAACCTAAACCATCATCCCATCGTCACGATTTAGACCCTTTCAGCTTTACATAAAGGGAATGTAAAGCTGATTCTCATTAGCAAGGCTTCTGTGTGTCCATCACAGAGAGAGTTCATAATGTGTGTCAAGAAACGTCGCAGTCTACAATAGCTTTTTAAATTTCTATGCCGGCCGCGGTGGCCGTGCTGTTCTAGGCACTTCAGTCCGGAACCGCGTGACTGCTACGGTCGCAGGTTCGAATCCTGCCTCGGGCATGGATGTGTGTGATGTCCTTAGGTTAGTTAGGTTTAAGTAGTTCTAAGTTCTAGGCGACTGATGACCTCAGATGTTGAGTCCCATAGTGCTCAGAGCCATTTTTTTAAATTTCTATAAATGTAACACCTTTGCACTTCCTGTGGCTAAGTTCTTTGACCAGAACCTACGAGTTTCTGTGTGAGCAACATCTTTACATCTGCTACATCTAAGTTCTTTGACCACAGCCCACATGTTTGTATGTAAACATAGTGTATTTCACGAGTGCACATCATAATAGTGTAATATGGAGCTATATATGATATATGGACGTGAAAATGACCATAAGTGTGTAACTAAGTGGCAAGCTGTAATAATGGTGCTTTATCTTTTTGTAAGTACAGATATATTTTCGTCAAATGCTGCCTTACCACTTACAATTGCCCCCACTTGTATCTGTGTAGTCACCAGCAAATAATTTTTTTGTATTTATACAGTGATCTCCAACAGTACAAATATGTAAATGAATGTATAAACACCTGAAGATGGGCGCAAGCCGGAAACCGGTCGTGTGACGAATAAACAACCTTTTATTGTGACTGGTAGCAGATATTTTTCTACAACCCCATATCGAGAGAAGCCAACCGGAGTCGTTAAAAAACCTGTTTCTATCCTATAATACTATAAGACTGCGACGGTCACAGTTGCATGTTGCCTATCTAAATGTTTACAGAGGCAATAAAAATTTCACTTTCCGTGTCTCATGTAATTACTGATGGAATTTAGAAAATTTAAATGCTGTAGTAGATTTCTCAATGAGGTATAATGGTAAGTTAAAGGTTTGACACAATAAGTCAAGAATTGAAGTCAGAAACTGTGTATTTGCCTTCATGCAGCGTACCTCACGGCGCGCAAATTGCCCAGGCTATATTCAGCCAAGGTTTGAGAATGGGAGCTCTTGGTCTCGACTCTTTTGGTAGTCTATGGGGAAATAATACTAAACTAATAAAACGGACGTAATTGGGGTTTTTGCATCTTTACCACAAAGGCTTTGCAAGCTTAATTTCAGATATCTGACAGATTAACTTATTTGTAAAGTAATTAGACTTCTGACGCTGTTTTACACATGGGAGCCCGATTTTTTAGCATCGGGTTGAGGCGATTGTTATTTAAGTAAACCCAATAACTAGAAGGTACAAAGATTTGTGCATTAGCTGTGCAGGGATGATAGGTATATGTTATTATTTTAATGTTAACTAAAACAGTTAAGGCTTGTATTGTGAAATAATAATTTCAGAACATGTAAGAAGACGTAACAACTCTTGTTCAAAGTTTGGAACACGCAGGGAGGTAAGGAAAGCTAACATTTATTGTTCTTGTCGACATTACTACGACGGGCTGAGCTGTGCCTGATAATAACGTACCTGTCACAGCTCACACAGCTGTGTCAGGTGTGACAGTGGTTTTAAATTTATTGTAACTATACAAGTTACGTTTCTATTTGCGGCATATTACCAATATGGTATGAAGTTTTCACTGACTCTAGGATAATGTTCTAACATCACACTACATCCTCCGTAAAAATTTGTTTTGCATATATTTTTTAATTTACTATCATTACAAAAGGTACGTTTTTATCGGCGTATTACTACCACCATTGTATAATATTTTCACGGACACTCGTTCTGGATGAAATACCGAGTAAATGCGACGTTCTGAAACCACTCAGCGTGATCCGGACGCAAGTTTACTCGCATTTCTACTAAGAGTCCCTAACAGTCTGTTCTTTTATTTACGGCGGAGTCGCACTGATTGATATGTGAAGGGTGACTGTGACAGTGACAACGACAAACTGTAAGCGCCGGGTGGCTCGTTTTTAGCTGGAACTCTCTCCAGTCCATCAAGCTTGCCTAGCCTAGTTCGTAGTGTCGTGCAGTGCAGTACAGTGCAGTGGCCGGCCGTTGTGGCCGTGCGGTTCTAGACGCTTCAGTCTGGAACCGCGTGACCGCTACGGTCGCAGGTTCGAATCCTGCCTTAGCCATGGATGTGTGTGATGTCCTTAGGTTAGTTAGATTTAAGTAGTTCTAAGTTCTAGGGGACTGATGACCACAGAAGTTGAGTCCCATAGTGCTCAGAGTCATTTGAACCATTTTGCAGTGCAGTGCAATGAGTTTAGGACGGCCGTCATTCGCGTAGCGCGTTTTATTTGGGAGGGATGATGCAAGGCAGTGGAGGGTCACCTTTCCTCTCCATGTGAAAACGTTTGTGTCCATTTCATTCCCTTGGCCGACGGCTCTTTAAACTCTGACCAACCCGTACAACGGGAAAACAACCAAAGGTGAAAATTTCACATCAATTTACTTGAGGTCTAGTTTCAGGTCGGGACCCATTTTCAAATGATGAAAATGCTTCCTGATCCGAAACTGGTCTTTAAGTAAATAAATGTGAAATTTGCAACTTTGGCTGTTTCTGCGTTGATTTGATTAACACAAGTTAGTGAGCATGCTGGAAGTTCTTCTAACCAGCCCGCCTGTAGTACGATTTTTAAATTTATGGGTAAGTGAATTTAGTCACCTTCATGGCTTTGTGTTTAGCTGTACGAGTACCTCCTACCACTAATGTGGTAATAAGGTATAAAAAATTGTGACAGTAAAAAGTTCCAAATAAGTACTACGGAACAGCACGCAGACAAGTCCCAGTATACATGTTTCGAGTTCCATGCGTAGATGCCATGATGAATACCTCTTATTTTTATGGTTGTTAACCCAAGTTTCATGCCAAACAAATGAATGATACATATAAATCATCTGCAGTCCTTAAACATTGCCCTGTACGTGGCAGACGTAACTACGTCTGCCAATACAACAATTCCCCCCCCCCCCTTTCCTCCTATTTTCCCCCTACCTTGGGCCCCTCCACGTCAACGCTCCATATGATTTCAGTTTCTCTGATTTTTTATCGTCTTGGTCATTTCTCGAGAAGTGCGAGCCTTCTCGGAATGCAGACTGCTGCGAACAGTAAACATTTACGTGATGCGTCTGCCTCTGCAATTGGATGAGCACCTCCATGCCACTGTCGCCCTTGCCAAAACCAGACCCTGACGAGAGGCGCCAGTCTTCCCTTATCCTTCTCTAGCTAGCTTACCGATGCTACTTGGTACAAAGGAGCAATATCCAAAGAAAGATTTTGTGAGGACGTGTTTTGTTGGCGAATTTCATTTCATTTGTGTCCCAACCATGGTCTCCATTGCAAAGCTATAACTAAATGACAAAAGCTCTCGCCTCGTCACGGAGTCGTAGCTCAAGGTCGCGTATTTAACGACTTCCAGGGGCACGAAAAATTTAATTTTCAGTATTTCATACACTAATTGACAAATTAAAAAAATTAAAGTAGTTAGGATCTACTCATTAAGAGGTTGTAACGATTCATGTGAATGTTACTTAAGGTTCCTCTGCCTGGTCCATTGATGAATGAATGCAAAATTTTCATGCTTCACAAAATTTATTCACATTAATTGACATCCGAACTGCACACTCGACATGTAAACAAAACACGGACAGACTTCACTGATCTCTTTGACTTCAAAAAGTAACTTGAAAACTGACTTGTCGCAGCATCGGTGCATCGCTTTATATAGAATTTTAACAATAGCTTCCAAAATAAAGCATTATTAATTTTGTTCAATTTTGATGTTACAATTAAAATTTACAAAACGTAAAGAAGCTAATGTTACAGCTGAATAAGTTATGAAATTCAGTATTCAATGACGATCTTTCATAGTAATATCTTTAGTTTTCCATAAGAAAATCATTCTGAACTTTAATTGCAATAATGTCTCTTGTATTATTTTAGTTACCTAGTTAATTACAGTTTGGATTTGGTTAGTAATATTCAATCTTAGTACCGAGTTCGTGCTTTAGTCGATTACATATATAAAATTCACATATAAGGCCTCAAATTCTGGAAATTGGAAAACTGAGATATGTAAACAATTGGAGAGTTAATTAGAAATGTAATTACAAAGAATATTAATTACAGAGGAAGACTTAAAAGTAAATAACAAATGAAAATACATCGCTTGGTAATAACTTTTAAGCTGTTTCTCAAGATCGTGTGGTCTTCTGTTACTAGATTTTTAGATTACCATTTTGTTAATTAGAAGCATTGATGCTTCATGCTAACATCTCTGCAGGCTGTAGTTATTTATTGCTAACGCTTATTACTTTAATGTCTTGATTAGTTTCTTAATTTAGTATATGTAAGTAATTTTATCAATGACAACAATCCACCGATAATTATGACAACGCACGTTCTTTCAGAACATTCCACACGCCTTCGCAATGAATATCAAGTTTTTTATCAAATAGGACAAAATGATATATGTATAGACACACATACAAGGCCTTAGGAAGCACTGGATTGTCTGATAACTATTCGGATGCATACAAAAAAGGTGGTATCGGACATTTCATATGAGTCCTGGGGGAGGCTGTACCGTTATAAGGTATAATTTTATATTGAAGGTTTATGGCAATAGCTCAAGTATTAAAGTTACAAAATGTACACACTGACAGAAAATAATCGCAACACCTAGAAGGAGTAGAGCGACATATATGAAAGTTGTGTGATTCTACATCTGAAAGAGATCTATTGAAATTTCGCGCCTGTAGTATAAGAGTGGCGCTAGTAATGTCGCTATGAAGAGGAAGGTCAGGTTCGCTTTAAAAACATGCTGTAACAATTATGAGCGTTAGTTACCTTTGAGCCCCACCGAGTTTGAATGAGGTCGTTTGATATGTGTACGAGAAGATGGATGTTCATTTTGCGATATTGCAGGAAGACTTCGTAGCCACTGTACGTGGCTGCTTGTAGCGGTGGTTTCGGGAATGTACGGTCGCAAGAAGACCGGGCTTCGGACGGTCACGTGGCACTATCGACAGGGAATACCATCGTTTTCGGCGTATGGCTCTGGCGCATCTTACTGCAACTCCAGCACTAAATTCAGCAGCAGTTGGCACTAACATCGAACTGATACAGATCGGTTACTTCAAGGACATCTCCGAGACAGACATCCTGCTGCGTGCATTCCACTGATCCCAAACCACCTCCATTTGCGACTTCAGTAGTGTCAGGCGACAGCTCATTGGAGGGCACGATTAAGGTCTGTTTTGTTTTATGATGAAAGATGATTCTGCCTCGGCGCCAGTGATGACCGATTTTGTTGATTAGGAAAAAAAGTCGGATGAGCACCTGTATCCAATCTGCATGTTCGACAGACTGGACCAACACCTACAGTTACGGTCTGGGGTGCGATGACGTATGACAGCAAGAGCACTCTTGTGGTTTACCACGCACCCTGACCTCAAATTTGTGCGTCTATCTCGTGTTTCGACCTATTGTGCTGCCATTCATGAACAGGATTCCAGGGGGTTTTCCAACAGGATAACGCTCGCCCACAGATCGCTGTTGTAACCAAACATGCCCTACAGTATGTCGACATATTGCCTCGGCTTGCTCGATCACCTGATCTTTCCAGCGAGCACATATGAGGATATCATCGCACGGCAATTCCAGCGGCTTCCACAGACAGCATTAACCGTCGCCGTATTGACCGACCAAGTGCAACAGACATGGAGCTCCATCCCACAAACTGACATCAGGGACCTGCATAACACAATGCATGCATTTTTACATGGCAGTTGCAGCAGTTATTAATGTGTCAACGTTTCACATTTGCAATAGCTTATTTTGCGCTTGCATTACCCTGTGATCTTGCAATGTTAATCACTTACTGATGTTATCTTCACAAATGTATTCCCGAAATTTCATTACATTATAGTAATTATTTTTTGGTGTTTCAATTTCTTTTTCGTTAGTGTATTTATCCTGAGGAGGCGTTGCTCACGAGACGAAAACTACCCAGACTATATTTATACAGTATTTGACACTGAGAGTACTTAGCGAAGACCAACAAACTTCACATGTAATTTCAAAATTTAACTAAACCGTTGTTCCTTACACCTCCACAAAATAATTAAAGGAGAAAAGTTCCTCGCTTGCTACATTTCCGTTGATCATGCGATGAAACCTCAGCATCGGCGATGGCTTTTTAGTTTATTGCTTATTTACTACCAAGTCTATTCTGGAACATTTTGCAAGCACTATCAGAATATGCCACTGCATGTACCTGCAAAATTTCACCATTGTGCGACACAAAGTTCAGGAGATATCACGTCATAAACATTGAGAGGCGATAAACGGATGTTTTATAAATGGTAGTTGGATTCTTTAGAGAATCGGTCGTGGGGATGTGGAAGATGCTAGCGTATATTTTTCACAAATTACTACAGACTTTATAATTACTCAACACGACAGTGAAAGCAAAACTGAAACATCATTGTAGATAAAACGGTTAACAATTTGACACACACACACACACACACACACACACACAACACACACACACACACACACACCGCGGGCTCTTTCTGCTTCAGATATCGATCTCGTATTAGAACGTCACTTCCATTTCCGCATATATTCTCGGCAAGCGACTGTACATTGCGTATAGGAGGGTACTTCAACCAGTACACTCGATTTTATGTTCTATTATATTCGCGTCCAGAGAGGGGGCCAAAACGACCGCCTACAGGTCTCTGTACACGCCTCATGACCTTTTACAATGCTGGACGTGGCTTCGTATGGCGGGAGGTAGGAACGCACAGTGCACTCAGGAACATAGTCGAACACGGTCATTTTGATGGTCCACTTGTTGCGGTATGCGGAGGCCTGTTCCCTGACCTCGAAAACTTTGAACACGGTATACTTACTGGCCAATGTTATTGTGACACTGGACTATTCCTAATAAACGACCATACAGCAGCTGTCAACCGCGCTGGTAGAGATTTTAAGGCCTCACCACAAGAACTGGCCAGCCTCTGTGGCCGAGCGGTTCTAGGCGCTTCAGTCCGGAACCACGCGGCTGCTACGGTCGCAGGTTCGAATCCTGCCTCGGGCATGGATGTTTGTGATGTCCTTAGGTTAGGTGGGTTTAAGTAGTTCTAAGTGTAGGGGACTCAGATGTTAAGTCCGATAGTGCTCACAGCCATTTGAACCACAAGAATCCTTTTGGTAAGGCGTTCAATTCTTGCAAAAGTGCGTCGTAGCCAGCATGAGAGCACCGCTGAGGATGCATTGCCATTCCTGGTTATCACACGTTCTATTAAGTAGTAACTGAAGGAAAGTTATCGACTAAAACAGAAGAGATTTCTGGGGTTTCCCAAAGTAGTGTTACAGACTCTCTGCTGTTCTTATCTACACTCCTGGAAATTGAAATAAGAACACCGTGAATTCATTGTCCCAGGAAGGGGAAACTTTATTGACACATTCCTGGGGTCAGATACATCACATGATCACACTGACAGAACAACAGGCAAATAGACACAGGCAACAGAGCATGCACAATGTCGGCAATGCAGGCTGCTATTCTCCCATGGAGACGATCGTAGAGATGCTGGATGTAGTCCTGTGGAACGGCTTGCCATGCCATTTCCACCTGGCGCCTCAGTTGGACCAGCGTTCGTGCTGGACGTGCAGACCGCGTGAGACGACGCTTCATCCAGTCCCAAACATGCTCAATGGGGGACAGATCCGGAGATCTTGCTGGCCAGGGTAGTTGACTTACACCTTCTAGAGCACGTTGGGTGGCACGGGATACATGCGGACGTGCATTGTCCTGTTGGAACAGCAAGTTCCCTTGCCGGTCTAGGAATGGTAGAACGATGGGTTCGATGACGGTTTGGATGTACCGTGCACTATTCAGTGTCCCCTCGACGATCACCAGTGGTGTACGGCCAGTGTAGGAGATCGCTCCCTACACCATGATGCCGGGTGTTGGCCCTGTGTGCCTCGGTCGTATGCACTCCTGATTGTGGCGCTCACCTGCACGGCGCCAAACACGCATACGACCATCATTGGCACCAAGGCAGAAGCGACTCTCATCGCTGAAGACGACACGTCTCCATTCGTCCCTCCATTCACGCCTGTCGCGACACCACTGGAGGCGGGCTGCACGATGTTGGGGCGTGAGCGGAAGACGGCCTAACGGTGTACGGGACCGTAGCCCAGCTTCATGGAGACGGTTGCGAATGGTCCTCGCCGATACCCCAGGAGCAACAGTGTCCCTAATTTGCTGGGAAGTGGCGGTGCGGTCCCCTACGGCACTGCGTAGGATCCTACGGTCTTGGCGTGCATCCGTGCGTCGCTGCGGTCCGGTCCCAGGTCGACGGGCACGTGCACCTTCCGCCGACCACTGGCGACAACATCGATGTAGTGTGGAGACCTCACGCCCCACGTGTTGAGCAATTCGGCGGTACGTCCACCCGGCCTCCCGCATGCCCACTAAACGCCCTCGCTCAAAGTCCGTCAACTGCACATACGGTTCACGTCCACGCTGTCGCGGCATGCTACCAGTGTTAAAGACTGCGATGGTGCTCCGTATGCCACGGCAAACTGGCTGACACTGACGGCGGCGGTGCACAAATGCTGCGCAGCTAGCGCCATTCTACGGCCAACACCGCGGTTCCTGGTGTGTCCGCTGTGCCGTGCGTGTGATCATTGCTTGTACAGCCCTCTCGCAGTGTCCAGAGCAAGTATGGTGGGTCTGACACACCGGTGTCAATGTGTTCTTTTTTCCATTTCCAGGAGTGTATATGAACGATTTAAGACACAGTCTGAGCAGCCACCTTAGGTGGTTTGCAGATGATGCTTTCGTTTATCATCTAGTGAAGTCCTCAGAAGATCAAAACAAATTGCGAAAAGATTTAGAAAAGATATGAGTGGTGCGAAAATAGTTAATTGACCCTAAATAATTGAAAGTGTGAGGCCTTCAATGTTAGTGTTAAAAGGAATCCGTTAAACTTCGTTTACACGATGTCACTCAGCTCTAAAGGCCGTAAATCAAACTAATTACAATTACTAACAATTTAAATTGGGAAGAACTCGTAGACAATTTTGTGGGGAAGGTAAACCAAAGACTGCGTTTTTTCGGCAGAACACTTACAAAATGTAACAGATCTCCTGAGGAGACTGTCTACAACTACTCTTGTCCGTCCTCATTTGGAGTATTGTTGCGCGGTCTTGGGATCCTTACCAGATAGGATTAATGAAGTACATCGAGAAAGTTCAAAGAAGAGCAACACGCTTTGTATAATCGCGAAATAGGGGAGAGAGTGTCACTGACTTGATACAGGATTAGGGATCGACTCCATTAAAACAACGGCATTTTTAGTTGCTGCGGAATCTTTTCAAGAAATTTCAATCACCAACTTTCTCCTAAGAATGCGAAAATATTTTGTTGACGCCGAGCTACACAGGGAGAAACGATCATCATAATAAAATAAGCTGGCACGGAAATATAAAGGTGTTCATTTTTTCGGCGCACTGTTCGAGATTGGAATAACAGAGATGTATTGTGAAGGCTATTCATGAACCCTCTGCCATGCACTTAAGTGTGATTTGCAGAGCATGCATGTAGATGTAGCTGAAGAACCATGTCTCGCCTTCTGTAACATCTAGGGGACCATCATGAATAGCGCTAACTTCAGTATAATTATTGTCATTGAATAAAAGTGTCATTTCTGTTCGTGTCAGAGTATTTATTTGTTACCTTGTGTATTATATTATAGCAATTCTTACAATATTTGGCATAATTTTCGTAAGCTACGTTACTCGGCAGTGATACGAAAGTTACTCTCGGCCTTCACTTTTGCGCATCAGTATATTTGCTTTAAAGATTTCTGCGAGAGTTAGCAGTAAATACGGGATGGTCAATGTCTTAAGCAACATACGTCAGCTTATACAGCATGTGAAAAATATTCAGTCAGCACCATTACAAATGATGTACTTATGACTTACATAAATCAAAAAATTTCTAATGTACATGCTATATGAAAACATAGAAAATGAATGAAATTTTCCCACTTACGTGTGATCTATTGACCGATGTTTCGTTCCTCTTTCAATAGCATGAATTTTTAAAACAAGGCACACTCGACATTCATATCCATAATACAATGCAGAGTGTGTGGATGATGTTTGTCTTCAGGCATTTCGTGATTTACCTGAAAAATTCATACGTTTAAAAAAGTATATTTTAGAGGAGAATCAAATCCACTTCCTTTTCCTTTGTAAGGCATGTAGAATCGTATTTCTTGATATAAGCACATCGAACGTAACATTAGTCGCCTTCAGGAGACATCATCTAATGTCTTTAAGACTTTGGCGTGGATAATGGCCTCAATTCAGCAAGGAAGAGGTTCCAGTTTCTTGAGATACGCTCTATCTAGCTAAAACCACTCATTGGTGATAAGATCGCTAGGATACATTAAATTTTAGGGACGTTGAGAGCTAAGTTTCACCAGATGATACGAGAAATTGGTATGGGCTCAAGCTAGAGTGATTTAGCGGGCCAGTCTAGGAGCAGTAAACTGCCTGAGTGAGTGTTTAGCAAAGCAGTAAATATGTCTGCAGTAGTTTGAAACGGCTGTTAACGTCGTGGAAGACGTGTGTGTTCACTAAATATTCGTCATAAAAATGTGGAAAAAAGTGGCAATATTTCGTTATCAGGAACAATGAAGTATGGTGGTTCATGTTAACTGAAACCGAATAAGTAAGCACAAGCCTTAGTAAGGAAAACATTCCCAAAACGTCACGTTCCTGACCGGAACTGAACTCACTACACAATGAGGGTTAAACGCCTCATTCGGCCGTCTACGCATTCGACACCTTGCGTCATTTGAAGAGAGGTAAATTCGTAAGTCATCGGCCCTCTACACGCCTCGAGAGAGCTACTGTCCAGTTTCTGTGTTGTTTGGCAAACTGAAGACGTGCAGCTTTGTGCCAGGGTCAGCAATGGTCTTTCGATTTCTAACCGATTGCCATTGCAAGTCGTCTACGGTCCTGTTAGATCAGATGTTTTTACGCCCACTGTTCTTTCTCCGTGTTAGATGGCTTAGAGTCGTAAACCATTCCTTGTGGACAAGCGGAACAGCCAGTGTTGAAAAACCAACGTATCGCTAACTTCATTCACTGTGTGGCCTCGGGCGTGTCCAAACACGGTAGCTCCATTCTGCCTTTGTGTCACTTCTCCACGTCGCCCCAGCTTACCATCTGGTATCAGTTCTACACTAGCTACAGCGCTTCGAAGAGATCAGTGTGCTCTACTCTGCGTGGAGATCTTACGTCAGCGGCAAATCTCAACAAATACAGGGGTTGGACAAAAATATAGGAACACTGTGAGGAATGCGTGCTTCAACATAAATGCAGATGCTACCCGAGGCTGCAGGTTGTACCGTTGTACACTACTGGCCATTAAAATTGTTACACCACGGAGATGACGTGCTACAGACGCTAAATTTAACCGACAGGAAGAAGATGCTGTGATATGCAAATGATTAGCTTTTCAGAGCATTCACACAAGGTTGGCGCCGTTGGCGACACCTACAACGTGCTGACAAGAGAAAAGTTTCCAATCGATTTAACATACACAAACAGCAGTTGGCCGACGTTGCCTGGTGAAACGTTGTTGTGATACCTCGTGTAAGGAGGAGAAATGCGTACCATCACGTATCCGACTCTGATAAAGGTCGGATTGTAGCCTATCGCGATTGCGGTTTATCGTATCGCGACATTGCTGCTCGCGTTGGTCGAGATCCAATAACTGTTAGCAGAATATGGAATCGGTGGCTTCAGGAGGGTAATACGGAACGCCGTGCTGGGTCCCAACGGTCTCGTATCACTAGCAGTCGAGATGACAGGCATCTTATCCGCATGGCTGTAACGGATCGTGCAGCCACGTCTCGATCCCTGAGTCAACAGATGGGACGTTTGCAAGACAACAACCATCTGCACGAACAGTTTGACGACGTTTGCAGCAACATGGACTATCAGCTCCGAGACCGTGGCTGCGGTTACCCTTGACGCTGCATCACAGACATGATGGCCTGCGATGTTGTACTCAACGACTAACCTGGGTGCACGAATGGCAAAATGTCATTCTTTCGGATGAATCCAGGTTCTGTTTACAACGTTATGACGGTCGTATCCGTGTTTAGCGACATAGCGGTGAACGCACATTGGAAGCGTGTATTCGTCATCGCCATACTGGCGTATCACCCGGCGTGATGGTACGGGGTGGCATTGGTTACACGTCTCGGTCACCTCTTGTTCACATTGACGGCACTTTGAACAGTGTACGTTACATTTCAGATGTGTTACGACCCGTGACTCTACCCTTCATTCAATCCCTGCGAAACCCTACATTTCAGAAGGATAATGCACGAACGCATGTTGCAGGTCCTGGACGGGCCTTTTGGATACAGAAAATGTTCGCCTGCTGCCCTGGCCAGCACATTCTCCAGATCTCTCTCGAATTGAAAACGTCTGGTCAATGGTGGCCGAGCAACTGTCTCGTCACAATACGCCAGTCACTACTCTTGACGAACTGTGGTATCGTGTTGAAGCTCCATGCGCTGCTATACCTGTGCACGCCATCTAATCTCTGTTTGACTCAATGCCGAGGCGTATCAAGGCCGTTATTACGGCCAGAGATGGTTGTTATGGGCACTGATTTCTCAGGATCTATGCACCCAAATTGTGTGAAAATGCAATCACATGTCAGTTCTAGTATAATATATTTATTGAATGAACACCCGTTTTATCCTCTGCATTTCTTCTTGGTGTAGCAATTTTAATGGCCAGTAGTGTATTTGACCATGAAAGATACCTGTGCAATGTCTTCAATACGTTGCAAGTGTCAGCCGTGGTCGGTACAGTTTTACGTGTAGTTGTGAGTCGAACCTCAGTGCAGTCGAACGCGGAAAAATTGAGGTGCTGGTATGATGGGCGCTTCTGTAACAAAGGTAGCTGAAGTGTTTGGCACCGTATCGACGATTTATAGCGCTTACAAGGAAAGCGGAGGAACATCATCTGGTAATTCACAACGGGGATGAAAATTTTGTTGAGTGATCTTGACGGACACTCACTGAGGAGGACTGTGGTGAAAAATAAGAGAACGACAGCCGCAAAAGCCAGTGCAGAACTGAGTGTCGGACTCGCGAATTCTGCCAGCACCAAAGCACGAAGGAAGCCCCATAAACAGAGAACTGCAGGTCGAGCTGGAATTACAAAAGACTCACCAGTGAGTCAAAAGCCCACGAAAGGAAAACTTCCTGTTCAAATCACATAAGCTGATCCATGAAAGAGACTGTGTGTCGATGCCACTTCCATGAGTGTGATGAACACCATAGGAAGCCATTACCTGCGGTGTAAGAGGGGTAGAAGAAAGAACAGTGAAGCGGGACGAGTAATTTTGAAGCTATTGTAAGGAGGCTGTTCAGGGTTTTATGTTGGTAACGCCACGTGGTGCTCTGTAGGAAAATCGCTGATGCGCTGTGTGCAGTCTGTGTCTGATTGGATTCATTGTTGGGATATTCGCTTGTGTAGTGTTGGGCAGTTGGATGTGAACAACACATAGCGTTGGGCAGTTGGAGGCGAGCCTCCAGCAGTGGTGGATGTGGGGAGAGAGATGCCACAGTTTTGAGCGGTTGATCTGGACGTGTGTCCGTCAGAAAAAGGGAATTTATTTATTTAGATCTCACAAAATTTTATACATATTATGACTTTTGAACGCTATTAAGGCAAATACATTGTTCTCTATCAAAATCTTTCATTTGCTAACTATGCCTATCAGTAGTTAGTGCCTTCAGTAGCTACAATATTTTATTTAGCTGGCCGTACTGGCGCTCGCTGTATTGCTGTAGTTACAGTAACGAAGATTTTTGTGAGGTAAGTGATTCATGAAAGGCATAGGTTATTGTTAGTCAGGGCCATTCATTCGTAGCGATTATTGAAAGTCACATTGCGTTGCGCAAAAAGTATTGTATGTCGGTTTATGGATGATCAGATTAATAAAAGAGAGAACTGTCTGAGTACGTTCTGTATTACTCAGCTGTTTCGGTATCAAATAACGTAAGAGTTTTCCCAGCACTGTTATTCTTAATTTTTCAAAGGGGACGTATCACTATGAGAGAAAATTTTATTAGAAGAAAAGCAAGGTACTGTCATCAGAAGTATATCCAGCATTTGCACTCAATGTGAATGTCATTTTTTTGTTAGTGTTCTTGATACTGGGAGTAAGGTGTCTTCATTGAGTGAAGGTACACTTTGGAGACATGAAGGAGCACATTCTTGGGCTATTATACCTTTGCAAGGAACAAAAGTGTACAGAGCAGTCGCTGGAAAAAAGTGTATAAGTGAAGAGGAGAGTTGGAGTTGACTTTAAATGTCAGGGATATGAATTTTCTGCGAATTGTTTTCGTGGGCCAGAATTCGAAATAGAAGTGATACAGTAGAATTTCTGTCTTTGCGCCAGTTATTGTTGAGCTCCGGATTTGGTGAAGAATATTTGAAAGTTAAAGGGGCCTCTATTAAACTGACGTTTATTGAATGCCCGATGGGAGGAGGAAATACATTAAACTGTCTTAAATTTCTTGCTAGACCCGACCTGTCACTCAAACCAAATTCTGTTGCTAGTGGCAGTCTTTCTAACGGACTGCCACAGGAGTGTGGATGTTTTATAAGAGATACACAAGCGGGTCTACCATGTGGAGTATGCTGATGAATCAGTCAAAGAAGCAGTGTTTAATTTCATGAAGCAACATCCTATACTTTATGATACTCTGTAGAAAATTACATGTCTCACATACCAGTTCAAGGTGAAGGACCACTGAAAGTTTTTTGTCAAGCCGCACGAAATACTGCATACATATAAATAAAAAATGTAAGAGGAGACTGAAAAGCTGTTGTAACAGGGTGTAACTGAACTTACTGTTAGCTCATATAATAATCCTTTGTTGATAGTGCTCAGGGAAGGCAACTGAAGTAGACTTGTATTGGATTTTAGACAAATAAACACTACTGTCCAACTAGAATGTCTATGGAACGATGGAAGAATATCATTTGATCGTATGCGTCTTTTTTTCACATTGTTTCTAATTTATCGCTGAGATTTCGTTCAAAGAGCTAAACGTGGCGGAGGTTCGGTGATGATCCGAGCAACCATATCGTAGTTCTCCATGGGCCCAACGGTTACTTCGCAATGTAGCACCACTGCCAAGGTTTATTTAATGAATTTGGCTGAGGAGATCCTACCCGTAGTACGACGTTTGTTCCCCAGTGGTTGAGCCGTGGTAAAATTTGCTGTTTCGAAGAGCGCGTCGCAGCGCGTAGTGTGAACCAGTCGCCCTCCGTTTCTGGCGGTGACGCCGCTGTGGCAATACCATCTTTGGTGTCTCCCTCTGGTGGAAAAGGGAAAAGGTTGCCTGTTCACGTGCATTTAAGGGGCGCTATAAGCTCACCAGGGGCAGTCTGTCAGTCTCGGCGAGTCTAGTAGGTCGGTCAGTCGGCTAGCGTCACCAGTTGCTGGTCTGGCTCTCGTTTGCATTTGTGCGCCAGTTAGTGTCTGTCTGTCATCGGAGTGCTAGTATGTCTGTCGTTTGGATCAAACTATAAACCCAGAAAATGAGAGTCTTGCCACTCCGCCAGTAACAGAACTCAGCTAGTGGTCGCCCGGTCGGGGCTGAGTTCCTGCATCTGATTATGCGCGTTATGCCGCCAGTCTGCCCGAGTTGCTCGGGCAACGGTCATTGGCGGTTGGATTGGTCGTTGGTCGGTCGCGCACTGAGACACAAGATGACGTGCGCATGTGAGGTCGCCACGTCAGTCCAGTGGCCGCGCCGTATAGCGAGGCGTAGTGGCTTCGCGGCCGACACAAGAACAACAGGAGTCAACCCACGACATCGGTATGGCCGGGGCGAGCTGCGACGCCGTGAGACGGGAGATCGGCGCGCCTTCCTGCGTCCGTTGAAGCGGCTGGCAGCGGACGGTTCGGGAGAGCGTTTTGGGGGGTGCTGCGCCAGGTCTTGGCCAGAAAACGCAGTTATTAGAAGCTGAGTGATCAGTGATATGTTGTTTCAGTTACTTGTTAAATTCTACTTGTGTTGTTGGTCAGTCTCTCGTCCCCAGCTTGCTCGTTTGTCTCTCGTCCGCATTTGTTAGGCAGTTAGTGTCTGTCTGTCTGTCTGTCGGTCTGCCTTACGTTAATAGCTGCCCCTGTCATGTTTATTGGATTCGGTGTAAGGAAATTATAGAATTAAGGTAAGGGCTGAATTCCTGAAATATGTTTTTATCTTGCCTATCATCTTGCGAGGCGGTATATGTGTAATGTAGAGCATGTTGTACACTTTGTGTAAGTCTGAATTTCATGGGTTTTATTTACATAGTCATTTGTATAAAGTTGCCACACTTCCACCCTAAGAGCCCTTTTAAAACAAATTGCACCTTCGGTGGAAAATAATTTCTTAGTGTGAGTGTTTGTACCATTTCCATCCCTCTTACGGGGTGCATAGTTAATGTGTTTGTGTGAGTTGTTAAAATTTTTAGTTTAAAGTAATCTGGTGTGCTGCAGATTTGCACCAGTGTAGTTTTTCAGAGGTCGTTGTGAGCGGTCGTGACTACGGTCGTGTTGGAAGGGGGCAGAAGCTTCTCAGCCCGAAGGCTCCTACTGTAACGAATAAAAATTTTTTTTTATTCTGCCTCTGAATAATTGCAACTTGATATTTCGAGGGTGCTTTTCTGCTTATAAATTTTAAATCTGTTTTGAAAAGGCTTTTATGAATAAAATTTGCATTGGTTGAAATTTAATTTGTTTCCATCAGTTACTCCTTGGCAACTACTTCCACGATCACATAGTGTGTTAATGTTCTTGATGAATCGCTAGTAAATAAAGTTAATTTTCACGATTCAAGACGACACGGCCTGTGTCCACACAGTTCACACCGACCAGGAATGGTTGTGTGAGCACGAAGATGGATTGTCACATCTCCTCTGGTTACTAATCACCATATGCCAATGTTACTGAGCATAGTTAGGAGAGAAAGATGCGTGATCAGTATCCACTTCCATATTCACTATCCAAACTTGCCACTATGTAGCAGGAATAATGGTGTAATATACCCTTGAAAACAATACAGGATATGTGTTTATCCATTCCTGGAAGACTTGAACCTGTTGTGAATGCCGACAGTTTTCCTACGCCGTATTATGTATGGTTATGTTTTTGTGTTTCTCGTGATTGCATGTTTCTGCCCAACCCCTGTGTTATCTCGCATTTCATAACACGTAACATGCTGCTGGAGACATTACCGACATCATAAATACAATCGTAACCATCTACCAACGGATAGAGGGTAATGGTGATTACACTAAAAGCATTTTAATACATTTGTGCCTATGTTCAGCCTCTCTCGACATTCTTTAACTGTATAAAGCATTCATCATGAATAAAACAAAGCCGGCGGATTTGCGCGTGTCAAGTACAACAGTGTGATGACTTCAGTCCGAGTTTTCATTACTGTAGCACTGCGCCTGAGCGCTGGCGCAATTCTGTGGATGGCGATAATGCCGGTCTTATTTCCGTGTTACGATCATCGGCTGGCGCTCCACTTTCCACCGGCCGCGCGTCCAGTAAGGCAAGGCAAGGCGGAGGCGGACGAGTTGCTCGCAGTGTCTACCACGCTCCGCAGGTGGCGCCGCCGACGGCGGTTCTGAGAAACGAGGCCACGGAAACGTTTGCTTTTGAAAGCCCTTACCTCCGTAATCTAGCACTGGCTACGGCTCTTTAGGTAATGCGCTCGGAGGTTTGGGTCGGAACGAGACCGCCTACCGTGCTTCGCAGCGTCCATCTGTCGTTCAATTACTCTGAATGACTTACCCTGTTTGAATCTTACAGCGATGTGGAACTACTGACATTTCTTTCGTCTCTGAGGGTTGTCGAACTTTGATAACCACAGCTGGTGTGTGTGTGTGTGTGTGTGTGTGTGTGTGTGTGTGTGTGTGTGTGTGTGTGTGTGTGTGTGAGAGAGAGAGAGAGAGAGAGAGAGAGAGAGAGAGAGAGAGAGAGAGAGAGAGAGAGAGAGAGAGAGAGACTTTCAGTAGTAATGTGACACTTTTTTCTGGAAGCTGATTGTTTTTTTTTTTTTTTTTCCCCAATACCCCATACCGTTACACAATCTTTTGGCTACAAATAATCTCCGTTCAATGCAACGGCCTTGGGCCACCTTACTGGGAGTGCCTGTATGCCCGCATGATACCACTCTACTGGTCGAAGTCTGAACCAACAGCTTGCTATACCAATAACATCCCCATCAACCACGTATTGCTTTGCGCGGAGTGCATTCTTCTTTGGACCAGACAGATGTAAGTCGGAATGTGCGAGATCGTGACGGTAGGAATGAGGAAGAGCAGTCCAATGAAGTTTTATGAGCTGCTCTCGGGTGCACAGATTTCTGTAAGGACTTGCACTGTCATGGAGGATGAGAATTTCGTTTGAATTTTTGAGGCGACGAACAGGCTAAAGTCGTTGCTTCAGTTACCTGAGGGTAGCACAATACACTTCAGAGCTGATCGTTGCACCATAAGGGAGGAAATCAAACGGAATAACCCTTTCAGTGTACCAGAATACCGTGGGCATAACTTTACCAGCTGAAGGTGCTGCTTTGAACTTCTTCTTCGGCGAAGACAAGGTGTGGCGTCATTCCATGTCTCCGGTTCGAAGTGATGAACCCATGTTTCACCGCCTGTGACTATGTCTGACAGACAATTGTAATGAACAGCCTCCTAACGCGCAAGCAATTAGACAGTGATGGGCCTTCGTTACTCTTTATTGTCTTCTGTTAGGCGGCGAGGAATTCGATGGTCACACGCTTTAGCGCACCCCTCCTGGTGGACGAGTGTGTCAGCACTGCCAACAGAGACGTCTGGTTGAGCAGCGAGGTCTTTGATTGTGATCAGTCGATCACCTCGAAAGAGTGTGTCCACACGTTCCAACATCGCACGAGTCACAGCGGTATGCAGTCCGCCGGCACACGGGAGGTCAGACAGTTTTCCGTGACCCTCTTTCGATGATGACAGATGCCTTGTCCAACGACCCACCGTGCTTTTGTTCAGTGCCAGGTCTTCGTAGACATTTTTCAAGTGCCTTTGAATATCTGCGATGCTCTGGTTTTCCGCCAAAATAATCTCAATCACAGCTCTCTGCTTGGATCGCAGCTCCGTTACTGACTAGGTATAGCGCAGCCACCTATCGGAACTTCAAGGAACTGGAGGGGATGAAGCACGAATATTCCACAATTTCCCACAAAAAATTCTGTCTTTTTCCACCCGAAATCGCGCGACAGAAGAATGTGTTGCAAAACTTATAGAACGCCCCTCGTAAAATGCTTGGAAGCGAAAATGAATACACCACTGGATCACTGGATATACTCGAACATGAACATATAAGGAAAACTTTTTTGATCGTGTCCGGTTCAGCGCAGAGAAACCCGTTAGCAGTACTCCACGGCGATGTATCTAAACTGAATCTAAATCACAGAAAAATGTTTTAAAGTCTAAATGGTTCATATTAGGTACTGAATCCTAATTATTTCACGCCAACATTGTATCGGTACTATAGTCTTCCATGATCTTGGTTGGCTGATCGGTTCGGTTGTTTGGTTGCACGATTCCTGTCGAGTCGATGAAGAGTGAGTCAGATTACCAGCCATGTATACACTATTTATTGCTAAGTTGACAGCGTGCAGCCTGGGCGTTTACAGATACCTAAGTAGTACAGCCGCTTAAATGTACGAGTATTAAAAACGATAATATCGGTCTTTCACATTCGTCCTCTTATCAGTGAGACACATGATTAGCAGCAAAATATAGATACTCTTCTACCATACTACATGTTTTTCCTGTGTTAGTAAGATATAGAATTGAAAGAGCTGTCCTGGACGACTGATTATAGGCTATATTTCAAACCCCTTTTACTGCATGTCAAACATTTTATCGTTTAGAGCAAGTGAACGATACTTCATGACTGATCACTGAACTCCTTCCAGAGCCAATGACAGCTTTAATAATGAGTGACGAAGGTAATTTTTTCTTGTAGTGTTATAGCTGTGGACATCACTATACTGCTGTAATTGCAGTAGATATTTAGGACGTAGTTCATGCTTGGTTTGAACGTCTAATTCCTTGAATGAATCGTAAGTGAACGCATTTGATTTTGTGTTCGCTTTTCTGGGAGCAGTACGTTACTCCTAAGAGACGAGGTCCCTAGAAAAGGTATGTGCCTCACGACAAGAACAGGTGGTAATAGGGGAAATATGTACGGGTATTATCGCGCTGCCACAAATTTTTTTATACTTAGGTATACCTAATTAGGTACAACATTAATTCAAATAACCATTATAGAGTCCGTGAGTCAGCTACTTCAACACACACTTTATATTACGAGGGTCGTTCACTGAGTAAAGCTACAATTTTTTTTTTTCAGCTGTTAATGAGCATAAGTAAATGTCTTTCCACGTGATTAAAATTTGGTGTTTCTCCAGCATGTGGACGAGGTTTAGAACAACTGCAACGGATGGCAGAGCGCTAGTAAACCATCAAAACGGCGTCTACGGGAGAGACTCGTTACAAGCAACGTGCTGCAGCTGAATTGTTCGTTGCGGGATAAAACAGAAGCAGGTGGACGAAGCTAGTATCAGTGACGATGTAGAGGAACAGAAATGGGAAGGGGTGATTGTAGCTGTTAAGGAGACGAGGAACTACAGAGCCGTTGCGGAATATAGGATAACATGCGAAAATTTCAAGTGTGGTGGCATGGAGATGCAGAAAAAAATGCATAAACTGGTTCAGAAAATATGGAGAGTGGAGAAATGCCTACAGACTGGAATATATCTCTCATTGTACCAATACATAAGAAAGGCGATGGGACAACAATATACAACTATATGCTGAAACCACGATTGGGGAATACCAGTGCTGTTTCAGGCAGCAAAGAGCGACAACAGATCAAATTTTCGCCCTTAGATTAATAATGGATAAGTGTTATGAGTATAATATAACGGTGCATCAACTGTATGTGAATTTTAAAGCAGCTTATAAGTGTCGGCAGAAATCGTCTTTTCAAGGCATTACGGGAGCTGGGAATACCACCAAACCTAATAAGACTCGCGAAAATGTCGTTAAACAACACCAACTGCAAAACAAAAACTAATTCCAAATATTCGAATAATTTCCCAATCTTTCAAGGACTTCAACAAGGAGATTTTGCAACACCAACGTTATTTAACTTAGTCCTGGAGCCTGTCACGCGAAAACGGCCAAGCAAAACAGAAGATACTGTTTTCAACAGGACGACTCAGAATATGGCATTTTCGGATGACATAACCATGCTTGGGAGAAACAGAGAAAATGAGCTGTAAAACTACATAGTTCTTGAACAGAAAGGAGCTGCATTTGGCTTGGTCATAACTAAGGAAGAAACAACATACATGTCAACACCAGAAACAAAACAAGATGCAGAGGAATTGAGAAGTTTGAAGGGTTTCAGAGGGTAGATCAGTTTAAGTATTTGTGAGGCGTTGTTACGGAAGATATGGTACCAACAGGGATATAAGGGCAAGAAAAGTTGCAGGTTAACAGGTGCTATTACAGCTTCCTTAACGTGTTGCGATCCTCCAACATCTCAAG
This sequence comes from Schistocerca americana, assembly GCF_021461395.2. Taxonomy (NCBI): domain Eukaryota; kingdom Metazoa; phylum Arthropoda; class Insecta; order Orthoptera; family Acrididae; genus Schistocerca; species Schistocerca americana. Next base: position 522,024,662 of record NC_060125.1, on the reverse strand, counting down.
ACAGATGAGGACTACAGTTTGCAAAACGATTATAAAACCAGTTATTATGTATAGGTCCGCAATGTGGACAATAACACTACTGGTCATAAGTGCTATGGATGAATGGAAACGCAAAGTACTGCGCAAGATATGTGGGACATTGTATGAAAATGGTGCTTTGGCAATTACGTCCAAAGCAGAACCGTATGAACCCTCTAAAAATACATCAATCATTGTAGACGTATTCGGGAGGACGACGGTTCAATCCCGCGTCCGGCCATCCTGATTTGGGTTTTCCGTGATTTCCCTAAATCGCTCCAGGCAAATGCCGGGATAGCTCCTCTGAAACGGCACGGCCGACTTCCTTTCCTGTCCTTCCCTAATCCGATGAGACCGATGACCTCGCTGTTTGGTCTCTTCCCCCAAAACCAACCAACCATTGTAGACGTAAAGGCACGAAGATTGCAGTGGTTGGGGCAAGTGCAGAGAATGCAAGAACGAGTATCAAAGAAGGTGCCAACTGCAAAGCAAGACGGTAGCCACTCAGTGGAGAGACGGAGACTGCGGGAGCTGGATGATGTAGAGCCGACTCTGAGAAAGTTAGGAGTGTGGAACTGGAGAACGCTTGCGAAGCCAGGAGGGGATTGGAGAAGACAGGTGGTTGACAAGGCTCTCGCCCTTCAAGACTGTAATGTCTGAAAAGTGAATTCCGTGGTCGGCCACGTTTGGGACATCCTGTCACAGCCACTGGTTTTGACAGTGTGTATCGCGCCGATGCCGTTATCTGTGTAGACCGACGCACTGGAATTAGAGAGTTGGCTCAACATCTGTCGGTGGGCGTTAGAAGTACACGTGCAGTGATCGAGAATCTTTGATATTCGTCGGAGGTGTGCTCCAGATAGGTTCCTCGAATTCTCCCAACAGGTTCGAAGAAAATCTATTTCACCTGAACTGTCCCAGCAGCTTGAGGCCAATGGAGAGACCTTTCTGTAACGGATCGTCACACCTGACGAAACCTTAGTGCTTAATTTTCATCGTTCCTCACCCACCATACAGCCCAGACATGGAGCCCTCGAACTTCCATCTGTTTCTATGGTTACATTACAGGACAACAACAAAAAAATTGCCTGGCAGATTAAATCTGCGTGTCGGACCGGGACCGAACCCAATGCCTTTGCTTTTTTGGGCAAGTGCTCTACCAACTGTGGAACCCGAGCACGGCTCGGTGCCCAAAGACGGTGACTTATACACTGTAATTCTTTGCCTTTTAAAGAATAGTTGTTTGATACGATGTCATCACATTTGATGCTAATAATATATCAAAGATTCTGTTGATTGAAGGATTCTAGTTTCTTCGGATCACGTATAGCGTCTAGGTTTCGTAACCGTAGAGGACTGTAGAAACAATTGGTCTCTACTCCATCACTTCGGTGCGTAGTGTCAGATCTTTACGCAGAAAGACCCGATATAGGCGTCAGAAGCAACATGTGCAGCACAAATTCTGTTCTCCACGTCAGTTTACAATGAGCAATTAGCTGATAATATACTTCCTGGATAGAGCAAGTGATCAGCTTGTTCCAACGATGTGCTGGAAATCAACGCACGGGTACTGAAATCAGAAAAGGCAGTTCCAGTAGCTGGATGTGTGAGTGCCTTCGGTTTTTGAATGTTGATGGCCAGGCCAAACCGTTCATAAACAGAATTCAGACAATTTACAGACAGCTGCAGCTTTACGAGTGTATAAGATGCAGAATCATTGTCATGTGAACACTGCAGCTCAGTTAACTGTGTGAGACGTGCGAATCCTTTAGAGTGGACCAATCTGGAGTGATAAAATAGCCCTTCGTCAAATTTGTGTTTAAGTCCTATACAGTTCTGTACAGACGATGCCTCTTAAAGCATGGCTGCTGAGTACAGAGCAAACAGCGTTGGTGCGAGGACACATCCTTGTTTGAGCCCATTACAAATATTTGTCAGATGTTCCATTCTGTACAGTACTTGGCCAGACATTTAGTCGTTGGAAGCTTGAATCAGTCCAACAAAATGTTCAGGACAGCCAGTACGATGTAAGACCTTCCACATAGCCTCTCTGGGCACCGTATCAAAGGCCATATCTGGGTCATGCAGCACAAATATTAAAGTCTTACCTTATAACCTCCATTTCTCCTGCATCTGTCGTGCATAGATCATTACGCCAATAGTTCCCCTAGAGGGGCGAAATGCGCAATAAGATTCAGGAAGTGCAATGTCGAAAAGAGTCTGGAGGTGATTCAGCAGTGTTCTAAGGAAAATTTAACCATCTACGGAGAGTAAAGATATGACATGGTAATATCAGTCAACATTTTTTTGGTGTACAATTTTTCTAATTTAAAATTTAGAAAAACAATGAATATAAAACTGTTGAATGATATTATTACCAAATTCTGTCACTTACGAATAAATATTTTCCATGAAAAAAATGGCATGCTTCGTTAAACGAGCCTCGTAATTTAATTCTGCAAGTGGAAGTCGCGTTCGTGGCAGTGGTTCTGCTATTGCCAATAACAATTTCTTTAAATAGTCTCATTACTGTCTTTGTTCGTTTAATTTTCCTTCGAAAATTGTGTTTGGCAAATGACCTTATACTACGCAGTCTGTGCGTTACCATGACTCTTGCTGCTCTGGTGTTAGACTCTCTTCAAAGATTTGTGACCGTTGTCAACGATGACAAACTCAGAATAGAAGCTTTTCAGTATAAGGTGTGACAATGTCACTGATACATCGAGCTCTCAGAAACATTTCAGATATGTTTTAAAACATTTTCGGTAGTGGTGGGGAGACAACGTCGCTGCCAAACCTTCGTAAAATTTACTGCTTCACGTTTTATTCAAAGGAAGTTATATTTGTAGATTATGAATTAGTTAATTACAATTATTATATCTCCAATGGTGCATTACATACCAAATGAAGTAAAAAAATGTCCCGTTTTATACAACACTGCAATCGTAAATCTTACGAGAGTTTAATAATTCAAAGTTAATACACCGAGGAGACAAGTCGTGGAATAGTGATATGCAAATGGCGATAGTATCGCGTAAAAAAGGTGTAAAAGGCCAGTGCATTGGTGGAGCTGTCATTGGTACTCAAGTGATTCATCTGAAAAAGTTTCTGACGTGATGGCCGCGCGACGTGAATTAAGGCTTTGAACGCGGAATGGTAACTGGAGCTAGACAAAGCGACATTACATTTCGGAAATCGTTCGGAAATTCAGTATTCCGAGATCAACAGTGTCAAGGGTGTGCCCACAGTATCATATTCCAGGCATTACCTCTTACCATAGACAATCACTTAACGACCGAGAGCAGCGGCGTTTGCGTAGAGTTGTTCAGTGCTAACAGATAAGCAATACTGCGTGAAATAACATCGGAAATCAGTGTGGGACGTACGTATTCGATGTATTCGTTAAGACAGTGCAGCGAAATCTGGCGTTTATGGGCTACGGCAGCATACGACCGTCGCGAGTGCCTTTGCTAACAGCACGAAATCTTCAGCAGGGCGTCTCTTGCACTCGTGACCATATCAGCTGGATCCTAGACGATTGGAAAACTGTGGCCTGGTCAGATGATTTCAGTTACGAGCTTGAAGGTAGGGTTAGTCTGAAGCAGACCCCACGAACCCACGGAGCCAAGTTGTCAACAAGGCACTGTCATACCTGGTGCTGGCTCCATAATGATGTGAGCTGTGATTACGTGGAATGGATTGGGTTCTCTGAATGTTCGGCTACTTACTACTGTGACGTGAATTTGCAGCCATTCATGGACGCCATGTTCCCAAACAACAATGGAAATTTTATGGATGACGACGCGGCATCTCATCAGACCACAACTGTTCGCGATTGATTTGAAGAACATAGTGGACAGTTTATTTATTCCTGTCAGAAGTATTTACGATGTATAAAATAATGTAAAATGTTTACATGTCGTGTGTATATATATTTACAAGAAAATTATTTACACTTTTGCCGCTCAGAAGTTAGCGACCTCTATTTCATTTGGCGTTGCATGTAGCAGGTCTTCTGCTGTGCATGTTGCTGGACATTGGGTACACTGGAGCAGGTGGAAGGTCGTCTGCGTTGCTCCACACTCACAGACTGGCGGCTCCTCTAGGAAACCCCGTTTAGTCAAATTGCTCTTACTTTTCGTGACACCCGAGCGTAGTCTGTTGGGGGATCTCCATGTACTGCCGGTTTTTATGATGGAAAGCGCAAGTCTTGTTTTTCCAGGATTTGGTCTCAAATGGTTTTCCCTGTAGTAAGCTGACAGTTCTCTCAATGCTTTGGGCAGATTCCCTTCGACAGTTTCAAAGCAGCGGGCTTGGGCGGTGATAGCACAATCATCTGCATAGATGAAGCTCTGTGTTCCTTCAGGTAGTGGTTGATCATTTGTGTGGATGTTAAACAAAGCTGGAGCAAGCACACTTCCCTGGGATAATCCGTTTTTCTGTGATCTCCATCTGCTTCTCTTGCCCTGCAATTCAACAAAAAATCTTCTATTTTCAAGGGGATTCCTTATGAAACACGTTAGCTGGTAGTATCTAGTATCATTGTACAGCTTCATAAGAACTCTTCTATGATTAACTGTGTCATAAGCTGCTGTTAGACCTATAAATACAGCTCCTGTGGTCTCTTCCCTTTCAAAACCATCTTCGATGTGCTGTGTTAGTTTCAACACTTGAGATGTGGAGTTCTTTCCCTGTCTGAATCCAGCCTGTTGTAGAATGTATATTGTCACTAGCTTCTCCGTTAGTTGGCGTGGGACGAGTCTTTCAAGAAGTTTATACAGATGACATAGGAGAGATATAGGGCGGCAGCTTTTAGAATCATTTTGGTCCTTGCCTGGCTTGCGGATGGCTCTGAGCACTATGGGACTTTACTTTTGAGGTCATCAGTCCCCTAGAACTTAGAACTACTTAAACCTAATTAACCTAAGGACATCACACACATCCATGCTCGTGGAACCTGCGACCGTAGCGGTCGCGCGGTTCCGGACTGTAGCGCCTAGAACCGCTCGGCCCCACCGGCCGGCGGAGAGCTACAACTTTGGCTTTCCTCCAGAGTTTAGGAATCTTGCAGGATTGGACACAGTTGTTCATTAGGTCTCTCAGCCATGCTTTTATTACCGGCCCAAAGTTCTGTACATGCTCAACTCTTATATCATCGACGCCTACCGCTTTCCCATTTTTGCACTTACCCAGAGCGAGATCCACCTCAGTCTGGGTAAATGGTTGAAGCAGAGTATTGGTTTCTTGGTCAGGTCGTCTCTCACATGTCTTCTTACCAGGCCTGGTTGAATAAGGTGGTTTCCCATTTTGTATGAGCTGGTGTGGAATTTGATCAGCTCGGACATTCGCCTGTGAAAGGTCATTAGTCAAGCGTTTTAGAAGCCTCCAGACCTCGTGAATACTTCTACTCACATCACAGTCTTTCGTTAGTTTCTCCCACTGTGTCCTCTTTGCCTCGGAGATTGAGGAGAGGACAGATCTAGCTGTTCGGGAGGATTCCTCACTGAATGATTGTGGACAATTAGAGTGCATGGTTTGGCCACCCATATCGACCGAGATCAATCCTATCGAAAATTTATAGGACATAGTTGAGAGGTCAGTTCGTGCAAAAAATTCTGCACCGGCAGCAATTTCGCAGTTGTGGACGGCTATAGAGGCAAAATGGCTCAATGTTTTTACATGGCACTTCCAACGACTTGCTGATTCCATGGCACTGAGAGTTGCTGCACTATTCCGGGCAAAAGGGAGTCCGAAAGGATATTATGAGGTATCCCACGGCTTTTTCACCGCAGTGTACGGTGGTAAAAAATGCTCGCTAAGAGGATGGCGGCTCACATTCATGGCCGGTGAATTATCTAACCATTGTTGCACCGTTCGGACGTAAGTGTCTCACAACAGGTTATCAGAGGACCAGTGGGAGGTTTGTGTATATTATTGCTATGTATCAGTGTTCCACTGGTAAAGGGAAACGTTCTAATGGTTTGCAGAGTTCTTATAATTACAGCTTGAACCTGTAGGTTGTACTGTATTCAAGTTTCTTTGTTAAATCTCTGGTCCGTATCGTCGCATCGTATTAGTTAGCTCCTGCAGATAGGCAGCTGGGTAAGCAGATTTGCAAAGCGAGCGGGCTCTCGAGCTTCCACAGAAAATACGTGCCAGTGAATTAGCAGGCACGTATTGACGTTCGCCTCGTCAAAACGGTGACTATACTGAGCACCTGTAATGTGTGCCTGCTGTCTGTATGTCTTGTAAATACCACAGTCATTTTAGAAAACCCCACAGGCACTTACAAATAACACTCTTGTCAACACAGCGGAACGGTGGAACATATCTTTTACTTGTTATTATGTCTCCGACATTCATTAAAATAACTAGACATTGTCTTACCCTCGGAAAAAGACTTAGTAGCTCAAAGGATAAGGCGGATTTTAGGACGATCCCTTTGAAATAGGTGCGGTTGGTTTCCCTGCCCCACAGAACTTGTTCTCCCTCTCTAGTAATCAACTCTTTGAGGGCACATCAAAACACTAACCGTCCTTTCTTTGTAGAACAAGCAGCGGAGCTTTCTAAGGCCACCTTACGTCTTTCCACCTTACGTCTTTCCACCTTACGTCTTTCCACCTTACGTCTTTCCACCTTGGGTCTTTCCACCTTGGGTCTTTCCACCTTGGGTCTTTCCACCTTGGGTCTTTCCACCTTGGGTCTTTCCACCTTGGGTCTTTCCACCTTGGGTCTTTCCACCTTGGGTCTTTCCACCTTGGGTCTTTCCACCTTGGGCCTTTCCACCTTGGGCCTTTCCACCTTGGGCCTTTCCACCTTGGGCCTTTCCACCTTGGGCCTTTCCACCTTGGGCCTTTCCACCTTGGGCCTTTCCACCTTGGGCCTTTCCACCTTGGGCCTTTCCACCTTGGGCCTTTCCACCTTGGGCCTTTCCACCTTGGGCCTTTCCACCTTGGGCCTTTCCACCTTGGGCCTTTCCACCTTGGGCCTTTCCACCTTGGGCCTTTCCACCTTGGGCCTTTCCACCTTGGGCCTTTCCACCTTGGGCCTTTCCACCTTGGGCCTTTCCACCTTGGGCCTTTCCACCTTGGGCCTTTCCACCTTGGGCCCTTCCACCTTGGGCCCTTCCACCGTGGGCCCCTCCACCTTTCCACCTTGGGCCCTTCCACCTTGGGCCCTTCCACCTTGGGCCCTTCCACCTTGGGCCCTTCCACCTTGGGCCCTTCCACCTTGGGCCCTTCCACCTTGGGCCCTTCCACCTTGGGCCCTTCCACCTTGGGCCCCTCCACCTTGGGCCCCTCCACCTTGGGCATCGCAGAAAATCCTATTAAACAGGCGCTGACATACATACCCGAGACAGCAAAGATTCTCTCTTTTCTTGTGCGTAATTGCGAAATTCACACAACCAAATAAAGCAAACAGTTACGTAACTGCTCCCCGTCACTATTGTGCGTGATGAAACTCTGAGATCATCGTTTCAGGGGACGTGGGGGAAGGATATAAAAAGACTACTGTGGAAAGTGCAAATACAAAATAAAGCGCAGTAACGCGTTTTTCGTCTCCTTTAACCGTTTTTCTTTATAGCGAGACTGTAATCGTTAATTAATCATGCAAGACGCTTCGAGAAATAGCAACTTAAAGAGTGGGATGTAAATCAGTTGTCAAAAACTCATTTGGTGCCATGATACTAAGTAAATGCAAATAGTGATTCCTTACCAACACAGCAGTACATGTAGAGTTCAGTGAACCTACAAAAGATGTTGGTTTCCATGCTGTTGTAAACAAACGTTGCATCTTTTTAACACTGGTTACAAATTTTGTTTCAAAACTTTCTAGACTGTAGGTTTTCAAATTCTGACTGGATTTGTTCCTGCAAATGTTCTACATCACGAATCTTGACTAATAAACATCGCTTTTTACTATACTCCAGTGTGAAATATTATGGTTGTGATATTCGGGGATCGGTGGAGCTATTCAATAATACCCTGGCTGCCAGTACATCCATCAAAGCTCTCATTTAGAAGTCTCTTAGTATAACTCCATCTTAAAGCCATATAAATTTTTCCTTGACCGACAACAGACGTTCGTGAGTGGACTATTTTACAGTTCTAACAACACTCGTTGAAGTATGCCTAGGTGGTTTACAGAACTGACAGTACCGTTAAAAAAGAAGCCCCGATTAGGCTACCGCTGAGTGTCCCTGGACATGCACTCACCTCTGTCTTCATCGCCACAGGAGATTTGTAGAATCACAGTAGACAGAATTCTCTGTTCACTCTGCCATCCACCTTAAAAGTCGGTCTGGGGAGTTTGGTGGCCAGCGAAAGTGTTTAAACTCACAAGAGTGTTCTTGGAGACACTCTGTAGCAATTCTGGACGTTTGGGTTGATAAGGTTGATAAGAGAGTGAGGGTTGGGTTGTTTTGAGGGAGGAGACCAGACAGCGAGGTCATCGGTCTCATCGGGTTAGGGAAGGACGGGGAAGGAAGTCGGCCATGCCCGTTCAAGGGAACCATCCCGGCATTTGCCTCGAGCGACTTAAGGAAATCACGGAAATCCTAAGTCAGATTGGCCGGACGTGGGATTGACCCGTAGTCCTCCCGAATGCGGGACGTTTGGGGTGTCGCATTGTCCTGCTGGGATTGTCCAAGTCAGTCGGAATGCACAATGGACATAAATCGACGCAGGCGATCAGACAGGATGCTTACGTGCGTGTCACCTGTCAGAGTCGTATCTAGACGTATCATGGGTAACATATCAGTCCAACTCCACACTCCCCACACCATTACAGAGCCTCCACCAGCTTGAACAGCCTTCTGCTGACATGCAGGGTCCACGGATTCATGAGCTTGTCTCCATACCCCTACACATCCATTCGCTCGATACAATTTGAAAGGAGACTCGTCTGACCAGTCGACATGTTTCCAGCCATCAACGGTCCAATGTCAGTGTTGACGGGCCTACGTGAGGCGTAAAGCTTTGTGTCGTGCAGACATCAAGGGTACACGAATGGGCCTTCGGCTCCGAAAGCCCCTATCGATGGTATTTCGTTGAATGGTTTGCACGCTCACACTTGTTGATGGCCCAGCATTGAAATCTGCAGCAATTTCCCGAACGGTTGCACTTCTGTCACGTTGAACGATTCTCTTCAGTCGTCGTTGATCCCGTTCTTGCAGGATCTTTCTGCGGCCGCAGCGATGCGGAGCTTTGATGTTTTACCGGATTTCTGATATTCACGGTACCCTCGTGAAATGGTCGTACGGGAAGAATCCCCCATTTCATCGCTATATCAGACATGCGGTGTCCCATCGCCCGTGCCGGCCCCACGTTCAGACTCTTCATAACCTTCCATTGTAGCAGCAGTAACCGATCTAACATTTACGCCAGACACTTGTCTTATATAGGCGTTGCCGACCGCAGCGCCGTTTCTGCCTGTTTACATATCTCTGTATTTGAATACGCATGCCTATACCAGCTACTTCGGCGCTTTAGTGTACATGTATTCTACATACCTACGAAAAGTAACTGTCCTCCTTTCACGTGCTTATTTGCATCCGCAACAACGAAAATACTGCACTATAGCTGTTACTAAAACTTAAACGTGCAGAAACATACTTTAAACAAGGTGAATACTTGTAAACTTCAAGTTTCGCTGCTACCGCAAATTGTAGACAAGTAGCGTCGTTTCAAAATGACATGGCTATTCCGGTTTGATGTTGAGAACAGGGGCAGTAGACTATGTTCACTCCATAGCTATGCATGCTCTGCGGCTGTAGCCAGCCACTCAGAATGAGCCTGTTCAGTCCATCCCACAACCGGCGGCGCTACATACGAGCGGCAGGCAGCCAGCACGGTGAGCACACCACACCACACAGACCCCCTTTCTCTCTCTCTCTCTCTCTCTCTCTCTCTCTCTCTCTCTCTCGTGTCGTACGATTTTACCGTAGGACTTGCGACCAGTGACGTCAGTGTGGTGTTCCCGACCACAAATACTTTTGCAATGAATTTTTCGACTGTAGAAGTAATACGTACATACCTTCACAGTTTATATAGGCTTAGGACTGGCTGTACATAAAGTACATACACATTTTTAAATGTTTTTTCAATTCCTAACCCTTTTTCGCATTAGAACATTACTGCAGCACAAAATTTTTGTGTAATTTCATGAATTTTAATTGTTCACTAAGTTTTTGTAAGAAAACAGGAGATTTTACATATAATGTTATACGAGGTTTGGAACTTTAGTAGTGACAACTATTTATTTACAGCTCGTACAAAATAGATACGTGTTTCAAAGTTTTACTGACCTTCAGAGTAGTCACCAGCATTCTGCATAACACGTTGCCAGCGATGTGGTAGAAGTAGGATACTCTTAGCAGTGCCAGTTGTGTTGACAGTTCGAGCGGCGCGGTCTGTTGCCCGATGAATTTGTAGCAGTTCTGAAGCGAATGCCGTGAAGTGTTTCCTTCGGTTTAGAAATCGAGTTGAACTCACGAGGGCTGAAGTCAGGGGAGTGCAGTTGGTGGTATAGCACTTAGCAGCGCCATCAGTCAAACAAATCAGTAACAGCTCGCACTGTACATGCTTGAGCATTGTCATACAAAATGATGGTAAAGCCCTGCAGAAAGTGTCATCACTTCTGTCTCTAAGCTGGTCGTAGGTTGTGTCCCAAAAATGAACAACAGTGATAGTCATTTCATCAACGCTGATTAGTGGCAGATGTGCCACTGGAGCAGGTATGAGGCCATACTACCAGGCTTCTCGATCCCTAAATTTTGTTCCATAGCTCCAACTGTAGCCGTTTCAAAGGCTAACACTGGAAGTGTTAGATAAACATTCAGGTATCTTGTATTTGTCTGGAAAAAAGTATTTCATATGTACATTGAGATTCGTCTGTGGCTATAGGAAATAAAGCATGAAGTACGTTCGTCTGTTCTGTGTTTCAAATGTCGATGTGTATGATGTACAGTTGTCTGAATTGTTTTGAACAGCTGTAAAATTCATTTTCACATTGGATTTTCTACACTTCTAAAAAACTGAATACCATGATTCATTTGTCAGGACCAGATCCATTGTCATTTTCCAAAAAACTATTGCCTTTAGTAGATTTGAAAATGTCAGTTGAATTTCTGAAATAGAGCCAGTGTTCTAGATCTTAGCAATAGCACCTCTGCTGCTCTACACAGTCCAGTCTTCAAGTTCTCATAATTTGGCACAGTTGAGACGAAATCTGAACCTAAATAGTTCAACTCTTGATATTCCTCTATAAAAATTTGGAAACCAGGCACTGTCTGTTTCGCCGACTCTCTCTCTCTACAGGTTCTTACTTTATTTTAAACGTCTAGTTCCATAGGACCAAATTGAGGAGCAAATCTCAAAGGTCATGGAACTTGTCTGTACATGAAATTACAACACACAAGTAATAACTGATAAAATAAAATGTTTATGAACCAATAAAAGACAAACCATTAGTTCATGAAAACGCAATCAACAATATAATACAGGACTCAGCTTGAAAAATTAAGGAACTCCTCGTGGAAACTCTTCAGCATCGATATGAAAGCCCGTGGATTTCTGCTAAGATTTTTGAATTCTTGTGGTAGCTTATTGAAAATGGATGCAGCAATATACTGCACACTTTTCTGTACAAGAGTCAAGGAAGTGCAATGCAATTGGATTTCTGCCTAGAATTAACTGAGTGAAAGCTGCTAATTCTTGAGAATAAGCTGATGTTAACAAGAAACGACGACAAAGAATGTGTATATAGAGAGACCAATGTCAGAATACCCAGACTAGTGAACAGGGGTCGACAAGAGGTTCGCGAACTTACACAACTTACTGCTCGATCCACCCACTTCTGAGCCAAAAATATCCTTTGAGAACGGGAAGTGTTACTTCAAAATATAATACCACATGACATAAACGAATGAGAATAAACAGAGTAGACTACTTTTTGTGTTGAACTATCGCTTACTCCAGATACCGTTCGAATAGTAAAACTGGCAGCATTAAATCTTTGAACAAGATCGTGAACATGGTCTTTCAACGACAGTTTTCTATTTATTTGAACGCTAAAAAAATTGAACTGTTCTTTTTCACTGATCATATTCCGATCCTGCGAAACTAAAGCGTCGAGTTTTGTTGGATTCTGTGTTAGAAAATGTTGAAACTGAATCTTACTGTACTGTAGCGTTAATGTATTTCCTACATGTCATGAACTTAGGTCATGAACAGCACGATTTGAAGCAGTGCCAATGTTGCACACAACATCCTTAACTACCAAGCTAGTCTCATCAGCAAACAGAAATATTTTAGAATCACCTCTAATGCTAGAGGGAATATCCGATGTATTAATAAGGAAGAGGAGGGGCCCGAAAACTGATCCCTGGGGCACCTCCAACTTGACCGTGCCCCACTCAGAATCCACATCATAGCCATTCTCAACATTGTAGACGATGACCTTCTGCTGCCTGTTATTAAGGTAAGAGGTGAACCAGTTGCGAGCTACTTCCCGTATTCCATAATGGCCCAACTTCTGGAGCAATAGTTTGTGATCGACACAATCAAACGCCTTAGTTAAACCAAAAAGATGACTAGCGTTCGAAACATTTTGTTTAATCCATTCAGTACCTCACAGAGAAAAGAGAACATAGCGCGCTGGAAAAACGAGCACTTAAATTTTTCTGTGCGAGCCCTGATTTCTCTTATTTTATCGTGATGACCATTTCTCCCTAGGTAGGTGGGTGCCAATAGAATGTTTTCGCAATCGGAGGAGAAAACTGGTGATTGAAATTTCATGAGTAGATCCCGTCGCAACGAAAAACGCCTTTGTTTTAATGATTGCCACAACAAATCACGTATCATGTCTGTGGCACTATCTCCCCTATTTCGCGATAATACAAAACGAGCTGCCTTCTTTGTACTTTTTCGATGTCATTACTACGAACTTTGACCTTTCTGACAGGGAATCATGAATCCAGCCGCACAACTGATGCGGTATTCCATAGGCACGCAGTTTGATTAGAAGACGCTTGGGAGGACTCGTTTCAAATTGTATCTAGCGGATGGACGTGTGTGGGTATGGAGATAACATCACGAATTAATGGATCCTGCATGGCAGCAGGGGACTGTTCAAGCTGGTGGAGGCTTTGTAATGGTGCGAGGTGTGTGCAGTTGGAATGATAAGGGACCCCTGATACGTCTAGATACGACTCTGGCAGGTGACACGTGCGTAAGGTTCGTGTCTGATCACGTGCATCCATTCATGTCCACTGTGCATACCGACGGACTTGGGCAATTCCAGCAGGCAATGCGACACCCCACACATCAAGAATTGCTACAGAGTAGCTCCAGGAACACTCTTCTGAGTTTGAACACTTCCAATGGCCACCAAACTCCCCAGATAAGAACATTACGGAGCATATCTGTGATGCCTTGCAAGGTGCTGTTCGGAAGAGATCCCCACCCGTCGTGTGCTAGGGATTTATGGTGTCAGTTGCCTCCAGTATTATTTCAGACATTAATCGAGTACAGTCCACGTCGTGTTGCGGCACTTCTGCCTGCTCGCGGAGGCCGTACACGATATTAGGCAGGTGAAAGAGTTTCTTTCTCTTCAGTGTACACTACTGGCCATTAAAATTGCTACACCACGAAGATGACGTGCTACAGACGCAAAATTTAACCGAAAGGAAGAAAATGCTGTGATATGCAAATGATTAGCTTTTCAGAGCATTCACACAAGGTTGGCGCCGGTGGCGACACCTACAACCTGCTGACATGAGGTAAGTTTCCAACCGATTTCTCAAACACAAACAGCAGTTGACCGATGTTGCCTGCTGAAATGTTGTTGTGATGCCTCGCGTAAGGAGGAGAGATGCATACCATCACGTTTCCGACTTTGATAAAGGTCGGATTGTAGCCTATCGCGATTGCGGTTTATCGTATCGCGACATTGCTGCTCGCGTTGGTCGAGATCCAATGACTGTTAGCAGAATATGGAATCGGTGGGTTCAGGTGGGGAATACGGAACGCCGTGCTGGATCCCAACGGCCTCGTATCACTAGCAGTCGAGATTACAGGCATCTTATCCGCATGGCTGTAACGGATCGTGCAGCCACGTCTCGATCCCTAAGTCAACAGGTGGGGACGTTTGCAAGACAACAACCATCTGCACGAACAGTTCGACGACGTTTGCAGCAGCATCGACTATCAGCTCAAAGACCATGGCTGCGGTTACCCTTGAGGCTGCATAACAGACAGGAGCGCTTGCGATGGTGTACTCAACGACGAACCTGGGTGCACGAATGGCAAAACGTCATTTTTTCGGATGAATCCAGGTTCTGTTTACAGCATCATGATGGTCACATCCGTGTTTGTGGACATCGCGGTGAACGCACATTGGAAGACTGTATTCGTCATCGCCATACTGGCGTATCACCCGCGTAATGGTATGGGGTGCCATTGGTTACACGTTTCGGACACCTCTTGTTCGCACTGACGGCACTTTGAACAGTGGACGTTACATTTCAGATGTGTTACAACCCGTGGGTCTACCCTTCATTCGATCCCTGCGAAACCCTACAATTCAGCAGGATAATGCACGAACGCATGTTGCAGGTCCTGTACGGGCCTTTCTGGATACAGAAAATGTTCCAGTGCCGCCCTGGCCAGCACATTATCCAGATCTCTCACCGATGGAAAACGTCTGGTCAATGGTGGCCGAGCAACTGGCTCGTCACAATACGGCAGTCACTACTCTTGATGAACTGTGGTATCGTGTTGAAGCTGCATGGGCAGCTGTACCTGTACACGCCATCCAAGCTCTGATTGACTCAATGCCCAGGCGTATCAAGGCCGTTATTACGGCCAGAGGTGGTGGTTCTGGACACTGATTTCTGAGGATCTATGCACCCAAATTGCGTGAAAATGTAATCACATATCAGTTCTAGTATAAGATTTTTGTCGAATGAATACCCGTTTATCATCTGCATTTCTTCTTGGGGTAGAAATTTTAATGGCCAGTAGTGTATATATCGATTTATCCGTAAGAATGATATTGCCTCTCGACGTCTCTTTTTATTATTGAGATACCGACAGTAGACAGCTCTCACAACACCGGCCGTTTTCGTGCTGACGTGTAAATGACCGCTCAAAACAGACGAGAGTCCATACGGAATAAAACGCCAGGGGCGCTGCAGTAGACGCGCTTCTCTCTGGTAGTCAGTTGAGACAAAAAAGTCGATCGTGGAAAAGGGGCTTTAGCTATTAGGTGCCCGGGTAGCAGGTGGCAAGGTCGCTGTAACTGGTGCGGACTGGGAGCGTCTCACCGTTGCGCTGAGTCACACGGAACGTAACAGGGCGCTCCGTTAAAGGGAGCCTGCTGGCTGCTGCCGCCCAAGACGGGCTCTCGCCTTTAAAACGGGCAGCGGCCACGGCCGGGCTCCAGACAGCGGCGAACAGAACTGAGCGCGGTCTGTTGCGCACGTGGGCGCACGCCGGCACCGTTACCGCAGCTGCGAGCGCCAGCGCCACGTGCTGACTCACGCGCCCGCGGCCTTGCCCATCGGCCGCGCTCAAAATTCTACCTGCTCCGGCAACGCCCTTGCCTCAATCACTACAAGCTTGAGCGGTATGCCAAATATAAATAGGTTTCCCAATACCGCTTCTGTGTAGTGTGTATACATTCCAATGTTAAGCTTTTCGTTTTCAGTCCAAAGACTGGTTTACTGCAACTATCCACGCTATGCTCAAATCGCTTGATACGGGCAAGTCTTCAGGTCCAGATTGTATACCGATTAGGTTCCTTTCAGATTACGCTGATACAATAGCTCCCTACTTAGCAATCATATACAACCGCTCGCTCACCGACAGATCTGTACCTACAGATTGGAAAATTACGCAGGTCGCACCAGTGTTTAAGAAGGGTAGTAGGAGTAATCAAAAAATGGTTCAAATGGCTCTGAGCACTATGGGACTTAACAGCTATGGTCATCAGTCCCCTAGAACTTAGAACTACGTAAACCTAACTAACCTAAGGACAGCACACAACACCCAGCCATCACGAGGCAGAGAAAATCCCTGACCCCGCCGGGAATCGAACCCGGGAACCCGGGCGTGGATAGCGAGAACGCTACCGCACGACCACGAGATGCGGGCAGTAGGAGTAATCCATCGAACTACAGACCTATATCATTGACGTCGGTTTGCACTAGGGTTTTGGAGCATATACTGTATTCAAACATTATGAATCACCTCGAAGGGAACGATCTATTGATACGTAATCAGCATGGTTTCAGAAAACATCGTTCTTGTGCAACGCAGCTAGCTCTTTATTCGCACGAAGTAATGGCCGCTTTCGACAGGGGATCTCAGGTTGATTCCGTATTTCTGGATTTCCAGAAAGCTTTTGACACCATTCCTCACAAGCGACTTCTAATCAAGCTGCGGGCCTATGGGGTATCGTCTCAGTTGTGCGACTGGATTCGTGATTTCCTGTCAGGAAGGTCGCAGTTCGTAGTAATAGACGGCAAATCATCGAGTAAAACGGAAGTGATATCAGGTGTTCCCCAGGGAAGCGTCCTGGACCTCTGCTGTTCCTGATCTGTATAAATGACCTGGGTGACAATCTGAGCAGTTATCTTAGGTTGTTCGCAGATGATGCTGTAATTTACCGTCTAGTAAGGTCATCCGAAGACCAGTATCAGTTGCAAAGCGATTTAGAAAAGCTTGCTGTATGGTGTGGCAGGTGGCAGTTGACGCTAAATAACGAAAAGTGTGAGGTGATCCACATGAGTTCCAAAGAAATCCGTTGGAATTCGATTACTCGATAAATAGTACAATTCTCAATGCTGTCAATTCAACTAAGTACCTGGGTGTAAAATTTATGAACAACTTCAGTTGGAAAGACCACATAGATAATATTGTGGGGAAGGCGAGCCAAAGGTTGCGTTTCATTAGCAGGACACTTAGAAGATGCAACAAGTCCACTAAAGAGACAGCTTACACTGCACTCGTTCGTCCTCTGTTAGAATATTGCTGCGCGGTGTGGGATCCTTACCAGGTGGGATTGTCGGAGGACATCGAAAGGGTGCAAAAAAGGGCAGCTCGTTTTGTATTATCCCTTAATAGGGGAGAGAGTGTGGCAGATATGATACGCGAGTTGGGATGGAAGTCATTAAAGCAAAGACGTTTTTCGTCGAGGCGAGATCTATTTACGAAATTCCGGTCACCAACTTTCTCTTCCGAATGCGAAAATATTTTGTTGAGCCCAACCTACATAGGTAGGAATGATCATCAAAATAAAATAAGAGAAATCAGAGCTCTCACAGAAAGGTTTAGGTATTCGTTTTTCCCGCGCGCTGTTCGGGAGTGGAATGGTAGGGAGATAGTATGATTGTGGTTCGATGAACACTCCGCCAAGCACTTAAATGTGAATTGCGGAGTAATCATGTAAATTTAGATGTAGATGCTAGCCTGTGAAAGCTTACCGATTCAGATCAGTCAAAAACAGGATAGTACCGTATTCCTGACATTCACGGTACATGCGTAAAATGGTCGTACTGGAAAATCCCCACTTCATCGCTACCTCGGAGATGCTGTGTCCCATCGCTCGTGCACAGACTAAACACTACGTTGAAACTCCCTGAAATTTTGGTAACCCGCATCCTACATCACCACTGGTCATAGCCATAATAAAACTGCATACATGGGAACATCGGAAGATGTCGTGCGCAATTTTGCGATATAGAAACCACAGTGAATATCACAAATGTTTTGCAGAATGAAGAATTTTCCGAGTTAGAGTCTCGGCCCGGCACACATTTTTAATCTGCCAGGAAGTTCCACAAATGTTTTATTTGCAACGGTTTTCTACGCGTTCCAGCTACTTCTCTGCTCCGACTTAGACACTGCTCGTAGCGTTATACCAACTTTCCAATACCCTCGTCATAGGAGGCAGCCGCGTGTGCTTCCCGCCACTTCTCTGCGATGGTCTTAATTTCGTTGTCTGACCCAAAATCTTGTCTCCACAGCCAGCGGCTGATGGGAGCAGAGATGAACATTAGAGGGAACTATGTCCGGGCTATATGGTGTATGATAAAACACTTTCCATCGAAAACGCTGCAGAAGAGTCCTTACTGCCCATACAGTGTGCTGTCGAGGATTGATAAGGAGGAGGAAATGCGTGACAGTTACATTGTGTGGGGCTGTATGAAACCGGGCGAAACTTCTCACCAGGCGCCCTTACTTGGCGGGAGACACTATTGTTCTTGTAATCTTTACAGCTCACTGGACTCTCGAAACTGAAAAGAGCGACGTGAAGTGATCGCAAGCACTCTAGAGATGCTGCCCAAAACGTCTGTGCACAGCTTCATCGGATTCACTGAGGTTTCCACTTCGTGACCTATCTAACCTGACTTTCTGAACAGGCCTCATAGTTTCGCTGTAACTAGTGCTGTCGCAGTATGGCTTAAAAATGGGTTTGCGACCCTGAAACAAGTAGCAAAAAACGAAAGACAAAGAAATGAACTAAAAATAGCATACTGCTTCATTAATAATCTACATAATAACAAATAGATATCTCGCAATGCTAAACTTAGAATTACTCTACATTATTTCATTCAGAAGCACTTTAAGCAGCAGTACATGTAAACAAAGGGCGATGATGTAACCACTAGATATTACAGAGAGGGAAACACTAAGGTACGTTTTGGGACCTGCTTGCGTGCAAACCTAATACAGAAGACCTCGTAAGAGTGAAGTTTATACACATACCGGGTTATCAAAAAGTCGTTATAAACTTGAAAACTGAATAAATCACGTAATAATGTAGATAGAGGGGTACAAATTGACACACATGCTTGGAATGACATGGGGTTTTATTAGAACCAAAAAAACACAAAAGTTCACAAAATGTCCGAAAGATGGCGCTTCATCTGATCAGAATAGCAATAATTAGCATAACAAAGTAAGACAAAGCAAAGATGATGTTCTTTACACGAAATGCTCAATATGTCCACCATCATTCCTCAACAAGAGCTGTAGTCGAGGAATAATGTTGTGAACAGCACTGTAAAGCATGTCCGGAGTTATGGTGAGGCATTGACGTCGGATGTTGTCTTTCAGTATCCCTAGAGATGTAGGTCGATCACGATACACTTGCGACTGCAGGTAACCCCAAAGTCAATAATCGCACGGACTGAGGTCTGGGGACCTGGGAGGCCAAGCATGACGAAATAGGCGGCTGAGCACACGATCATCACCAAACGACACGCGCAAGAGATCTTTCACGCGACTAGCAATATGGGGTGGAGCGCCATCCTGCATAAACATCGTACGTTCCAGCAGATGTTTATCAGCCAGGCTGGGGATGATGCGATTCTGTAACATATCGGAGTACCTCTCAACCGTCACCGTAGCAGTTACAAAACCAGAATCATGCATTTCCTCGAAGAAAAAAGGCCCGATAACGGTAGACGTGGTAAATCCAACCCATACCGCGACTTTCTCGTCGTGCAATGGAGTTTCCACGACAGTTCTAGGATTTTCGGTAGCCCAAATTCTGCAGTTGTGGGCGTTGACAGACCCTCGGAGAGTGAAATGAGCATCGTCGGTCCACAACACATAACTCAACCAATTATCATCTTCCGCCATCTTTTTAAACGCCCACACCGCAAATGCCCTCCACTTTACTAAATCGCCAGGTAAAAGTTCATGATGCCGATGGATTTTGTACGGATAGCATCGGAGGGTACGCCTAAGTGCCAACCAAACGCTAGTGTATGGGATGCCGGCGCGACGTGTGACTGCACGAACGCTGACTTCCCTGTGCATAGACGAACCCGCTACATTTCTTCCTGAACTGTCTCAGCAGCATTACGCCTTGTGCTCGGCCGGCCACTACGGGGTCTATCGTCTAAACAACCCGTGGCTTCGAACTTCGAAATCATTCTCGCCACAGCTGCATTTGTCAACGGACCTTTACCCGTTCGAATCCCCTTCCTATGGCGATCGGATCGTAATGCTGAACTAGCACATTCCCCATTCTGATAATACAGCTTCACTAAAAGCGCCTTTTCAGGTAACGTCAACATGCTGTGACTGCTGGCGCATCTGATTCTCTCTCTCATTACAGCTCCTTTTATACACGATTGTCATGCGCAGTCACTGACTTTTTGCTGTCCAGCGCCATCTGTCGGACATTTTTTGAACGTTTGTAATTTTTTTGTTTTAATAAAACCCCATGTCATTCCAAGCATGTGTGTCAATTTTTACCCCTCTATCTACATTATTCCGTGGTTTATTAAGTTTTCAAATTTATACTGACTTTTTGATCACCCGGTACATACAACATATACACAGCATTTTTAAAAAAGCCTGACAGTTTATTTTAATATAAATAAATGTATTGCGTGTGTGTGTGTGTGTGTGTGTGTGTGTGTGTGTGTGTGTGTGTGTGTGTTCCATGCCTGTTCCTAAACCACTAAGCCGATATATCACTTACTGTCTGGAAAGAATCGCTGTAGGGGTAAGAACTACCGACCTATCGCAGAGGTGGGGTGGGAACAGCAGTGTGCCACACAATGCACCAATATTCATACTTTATTCATCCAGTATGTGAACATGAGCCAGCGGCCTTTCCGCAGAGGTACCACCGGTTCACTCCAGATCACCGGAGTTCAGTACTTGGATGGGTGACCATCCGGTCTAAAGAGAGCTGTTGGCAAGTGGGGTGCATTCAGCCCTTGTGAAGCAAATTGAGGAGCTACTTGATTGAGAAGTAGCGGCTCCGGTCTCGTAAACTGACATACGGCCGGGAGAGCGGTGTGCTGACCGCATGGCCCTCCATATCCTCATCCAGTGACGCCTGTGGACTGAGGATGACACGGCAGCCGATCGTTACCGTTGGGCCTCCATCTCATGTCCGGGCGGAGTTTAGTTTCAGTTTTTAGTATTTGAGAATGAGAGCTTTTAGTGACTTGCAACAGACTTTACACGTACGTAATTTCGAACCTTTACGAAACTTATTATCGACGATACCTCCCACAAAATGTTCAAAGGAAATAACTTTATGAGTTACTACATTTGCACTATTCGTGTAATAAAACCGCATGATGTTCTGATTTATTACTTCTTTACTATTATCTGTATTCACGGCACATTTTGCAAGACTGTTTTCACATATACCACTAAATGTGCTATTGTAACATTGAAATGATAATTAAATCAAGACCCTAAGCTGTCGACAGGTGTTGATACATATCAACGGGGACAGTTGAAAATATGTGCCCCGACCGGGACTCGAACCCGGGATCTCTTGATTACATGGCGACGCTCTATCCATCTGAACCACCGAGGGCACAGAAGATAGTGCGACTGCAGGGGTTTATCCCTTGCACGCTCCCTGTGAGACCCACATTCCCAACGTAATGTCCACACACTACATTCGTAGTGCCCCTGCCCGTTACACTCATTACTCGCCGCAGACAATCTTACCGAGTCCCGTAAGAGTTCGGGCAATGCGTGTGCATCCAGCACAGAAGGAGGTCAATGGCCGGTTAGCCTTAACTATATGAAAATGGTATCTGTTCTTTCGGACATGTGCGTAATCTGGCAAAGCGGCGGGTAAAAAGCTCCTCCCAAACCCGTGGATTGATTGCAGTCAAACTTGGTACAAATATTACTATGTGGAAAGAAATACTGTAGGGGTAAGAACCAGCTATTGGAATGAAGATGATGCCGTGAGGGGAGAAGGGAAGACAAAGAGATGGTCATACAGGGAGGGGGTGGAGGACATTGACGGACAGAGTGGGGGAAGGTGGACATCGACACATATATGAGTTAAGAGGCGATGGACTCAGCGAGGAAGGGGGGGGGGAAGTGGACAGTGGGGAGGAGCAAATGGATGGAGAGTCGTGGGGGGGGGGGGGGGTGGAGCAGATGGATGCGTAGGGCGGGGTTGAGTGGAGCAGATGGACAAAGAGGGAGTTCGGGGGAGAATGTGGATGGAGATGGAGATGAGGGTGGGGAGGGGGGAGCAGATGGACGGAGAGGGAAGGGGGGGGGGGGGAGGAGAAGGAGAGCAGAGAAGAGGACAGAGAAGACGGGCTAAAAATTTGGAATAAATACATACCCGGGTAATGCCAGGTACTCATCTAGTGTTAAAATTTTGCAGAGTGGCGTAGCAGACATCCTCTATGCACTGAAAATCTACTTCTACATCTACATCTACATTGATACTCCGCAAGCCACCCAACGGTGTGTGGCGGAGGGCACTTTACGTGCCACTGTCATTACCTCCCTTTCCTGTTCCAGTCGCGTATGGTTCGCGGGAAGAACGACTGTCTGAAAGCCTCCGCGCGCGCTCTAATCTCTCTAATTTTACATTCGTGATCTCCTCGGGAAGTATAAGTAGGGGGAAGCAATATATTCGATACCTCGTCCAGAAACGCACCCTCTCGAAACCTGGCGAGCAAGCTACACCGCGATGCGGAGCGCCTCTCTTGCAGAGTCTGCCACTTGAGTTTATTAAACATCTCCGTAACGCTATCACGGTTACCAAATAACCCAGTGACGAAACGCGCCGCTCTTCTTTGGATCTTCTCTATCTCCTCCGTCAACCCGACCTGGTACGGATCCCACACTGATGAGCAATACTCAAGTATAGGTCGAACGAGTGTTTTGTAAGCCACCTCCTTTGTTGATGGACTACATTTTCTAAGCACTCTCCCAATGAATCTCAACCTGGTACCCGCCTTACCAACAATTAGTTTTATATGATCATTCCACTTCAAATCGTTCCGTACGCATACTCCCAGATATTTTACAGAAGTAACTGCTACCAGTGTTTGTTCCGCTATCATATAATCATACAATAAAGGATCCTTCTTTCTATGTATTCGCAATACATTACATTTGTCTATGTTAAGGGTCAGTTGCCACTCCCTGCACCAAGTGCCTATCCGCTGCAGATCTTCCTGTATTTCGCTACAATTTTCTAATGCAGCAACTTCTCTGTATACTACAGCATCATCCGCGAAAAGCCGCATGGAACTTCCGACACTATCTACTAAGTCATTTATATATATTGTGAAAAGCAATGGTCCCATAACACTCCCCTGTGGCACGCCAGAGGTTACTTTAACGTCTGTAGACGTCTCTCCATTGATAACAACATGCTGTGTTCTGTTTGCTAAAAACTCTTCAATCCAGCCACACAGCTGGTCTGATATTCCGTAGGCTCTTACTTTGTTTATCAGGCGACAGTGCGGAACTGTATCGAACGCCTTCCGGAAGTCAAGAAAAATTGCATCTACCTGGGAGCCTGTATCTAATATTTTCTGGGTCTCATGAACAAATAAGGCGAGTTGGGTCTCACACGATCGCTGTTTCCGGAATCCATGTTGATTCCTACATAGTAGATTCTGGGTTTCCAGAAATGACATGATACGCGAGCAAAAAACATGTTCTAAAATTCTACAAGAGATCGACGTAAGAGATATAGGTCTATAGTTTTGCGCATCTGCTCGACGACCCTTCTTGAAGACTGGGACTATCTGTGCTCTTTTCCAATCATTTGGAACCCTCCGTTCCTCTAGAGACTTGCGGTACACGGCTGTTAGAAGGGGGGCAAGTTCTTTCGCGTACTCTGTGTAGAATCGAATTGGTATCCC
The DNA here is from genome assembly GCF_021461395.2 of Schistocerca americana. NCBI lineage: Eukaryota > Metazoa > Arthropoda > Insecta > Orthoptera > Acrididae > Schistocerca > Schistocerca americana. The sequence continues at coordinate 522,000,976 of NC_060125.1, read as the reverse complement.
GTCAGGTCCAGTGGACTTTCCTCTATTGAGTGATTCCAGTTGCTTTTCTATTCCTTGGACACTTATTTCGATGTCAGCCATTTTTTCGTTTGTGCGAGGATTTAGAGAAGGAACTGCAGTGCGGTCTTCCTCTGTGAAACAGCTTTGGAAAAAGGTGTTTAGTATTTCAGCTTTACGCGTGTCATCCTCTGTTTCAATGCCATCATCATCCCGTAGTGTCTGGATATGCCGTTTCGAGCCACTTACTGATTTAACGTACGACCAGAACTTCCTAGGATTTTCTGTCAAGTCGGTACATAGAATTTTACTTTCGAATTCAATGAACGCTTCACGCATAGCCCTCCTTACGCTAACTTTGACATCGTTTAGCTTCTGTTTGTCTGAGAGGTTTTGGCTGCGTTTAAACTTGGAGTGGAGCTCTCTTTGCTTTCGCAGTAGTTTACTAACATTGTTGTTGTACCACGGTGGGTTTTTCCCGTCCCTCACAGTTTTACTCGGCACGTACCTGTCTAAAACGCATTTTACGATTGCCTTGAACTTTTTCCATAAACACTCAACATTGTCAGTGTCGGAACAGAAATTTTCGTTTTGATCTGTTAGGTAGTCTGAAATCTGCCTTCTATTACTCTTGCTAAACAGATAAACCTTCCTCCCTTTTTTTATATTCCTATTAACTTCCATATTCAGGGATGCTGCAACGGCCTTATGATCACTGATTCCCTGTTCTGTACATACAGATTCGAAAAGTTCGGGTCTGTTTGTTATCAGTAGGTCCAATATGTTATCTCCACGAGTCGGTTCTCTGTTTAATTGCTCGAGGTAATTTTCGGATAGTGCACTCAGTATAATGTCACTCGATGCTCTGTCCCTACCACCCGTCCTAAACATCTGAGTGTCCCAGTCTATATCTGGTAAATTGAAATCTCCACCTAAGACTATAACATGCTGAGAAAATTTATGTGAAATGTATTCCAAATTTTCTCTCAGTTGTTCTGCCACTAATGCTGCTGAGTCGGGAGGTCGGTAAAATGAGCCAATTATTAACCTAGTTCGGTTGTTTAGTGTAACCTCCACCCATAATAATTCACAGGAACTATCCACTTCTACTTCACTACAGGATAAACTACTACTAACAGCGATGAATACTCCACCACCGGTTGCATGCAATCTATCCTTTCTAAACACCGTCTGTACCTTTGTAAAAATTTCGGCAGAATTTATCTCTGGCTTAAGCCAGCTTTCTGTACCTATAACGATTTCAGCTTCGGTGCTTTCTATCAGCGCTTGAAGTTCCGGTACTTTACCAACGCAGCTTCGACAGTTGACAATTACAATACCGATTGCTGCTTGGTCCCCGCATGTCCTGACTTTGCCCCGCACCCGTTGAGGCTGTTGCCCTTTCTGTACTTGCCCAAGGCCATCTAACCTAAAAAACCGCCCAGCCCACGCCACACAACCCCTGCTACCCGTGTAGCCGCTTGTTGCGTGTAGTGGACTCCTGACCTATCCAGCGGAACCCGAAACCCCACCACCCTATGGCGCAAGTCGAGGAATCTGCAGCCCACACGGTCGCAGAACCGTCTCAGCCTCTGATTCAGACCCTCCACTCGGCTCTGTACCAAAGGTCCGCAGTCAGTCCTGTCGACGATGCTGCAGATGGTGAGCTCTGCTTTCATCCCGCTAGCGAGACTGGCAGTCTTCACCAAATCAGATAGCCGCCGGAAGCCAGAGAGGATTTCCTCCGATCCATAGCGACACACATCATTGGTGCCGACATGAGCGACCACCTGCAGATGGGTGCACCCTGTACCCTTCATGGCATCCGGAAGGACCCTTTCCACATCTGGAATGACTCCCCCCGGTATGCACACGCACACGGAGTGCATATTGGTTTTCTTCCCCTCTCTTGCTGCCATTTCCCTAAGGGGCCCCATTACGCGCCTGACGTTGGAGCTCCCAACTACCAGTAAGCCCACCCTCTGCGACTGCCCGGATCTTGCAGACTGAGGGGCAACCTCTGGAACAGGACAAGCAGCCATGTCAGGCCGAAGATCAGTATCAGCCTGAGACAGAGCCTGAAACCGGTTCGTCAGACAAACTGGAGAGGCTTTCCGTTCAGCCCTCCGGAATGTCTTTCGCCCCCTGCCACACCTTGAAACGACCTCCCACTCTACCACAGGTGAGGGATCAGCCTCAATGCGGGCAGTATCCCGGGCAACCACAGTCGTAGTCCGATTAGGGGATGCGTGGGACGAGCTGGCCGTCCCCGACAAACCCCCATCCCGACCCCCACAGTGATGCCCATTGGCAACAGCCTCAAGCTGTGTGACCGAAGCCAACACTGCCTGAAGCTGGGAGCGAAGGGATGCCAACTCAGCCTGCATCCGAATACAGCAGTTGCAGTCCCTATCCATGCTAAAAACTGTTTTGCCAAGAACGTCTGAACTAATCTACAGAGAGCGTAAACAAATCGACAAAATTTAAACGGTTATTAAAATACAAGATTGCCTAGTAAATGCAGTAATGCTGCTACTTGCGCACTGCTGACACTGCTCGGCGGCGGAAGGAGACTAAGCGAAATTACACTATTCAGGTACTAAAACACGATGCTACACTCTCAAATACTATAATACGCCCGAAATTTATGAATTAAACAATGCAAGAACCAAAAACACGCAAAGAAATTAAGAATTAAACTATGTAACAAATGAGTGAGCTAGGAGTATACGACTTGCTGCTCAGCTGCTTATCCAACGGCGGCAGGGAGCACACTGACTGCGACCAACCGACACTGGCCTTTCAAAACAAAACAGTAGACAAACGACTACGCGAATTTACACTATCCAGGTACTAAAACGCGATGCTACAACTCTCAAATACTATAATACGCTCGAAATTTATGAATTAAACAATGCAAGTACCAAAAACAGGCAAAGAGATTAAGAATTAAACTATGTAACAAATGAGTGAGCTAGGAGTATACGACTTGCTGCTGCAGCTGCTTATCCAACGGCGGCAGGGAGCACACTACTGTTTACCTGAAATGACGTACTTGTAATTAATAGGATGCAATCGTCTACAGGGACAGTACTTCACTAAAATTCTTACTGAATCAGCACATCTACACACGATAACATACGAGAACTTCTACGTCAAATGATTGACGAAAAAGTCTTTGTTTCAGAGCATGAAAATACGGAGAAAATGCTTGACAAACTCAAATATTTCGAATAGGCGTTGACTGTGAATACAAAGTAAATTCAAATAATTATACAATTAATAGCGAATCTCGTGAAAAACATATAGCCAAGCGTGTTTGGCTTATAATTTAGTACAATTGCGCTACACTGAAATTCGTTAAAGATAAAGTGTGACGTCGTTACCACAAAGCCGGAAATTTCCTAAATAGAAAGGGGACACGTGAGAGTAGAACTCGCATTATTTGGACTTCGTACAAACTTACTTAATGTATGTAGATAATTCGTCTATAGGTTCTGATGAGACTTTGCGAGTATAAAAATATTTGAAAAAATTGCCGTATGTTTTGATTCCACTAACGTGGAAACATTTTTTTTTTATTGACACTGCCATGCTACGGTCGCAGGTTCGAATCCTGCCTCGGGCATGGGTGTGTGTGATGGCTTTAGGTTAGTTAGGTTTAAGTAGTTGTAAGTTCTAGGGGGCTGATGACCTCAGAAGTTAAGTCCTATAGTGCTCAGAGCCATTTGCACCATTTTGAGCACTGCCATGGTAGCGTTGGGCGTAGTATGAGGCATCAATGTCAACTTAACACCTTTACTCGTTTTCTAGAAAAAATGGGTCTTAATAGGCGGACAGGCAGGTAGACGGACACCAAAGCGGTCCTGTTAGGGTTCAGCGCTTGTCGCTTGAGTTGCGGAATCCTAAAAACTAAACTTTCGGCCGGACAGTAAAAAAAGTATCTGTGACGGCGTGAAGTCAAAGCGCAGGCACGCCGGTCGGGAACGAGAGAGAAGAGAGAGCTGTGAGACGACGTCAGCCAGTTGCACGCTGACAGAGCCCTCTCCAGGAAGACAACGCGACAGCAGCGGCCCCTGTGTGAAGAGATCGGAAGCGCCGCGACCGACTGGTCGTGTTCGCAGTCGAACAGCAGTTTCAAAACTAGCGACTTGAATAGAAGCGTCAAAGCTCATTACTTCGCTTGAACCCTCAATGTATCAGACTTTGGAATTCTTATACTAAACAAGCCACAGGCTGTGGCTAAGCCATGTCTCCGCTATATCCTTTCTTTCAGGAGTGCTAGTTCTGCCAGGTTCGCAGGAGAACTTCTGTAAAGTTTGGAAGGTAGGAGACGAGATACTGGCAGAAGTAAAGCTGTGAGTACCGGGCGTGAGTCGTGCTTCGGAAGCTCAGATGGTAGAGCACTTGCCCGCGAAAGGCAAAGGTCCCGAGTTCGAGTCTCGGTCGGGCACACAGTTTTAATCTGCCAGGAAGTTTCATATCAGCGCACACTCCACTGCAGAGGGAAAATCTCATTAAGGTGATCTGTTGTTTGCTCCTCCAGTCCGTAGTCGCAGTCAGCAAATGACAGGAAAGCCCACTTCCTCAACGTGTAACCACTTTTCTCTTGATCCGTCACGATGTCGTTCTACTTGGACCATGTCTCGAGCGGTAATTGGAATTCAGTCTTCTTTGGCTGATCTCGAACGAAATGAGGGTGGATGGATGAGTGTTCGTTCCACTGCTGTGGCCATTACGACGCCATGTCGAGAGAACTGAAACGTTCTGGATCAACCCAGGGTAGTTTGAGTGATTTCAGATGAGTTACTGGTGGATCTTCCAGGGCATCGTACAGTGCTGGTTTCTTAGAAGTGATCTTCTTTAGCAACTTTATTGTAGCTGCTTTCCATCTTATCTTCCGGAGCAATGTTAACTAGGGCAGATGACCAGTGAAAGCTAGTAGATCTAACAGTGCCAGTGAAATATGAGAGATAGGAGAGAAGTGTATTGCAACAAGTTGGTGGTGTAGAAACCGAAATTTTTCGCGCGTCTTAGATCCCAACTGGGAAGCTAAACACAACTACTGGACATTAAAATTGCTACACCAAGAAGAAATGCAGATGATAAACGGGTATTCGTTGGACAAATATATTATACTAGAACTGACATGTGATTACATTTCACGCAATTTGGGTGCGTAGATCCTGAGAAATCAGTACCCAGAACAACCACCTCTGGCCGTAATAACGGCCTTGATACGCCTGGGCATTGAGTCAAACAGATCTTGGATGGCGTGTACAGGTACAGCTGCCCATGCAGCTTCAACACGATACCACAGTTCATCAAGAGTAGTGACTGGCGTATTGTGACGAGCCAGTTGCTCGGCCACCATTGACCAGACGTCTTCAATTGGTGAGAGATCTGGAGAATGTGCTGGCCAGGGCAGCAGTCCAACATTTTCTGTATCCAGAAAGGCCCGTACAGGACCTGCAACAGGCGGTCGCGCATTATGCTGCTGAAATACAGGGTTTCGCAGGGATCGAATGGAGGGTAGAGCCACGGGTTGTAACACATCTGAAATGTAACGTCCACTGTTCGAAGTGCCGTCAATGCGAAAAAGAGGTGACCGAGACGTGTAACAACGGCACCCCATACCATCACGCCGGGTGATACGCCAGTATGGCGATGACGAATACACGTTTCCAATGTGCGTTGTCCGCGATGTCGCGAAACACGGATGTAACCATCATGATGCTGTAAACAGAACCTGGATTCACCCGAAAAAATTACGTTTTGCCATTCGTGCACCTGGGTTCGTCGTTGAGTACACGATCGCATGCGCTCCTGTCTGTGATGCAGTGTCAAGGGTAACCGCAGCCATGGTCTCAGAGCTGCTGCAAACGTCGTCGAACTATTAATTGGATCTCGACCAACGCGAGCAGCAATGTCGCGGTAGGATAAACCGCAATCGCGATAGGCTACAATCCGACCTTTATCAAAGTCGGAAACGTGATGGTACGCATTTCTCCTCCTTACACGAGGCATCACAACAACGTTTCACCAGGCAACGCCGGTCAACTGCTGTTTGTGTATGAGAAATCGGTTGGAAACTTTCCTCATGTCAGCACGTTGTAGGTGTCGCCACCGGCACCAACCTTGTGTGAATGCTCTGAAAAGCTTATCATTTGCATATCATAGCATCTTCTTCCTGTCGGTTAAATTTCACGTCTGTAGCACGTCATCTTCGTGGTGTATTTACGCGAGTGGAGAATATGATTTCGCAATCGACTGCATTTGAGTAGTAGGAACGGGTGTCCCAATCTGGGAGTGGTACTCGCTGACCGCTGGTAGCCTGTCCGTAGAAGTCCGTAGGGTGGGACACCAGTCGCATGTTTCCTGGCGCGTGCTGGAGGCACCATTCCCAGGCTGTGTGTGACTCAACGAGAGTGAAAGCGGGCTCACGTCAGCCCGTGCAGCACCTCACTCCTCATCTGCTGCCGGCATCAGTTCTTGCATACTTGTGGCGGCTACGCTGAAGCTCAGTTTATCGGGAAGTTCTTGGAAAGGGAGCCAAGCGCTTGGGTCAACGTCTTCTCTGTTACGCAGTACACTCACACTTGTGGTCTTCTGCATTTGATAAAACGTAAACAGGAAGTGCAAAGTGGCAAAGCAGGAGTGGCTCGATGGAAAATGGGAAGATGTAAGAGCATGCATGACTGGGAAATATAGATACTGGCTATACGAAAATTAGAAGAAACCTTTGGCGGAGAGAGAAACAGCTGCTTGAATATCAAGAGCTCAGATGGCAAGGTGGATAATAAGCAGAGAAGAAAATGCTGAACGGTGTGAGGAATATATAGAAAATTAATTAACGTGGGAAACAGATTTTTTTTGTACTTTTCATTCTCTCCCTCCTGAACTATCACTGGTAAATACATATACCATGGTCTTAAATACCGTTTATTACTTCAGTCACTAAAATAATTGATTTTGTTGTATAAATATATTCATAATAGTTTCTCTGGTAAGTATGAATACCATTTTATGTTTCTAATGTGGTAGGCTCGAGATACGGCCGAACAACTGATTAATGGTATGAATATTTACCAATGATCTTTGAGGTGTTCGTCTTCAGAGTTAGTTTTCTATTCAGCTATAATTTGTCACCTGTGGATTTACTCTTCCCATTCCTTCTGATAAGAACGACGGTAAGCTCAGTTCACTGTAATATTTCCTACGTTAAAAAGCATTAAAGCAATACAGGAGTCGTTTGTAAGCATATCTGCAGCTAGTTTTCTTCCCTGCAGTGCATGTAAGTAAATAACTGTTGTGAATTCAGGTATGTCCAGTTCTGCTGATTATATGGCGTGAAATGCTTCTTCTAAGGTAATACTGTTCCAGGTAATTCTGTTTCACCAGCTACCTCGGAAATGTTAGCCGCTGGGTTATATAAATTATATCCACTGACTGTCCACATACAGGATGATTGACTGAAAATATGCAACGTGACAAAACAGTTTATGCACACACTTCAATGTAATAGTCATGTTATTTATTAATTTTGGCTGGTTTTTATAGTTAGAACGATAATACTGACATTCGTGAATATTTATTTTAGATCTATAAGAATGACTGCATGGAGGTGGCATAGTTCCGTGGCAGACGTTCTGCCTGGCCGTGTAATGAACTACTGGGAATGGGCTACAGTGGAAAATGTAGAAGATTCAAAATATGGAGGAGACTCTGTGCAGACGATGTACTACTGTTTCTACGGTTTCAAACACTACTACAGTAACTGGTGGTAGCCTGGGTAACACAGTGTCAAGTGGACTAGTGGGTGAAACGTCTGGTACAGATGGAGCAGGTAGGGTAGACTTTGCCTGTGCTTGAAGAAGATTTTTATGACATTCGTGAAACTGATTCTGATATTGAAGTGGCTGCAAATGTGGATTTATACGCATGGCCTAAAGTTGATTCTGAACTCCAGTTGTTTCGGGAATGTCTTCCTCCTGAGGTTATACGTTTACTAATAGAAGCAGATTTTGATAATTTCCTGCAGATTTGTGGAAACTTTGTAGCGAAACTACCAGGTGCAATTTTCTGCTCATGTTTCATTGGTATGGTTATTTTCCATCTTATAGTTCACGGTGGTCTTACAAACACAAAATAAGCAGGGTAGTTTTATTGATTACGTTACCAAAGAGCAACAAAAAAAATGGCTCTGAGCACTATGGGACTTAACGTCTCAGGTCATCAGTCCCCTAGAACTTAGAACTACTTAAACCTAACTAACCTAAGGACATCACACACATCCATGCCCGAGGCAGGATTCGAACCTGCGACCGTAGCGGTCGCGCGGTTCCAGACTGTAGCGCCTAGAACCGCTCGGCCACTCTGGCCGGCTACCAAAGAGCATCTATTTCAATGTTACTGTGGATGAAACATTTTCTCTCCCACAGAGCTACGTCAACGAGTAGAGCAGCCTGTCTGAGTTCAGGTCCATAATAGAGTCGCGGTTCTCAATAGCTTGGGAGTGCGGCAGAAGGCTTCCCCATCGAAAAAATTAAGTAGCGGAATTTTAGTTCCAACATTAGCCTGACAGCCAAAAGAACCGTATATTACTTCCAGGGGCAACAAATATTTGATTTTCAGTATTTCACAGAGTTACTGACAGAATTTAAAAATTTATAATGCTCTCAAAACCCACTAACTAAACTATAAGCTTCCGTTAAACCATGGCAAGGAAAGCGTTTATGAAGAAGAGAAATTAGTTAACATCGAGTATAGATTTGTCAGGAAGTCGTTTCTGAAAGTAGTTGTATGGAGTGCAGCCATGTATGCAAGTGAAACATGGACGATACATAGTTTGGACAAGAAGAGAATAGAAGCTTTCGAAATGTGGTGCTACAGAAGAATGCTGAAGTTTAGATGGGTAGATCACATAACTAATGAGGAGGTATTGAATAGAATTGGGGAGAAGAGAAATTTGTGGCACAACTTGACAAGAGGAAAGGACCGGTTGGTAGGACATGTTCTGAGGCATCAGGGGATCACAAATTTAGCATTGGAGGGCAGCGTGGAGGGTAAAAATCGTAGAGGGAGACCAAGAGATGAATACACTAAGCAGATTCAGAAAGCTGTAGGTTGCAGAAAGTACTGGGAGATGAAGCTTGCACAGGATAGAGTAGCATGGAGAGCTTCATCAAACCAGACTCTGGACTGAAGATAACAACAACAACAACAACAACAACAACAAATAGTCAACAGAACTAACCCAGTATTAAACTCAGGAAACATGTGCATGTTCTGAGGCAGCGTAACTAATGAAGTGCAAATTACCCAGACTACATTCATCCACTTTTTGATAATGAGAGCACTTTGCTGCTTCCAACAAGCTTGATACATAATTTCAAACAATTTCTAAACTTTTTCTCTCTGACAAACCCCTTCACCCTCCCCGCAAACACAAAATAATAAAAGGAAAAGATTTTTCGCTAACTACGTTTACGCTATTCACATAGTAACACTTCTGCATAAGGCATAACGGTTTGTTTGGTTACTGATTTGATACTAGCTCTGTTCCTAACAAAATTTGCAGACATTTTCTACATATACCATTGTATGGACCTGCAATATGACGTCATATTCCCTTGACATGCTTGTAACGGAAGTTTTACACATAAAGGTTCGATCTCCAAAGAATTGGGGGTGCAAGAATTACTGGTATTAACTCTCTCTCTCTCTCTCTCTCTCTCTCTCTCTCTCTCTCTCTCTCTCTCTCTCTCTAACACATATTTGACTATAGAGAGCACGCGCGTCCCGAAACTATTGTTGGTTTCAACAACAAAAAAAATTTGATCGGATGCTTTTTGAACAGCCCCTATATAATAAAATCTTCGCCAGTTTCTTTGTCACGCTGCAGACCATTTATACTCAGCACTTAACTATGTTATTCGTTAGACCAACCTCTCTGGGCATTCGAAACTTGTGCAGCGTAGTGCCTCTTGTTCTTTCGCTGTACGTTATAAAGGCACCCAGGCCTGTTGAGAGCGCCTATCCAATCTAAATGGACCAGCTGCTAAGTTTACTCTAGCGACACGGCCGACAAAGCGATTACTCAGGTTCGTCTAATTGCACTGTCCCTCATTAACTTTGTCCTCTTGTTTCCACCCTCTCGCTGGCTGTATACTGTTCAAAGTTGCCTCCCCCTCCATCTCATTAAGTTGTACCGTGTTTCCTCTATTAAGCAAATAGTTGTCACTTATTTAGTCAGTAAAACATCTAAACGATATTTTCATGACTTCACAATCTACGTCTTATATAAGCCATAAGACAGTCATCACCCTGAACCCATCATACATTGCCTGAACGCGCAATACCGGCTTCCATTTGGCACGCAGTTAGAACTTGAATTACATTCATTTAAATTTTGTTGTCTTCTTTATATTTTCAGCGTTTTGTTTTATTTCTACATTTACATTAATAATGTGTTACGTTGACGTAATTTATAAATATATATTTAATAGAGAACTCAGTATGTCACCATGAGTACTGAATATGTATGACCTGTTTAGAGTTTGCACATACAGGTAAAAAATTCATGGCAATAAATTGAATTGTATCCGGAAACGGTCACTTTCAATGATATTAATAGCTGAAGGTCTGTTAACACAGACCTAAATAAATAGAGATGGCTTGCCTTTTTTTTTCATTCCGAATTCGGCCAACTATGGGCCGTGTAGAAATTAAGGTTTTGGCCTTCCTTTTCCTCTCTTCTCAGAACCTCTTCATTCTTCCACTTCTTTCCCTTTTCTCCTCCTAGGAAATTTAATGTGTAGTCCTTCTCTTTTGTGGTTTCTCTTCAAATGATTTTATACTGTTGATTTTTCTTCTGAATTCCTCTCTGTTTTGGGTCATCTCTAGTGCAATACCAGCTTATTATTCATCTCCTTTGATCTCTTCTACCCACTTATAGGGGGAATTTAACGATGTGATGTAACTGAAGATCATTTTGCCCAGTGGATGTTTCTCCACTCATGGAAGGCGTCCATAAAATTTGTCGTCGTTTCCACACTGTGTCTATAATTTTTTCGGTATACTTACTAAATTATAGCGCCTGCTTTTGGTCTGTTCCGTGTTTGTTTCTAAGCGAAGTCTAATTTTCTGGCTGTATCTTTGACTGCCTCTTCATTCAGTCCATTGGGTTGGATCCATTCCCCTAAGTATTTGAATCTATCTGTCGTTCAAGCCTTTCCATATTTTACCTCCAAGCATTTCTCTTCTTAAATGTCTATATTCCACATACTCCGTCTTTTCGTACAAGACTTTGAGACCCGTTTTCCAATGATTCCATACAAGATCTCCAGCATTCTTTGCGCATCATTCCGGTTTCTGACTAAAAGGGCAAGATCATCGGAAAGTACTAAAACACCTGATTCCCAAATTTTTTCCTTTCTTCCCAAGGTGTATTACACTTATTCCTTTCAACTTAAGAGCTCCTTTTGGGATTATCATCACGCTCTGCAGGATGAATATCCGTTCCACGCATCGCCTGCCTTTCGTGAAACTAGCGTGATATTCTCGAGTGATGTGATCAGTCTGTTTTCCAGTCCTTCTGAGCAGCACTTTGGAGAGCAACTGAAAGTAAGGAGATCGCTCTGCAGTTGTTCTGATCGATGCAGTTGGCTATTCCATGATGTCGGTATATGAGCGCACGTTTCCAGTCTGACAGTATCTTTTTAGTTTTCCAAGTTCCTTCAATAACGTGGAGTATTCCATCTACCTTGATTTGCTCTCCAGTCTTCCACATTTCTGCTACAGTACCACTTTCCCCTGGTTCCTTGTAATCCTTGAGCTCCTTGATTACCTGTTTGATTTCTCTGAGACTTGATGGTTTGGAGTCTTAACTTATTGTGGATTTGTTTCTGGGGAGCCAGTCTTCCACCAGGTTGAGGCTACACGTTGCTCAGTAGCATTTTGAAATATTCTGCCAAGAGCCGACAGTTTCCTTTGTCGTTTGTAAATAAGCTCCCATCCGTTCGCCCGAAGCACAGATTTCGTGTTTGATAAGCCTGCAGCTCCACTTCGAAGGTCCCTTAGAAGTCCCTTGTGGTGGTCTTTGCGAACGCCTTTGAAGAAAATACAGGAATTTTGGCGTTTATGTTGTGTGTAGGGAAAAGTGTTGACAACCAGTTTTACTTTGTTAGAGCGTAGAATAAATTTCTCAGTTGGTTTAGCAGGAACTCATTAAGCAGTTATCCAGCTTTTACATGTATATGTATACTCAGCTCCGCGTTTTTAAACTTTGTGGTTTTTCGAATAATGTATACTGATCAGCCAGAAAATTATCACCACGTATCTAATAGCGGGTATGTGCACTTTCGGCATGGATAAAACGGCGACGTGTAGTGGCAAGGCAGCCATGAACACTTGGTAGGTCGCTGGAGGGAGAGTTGGCGCCACATCTGCACACACAAGTCGCCTAATGCCCGTAAATTCCGGGTAGGAGGGCGATTAGCTCTGACGCCACGTTCAATCGCATCCCAGACGTATTGGAATGGGTTCAGATGTGGCGTATTGGGAGACGAGCACGTCAGTTCGAACGCGCCACTGTGTTCCTCTAACCACCCCATCACACTCCTTGCCTTGTGACATATTGTTGAAAAAATGTCACTGCCGTTGGGAAACATGATCGTCATGAAAGGGTGTACGTGGTCTGCAACCAGTGTACCTTCATGGTGCCTTGCACGAGCTCCACTGGACCCATGGATGCCCCCATGAATGTTCCCCAGAGCATAATGGAGCCGCCGCCAGCTTGTCTCTGTCCCGAAGTACAGGTTTCAAGGACCTGTTCCCCAGGAAGACGACGGATTCGCACCCTTCGTTGGCGTGAAGTAGAAGATATCCGTATGTATCAGACCACGCAACGCTCTGCCATTGCGCCAACGTCCAGTGCCGATGCTCACTTCAGTCGTAATTGCCGATGTCGTGGTGTTAACACTGGCATATGCATGGGTCGTCGGCTTCGGAGGCTCATCGTTAGGAGTGTTCGTTGCACTGTGTGTTCAGACACACTTGCAGTCCACCCAGCATTAAAGTCTGATGTTAGTTACGCCACAGTTCGCCGCCTGTCTGTTTTACCAGTCTGCCCAGCCTACGACGTCCGCCATATGTAGTGAGGGGTGGCCGCCCAACCCCACGACGTCTGGACCTGGTTTCACCTTGGTTTCGCCACGTGTTGAAGGCGCTCACCGTGCAGTTTCCGAAATGCTCATGCCGGGCCATCACAACCTGCCCTTGGTCAAACTCAGATGGATCGCGCGTTTTCTCCATGCTACACACGGACCGCACGCTCACTGATATTACATGCACCGTACACATGTCTGATTAGCAGTCATTCCTCAGTCGGTGACGCTGCTGTCGGTTGGGTGGGTTTATATCGATAGTAGTTTGATGGTCATAATGTTGTGGCAGATCAGTGTATTTATTCCAGTATTTTGAGAAAGTCGCTGTTTTGTTTTTTAATTAAACTTAATTAAAATTTTCCGGGTATTAGGATCTCTTGGCTTTATAAAACTGCTCATAAAGCGTTTTCAGATATTACAGTGTTTTTCACAAAGCGGAGCGCCTACAAACTGATGTAGCTAGCAGGTAATTTTGCGGTAATCTAGCATGCACTACTTAAAGGCAAAGCCGGCCACGGTGGCCGAGCGGTTCTAGGCGCTTAAGTCCGGAACCACGCGGCTGCTACTGTCGCAGGTTCGAATCCTGCTTCGGGCATGGACGTGTGTGATGTCCTTAGGTTAGTTAGGTTTAAGTAGTTCTAAGTTCTAGGGGAACATTTGAACCAATTTGAGCTTAAAGGCGATAGGTAAAGAAGTGAGGAGGGGGGGGGGGGGGGGAGAGGGAAGACTTACGACTATGTTCTTCTGATCAGTAACGTTTTTTACTATGTAGGTAAATCAGGAAACGAGAACATCACGAGATATTTATTTGCCCATCGCTCTAGAAGCACTCGTCCACTTGATGTGTTGTGCTTACGTAGTTTCTTGCAGGGTAAGGGGAGGGGGGGGGGAGGGGACGGAGGTACGTGATGACTTCTAGTTTCTATTACGTTTTACTCGATTGATAACCGGAAATGAACCAACCCAGTATGAATGTTCCTCAGAGCTCCCTATCTGCATCGAGCAAATAGATTTTCTATCTACTCCAACTTGGACCAGTTAGGAGTAGTCTTCTCCTATATTGGATGCTATCGCTTCCGTCGTGTTACGACCTTGTTAATTCAAACTGATGGATCTTAGCGAATGAAATTTAACTAATGACGTGTTAACACGAGTCTACATCGGCACCTACAAAAAGTTCATGTGGTTAACTTCTCTTTAATGTCAATATCTGACCTCGTATTGCCAGACAATTTTTTTTCTTTTATCAGTGTTCTAACCGGTTTTTTGCGGCCCGCCTCCGATGTCTCTACCGCGCCTGCCTCTTCATCTCGAAGTACCACCTGCAGCCAACGTCCAAATTTATTTGTTGCATGTTTCCCAACCTCTGCCTTCGCCTACATTTGTTAAAATCTACAGCTCCCACACGTGCAATGGAAATCATTCCGTGACATTTTAAGACACGATCTACCATCGTGTCCGTTCTTCTCTAGTGGCGCATATCACACGCTTCCACCCTCTTCTTACAGTATGCCCTCATTCCATGGCTCACTATCATGAGCAACAAACGTATATTCTCGGAAATTTCTTTCTCAAATTGAGTTCAATGTTTGATACTAGTAGGCTCCTTTTGTCCGGAAATGCCACATCTGTCTGCGCTAATCTGCTTTTCTTCTTATCTCCCTTGCTTCCAACATAGTACAATTCCTTTACTTCTCCAGTTTTGTGGCCCTCTATTTTGATGTTAAATTTATCGCTAATCTCACTTCTTCTGCTTTATCATTAGTTTCATCTCTCTCCGATTTACTTTCAATCCTTCTGTGTGCTCATTAGACTGTGCATTCCATTCATCAGGTTCTGCAGTTCTTTCTCACTTTCACTGAGGATAACGGTATCACAATTGTTGCACACGCAGTTATTATTAACAATCTTATCTGTTAGATCTTTTCACTTTGAGTTTCAATCCCATTGTAGAAACTGTCTTTCAGTTCCGTCATCCCTTAAAATCCCTTCTACTCTGTGTTAATCTGAGTCAAGATTTATGCACAGCTCTGCGCTGATTGGGCCAATATTTACTGCTAAAATGAACGAAACGACTTTCTACTCTCCTCTAAGCCCTTTTTACACAGGGATAACACTAGCAATAAAGGAGTTTTGCTATTTGGGGAGCAAAATAACTGATGATGGTCTAAGTAGAGAGGATATAAAATGTAGACTGGCAATGGCAAGGAAAGCTTTTCTGAAGAAGAGAAATTTGTTAACATCGAGTATAGATTAAAGTGTCAGGAAGTCGTTTCTGAAAGTAGTTGTATGGAGTGTAGCCATGTATGCAAGTGAAACATGGACGATACATAGTTTGGACAAGAAGAGAATAGAAGCTTTCGAAATGTGGTGCTACAGAAGAATGCTGTAGATAAGGTGGGTAGATCACATAACAAATGAGGAGATATTGAATAGGATTGGGGAGAAGAGAAGTTTGTGGCACAACTTGACTAGAAGAAGGGATCGATTGGCAGGACATGAGTTGAGGCATCAAGGGATCACCAATTTAGTATTGGAGGGCAGCGTGGAGGGTAAAAATCGTAGAGGGAGACCAAGAGATGAATACACTAAGCAGATTCAGAAGGATGTAGGTTGCAGTAGGTACTGGGAGATGAAGGAGCTTGCACAGGATAGAGCAGCATGGAGAGCTGCATCAAACCAGTCTCATGACTGAAGACAACAACAACAACATCAGCAACAACAACAACAACACTAGTATTCCGATGTAGCAGTTCAGTTAAATCATGTTCTATAGTTTCATAATTTTATTCAGTGAGGCATTGTGCCGCTTCTTTAAATCCTCTATGAATTATATTGCTTGCTTATTTATTTAACTGTATTCCATTTTTCTTTCAGAGAACTAGCACACCTAAGCTCTCTGAAGATGCACGACATGACATAGTCTGAGCTCAAGCATATGAGGTATCTCTAACCGAATGAGCTTTCGCATGCCAGCATGGATTCCAAAAGCACCGTGCACGCGATATCGAACTTGGGCTTTTCTCACATGACTCTCTGAAATTAGGTACATGGAATATTTATTCATTGCCGAAAAGCATTTGACTCATACTAACGGTTATTAACAAAAAACGATTATACAGGGTATCAAAGAAAATTTGCGCCTAAGTTGAAGATAGCATTGTTGGCAGAACGTAGCGTGTTGTCTTGGACGGAGAGTCATCGACAGAAGTAGAAGCAACTCGATTTGACCGCAGGAAACTGTATTGGTGCTCTTTTCTTTATGTAACGTATTAATGGTCTTGCAGGCAGTACTGGAAGTGACCACAAGCTGTTGGCAGATGATTAATTTATCTACACATCCTGAGAGAAAAGGTGAAGAACGTAGAAAAGGAGGAGGAACGGAAATAAAACTTCACGGGTTGAGATTTACGAGATGTTATTTCAGCTGTTACAAACTTGAAAGAAATGTATAAAGAACTTGGCAGTATAAGCCCACTTATCATTGTGAGTTTACACCTCCTCGGGCCTGCATGTACGTGCTGATTCAGTTGGGAAAGTTGTCTTAAAACGTTGTAGCCTCTATTGAGGCAAGCTGGCCCACAATTGTTGTAACTGGCCCGTGATATCGTTGATACTGGCACTGGGACGGAGATAATGTCCGAATCGGGCCCACACGTGATCGGTAGGGGTCATATGTGGGGATCTTGCTGGACGTGGGAGTACTTGAACATCAGGCAGACAGTTGAGAGACACGTCCCATGCATGGAAAGCCATTGTCCTGCTGAAACAGGGCACTACGCTATTGTCACATGGGAGGTCCTACGTAAAATCGCTAAGCGGGTCTAAGGCTTTCATTCAGTCTCTTTTTGGCCAGGCTGGTATGACAGTAGAATATAGCAAAACGAAAGCCTAGGTTCTAAATTTCACATTCAAAAAATCGTTCACATAGGAGAATCCTACAAACATATCGTGATTTGATTATCTCACAGACTCCCGCATAGACGACATACTAATAAGCATTCCTGGAGTAGAGAATCAACTGGAAGACTCGAAAGCAAATAAATGACCAGGCCCGAATGGAATCGATTTTACAGTTGGGATTTACAGAGAGTACTCTACGGCATTATCTCTTCACCTAACGTCCATTTATCGTGAATCTCTCGCCCAGCACAAAGTCCCAAGCGACTGGAAAAAAAGCTCACGTGACTCCAGTATATAAGAAGCGTAGGGGAACGGACCCCCCCCCCCCCTCCCCCCCAAATTACAGACCAATATCCCTAACTTCGGTTTGGTGCAGAGTCCTTGAACATATTCTCAGTTCGAATATAATGAACTTCCTCGAGATAGAGAAATAAACGTCGTTTTAGAAAGCATCTCTCGTGCGAAACTCAGCTTGCGCTTTTCTCACATGATGTACTGCGAACTATGGATGTTGGGCAACAAGTAGATGCCATATTTCTAGATTTTGACGCGGTACCCCATCGCTGGCTGTTACCGAAGGTATGAACATATTGAATAATTTCACAGTTATGTGAGTAGCTCGAAAACTTCTTAAGCAATAGTATGTTGTCTTCCCAGTCACGACACCACTCCAAATGGAGCCTTTGTTGTTGTGTTAGCGGCAGCTTACAAAATGGCTCAAATGGCTCTGAGCACTATGGGACTCAACTGCTGAGGTCATCAGTTCCCTAGAACTTAGAACTAGTTAAACCTAACTAACCTAAGGACATCACAAACATCCATGGCCGAGGCAGGATTCGAACCTGCGACCGTAGCGGTCTTGCGGTTCCAGACTGCAGCGCCTTTAACCGCACGACCACTTCGGCCGGCGGCAGCTTACACATTGGACAGTAATGCCCTAGTCCGCTTGCTGCTAGTCTCCAACCAAAGATGCACGATGACGGAAAATATTGCAGGGAGGCCATTACCTGTGTTCGGATGGCGGGCTCAGACATGAAGGGGTTATGATATACTTTCTGCCCAGTACGGCGATAGTCCCTTGTGTTGGTCAGACATGGTCAACCAGAACCTTGATGACGAATGTGTGTGCCCTCCCGTTCCCATGCAGTCCAGCTTTGGGCCACTGTCACATCCAAATGCCCCACAAATGGACATTTCACAATTCGATCAGCCGGCGAAATGGAGAGTCTCAATCGGACCGTATTGAGAGTGTCAGCTGCTAAGAAGGCTGTCTTATACGAGTACACGGCATCTCCGTCTCCTTCACTGATCATTCAACATCTGGTGCTCTTCAGAGGCCATATATACTCTACAGGTTCTGATAACAACACTAAACATGGACATCATTAATGCACTCTGGTGGCCATTCTGTATGTCACAAATAAATGCATCTCTGATAATTTAATATTCTCCGATATTAACACCCTATCATGTTTTTGGGTTGCTTAATTTTTTTCCAGTGAGTGTATAATGAAGTAATGTTTGAAGAAGGCTACAAACATATCGAGTCAGAGTTTAATAAAATTTCAAAGTAATGAACGATTAGCAACTTTATTTAAATGTACAGAAATGTAAAAGTATGAACTTCACAAACGATGAAAAGTAGTATCCTGAGACAACAATATCAATGACTGCACTCGGTCACCTCGTATCTGAATGTAATAATTTGTGGGATATGAAACGGAGTGATGACATAGGCTCAGTTATAGCTAAGAGAGGTGGAAAACTTAGTTTCGTTGGCAGGACGCTGGCAAACTATCAGTCTACAAATTGGCTATTTACGTAACGTTTTAGCGTCACATATTAGAACATTGTTAAAGTGTGTGTGAACCTGTGAGGTAACGGGCGAGTTGTGGCGCTCTGAAAATATTCCAAGTTCAGAGTTGGCGTGGCCGCGCTGGGGCTGCTAGGCGGGCCGCGGCTGGTCGGCGGCCACGTGGTGCCGAATGTTAGCCGGGGTCCAGGTCGACCACGGGCTGGGAATTTCATGCTGACGCTGTGTCGATGAAAGAGAACTGTATGCTGAGAGTGCCAAAGATGGCGGACTTTGTGAAACCATCATGGCAGACATTTCACAGTTCGTATAGAAATTAATAGTAACCAGATGAATCATGATACCTCAAAAAGAAACATGGACATTACCATTATTTGCACGAAGATTCTGATGGTGTAATCAGATTTTCAATATCTTTATTAAAGTTTAGTATCTGACGATAAATTATAAAAGTAACACTCATCAACGAATTGCAAAAATCTAAATGGTTCATCCGACTTTGTCGACCGACGTGTATTTAAAAGCTATGAATGTAAACCTAAATTGGTGTAAATTACAGGCATCCAACCTGAGTAGTATACGAGTTATAGGAGGTCAAAGTGGCCGATTACTATCGATCGCGTCTGGCCATAAACACTCCACAGTTACGGTAAGAAAACGGTAGCAACATGCTTGTAAATACTTTTATTCATCTATGTCTTCGTTTATATTCGATATATACTGTTCATGAAGAAATTGGTCAATTGTTTACAGTGTTTTAGAGAGCACAGAGACATTAGGCTACTGGCTTGCTGCCGTTATATTCCTATGATATGTTTATTTATGTATTTAATAATGTGTGTTAGAGCGTGTTTATGGTCCAGCCGTAGAAATATGTATTTAATTTCAAGTTATTTAAACGTAAATCCAGTATTTCGAATGTGTTTCAAAATGTTTGTGAGTGTGCATTGGCTTGGAGACATGACGGGAGCGCTATCGCCAATCACAGCGCTTGTTACTAAGGGAGGCGACTACTGAAGTGAATGGAGGGCGAGTTCTGAACAGAGCGGCGTGGAGAAGAGTACAGGAGAGGACAAGGGAGAGACCTGGACAGTATGGCTCGACGGACGCACGGTCGCGGGAAAGATTTGGAGTGTGGAGCAGTTTTGCGCGTGGTAGCAGGAGATAGAAATATCTTGTAGTGCCGACTTCCGCACTTGTGAGATCTCCGTGGCCTCTGCAGTGAAGACGTAGTATGCGTTTAGAAGTGAATATCTCGCTAGCTATGTTGTTGGTCACAACTAATAACGTGAAGTAGGAATGTATTGTTTCCCTGTTATTCAACTTACATTTTATTTAGTTGCTGGACCATCGACACCAATAAGTGTTTTAAAGAAATAAAGGGCATTCTTAAAGGTACTTCTGCTAACGTAATCATCATTTAAAGTCGTTAAAATAGTACCTTCAGATTTTATTTAATTGTAATCCTTCATTTATCAATTTCTGTGTAACATTGAAAATTCGCGATTGCCGAGTGATAGGAACCTTCGACCATTCGATTTATGTGTATATTCATATTCTGTAGACTCTGCAGCATTTGGATTTTAATGTGGCAACTACGTATCCCAGCCCCTAGACAACGAAACCAGCCAAAACGTTTCATATTGCAACGCTGAGCCTGAGGGTAAGTAGTTCAGGGCCATCACACCACATTATTTCATCAATATTTGAAAGCCCGCAAACCTGTATCAGATAGGACTAACAGGGACGCTGAAATTACGCAAAGGTGGTTAGCATGGACAGTCACAGTGTTAAGGCACAAAAGAATCACGGACTGTCTGCAAGGGGACATTGATTTAAATCAGTGGGGAGGTTGAAAGTTCGTGCCAGGTCAGCATTTGAACCTCTATATCCTTCTTACTAGGCGTATGCGCTGACCACTGCATCATCTTGACAGAGCAGTCATTGCAACTGCACGGACTGGCCTAGCACGCCTCCAGTCTGACCCAAATTCTCAACTTATCCACACTCTGCTCATGTAGTGTCCTTCGCCCATTAATCTCCTCACTCACAGCATCTCGTGTATTCCCATAGTAGTTCGGACCGGTTCCACATCCACATTGAAGAGATCACTTTGCCAATGTTATCTATGTAATATGTCTGTTGCTTTGGATATATCCGAAAGAACAGACACCACTTATGTATAATTAAGTCGAGGATGGCCAATGATCTCTTCAGTGTGGATGCACAGCAGGCTCGAGCTGTTACGGTGATCGGCGAAATGCTGCGAGTAATGAGAATAATGGGCAAAGGGCACGACATTAGTAGCGTGTGGATAGGTTGAGAATTTGGGTATGATAGAAAGAGTGCTAGAGTAGTTCGTGGTATTGTGATGTCCACTGTTTCGGGATGGAGCAGTGGTCACCGCATCTGCCTAGTAAGCAGGAGACCTGTTCGAATCCCAGTCCGGCACAAATTTTCAACTTTGCCCATTAATTTCAGTTAGTCCCCACTCCAGCGAATGTCTGTGATTCTTTTGCGTCTCAGTTCATCATGACACAACATATATCTATAGTCACAGACCTGTTTGACTCATGCGAGAGCGTCACGTAAATGCTGCAAAACCTAGGTTGGAGGACATTACCTTCTGGAAATCTACTTAAATGTAGAGATATTTTTCAACCGCCTACGTATCGCTCCCGTAGGTGCAGTGAAAAAACAATTTATTTTCAGCACTTAATTGTCATATCAGCATCCATTCTTGCCGCTGCTCCAAACGGCAGTGGAATGGATTGAGAAGAATCCCTAGCGCCTGTTAGCATAAGTACCCACTGCCACGTACTGCAATGGTTTGCACAGTGTGTGTGTGTGTGTGTGTGTGTGTGTGTGTGTGTTTGAGAAGTTGAGATATGCACTGAACAATAGTTAACTATAAATCGCTTCGTGATGTCAAAGAAGTGAGAGAGAGAGACAGAGAGACAGAGAGAGAGAGAGAGAGAGAGAGAGAGAGAGAGAGAGAGAGAGAGAAAAAGAAGTAAAGTTAATGGTCTTCATGTTGCTGAATCATCCGTTGAGAAGATGGGCTGTAATTGCGAAGCTAACTCGTTCCGTATCATAGCGAGAGGTCGCGGATATGGTCCACGGAACGTGCTACTAACTAACTAATTATCTAACTGCTGTAGCTCGTTTGCCAAACATTGCATCATGCGTCGTTTCTCTGCATGTGTTCCGGAATTTCGCTAAAATCTTCATAATGTTTCAGACAGCAGTTGGTGGTGCATTTCTATAACAGTCTCGCGTAAACTAAATAAATCCCGGATAAATCGTGTGCGTCTTTTTTCAGTCATCCGTATTTCTTGAGTTAATCCTACTTGATAAGAATCTCTCGTCAACGAGCGGTAAAGAACAGCTCTAACCACGTTTATAAGGGATCTTCCATTAAAACTGTTGTTCTTGTAGTAAATTTATGCGGTCATCTTGTGACGGTACGTCACGTAAATTGACATTTTAGCTTGTGTCGCGTGTGAATTATAAATTAATTCAAGACTGCGTACGTGTGCGCGATGTATAAGAAAGATTAAAAAAGTTAGACAATACCACCAAAAATCACAAACAGTGATGCGATATAAAAAAAGAACATTCTTTTTATCTGTGTAATTAAAATGAACCTGACCAGAGACTATTGCTTTATTGGAAGCTCTCTCCTGTTTTTTTTTTTTTCGTTTAGAGGTAGGCCGCCATTGTAGTGCTGTCTGATAATTAATGTAAGTTTGATCGGTATTTTTGAAAAATATAGCAGAAATTGTTATTAGAAAGTATGTATTATTGACTTAGTTGTCACCTCTCATGATCGCAACCATTAATTCTCATTAACTAGGTTTTTCTTTTTTTTTAGAAGTTAGAGTTTTGGGGAGCTTTTCTTCCCTAACAGCGTTTGGGCGACCATTAGGCTGACGATTCATGTTCTTAAATTTAAATGCGAGAGACTTCTCAATTTTGATCTTTCATTAATTTCAAAGTTAAAAAGAGTAGTGATAGATTTCATTTACCAAAATTCACAGCACTGAGTTCAGTATGTTTAATTTTCGCTGCCTAACGGCAGATGAGATTCTCTCCAGTTTTGCCTTGCAAATAATGAACAAGAAATACCGAAAATCATTCCATTCAAAACGCTCCGCTATATCTCGGTTAATATTTGTGAAATTTGGTACATGAATAACCAGTAGCCCCTGAGACCCATATTAATAATTACAGTTTGCGTAAGAATATGCATATTTTCTTTTCTAAATAGCAGCGCTCACGCAAACTACTTACTAGAAGGTGGTGAGTTACGCGTTGTGTTTAAAACATTATATCGTACGTACTTCGGGGCAGCCGATGTCCGTAAGTGTGTTATCGCGGTATAAGTTACTTAAAAGTCTCACGCTAGCCCACAGTATTTAAAGACACCCCAACCAAAATCATAAAATATAATTATAAAAATAAAAAATATATAATTATCCCGTGATAAGTGGCCCCATATATAGTTATATCGTGATAATCTCTCTTTAAATCATTCGGACAGAAACTCTTAGGTAGTTAAATGTTAACACTGTTTTCAATGATTGAGCGCCTATCACGTACTGCAGCAATATCAAATCCAAAGAGATCAAGACAAGATCTCATAAGCTGTCGACAATGAGCAGTATCGTAGCGACGGCTTGAAGTTAGTCCGATCCGAGCGACTGCAGGACGCTGCGCTGCTGTATACACAGGTGAAATAAAAGCGGACCTTGGCGCCTTTTAGTGAAGACGGGGTGTTATTTTGTGGCAATCGCTGTTTTTCTTCCACCTAGACAAGTTCGCACAGACGTGACGCAATGGTGAAGATATTATACTCATATTCAGGGGTCAAGAGGGATTTGCGGTAGCAACACTCTGCTTTGACTAGCGACTGCTGCGCGGAATTAGCCGAGCTGTCTCAGGCGCTGCAGTCGTGGACTGTGCGGCTGGTCCCGGCGGAGGTTCGAGTCCTCCCTCGGGCATGGGTGTGTGTTTGTCCTTAGGATAATTTAGGTTAAGTAGTGTGTAAGATTAGGGACTGATGACCTTAGCAGTTAAGTCCCATAAGATTTCACACACATTTGAACATTTGAACTGGCTACAGTATGGTAATGGTTCAAATGGCTCTGAGCACTATGGGACTTAACATCTATGGTCATCAGTCCCCTAGAACTTAGAACAACTTAAACCTAACCAACCTAAGGACATCACACAACACCCAGTCATCACGAGGCAGAGTATGGTAATGGATGCCGTTCATGTCACTTCCTGAGAGCTCCTTTTCAACAGCATTTTTATAGCCCTTTCTGTTGCCATATTTCCGTTGGTTTAGAGAGAAATTATACTTTTGATCTGTGCTATGTCACTTCTGTCTACGTGGGAGCTATGATAGTGGTCAGTAGTCTTTTTATTCATTCTGTTAAGTATGGTCTGTAGTTTTCAAAATGCGCATCGTGGTCTCCACTACAACTGTAGAGCTTTTTTCCCACCCTAGAGTCATTTTCTTTCTCAACAATAGTAAAAATTCATTTTTCATAATCATTTCGATTTACTCCAGATAATACGTACATTTGTAACTAAGTATCGCAACTTCACTTGAGCTGTGTAACTAAAGCTGCTTGTGAGATAATAGCTTGGATTTCTATACGACAAATGTTTTTTAGTTATTGTTGTGTATCGTGGTCTCCATCAGAACTACAGAGGTCTTTTTCCTATACGCCAGTCCTAATATTTCAGGTAAATGTTTCTGTTAGTAATCGGCGATTAAGCATCGTGATTGTGATTCGAAATATATATATATAGTTAATTACCGTAATGAAAAGTAACACTTATTTACGTTTCAGAATCTCAACGAGGATATGATTTTACAGTTCCCACTTTATTTACGCCGTGTGACCTATGTTCACGGACTTATTGGTCAAAGCGGACGGCTTGTACTGCCATTTCCACTTCATCCGTATTTAGGAGTAGCAGGATTCTTAATCCCTTCGTACTCATGCTGACCTAGGTAACTCATGCTTTTCTTAAGCCACTTCAGGCGATTGTCAGCATGGTTCCTTAAACAAGGTTAAGCCCGATTTTTCTTCTCCATTCTTCAACAACTCATCTAGAACTCCGTTTCTAACGACCTTGACGTCGATTCTCCGTTAAATTCTACGGTATTTCCCTTCCGTACTCGTAAACTATTGAAAAGAAATCTTCCTGTTTCCGGATTTGGTAGAAATTTATTAAAATATTTGTACGTATCCTGTAACATCTTTAGTGACAACATTAATATAGTATCCGAAGCTGTTCTCTATGGACCTGAATGAGACAAAATGTTTAATCTGTTTAATCTACTTAATTTTTCTTCCATTTTATGAGATAGAAGCCGTTATATCTATGTTTTTTAAAATATGTAAGTTTATAATCTTCATCTATATGCGTCTAGATTGTTGATAATCAATTCTTATTACTGTCTGTCGGTTAGACGTTAGAAAACAGTTAATAATCAAGCAGGCTGACTGTAGTTCATTGTGTTTTTGAGACAGCTAGCATTTGGGGAGATACTATATTACACAAGTAAGTTTTTTGCGTCTAAATACCTCATCATCTGGCGTATTCGTAGTTAAAATATGAAATAGTCGTGACAATGAATGTCTTTATTTTCTTTATTTAATCTGATATAATTAAGGCCATCAGGTACCCTCTTACATCGGATCAGGGCTTTGCACATACAGTGCCTTTTTTACATCATAATTAGCTGAGAAATAGGGGAACCATGCATAAGAGTGCGCAGTTGAGGAATAAACTTAAATATCTGAACTATTATCAATAAGAAAGCAAAATCATTTTATATTTGTATTTACTAAAGCAAACTCTACGTGTTCAGAAAACTGCAGCAGCACTGAGGTGATACTTATATTGAACTTTCAAGAAAAATACAAGAAATGGAAAATGGGCACTCTTTCGTTCACCTGCGCTTAAGAGTACGCAAAACATGCCCAAAGAGTGCGCATGTAGCAAATGTCACAATCAATGAAATATCACCCTGAAATGAAGAGCACTGTTCGTGCCACCATCTCCACTTAATGCACTGGACCCAGTCCTCTGGAAACGCCTTACTCACACTTTTCATTCTTTGTCTGGCCTCATTGAGCAGTTGGTGAGTTTAGATGAGCTTCCTCTCCGATTTTCGTACTTAATTTGAAGTCATTCAGAAACAAAACCTTTCACTCTGACTCCACAGTCAAGAGTAAAAATTTACAGTTGTGCCATACAGAGAACACGCGCACTCTTTGGGGACGTTATATGCGCATCACACGTCACATTTGCAAAACATGTGGATGCAGTATGGTAGACTACAAGCCAGCCTTTCAAAATGCAATCAGAAATTAGAGGCTATTGCTCGTGTATTCTGTGTATAAATCATGCAACAAAGTACCAGAACTACATAAAGCAAGCTGAAAAGTGATTCTTACCTGTTTCACTTCGAAAACAGAGATTTCTTCAGAAAATTTCTACGAGGTGTTTCTGATACCACTCTGAACACAACTACGTCTGTGGCGAGCTGATCAGTTTAGTCAACTGTCAGGAACACAAGCTGTCCTCTCTTTGGGACTGTGCACTCTATGGTACATTTGCCCTAACAATTTTAATATGACACATAGTTTGAAAATGATGGATTCATTTAAACGTAATACACAGGGAAGTCATAAAGTCTCTTCGCAAATCCAAAAATTTATCACGCAAACAACTGAAATACATATATTCCAAGTTCGTTATAAAAATGAGACGCATATTTCTTTTTGCTCCAATTAAAATGGCTTTATATGGGCAGCATTAGTTGGACGAAGCACCAAAGACTGTACTCCATTTCTTGCCACGTTTGTTGTACAGCACCTCATCAGTGTTCGCACTGGCATCAGCGGTATTTTGCAATTCGTTAGACATAATATATCTTTAACGTAACCCAATACAAAGAAGTCAAGAGAGGTTAACGAGGTGGACAGGGGAAAGGACCACCCATTCCAATCCACTGGTCTGGGAATGTTCCATTCAAGAAATCATGAACATGAAATCACCATCTTGCTGGAAAATCATGATTGGTTCTGGTCATGTAGTGGTGGTGCTACCATGCATTCCGTCTACAGGTCCAGCTAAATAAATCCAGATATTGATGTATCACCGAACAAAAGCGGACTGATGATGCGATGACGCACTATTTCATGCCGCACACTAGCTTTGGTCTATCTCGCAAAAGTTTCCTACTCATACGGGTATTATCCGATCTCTAGGTTCCGCAATGCATGCAGCCTGTTGTTGCCCTGAAAGAGAAAAGAATGCCTCATCAGTGAAAAGCTTCTGGTAGGAAATGTTTCACCCTCAGGCATGTTAGACGTGAACGCTGTCTTGATTTATCTCTTTGGCCTAGAACCTGAAACAATTACATTTTGGAAGCTCAGGATCATAAATTTTGGTTTACGACTTGGTGCACAGTTTAACATGATACGTGTGACTGTCTGTTAGCGCTCTTGGAGAATAATCGAAGGGTTGTCTGAAACATTCGACGTTTTCCTAACAAGGGAACCTCCCCATCGCACCCCCCTCAGATTTAGTTATAAGTTGGCAAAGTGGATAGGCCTTGAAAAACTGAACACAGATCAATCGAGAAAACAGGAAGAAGTTATGTGGAACTATGAAAAAAATAATCAAAATATACAAACTGAGTAGTCCATGCGTAGTATATGCAACATCACGGATGACGTAAGGTCAGGAGCGCCGTGGTCCCGTGGTTAGCGTGATCAGCTGCCGAGTATAAGGTTATTGGTTCAAGCCTTCCCTCGGGTGAAAATTTTAATTTTTTTATTTTCAGACAATTATTATCTGTCCGTCCGTCCGCTATATTTGCTGGATTCATATTGCCCACGGAATACATCTCACGTATTTAATGCACTCTCGTCCAAAGTAGCGAACAGTCAACTGCCGGCCAGGGAGCCTCGTTAGGAGGAATACTCTCTCTTCCGTGCGTTGTAGTCAACTGACGTGTGTTTCGGAGTTTGTGTAGGTGTAGCGTCCCCATACGGCGCAGTTACCTCGCATAGGACGGACAGATAATAATTGTCTGAATATAAAAAATTAAAATTTTCACTCGAGGGAGACTTGAACCAAAGACCTTTCATTCAGCAGCTGCTCACGCTAACCACGGGACCACAGCACTCGTGAGATCACTTCCTCCTTGAAATTGCCTATGTTATGCATGAACTACTCAGTTCGTATATTTTGATTATTTTTTTCGTAGTTCCACACAACTTCTTCCTGTTTTCTCGATTGATCTGTGTTCAGGTTTTCAAGGCCTATCAGCTGTGCCAACTTATAACTACATCTGAGGGGGGTGCGATGGGGAGGTTCCCTTGTAAGATGTTCTTGGTCGCCACTTCTCCCCTTTGCCGCACACTGCCACTGTTTCCACGAATTTCGTTTGCCAAACACGTATTGGTGGACGTGGTGGTGGATCTGTTCAGCCCTTCTGAAGGTTCGTTGAGACTGTTAGTTGGTTCTATGTTGTTTCAATAAATCGTGATACACACGGTATCTTGTGTGAGGAGTAGCCATTTGGTACATAGTTCGTTTCACAGCATCTCGTCCATCAGCGGGGTACCTCAAACGCACAAACGCAATATTCACTGATAGACACAGCGTGCATAGTACAAAAATGATGAATCAGTTGACTTCGTAATAAATTACTCAGATTGTCTAGAGAGTTCATGGACAAAATGTATACCGACAGTTTTATGTAAAAGTGGTTCTGTTTATGCAGAAATCGGGCTGTTTTTAAAATCTTTCCAAAATTTAACTTTGGATTTTTTGTGCTGCGTCTTGTAATTTTGCTAGCGTTGTCAGTGTAGAGAGCAAGTAGGCTGTCTTGCTAATATAAGAGATGCACGGTTCTATTTACCAAAGTCTGTGACTCATTTCGCGTGAATTGGATGTAGTAGTTGCACTTCTTGTAGAGAAAGCGCCCTTGAAAGTGAATAAATCAGCAGTGATTACAGCTGAGTACAGAGCTAGTTCGAGAATATTTTTCCGCACAAGCGGCATCTCATTTAGCGTCCGCACATTCATTGCCTTCCTTGCGCTTTTCCTTAGTTCACTAATATCATAAACATAGTTATTGCCTTCGTAGTTTAAAAGTAACGTTTATGCTTTTCACGCGGCGGAGCGGGTTTCGATTACCACTGACAACATAAATTTAAACTGATAACGCCCGACAGTGAAAAGGCGTCTGGTGAAAATATTTGTAGCAAGCTTTGAGCTGTTGTTGTTGTTGTTGTCGTCTTCAGTCCAGAGACTGGTTTGATGCAGCTCTCCATGCTACTCTATCCTGTGCAAGCTTCATCATCTCCCAGTACCTACTGCAACCTACATCTTTCTGAATCTGTTTAGTGTATTCATCTCTTGGTCTCGCTCTACGATTTTTACCCTCCGCGCTGCCCTCCAGTACTAAATTGGTGATCCTTTGATGCCTCACAATATGTCCTACCAACCGTTCCCTTCTTCTAATCAAGTTGTGCCACAAATTTCTCTCTCTCCGATTCTATTCAATACCTCCTCATTAGTTACGTGATCTACCCACCTAATCTTCAACATTCTTCTGTAGCACCACATTTCGAAAGCTTTTATTCTCTTCTTGTCCGAAATATTTATTGTCCATGTTTCACTTCCATACATGGCTACACTCCATACAACTGCTTTCAGAAACGACTTCCTGACACTTAAATCTATACTCGATGTTAACAAATTTTTCTCTTTCAGAAACGCTTTCCTTGCCATTGCCAGTCTACATTTTGTATCCTCTCTACTTCGACCATCATCAGTTATTTTGCTCCCCAAATAGCAAAATTCATCTACTACTTTAAGTGTCTCATATCCTAATCTAATTCCTTCAGCATCAACCGATTTAATTCGACTACATTCTATTATCCTCATTTTGCTATTTTTATGTTTATCTTATATTCTCCTTTCAAGACACTGTCCATTCCGTTCAGCTGCTCTTCCAGATCCTTTGCTGTCTCTGACAGAATTACTATGTCGTCGGCGAACCTCAAAGTTTTTATTTCTTCTCTATGGATTCAGGAGATTATTTATTTAAATACTCGTATAAACATAATAAAAATGTTTGTTATAGGTAAAGGGTGGATCTCAATTAATAAGGAACACAGACATATGTGAGAGTATACAATTATACTATGTCCAGTCATCTTAATGTGACCACCTGTCAAAAGCCTAAATAACCTCCTTTCGCAGCGCGCACTTAAGTGAAGCGTGCAGGCAGACCGTAGATTCTGGAAGTTACCGACAGGGGGTATGGATGCATGGCGTCTCACGTGCCAGTGGCCACTAGTGCTAGGTTTCTCTGTTGAGAATCCGTGGCGCGTTAAACCCGATCGAGTTGGACCCACAGATTCTCGATTGGGCTTAAACAGGGGAAGTAAGATAAACTCACTCTGGTGCTCTTCGATCCACGCTTGTACACTGCGAGCTGCGTGACGCTTTGCATTGTCCTGCTGGTAGATGCCACCGTGCCGAGGACGAACGAACTGCATGTAGGGCAGACATGGCGCCCAAGTATAGATGCATATTGTACCTCCCAGAATGGCGAGACCTCCGGTAGGATGCCACGAAACATATCACAGACCTTAACGTCCCTTCCTCCAGCCTGGACCCTTCAGACAGTTGTTGCAGGATGTTTGCTTTCAGGCGTTCCAACCGTACACATAGGCCATCTCATCTGAAAAGGTCACATGTCGCCACTCAGTGGATGTAAAGTTGCCGTATCGGCGAGCTAATTCCAGCCTCGGTTGCCAATGAACAGCAGTCAGGACTGATACACGAACCAGGTGCCTGCTCCAGAGGTCTATACGCAACAACGTTCGCTGATGCGTCATTGATGAGACACTATTAGTTATCTGGGCGGTCAGTTGCTGAACAACTGTACGTCTACTCGATCGTACACACCTCTACAGCCGTCGTTCAGTCCCGTTCTCTGTGGCCCGTGGTGCACCGCCGTTGCCTCGGCGCCGGTTTTGGATATCCTCATTTTGCCATTTGCGCTACACTTTAATCACAGTGGCACGCGAACATTTTACAAGCTTAGCCATTTTGGATATGTTTCCACCCTTGGCCCGAAAACTGGTGATCTTGCCTGTTTGGATGTCAGGTAAATTGCTCCGTTTCCTCATAACGACAACGAGTGCACTCCAGAATGAGATTTTCACTCTGCAGCGGAGTGTGCGCTGAAATGAAACTTCCTGGCAGATTAAAACTGTGTGCCGGACCGAGACTCGAACTCGGGACCTTTGCCTTTCGCGGCCAAGTGCTCTACCATCTGAGCTACCGAAGCACGACTCACGCCCGGTACTCACAGCTTTACTTCTGCCAGTACCTCGTCTCCTACCTTCCAAACTTTACAGAAGCTCTCCTGCGAACCATACAGAACTAGCACTCCTGAAAGAAAGGATATTGCGGAGATGCGGCTTAGCCACAGCCTGGGGGATGTTTCCAGAATGAGATTTTCACTCTGCAGCGGCGTGTGCACTGATATGGTAGAGCACTTGTCCGCGAAAGGCAAAGGTTTTAATCTGCCAGGAAGTTTCAACGAGTGCACTATTTCTATGTCCCCCGGCATGCTTCATATACCATCAACTGCTGGTGCTGCCACCTGCCTATTGAGTGATTATTGCGCATTGACGCTGAACTTAGGCGGTGGTCACATTAATGTGACCGGGCCGTGTAGAAGCGAAAACGTAGTCAGGTTGATGACCCACTGCCGTCCGAGAGGCCTCAGACACGTCTTAGCTGGTCATCGGGGCTTAGTTCGATGTGGGACGCACCATTAAAGAAATCCCGCTCTAGTCAATGAGATTATAAGCCGACGTTCACTTCACAGCGCAACCACTTTATCATCCGCGGCACCCTGACAGCACAGAGGTACGTCGGCGATATTCTACGCCGTTTTGTTGCCGTTCATGGCAAGCTATCCTGAGCTTACATTTCAGCAGGATAATACCCGTCCGCACACGGCGAGAGTTTCTAGTACTTGCCAACCCTTCTTTGGCCAGCAAGGTCGCCGGATCACTCCCCATTTGAGAACATCTGGAGCTTTATGTGCAGGGCTGTCCAACCATCTCGAGATTTTGACGCTGTAACGCGCCAACTGGACAGAATTTGGCACGATATCGCTCAGGAGGACATCAATCAGTGCGAAGCCGAATAATTGCTTGCATAAGGGCCAGAAGTGCACCTACGCGTTATTGACTTGCTGAATTTGTGAAGCTATTTCTTTTGGATAAATTATCCAGTTTTCCAGAAATTTTAATTATTTGTTTGTCTGTAAGTGTGCATCACATCTAACGATTTCCAACCCATTCGGATAGTTCCTTCGTGGTGCGTCGGTTTTTTTGTATTAGTGTGTACAATAGATGAATATAACAGGAGAAATAAAGAAATTTTATGTTTTATTGCAAAGTATTTTTATTAACATATGAGCGGTCTGAGTGCCTTATGCACCATAATCGGATATAAAATGCTTGGATACGAATACTGAGTCAGTGTGAACTACTTACGATACTGTAGTTCACTATGACATGCTATTCATAGCCATGCACTCTACATCTGACGATAGTGTGTAAGGCACGCAAACCGGTCATCTGTTAATAAAAATGTCTTGCGATGAAGGAAATACAGATATTATGTTTACAATACTATTGCAGTCGCTACAACCCAGTGGTGACGCCAGCAAGTAGTATAACAGACTGATGTGTCAGGCAAAAGCACATCTGAGGGAAAATAAGTGTGACGAGAATTTCAGAATAGCACCCACAACGCTGCAGAGCAGGGAATACATCTTGAAAGATGTTAAATAGCGAGACGACAGCAGAATGTCAGTCGGTCTTGCAGGTGGAGTATGCGAGCCGTGAGTTGGTGGTCGGTTCGTCTTGTCTGTGTATGATTTCAGTTAATTCATTATGGACGTATAATGTTATTCTGCCGGGTAGAGCTGGTGCCATACTAGAGGAAAGCCAACGTTGCTACGTCTGTCGGTCGGTTGCAGTATGGCTGATATTTTGCTCCAGTTCGTCATTATTTCCACTTTCTCATGAGTCTATGTAAATTGTACATCTAACACGCTCTGTGTCATTGTTAAGTGTATATTCATCTGTTCCGCCGTTGAAAATGACAGCCACTCACATGAAAATCAGTATGTACAGCTAAGAAAATAATTGAAGTTTACCGAAACCTGTTTGGGTGTGACACAACTTGTTGTTTTTGCTCAAGGCAGAACCATGTTTTCGTAATTAAATATTTGGAAGCAAAGAGCGTCTAAATGCGAGCTTCAGTCACAAGATGAATATAAGACAAGAACTGGCCCTTTGAAACTGCACGAACTGATTCAGCGCTACGCAGTACTGCGAAAAACTGCTAAATGCTGCTGCTTGAATGAATACTACATTCGCTCGGTTCAACGTACGTATTTCCATCGAGTAATAGTGAAAGCTAAGTCTGTAGGTGACAGTATGTACCTGGAAAAATGTCGCAGACGCGGTAATGGAATACGACACAAGAAATTACTCGTTTAAGTTGTTTAACATGGTGTTTGAATGTAGTTTCTGCAAACATTGCTTTTGGCAGAAAATGTTTCCCCTATTTCAGAACGGAAAAGCACTGTTGTACTGTTGCAGTAATTTGGAGCATATATTGTTCGCCGAAGGAATATTTTCACGAAGTACAACGGCGACTGAAATGTTGTGTGTGTGTGTGTGTGTGTGTGTGTGTGTGTGTGTGTACTTGCTTGTCCATTTTTGCGTGTATTGTCGTGGAAACTCGGTTGCTTCTCTGCTGGCAGCTGAGTTTGTCAGGTGAGCGAGATAATGGCTTCCACCTCTCCCCGCAATATGTTTCTCAGAGGTTAAAACACACAAAAACACGCACACACACACACACACACACACACACACACACACATACACACACACAGAGGCGAGGGGGTGGGGGGGGCAGAGAGAGAGAGAGAGAGAGAGAGAGAGAGAGAGAGAGAGAGCTGTGTGTTTTCCATTGCTTTCCTTCTCTTTTCTCGCTGTCTCTCTTAACCATCCGTCACGGCCGCTTTGTGTCGTTTCCCTTTAGAGCCTTCCGCTGCGTTACCCTCGCTGTCTGTACAGCTGGCGAGGTCGTGAGGGTCGGTGAGAGATCTCGAGGGAGTTTTGAAGTCGAGTCCGTAATGAAGAGCCAGCCTGCTGCTCTCTTCAGAATCTCCTCCCCCCCCTCCCCTCCCCCCCCCCCACCTCCCCTCACCACTGGCTCACTGAGGCACCGCGTCACTGTTTATAATCGAGAATTTTTAATAGCCGCTCTTCTCTCTCACCGACTCCTAATTGTCCTGAAAAACACTTTTTTAATCCCTCGCCGAGAGAATTAAAAGGCTAAAAGATTTGCGTTTAAAGGCTCCAGCATTGTTAAGCTTTCAGAGTCCAAGACCCGCTGGAGAAAATGGTAAACTGGATTCTTTTTACTGGTAGCATTCTGTCTTGTGAATACTCCCTCGTTAAACAGTAAAACTTTCGCACCTGTCATAAAATATTGTACATTCAGACCACACTACTCTTCGAAAGTGCCGAAATACAACAGTGCACCCTATGCCTACGACCCCTAATGGTGTACTAATTACGAAAGAAGTCTTCAGAAATTTCTTGAGTTTATGAAAGAATTTATCCATAGCTTCTTACATGTAGTGTAAGGCGGCCGCCTATTTCGTGTCTTTCTACTCACATTTTATCCAACTTGCACACCGAATTTGTAAACGAGACACTCTTGTTCCATAAAAACACGGGAGAACTGCCGCATGTCAGTAACGTCCTGCCACGATATTTCGGCGCAGAGTTTTCTGGCCATCTTCAGGTGAGTGCCACTGTAGTAGTACTGGCGAGTACGTGATGAGCTCTGCTATTTAAAGCCATACTGAGGTGACATTGCGCATGCGCTGCTCAGCGTGCGCGTTCATAACAACTCATTGCGCTGCGGCTTGCGCCTCTACGGTGAAAGCTTGGCGTATAGATATCTGGTCGATTTTCATCTTTATGCAGATAACTACGTCGACTGCGAAGTTTCTCTATAACAGGATTCCAAGCAGATTTTGGCTGATAACCGCTATCTCGATTGATGAGAGTCTCGTTATCAGACAATCTTATTTCCACAGGAAAAGCTCCAAAAGTTTGATGTGTGGGCCAAAATTTTTGTGTCGTTGTAATTCATGGAGTGGTCTGTGGAAATACAATGTTTGGCGATTGCGGACTTGGTGGGTTAGTGAAGGCGACTATGCCGTTGATGTTCCACAATGCGGTCCTGCACAGTTCGTTTTGTTTGCCCTATATACAGTATGATTTGCCGCAATCACACGGAATCTTGTAAACACCTGATTTACGCAGGCCCAGATCGTCTTTAACGGATCCCACCAGTGATGAAATTTTGGAAAGAGGGCGAAAGATGACTCTCACTTGATACTTTCTCAATATTCTGCGTATCTGTGAAGAAATATTCCCAATAAATGGTAGATAAGCAGTCTACCTGAAGGCCTCTTCCTCTTCCTTGTTCCGTCGTTTGTAGGTGTGCATCACTCTGTTCACTTGCCTAGTTGAAAAGCCATTCTTCAGAAATACTTTTTGCAGGCGTTCCAGTTCCGCTTGAAGAGTGTCGGCGTAAGAGATAGTATGGGCACGGTGGATCAAGGTTTTGAGAATGCCTATTGTTTGTGCTGGATGGTGGCAACTAGTAGCTTGTAGATACAGATCTGTGTGAGTGGGCTTTTTGCACACCAAGTGACCAAGTGTGTCATCACTCTTACATCGCACCAAGGCGTCTAAAAATGGCAAGCAACCATCTTTCTCTATCTCCATAGTAAACTTTATGTTTTCATGTATGGAGTTCATGTGACGTAAAAATTCTTGGAGACGGTCCAAACCAAGAGGCCACACTATAAAAATGTCGTCAACATATCGCCAAAATACTGTCGGTTTAAAAGTGGAAGAGTCGAGTGCTCTCTCCTCAAAATCTTCCATAAAAAGATTGGCCATCAGAGGAGACAAAGGACTCCCCATGGCGACACCGTCAGATTGTTCGTAAAAAGAAAAAAAAGGACTCTTGTTTCATTTACTTCCCGATCCAGTTTTTACTTGTCAACTTTTCACCGGCATTGCGCGCTGATGACATGAGTGGTTAGGGGAGTTTATAGCAACTTCGGTTACCCACCTCTCTATATCTAACCTAAGATTTCATTTTCGTAGTAGTGTTTTCACATTAAATGCATCTGGTCTCGATCAGGGAATTCCTATTCGCTCCGGTGAAAACAGGAAGAAATTTCACACGCTTTGGAAAAGCTGCCGGTCACTCAGCAGGCAGCACCTGCGCTAGCCGACCGCATGGACAGTCAAGCGAGCCCGTCAGGGACTATCATACCCCTGGCTCAGCCACTGCAGATAATTAGCGGCGGAATAGAAGACTGGTATCATCTGTAGTAGAACAGGAAACCACTGGAGGAATGTGTGACAACTCCGCTTGTACCACATTTGGGTGGAGTTCTCAGCTGTCCACTTGCCATTATTCTGCTGTATTCGGTCTCTAGACACGTTCCCCAAACAAAATTGGTAGTCACTCCCCCGTCTGCATATTTTTTAACTTTGCCATTCCAGTGGGAACGCTCTGCGAAGCCCAACAAAAGTTCCAGAATTCTCGACGAAGTCTGTACTAGGGAACGGGGCGACACTTGTTCTCATTTTATTATACACTGCTGGCCATTAAAATTGCTACATCACGAATATGACGTGCTACAGACGCGAAATTTAACCGACAGGAAGAAGATGCTGTGATATGCAAATGATTAGCTTTTCCGAGCATTCACACAAGGTTGGCGCCGGTGGCGACACCTACAATGTGCTGACACGAGGAAAGTTTACAACCGATTTCTCATGCACAAACAGCAGTTGACGGGCGTTTCCTGGTGAAACGTTATTGTGGTGCCTCGCGTAAGGAGGAGAAATGCGTACCATCACGTTTTCGACTTTGATAAAGGTCGGATTGTAGCCCATCACAATTACGGTTTATCGTATCGCGACGTTGCTGCTCGCTTTGGTCGGGATTCAATGACTGTTAGCAGAATATGGAATCGGTGGGTTCAGGAGGGTAATACGGAACGCCGGGCTGGATCCCAATGGGCTCGTATCACTAGAAGTCGAGATGACAGGCATCTTATCCGCTTGGCTGTAACGGATAGTGCAGCCATGACTCGATCCCTGAGTCAACAGATGGGGACATTTGCAAGACGACAATCATCTGCTCGAACAGTTCGACGACGTTTGCAGCAGCATGGACCATCAGCTCGGAGACCATGGCTGGGGTCCCCTTGACGCTGCATCACAGACAGGAGCGCCTGCGATGGTGTACTCAACGACGAACCTGGGTGCACGAATGGCAAAACGTCATTTTTTTGGATGAATCCAGGTTCTGTTTACAGCATCATGATGGTCGCATCCGTGTTTGGCGACATCGCGGGGAACGCACATTGGAAGCGTGGATTCGTCATCGCCGTACTGGCGTATCAGCCGGCATGATGATTTGGGGTGTCATTGGTTACACGTCTCGTTCACCTCTTGTTCGCATTGACGACACTTTGAACGGTGGACGTTACATTTCAGATGTGTTACGACCCATGGCTCTACCCTTCATTCGATCCCTGCGAAACCCTACATTTCAGCAGGATAGTGCACGACCGCATGTGCAGGTCCTGCACGGGCCTTTCTGGATACAGAAAATGTTCGACGGCTGCCCTGGCCAGCACATTCTCCAGATCTCTCATCAATTGAAAACGTCTGGTCAATGTTGGGCGAGCAACTGGCTCGTCACAATACGCCACTCACTACTCTTGATGAACTGTGGTATCGTGTTGAAGCTGCATGGGCAGCTGTACCTGTACACGCCATCCAAGCTCTGTTTGACTCAATGCCTAGGCGTATCAAGGCCGTTATTACGGCCAGAGGTGGTTGTTCTGGGTACTGATTTCTCAGGATCTATGCACCCAAATTGCGTGAAAATGTAATCACATGTCAGTTCTAGTATAATAAATTTGTCCAATGAATACCCGTTTATCATCTGCATTTCTTCTTGGTGAAGCAATTTTAATGGCCAGTACTGTATAATAAATAATCGGTTTGTGTTCCGAGTACGTTATTATTTGAAGGAGCATGTAGTTCCCTTCAGTTCATTGATTTATTCTATTGACTGAGCGGATTGTTATATAGCAGGATTATTGAAGTTTCCCACCTTGTGATTCTATGTTAGGGCATTTCAAGATAAAGATTTCATTGCGTAACTTGCAGTTAAGATGGAGTCTTAAGGGGAGTTAGAAATAGCGTGGGTAGGAGCATTACTCTGATAGGTTTTACAGTCTCTCACAGCGGGATATTGCATTCTGTGTAGCAGAAGAATAAATGGAATGTGTTATAAAGGGTTCAAATGGCTCTAAGTACAATGGAACTTAACATCTGAGGTCATCAGTCCCCTAGACTTACAACTACTTAAACGTAAATAATCTAAGGACATCAAACAGTTCCATGCCCTAGGCAGGAGTCGAACTTGCGACCGTAGCAGCCGTGCGGCTCCGGACTGAAGCGCTTAGAACCGCTCGGCCACAATGGTCTGCGGAATATGTCATAAAACAGAGGTTACAGATAAGAGTAATTTGTAGATAACGAGTGGGCAAAGTGTTTTACGCCTTTTTACCTACAGTATTGGGAGACGGTAAGTTCAGCTTTCCCAATGTGAGTGTAAACTGTGGTATAAGCATAGTAGCGCCAGAATGAGTCCTCACTCAGCAGCGGAGTGGACGTAGATTTTAAACTTCGTAGCAAATTAAAACTGCCTAGCGTACAGGGAGTTTAACCTGGCGCCATTACCTTTCATGGGCGAGTGCTCTGCCGGCTGCGCTATCGAAGCACGACTCAGGACCACTGTATGGATATCTCAACCAGTAGAGTATCCGCCCGCGAAAGGCAAAGCCCGGGGCTCGGGTCCCAGCCTGGCACGCGGTTCTAACTTGCCAGGAAGTTGAGCGTAGTAGTTCTTTACACATGACGAAGTTCATTACTACCTTTGCACTGTACTTACTTCCGCATTTCCAATCGTAATATGACTGTGACTTAACTCTGTTTGAAATGGTTTATCCATTTATCATCCGCCCAGTGTCTTAGCACATAAAATTGGTCTCATAAAATGAATTTAGAGTTTGTAAGCTAAATCCTTTTATATTTTTGAGTATTCGATGTTTTCTACTCCATTACTGCGATGTTGTGCCAACGGCAACTAATTTTGCATGACACCGCGTGTAATTTTTGCTCCGACATCTGTTTTTATTCACGCTTCAGACATGTAAAATTGCTTCAAGAAGAGGATCAGCCTTGTGTTAAATCCTATGTGGGATTCAATTATTTCTTATTGCCTTCGCTGCTGCTACAAGTACTGTTGTTACTATACTCCTGTGGCGTTCGCTGTGTTATTCAGTGGTTTGGTATTTAACCAATTTGAAAATGAAAATAATAATGTTATTTCATTACAATGAGTAATTACAAAATAATTTTTTCTCCCGTCTAAAGATTTGGTCAAGTTGCTAAAGAAATCCAAGTTAACGTTGCGTTAAACTGTTGTCTGTAAGTTGTGTAAGTGTCACTAAATCACAGTTCATACAACAGATTCTATACAACTATTGATTATGAATAGTTATAGCAAAACGATTATTAAAACCACCGAATATCAGCCGCGCACAGTACTGATGTATGTTACCTGAAACAATATCATTCGCAACTCGTGCGTAATTAATTTCGGCTCCATACATCAGCAAGAAAAGTTTGTTATATGGATCGTGCTATGAGAACTGTTTTTAAAGAACTAGTATTATTAGAATTATTTTCATGAAAATGAGTTCGGGACCACCGGTGCACATTTATTTTTACGCATTTTTATTACTTTCGGCATTTATGTCTGCAGAGTTGCGTAATTTGAATTTGCCGCTGAGATAATTGTTAAGATGACGGCAGACAATTGACAGAGACTTTCTATTGTTAGAGCAAATTTCCGTTTAACAGAATAAGTATTTGGATTATTGTTTATTAAACTTTTATATTGTGCACTATTTAGACTAATTTTCATCAAGCAAACCTTTGATACTTTCGTAAGAAACACAGATAAAAATACGATACAAATCGCTATCATCAATGGCTGCGCTCCTTGCAGCGGAAAGAAATAATTACCACAGATAGTGCTTATTGGGAGAGGAATTAAAGTTACAAACAATTATTCACACATATTTATAATAATAAAGAACTCTATTCTCAAGTAATAATCAACAAATAATTACAATTTCTTAACAGACCTCAGTTTGATATGCATCTTGCGTCCGCGGCCTACAAATGACAACCGAAAAAAGGTAAAAACAAAGGAAGACAAACGCAAATCATAAAAGGAATTTACAATTTTCATTGTCTTTGTATGATAGACATCGATATGTCCAATTACATCATAAAATATTACATAAATAATTAATATTTATCATCGTTTTGTTTTATTTCACTGTTTTTCTGTATATCGATAGATAATGTTTGTAACTGTTAGAGGCATAATTTCCTCTCGTCGCACTGTAGCTAAAATTTATCTCGTGGATGTTACACTCCCTTGCATTTCGACTTTCGTACTGCTATTACACGACACTACTATGTTCTATGTTTTCCATTTCTGTGTTCTGTTTTCGCTAATGAAATTCTGTCTCTTTACAGGTAAGATCATACAGATGAGATGCTGACTTTTACAAGCACGGAATCAGTAAGTACCAAAAACTTTAATCAAGTTTCATTCATAATTTTGGACATAACATCTCTGGGACTTCAACGACTGATCGTGAAACACTAATCTTGGCTCAGTTCAATTTATTTTCTTAATTTATTTTCTGGTGAGGGGTTTCAGTTTTGACACCCGCAGATCAGGAAGATGAGATGACAGCGCAGGCTGTATTGAAGTAACAGAGCGCTCATCTCCGCACTAAGCAGATGTGCAGACGGATCAAGTTTTTCCAAAGGTAATAGCGCTACGAGTGACAATTCATCGTTGGCGTCAATGGAGTCGACTACATTCTCTATATCTGTGAGGTTCCGGGACAGTCAGTTGGTTTGTTGACGAAGACAACGATAGACGTTGTCGAAACCTCTAGTTTTCATATAGTTAACGCGACTATTCCACTCAGAAAATTTAATAGAAGAAACCCATCGCGTGTGACTTCGTAGCTATAACGCCAGTTGTTCCGCTCTGGATACAGCGATCTTCTGTTGGTGATGATTGTGTTCTGCAGTCGCTTCCGAACTTCCCTTTGCGTTTGTCGTGTGGGAGCTTTCGTAGCGTCTGACGAAGACCACTCGCGACTGCGGGCAGTCCTCTTCGCACTTGAAGGCGCTGTGCTGTCCACGAGACATCTCCCACGATGTTGTACTGATTCGTAGACTTTCTCTGAAACCTGTTTTGGTGGGCCCGGATTATTTCTGTGCACTGCTACACATATTCAAGGATGCTTTGAAAAGTCTGATAAAAAAGCAAGGGGAAAAAGTTTTGTTTCACAGACAACTCACTTTACTTCTCGACATAGTCTCCTTTGAGGGGTACACACTTGGTCCAGCGATTCTCTAGCTTTTTCATCCCATTGCAAAACCAGGTTCTGTCAGACTCTGCTGAATACCCGTTGACTGCACTATCACTTCCTCATTTGATACAAATTTCTTCCCGGCAAGCCAAAGTTTCACGTTAGGGAACAGGAAATAGTCACGTGGGGGTATCTCTGGTGAACAGGGTGGATGAGGAAGCAATTCATAGCCTAATTCATCCGATTTCGCCGTTATCACTGATGTGTGGGATGGTGCATTATCCTGGTCAAAGACTATTTTCTTTCATACCAGCCTTGGTATTTCTTCAGCCAACGCAAGTTTCAGACGATCCAACAATAAAACACAGTAGGGTCTAGTTATTGTTCTGCCTTTTTCCAAGTAATTTGTGAGGATTATTTCTTGGGAATCCCGAAAAACAGTGGCCATTACCATAATAGCCGCAAAATGGTCTCACTTTTCTGTGCATTTTCACTAGACTTTGTTCACTGTTTTGAAAGCCGTTGCCACTCTAATGTAATGATGGCCCCAGGCTTCATCAACAGTCACAAATCGGCGCAAAAATTCTTGCAGATTGCGATTCAACATCGCCAGACGTTGTGCTGAAGTTTGGCACCGGATGGGCTTTTGGTCGACTATGAGCAATCGCAGCACCAACGTCGCACACAGCTTTTTTACAGCCAATTTTCCGTGCGGGATATTAGCACTCGCACAGGTGAGGTGACTACAGTCTCAGCAATCTTACGAATTTTCGCTCGCTGGCCTCGCGTTGCCGTATCGACTTTGTTAGTGGCTTCCTTGCTGGTGATCTCAGCTGCACGGCCGGAATGCGCTTCGTCTTCGGTGCTTGTCCGATCACGTTTAGATTCGTTAACCCAAAAGTAAATGGTCGTCAATGATGGGGCAGAGTTCGCGTCGATTTCATCCAATTCTATTTTGATTTGTGCGACAGTCCAACCCCTCAAATGAACATGTTTAATAACAGCGCGAAACTGGGTGTCCTCCATTTCCAGTCACAGTCGACTCACTGACTTATTCAGGCAGCTGTCAACAATGAACAATACGCTTACATCGTTCACATTCTTCATACGATCCTTGAAATAATCGAGCTTACCAACTACAAATACGTAATAGAAATGTTCCATTCTTTCGTGGAAATTTTCCAGACTTATCAAACCACCGTGGAACTTTTCTGTAAGATAACGGTCATCTGCCTTGCTTTGTCACTCGAGACGAGGGATAGAATAGTCACTTCCGTACCACTATTCAGTGCCCTGTAAAAATCCGACTGCTTTCAAAAGATTCTCACACCCGGTCAGGGGATCGTAAAATGAGCACTGCAGGTAGTTAATAGGCGTCTACAACCGGGTTCTAGGGTATGCTCCATAAACAAAACTGGATAACAGCTTTATGTTAAAAAGGAGAACGACGCGCACACACACACACACACACACACACACACACACACACACACAACACACACACACACACAACACACACACAAAACACGCCCGCGCGCGCGCACACGCACACACGGACACACCACAAGTTTCCAGCCGAACAAATGGAATTTGTCACTAACCACAAGTTTCCAGTCGAACAAATGGAACTTGTCTTCCATTAGATCTCGCCAAATGCGTCTCGTTGTTATCAAATAATGACTTCACTTGTATGATGCCTCCACCTTCCAATACGACACCTCTGTCCAAGTAACAAATGCTCGCTTATTAGGTCGCTCTCTTACTCACAAAAAATCGGAAAAAGGTTTTATTGATCACTGATGATCACTTTCTCTTTACCTCATACACGCAGATTTTCAATGCCCCAGCTCATCCGCC
Organism: Schistocerca americana; assembly: GCF_021461395.2. NCBI lineage: Eukaryota > Metazoa > Arthropoda > Insecta > Orthoptera > Acrididae > Schistocerca > Schistocerca americana. The sequence goes on along the minus strand of NC_060125.1, from coordinate 521,957,511 downwards.
GGCCGGAGTGGCCAAGCGGTTCTAGGCGCTACAGTCTGGAACTACGCGTCCGCTACGGTCGCAGGTTCGAATCGTGCCTCGGCCATGGATGTGTGTGCTGTCCTTATGTTAGTTAGGTTTAAGTAGTTCTAAGTTCTAGGGGACTGATGACCTCAGATGTTAAGTCCCATAGTGCTCAGAGCCATTTGAACCATTTTGAACCATAGTGCTCAGAGCCATTTGAACCATTTGAGCCATATTGTTCACAAATAGCATTATCATTTAAAGTTTTCACGCTAATGAAGGCCATAGAAGTATGGTCTTCTCCGAATGAACTTCTCAGTGAAAAGCGATTCTAGTAGCTGGAGTCAGAGATCTTGGTTAATCCTCGCTTTTGAGTTCTTGTACTGATATTTCCATAAACAGTTTCATCTCCATAACATATTTCTTCAGAAGTCAAATACTAATTCCCATACTCAGCTTTAAACATGCTTCAATTTAACGAAATATTTTAAAATTTTCTTCTCGTACTGCACCCATTTGCGTTCAATTTTCAAAAAATTCTGAAACATTTTTTTTTTTCTTTTTTTAATTTCTGACCGAGAAACCAAATGCACATTTCTTAGACGTAGCTTTAAAATGCTTTCATAATGAAATATTTTCATAAACATTTTCACCCCTTCTTGGTCCCCTTAAGGATGGAATTTCGAGCAATCCTAACTAAACAATGCCTACAGTGTAAGATTAACATCATCTCCGAAATCCTGATTTTTGTCCTTACCGTTTTGGGCTGCGCGCTGATGAGTCAGTCAGTCAGGACATTTAGTTCTGTACAAAGTGATTAAGCTGTCGCTACCTATGTGCAAATTGCAAAGCAACTTGCAAAGCCTCACAAAACACGCGAGAGTTTTTCATATTCTCTCTCTCACTATGCGCAAACCATTAGTCCCACAGAAAAAATGAACAGTGCATTTTTGTAGAATGAGTAACGCCGTTAAATTTTGTACTGGGATACGTTCTCGCTGGAGGTCACGGCTTTAGAGTTACCCAAGAAAAACCCTTTTTAGCGAAAACTTACCCCAGTACAAAATTTGACTAAATTAAATATCCTACAAAACAGTCCTGTCATTTTTTCTGTAGGACTATCCGTTTGTACATAGCGAGCAAGAGAATATGAAAATTTGTGCGTGGTATTTGAAGGCTTTGCGGGTTGCATAAAACACACAGGTAGGGGCAGCCGAGTCACCCCGTGCACAAAATTGAAGCCTTTCGGGCAATCAGCCTTCAGAGTAGAATCTAGGCACTTCAGGTGGCTATTTGCTGCCACACATAGAGTACCTGTGGTGCTGTTTCCTGTTACCGTTTCCAGAACCTTCTTACCCAAAGGGTATTAAGAAAAATTGGCCATCTTGCAGAAATCAGTCGCTTTTGAATACAGCAGAGAGGGCTTCCACCACCAAACATTTAGCTGGATCAAGAAAGGACTGGTCCCTTACCTCCAGACCGCAGGACAGAATATGTGGTTTCTTTTCTAGGTACACAACGCTTCCACACAATTAATCGAATTAATTTTCGGTGGTTCGTAAGTATAGCTGTTCCAACATGTTGTGATTTAGTAGCTCAGCTCTTAAGTGTCAGCTACCCGATCGGTCGTACGATTTTCTTATGAGATTCGTGTACGACTTTGTTTTGCGTGTGGTAAAATGGAGCTACACCGACACAATCGTGCAAAGCGAAATCGTCATGGTCGAACGAACGCTTCAGAGAGAATATGAAATAATATAACGCTGAGTGTAGTAGTCCAAATAAAATAAAACTGGAAATTTATACAGCCGAAGGTGCAGTGACTAGCATCCGGGAGGCCGAAGACTCAAAAAGCCGTCTGGCAACCAGATTTGGGTTTCCCTTGATTTAGGGAAACCACTTAAGAAGAATGCCAGGATGGTTGCTTCAAAAGGGCACAGCCGTTTTTCTTCCGTAATCTGACCTTATGCTCCGTCTTTGATAATCTCATTATCGTCGGGACGCTAAACTCTAATCTTAAAGCGAATTTTAGTTCAGAGGACGAGCTGCATTCCCACTACAGTTCTTACTAGCGCTACGCTTCGTTGTTAACTGGTATAACAGAATGATGCAGATTACAGCTGATGTTACAACGAAGAAGTGAAGAATTTTTTTTCTCATATATCATGTTCTTTGATGAGACGTAGACATTCAACACCTCGTCGCCTGTTACTGGTTTCACCATACTCTACGCATTTTCGGTATATACTCACGATAATATGACGCCAACAACCGATCAGCTTCGCCGTTTCCGAGATACCTGTTCCCGGGCACTGGGAAAATTTTGGAAACTTGTGGTCGATGGACCCAACCGCTGAGGTAATCGGTCCCTAGGCTTACACACTACTTAATCTAATCCCTCGAACCTCCGAAAGTGGGAGCCGCGCGAACGGTGGCAAGGCACCCGAGACCGCACGGCTATCCCGCGCGGCAGGCACTGGGCCATAACATTCTGCCCTGTTGTAGAAGTCGCTTCTGTCGGTGTGTTTCCACATCTTTCGGTCCTGTTGTCACTAGAATGATTCCCCATCCGTTTCTGCTTCACTTATATACACTATGTGATCAAAAGTATCCGGACACCATGAAAAACATACGTTCTTAATATTAGGTGCATTGTGCTGCCACCTGCTGCCAGGTACTCCATATGAGCGACCTCAGTAGTCATTAGACATCGCGAGAGAGAGCAGAATGGGGCACTCCACGGAACTCAACGGACTTCAAACGTGGTCTGGTGATTAGGTGTCACTTGTGTCATACTTCTGTACGCGAGATTTACACACTCCTAAACTTCCCTAGGTTCACTGTTTGCGATGTGATAGTAAAGTGGAAACGTGAAGGGACTCGTACAGCACAAAATCCTACAGGCCGACCTCGTCTGCTGACTGACAGAGACCGCCGACAGTTAAAGAGGGTCGTAATGTGTAATAGGCAGATGATACCTATCTAGATCATCACACAGGAAATCCAAACTGCATTGGGATCCACTGCAAGTACCATGACAGTTATGCGGGAGGTGAGAAAACTTGGATTTCATGGTCGAGCTGCTGCTCATAAGTCACACATCACGCCGGTAAATGCCAAACGAAGCCTCGCTTGGTGTAAGGAGCGTAAACATTCGACGATTGAACAGTGGAAAAACGTTGCGTGGAGTGACGCATCACGGTACACAATGTGGCGATCCGATGGCGGGGTGTGGGTATGGCGAATGCCCGGTGGACGTCATAGCCAGCGTGTGTCGTGCCAACAGTAAAATTCGGAGGCGGTGGTGTTATAGTGTGGTCGTGTTTTTCATGGAAGGGACTTGCACTCCTTGTTGTTTTGCGTGGCACAATCACAGCACAGGCCTACATTAATGAATTAATCACCTTCTTGCTTCCCACTGTTGAAGAGCAATTCGGAATGGGCGTTTGCATCTTTCAACACAATCGAGCACCTGTTCATAATACACGGCCTATGGCGGAGTGGTTACACGACAATAACATCCCTGTAATGGACTGACCTGCACAGGGTCCTGACCAAAATCCTATAGAACGCGTTCGGGATGTTTTGGAACGCCGACTTGGTGCCAGGCCTCACCGACCGACATCGATACTTCTCCTCAGTGCAACACTCCTTGAAGAATGGGCTGCCATTCCCTAAGAAAGGCTGATTGAACGTATGCCTGCGAGACTGAAAGCTGTCATCATGGCTAAGGGTCAGCCAACGCCATATTGAATCCCAGCATTACGGATGGAGGGCGCCACGAACGTTTAAGTCATTTTCAGCCAGGTGACTGGATACTTTTGATCACATAGTATACTAGAGGCAGTCAAATGAGAACGAGACAGATGGAAGAAAACTACGCAAACGGTTTATTATATCAAAAATAATCGCCTCAGCTGTTAAACACAGCCGGCCGGAGTGGCCGAGCGGTTCTAGGCGCTTCAGTCTGGAACCGCGCGGCCGCTACGGTCGCAGGTTCGAATCCTGCCTCGGGCATAGATGTGTGTGGTTTCCTTAGGTTAGTTAGGTTTAAGTAGTTCTAAGTTCTAAGGGACTGATGACCTCAGATGTCAAGTCCCATAGTGCTCAGAGCCATTTGAACAATTTTTGTTAAACACATTTAACCTACTGTGAGACAAGGTGACTTCATTCACGAAAAATTGTCTGCGGTGGGCAACAGAGTCACGATGTCGCCCAACTCTTCGTGCGTAGCTAATGGACAATCATGAATGTCTTTATTCAGGTATTCAAAAATATGGAAACGGCATTGGGAGAGATCGAGACCATATGGACGTTATGTAAGGGCTTCCCAGCGAAACTTCTCCAGAGTGCGGGATGCTAGGAACAGTCTTGGCAAAAGAATGCCCAACCACTCGTTCCCAAGGTTGTTTCTACTACGTTGCAGAAGTTTACTACGAAGTCCTTACTTGACCGTCATATGGTCTCGATCCCTGCCCACGCCATGTCACCTCTTTTATTTAAATCCCTGAAGAAAGACATTCGTGGCCGTAGATACGCTTCGGACGAAGAGTTGCACGCCTGGGTACAATCATGGTTTCGTAGGCAACCACAAACATGTTTCCATCAAGGCACTGACAGTCTTGATTCACACTGGAATAAATGTGATAATTTGGCTATTACTTTTGAACTAACAGCCTGCTTACATTTTTTCCCTCTGACTCGTTTTCGCTCGACTGTCCCTTATATTTTCATCGCCGCGCCGCGTCACATATCCACAATGCACCCTATTGTCACTTAACCTCGCGGTTGGCAGTGGCCATGTTTTAATTGAATCTGAACACGTATCATCACAGAACGTGGAGATCAGAGACATGGCAGATGGCAGAGTACAATGCTCGTGCTTGTTCAGCTCATATTGTTGAACTTGACGATCTGCAGTGGAATACTCTTACATATGCCTATGTTGACCAACAACATGGTTTGTTACTATTGCAGTGGGCTTGAGATCACACAGAACCACGTTTCTATTTGCATTAAGTCGATGGGCGTGTCAGGGTACGCAATCATCCAGGCGAACTGTTGCTCTAACCAGATTCCCCCCCACGGATGCACACAGGTGGCGACAGTATCATTCTATGGGGACATTCAGCTCGGCTTAATGAGACCTGTGGTGGTAATCGGGGACAACACTTGCATTCTTCGGCCTTGCGACAATGGATACACCCGTTCCCGTCAGATCACCGAAGTTAAGCGCTGTTGGGCGTGGCCGGCATTTGAGTGGTTGACCATCCGGACCGCAATGTGCTGTTGCCATCTTTCGGGGTGCACTCAGCCTCGTTATGCCAATTGAGGAGCTGCTTGGCCGAATACTAGCTGCTCCGGTCAAAGGAAACCATCATAACGACCGGGAGAGCGGTGTGCTGACCACACGCCCCTCCTATCCACATCCTCAACTGAGGGTGACACGGCGGTCGGATGGTCCCGATGGGCCACTTGTGGCCTGCAGCCGGAGTGTCCTACTTGCATTCTTTCATAGTTGATGTTTTCGTCGATGGCGATATCGTCTTCTAGCAGGATGAGTCCGTGTTGCAAGGTCAGGATTGTGCTACTGTGTTTTGAGGAGCGTGATAGTGAAATGTTAATGCCTTGGCCACTAAATCCATCAGTCTGAACCCAATGGACCACATATGGAACGCTATCGGGCGCCAGTTACGGTAACAAAACGACTGCCTCTGCCTCGTAATTTACGGGAATTGCGTGACCCATGCGTGGAAAACTGGTGCCACAAACATCCAGAAACCTACTAACTACTTCATCGAATTCATACCACGTAGAATCGCTTCTGTACTGCGTTCCAAAGTTCATCATGTTGACTTTTTGTTCATTCAGATTGAAGAGAGGTATTCAGACGCAACGCGCCAACTTTTCGTAAGTTAGCTTGGTTTAATACTGTAGGTACTAAGCGAAAAGTAGGCGATAGAAAAGAGGGCAAAAAACTGAAGTGTGGTACTACCGAAAGACGTTAAAAATTAAGTGCTCAGGCAAACTACTACATGAAGCGGAACAAAGTCCGGAAACCAGTCCTATGAAAATAGTCTCCAGAGGTACATTCTATAATACGTTGTTCGTCTAGTCGTAGGCTTTCAACCCTGTATGGGAATAGTTACTTCGGTACTAGCTCTGCTGTTGGTGAGGACAGTAAAACGAGAAAATAGAACGGGTAGGCAGAATTTAGAACTTGCAACGTTATCGAAAATCTTTCATGTCTGTGTGTCAACATGTTGGGGCGAATGGCGGAAGATATCAAACGAGCCGAAAGGCTGAAACTTTTTCCCCTCCTGCAGCAGCACTGGCGGAGGGCAAATGTGTCAGTGGTGATACCGTGCCTGATGGGACGTCAATGCACACTGACAGCTTTTCGCTCGGCCGCCTTGTGCTGGCTGTCAGGTGTCGCTCGCAGGCGTTGGGTCTGGGAACAGCCGCTGCTTGTATCGCCGGCAATCCCTCCCCTACATGCCTTCTAATAACCGATTCATGGCTGGGGACCGCCCAGGTGGCCGTCCGCTTTTTTTCCCGGTTTTCCCGCTCAGGTGTGTCTGCAAGACGCACCCACTCTGCTCTGTCCGGAGGCGGGTGTGACGTAGGGAGTGTCACAGGAAGGCGGCGGCTGTGGTGGGCGTGGCGCTGACTCGGCAGCAGGGGAGCAGGATGAGGGGGTCGCCGCAAACCTGCCCTTTGAGCTCGTCTGCCCGTAGAGAAGTGGCGGTTAGCGCGACCGCGTACATCAAAGGCCACTTCACGGTCGCACGTTGGAATTCGTCGGTTAGCCTTGACGTGAAATTAACTACTTCAGCTTCCGGGGTGCGTAACGCTTAGCACTGAAAATATTTTTTGGTGCGCCATGAAAAAAAAGGAGGTACATTCCCCTTGTGTTACACCTACGTTTGTGCTCTGACTATTAGCGTAAAACACGTGACGTAATGTTTCTATATGTTAATTCTATTTCTCGCTGCTCAAATAAGAGCATTTACACTACCAGTCAAAGTTTTCGATCACCTTTCACAGCTATGGGTTTGTAGTTAAACACGAATTTCGTTTTGAACACTGTCGTATACCAATTCCGATGATAAAATAACTACACTACTGGCCATTAAAATTGCTACACCAAGAAGAAATGTAGATGATAAACGGGTATTCATTGGACAAATATATATTAACTAGAACTGACATGTGATTACATTTTCACGCAATTTGGGAGCGTAGATCCTGAGAAATCAGTACCCAGAACAACCACCTCTGGCCGTAATAACGACCTTGATACGCCTGGGCATTGAGTCAAACAGAGCTTGGATGGCTTGTACAGGTATAGCTGCCCATGCAGCTTCAACGCGATACCTCAGTTCATCAAGAGTACTGACTGGCGTATTGTGACGAGCCAATTGCTCGGCCACCATTGACCAGACGTTTTCAGTTGGTAAGAGATCTGGAGAATGTGCTGGCCAGGGCAGCAGTCGAACAACATTTGCTGTATGTAGAAAGGCCCGTACAGGACCTTCAACATGCGGTCGTGCATTATCCTGCTGAAATGTAGGGTTTCGAAGGGATCGAATGAAGGGTGGAGCCACGGGTCGTAACACATCTGAAATGTAACGCCCACTGTTCAGAGTGCCGTCAGGGCGAACAAGAGGTGACAGAGACGTGTAACCAATGGCACCCCATACCATCACGCCGGGTGATACGCCAGTATGGCGATGATGAATACACTCCTCCAATGTGCGTTGACCGCGATGTCGCCAAACACGGTTGCGACCATCGTGATGCTCTAAACAGAACCCCGATTCATCCGAATAAATGACGTTTTGCCATTTGTGCACCCAGGTTCGTCGTTGAGTACACCATCGCAGGCGCTCCTGTCTGTGATGCAGCGTCAAGGGGAACCGCAGCCATGGTCTCAGAGCTGATGGTCCATGCTGCTGCATACGTCGTCGAACTGTTCGTGCAGATGGTTGTTGTCTTGCAAACGTCCCCATCTCTTGACTCAGGGATAGAGACGTGGCTGCACGATTCGTTACAGCCATGCGGATAAGATGCCTGTCATCTCGACTGCTAGTATTACGCGGCCGTTGGGATCCAGCACTGCGTTCCGTATTACCCTCCTAAACCCACCGATTCCATATTCTGCTAACAGTCATTGGATCTCGACCAACGCGAGCAGCGATGTCGCGATACGATAAACCGCAATCTTCGTAAATACCACTTTAAGATTGGTTATGGAAACATTTCATGCTTTCAGTCAATGTCAGATCTAGAGTACTCGTTGATTTTATGCTTCCACTGAATGATTTAGATCTGTAACTGCAAGAGAAAAAGTGGAGCTGGTCTTCAATCCGAGGACTGCTTTGGTCCAGCTCTATACGTTGGACCGAGTGAGGTAGCGCAGTGGTTAGCACACTTGACTTGCATTCGGAAGGACGACTGTTCAAGTGCATGTCCGGCCATCCTGATTTAGGTTTTCCGTGATTTCGCTTCAGGCAAATGCCGGGATGCTTCCTTTGAAAGGGCACGGGCACTTTCCTTCTCCATACTTCCCCAAACAAGCTTGCGCTCCGACTCTACTGATCTTGTCGTCGACGGGACGTTGACACTGAACAGGAGGAGGAGGAAAGAGATTAAGCTGGCGAAAGATCTGTAATGGTGTGGGCCGTGTGCAGTTGGAGTGATATGCGTCTCCTGATACGCCTAGATAGAACTGACAGGTGACAGGTACGTAAGCATCCTGTCTGATCACCTGCATCCATTCACGTCCATTGTGCATTCCGACGGACTTGGCTATTCCAGCACGACAATGCGACACCCCACATGTCCAGAATTGCCACAGAGTGGCACGAGGAACACTCCTTTGAGTTAAAACACTTTCGCTGTCCACCTAACTCCCCAGACATGACCATTATTGAGCGTACCTGGGATGCTGGCAACGTGCTGTTCAGAGGAGATCTCCACATCCTCGTCACCTTATGGGTTTATAGACAGTCCTGGAGAAATCATGGTGTCAATTCCTTCCAGCAATACTTCAGACATTCCCACTTCGTATTGCGACACTTCTGCGTGCCCGCGGGGGCTCTACACGATATTAGGCACGTCCACCAGTTTCTTTGGGTCTTTTGTGTAGAATAATGCTTGCTCCAGAGTGCATGCACTGCTAATGATGCGTGAGAGGCTATGAGAAGTACGAAGGGAGAAAAACAGTGACCTGTGTATTACGAACGTATGCCGCTACAGCTGAACACGGCTTCATTCGTTTATAGTGGTGGGGCTTCCGCTGATGATGGGTGTGTACCAGTAATTTGCGGCAGACAGCGATCTGCCGGTCTGGAATGTGACCGCGGTGGGGCGACGAGCACGCGCTATCACAGCGCTGGGGACGGCAGGAGGCGGCCGGAGCGGCTGGCGGAATAATTCACGGCGTGGACGCTGTAGCCTGTAGCCTGCAGCCAGCGGAGGCGGCCGCCGGTTTGGCGCTGCGTTGATGGCTATCGACCGCCCCCGCTGGCGGCTGGCGGCCGGCCCGCCCCCGACTCCGGCGCGCCGGCTGCGGGGGTGGGCGCCGCTACTGGTGCCGCTACTCGCGTTGTGGCGCTGTCGATAAACGCCCTCTGGCCCGGCGCTCGTCTGACGCCTGTCGTAGAGAGAGAAAGAGGGGGGGGGGGGGGGGGGCGTATGGTGCTTGTGGAGTAAACTATATCAGGGCTGAGGCCTAGCAAGTTACTCGCGACACTACCGCACTACTACACTACTGGCCATTAAAATTGCCACACCACGAAGATGACGTGTTACAGACGCGAAATTTAACCGACACGAAGAAGATGCTATGATATGCAAATGATTACCTTTTCAGAGCATTCACACAAGGTTGGCGCCGGTGGCGACACCTACAACGTGCCGACATGAGGGAAGTTTCCAACCGATTTCTCATACACAAACAGCAGTTGACCGGCGTTGCCTGGCGAAACGTTGTCGTGACGCCTCGTGTAAGAAGGAGAAATGCGTACCATCACGTTTCCCACTTTCATAAAGGTCTGATTGTAGCCTATCACGATTGCGCTTTATCGTATCGCGACATTGCTGCTCGCGTTGGTCGAGATCCAATGACTGTCAGCAGAATATGGAATCGGTGGGTTCTGGAGGGTAATACGGAACGCCGTGCTGGATCCCAACTGCCTCGTATCACTAGCAGTCGAGATGACAGGCATCTTATCCGCGTGGCTGTAACGGATCGTGCAGCCACGTCTCGATCCCTGAGTCAAGAGATGGGGACGTTTGCAAGACAACAACCATCTGAACGAACAGTTCGACGACGTTTGCAGCAGCATGGACTATCAGCTCGGAGACCGTGGCTGCAGTTACCCTTGACGCTGTATCACAGACAGGAGCGCCTGCGATGGTGTATTCAACGTCGAACCTGGGTGCACGAAGGGCAAAACGTCATTATTTCGGATGAATCCAGGTTCTGTTTACAGCATCATGATGGTCGCATCCGTGTTTGTGGACATCGGTGAACTCACGTTGGAAGCGTGTATTCGTCATCGCCATACTGGCGTATCACCCGGCGTGATGGTATGAGGTGCCATTGGTTAAACGTCTCGTTCACCTCTTGTTCGCATTGACGGCACTTTGAACAGTGGACGTTACATTTCAGATGTCTTACGACCCGTGGCGCTACCTTTCATTCGATCCCTGCGAATCCCTACATTTCAGCAGAAAAATGCACGACCGCATGTTGCAGGTACTGTACGGGCCTTTCTGGATACAGAAAATGTTAGACTGCTGCCCTGGCCAGCACATTCTTCAGATCTCTCACCAATTGAAAACGTCTTGTCAATGGTGGCCGAGCAACTGGCTCGTCACAATACGCCACTCACTACTCTTGATGAACTGTGGTATCGTGTTGAAGCTGCATGAGCAGCTGTACCTGTACACATCATCCAAGCTCTGTTTGACTCAATGCCCAGACGTATCAAGGCCGTTATTACGGCCAGAGGTTGTTGTTCTGGGTACTGATTTCTCAGGATCTATGCACCCAAATTGCGAGAAAATGTAAATACATGTCAGTTCTGGTATAATATATTTGTCCAATGAATACCCATTTATCATCTGCATTTCTTCTTGGTGAACAATTTTAATGGCCAGTAGTGTATATCACAGCTGAGGTCGAGCAAGATACTCGCGACAGTACCGCACTACTACTTAATTTAATCTTGATGGTTTCAGACGTAGGACGTTTCACCAGGTACCGTTATTTTACGTAATGGAACCAACAGAACATTGGTCAATCATCACAATATGAAAAAGGTAATTGAAAGAGATAATTAGTTAACAAAGCTTATTGGGCACTCAAAAAGTTGCCATTGAACGACGTTGCTTCAGAGTATATGCAACGTAGCGCGACACCGGTGCGGGTATATAAGCACCGACATGTAGGAAGCGATTTGTGCGGTATTAATGTCATTCTAACATTCAACCTGTAGTATCGATAGGATCCCACAGGGGTCAAAGATGGCTGTGGAATTGTGAGTTTCCTTCAGACGCCGACAACCGTCGTGCAGGATCCGGCGGAGCCAATGGATCAGGCCCGCTGAGCCACTCTTCTAGCAGCTCTGGACTGCGAGCCCCTGTGGCACCGCAGCATAGGATGGCCGGCGGCAGCCACTCATACCCATTGCTGCTCGGAACCTCTTCATTATGTGACGCTACGCAGACTCCAACTAGTCGCAGCTCTCACATCATCGTCTGTGCTTTAGTTTAGAGGGCTTCATACTCGTTGCCACTGAGAGCTGGACTCACTTTCTTGCTGCATCATTTGTAATGAGTCTTCGTACACCTGAAGAAATATTAGTAAAGCTTCTGTTCTTTGTGTTAACTTGCTCACTAATTATTTCTGCTCCTGTGCATCTTTCCTTCGACGACAGTTGCCACGCCACACTCTAGCCAGCTCTGCTTTCTGATGTGTAGAAAGCCTTACACAACACATGAGGTAAATGCTGAAACGTGAACAATATCGACGCTAGTACTAAACGCGTCAAACTGCATTAACATGCTGTTCTCTTTTCGTGGCTGCCGAAGGACAAACACCGGTAGGCATCCATTGGGGAACGAAGAATGTCTATGGGGCAGTAATCTGTTGAAATCCACCTTTGTGCGGCAAGTTCCGGCTGGTCGCTATTAGACACAAGACACCTGTCGTCCTGGGAGGCCAGCTAGAAGTAGACACCAACGCGAGTGGGAGGAACTCGAGCATCCGCCCTATAGTCCTGATCTTTCCCCGTTGCGATTATGACGCCTTTAGTCACTTAGAGAAGTCCTTGAAGTGTCGACGATTCCTGTCTGAGGAAGATATACAGCAGGCTGTTACGGGATTCTTCACGCAGTAGAACTCAGTGTTTTACCAAATGGGTATCTTCAGCCTAGTGCGTCCGTGAATGATTGCCTCAGCGCTCACGGCGATTTTGGGTGAGTGGTATACCGATTCGGGACTGTACGGTCTTCGAATGGAAACTTTTTGATCGTCTTTTACACGTTAGTCTGAATGAACCATTGCAATAACAGCCACAAAATTTTAACGTAAAATCCAGTTACGTGTGTGTGTGATGGAGCATAAGAATAGATCCTCAGAATTTCAGGTTCTCGTTTACGAGGGCGGATGACATGGCAAATACAGTTGGCAACGAACTTATTTATGGAGCTAAGAGAAAAATAAACTTTTTAGGATACTGTACAGTGTCTTTGGTAATGTTAATTGTTAATTGGCCTTTGCAGAAAATCTAATGTGGTGCTGGGGAGCACATAAAGTGTTTGGTCACGAGCCAGGCAGGTGGGCGACATGTAAAACGACAGAGAGAGTGCACGGGTGATCACGTGAAAGAACAGAGAAATCTGTTATCTCGTCTCAGTTTGGCTCCCTCCTAAAAGGAAGTGTTGGCTTTCCTGATGTCTGATTGGATGAAAGTTTAGAATCGACTCCCCAGAGTAGCTGGACATCAGGCTTGTGGCGGCACTGAAGTTTTCGGAGTTGAGTTTGTTCGTTCAGACTTCGCAGTTAAGTGTGGAAGTGCAAGTTAGGGAGGAGATTTAGGGCGATAATATCGCTCTGACATCTGTATAGTGTGACAGTGTATTTTTAATTCATGTGTAATCTTTGCATTATGCCTGTGATGAAGTGTTGTGGCTCACATCACACCGTGGTAATAAATTATCCTGGCACTTCCAAAAAGGACAAAATTTTTTCATCACATTCAGAGAATTCTTGATCCTCATTACAGTCGCGACGACTGTTATCAATGGACCTACGACTGTGCCACATTTTCTGCGAGAGACACTCATCTATTACCATACACGAGGTGAGTGGACAGAATTTCTGCAATGTGTGACAGGTGTATATATTCAACCACAACTCCCAACTGTCAGGCTACAACAGTCAGTTCCCACATCGTCACGTCTTCGAAAGCAACTTTAAGTGGAGATACTGCAAAATTTTCTTGGATAATCATGTTTATCACATTCTACGTGCTGCAACTCCCATTTTTTTCCTCACAAACTTATCATGTGGAAACTAAGAAACTGGTCACTTCTCGACGTATACATTTTTCACACCTTCGACGCCATGATTTGATGCCCCCTAGAAACACTTCCTTAGGAGTCTGGTTTGACCAAAGGAAAATCGCTGATGCAATAGCGTCATGGCTAGTGAATGTGCGACCACGGAGAGTCTCCGTCATTGTTCGGAACAACAAAAAGCCGCTAGGAGTCGTGCCAAGCTAGTAGGAAGCTTATAGTGTCAAGATGAAACTGCAGCGTCGTGTTCGCCCGATGTGCTAGTGCGTTCTTCTGGTGAAAGAGCGTACATATGCAGCCTTTTCCGGCCGTTTTTCACTCTATGCTTGAAGATCGTTCTTCAAAACGTGTTGGTAGGATGCACTTGTCACCATGCCGACCACTGTGGCCGAGCGGTTTTAGGCGCCTCAGTCCGGAACCGCGCTGCTGCTACGGTCGCTGGTTCGAATCCTGCCCCGGACTTGGATGTGTGCGATGCCCTTAGGTTAGTTGAGTTTAAGTAGTTCTAAATCTAGGAGACTGATGACCTCAGATGTTAAGTCCCATAGTGCTTAGAGCCATTTGAACCATTTGAACCTTTTCACAGTAGTGCCCTTTGGAACGGAGTGAATAAGGAATATGCCGTCGCTCTCGCAGCACACGGCCACCATCATTCTTCGAGCGCTGGCGCTTACCGTACCCACGTAGAAGACGCTTTTCGCATTTTCTGGTCTTCATGCAGAATCGTATTCACGGATCCCACGAAAATGCTATTTTTGGAGGCGATGTTTTCGTTCGGCGAGCCTTCAAAGCAACGTCCTCCGTTCGCTTGGTCATGTCGTCAAACTAACTGGTACGGGGCCGAGATTGTCTTCGTTTGTTGTCACACGACGTTCTGCCTTCTTTGAACCGTGACACCCATGAACACACTTTAAGCACACCCATGTGGCCGTCACCACACGTCTGGCTCAACTGGCGATGAATCTGAATCGGTGTTATACCACGGAAAGGGAGAAAACGAATGCTTACTCATATACGCTGCTCCTGTAATGAAAACGTGGCCATTTTAAGTATCAAAAACAGTCCCCATTCTAGCCGCTGCACTAGACTTTCGTGTGACGTGCAGTACTGCTATCTCTTTTAGGCATTTACAACGAGGGCTCCCATATTTTATAACTAACCACACGCTTCTGTCTGTTTCCAGACCTTACGAAGAATCCTACATGTTGTAACTGAAGCACGTCATGTTAGTAAATGTACAGTGTCCTCGTCAATGAGACAGGAATCATAGCTTGAAGAATTAATTTTAGCAAATATATCGTTCTATTAGTATACGTAAGACCTGCTGCTAGTCTGTGAATAGCAAAAGTTTATTTTCTCATGAGAGTGGAGTTGAGAAACCAAGGGTGGCGTAGAATCTATTGCTGATATTGTGTGGCATTGATATTGTGTGGCATTGTGGCTACGGTTCTACACAACGGTGGTGAGTACTTTGAAGAACAATAACAGGTGCAAATATGCATCTCTTTTGTATCGGTTGTGAATAAATTGTTGCTACTATTTAAGTTCCAGTCCTCATATGCTGATCTGCATATTTATTGCTCCTAATATCAACGTCAGATGTTTAAGCCTTCGCAGATATTTTGCTCGGATGAGACTTGTCAGTGCATCGTGTGCCAAGGAATTTAGTTTCTCTTTCGGTTGCCCGCGCTACAAACCGAAGGCGTTTGTTCGATTTTGTTGACTTGTAAGTGGACTATATAAAGAATAGCATGATAAGAGGCATACAACTCCGTCGTTAATATCGACGCTTATATTTGCAACAAAATGGATTGTATCCAATCTTTTTGCTAATCAGAAAACGCGACTTCTGCAGATACATACATTCTGCAACCATTTGCCTAAAATTTTACCAGTCAAGTCAGTTACGATCCAACTTTGACAGTGTAGAGGATCTCAGTTCACTTGGGGGTACAGATCTTTTGGTTCTATGACCACTACTTCTAGTAGAACACCTGTTCCATTGATGATGATTCGAGAGTTTTTATGGACACCTGCCACTCATCTGCAGGTAAACCGTCAACGACACATCGGCGATAGTAAATTGTGCTCCGCAGATCGCCATTCTCAGTGTTCTCAGATTCATCTGAAGATGTCGGGCAGGTGCCCGGAAGAAATATCGTGCCTGGTAGTAAGCGATGACCCGCTGCAGTCTCGAAAAATCATCCAGTATTCAGTACACCGGGAAAACTTTAAAATTCTCCGGTTTAGTGAACCGTGAAAAAACATAGGTGCAATGGAGGTGCGCATTTTCTTCTGAAAAGCGTTTGACTCGGTATCACACAAACGCTTTAATGAAGGGACTATGATTTCGGTTATCAAACGATATTTGTGACTGGATTCAGGATTTCTGTGTAGGCAGGACGGAGCCTGTTACCTTCGATGGACGGCCAGCGTAAGGTGTAGGAGTAGCTACTGGCATACCCGAGGGAGTGTTGGGTCCCTTAATGTTTATGTAGTACACCAATGACCTGTAGACAATGTTAATAGTAAGCGCAGAATTTTCACATATGGTGCAGTTATGTCTAATGAAATACTGTCTGAAAAAAGATGCACAGATATCCATGCAGATCTTGATAATATTTCGCAAAAAGAACAACTTGTTGCAAACGTTCAGAAATGTAAAGTTCTGCGTTTCGAAAAACGGAGAAACGTAGTGCTGTATGACTAAAATATCTGTGAGCAGTAATAAAAGTTTGTAGAGATATGAAATGAAAAAAAAAAATGATTAAGGTTTATTCGTAGTAACGCATGTGGAAAACTGCCATTGCTAAGCTCTGGGAAAATGTAGTTAATCTAGAAAGGGTACCGCTTACAAAACACACATGCGTCTCACTGCACAATATTACACAGGTCTGCGAGATTCATATCAAATGAGACTAACAGGGCATATTCAACGTATACAAAGGCTAGTTAAAAAGATAACAAGTTTGTTCGACGGGTAGAAGACTGTCACGAACACGTTGATAGACATGAAATGCCAAACGCTTGATGGTAGAAGTCAACTAAAACTTTCAAGAAACCCTCCCTCCCTCCCTCCCTTCCCCCCTCCACCCCCTGCGGGTTCGGGGGTTAGAATAGGCCCGCGGTATTCCTGCCTGTCGTAAGAGGCGACTAAAAGGAGTCTCACATGTTTCGGCCTTATGTGATGGTCCCCTCTCGGGTTTGACCTCCATCTTTCTAAATTTATCCGAAGAGCGAGCCAATTGGGGAAGGGCGCCTTACATGGTGCACTGTATCCGTCGTGCAATTAGACCTTTAGCCGGATTTCTCGTCGTTGCAATGGTGTTCCGCTCGTTTTCGATCTCTTGGGCGAGGATACGTCCCTGGGTGCGATTACCACGCTGCCCTCTGCAGTGTTTCTTTTCACTGCGACGACGACCTTGGACATTTTTGCACCTAAGATCCAGCACGGTAGCCAGCCCGTTGTGGTGGGGCCGCCATGTACCCTCTTGGTTGTAGCCCCCTGACAACACAGGGATCGCTCTACTGATGCCTGCGCCGTTAACTCCCCACGTATGCCAAGGAGTAGATGCCTATCCTCCTGGGGTATCGGGACTCCCGGCAACGGCCATCCTGCCAGGTGGCCTTTGCTGTGGCTGGGTGGCGCCCGTGGGGAGGGCCCTTGGTCGAAGTAGGTGGCATCAGGGCGGATGACCCGCAATGAAGCGTGGTACATCATCTCTCGCTGGCGGCCAGCCGCCAACAGTCTCTAAGCGTTCTCGGGCTCAATTTAATGCTCAGAAGTACGATCCGAAAACGTTCCCCTCCCTGGCCACGCCGTGGGAAGAGCATAAGTCTCAGGATGGAGGTAACAATTATTCGCTCCGATTCTTAGTTTGTACGAGAGCTGATGGGGAGTCTTTTCTCTCCACAAAGCCTCAGTTCTTCGTCGAGCATTTAGAGGACAAGTTTGGGGAGGTGGAGGGCTTGTCTAAAATGCGCTCTGGGTCAGTACTGATACAAACGGCATCCTCCGCCCAGTCACGCAGGTTGCTTGCTTGTGACAAGTTGGGGGATGTTAACGTTACTATTACACCACATAAGAGTTTAAATATGGTCCAGGGTGTTATTTTCCATAGGGACCTCCTTTTGCAGTCTGATGACGAGCTGCGCGCCAACTTAGAACGTAGAGGTGTTCATTTCGTCCGGCGCGTTCGTCGGGGTCCGAGGGACAATCAGGTTGCTACCGGTGCCTTCATCTTGGCCTTCGACGGTGATACGTTACCGGAAAAGGTCAAGGTGATGGTCTACCGATGTGACGTCAAACCCTATATCCCTCCCCCGATGCGGTGCTTCAAGTGCTGGAAGTTCGGCCATATGTCTTCCCGCTGCACTTCCAGCCTCACATGTCGAGATTGCAGACGCCCATCTCATCCCGATACTCCATGTGCCCCGCCTCCCATCTGCGTCAACTGCGGGGAGCACCATTCACCTTGCTCGCCAGACTGCAAAGTCTTTCAGAAAGAGCGCAAAATCATGGAATATAAGACCCTGGACCGGCTGACCTATACTGAGGCCAAGAGGAAATATGACAGACTCCATCCTGTGAGAATGACATCTTCTTATGCAGCTGCTACAACACCTGTGCTAGCCCCATCAGTTTCGAGACTTCCAGCCAGCTCGATAAGCAGTAAGACTCCTCCTGCCCCCTTGCCAGTGGGGGGCTCTACCCACCGGGTTGCTCCTGCGCCACCTACCTCAGGGGCAACACCATCCCCCCCATCAGGGACGTCCGTCCCTGCTTCTAAGGCGGAGAAGTGTCCAACTTCTTCGGCTTCTCACGCTCGCAAGGGGTCCCTCGGGTCCCTCCCTTCCCAGGTTTCCACCAGTGGGAAGGCTGACGACCGACAGTGGCGTAAGTGCCCGCAATCAGCTGGTCGACGGGCTTCACGATCCTCCTCAGTCCCGGAG
The DNA here is from genome assembly GCF_021461395.2 of Schistocerca americana. Lineage (NCBI taxonomy): Eukaryota > Metazoa > Arthropoda > Insecta > Orthoptera > Acrididae > Schistocerca > Schistocerca americana. The sequence continues at coordinate 521,938,965 of NC_060125.1, read as the reverse complement.
ACTGAATCGGTGACGCCCTCCCAGCCAGTTAAACCCAAGGAGCAGCGTGAGAAATCAAAGAAGAAGAGCTCTAAGCCCAAGGAACTCGCGGTGGCAGCCACCCCGCCGCCACCTTCCAGATCTGCGTCTGAGGACGAGGTGGAGATCCTGGCGTCCACTGAGGACCTCGATCTCGCCGGTCCCTCAGACGCCATGGATAGCGCTAGCACGGGTGCTCAATCGGAGGCAGCAGGTGACCCGGCGGCGTAATCTGCCTTCCCAGTCCCGTCACGCCTTTGTCCGCCATGGACACTACCATCCTCCAGTGGAACTGCAGCGGTTTCTTCCACCATTTAACTGAGCTCCGCCAACTTCTCAGCCTTCGCCCTTTCTTCTGCATTGCTCTCCAGGAAACTTGGTTTCCAGCGATGCGAACCCCCGCCCTCCATGGCTATCGGGGTTATTATAAGAACCGAGCAGCTTATGAAAGGGTGTCTGGTGGCGTCTGCATATATGTCCTTCACACTCTGCACAGCGAGTCTGTCCCTCTCCAGACGCCTTTAGAGGCTGTCGCTGTACGCATGTGGACGCCACAGGCAGTTACCGTCTGCAGTCTTTACATTCCACCGGATGGTGATGTCTCGCAGCCTGTCCTGGCTGCCCTGGTCGCCCAATTGCCGCCACCTTTCTTGCTATTGGGAGACTTCAACGCCCATAACCCTCTGTGGGGAGGGTCAGTGGCCACAGGTCGGGGCGCCATCGTTGAGCATTTATTGTCGCAGCTCGATCTCTCGCTGTTAAATGATGGTGCTTTCACACACTTCAGTGTGGCGCATGGCACCTACTCCGCCATTGACCTTTCCATCTGTAGCAATAGCCTCTTACCGTCTGTCCAATGGAGTGTGCATGACGACCTGTGTGGTAGTGACCACTTTCCGCTCTTTTTGTCACTACCACAGCGTCACTCTTCTGGGCGCCCTAGCAGATGGGCTATGAATAAGGCTGACTGGGATTTGTTCTCCTCCACTGCCGCTTTTGAGCCTCTCTCTACTGATGACATTGATGCGGTGGTTCAATCGGTCACCACCGGCATCGTTACTGCCGCCGAATCTGCCATTCCCCGTTCTTCAGGGTCTCCTCGGCGGAAGGCTGTGCCTTGGTGGCCGCCTGAGATCGCTGAAGCGATTGAAGCTCGCCGGCGGGCGCTCCAGCGTCACAAGCGACATCCATCCTTAGCGCACCTTATCGCCTTCAAACGGCTGCGTGCGCGGGCCCGCCTCCTTATCCGCCAAGGCAAGAAGGAGTGCTGGGAGCGGTATGTGTCCACCATTGGCCTCCATGTCACTCCCTCGCAGGTCTGGGCCAAGATTCGACGCGTCTACGGCTATCGGACCCCTGCCAGCGTCCCTGCGCTCTCACTGAATGGAGCCGTGTGTACTGACTCCGACGTCATTGCAAATCGCTTAGCAGAGCATTTTGCTATGAGTTCCGCTTCTGCGAATTACCCCCAGGCCTTCCGCTCCATTAAAGAGCGGCTGGAACGTCGGAGCCTTTCGTTTCGCACCAACCACCCGGAATCTTACAATGCTCCATTCAGTGAGTGGGAATTTCGCAGTGCCCTAGCTGCTTGCCCTGATACCGCTCCTGGGCCAGATGGCATCCACTGTCAGATGCTGAAACACCTTTCAGTGGACTGCCAGCGGCGCCTTCTCGATCTTTACAACCGTCTTTGGGTCGAGGGGGAGTTTCCGTCGCAATGGCGGGAAGGCATTGTCATCCCCGTTTTGAAACCTGGAAAGACCCCTCTGGAGGTGGACAGCTACCGTCCCATTAGCCTCACCAACGTTCTTTGCAAGTTGCTTGAACGGATGGTGCACCGGCGCTTGCATTGGGTACTGGAGTCTCGGGGCCTTCTGGCTCCGTCTCAGGGTGGGTTCCGTAGAGGCCGCTCCGCCACCGACAATCTGGTGAGCCTGGAGTCGGCCATGCGTACTGCTTTTGCCCGCCGTCAGCACCTGGTCGCTGTCTTTTTCGACATGCGGAAGGCGTACGATACGACATGGCGTCATCACATTCTTTCTACGCTTCATGGATGGGGTCTTCGGGGTTCTCTGCCGATTTTTATCCGCAATTTTCTGTCGTGTCGTACCTTCCGCGTGCAAGTCGCGGCCTCGTATAGTTCCTCCCACGTCCAGGAGAACGGTGTGCCACAGGGCTCTGTTTTAAGTGTCTGTCTGTTTTTAATAGCCATTAACGGGCTTGCTGCGGCCGTGGGAAATTCTGTCTCCGCTTCCCTGTATGCTGACGACTTCTGCCTTTACTACAGCTCTACTGGCATTGCAGCTGTTGAACGTCAGCTACAGGGCGCTATCCGTAAGGCGCAGTCTTGGGCTGTAGCGCATGGGTTTCAGTTTTCGGCAGCCAAGACCCGCGTTATGCATTTCTGCCGGCGCCGAACAGTCCATCCTGAGCCGCGGCTTTATCTTGCCGACGAACTCCTTGCTATGGTGGAGACCCACAGGTTTTTGGGGGTGGTTTTCGATGCCCGGTTGACTTGGCTGCCTCATATCCGGCAGCTTAAACAGACGTGTTGGCGGCATCTCAACGCTCTGAGATGCTTGAGCCACACCCGCTGGGGCGCCGACCGCTCTACCCTGTTGCGGCTCTACCAGGCGTTAATCCAGTCCCGTCTGGATTATGGGAGCCTGGCTTATGGCTCAGCATCCCCATCTGCGTTACGGGTGCTGGACCCAATTCTCCACAGCGGGATACACCTTGCCACTGGTGCTTTCCGCACCAGCCCTGTGGACAGCGTACTAGTGGAGGCAGGTGTACCTCCACTCCGGGTACGACGCCAACAATTACTGGCTGCTTATGCTGCCCATGTTTTTAGTTTGCCCGGGCATCCAAATTACCGTGTCCTGTTCCCGCAGTCGGTCGTCCATCTGCCGGATCGTCGGCCCCGGTCGGGTTGTCCGATCGCCGTACGCGTCAAGGAGCTTCTCTGCGGGCTTGGGTTTTTCCCCGTTCCGCCTCCTTTCCAGGCGCCTCTGCGTACAGCCCCGTGGTGTGTTCCTCGCCCTTGCCTTCGGCTCGACTTGGCACAGGGCTCGAAGGACTCGGTCCCTCCAGAGGCCTTCCGCCGCCGCTTTTATTCCATCCTTGCCACGTATCAGGGCTCTGGAATTGTTTACACCGACGGTTCGATGGTTGCTGGTCGTGTCGGGTATGCGCTAACTCTAGGGGACCATTCCGAACAACGGTCCTTGGCGGCTGGCTGCAGCGTTTACACTGCTGAGCTAGTCGCCATCTTTCGAGCCCTAGAGTATATCCGCTCCTGCTCAGGTGAGTCCTTCGTGATCTGTAGCGATTCCCTGAGCGGTTTACGAGCTCTCGACCAGTGTTTTCCTCGTTCTCGTCTGGTGATGGCTATCCATGAGTCCCTTCATACTCTTGCGCGTTGCGGCCGCTCTGTGGTCTTTGTGTGGACCTCCGGTCATGTCGGTATCCCGGGCAATGAACATGTTGACCGCCTGGCGAAAGAGGCCACGTGTAAACCATCTCTGGATGTTGGCCTCCCAGAGACTGATTTGCGGGCAGTCCTCCGCCGAAAAGTTTTTGCGCTTTGGGACGCTGAATGGCGCGATCGGATTACACCCAATAACCTCCGTGCCATTCAGGAGACGACGACTGTGTGGCGGTCATCCCTGCGAGCCAACCGCAGGGACTCCGTCGTCCTTTGTCGGCTCCGCATTGGCCACTCCCGGCTAACACACAGTTATTTACTGCGCCGGGAGGACCCTCCTCAGTGTCACTGTGGGGCAGCTTTGACAGTCCCACATTCTGTTGGCCTGCCCCCTTTTAGCTGTGGTCAGGCAGACATGTGCGCTGCCTGATACGCTCCCTGCCCTTTCAACAGACGACTCCACTATGGCTGACTTAGTTTTACGTTTTATTCGGGCAGAGGGATTTTATCATTTAATCTGAGTGTTTCTGTTTTATTTTATTGTTTTGTGTTGACTCTGGCCTTTGGCCTATGATTTTCCACTGGTTTTTTAATGTGTTTCTAAGTGGTTGGCTTTTCCTTATTTATTTCTATGGTCGGCCAACCACCGTCACACTCTGTGTGGTTTTAGTTCGTTTTGTCTTGTCCTTGTCTCAGTTTCTATTGTTCTGTATCGTCCGTGATCTCTTTTGTTCCTCGTTGTTATTCTCTGTGGGTGTTCTTTGTCTTTGGAAAAAGGGACCGATGACCATAGCAGTCTGGTCCCTTTACTCCCCCCCCCAAACCAACCAACCAACCTTCCCCCCTCCCCCCTCGCCCCATATATCACTCACCTAGGGGTCACGAAGACAATCGTAGGTCAATTACAGCACGCACAAGAGACATTTAAGAAGTCGGTCCTCCTGTGCTCCATACACGAATTGAACGGCGTGAAAACCTAGTTCATGGCACCTTAGGAAGTACCCATTGACATGCATTTTTTAGTGGTTTGCAAAGGTTGGATATAAATGGGAAATGTACAGGCGATAGGTACTTTACAATGAAGAGTCTACAGAATGGCCGTGTATCTCGACAGAAAAAACTATGAAAACTCCATTGACCGTCTTCTGACTGGACTGCGACCATACACTTGTACAAGTATTGACAGGTGGCCACATGTTGGATGGCGCCTACCCTCGACTAAACAATAGATCGGTGAGTGCTCAGACGCTCAGAACGGAAGCCAAAATCGTAAAGCTCAGAGAGTATCGAGAATTGTCTCTAACAATTCGGAATTTATTTTTGGGGACGGAGTACGAGTGTGTATTGAATTGTAGTCCTTCACCGCAGCGTGTGATACTTGACTTTATATGATTTGCAGTGCGTTCAGTTAGTAAAAAGTAACTAAAGTGATGAAAAAATATCTTTGACTCACTTTAAAGTAGTTCATCTTTCTGCTCATGATGCAGAGCCCTTCTATGACGCATCATTACATCACATGTATGAAGTAATTACTAATAGTATTTATTAAGCAAATTCGTGTTTATGCTGAGGCTGTAACTTTGTGTAATGCTTTCTTCGCTATTGGCCAGTTTCGACCTCAGCCATTACCGACCACTTGCATGTACGTGGTTGTATGTGCACTGCTTGTGGATCATACGTAAAGTATAAAAATGAAATATTGTAAAGAACGCCGAAGCGTTTCTTGCTTCAAGTATCGTCTACAGAAAGAGTAGACATGTAACCACTTCTTTGCAAATGTTCGCCAATGGCCACGAAGTTGAAATTGGCCTATAGCAAAAAATACACAAGTAAATAAAAAATAAAAATAAAAATAAAAATTACTGCTTGAGAGGAACCATGTCTTAATTTAACCAGTATTAGATGACTGTGGACCCAGTTACGAGGAAAACAATTGAAAGTATGTAATTAAATACCAGGGTTACTGATACTATAACACCTGGAATTTTTGTACGCATACTGCTTCATATTGAAATGTAACAGCAGTTTTTCTTATCCATCGGTCCACAACAACTGTAAATTTCTTAAAGGAAGTCATTTTATTGCGTAGGCTGTCCTCTTATTTTGTAATAAGAGCTTTATTTAATTATTTAGAGATCAGTTTCGCCTGTCGTGGCGATTATTATGCTAAAGAGTGGTTATAATTAAACTTCCCCTATTTAACGCGTTATAACACGGAAATTAATTGCAGTACGAGTACCAAACCTGATAACGTTAATGTCCAGTGTATAGGGTGCATGATTTCCGTGCGTCACAGCACCATCGTCCAGTTCCGACTATTGGCCACCATGTGTCGTGATCAGTCATCGTGCTTCATAGTCCCACACACCTGACCAGCCGCAGTGCACTTGCTGAAGTGACAAATGGGCTTGGACAAAAGGAGCAGGTGTAAAGAAACTGGTTCTCTTCTTCTAAAAAAACCCTTTTAAATAATAAAACATGACCTATACAAGGAATCTGATTACCGCTGTTAGTCATGGACGAAAAAGAAAAAAAAATTGGCATAGTCTTTGTCAGAACGTGCAGAATCTTATGTGAGACCAATAAGACGTCAATTTTAATCTAAATATGGTATGCCAATGTTTACGTAATAAGAAAATAAAGTACGTAATTCAGTACAATTATTATATAGATGCGATAAATCACTTTAACGGGGCCCAAATGAACAATTAATGTCAATATAATTCCAGTAAACCTGCAAAAATAAAAAAAAATTATTGTGGGAGCCTACATAGACATCGCCCATCTGCTAGAGCCCACGAAATACGTAATTTTGTTTTGAAGCTGACAGACAACGGGAAGAAAGGTGCAAAAATACTATTGGTCAGTTTTCAATCAGTAATGGCGGACAGCATCAGCTGGTAATATACGTAATTTTATGGTAGCTAATTTTACTGCACAAAAAATAAAATATGTACTCCCTCCAAAAGAAGTTACACACAAACATTAAAATAAGATTATGATGAGCAGCAAAATGTCTGAGAAGAATTTTGAAAGAAAATTATTAATTGAACTTTAATTTGGCGGTTTTTCAAAACTGTCAACAAGACGAAATAATGGAAAGAATATTTATTGGAACCAAACAAAATGAAAGTATTTTAAAATAGATAATTTAACTGCAATTGTCTTTCATTTTGAAATGAGGGAGAGCGTAATAATTTTCTTTTAATGTCTTAACTGTTGCTGCAGGCAGGTGCGATGACGTCAGCGGTGGTCCGCGCGGACGATGTGTGAAGTGAATCGTGGTTCGTGGAGTGAAGATAATGATGGATCCTCCTGTTTCATTAATATTGCAGTTACGGCGGTGGTCCACGTCTCCGTTGTAGTCGAATCAGCTGGCAGCACTGGCGCGATAATAATAGTTCCAGTGTGTGCGTTGTCATTATGCGCGCGACGTTTTATTATTAAAAATTTATTAATCACGCGGTGCGGGTAGGTCGGAATTGTGCAATGTCTTTAGTATTTACGATATATGTAGCCGGTTAATGCCAATACTTCGCACAGTTCTTTCACCGTGTTGCCACAGGAAAACAGTCACATGTGTTTATCACTATAACAGTCTATTAAACATCAGTTCAATTTACGTCGTCGTCTTTAAGACAGTTTGGACGATATAGTAAATGTTTCTTGATCAAATCACAGCACTGTTCTTTTACTTAAATTTTGGTTTGTCCCACTTTCACGCAATTCTAACAGTTAGGGTCTCCACACGACAATGGTGTCTGATTCGTGGCTAATTATCACAAGTTCACACAGTTTGTAAAATCGTCACCGCAAACACTCGATATACTTTTCAGGTTTTACTGTTCACTTAATAATGCACAATCTCCATTAACACAGCGGACGCACTGTAATTAATTGTTCCTCCGCGTATCACCGTCTTTCACGCCGAACGTTTCCACGTTTTTCCACCCGCGAACCGGCCACGTACAACAACTCGCACGCTCTCTATCGATAGTCGTTCGCTCTCTCTCTGACACGGTACTTCTCCTAGCCTAACCAAAGATTTACAGAGCATATAGAACCAGAACATTCATATTCGTGCAATATAAAATACAAAACAGTAGCAACATGAAGAAACAATGTGACGTAGTAACAAATAAAGAATAGTTGAAATAAATGATACATACATACTATGACAAGGTAATGCACAAAAGAAAAAAATATTATCGACTTTCGGGGAAAGCAATGTCTTTACACAGGGCATTATCGGTGAATCTCTATTATGAAACCAGTAATGCTGCAGCTGTACTTCGAGAATATCGCCAGCTGAAAGGATTACGGAAGAGTCTTCTTTCTCTACCTGCTGTGCGGAGCATGACGAAGTTCGAATCAGCTGGTGAACTGGGCGTCGCTCTGGGAAGTGGCCGATGACCGGTTGCACCACAGGTGGTCGATGGAATCGCTGTTGCTATGGCAGACAACGCTGCGCGCAATTCCCAATCGTCAGTCAGTGCGCGTACTGTGTCGCGACTGTTGAACATCCCATGGTCCACTGAACGGAACGTGCTTCGAACCACTCTCAAATGGTATCCGTATAGGATCCATACCGTGCAGCAGCTGGCACCACAGAGTACACAACGGCGTGTTATCTCGCAAGGACTGAAGTTGAGCCGGCCGGAGTGGCCGTGCGGTTCTAGGCGCTACAGTCTGGAGCCGAGCGACCGCTCCGGTCGCAGGTTCGAATCCTGCCTCGGGCATGAATGTGTGTGATGTCCTTAGGTTAGTTAGGTTTAATTAGTTCTAAGTTCTAGGCGACTGATGACCTCAGAAGTTAAGTCGCATAGTGCTCAGAGCCATTTGAAACATTTGAGCCACTGAAGTTGACGAGGGCTGGCCCTGAACCATTCTATGGACAGACGAAGCTCATTTTTCTCTGGCGGGTGAAGTGAACACACAGATTTGCAGAGTGTGGATATCTTCACCTCCAGTCACTGTGCATGAAGTTCATCTGTATGGTGAACGTGTCGCCTTACGGTGTGGCCTCACTGCTACGTTCATCATTGGCCCATTCGTTTTTGAACAGGTTGGTGCTCATTGACCAAATGCGTGAAACGCGACTGGCCAGCGTTTCTGCGGTATGCTTCGCCAGCATGTCATAACCGCCATGCAGGAGAGGAGGCACTGAACTCAACAGTTTTAATGCAAGGTGGGGCCCCACAGCACATCGCTCGTTGAGTTCACCTGCTTCTCCGATTAATTATCAGCCGATCGTTTCCAAATATTTGGCCGGCACGATCACCTGATCTCCCTCCCTGTGATTTACGGTTGTGGAGCTACCTGAAGGACAGGGTTTATCAGGGGAATATTCATACATGTGCTGATCGCCGGCCGCCGTAGGCGTGCGGTTCTAGGCTCGCAGTCCGGAACCGCGCGACTTCTACGGTCGCAGGTTCGAATCCTGCCTCGGGCATGAATGTGTGTGATGTCCTTAGGTTAGTTAGGTTTAAGTAGTTCCAAGTTCTAGGGGACTGATCACCTTAGATGTTAAGTCCCATAGTGCTCCGAGCCATTTGAACCATTTTTTGTGCTGATCTGAAGCGCAGCAGATCAAGAGAGGTAGCCAGCGTGCTTACGGACATGCTTCGTTCTGCTGTGCAGAAGGCAATCCTGCGCTTTCAGATTCTTCTGGACACTGATGGGCGCAATACTGAGCCTCTTTTGTAGCAGTAATGGTACCGGTATGTAATGGTATGATGTACCGCAACAGCATATTAAAAGTGTTGACTCTGCGTTTTTTGTCTTCCCCATGTTCGTGACATTAATGTTACTAAGTTTGGTTCTCGTACGGTTACTATTTTCCATCTTATAACATGTTAAATAGGGAAAGTTTAATTATAACCACCCGGCATATAACAACAGTTCCGATTTTTATGATTATAGTATGTTAGGACCCACAACACACAGCAGTGAGTATAAAGGCGGTATGTGATAGCGTCCGTAATAGTTGCACAAACATGTAGTAGGTTCGGACTCACTTATCACATGTGTGAAGTCCACAGGTGAAGCTGCAGTACTAAAATCGTTATACGGGAATTATCACCGTGTACTTTGAAATACGTTAGCACAAAAAAGTTGGAAACACACATGGCGTAGTCAACTGACGTAAGGGAATGGTCGAATTTTCCATTCAATAATCTGCTACTATTAATGATATGTACACAATCTCATTTTCTTTGTTTCGTGACCTATATTAAGCAGAGCACGGACTGGTGCTTTTCTGTTGATTTTCAGGACATCGAACGAGCAGTAAGCACGGACGTGAGAGACTGTTAGGAAACCTCTGTGACAACAGATTGACTGTATAAGCGCCCTCCGAGCCAAACGGTTGAGGCGAGCTGGAATGGCGAGTCTGTGACACGCAGGCCGCGAGGAATGTACAGCCGGCAGCGGGCAGTGCGGTTCCGCGAACCCAGCCTGACGTAGCGTCACGGCTAACTGTAGCCAACGACACCTCACATAATGTCGCTGTTCGTATAACGCTCTGCACGCCATGGCGTCGGGAACAATGTGCTTTTTTAACTTCACGAAATAGTTATTCAAAGAGGCAGCGTGCGTGATTCTGCTCACATGAAGAAAGACTTGTAATTACTGTATAGCGGGAACAACTACTGCGAAAATTCTAAACACTTTCTCTCAGGTTGGTACCTGTGAACGTTCTTACACTACTGGTAACTATACTTTGAGGAAGTACACTTTCGTTCTTTCTTGGGGCCTTTGTCCCGCTTCGACACGGAGTCGCCCGTGTTAGTTGCAGAGGGTGGGGGAATCCCTTCCTATCGCCACCCCGAACCCCCCGGGACGGAATGAGTGTACACCAGCTGTTTGTGTCTAGTGAAAGTCGTGGAACTGTGCGAACGTTTCCAAATGTCGGCGAGTCGTGTAACTAAGGCGTAACGTCAGGACCAGCCCGGTATTCATCTAGCGGGATGTGGAAAACCGCCTAAAAACCACATCCAGGCTGGCCAGCAGACCGGCCCTCGTTGTTAATCCGCCGGGCGGATTCGGTTCGGGGCCGGCACGCCTACCCGAGTCGAGGAAGATGCGCATTAGCGCTCTCGGTTGCCCTGGCGCATGGGAGGTACACTGATAAGCCAGGTTGGTTGCCACCAGGTGGCGTTGCGGGCACGTACGCGATACCAAAAATGTGTAAGCGGAGCAGACGCGGACAGGGGATCACACCTGCGAAGATATGGGGTGCAAATTGGGGAATCCATTGAGATAAGCGACTTTGACATAGAGAAGATTACTATTAAGCAGAGCCTGCGAACGAGTATCCCGATAACGGCGAAGCTGGTCGAATAGACGCGTGCTACTGTCTTGAGCATCTGCGGGAAAAGACCACCATTTGGTACTAAATGGTTAGACGTCGACGGCTCTTCACAGGACGTAGGGTTCGGAGGCTTATCTGCTCTGTAAAGTAGGTTAAAATTATTGCAGTGTTTTGCAATCTCAATAGCCTCTCTGTACATTCGCGGATAATAATGCGACGTCTTTGCTATGACGGTCGTCTCACTGAACTTTATTTCATGATCACCTTCCTGAAGCCCATGTTCCGCTACAGCCGATTTATCAATATGTCCGAGGCGGCAGTTCCTTTTATGTTCACCCAGACGGGTGTTGACGCTTTAGTTGTGCCTACGCCCTAGACTGACAACCAAGACGGACGAGGATCGACACCAACCCAAGGGGAAAGCGTTCTTACCATTCATCAGTAAGGTCACTGATCGCATTGGAAAAATTTTCAGCAAGGACGATCTGGAAACTGTTTTCAGACCCACCACGAAAATAAAAGAATGTTTAAGATCCGCAAAAGATACACCAGTTGTCTATAAAATTCCGTGCATTTGTGGAGAGGTCTATATAGTCACAACAAGAAGCAGCGTCAACAATCGTCTGGGTGAACATAGTATGAACTGCCACCTCGGACATATTGATAAATCGGCTGTAGCGGAACGTGGGGTTCGGGAAGGTGATCATGAAATAAAGTTTAGTGAGACGACCGTCATAGCAAAGACGTCGCATTATTATGCGCGAATGTACAGAGAGGCTATTGAGATTGCAGAATACTGCAATAATTTTAATAGAAAAGGCGAAGCATTAAGCTGGACAAGATATGGATGTCAACATTGCAGCAACAGCGTAACGATCGATAAATTTCAATTGAGAAAGTTGGCAGTATCAGATATCATAGCACAGCCGACATCACGTGATTGACAGCGGCGCCCTCTGGATGGCTTATATATATGGCGCTCAGTCGCGCTCTCGTTGCAGTTCGCCGATTGTCCTCGGAGGATGCCTTCCGCAGTCGAAGGCGAAGCGTCAGGGGAGAATTTTATGTATGGACCACGGCATCTCAGCCCGGAAGTGTTAAGTGATGACAACACCTGCCGTGAAAACCTTAATTCTATGATCAGTGGCTAGATAGCATTGTGTAAAAATTGGAATGTGTAAAACTTGTGACTTCGTACGGGCGCTGATGACCGCGCACTTGAGCGCCTCCCAAACCGAACAACATCAACAAGACGATCGTAATTCGACCGTCGATCAATGGAAACGTCACGGCTCTTCGGGCGAATCACATTTACGCTACCCTAGGTCAATGGTCGCCTCCACAAACGCCGTCATCGAGGTGCACGGGGGCTCGAAACGTGCAGCATGCCACTGACGCAGGCTGGTGGGAGCAGTATTATGCTATGGGAGACATTCTCTTGCCCTTGCATTGGGACTGTGCTAGTAAATGAAGAAACTGTGACAGCTGCAAACCACCTGCGTCCCTTCATGCTTGGTGTCTTCCCCGACGGCTGTGTCTTCTGTCAGCAGTATAATTGTCCGTGTCTCGGAGCCATTAGTGGTTTGAGGAATATTGTAGTAAACTCAAGTTGACGTCTCGGCGACCAGATTCGCCTGACGTAAATCCTATGGAACCCATCCGGGATATTATCGGGCGCTATCACCATGTACATAGATCAGAGGCCCGTTATTTACACGAAATACATGTCCTGTGCGTAAATATCTAACGCCACATACCTCTGCCATGAAACTATCGGATCCCTGATGCGCAGAACCAGTGATGTATTTCGTTGCAAGGACGGACAAACAAACTATTAACCAGATGGTCACAATGTTTTGGCTTATCAGTGTGTAAGCAATCAGCATTACCACGTCCCAAAGGAGCGGGTAGCATACACTGCTGTAGGGTGACATTATGCAAATGCTAAAGGATCCGATATTGGTTACTTTGAGACAAGGCACTTACTGTCTGACAGGAATGATCAGTCTTTCGTTGACAGGAACAATTTTTGCCCATATATGTTATTCAAAGGGATACCTGTCAGTCCCAGTGCATGAATTACAACGGAATTTCTGCTTAAAAATCGTTTTATTAGCTTCAGTCGATAGATTATTATAATTGTTGCGTACTGTACCACTACATATACGCCTTGTCATTTTTATAGTGGCATTTGCATTGTGCGCTATTCAGTTCAGAGTATGCAGAGTGTTCCGAAGTCTTCGCATCAGTCGTCTAGGGGTGATAAACCATCTACGAGGACAAAGTTTTGTCAGAGACAGAATGTTCTCTGATGCTTCCCGGCGACACTAGATGTCTGTTTATTATTGGTTATGCCCCTGAGAGGCGGTGGGGTGTAAGCGCTCTGTTGCGAGCATGTTCCTTGTGTGTTGCTTATAATTAGGTTATCTGTTCTTTGTCAAGCAAAAACTTCCTAATTCGCTTCTAAAATATCTTCCTGCAATTAGAGCCACTCATCATTAAAGTTTTCTTGTTGATAATCACTCTTATCTATTTACTGGGTAAGGTAGTATGCACTGTGCAGCTGCATCACACCTGATTAGCAGTCCTTGCTAGCTGGCGAAAACTCTTCGTACCAGGGCCGACGAGTTCAATAAGACTTTCGCAGGCATCGTCAGGAAGCGTCAGCGAACATTTTTTCTCTAATAAAAGTTGTTCCCCGTGACGTGATCTGTCAGCACGTTTGATGCAGAGCCTTCATAACACACTGTACGTACAACACATGACAGCATAACAGGTGGGTGACTTCCTACAATACTGTTGCGCGATAGAATAGCAAGAAAGAGCAGGAATAGAATTTTGATAGCAACCGATTGCGGACGTTGCTAAGTGAGTTGCGACTACCGGCCACCGAACGATGCCATAACCGAACATCAACGTGGCAGACCCGAAGTATAATCAAGCTGGGAACCTATTTAACCAGACTTCGCGAGAAGGAAGAATTCAAGTACTGTTCAGAACTTTGACAATAGTGCGGAACAGAAAGAATGTGCTACTGTAACGAGAGTAAATGTAGTAACTGCACTTACAGTTGTTATAATAACGTCTTTCAGGATGCAAACTTCGCATAATGGAACGCTCTGAACCCCTGATATTAGAACGAAATTACAGTTAAATCAATACAATGAAATGAATACCCTTAGCTGCATACAGGTGTTGATATACGTCAACGGGGACAGTTGAAAATGTGTGCCCCGACCGGGACTCGAACCCGGGATCTCCTGCTTACATGGTAGACGCTCTGTCCATCTGAGCCACCGAGGACACAGAGGATAGTGCGACTGCAGGGACTTATCTCTGGCACGCCTCCCGTGAGGCCCACATTCCCAACTTATTGTCCCGCACTATATTCGTAGTGCCCCTGCCCATTACACTCATTACTCGCGGCTTTTCCGATTCCCGTAAGAGTTCGGGAACTGTTTGTGCATTCGCACAGGAGATAGTCAAATGGCCGATGAGCCTTAACTATATATATATATGAAGATGGTATCTGTTCTTTCGTAAATGTCCTAAAGAACAGATACCATCTTCATATAAACCTGATATTAGACACTAGAGAGCCGAGAACGCCTAGAGGCTTAGAAAACAAGGGCACATTGGGCCACCAGTGTGTATGGGTTTGGGGGGGAGGGGGAGACAATCACGTCATCGCTTACTATAAAATCTCCGCCCTCTTCAAGTTCAGTCTCAGTTGGGCCATTCCATCTATACTACACATACCGATGGAAGACCAGCTCTGTTAAGCTGAACCATGCTCTGGTAAATTCAACAAGTGCCTAAAAGCTACCGCGAACTTGGAGTCCGGCCTTGGAGAGTACTTCTGATCTGCAAGACGCAGTGCTGCCAGTCACAATTGGAGCTGACTGAGGATGGTGGCCAGGGCTGTTTTCAAAGGATGACGCACCGATCGGCCCTTCTACCTGTTCAACGTATGTGCTCTGCGCCGTTGTTGCCACTACTAGGGCAGTACAAGAACCACTTTACCGGCTGTATGCTGCGTCCACAACTCGGGCTGTACGTCGCTCTGCTGCTGCTGGCTCTTCCGCCTGCACATCGTCTCGACAACCGACAACAGGAGTGTGCTGATTTCTGGGACCGAACCTAAGTGCAGCTTCACTCATCGAAAGTGCTGTGGCTCAGACGGGCCTCAACAGCCACGCTCTGGCCAGTGTGGCCGAGCGGTTCTAGGCGCTTCAGTCTGGAGCCGCGCGACCGCTACGGTCGCAGGTTCGAATCCTGCCTCGGGCAGGGATGTGTCTGATGTCCTTAGGTTAGCTAGATTTACGTAGTTCTAAGTTCTAGGGGACTGATGACTTCAGCTGTTAGGTCCCATAGAGCTCAGAGCCATTTGAACCATCCACGCCACGCTGTGGGGACGCATGGCCGGTGTGGTCACGGGGGAAAGTCCCCATCTCATCCCCATCAGCTTTAATGGTAATAGGGCCCACTGGATAGCCTGTCAAAAATTGAACGCAGATCAAGCACGGAAACAGGAACAAGTGTACTGAACTGTGAGAAAAGAGCAAAGTAGGAACATTGACCCTTCCAGGAACCAGTTGTGCAATACAGGGCAGCCTGAAACACCAGTTATGTCATGGTTAAATGGTCAGTGTTGGACTGCCAAGCGGGCGAGCCATGTTCAATTTCCTCATGTCCCAAATTATAATTTTTTTTCCACTGTTCGCTGTATCCAAATTTGTCTGTGTCGTGGTGTAACGCCCGTTTGTTACAGCGAGGTGTTAGGTAGGGACATACTCCGAAGAGCTAAAGAAACAGGCACACCTGACTAATATCGTGTAACGTCCCTGCGAGCAAGCAGAAGTGCCGTAACACAACCTGGCATAGGCTCATCTAATGTCTGAAGTAGTGATGGAGGGAACTGACACCGTGAATCCTGCAGGGTTGTCCATAAATCCCTAAGAGCACGACGGGGTGGAGATATCCTCTGAGCAGCACGTCGCAAGGCACCCCAGATATGCTCAATAATGTTCATGTCTGGGGAGTTTGGTGGCCAGCGGAAGTGTTCAAACGCAGAAGAGTGTTCCTGGAATCACTCTGTAACAATTCTGGACGTGTGGCGTGTAGCATCGTCCTGCTGGACTAGCCCAAGTCCGTCGTAATACACAATGGACATGAATGGATGCAGGTGATCAGGTAGGATGCTTACGTACGTGTCACCCGTCAGAGTCGTATCTAGAAGTATCAGGGGTCCCGAATCACTCCAACTGCACGTCCCCCACACCATTACACAGCCTCCACCAGCTTAAACAGTCTCCTGCTCACATGCAGGGTCTATGGATTCATGAGCGTGCCTCGATACACGTACATGTCCATCCGCTCGATAAATTTGAAAGAAGACTCGTCCGACTAGGCAACATGTTTCTAGTCATCAACAGTCCAATGTCGGTGTTGACGGGTATTCTGGAGGACGACGGCTCAGTCCCGCGTCCGGCCATTCTAATTTAGGTTTTCCATGATTTCCCTAAACCACTTCCCTAAACCACTTCGCCGGTCGCGGTGGTCTCGCGGTTCTAGGCGCGCAGTCCGGAACCGTGCGACTGCTACGGTCGCAGGTTCGAATCCTGCCTCGGGCATGGATGTGTGTGATGTCCTTAGGTTAGTTAGGTTTAAGTAATTCCAAGTTCTAGGGGACTGATAACCACAGCAGTTGAGTCCCATAGTGCTCAGAGCCATTTGAACCATTTGAACCTAAACCACTTCAGGAAAATGCCGGGATGGTTCCTTTAAAAGGGCACGGCCGACTTCCTTCCCCGTCCTTCCATAATCCGATGAGACCGATGACCTCGCTGTCTGGTCTCCCCCCTCCCCCCCCCCCCAAACAACACCCCACGGTGTTGACGGACTCGGACGAGGCCTGTCGTGCAGTCATGAAGGCTACACGAGTGGGCCTCCGGCTCCGAAAGCCCATATCGATGATGTTTCGTTGAATGGATCACACGCTGACGCTTATTGATGACCCAGCATTGAAATCTGCAGCAGTTTACGGAAGGGTTGCACCTCTGTCACGTTGAACGATTGTCTCCAGTCGTCGTTGGACCCGTTATTGCAGGATCTTTTTCCGGCCGCAGCGATGTCGGAGATTTGATGTTTTGTTAGATTCCTGCTATACACGGTACAATCGTGAAACGGTCATACAGGAAAATCCCCACGTCATCGCTACCTCGGAGATGCTGTGTCCCATCGCTCGTGCGCCGACTAGAACACCGCCTTCAAACTCACTTAAATCTTGATAACCTGCCATTGTAGGAGCAGTAACCGATCTAACAACAGGGCCAGACATTTGTTGTCTTCTATAGGCGTTGCCGGCCGCAGCGCCGTATTTTGCCTGTTTGTATACCTCTGTATTTGAATACGCAAGCCTGTACCAGTTTCTTTAGCGCTTCAGTGTAGAAGAGCCTGAAACAGCAACGGCGTCGTGGTTAAGTGATCACAGTGTTGGGCTTCCAAGCGGGCGAACCGTGTTCAATTCTCTCACGTCCCTTTTTTTTCCAGCTGTTGACTGTATTCAAATTTGTGTATGTGTCACAGTATAACGTCCGTTGGCAACAGCAAGGTGTAAGGTAGGAATCTATAATGACAGTTGATTCTGTGTAACTACTGTATTAGCAGCCGAAAGAAAGAGGTTTTTGAATGGGAACCGCAAAAGTTTGATGACAAAGCTAGAAGTCAGCCGAATCCTCCACCGGAAAACACACGTGGTGTGTCATACACGGCATTAGCGACGGTACGTGTGTCGTATGATAGGAATATCTTGTCGATGCACCTAATTTGTACGCCTGGTCAGTGAGTGAGATATGCCTTTTTGCCCGATTTAGGTTTTCGTATTAATGTGAATGTGATCAGCCCCAAGGAAATGATGAAAATTTTGTGTTAGTAGAAGAGCCAACACAGTGTTACGAGTGGAGGCCGAAATGCACGCGTTTTAGCTCACGCAGGCTGGCGTGAGGAGGGAAGAACTATACTGACGTGAAGTCTGGAACGTGACAAGGAATGAGAATTCAGAAAGCGGACGTAATTAGTTTGACACTTAACTTTAATCCGTTAATGGTGTACGTCGCTCTTGACAGTAGATGATTCACAGTATTATCTGTTCAGAATACATTCTTGAAGATAGTAATTATACTAACTTAATATGGCACCTTGCTAGGTCGTAGCAAATGACGTAGCTGAAGGCTATGCTAAACTGTCGTCTCTGCAAATGAGAGCGTATGTAGACAGTGAACCATCGCTAGCAAAGTCGGCTGTACAACTGGGGCGAGTGCTAGGGAGTCTCTCTAGACTAGACCTGCCGTGTGACGGCGCTCGGTCTGCAATCACTGATAGTGGCGACACGCGGGTCCGACGTATACTAACGGACCGCGGCCGATTTAAAGGCTACCACCTAGCAAGTGTGGTGTCTGGCGGTGACACCACAGAAAACATAGTAGTTTGTCTCATAAGCTGCAGCAAATGAATGCAACAGTTTCACACTCACACAGCTTGTCTGTGATCTTTCAAAAGATACGTTTCTATCGTTTTTATCGTTTTTGGACTTGCGTTCCGTTTTGGATGTTTTAACTCTTGAATTCCTTTGTTGCAACATAGTTCACACCCGTTCGTTTGTTGTTTTCATTTCTGTGACGTCTGTATGGTATCTCGCCTGCTCTTACTATGCATCTCATTCACTTGCGACGGTAACGTATTCTTACCACACGCCTCATATTCTATAACGATGTATAGTACGACCACTGCCAGTACTACAGAAAGAGAGCAAACATTTAAATGACCGGACGGGCAGTTCATGATCTTGTGAAAAAATAACACAAAATAAAAATGAATGGCACGAGGTGTTTTGAACACTGCTCATGTGGCTTACAGTCTAACATCATGGCCACTTATCTACGACACCGTTGCTGTTTCAGGGTTTTGACGGACTGTGCACTGAGACACCTCACCGTTAAATCTGAGTGGGGTGCAGTGGGGAGTTTCCCTTATTAGCAAGTATCTTGCCGCGCACTGACGTACCACCTCGTTCTTTCAAACAGCGCGGATTAGGCACAACCGTTGCTAGGCAGCGCCGGGTAAGAGACTGAGTGATGGTAAAGCACTTGTCAATAAATGATAGTTAACTGAATGATGTATCATTAGCGACCCGGCGCCTCCTCTCTTCGGTCGACCTCCTGATAACAAAGTAACCCTGGCAGGGGTTTTAACAGTACATAAAGTTCTTCTCTACTATTTATGCCTAGTTCCCTTATGTTTAAATTTACATGTATATCGAGGGTGAACTTGATCAATGGGAACAAACTGCATGGAACTATCCCTGATAGAATGAGCAATAAACATCATATGGACATATGGCAGGGAACACGTTTCGAGAAAGCTACCCCATTTGAAGAAAAGTATTTTCTTCGAATACATTGAGCCTCCCGATAGTTCTATTCCATATAACACACTGGGTTTAAAGTATGCAAAGTCAAACATTTTAAGGACTTCAGTACTAATAATGTTGCTTTGCTTGCCTAATATATAGCAGATTGAATGTGATTTACTACTCACGCCAGTGATGTGCTCTGCAGACTAGTGTTATTGGGGTGTAATTGTTGCTCCATTAGTAATCTACATATAGGGAATTGTCTTAAAATTCTATCGTTGGTACAGGGCACAAGTATCGAGGACCTTGGCGAATTATACGTGGCTTGAACGTTTCTGTTAAAAATACATCACAATAACGTAAAACAAAATCATTCATAAACTGATTTTAATTTAATTCACTTCTGCCGGGAAGTTTTATGTAACTGAATTTGCCTTACACATACATTCTATTGTTGCGCAAAAATATCAAAGTTTCATTACAAAAAAAATTTCCTACCCTTAATTGGGTGGTTAATAAAGATTCGAGAACGTGTTGGTCTTCCTTTCAAAAGTTAAAGGCGCTGCAGTCTGGAACCGCAAGACCGCTACGGTCGCAGGTTCGAATCCTGCCTCGGGCATGGATGTTTGTGATGTCCTTAGGTTAGTTAGGTTTAACTAGTTCTAAGTTCTAGGGGACTAATGACCTCAGCAGTTGAGTCCCATAGTGCTCAGAGCCATTTGAACCTTTCAAAAGTCCCTGGTCTTGTTCGTCTAAATGAAAAGGGAATACAGATATCTTCAGCGAGTCAAAAGATCTTTGAAGTGAAAAATTTAGTCCCTCCACCCAGTAGACGAAGCAAATTAATGACGGGTGGGTAACAGGGTCATGCTCTAGCGAGATTGGCGATAGGGGAAAGTAGACTTCCGCAAACCATCACACTCGCCTGTCAGCGTAGTTGATTGCAGGTAATTCGCGGAACCGGCTAGGGAGATTGCAGAACACCATTTACCCCCCTCCTTCCCCCCCCCCCCTCTCTCTCTCTCTCTCTCTCTCTCTCTCTCTCTCTCTCTCTCTCTCTCTCCCCCTCCCTCCCTCCCTCCCTCCCTCCCTCCCTCCCTCCCTCCTACCATACACCCCACGCTGTCTGCTAGCATGTTGTCGGCGCCGAAGACGTAATTAACTAGGGTGGCTCGGCCGCGATCGGCGGATCACTTTGCACTTCGTTTGCGCTGGACTCTGCTCCCCTGAGAGTCCGGCGTGCGTTCCACGGGGTCTTTGTTGTCCAAAACACTTCGCCGCTGCAGATCCAACTCGGATTTCATATCACGAAAATGTAGTGTTTGTTTGGCTGCACAACAAGCTGGTCTTCAGCGGCTATACTTAAAATTTTAAGAGAGGAATATGGATTAAAGTGACAAGAGCAATAGCCGCGCGGGATTAGCCGAGCAGTCTTAGGCTCTGCAGTCATGGACTGTGCCGCTGGTCCCGGCGGACGTTCGAGTCCTCCCTCGGGCATGGATGTGTGTGTTTGTCCTTAGGATAATTTAGGTTAAGTAGTGTGTAAGCTTAGGGACTGATGACCTTAGCAGTTAAGTCCCATAAGATTTCACACACATTTGAACATTTGACAGAGTAATAACCTTCTGACAACAATTAAAATTCAAATGCCCTAAACACACACACACACACACACACACACACACACACACACACGCAACTCGAAACCCATGCATTTATTCAGATCAACACTTGAGCTAAATTTGCCATGTTCGGCAGATACTGATTTCTCACTATATTTGGGCCAGTGAAATCAAAACGAGACACGAAAAAAGGTAAGTAAACTGTTTATTATTTCAAAAGTAACAGCTATAACTGTTACTACATTTGTCGGACTGCGAGACAAGACGGTCAATGCGTAAGGAACCTTGATTGTACCCAGGCACCTCTTCGAAGCAAATCGACAGCCACTATATCTTTCTCCAGGGCTCCAAAAGTATGGAAATCGCAGGGTTAGATATCGAGAATTTTCATTAGACTGCCTCCTATAATTCAATTTGCGAAGTGTAGTGATTTGCAAGCCATCATCAAACAGAATTCGTGCGATCCTGTCTTGAATGAGCTTTCTCCTAGTTTGACATTTGGTGTTCACGTGTTCGAGGCTGTTTGTAGGTGCCCCGGTGGTCCCGGTCGCCTACGGTGGACTGGATGGCCGAGCGGTGACCTCTCCAGTTGTCAGGATGCTAGGAAATGGCTATAGAAGCGTCAGAAACGCCAAAGAAACATTATTAATTCATAACACCTTTATTCCTGCCGAGTAAAATGTGGCTTGGTGATATCAACTACCTTCACCGAGTCCTCGCTGACTCGTGGCGATGACACCAGATCCGGGCCGCATAGTCTCGCTAGCGCAGCGCCGCGTGCTGTGACGTAGCGGAGGCATGTCCTTACTTCGTACTTCGGCCGCGTGTGGCGGCGCCGGCTGGCCGGCCGGCTCGGAGGCGTTGCGAGAAGGGGCTCCAGGTTGGAGTCCCGGTGCTGTCGGCACGAGAGGCGTTCTCGTAGTGCGGAGTGTACTCTATCCCACCCAGTCTTCTTCCCTGCTCCTCCTGGTGGCTCGTCCGCTGTGGACGGGCGGAACGGGCTGCAGTTCCCCAGCGTCGTCGGCTCACCCAGTTGTGACGGCGGATGCACAGGGCCTAGGCCCCGCACGATCTCGACGATGGCTCACTGATGTGGTCAGCATTGGCGGCGAGCGAGTCTGCCACGATGTCTGCTAATCCTGGGTTGATGATTGACAGCGGCAGCAGAGAGGACCAGAGCTGGTACTGTCCCCTCACGTCTGCTGCTGGATGGGCCGCCCTTCCTGCAACATATCCTTAATAAAGATTAACATGTCGATCACCGAGCTGAGCGCTACGCAGCGACCCAGTACACATCTAACTGCAAGTCTAACTCCGAGTGCCTTGTTGCTATCAAAGCTGGAAGCACGAGCGACGTCCTGACGTCATGCTCGTTTGTGATGAACGCATTCGTTACACTTACACTGCTGTTTCATCTGTCGTACTCGTCCCTTAGGTGTTCTTACGACAGAGTTACGTGTTGTTACGGCAGACTTAAGCGAAGTTATGAAATGCAGTACAGCTGGTGCTATACCTCTGTCTTGCACTCTACGAAAGTCTCCGTCTAACACAAACCCGCGTGCTAAGCAATTCTCTCTCGTCTGTTATGTGTAACCAGGCCATTGCCCTTGCGTGACGACACATTCCGATATATGAGCAATCCTCTTACCTCTTGGCTGACTTACTGCCTCTGGCTCTCGGCATGGGCAACGAAACTTTGACAATATTCCGCGTTTCCAACTCTTTACTATTCCCCGACACTACACATTGTAACAGTGGTTTCCAACATTTATTAGACCATTATCCCTGAGTGCCCCGCCACCCTCCCCCACATTATCACCAACTTCAGCACCTAACTACAGTCTAGAACGAAAGACTTTACTTGGAACATTTTTATTTTTAAAATGATGAAAGATGAATGATATTTGTGTGTGTGTGTGTGTGTGTGTGTGTGTGTGTGTGTGTGTGTGTGTGTGTGTGTGTGTGTGTTTGGGGGTGGGATGGTGTTATAATGATTGACGAAGGAATTTGTGGTGCATCGCAAGTGCTACCCACAACTCCTTCCCAGGTAAGAAAGCTAACTAACCACAGTGAGGGTAGACACTTGTCACAAAATAATACGTTTTCACTGCATTGCTCCTCTCCATTGTGGCACATGCATGGCTTGCGCACAGCAACCCCATTTAAAATCAACCCAGTTTAAATGTGTGCACTATACTTACCGTTCGTAAATCATTTGCTTGCTGCACTCCTTGCTTCTGAGCTTACCCAGGAGGGTGGCGCAGTGGTTAGGACACTTGACTCGCGTTCGGAAGGACGGCGGTTCAAACTCCCGTCCGGCCATCCTGATTTAGGTTTTCCGTGATTTCCCTAAATCGCTTTAGGCAAATGCCAGGATGGTTTTTTGAAAGGCCACGGCCGAATTCCTTCCCCATCCTTCCCTAATCCAATGGGATCGATGGCCTCGCTGTCTGATCGCCTGGCCCTCCCCCAACCAACCAACCAGCCAGCTAGCTAACTTCTGAACTGGAAGAAATTGGAAAACTTCAGGCTTTTCACGCTTTGTGTCTGTCCACAGCCACTAATAGTAGGCATAATACCATCAGCGTTAGTATTAATAATAAAAATCATAATAATAATGTGAATCAGATTCGATAGAAACTTCAGCGAAACAACTCAACGTTCTCAGACAACAAGCGGCATAGAATGGGCTCTATGTACCACTTGAAAAAACGCAGTACATCACTAACACTGGTGAATCTCCTAGTACACTGCATATAGACCAAGGAGAGTCAAGAAAACCAGTAAGTTTAAGTACGTGGGAGAATGGCAGGAACCCAATCTATCTGAAGGAACAGCACTATCATCTCGAGTCAACAAGCTGGTATACCAGCTGACCAAGGGTACTTATAATAAAGGAATGTCTCTCCCGTAACACTAAACTGAAGCACTACCAGACAGTCATCCATCCTGAAGCCTTATATGATTCAGAATGTTTAATACTTAATAGGAAGGGGCTTACTGAAAAGCTTGAAATCCAGGAGAGGAAGATAATGAGGGAGATACTGGGGCCAGTCAAGAAAGGCGACAATTATAAAAGGCGACCCAACCGAGAGCTCTAAGAGTCCGCGCGACTGCTACGGTCGCAGGTTCGAATCCTGCCTCGGGCATGGATGTGTGTGATGTCCTTAGGTTAGTTAGGTTTAAGTAGTTCTAAGTTCTAGGGGACTGATGACCACAGATGTTAAGTCCCATAGTGCTCAGAGCCATTTTTTTTTTAGAAAAAGTAATTACTGATAATTTACATAAACAATAATATAGTCTTACAAAACTGTGATAATAATAACTATCTTTGGAAAATAATTTAGTTTCGTGACTGAAACAGAATCGACTCATTTAGTTTTTACCCCTCAGAAAATTTCATTTTATCCCGTCAGGGGATAATTATTCCACAGCGTGGGAACTGCCGCTTGATAACATTACGCTAGTTGCCTAGGGTGGGCGCGTCAGTATATTTGCAGTGATAAGAGTGCATTTCTGTGTGAACGTGTACTTGTTATTCAACAACATTGGTACTCTATGCTCGTGGGAACGATATTAAATGTCAGAGAATGATGTTCGTTTAATTTTCTTGATTCTGCTTTTCCGTCCTTGGGTGAAGGTATATATTTAGCGCACGAGTATCGCTTTATTGATTTTGAAGTGGGCAGTAAATTTAATTTCATTCCTTTGACGTCACAATCCGACGTGTGGAATTAATCATTCAAACCTAACACACTCAAGTCCATTTTGCATAACATAACGAGATTCTCACCACTTGACTGCTCTGTCCGTTACATTGCGTAAATTTAGGTCGGCCATCTCACTGTGTTAGAACACGCTCGAATACCAGAGAGCGCTAATGCGCCCGCTTCCGGTAGACGAGCTTTCCCCGGATCGAATCCATCACGCAAGATAACGGCGGGGCCTGGTGAGCTGGTCAGCCTGGATGTGGAAGTTTGGTGGTTTCCCAGATTCAATTAGGTAAACCCACGCCCCGTCTCAGACACACAATACGTAAACATTTAGAAAACGATATTACACTTGAACATGAGAGCTCGAGGGAGTCAGGAATGGCATCCGGCCATCAGATTCCATCAATACTGTCAAAAAAGATATATAAAAATGTCGACCCCGTACAGAAAAGGGCAAAGCAAAAAAAGTACCTTTTATGAGGGAGAAACGCAGTCATATGTAGGTATCTCGAATAATATCCGCTTGGCTGCACTTGTAAACAATTTATTTAACGACTGGTTTCGTAGCCCAGAAGCCACACCATCAGGTTAGATCTGCTAAATTAGAAAAAAGCGTTCGCTACAGTTATGGACAAATTATACGTTCTTTTGCATTTCATCCTCTTCACATTTCGCTGCATCAACAGCTTCATGGCAGTTAGTACCAAAACTACCTGCAGTTTTCCGAACGTCATCTACGAAAAGCGCGAAATGATGCGGCATAACTACGCGAAATTTTATTTAAGGGAGGAGCGTCGTTTACAAACCATGGGTAAGTCAGCCGTCGCAGTATGCACTAACCGTCAGCTGAAAAATCCATGCTGTCTCAAAGAAGTACCAAATAACAACGCTCTCGGTCTATCAATGTTTTGGTGCGCGTATTTCCAGACGTGCATAATTGGTTGCTGATTTATGATGGGAATCTAAATGCACTAAGATGTATGGAGTTCCTAAGATATTTTTGCTGCTACAGTTATTATGTCCCACTGGACATAGTACAATCAGTGTGGTACCAACATAACAGACGTCCGTCCCATTCCACACGTGTCATGACAGACCGTCTTGCCGGCCGCGGTGGCCGAGCGGTTCTAGGCGCTTCAGTCCGGAACCGCGCGACTGCTACGGTCTTAGGTTGGAATCCTGCCTCGGGCATGGATGTGTGTGGTGTCCTTAGGTTAGTTAGGTTTAAGTAGTTCTAAGTTCTAGGGGACTCATTACCTCAGATGTTACGTCCCATAGCGCTCAGAGCCATTTGAATCATTTTTGAACAGACCGTCGTAATAGAACAGTTGGAGATCGTTGAAACGGTCGTACAGGAAACGCAAAATGGTCTGCACGCTCACCAAACTTAACACTTTCGTACTTCCATCTGAGGCGAAAATTAAAACAAGAGCTGTATTAGGAAACACGGAAGACTCCCGAACGCACGAAAGGTCATACAACACGGGCCTATGCTACCGTTAACTCCAGATGAAAGTCAACATGCAGTGACGTTCTCCAGATTCACTTTATAGAGTGTAGCAATGTTGAATGTAAACATTTTGATCATTTTGTGTGACAGCCGTGATAGTAACCACACGAACCGTAACCCAGTTGGGTGTTCGAATACATTCGGTGTAATGCGGCAGACGTTTGTAGAACCTCTTCTTCTGACGGCGGGACCATGGTTTACGGCGCTATTTGGTAGTATTTGATC
This sequence comes from Schistocerca americana, assembly GCF_021461395.2. NCBI lineage: Eukaryota > Metazoa > Arthropoda > Insecta > Orthoptera > Acrididae > Schistocerca > Schistocerca americana. The sequence continues at coordinate 521,912,725 of NC_060125.1, read as the reverse complement.
GAGTCCCATACATGCCACACCCCGGCAGGACACAACTGGCAAATGCAGCACTTGAGAAAAATCGACTTAAAGAATTCTGCAAGACACAGTGAAATAGCATAAGCTTCCCTTAAATCTCAATCAAGAATTTTGGCAGTAAATTCCATTATATTCTCTACAGCAATAATGTGAACATGTAATAGTGTTCTCGTGTGGGGTGTTAAAGGGTAATTATTAATTAGTGTTTTGAGTTGTCACTTTCCTTGCTTTTCTAAAATCTTTGTTTTTTATGTGACCACTTATGCAATACTTTTGCCACATTTCCACTCCAAATACATATAGTTTTTTCACTTGCTTTAATGTAATACGATAAACTGACTAAACCAGAAGTTGTACAGAGTTTCAGGGAGAGCATAAGGGAACAATTGACAGGAATGGAGGAAAGAAATACAGTACAAGAAGAATGGGAAGCTTTGAGGATTGAAGTAGTGAAGGCAGCAGAGGATCAAGTAGGTAAAAAGACGAGGGCTAGTAGAAATCCTTGGGTGACAGAAGAAATACTGAATTTAATTGATGAAAGAAGAAAACATAAAAATGCAGTAAATGAAGCAAGCAAAAAGGAATACAAACGTCTCAGAAAAGAGATCGACAGGAAGTGCAAAATGGCTAAGCAGGCATGGCTAGAGGACAAATGTAAGGATGTAGAGGCTTATCTCACTAGGGGTAAGATAGATACTGCCTACAGGAAAATTAATGAGACCTTCAGAGAAAAGAGAACTACTTGTATATCAAAAGCTGAGATGGAAACCCAGTTCTAAGCAAAGAAGGGAAAGCAGAAAGGTGGAAGGAGTATATAGAGGGTCTATACATGGGTGATGTACTTGAGGACAATATTATGGAAATGGAAGAAGATGTAGATGAAGATGAAATGGGAGATATAATACTGCGTGAAGAGTTTGACAGAGCACTGAAAGACCTGAGTCGAAACAAGGCCCCGGGAGTAGACAACATTCCATTAGAACTACTGACAGCATTGGGAGAGCCAGTCCTGACGAAACTCTACCATCTGGTGATCAAGATGTATGAAACAGGCGAAATACCCTCAGACTTAAAGAAGAATATAATAATTCAAATCCCAAAGAAAGCAGGTGTTGACAAATGTGAAAATTACCGAACTATCAGTTTAATAAGTCACAGCTGCAAAATACTAACGCGAATTCTTTACAGACGAATGGAAAAAACTGGTAGGAGCCGTCCGCAGGGAAGATCGGTTTGGATTCCGTAGAAATGTTGGAACACCTGAGGCAATACTGACCCTACGACTTATCTTACAAGATAGATTAAGGAAATGCAAACCTACCTTTCTAGCATTTGTAGACTCAGAGAAAGCTTTTGACAATGTTGACTGGAATGCTCTCTTTCAAATTCTGGAGGTGGTAGGGGTCAAATACAGGGCGCGAAAGGCTACTTACAATTTGTACAGAAACCAGATGGCAGTTATAAGAGTCGAGGGACATGAAAGGGAAGCAGTGTTTGGGAAGGGAGTGAGACAGGGTTGTAGTCTCTCCCCGATGTTATTCAATCTGTATATTGAGCAAGCAGTAAAGGAAACAAAAGAAAAATTCGGAGTAGGTATTAAAATCCATGGAGAAGAAATAAAAACTTTAAGGTTCGCCGATGACATTGTAATTCTGTCAGAGACAGCAAAGGACTTGGAAGAGCAGTTGAACGGAATGGACAGTGTCTTGAAAGGAGGATATAAGATGAACATCAGCAAAAGCAAAACGAGGATAATGGAATGTAGTCGAATTAAATCGGGTGGTGCTGCGGGAATTAGATTAGGAAATGAGACGCTTAAAGTAGTAAATGAGTTTTGCTATTTGGGGAGTAAAATAACTGATGATGGTCGAAGTAGAGAGGATATAAAATGTAGACTGGCAATGGCAAGGAAAGTGTTTCTGAAGAAGAGAAATTTGTTAACATCGAGTATAGATTTAAGTGTCAGGAAGTCATTTCTGAAAGTATTTGTATGGAGTATAGCCATGTATGGAAATGAAACGTGGACGATAAATAGTTTGGACAAGAAGAGAATAGAAGCTTTCGAAATGTGGTGCTACAGAAAAATGCTGAAGATTAGATGGGTAGATCACATAACTAATGAGGAGGTATTGAATAGAATTGGGGAGAACAGGAGTTTGTGGCACAACTTGACCAGAAGAAGTGATCGGTTGGTAGGACATGAGTTGAGGCATCAAGGGATCACCAATTTAGTACTGGAGGGCAGCGTGGAGGGTAAAAATCGGAGACCAAGAGATGAATACACTAAGCAGATTCAGAAGGATGTAGGTTGCAGTAAGTACTGGGAGATGAAGAAGCTTGCACAGGATAGAGCGGCATGGAGACCTGCATCAAACCAGTCTCAGGACTGAAGACCACAACAACAACAACAACATAATGTAATACGACACTTGACCCTCCATCAGGCAAAATTATTACTTCAATTAGGATAAAAAATAAAAATTAATTTGAAATTGTTTTATTAGAAGCTTACTTAATGCAAAATTATAATTTATGAAAACCAATACAGTTTAATAAGGAACATCAGTTGGATACAACTTAAAGAAAACTATTTACGAAAACCTAGAATCGTAAATCGGCTTACATAATGCAGGAATACTCTCCCCCGAATAAAGGGATTCAACATGTACTTTTCTTATGCCAGAAATTTCCATTTTCTTATTTTGCGCTGCAGCGCATGAAATTTCGTAATATTTACGACAGCTGTAATAGTGAAAACAGTGTCTGTTCTTTCAGACATGCATGGACGTGTGTAGTAGATAGTACATAAAATACAGACACTGTGTGAACACAGAAATTGCAAAAATCTGTGTTATTAAAAATTACACTCGGCTTACTTTAAACGTGAAAAATTTTGTAGCTTAGTGTGCCGGTCTTCTTGAATGACCCACGCACACTTGCCGGTAGAAACGCTGAAGTGACACTGTCCCTGCCGTGGCGAATCAAGGAGTAGCCTATAACAAAACTGACGCAACTGCCTTGCAGTGATAGATATGTGACGTTTTTCCTGCATGTTGGGACACTTGACTCTTATTTTTCAATGACATGGACTAAAGATTATCATTTTTGAACTTGTCATTTTTCTTACCAGGGTCCGATGTTACGTCATTATGTTTCTGTTAGAAGCTTCTTTCAGATGCCAGAAAAAAATATGTAGGTTCCCTAGAAAAAGAAACAAATCACTGTCGTAATTTGTCGACTATAAACGATAAAAATTACTGTCGAAAGCCAGAAAAATTCGTCATAGTGTCTGAATAACTGGTGAAAATCGCGACTCGATCTATTTATTCTTTCTGGATATATTTGAGGTGGCCTGTCTTAGCTGTCTCAGCCTCTATACCTGCAGACGAAGTCAGTTGCGCATGCGTACACGATAAATCAGTGGAAGAAAGACAGCACAGGCGACGGAGATACATGCTAAAGTAGCGCGCCCTGTAATGGTTGTAGCCACAAACTCTGGTCGACAGGGGAATATTACTGTTGGCAGTGAGAATTAACTATCGGCAGTGGGAGATTCCACACCTTGTCGAGGTTGAAACACCCATCACAATAAATTAAATCGTTCGTCAAACGTATTTCAGTGGATTCCTTAAAAACTGAATCCCAGAGACGTGAAACAGTTTAAATAATGAGGACGTTACTCTAGTCCATACCGTGACTTGCCTGAATGAATGGACGGTTTCCTCCCTTTCTTAGATATCTTGGTTCGTTGTACAACGGACGATTCCATGGGACATTCGAACATGAAAGGGGAAAATAAAAATTCTTGATCTTACAGGGGGAGTCCATGACGTTAGGATCAAGGATTTACTTCAAGCTTTGTAAAACATCAGTAGGCCATCAAAATAATGTAATGTGAAGGTAGTAAGGTGCGTTACTCTGGCAACTCCGAGAATAACGCAACAGAAATTTTACGCGTCTGTTATACATTGAAGCGCGAAAGGAACTGGTGAACCCACGAGTATTCAAATACAGAGAGATGCAAACAGACAGACAGTACGGCGCTGCGTTTGGCAACGCCTATACAAGACAGCAAGTGTCTGGCGCAGTAGTCTGATCGGTTACTGCTGCTACAATGGTAAGTTATCAAGATTGAAGTGAGTTTGGACGTGGTGCTACAGTAGACGCACGAGCGATATTCTAGAGTAACGATGAAGGGGAGATTTCCCCGTACGACCATTTCACGAGTGTACTGTGAATAACAGAAATCCGGTAAAACGTCAAATCTCCGACACCGTTGGGAAAAAGATCCTGCAAGAACGGAACCAACGACGAATGAAGAGAACCGTTCAACAGGACAGAAATGCAACCCATCCCCAAACTGCTGCAGATTCCAATCCTGGGCCATCGACAAGCGTCAGCTTGCGAACCATTTAACGAAACATAATCGATATGGGCTTTCGGAGCCGAAGGCCCTCTCGTGTACCCTGCATGACTGCACGACACAAAGCTTTACGCCGCGCCTGCGCCCGACATCACGGACATTGGACTGTTGATGACAGGAAATACGTTGCCTGGTCGGACGAGTCTCGTTTCAAATTGTATCGAGTGGATGTACATGCACGGGTACCGAGGCAAGCTGATGAATCCATGAACCCTTCATGCGAATAACTGATGCGCAGGGACCAGACTGTTGAAGCTGGTGAAGGCTCTGTAATGGTGTGGGGCGTGTTCAGTTGGAGTGATATGTGACTCCTGATACGTCTAGATACGACTCTGACAGGTGACACGTACGTAAGCTTCCTTTATGATCACCTGTATCCATTCATGTTCATTGCGCATTCCGACGGACTTGGGAAATTCCAGCAGGACTATGCGAAACCCCACACGTCCAGAATTGCTACAGAGTGGCTCCAGGAACACTCTCCTCTGTTTGAACACTTCCGCTGGCCACGAAACTCCCAAGTACATGAACAGTATTGAGTATATCTGGGATGCCTTGCAACTTGTTGTTCATAACGGATCTCCACCCCGTCGTACTCTTATGGATTTATGGCCAGCCCTTTAGGATTCATGGTGTCAATTCCCTCTAGCATACTTCAGTCTTTAGTCGAATGTATGCCATGTAGCGTTGCGGCACTTGTGCGTGCTCGCTGAGGCCCTACGCGATGTTAGGCAGGTGTACCAGTTTCTTTGGCTCTTCAGTGTATAACTGATGCGCGGACGCCAGATGTTAGTGATCATGTTGGTCAAGCGGTTAGCGTTAGAGCTTCGTAAGACGAACATGTATGAGGCGATGCTTCGACTCCCGCTCAAACCTTCATTTTTGTGGTTCAAGTGTAAATTCTGTAATATTAAAAAAAAATTGCACCTACACTGTTCGTTCTTGTCACATTAGCAACGTCTTACCGCTACACAGGTTACCTGCCAAATGGGGCTTCTCTGTGAGTCTGCAACCCGAAACGTTGAGCTGTAAAGTAGTAGCAGGTACCTTACACGATTGCATGTTTAAGGGATTTCGCGTATCACGACATGCATATATTTTCAGGAAAACTCTACGTGTTTCTTCATTTACTTGTCGATAGTTCAGTACTGGAGGGAAGCGCGGAGGGTAAAAATCGTAGAGAGAGAGACAAAGAAATTAATACACTAAGCAGATTCAAAAGAATGTAGGTTGCAGTAGTTACTCGGAAATAAAGAGGCTTGCTGAGGATAGTGTAGTATAGAGAGCTGCATCAAAATAGTCTTTCGACTGAAGACCACAACTACAACAGTTGTAGATATATTTGTTCTAATAATTAAATTTAATTAAAAATAGTAAGTTATCAAATAACATGAAATTCACTAAGACTTCAAGCAATTACACGTGTTTTTTTAAAAAAATATGTTACCTCTCAAATGTTATGTAAATTAAATAATATGACCAGCGATGAAAAAAATATGGATTAAAAACTAAATTTGAGCGGAAGTCGAACCGTCGCCTCATACACGTTCGTCTTAACGTAGCTCGAACGCTAATCACTTGACCACCTTCAACTCTAACGTCCAGCACCTGCGCACATGTACAGGGCTATTACAAATGATTGAAGCGATTTCATAAATTCACTGTAGCTCCATTCATTGACATATGGTCACGACACACTACAGATACGTAGAAAACTCATAAAGTTTTGTTCGGCTGAAGGCGCACTTCAGGTTTCTGCCGCCAGAGCGCTCGAGAGCGCAGTGAGACAAAATGGCGACAGGAGCCGAGAAAGCGTATGTCGTGCTTGAAATGCACTCACATCAGTCAGTCATAACAGTGCAACGACACTTCAGGACGAAGTTCAACAAAGATCCACCAACTGCTAACTCCATTTGGCGATGGTATGCGCAGTTTAAAGCTTCTGGATGCCTCTGTAAGGGGAAATCAACGGGTCGGCCTGCAGTGAGCGAAGAAACGTTTGAACGCGTGCGGGCAAGTTTCACGCATAGCCCGCGGAAGTCGACGAATAGAGCAAGCAGGGAGCTAAACGTACCACAGCCGACGGTTTGGAAAATCTCACGGAAAAGGCTAAAGCAGAAGCCTTACCGTTTACAATTGCTACAAGCCCTGACACCCGATGACAAAGTCAAACGCTTTGAATTTTCGGCGCGGTTGCAACAGCTCATGGAAGAGGATGCGTTCAGTGCGAAACTTGTTTTCAGTGATGAAGCAACATTTTTTCTTAATGGTGAAGTGAACAGACACAATGCGCCAGAACTGCGAGCTCGCATCAACGATGCTTTCGAACTCATTGATGGGGACATGCTGCGCCGAGAGTGGGAGGAACTTGATTATCAGCTTGATGTCTGCCGAATCACTAAAGGGGCACATATCGAACATTTGTGAATTCCTAAAAAAACTTTTTGAGTTTTTGTATGTGTGTGCAAAGCATTGTGAAAGTATCTCAAATAATAAAGTTATTGTAGAGCTGTGAAATCGCTTCAATCATTTGTAATAACCCTGTATATATATATATATATATCAGTTACATAACAGACGCGTAAAACTTCTCTTGCGATTTTCTCGCAGTTATCAGAGTAGTGCACCTTACTACTCGCACATTATGTTATTTTAATGGCCTACTAAACGTGTAAAAAGTTTGAAATAAATCTGTGATCCCAACGCAGTGTCCTCCTCATGTTAATATAAACTTGTAACGGTATGGTTTGCAGATTCCGGTTACCTGGCGTTAGGTAATTATCTTGTACTTCATTCTGAGCCATATTGCGCACTCGTTTCTAGGAATCTTGAATCAGACGATGAATTATTTTGGTCACGGCGTGTGCCTGGAATGTAGCGGCTGCGTCTCCGGAGCAGTGTACTGCCAATCAGTGGAGTCGGCTGCCTGCAGGGCGGGAAATTGGCGTTTCAGGGCTGGTCACAGCGCCTATTGTGCGCCTGCGCGCTGATTGGTCCACGCTGACAGCCAATTACTGCCTGCGTTAACGGTCAGCGGCAGCCAAAGCGCCCAACATAATTTCCGGAAACCGACCTCGGCTGGAATTTCTTTGGAGTTTGCTAGTGCACAAAACGCGCGTGTATCGGACCTCGCCCGTGAGGCGACCTAAATATTTTATGTAGTGAACAGTTTAACATTCGGTCTCCCGGATGTTGTGCCAAGACCTGCTGTTGACAAGGGTATTAACAGTGAAGTTAAGTGGTGTGCTTCATGAGAAATACTCTTCTGCTTTTGCAGTTCTATAGCGTGATAAGCTGCAGTCCACTGATTGTAGAAAAACAACACATATCTAAATTTTTGGAAGACGTTTTCCGCATCTCCCACTTCACATGGCTAGGCGGCCAGAATACCACGGATCAAACGCCACCATCAAAGTGAAAACTGCGATCAAGTCTTCTGAAATGTATTTTTAGTTACTTAGTGAACAGGTGACAGGCTATTCTGCTTTCTGAAAATAGAGACGTAACCAGTCCTATATATGTTCAGTGTGGGCCGATTTGCAATAACTTACACTAACAGTAACGCCCTAGAAGTATTACTTGGTGAAACTATAATTAAAAGCTTCTAGCAGGCTGCAATCTGACCCGCCAGGGTAGCCGAGCGCGCTCCCGACGGATTAAGAACGAGGACTGGTGTGCCGGCCAGCCTGGATGTGGTATTTTGGCGGTTTTCCACACCCCGCTAGGTGAATACCGGGCTGGTCCCCATGTTACGCCTCTAATCCGCTTAACCGTGGCCGACCCTGCATAACCGCGGGACAAAGTGCAAGTGATAGCGATAGATAGCAGGGTGAATCTGATGATGAAAAGACCGGGAATATTTCGAATCTGAGCTGCCCCAGATTTTGTTTGCAGACAGTGCTATCATTTTCCGTCTTGTAAAGTCATCAAATGATCAAAACAAATTGCAAAATTATTTTGACAAGATACCTGTATGGTGCGAAAAGCGACAGTTGGCTCTTAATACATCAACATGAGTTCTACAAGGAATCTGCTGAATTTGGGTTACACGATACATCAAATAAATCTAAAGGCTGTAAATTCAACTAAATACTTAGGGATTACAATTACGAATAACTAAATTGTCGTGATCACATACGTAATGTTGTGGGAAAAGCAAACCAAAGACTTCGATTTATTAGCAGAACTCTTAGAAATGCAACAGGTCTCCGAAAGAGAATGCTTACAGTACGCTTGCCCGCCCTCTACTGGAGTATTGCTGTGCAGTGTGCGATTCGCCTTAGGTAGGTCTGACAGAGCCATCGAGAAAGTTCAAAAAAGGGCAGCTCGTTTTATAGTATCGCAAAATATGGGTGAGATTGCAACGGATGTGATACGCGAGTTTGGGGTGACAATAATTAAAACAAAGGCGTTTTTCGTTGCGGTAGGACCCTTCAAGGAATTTCAGTAACCAAATTTTTGCTCAATATGTGAAAATATTTTTTTTGACGACGACCTACATGAGGAGGAATGATCATCATAATAAAATAAGAGAAATCAGAGCATGTACTGAAAGATTTAAGTGTTAGTTTCTCCGTTGCGCAGCTCAGTGGTGGAATAGAGAAATAGCTTGAAGATGGTTCGATGAACCTGTCTGTCACTTACTTGTGGCTTGCAGAGTAATCATGTAGATTACATACTCTGTATTGCCTTTTAGACTGAAATACAACTTCGGTTACAATATCTTGGGATCTTCCTTATTTCCTTTTACAGTCTCGAAATAAGATCCTTTTTCATGTCCATAAGCTCAGAGTCTAATATCTTCTTATTTTAGAAAAGTCCAGAACAGCAGCTCGTAATCTCAAAACCCAGAATATTAATTAATAACAAGTCTGTTACCGAGCAACACCAAAGAGTGAATGTCGTTTTAATAACTACATCTACGCAGCCCATTAAAAGAAACTCACTGGCGCTGTTTGGGTTTTCACACTCACTCGGACATCTCTCTCGTCTCTGTTGCATGATCTCTTTATCTTGTCGACCTCAATCCCGCTAGATGGCTCTACTATCGTCTCTCACGGATCATTCCTCTCCCTCTCCCTCTCCCCACCATTTGCAGTGTGAAAAACGAAACAAAACCCATTTTAACGACTAGATCCATTTTACCACCATAGTTTGCCTTTATTTTACTTAAATTACACATAATTTGTGTGTTACGAGAAATTATCTGCGTTTCCTTGCTGACAAAAAAGACACAACTTGCGAACTAAAAATATATGAGTGAAATAGTGCTACTTTAAAAGTTAGGTAGCCTTTGCCCAGTACTATTTTATCGTACTTCCGATTTACGAAGAAAACAACATTGGGGAATTTGACGTTTAAAACCGCATTTGCGTATGACTTTAAAATAAGTATCTGAAAAAGAACTTTTTTTGTATGTGGTTGATTTTTTCAGATAGAAACCTTGGATTCCAACACAAGAGTCGCTGATTTTAATGTTAAATAAAATGAAAATAAAGACTGCGGGAAGAACTGAACCGACGATATATTTGGTGTGAAAGGTGTAAGAGTTTTGTACAGAAACTTTGAAGTATTAGTTAGTAAAGCTAGACAGATGACACTGTATGTGGTGACTTTGGATTTTGGATGGAAACTCCTATGACACATCTTTCCTCCCTCCCCTTTGATCTGCACCCTATCTCGTCGCACGACATCTGGTTGACTACTGCTCGTTCTAATAAACTCCGCACAATCAAGGAGACTACTGCATCAAGGTGCTCTGTTCTTACTTGCGCTTCCCGCGGAACGAAACCGCAGTCCTGTGTCGTCTCCGCGTCGATCGTAACAGATTAACCCGCTATGTTCTTTTGTGTAATGAGCCACCTCCTCGGGGTCAGGGATTTTCTCTGCCTCGTGATGGCTGGGTGTTGTGTGATGTCCTTAGGTTAGTTAGGTTTAAGTAGTTCTAAGTTCTAGGGGACTGATGACCATAGATGTTAAGTCCCATAGTGCTCAGAGCCATTTTTTTTTTGAGCCACCTCCACATTGTAACTATGTAACCTTAAAGACAATAGCTCATATCTCGACGAAGTGCCCCATCCTTCTGGCCCTCTGTGCCATATTCTATTTTCTCTGTGAAGGTGGTTTTTGTTCTCAGTTACGAGGTTTTATTCTGCGTCCGGTCCAAGGGCAGTGTGGTTGGGAAGGGGCGTCTCTTGCTGTATGCTAGGTCTGGGGGATCTCCGACCCTACCTCTTCGACCCGCCTTCTCTTTCATTTATCTTTTACTCTCTTCTAATAACTTTTAGATTGGGTTTGCCTCCTTTCTGCTACACCCAGTTTTCTTTTCTAGGTGTCACACTCCGTTGAATAGTGGGCGCTGTTGACTAATTGATCATGGTTGGGACAGCTGTGGGTGCGAAGTTTTCTGTCACAAGGAGAGCCCACCGGCTGACTTCCCTACTTCCTTCGTCTTGTTTTTATTACTGACAGTACAAAAGCTTTCCATTACGGTTTTAGCCTTCTCGCTATTACTATTAAGAATCTCCCGACTAGATCAGAAAACGAGACTTCCTGGCAGATTAAAACTGTGTGCCGGACCGAGATTCGAACTCAGGACCTTTGCCTTTCGCAAGTGCTCTACCAACTGAGCTACCCAAGCACGACTCACTCCCGCTCCTCACAGCTTTACTTTCGCCAGTAACTCGTCTCCTACTTTCCAAACTTCACAGAAGCTCTCCTGCGAAGTGTGGAAAGTAGGAGACGAGGTATTAGCGGAAATAAAGCTGTGAGGACGGGGTGTGAGTCGTGTGTGGGTAGCTCAGTTGATGCCGACATGGCAACTCAGCGTGTTCGGTCAGAGCTTGAACTGCCCTTTGTAATAAAAAAAAAAAAAAAAAAAAAAAAAAACCTGAGTTAATGGATCAACGACGAACTGAAACGGGTGTCTTGCGACGTTCGCACCGAGCAGATGCAAAGAACGAAAACGAACAAAATGAGACAAAAAAAAAGAGCACTTGCCCGCGAAAGGCACAGGTCCCGAGTTCGAGTCTCGGTCTGGCACACAGTTTTAATGTGCCAGGAAGTTTCATATTAGCGCACACTCCGCTGCAGAGTGAAAATCTCATTCTAGATCAGAAAACGTTCTCGGTTGACGTCTCTACTTCTGGATGCATCACTTTTGGATCGAGGAGCCGGTAACCTTTTCAAGCTGCCAGGGAGTTTCAAAACAGCACACACTCTGTTGTACGGTGGCAGATACCACATCTACAGTCTTCATCAGAGACAAGAATGATCGGTTATTTTTAGTTGTACTCATCACGCATCCATGACGTTAGGAATTCTTAAGCGGGCGTGTCGGCGAGTTCTTACGGCGTTCGCTGACTTAACTACTCGCAGAGGCGTAGAGTGAAGGACGCAGAGTTTTACTTGCGATTTCTCACGGTCTTCGCTCACCGAGGGAGCCGCCTCTTAAAATGTCAACTCAGTGTGCCGGAGGCGTTTGGGCGCTTAATGTTAACCGGGAGAGGCGCTCTGGAAGCTAAGTGGATTAACAGCAGCCCTGGCGCGAAGGGAGTGAGCTGGGGGTATAAAGTGATGGGGAGGGGAGGGGAGGGGGCGCCGTGTCCAGCGGACAGACGCAGAGCAGACTCGTTACTCCAATCAGGGCGGGGGCGGCGTGATCGCTCCCTCAGAAATCGCAACCTTGTCTCCCAGTGTTTACTACTGCCTCAAGCGAGTGGGGACAGATATGCACGCTTTCTGACAGACTCCGTCGTTAGCAAGGTCCTTCACATAAATATTGTATAATATCCCTCCTGTCTCCTTCGCCATATTATTTCCATGTACTTAAAGGCGCCAACCATAGGTCTCACTTAACAGTGCAGTCTGTGTCTGGTTGGACTCATTGTTGGAATATTCGCTTGTGTAGTGTTGGGCAGTTCGACGACAACAGCGCGTAGCGTTGCGCAGTTGGAGGTGAGCCGCCAGCAGTGGTGGATGTGGGGAGAGAGATGGCAGAGTTTTGAGAGCGGACGATCTGGACGTGTGTCCGTCAGGAGGAGGAAATTTGTAAGACTGAATGTCATGAACCTATATAATGACTTTTGAACACTATTAAGGTAAATACATTGTTTGTTCTCCATCAAAATCTTTCATTAGCTAAGTATGCCTGTCAGTAGTTGGAATCTTTTATTTAGCTGGCAGTATCGGCGCTCGCTGTATTGCAGTAGTTTGAGTAACGAAGATTTTTGTGAGGTAAGTGATTCATGAAATGTATAGGTTATTGTTAGTCACGGCCATTCTTTTGTAGGGATTGTTGAAAGTCAGATTGCGTTGCGATATATATATATATATATATATATATATATATATATATATATATATATATATATATATATAAAAATTGGGTGTCAGTTCAGTGGTGATCAGAATAAGTAAAGAGAGAAATGTCTGAGTACGTTCAGTTTTGTTCAGCTGTTTGAAAATCAAATAACGTAGAGGTTTTCCAGCACTGTCATTTACAAATTCTTGTAAGGGGACGTTTCACTACTACTATTTGCCGCTGTCAATGCATCATAGAAATTAGGCAACAGATGTCAAATTGGCATGGTGTGTGGTATGTGCTTGGGTATGCGGATAAGTATTTTAGTGCAGTTTTACAAAATAGACTCCTAATGGCATCTACATTACACACGATGATTATAATTAAACTTACAGTCCCAAAATGATAAAAAACAGTGCTCAGAATGACGTCAAGTTTGAACGGAATCTTACCAAAGAAGCGCGAAGCGTTGTGGAAACCAAGAATACAACGAAAATTTTCCCACTAGAGGGAGCTGTGTGCAGCAGAATATGCAAAATAAAAGACGTGGGGAAAAGCTTTTCAAATGGTTCAAATGGCTCTGAGCACTATGGGACTTAACTTCTCAGGTCATCAGTCCCCTAGAACTTAGAACTACTTAAACCTAACTAACCTAAGGACATCACACACATCTATGCCCGAGGCAGGATTCGAACCTGCGACCGTAGCGTTCACGCGGTTCCAGACTGAAGCGCCTAGAACCGCACGGCCACACCGGCCGGCGAAAAGCTTTTCCTTAGTTTCCCTGTGCGTGTCTCAATGTGGGATCGCACGCTGCTGGTAATGCTATTTTGCAAGAAAGGTGACTGTGCACCAGTAGTTCTACAGAATTTACTGGTACTCAAGGGTATGAGAACGGGCATTGGTCCGATGTCTGCCAAGGGTCCGTAGAAAATGATTACGAAATTCGAAAAGAATGGTTCTGTTGAAATACAGTGTGGCAGAGGGAGGAAAACGGTTGATCAAAGTTCATTAGATGTGGCCACAGCAGTGCAGGAAGGGCCGAGTGGTGGTGTGCAAACACGTGGAATTGCGCGAATGAGCCTGCGAACACGCTGGATAAAATCCTACGAAACATCCTGCATTGCTATCCATACAAAATCACCCATGGTCAGGAGTTTCTTCCTCCTAAAACTTGCCAGCAAGACGAACGTTTGCTCTAAAATTTTATTCTCGCGTGAAAGCAGACAATGAATCGCCATGGAATATTTTGTGGGGAGATGCTAATTTCCATCTGAAAGGACACGTCAATACACAGAATTGCAGAATATGGGCAACAGAAAATCTGCTCGCACTTAATCCGGCATCGCTTCATTCTCGAAAAATAACTGTGACGAGGGTGGGTAGCATCGTTTATCGTACGGCCATATTTTCTCGGGGAAACAGATCCTGTGGATCCTCTACCATCACTGGTAATCGCTGTGAGTCTCTTGCGAACTCTTTCCAACCATCGGACAGCACAGATCTGCGGGTAGGATTATTTCTATGCAAGATAGCACCTGCGACACATTGCACAGCCAGTGAAACAGCTGCTGTGGAAGCATTTTGGAAATCCCGGATTTATCAGCCGTCATTACCCTACAGCTTGGCCGTCCAGAACACCTGATCTTAATCCGTGTGACTTCTGGCTGTGATGTTATCTGAAAAATGCTGCGTTCAGAGCTCCAGTTACAAGCGTAGTGGAACTGAACGCAGAAATTACGTAACGCATTCTGAATGTTACCGCTAAGACACTCCGAGATGTTTTGGAACACCCTGTTTCGAGATTACAGCTTGAGGCATGAAACGGTGGGCAGCATATTGAACGTGTCTTGCGCCAGTCTCACAACGATTAGAAACCGTCTTATGTTGTTGCACAATGTCTGTGTTGACAATTCCCGTTATACAACAGACACACAACAACGGAATTATTACGGATCTAGACGGGTTAAAACTACAATCATATCGAATGTCCCTGTCTGGCGGGAATCACATATTGTGTGTGTGTGTGTGTGTGTGTGTGTGTGTGTGTGTGTGTTTTGCAGATTTGGACAAGTGTGACGTACGGGGAGTTTAGTGTCCGTTCTGGAGTAATGTTCAGATACCCAATGCGCTAACGGCGACCGCTTGAGTAAAGCGGGAAATCCGGCACAATATTTCACATGCCAACAATAAATAGAACAGCTGAAGTCAATTTAGATTCACAGTTTGAGACTCAAATTTCGTAGTGATTAAAAACCGATTATATTGCTGATTTTCGTACGGTGAAACGTCCCCTTTGGAAAATTATAAATGACTGTGCTTGTAAACCTCTTCCGTAATCTGATTTTCAAACAGTTGAGCAAAACTGAACGTACTCAGACATTTCTCTCTTTACTTATTCTGATCATCAATAAACTGACACAATATTTTTAGCGCAACGCTATATGTCAGACGAATCACGCTGCTTCTCATTACATCACGGTGGACGCATCCATGAGTGGAGACTCCAAAGAGAACGAACGTTGCTGGATTAAGGGCCTATCATTTGGCGTACTCGCGCGGGATGCCATTTGGTATACCACTCGATTCACTTTGGTTCGCATAACAGAGAACTTTGACAGTAGCCGTTACTCGGCTGACGTCATAACATAGGTGTCTGTGGCCATCTTCGAGGATTCTGTGACGTTATCGTTCAACGAGAAAACGAAAGACCGCACGTTGCCCGTGCTCTTCTTACCTATCTTAGAACAGCGAGTGTCGGACTGTTGCGTTCGCATGCAGCCACATGGCAGCCACTACTATTCATGAACCGTGACATTCAAACTCACTTAGGTTCGATACCTAGGTATTACAATTACGAATAACTTAAATTGGAAAGAACACATAGAAAATGTTGTGGGGAAGGCAAACCAAAGGCTGCGTTTTATTGGCAGGACACTTAGAAAATGTAACAGACCTACTAAGGAGACTGCTCCCCCTGCGGGTCCAGGGTAAGAATAGGCAGAGGTATTCCTGCCTGTCGTAAGAGGCGACTAAAAGGAGTTTCAACCGTTTCGGCCTTCCATGTGATGGTCCCCCTTGGGGTTTGACCTCCATTTTTCATAATTCTACAGAAGTACGAGCCTTTTGGGGAAGGACACCTTAAGTGGTGTACCACTGGTCCTAAGTGCACTGAGACCTTGGCACTCAGCATTGTACCAGCATTGTAACCATACCCACTATTCCTCAAATTGGGCCTAAACGCCTGATGGGTTGTCCAAGTTACGCCCATAGTGCGTCCCCATCTGCACCAGCGATCATGATGGACTTTCCATGGCACCAGAAATCCAGCACGGTAGCCAGCCCGTTGTGGTGGGGTCGTCATGTACCCTCTAGGTTGTAGCCCCCTGACAACACAGGGATCGTACTGCCGATACCTGAGCTGCACCCTCCCCACATCGGCCAAGGAGTAAATGCCCGTCTCCTTGGGGCATCAGGACTCCCGGCAACGGTCATCCTTCCAGGTGGCCCTTGCTGAGGCTGGGTGGCGCCCGTGGGGAGAGCCCCTGGTCGGAGTGGGTGGTATCGGGGCGGACGTTTCGCAGATGAAACGTCAACACGTATCAGGTAGCTCTGCGGCCGAGTTTTTCAAAAGAAAAGGTACCGTTTCTAGTTCTGGTTCTCCTGCCCTTTCCCCCTTGGCCACTCCCTGGGAGGAGGGACAGGCCCGCCGGCTTGGGGCGAAGTACTTCCCCCGCTATTTGGTCTGTTCTCGAACTGATGGGGGGACGTTCGCCACCTCCAAGCCCATGTTCTTTGTTCAGCACATTGAGGACATCTTCGGGGAAATCGAGGCTCTCAGCAAGATGCGTTCAGGGTCCGTTCTTATCAAGACCACCTCCGCCACACAGTCGGCGGCGCTCCAGGCGTGCGACCGCCTAGGGGACATCCCAGTGTCCATTGTCCCGCAATTGGCACTAAATAGGACGCAGGGGGTTATTTTTCATCGTGACCTCCTGCTACAATCTGATGAGGAGCTCAGGGCCAACCTGGAGCGCTGAGGCGTGCATTTCGTCCGGCGAGTCCAGCGCGGCCCCAAAGACCATCGCATCGGCACCGGGGCCTTTATCCTCGCCTTCGAGGGGGACGTTCTCCCAGAGAAGGTAAAGGTGATGTGCTACCAGTGCGACGTGCGACCTTACGTCCCGCCTCCTATGCGCCGTTTTCAGTGTTTGCGCTTTGGGCACATGTCGTCACGGTGTGAGGCTGAGCCCCTTTGTGGCGATTGTGAACGTCCTCTTCGTGAGGAACACACATGCACCCCACCACCTCGGTGCATTAATTGTCCTGGCATCCACTCGCCCAGATCCTCAGACTGCCCCGCATATCAGAAGGAGAAGAAGATACAAGAACTCAAAACTTTGGATCGGCTCTCTTATTCTGAGGCCAGGAAGAAGTATGACCGCCTCCATCCCGTGCCGTTGACCACTTCGTTTGCCTCAGTTGTGTCCACTCCTTCCGCGGTATCCTCACCCCTATCCTGTCCCCCTTCCGCCTCCTCTGCCCATCAGGGGGCTCGGCTCCGCCTCCCAAATCCCTCCCTTCCAAATCCTCCTCCCCCGTGGCCCCCACCCCCTCTGCCCCAGGGGCCACCCTTCCTCCTCCTCCTCTCCCCCCGCCACCTGAGAATCGATCCTCTTCTCAGGCGTCCATCGGGGAAACGTTCCGGACCCCAGCTTCCGAGGTCCGGCGTTCCAAAACGGACCCCGCACGTGGGGACCTTCTTCGGGTCCAGCCCACCATCCTTGTGCCTCCTCGGCCTTCCAAGAAGGCCTCCAAGAAGAAGTCTCTATCCCCCTCTGCACCCCGGCGCGTTTCGTCTGACGCTTCATCCGTGAGTCGCTGCTCCCGGCCGTCCTAAGTTTCGCTGGGACGCTCTGCTGCCAGGCGCTCAGCTGGCCTCTCGTCGGCAAATTATGCTGCCCCTCCTACACAACCAGGGACAGCGGCCGCAGCTGGAGACGACTCGATGGAACCGGATCCGCCTCCCGCCGGTTGTAGCGTTGTTCCCTTGCAACCTGGCCCTCCGCGGCCGTCGAGGTGACCGGCTCTTCCCCCGTCTCGTTCCCCCAATTTTTTGACTAGCGATGGCCTTGTTACATTGGAACATAAGAGGTATTCGATCTAATCGGGAGGAATTACAACCGCTCCTCCGCCTGCACTGTCCGCTCGTCCTTGGTCTCCAGGAAACCAAGTTGCGCCCGACTGACTGTATTGCCTTTACCCACTATACCTCGGAGCGGTATGACCTCACCCCTGTGGACGGTATCCCCATCCCATTGACCACCCCACTCCAAGCAATAGCTGTCCGTATTACTCTTTCTGCTTTTACTTTTTCAGTTTGTACCATCTACACTCCACCGTCATCCGCTGTTAGTCGGGCTGACATGATGCACCTGATCGTTCAGCTTCCCCCACCGTTTTTATTGTTTGGCGACTTCAATGCCCATCATCCCCTTTGGGGCTCTCCTGCATCCTGTCAAAGAGGCTCACTCTTGGTGGATGTCTTCAAACATCTCAATCTTGTCTGCCTCAATACCGGCGCCCCGACTTTCCTCTCAGACTCTACTCATACCTACTCCCACTTGGACCTCCCGATCTGTTCTACCACTCTTGCCCGTCGGTTCGAGTGGTATGTCCTTTCTGACACCTATTCGAGCGACCATTTCCCCTGTGTCGTTCGTCTCCTGCACCACACCCCATCCCCACGTCCTTCGCGCTGGAACATACTGAAAGCTGACTGGGGACTTTACTCCTCCCTGGCGACCTTTCCGGACCACGATTTTCTCAGTTGTGACAGTCAGGTCGAATACCTCACGGCTGTTATCATCAATGCTGCCGAACGTTCCATTCCTCGTACTACCTCTTCTTCACATCGCGTTTCCGTCCCCTGGTGGAACGACGCTTGTAGGGACGCTATCCGTGCTCGACGACGTGCTTTACGCACCTTTCGCCGCCATCCTACGTTGGCGAATTGTATTGAATACAAACGACTCCGAGCGCAATGCCGTAGAGTCATCAAGGACAGCAAAAAAGCTTGTTGGGCCTCTTTCACCAGCTCCTTTAACAGTTTTACTCCCTCTTCCGTCGTATGGGGTGGCCTGCGCCGGCTGTCGGGCATTAAGGCCCACTCCTCGGTACCTGGCCTGACCTCAGGTAATGAGGTCCTTGTTGATCCCGTGGCTGTCTCCAACGCCTTCGGCCGGTTTTTCGCGGAGGTTTCAAGCTCCGCCCATTACCACCCTGCCTTCCTTCCCAGGAAAGAGGCAGAAGAGGCTCGGCGACCTTCCTTCCACTCGATGAATCTGGATACTTATAATGCCCACTTTACTATGCGGGAACTCGAACGTGCGCTTGCACTGTCCCGGTCCTCTGCTCCGGGGCCAGATGCCATTCACGTTCAGATGCTGGCACACCTTTCTTCGGCGGGCAAAAGCTTCCTTCTTCGTACCTACAATCGCGTCTGGACCGAAGGTCAAGTCCCCATGCGTTGGCGTGACGCCGTTGTTGTTCCTATACCCAAACCCGGGAAGGATAGACACCTTCCTTCTAGTTACCGCCCCATTTCTCTTACAAGCTGTGTCTGTAAGGTGATGGAGCGCATGGTTAATGCTCGGTTAGTCTGGATAGTTGAATCTCGACGACTACTTACTAATGTCCAATGCGGCTTTCGTCGCCGCCGCTCCGCTGTTGACCACCTTGTGACCTTGTCGACATTCATCATGAACAACTTTTTGCGAAGGCGCCAAACGGTAGCCGTGTTCTTCGACTTGGAGAAGGCTTATGATACCTGTTGGAGAGGAGGTATCCTCCGCACTATGCACAGGTGGGGCCTACGCGGTCGCCTGCCCCTTTTTATTGATTCCTTTTTAACGGATCGAAATTTAGGGTACGTGTGGGTTCCGTATTGTCCGACGTCTACCTCCAGGAGAACGGAGTGCCTCAGGGCTCCGTCTTGAGCGTAGCCCTTTTTGCCATCGCGATCAATCCAATTATGGATTGTATTCCACCTAATGTCTCAGGCTCTCTCTTTGTCGATGACTTCGCGATCTACTGCAGTGCCCAGAGAACATGCCTCCTGGAGCGCTGCCTTCAGCGTTGTCTAGACAGCCTCTACTCATGGAGCGTGGCAAATGGCTTCCGGTTCTCTGAAGAGAAGACGGTTTGTATCAACTTTTGGCGATATAAAGCGTTCCTTCCGCCATCCTTACATCTCGGTCCCGTTGTTCTCCCATTCGTGGAAACAACTAAGTTTTTAGGGCTCCCGTTGGACAGGAAACTGTGTTGGTCTCCACATGTCTCTTATTTGGCGGCCCGTTGTACACGTTCCCTTAATGTCCTCAGAGTTCTTAGCGGTTCATCTTGGCGAGCGGATCGCACTGTCCTGCTTCGCTTGTATCGCTCCATAGTCCGATCGAAGCTGGATTATGGGAGCTTCGTCTACTCGTCTTGCGACCGGAGCCTTCTAGACTAGTCCTGTCGAGAGTCTTTATGCTGAAGCTGCTGAATTACCATTGACCTACCGGCGCGACGTACTGCTGTGTCGGTATGCCTGCCGGCTGTTGTCTATGCCCGACCACCCCGCTTACCAGTCCTTCTTCGCCGATTCTCTCGACCGTCAGTACGGGTTGTATGTGTCTGCCCTGCTGCCCCCCGGAGTCCGCTTCCGTCGCCTGCTTCGACAATTGGATTTTGCCCTCCCTACCACCTTCAGAGAGGGTGAGAGCCCGACACCACCTTTGCTCCAGGCTCCGGTTCATATTTATCTCGACCTCAGCTCACTCCCGAAGGAGGGTACTCCGACTGCAGTGTATTGCTCATGGTTTGTCGAACTTCGTGCTCGACTTGCCGGTCACACCTTTATTTACACCGATGGCTCCAAAACTGACGATGGTGTCGGCTGTGCCTTTGTCGTCGGGGCCGCCACCTTTAAATACCGGCTCCTCGACCAATGTTCGAGCTTTACAGCCGAGCTTTATGCTCTCCATCAGGCCGTTCAGTATGCCCGCCGCCACCGCTATTCATCGTATGTACTCTGCTCTGACTCACTCAGTGCTCTTCAGAGCCTTGGAGCTCCCTATCCGGTCCATCCCTTGATTCAACGGATACAGCAGTCCCTCCATTCTTTCGCTGATAATGGTTCTCCTGTCAGCTTTCTGTGGGTTCCCAGACATGTAGGAGCGCCTGGGAATGAGGCTGCGGATGCTGCAGCCAAGGCTGCAGTCCTCCTGCCTCGGCCCGCCTCCCATTGTGTCCCGTCATCTGACGTTCGTGGGGATGTATGTAAGAGGCTTGTGTCGTGGTGGGATGCTTGGTCATCCCTCCAAGGAAACAAGCTCCGGGCAGTAAAACCGCTCCCAACTGCTTGGACAACCTCCTCCCGACCATCTCGGCGAGAGGAGGTCCTTCTGACCAGGTTGCGGATTGGGCATTGCCGGTTTAGCCACCGCTACCTGCTCTCCGGTGACCCAGCCCCGCAGTGCCCTTGTGGTCAGGCATTAACAGTGCGCCATGTTTTATTGTCGTGTCCCCGTTTTAGTCAATTTCGTGTTGTCCTGTCCCTGCCATCTACTTTACCAGATTTTTTAGCTGATGACGCTCGAGCAGCTGCTCGTATTCTGCGTTTTATAACTTTAACTGGCTTGTCCAAAGACATCTAGCCGTTTTACTTATTTTATCTGCATCTTTGTCAGGTCCTTCTGGTGTCCCCCCCATCCCCTTGAGTTTTACTAGATTCCAAGTGCTCTAACAACAGTGACTGGGCGCTAATGACCTCAGCAGTTGAGCGCCCTTAAACCCCACCAAAAAAAAAAAAAAAAAAAAGACTGCCTACACTACGCTTGTCCGTCCTCCTTTAGAATACTGTTGCGCGGTGTGGGATCCTTATCATATAGCACTGACGGAGTACATCGAAAAGTTCAAAGAAAGGCAGCACGTTTTGTATTATCGCGAAATATGCGAGAGAGTGTCACAGAAATGATGCAGGATTTGGACTGGAAATCATTAAAAGAAAGGCGTTTTTCGTTGCGACGGAATCTTCTCACGAAATTCCAATAACAAACTTTCTCCTCCGAATGCGAAAATATTTTGTTGACACCGACCTACATAGGGAGGAACGGCCACCACGATAAAATAAGGGAACTCAGAGCTCGTACGGAAAGATATAGGTGTTCATTCTTTCCGGGCGCTATACGAGGTTGGAATAACAGAGAATTGTGAAGGTGGTTCGATGAACCCTCTGCCAGGCACTTAAATGTGTTTTGCAGAGTATTCATATAGATGTAGATGATGCCCAGCAGGTTTTAGAGCCGTTGTTGTTGCCCCAGGTGACGCTGTTTTGTACTGAAATTCGCACCTTACATTCCCTGAACCCCTAATAAATTAATTTACGTATTCGGTATTGTGGTCAGCCATTCTTCCAAAATTCGATTTGTAATTTTATGTAGAATTTTTATTCTGTTTGTTGGAACTATAAGATAAACACTGTGACGTCACGCATTGTAGCGCTGTTCACTGCACTGTGCAGTGCAGAATTTAACAAGACAGCTGCTTGAGTACGGAGTTTCACATTTTCTAATTATATATGGTAAAAGTTAATTCAGTACAGTTACACAGTTTGACATTTGGCGTTTACGTAATCACATCACCTGCATTTTTCGCGTTCACATGCAGCACAGACATACATGGAAGTTAAAGAATGGGAAAGCAGTTTAGTTTAGAACAATGACAACAATAACACCTTGAGACAAAAACGTAAAAGAATAAGTTACAACAGTCACGTGCTTCCCAGTAATTACCTTAAAACGACCCAATAGGATGCCTCGGAATTGTTAAAACAATCTTTCAATCTTTTACGATTGGTGTACATGCTCTCCTTATCTATAAAACCATGGATACTCCATTCATATGAAGCCATTTACCAATTTCCTTGTTTAGGTCCTCCAGACTGTTAAATTTACACATTGGCGGTAAAATGGTTCAAATGGCTCTGAGCACTATGCGACTTAACATCTGAGGTCATCAGTCGCCTAGAACTTAGAAATAATTAAACCTAACTAACCTAAGGACATCACATACATCCATGCCCGAGGCAGGATTCGAACCTGCGACTGTAGCGGTCGCTCGGCTCTAGACTGTAGCGCCTAGAACCGCACGGCCACCACGGCCGGCCATTGGCGGTAAAATTCACATGATATGGTAAGCGAATTATTCCGGTTGCCTTTGACCGTGTTACGGCTCCAAGAACTCGCTAAACAGCTGCAGTAAGCCAGCTGCAACTTCAGGCCTCTTGGTTTGTCTGTCTGAGTTCCAGGGGACACTCCCACAACAGACCGCATGTAGTAAGTGCCTCCGCCGCCCTCGTTTATCTTCTCGCTGATCGTTTTCTTCCTAATTCTGAGGCACCAGTGGCTTCCTCTCACAGACGATAGTACAATTTTTGTTTGTTTGCTTGCTTGCTTGCTAGTACCTGTCTGCCAACCAGGGAAACACTGAAATCTACACATTGCCGTATTGTAGCACGCTATTAGGGGTGCAAAACCATTTCATCAGTGGGCTGTGCTATTTTGTTTTGGATCCTATAAAGACTTGCTGCGGTATTATGGCATGGGGATTTCAGTGAGGTGGTGTTGGTTGTTCTATGGCTTTAAACGTCGAGGACTGGACACAACGCACCTGCAAGCAAAAAGAATATTAATTGTTAAAGAAATTTAAAGCACATCTTTGCAACTATTAAATGTGTGTTTGTTACTATATGTGTGTAGAGTTATTGATGTAAGACAACATCAGTGGTAATATTTTTGCGCCGGCCGGGGTGGCGCTACAATCTGGAACCGCGCGACCGCTACGGTCGCAGGTTCGAATCCTGCCTCGGGCATGGATGTGTGTGATGTCCTTAGGTTAGTTATGTTTAAGTAGTTCTAAGTTCTAGGGGACTGATGACCTCAGAAGTTTAGTCCCATAGTGCTCAGAGCCATTTGAGCCAATATTTTTGCCTGATTTCTGCATGTATCTAAAGTGTAGTATAATTGCACATTTTCCAGGAACTCATGTGCTTGGCACTGATCTTTTTGGTCTAATTTGTCTTTAGTTTATAGCACTACATATTTCTGAAATGAAATATGAGACTATTCGGAAAGTAAATGTACTATATATTCATATTTTTTTTACAAGAAGCATATTTGAAAAAAATTACACGATAGTGTTGATACACTTGTTGACTGTTTTTCCACATACTCGTAATCTCCATACCGTTCTTTCCCACCTGTTCTTTCCCCCGCTTCAGAACCTTTTTCTGCAGATACTCGGTTGAAAATTTAATTCCACTCGTGTGTGCCTTGAATAAGAAGGAAAGATGATAATGTGAAGGCGCCAACTCAGGGAAATAGTGGGTGGTTCAGAATATCCCAAACAAATGAGTCCAAGAGTGACTTGGTGACTAAGGCTGTGTGAGGACTCGAGTTGTCGTGTAACAAGCACATTGCCCTCGTCAGCATTCCGCTCCTTTTGCTTTGAATACTCCTTTTGAGTTTTTATAGGGTCTCGTAACATTGTTATGCATTGATCCTCTCCCGCTGAGGCAGAAATTCGACCAAAATGATGCCTTTTTTGTCCCAAAGTACTTGGCCATAATTTTTTGTCCAAAGTTGTGGTTATTAATTTTTTTTGCAGATGGAGAACTGGTGTGACGCTACTGTGATGACAGTATTTTTGTGTTAGGTGTGTGATGAGTCATGCACCTTTCATTTTTAGTCGCAAGACAGCACAGAAAATACTCCTCCTTCCAGTTCAGGTAGCTTAAGAAACTCGCGGGTGCTATCGACTCGATTTTTCTTGTGCTACTCTGTCAGCTGCTTTGGGATCCATCTTACACACAGTTTCCGATATCCCAGCGTTTCTGTGACTGTCTCGTGTAAGAGAATTCTGAATAGTTGTGGAAGCATTGCAGAAATTTCGTCTACTGTCAGTCGACTGCCTTTACGAACAGTTTCCTCGTTTTTTTTGTACCAACTCATCAGTCAAAATAGAAGGGCTTCCACATCTCTGTTCCTCAATAACATTTGTTACGACTCCACTAAACTCCCTGCACAGCTTGAACACACTCTTTCTATTCATAACACCATCGCCATAAACCGGTTTGATGTGCAAAAAAATTTCGGTAGGTGTTATTTCTTCCGTGAGTAGGTGTCGATCACAGCACGTGGCGGGATTTATTACCGTCATGTTTTATCCAATTGGGCACTAAAAGTGAATTTACACACTACCGTGTTCTGCGATTCTCGCTATGGTCAGAGGATGCCCCTCTACCAGTCATTGTTGCCAACCATCAGACAAAACCAGAGCATGTTATGGTCACAGTACATTTACTTTCGGAACATGCCATGTACTACAAAATATGGTACCACTAGTGTTCTTCTAAGTTCTCCTGGCTGGATTTTAAATACATTTAATAAACATAAAGCAACTACGGACACTACATCCTCACATACGAACAATTTGTATTTTAGAGGTGACGATTAAAATTCTATGAATAACCTCCGTAGTTCAAAATGAGGTACTACCAGACCTACAGCGTCAAAGATTACACACATGGTATGAGATCGTAAGCAGTGTGCTTTGAGATGGCGAACTAACGGACTGAAATGAATATTCACTTCACTGTTGGTGTAAACTGACACCTTTTAGCAACAATTCAGGCTCATAGCAGTTACTCAGTGACAACCAGGAGTGTCAACGCATTCATTATAACATTCTCTAGTGAGAGAACTGCTTTGTCTCGGGATTGGATCACTTTTTCTGTGGCAAAAATCGTAGATCATTAATGAGTTGGAACCTGAACTTGTATAAACTTTTCTTGGTGGACTTCTTCGTATAAAATGAAAACTATTCTCAGTAACTTCCACTGTGTTCGTCTAGGAAGCAACTGATTGTTAAATTTGACGGGAATCCACAAATATGATAGCCGCAGCGGTAGCCCGTGTGAGTAGAGATCACTCTGGCACCAGCTAGGTTGTGTCGTCCTCCAGTGTCCCATTCTCTAAGAGATGATTTTTCGATGCGATCTCACGGCAGAGAGACACTGCAGCCCTTCAATAATAAATCACACGATGTCTCTATAAATTTATCACGGTACATTAAGAAAAAGGGATAAATGCTCTTCCTTGACATTTTGATTTAATGGCCATTAGACGGTTAGTTTTTCTCGGTATACTGTAAGCTGATTTACACGGCACGATACTTCGACGAGCGCAGCTTTATTCAACCTGCTCAAAGGAGAGAGTAGTCTCCCAGAGAGCTGCGAGATTATTGCATGTGGACCGTTCTGCAGCAAAAATAATTTAACGGGTGTAAATAAGTAAGATAAAACTGCAACTAGTCACTGTTTTGAATAATTGTTTTATTCCATGAACCGGTTTTCGAACCTTTTCAGGTTCATCTTCAGATGGTTTCTGGCAGTTACAACATTATTTCCAGCATTATTCTGGGTGCTGGCTAGCATTATGCTAGAAATAATGGTGTAACTTCCAGAAGCCATCTGAATATGAACCCGGAAAGGTTCGAAAACCGGTTCATGGAATAAAACATTATTATTCAAAAAAATGACTGGTCGCAGTTGTATGTTAGTTATTTACATTCATTTAACAGTCGCAAATTCTAAAATATCCGTAATGCATAAGTATAATTTAACGGGTTTCTTCCCACGACGAAACAACTATCGGCGTATTATATCAGATCGGTACTTTCTGAGAGATTCAAAGTGATGTGCTATGGTTTATTAGACTACAAACAGATAAGGATGTGCGTATCTTTATTGCTGACTTTCGGGCCCCATTGCGCAGCTGTCATTGCACAAAACAGTGTGTCCATATATCAGTGCGCACTGTTTGCACTTTCGTAGTACTTACCGGGATTATAGGGAATCGCAGTTTTTAAACTATGCCGTCTGTGCGTTATGTGATAACTGGCGCTCGACTATTTATGGCCAGTGGTTTGCGTGGATGTGAATATCCCGGGTGTACAAAATGGCTCTGAGCACTATGGGACTTAACATCTGACGTCATTAGTGCCCTAGACTTAGAACTACTTAAACCTAAGGACATCACACTCATCCATGCCCGAGGCAGGATTCGAACCTGCGACCGTAGCAGCCGGCCGGAGTGGCCGTGCGGTTCTAGGCGCTACAGTCCGGAACCGAACTACCGCTACGGTCGCAGGTTCGAATCCTGCCTCGGGCATGGATGTGTGTGATGTCCTTAGGTTAGTTAGGTTTAATTAGTTCTAAGTTCTAGGCGACTGATGACCTCAGAAGTTAAGTCGCATAGTGCTCAGAGCCATTTTGCGACCGTAGCAGCAGCGCGGTTCCGAACTGGGGCCCCTAGAACTGCACGGCTACCTAGGCCGGCCCTCGTGTACACCTGGACATCCGCAGAGATATTGAATTTACGGACAAAAGTCTGCTTCGATACCAGTATCTGTGGGTGTACCTGCAGATACTGTAGTACTAATTAGTTTCTGGTTTTAGTCTATTTAAAATTAAAAGTGACCTGTAACATTCAATCTTTTAATTAATAATTTAAGTTGATCAGACAGGGACCTTCAGGCTGTTTTTCCATTGAACTGGCTATTTATATACATCATAGTTACTTAAGAAATTGCAATGATTTTAGGTGATGAATATTAATAAATTTGTATAAATTAATAATAATTTAGGATAGAAGTATCTTAGCAATTTGAAATGAAAACTGGTGTTTTTAATGATTAACTGCGTTCTAGAAAAATTGTATTTGCGATAAGGGTAAACTGCCTGGCTCTTCCGGACGATTTTGTAACATTATCCGGAAATGTGACAGAAGCAGTAATTCAAATAAATTTTCTGAAAAAATAGCATATAGAACTTGTCGCAAAATTTCAGCTGAAAAACAAAATTCACGACAGACATAAAAGAAATACACAAAAAATCATGAAGACACAACTAGGTAAAGTACGCCGAGTAAGTAAATTTAAATATCTTCGGGAAACTGTACAACAAAATGGACTAGAAAAATTCACAGTAGATATAAGCGTTAACAAAACGGAGACTTATGGTTTGACGAAGAATATTAACAACGTATACGTATATAGAAAAACAAAACTAATACACTATACGACCAGAATGTTTATATGGATGTGAATGCCTAACGATGAACAACGAGCTGGACGGAATAGAGGTACGTCAAAGATGGATAATTAGAAAAGTAATGGCTGCGATACAAACTACACATGGTTAGAAAATGAGCAGTAATGAGGAGATCTACAAAAGCAAAGAGGAAATGTCAGAAGAGATGGCCAAGCAAGGATTAAGACACTTCTAGCGAGTGCGTGAGGACAGGGTAATCAAACAAATTTTCCTGTATTTTCGTAAAAAAATACGTAGTAGCATGGATTACATAAATAAGGCATGAACTGGAAATAAATAAAAGAAACCTTTTTATGAAGAAAATAGTAAATTTAGAAGGCTTCCAAGGCAAAAGAAGTAAGAAATCGGAAATAATACGGACAGAAGAAAGGGAAAAAAGGAGAAAATAAGGGAGTACTGGAAAACAATACACATTAGGAACGGAATGTCCCTAGTTGCCTTGAGTGTGTTGTCTTCTAGAGACGCTAGTTGCGTTGTTGATACCCACAAGGTCTAGGAATGCGGAGGTACAGATCTTTAAGGTATTCCGCACAGGTACGCAAAGATCATGCTTCCGCCTTACTAGCAGCTCTAAGTGTAATGCAATCCTGTTTCATTTAAATTAATCGAGCTCACTGGCGTTATTAACGAAAGCTGCCACACAGCGGAATGAAGGCTGTTCTAAGACACCCAATCCATTAGTGGTCTGACACCTGTTTGTCATGTACTTCGGAAATGAAATGCAGTGTTAAATCACTGAAATTATCAAAATATTGTAAAGTGCAAATTGCAGTGCTTGTTACATTGATAAGTTCAGCACATTAACACAGTTTAACATTATGATGAATTGAAGCGTGTTTGATAAACTAAATGGCTAATATTAAAGAGTGTACAAGGTGTGACAACTTCTAACACGACTTCACTACTTCGCAGTGCTGAAAAAATACTCTATAGAAAATTACACAAAATGTTTCAGTAATTACGATTGAAGTTTGTAATTTACGAATGTATACGAATATGAGAGTCTACGCTGTATTAAAATGCGATCGTGACCGGCCTCTACTTCCGTACTGCGTGGAATGTAAGTTACGATGATCTACTACGGCCGATGTAAATTCAGGCCAGGTGGAAGCCTAAGGCACACCTCTGGCGTATCAAACCGGTTATAGTGATTTACTATATTTTCATATCTCTGGATGCGGATGCAGGCGAAGAGGTTGCAGACGTGGATAGCTTTTTTTCTTTTGCTAGCGGATCTCACTGTCGTCTCCACACTGTCTTTCTTTTTCGTTTTTGTGCTCACAGCTGGAAGCGTCATGGTAAAAGTGGTGAAGTATGTGCCTTACCGTTGTGCTGTCGGTCTCGTTGATAAATTAAATCATAATTTAGAGACGGCATTTCAGAAATTTAACACAGGCCAACCATGAAAAAAAAAATAAATGAAAACCAGTTGCTCTTAAAGTTGGTAGTGTGCTGAATCATAATACGACACCAAAAAAATATATGTTACTTCCACTATTTTACGATTAACTCTCAATATTTAAATAATGCGTTTTAGCGATTTTAATGATACACATTTGATATATTATTGAAATTACTAATTTCTTGTGTGAATGGAATAGTCAGAGCAAAAGAAGACACTGGCTTGTAGGAAAATCTCCGAAGGTCAGAGAGAAGATCGGTTTGCGCAAGAATCTAGTGTATCTTAAGGAAATCTATTACTATCCCTACATATTAATTTGTGCCCAATAAGAGAGTTCGTGGACGTATTTTCCAAAGATACGCAATCTTTATAAGTATCTGTACGAATATTTCATCGGCTGCCAGAAGGGAAATTAAAAGATGGTTTTTGTAGAACATAACATTCGAAAAATGTTAGATTTCAGTGTTGAACGAAAACATGACTGAGTTACAGGGAGGCTTTCATATCATCCAAGGAGATTGTTACTAACTTCTTATACAACAATAAGGACCCACATTATATTTCTGTTGTGGGCAACATAGTTCTAAAGTTAAAACAATTAGGATACTTGGCAAACTTCAAGGTCTTCTTTTTCAAAACTTATCTTGGTCTTTTCCGCGGTAATTTTGGTGGCGGTACCGAGTAACGGGATTAGCGCTTTTATCAAATCATGAAGGCGATAGAAAGACAGTATCAGGGCAGATGGCATTCCAAAATGGTGATTCATCGACGCATAGTATAGGTATCTTACCGGAGAAAAAATTGTATTAGAAAGTCTGAGAGGAGAGACAGAAAATTTAAACTAATGAACCACAAATTCCTACGTAATAATGATTTTTTATGTTTATATTTAATTTATTCAAATCCAGAACTTGCCTTTCATTCCAGTTACACGCATTTTGCTGGTTCTCTCGTTTATAACGAAGTCATACTGAGACAAAACTGTTTTCAATAGAGAAACGACTGAGGTTAAATACTGATTCAATGCTCATAAAGGACGTAAAACTATTATCTATAAAAATGAGTTACAACGCTTTTTCGTTGGCCTGTGCTATCCTAGTTCACAATCAACACAATTCTGATGTAACTCAATACAGAGACTGAAAGGCGTGAAGGTAAACATAGAATTGGAGCCGCCTCCAAGGATTCTTCTACACAGTGAGTCAGCTGCGCCTCACCATCGGTTTTATACAACCCACAACGCATTCAAATAACACGTGCAAGATTTTCATATTGTCTCGCTCGCTACAGGCTAACCGTTGGTCGTATAGAAAAAGTGAACAGGACCTTCTTGTAGGAAAATTCTTTTAGTTGAATTTTGTAATGGGACACATTTTCGCTGCAGACCATGGTTTGGGTTATTCAAGAAAAAGGCGTTTGAAGGTCTCTTCTGTATATTAGCCTTGAATAATTCGAAAACTGCAGCCTCTAGCGGAAACGTATCCCAGTGCAAAACTTAACTACATTAAATTTCATATAGAAAGGTCCCGTTTATCGCTTCTGTAGGACTAGTGAAAGGGTACAGTACCGCCCGACATTGAAAATAAGTACAACATTCTTCGTTATTCTTGTCAGTACAACATGTTTTTTCTTCCAATAAGTCAATTTCAATTAATACAGCGAAGCCGGATACCAGTGTGGGAAAGAATGACAATTTATTTATTTAATTGATTACATGTGCACTCCCACAAAATAAATCCATACATCCAGTTTGGTGAGATCTGTGAAACTGCAGATAGTGAATGTGAATATGTGATCATCTTTGAGATGATCTTTAGGTCACCTTTGGTGGAACCAAAGGGATGAAGTTTACCGGAGCTTTGAGCGCCTGAAATGTGGCTGACCAATGGGTAGCATGGTCTTCCCCCACCTCGACGGAGGTGCGAGATGACCTGAAGAACGGCCATGTTTCAGCACTCTGCCGCTGGATCTAGTGCTGGTAAAACCTGTCTTAGGTGTTCTCCGTAAAGACAAAAGAGTGGAGACATGGTATGCATGTGAAATACTTAAGAGTAGTTTGGAATAATAATTTCTCTATTTCAGGAACTTTCGTGGGGAGAATTAAATGTCAGGCAGGTAATATTAAGGGGATCGTAGTAATCTTCGGAAGTGACCAACGGTCACAATGAAACCACGTGTAGCAATAAGTTGAAATACTTCCGAGTGCTTAAGTTAAGCTGAATTACTAGCGTGTGTACTATAAGTTGGAAATATTTAAGAAATGGCGTGTGCAGGACTTGAAATTAGAGACGAGTACTTCCACGTGGTGAGTACTGTGTGAGTCTCAATCTGTGTATGAGACAAAGGATAAAGAGAAGTACTCGTCCACGGTATCAGTTGAGGACTCGCGTGTGTGATGAATATGTTCTTAATATTACTTTGCGTGTTATGTTTCCGTGTGACGCTTGATTCAAACTATAATACTCTGAGAGAGAAGCAAGGTGAGTCAGCCGTCTATCCAGCAACGCCACTTGGCTTGCATTGCACAGGAAGACGTGCATATATCGTCCAGAGTTCATAGTAGGAAAGAAAAATTACGAAGTGGGGCAGTGTCGTGTGAATCTGGGATAAATACTAATTGAAGTGGGAAAGCTGAAAGTGATGTGATTATAACGTTGTGACTATTCTTTGTATTGTATGTTGCCAGTGTGACGTATTTCATGAAATTTAAGTATGTGTGTTTGGCATGGGAGAGTAACAAGATAGTTTCAGAGGCAGTGGGTTATGCATGTTCCTTTTTGTACCGCTCGGTCTGGAGGAAATTTTCATAATGATGGGTGTGAGAGTCGAAGTGTGAGATATAGAAAAAGATCCACCATCCTATCCAGAAAGTGCACTGTAGCGTTAAATAATTACGAGACCATAAGGTAGAGAATCACCAATGTAAAGCCATGCCCACTGGGCGGAATTTCTCATGTGTTATTGTTGTAGGTTATAGAATTTGTGTGTTTAGGTTATAGAATTTATTCGAATAAATAAGATAGTGAAAAGAAAAAGATTGGTGGCCTTTTCCTTCGAATAGTATGTTTTTCACGATACCCAGAATTTATAATGTGTGCGCCATTCATATTCAGTGCGATGGCCACGTGTTG
Source organism: Schistocerca americana (assembly GCF_021461395.2). Lineage (NCBI taxonomy): Eukaryota > Metazoa > Arthropoda > Insecta > Orthoptera > Acrididae > Schistocerca > Schistocerca americana. The sequence continues at coordinate 521,880,235 of NC_060125.1, read as the reverse complement.
ATCGAAGCAGTTAAATAAGAAAGAAAATGTGGTATTGCCAGTGCGTAGTGAACAGTCAGAGTTGTGTAAATTACTAATAGTCAGATGTGCGTTTCCGTTGCGTAATATTCAAATAGGAGAATAATTTGTAACTTAATTGTGAGTACTAGAGCTCATAATCAGTCATTGAGAAATATGAATAAATCCACTCGCTTGGCAGACCACTCATCTTGCAGGCCTGACTGCTTGATGCCACAGTATGAGCAAGGCATGTGGGTGCCTCTCACTAGTAATTCGCGTGTAGCGAGGAATGTGAAAATCGTGGACGTGGTATTTGAAGGCGTTTCGAGTTGCATAAAACTAATCAATAGGGGCAGCCGAAGCATGCTGTATTAGAGTAGTGCACTCATAGTGGTTATATTTAAGTTATTACCTTTGGCGTAGTGCATGCCATTCTTTAGTGAGTATTACGATCGGTTCCTTGGTCTTCAGTTTGTTGATCATAATAGGCAGTGAATTTATGCAGACATCGTTGTCATCATCTCGTGATCCTACTGCTTCTCAATGCAGTCTCTGGTCGCTCGTTCTCACAGTCCTCATATCTGTACCCGAGGAGGCGTGTTGAGGAATCCTGGCCGATTCTGGCTGTAAAGCAAAGTTTGCGGGCGTATTTTTGGAATCGTCTTCATTTCCAGTCCAGATCTGCTTTTTCAAGGTTTTGTCAAATTTGATCTGTTACTAACTTTTGTGACCAAATAGCCATCTAGACGCCACGGTTGTCAGATTAACCTAAGAGCTGGAAGTCGAGTCATGTTCGCTATTTATCTGTGAATCGCGTTTGTTTGCTATCGTAGTTTCACTGCTTGCGTATCGTATGCTCTGAGGCGGAATTTGGGGCCAGAGCAACAGGTGCCTAAACGAAAGAGGGGAACTGCCGTTAATCGGCTCGGCGGATTCGATCCGGATGTGGTTTACCTCCTTGGGTCGTAAACAAGCGCGCTTCACGTTACGCTATACGAGCTGGTACTCCTGGAATCGTCTAATCATCTATTTATTCCTCAGCCGCTTCGTGGAAACTGCAGGCATGAAAGTTTCTTGGTACAAGTAATACGCGCGATAGCACCTTGTTTTGAAGCCTTTGCAGTTCCTCGGTGTGACACTTTATTGCCGTGCCCCAGTCAGGGAAGGCGGAGTCAATAACAGACCGGATACAGGGGTCTGAGATGATCCGTCGCGAATTTAATTCCTATTTGGTGCAATGTATGGCAACTTGAAGTATGGATAATTATACTTCAGAGCGGATGGATATGAGAAACATTACAGGAATGCTCCAAGAAAGGAAAGACAAGGGTTCAACGTCCCGTCGACGACGAGGCTGTTAGAAATGGACTAGATGGTCAGATATCGGGAAGATAGTGTGGTGTCTCATCAGTCAGCTGGTGTGTAATGATGGTGTACGTACTGCCTGACAAAAAAAGTGATAACCTAGAATACGTGATAGGATGTCAATGTAATTTCGTACACATGTACACTGTCGGCGGGTATTTAAGTGATTTAGAGTAGCAAAGCTCTGTAAAAAGTAGAACGGCCACCAGAGTGCACTAGTGTTGTTTGTATTTAGCTTTGTTCCCAGGCCTTGTGGCGTGTATAAGGGCCATGAACAGCGTCCGATGTTGAGTAATCGCTGCTGAGGATACGGAGATGTCGCGTACTGGGGTGAGATGGCGTTGTTACCAATCTACAGAGTTTGATGCCTCTCTGGGGCTTGATTGAATTGTGCAATGACCAGACTTGTAGGTCATTCGGATGTGGCGGTGACCCTACGCTGGGCTGCATGTGATTGTGGGGGCAGGCTTACTTATCGTCAACCTTTCAGTCGACCACGAGTGACAGCCACAAGGAAGACTCAGTGTATTATTCACTCAATGCATCGCAACCACGTCACATCCTAGTGCGCCACTCGAGAATAATCTGCAATACTCTTTGTCATCCCGCAGCACTGGTCGGAAGCAAACAGTGCGTAGTTTGTCTGCCATTAACATCACGCCATAAATGGCAGTATTTGGAGTGATGCGGTGACCTGGAAGCATGGACGACTGGAGTATATCGTTGCAATATGTTAAGCAATGATTCAAGATTGTTGGTTCAAATGGCTCTGAGCACTATGGGACTCAACTGCTGAGGTCATTAGTCCCCAAGAACTTAGAACTACTTAAACCTAACTACCTAAGTACATCACAAACATCCATGCCCGGGGCAGGATTCGAACCTGCGACCGTAGCGGTCTTGCGGTTCCAGACTGCAGCGCCTTTAACCGCACGGCCACTTCGGCCGGCTGATTCAAGATTGTGTACTAGACCGAACGACCATCGTCAGCTAAAGTGTGGCGGCTGAGAGAGATACCATTCTTCCAGTGTTTCGGAGACGCACAGCGGTGTTAACTCTGGCGTCACGTAGTAGGGAGCCATCGGGTAAGGTCACGGCTGGAAGTTGCAGAAGGACCTCTGACTGTACAACGGTACGTTGTGTCTGATGTGACAGTAGCGTGATGCAACTTTTCATGCTCGTCCGTACTTACCATGTATATCTATGAATTGTCTGCGTGATGTTGAGGTAATCCTATTGCCAGAAAGATTTTCAGATCTGTACCCGATCTGAGGTGAATGCCGTCACAGTGTGATCTTGAGGACCAGTTACAACAATTGTGGTCCAGCTTGAACCCAGGAGAGGCTACAACGGCTTTACGACACCCTTCCCAAGCGAATGAGTGCACGCATCTAGGCCGTAGGGAGTGCAACGTCATACTGGTAAGTGGGTTCATCCTGCCAAGTTCTTCGTAAATTTGACTCGATATTGTGCTCACAGTAATAAAATCACATACTCACTCAAACAGTGGAGTTTCATTTCGGTACCTCCTCTCTTTCCGGGTGCTTAACTTTTTACGTGAGGCAGAGTGCTAATAATTGTATGCTGCTTGACTCTGTCACATTTACTAAATTTCTAGGTCTAGTGTCTGGAAACGTCAGATGAACTGAGCACACGATCTAAGTTGAAGGGAAGGTAAATGGCTGGCCACGGTTTATTGGAAGCGATGTGGGGAATGTGTAGTCCACCCACACTGAGCACAGAAGTCTTCTGCGACACATTTTTTATAACTGCTACAGTGTTTGGAATTCACATCATGTCGGATTGAAGGGAGGCATTAAGGGAAACGTAGGTGTACTGCTCTATTTGTTGCCAGTCGGTTTGATGAGTGTCACAATGTTTAAAAAATGCTCCGATAACTTAGATGAGAATGTTCAGAAGAAATAAGGCTACCTTTCTGCGAAAAGCTCTCGAGAAAAATTTAGAGACTCAGCATTGTACAATAAACTGGGAACGAGTGTACTGCCGCCAACATTAATCGCGCCTAAGTACGAAATATGGGAGTTCGGAACTTGGAACACAATCACGCTGTAGTTCTTCCCTCACGCCACTAGCGGAATAGAAAAGCGAATCGCCAGCCTTGGTACAGAGAACACATTGCTAAGTGGTTTACAAAGCATGTATCATTATAGGTGTAGACCAGTAAGATGGTTCTGGAAATATTTCACATTTGAGATTGGCATTTATAAAGAAATCCGCTAGATGCTGTCAGTCGTCCGAGTAACGTCTATCATCATCATCATCATCATCATCATCATCATCATCATCATCATGCTGCAGTCTTACTTATAGGTGAAGGACAGGTGGCTTCATAATCTCTCAGTTGTCGTTTCGGTGGTGGAAGTCCGATCCAGAACGCAGACAGCTCGTATAGTAGGGTATCATCCTTCGCTCGTACCGAAAAACATGCCATGTCACCATCTGCTACTATGAAAACTTTTTCTCGTTTAGGGCCATTAGAGACAGTGTCAAGTAACTATAAGGGCATTTTTGCAGCCCAAAAGCACTCCATTCTTTCTCTGGCCTCCTGGATTCTCTACTTTTCCCAGTCGCTGTTCTGCTTTTGCTCCTCGTAGAAGCCAATAAAGTTGTTAAGCCATGTGTACTTTGATTGGTTAGCGATCTCTTCCCAGGTCACTCACGTGCTTTTGAAATCCTATAAAAATTTATTATTGCTACCAGTTTGTTACCAGAGGTCATCATATGGCAAGAGAAGTTTCTCGATTATATTATTTATATGGTTATACAGGGTGTTAGAGTATCATAAGTACAAACGAAAAGGGGCGAGTAATGACAATGAAACAGACAAATAATCCTAACAAACATAGTTCCGGAAACCAATGGTTTTCCCAATACAACCTATTATGACTGAGTATATGAACGATTTGTGGTAGAGTCCCCTAGGATCCAAACTGCAGAAAGAAATTCAGAACAAATAATTCACAAGAAGTATTCCTACAAGAACGGGATCAACGACAACTGAAAAGAGAATCGTCCAGCGTGACAGAAGTGCAACCCTTCCGCAAATTGTTGCAGATTTAAATACTGGGCCATCAGCAAGTGTCAGCGTGCGAACCATTTAACGAAACATCATCGATATGAGCTTTCGGAGTCGAAGGCCCACTCGTGTATCTTTGATAACTATACGACGCAAAGCTTCACACCTCCCATAGGCCCGTCAACACGGACATTGGACTGTTGATGACTGGTAACGTGTTGCTTGGTCGGACTAGTCTAGTTTCAAATTGTATCGAGCGGATGGACGTGTACGGGTATTTAGACATCCTCATGAATCCAAGGACCCTGCATGTCAGCAGGGGACGGTTCAAGCTGGTGGAGGCTCTGTAATGGTGTAGGACGTGTGTAGTTCGAGTGATATGGGACCCCTGATACGTCTAGGTAAGACTCTGACAGTTGACAAGTACGTATGCATCCTGACTGATCACGTGCATCCATTCATGTCCATTGCGCATTCCGACGGACTTAGGGAGTTCCAGCAGGAAAATTGCTACAGGGCTCCAGGAACACTCTCCTGAGTGTAAACACTTCCGCTGGCCACCAAACTATCAAACTCCCCATACGTGAACGTTATTGAGCATATCTGGGTTGCCTTGCAACGTGCTGTTCAGAAGAGATTTCCACCCCCTCGTACTCTTACGGATTCATGGAGAGTCTGCAGGATTCATGGTTCCAATTCCCTCCAGCACTACTTCAGACATTAGTCAAGTCCATCCGAGGTCGTGTTGCGGCACTTCTGCGTGCTTGCGGGGGCCCTACACGATATTAGGCAGGCGTATCAGTTTCTCTGGCTCTTCAGTATATGTCATGAAGCGTTTCAATGACTGCATCTCTTTCTACATCCATACTTCGCAAAACACTGTGAAGTGTGTTGCAGAGCATACTTCTCATTGTACCACAGATTTGGATTCTCCCGGTGACATTCGCATATGGAGCGCCGAAAGAATGATTGCTGTAATGCCTCTGTGTGATCTGTGATTAGTCTACCTTCTCTTTGTGGGCCATACTGGAGCGATACGTAGGAAGGTGTAAAATATTCCCAGATTCCTCAGTTATTACTGGCTCTTGAAAGTCTGTAAGCAAGCTTTCGCGGAACAGTTGGCGTCTGTGTTTAACTGTTCATCAGTTAAAGTTTTTCAGAATTTCCCCTCGAGGGAAATAATCCTATGCCCTACTTTGTGCGCGTTAAATATCTCCTGTTAACCTCCTGTAGTATGCTTGCACAGCCTTAAGCAATATTCTAGGAGGGATCGCGCGAATGATTCGTAAGCAGTGTCTTTCGTAAACTGCTTGCGTCTCTCCAGTGTCCTACTATTTTCTGTTTATTTATGAATTTTTGGCTTTGGACAAAAAAGTCATGCAGCCGGCAGTAGTTACAATAGAACCAGGTTAACATCAGTTCAATTTTCACAATAGAACAATGATGACATGAGAGTATGAAGTACAAAGATAAGCTCTTTATATAATTAAAAAAATGCAAAAATACAACACGTGTTCAAACGGTGCCAGTTACAGAGGAGACTAACACCCATGGCAACTGTCAATTGAAAGCTGGACAATGGCGTTGTTTAGAAAGCTAAGTTCGTAATGCAAAGCAAAAACACAAATAGACGTCCCAGTCTCCGAACTGGGCTGGCTCCACTCAACGTATGGGTCAGAGCTGGTTCCGGGGTCTTCTAAATAGTTCCTGAATCGGTGAAGTAAAGCATTTACACTTACGGGGAGGGGGTAGCCCCTAGCAACCAATTTTTTTTTTTTTGTAAAAGAACACCTGTGCGGCCGAGTACTTGTTTCACGCCAATATGACGTGGTTCAAGTTCGTTACTGTAATTCCAGTGTCGTACTAATGAAGCGATGCCTGTCACCTGCTTTACTTAATACTGATCCTAAGCTGTCTTTTCATTTCGTAGATTGTTGCCTTAAGGTATCAGTTGAATCTCACTGTGACTGACACTGTGCCCATTCGACACTACACTATGTGATCAAAAGTATCCGGACACCTGGCGCTCTCCATCGGTAATGCTGGAATTCAATACGGTGTTGGCCCACCCTTAGACTTTATGACAGCTTCCACTCTCGCAGGCATACATTCAATCAGGTGCTGGAAGGTTTCTTGGGGAATGGCAGCCCATTCTTCACGGAGTGCTGCACTGAGGAGAGGTATCGACGTTGATTGGTGAGGCCTGGTGTTTCAAAACATCCCAAGGTGATCTGTAGGATTCAGGTCAGGACTCTGTGCAAGCCAGTCCATTACAGGTATTTTGTTGTCTAACCACTCCGCCACAGGCCGTGCATTATGAACAGGTGCTGGATCGTGTTGAAAGATGCAGTCGCCCTCTCAAAATTGATCTTCAACAGTGGGAAGCAAGAAGGTGCTTAAAACATCAACGAAGGCCTGTGCAGTGATAGTGCCACGCAAGAAAACAGGGGGTGCAAGTCCATTCCATGAAAAACACGACCACACTGTAACACCACCGCCTCCGAATTTTACTGTTGGCACGACACACGCTGGCAGATGACGTTCACCGGGCATTCGCCATCGCCCTGCCATCGGATCGCCACATTGTGTACTGTGATTGGTCATTCCACACAAAGTTTTTCCAATGTTCAGTCGTCCAGTGTTAACGCTCCTTACATCAAGCGAGGCGTCGTTTGGCATTTACCGGCGTGATGTGTGGCTTATGAGCAGCTGCACTACCATGAAATGCAAGTTTTCTCACCTCCCACCTAACTGTCATAATGCTTGCAGTGGATCCTGATGCAGTGTGGAATTCCTGTGTGATGGTCTGGATAGCATATTGCCTATTACACATTATTACCCTCTTCAACTGTCAGCGTGTCTGTCAGTCAACAGACGATGTCGACTGTACGCTTCTGTGCTCTAGTGTTCCTTCAGGTTTCCACTTCTCTATCACATCAGAAACAGTGCACCTAGGGATGTTTAGGAGTGTGGAAATCTCGCGTACAGACCTATGACACAAGTGACACCCAGTCACCTGACCACGTTCGAACTCCGTGAGTTCCGTGGAGTCCTTCATTCTGCTCTCTCATGATGTCTTATGACTAGTTTGGTCGCTGATGTGGAGTATCTGGTAGTAGATGGCAACACAATGTACCTAATATGAAAAACGTATGTTTTTTTGTGGTGTCCGGATACTTTTGATCACATGGTGTATGTGTTAGTATTTTGTGAAATTCACAGTTTTAAATTACTGAAAGGTTAAAATACATACCCAATCTTTGCACTAATTCCAAAACTTAGTAAGATATGACTGAAGACTGGTGCAGCTTTTTGCAGACAGTACTTGATTACTGAGCCGGCCGAAGTGGCCGTGCGGTTAAAGGCGCTGCAGTCTGGAACCGCAAGACTGCTATGGTCGCAGGTTCGAATCCTGCCTCGGGCATGGATGTTTGTGATGTCCTTAGGTTAGTTAGGTTTAAGTAGTTCTAAGTTCTAGGGGACTAATGACCTCAGCAGTTGAGTCCCATGGTGCTCAAAGCCATTTGAACTTGATTACTGAAATCGGCATCATCTGCCAAAAAAAAAAAAAAAGTGAGTTTAATGTGATTGCTGTCCGTTAGGTCACAATATTCAATATGAGCAGCAAGGATCTTCTTGTTGGGTAGATTCTCAGTGCAGTTTTTCTACTTTCCCTCCCGTGACGGGCTGTTGACGATTCCCCTCTTACGACTTGTCGTCTATACTCATGTAGCTCTCTGAAAAGGATACTAAGCAAAAGCCAGATTTGTTATTACTTTAACGAATTCGTACTAGATGACTGGATGTCATTGTACTGGGTGATTATAATTGCAGTGCAGCTAGTCACAGTGGCCCATTTTGGGCTGTAATTATCATATTGCAGCGAATCCTGGTAGATATTCTAAAGCGTTAGTGATGAGCTGATTTACGCTGGAAAAAAAAAAAAAAAAAAAAAAAAATAGTTCCAGTATCGCCCACCAGGTGCAAATCTGGCGCTGCTGTGTATGCAGTAAAGACGTATAGAAACGTGTTCATATGTAATGGATTGGGAATGGGAAGTAGACAGAAAAAGTGAAACAAGTGAGAAACGCACAGTTTTGATTTTAGTATAAACTGCCGGTTAAGTAATTTGTTAAACGGCGGCACCGGAAACGTCGGAGAGATGCTGTATAGCGCCAGATTTGCACCTTTTGGCGAAAATTGGAACTAATTCGTTGTCCAGTTTAAATTGGTTTGGAAATCACGCATTAGCATATCTACCACGTTTCGCTGCCATGTGATAATTACAGCCCAAACTAGACCTCCATTGGCAGATGCGCTTTAAATAGAACATCCGGGTATGAAACAGCCATATGTAATTAAGTGTTGATATCGTCCAGTATTCTTTTTCTAGTCTTTCAGAACCTTCAAATATTCGATGTATATCTCTATGCGTTTCATCTATTTATCAGTTTACAGTTATTACACTTTTTAAAAATTTCATATCGTTTTACAGTACATTTTAATGTACTGTTATGTTCCTGTTGTCTTAAGTAACTAGAGTGGAGTTGTGCTGTTGCGCTTTTGGTCTAACATTCATGAAGAGCGACGTTTTGCTTTAGATTCCTATTTTGCGTGCACATGCTTCTTGCAGTTAGATTTAGTCGAGACGCTGTTTGGTGTTCAGTCGGTTGTTCTATTCATGAGCCATTCATATTTTTAGGATATGTTTGAATAAATTTCTTATGTTAAAGCCTGAAAGCTTTTAGAGCAGTTCAGATCATTCATACGTATCGTTGCGAGACCAGTAATTCACACATTAGTTCTACTTACGACCGTTTTCTATGTAAATTTCATGTGCAGTCTGCTTTTTACTTTGTAAATTTCTGTTTTTTATTTTTCTTTATTTTTTATTTTTTTAATGTTACTTCCGTAGTGACTTGATTGTACTGATAGCTGCCGATGTTGACCTCAGTTCATATCATGATTTTTAAGGGAATAATAATGCTTTGAAAAATATTTCAAATGGCTCTGAACACTATGGGACTTAACATCTGAGGTCATCAGTCACCTAGAACTTAGAACTATTTAAACCTAACTAACCTAAGGACATCACACACATCCATGCCCGAGGCAGGATTCGAACCTGCGACCGTAGCGGTCGCGCGGTTCCAGACTGAAGCGCCTAGAACCGCTCGGTTACTCCGGCCGGCAATAATGCTTTCGTTGGTACCGTTAGAGTAATGGCTTTACCACGAAACAGTCGCTAGTCTTTGAAAAAAGGAACGAGATTCATTTGAGTTCCGCTATCATAGTGCCTTCCTGCATGGATAATACTTATTGATCGTTACAGTATGTCATAATGATGCCTCGTGTGTAGAAAAACCAGCACGTTGCAGTACCATCCTCAAAGGCTAGGTTTATGTGAACGACGCCTGATCGCTTGTGGGGGCGGCCGATATCGTGACGCTTGGTCCGTTGCTCTGCCCTGGGCGTATTACGTGTCCAGCAGCACAAGCAGTGTTCAAGCCGGACGCGGATAGCGTTGACAGTCGGCAGGCCCCATCGCCGGCGTGGTCTCAAGCTTTTTGCTGGACTACATTCGTCACGTCGGTCTTAAGGACAGTGTGTCGTTGCCTGCGACTTGTTGATGATGATTCTTGTTCAGTGTAGTATTCAGCAGTATCAGTGTAACATATTTGGTTAGTTCGACCTAAGCTGAGACGTGTCTAATCTGAAACGAGATGCCGTTTTATTGGGAGACAGTCACTCCAGTCATTATTATACAGCACATGGAAACTGCAATGTTGTGCAGTGTGGAGCTAAGGGTGCGAGGTCCATCACTTGCAACGACTGAGAAATAGTATTCTCATCTCTCATTGGTTGTCCAAAGCACTCATTTACAATTGCATTTCCTGGCTTGTGATTGGCTAACATTCTATAACACAGACTAAGGAACAGTTTGGTAGAAAGGGATGGCGAGTGTCTGAGAGTGAGTGTGCATGGAGAAAGAGGTACATAGTGTGGGTACGTGTTGTAAATAGTACATATTTGAAATATGTTTTAGTGCAGTTGCGTGTGATTCTTGTTCAAAGTGACTGTGGATACGAGTTGGGAATAGCTGCCGTGATAAATAAAGCACGAGACTTGTTCAGAAAGTGTACTTTGACCATAAAGGCCTTCCTTTTTTTTTTAAAGGGGTTGGCAACAGTGTGGCACAGGGGGATCCCCAGACCAGAGCGAGCATCGCAGGAACACGGTAGTACGTAAACTCACGTTGTGGTGTATGTAAGAAATTCTGCCAAGTGTGAGCGACGTGCTGTAATACACCTTCTGCTCGTGGCAGGAATAACACCGACCGAAATTTTTTCGCCACTCTATAACATCCTTGTCGAAACCCATTTAAACTGAAAGAGCGTTTTTAACAGTGCAGGGAGTTTAGTGGAGGTAGAAAAAATGTTCATGACGAACAAAAGAGTGGAAGACCTTCAATTTTGACTGACAATTTGGTACAAAAAGTCGAGTAAACGCTTGTCTTTGTCAAGTAGGACACTACTAATGCTGTATTCGAATACTTACGCGCTTTTTTTCCCTACTCATTCGCAATAACTTATATTTCTTCTACATTTAGAGCTAGCTGCCTTTCATTACACCAGCTAGAAATTTTGTCCAAGTCATCTTGTACCTATATCGTCAACATATCTGAAAAATCTGGACGGACGGATGGGAGGACTCGTGAACGCTCCTTATTCAAAGGACAATGACAATCATCGAAGCCTGATTTTATCAGAGTTTGACGCGGCAAGTTACCAGAAGTTTTTATTAAGCGACTCCGTCGCGAAAGACTTCGTTGTCTTCTGTTACCTCGTAAGAAGTAAGTGATATGTTGACTTCGCCCAACTCCTTTTCTTCAGGAAAAGTTATAGTCAGAACTGATACAGGAAACCTCTCAGGTTCTGTCTGCAGTTTAACTTTCGAAAGTGCACGTGACAGCTAAATCCGAACATACGGGGGTCTTTAAGTGAACTGTGTAAAATGATCATAGGAAAGAGAGGCGCACCATGAAAAGCTGAAAGGATAGTATACGACAAGAAAAGAGAAGAAGCTGAAATTTCCCGTAACGAAGTGGGAAAGAAGTTTTTTTACTTAGGAATATATTTTTTTCTCTCTCTTGTCGGCGTATGCGTCGCGAGAGTATAGTCACTCTTCTGATATTTGCAACAATTTTTACTTATTCTCAGTCTCACTTGCAAATTTTTAAATTCTTGATACGTTTCGATCTATGATCCAGAGAGATAGAAACACGTAATGAATTTAGAAACGTGCAACTGGAACTGAAGAATAAATGAGGATTGTTTCAAAAATATTTTTGGACGCACTGTATTAGAGATCGTTGTGCACGAGGGTCGGTGAATCAATAGCCACTAGCGATTCAGCCGCTTGGTTCGAGTAGTCGATTGATCGAGCGCCTGCGGCGACAGGTAGGTTCGCGCGTCTCGTGGGAACGACGGCGTGGGTGGGGGCGTTGCCTCGAGCGCGCGTCAGCGACTGTCTTCTGTTCGTGCGCCGTTACTCAGTCATTGCTCCGTAGCCGACCGTATGCGGCGTACCCCGCCCACTGCAAACAACGCGGCTGAGTTACTGGCTGCAGGCAGCTGCGTCACTGCTGGTCTCTGTACCACCTGCATGAAGGAGTGTCGTTTCGCAACGTACGACTTCCGCCTGCCTGCACATTCCTGTCTCCTGCGTAGCCCGCCATGTTGCAGCCACGCAAAAATTTTGTGAGCGATTAACACTTACATAGGAAACTCATAAAACTTTATCACCTCAGACAATAACGTTACATTTGCCGACGAATAAAAGAATCGCCATGCGAAGGAGGAGCTGTGCTACGAAGGAAAGCTGGTAGGTGTGTTTATACGTGTGAAAGATGATGTCTCTTGCAATTTCCCGTCAGTCGCATTAGATTGGCACTAATATCGCCACTGTGAGGATACAAATCAGGTTTTCACTTAGGTATTGCACTTAGCAGCCCCATCAGTCAAAGAAATCAGTAACAGCTTGCACTGTACTTGATTGAGCATTGTCCTGCAAAATGATGGTCAGGTGCTACAGAAAGTGTCATCACTTCTGTCTCTATCCTGTTCATTTTTGGAGCACAACCTTCGACCAGCTTAGAGACAGAGGTGATGACACTTTCTTCAGGACCTGACCATCATTTTGCAGGACAATGCTGAAGCATGTACAGTGCAAGCTGTTACTTATTTGTTTGACTGGTGGGGCTCCTGAGTGCTATGCTACCTACTGAACTCCCCTGACTTAAGCCCTCGTGAGTTCAACTCGATTTCTAAACTGAAGGGAACACTTCACGGCATTAGCTTCAGAACTGCTACAAATTCTTCGGGCAATAGACCGCGCCGCTCGACCTGTCAACAAAACTGGCACTGCTAAGAGTATCCTACGACTTCCACATCACTGGAAGCAAGTTATACACAATGTTGGTGACTACTCTGAAGGTCAGTACAACTTTGACACACGTATCTATTTTGTGCGAGCTGTAAATAAATAATTGCCACTATTAAAGTTCCAACCATCGTAGAATGAAAATTTACTGCAAGATACGGCAATACACACAAACAAAAGCGAAAACAACCTCTTCCAGGGAATACACTTTCAAGTGAACACAAGCACTAATCTTCCCATTGTTCGCAGAGCCGAAAAAGGAAGTTACATGAACCACTTAAAGGAAATAAAAATGACCATATATTTAGCAAAAAACCCGAATAACATTTTAAACGAACAAACGGAACTTGAAAATAAAAAAAAATGGGAACAAAAAGCCTTATCTGTGACATGTGGTTCAAAACAAAGGACGATCCTAAATTTTACATACGATAGAGATCAATTTTCATCAACGTAAAAAATTTAATTACAAACCATGTCCTTGACGCCTAAACCGATACTGTAACAGCCGTGCACAAATATGACGAAAAAAGTTTATCATATTTGAAAAATAAAATTTAAGATGTAACTATAACTTTTATTTATTTTACAAGAACACAATAAAACATTGGATACGATAGTTTGATTGTATCTAGGTACGGCTTGAGACGGAAGAGCTCCTGTCGAAAGTCAGCAGGGATTTAGAAAGCAACGCTGGTACGAAACTCAGCTTATCCTTTTCTCACATATCCTGCCAACTATGGATGAAGGGCAACAGGCAGATTCCATATTCCAAGCATTTGACACGGTGCTCCAATGCACACTGTTAACGAAGGTACGGAATAGGTTCCCAGATATGAGAGTCCCTCGAAGACTTGTTAGGTAATAAAACCCTGAATGCTGTCCTCGACGGCGAGTGTTCATCAGAAACAGGGGTATCGCCAGGAGCGGCCCAGGGGAGTGAGATAGCACCGCTGATATTATTGTTTACACACACAAATGATCCGACGAACAAAATGATCAGCATTCTGTGGCTGTTTGCTGTGATGCTGTGGCTTACGACAAGGTGTCGTCGTCGAGTGACTTCAGGAGGATGCAAGATGACTTTCACAAAATTTCTAGTTGCTGTGACGAAAGGCAGCTTCCTCTAAATGCAGAAAAGTGGAAGTAAGTGCAGACGAGCAGGAAAAACGATTCTGTATTGCTAGACTACAATATTAGTTGTGTCTTGTTTGACGTAATCTCGTAGGTTAAATATCTAGGCGTAACGTTGCAAAAGGATATGAAATGCAATGAGCACACATGGACGTTCGGTTTAGTGGGAGAATTTTTAGGAAAGTATGGTTCATATGTAAAAGAGGCCACTAACGATACGCTACTGGGACCCGTTCTTGAGTGCTGCTCGAGTATTTGCAGTCACCACCAAGTCAGATTAAACAAAGACATCGAACCATTTCAGAGGCTGGGTGCTGGATTTGTTACCGTTTGGTTCGATCAACATGAAAGTATTACGGAACGGCTTCGGTAACTAAAACGGGAATTACTGGAGGGTAGGCGACTTTCTTTTCGAGGAACACTACGGAGATAATTTTGACGAATGGCATTTCAAGCTGATTTCAGAACGGTTCTACTGCCGTCGATGTACATTTCGCTTAATAGTCCGGGAGCTCGTGACAACAAAGTGTGAATATTTAATACTTCTTGATGTTTTAATTCCCTGGTATTGACGACTTAAACAAAAATCTGTTATCAAAAAGTGTGCATTCTGGAACATGAGATTCCCACGCACTTTCTACCGCATAATAAAATATTATGTCTGGAAACGACCGTATACCAGCTACAATTTTTTCATGCATTTTTAGCATTTTATATTGTTGATGTAAGAAGTTAGCAAGCTCTATACTTTTCAAATAATCTGCATTGTAATGAATGATATTAATATCAGTACTGCATTATCAACAGTAAAAAATAAACTGATGATGATAATACACATCAGTTTATTATCATAAATACTTTAAACAAAAGACTTGAAAAAAGTACTATATAAATGAAAACTTAGAATAAAAGAAAACCGGCAACACGTTGGCGCACGCGCGCGTGTATCACGCGCGCATATCGCTTTCAGCGTTGCTTATTACTCGAATTAGAAAAAATTGCTGTTTCTAATTTCTTTTTAATATGATGAGAAACAAAGCACAATACAAAGTTTTCAAAGATTATAAAATGGTTGCACCATATACATTTTTAACACCTCTGAAAGGTTACTAATAGCGTTAGCATCAGTTACGTGCTTATTGATTTTTCCATCAACAATTTATATTGCGAATAATGCGTAAGAAAGTTTTAGCTAGTGTAAGATAATTTCCAAAAATTACATTTTAGGACTTGTGTGAAATTGCGTGTGCATCTCATTTACCAGAATTAACACTTTTTGGTAACAGGCTTTTTGTTTAAGTCGTCAATAATACATTGAAACAACAAGTAGTATAGTCGCACTTTTTTGTCATGGGCTCCATTGCTGTAACAACCCAAAGACGAGAGAAATTATGTCGCGTACGGAGGCATATAGATAGTCGTTTTTTCCTCGCTCTGCTTGCAAATGGACCAGGAAAGGAAGTGACTTCCAGCAATGCAAGGTACCCTCCGTCACACATCATACAATGGCTTGCGAAGTATATATGTAGATACTTGAAACCGGTAGGGGCAGATAAAATATAAAAACGCGGCTCTGGTGGATTATTACTACAACGGTATCCATTTCATACGGTTCGCTGAGGCTGCAACACGGCATGGACAGTGTGTCCTAGTTCCATTAGGAGTGTGTCCATGAAACACAAGTCATGGATTATGTTCACAGAATCCTAGTATTTATTCGAAATTGTCTCCCCACGAATCAATACACAACTGAGATCGTTTGAAATGTGTTTTCGAATAGACAGCGTAGTACTGTTTTGGAACTGCATTTGGTAGTGTAGTACAGTTTTCCTGGATGCCCTTAATTGCCTCGTAACGGTGTCCTTTTATTGCTGTCTTCAATTTGGGGTACAGTAGGGAGTAGGCTGGTGCCAAATCCGGCGAATACGGCTACGGGTGATCCAGGACTGTGATCCGCTTGCTGTCCAAAAAGTCGCGCACGATCTTGGCTTAGTGGGCTGGGACGTTGTCGTGGAAGAGCGACCACGAACCTGCCTCTTGGTATTCGGCTCGAACTCGACGAATTGTCGCCCACAAACGTTGGGGGACGCGAGGTAATACAACGATCAATTTGCCCTTCTGGTACATATTCCTTGTGGATGATTTCTTTCAAATCGAAGAAAACTGTTATCATTTTCTTCACATAACTGTTCTGCAAGTGCACTTTCATATGTTTAGGCCTCTGTGGGCTCAGCCACGCTGCACTCTGCCGCTTTGTAAGAGGCTCATATTGAAAACAAAATGTCTTGTCACTAGTTACTACCGATCTCGTGGCATCAGTGTCAATCTGAGCTGCCTGTAACAGGTCTCTGCAGTGTTGGACTCTGCCTTATTGTCGTCGCCTGGCAGTATGTGCGGTACAAACGGGGCACAGGCTGTCCTTTTGCCCAAATCCTCGGACAGAATTCTGTGAAAAATAATTTCGATATTCCTGACAGCTCTTCGATGAGTCGTGCATAAACACTGCTACCTGAGGCAATGATATTCGGCGATTTTCTGCACATTTTCGTCCGTGCGTCTCCTTCGCGGCTTTGATGCTCGCGGCGCATCCGTAATGTCCTCCCTGCCATCACAAAATAGAGCATACCATGGGAAGATATTTGAACGACTTAAACAACCATTACCATAAACACTTCCATTACATCAAACGTTTCACTGGCCGATCCGCCTAACTTGAAACTTAATGTTGCCTCTGTGCTCCACCTCCATTTTCCAACGAATGCCAAACACGTATTCTAAAATTTGCGTCCAGGACGACTGCTGCAGCAACGGTAGCACTGTGATCTTATGCACGGCTACCGTTGAAACTTGAAGGATAGTAATGCCGCTACTCACCACGAGATTGCATTACAGTTCGCAATTTCACATAAGCAGTCCTAACGGAACTGTGACACACTGTGACACACTGTGTACACACTAAATATTCATACAGCATACATCTTCGTGCATATTTTATTACTTTGCAGACCCGAATCGAAGGCTTTCTGGAAGATGAGTAAAAACGCCAATCCGAGCTCTGCTTACTCTGCCTTCTGGATTTCATGGACGAACAGACGAAGGTGGGTTTCATATTGAAACTAATACACGAGTATGTTTACTTTTAGGTACTGGTAGGAAATTTTGTGCGTGACAAAGCCTCTGACTAGTAATTGTGAAAGGAAGTATTTTAATTTCGCGTACGGTCTCTGATTCCCCCCCCCCCCCCCTTCCTCGCCACCCCCTCCCCCCCAATGAACCATTGGACATGCCGTGGTGCGTAGGATTGCGTGCCTGAGCGATACAGATAGCCGTACCCCAGGTGCGACAACAACGGAGGATATCTGTTGAGAGGCCAGACAACGTGTGGGTCCTGAAAAGAGAAGCAGTCTTTCCAGTGGTTACAGCGACAACGGCCTGGATGATTGACTTACATGGCCATGTAACATTAACCAAAACGGCCTTGCTGTGCTGGTACTGCGAACGGCTTAAAAACAAGGGGAATCTATCTCCGTAATTTTTCCCGAGGGCATACAGCTTTAATGTATGGTTAAACGATGATGGCGTCCTCTTGGATAAAATACTCTGGAAGTAAAATAGTCCCCCATTTGGATTTTGGGGGTGGGGACTACTCGGGAGGACGTCGTTATTAGGAGAAACAAAACTGGCGTTCTACGGATCGGAGCGTGGAATGTCAGATCCCTTAATCGGGCAGGTAGGTTAGAAAATTTAAAAAGGGAAATGGATAGATTAAAGTTAGATATAGTAGGAACAAGACTTCTGGTCAAGTGAATACGAGGTTGTAAATACAAAATCAAATGGGGGTAACACCGGAGTAGGTTTAATAATGAATAAAAATATAGGAGTGCGGGTAAGCTACTACAAACAGCATGTGAACGCATTATTGTGGCCAAGATAGATACGAAGCACACGCTTACCACATTGGTACAAGTTTATACGCAAACTAGCTCCGCAGATGACGAAGATATTGATAAAATGTATGACGAGATAAAAGAAATTATTCGGAAGGTGAAGGAAGACGAAAATTTAATAGTCATGGCTGACTGTAATTCGGTAGTAGGAGAAGGGAGAGAAGGAAAAGTAGCAGGTGAATATGGTATGGGGGTAAGGAATGAAAGAGTAAGCCGCCTGGTAGAATTTTGCACAGAGCATAACTTAATCATAGCTAACACTTGGTTCAAGAATCAAGAAAGAAGGTTGTATACTGGAAGAGGACGAGGCCTGGAGACACTGGAAGGTTTCAGATAGATCATGTAATGGTAAGGCAGAGATTCAGGAACCAGGTTTTAAATTGTAAGATATTTCCAGGAGCAGATGTGGACTCTGACCACAATCTATTAGTTATGAACTGTAGATTAAAACTGAAGGAACTGCAATAAGGTGGCAATTTAAGGAGATGGGACCTGGATAAACTGACTAAACCAGAGGCTGTAGAGAGTTTCAGAGAGCATTAGGGAACGATTGACAAGAATGGGGGAAAGAAATACACTAGAAGAAGAATGGGTAGTTTATTGAAGGCAGCGGAGGATGAAGTAGGTAAAAAGACAAGGGCAAGTAGAAATCCTTGGGTAACAGAAGAAATATTGAATTTAATTGATGAAAGGAGAAAATATAAGAATGCAGTAAATTTAAGAATGCAATATAAGAATGCAGAATATAAGAATGCAGTAAATGAAGCAGGCAAAAAGGAATAAAAAAATACCAAAAATGAGATTGACAGTGAGTGCAAAATGACTAAGCAGGGATGGTTAGAGGACAAATGTAAAAATGTAGAAGTGTAGAAGTGTATGTCACTAGGGGTGAGATAGATACTGCCTACAGAAAAATTAGAGAGACCTCTTTGGAGGAAAGAAAACCATCTGTATGAATATCAAGAGCTCAGATGGAAACCCAGCCCTAAGCCAAGAAGGGAAAGCAGAAAGGTGGGAGTATATAGAGGGTCTATACAAGGGCTATGTACTTCAGGACAATATTATGGAAATGGAAGAGGACGTAGATGAAGATGAAATGGGAGATATGATACTGCTTGAAGAGTTTGACAGAGGACTGAAAGACCTAAGTCGAACAAGGGCCCGGGAGTAGACAACATTCCGTTAGAACTACTGATAGCCGTGGGAGAGCCAGTCACGACAAAACTCTTCCATATGGTGAGCAAGATGTGTGAGACAGGCGAAATACACTAGGACTTCAAGAAGAATATAATAATTGAAAGTAGAATATGAGATGAACATCAACAGAAGCAAAAGGAGGATAATGGAATGTACTCGAATTAAATCAGGTGATGCTGGAGAATCAGATAAGGAAATCACACTTAAAGCAATAGATGAGTTTTGCTATTTATGCAGCAAAATAACTGATAACGGTCGAAGTAGAGGGGATATAAAATGTGGACTGGCAATGGCAAGGAAAGTGTTTCTGATGAAGAATATTTTTTTAACGTAGAGTATAGATTTGTCAGGAAGTCATTTCTGAAAGTATTTGTATGGGGTGTAGCCATGTATGGAAGTGATACATGGACGATAAACAGTGTATACAAGAAGAGACTAGAACCTTTGAAGTGTGGTGCTACAGAAGAATGCTGAAGATTAGATGGTAGATCACATAACTAATGATGAGGTGCTGAATAAAATTGGGTAGAAGAGGAATTTGTGGCACAACTTAATTAGAAGAAGGGATCGATTGGCAGGACACGTTCTGAAGTATCGAGGGATCGCCGATTTAGTATTGGATGGAAGCGTTGAGTGTAAAAATCGTATAGGGAGACCAAGAAATGAAAACACTAAGCATATTCAGAAGGATGTATATTGCAGTAGTTACTCGGAGATGAAGAAGCTTGCACACAGTAGCATGGAGAGCTGCATCAAACCAGTCTCTGGACTGAAGACAACAGCAATAACAGCGGTGTCTGATCTGGAATCGCCTTTTCTACCTTGTCTTTAAACTCGAACGTAACTGCAAATTACTTTTTATGTGTGTGATACGAATTAATCTAAACTAAATCTGGCTATCTGTAAGTAAATGTAAAGAATGATTGTCATTACTAATAATACTGTGAATGATATTCTCATGAAACAATCAGATACAATGGCTAACAAAAAATGGTTCAAATGGCTCTGAGCACTATGGGACTCAACTTCTGAGGTCATTAGTCCCCTAGAACTTAGAACTAGTTAAACCTAACTAACCTAAGGACATCACACACATCCATTCCCGAGGCAGGATTCGAACCTGTGACCGTAGCGGTCTCGTGGTTCCAGACTGCCTCGCCTAGAACCGTACGGCCACTACGGCCGGCACAATGGCTAACTGCTGTGTAACAAAGGCTATGCTCTGTTGTAAAACGCATCCCCAATTTACATGAAATTTTGATAAATGAAAACTGTTTTTAATATTCTCTGAGAAGGTTCGTTTAGGCCCTACAATTGATTCTTTCCTTGTAACTGGCAACTCGGCACTGTGCAGTCTCCATTGCAAAATTAATGAACTGAAAAATGAGCTGTAATAAATCACAGCGCGGCAGTTTGTCTTCTCATTTAATTAATTAAGGTGCTAATGAAGATGTCTTTTTTCAAAAATACTGGTCACTGCTGACGCAATGGTGCAAGGCGTGACATTGCAACTTTTGAAGAAACACATTTTTCATTTAAACAATGAGGATAAGCTCCAGTGAAATATTTATAAATGAATAGGAAAGTATTGCGAAATTATACGCTATCCTTTTAATGATACAAAAGAAAATTCGAACTAGCATGAACAATTATTCTTTCTTATCATTGCAATATTCAGATTACTCTGTACATGCCTAATGAAATTCCTTTTAATTAATCTTGGTGGGAGAAAGCTGATTAGAATACTGAACATATGACTGATTTAATGCTGGATACCAGCAGTTAGATATTCTTACACACAATGAAATAATTACTTTCCCAGCTGTTGCAGCAGAATAAACTCAGTGCAACTAAGTTTTTCCAAATGAACCCTCTCTCTCTTTACAGTCATAGCAGATCATCCTCTTGCCTCAATTACGCAACATGGAATATCTCAAATGACGATCTCTGTCTAGCACATGCGCCATCCAAGCTCCTCACTCTGCCATGACACAATACTCCCTCTCCATCTCTGGCCGGACATCTACTTCATATTCGCTCAACCGAGCTGTACTCAATAATTCTGAAATCTCTGGTAGCGGAAGAATGTGTACCATTCATGTGTATGCCATGCAGAAATGCTCAGGGTGGTAAACATTCCAGGTAAACTGTTAAAATGCCAAACAAACTGCCATTTATCATGATGTATACATCTTTCATTTTTTAATACGTACACCTTTCAACATGATCAGTGCTTAGAGGGAACCACGTTGACTCGTACATAGGATGTGTAAGTTCGGAAAATAACTTCCGTTACAGTTCTAAGAACTCGATGCACTAGGTGATTAAACGATAGGAAGAATGCAAATAGTAAGAAAGATTAAGCGATTGACTCAGTAGTTGCGTGCAGCGGTGAATATCTTGCTTCCGTTTCACCTGAATCGTCAGCCTGCGTAACCGCAGTATTATGTGACCGTCCTGTTGAGTAGGGGCGAGCGGGTCGCTTAGAAGATAGGAAATTCAACGTTTTCAGTGTTCGTCACGACTGTAGGTCATCAGCGTCTCAACGCCTTACTGTAGGGTAGCAGATGTGTGATAATTTCAAATGTTATTAATAACTTGGAAAATCGTACCTTTTGTCTATCTCATCACTGACCACTTTATCCAAAAGGAAATTCATGGTTCGAGTTGTTGTCATGGCCCATCAAATCGTCTCCGACTTGTAGCGGAGTGACGAACAACGTCCTTCCATGCACTACTGCAAGCTACTTTGGTCCTCAGTTTTTCAGGGTCATTCCGGTGCATTCTTTAGAGTCCTCAACCCACTCCCTCCTTGGTTTTACTCTACATCTTTAACTTTCTGAGGTGCTTTGATTCCATCGATAGTATTTTGGAGACTCTATATACTACTGAGTGTTTCCTCTATCCAGAAAATTTCTATGTGTTCTAGCTTAATTTTCACTGTTGCTTCTTGGTTTTTGTACAGATTTCTGATCATCTGTATAAAGTGTACTGGTATTCTCATGAGGCCTAGTAGTTCCCACGTTTTTGACTGACTTAAGCTGTCAGTTGTTTTGCTGTAGTCTATGAACCACATAAATGAGACAGTCATGCATGATTCCACCCCGCACATTGAGGTCGAACCGCAGTTAGCTTTCGGCTTGTGGCACTTCATGAGGCTTTTAATACGCACAGACGTAATTTTGATAATAACTGAAGACCCCCATCACGTGATAATTCAGCCTCATTAGTGATGAATAAGGTACTTGCTAAGAACTGCGGAAACACAGGACACTGCCCTAACCTGTTTAGACACAAGGTTATTCTGTCACGTTTTATCCTTGCACTCGATGCGGGTGATACGGCTACAGAAGATTTTCATACAGGATTTTAAGACTGTCAGGTGATTAACTCCTTCCCTTCTCGCAGTTCTCCCTTTTCTACTCAGAGTTTCTTCTACAGTACCAAGACATCTTTCTTCAATCTCAGGCGCTCATACATCGCGAGGTCTCCCAATATCTGCAACTCACTCCTCAAATGAACCACTCTCGCAAGCGTTGGTGGAGTCAAGCGTTCTTGCACAAGGTAATTGTCTCCCACGGTAACGTTTAGCATAAAGTTGACGTGCTGCGTGCACATAGCGTACATGTCAATCATTTCAGATACTGAATACATGGGAGTTACTCTTAAACCGAACAAATGACGATCAGACACAAAACAAATGCCATAACTAAAAGGAAACAGAAGACTGAGTAAAAATGGACATTGGAGGTAAATTACACTACTACTGTATGACTGTGATACCATCCTAGAAAACGATTTTCGGACCCATGTTCATAAGAACTTTTTGTAATATTTCGATGTCAGGAATAAATCCCTAAGATTTCTGACAAATGTCAGAGTTATCCATAGTGCTCTCAGATTCGATCTCCTGAACCTTACGTTATAGCTTTGCGTCTCCACCTGCAGTTCAACTACTTGGGCGAGGACACTTTCCGGGGTATGTCATCTTCTTCCGTTGTCTCCTGTGCTCTTTCTCCCCCATACAGTATTGGATTTCTCCCCCATACAGTATTGGATTTCTCTCCGACCAGTATCCAGAACGGTAGCTAGTCTGTTATGGTGGGGCCATAATGTACCCATTTGGCGGTAGCCTCCTGATAACACAGGGATCGCACTGCTGATGCCTGAGCTGTAATCTCCCCACGTATGCCAAGGAGTAGATGCCTGTCTTCCTGGGGCATCAGGACTCCCGGCAATGGCCATCATGCCAGGTGGCCTTTGCTGCGGCTGGGTAGCGCCCGTGGATAGAGCCCCTGATCAGAGTGGGTGGCATCAGGGGGGATGAGCGCAATGAATCGGACTAAGTCATCTATTACTGGTGACTGTACGGCGCCAGCAGTCTCTAAGAAGGGCAAGATCGAGTACAATGCTGACAGATATGACCCTAAATCGTTTCCCTCCCTCGCTACACCATGGGAGGATCGTGGGGTTACAGAAAGAAGAGAGCCATATTCACCTCAGTATTTAGTCTTTAGCAGAATGGACGGGAATGAATGCCTTTTTACCTCTGGAGCCTCAGTTCTTTGTTGAACATCTCGGGGAGACGTTTCGGGAAGTGACAGCGCTGTCCAAGATGAGAAGCAGTGCAGTCTTGATTCAGACAGAATCCCCAGCCCAATCCCAGGCGTTACTCGCTTGTGACTGGCTGGGTGATATTCATGTTTCCGTCACTCCCCATAAAAGCCTCAACATGGTCCAGGGGATTACTTTCCATCGCGACCTCCTCTTGCAGTCTGACAACGAGCTCCGCGCCAATCTAGAACGGCGGGGTGTTTATTTCATCCAGCGCGTTTACAGGGGACCCAAAGACAACAGGGTTGCTACTGGTGCCTTCATCTTGGCCTTTGAGGTTGATTCATTGCCTGAAAAGGTCAAGGTGACGGTTTACCGATGTGACGTTAAACGATACGTTCCTCCTCGTATGCAGTGCTTTAAGTGCTGGAAATTCGGACACATGTCTTCCTGCTGCACTTCCAACGCCACATTTCGAGACTGCGGACGTCCACTGCATACAGATACTCCCTGTGCACCACTTCCCACTGGTATCAACTGCGGACAGCAGCACTCCTCCTGCTCGGCAGACTGCACAGTACTCCAAAAGGAGCGGAAAATTATGGAGTACAAGACCCTGGACTGGTTGATTTAACAAGAGACTAAACGTACATTTGAATGATTACACCCCATTCAATTGACGTTCACATACGCTGCAGCTACATTACCATTGCCATCACAAGTACCAGTCATACCAAAATCGGTGCCACGGACAGTGGGCCCTCCAAGCCTCCAGGATACATCTGCCCCCTTGGTGGTAGGGGGAAAATCTCCTTCAATTGCTCCCAAAGTACTTACTTCGGGATTAAGGCCCCCCAAAACACAGGTGACACCAGTCCCCTCCCCCCAGCCGGAGAAGCAACAGCCTTCTCCGGTTCCTGTCGTATGGAAGGGGTCCCTTGGGACCCCCTCTCCCAAGGTCTCCACTAATGTCTCAGCGGACACTCGCCATTGGCTAAAGGAGCCAAAAGCTGCTGGGCAAAGAGCTTCATGGTCTTCTTCTGTGCCTGAAGCTACTTCCTCCCACCAATCCCCTAAAGGGAAAGGAGAGGGATAAGCAAAAAAATAAGTCTACTAAGGAAAAGGACCCTCCAGTGGCCCCAACACCACCGCTCCTTACCAGTTCTGCACCTACAGATGAGGTGGAGATCTCAGCATCTTCTGAGTGCCTGGATCCCACTGACGCCTCATCCATAATAGGAATGAATACAAATACTCAATTGGTGGCAGCAGGTTACCCTGAGTCTTAACCTGCCTCCTTGCACGTGTCATGCCTTCCCAGCCTCACGATAACGTCATCCTCCAGTGGAATTGTTGCAGTTTTTTCCATCACCTGGCTGAGCTGTGGCAACTGTTAAGCTTTACGCCTGCTTTCTGCATTTCCCTCCAGGAAACCTGGTTCCCGGCAATGCGGCCCCTGCCCTTCCTTTGCTGTCTCTACCATGATTACAATGTCATCAGCGAACTTCAAAGTTGTCATTTATTCTCGCTGGACCTAAGTTCAAATACTCCAAATTTTTCTTTGGTTTAGTTTACTGCTAGCTCAATGTACAGATTGAATAAGATCGGCGATAGACTTCCACCCCGTCTCACTCTCTTCTCAACCAATGTCCCCTTTCATGCTCCTCGACTCCTAAAACTGCCGTCTGGTTTCTGTTGTAGATAACTTGCTCCCTGTATTTCATTCCAGCTACTTCCACGATTCAGAAGAGTGTATTCCTGTCAACAGAGTCAAAAACGTTCTCTAAATCTAAAAAGACTGTAAATTTAGGTTTGAATTCCTTTAACCCATCTACTAAGATAAGTCGTAAGGTCAGAATTGCCTCGCCTGTTACAACATTTCTTCTGAACCGAAACTGATATTTTCGAGGTCGGCTTCTACTAGTTCTTCATTCTTCTGCAAATAAATCATGTCAGTATCTTGCGACCGTGACGAGATTACATGCTGGAATAATTTTGTCGTTCCGCCCATGTCATAAGCGAAGAAGTGTTCTCAGAGGAGAGGTGTATGAGCAGTGGACATGGAAGGCAGTACTATTACCTGTATAAAATCGGCAAGACAATCGAGACAGCTGCGAACGTCGAAAGGTCATTATAACAGAACATGTCCTACTGCAGTATCCTATAAAAAGTGGTAGTGAGGCCAACGATTCTGTAGATGCGTATCTCCGGTTTGCATTAAGAACTGTGAGGTGTATTCGAAAACTTAGGACCATTCGGTCTGCTTGTGGCAGAAAGAGATACTTTGTCTTCACTTTCTGTTCAGTCTATTCAGGACGATCAGGAAATTTGTCAGGCCTGTCTGCGTAATGACGTAATGCAAATATAACGGTAAATCGTTAAATTATGTAAGTTTATTTTTAAAATTCCATCTTATTTTTAAAATTCCATCCATATAAGTTTATTTTTAAAATTTCAATCCAGAAATTCAGATACCGATTGTAATTCGAAGGGAAATAACGCTTATGTTTCGTTAACCTGAAGAATGGGTGTTTTAGTGTCATCCATTAACTTTCTCGTACATATTATGCGCTGCTGACATATTGTAGTTATTACGAAAGTATCACAACCTTAATGTTACTCCGTCCCCTCGCAAGTGAGATATTCTAGCTTCCGGTTATCATTTATTTGAACCCTAAATTGCGATTGCTTAATAAGTTGAACCAATAACGGAAAAAATTCAATTTCGTATCGTAATTTTAAGCATAATTAAAACATAAGGCTAATTTTCATCCATTTCAGAAGCGAGATTTAAGCGAATTCTGATAATTACGGCCAGTAATTACCACTTATTGCATTTATTTGTGATGTTCGTATGAAAACTGATCGGCTTGGCGTTAGCGATTCTTTATTGCTTTTTTTTCTTTTTTAAGAGTTTATAGCTTTGATATAGAATCAGTACGTGTTACAATAGCGGCATAGTTTTATCGCGTAAAAAGTAAGTTGCACAGCAGACCAACTGAAGGTGCGAAATGTCAATTACTCACTGTGGAATGTTTGAGAAAGGCTGAATTTTGCATCCAAAGAGTTGTGGGACGTCTAATTGTACCTGAAAAGTCTTCGCGCTGAGGTATCTGAAGAAACCGTTTGTATCGCTTTTGGTTTCACATCGAGATAGCAATATTGTAAAAACGACTGGTAAGCAGATATATAAGCAAACCTTTTGTTTCACTCACGTTCTGATTGAATGAAGAGTTTGAAATACGAATCCATAGAAGGTACTGATCACTGAAATGGACAAAGACCTCTGTTAAGCCGGCCACTGTGGCCGAGCGGTTCTAGGCGCTTCAGTCTGGAACCGCGCTGCTACTACGATCGCAGGTTTGATCCTGCCTCGGGCACAGATGTGTGTGATGTCCTTAGGTTAGTTAGGTTTAAGTAGTTCTAAGTCTAGAGGACTGATGACCTCAGATGTTAAATCCCATATTGCTTAGAGCCATTTGAACCTCTGTTAAATGCACAATACACTTTTATCAATTATTAATGGTTACTGACACACACACACACACACACACACACACACACACACACACACACACACAGTGCGACCATGTGACTACGACATGGATTAGAAAACATAAAAAATAGCTCATAAATTCACGAATCTGAGTTTTAAAAAGAAGGGCACCCTTCCAGAATGGCGATCGTAAATTAGAAATTAATGAAGAACAGTGACTGAGCTACCTCTCGTATCACGAAGAAATGAAGTATATCCGTTATAATGTTGTCTCAAAAGCTCATTAAATCTGTGGATTTCATACATACGGGATGACGCTGAACTCTATCGACAAAACGTCTGAGATTGTTCCCTTATCTTTTCTGACTACTGTGGTATAATCATTTAGGAGTTACTGAATTTCCTTTCATTTTTTTCCCCATTTATCTTAGTATCTGCACTGAAAGCAACTGCACGACAATGTCGTACATTGTATGAGAAATCGGCTGGAAACTTTCCTCATTTCAGCACGTTGTAGGTGTCGCCACCAGCGCCACCCTTGTGTGAATGCTCTGAAAAGTTAATCATTTGCATATGTGTCTAGTTTGAAAGCAGTTCCGTTCACTCACCGTAGATACTGTTGCCGACAGTAAAACCAGCTTTACCTGTCGTCCTCAGCCTCACATTCAGTACTGCTCAGTGCTGCCTCAGTTTTGTTTATACAGTAGCTTCAGTCGTACGTCAACACTGACACACAGGTTGCCCGAGTACACGCGGAGTATTGGGTCATTAAATTCAGTGGAAGAGCTTTATGTCAACTGCCTCACATTACTTCCGCATGTGAGGATTGTTGCCTTACTACTGCACATTTTGGCGATTGCTTTTTACAAGCCTTTGCACTGTTCAGAAGGCATTTTCGCAGAGATTAAGGTATTTTGTATAATACCTGACACGCAGCAGTTTATAGGTCCTGTATCATCACTACCTGTTTCGGTTAATAACCATCATTACAGTATAGAAGTTCATGCGTTATTTACCTTAATATGTCATGTCATATCAATACAGGAGTGATGGTAAAGTAAAGCTATGACGGTGGGTCGTGAGTCGTGCTTGGATAGTTTAGTCAGCTGAGCACTGCCCGTGAAAGACAGAGGTCCCAGGTTCGAGTCCCAGTCCGACCAGGAAACCAGAAATCGTTGCACACTCCACTTCAGAGTGAAAATTTATTCTGGAAACAGTTAAACAGTTTATCAGTTCTGCTGGAGCACTAATGATAACATTGGCGTACTGATGTAACGTAATATGATACGTAAATAACATAGTTTTAATAAAACACAAACAAGTGAGTGTCATGCATTTCACAAAATAATTAACAGCTGTTGACAATCGCCTTCAGACAGTACAGAAACAAAGGTAATTGGAGCAACGAAACGAATAAATCAGAACTCAATTACTACGAGCCGCTGGAGAAAACGAGTCCCTTAAACCAACACTTACAAATTCGTCCAAACAATCACCAATATTTTGTCGACAGAGTTCGGGTCCACTCTGTGGAAAGGAAAAATGCACTCAGATATGTGTTGTGTGTGTGCGCCGACGATGTAGCAGTTAATGGGCCATCAGAAGGATCAATAAGTGAGCTAAGGGAAACATCAGAACCTAGAGGCCTGGCTGTCAATGAAACGGTAAAGTGCTTCAGTATTTAAAATGTCCAAAATATTGAATATCCGTAGTATAACATTAATAGGGCAATTGTGAACGGAAATGAAACGGGGCATCTTACGTGTTAATTGAACCTTCCATACTTTTAAGAAGTTATTGGTCTCCGTTTATTAAACATACATATTAAATTGAAAATATAGAATTTTCAGTCAGACCAGTCGTAGATTACCAATGTGAATTCTGAGTACTGATAAGTATCTGCTCAGAATATTTCAATGTAAAATTTCGTGCAAGATGTATGGGGCAGTTAAGGATAATAATGGTGCACGAAGATCCAGAAGAAGTGCTGAGTAGGACCGCATTATGCGACATTGCGAGATTAATAAAATATGGGAGAACAACCTGAGTGGGATATGTTCGTAGGATGGGTGTTAGGGGAACGGCAGACTAAGTTGATGAGTTTAGGCCAACTGGAAGAAGACGGAGGAAGATTACAAAAGCAGTGCATAGACGATGTGGAAGGAGGATACAGAAACTCCCAGAGTTAGCGGGCGTTGTATCGCACTGGAGTGGGCAGAATGGAGGGAACTTGTGAAATACGCTAAGTCCCACCCGAGCTTGTAATGTATAACAGTCCTGATTTTAGATCGCCAAAAAAAAAAAAAAAAAAAAACCTTATCTTTGGAATAAGAAAGCAGCCTAGAACATGGGGTTTTATGACCGTGCCTCACTGGTCAGGATGAACACCTCGGCAAGGCATGTGTTAACTGTGGCTACATACTAATACTGCCTTAAATTATAGGTTTCATCACATCTAGTCACTGCTGAGTTCACGACATAGAGACAAATGTATTCTTTTGAGACACAAAACCAGCAACTCCCTTAAATAAAACCACAAGTTTACTGTTTGTTGAAGTAACTAAGTCAAAACAACGGACATAGCAGTTTGGGTAATTTGCGCTCGGTTTTTATAAAAGCTAGTTTCTTTACGCATTTACTCCTGAACTGCGTGCCATACTGTGATACAATTTTGGAAGCACGTTCATATGTGGATACTGTATGCAAAATACACTACTGGCCATTAAAACTGCTGCACCAAGAAGAAATTCAGATGATAAACAGGTATTCATTGGACAAATATATTGTAATAGAACTGACTTGTGAATAAATTTTCACGCAATTTGGGTGCATAGATCTCGAGAAATTAGTACCCAGAACAACCACCCCCGACCGTAATAACGGCCTTGATACGCCTGGGCATTGAGCCAAACAGAGTTTGGATGCCGCGTACAGGTACAGCTGCCCATGCAGCTTCAACACGATACCACATTCATCAAGAGTAGTGACTGGCGTATTGTGACGAGCCAGTTGCTCGGCCACGATTGACCAGACGTTTTCAATTGGTGAGCGATCTGGAGAATGTGCTGGCCAGGGCAGCAGTCGAACATTTTCTGTATCCAGAAAGGCCCGTACAGGACCTGCAACATGCGGTCGTACATTATCCTGCTGAAATGTAGGGTTTCGCAGGGATCGAATGAAGGGTAGAGCCACGGGTCGTAACACATCTGAAATGTAACGTCCACTGTTCAAAGTGCCGTCAATGCGAACAAGAGGTGACCGAGACGTGTAACCAATGGCACCCCATACCATCAGCCCGGTGATACGCCAGTATGGCGATGACGAATACACGCTTCCAATGTACGTTCACCGCGATGTCGCCAAACACGGATGCTGTAAAGAGAACCTGGATTCATCCGAAAAAATGACGTTTTGCCATTCGTGCACCTATGTTCGTCGTTTAGTATACCATCGCAGGCGCTCATTTCTGTGATGCAGCGTCAAGGGTAACCGCAGACATGGTCTCCGAGCTGATAGTCCATGCTGCTACAAACGTCGTCGAACTGTTCGTGCAGACTGTTGTTGTCTTGCAAACGTCTCCATCTGTTGACTCAGGGATCGAGACGTGGCTGCACGATCCGTTACTGCCATGCGGATAAGATGCCTGTCATCTCAACTGCTACTGATACGAGGCCGTTGGGACCCAGCACGGCTTTGCGTATTACCCTCCTCAACCCACCGATTCTATATTCTGCTAACAGTCATTGGATCTCGACCAACGCTAGCTGCAATGTCGCGATACGATAAACCGCAATCGCTATAGGCTACAATCCGACCTTTCTCAAAGTCGGAACCGTGATGGTACTCATTTCTCCTCCTTACACGAGGCATCACAACAACGTTCCACCAAGCAACGCCGGTGAACTGCTGTTTGTGTATGAGAAATAGGTTGGAAACTTTCCTCATGTCAGCACGTTGTAGGTGTCGCCACCGGCGCCAGCCTTGTGTGAATGCTCTGAAAAGCTAATCAACTGCATATCACAGCATCATCTTCCTGTCGGTCAAATTTCGCGTCTGTAGCACGTCTTCTTCGTGGTGTAGCAATTTTAATGGCCAGTAGTGTATATTGCGGTTAGAGTTAGCAGTATAGAAATAACAAATTTAAGAAGTCATGCCTTATGCTGAAGTGTTACTGGATGAACACTGATAATGTAGTGAGCGATAAAGTTTTTTATATTCATTATTTTGTGGGTGTGTCAGTTACCAAGTTTCGTAAATAACTGAAATTATGTGTTAAGTGTGGTGGAGGTCGCTAAGTGCTTTCATTCTAAAATACTGGATGAGTATAGTCTGGGTACTTTGTGCGTCGTGAATTATATTGCCTGAAGAAAGAAAACTCAGTTTCTAACTTTAATACTTTACTGATTGTATTAAATATTAAACGTAATTTTATACTTGATGAGTAGATTATAACAGGTTCTTATATTTTTAAATTCGCTCGGTAATTACATGACATAGATAAAATAATTTTTTTTTCCCCCTGGACGCCTTTAGATAGGTAGCCTTCAACTATGAATCCATTTTAATATGGAGACGAGGCTGTCAGACCTCGCTCTTACAAATTACTCACGGTTAGTCTCGACACAAGTGAAACTAACTGAAATATTGTCACACGACACTCTGATAATACACACAGGTGTCCGACAATGTGATCCATTCAACAGTGGCCGGTGTGGATGATGTGAGCACTGTTTTAACTTTCATACATTCACTTTGTAATAGAAAACACCCTTTCTCACTATCAGTGTTATGGCTGTTTTCTGAAGGATGACCGGCGTCGACGACGATACAGCCGCGCGGGATTAGCCGAGCGATCTGGGCGCTGCAGTCATGTACTGTGCGGCTGATCCCGGCGGAGGTTCGAGTCCTCCCTCGGGCATGGGTGTGTATGTTTGTCCATAGGATAATTTAGGTTCAGTAGTGTGTAAACGTAGGGACTGATGACCTTAGCAGTTAAGTCCCATAAGATTTCACACACATTTGAACATTTTTGACGACGATACACACGGCTGCTGTTTCGTCCGTCACCTCACTTCCCTCCCGTGATTGTTAACAGCTGAACAGCAACATCATTTACACGGCGCTCTCGGCTCTTCGACTCCGGTAATCGACATTTAATGTATATTCGTGACCTGTGTCAGTACACCATTAATAACGCTGGGTCATGGATCGTGGATCACTTAAAAATGCCCACAGAAAAAATGGAGAGGAGAAACCTCCAAAGAAATTGCAGCTAGTGATAATTCAGAGCAGAGAAATCGTGTTCAGAACTGGAAAACCTTATTGTTTCGGTCCATAAAGATTATGAGATGAACAGTCCACATCACGCTAATTGTTCCACGGGCGAATATCCAAATGCTCCGTATCACACTTTTCAAGGAACGAAAACTCCAAACTTTATGTCCCGAAAAGAAAGTATGTTGTCGTGATTGAGATAAACCGTGTCGCAGCGATGAAAGGTTCTAGACTCCCGGAAATGCACTATGCAAGTTGTGTTTCGATGTATGCAAGAAAACTGAGAGCCCAAGAGACTTTTTTACCCGCGCACACAGTTCCCCCTCCGCAAACTGTTGTGGGACGCTGCCTCGCACATACGCGGCAGTTTTCTCCGGCCATTAGCAGAGCGACACAGCCGCCGCCGTGTTTGCTCAGCGGGAGGACAAACAGTAGCTCAGGCATTACGTCACTGACGTCGGCGTGTGTTTACAAACGAGAGTTCTCGGCGAGCAGGTAACTGACCCAGACATGCAGACATGTCTTGGCGCGCGCCCAAGCGGCGTTGCACCTGAAACCACTCCTCCCCCCCCTCCTCTCTCTCTCTCTCTCTCTCTCTCTCTCTCTCTCTCTCTCTCTCTCCCTCCCTCCTTTTTTACTACGAGAAGTAAAGGGTGTATCAGAAAGAATCATACGATTTGGCACTTCTATATTTCTGAAACTAATAGACATATACAATGAATTTTGTTTTTTTGAACTTTCAAGAATTTTTTTCATACATTTTCATAAGTGTTCAGTATGCCACCTTGAGATGCGCGTGCGCGGCATATATCAGTGCGGTATTCAAATTGTTCCCACATTGCAGCGAGCATGTCTTGAGTTACAGCTTCCACGGCTGCTGTTGTGCGGTGTCTCAGCTCATTTATTGTTGGTGGTAACGGAGGAATAAACAGAATATTTTGTAAACCCCCACAAGAAATAATCACATACAGTCAGGTCTGGTGACCTTGGAGACCAGTAATGTAATGCTGAATCATTTAACCCAGTGTGACCGATCCATCGTTCATGTACCTTATTCATTTATTACCCACAATATAAAACTCCAACGCAGTCCGACTGCTATACAGTGATAACATGACTTCCAATAATTAACACAAAGGAATGGCCCTGAATTGCAAGAAATCGTAACAATAATAAAAGCCCAAAAATGGTACAAATGGCTCTGAGCACTATGGGACTTAACATCTGAGGTCATCAGTCCCCTAGAACTTAGAACTACTTAAACCTAACTAACCTAAGGACATCACACACATCCATACCCGAGGAAGAATTCGAACCTGCTACCGTAGCAGTCGCGCAGTTCCGGACTCAAGCGCCTAGAACCCGTTCGGCCACCGCGGCCGGCAATTCAAGTCCAAAAAAATATGAAATTAAAGAAATATGAAAATACCTCCAACTCTTTCAATTGCCTAAACTCATTTCAATCACAAATAGCATTTTCTATTATAAGTCACTTACCTTACAGAGAATCTTCGTAACACGAACTACAGCAATTACAGCAAGCAGCATTTACAGCCAGCTAAATAAAAAGATTCTAACTTCTATAGACTAACTACTAGGAGGCATTTGGTTAGAAAAAGAAAGATTTTGTTGAAGAGCAAACAATGTATTTAGAAAATTTTTCCTTATTCATTTGACAATCAGTTCCGAAAATTATATGGTTGTCAATAATTCCGCTGCCCTAACATTACCAATCAAAAAAACATTTCCTTGCGTCTCACTTTACAATGCATGTCCTACCAGCACAGTGTCTATACTAAGGAAAAAGAAGTCCATACACTTCTCCGTTCAATCGCTAACTGCTAGTCTGTCCTGACAGGGTCGCCAGGTGAAACTATGTCTTTATGCCTGTATTATTTTTGTCATTTAAACACTGACCTACAGAATTTTTCCTGACAAAGACAACTAAAACGTAACTTATTCATTTATTACCCACATACATAAGTATCCTGTTTGTATGTTGGCAGCGCTATAGACTGTGTTAATATCACTGACAGCGCTCTGCGCCCTCGGCAAGAGTGTCTGTGGTTGGACGGACTAGTAGTTAGCAAGTGGATAGAGAAGTGTATGGACTTTTTTTTTTAGTGGAGGCTCTGTGTTGGTAGGACATGCATTGTAAAGTGAGACGCAAGGAAATTAAAAATGAGTATGGATGTTGTTGGTAAAGTTTGTGTTGTAGAATTATTGATAACTATATTATTTTTTGAACTGGATCTCAACCGAGTGCTTCCAAATCGTTGGATTGCTCAGAAGGAACGTGCACCCTAGCCGACTCGTTCGCCGTATTTGACCTCCTTAGATTTTTTTCTTTGGAGAAAGCTAGAAGCCGATATTTACAAGGACATACCAACTGCACCAGCTGCTTTCATGCGACAGATTGCTGATGCTTGAGCTGAAATATCTTACGAGAATACTAAAACGTGCACACAAGTCATTACACGGCAGAGCTGAAGCTGATGGTCGGTACTTTGAACGTCACCCTTGAAGGACAAATCTTACTTCTACAGAATACGCTCATTCACCTTTTTTCCGTCGTTTAGTTCTGACACACAGAGCAGACAACTGCTGATATGTACGATTTTGAAATAGCGATTGCTCGTTGTGTACATGAACTAGAATACTGAAAAAAGCGGCATTGGTGATCTAATTTACTCTACGTCAATCAGTATTCCATTTAAAGATATTATTTTTTGAAATAAACATTCTAGTGCTCATTAAAATCTGCGCGTGGGCTGCAATTGTGAGCCTTTATTTGTACTTCCTTTCTGTGACAAAACCACATCATTAGCGCCTTCCATATCAGAAGTGTTCGGGGTGCCACATTTAGGTGTGGATTGTATGTTCTTTCGTCTACAAGCGGAATTAAGCAATCAGTACACAAAATTTTTATGTGACTCATTGTAAATGATGTCTGGCGTAATCACAAGCGCCGTAACGAAGAAGAAGAACACAAGCCCAGAGAAGGCCGTGAAACGACGTCGTTAATGGTGCGCTGATTATGACCGCGCCACAACAGGAGCGACACCTGCAAGAAGTGAATATAAACACCGCTCCTGCTAGTATCGGCAACTCAGATCGGCTCAATATACGGACATCAGTGGAACGCATTCACGGAGCATAGCACGGCCTAGCAGAGAGTGCTACAAGAACAATTAGTGGTGATCCACAAGCTGTGTGACAGACTTACTTGTTTGAACATTGTTTATAGCAAGGACTCGGACAACTGTGTGCATTAAAGTTCAGTATTGTCAATATGCTTTAATAGAAATCAAACTACTAATGTTATTTTCTTGAACTGTTGTATAGCATTCCTAGAACGCTGCATCCCTTAAGGCAACCTATAAGAGACTAGTGGGCAAGACCCACAAATGTAATATCGAAATATCTTAAGAATATGAAAAGTGTCCGTGGCCCTGTGCCTCTATACAGAACAACGTGCTCAGAGGTCAAAAGGAAAACCATATCCACGAAAATTGTACTTTTAGGAATATATGTACAGGGTGTTAAAAAAAGTATTCAAAGAGGTGGTAGTATAGACCAAAACAAGAGAAAAAGGTCCAGTAAACGTGAGATCTAAATGCATATCGTAAGAACTATGACCACTTACTCATCTTTGCTACTGTGAAACACATCTCTTGCAAACCATGGGCTGTTACGAGCTATCCACAGAATGCAATAAAAAATGAGAACACAATGTTCTGTTATGGTGAAATAGCAGTGCTTCTAATGTAATCTGCTTGCTGCCAGAATGCCTGCACTTGGAAGACGACATTAAAGAGTCCGCAGCTCGTGGTCGTGCGGTAGCGTTCTCGCTTCCCACGCCCGGGTTCCCGTGTTCGATTCCCGGCGGGGTCAGGGATTTTCTCTACCTCGTGATGACTGGGTGTTGTGTGCTGTCCTTAGGTTAGTTAGGTTTAAGCAGTTCTAAGTTCTAGGGGACTGATGACCTAAGACGTTAAGTCCCATAGTGCTCAGAGCCATTTGAACCATTTGACATTAAAGGATGTTTTAAATATGGTGTACATTCTGTCGTTTCTGCCTTTTAGTTAATTCATCCGCACACCAGGCAGGTCGTGCGGGATGCCGCACTAGCAGGAGGAAGTGCGTAAACGCACGTAAAGTTACAAAAAAGTGGCTCCGAGCACTATGGGACTTAACATCTGAGGTCATCAGTCCCCTAGAACTTAGAACTACTTAAACCTAACTAACCTAAGGACATCACACACATCCATGCCCGAGGCTGGATTCGAACCTGCGATCGTAGCTGTCGCGCGGTTCCTGAATGAAGCACCTAGAACCGCTCGGCCACTGCGGCTGGCCCACGAAGTTACACACCGGCTCCATAGCGCCTGGGGGCAGGGGGGTAGGGGGGCGGGATGGCAATCTTGCAATGGGGCAGCTTGCCTGTTGCAACAAAGCGCGCTGTCGGCAGGGCACTGTTTCGATACACCACTTCAAGGGCCCCCACAGGGTCACGCGGGTTCCATCGGTGCCCAACTATTTTGGCCTGTGTTAGGTCAATTAAGCCCTACTACTCAAGTCGGCGGTACCAGTAGTTCATTCTGGCGGCATCAGCAGTTCAGTTCCAGCACTAAATGTCTGCGGTACCAACAGTTCAGCCCCAGCGCTCCAAGTCGGCTCTCCACGCCGGCATATGCGCGCCATTTCCATCCTGGTCTTCACCGACAATTCGTCAATCATCATACGACGGTATCATCAGCTCAGTAACATCCCAGGTCTTCACGTCCCTCCCTATCATGACTCCAGGGTTCATCGCGTAGGCACTTCAGACAACGTCGTAGGAGCGACATGTCTGTTTTATGTAGTTGTGTGGATATTCATTCAAGGATGTTATAATTGAGTTTAATTTTGTTAATAGTGTTATTCTTTTACAAGTGTCTTCAGTCATTCCTCAATAAGAAGGTATTTTACATTCATAGTAAGGCATTCTTCTGTGCGACGTCTTAGGGGATTTTACACATCGACGCGTTCCTATGGTGTTTGTACGTCATTAATAGGTCTTATATACACTTATTATTTCAAGCGTTACCTTAAGCAAAATCCATTGGATTAAGATCGAGGGGAACTGGATCCCACCGACCAATACATTTCCCACCAAATGTCTGTGTGAGGTGTTCTGACATTTCGGAGAAAATGGGCTGGTGTTCTATAATCCATGAATGAATGACACCATCAGCCGTTGTTGGAATAGTACCTCCTCTAACTGGACCGGCAAGCCCTTCGGTAGGAACTGACGATATCTTTTACCAGTCAACCTGTTTTGCAGTGTGTAAGGTCATATTAGCCTACTGCCAATGGCTCGTGCTCCTACGTTAACTGAAAATCGGCGTTTATGCCCTCTGCATTCCTGCTTCTTTTTGATAGAATAGGGATCCAATGGTTGCTGCCATTGGCCACACCATAACAGAACATTATGTCCCGTGAGGAAACAAGTAGTCTTCCATTATGCTGGAAAGTGCAAAGAAAGTTTTGCATCAACCCGGTTCCCAGAACTCCTGAAGATAGACGTTGACTGTGGATATTGTATCAAAGACAAAGTCCATTTGACTGTTCAGAGATGTCACTAAACCCGCCCAAAGGTGTAAACAACAATGCATGAGCAGCGCCTATTAGACGGAGGGGTCCGACAGCCGATCGAACCAGTCATTCCACCAAAAAAAGAGAGATACGGCTCGTGTTGTCTGTAGTTCAACCATACCGAGACGGTTCGATCGCGTCCGCATTGTTACTTTGTGCCAGGAAGGGCTCCCAACAAGGCAAGTGTCCAGGCGTCTTGGAGTGAACCAAAGCGATGTTCTTCGGGCGTGGAGGAGGTATAGAGAGACAGGAACTGTCGATGACATGCCTCGCTCACGCCGCTCAAGGGCTACTACTGTAGTGGATGACCGTTGCCTTCGGATTATGGCTCGGAGGAATCCTGACAGCAACACCACCATGTTGAATAATGTTTTTCGTGCAGCCACAGGACGTCGTGTTACAACTCAAAATGTGCGCAATAGGTTGCGTGATGTGCAACTTCACTCCCGACGTCCACTGCGAGGTCCACCATTCCAGCCACGACACTATGCAGCGTCTTAATTATGGGCCCAACAACATGCCGAATGGGCCGCTCAGGATTGGCATCACGTTCTCGCCGCCCATGAGTGTCGTTTATGTCTTCAACCAGACAATCGTCGGAGTCGTGTTTAGAGGCAACCCGCTCAGGCTGAACGCCTTAGACACGCTGTCCAGCAAGTGCAGCACAGTTTTGGGGTGGCATTATCGTGTGGCCGATGCAAGCTGCTGGTGGCCATGGAAGGCGCCGTAACGGCTGTACGATACGTGAATGCCATCCTCCGACCGACAGTGCAACCATATCTGCAGCATATTGGCAAGGCATTCGTCTTCATGGATGACAATTCGCGAGCCAGTCGTGTACATCTTGTGAATGATTTCCTTCAGGAAAAAGACATCGCTCGACTGGAGTGGCCAGCATGTTCCCCATACATGAACCCTATCGAACTTGCCTGGGATAGACTGAAAAGGGCTGTTTATGGACGACGTGACCCACCAGCCACTCTGAGGGATCTACGCCGAATCGCCGTTGAGGAGTGGAACAATCTGGACCAACAGTGCCTTGACGAACTTGTGGATAGTATGCCACGATGAATACAGGCATGCACCAATGGCTCAAATGGTTCAAATGACTCTGAGCACTACGGGACTTAACTTCTAAGGTCATCAGTCCCCTAGAACTTAGAACTACTTAACCTAACTAACCTAAGGACATCACACACATCCATGCCCGAGGCAGGATTCGAACCTGCGACCGTAGCGGCCACGCGGTTCCAGACTGTAGCGCCTTTAACCGCTTGGCCACACCGGCCGGCTCATGCACCAATGCAAGAGGACCTGCTACTGGATATTAAAGGTGCCGATGTGTACAGCAGTCTGGACCACCACCTCTGAAGGTCTCGTTGTATGGTGGTACAGCATGCAATGTGTGGTTTTGATGAGCGCTAAATAGGGCGGAAATGATGTTTATGTTGATCTATATTCCAATTTTCTGTACAGGTTCCGGAACTCTCGGATTCGAGGTGATAAACTTTTTTTGATGTGTGTACAATATAAAAGCATTTCACAAACTGATCGAAACACAAACTACTTCCATTACGACTAATGTATGCGTTGCACTTACCGTTAACTGCAAATACGCTTGGGAGTAATCCATGGTGACCTGGGTTTGAATGAATTGTAATCGTGGCAGGCGTCACAGAAATTAGGGTGCCTTCCAAAATATCGAGGAAACTTGAGTACTAAATGAGAAACGAATCACAATTATTTTGATTTATTCTGAGAAAATTATACACAAATCAGTTGACAAGATTTCTCACATCTGACGTAATGGTAGATGGGGTAAGATGTTAATAATTGGATGAGTGAATTAATTGAAATTGTGAAGTGCCTAGTGATAGTCGTGATGTTGATGGGAAGCAGATATTACTGTAGAATGGAATATATCACACCAGTGGATCGAGTTGAAAACAGACTGTTCATTGATTCGAAGTACAAATCTTCAAAGTGAAGCTTGAATTGATCGAAATGTTATAAAATGACGTTAGTTTCCCTACACATCATCTTAGTTGTGGCCCTGTCTCACCATAGTACTATAGGTGGAGGCTGGAGTGGCTGCAAAACCAGTCATTGGCGGAACAGACTCTTCTCACCAACGGTAAACTGCTGATCAGCCTAAAAGTTCTGTAAGTCCCTCGATGCTTCAACACTGGTGGCGGCATTCGAAGCCACCAAGTTGATGACAAATGCTCAGATGAAGTTGACGATGACGGATAAGAGGAAGATCAAGTGATTTCTGCTCAAATGTTTGGTACAACGTTTGCGTCAGCCCATTTTGCGCTTCTTACTAAATTCAGATTGGCTAGACTCGTCGTACCATTCTACACAGAAAAAAGTCGTCTCTCTCTCTCTCTCTCTCTCTCTCTCTCTCTCTCTCTCTCTCTCTCTCTCTCTTTTTCCCTCTTTCCCTCTCTGCGTGACCAGTAAGGCAGTCTTCATTGGTACGACCAAACTTCTCTATCTGGTCTGTAGTTTATTCAAGTGAGTCAATGCCTGCAATTATTATCTCATGCAAACGTTAGTCTTTTTAGCAGAGTAAATACAGGGCTATTACAAATGATTGAAGCGATTTCATAAATTCACTGTAGCTCCATTCATTGACATATGGTCACGACACACTACAGATACGTAGAAAAACTCATAAAGTTTTGTTCGGCTGAAGCCGCACTTCAGGTTTCTGCCGCCAGAGCGCTCGATAGCGCAGTGAGACAAAATGGTGACAGGAGCCGAGAAAGCGTAAGTCGTGCTTGAAATGCACTCACATCAGTCATAACAGTGCAACGACACTTCAGGACGAAGTTCAACAAAGATCCACCAACTGCCAACTCCATTCGGCGATGGTATGTGCAGTTTAAAGCTTCTGGATGCCTCTGTAAGGGGAAATCAACGGGTCGGCCTGCAGTGAGCGAATAAACGGTTGACGCGTGCGGGCAAGTTTCACGCGTGGCCCGCTGAAGTCGACGAATAAAGCAAGCAGGGAGCTAAACGTACCACAGCCGACCGTTTGTAAAATCTTACGGAAAAGGCTAAAGCAGAAGCCTTACCGTTTACAATTGCTACAAGCCCTGACACCCGATGACAAAGTCAAACGCTTTGAATTTTCTGCGCGGTTGCAACAGCTCGTGGAAAAGGATGCGTTCAGTGCGAAACTTGTTTTCAGTGATGAAGCAAAATTTTTTCTTAATGGTGAAGTGAACAGACAATGCGCGAATCTGGGCGGCAGAGAATCCTCACGCATTCGTGCAGCAAATTCGCAATTCACCAAAAGTTAACATTTTTTGTGCAGTCTCGCGGTTTAAAGTTTACAGCCCCTTTTTCTTCTGCGAAAAAAACTTTACAGTACACGTGTATCTGGACATGCTGAAAAATTGGCTCCTGCCACAACTGGAGACCGACAGCGCCGACTTCATCTTTCAACAGGATGGTGCTCCACCGCACATCCATCATGATGTTCGGCATTTCTTAAACATGAAATTCTAAAACCGATGAATCGGTCATGGTGGAGATCATGATCAGCAATTCATGTCATGGCCTCCACGCTCTCCCGACTTAACCCCATGCGATTTCTTTCTGTGGGGTTATGTGGAAGATTCAGTGTTTAAACCTCCTCTACCAAGAAACGTGCCAGAACTGCGAGCTCGAATCAACGATGCTTTCGAACTCATTGATGGGGACATGCTGCGCCGAGTGTGGGAGGAACTTGATTATCGGCTTGATGTCTGCCGAATCACTAAAGGGGCACATATCGAACATTTGTGAATGCCTAAAAAAACTTTTTGAGTTTTTGTATGTGTGTGCAAAGCATTGTGAAAATATCTCAAATAATATAGTTATTGTAGAGCTGTGAAATCGCTTCAATCATTTGTAATGACCCTGTACATCCAACAATGTCTTACGTCTTCCAAGGCTCAAAACTGTAGGTACCCATTCCGTTTTCAAGATGTTTATCTGTGGCGTCTGGTGTTGCCCGGAGAAAAAGTTTTTATGATTTTGTGCACAATAGTACTTTTTGTTAAAACGTTCCTCGCTTTCCGAATTGTAAAATGTTAGCGGTGGGAGCTATCTGTGTGTCCATGAAGGGTTTGGCGCACGACGGCAGCATCACAAACAACTGCCTGGCTGTGTGCTATTGACCCTTGCCTCTCGCTTGGGAGGCCTTCCAAAAATGACTGTAAGGGTAGTAGCCAATTCTTACTGTCAGAGGCGGCCTGTGTGCTTTCTTCAGCGTCCAGAATGCTTTCAACGCCTTTCCACGTGAAGGCATACAAACCCAAATTAAGAATATGTCAAGAGTGAGGTTACTTGTGTTGTGACCAGTTACTGTCATCACTACAACTGCTGTTCATTCTATTCCTCGCGTCAATTAAATATTCCGGTCAAATGGGCCTTTCATTATAAATTTGCATGTGTTATGTGACACTCTTCGTAAAAACGATCGCACTACATGAGCACCACTAACAGGTGTTTACTGCGTACTGTATCCACGGAGAATAACAGTGGAATTTGCCCTCATTTGTTTACTGCTTTCTGTAGGCCGTTCGTAGTAGCAAAGAGTTCGTAGTAGAAAAGAGGTGTGGTACAGGAATGAAGATGAACGAGTGCTCATAGCTCTTAAGGTATGCAGTTTAGACCCCATGTTCATTGGCCATCTTTGCCTTCTTTTAGTCCACTTCTCAGAATATCGAATACTTCTTTCAACACACTGTATTTGTCAGGTATCGCTGCTTAGAGAAGTCAGTCGCATGTTCTGTTTTTTTTTTCTGCAGACATTTGCAGTTTTGTTTTTGCAGTGTGTAGACAGTTAGATCAAACAAATACTGCTCCTCACGTCTTTCATGCGAATCCCGGGGTCGTCGGATAGCGTCGGTTTATTTTTCTTGCAAACGAAATGATTTTTACAGCGGGATTTTAAGTGCCGATTCGATAAAGAGTTCCAAATTAGTCTATTGCGATATTCCTGTTATCGATGACTGCTACCAGGGACAGTAAAACAACAAGAATAACCTGAACTTCAGCAGCGACTGTGCCGCTCTGGTCCGCACTGCTTCGTGTTCTAATGTCTCCCTTAACACAATCTTGAACGTGGCTGATGTTCAACAACCGTAGTTTAGTTTCAATTAAAGGTAAAGACGGCCAACCAGTAGCACAATTTATTGCACTGGCCTGGTTTTCAAATGGTTCAAATGGCTCTGAGCACTATGGGACTTAACTTCTGAGGT
Source organism: Schistocerca americana (assembly GCF_021461395.2). Classification (NCBI taxonomy): domain Eukaryota; kingdom Metazoa; phylum Arthropoda; class Insecta; order Orthoptera; family Acrididae; genus Schistocerca; species Schistocerca americana. The sequence continues at coordinate 521,836,897 of NC_060125.1, read as the reverse complement.
CATCAGTCCCATAGAACTTAGAACTATTTTAATCTAGCCAACCTAAGGACATCACACACATCCATGCCCGAGGCAGGATTCGAACCGGCGACCGTAGCGGTCGCGCGGTTCCAGACTGTAGCGCCTAGAACCGCTCGGACACCTCGGCCGGCTGGCCTTGTTTTGAAGCCGACTAAAACCGTCGGCACACGGACCGTGCCGTCGAACGTTAAAGTTGAGCGTGCCAAGTTCAACGTGCTGCTGAACTCTCAGGAGTGATGCGACTTGTGCATACGGTACGTGGGCCCCCAACGTGGTATATGCTATCGCAACGCACTCCAGCGGCAGTTGAGGGATGTTTCTAGTTCGTAAATCACACTGTTTACTCAAAGGGCGCGCGTAAAATTCCCACGTTACCTCTATTAAAACGCACATTTTCTCCATCGTCCACGAAAAGGAAAGTACCATGTCCAATCAATAAGGACACAGGCTTATGAAAGTTCCATTACAAACAGTGCGGTACAAATTTGGAATACTTCCCCGCATAAGATAAACATTATTTCATCATTCCCACATTTTAGTAAAACCCCAAGGTCAGTCTTACTTAATCACTGTTCCTACCCAGTAGCAGAATCTTTGCAACATGTGAATTACGAAGCGTAAAAGAAAAAGGAGCAAAATATCTTTATACAAGTAGCGCAAGAGGTCTTGTAGATTAAGCCAATCGAACAAAGTCACCCCTCAAAAAAAGGTAAACTTATATTTACATAACATCAAATATCATAGTATATACCTATATTAAACTAATAATAAAGTATCAGAATCTACTAAAAACGCGAATGTTAAGAAACAAAAGAAGTGTCGAGACGCGAAACACCGCCCCAACCAACAAATCAATACAAGATAGTGACGCTACTCATTATGCTTTCTTTTTTGTTCTTTTTTCTTTTTTTTTGATCTTATTTTGTGATTTTGTTCGTTTTCGTTCGTTGTATCTCCTCTGGGCCCCTGGGCGGACGTCGAAAGACACCCGTTTCAGTTCGTTGATTTTTTTTTTTTTTTTTTTTATTTGATCGTTGGGTTTGGTTGTTGCGAACGTCACACTGACATCCTTCCACTCAGTTTTTTTATTACAGACGCCAACCGGCTCTCTGAGCAAACACGCTGAGCTACCGTGCCGGCGACGCTGAGCTACCGTGCGGGCTGTAAACCAACAACACACGTATTACAAGTAATCATAGTATGCTACCCCTTGCAAAAAGCCTTATCGTAGATGTTACTAATTGAAATTTAATAACAACAAACTGTACCAAGAACAATGCGTTTTGGATGGATCTTCAGTGTGTCGCTGCCTTCAAATAGCCTACTCTCATAATACACAAGTTACAATAATTCTTTTGCCATGAATATGATGTTTCTCATTATTTTATTGGAACGAATCACACAGTTAACGACGGTTTTTCCAATGATTCTCAATTTGCTGGTACTCAGAAACGGTATATATACATATAAGCTTGAAATGAATGCCAATATGGCGTCTCACAACTCTGTACTGAAGGGAGACGGCGTGCGTGTGACGTAGGTGGCGTAGTACCATCTCATTGGTCAACACTCAGACGCACGCTCAGAATATCTGATATGCCAGATATTGCTCTGCACGTTTGGAAAGACTCCCGAACGTGCTATTCCACGCTATGACGTCAGAAACTCGGCACGCTCAACGTTCGGATGCAAGGTCCGTGTGCCGACGGCTAAAGGGTACCTTAGCCCGTCCGGTTGGCCGTGCGGTGTAACGCACGGCTTTCCGGGCGGGAAGGAGCGCCGGTCCCCGGCACGAATCCACCCGGTGGATTTGTGTCGAGATCCGGTGAACCGGCCAGTCTGTGGATGGTTTTTAGGCGGTTTTCCATCTGCCTCGGCGAATACGGGCTGGGTCCCCTTATTCCACCGCAGTTACACTATGTCGGCAATTGCTGCACAAACAAGTTCTCCACGTACGCGTACACCACTATTACTCCATCACGCAAACATAGGGGCTACACTCGTCTAGTGTGAGACGTTCCCTGGGGGGGGGGGGGGGGAGGGGGGGGGGGTTCCACCGGGGGCCGAACCGCGCAATAACCCTGGGTTCGGTGTGGATGGGCGGAGGGGTGAAGTGGACTGCTGTAGTCGTCGTGGGGTTGCGGATCACAGCGGCTGCGGCGGGGACGGAGCCTCTCCGTCGTTTCTATGTCTCCGGTTAACGTGCAATACAATACAATACAATACAATACAAAAGGGTACCTTTATGAGAATGAGTTATAGTCACCTATAAAAGTTTTTTAATCAGTATAGGAGAACGAACACATCTAAAACCTTAAGTAGCACAAGAAATACTAAAAACAGGATAAGTATTACCTACATACATTCTCATTGCATGGAGAGATAATAAAACAATATGAGTTGAAGTGTTCAAGTCAAATAAGTAAAAGCTGTCTTGTTAGGTCAACATTAAAACCACAAACATAGTAAGCCGCAAGGACTGACATCAGACTGAAAGGTCTGTCAACTGACTGCGCCGCTAAGTGACACGGTTGTCCCTCTATGTTACCTATTTTTATAGGTAACTATAACTAATTCTTATGAAGGTACCTTTAGTCGGTATAGTAACTAGGTGAATGCAATAAAATTTGTGAAAATGGTTGGCTCTTCTTACCTTCCATTCTTCCTTAGTACGTATCGTTAAATGACTATGGCACTAGGCTACCGAATGGACAACTAAAATGCCGTTTTAAAACTAATTTTGTTTGTATCAGGAGACAAACCGGCATTTGCCGTCGACACTGGGAGCCGCATTAAAAACGTGGTGAGCATGATTTGTTTGGGTTATCTCTAGCTATACGTGGCACAAACGAAGCTAAAAATACCTACCAAAACACCAGAGAAAATTCGCCTGAGGACTCCTAAGAGAACACCCTGTATACATTTATTTTCACGGCGGTGCGTGTACTCGCCAAATAAACGTTATATAAATCACCAGCTCCGTATGCAATGTATAAGCAAAGAGCGGGGAAGCCACACGTGAAAGTGGTTATTGCGCTGAAAGGGAGCAAACTGCTTAAATTGCCAGCAACATAAAAGATTGAAATAAACGAGTTTTGTATAGCCCGATCTTCCCATAATACTACTTTTAAATCCAAAATGACCTTCAGAAACATTTGTGTGGAATTAGTAATCCAAATTTATTTCTGCCAGCTTTAGGAAATGTAATCTCCGAAGGGAAAGAGCAACGTGGAACGGCTGTACAGTCCCCTTCCCTCCAGTAGACGTGTGTGCTTGTTGCTCACTTTGAGCTTCAGCTTCCGTCGCATTGTCCGTTACAAATATGGCTCGTTTGGGGCGCGGCAGTGCCTGTGCTGGATTGTTTCTCCTCGCGTTTTAATTAAATTCTGCGTTTTCTGGCTTCAGCTCTCGCCGGCCGCGTCCGCAAAGCATTTAGCGATCGCATTGCTGCCGGCATTTTCGCTTGCTCCCCGTTAATGAAGCGTGCCGCGTCCGGGCGATCTCTTTGTTGTTCCCGCCTCTCGTTATCGCGGTCTTAGCGCCGCGGTATCGTATCTGCGCTTTCCTGTCGCCCGGGCGTGGGCCTGCTTTTGTCTCTGGCTGTTTATTAGTTTCGGGATGCAGGTCTGCGGGTCTGTTGGCTCGGCATTGCATATTCCGCGGGTGGGCTTTATCGTAAGCGCCTAATTTCCTTGGCGAAGAATCGGGAGTCTGCAGGAAGCCGTAAATGAATCTTAACGTAATCCCTTACACAGCTTTCGCGACTGCTGCTCGGTTGCCTATGGTATCTTGTAATCGCTGCTTGTGGCTCTGCGTATTACACGGATAATGGGTTGGAGAATATCGCACATGGTTGCAGCCTGTTGTGAAATTAACAGGTGTGTTTATGGAAATGTGTGCTGTCGTATTTCCATTTTACAACTGTCTTCCTGTATCCACAGGACACTGTTTTACTGACTGTACACGATGTACTAGTTACACGACATGGGCTCCATTTCCTCCTTTGCCCGTTAGCGGATGACGTGTCGGGAGAATGACTGTCCTTGCATCTCTGTACAGGCCCTGACTTCTTCAAATTTTATCATCATTCTCATTCAAGGAGAAGGAATAGAAAGTTTAAGATTTGCCGATGATATCGTAAGTTCGAACTTTCACAGTACATTACGTTACTATAAACATTACATCTTTTTCGTTAATTCTTTCATTCTCATCGTCTGAGCAGATTACACGACATTTATCAGAATGTACGTTCACTCTATATATACTGCACCACACAACTAAAAGATTACTTTTCCGAAACACCGAATCTGTCCGCAGTTGTGACTTCTTTCTTTCTTTCGCTTGCACCTTTGTCCCACAGTCGCAGGGTCGGCGTAGTTACGATCGGGTTTTGCAATGTTAATTGAAAGGGTGGCCGGATGCCCTTCCTGCCGCCGCCTTTAACCCCCATCCCCTGGACGGAATCAGTGCACCTGAGCTGTCTGCGTGTAGGGTAAACCATGAAATATTGCTAACGTGTTTCAAACGTCTGCGAGGCGTGTAACCGAGGCAGGACTTGGGAACCAGCCCGGTATTCACTTAGTGGGATTTGGAAAACCGCCTAAAAATCACATCCAGGCTGCCTGGCACACCAGCCTTCGTCTGTAATTGGATGGGCGTATTCGATCCGGTGCCGGCGCGCCTACCCGTGTCCAGGAAGCGGCGTATTAGCGATCTCGGCTAACCTGATCCGCCGTTGCGACTCAAAAGTTTCAAATTTGGCGGAAAACTGCCCGCAACCTTCCTCTGTAAAGGTTCAAAAGCATGGCGCTCTGTGACGTCACCCTCGCGCTCGACGACATTTCAAAAAGTAAGATGTCGACGCATGCAAAAAGGAGGCTAGATCTCAGAAGGTCATGTGACGTGTAAAGTGGGTTAGTGACGTCACGTGGCCAAATGGCACCACAGCTCTGCCCAAAGTCACCGTAGATGATGGAAAGGTCCTCAAAGCTTCTCTGATACCACATTTCACCCCCTTGTTTTTACACCTCTGCGGTGGAGGTCAGAAATGGGCCGCCCAGTATTTAAATCACGCGGTTCTCTTACGAGTGGCCGAGGAAAAGATTTCATACACACTGCCGCTCAGAATCGGCACGAAGACGCCTCAAGGTGGCATAAAAGGCGTCAATGAAACCACCTCATTCCTTGCAATGTTGATTACAACATTTCATAGACATTTGCAGTGCCATGAGCAACAAGGCAACGTTGTTATTGTTGACAGTATTTGGTTCTGCTGACATCTTCCAGATGCTTCAACCTATCTCTACATTCATTGTGAGCTAGCGACCCCACTGAACGTAGTCAGACCCCTTTAGAGTGCAGTGCGACCACAGTTTTTGCTCTGTTGTACAGGATGGAACCACTAGGGACCTTTCAAAATCATTCGACGAAATCTGAAAGTGATCTGAAGCAGTAATGATTGCGTTTGTGTTTGTTCCCCTTTCACACCCTCCTGTGGTTTGGTCTTGGAGCGATGTGACATTGACAAATGCATGAAGATAACAGCAAAGGGTCCTCTTAAAGCCCCCAGTTTGGCAATACTGTCGGTGGCTCCTGTCGACATTTATTACGAATTTTAAAAATGTGCCTTTACAGAGTACCTGCGAAGTGGCCCTAGGGGCGGCAGATAGGCAACCGGGTGACACACCTTCAATGCCAGTTGCCTGCTTGCAGGCGCCTAGGACTATAATCCATTCAGCATAAGAATAGACCTGATGTAAACAAACACAAACACAATCATTGGTCAGAAGCCGTAGCACATGTACACTGGTGGTGTTATGCTCTTGGAAGTTCAAATGGCTCTGAGCACTATGCGATTTAACTTCTGAGGTCATCAGTCGCCTAGAACTTAGAACTAATTAAACCTTACTAACCTAAGGACATCACACACATCCATGCCCGAGGCAGGATTCGAACCTGCGACCGTAGCGGTCGCTCGGTTCCGGACTGCAGCGCGTAGAACCGCATGGCCACTCCGGCCGGCGCTCTTGGAAGTAGGTCCTACTTATGTTTTAGATATCTTCTTACTAAGTTACATTAAATAAAACCTTAAGATATTCAAATGTATTAACAGTCATCAACGTTTTTTTTAATCATGCTTTAGCTACGTAGTTTTTATTTCAAAAATCATCTACAGTCGCAGCCTCTGCAGTGTTGTGCTCTGACTGTTGCGCTGATAATGCGCAGAATGAAAATGGATGAGGCTCCTTTCTGTTCTGTAGTGAAACACGCACATGGAACACGGTTAGAAAGCGCCGAGAAATACGTTGTTCTGAATGTTTTTCATAAATTTACGAAGATAATCGGCTTTGAAGTATTCTCAGTGTATTGTGAAACAAATGCAGTTGTTCGTGCTGTGGTTCAAAACCCCATGGTATCATTTCCTTTTTCTCGTTCAATTTGAGATACCTACATCTCGTAATTATAAAACTCATCACTACTCTTTATGAATAATGCACGACTTCTTGTTTCTAATTACATATTGAACGCGAAATTCCTGTTTCGATTTCCAATACAAATTCTTAATTATCGATGTTTTATGAAAGACTGTTCCTAAAAGTTGTTGACATTAAGAAAACATAAAAATTGAATATTTTAAAGCAAAAATTAAAAACCCAATCTTTTTTATTTGGACTATGTCCTTCGTTTTCTACCACAGAGGTAGTTATGTATCGCAGAAACATGAAAAACAATCATTTTCACAGCATCGAACAAACCGTAAAAACGCTGCATTTTTACATTTGCTACTGTACCATTACAATATGAACCCAACAGAAATGATCTGGAGTCAAGCTGCGAGATGTGGCCCGAGAAGTAACAAGACTGTTAAGCTGCCAGACGTACTGGGACTGCTTTTTCACTCGTCACTGCCGAACGCTGGCGGGATATAGAACGGTCGTCATAGAAGAAGAAGATAAAACGCTGCACCTGGTTGGCTCTGTGGATTCTGTTGTTGATAGGCTCGTTAACAACATAGCAGGTGACACTTTGAGAACTGAAATGTAGTTCTCTGTTGCGGATAAGGAATAGGCTAAGAGATTACCAGACGACTGACTGTAAGTAATACCTTCAGCGGCTTCAATATTTAACTATACGGCGAAATCCTTCAATACTCTCTGGCGTTACACACAGCTAATACAGAAAAATTACCCTGTGGTTAAGACAGGAATTTTCGTCATTCTTGTTTTGAATTACAATAGTACGTTAACTAAACACTATGACGTGTTGCGGTTTTCTTCTATTCGTATGAGGAGCGTATTGTGGGAGATTTGCAATGTATTATTTCATTCTGCTTAAAATTTGACATTCGAAGCTGTATTGCTCCTCTGGTCGTCTCTTTTTACGTGTGAACTGCAACTGGCCACGCCTCTGCAGGCTAGCTGTACCAGGTGAACGGCCAGTGGTGTCCAAGTAGCTTTGGTTCAAATGGTTCAAATGGCTCTGAGCACTATGGGACTTAACTTCTAAGGTCATCAGTCCCCTAGAACTTAGAACTACTTAAACCTAACACACATCCATGCCCGAGGCAGGATTCGAACCTGCGACCGTAGCGGCCGCGCGGTTCCAGACTGTAGCGCCTTTAACCGCTTGGCCACCACGGCCGGCAAGTAGCTTTGGTTTGCATAGTTTACTGATGACTTAATTTTATCAATCGAAACATTGTCTTGTTCATTTCTGGTTAGAGTACACAACAGATGTTTTCGTAGATCACACTACAGGAACTACTGCAACCAGCCACAAGTTTTTTAAATGATTTTATTGTACTGTTACTAGTTTCGGGATTGAAACTATCGTCAGACGGTAGCGTTGACTACTTTGGAGCTTTTACATTTGTGTCCTAAACTTTAACAAACTTTTTGTGATTACGTAGTTTTACAATTATATATGCTCTATGCATTGCATAGAGGATATACAGGGTACTCTAAAATTCCTGTTATAAACTTCTAGATCTTGCAGAGGGAACTGAGTAGACAATATTTTGAATTGGAACCCACGTTTGGGGCCGGCCAGTGTGGCCGAGCGGTTCTAGGCGCTTCAGTCTGGAACCGATCGACCGCTGCGGTCGCAGGTTCGAGTCATGCCTCTGTCATGGATGTGTGTGATGTCCTTAGGTTAGTTAGGTTTCAGTTAAAAAAATGCTCAAATGTGTGTGAAATCTTATGGGACTTAACTGCTAAGGTCATCAGTCCCTAAGCTTACGCACTACTTAACCTAAATTATCCTAAGGACAAACATACACACACCCATGCCCGAGGGAGGACTCGGACCTCCGCCAGGACCAGCCGCACAGTCCATGACTGCAGCGCCTGAGACCGCTCGGCTAATCCCGCGTGGCTAGGTTTAAGTAGTTCTAAGTTCTAGGGAACTGATGACCTCAGATGTTAAGTCCCATAGTGCTCAGAGAAATTGAACCATTTGATTTGAACCCACATTTGGGAACGTAACACTTCCGTGTTACCACCGTTTGAAAACATGTTTGCCAGTTAGGTATGTAACAGGGTATTCTTACGCGGATAGGCGGTTTAGCCTCATTCACGTTTCTCTGAGTGCTCGAGCAACACGGTTTGAGTAGACTTTTTCAGAATATACATACATGATCCATCTGCACGGCGAAGCTCACTGTAATGGGAGAGCTTCTCGTTACCTTTATCAAAATGGTTATGCGCAACGTCTGACTCCATCGCATACCCTTTTCGTCACTAGTGCGTAACGGCTTCGAGAAGGGGGTACCTTCACCATCAGCAGACGTGACTGTGGTGCTCGGAGAATATGCTACACAACCGAATTCGAAGAGGTCGTACTGCATCACGTTGAAGAGAAGCTGTCTTTGGTTATGATAATGTGGAATTGTAAAACAAGTGACGTACTGGGTCATGCCTAACCAATTGCTTGTAAAAGTGGTTGCACCACCGGCTTACTCGTATTTGCAAATGGTTGTAGCAAGGAAACGGTAAATTTCCGGACATGGATTTCAATTCGAAGTATTATCTAATCAGTCACATCTACAAGCCCGAGAAATTTGTAAGGGGAATTTTAGAGCGCCCTGTGTATGCTCTATGCAACGTATAGAACATATGTAAGTGTTAAATTACATAATCAGAAAAACTTTATTACATTTTAGGACAGAAAAGTAAAACTTGGATACATTCAGGTGCGGATCTAGTAACGGTACTATAAAATCATTTAAAAAAAAAACTTGAGGCTGCTTGCAGTATCTTCTACAGTACCATTTAAAACATTCACTGTACATTACAGTTAGAGTGTAATTTCATTTATTTTCTTTAATGCATTCAGTATCCTCCCCTGAGCAAACAATGTGACGTTCGTAGTCAGAAAGTACGTTCACTCCATACAAGCAGCAATTAATTTTTTTTTGAAATAATGAATACAGAAAGTGAACTCTTCCGTATGGAAACACAGGACTTAGTAGCGTTTATTCAGATACTTAGAACGTGCTCGAAAAGACCAAAGCTCATTGCACATAACACGTCGTAGTGCTGAAAGATTTAACGCCCTTTTCTCGATGCAAGTTGCTGGCAGTATCCCATTCGGGAATGCGACGTCCTATTTTCACTCAGCTTTTCTCTTGAATCCCTTTTGCCGGCTCGTGGCAAACCGCATCAGATGAATAATGAATTCCGTGGCAGCCAAATGCGCTCATCCATGCATAATCGCGATCGACTTTTGATGCGGACTGCCTTTTATCTCTGCTTATTTAGAAAGGAAAGAGAGAAAATTCTTTCATCACTCGGGACTGTCAGCTGACACATTTTCATACGAGCAATGTGGCGACATTAGATATGTATACAACACACACACACACACACACACACACACACACACACACACACAGAGTCACAAGGGGGGGAGAGAGAGAGAGAGAGAGAGAGAGAGAGAGAGAGAGAGAGAGAGAGAGAGAGAGAGAGAGAGAGAGGGGGGGGGGGGTCATACATGTTGTGAATTTTATGTGCTCTTCTTTAAGCGAAAACGGTTACAGTTTCGTCTTTTTTTCTTTTAATACTGCAATGTCAAAACAAATTTGCGAAAAAGAAAACGTAAACAAAATCGAGCGGTTACCAGAGAAACAAAGTGATTCCTATAGCAGATTATAATTGAAGTGCTTATGAGATTAGTTTGTTTTCTCGGTGAGATGATGAAAAGCAACTGAAACGTCTGTGCCTTAAGTGAATTATGAGCAAGAAGTCTTCGGCGTGATTACAGTACGGATTAATTACGCTGGGATGAAAACTTACGTCACGGCGCAATTGTGAGAGCCTGCAGCTCGAATGACGAGGGCCACATCTCAAATTCACATCTGGGCATACTATTTTGGGTTTCTCTATATATCTCTAAATGAGAGAAAATGATATCTCAGACGACCTGATAGTAAGAGGCATATTAATTTTGTTGAAGCCATTTCAGAATTAAGAAAGTATGCTTTTAACAATTCACCCCACCTTCTTGTTAGAGGGCATTATGTCACTGTATATATATATATAACCTATGGACTATTCAGTGACGCACGGATATGTGATTAGCACTGTACAAATAGTGCTATGAAATGTGCCCTTTATACCAAATACGTTGGTGGTTACTTTGTTTCATTCCGCCAGAAGATAGTTCCGTAGTAGTTTTACTTTGAATTTATATTTTCCGATTGTGTTAAAGTTGCTAAACACTTCAGAATAAGTAACACAAAATAGTCAACAAGCTACTTGTACAAAGTTCACTGTCAGTTTCGCAATATATGTCCACTTTTTTACTTTTTCAAAACAATTTATAGTGCACTTCGTAGTACTGATGAAATACTCGCTCCCTCCCCTGTCCCCCTCCATGGAAACTAATTATGTCGTAAATCATTCGCTGTGATAACTTCGGCTAGCTTTTTACGTGGTGACGGCTCTTATTACCAAAGCATTCCTTCAAGAAAATTGAAGCAGATTTAGAAAAGGACGTTCGTCTAAGGACAATATTTTTACAATAAAAGAACGCTTAGAAAAAGAAGAAAATTTAATCTTGAAATCCACATCATCTTTATAGATTTTGAAAAAAAAAGCTTTATATTGGTTGAATGAAATACGTTATGGGCAATAATGGCTGACAGTGGCTATTCACTACACCTCATAAAGCCAATCAGGAGTTCATTAATATCTTTGTTCCACAATATACTTGCAGGAGCGAAAAGGAAAGAATAGTTACAAATCAATCAATGTGTGTCTTTCATAAAATATTATTAACATTGTAGTGTCAGTGTCTTTAAAATTTGGAAATGAGATAATTATCCAGAATTTAAACTAGATACATACACTAATCAACGTGCTTTATTATTGGCGTATGAAAAATTAATGATAGAAGAAACTGAAGATGACCTCTCTATTAGTACATCGGCTCCATCGCATATGTGCGGAATTCTATCTTAAAATTTCGTTACATAAAAATAGTTAGTTTTAACAGCCGCGACGATAAAATCATAAATTTTACAAAGTTATGGCGATAAAATAGTTTGTTTTTTGGAAGGGAAAAGGAAAGTTGTATTAATAAGGAGAAAGAGGACAGCAAAATACAAGCTTCCTTAAGGAAAGGGAAGGATACGACAAGAAGGGATTTAATAAAAAAAATGAAAGCATTCTAATAAGTTAAAAGCACATTCCGTTAATGAGCGCGTAACTGAATACAGAGGGCTGGAAAAAACGTGGGAATACAGTGAGATGTGTAAGGCTAGCCAAGAAAATCCAGAACTACAACACGGAAGGTAGGAATACGTAGGTCGACCAAGGGGACGATGGACATAAAATCTGTGAAGATTGAACAGGCAGATGCCTCATATTTGTATATAAGACGACGACATGTATTAACTGTACACAATGTACTTACGAGTGGCATTTGAAGTCAATGAAAATACATAACTAGGTGCAACAATGCAGGAGTGTAATTAGTGTACATCATAAATAGCTTTCATTTCCACAAAATTTATCTATTTTGGGCTCCAGCAGAAACGATAATTAAGAAATACTTAATAGCTTACTTTGAACTGTTTAGTTTGACGATGTGTGTCCGAAAATTTGAGAACTCGATGTTTCATTGAGCTGTAAATGTTCTCTATAGATGGTGCACCACTAACCCTGTTCACCAAGCAAGCGACAGGTCCCTTGCACAACTACAAAGGCGTTTGAGAAGACTTCATTGTGTGGCGAGATACTTTTTGTCCTGTTTAGCACACGTCACCTCGTAGGTTTTCCATCAAAGATATTTTCGCTGGTGGTTCACGTAGGTGGGCTTATTCGCCGTTCTTTATCTACATTATCTCTTAATCTCCGGAAAACCACTGTCTTCTGTCTCTGCTAGTGAAAAAATGTGCAACTATTTTATTATTGATTGTTATGTATCTAAATTGGTTTCTTATTCTTAATCGAGCTTGGATGGCGTGTACAGGTACAGATGCCCATGCAGCTTCAACACAATACCACAGTTCATCAAGAATAGTGACTAGCGTATTGTGACGATCCAGTTGCTCGGCCACCATTGACCAGACGTTTTCAATTGGTGAGAGCTCTCGAGAATGTGCTGGCCAGGGCAGCAGTCGAACATTTTCTGTATCCAGAAAGGCGCGTACAGGACTTGCAACATGCGGTCGTGCATTATCCTGCTGCAATGTAGGGATTCGCAGGGATCGAATGAAGGGTAGAGCCACGGGTCGTAACACATCTGAAATGTAACGTCCACTGTTCAAAGTGCCGTCAATGCGAGCAAGAGGTGACAGAGTCGTGTAACCAATGGCACCCCATACCATCAAGCCAGGTGATACGCCAGTATGGCGATGACGAATATACGCTTCAAATGTGCTTTCACCGCGATGTCGCCAAACACGGATGCGACCATCACGATGCTGTAAACAGAACCTGGATTCATCCGAAAAAATGACGTTTTGCCATTCGTGCACCCAGTCGTCGTTGAGTACAACATCGCAGGCCATCATGTCTGTGATGCAGCGTCAAGGGTAACCGCAGCCACGGTCTCCGAGCTGATAGTCCATGCTGCTGCAAACGTCGTCGAACTGTTCGTGCAGATGGTTGTTGTCTTGAAAACGTCCCATCTGTTGACTCAGGGATCGAGACGTGGCTGCACGATCCGTTACAGCCATGCGGATAAGATGCCTGTCATCTCGACTGCTAGTGATACGCGACCGTTGGGACCCAGCACGGCGTTCCGTTTTACCCTCCTGAACCCACCGATTCCATATTCTGCTAACAGTCATTGGATATCGACCAACGCGAGCAGCAATGTCGTGATACGATAAACCGCAATCGCAATAGGCTACAATCCGACATTTATCAAAATCGGAAACGTGATGGTACGCATTTCCCCTCCTTACACGAGGCATTACAACAACGTTTCACCAGGCAACACCGGTCAACTGCTGTTTGTGTATGAGCAATCGGTTGGAAACTTTCCTCATGTCAGCACGTTGTAGGTGTCGCCACCGGCGCCAACCTTGTGTGAACGCTCTGAAAAGCTAATCATTTGCATATCACAGCATCTTCTTCGTGTCGGTTAAATTGCGCGTCTGTAGCACGTCATCTTCGTGGTGTATCAATTTTAATAGCCGGTAGTGTAGTATTGAGTTTACACAGCACAGACACTTACAATAAACCCACTGGACAAAAATTGGTCATCTCTATGTGACATTACGCTAATACCAATGAACAGCGCCACTATCCATAACAATGAACTGACTTCGGCGAGGCATAGATTCCCTATGTTTCTTTACGTACGCCGTATCCAGCTTAAGTTAGTCACTGACGATCATATGCAATACAGCTACCAATGTGCGAAGATGTTGACTGTTAGGCTTCACCCACTGTTTCGAAAAGTCCCAGACGTTTTCTGTGGGACTAACGAAGGGTGATTTAGCGGATCACTCGAGGTGCGATACAGTGCGTCAGTGAGTCGAACAAGGAACATATGTGGGCGCCCTTGTGAAGACACCTCTTGTCATCTTGGAAGATGGCTGTGTGCATCATGATGATGTACGTGGGGTGTTCAATAAGTAATGCAACACTTCTTTTCTCGGTCAATTTCGATAGAAAAATGCGGACTTTGTAGTGAGACAACTTCAGTCCTTATAATTTCGTGGAGTTCCGATGGGAGGCGGCGCTATACGTAACCTCCAAAATGGCGGATATAGCGGAGGTGCGTTTCAAGCAGAGAGCTTTCATTGAGTTTCTTTTTGCGGAAAACGCTTGCAGTATGTCTGCGGAGACCTATCAGTCAACATAAGAACGGTGAGTCTTTGGGTGAGGCGTCTGTCATCATCGGAACAAGATCGCACAAGCCCGTCCATGTGTCGCGTGCCGTCTGGCCGGACACAGCTGAGACTCCTGCAATGTTGGAACGTGCAAACAATCTCATCTGAGATATCTCTGTTGATAATGCTGATACACTCGTCCACAAGTTGGAGAAGGTCTGTCCCCGCTGAGTTCGTTGCCTCCTGACAGAAGTCCATAAAGTGGAACGAGAATCATCTTGGGCGTTACGAGGCTGAATGTGTTAGTTTTTTGTCGAACTTCGTCACAGGCGATGAAACACGAGCTCATCACTTCGAACGGAAACAAGGCCACAATCAATGGAGTGGTGCCACACTACATCTCCTCCAAAGAAAAGGTTAAAAGGCGCACTCCCATCCGATAAATTCATATCGACGGTCTGCCGGTACGGTCATGGGATTATTCTGTCTGATGTCCTCTCTCATGTCCACTTTACCTTATCGGCCCATCGAGGGGTTGGCAGAACACTCTGTTGCGTCCTCCGTCCAGACAGGCTTGCGGCTGTGTCTGCTTGGTCGTCCAACCTGATCCTCACACTACCTGCTCTTCTACTCATCCACTTCTCCTCCCCCCTCTCGCGTGGTCTGTTAGACTTGTTCATCTTTTGTCTCGGTATGTTTCTCTTGCTCTGTCCGTGTTGCTAGTCTGTCCTCGGCAATTTATGATTGGAGCACCTCTGACAACTGGCGGAGGGTGGGACGCATGTCCTCCCATTTCACTCTGCTTCGCGGGATTCGGGCTGCTTCCTAAATGGGGTATATCGCCTGCCTTCCTTACTATGCCTCCCTTTCTTCTTTTTTGTCCCTTATCTAGCCTTCGTTGACTTTTGGCAGGCTTTGGGGGTTTCTTCCCCTGGGTTTCGCTCGGTGAGCAATCTCTGATGTACAGTCTGTTCGACAAAGTAGGGGCTGATGACCTTGTAGTTTGGTCAGTTTAATCATCCATCCAACCAACCAACTTCCTCACGGCGCAACGATCAACTGGGAAGTGTATTCTGCTACCATCAGGAAATTGAAGAAATGACTTCAGCGTGCTCGTCACGACAAAAATGCAAAGGGACTTCTCCATGACACCACAAGGCCTCACAGAAGTCCAAGCACCTGAGAGAAGTTTACAAAACTTCACCGGATTGTTCTTTCTCACCAACCCTACAGCCCAGATCTCGCAGCTTCCGCCTTCCATCTGCTTGGCCCAATGAAAGATGCTCTCCGACGAAAGCAAAACTGGGATGGTGGGGAGGTTATCGATGCCCCAAAACGTTGGCTCCGACGTCGACCAGTAGAGTGGTACCATCCTGGCATACAGGTGTTCCCAATAAGGTGGTCTAAGGCTGTCGCACTGAATGGAGATTAAGTTGAAATTTTTTTTTTCACCAGTGGAGTTCCATGTAATGCATACGATGTGATGCAGATCACGCGGCATTTGAGGTCATCCGTTTCTGGCAATCTAGTGGCTACGTGCAGGAATGAGTCGGAACGGGATGAAGCTGAGATTTTTCACATCTCTGTGGCTGGGGACGGTACGAATCGACTCGGATGTCTGGCTAAGAAGGAACCCCTTAAGTGCAAGGTCGCAAAAGGTCAACGATGTTCACGACATTCAACGCGCCACATATTGTCTATTACGTAACCATAATATTGCCAGCTAATGGAAAAGGGGGGGGGGGAGATTGAGGCATCCACTGGTAAGCATAGCACGAGACTGCGGAGCGTGGTTGAACAGCTTAGTAGACGAGTAACAGTTTTACAGTGCTAGTGGTGTTGATACAAAGCAGAGCAATGGCAACGAAAAACAAAGCAAACATTGAATTACATATGCAACAGTTGCCAAAGTTTAACATTTCGTCAGAAAAGAACCCAAGCAATTTCTCAGAGTGAGAAAGAAGTGACAGATGAAATATTAGCGTTTCTGCAAGATGAGTCAGTGGTATATGTGGTGCCGTGTACGCTGGACTGTGTGGATATTGTACGTGAGGAGTACAATGATGACAATATGGGATAACAAGTGAAATTGATATTGAAACAAGTGTAGAGCGCTGTAGTTAATCATTCTTGTCGGACAGGGTGCCACAGATCCCATCTATAGCGAAACATAGTGAAGGACAATTACGTACATGGAAGATCATCCGCAGCATAGTAAAAAACAATTATGAACAGATTCTGAATAAGTCTGCACCAATATGACCGTGTAGTGCATAAGAAAAACGAAGGGTATTCAGGGGACGACAAGGCGCGTTTGTTACAATAACAAGTTTGCGCGTTTCAGGGATTCTCGATACAATTTACAGGATGTGTATCATACTGTCCTACTACGTTATGTACATAAAATTGCGCGCGACATAGATTACGCTGATTTCAAATTAAGCAGTGGATGGTTGCATAACTTCAAACAGTGCTACGGAATTGGACGACGTAAGATAACGAAATTTTAAAAAGAGAGACAACTTGACGGTGCACAAGAAACTGCGGAATCGGACCGGTGTAGCTTGCTCGCCAGGTTTCGAGAGGGTGCGTTTCTGGATGAGGTATCGAATATATTGCTTCCCCCTACTTATACCTCCCGAGGAGATCACGAATGTAAAATTAGAGAGATTAGAGCGCGCACGGAGGCTTTCAGACAGTCGTTCTTCCCGCGAACCATACGCGACTGGAACAGGAAAGGGAGGTAATGACAGTGGCACGTAAAGTGCCCTCCGCCACACACCGTTGGGTGGCTTGTGGAGTATAAATGTAGATGTAGATGTAGATGTACAAAATTTCTGGATGAGATGTACTTATTCCGTAGTCCAGTAACGAATGCTTATAAAGTCCGACCAATCGGGATTTGAAGAGGAAACTCATATGAAAGGAACTCTGGAAATTAGGGGTGTCAAGTGAGTTGTATCAAGACCAACTGACATCAATGCCTCAACGCATTCGTATACAATTACGCAGATTGTTAATCTGGACGATTAATTGGCTGGACACTTATCTATTGTGCTGCGAGAAGTTGGAGGTGCTCTGTTCCCTATGATTCTTTCTCGTGTGCGTTATCTTGCAAGGGCAGCAAAGAATATCTTCGCCACAGTAAGCAAGAGTGTGAAGATGAGCGCAAGAGGACTAAAACTGCTGCATGAGCAGTGCTTTTGGCCATTAGCTGGTCAAAATAACTTCCTTTTGCTTGATTCCTGAACTGCGTATAAAAATCATGCTCCTTTAGAGCAAACTATCCCTCCTGAAAAGTGTTGGACATTGCGGTTCATGTAATCTAGAACCACTGGACAAATGCAGCTTCTGGACTTTGTTTTTTCCATGGCTATAAAACATATTATCGCACTATATGCAGCTACGCTTTAAAGGATAGCCATTTCACGAAAGGCTCCACGACAGACTGTTTCGCATTCGGTTGCATGACATCACATTCCGTCATTTTTCATCCCGCCGATATAGCAATATGATTCTGTAAGCATTCTTTAAGAGTGGATACCTAGCCGAACGCAGTGCGCGGTTTGAAACTCCCAAATAGTCAGCCTTCTATCTTGATGGTGCGAACCTTTGTGATGACTGTGACGCGCCATTTTTCATTCGGTGTTCATGACGCAAGTTACTTCTTTGCTGCGAACATTTCTTGAATTTCGACGCTGTCCATTTCGTGAAGTGTAATACATATACCCATAGTAGATTGATCCCTGCACTTACCGCCGGCCGCTGTGGCCGTGCGGTTCTAGGCGCTTCAGTCTCGAACCGCGTAACCGCTACGGTCGCAGGTTCGAATCCTGCCTCGGGCATGGACGTGTGTGATGTCCTTCGGTTGGTTAGGTTTAAGAAGTTCTAAGTTGTAGGGAACTGATGACCACAGATGTTAAGTCTCACAGTGCTCGGAGCCATTTTTTGAACCTGCACTTACCGGACACTGATTTTCTGTCGTCCTCTTGATGCACATGGTGAGTCATGAGTAGCCAATGTTTCTCTTGTTGTTAACACAACACTTTCGAATGAGCCTTACTAAAGACTGAACTTGAGACCGCGCACTCAAGAGATTCGTTGAAAGGAGGTACATACGATAGTAATAAGGAAATGAGACTAGGGTCTGGCTTTTAATGCATCTTGACGTGTTTACAATAAACATGAAGAAGAGCATAGAAACTGGTTTATAGCTCGAGTCCTAATACCAGTTAACGTACACGTAAAACAAAGAGTAGATTTTTAACCCATTATTAGAACTAACGGCCACACCGGCCAAAAACACTATCAGGAATTGGATACATACTGAAACTTAGGGTATTTCATATCACGAGTCATGAAAAGGAGCCAGTTTCTATTTCTCTTGTCGAACTCTTAGGTTAAGTAGCACGTCATGATGGAAGTGACAAACAGGTACAAGTTCGTATACGCAGAAGTATAAAAGAGACCACTAACGACAGTCTAGAGGTACATACTCGTACAGGCACGTTTTAAAAGCCGTTTATAGTGTGAAACCTTAATTGAATATGATTTTCAACTCACAAAATTTGTGCTGTTGGTCATCCGAAGCGCTGGGTGAGTCAAACGTCACTGCTGGCTAGATCCCTATCTTGCTTGACATTTGGCGGCGTCTGTATAATGCATTTTGCTTACAGATGGCGCGTGAATACGTCCATTTCGCAGTTCGGCGAGCGTGATATCGGCGGTTTCTTGATACGCCTGACTTACTAAACTGACGAAAGCGACTGGCACTGTCTCCCCTTCCAAGTTCCCAGGATATACCATTAATATTCATGTCTTGGTGATTTCTTTTATTTTTCTGGCAACCCTTACTGATTCCGTCATTACAAATTTAACACTGCTAAGAATCATGCGGAAGTATTTCTAAAGTACAGGGTGTTTATAAATGAATATCGGGGTTTTAACGTTTTGTAATATTTATTACATTAAACTTATACACTTCTGGAAATGGAAAAAAGAACACATTGACACCGGTGTGTCAGACCCACCATACTTGCTCCGGACACTGCGAGAGGGCTGTACAAGCAATGATCACACGCACGGCACAGCGGACACACCAGGAACCGCGGTGTTGGCCGTCGAATGGCGCTAGCTGCGCAGCATTTGTGCACCGCCGCCGTCAGTGTCAGCCAGTTTGCCGTGGCATACGGAGCTCCATCGCAGTCTTTAACACTGGTAGCATGCCGCGACAGCGTGGACGTGAACCGTATGTGCAGTTGACGGACTTTGAGCGAGGGCGTATAGTGGGCATGCGAGAGGCCGGGTGGACGTACCGCCGAATTGCTCAACACGTGGGGCGTGAGGTCTCCGCAGTACATCGATGTTGTCGCCAGTGGTCGGCGGAAGGTACACGTGCCCGTCGACCTGGGACCGGACCGCAGCGACGCACGGATGCACGCCAAGACCGTAGGATCCTACGCAGTGCCGTAGGGGACCGCACCGCCACTTCCCAGCAAATTAGGGACACTGTTGCTCCTGGGGTATCGGCGAGGACCATTCGCAACCGTCTCCATGAAGCTGGGCTACGGTCCCGCACACCGTTAGGCCGTCTTCCGCTCACGCCCCAACATCGTGCAGCCCGCCTCCAGTGGTGTCGCGACAGGCGTGAATGGAGGGACGAATGGAGACGTGTCGTCTTCAGCGATGAGAGTCGCTTCTGCCTTGGTGCCAATGATGGTCGTATGCGTGTTTGGCGCCGTGCAGGTGAGCGCCACAACGAGGACTGCATACGACCGAGGCACACAGGGCCAACACCCGGCATCATGGCGTGGGGAGCGATCTCCTACACTGGCCGTACACCACTGGTGATCGTCGAGGGGACACTGAATAGTGCACGGCACATCCAAACCGTCATCGAACCCATCGTTCTGCCATTCCTAGACCGGCAAGTCAACTTGCTGTTCCAACAGGACAATGCACGTCCGCATGTATCCCGTGCCACCCAACGTGCTCTAGAAGGTGTAAGTCAACTACCCTGGCCAGCAAGATCGCCGGATCTGTCCCCCATTGAGCATGTTTGGGACTGGCTGAAGCGTCGTCTCACGCGGTCTGCACGTCCAGCACGAACGCTGGTCCAACTGAGGCGCCAGGTGGAAATGGCATGGCAAGCCGTTCCACAGGACTACATCCAGCATCTCTACGATCGTCTCCATGGGAGAATAGCAGCCTGCATTGCTGCGAAAGGTGGATATACACTGTACTAGTGCCGACATTGTGCATGCTCTGTTGCCTGTGTCTATGTGCCTGTGGTTCTGTCAGTGTGATCAAGTGATGTATCTGACCCCAGGAATGTGTCAATAAAGTTTCCCCTTCCTGGGACAATGAATTCACGGTGTTCTTATTTCAATTTCCAGGAGTGTAGTTATAAATGATATTTCAAATGAAAGAGCAACTCAAACAGTTTTACGGAGAACCTTATAAATGTTCAGTGTGAGCACCATTTGTCACACGGCACACATCACGTCTATAGCAGAGTTCTTCCCAAACGCAAGGGATCCATTGACAGGGCTTGCTTTGCATGGGCTCTACGTTCACCCGACCTAACACCATGCGATTTTTTCCTTTGGGCCTTCATCAAGGCTCGTGTGTAGCTGCCTCCGCTACCAGCACACCTCTCTCAATTAAGAAATCTGATTAAAGCAGCTGTTGCTACAATCACTGAAGACACACTTATTAACGTTTGGAAAGAACTCGGCTGTAGACTTGATGTGTGCCGTGTGAGAGATGGCGCTCACATTGATCGTTTATAAGGTTCTTGGTAAATCTGTTTGAGTCGCTCTTTCATTTGGCAAATCAAAAAATGGTTCAAATGGCTCTGAGCGCTATGGGACTTAACTTCTGTGGTCATCAGTCCCCTAGAACTTAGAACTACTTAAACCTAACTAACCTAAGGACATCACACACATCCATGCCCGAGGCAGGATTCGAACTACGACCGTAGCGCTCGCGCGGCTCCAGACTGTAGCGCCTAGAACCGCTCGGCCACCTCGGCCGGCTTGGAAAATCATTTATAACTGTAAGTTTAATATAATAAAAATTATAAAGCGTAGAAACCCCGATATACATTTATAAACACCCTGTATTATTGTTTTGTCAACCAAGCTGGCAAAAGACTTAAAACATTGTCCAGGTGCTAGTAGGACTCGCGCACTGAGGGCTTCGTAAAGACTTAATTATGTATACAGACAATTCATCCATTCTGGAAATCTCGAATCTCTACAATTTTTGCCCGCTGTCGACAGTGATACTCGCAAAAATCGGTCCCAGGGATTTCCAGATCTTAGACGATGTTCCAGTTTCAAGTTTGAAGTCGGGTAACAAATGACAAGAGAAATACGTTTTGTATGATACACCTGTCTCGGAAACTGACATACGGCAGGGAGAGCGGTGTGCTGACCGCAAGCCCATCCATATCCGCATCCAGTGATGCCTATGGCCTCAGGATGAGACGGCGGTCGGACGGTAATGTTGGACCTTCATGGCCTGTTCGGGAGGAGGTTTTTTGTATGATACAATTATAAATTAACAATATCGGATTTTTCACGTTACTTGTACTGTGAAATCCTTCTTCCTGGAAAATTTTATGATTCTGGAAGTAACCTACAGGTTCTAATGAGTGAGTTAGCGGGTGTCAAAAATGCGACATAAATGGCCATGTCTTAAATTACATTGACTTAGAAGCTAACATACATCACAGGCCAAGGAACCGGAGAGCTTCGTAAGTGACACAAATTTCAAATTGATGCGTCTATCCGTTCTTGAGCAAAAGGGTTTTGGACAGGCAGACGGGGACTGACGGACTGACAACAAAGTGTTACTACAAGGGTTGCTTTTTGTTATTGTTTGAGGTACAGAAGTCGAAAAAGGTAGTAGATGTTGCAGAGCGTGACTGCAATCTAGCAAGAATCAAATGCATCTCTTTCTCTCTTTCTTTCGTTTCACCTACTGCGTCAGTAGTGGTACATACACCTCGGCTGCCAGCTGTAGTAAGTCTGTGACCTCAGAAGTTCGTACACAAGAGCTCCTTCGCGCCGACTGCAGATGTAAGCTGCCTCAGTTTGGATGCCAACTACAAATGCCTTCGACACGTCCGCTGAAACCAGAGCGGCATTGGCTCGGCCTGTGGCGCTTGCTCACAGCTTGGCTGTCAGCTTGTCACAGGCAGCCGCGCAAACGAATTTGCCGCCAATCGCCGTCGTCGGCAGAAACACCGGCGGAGCAGGGAAATGAGATTTGCACAACGCGAGCAACAGCAGTACTAGGAGCAGGGCGCGGGGGCGGAGTAGCAAAGGCGGCGAAGACGGCGGCGGCGCTTCAGTCAGCAGTGCTTACTGGCGGACTGAGACCACAACGAGGCGAGGGAGACGGAGCAGAATGAACAGAGCGCGTTCGTTACCGCATTGCCGGTGGTCGTTACGTGGATGCAAAACACAATAACTGCATGTTGCTAGTTTCATGCAGTTCTCGACGGTCCTGTGTAAGCTTTTTCTCTGCATAACTCCTGCAACCCTTATCCATTTGACCTGGTCACTGTAGTCAGATCTTGGTCTCCATAAACAAGTTCTACCCCCTCCCTCTCCCTTCATTATCGAATTGACAATTTCTTGACGATGCTTCAGGGTATGACCTGTCAGCTGATCCCTTCTTACAGTTCATTCGCGCCATGCATATGTTTCCTCCTAATTGGATACAGTACCTCTTCATTAGTTATTCCATGTACTCACCTACACTTTAGCATCCTTCTGTAGCATTACAATTCAAATGCTTGTTTTCCTGTGTGAATTGTTTATCGTCCGTGTTTCAGTTCCGCACGAGACTACAATCCAGATACCAGACAAATACTTTCAGAAAAGATACCCTAACATAGTGCTTCTTTGCAGATAGTTAGTGGCAAGTCTAGCAAATTACGTTGAAATCGATCCAGTAGTTTAAGAGGAAATGAAGAATGCGCAACCATACATAAATCGTATATACATAGGTATGCACGCACGCACATACAGTGACCTTATAAATTCATGGTGGTCATAAAATCCCAATTCTTTAAAAATGTAAATGTTCTTTTTTCAAGATCTTAAATCTCCGATTGCTATAAACTTTTGGCAAAATGTTGCACTCCAGTACGTGCGTTGTTTTATAACTCATTTTCAACATACACATTATACGAAGGGGGAATATTATTACCAAAACTTTCGAGTAAGTTTTGAGCGATTTATTTCAAAATTTTACACGTTACTTTAATAAACATATTGGCACATATAGGATAGATATTTTTATGATAGTGAAATGCTGTTACCAAATAGGAAAGTCATATTTATGACTTACCAACTTACGAATAGAATACTACTACTACAGAATCTGAATTTGCGATAACAATATATAAGGCTCAGAGAAAGGGGGGGTAATAGGAGATGGATGGGGGCGGAGGGAGAAAATGGACATAGAAAGCGAAAACAGGGAGAAGGACAGAGAGAAGGATGAGGAGGAGATGGAGAGAGAGGAGGAGGGTGTGTGTGGGGAAGACGGACACACAGATAGGTGATGAAGACTGATTGACAAAGAGAGGGGGAGTAGGAGTTGGACAGAGACAGGGGGAAAGGAGATTAGGACCTATTCCAAATCCCATATATATTAGCAACAGTACTCTCCCTTTTCCTTCTTTTCCATTGAAGCAGACCGAGCCACAGAGACGTATATCCGGGAAAAGCTAGCCCATATATAACAAATAATGGGTGCGTTTGTACAATACGCATGTAAATTTGTCAGTCTGCACGTATTTTGACCGCACTTCAATATGGCCTCCATCCACTTCAAAGCATTCCTCTCACCGTTGAAAAGCACACCTGAATACATTCTGAAGCGTATCTTGTGAAATAGGCGACGCTGCAGCCCGGGTTCAAGTTCTTAGATCCTTTAGGCACCTTCCCTTTGTTTTGTGTACCCTTCAATTTATGTATCCCGAAGCGAAGAAATCCTTAGGTTTCGAATCACGTGAACAAGACGGTCACACTCTTGCTGAACCTCTGCCTGTACTTTTGACATAACCTTGTCTTTCCCATCTGTTGGCGAGTCTCCCAGTTAGGTCCGCCCCCCCCCCCCCCCCCTACTAGGAGAGCAAATTAAGGTGACTCTCAAACCCGTTGGAACGCAACAGCGTCAGTGGTACTTTTAGTGGAGTGTGGCTTTCAGAATTGCTCCAACAAATCAACGCAAATGATTACTTTGTCTCATCTGCAAAACTGTAGGACCCATAAAATGTAGGCTACTTGAATGGAAGACTGACCTTCACTTCTGCTCTGTCTCTTTGCCATTCAGTGGCAGGTGAGCTGGCTATGTTACCCCATCTGGGCAGTTACGTTTGTTAACATATCCGCAGATGTGTGATGCGGCCTTATCAGTAAGAAAAATATGATGCATGAGATGAGACGTTAGTCGTATGCAGCTTCGATCAAATACTAACGCGCAGGTCGGCGAGCTGCGTAATAATAGTGGTCTAATTAGCGAAGCACCAGAACTGAGTGCACTTTTTTCTTTAGCGTAAAGCGTGAAATTTAAAGAATCGTTTATTTCGGTATGCCAAACTCGTTGCTTAAACGACGAGTTGAAGCATTTGCCCTTCTTTCTTTTGCTTCTCTGATTCACTGAAAAGTTTCTCTTGGTACAATAGATCTCCCAGAGCTTTATTCCTCGGCACAGTATCTAGTGTTTTGCAACTTTCTGACAAGAAATGAGACGTCTACTCTTGTTAGTGCTGGCTTGTCAAATTCCAAGTGGGCTCCTGTTGCACCTTCAGGTAAGACACACCACGCAATCGGGCACTAACAACTACACTACTGGCCATTAAAATTGCTACACCAAGAAGAAATGCAGATGATAAACGAGTATTCATTGGACAAATATATTATGCTAGAACTGACAGGTGAGTGCATTTTCACGCAATTTGGGTGCATAGACCCTGAGAAATCAGTACCCAGAACAACCGCCTTGATACGCCTGGGCATTGAGTCAAACAGAGCTTGGATGGCGTGTAATGGTACAGCTGCCCATGCAGCTGCAACACAGTACCACAGTTCATGAAGAGTAGTGACTGGCGTATTGTGGCGAGCCAGTTGCTTCGCCACCATTGACCAGACGTTTTCAATTGGTGAGAGATCTGAAGAATGTGCTGGCCAGGGCAGCAGTCGAACATTTTATGTATCCAGAAAGGCCCGTACAGGACCTGCAACATGCGGTCGTGCATTATCCTGCTGAAATGTTGGGTTTCGCAGGGATCGAATGAAGGGTAGAGCCACGGGTCGTAACACATCTGAAATGTAACGTCCACTGTTCAGAGTGCCGTCAATGCGAAAAAAAAGGTGACCGAGCATCGCAGATACTGCAGTCGCTTCCAGATTTTCTACGGAGACTTCACAATGAACAAAAGCGCGATGAGTCGTTTGGCGAGGCATCTGCAACAAGATCGCTCATACCTTCCCGATCTCCCACGTGCAAGCTGGCCGCACACAGCTGAGACTGCTGGAGTGTTGGAACGTGCGGACACTCTCATTCGAGGTGATCGACGGATCTCACACACACACACACACACACACACACACACACACACACACACCTCGCTGCACAACTGGACATCTCGGTTGGTAGTGCTGCCACACTCGTCCGCCAGTTGGTGTACTCGAAGGTGTGGGCCCACTATGTTCCTAATTGCCTAACAGAAGACCATAAAGAGCAACGAAGGACCATCTGTGTGGAACTACATACGCCTTAGGAGGCTGACTGTTGCCAGTTTTTGTCGAGCATTGTCACAGGTGATGAATCATGGGTTCATCACTTCGAACCAGAAAAGGTAATCCGTCGAGTGGCGCCACACCACATCTCCTTCAAAGAAACGGTTAAAAAGCGCACCGTCAGTAGGTGAAGTCAAGGTAACAGTTTTCTGGCGCACTGAAGGTGTTATTCTGTTCGATGGCCTCGCTCTTGGTGCAACGATTAACTTTGAAGTGTTGTGTGCTACCCTCAGGAAATTGAAGAAACAACTTGAGCATGTTCGTCGCCACAAACATGCAAACAAACTTCTCCTCCGTTACAACGCAAGGCCCCACCCACGTCTGCACACCCGAGAGGAGTTCACAGAACTCACTTCGACAGGTCTTCCTTCTACACCTTCCGACATACACTACTGGCCATTAAAATTGCTACACCACGAAGGTGACGTGCTACAGAGGCGAAATTTAACAGACAGGAAGAAGATGCTGTGAATTGCAAATGATTAGCTTTTCAGAGCATTCACACAAGGTTGGCACCGGTGGCGACACCTACAACGTGCTGACTTGAGGAAAGTTTCCAACCGATTCCTCATACACAAACAGCAGATGACCGACGTTGCCTGGGGAAACGTTGTTGTGATGCCTCGTGTAAGGAAGAGAAATGCGTACTATCGCGATTGCGGTTTATCGTATCGTGACATTGCTGCTCACGTTGGTCGAGATCCAATGACTGTTATCAGAATATGGAATCGGTGGGTTCAGGAAGGTAATACGCAACGCCGTGCTGGACCCCAACGGCCTCGTATCACTAGCAGTCGAGATGACAGGCATCATATCCGCATGGTTGTAACGATCGTGCAGCCACGTCTCGATCCCTGAGTCAACATATGGGAACGTTTGCAAGACAACAACCATCTGCACGAACAGTTCGACGACGTTTGCAGCAGC
Organism: Schistocerca americana; assembly: GCF_021461395.2. Lineage (NCBI taxonomy): Eukaryota > Metazoa > Arthropoda > Insecta > Orthoptera > Acrididae > Schistocerca > Schistocerca americana. Next base: position 521,809,843 of record NC_060125.1, on the reverse strand, counting down.
ATTGACTATCAGCTCGGTGATCATGGTTGCGGTTACCCTTGACGCTGCATCACAGACAGGAGCGCCTGCGATGGTGTACTCAACGACGAACCTGGGTGCACGAATGGCAAAACGTCATTTTTTCCGATGAATCCAGGTTCTGCTTACAGCGTCATGATGGTCGCATCCGTGTTCGGCGACATCGCGGTGAACGCACATTGCAAGCGTGTATTCGTCATCACCATACTGGCGTATCACCCGGCGTGATGGTATGGGGTGCCATTGGTTACACGTCTCGGTCACCTCTTGTTGGCACTGACTGCACTTTGAACTGTGGACGTTACATTTCAGATGTGTTACGACCTGCGGCTCTACCCTTCATTCGATCCCTGCGAAACCCTACATTTCAGCAGGATAATGCACAACCGCATGTTGCAGGTCCTGTACGGGTTCGTCACAATACGCCAGTCGCTATTCTTGATGAACTGTGGTATCGTGTTGAAGCTGCATGGGCAGCTGTACCTGTACACGCCATCCAAGCTCTGTTCGACTCGAATGCCCAGGCGTATCAAGGCCGTTATTACGGCCAGAGGTGGTTGTTCTGGGTACTGATTTCTCAGGATCTATGCACCCAAATTGCGTGAAAGTGTAATCACATGTCAGTTCTAGTAAAATATATTTGTCCAATGAATACCCGTTTATCATATGCAATTGTTCTTGGTGTAGCAATTTTAATGGCCAGTTGTTTATTTGGTTGGTTAGCTAGTTAAATGTTCCATAGATCATTTCAACGATTCTTTTATCGAAATGATGTGGAACGAATCAGTTTACAGGACATGTATACATGATTAGTCCTGACATTAATGAACACATTATTTTATCCCTACTCAGACAACTACACTTAAAATATAAATTTCGCTGACCACCAGTTTTTAAATAGAAATTCTTCAGTGGAATAGGAGGAGCTGACCAGGAGAAATGATTTTAAATTAGATTTAATACTTGCTTCGCTACCTGTCACACATTTTATGTTACGGGGCAAATGATCAACAATTTTTATTGCTCCAATTTAACTCCTCTCCAAGCGGTCGACAGCTTTAACGACGGGTAGTAAAGGTCATTTCTTCCTGTAGTGTAATAGGTATATACATCACTGTTCTTCTCAAATTGTGATGGAATTATTTGTGACGAATTTTATTGGCAAAAATATGTATTGTGATGGCGCAGTTAAAATTCCTAGCTCCTTGAAGAGGTACCTACATGCCGTCTGTTGGTGATGGCGCAGTTAAAATTCCTAGCTCCTTGAAGAGGTACCTACATGCCGTCTGTTGGTGAGCACCACATACTATATTTACTGCTCACTTTTGTGCAATCAGTACTTTATTTCTAAATGATGAATTACCTCGAAAAATTATTCTGTACGATCTTATTGAGTGGAAATATTCACACTATGTGAGGAGGTTGATACGTTATTTCCAACATTAGCAATTATACGAAGAGTAAAAGTAGCTGAACTTAATTGTTTGAGCTGAGTAATGCGCTTTTCCATGTTCAAATTTTGATTAGTATGTACGCCCAAAAATATGGAGCTTTTTACCCTACTTACTGACTCATGCTCATGTGTTAAATGAATTATTGGTATGGCTATTTGTAATACAGAACTGAATGGAATGTGTTTCTTTTTTTCAAAATTTAGGAAGTCTATTTCAAGAGAATCACTTAATAATTCCTTGGATATTATCATTTACTTTTGCTTTCTCTCTAATGGGGTTTATTATTACACCAGTATTGTCTGCGAAATTTAGCAATTTTGCTTGTTTAATGTTAAGTGGAAGGTTATTCACATGTATAAGGAATAGGAGAGGACTAAAAATTGAACCTTACAGGCGTCCCTTTGTAATTTTTTTTTTTACCCAGTCACCAAAATTTTCTACCTTTCCGACATCCTCTGAATTATTCAGCACAATCTTTTGCATTCTGTTTGTGAAGTATGACTCAGACCAGCTGTGTGTAAAGCCATCTGCTGGATAAAACTAGTGTTTTTATAAAAGAGTATCATAATATACACGATCGAAGGCCTTGGAGAGATCATTTCCATCTGTTTGGCCCAATGAAGGACGCACACCCCGGGAATCAGTACGTGGATGATGACGTTATTGATGCTCCGAGACCCTGACTCTGACGTCGACTAGTAGAGAGCCACCTTGCGGGTATACAGGATCTGCCAGTAAGATGGCATAAGGCCGTCAGAATTGAACGGAAAGGATTTTAACCGAAAGACTGGAGAATAACATGGTGTATTGGAATCCTAAATAAAAAAAGCCTGATGTTAGGAAAAGTGTGATGTAGTACTTATTGAACGCTCCTGGTATGTAGATAACCGATGAAAATAAATCTCTCTTAAATATTGTATGAATGGAGAGTCTCGCGGCGATAACATTGAATAAAATGTTCTCGGGTTTCCAACCGCGTCAATTGCTTAAAACTACACGAGCTTTCGGCCAAGTATTCATTGGCCATTGTCAAGTGGTATGACAGCCAGTGGGCTGTTGGTGCGCCCTTATATACGCTAGCTGCCGCCTGTGACGTCACTGGTGCCCGTGACATTTCCATATACGGGCATGTTTTGAGTCGGCGTTCGATGTGCCCTCTTCAACCGCGCTATCGCTGGATCCCACGCAGCGCTGAGCTGCAAGCCACCGTCTCTATTCAGGGTGTTTGCGGTAATTTTTATTTAAACAGCTTCCTTTATTAAACTGTCCCAGAAGCCGTTAGTGCGAGCTCGTGTAGTTTTAAGCAACTGACGCGGTTGGAAACCCGAGAACATTTTACTCTCAAATATTGTTTCTCTTGTCAACTCTGATTTTTACGGGAAGCCCTCGTTGAAACTGGCGTTTTGGCATTTGGCATTCAGTAACACACAGAATAGAGTGCGGAGCTCCCAGTGAAGCGTGACAGGTGGTGCCGACGTGGGCCAGCCCGATAAGAACGCCATCCCCTGGCTAGGGGCGGCCGGCAGCTGGCGCGCAGGCCCTGTGATCGCATCTCGGCGTGCCTCCCACCCGATAGCCCCGCGGCCTTCCGCCTCACGCTAGCAGCAATCTTCAATTTGACGCGCTCGCCCTCCAATAACGTGTTCCACTCGCCGATCCGCTATTTTCTATCCCCTTCCCCCCCCCCCCCCCGGGGGTCCTTCCTCCCCCCCTTCCCACTATCCTCGACAGCTGCTGTCGTCAAATCGCGACTGACGAGGACAACACGGCCGGCGCCATAACCCGACTGCGTAGAAACTTCGCTCAGTGGAAGAGCAACCAAAATAAGCGAACATGTCTTTCGGTTTATCCGTAGATATTGTCCGTTTCTGAGAAAACGATCCTCAATGTTTTCACCTCTAGTTTAGATGATTCATGGCGCATTTTAAGCCCAGGCAACTGTCGTCAAGGGGCTAGCGTTACGGCTTATCACTTACGCGCCACGTGTTCGAAACCCGATGTTGTTTTTTATTTATTGTCTTTTATTTCCTTCATTTATTTACTCATTTCTGTGGAACTTTACTACACAAATTGTTCTTATCACGTTAGGGTATACAAAGGCGGTATACGGTTTGTAAAATTTCATCTGGTTTTCACAATAAGTGCCATACATTTATTATATATGACTGACTGTATGGTATTACAATTGTTTTAAATTCACATATTCTTGTATCACTTCTTAATTATTGTATAGTCTTATGTTTATTCTTCAGGAAAATTTGGTGCATTCCCTCGGGTGATACCGATCGTAGAAATATCCGAAACATAGACATTCCGAACAGCACAAGCATCGCGAGAAGGCTAGTTTGTCACAGCGACATTTCTTCGTATGAATCTCACTCGAGAAATAACTGTCATTAACACCGCTGAAGACCTCACGCGTTAGTGATAATTTCGCGGCAAACCACGCATAAAGGGGACTGATGGTGCTCAGAGCCATTTGAACCACGCATAACGGATTACATTTCCGAAAACTGGCGCTTGCAGTTGATTCTGAATCAAAATACACTACAGGAATTTCACCGAAAACAATTTCAAATAATTTTTCCATTCCTTTATTTTCATTAAATTTATTCAAAAATGGTTCAAATGGCTCTGAGCACTATGGGACATAACTGCTGAGATCATCAGTCCCCTAGAACTTAGAACTACTTAAACCTAACCAACCTAAGGACATCACACACATCCATGCCCGAGGCAGGATTCGAACCTGCGACCGTAGGGTCGCGCGGTTCCAGACTGAAGCGCCTAGAACCGCTTGGCCACTCCGGCCGGCTTAAATTTATTCACAAGTCATATAATTAGTAGACGAATAAAGACAACATTATTTACATATACAATGGTAAACATTCATGTAGTAATCTTCTATGGACATAAGTAGATAAATGAAAAACAAAAATAAAAATAAAAATAAAAATCGGTTTCGAACACAGGGCGCAAAACTGTAAGGCCCCGACGCTAGTCATTGTGCCACCGCTTCGGTTGGAGTGTTTCCTCGCTAAAAGGCAAATCAGATACTTCGAAAACTTTGACACACTTTTGTTTCGGAAACCGTCAAATATCTATGGATTATCCGAGTCATATTTTCGCTTATTTTGGCCCCTCTTCCACCCAGAGTAAATGAATGCTATTTCATCTCATTTCGTTTTACTCCTTTGCATAAGTTGGATAGGTGGCAGAGTGACAATAATGTCTCCCATGGTTCTTTGCACCGATAGCCGTTCACGGCTTACCTAACAAAAGGTCGGTTTTTGATTCAGCCAAACGTGATAGCGTGATGCAGATTTAGAAAGAGCTGCATGTTCTTTTACTTGATGAGGTGATACAATGCTCTTAAGTGTAGGTAGTGTGTCTACTCATTTACAATTTCAAGACCCCCACTGAACTCGTTTTTTTTGTTTTTGGTCTGTGTGTGTAAGGCTAATCTCAGGAAATTTTCTAGGAATTTTGATACCATTTTTTTCATTCACGAGGAATGTTTGTATATACACTTTATTGTTTACTAGCTGTCTCCAGCCACGATTTGCTGTGGCTCAGTCTATCCATCTTGCCCTCCCCCCCTTCCCCCAAATCTCTCTCAATCTCCTCCTGCTCCTTGCCTCTGTTCATCTCCTCCTTCCCGTTTTCAATGTCCACTTCCTTACACCCCTCTGTCCATCTACTGTACCCCTGTTTCTTTGACCGTGAGCGCTGTTCATTGTTACTGTAGCTTCAGATTCTGTAGTAGTATTCTAATCATAACCCAATAAGCCATAAATACAGCTCTCCTGTTTGCTAACAGTTTTTCACTGTTTTATAGTTTGCAGCGTTTCCCTTTTATTAAATTTGTATAAATTTATGTGGTACATATATTTAAAAAATAGGTAAATAAAAACATGTGCATATACTAGTGGAATGTTGTGTCAAAATTTCAAAGCAATCGGTGATTTTAGAACAAACGAAGATTTTCATTTTTATTTACATAGTTGGTGATGATGAGTGTGTATATATGTTTTACTATGTTGCATATTTAATTAGCGTTTGGAACGAAATCTCATGGAAATGATGGGAGCTATGGGTTTTTACATAGGAGACGGTATCTGGTGGGAAAAACACCAAACAGCCGCCACAACTCCAGAGAGCAGCGAAGATTGATCTGAATCTGTAACATTATTCGCCGCGTTTTTATATCTGGTATGTGAAGGCTAATTTCAACAACTACTGTAGGGATTTTGATTCTGACTAACAGACAGAGTGCTTTACAAGGAATGTTTCTTTGTACAATTCGTTACCACTACGCTAGACCAGGTCCTCCTCTGTAACCGAGTGCTAAATGCGACGGATCGTCATGCAGGATACCCAGGTTCGATTCCCGGTACTACCAAGAGTTTTTTCCTTGTTGGGATGACTGGACCGGGGTGTACTAAGCCTTGTGATCACAATTACTGAGGAGCTTTCGGGCCGAGAGGTAGTGGATCCACGGCCGAAACGTCGATAACGTCCGGGAGTGTGGCGTGCGAACCCTCCATACGCCTCTTGATATTGAATCACTGAGGATGACATGACGGTCGGTCAACAGTCACGTGGTCTGGTCTCTCTCTCTCTCTCTCTCTCTCTCTCTCTCTCTCTCTCTCTCTCTCCCTCTCCATCGATCTCTTATTTCTTTTTCTTTTTTTACACCAGGCAAGTCATCTGTCTCTCTCTCTTATTTCTTTTTTTTTTACGCCAGGCAAGTCATCCGGCTGTACGTACTTAATGGTACCCGCTCGAAGCCGGAATGAGTCACAAGCTACAATTACTATTTTCTGCTTGGACTCGCAAGAAGTCATTTTTCTTCTGACGTTTCTTTCACAATTTGTATATTCACTTATTATAATAACGGCTCGCGCGAATTTGAAATCCGTGATTTGCGAATGGTCTTCAGCTTCGTACCCATGTAGCCGAGAATATCCGCCCAGTACATCATCCCTTCCTGTATGATGCTTACGTAGCCTCTCAAAGCGTGAACCGAGTCAGCCAGTTGTTTTGGTTTCTTTCAGTTGAGCATTATGTTAGTGTCGTAAAAAATGTAACCTGACTTACCTGTTTTCGTGGAACAGAATTCAACGTGTATGAATAGTGAGTACAGTTATTACCTTGCCCCTTGCACGAAGCTCACACGAATGCGCTGTTACCTTCTAATATTTCCATTGCTTGTAGACTTATCAATCTCTTGATGGGTTAAGTATATCGTTATGTAGTCAACATTATGTCAGACTTGTTCGTAAAATATTAACCCACTGAATACAGGAAAACAAAAAGACGCCTCGTCCAGGTGTGAGTGATTTTCCCTGCGAGTTCTTCCGTCCTCCTCACATACCACATATCCCAGGCCCTCATGAAACTGCATACAACTGTAGATGGTAAGCTTTGACCCTACTTCGCTACACTTTCCTCTACACATTCCTTGCATTTTATCTGTGTAGCTTAACCATTCTATTGCCTATAATTTTTAGCCATCCAATAAATTTCTTTGAGTCAGAATTAAGTTGTCCCTCTTCAATACTGAACTAATATTTTTCTATCTTGCAGTCAGTGCCGTAACATATTTTGTTTGCTCCTCCGTATATTCATACAGGTTTGCAATTAATACAGATCGCACCCAAATGTGCGTTCCACAAATGATGCCTGCAGGGAAGACTCAAGTTACATTAAAGTTGTCTGTTGCATGTTGTGCATTTTCAGGCCCTAACCATTCCTGTCTCTAGTAAACAGAGGTGAACTTCACCTATGACATCATAAACTGAGGAAGCTAGATGAAAGAGGTGTTCACTGGTTCTTCTTTACGAAAAGTATTTATCTAGGATCAAATAAAGTCACATGCATAGTAAATAGGCTTAAATATTCAAGAAAAAATTCAACTTCACTAATGGTGTACATCTTCTTCTGGGTTCACTCGGTTCTCAGGTTACATATTTTTATACTCGTCCTGCAGGGACTTCATTTTCACTTCTTTTATAGTTTGTTAAAGTGCTTTTGATATCGGAAAGGGACGAGTTCATTGGCAACAAATTACGTAAATTATACTTCAACACTGAGACGAAACTCTCTACTGCATAAATACGATCAGAGTGAATACTTGACGTTTCCCGGGTAAGTATTTATTCCAGTGCTATTAGTCCATCTCCTCTTGCCCTTTTCTCTGTTCATCTGTACCTCCCCCCCCCCCCCCCTTCTCTCTCTCTCATTCTCTATGTCCCTCTCCTCCTCCCTAATAGATCTATTTCTTCCTTCTTCATCTCACTTTCTGCGTCTCTTCCTCCCCCCCACCCTTTTTGTCCACGTTGTTACCCCACCAAATAGGTTATTGGTTCACACCCCCACAGTATTTCTTTCCAGATGGTAAGTAACATGACTAGAAAGTTTGTTTGAAGTCGGTCCAGGAGTTTAGTAGTTCTTTAACTACTGGTTTGCTCACATACATATCACAAACATTCAACATATCTTTAATATTTTCACACACACATTTGTACAATGTTTCACTTGCATCTCTAGCGATTGTCACTCTGCAGTTTCGTTTTCACGCAGCACTCTTTTTTAATTTCTTAACTCATGAACTGTGTGTCGTCAATGATTTAATTTTGTAGGTACACTCAGCGGCATATGTGGATATTGAATGCGAAATACGTTGCGAAAAAGTTAGTAATAAAGAGTTATTAAATTAAAATGTCATGCTTGATACACAGTTTTACTTCATTAACAGCGGAAAAAGTGTAGTAGGCGCAAAACTTTACTCATTTCGTCATTTTGTAGGGGTTGTCGGCGAAAAACGGTTCGTAAAGATTTTTTGTTGCACGTCAGTAAGTGCTCTCATTCAGGAAGTCAGGATATTCATGCGTCGTGGGCCACACTGCTTTTTCACCCACACTCCCAACCCTTTGGTAGGTAGGTGGTTCTTACCTGAGACCGGATCTTTCTAGACAGTAAGTGGTATGTGGACCGTATTTGGTTGAAATCGGTTCAGTAGTTTAAGAGGAGAATACACACACACACACACACACACACACACACACACACACACACACACACACACATACTTCTTACAATAAATAATGATGAAAAATATCCGGATACCTATTAGCAGACGTTAATACACACAACAAAAAAAGTTTTGCATCATCTCGATTCTCAGAACTGCTGCAGATAGACGTTGACTGTGTATATTGTATCACAGACACAGTCCCTTTGACTCTTCAGAGATATCACTAAACTCGCCCAAAGATGTAAGCAAACATGCATGAGCAGCGCCTATTAGACGGAGGGGGTCCGACAGCCTATCAGCCCCAGTCATTCCATCAGGAAGGAGGCACAGGGCTCTTAATGTCTGCAGTTCAGCCATGCCTACACGGTCAGTACCGCGGTTCGATCACGTCCGCATTGTTACTTTGTGCCAGGAAAGGCTCTCAACAAGGGAAGTGTCCAGGCGTCTCGGAGTGAACCAAAGCATGGAGGAGATACAGAGAGACAGGAACTGTCGATGACATGCCTCGCTCAGGCCGCCCAAGGGCTACTACTGCAGTGGATGACCGCTACCTACGGATTATCGCCCGGAAGAACCCTGACAGCAACGCCACCATGTTGAATAATGCTTTTCGTGCAGCCACAGGACGTCGTGCTATGACTCAAACTGTGCGCAATGGGCTGCATGATGCGCAACTTCACTCCCGGTGTCCAATGCGAGGTCCATTTTGCAACCACATCATGCAGCGCTGTACAGATGGTCCCAACAACATGCCGAATGGATCGCACAGGATTGGCATCACGTTCTTTTCACATACGAGCGGCACATATGCCTTAAACCAGACAATCTTCGGAGCCGTTTTTGGAGACAACCTGGTCAGGCGAACGCCTTATACGCACTGTGCAGCGAGTCCAGCGAGTGCAGCAAGGTGGAGGTTCCCTGCTGTTTTGGGGTGGCATTATGTGGGGTCGACGTACGCCGTTGGTGGTCATGGAAGGCGTCGTAACGGCTGTACGATACGTGAATGCCATCCTCCGACCGATAGTGCAGCCATATCGGCAGCGTATTCGCGAGGCATTCGTCTTCTTGGACGACAGTTCGCGCCCCCATCGAGCACATCTTGTGAATGACTTCCTTCAGGATACGACATCGCTCGACTAGAGTGACGAGCAAGTTCTTCAGACATGTACTCTATCGAACATGCATGGGATAGATTGAAAAGGGCTGTTTATGGACGACGTGACCCACCAACCACTCTGAAGAATCTACGCCGAATCGCCGTTGAGGAGTGGGACAATCTGGACCATCAGTGCCTTGATGAACTATCACCTAATTTAATTCAATTATATTCAGTTACCCATACATTAATGCTGTTGGTGTTCTTTTTATAACTTCTTTCCACGAAATTATCCATTTCTTTCAACTGATCGTCGAAGTCATTTGCCGCCTCCGGTTGAATTATGTCATTGGCTGATCTTGATGTGTCGACAGAAGTGCCGACACAGTGTGGTTTGAGGAGACCGAAATACACGCTATAAGCTCACGCAGGATGGCGTGAGGTCTGAAACAGGGTACGTAAAGAATGCTATGAAGAAAAGTACGTAGCTTCTGGAATACTTAACCTTAATCCATCATTTGTATATCGCTCTTGACGATACAAGTTAGACTCTTTAGATACATGCAATATAATGCTAATGGCGCCTTGCTAGGTCGTAGCCATTGACTTAGCTGAAGGCTATGCTATCTATATTCTCGGCAAATGAGAGAGTCTCCGTCAGTGTGCATCGCTAGCTACGTCGTCCGTACAACTGGGGCGAGTGCTAGTACGTCTCTCTAGACCTGCCGTGTGGTGACGCTCGGTCTGCTATCACTGAAAGTGGCGACACGCGGGTCCGACATGTACTAATGGACCGCGGCCGATTTAAAGCTACCACCTAGCAAGTGTGGTGTCTGGCGGTGACACCACAGATCTCAAGGACCCTGTTTCTTCTCCCTGAACTTCAATTTTCAAATATGTCTTTGGATTCCTTTATTGCTTGCTCAATTTACATACTGAATAACATCCGGGACTATAATATGCGGATAATAATTACTGACAGTGGTTTTCATAGGAGGGCTTTGAAGACGTTAATTATCGTAATGTTTGCTTACAAACGGAGACTTAATTGCATCGAGTGCCTGTACTCGTGTGATAGCTGACAAGCCGGACTTATCTGTGTTAATGGGCCGTGTTAATTAATTATTGTATAAAAAGTCCATGAGACGCAGACTGTGATATTGCTGCCTGTTCGCTGTAGCCACTAGAGACTGCAGCTGCCGCAGTGATGGGAGGTGTAGGAGGTTGCGGGACCGTTGTCTCTCCGTGTAGCCTGAGGCTCCCAGCGCTCCGTTAAAGCTGGCAGCTGCCGAGTCTTGCCGATCAGTACAGCCGCAGTGTGGCGCGGAGCCGAGGCGTAGATCTTAGCGGAAAACTCTGGAAGCTGTTTGTTCGGTCCACCTCCTCACCACCTACCACCATCGGCCCGAATGCAGCCATACACTACACGCAAGGTACGTCCCAGAGGTCCGATAGGCAGTTAAAGGTGCTGCGGCATGTATTTTTGTAAATTTACGAGTTACGAGTCGCTGGGCAACCAATAAATGTCGACCAGTCACGAGACTTGGTCACAGAGTTGGCACTGTTAATATACACGACCTTCCAAGTCTTTAGGGTCGAAATTGACACATGGTACAGGACTGTAGGCTGAATACTTACAGATAGGGACGTAATGGTCGGAAATTGTAGAGATACGTGTATTTTGGTTTGTCATCAGCCAGTTGGGCATCGCTGTTCGTGAGGGAAGTGAGACGAGCTCGTTAAGTTTAAACTATGTTTAGAAGACGTAGATAATGTCAGCCACAATCCACGTGGAAAGTCGACCTTTTCAGGAAACTTAGCGGAGATAAATTCTTCTACCGTTCTTGTTGAAGCAACGTATTTGAAGCCCAACTGGGCTGGCAGCATAGGAGGAACCAATGCAGGAAATCCTCTGAAGTCTATTGATGAAGGAAGACCAAAGGTTTTCCTGGTATAACAGGAGCTTACTTGCAGAAGGAAATTGTTAGAGGGGAGAGGTGTCATATGGCCGTCTCTGTGATGGATGAAACTGCTTCTCACGCCGGAACCATGCGTCACGGAGGTCACTGATGGATCGCAAGTACTAGACTGTATTGTCAGCCCTCTACCCCCACCCCCATGCCGCCCACCACAGCGAACTCATCTTGCAGCTCTGGAGACGATAAAAAAGGAGCATTTGTACTCTGGCGCGCAAAATTTAGGGACGAAAGTATCTTATGCGTGATGTGTCACTGTCAGGAAACTTGCACCGTACATGGAAAGAACTACGATATGTTACAGAAGGTAACTGAAAGAAATAACCAATGAGACAAACAGAAATGACACTTTCATTCGAAGACAATACATACACTGAAGGCCCTAAGATTCATGATGGCCTGCTAGACAAACGGCGAATATGGATCTTAATAGGGAGCGTGATAACTATGGATGGCAATGCGTCCTCTTCAACGCGCACTTAAGCTGGGTACAACATTGGTAGGGAGTTATTGCGGTAGGTGTTCCATTCCCTCACTGACGAGGTTGACAACTGCTGGATGTCGTTGATGGATGTGGACGTGCTGCAGTACGTCTCGCCAACGCATCCCATACCTGCTCGCTGATATTTAAATCGGGGAATGGGCAGGCTAGTATATTCGCTGATTATCCTCCCGTTCCAAGAGCTGCTCCACATGCGCTATTCGATGCGGTCGCACATAGTCATCCTTAAAAATGAAGCCAGGGCCGAATTCGCACTTGCAGAGACGCACGTGATAAAAGAGTACAGTGTCCCAACAAGGTTGAGGGATGTATGTACCGTGTTCAAAGATTCGGAGATCAGTACGCCCACGCAACGTTGTGCCTCCCGCACCAAACATGTCGAACACCAAATCGATCGTGTTCGAAAATGACCCTGGGTGCATTATATGTGCCCACCTATCGCTATAAGAGGCTACGTCCAGCTTTTTTTTTACTGAAGAGCCAAGGAAACTGGTACATCTGCTTAACATCATGTAGGGCTCCTGCGAGCACGCAGAAGTGCCACAACACGACACGGCATGGACTCGTATAATGTCTGAAGTTGTGCTGGAGGGAACGGCCAACATGAATCCTGCAGGGCTGTCCGTAAATCCATAGGAGTACGAAGGGCAGACATCTCTTTTCAACAGCACGTTGCAAGGCATTTCAGATATGCTCAATAATGTTCATGTCTTGGGAGTTCGGTGGCCAGCGGAAGTGTTTAAAATCAGAAGGGTGTTCCCGGAGCCACTCTGTAGCAATTCTGTGCGGGTGGGGGTGTCGCATTGTCCGGCTGCAATTGCCAAGTCCGTCGGAATACACAATGGACATGAATGGATGCAGGTGATCAGACAGAATGCTTACGTACGTGTCACCTCTCAGAGCCGTATCTAGACGTATCAGGGGTCCCATATCACTCCAACTGCACACGCCCCGCACCATTACAGAGCCTCCACCAGCTTGAACAGTCCCCTGCTGACATGCAGGATCCAAGAATTCGTGAGGTTGTCTCCATACCCGTACACGTCCATCCGCTCGATACAATTTGAAACGAGACTCGTCCGACCAGGCAACATGTTTCCAGTCATCAACACTCCAATATCGGTGTTCACGGGCTCAGGCGTGGCGTAAAGCTTTGTGTCGTGCAGTCATCAAGGGTGCACGAGTGGGTCTTCGGCTCCGAAAGCCCATGTTCCGTTGAATGGTTCGCACGCTGACACTTATTGATGGCCCAGCATTGAATTCTGCAACAATTTGCGGAAGGGTTGCACTTCTGTCACGTTGAACGATTCTCTTCAGTTCTCGTTCGTCCCGGTCTTGCAGGATCTTTTTCCGGGCGCAGCGATGTCGCAGATTTGATGTATTAACGGATTCCTGACATTCACGTTATACTCGTGAAATGGTCGTACGGGAAAATCCCCACTTCGTCGCTACGTCTGAGACGCTGTGTCCCATCGCTCGTGCGCCCACTGTAACAAAACTTTCAAACTCACTTAAATCTCGATAACCTACCATTCTAGCCGCAGTATCCGATCTAACAACTGTGACAGATCCTTGTTGTCTTATATAGGCGTTGCCGACCGCAGCGCCGTATTCTGCCTGTTAACATATCTCTGTATTTGAATATCCACGCCTACATCAGTTTGTTTGGCGCTACAGTCTATAATATCCGGGGGAACACCATCGGTCGCGGTGACACCAGTGAAACTATTGTCTTTGAATAAAAGCGTAATTTCTGTTGGTTTCAAAAATGGTTCAAATGGCTCTGAGCACTATGGGACTTAACATCTGAGGTCATCAGTCCCCTAGAACTCAGAACTACTTAAACCTAACTAACCTAAGGACATCACACACATCCATGCCCGAGGCAGGATTCGAACCTGCGACCGTAGCGATCGCGCGGTTCCAAACTGAAGCCCCTAGAACCGCTCGGCCACATCGGCCGGCTTCTGTTGGTTTCATTCGGTATTTCTTGCAGTTATGTTGAGCAGTATTCCTTATGGTGCAAGTTTTATCGAGCATTGTTACTTGGAAGTGGCACATCAAAGGAAAGTTAGTTTTGCCTTAAGTTTCGCATACCACAGTTTTCCGACCAACGTGTTCCGTATCCCTTTGAGAAGTCATTAAGTAATATTAGTCTGGCGACAGTATTTTATCTGGCTACTTCAATTAGCCATGAGGCACTGCCTGCCGAATCAATCGGTGAACTAGGACAATTAATTAATCTAAGACGGAGACTGACAGAATGCTACCTACTCAAAATGAATTCTTAGTGTGGAACTTCTTGGCAGTATATTGTTGTGTGTTGGACCGGGACTCAAACCTGGTTACCTTGCTTGACTTTACCGAATGAGCTAACGGGGCACAACTCACGACCTGCCCTCACAGCTTTGTTTCATCCACTATCCTTCTCCTACCCCCCAAGACTTTTGAGAGTTTTTCCTGCATCCTTCGGGAAGCTTGAAAAATAGCAGGGAGGTATTGGTGGACGTAAAGCTGTAGAGATTCCTACAAACGATCAGATTTGTTTGTCAGGTTCACTGTTAGTTGTGCATCGGTTTGTCAAACAAGTGCGGACGTACCAACCAAGTTTGTCTAACGTAACCCCACTTTTGAAGCAGCTGTCACATTCAGAGTATGGTGTCACGAAATATTTTGACACTACTGTGTAATGTGCGAGGTGCAATTCAGAATGTAAACGAAATCTCTCCAGTTGCTAGATATCTCAGTGTTATAGTTAAGAAGCATCTGGCTATTGTTTGACAAACGCATGCGTCAAACTTAAAATTTGTTTTTCAGTCAGTAATTCTATCAGACACGTCTGACACACTCTGATTGACAAACACCTCAAATGAAGCGGCACACTGTAAATACTCTCCTGGAAATTGAAATAAGAACACCGTGAATTCATTGTCCGAGGAAGGGGAAACTTTACTGACACATTCGTGGGGTCAGATACATCACATGATCACACTGACAGAACCACAGGCACATAGACACAGGCAACAGAGCATGCACAATGTCGGCACTAGTACAGTGTACATCCACCTTTCGCAGCAATGCAGGCTGCTATTCTCCCATGGAGACGATCGTAGAGATGCTGGATGTAGTCCTGTGGAACGGCTTGCCATGCCATTTCCACCTGGCGCCTCAGTTGGACCAGCGTTCGTGCTGGACGTGCAGACCGCGTGAGACGACGCTTCATCCAGTCCCAAACATGCTCAATGGGGGACAGATCCGGAGATCTTGCTGGCCAGGGTAGTTGACTTACACCTTCTAGAGCACGTTGGGTGGCACGGGATACATGCGGACGTGCATTGTCCTGTTGGAACAGCAAGTTCCCTTGCCGGTCTAGGAATGGTAGAACGATGGGTTCGATGACGGTTTGGATGTACCGTGCACTATTCAGTGTCCCCTCGACGATCACCAGTGGTGTACGGCCAGTGTAGGAGATCGCTCCCCACACCATGATGCCGGGTGTTGGCCCTGTGTCCCTCGGTCGTATGCAGTCCTGATTGTGGCGCTCACCTGCACGGCGCCAAACACGCATACGACCATCATTGGCACCAAGGCAGAAGCGACTCTCATCGCTGAAGACGACACGTCTCCATTCGTCCCTCCATTCACGCCTGTCGCGACACCACTGGAGGCGGGCTGCACGATGTTGGGGCGTGAGCGGAAGACGGCCTAACGGTGTGCGGGACCGTAGCCCAGCTTCATGGAGACGGTTGCGAATGGTCCTCGCCGATACCCCAGGAGCAACAGTGTCCCTAATTTGCTGGGAAGTGGCGGTGCGGTCCCCTACGTCACTGCGTAGGATCCTACGGTCTTGGCGTGCATCCGTGCGTCGCTGCGGTCCGGTCCCAGGTCGACGGGCACGTGCACCTTCCGCCGACCACTGGCGACAACATCGGTGTACTGTGGAGACCTCACGCCCCACGTGTTGAGCAATTCGGCGGTACGTCCACCCGGCCTCCCGCATGCCCACTATACGCCCTCGCTCAAAGTCCGTCAACTGCACATACGGTTCACGTCCACGCTGTCGCGGCATGCTACCAGTGTTAAAGACTGCGATGGAGCTCCGTATGCCACGGCAAACTGGCTGACACTGACGGCGGCGGTGCACAAATGCTGCGCAGCTAGCGCCATTCGACGGCCAACACCGCGGTTCCTGGTGTGTCCGCTGTGCCGTGCGTGTGATCATTGCTTGTACAGCCCTCTCGCAGTGTCCGGAGCAAGTATGGTGGGTCTGACACACCGGTGTCAATGTGTTCTTTTTTACATTTCCAGGAGTGTAATTTGACAAACACACTAAGTATGAGAAATTGTTTGAACGTCTATAGAGGCCTTCAGGGCAGGTCGTGAGTCGGTAAAGGCGTGGTGGCCTTTGAAATACGAGGTTCTGTTTCGACTTTTTGCTCTCACACACAGTTTGTCTGCCAGGAAGTTTCAAAACACACACAACCCCAGAGGGAAAGAGTCAGTTTTATAAGGTTTTCTATTTACATAAACAACTTAGGTCGTATACAAACGGTTCAAAAGTGGTTACCGCAATCCTCAGTGCTTACGTGACTGAGTTGTCCATTGACAGGATCGAACTCGGGTTTCAAAATCGTTCGGCCCCATTGATTGCCTACGGTATTTATGATAGTGGTATAATTGCTGCTTCACCAGTACTCTTAACATTGTGTTGAGTTTTCATTTTACGGACAGATTAACCGGTGTATATTGATAAATCGCAGTATTCAATATTGTCTCCTCAGTTTCTACTCTACACATAAAACCTTGTTAAGAATTGTGTCATCTCTCCCTGCGTTGAACGACGCAGTTTCTCTTGAATATTTGCCCACGGGGGTAAATTTCTTCCTGTAGCGATGATCTCTGTTGATCTGGATATTCGTTCCGCTTTACGGGCACTATATCCCACAGCACTGTACATCAAAGACACGTCTGCGACTTCCTATAACAAGTGACGCTCTATATTCGACAACCAGCCATGTATTGTAAACAGTGGTAAACAGCGTCACGGACACGTCGCTCACAACTGCGTATTGTTTCTCAGTCGCAAAAATCAATGCAGCGGGTTGTTGTTTGTTATAGAAGATAGGCTGTTTCGAAGGAAAAAAAAAAAAGAAAAAATGTCGGCTCTTGAATTTCTCATGCAGTATCAGTATTCATTTCCGATTATTTGTTCCTCATTTCAAGTTCAAGATCCTCTACTATTTGTACAACGTCTGTCCTAAAGTTTTGTGGCACCCTTTCTGAGTTTACTTGCAGTGATTTTATGTCAAAAGAGGCTGTGTGCTGCCTTGTTATGGAGTAGCTTTTGATCTAAAGGTCTCATAATCATACAAATAGGATCAATAAAGTTTGGCACTCCTGCTATTAGTGAAACTGAGGTATCATGCCGCGCGGGGTAGCCGCACGGTCTGTGGTGCCTTGCCACGGTTCGCGCGGCTCCCTCCGTCGGAGGTTCGCGTTCCTCCTCGGCCATGGGTGTGTGTGTTGTCCTTAGCGCAAGTTAGTTTAAGTTGGATTAAGTAGTGTGTAAGCCTGGGGACCGATGACCTCAGCAGTTTGGTCCCATAGGAATTTACCACAAATTTCCAATTTCCATTCTCTGTCAACGTGTGGACGGGGATTGTCCTAGATCACCTGATGGGACCTTATTTGCTGCCTCCCCGTTTAAATGGTTTACGTTAGCAGGTGTTCGTGCGAGATACCGCAATGTTCTTGGAGATTGTACCCCTTGTTGTCCGTGAAGGGATGTGGTTTCGACACGACGGTGCACGAGCCTACTTCGATGTCAGTCTCCGCGAGTACAAGGAAAACACGAACCCTCTTCGGTGGATTGGAATAGAGGTACTTCCCATCGGCTGCGCGATTGCCGGATCTGTGGACTTCTTCCTCTGGAGTTAGATCAAGACGTCGGTGTGCGAAACCTCCGTACAAACGTTTGAAGACCTGCTCTCTAGGATCCAAGCTGCCTTTCTCCTGGTACAACAGACGCTAGGAATCTTTGAGACAGTGCGGCAGAACTTCATGCGCTATTGCTATGCATACATTGAAACTACCGGTCGTCACTTCGAACAATTACTGTGAACTTCGTTGTTGTTATGCGGTGTAACATAGATCAAATAAATGTGTGTTTACGACCATTGATTCCCTAACAGAATACAGTCTGTTGTGGACCCATTATCACCTGTGTTTCAGTTTGACTAAAAAGGTTTGAGGCACCCTGCTGTCTTAAAACATCAGCAGCTTCGGCAGCACAATGAGGTACCTACAAAAATTATTTTATATTTTACAGTGCACCTGTGGTTTTCGGCATTCAACCAAGAAGTTAAAATTCAAACTATAGTGCAATTGCTGTGCCGACCGAGACCGCTCGCAGGCCGCAAACTGTTATATCGGCCGCCCTTCCGAATCGCAGTATTGCACCGTACTGTTAAAATATCGTTCACTGGTATGCAGCGTTTTACGTATTTAAATACGGTTCACTGAACATATTCATACGTGGTCGTCCATTCGACAAGCATTTCTGTTTTTTTTCTTAGCCATTGCGTTGCGAGTTAGCCGCTTTCAACCACGAGTGCTACGGTGAAGCACTAAGCGGTTTAGTGGCGAGAATTTGATGATTTTGAATGAAGGAAGGAGTGACTGCGGACAATGCTGGCGATTGTAACGTGCCGGGAGATGATTCAGCATACTGAAAAACACGCTGTTCAGAAATATATGACGAATCGCGCTTCAAAAACCAAACTTGTTCCTGACTGCTGATATTCAATTGTCCCACGTTTTCGAAGATGAACCAGCGAATTTTTCAGCCAGACAGCCGCATTACAGTGACGCGATGAATGTCTCTGAATTTGTGTAGAGTTTATTCGTCTTAACATCTAATAAATACAGTGTGTCTTCCATCCAAGGGAAGCAGTGAAGTGTAAATGACGTCTGGAATATTTACAATGTGAAGAAATGCCACTGAAAGTAGTGTAAACTTTGTTTACGATTCTACTCACCCTGCATGATTTTCGTCCTAAAGTTTTGGGACATCGCGAATAACGAATTCATTCATGGTGGTGATTTAAACGCCATTTCTAGCAGTTATAAGACAGCGCAATTATCTTTCCATGTTACACTTCATCCTCATCGTCCGACGAATAATTTCATGTGACAGTTTCGAAGCTAATGAGAGAGAGAAAAAACCAGACAACAGTTACATACTTGTCACTGTAGATATTTATGCTCTGGGAGTTATTTACCTGATAATATGGAATAGTTACTCCAGCAGTTCCCCTATTATAGCTCGTTTTAATGTAGAACCGTTTTGAAAATCCGTTGGACTGAAGATATGTGACTGGTACGAAAAGTTACAGTATACTCGTTCACTTTTTGCATATGCTTTAACGTGAACGCAAAAACCCTCCAACTGTTTGCCTTGGTAAATTACTCTGAATAATGGAGCGAACAACTTTTCCAATCCCCGTCGTCCTCTGGAAAAAATAAACGGAGAACTTTCCTCCAGAGAACGAAAACAAAATGTATGAACGGTGAGGCGAAAGTCGGAGGGAGGGGGTCCGGTGAGGAAGAAAAGTTCGCCAGCTACAGAAGGGTTTTGCTACAAATTTTTTTATAGGTTCGCATCAACAGAAATTTTTCGCAAGTCATTAATGTTTTGTTTACCTTCATAGTTTCTTTATCTTCTGTCTTTTTTTATCATTTCTCGCTGCTTTCACGTCGGATGCAAGCATATTGCTGTCCTGGATAATACATAAAAGAGACGCATTTGTACCCATATTGCGCTTCATATTTCTAAGGTATTCCAAGTCAACTAAATCCAGGAAAGAAGTGCATTCATCTCTTCTAATTATCAGCCCCACCATCAGGGGTAGTGGTGTATCTCACTGCCACAATATTTTTGTGCAAATAATGCGTCGTATGTATAGCTTCTTTGGTTCAAATTGCTTCGTGTGTTCTTGATCTAAGCGTCCCCTGCCCTCATCTGTAGGTCTGCCAGAGGTATTCTACTGTCACAGCAATTTTTTTTCTCGATAACAAGTGGTATGATTACCACGTTCGCTACGAATTGCTTCTGGCATTACAAATATATGCTACGTCACTTTATTTGCATCCTATAATCCACTCCCACAGATTTATGGGTGAAATGTCATCGGAACTGCGACTAATGAGCCTAGCGCCCCCTAATACTATGGATTTGATAATACTATCAGTCGTCACCGAAACGTTTTACGTTATGGCTTCCCACTCCCAGCTCCAGCTTTGCGTGTATAAGAGGTATAATATCCAGCACTGTATTATTATACAAATAACACAGAAATGACTCATGTATATACAAAATTCAATTGTAATTTCTCCAGAAGTTCCCGAGTTACGCCTCTGTCATCCCGTTTCCATCCCCCTGCGTGTCCGGGGCTTAGAATATGCTCGAGGTATCCCTGCCTGTCGTAAGAGGCGACTAAAAGGAGTCTCACACTTTTCGGCTCTATAACTTCACGTCCCATTTTATGATTTGACCTGCCACTTTCCAAATTCTACAAAAGTGCGGGACATATGGGGAAGGATGCCTTACGTGGTGCATGAGTTATCCATAGTGCCCTTAGATTCGATCTCCTGAACCTCTTGTTATAGGTTTGCATCTCCACCTGCAATTCAACTATTTGAGCGAGGACACTTTCCGGGGTATGTCATCTTCTTCCGTTGTCTCCTGTCCTCTTTCGCCGCCATTACAGTATTGGGTTTCTCTGCGCCCAGTATCCAGAACAATAGCCAGTCCGTTGTGTTGGGGCCATCGTGCACCGATTTGGTGGTAGCCCCCTGACAACGCAGGGATCACACTGCTGATGCCTGAGCTGTTAACTATCCACGTATGCCAAGGAGTAGATGCCTGTCTTCCTGGGGCGTCAGGACTCCCGGCAATGGCCATCATGCCAGGTGGCCTTTGGTACGGCTGGGTAGCGCCCATGGGTAGAGCTCTGATCGGAGTGGGTGGGATCAGGGCAGACGACCCGCAATGAAGCGGACTATGTCATCGCTTGCTGGAGATCGTACGGCGCCAGCAGTCTCTAAGAAGGGCAAGATCGAGTACAATGCCGACAGATATGACCCTATATGACCCTAAATCGTTTCCCTCCGTCTCTACACCATGGGAGGAACGTAGGGCTACTTCCGGAAGGCGTTCGATACACTTCCGCACTGTCGCCTGATAAACAAAGTAAGAGCCTACGGAATATCAGACCAGCTGTGTGGCTGGATTGAAGAGTTTTTAGCAAACAGAACACAGCACGTTGTTATCAATGGAGAGACGTCTACAGACGTTAAAGTAACCTCTGGCGTGCCACAGGGGAGTGTTATGGGACCATTGCTTTTCACAATATATATAAATGACCTAGTAGATAGTGTCGGAAGATCCATGCGGCTTTTCGAAGAAGATGCTGTAGTATACAGAGAAGTTGCAGCATTAGAAAATTGTAGCGAAATGCCGGAAGATCTGCAGCGGATAGGCACTTGGTGCAGGGAGTGGGAACTGACCCTTAACATAGACAAATGTAATGTATTGCGAATACATAGAAAGAAGGATCCTTTATTGTATGATTATATGATAGCGGAACAAACACTGGTAGCAGTTACTTCTGTAAAATGTCTGGGAGTATGCGTGCGGCACGATTTGAAGTGGAATGATCATATAAAATTAATTGTTGGTAAGGCGGGTACCAGGTTGAGATTCATTGGGAGAGTGCTTAGAAAATGTAGTCCATCAACAAAGGAGGTGGCTTACAAAACTCTCGTTCGACCTATACTTGAGTATTGCTCATCAGTGTGGGATCCGTACCAGATCGGTTTGACGGAGGAGATAGAGAAGATCCAAAGAAGAGCGGCGCGTTTCGTCACAGGGTTATTTGGTAACCGTGATAGCGCAAGAGAGGCGCTCTGCATCGCGGTGTAGATTGCTCGCCAGGTTTCGAGAGCGTGCGTTTCTGGATGAGGTATCGAATATATTGTTCCCCCTACTTATACCTCCAGAGGAGATCACGAATGTAAAATTAGAGAGATTAGAGCGCGCACGGAGGCTTTCAGACAGTCGTTCTTCCCGCGAACCATACGCGACTGGAACAGGAAAGGGAGGTAATGACAGTGGCACGTAAAATGCCCTCCGCCACACACCTTTGGGTGGCTTGCGGAGTATAAATGTAGAAGTAGATGTAGAAAGAAGAGAGCCATATTCACCGCAGTATTTAGTCTGTAGCAGAATGGGTGGGGAATCCTTTCTGCGTATGAAGCCTCAGTTTTTTGTTGAACATCTTGGGGATAAGTTTCGGGAAGTGACAGCCTTGTCCAAGATGAGAAGCGGTGCAGTCTTGATTCAGACAGCATCCCCAGCCCAGTCCCAGGCGTTACTCGCTTGTGACTCGCTGGGTGATATTCCTGTTTCCGTCACTCCCCATAAAAGCCTCAACAAGGTCCAGGGGATTGTATTCCATCACGACCTCCTCTTGCAGTCTGACGACGAGCTCCGCGCCAATCTAGAACATTGGGGGTGTTTATTTGATCAGGTGCGTTTACTGGGGTCCCAAAGGCAACAAGGTTGCTACCGGTACCTTCCTGTGACGTTAAACCATACGCCCTCCCCCTATGCGGTGGTTTAAGTGCTGGAAATTCTGGCACATCTCTTCCCACTGCACTTCCAATGCCACATGTCGAGACTGTGGACGTCCACTGCAACCAGATACTCCGTGTGCGCTTCCTCCCACTTTTACCAACTGTGGAGAGCAGCGCTCCCCCTGCTCGCCAGACTGCACAGTACTCGAAAAGGAGCAGAAAATCATGGAGTAGAGGACTCTGGACCAGTTGACTTACCAAGAGGCTAAACATAAATTTGAACAATTACACACTGTTTGGTTGACATCCACATACGCTGCAGCTACATTACCGTCGCAATCACAAGTACCAGCCGTACCAGACTCTGTGCCACTAACAGTGGGCCCTCTGGGCCTCCAGAATATATCTGCCCCCTTGGTGGTTGGGGAAACTCTTCTTCCATTGCTCCCAAAGTACCTAGTTTGGGAGAAAGGTGCCCCCAAACACGGGGGACATAGGTCTCCTCTCCCCCCCCCCCCCCTCAGCTCGAGAAGCAACAGCCTCCTCTGGCTCCTCTCATGCGGAAGGGCTCCTTTGGGACCCTCTCTTCCAATTAGTGGAGACTAATGCCAGAGCAGACTCTCGCCAGTGGTTAAAGGAGCCCAAAGCTGCTGGACGAAGAGCTTCATGGTCTTACTCCATGTCTGAAGCTACTGCAGAGAAGTCTTCCCAGAAAGCCCCTCAAGAGAAGCGAGAGGGCAAGCAAACGAAGAAGTCTGCTAAGAAGAAGGACCCTCTGGTGTCCCCAACACCACCACCTCCTACCAATTCTGCACCTGTGGGTGAGGTTGAGATCTCAGTGTCCCCTGAGGACCTAGATCTCACTGATGAGTCATTCACAAAAGGAATGGATACAAATACTCAATCGGTGGCAGCAGGTGACCCTGAGGCGTGAACTGCCTCATTCAATGTTCCATGCCTTCCAAGTCTCACAATGATTTCATCCTCCAGTGAAATTGCGGCGGTTTTTTCCACCTCGTGGCTAAGCTACGGCAACTGTTAAGCTTTACACCTGCTTTCTGCATTGCCCTCCAGGAAATCTGGTTGCCAGCTGTGCAGTGAACCTGTGTCCCTTCAAACCCCCTGGAAGCTGTGGCTGTCAGGATAAGTACGATGCAGGAAATAACTGTTTGCAAGGTATACCTTCTCCAGATGGTCCAGTAACCCTGAATGCATTGGCTGCACTGATTCAACTCCCTAAACCTTCCCTATTTTTGGGAGATTTTAACGCCCATAACCCTTTGTGGGGTGGCAACGTGTTTACTAGCTGAGGTATAGATGTCGAACTTTTACTGTCTCAATTCAACCTCTGTCTCTTAAATACAGGGGCACTCACACCTTTCAGTATGGCTCATGACACTTACTTGGCCATTGATTTATCCCTCTGCAGCCTAGGACTTCTCCACTAGAAAGGCTACGATGACTTGTGCGGTAGTGACCACTTTCTCATCTTGCTGTCACTTCCCTAGCGCCATTCCCCTGGACGTCTACCAAGATGGGCTTTAAAAAAGGCATACTGGGTAGCTTTAACATCTGCTGTCGCCGTTGAATCTCCTCCACATCGTACCATCGATGCGGTAGTTGAGCAGGTCACTAGAACGATCGTTTCTGTGGTGAAAAAGACGATCCCTTGTTCTTTAGGGTCCCCTGGTGAAAGTCAGTACCTTGGTGGTCGCTAGAAATAACTGAGGCCTTTAAAGAGCCTCGGCCAGCTCTGCAGCGACATAAGCGACACGCTTCCCTAGAGTACCTATTAGCTTTTAAACGGCACCTTGCCCGCGTTCGCTAGCTTATAAAAAGACGGAAACTGGCGTATTGGGAGAGGTGCATGTCGACCATTGGGTGCCATACATCACCTTTCCAAGCCTGGATGGAGATCAGACGAGTTTGTGCCTATCAGATCCCCGACAGGTGTTACTTGCATTAACATCAATGGCGTGTTATCTACCGACGCAAACTCAGTTGCCGAGCACTTTGCTGAGAACTATGCTCAAGCCTCGGCATCAGAGAATTATCCCCCAGCATTTCGTACCCACAAACAGCGGATAGAAAGGAAAGCCCTCTCATCCACTAAATGTCACAGTGAACCTTGTAATGCTCGATTTGCAAAGTGGGAGCTCCTCAGCGTCCTTGCACACTGCCCTGACACAGCTCTTGGGCCATATCGGATCCACAGTCAGATGATCAAACATCTCTCGTTTGACTACAAGCGACATCTCCTCGTCATCTTCAACCGGGTCTGGTGCGATGGCGTCTTTCCATCGCAGTGGCGGGGGAGTACCATCATTCCAGTGCTCAAACCTGGTAAAAACCCGCTTGATGTGGATAGCTATAGGTCCATCAGCCTCACCAACGTTCTTAGTAAGCTGTTAGAATGTATGGTAAGATGGCGGTTGTGTGGGTCCTGAGGTCATGTGGCCTACTGGCTCCATGCCAGGGCGGTTTGCGCTAGGGTCGCCCCATCATTGATAATCTAGTTTCCCTCCAGTCTTCATTCACAACAGCCTTTTCCACACGCCAACACCTGGTTGCCGTCTTTCTTGATTTACGAAAAAGCTTACAACACGACCTGGCGCCATTATATCCTTGCCAAATTACATGAGTAGGGTCTCCGGGGCTCACTCCCGATTTTTATCCAAAATTTCCTATCGCTCCATACTTTCCAAGTTGGTGCCACCCATAGTTCCCCCCATATTCAGGAGAATGGGGTCCCACAGAGCTCTGTATTGAGTGTATATTTTTAGTGGCCACTAACGGTCTAGCAGCAGCTGTCAGGCCGTCGGTTCAAAAAATGGCTCTGAGCAATATGGGACTTAACTTCTGAGGTCAGTAGTCCCCTAGAACTTAGAACTACTTAAACCTAACTAACCTAAGGACATCACACACATCCATGCCCGAGGAAGGATTTGAACCTGCGACCGGAGCAGTAGCGCGGTTCCAGACTGTAGCTCCTAGAACCGCTCGGCCACACTGGCCGGCACCGGGCCGTCGGTCTCACCTTCTCTGTATGCAGACGAATTCTGCGTTTCGTACTGCTCCTCCAGTACTGGTGTTGCCGAGCGGTGCCTACAGGGAGCCATGCACAAGGTGCAGTCATGGGCACTAGCCCACAGTTTCGAGTTTCCAGCCGCGAAGTCGTGTGTCATTCACTTCTGTCAGCGTTGTATCGTTCATATGGAACCAGAACTTTACCTTAATGACGATCCATTCACTGTGGTGGAGACATATTGATTCTTAGGACTGGTTTTCGACATTCGATTGACGTGGCTTCCTCATCTTAGTCAGCTGAGCGGAAGTGCTGGCAGCACCCCAATGCCCTCCGCTGCCTGAGCAACACCAACAGGGGTCCAGATCACTCTACGCTCCTGCATCTCTACAGAGCGCTTCTTCAATCCCACCTTGGCTATAGGAGTCTGGTTTACGAGACGGCGGCGCCCTCAGCGTTGCATTTACTCGACCCAGTGGACCATTGTGGCGTTCGACTGGCAACAGGAGATTTTAGGACGAGTCCATTGACCAGCGTCCTGGTGGAGGCTGGAGTCCCTCCACTGAAGGTTAGGCGTACACAACTGCTCGCCAGTTACGTTGCACACATTCATAGCTCTCCTGAGCATCCGAATTACCGTCTTCTTTTCCCATCCACGGCGGTTCATCTCCCGATGGAAGGCCCAGGTCAGGGCTTGAGATATTGGTTCGGGTCCGATCTCTTCTGTCTGAAGTGGAGTCCTTGCCTCTACCACCTATACTCGAGGTCCATTCACGTACACCTCCATGGCGTACACCGAGGCCGAAGCTTCACGTGGACCTTTCACATGGTCCTAAGGACTCAGTTAACCCCGCAGCTCTCTGCTGTCACTTCCACTCGATTCTTGAAATGCACCGGGACCATGAAGTGGTTTACACTGACGGCTCAATGGCTGTTGGTAACGTTGCATTCACGTACGTTCATGGAGGACATACTGAACAGCACTCCTTGCCTGATGGCTGCAGTATTTTGACTGCGGAGCTGGCGGTCATTTCTCGTGCTCTTGAATGCATCTGCTCATGCCCTGGCGGGTCGTTTCTTCTCTGTACTGACTCCTTGAGCAGCCTAAAGGCTTTCAACCAGTGCTACCCGCGTCATCCTTTGGTAGCGACCATCCAGGAGTCCATATATGCCCTGGAACGGTCAGTCGTTCTGTGGCGTTCGTGTGGACCCCAGGCCACGTCGGAACCCCAGGAAATGAACTTGCCGACAGGCTGGCCAAACAGGCTACACGGAAAGCGCTTCAGGAGATCGTCATCCCTGTAACTGGCCTGCAATCATTATTACGCTGCAAGGTTTTTCAGCTTTGGGAGACGGAATGGCGTAATCTCAGTATGCACAGCAAACTGTGTGGAAGACCTCCATGCGGGCCTCTCTCTGGCACTCAGTGGTTCTCTGCCAGCTGGGCATTGGCCATACGTGGCGAACACCTTACTATCTGCTCCATGGCGAGGACCCACCGCAGTGTCACCGTGGCTCACATATGACTGTTGTCCACATCTTGCTGGACTGCCCACTTTTAGCCACTCTGTGGAAGACTTTTAACCTTCCCGGTACCCTACATTCAGTGTTGGGGGACAATGCCCCAAAAGCAGATTTAGTTTTATGTTTTATTGGTGAGGGGGGAAGGGGTGGGGGGTTATCGCACCATCTAAGGGTGGGCATTTAGCTTTGGCTCTGAAGTCGCCACCATCCTTCCATTTTAACTCAGTCGCACGTTCTTTGCATTTGTTTGTCTTGATGGTCGTGTTTTCCCTATAAGTTTTTGTGGACATTTTAATGTGTTGCAGAGAGGCTGGCTCATCCTGTTTTATTATCGTGATCAGGCAGCCCACATCATATGCTCTATTGTTTTAACACTTTCTTCTGCTTTTCCTTTTTCACTGCTTTTCCGTTTTCACTAACACCACCCTGTAGGGGATAAGCATACATACATACAGTAGTGAACATAGTGTAATTCGCGACACACCTTACCTTTTAGATGTTCTGATCTACAAAGCTTTACTGTCTGTTACAAAGCATAACACACAAGGAGGCAAAGTGATACCAACGTAATGTCGACTTAGATGTGTACCTAGCCTATCTTAAGGGAGACAGCAAATGTGATGCCAACAGGACCGAATTTAGGAGTTTAAGCAAAAAAAGTTGTAAAAAAGGTAAATTTTCTCCAACAGTTAAATGTGGAAGGAAAATAGCCGCACAATTCTTGTAATAACTACGTTCTTGAGGATGGGTGCTTTATTGTAAGACACGATGTGGAGCTCCTAAACAGGCTCACTGACTGATTTGCAGTTTTATTTTTCCCCACAGCATTTTAAGCCCTTCAGGACTGACACATTGCTTTTCTACATCCCTGTCATCCGAGTTACAATGAATGGTGACAGCAAGAAGACTTGAGATGCCGCAGTTGAGACGAATTACTTGACATTTCTGACACATTAAAACGAAATGACATATGCACCACTTGGAATTCCTGGATTTGGATGCGGGGCAGCAAACTGTTACTTCAGGTTTGTTACCTCGATCATAACAGAGTGAGGAGATGGATATTCATTGGTTCGCTAAGGTGCCGATAATAGTAAGTTTAGAGAAGGATTAGGCAATATCTGTAAGCGTATATAAGTATTAACGTAATTTTGTGTCTACATGTGAACCAGATTATGTCTAAAAGTAGTCCTCCTGGTTGTACCAGTTTCCAGATACGTTTTTCCTGTTGTTATCGTCTGTCAAACGTTCGACTGAAACGTAAAATGTCCAGGTAATTTTGTTTTATATCACAATCGCAAAATTAATAAAACGGTTTCTAGAGCCAGGTTGTCGTTAATGTCCAGAACAAGATTGCAGGTCATCAATCATTAGTTCCTGAACACTGCAAAAGTCTCAAAAATATTTCACACCATCGTAGGATCAACATGAGAGTGTACAAACATGTTTACCGAGGCAAATTTAACAATTAATTCCGTCTTTACGCGGAGTTGCACTTAACACACTAGTTCCCGTGTTGCCAAGTCGACAAATAATCGGACACAGACTTACATTAACACAATATCGATCAAGTACCTCATCCTAGGCACCTTTTCAACAGACTACTCCGTCCATACATTAGATCAGATTTCAAACACGGATTCATGTTCCCCCCCTCGGAAACCGATCATAGACTGGTACTGAGTTATCTTAGCAGTTTGGCGTCTGCCCTGTCAGGGAGCACTTATGATTGGTTCATCCTTGCCACCAAAAATCGAGGTAGCAAGTAGTAGTTCCCTTGAGATTTCTCTACTGATTGTCGATATGCCTGATTGCAGCTCTGTGGAAGAAGAGGTAAAAATCTCATCTCGAGCGAGATCGAAACCGGCAACTAACTGTCTCCTCTGTGAAGGGCAAACACGTAACAGCTGAATAGCGAAAAACTGTGGAGGCGCTGGTCCATCTTCTCCACAGCGATGTTTAAGACGGATAATTTGCAACTTAAAAGATGAAGTTAGTTGAGTTTCTGTTTGGAACGAGTTTCCTGGAAGCAAAAACCTTAAATTTACTAACAGTATGTCATTATATAAGTGAGAATAATTTCTAATATGTAATCAAAATAAGAAAATATCGAATATAGGATGTTACTCCTCAGCCACTCCAGGAAGGAAGTCAACTGTCAGACTTGCCAAACGCATTCCGGGATGGTCCATAACTCTACCTAGTGGCAGGAAGAAACAATACCGTAGATTAGCTGTTTCTTGAGTGCCTCGTACTTGAGCTTCAAAAACATGGAACAGATAGCTCCTGAGTTGATCAAACGAAAGGCTAATGTGTCTTATTTCCATTTCTGTAATTGGGGGTTGGAGCTAAATGGTAGTTACGAGTATACAAAGGTTCACAAATTGCAACTGAACACAATTAACATTAGTGGAATTACTTAGGCAATATTACTGTTAAGTAGGTGTCGTAATTACTTTTCTTTTCTGTCCTATGGATACGGCGGACTTTGAATATTATTCATCAGGTGCGATTTACTTTTCTTTATTTTCCAGCACCACTAGAGAATATACTGTAAATATTATGAAGAGAGAACACTTCTTGTTCTTTTGATCTTCATAAACTTAAAAACAATTTCTCACAAGACTACTTTCATTGGCCCTGTGCTGAAAGCTACGAACAGGATATCGTTTCTCATCAAAAAAGTTGAGTGGACTCAAAAACTCGTGAAGAAGTCAAACCAGCAAGTGTGTTTAGTGTAAATTCAATTCCAAGCAAAACGATGGCAGTGTTATCTGTAACATGTCTTCATTAAGCTAAACTGCCATTCAGTCTACAATAACTAAAAGGATGGTAAGAATCACCTGCACATTACAATATAACCGATGTAATGACTGTCAGTAAAAGGGAAATGAATCTGATGAATGGTCATGTCAACCTAGAGTTCTCTTCACATGAAAAGAGAAACGAAATTATCAGTAAAAGGTCCACCAAGCTGAGGCTAGAGTGGAGTTTCTGTGCAGCGTCTTACGGTGGCTATATTAGTCCTTCAATTAGTTCCTGGCGGTTTTATACTAGCGAACTGTCCAGGCTGTCAGCTATGTTACACTGTGAATAAATGTCGTAACTGTGTGCTATGTATGGCATTGGTGCATAGACATTTATCGTTTGGTTTTGCTCCACTTATAAGAATACCAGAGCATAGGTTGTTACTACCTCTGTTCCCGGTTTCATGGGCATAAATATAAAGGTGATTGCACCTTGGATAGATCATAAGTTAGTTTTGTCAGGTGGGGTAACAGTAACGCTGAGAAGGTGTAAGCGTACTGTCATATCTTTGGCTTGGTTGCGGAGTATCTTTGCGGACAGCCGCGTCTGTAGAGTCGAGCACGGAACTTATGTTGAGTATTGTGTAGCTCTGCATGTGAGAGGCATTGTTAATATGGAAGTGGAAGTGTTGCTAGAAGTGCTATTACAGTAAAGTTATAAAATAAGCAAATTATTCAGAGGAAAGTGCGTCAATAAGTAATTTAGAAATGAGCAGTGCTGCTGGTAAAATACAGGGCTATTACAAATGATTAAAGCGATTTCATAAATTCACTGTAGCTCCATTCATTGACATATGGTCACGACACACTACAGATACGTAGAAAAACTCATAAAGCTTTGTTCGGCTGAAGCCGCACTTCAGGTTTCTGCCGCTAGAGCGCTCGAGAGCGCAGTGAGACAAAATGCACTCACATCAGTATGTCATAACAGTGCAACGACAATTCAGGACAAAGTTCAACAAAGATCCACCAACTGCTAACTCCATTCGGCGATGGTATGTGTAGTTTAAAGCTTCTGGATGCCTCTGTAAGGGGAAATCAACGGGTCGGCCTGCAGTGAGCGAAGAAACGGCTGAACGCGTGCGGGCAAGTTTCACGCGTAGCCCGCGGAAGTCGATGATTAAAGCAAGCAGGGAGCTAAACGTACCACAGCCGACGGTTTGGAAAATCTTACGGAAAAGGCTAAAGTAGAAGCCTTACCGTTTACAATTGCTACAAGCCCTGACACCCGATGACAAAGCCAAACGCTTTGAATTTTCGGCGCGGTTGCAACAGCTCATGGAAGAGGATGCGTTCAGTGCGAAACTTGTTTTCAGTGATGAAGCAACATTTTTTCTTAATGGTGAAGTGAACAGACACAATGTGCGAATCTGGGCGGTAGAGACTCCTCACGCATTCGTGCAGCAAATTCGCAATTGACCAAAAGTTAACGTGTTTTGTGCAATCTCACGGTTTAAAGTTTACGGCCCCTTTTTCTTCTGCGAAACACGTGTATCTGGACATGCTGGAAAATTGGTTCATGCCACAACTGGAGACCGACAGCGCCGACTTCATCTTTCAACAGGATGGTGCTCCACCGCACTTCCATCATGATGTTCGGCATTTCTTAAACAGGAGATTGGAAAACCGATGGATCGGTCGTGGTGGAGATCATGATCAGCAATTCATGTCATGGCCTCCACGCTCTCCCGACTTAACCCCATGCGACTTCTTTCTGTGGGGTTATGTGAAAGATTCAGTGTTTAAACCTCCTCTACCAAGAAACGTGCCAGAACTGCGAGCTCGCATCAACGATGCTTTCGATCTCAATGATGGGGACATGCTGCTCCCAGTGTGGGAGGAACTTGATTATCGGCTTGATGTCTGCCGAATCACTAAAGGGGCACATATCGAACATTTGTGAATGCCTAAAAAAACTTTTTGAGTTTTTGTATGTGTGTGCAAAGCATCGTGAAAATATCTCAAATAATAAAGTTATTGTAGAGCTGTGAAATCGCTTCAATCATTTGTAATAACCCTGTATATGTGTATCCTCTCGTTGCGTGTCATACCGTACAGTATCAGTCATCCGCGCCGTGTTTGGTCTCCCAGAAAGAACTGTTGTGAATCAGTAGAAATTAGTTACCATATCAACAACCACCCACGCCGCGACGGTTACGCGCACGCTCGTACAAGTGAGAACTGAGAAATGAAAAATTAACTTTATGAACAGTGTTATATCATTACTAGTGTCAAGGAGAACTATTACCAGATATCTGTATGTGTGACTAGCGTAAGAACTTTCGTTCGATCATTCGGCTTCCGCATCATCAACAATCACCCGCGTCGTGTCGGTTGCGCGTACTGAGTGATATTGTGGACAGATAGTCATCAAGATTGTTAATTGGAAAAACATTCACGAATTAGAATGTAAGCAGTGCAACCTACGATTTTCCTTTAATCGTCTCAGAATAGAGTAGTTCATACCAGACGTCGAACAGTGTTGTGTTTTAACGTTGAGTGGCTCCCCGAATTCCGCTTGCATAATGCGATGGATAATTTCAGGCAAGCCAGCAGCAGTGTGGAGCAGAACAGTACGACCGCCGCGGGATTATCAGGTACAAAAATGGTTCAAATGGCTCTGAGCACTATGGGACTTAACATCTGAGGTCATCAGTCCCCTACAACTTAGAACTACTTAAACCTAACTAACCTAAGGACATCACACACATCCATGTCCGAGGCAGGATTCGAGCCTGCGACCGTAGCAGCAGCGCGGTTCCGGACTGAAGCTCCTAGAACCGGTCGGCCACAGCGGCTGGCTTATCAGGTACGTGGTGTGGACAGGGGGCACGGACGAACCGACAACCAGTTTAAAGTACCCCACCCATTTGTACCCCCCCGGGCGTGTTACAAAGGGAAGTTAATACTGAAATGAGAAACAGAGGAAAGGTTTTCAGTTCTTTCTTGTGTGTGACTCCTGGCGTGCACAAGGGCTCGCTGTGGCCTCCATGACGTCACTAACTAAGCGGACGGGTCCGACTAGATATATGGGCCCTGCAACGAACTTGTGACGTCATACTAGTAGGCTTGTCCTCCACGCTCGGCTACGCGCAGGACCCACGGGAAATCAATATTTAATTGAAAAGGTACACACTAAAAGACTTAATTTTGTCGTGTGCTATCGAGAACTTACATGCAATTAAAAGCGTGGTCAAGAATTATGAAACTCGTCTGAAATAGTTACTCTCTCTCCCAGTTGTAGAAGGCTACTGGGACTCGTAAGACGTACAGTGTCACGTGCTGTGACGTACACGCCACGGCCTGTATTTCTCGTGGGCCTCGCTAAGCCGGGAGCTACAGTTTAGCCTGTTACACATTTCCAGCAGGAACCGGTAGCCCGCTGCCGGACAGGACACGTTGACGGCTCAATTAAAACCGTCATACAGCGCCGAGCGCTAATTTAATTATCTGCGCGCACAGAACTCCATTAGGCCTATCTTCGCTTGCAGGCGCACATCGGTCGCCAATCGACTAGCTGTATTCCGGTTCCGGGACGCCGGCTGCGAAACCACGCATCCCCTCGGGGCAATGCCGCTCAGCTGGCGAAGCAGGTGACAAAGGCGGCCGAGCTGGCCTCGATGGAGCAGGAAGTACAGCGATACCTCCCTACCGAAAGAACGGAAATCCGGGGGAATTATTTTCATATGAGTTCAATATACACTGCCGGAGAAAAAATATTACTACGCCTGGAAAGACGACGTCGATTTTTATCCGATAACGGCATATGCCACATCTTGTAGATGTACCGATAATGGCCGGCCAGTGCGGCCGAGTGGTTCTAGGCGCTTCAGTCTGGAATCGTGCTGTTACTACGGTCGCAGGTTCGAATCCTGCCTCGGGCCTGGATGTGTGTGATGTCCTTAGGTTAGTTAGATTTAAGTAGTTCTAAGTTCTAGGGTACTGATGACCTCAGATGTTAAGTCCCATAGTGCTCAGAGCCATTTTTTTGTGTGCTGATAATGGTTTCAACAGATACCGCAGTGGCATAGTTAATGGAGCGCGATCTGGGTCTACCCCTTAAATAGAGGATGCTCACAGCCAGAAGGCCCGGTGTGGGAGTGAAGTATGCAGGCAACAATACCTAGCCTGCACGATCTCCAGAGTTGTCTCCAATGAAGCAAGTGTGGAATATGACAGGACGAAAAGTGACTAGTGCGATTTGCCTATCAACAACGCTTAGAGAACCACGTAAACAGGATGAGCAGGCTTGGCATGGCGTATCCCAGGACAGTATTCGCGACATGTACGACTGACTGGATGCCAGAGTTCAATTGGCTCTAAGCACTATGGGACTGAACATCTGAGATCATCAGTCCCCTAGATTTAGAACTACTTAAACCTAACTAACCTAAGGACACACACATCCATGCCCAAGGCAGGATTGGAACCTGCGACCCTAACATCAGCGCGGTTTCGGACTGAAGCGCCTAGCCGGCCGGAGTGGCCGTGTGGTTCTAGGCGCTACATTATGGAACCGCGAGACCGCTACGGTCGCAGGTTCGAATCCTGCCTCGGGCATGGATGTGTGTGATGTCCTTAGGTTAGTTAGGTTTAAGTAGTTCTAAGTTCTAGGGGACTGATGACCTCAGAAGTTAAGTCCCATAGTGCTCAGAGCCATTTGAACCATTTTTTGAAGCGCCTAGAACCGCTCGCTCGGCCACCCATGGAGTTCTACACCAAGTACCAACATGGGTGTTTCAGCATGGATCGAAACCTGGGACATCACAATCGCTTGTTCTATTGATCTGTAAATGTAATCATTTCATGTACTCCATATTAACTGCTCCTGCAGTAAATTTTGAGTGAACTGGAGAACTCTAAAAGGGTGCACAAATTTTTTTCGGAACTGTATATCGAATAACATGTTGCAGACTTTCGAAAACAGTTACGAAAACATGCTGACCGTAAAACAACATACAAGAGAAATTAAACCTTCTGCATAGCTCAGTTCCCGGACATCAGCCTACCAAAGCAGCACGATACAGTTCTCAAAAAGAAAGGAAAAAAGTCGAAAAAATCGCCTTTGAAGATCGGGAGATACTTGAACGCTATTAAGTATGCTTGTGAAATGTTCGCTAATAGCTAACATCGTCACTAATAGCTGTATCCGTACAGTTAAAGTCGGGTAGTCATAAAGTAACTGGTTCGAATCTTACTAGTTGCAACTTTTTTATACTTTTATTTAAAATTCATGTTTATTAACACCTGGAAATATTAACAAATACTAAATCATATTTTTTAATAAAAACATCTTTCTATTTTTATTTGCTAATTGCGTGTTTTGTGTGCTGGAAAAAGTTATAAGAGAATGGAAAACAGAGTAAGAAAAAAAAACAGATAACAACCACATAAAGCCTGTCGACTGAAAGAAGCAATAAATTGTTCGGCATTTGCAGGCAATCTTGTGATAATTAATGGAACCTTAAAGAGCGCAGAGAAAAGGCGAGGACTTATGAAGGCGACAGCTGAAAAGGCAGGTCTGCAAATTTCTTACGAAAAGAAATAATGCATGAATACTGAGGGTACGTTACCAAGAATTTTGAAAACTAACTGTGCCAACATCAAGAAACATACCATTTCAAATACAGTATATGGGTAAAAATATAAACATAAAATTCGCAAAAGTAGCAGTTAAAATCAGAACCGGAAAAGTGAACCGCGTAAGTAAAATTGAGAGTACAATTTTGGTAAACACTTATGGAATACAGTGATCACTATATTATTATATTTTAACTAAAGTTCAGTCTTGATCACAACATTTATGTCTCAATAACATAGGTAACCGGTTTCGGTTATTTTTACATAACCATCTTCAGACCCATGGCTTCCTTCGTAGCAGCTGAGGAGAGCTCCGCCTACCATCCTCCAAGGAAGCCATGGGTCTGAAGATGGTTATGTAAAAATAACCGAAACTGGTTACCTATGTTATTGAGACATAAATGTTGTGATCAAGACTGAAATTTAGCTAAAATAAAATTGAGAGTGCTGTACAATAAAAAGTGTTTTTTCAAAGACGTTAAATTATTGCATCAAATACAGTTGTTGGGCCACATGTCCTCTGTGTGTTGAAACACTACTTTTATCTGGATGCTAAAGCCATTAGAAGATTTGTGAAAAAAAGAAGTAAGAATCTTGGAAAAATTATATGTTCAACCAATAACAAGGATGACAATTGGGTTTTGATGCCAAATAATGAAATATACTGACTCTGTTCTATCATGACAGAAGAGATCAAAAAGAGAGCGTATTAAAATCCACTGACGTGTAGAATGGAAGAACGAAGATACCCTAACTATGAAGTTTCCCACATTCTTCTGAAACAGTACAACAGAGAAAATGGGTGGTGTGCAAGACAGAAAAAAATCTTGCAAGAAATGCAGATTGAAGAGAAGACCCCACTCAGTAGTGAAAAATTCAGACTGGAAGTCAAGAAAGCCAAAGATTTTCAGGTAGATAAAATAAAGAGAAAAACAGTTGGCTTCATATGGTCAGATGAGAGGAAAAGAGGTCATGCTGAAAAAATGAAGGGGTTCTGGAGTAGGATGCAGGAAAAGAGAAATAGCTATCCTCATGCAGGTATTAACACGAAATTAAAATTTGGTACATAAGTGTGAAACATGCAATAGGAGATGAAATAATTATTTCATTTTAGAGGTTCAACAATATTTTTGAGGTAAATAAATATTTTCATTTAACAATAAGGCACTTCGCATTTATGTACCATTTTCTTCATGCAGTTAGTAATTAATAATATAATGGTGTTATCTTTATTAAAATTGTGATTAAATAGTTAATGGACATTTCTGTTCGTTAATCAGTACGGAATTTATAAAAAAGGATTCAAAAGGTCCTGGAGAGGTTGGAACCAGCTACTTGACAGTTTGAAGACTCATTAACTGTGCACTCCGCTATTTTTCGTCTCTTTTTTAACTTAATACTTTCCTTGTGCTGAATTACAATGAAATACATTGTACAAATGTAGATGAAAAACTTTAGCACTTGCTATAGCCCACTATGTTAATTAACATGACGCTCTGATTTAGTGCAAGTGACTGGTGGCGCAGAACTCACGTCGCTATCTCTTTCAAAGAAGGTGATCATTCTCCTGGACTTCGTAAATGCTTTGCTTTGAAGACAAGTCTAAGTTTTTACTGTGGTGTACGCTTGCGTGAACGTCTGAAGATTGTTAGGCCGACAACACTCGGCATTATTTGCCGCAAGGCCGTCTGTGACAAGAGCAGAGGTCCACCTCGAGTAAACTCCCGCAGAAAGCTATCGCTCTCAAGATCGCAGCTTTGAGGCTTTATTCTCCTTAGCTTTTCTGGGACCCATTCGCAAGTGCCTCGCGCTTCCTTTCACGTTCTCTCTTTCTCCTCTTTGCCCTTTGGTGACTCCGTCGAGGATGCTGTTTCGACGTGTGCGCGAGGTTTCGCAGAAGCAAAGTGGCTTTGCTGCTTCCGTCGGCTGCAAGGCGACAGAGAGACGCCAAAGAGACGACGTTGATGGTCACGGGGGGGGGGGGGGGGGGGGGGGGGAGAATGTCCAGGAGGGCACCAGACGCCGAGGCGTCGTGCCATTAGTCTCCAGTGTCAAGAGTTCTGCCGAGTGCTGAAGGGCGGCAGTGTGTGGGGGAACCCCCGTGGCGCCGCAAGTCTGGCGCGGGCACCAACTGCGAAAAAGAGAAGTCCCCAGGGACAGATGCGAACGCAGCCAGTTCGGGAGTTCTCAGAAAGCTGGCGCCGGCGCGCGCTGCGGGACTGACTCAATGCTGGAAGGCTGGAGATATTGCGAGGCTCCTGTTTACGCGAATTCTGGTGACTGTATGGGATTTCCCACCCCCGCATCTGGCTATTTGTTGCGGGTGGGATTTCTGGGATTACCAGAGATGCGATGCGTAACTTCGTTTTGACGTATCATTCATTGTGCTCAACAAGAGCGCACACTGGACCTAAATTAAAAGGAAAGGTCGGGGAGAGGGAGAGGGTGGGGAGTAAGCGGATGGGGAGAAATGCGGGAGTTCATGCTATTTTCGTGGAAGTGAGAAGGATGAAGGAAACGTATCAGCAGAACAAAGCACTATAGAGTAACTAACTATGTTACTTGATCACCGCTTACGCTGCGTGGAAAAAAGTGAAGCACCCAGAAGACAACGTAAGATGTCAACGTAACTCAGTACACGTACATACCATCAGCGGGTATGTGAATTATTAAAATGGGAATTGTGCTTTCAACATTGCAGCCCAGACAGCAATCGTGATAATCTAATATATAAGAAATTAACAGCCTCGATTGCGGTAATGAAATCAACCTTTACCTAGGTTTCAGCCCAAATAATTGAGCCTTCTACAGGAGATATACCTGAATGTATAATTTGTCTAAGAGGGCAAGGTCTAGAAATAAAACTAAAACAGCCCGAATAGGCGTCACATTTTAAAAACGCGGTACATAAGTACTTAGTCAACACCAGAGCTTAAGTCTTGGAGTTGACTTACTATTAGTTATGTACCGCATTATTAAAATGTGACTACGCCTATTCAGACAGGTTTTGTTTTGTTTTCTAGACCATGCCCTCTTAGACAAATTATAGATTCAGGTGTATCTTCTGAAGAAGGCTCAATTATTTGATTTGGGCTGAAACCTAGGTGAATGTTGGTTTCATTACCGCAATCGAGGCTGATAGTTTCTTATATGAAAATGGGAATTATCTGTAACAAGTAGGCCGTCCACCAGGGTGCTTTACTGTTGTTCGTACACAACTGTTTCGTGTTTCATTGAATTACGCGGTCCATTTCGGACCCTGTGAGTCCATCGGTAGGCGCAAATCGTATTAAGAAACAATTCGCTTCTGCTCTTGAATGAGGTGACATTATGTATTAAGAAGATTGTGCATGAAGACGATTTACAACTGACAATGGATCCACAAGGTTTAATTAAATAAAACACGAAAAAATCGTTACTGAAGGCGTTTTAATTCATACTACCCGCGTGTTGTATACAGTTACGTTCACAACTGTAAAAATAGATAAAAATTATGTTTCCAGATGCGAAGTTTCAAAAATAGTGTTGTTCGCGTTTGGTACTGCTAACAGAGCTGGTAGGGTACAGAGGAGCCGTGAACAGCGTTAGACGTTGGGTGATCACTGAGGAGGGCATGGAGAGGCCGCTTACTCGTGTGAGAGTTTCTAAAGGGCTCATTGTAGGTAGCCGTTTGGCCACCTGGTCGAATCGTGCAATATCCAAATTTGTAGGGCGTTGTGATGTGACAGTGGCACTGAGGAGCACCTGAACGCAGTCATACTCTCCCCAAGGTTCCGGTCGACCACAACAACCGAGTGAGATGGCGGAGTGATTAGCGCACTGGAATCACATTCAGCCATCCTGATTTAGGTTTTCCGTGATCTCCCTAAATCGCTTCAGGCAAATACCGGGATGGTTCCTTTGAAAGGGCACGGCCAATTTCCTTCCCCATTCTTCCCTAATCTGATGGGGCCGATGACCTTGCTGTTTGGTCCCAACCAACCAACCATCGACCAAAACAAGGGAGAATCGCCATACTGTGCACAGAGCACATCTTAACTCTTGACATTTGCGACTGCCATCCAAGAGCAAGAAATGATTTCCAACATTGCGTCATCCCACACCATATATTCACCAGCAGCTGCATCTGGATAGGCGTAGTCTGCCGTTAATACAACACAAACGGCTGTGTTTGGAGCGATGGCTTGACTAGGAATCACGAACTGCTGATCAATGGCGTCGTCCTGTGTTCAGCGATTAATCGCATTTCTGCACCCCAAACGGCCATCATCGGCGCGTATGGTGGCAACTTTGGGAGAGGTCCCATTCTTCCGAAGTTCTTGGGAAGCACAGCGATGTTACTCCTGGCATAATAGTGTGGGGAACCATTGGGTATGACTTCAGGTCACGGCTGATAGCGATTGAGGCAGCTCTGACGGCACAATGGTTCGTCGTGGACTTCCTGCGCCATCATGCTTTATCTGTTGCGATGCGACTGTATTATGATGCCATTTTCAACAGCAAAATAGTTGTCCACGTTTGGAACGTATGTCTATAACAGGTTTGCGTAATATTGGGGTACTTCTGTGGCCATTAAGATCCCAAGATCCATCGTCGATAGAACAAGTGTGGGACAGTTCGGACGTCTACTCTGTTTCAGCTTCAGGATCCAGGATCCGAAGAACCAGACCCAACAGTTGTGCGCCAGCTTGTCTCAGGAGAGGCTACACCAGCCTTATGACACTCTTCCCAACTGCATCAGAGCATGTAGCCAGACCAGAGTGGGTCCAACGTCATACTGATCAACATGCTCAAACTAACGCGTTGTTTGGAAATGTGACTCGATTTTGTGATAACTGAGATAATACCTTATACGCTGTCTACTCGCGAAGTTCCATTTCGTTTCTTTCTCCCTTTCTGGGAGCTTGAGAGGTGGCATGAGCCCCCTCTCATATTTCTATCTTACGATTTTCCTCTCTAATTGCATGCAGTGAAAAGTCGCTATTCCTTCACACGTGGACTTCCCACGCAGCGTCTCTCGTCACCCGGGTGGTCCGGTGACAGGCGGACTCCTCTGATCTGGAAAGGGTTAAGCCGACGGGTGTGAGGAAGTCGAGTGAATGCTTTGCAGACGCCGACATTGTCAAAAGACATGCCCGGAGGGGTCTGAAGTAGCGGCTGGGCTAGAGGTTCCGTTACTTCACAGAATCTTAGCGAAAACACTTTCTGGCGGGCTACCAGCAAGGCGTGGGAATGACTTGTGTACCCAGGCAGTTGTGGCGGGAAAATTCCCGCGCTTTCTGCAAAATAGTAACTGTGATTGGCTTGCTCAGGGCATAGCTCCGTGACGTAGCAAAATCAGCGCAGAAATTGGCGCCAAGAATCTCCATTGGTGGAATGGTAGTGCTCCGGCAATGGAGTGGAATTTTCCGCCAGTTTTCGAGTTGCTGATTGGAACATTTAACCACGGCCACTGTCGTGGGGGCGGGAATGTTGTTTGTTCGGCCTGTACTGGTGCTCTAGGTAGTCGGCTCTCGCCTTTCAGTCGAGGACGTCGAAGCAACCAGCCATCGCCTCCGGTACGCCAGATCGTGTTCTGGCAGTTAAGAAGACAGTTTGGTAATGTATGTCCGCAGCACCGGCAGATAGGGATTTTCCTAGGTGATAATCAGAGCTCAGCAGAGTGCGCCTGTTCGTCTTTTTCTAACTTTGTTCTGTCTTGAGTAGCAGCAATTAATGTTGGGTTAGCTGTGTGTCTCTCTTAAGATTTGAGTGGCAAGGAATTCGCTCCACATACCACTTCGTCAGAAACCTCACAATCTATTTTAGGGACAACTTCACCTTCACAGCGTTTGTTTGAGTATCCAATTTGAGCTAATTTGATGTATTATAAATGTTTCATGTGTTTTTGTTTATTATTTTGTGTTTAGTCTTAATAAATCATATTGTTATTTTGGACAGAACTTTCATTCTGTTAATCGGTAGAGCAACCCATCATTTCTCACCACGTTAATGAAACCTTCCTTTATTTAACTTATTTATCAAATTAAATTATTGCAGGTGCCAAACTCTTTTCTACTCCACTTGCAGGGTTGATTACAGTCAGTTCGCGTATATTTTTAATCCATGCGCAACAGCCCGTGTAGCTTCTAGAAGAATTTAGTGTTAAATACACTGCTTGCCCCGGTACCTCGCAAGCTTAACTTTTTTTGTCAGGCGGTGTATGTTAATACTTCCACTTAATGTACTAAGCAAACTGGACAATAGATTAGTCTCCCCGTCCCCCCTCCCCACTCATCACACTAACATCTTGTAATACTCCCGTCATAATGGCCTCCACTCGTCATCGATGAGAGTTTACAAGTTTCTTCAGTTTTGTCTTAGCCAGCAGAAGCCACTGATAAATGATTACATCCCATGGAGCTAAGAATTTGCAGGTATGTTGATCGCTATGATTCACCCGATGTTCGAAATAACCTCAGATATTTTCTGTGGATTCAAGATTTTGTGATTCAGCAGTTGAGGTGCGATAGCATGCTCCAGCATTCGCCAAACTAGGAACGTACGTGTGCAGCACTTTGAAAAATATTGCCGTGCTTGGAAGACGGGAGTCCTAAGGGTCCCCGTCATCAAGATGTAAAAAAAATAGCAGTCCTTTTTCACCGAGAATGTTAAAATAAACATCTTGATCCATATTCATGGGTAGGTTAAACGAATGAGCCCAAATCATGGTAAGAAAATAACCTCTCCCAAAACACCACCGAACGACATCCTCCACACACTGGTGAAAACGATTAATACCTCGTCAGTGTACTCGACGCGTTGAATGATTTAGAAAGAGGAATAATCGTCGTCTGACCACATAATACGCCTAGACCCAGATGCTCTGCAGTGTGCGTAGTCCGGATAACTGAAGACGTTGTGCTTTTTGTGTCACTGTGAGCAGTGGCCTTTTGCGAGGTATCAGCCTAGAAATGTTCAGTGCATAAAATTCTTCGCGATGTTGGATTGCAGCTGGTTAAGGTGGGTTTAATTCACTAATTGTAGCAAAGACTGTCGGTTTGAGTCAGGTTGTCGTTGGTAAGGCATTACGCTCGTTTCCGATCCTACGACGTCAACTAGAAGGTCGGTTAAGGAAAAGCAAACCTACATTTATAGTGAATGAGATTTTCACTCTGCAGTGGAGTGTGCGCTGATATGAAACTTCCTGGCAGATTAATACTGTGTGCCCGACCGAGACTCGAACTCGGGACCTTTGCCTTTCGCGGGCAAGTGCTCTACCAACTGAGCTACCGAAGCACGACTCACGCCCGGTACTCACAGCTTTACTTCTGCCAGTACCTCGTCTCCTACCTTCCAAACTTTACAGAAGCCCTCCTGCGAACCTTGCAGAACAAGCACTCTTGAAAGAAAGGATATTTCGGGGACCAAGCAGCAATCGGTATTGTAATTGTAAACTGTCGAAGCTGCGTTGGTAAAGTACCGGAACTTCAAGCGCTGATAGAAAGCACCGAAGCTGAAATCGTTATAGGTACAGAAAGCTGGCTGAAGCCAGAGATAAATTCTGCCGAAATTTTTACAAAGGTACAGACGGTGTTTAGAAAGGATAGATTGCATGCAACCGGTGGTGGAGTCTTCGTAGCTGTTAGTAGCAGTTTATCCTATAGTGAAGTAGAAGTGGATAGTTCCTGTGAATTATTATGGGCGGAGGTTACACTCAACAACCAAGCTAGGTTAATAATTGGCTCCTTTTACCGACCTCCCGACTCAGCAGCATTAGTGGCAGAACAACTGAGAGAAAATTTGGAATACATTTCACATGAATTTTCTCAGCATGCTAAAGTCTTAGATGGAGATTTCAATTTACCAGACATAGACTGGGACACTCAGATGTTTAGGACGGGTGGTAGGGACAGAGCATCGAGTGACATTATACTGAGTGCACTATCCGAAAATTACCTCGAGCAATTAAACAGAGAACCGACTCGTGGAGATAACATCTTGGACCTAATGATAACAAACAGACCCGAACTTTTTGACTCTGTATGTACAGAACAGGGAATCAGTGATCATAAGGCCGTTGCAGCATCCCTGAATATGGAAGTTAGTAGGAATATAAGAAAAGGGAGGAAGGTTTATCTGTTTAGCAAGAGTAATAGAAGGCAGATTTCAGACTACCTAGCAGATCAAAACGAAAATTTCTGTTCCGACACTGACAATGTTGAGTGTTTATGGAAAAAGTTCAAGGCAATCGTAAAATGCGTTTTACACAGGTACGTGCCGAGTAAAACTGTGAGGGACGGGAAAAACCCACCGTGGTACAACAACAAAGTTAGGAAACTACTGCGAAAGCAAAGAGAGCTTCACTCCAAGTTTAAACGCAGCCAAAACCTCTCAGACAAACAGAAGCTAAACGATGTCAAAGTTAGCGTAAGG
The DNA here is from genome assembly GCF_021461395.2 of Schistocerca americana. Taxonomy (NCBI): domain Eukaryota; kingdom Metazoa; phylum Arthropoda; class Insecta; order Orthoptera; family Acrididae; genus Schistocerca; species Schistocerca americana. The sequence continues at coordinate 521,765,772 of NC_060125.1, read as the reverse complement.
AGGGCTATGCGTGAAGCGTTCAGTGAATTCGAAAGTAAAATTCTATGTACCGACTTGACAAAAAATCCTAGGAAGTTCTGGTCTTACGTTAAATCAGTAAGTGGCTCGAAACAGCATATCCAGACACTCCGGGATGATGATGGCATTGAAACAGAGGATGACACGCGTAAAGCTGAAATACTAAACACCTTTTTCCAAAGCTGTTTCACAGAGGAAGACCGCACTGCAGTTCCTTCTCTAAATCCTCGCACAAATGAAAAAATGGCTGACATCGAAATAAGTGTCCAAGGAATAGAAAAGCAGTTGGAATCACTCAACAGAGGAAAGTCCACAGGACCTGACTGGATACCAATTCGATTCAACACAGAGTACGCGAAAGAACTTGCCCCCCTTCTAACAGCCGTGTACTGCAAGTCTCTAGAGGAACGGAAGGTTCCAAATGATTGAAAAAGAGCACAGGTAGTCCCAGTCTTCAAGAAGGGTCGTCGAGCAGATGCGCAAAACTATAGACCTATATCTCTGATGTCGATCTGTTGTAGAATTTTAGAACATGTTTTTTGCTCGAGTATCATGTCGTTTTTGGAAACCCAGAAACTGCTATGTAGGAATCAACATGGATTCCGGAAACAGCGATCGTGTGAGACCCAACTCGCTTTATTTGTTCATGAGACCCAGAAAATATTAGCTACAGGCTCCCAGGTAGATGCTATTTTTCTTGACTTCCGGAAGGCGTTCGATACAATTCCGCACTGTCGCCTGATAAACAAAGTAAGAGCCTACGGAATATCAGACCAGCTGTGTGGCTGGATTGAAGAGTTTTTAGCAAACAGAACACAGCATGTTGTTATCAATGGAGAGACGTCTACAGACATTAAAGTAACCTCTGGCGTGCCACAGGGGAGTGTTATGGGACCATTGCTTTTCACAATATATATAAATGACCTAGTAGATAGTGTCGGAAGTCCCATGCGGCTTTTCGCGGATGATGCTGTAGTATACAGAGAAGTTGCAGCATTAGAAAATTGTAGCGAAATGCAGGAAGATCTTCAGCGGATGTGCACTTGGTGCAGGGAGTGGCATCTGACCCTTAACATAGACAAATGTAATGTATTGCGAATACATAGTAAGAAGGATCCTTTATTGTATGATTATATGATAGCGGAACAAACACTGGTAGCAGTTACTTCTGTAAAATATCTGGGAGTATGCGTGCGGAACGATTTGAAGTGGAACGATCATATAAAATTAATTGTTGGTAAGGCGGGTACCAGGTTGAGATTCATTGGGAGAGTGCTTAGAAAATGAAGTCCATCAACAAAGGAAGTGGCTTACAAAACACTCGTTCGACCTATACTTGGGTATTGCTCATCAGTGTGGGATCCGTACCAGATCGGGTTGACGGAGGAGATGGAGAAGATCCAAAGAAGAGCGGCGCGTTTCGTCACAGGGTTATTTGGTAACTGTGATAGCGTTACGGAGATGTTTAGCAAACTCAAGTGGCAGACTCTGCAAGAGAGGCGCTCCGCATCGCGGTGTAGCTTGCTCGCCAGGTATCGAGAGGGTGCGTTTCTGGACGAGGTATCGAATATATTACTTCCCCCTACTTATACCTCCCGAGGAGATCACGAATGTAAAATTAGAGAGATTCGAGCGCGCACGGAGGCTTTCAGACAGTCGTTCATCCCGCGAACCATACGCGACTGGAATAGAAAAGGGAGGTAATGACAGTGGTACGTAAAGTGCCCTCCGCTACACACCGTTGGGTGGCTTGCGGAGTATAAATGTAGATGTAGATGACATGGCTTAGCCACAGCCTGGGGGATGTTTCCAGAATGATATTTTCACTCTGCAGTGGAGTGTGCGCTGGTATGAAACTTCCTGGCAGATTAAAACTGTGTGCCCGACCGAGACTCGAACTCGGGACCTTTGCCTTTCGCGGGCAAGTGCTCTACCAACTGAGCTTCTGTAAAGTTTGGAAGGTAGGAGACGAGGTACTGGCAGTAGTAAAGCTGTGAGTACCGGGCGTGAGTCGTGCTTCGGTAGCTCAGTTGGTAGAGCACTTGCCCGCGAAAGGCAAAGGTCCAGAATTCGAGTCTCGGTCGGGCACACAGTTTTAATCTGCCAGGAAGTTACATTTATAGTATTTGCAGACTCAGTGTTGACTGAACTACTCTATTCGAAATTCTGAAGGCACGCGGGGTAAAATACAGTAAGTGAAAGGCTTTTACAACTTGTACGGGAATCAGACGGCAGTCATAAGAATCGACATTAATTAAAGGCAAATAGTAGTTGTGAAGGGAGTGAGATGGGGTTGTAGCCTGTCTCCGAGATTATTCAATAGGTACACTGAGCAAACAGTAAACGAAGCCAGAGAAAAATGTGGAGAAGTATTTAAAGTTCAGGGAGAAAAAATAAAAACTTAGAGGTTTGCCGATGACATCGTTCTGTCAGAGACAGCAAAGGACTTGGAAGAGCAGTTTAACGGAATTGACAGTGTCTTGAAAGGATGACATAAGATGAAAATGAACAAAAACAAAAGAAGAATAGTGAAATGTAGTCGAAGAAAATCATGCATTGCTGATGGATTAGGTTAGGAAACAAGATATTGGAAAAATAAGAGTTTTGTTACTTGAGCAGCAGACTGATAATGGCAGAAATAGAGGATACAAAATGTTGACTGGGAATTGCAAGAAAAGCGTTCCTGAAGAAGAGAAATTTGTTGACATTGAGTGTAGATTGAAATGATCAGAAGTCTTTTATGAAGCTACCCATATGGATTATAGCCATTATGGAAGTGAAACATCTGCGGTAAACAGTTAAGAGAAGAAGACAGTAGACGCTTTTGAAATGAGATGATACTGAAGATTAAATGGGTAAAATGCGTTACTAATGAGAAGGCACTGAATAGAATTGGTGACAAAAGAAATTGTGGCAGAACCTGACTAGAAAAAGAGATAGTTGATAGGACACATTCTGAGACGTCAAGCGATCAACAATTTAGTATTGGAGGTAAGAGTTGGGGTAAAAACGGTAGAGACCAAGAGATGAATACAGTAAGCAGATTCAGAAGGATATATTCGCAGATGAAGAGGGTTGCACAAAAAATGGTTCAAATTGCTCTAAGCACTATGGGACTTCACATCTGAGGTCATCAGTCCCCTAGATTTAGAACTACTTAAACCTAACTAACCTACGGACAGCACACACATCCATGCCCGAGGCAGGATTCAAACCTGGGACCGTAGCAGCAGCGCGGTTCCGGACTGAAAAGCCTAGAACCGCTCGGCCACAGCGGCCGGCGAGGTTTGCACATGATAGATTAGTGTGGAGAACTGCATCAAATCACTCACGGACTGTAGACCATAACAATAACATCGGTTAGGATCTTCCAATGACCACTGTAATTACACCGTGTTACGTTGCTGCTAGTGGCATGCCATTCCTGGTAGACACGTACAATGCGTCTCAATACACTAACAACTGGAGCAACTTCATTCACGGTGTTATCATCCTCGTCCAAATACTACAGCACTTTCTGCAATTTCCTCACGTTTGCATTTTACTGCTCTGATTCCATACAGCCCACCTCCGCGTTTCTCCAGTTATTGGCGACAATAGTGGAGGGTCAAATGACCGGCTGGTACTAGTTCTACATCTTCTAAAGCGACCCGAAGCGACCATCATAGTCTTACAGAGTCCAGTCATATTAATGTGACTCCTTGTCAGATTCATGAATAAACACCTTATGCAGCCGGCCTTTGTGACCGTGCGGTTCTAGGCGCTACCGCGCTGCTGCTACGGTCGCAGGTTCGAATCCTGCCTCGGGCTTGGATGTGTGTGATGTCCTTAGGTTAGTTAGGTTTAAGTAGTTCTAAGTTCTAGGGGACTGATGACCTCAGATGTTAAGTCCCATAGTTCTTAGAGCCATTTGAGCCAACTTATGCGGCGCGGACGTCCAGAATGAGTGTCACTGAGGTTTCCTGGACGAAAGGGATGTGGAGTCATACCGGACCCAGTGTCGCGACCAGCTGCGCTATCTTTCTAGATTGAAGATCCATGGAGGGAGTAGCCCGATGGAGATGATCCCATATGTTCTAGATTGGGTTTCAATCCAGGGAGTATGGTGGCAGGGCGGGTACGGTAAACTCATCCTGGTGCTGTTAGAATCACGTACGTATACCGCGAGCTTTGGTTGTATTGCCCTGCTGGTAAATGCCATCGTGCCGAGAAAAACGAACTGCGTGTAACGCACTTCGAGTAACTCTGGACATCGTCCTTAAGGATAGATGCATACTTATGTTAATCCATTGTACCTTCCTGAATGATAACAACCAGGGAATTCCACGACAACATTCCCCAGACCATAACTCTCCCTCCTCCAGCATGGACCTTTCTGGCGATTTTTATAGGATCGTATACGCCAACAGCCATTTGTCCGATGGAGCATAAAACGTGATTCATCTGAAAAGGCCGCCTGTTTCCACTCAGTGGATGCCAAGTTGCGGTATTCGCATACAAATTTCAGCCTTCGTCGCCTATGAACAGAAGTCGGCTTGGGGGCATGAACCGCAGGCACCTTCCGGGGAAGGCCATTCTAAGGTGTCAGGCAAATCCAACACCTTCCATGAAAACCCTGACATGATAGCAAATCCGGCAGTATGTCACATAGCTCCGAACAAATCCTGACATTAAATTAACCAAAGTAATATGATCAACGAGTGAGCAAATGGAATACCACAGACTAACATAAGAACGCCTAAATGCATGTCATACCTTTCCACCGTGAAACAGATGCAGTTCCGAGGGGAGAAACGAGAACAGAAGCCGATAGCAGAATCGTGTAAGATAGAGGGCCCTACGTTAAGGGACGGACACCCACGTCGCCAGCCGACCGCCAAGACCACCCCCAGCTCATGTTAAAAGATAGAGCCCTCCAGAAGAACAGTATAGATTTTACGATAACACTAAAAGGGCCACACCAGCTGCAAGTTTTAGCGTGAGACTTTTTCGTGTCTCTGTTACGTAGCTAACATTAAAAACATTGCCCCACCACGAAAAATATAACGTTTCCCTTTGGATAGACAGAATTTTTGTAGGCAGAGCTTAAGGTTAACATTGAGACCCTGATTGGTGAGTTGAAAACACAGCTAGATAGCTTTTCTTAAACCAACTTCGGTAAATTGTGGTAAGGAGAAGTTAGAAAGAGTTGCTTCCGAGACGGCGAGCTGTGTGGAGCTGCACCGCCCGCCGCCCCCTGACGCTGCCTAACCAACGACAAGGTAATGAATGCATGCGATGCCGCGTAAGAGTCATAAGGCTTCACTCAGCTGCAGAAGTCTCATCTGTTACATCCCCTTTTTACGTAATACTAGTGTTGATCGTCAATTAAACTTCGTGGTATTCACATTTGCTATTAGAAGGTAAAAATCTGAAATACGATGATTTTTCTGTTATATAATTATTGAGAAGCCACATCAGCCACTGTAATTTACGACAAGTTACATAAGTAATTAAAGGTAATTGAGGGTCACTGTAGACCATTTTTGATAGTTTTCTCTTTTATGAAATTTCATTTAAACCTAGATTATAGATGTGGTATGGCATAGGTCATCCTTCGATCCATTGTAGAACTTGGAAACCCGTTCAGGGAATATTCGTTCACATTTTTGTTGAACGCAGTTGATTTTTATCATCCTGTATTAAAATATTTCCTTTTATCAATAGTGCAATTTATAAACGATGTTTTGTGAGTAGAATAAAATTTCCAATGGTAAACTTAACTACTTTCTCGACGTGATTTTACCAGCTAACTAAAAATAGGAAAGCCTTGAACCCCTTCCTCTTAATTTAGTTAGTATTTAGATTCTCTTACAGGGAGTGCAGTGGAGCTGACACTGAAATCATTAAGTATTTGGTTATGTCACCGCTAGTCTCACTGAACTCTTCTGAACTCTACATGTCATGTGTGGTCTGGCGTCTCCTTACCAGCAACAGGTCTCAGGTTCAAACTAGTCAATTCCCTATAAAAAACACGCTCAGAGCGTCGTTGCGCGAAAGTGGTAGGGAGACACGACTTTGAACAGACACCACGCCGAATGTTAGACCATAAGCAGTAACGTTCCGTGACCGGTGGTTGCGGAGACACTACTGGTAATCCTCTGGCTCACCTGGGGGTAGAGCTGCTCAAGAATTGCATGTCTATTCGCCCGTACACATCTCTGAAGCCATCGTTCGTCCCTCTCATCTAGGGCCCTTGGTGAACCACGGCTGCCTCGTCTCCGGTTGTAGGTCGAGGCCATTTTGTCTTGTACGGTATACCTTAACCACGGCGGCACGAAAGAGGTTTACAAACTTATCCAGAAAATCAATGATTGTACTCTTCTGGACGTCAGCTAAATCGTTCCGTTCCCGCCCTAAACCTACTGCACTGGTATCAGAGACCCCACAACACATTTTATGTACCCTCCACCGCCAGTGCTGCCACCTACAGTCTGTGAGCGGTTATTGCACGTCGACGTCGAACCTACACGGTCACATTAGTTCGACTGGACCGTGTATAAGAAAATGACTAATATTTTGCCAGATGAGTTCACGTGCCGTCACAGATACAGAACATCACAAAACTCTCCACATTCGCAAATGGTATATATCAAAGATTCCATTGCCCCCTCGTAATCTTTATAAAAAGTGGGCGTTCATTAGAAGCACATATGTGACTGACTGAGATTCCGTTTTATATCTTCATCCGACTAAATAGTGTCGACAGTGACAAAACCACCAGTCCGCATCAGATTGTTTCCCTTTGGTTTTTGAACTTCCATCAGTACGTCCATAAACGATCAAACCACAGTTAATGTGCATATACACCTGGGCAACATTCTGCGCGCCTGGTGCATGCGGTCATTGCACGAAGAGACAAGGAGTGAAATCACACATGCCTCTGATTTGAACACCCTTCGTGCGCAGGCGCAACTGTCTCCGCATCTCACATGGAGAGACACTGCAGCAGACAAGAGCTTGTCTGTAGTTCTCTCCGTTTGGCGTCTTTTTTAGTGTGTCACGCTGCTAAAAGATCCAGTTTTTCGCAGGCATTCAGGTTTGTCTGTGCCTTACCACTTCGGCCGAGTACACCAACGAGGAACAAGAGATTTCAAGAGTATTCTCGAGCATTTCTTTTTTGATTTAGACGGTTAATACTGCGGATTATAAAGAGGCAGTGTGACGAAACGACTGTCTGCGGTGCCTCAGAAATAACGACTTGAAAACACTAAAGGCAAACGTCAACCTAAAAAAAGTCTTTCGTTAGCATTTCCGACGGGTATGCTAAAGAGATGTGATTCTGGCTCTCATAATGTACCGGAGTCGTCCTGGTTCTCTTATGAATCACTTTGATTTATGAATAATTTGTGTCAACAAGAGAAAATAAAAAAAACACTGAAATCGTGCTTATAATTCAAATAGCTGCTTACACTGTCTTATGGGTACTACGCACCTGGATAGTAGTGCCTGTTAGAGCGCCGCTTTCGGGCCGAGGAGATGCCCCAGCCCCTGATCGAATACGCCCGGCGGATTAAAGACGAGAGTCTGTGTGCCAGCCAGCCTGGATGTCGTTTTCACATGGTTTACCACATCCCATTAGGCGAATATCGGGATGATACTCAAACTCCGCTTCCGTTTCACGATTCGCAACCATTCAGAAAACTTTTTCCCACTTTCACATCAATAATAATGGATGCAAACAGCTCGAGTGCACACATTCGGTCCCGGGATCGCTAGCAGGAGGTAACAAGGAGGGCATCTGACCACCCCTTAAAAAACCTAACCATTTCAAATCCGTCAATAACTTTTCCGACCCTGTGTCGTGTGTGACAAAGGCACAAACAGTAGGGGAGGAGGAGGTCGTATGGTTACTACAGAACTGTATGTTTATCATCAAAAGCCTCCAAACGGTGCGGTGAACCCCGTCTCACTTCCAGAACTCACGTGCTGAAGTAAAAGCGCACGCGCACACACACACAGACACACACACACACACACACACACACACACACACACGTTATATATGAATATAATAGAGGGAAACATTCCACGTGGGAAAAATATGTCTAAAAACAAAGATGATGTGACTTACCAATCGAAAGTGCTCGCAGGTCGATAGAAACACAAACAAACAAACACAAACATAGACACAAACATAAACATAACGTTTTTGTGTATGTATGTTTGTGTTTGTTATTGTGTGTCTATCGACCTGCCAGAACTTTCGTTTGGTTTAAGGGATTCACCACCAAGCTGGAGCAAATGTAATCTCGATGTATTGCTCATTTGCTAGGACGACAATAGCTGCAATAGAGTCGCAGGTCAGAGCAGTCTATGCCGTAGTTGCAGTCGCAGTTGCTCGGTGCTACAGTGTAGTTGTAGTCTGTCGCTGGTACAGCGCAGTTTTTAGCTAATAGTTGTTAAAGTCACAGTGCAGAATAAATTATAAAATTTTATTATATGGAACTGAACAATAATTGCGATCAGCTAAAGAGCTAAATGGTTTCATGGAATGAGATAATGAACAAATGAATAATTGTATATAATGAAAAGCCGGCCGGAGTGGCCGTGCGGTTCTAGGCGCTACAGTCTGGAACCGAGCGACCGCTACGGTCGCAGGTTCGAATCTTCCCTTGGGCATGGATGTGTGTGATGTCCTTAGGTTGGTTAGGTTTAATTAGTTCTACGTTCTAGGCGACTGATGACCTCAGAAGTTAAGTCGCATAGTGCTCAGAGCCATTTTATAATGAAAAATCAACGGTGTAATCAAGTCAACCATCTATTGCAATTTTTTTTAAATTTCTTTGACGTGTGCGTAGTTACGTCACTTGTTTGGGATGTTAATATGAATTTGTTCCAATCTTTTCTTTTGTGATTCGTCAGCACCAGTTGACCCAGATTTGTAATATATTCAATTTTCTCGTGTAATGGATTGTAGATCTTTATCAGTAACGTAAAAAAAAATTACAGAATATAATTGTTTTTACCAGTCAACTGTTAAATATAATTTCCCCTTAAGCCATTGCCAGACCCGATCCAGTCATTTATCTAAATTAAAGTATTCCAGAATTTTTGTCAGATCATAGGCTCTGAGCACTATGGGACTTAACTGCTGAGGTCATCAGTCCCCTAGAACTTAGAACTACGTAAACCTAACTAACTTAAGGACATCACACACATCCATGCCCGAGGCAGGATTCTAACCTGCGACCGTAGCGGTCGCGCGGATTCAGACTGTAGCGCCTAGAACCGCTCGGCCACTCCGGCCGGCGAATTTCACTCATCACTTATTTATAATGGTCACCATGTAAACATGAAACATCGCTGATCCACTGTCATCCAACTGTCAGGCAAGAAGCATATTTGGAAAACAAGTAACATCTGATATACATCTCCACTCTGCACCTGGGAGAAAGTAATGATTCCAAAACAGACAGGAAATGACAGCAACGATGTTACGTGTAAGGTAAAACATCTAATGATAAATTATAAGTTTTCGGGTCATAGTTACAAAACCATTGTATTAAGACCATGGATTATCTGTGTATTTACAGAGCACCTGACGATGGCAATTTGCCGAACTGGGCTCATTGTGCATTGTTGTAGTGGTCTTCAGTCCTGAGACTGGTTTGATGCAGCTCTCCACTCTACTCTATCCCGTGCAAGCTTCTTCATCTCCCCATACGTACTGCAACCTACATCCTTCTGAATGTGTTTAGTGTATTCATCTCTTGGTCTCCCTCTGCGATTTTTACCCTCCACGCTGCCCTCCAATACTAAATTGGTGATCCCTTGATGCCTCAGAACATGTCCCACCAACCGATCCCTTCTTCTAGTCAAGTTGTTCCACAGACTCCTCTTCTCCCCAATTCTATTCAATACCTCCTCATTAGTTATGTGATTTACCCATCTAAACTTGAGCATTCTTCTGTAGCACCACATTTCAAAGGCTTCTATTCTCTTCTTGTCCAAACTATTTATCGTCCATGTTTCACTTCCATACATAGCTACACTCCATACAAATACTTTCAGAAACGACTTCCTGACACTTAAATCTATACTCGATGTCAACAAATTTCTCTTCTTCAGAAAAGCTTTCCTTGCCATTGCCAGTCTACATTTTATATCCTCTCTACTTCGACCATCATCAGTTATTTTGCTCCCCAAATAGCAAAACTCCTTTACTACTTTAAGTGCCTCATTTCCTAATCTAATTCCCTCAGCATCACCCGACTTAATTCGACTACATTCCATTATCCTCGTTTTGCCTTGGTTGATGTTCATCTTATATCCTCCTTTCAAGACCATGTCCATTCCGTTCAGCTGCTCTTCCAAGTCCTTTGCTGTCTCTGATAGAATTACAATGTCATCGCCGAACCTCAAAGTTTTTATTTCTTCTCCATGGATTTTAATTCCTACTCTAAATTTTTGTTTTGTTTCCTTTACTGCTTGCTCAATATAAAGATTGAATAACATCGGAGAGAGGCTACAACCTTGTCTCACTCCCTTCCCAACCACAGCTTCCCTTTCATGTCCCTCGACTCTTCTAACTGCCATCTGGTTTTTGTACAAACTGTAAATAGCCTTTCGCTCCCTGTATTTTAGCCCTGCCACCTTTAGAATTTGAAAGAGAGTATTCCAGTCAACATTGTCAAAAGCTTTCTCTAAGTCTACAAATGCTAGAAATGTAGGTTTGCCTTTGCTTAATCTTTCTTCTAAGATAAGTCATAGGGTCAGTATTGCCTCACGTGATCCAACATTTCTACGGAATCAAAACTGATCTTCACCGAGGTCAGCTTCTACCAGCATGTGCATTGTGCATGAGATAAAATATAAACAACTTACATAGCAGTGTACCTGGATACTATTCATAAATAATTCATAAGTAAGTATTCAGAAAATTTAGAGCCCGGAATTTGAAGATGATTGCGGAATGATTCTACTGCCGTGAAGATACATTTCGCGTAAGAACCACGAAGATAACAAAAGTTAGGGTTCATGCGAAGACACATACAGTCGTTTTTTCTCGCTCTATATGCGAGTGTAACAGGAAAGCAAACGACTAGTAGTCGTACAGGTACCCTCTGCCACTACCGTGTGGTGATGCAGGTATAGATGGTAGACATTTTAATCACTGAGGCAGGTTCTTGCTTTTCTCTAGGTGTGAATGAATGGAATTAGTCATGGGCGCATGTTGAGAAAGGGCCATGCACCTTCACGCGTGCATCTGCTTGCTTCTCTGGCAAACTTAGGAACACGGCGATCATGCGCGAGGTGCACGTCTATAAATGCAGCTTTAAGCTTACAGAATCAGCCGTAAGCCACATCTGAAAATTGGTTTAGACGTAGTGTTATACGCGAATAGCAACAACAGACAACGCCTGACGTTCCCGGTCAGTGTATCAGCAAACTTTAGAGGATTTGTCACGACAGTGCGCTACAGAGCCATCACCAGATATTTTGGAACGGCTTCTATTTCTTTTCAGCAAAAAGCGCCCACACACGCACAGCCGCAGCAGCGGAAAGCGGCTTAGCGAGCAGTTGCAAAGCGCGCCGGTCTTCAGCTGCGGGCGGCTGAACTTCCTCCTCTTCGTTCAGCCGTGTTAAGCCCACCGAGACCAAAGCGCTCGCCTCTCGGTCGGTATCAAGGCTTACTTTCTTTTTTTGGGAGGGTATCTCCGTTAATATTTTAATCCTTCCCTCACTGAACTTTTCTACAGTAAAAAGATGAGTGAAACAGCATGTTCAGAGATGGGTAACCTTCCTAACTGCTGGGAAAAAAGTGCCGTTTCAGGGAGACCCACAATTTTAGTCCGGTATGTTGGACTCAAAAACTGATTGTAATCCATGTAGAGCTGCATATCAGGTCAAAGAAGGGAACAGTACATAGCCCACAACGGTATGAGGGTTATACACTACTGGCCATTAAAATTGCTACACCCCGAAGATGACGTGCTACAGACGCGAAATTCAACGGACAGGAAGAAGATGCTGTGATATGCAAATGATTAGCTTTTCAGAGCATTAACACAAGGTTGGCGCCGGTGGCGACACCTACAACGTGCTGACATGAGGAAAGTTTCCAACCAATTTCTCATACACAAACAGCAGTTGACCGGCGTTGCCTGGTGAAACGTTGTTGTGATGCCTCGTGTATGGAGGATAAATGCGTACCATCACCGTTGCGACTTTGATAGAGGTCGAATTATAGCATATCGCGATTGCGGTTTATCGTATCGCGACATTGCTGCTCACGTTGGTCGAGATCCAATGACTGTTAGCAGAATATGGAATAGGTGGGTTCAGGAGGGTAATACGCAACGCCGTGCTGGATCCCAACGGCCACGTATCACTAGCAGTCGAGATGACAGGCATCTTATCCTCATGGCTCTAACGGATCGAGCAGCCACGTCTCGATCTCTGAGTCAACAGATGGGGAGGTTTGCAAGACAACAACCACCTGCACGAACAGTTCGACGACGTTTGCAGCAGCATGGACTATCAGCTCGGAGACCATGGCTGCGGTTACCCTTGACACTGCATCACAGACAGGAGCGCCTGCGACGGTGTACTCGACGACGAACCTGGGTGCACGAATGGCAAAATGTCATTTTTTCGGATGAATCCAGGTTCTGTTTACAGCATAATGATGGTCGCGTCCGTGTTTGGCGACATCGCCATACTGGTGTATCACCCGGCGTGGTGGTATGGGGTGCAATTGGTTACACATGTCAGTCACCTCTTGTTCGCATTGACGGCGCTTTGAACAGTGGACGTTACATTTCAGATGTGTTATGACCGGTGGCTCTACCCTTCATTAGATTCCTGCGAAACCCTACATTTCAGCAGGATAATGACCGAACGCATGTTGCAGGTCCTTTCTGGATACAAAAAATGTTCGACTGCTACCCTGGCCAGCACATTTTCCAGATCTCTCACCAATTGAAAACGTCTGGTCAATGGTGGCCGAGCAACTGGCTCGTGACAATACGCTAGTCACTACTCTTGATGAACTGTGGTATCGTGTTGAAGCTGCATGGGCAGCTGTACCTGTACACGCCATACAAGCTATGTTTACCTGTCGGGCTGGCCGAGCTGTTCTAGCCGCTACAGTCTGGAACGGCGCGACCGCTACGGTCGCAGGTTCGAATCTTGCCTCGGGCATGGATGTGTGTGATGTCCTTACTTTAGTTAGGATTAAGTAGTTCTAAGTTCTAGGGGACTGATGACCTCAGCAGTTAAGTCCCATAGCGCTCAGAGCCATTTGAACCAAGCTCTGTTTGACTTAATGCCCAGGCGTATCAAGGCCGTGATTACGGCCAGAGGTAGCTGTTCTAGGTACTGATTTCTCAGGATCTATGCACACAAATTGCGTGAAAATGTAATCACATGTAAGACCTAGTATAATATACTTGTCCAATGTATACCCGTTTATCATCTGCATTTCTTCTCGGTGTAGCAATTATAATGGCCAGTAGTGTACACGTAAGTAGAATTAAAATGAAGGTTAGTGTATCGCAGTCGGATGAATATATTTATTCCTGCCAGGAGTAACGTAACGACACAGATTGGAGCTATTTGTATGAGAAATAAGCTTATTTACAAAAAAAAAATACTGTAATTGCTTACAGTTTTGCATCCCTTGCATATCTACGGATGTGTTTGGACTTGGATTCAAGAAGAGCGGAGCGTGGAGGAACACGATGTGCGTTCAGAAAGTATCGGCTATTTTCGTTCTTTGGCAATAACTTTATTTATTCGTTTACATCAATGTTACCTCCGTCAGAGTGGTCCACGTCAGATGTTTCACACTTATGCCTGCACTTCTTCCGGTCCCCCGAAACACTTCTGGAACTCGATCTTTGGGATAGCACTTAGCTCTTTTGGCGGTGCGTTTTTAATCTCAAGTATGCTTGTGAAACGACGGTGCTTTAAGATTCACGTTATTTTTGTAAACTTAAAAAAGTCTCATTGAGCCATATCTGGTGGATATGGAGACTGGAGCATTATTACAGAGTTGTTTTCCGCCCAAAATTCACGAACAATGTAGATTGAACATGTGCATTATCGTATTGCCAAAACTACGAATTGTTCGGCCAGAAATACGGACATTTTTCGGATTACTTCCCGAAAACGGCATTTAACTTGTTGGTAGTACTACATACTCATCGTCTGATCTTCTGGAAAGAACTCATGACGCAACTATGTCGCTGAAGTCGAACAAAACTGTGAGCATAAACGTTTTTCGAGTGTAAATGCCGAGCTGTTTCCGGTCTTCGCGATCCAGAGTGCGCCACTGGGACGATTCATCCTTAATCCGACGTAATAGCCGTACACCCACGTTTCGTGACTTGTTGTAACACGTTTTAGTACTTCTGCATCGTTTTTAACTGCATTTAGCGACTCGTGAACAACTTCCATTCGTCGCTGTTTTTGCCGAAATTCTGCAACTTTGACACAAATTTAGCTGTCAGACGTTTCACACCCAAAACAACCGGTAAGATTTCATGGCATGAGGCAGCTGGTATGACAACACCATCAGCAGCTTGTCAGATTGTGATTCGGCGATCGTTCATGGTCATTTCTTTCACTTCCCGGGTTTTCATCGGTTGTTGCGTTGGGGCGTCCAGGAAGCTCGTCGTCTTACACTTATTCAAGGCAATCTTGGAAACGCTTATAACACTCGTAAAGGCTTGTTTTACTCACAGCAGACGCGCCAAAAGCAATATTCAACATTTCTTAAAGTTTGTTACGTTTTTTTCCATTTTTTTTTTAGCACAACTATCCGATCAATTCTCATAACAAATCAATAATGGCTACTCGTAAGCAAACACATGTAATCTTCTTGACAATAAACGTCAGACTAAACATCCAATATGGCTACCAATGTACAGATACGTTTCAGACATGTTTACCAATAACACGGAAATTCGCGAGAAGCGGACTAACACGATTCGCAAAATTACAAAATTCCCGATACTTTTCGAACACACGTCGTACGCATTATGAAATTACACAATGCATATCAAGGGGAATAGTAAATATTTCGCCATGTTGCAGTGTATAATATAACGAATATAATATTCTGTACGAAAGGTCACATTTTATGTGCTTGCAGAGATACAACTGAGATACAGTTGTTAGAAATAACCCAAAGAAATGCTGACGGAAGATCTTAAGCAAACGCACATAATTAGGTTCAAAGCTAGTTTTCATGAATTCCACCTTCAACTTAGGGTCTCAATCACTGTGGAAGAACATATCCGTCCTTGTAGCGAAAGGAACCTCTTAAAACAATGCTGGAAGTTCGTTTTACAGAATATTTATATTACTGGAACCCTCTATGGTAGTTCGTTAATACTGTCACACCACACCACTAATTTTCAGACGAGCGCCATGTGGATTTTTATCGGACCACAGGTTTGAGTAAAGAGTGTTATTGACATCGTCAGTAGCGAAAGTGATGTAAAGCAAATAGCCGGACGTTGTGGCCGAGCGGTTCTAGGCGCTTCAGTCCGGAACCGCGCTGCTGCTACGGTCGCAGGTTCGAATCCTGCCCCGGGCATGGATGTGTGTGATGTCCTTAGGTTAGTTAGGTTTAAGTAGTTCTTAGTCTAGGGGACTGATGACCTCAGATGATACGCCCCATAGTGCTTGGAGCCATGTGAACCATTTTTGTAAAGCAAATACATTGTCTGAAAAAAAAGGGTGAATTGTCCAGAAGACATCGTCATGAGTCAAGTAAGTGCGTACATCGACACGCCATCGTCAGCAGAGCGGACAACTGATTACATCAGACTTGCTCGTGTTTAGTGTTCTTACCGAACCTGGTAGGGTACACAATGGGCATGAACAGCGTCAAGTGTTGAGTGATCGCTTAGAGGGCGGGAAGATGCCACATACTCGTGTGAGACAGCGTCATCAGCACCTGTCAGAGTTTCAAAGGGGCTAAATGGAGAGTTTACAGTTGGCAGGCTGGTCGAATCCTGGAATATTCACATGTGCTGGGAATTCGGATGTGATAGTGACATGGAACACGAGGGCAGGCATATTTGTCGTCAAGGATATGGTGGACCACATCTGGCGACCACCACACGGGAAGATCGCCGTATTGTGCACCGAAAAGTTAGTAATCGCTTCACACCTGCGGCGGCCATCCGAGAACAAGCAATGGACTCCCTGCGACTTTCTGTCTCATCCTACACTAATGGTCTGAGACTAGCAGCAGGCCGACTGGGGAACTGCTGTCCTATGCTAAGGCTGCTGTTGACACAACACAACACAAACGGCTGCGTTTGGAGTCGTGCCGTCACCGGGAAGCATGGACTGCTGAAAAATGGCGTCGCATCGCGCTTGGCGATGAATTTTGGTTTTGCACTACCGTGGATGACTGTCTTTGGCGATTAGGGCGGTGATCTGGGGAGAGGTTCCATTCTTCAAGGGTACTGGAGTGGCACAGCGGTTTACTACAGGCGTCGTGGTATGGGGAGTCATCTGGTACGACTGCAGCTCACGGCTGGTGGTGACTAAAGTCCACACAAGGCACATGAAATGTGTGCGTGATGCTGAGGTACTACCGTGGTCAGCAAGACCCCAGATCTGTTCCCAACAGCACACGTTTGGGACTACCTCGGGTGCCAACTCCCAGTGCCAGAATCCAATATATAAAGGCCAGTTGAAACAGTTCTGGGCCAACTTGTTTCAGAAGAAGGTACAACCGAATCAGTGCACGCAACCACGCCAGTGGGGTTGCTATGGCATATTGATGATTGGGATCATACTACAAAGTTGCTCGTAACTTTGACTCGATTTTGTAATCACTGAAGTAACATCGCATACCCCCTCAACCTCTCCAGTTTCTCCTCTCTTTTTGGGTGCTTCACATTTTTATCAGTCAGTGTAGTACGTAACCTCCCCCTTACTAATCGGCCTATCTTGCTTGCGATATAAAAAATGACTGTGGATCGCGTGTATGCCTAATGGATTTTTACTAATTGGATAAGGCTATCTTTCCTGGAGAAATAATACCGATAAGTAGGAGGAAAGTGTACAAAACACCCTTATGATGGAGAAGTCTACTAAAATTAAAAAGTAAACTGAACAGGATTATAATATCGAAAAATGAAAGTTATTTTGTGCATTCACGCGCGAACAACACTGGACAGAAAAGGGGTACCACTGATCATAAATCCAAAAGTTACACTAATGAACGAAAAGGAAATAATTAACGGTAGCCAGCCCACTAGGGCAATTTACATCCTAACTCCTGTCGGGATAATGAGAAAGAAAAACATGTATTGTTAAACACTGACGTGGCAACTGAAGGTTGTCACGGTTTTTTCACACTAATTTTAAGTGAGTATGTAATGATAAAGAAAATGGGAAGTCTCTCTTACGTTATGTTTGTCATTAAATTTAGAAAAAACAATCGAGTAATGATTTGAAATTATGAAATTAAACTGTATGTTAGTTTTGAACTTTGTTATGTGAACAATGACTTTCAGTGTCCTCAACGTAATGTCATCAAAGAAATTAAAAAAAAACCAAGTAGTTTTTATTTTGCAGTTACTTATTTTGCAAATTGGATTTCAAATTATTGCCTGAACAACTGAGCCTTTTTTACTGACTTGAACAGAAATAAATAATAGAATACATACCAAACCAAACAGCCATGTGCTCCAAGCTATATGTAAAATAAATAAAACTTCTGCACTCTTAATTTGTGCATTTCTTTAGATTTAGATTTTTTCCAGTGATTGATTCTCAAACTTGAAAAATGAAACTGCTTTATTTATATACTGAAACTTCAGTCGTACAACAGTTAATTGAAAGTAGACTGAGGGCAAAATTCTTAGAAATGAAATTATTCAATAATAAACTGGCTGTAACTATTCAGTTTGTTTCTTACCACACTCGGTTAGCATATAAGGAAAAAAAAGGAACAAAGACCTTGCTTGGAAACTATGTTTGAGAACAATGAGGACACAATCGTCCTGAGTTTAACTGATTATTACACTCCTGGAAATTGAAATAAGAACACCGTGAATTCATTGTCCCAGGAAGGGGAAACTTTATTGACACATTCCTGGGGTCAGATACATCACATGATCACACTGACAGAACCACAGGCACATAGACACAGGCAACAGAGCATGCACAATGTCGGCACTAGTACAGTGTATATCCACCTTTCGCAGCAATGCAGGCTGCTATTCTCCCATGGAGACGATCGTAGAGATGCTAGATGTAGTCCTGTGGAACGGCTTGCCATGCCATTTCCACCTGGCGCCTCAGTTGGACCAGCGTTCGTGCTGGACGTGCAGACCGCGTGAGACGACGCTTCATCCAGTCCCAAACATGCTCAATGGGGGACAGATCCGGAGATCTTGCTGGCCAGGGTAGTTGACTTACACCTTCTAGAGCACGTTGGGTGGCACGGGATACATTCGGACGTGCATTGTCCTGTTGGAACAGCAAGTTCCCTTGCCGGTCTAGGAATGGTAGAACGATGGGTTCGATGACGGTTTGGATGTACCGTGCACTATTCAGTGTCCCCTCGACGATCACCAGTGGTGTACGGCCAGTGTAGGAGATCGCTCCCCACACTATGATGCCGGGTGTTGGCCCTGTGTGCCTCGGTCGTATGCAGTCCTGATTGTGGCGCTCACCTGCACGGTGCCAAACACGCATACGACCATCATTGGCACCAAGGCAGAAGCGACTCTCATCGCTGAAGACGACACGTCTCCATTCATCCCTCCATTCACGCCTGTCGCGACACCACTGGAGGCGGGCTGCACGATGTTGGGGCGTGAGCGGAAGACGGCCTAACGGTGTGCGGGACCGTAGCCCAGCTTCATGGAGACGGTTGCGAATGGTCCTCGCCGATACCCCAGGAGCAACAGTGTCCCTAATTTGCTGGGAAGTGGCGGTGCGGTCCGCTACGGCACTGCGTAGGATCCTGCGGTCTTGGCGTGCATCCGTGTGTCGCGCGGTCCGGTCCCAGGTCGACGGGCACGTGCACCTTCCGCCGACCACTGGCGACAACATCGATGTACTGTGGAGACCTCACGCCCCACGTGTTGAGCAATTCGGCGGTACGTCCACCCGGCCTCCCGCATGCCCACTATACGCCCTCGCTCAAAGTCCGTCAACTGCACATACGGTTCACGTCCACGCTGTCGCGGCATGCTACCAGTGTTAAAGACTGCGATGGAGCTCCGTATGCCACGGCAAACTGGCTGACACTGACGGCGGCGGTGCACAAATGCTGCGCAGCTAGCGCCATTCGACGGCCAACACCGCGGTTCCTGGTATGTCCGCTGTGCCGTGCGTGTGATCATTGCTTGTACAGCCCTCTCGCAGTGTCCGGAGCAAGTATGGTGGGTCTGACACACCGGTGTCAGTGTGTTCTTTTTTCCATTTCCAGGAGTGTATTTAAATAAATTTTATCAATCAAATCACATTCAGTTGTGCTGCTGGGTTAGCCGTTAATACTTTCTACCAATGAACAGTCTTACTTCAGTGCTGTGCATACGACGAAACTCTGAGCCGACGATGAATCTGTGTTGCTGAAACTGCTGCTGTTGTTGAAGACGGTAGCATCTTGTGGAGCACAGCTAATTACAGGAACGGGCAGTCGTAATTAATACAGCCTCTTCTGCTCATCCACTGTCCGTACTTCTGCTACTAGAAATCTGGCCGGCGCGCGTACATGATGCCGCCGAAATGGTTCTCCCTACTGCGAGAGCGTTAACACGACACGTCCGCACACTACAAGCGCTGGAGCGCGCTCTGCGCAACAACTCCCGACCCAAAGATTTTACAACGCACAGGCACTGCTATTATTGTTGCTAGTTGATGCAAATAACAATTCCTTTGACTTTTTCCCAGGGCTTATAAGTTTCACAGTAAGACACAGATAAATACAATGTAATGTGAACAGACTTCTTCCTCAATTTACACATACAGTGAAGTAATATCCATACTTATTAAAAGAAAGCATTAAAATTACAAATATTTACATAAAATTCAGCAAAAAATATTATACATCGGTAGCAGGTGCCATGCATCCTGCATTTTCGGTGTTACAAGTACGGCGATTTGTAATTAGCCAACGAGAAAATATGAATCGTCCACCTTTATTTGTTTCTCGAACATGTTGCATTCGATGTAAATAGTAAGGATGAAGGCAGTGCACAGCTAGTGTCCGTCATAGTATAGCGTGTGGAACGCCGACAAGTGCAGAAATTCTGTGTGCGCTTATTCATGGACTATGTTCCACAAACGCAGCAGTATCTTCTACTTCAGCGTTTCTCAAAACTGTAGTATACGGAACTCTCGTGATCTGAGGAGGTCATTCAAATATTCCGCGAAACTTACTTGGCTTTTACATAATATTCAAGAACGTAACTTAAAAAAACTAACAATTAACGTCTCTAGAAATTAGAGTGTAACAACTAAACCTCACTCTTTTTTATTAATTTGAATAGTTGGTACGAATTCGTCACAAACATCGAATAAAGCTACATTATCACAGACCAGACGACAACCTTGCAGACAGAAAAAATTCTCAATTATTTCAATAAACACAAGATGTATAAATTATGCGGTTAGGTAAAATACGTCACACATTACTGAAATAACTCCGATTGTTTTATTAATAAATCAAACTTTAACAATTGTTGTTTTTTGGAAACCAACCGAGGTACTTTGTTGTTGCACTTTTTTAAAATCTTCGATCTAACAAAAATTTCACAGCCACATTTAACGTCACCGGTTGTCTTTAGCTGAACTGAAGTTACGTAAATAACTGAGAAATGAAGATACTAACGTTCTGTAAATTCTGACCTGAAATAACTAGGAGTGACGGCAATGTTAAAGAAAACAGGGCCTCTTTTTAGGGAATGTAGTTTCTTTGTCTCTGTTGTTAATGCTTTTACGTAAATTATCAAACAATTTCAGTAGCTTTTTTAAAATATCTACGGCCCACAGTTGCCTTGGAAGGCAATTCTTTTGGTAACGAATAGACTGGCAAAGAAATTTAATGCTGCTTACTTTCGGAAAAGAATAGGTTAATTTATAATCGGACTTCGCAATGTAAAAATTATTGCAGGTTCTATCGAAATTTAAAGACAGAAGATAGCTGCATGAAATGGCGCTTGAAAATTACACGGACCGAAAGAGAAGTTTCCGTATTTAATTATTCCACAGTTACTAACCTTATAAGGAAAGGAGTGGTATTTTAAATGAAATAAAAAGTGAATTTAACAATGTATTCAAAGTAATTGGTGCACACACTTATATTTTTCGATTGTCGCAGCGACTAATCGACAGTTAACAGGGGAAAACAAAAAATGTTATTTGTGAACATAACACTGTTATATGATTGCAACACATTTAATTATTCCCGGAATATGGTTAAACATTTATTGTCCAGGTGAGAATTAAAGCTGAAGACCCAGCTAAATTAACATCAGATTAAAGCTAGCACAATTCAGAAACGAACGAACTAACAAAGTAAGCAATCAAAATAAGCAGACAACGAGATCAAAAAATGAGATCGAAGACTTTTGTGCAATAGTTTATATAATCACTTATGTCGATGATATTCGTCGATTTACAGATTATATTTATGGTTACATCTCTGGTATCTCCGATACATTTCATCTATCCAAAAAGTTTTATACTTTTCTCATGCGCTCTTAACAGTGTATGTTGGTTCAAATGGCTCTGAGCACATCAATCCCCTAAAACTCAGAACTACTTAAACCTAACTAACATAAGGACATCACACATATCCATGCCCGAGGCAGGATTCGAACCTGCGACCGTAGCGGTACAGATACCCGTACCCCAGGTGCAACCACAACGGAGGGATATCTGTTGAGAGGCCTGACAAACGTGTGGGCCCTGAAGAGAGATGCAGTCTTTCCAATGGTTAAAGGGGCAACAGTCTGGATGATTGACTGATCTGGCCTTGTAACACTAACGAAAACGGCCTTGCTGTGTTGGTACTGCGAACGGCTGAAAGCAAGGGGAAACTACGGCCGTAATTTTTCCCGAGGCTATGCAGCTTTACTGTATGGTTAAATGATGATGGCGTCCTCTTGGGTAAAATATTTCGGAGGTAAAATAGTCCCCCATTCGGATCTCCGGGCGGGGACTACTCAAGAGGACGTCATTATCAGGAAAAAGAAAACTGGCGTTCTACGGATCGGAGCGTAGAATGTCAGATCCCTTAATCGGGCAGGTAGGTTAGAAAATTTAAAAAGGGAAATAGATAGGTTAAATTTAGATATAGTGGGAGTTAGTGAAGTTCGGTGGCAGGAGGAACAAGACTTTTGGTCAGGTGAATGTAGGGTTATAAATACAAAATCAAATACGGGTAATGCAGGAGTAGGTATAACAATGATTAAAAAAATAGGAGCGCGGGTAAGCTACTAAAAACAGCATAGTGAACGCATTATTGTGGCCAAGATAGACCCGAAGCCCACGCCTACTACAGTAGTACAAGTTTATATGCTAACTAGCTCTGCAGATGATGAAGAAATTGATGAAATGTATGATGAGATAAAAGAAATTATTCAGGTAGTGAAGGGAGACGAAAATTTAATAGTCATGGGTGACTGGAATTCGAGAGTAGGAAAAGGGAGAGAAGGAAACATAGTAGGTGAATATGGATTGGGGCTAAGAAATGAAAGAGGAAGCCGCCTGGTAGAGTTTTGCACAGAGCAAAACTTAATCATAGCTAACACTTGGTTCAAGAATCATGAAAGAAGGTTGTATACATGGAAGAATCCTGGAGATACTAGAAGGTATCAGATTATATAATGGTAAGACAGATTTAGGAACCAGGTTTTAAATTGCAAGACATTTCCAGGGACAGATGTGGACTCTCACCACAATCTATTGGTTATGAACTGTAGATTAAAAGTGAAGAAACTGCAGAAAGGTGGGAATTTGAGGAGATGGGACCTGGATAAACTGAAAGAACCAGAGGTTGTACAGAGGTTCAGGGAGAGCATAAGGGAACAATTGACAGGAATGGGGGAAAGTAGTACAGTAGAAGAAGAATGGGTAGCTCTGAGGGATGAAGTAGTGAAGGCAGCAGAGGATCAAGTAGGTAAAAAGACGAGGGCTAGTAGAAATCCTCGGGTAACAGAAGAAATATTGAATTTAATTGATGAAAGGAGAAAATATAAAAATGCAGTAAATGAAGCAGGCAAAAAGGAATACAAACGTCTCAAAAATGAGATCGACAGGAAGTGCAGAATGGCTAAGCAGGGATGGCTAGAGGACAAATGTAAGGATGTAGAGGCTTATCTCACTAGGGGTAAGATAGATACTGCCTACAGAAAAATTAAAGAAACCTTTGGAGAAAAGAGAACCACTTCTATGAATATCAAGAGCTCAGATGGAAAACCAGTTGTAAGCAAAGAAGGGAAAGCAGAAAGGTGGAAGGAGTATATAGAGGGTCTATACAAGGGCGATGTACTTGAGGACAATATTATAGAAATGGAAGAGGATGTAGATGAATATGAAATGGGAGATACGATACTGTGTGAAGAGTTCGACAGAGCACTGAAAGACCTGAGTCGAAACAAGGCCCCGGGAGTAGACAACATTTCATTAGAACTACTGACGGCCTTGAGAGAGCCAGTCCTGACAAAACTCTACCATCTGATGAGCAAGATGTATGAAACAGGCGAAATACCCTCAGACTTCAAGAAGAATATAATAATTCAAATCCCAAAGAAAGCAGGTGTTGACAGATGTGGAAATTACCGATCTATCAGTTTAATAAGTCACAGCTGCAAAATACTAACGCGAATTCTTTACAGACGAATGGAAAAACTGGTAGAAGCCGACCTCGGGGAAGATCAGTTTGGATTCCGTAGAAATATTGGAGCACGTGAGGCAATACTGACCTTACGACTTGTCTTAGAAGAAAGATTAAGGAAAGGCAAAACTACGTTTCTATTATTTGTAGACTTAGAGAAAGCTTTTGACAATGTTGACTGGAATACTGTCTTTCAAATTCTAAAGGTGGCAGGGGTAAAATACAGGGAGCGAAAGACTACAGTTTGTACAGAAACCAGATGGCAGTTACAAGAATCGAGGGGCATGAAAGGGAAGCAGTGGTTGGGAAGGGAGTGAGACAGGGTTGTAGCCTCTCCCCGATGTTATTCAATCTGTATATTGAGCAAGCAGTAAAGGGAACAAAAGAAAAATTCGGAGTAGGTATTAAAATCCATGGAGAATAAATAAAAACTTTGAGGTTCGCCGATGACATTGTAATTCTATCAGAGACAGCAAAGGACTTGGAAGAGCAGTTGAACGGAATGGACAGTGTCTTGAAAGGAGGATATAAGATGAAAATCAACAAAAGCAAAACGAGGATAATGGAATGTAGTCGAATTAAATCGGGTGATGCTGAGGGAATTAGATTAGGAAATGAGACACTTAAAGTAGTAAAGGAGTTTTGCTATTTGGGGAGCAAAATAACTGATGATGGTCGAAGTAGAGAAGATACAAAATGTAGAGTGGCAGTGGCAAGGAAAGCGTTTCTGAAGAAGAGGAATTTGTTAACATCGAGTATAGATTTAAGTGTCACGAACTCGTTTCTGAAAGTATTTGTATGGAAGTGAAACATGGACGATAAATAGTTTGGACAAGAAGAGAATAGAAGCTTTCGAAATGTGGTGTTACAGAAGAATGCTCAAGATTAGATGGGTAGATCACACAACTAATGATGAAGTATTGAATAGAATTGGAGAGGAGTTTGTGGCACGACTTGACAAGAAGAAGGGACCGGTTAGTAGGACATGTTCTGAGGCATCAGGGGATCACAAACTTAGCATTGGAGTGCAGCGTGCAGGGTAAAAATTGTAGAGGGAGACCAAGAGATGAATACACTATGCAGATTCAGGAGGATGTAGGTTGCAGTAAGTACTGGGAGATGAAGAAGCTTGCACAGGATAGGGTAGCATGGAGAGCTGCATCAAACCAGTCTCAGGACTGAAGACCACAACAACAACAACAACAACAACAACAATAAAAATTCAAGGGAAAAAATTTGTGAAGTTCGGCTGTAATACCAC
The DNA here is from genome assembly GCF_021461395.2 of Schistocerca americana. NCBI lineage: Eukaryota > Metazoa > Arthropoda > Insecta > Orthoptera > Acrididae > Schistocerca > Schistocerca americana. The sequence goes on along the minus strand of NC_060125.1, from coordinate 521,740,630 downwards.
ACACATACATTTATCGCCGTGCTTGACGATGGTGTAACAGCAGAAAACCTGTCTGTAAAACAAAATATTGTAGAATATTAAACTAGTGTGCTGCGTTTTTCATTTATAACACGTATCGAATAACCAAGAACCGACGCAACAGTCACAACCGATTCGCTGGGGCATGCCCAAGTTCCAGATTGTTTATCTTACGGTTTACAGGGACGACAAAAATTTGGTTTTGAATATTTCACGTATTTATTGACAGAATTTAAGAATCAAACACGCTATCATAATCTGCTGAGTAAGAGTCATAATCTTACGTAAAGGTTTAACACAATAAGTCAAGTATTAAAAACTGTGCATATAACTTGTTGCAGCGTAATTCATGGAGGCAAATACCCAGACTATATATAATGAAGCGCCAACGAAACTGGTATAGGTCCAAAATGGTTCAAATGGCTCTGAGCACTATGGGACTTGACTTCTAAGGTCATCAGTCCCCTAGAACGTGGAACTACTTAAACCCAACTAACCTAAGGACATCACACACATCCACGCCCGAGGCAGGATTCGAACCTGCGACCGTAGCGGTCGCGCGGTTCCTGACTGTAGCGCCTGGAACCGCTCGGCCACCTCGGCCGGCTAAACTGGTGTAGGCATACGTGTTCAAACGCGGAGATATGTAAACAGGTAGGAGAAGGCACTACGGTCAGCAACGCATATATAAGACAAAAATTGTCTGGCGAAGTTGTTGGATCGTTTACTGCCACCAGAGTGGCAGGTTATCAAGATTTAAGTTTGAACATAGTGCTATAGTCGGCGCACGAGCGGTAGGACACAGTATCTCCGAGGTAGCGATGAAGCGGGGATTTTCCCGTACGATCATTTTACAAGTGTGCTGTGAATACCAGGAATCTGGTAAAACATCAAATCTCCGAAAAAAGATTCTGCAAGAGCGGGACCAACGACGACTGAAGGGAATCGTTCAGTGTGGTAGAAGGGCATGTCAGGAGGATACTGTTCAAGCTGGTGGAGGTTTTGTAATGGTGTGCGGCGTGTGCAGTTAGAGTAATATGGGACCCCTGATACGTCTAGATACGAGTCTGGCAGGTGACACGTACGTAAGCATTCTGTCTGATCACTTGAATCCATTCATGCCCATTGTGCATATCGATGGACTTCGGCAATTCCAGCAACACAATGCGACACCCCACACGTCCAGGATTGCTACAGTGTGGCTCCAGGAACACTCTTCTGGGCTTAAACACTACCGCTGGCCACGAAACTCCACAGACATGAACATTATTGAGCATATCTGGGATGCCTTGCAATGTGCCGTTCAGAAGAGATCTCCACCCCCTCGCACTGTTACGTATTTATGGACAGCCCTGCAGGATTCATGGTGTCCCTTCCCTGCAGCACTACTTCAACTTCATATTAATGCCTTCAGCTGCAGGGACAGGTGAAAGTGTGTGCCCCGAGCGGGACTGGAACCCAGGATCTCCTGCTTACATGGCAGACGCTCTATACATCTGAGTCACCGAGGCCATAGAGGATTGTGCGACTGCACGGACTATCTCGCGCACGCCTCCCGCGAGGCCAACATTCTCACCGTATATGTCCACACACTACAGAACAGGGAATCAGCGGTCATAAAGCGGTTACGGCATCGATGATTTCAGCCGTAAATAGAAATATTAAAAAGGGTAGGAAGATTTTTCTGTTTAGAAAAAGTGACAAAAAGCAGATTTCAGAGTACCTGTTGGCTCAACACAAAAGTTTTGTCTCAAGTACAGATAGGGTTGAGGATCAGTGGACAAAGTTCAAAACCATCGTACATTATGCGTTAGTTGAGTATGTGCCAAGCAAGATCATAAGAGATGGAAAAGAGCCACCGTGGTACAACAACCGAGTTAGAAAACTGCTGCGGAAGCAAAGGGAACTTCACAGCAAACATAAACATAGCCAAAGCCTTGCAGACAAACAAAAATTACGCGAAGCGAAATGTAGTGTGAGGAGGGCTATGCGAGAGGCGTTCAATGAATTCGAAAGTAAAGTTCTATGTACTGACTTGGCAGAAAATCCTAAGAAATTTTGGTCTTATGTCAAAGCGGTAGGTGGATCAAAACAAAATGTCCAGACACTCTGTGACCAAAATGGTACTGAAACAGAGGATGACAGACTAAAGGCCGAAATACTAAATGTCTTTTTCCAAAGTTGTTTCACAGAGGAAGACTGCACTGTAGTTCCTTCTCTAGATTGTCGCACAGATGACAAAATGGTAGATATCGAAATAGACGACGGAGGGATAGAAAAACAATTAAAATCGCTCAAAAGAGGAAAGGCCTCTGGACCTGATGGGATACCAGTTCGATTTTACACAGAGTATGCGAAGGAACTTGCCCCCCTTCTTGCAGCGGTGTACCGTAGGTCTCTAGAAGAGCGTAGCGTTCCAAAGGATTGGAAAAGGGCTCAGGTCAACCCCGTTTTCAAGAAGGGACGTCGAACAGATGTGCAGAACTGTAGACCTATATCTCTAACGTCGATCAGTTGTAGAATTTTGGAACACGTATTGTGTTCGAGTATAATGACTTTTCTGGAGACTAGAAATCTACTCTGTAGGAATCAGCATGGGTTTCGAAAAAGACGGTCATGTGAAACCCAGCTCGCGCTATTCGTCCACGAGACTCAGAGGGCCATAGACACGGGTTCACAGGTAGATGCCGTGTTTCTTGACTTCCGCAAGGCGTTCGATACAGTTCCCCACAGTCGTTTAATGAACAAAGTAAGAGCATATGGACTATCAGACCAATTGTGTGATTGGATTGAGGAGTTCCTAGATAACAGAACGCAGCATGTCATTCTCAATGAAGAGAAGTCTTCCGAAGTAAGTGTGATTTCAGGTGTGTTGCAGGGGAGTGTCATAGGACCGTTGCTATTCACAATATACATAAATGACCTGGTGGATGACATCGGAAGTACACTGAGGCTTTTTGCAGATGATGCTGTGGTGTATCGAGAGGTTGTAACAACGGAAAATTGTACTGAAATGCAGGAGGATCTGCAGCGAATTGACGCATGGTGCAGGGAATGGCAATTGAATCTCAATGTAGACAAGTGTAATGTGCTGCGAATACACAGAAAGACAGATCCTTTATCATTTAGTTACAAAATAGCAGGTCAGCAACTGGAAGCAGTTAATTCCATAAATTATCTGGGAGTACGCATTAGGAGTGATTTAAAATGGAATGATCATATAATGTTGATCGTCGGTAAAGCAGATGCCAGACTGAGATTCATTGGAAGAATCCTAAGGAAATGCAATCCGAAAACAAAGGAAGTAGGTTACAGTACGCTTGTTCGGCCACTGCTTGAATACTGCTCACCAGTGTGGGATCCGTACCAGATAGGGTTGATAGAAGATATAGAGAAGATCCAACGGAGAGCAGCGCGCTTCGTTACAGGATCATTTAGTAATCGCGAAAGCGTTACGGAGATGATAGATAAATTCCAGTGGAAGACTCTGCAGGAGAGACGCTCAGTAGCTCGGTACGGGCTTTTGTCAAAGTTTCGAGAACATACCTTCACCGAAGAGTCAAGCAGTATATTGCTCCCTCCTACGTATATCTCGCGAAGAGACCATGAGGATAAAATCAGAGAAATTAGAGCCCACACAGAGGCATATCGACTATCCTTCTTTCCACGAACAATACGAGACTGGAATAGAAGGGAGAACCGATAGAGGTACGCAAGGTACCCTCCGCCACACACCGTCAGGTGGCTTGCGGGGTATGGATGTAGATGTACATTCGTAGTGTCCCTACCCAACACACTCATTACTAGTGGAAGACATTCTTACCAAGTCCCGCAAGAGTTCGGGACATGTCCGAAATAACAGACGCCATATCCATATAAGTATATAGTTTGGCAATACCTCCCATGACCTCCTTCTGTGCGGATGCACACGTATTACCAGATTTCTTAAGGGACGTGGTAAGAATGTCTTCCACGAGTAATGAGTGAGTGTGCTGGGTAGGGACAATACGAATGTAGTGTGTGGACATATACGGTGAGAATGTGGGTCTCGCGGGAGGCGTGTGCGAGATATTCCTTGCCCTCGCAGTATCCTCTGTGCCCTCGGTGGCTCAGATGGATAGAGCGTCTGCCATGTAAGCAGGAGATCCCGGGTTCGAGTCCCGGTCAGGGCACATATTTTCAAATGGTTCAAATGGCTCTGATCACTATGGGACTTAACTTCTGAGGTCATCAGTCCCCTAGAACTTAGAACTACTTAACCCTAACTAATATAAGGACATCACACACATCCATGCCGGAGGCAGGATTTGAGCCTGCGACCGTAGCGGTCGGGCTGTTCTAGACTGAAGCGCCTAGGACCGCTTGGCCACATCGGCCGGCCACTGTCCCCGTTGTTATATATCAACGCCCGTCGGCAGCTGAAGTTATTAATATATAATTCTCATTTCGTTCTAGACGGCTGCAGGTCATCAATGGTGTCGGTTCTTTCGGACATCTCCGAAAGAACAGACACCATATCGATATAAGTATAAACTTCAGACATTAGTCGAGTCCATGCTACGTCGTGTTGCGGCGGTTCTGTTTGTTGGCGGCGGCATTACACGATATTACGCAGGTGTGCCAGTTTCTGTGGTTCTTCAGTGTACCTTTGCTCGGACATACACCACGTCGGCAATGTCTGCAACAAAGAATTACAGAGCGAGAAGTGGAAGGAATAAGACGAAAGGGTAGGAAGAGAATTAAATTGATTGACGAAATTAGCAGAGGACGAACTTACAGAGATATGAAGTAAGATGCTCAGAACACAACACAGAGCATCCAGCTGAAATCTGTCACAAGGCAATGTCGCTAAAGCAGAAGTAGTGCGTAATATCCCTCGGTTGAGACACACAAACCTCGCCGTATGTGAACACTGGCTGTGTCCGTCGCATCCCGTTCGGGCCCCGCGTCCCACGTGTCGGTTGTCCGTCAGCCGCCGCTGCTCCGGCGTGTATTGATTGCGGCCGCATCCCGCCGCCTCCACCGCTCCTCTGGCTTGGCCGACAGCCACGCGCTGGCCCGCCGTCCCGACAGTTTCTCGGCGCCTGCTTCCGTAGGGGCCGTCAAGCGAAACACACACATACACACATACAGCCTGTAGCGCCGGGAAAACCTACCACTGGGCCGTGAGGTGGCAATGGCATGTTGAACAGTGTAATGGAAGTGGTCAGTTCACCTCTTTCTTCGCCACGTATTGGAGAACGCGATACAAATTAGTTCACAACACTCTCCAATGACATAAAAATTGTAATTCTGCTTTTAAAATAATTTTGATGCCATAAAAATATTATATTATGTTTCACAAATAGAAATAAAGCATGAAACTAACATGTGATGAATTATTGTATACGAAACATAATTATTCTCGTTTTTTTACTTATTTCGCAGTTACAATAGAAGTCCTGAATATTTAAAATTAAAATGATGATCATATTATTTCCATAATTATTTTGAAAGATAAGTAAATACAAGTTTATCTCTAAGAAATGTAAATGAACTGTAATAGTTGCTATCTGAGATTATATCGATTATATGCACATACTTTTTTTAAAAAAAGTGGCATGTCTTCTTTTTTATTTGTGAAAATTCGTTTGTCTGTTTTGAGTTCTTGTACTGTGAGGTCGAGTACTGGTAAAGAAGAAATATTTCGTTAGTAGTGAGAGTTTATGGCGTTAAAGAAATAAATTTACGAAGTTTTGCACTTTTTAAATATGTGTTAATGTTTCAACAGTAGCAATAAGAGGACCTAAAGCGACCTTCTCAAATGGCTCTGAGCACTATGGAATTTAACTTCTAAGGTCATCAGTCCCCTAGAACCTACTTAAACCTAACTAACCTAAGGACGTCACGCACATCCATGCCCGAGGCAGGATTCGAACCTCCGACCGTAGCGGTCACGCGGTTCCAGACTGAAGCGTCTAAAACCGCTCGGCCACACCGGATGGGCCGACATTCTCAGCAATAAATCATAATTTGAATCTGCAATGCAGCCAATACTATGAAGAAATCGAAAATCAAATTTGTGTTCAATAGCTAAGAAGAAGAAAATTTGTAAATTTTTCATGTTACTGATGCGTGAACACACCAACAGTTCCCTGTTTTCTTCAGTACTGATCACACATTGGAAACAGTATACCGGAGTAGTAATGTGGTGTGCACGTGGTTCCACGTGGTTCTCGGCGAAGACGAGCTATCTAGTACATTGCTTTCTAACTGAGAAGCTGAGATATTTTTGAACGTACGTGATGTCGCAACAGCCACTGCATGAATGAAAGACTTAGTTGTTACCTAATACGTCGGCTGGTGACAGTGGTTATTTGCTAAAACTTCAGACAGTCAGCAGTCGATTTGGTCACACACTTACAGGCCTGTTGGTGGTGCTGATGGTGGTGGAGAGGGAGAGCGAGTTGTTGCACAATATGACTGCGGCTGAAATAACTGCACAGCGTCAGGATAGCGCGTTCAACAAATTAACGTAGTAAGAAGGTGGGAAAACAACACTGTGTTATTTTTCAGTGAACAATGAGATTTCTACGTAAAGGGAAACATTGACAAAGTACGGTAGTATTCATTATACAAAATAGGTACTGCATCTCAATGATTTATGGAAATTGTTAAGACAAACTTCAATCAACAATTTAAAATAGTCTTCCCCTATTGCAAGGAAGGTAGGGAGCCCACAAGCATACCTTATGATGGTGACCTGCTACTGACATGAAGAGCATATCTTAACAGATTGGAAGGCCGAAGTTTTGATAAATGTTCGAAGGAGCAAAGAAGGCGTAGCGAGGGTGTGACCTCTTGCTGAGAACTGAGCTCCCGACACAAGCTCTGTACTCGGCGCGGCGTGGCTGCAAGGTCGGGAGCGAAATGAGCAGCAACTGGAGTTGCGGCAGCTAAGCCGACAATGAATTATAACGGGCGTTCATTAAGGTTCAAAGGGTTCAAATGGCTCAAAATGGCTCTGAGCACTATGGGACTCAACTGCTGTGGTCATAAGTCCCCTAGAACTTAGAACTACTTAAACCTAACTAACCTAAGGACATCACACAACACCCAGTCATCACGAGGCAGAGAAAATCCCTGACCCCGCCGGGAATCGAACCCGGGAACCCGGGCGTGGGAAGCGAGAACGTTCATTAAGGCATCGAGGCAGTCAACCCATCGAATCACCAGGTTGAAGATACCCTTCTAGTAAAATACCGTGCCCTGCTGCTTGAAGAAGTCTATAACAGCATGTTGCACATTCTTGTACGACAGAAATCTTCGATCCGTGAAGGACTTCGTACTTTGCATACTTTCACTCTCTCATGTCATACGGAATAATACTTTGGGGTAACTCATCATTCAGACAAAAAGTATTCACTGCTCGAAATAAAGTGTTTAGAATAATATGTGTGGTTCATAGTCGCACATCTTGTAGGCATCTTTTTAAAAGATTGGGAATTCTTACAACAGCCTCACAGTATATTTACTCACTAATGAAATTTGTTCTCAACAACATGGACAAGTTTAAAAACAACAGCGACATTCGTGATTATAGTACCAGAAAAAAGAAAGACTTGAACTATCCTTCACTCAACCTATCTTTGACAGAGAAAGGGGTAAAATACGCTGCTATAAAATTTTTCGACAAATTACCAGATGAAATAAAATGTCTGACAGACAGCAGTAATAGCTTCAAAAATAAATTGAAATATCTCCTTGACAACTCCTTCTATACCATAGATGAATTCTTGAATAGGAATAAATAAATCTACAAATATAGTATACGCATTTTGTGCCATTTAAGGGAATGGGGTAAATAATAGAAATATTAATCTTTAACTCTGTATTGTAATATATACATATATATCAAAAATTCTTGTTTCATATGTGCATTTCTTGTGCACCTGACACTTTCCACATCATAACGGCTACCGCACCGTGCGATTGATCAATGGAACACGCAACCGACTAACTAACTAAGAGACTGAAGACGTTATAATCGCATGGGTAGAGAGTAAGACTAAGGGCGCAGTGGTTACCACGCTGGACTCGCATTCCGGAGGACGACGGTTCAAACCCGCGTCCGGCCACCCATATTTACGTTTTCCGTAATTTCCCTAAATAGCTTCAGGCAAATGCTGGAATGCTCCCTTTGAAAGGGCAAGGCCTCATCCTTGTGCGCCGTCTGTAGTGACCCCGATGTCGAAGACACATTAAACCCCATCTTCGTTCTTCCCGTCTTCTTCCTTCCTTAAAATAGACGAAAATGGGTGCCCTAGGTTAACGGCTTTTGTACTAACGGTCCATCTTTTTTGGTGTATGTAGGACGACCAGTCTCCACCAAGATATGATCCGAACGAAGGGGACGCCCAGACTGAGAGTGAGCCATCGTGCGCACAAAGCTTCATTAATTCGGTTTCCAAAAAGCAGGAGACTGCCATTGTGCGTAGTGGAGGGCAGCTTTTAACGAAACAGCCACGTTCAATCAAGAAATATTTATGGATCTAAGCTAATTAGCATATTAAAATTTAAATTGCATGACTAGCTTCCTCTAATTCTTACAGATAAAGTGATACTGTTGTTCAGTGGAAGCTCTTTATTTGGTGTGCTACAAGGATCCACCTGAAAGTATGTGGATTCACGTAACAGGTATCAATCAAAATCAGCATCAATCAAAATCAAATAGGATTATTAATTTCCGAGTGACTGGCGCGAAACATGTTCAGTAGGCTGTTCACCGTTTTTTGCAACAAGCTGAAATCAAGAAACAGCATGTTCCGCAACTGATAGAAGTGTTTCCGTGGTCACGTTCAGAAGGAGTTGCGCAATACGTGCCTTCAATGCAGCTAAGATTGCAATTGGAACACTGAACACAACGTCTTTCAGATAGCCCCACAGCCAGAAGTCACATGGATTAAGATCAGGTGGTCGGGACGGCCAGGTTGTAGAGAAATGGCGACTGATAATTCTAGCATTTCCGAAATGGCGCTTCAGCAGCTGCTTAACTCGATTTGCAATATGAGGAGGTGCGCCATCTTGCGTAAAAATGACCCTATCCATTGAAGTGTTGGCAGAAGAGCCAACACCGTGTTGCTAGAGGAAGCCGAAATGCACGCTTTTAAACTCACGCAGATTGGCGTGAGGTCTGGAACAAGGTAAAGTAATTATCCTATAAAGAAAAGAACGTAGTTCTTGGAATACTTAACTTTAATCCACAATTGGGGAACATCGCTCTTGTTTAGACATTATTAACAGTATCAATATACACTGGTAATGGCGCCTTGCTAGGTCGTAGCAAATGACGTAGCTGAAGGCTATGCTAACTATCGTCTCGGCAAATGAGAGCGCATTTGTCAGTGTAGCATCGCTAGCAAAGTCGGCTGTACAACTGGGGCGAGTGCTAGTAAGTCTCTCTAGACCTGCCGTGTGGCGGCGCTCGGTCTGCAATCACTGACAGTGGCGACACGCGGGTCCGACGTATACTAATGGACCGCGGCCGATTTAAAGGCTACCACCTAGCAAGTGTGGTGTCTGGCGGTGACACCACATGCATACATTCACGCTGTTGGAGAGCTGGAATGACGTGGTTGCGCAAAAGACATTCATAGCGCTTACCAGTGACGGTACAGGTAACAGGATCGGAAGCACGTGTCTCTTCGAAAAAATATGGCCCTACGATAAATGATGTCGCAAAACCGCACCACACAGTGACATTTTCAGGATGAAGTGGTACTGGTTGATTTGCGTGTGGATTTTCCGTTGCCCATATTCGACAACTCTGTGTACTGAAGTACCCTCTCAGGTGGAAGTGGGCTTTCTCTGTCCACAAAATCTTCCACAATCAATCATTTTCCACTTCCATGCGAGCAATATATTCTAAAGCAAAGGTCTCTCTTGCTGGCAGGTCGATAGGAAGCAACTCTTCCACATGGGTCATTCTCAACGGATAGCAAGGAAGGATGTTTCGTAGGATTTTAACGCACCATGCCCATGGGTACGTCCAATGCTCGGGCAATTCTCCGTGCACTACGTGTTTGCACACCACCATTCGTCTCCTCCTGCATTGCTATGGCCACTGCTTCCACTGACGTCGAATCAACTCGTTTCCTCCCTGTACCATGTTGCACACCAAAAGAATTTGCGAATCATTTTCTCCAGACCCAAAGCAGTCATCGGACCAATGCCTTTTTTCAAACCCTTAAGCGTCCGGAACTTCTGCAGAGCGTCGTATGTACAGTCACAATTCTTGTAATACAGCTTTTCAAGCAGACCGCGATCCTGCATTGTGACAGTCATGGCGAACGTCGCAGACGCCAAAGGAGAAGCCGTGTACTCGGCGTGTTTCTACCAACTTCAATGGGTCGTGCGCATGACAGGTGTTTTCATTTACATATTGACACACAGAGCGCCATCTATTGATTAATTTTCGCAATGCTTTTTTTTCTACCATATGTTTTCCCCCTTCTCCGATAATATTCCGTTGCAATTAGACGTCATTCTGACCAGTGTTGTTATTTCTTCAGCGTTTTGATAGTTTAATTATTATCACCCTGTTTATCAGATTTCCACCCATATTTAGCGGTTATGAAGTATTGCTGGTTTCGCTAGTATGCTTTAAAGTAAAAAAAAAAAGAGTGCAATAAAGTACATAATTATATACGATGAGACAGAACACACACAAATTATTGCAAGGTAAGGATAAAAATTTACATATAGAGAAACTTAAAAAGTGCCCACAGGCGTGCAGATTTCGTTCAATAAGACTTTCCAGTTTGTATGCTCCTCATTTCCTCATCAAATACATCGATTACTATGTGATATCGTTCATCTTAAAAGTATGTAATTATCGTCATCTTAGCCTTCGCAGGATACTGCTCGTAAAAACAGCGAGATCCTACTGCAGAGACGTCGCCGTATCTGCAGCTTTGACTCGTTTGTAAGTAAAATGGAGACGCTGCCACTGCAGGGAGTTCCGCGTTTGCAAGTCAACAGCGGCTGAAATGTCGTGAATCCGGGTGAAACGTTTGCGGAGCTCTGAAGCGTTCCGACGGTATCTTTTCCTAGAGTCGTGCCAACAGATATCACCTGTGCGATGAAGAGGATATGCCATCCCATTTCCTTCGCTGTAAGACTCGCTTCTGAGCCAGTGGTGTGTGTGTGTGTGTGTGTGTGTGTGTGTGTGTGTGTGTGTGTGTGTGTCGCTGAGGCTTCCTTCTCCTGTTGGAGGAATTTGAAGCGCAAGTTATTTGTGCTGCACCGCAAATATGGTCTACATTTGCATGCATAATCCGCAGGCCGCCTTACGTTGCATGATGGAAGGTACATTGTACTAACATTTTACTACTACTAGTTATTTCCTTTCTTTTTCAATCACAAATGGGGCGAGAGAAAAACGGCTCTATATGCCTCCATACGAACTGTAATATTTCTAATCTTCGTGATCGTTAAGCAGAATCTACGTAGGCGGCATTAGAATAGTTCTGAACTCAGCCGCAAATGACGGTTCTTTAAGTTATCTCAATAGTGTTCCGCGAAAAAAGAAAAAAAAAAAAGAAATCAACTTCCCTCCAGGGATTCCCATTTGAGTTGACGGAGCGTTTCCGTAATATTAATGACGAATGGAAACCACTTCAGCTATATTATCACACATTTATTGTGTCACGACTTGTTTCGTTCCTAGAATGCAGAATATCCTGTCTATCTGAAGGCAAAACGAGGAGCCCTAGCAATTGAACAGACAAGACTAAATCTGGCAACCTGAAGATCTTCTGCGAACGAAACTCGACATAACACAATAAATGTATAATAATGCAGCTGAGAAGGTTTTCATTAATCGACAACATTAGCATCAGCTATGGTGAAAACATGATAAAGATTGTTTCTCTAATATTCACGTGTTTATCAAACCTACTGATGACAAAAAAAAAAAAAAATGTTCAAATGTATGTGAAATCTTATGGGACTTAACTGCTAAGGTCATCAGTCCCTAAACTTACACACTACTCAACCTAAATTATCCTAAGGACAAACACACACACCCATGCCCGAGGGAGGACTCGGACCTACGCCGGGACCAGCCGCACAGTCCATGATTGCAGCGCCCTAGACCGCTCGGCTAATCCCACGCGGCTACTGGTGACAAATCTAGCAGCACGCCTCTGAATTACTTTGACGTCTTCCTTTAATTCTATATAATGGTGTTCCCAAACGCAAGAATGGGTCACACTTGTGTTCTGTATGCAGCGAGAGTGACTGTATAATGGGATGGTGGTGGAGTTGCAGGTGACAGGGGGGGGGGGGGGAGATGGTGGGTATGGGGGATATAGGTGGTAATGGGGATGGTGGATGTGAGGGTGTAGGTGGTAACGGGGGTGTGGTGGATGTGTGGGGGGGCGGTACATGATAACAATGGGGTAGTGGATGTGGAGCAGGAGGCTACGTGACAATTTGGGGGGGGGGGGCTGATTGTGTAGTTGGGGTGGGGGCAGCTGATAATGAGGGAATGGCGGAGGTGGGAATAGCTGATAATGGGGGAGGGATGGTGAAGGTGGGGAAATAGGTGATAGTCATAATGATGGTGACGATGGTGAAAGCTGTGGAAAACCGTGTGAATCACTAGAAATGGAGGCCAGAAGTCTCACAGTGCAAAGTATAACAAGTGGAATAAACTGAGCAGTTGTAACTAAATACTACAGGTGGCAACCGACTGAACACACTAGTAAGACCTTGTGTTGTTGGTGCTCACGCTGCTGATGAAGACAAAAACGGAAAAAAGCTAAATATGTAAATATTGTAGGATACTACCAGATTCAGTCTCCTACACGAGTGTAGGGTAGACAAGTGGAAGTGTGAGACATCATCCAATTAACAGAGATTTAGTGCAGAGAAGTTTAAAATCACTCCGTCATCTTCCCAGTGCTGCCTATCAGCAGCCGTGCTAGGCCATGTTGCACAAAGGTGCAGGTTAGGAAGTCTGTGCTCGGTGAGGAATTTGCAGGCGCAGGCTCTGATGTTGTCTGATGTCAATCCACAGCCCTGTCACATGAGGATCTGGCAGCCGGCACGTCGCACCGGCCTGGATTGGCTGTGGACGCCTGTCGGAGCCTCAGCGCTCTCGATGAGCGAAGTTGCGCTTACGCTCACCCATAGAAATCTGCATGATGTTATCAGCGGTTGTATGACGGCTTCTAGACAGAAGACTCAACCACAACGTGAAGAACAACCCGAGAGATGGTCCCAGTATACAGCCACTAAGGCGGTACTTGTACTGCCCCGGACTGGCATGACGGGTGCCCTGCTCCAGACATAAACAGCTCAAAGATGCGCAGATTGGTTCTTCATCCATGGAAGATCATCTCAGCCTTCATCAGGTAGCCACCGTTGTGAGTGACAGGTTCCCTCTACTGCCAGACAGCTGCAGACTCATAGCAGTTCTTGTGCGTCCAGCATCAGGACTGTACCACTGAATGACACTAAATCTTTCTCCACTTGTAATATAACTTCGTAGGCTGCCAAGGCCAGTATCGATTTGAATAAAATAATTTTGATTGGAAGACCTTATCACTACGAAAAACTAAGAACAACTAGGACACCGACGTTTCGGCCAACTTTGCCGTGGTCTATTCAGAACAACATAATGACGACGGTAAATAACCGAAATGATTTTGTTCGAATTTATCCGTCTCGTTCTCCATTTCTGCCATACTATTTCGAAACAAAATATCCTGTAACCTTAGTTACATCCAAAACCATTCTGCATTCAAGAGGAGATTAAATGTTCACATGTTACTATCGGCGTAGATTCACTCCCGAGATACCCCCCTGTTTACTTTCTGTGCAATAGGAAACCAATACATTTGTCACTCTGTAACTTGTATGCCCTTTTCCAGCTATACCTATTTTTGTTTTCTTCCTCCCATCTCACCCACTAATACTACCCTATTACTTCTCGGCTTTGGACTGACTGGTGAACTTCAGCGCATTTGATATATTCTACGAGTAACTGTTAGCATACCTCCTTATCTACTCTCGACAAGAAAGCAATAAGTAAATTATTTAATGCGGAGTTAATAAAAAAAATATCTAATGCATGTGAAATCTTATGGGACTTAACTGCTAAGGTCATCAGTCCCTAAGCTTACACACTACTTAACCTAAATTATCCTAAGGACAAACACACACACCCATGACCGAGGGAGGACTCGAACCTCCGCCGGGACCAGCCGCACAGTCCATGACTGCAGCGCCCTAGACAGCTCGGCTAATCCCGCGCGGCGGAAATTAATAAGGCTAACATTTCTCAAATTTGAACTATCCATTACTCTATCTATTTACGTTTTTCTTCTTCTTCTTCTTCTTCATTATTATTATTATTATTATTATTATTATTATCTTATTTCCTTTCTCAGACCTTAGGTCTGGTTAAAAATGGAACGTGACGCGGACCTTGATCAAGCGGGACTTCCTTTTTAACTGTACGGTATATGTTATATTGCTCTTAGATTTAGGAACTTTCGGGTAATTGAACATGTATCAATAATTACAGATTTCTGGAGTTGTATATATACGTTTGGATGTAGCTGCATTGCGTTGATGTACTGGTGGATATTGTGTGGTATGACTCCTGTAGTTGATAGTATAATTGGTATAATGTCAACTTTATCCTGGTGCCACATGCCCTTGACTTCCTCAGCCGGTTGGATGTATTTTTCAATTTTTTCTCCTGTTTTCTTCTGTATATTTGTTGTATTCGGTATGAATATTTCGATTAGTTGTGTTAATTTCTTCTTTTTATTGGTATGATGTCAGGTTTGTTATGTGTTGTTGTTTTATCTGTTATAATGGTTCTGTTCCAGTATAATTTGTATTCATCATTCTCGAGTACATTTTGTGGTGCATACTTGTATGTGGGAACGTGTTTTATTAGTTTATGTTGTATGGCAAGTTGTTGATGTATTATTTTTGCTACATTGTCATGTCTTCTGGGGTATTCTGTGTTTGCTAGTATTGTACATCCGCTTGTGATGTGATCTACGGTTTCTATTTGTTGTTTGCAAAGTCTGCATTTATCTGTTGTGGTATTGGGATCTTTAATAATATGCTTGCGGTAATATCTGATGTTTATTGTTTGATCCTGTATTGCAATCGTGAATCCTTCCGTCTCACTGTATATATTGCCTTTTCTTAGCCATGTGTTGGATGCGTCGTAATCGATGTGTGGCTGTGTTATTATTATAATTAGGAGCATCATGAAGATCGTCGTCAGCATTATATAAATCTGCTGTTCATGTAATATGTTTACTCGGTGTGGGTGCCATAGTAAATGTAAGAGAGAGGCTGAAGGCCCTAACTTACCAGATGAAATGAATGCGTAAGTCATGAACAACTAATGTACTATAATCACGTGAATGAATACCAAAATCGATGCCGTGTTGGGTGTATGCTTTCTTTGAACGACAACGACTGAACAGGGCATTGCTACAGAATGCGGCAGATAGCTATTCCCTATTGGCGAATAAGCGATTTTGTGAGCTTATCTGTACATGCTTTTACGCAGTGGGTGCTCGTCTGGGAAGTTGCTAGCGCGTAAAATGTAGCAGTGGGACAGAAGTTTGGAGCTTAACAGGTGAACACACAGCGGTCTGATGCACTCGTGTGGAAGTTATTGCGAAAAATATCACTGCAGTCCTATTGACCGTCCCTCTCTCCTGTACACCCCCACTACTTGTAGCCACCTCAATATTTCGGGCAATTAGCGTTCCAATTACGTGGCAAAGCAGTTAGGAGGGACACTGGCAGAGGCGATTCGGAAGGGTGCCGGGTGGGGGAGGGGGGTTGTCCACCAAAGGGAAAGGGCGGAAACGACCGTTTGTGAGACTGTGAGCAGTCAGCCGTGCAGCTGCCATGGACTGTGCTAGGGGACACAAATTGTACTCCACCGACACCGCTACGATTGCGCTCTTGTCCGAAAGGCTGCAGGGGCTTTTAGCTGCGAAGCATCACGCTGCAGCCTTGTGCTGTTCCCCCTTGTAGGTCCGTGAGCACGGTTATCAGTAACACAAAATTCTGACAACACCAAAATACAGAACTTTAAATGAACGTTTACTTCTTTACTTAATGTATTAGGCAAAATGCCTTTTATGGCACTCCATATCTTGTATGGTCTTCCTACATTTCTTCAGGTGCGTTTACAATTGAGAACCTTCACCGGGAATCTTTCTCCTCTTCTACGGTCTAAATGTTTCTTCTATTTTCTCTTATTTTTCAGCTAGGTTATATATCCCTAATCTTCAGTAATCTCATTTCCTGATCCTATATTCTACTTTCTTTGTGTCTTGTTGTTGTCCATGCTTCACTTCCGTAAGTATGGGCTGGTACTGCTACTGTTTTATCAAACTTCAGTTGGGTTTCTTTCCTGGCTTTATTCTGCAAACTTTTTAAAATGTTTCCACATACGGAAGAGACTTTATTTAGTTTTTGGTCCACGTCACGGTTATGTGCGTAAGTGCTACCACATTCTAGATATTTACAATGCTTTACTAGCTCCAGGATTTTATTATTTGTTTCAGGTCTTACTAGTTGTTTGCCCTGAAATGTCATCGATTTAGCTTCATCTGCCGAAAATGTTAGATTGTAATCTGCGGCTATCTGCTGAAAATTATAGGATCCCAGCTGAAGGTAATCTTCATTCTCTATAATCAGAGATAAACCATCTGCATGTTAAGTTACATTTAGTCTAGTGTCACGATCTGGAAGAACTCCATCTGTGGTCAACATTTTCCATTTGCTGATGTATATTGAAGACTGTTGGAGAAATACAGCATCCTTGTCGTACCCCTTTGTTTGTTCAAAAATGGTTCAAATGGCTCTGAGCACTATGCGACTTAACATCTGAGGTCATCAGTCGCCTAGAACTTAGAACTAATTAAACCTAACTAACCTAAGGACATCACACACATCCATGCCCGAGGCAGGATTCGAACCTGCGACCGTAGCGGTCGCGCGGTTCCACACTAAAGCGCCTAGAACCGCTCGGCCACTCCGGCCAGCCCTTTATATGTATTCATTGGTTGATACTTCCCATATCTACAATAATTTAGTTGTTTCTGTATAGGTAGTATCTATGAGGTGAGATGAGTAATGCCGTTCAACCATTTCTCTATTCACGTTGTCGAAAGCTTTCTTAAAGTCTGCAAAAGCAAGATGGCTTTTGCAATTGAACTTCCATCTCTTTCCTATAACTTACTGCAGTGTGAAAACATTGTCAATAGTGGATCGTCCCTTTATAAAACCTGATTGTTCTTTAGGTAATAACTTCTCCAAGCTATTTCTAAGCCTAGCATTCAGGGCTTTGGTATATAATTTATTGGATGACTCTAGGAGGCTTATTACTCGATAAGTTACCACATTTATTTTTATCATTGTTTTTAAAGACAGGTATTACTTTGGCTCTCAGCCAGTATTTTGGTACCTTCTTACACTGCTCAACAAAAATTTGAAATACTACTATAAAATGTAGTCCACGATAATAAAGGTCTCATTGAACACTTCATACATTATCCAGTCAGATCCCATGCAGTGTACGGTGTTTACTACTGGTATGCTTTGTGGCCGTTTCCCAGTCATGTAAACATACCGCTGCCACAGCGGCACACTGCGAGCAGTCCACTACCAACAACAGCTTCGTTCAGTTAGTGTTCAGCACTGGAGTAACGTGCCATAGAGAGACATGCAACACTTCGATAGAGTCTGAATATTGGCTTTACTGTCATATACAGCAAGATGTTGCCGATCGGGAAAGTGCAGAGACACGGGAAATGTGAGCCGTGGCCGTCCTCGTATGGCAACATCAATGAAAGACCGTTTCCTCCAACTGTCGGCTCGCAGGCGCCCAACAACAATTGCCAGAAATATTGGAAATGACTTCTCCAGGGCAACAGGGATTCGTATCTCAGACCAGACAGCGCGTAGAAGTTTGCATGAAGGGTGTCTTAGTTGCGTAAGACAGATCAGAAATTTCGCACTGAACCATCGGAACCGACGTAATCGAAGGGCCTGGGCTCTTGCGCATCAACACTGGACCATTGGAGAATGGAGTAACGCCATGTTTGTTGACGAGGCCAGAATTGGTTTGCGATCAGATACTAGACGTGTTAGGCTGTCGAGAAGCGCTAGACCACACCAGAAACGCCGATACGTTCAGGAAGTCCATCCGTCTGCGAGTGGAAGTGTGATGTTCTGGGCGGCAATAATGATGGGAAGACGGACCCCTCTAATTCCCATCTACGGCAATTTGATTGGTCCTCGATACCTCCAAGAGGTCCTAAAAACGATTGTAAGGCCCTACAGACGTGAAGTCGGAGACATCATCCAAGTCGATGACAATGCACGAGCGCACCGTACTCTAGCAGTGTCTCGGTATCTTCAAGGATGTAACATCACCCAATGCACTGACCAGCACAGTCCCCAGACATGAATACAACTAAACATGCATGGCACCTGTTGAAGGTGGCCATTACACAGTCTCAGAATTCGCCTGACAATCTTCAGGATCTCAGTGAAGGTGCCATTGAGAAGTGAGACCTCATACCCCAGATAAATTTGATGGTCTCATCCAGAGCATGCCTCGCAGGGTGGAAGAACTCATCCATGTCCGGGGAGGACAACCACACTACTAAAGACTAATAAATAATCATCAACGTGAGATAATGATTTTCACTGTTTTTCTTTCAAGGTGTGCACTTAGGAGAGAGACTGCTTTGTTTTGTAATGATTTTTTAACCAACCAAAATCATTTTTGTTTTCAGATGAAATTATGATTATTTTGATAATAAGTTATTGTACAAACCTCAGTGGGTGTGCTGGAATAAGTCATTGTATAAACTCTGAGATAACCCTAACTTTTGTTGAGGAGTATATTTCTCCAACATTGATTAAATATGTGCAGAAGTCGTAGATGCGGTAATGATCGTCCATACTTCTACAGTTCCGTATTAATACCAACTAAATCGGTGGCTTTCCCATTTCTTGCAGCTTTCAGACTTTCCGTCAGTTCACTCATATCAGTATCGTCCAGGCCTCTTGTGTCATTTGTCCGCAGCTCGTGGTCGTGCGGTAGCGTTCTCGCTTCCCGCGCCCGGGCTCGCGGGTTAGATTCCCGGGGGGGTCAGGGATTTTCTCTGCCTCGTGATGACTGGGTGTTGTGTGATGTCCTTAGGTTGGTTAGGTTTAAGTAGTTCTAAGTTCTAGGGGACTGATGACCATAGATGTTAAGTCCCATAGTGCTCAGAGCCATTTTTTTCTTGTGTCATTTAGTCCAGACAAAGTCAGAATTAATGTACCATAATACCACCACGTTATAATGAGCTATCCATTCGTTCTCTCCTGTATTAATAACACGTATACGATCATTTTCGTGTCTATTGAGTGATTTCATTACTTTATAAGTTAGTTTGCCAAGTAAATCATGCTCTGTATTGCTAATATTGCGTTCCTGTGATTGTGCTTGCGATTTGCGAATTACGTCTTTCACATTAATTCTCTTCTCTTAGTATTCATTATACTTTTCGTCAGTGGGATTATTTATGTACCTCTTGATAGCTTCCTTTTTTTCTTTAATCGCTGTTTCCATTTAGCTGGCCGAGGTGGCCGAGCTGTTCTAGGCGCTACAGTCTGGAACCCCGCCACCGCTACGGTCGCAGGTTCGAATATTGCCTCGGGCATGGGTGTGTGTGAAGTCCTTAGGTTAGTTAGGCTTAAGTAGTTCTAAGTTCTAAGGGACTGATGACCTGAGAAGTTAAGTCCCATAGTGCTCAGAGCCATTTGAACCATTTGTTTCCATTTATGGCGTACAAATCCTTACTCCTGTACGTTTGCTGAATTTCCTTTCCTTCCCCAAAAAACACATTAGCTATATGAAGCTGGTATCTGTACACATATCATCGGTGATCTTGCAACTCTCGAAGAATGAAGTTATAATGAAATCTAGACATTTCGCTGCTTACAGGCGTTGATAAATATCAACGGGGACAGTTGAAAAATGTGTGGCCCAATCGAGACTCGAACCCGGGATCTTCTACCATGCAAGCAGGAGATTCCGTGTTCGAGTCCCGGCCGGGGCACACAATTTTTCAACTGTCCCCGTTGATATTTATCAACGCCTGTAAGCAGCGAAAGGTCTAGATTTCATTATAACTTCACCCATTAGCTTTGTTCGATACGGCTATTTTCAAGTTTTTCCATTCTTCTTCCAAATCTTCTCCCGTTTTATAAATTCACTAGTGTCTTTGTCATCCGCTTTTGGTAGAGAGATATCTTATGATGCTATCTTCTGAATTGTAAACTTTAAAAACGTTTTCTTCATTTTGACCCTTCATTGGTTTCTTTGGTTTTCTCTATTTTGCATAGAGGCCTATTATTAACACCAGCAATTATCGACTCCGCAACAAAACCTGCTACCGCTAACCTGTCCAGGAAATTCCTCGCTTACCGTCATATAATCTGTAACAGATGTTTATCCTCATGCCCGCCAGGTAAATTTGTGTATGTCTTTCTTCCTTAAATGAAAAAAAAACTGTTGGTAATTTTAAAATGATTAACAGTAGCAAAATCTCTGAATATTTTCCTTTGTCATTACATACGTTTTTCCAAATGTGCCTACCATTTTGGAATTGATAAATTTATAATTATAGAATTGAGATCTCCCATAAATAAAATCTGATTTTTATTGCGTCTGTTTAAGATGACTTGTAATTACTTATAAAAAGTTTTGGATTCATCAGTTTTTCCTTCTTCTGGGGCATAAGTTACTGTTGTCCTTACATATTCTCTTGGACTTCTAATTCCTGCTAGTACTGTGCATTCACGTGCATGTTGATAGTCCAGTATTTTATTTTCCCATTTCTACGAATGCAGAAGGCAAAACCTTCACTTGCTCTTCGTTCTTGCTTTACTTCGCTGTATATCGTAATATAGTCGTCGACATAAACAGTTTCCAGCTGTATTCTTCGTCTTTTCTGTAAGTGTTGCAAAATTTGTGTTTTTTTTATTTCAGATGTTTAACTATTTCGACTTTCTTTAGAGCAATTCCCCTAACGTTCCAGGTGACGACTTTCCAAGCTCCATTCAACCACTCTCTCTTATTTCTATTTCTTGCCCTTGTTGTATCCCGGTAATCCTTCCTAGTTTCGAGGCTAGATTGGGTAGTGTAGGTACGTTTGTTGAGTCCTGATGGGGTACTGGGCCATTGCAGGTAAGACTGGCGATGGAAATGCAATCTCTGAGCTTTACCAGCCACAGCTCGTAACTCACGTGAGTGAGTTAGTGAATATAGTTCATCATTTCCTTTCCATTCGCCGTTATGGTTATACCGCCAATACTCGGTCATCAGAGACTCGTCGTCCTGGTAGGGTATGCCGGCCGCTGTGGCCGAGCGGTTGTAGGCACTTCAGTGCGGAACCGTGCTGCTGCTACGGTCGCAGGTTCGAATCCTGCTTCAGGCTTGGATGTGTGTGACGTCAGGTTAGTTAGATTCTAAGTTCTATGGGACTGATGACCTCAGATGTTATGTCCCATAGTGCTCAGAGCCATTTTGAACCTGGTAGGGTACACCGCTTGCAAGTGTGGTTGACAGTTCGATTAGAGAGGCTGTATATTCGCGTCATCATCCCATTAGTAAATGAACATGTCATCTCTAATTCAAGTATTTATACAGGGTGAGCCACACCTTCACCGACAAACATTCAGAGGTGGTAGTATGGACCAACAAAAGGAAAAAAAACCTGTCTGGTAAACATGGGCTCTAAAAGGCATACGTTAAGGGGGGTTTTCTGGTCTAGAAGTTTCAAAAAATCGATTTTTTATTGCATATTTCGATACTTTATATTATGGAGAACACGTGGGCGAAACCGTTTTGCCCGTAAAATATTGCATATAGCGAGATATACGATCATCGAACCGGCAGTCCCGCGTCGTCGAGCGCCTATGGATGGCGCTCGGACGCAGTCAGACCTGCAAATGAAGAGCTATCGAACAATTTACTGGAAATATTTGTTGGCGCGAACACTAAAAACTCTAACGGGCCTATAAAGTCGCTGATTTGGACGCTTTTCCCCCCAAACACGTACATTCTCGTAAAGTAGTACTGTAAATTGCAAACAGTTTGGCTACAGTTACATTCAACGACGGCTTTATGGAACTCGCACAGATAATGAATGTCTGGGCATTCAATTTGGCAACATGGTGTTCGAATATCGCAAAATATGCAGCTCGGACCGCCTTGCGCGCTCAGAGGACCGCACGTCTACGACCAGTAAAGAAGCCAGATCTGCGGGCCAGGAGGAAGCGGTGCTCGTGAACGAGATTTAAGAGATCGACGAAGCGTGCTGTATGCTCCAGTCACTGCAGATTGTTGGTAAGACCCAGAAACCCGACGAAAACCTTTCCCAAAACTTTAAACGTGATTTCGTAAAAGTCACTTTTTTTGGCTGGCGTTTGGATTGCCGAAAAACTACTCGGCCGATTTTGATGCCGCTTAGCTATTTTTGTACAGATTTGAAGTGGCTATGGTAGGAACCTCTACAAGTTAAACAATTTTCAAAATGTCGATTTTTATGTACGTTTGAATGCTCAAAGACAGTCGATTTTTATTTTTTGGAAATAGCCGCCTATTTTGTGAAAATCGACATTTTTTTCAGTTTTCAGAGGTTCTGACCATAGCTACAGTAGTATATTTTAATAATTTTGGCCTGGTCTGCGTTAGACCACCCAGTTACCCGAACAGGGTCCACCCGGTTACCGGTGCATGGCGTGTATTACGATCTATTTGTTTAAAACCCCTTAATATTAATGGACAAAAGAAAAATTATGCAGTTGGAAATAGATCAATAAAAGGATATAAGCATTGTTTGACTAATCTTTCGATTTCATCTCACAAGAATAAAAAAGTTGAAAATTAGGTACAAATCCGACCTCTAGACCAGAAAACCACTTAAGACCTTGGAACAATTGTTGGTCTTCGATATTAAGAAACACATCTCTTCTACTGAGCAAGCACTAGAAGCTCTTACGGTGTGCCTTTTAGACCCATTGTTTATTAGATTTTATTTCTTTTTATTTCTTTTTGTTCATACTACCTCCTCTGAAAGTTTGTCGGTGGAGTTCTGGTTCGCCCTGTATATTTAATCCAGTTAATAATGAGATAATTTTATTCCTAGTTTTTAGTTTCGGTCAATAATGACCATCAGTCCTACAAAGTACAAATACATCTTGTCGTACAACGTACACCAAAGTTATCCAGCAAGGCGTCAGAAAGCAGTAACTGTAATAGTCAGTCACGTAGCGACGTACACACAGTCTAATAATCATAACGAATCCATATATATAAAACATGCTACAGTCAGAGTAATAAACTAAACTAGCTTCGTATTTACAGAAAATGCACGTGCCACACAGTTGCAGCAGAAACGACGACCCTATGAAGCTCCTTAAGAGACAGCCGTGCAGCAATGGCTGACATGAGTGCTACACCGCGCGATAGGTGTCGCTACTGCAAAGCACTTCAGATGAACTGTGTAGATCATCCATTTATTGAATAAAAGAATGGTCAAAACCGTTTCAATAGCCCACAAAAGCGCTAGAATATTGTAATACAATTACAAAGAGAATGGAGGCTTCATTTAGCGTAAGTAATAACTTTCCGAAACAGTTTTTAAAAATAGCATTGAGTTATTTAAAACAGTAATGGAACCGAAACCAGTCAGAAGAAAAAAAAGCCTAATACACTGTCTGCACATGAACATGCACAAAATGAACATTCCGCTACAACAGCCCTTTGCCACGAATACTTTTCTTATATTTTGGGGAAATGCGTCACACACATTTCGCGTCAGGCACTTTCACTGCAATTTAATTTGTTCTTTGCGTTTACGTCATAGTAGCATAAAACGGGTGAACATTCATGACGTTTTGTTGCACTTGTCTGGATTTGAACTCCCTCTGCTAGTTAGCACCTACCTAGTAGACAGGACGTCAAACCCAATATTCCTTCCTTCTTTTAATTCTTTAAATTATTCAAAGGCGATTTGCACAGCAACATCATATTCTCCAAGATGAGGAAGAAACATTGCTTATGTTGCCAATCTAATCGGCAGTACAGTACTTTCTGCCTTTTATTACTATACATTAAAGGTATTCGCAGTTGCGAATGAGGAGGACAACCATCAGCTGTAGAGTGGAATGACGACAATGAAAGTTCGTGCGGAACCGGAAATCGAACCCGGATCTCCCGCTTTTCGCGAGCGGTCGCCTTACCATTCGGCTATCCGTGCTCGACTCGCGGCCAGACACAAAATTTCATATGTCGTCAACGATGCGTCTGCGACCTGTACTTTGGACATCCATTACGTATATTCCCGTACAGGTCAGACGTTGTACTTGAAAGTCGCTTTCCCGGTACCGGCAAATAAATACGATGTACGTTTTTTATGACTATGGTCTCGCAGGGAAAGTTTTTTTTTCTAAAATAGCGTAACACTTCTCTTCTTCACCCACTACTTCGCGAAACAGAGAAACAGGCGTTTTGATCGAAATAGCGATTGTAGTGACGAACAGCAAATTTAATAAAATAGCGATGTAATGAATATTGATAACTACCTGTACTAAAATCCACAGTAAAATACTTACGTGCCACGCTGGCGACGCTCTTTGCTCTCTAATAAATGCAAACACACCGAGTCACAAATAAAAATGAAGGAGTTATTAATAACTCAATAAAAATGTTATTACTGTAAAATGTTCCAGTGTATGTGGATATTCAGGGCCCGTGAAGCAATTTGTATGCTAATCAATGTCATCGGTCTGTGCCATTCAAATGTAGAGCCGCGGTCGGTTGTTAACGTTGTCCTGGAAACTACAATGGAGACTGTGCACTGGAGACTCAATGTAAAACTAAATCAAAGCAGACTGTGTTGAAACGTCCCCTTAGAAAAACTATAAATTACTGTGCTAGTAAACTTCTACGTTCTTTGATACAAACACTGCTGAGTAAAACTGAACGTACTCAGACATTTCTCTGTTTGCTTATTCCGATCATCACTAAACTGACGCACAATATTTTTAGCGCAATGCAATCTGACTTTCAATAATCCTTACAAAAGAATGGCCCTGACTAACAATAACCTATACCTTTCATGAATCACTCACCTCACAAAAATCTTCGTTACTCGAACTACTGGAATACAGCGAGCGGCAACACTGTCAGCTAAATAAAAGATTCTAACTACTGAAGTCACTAACTACTGAAAGGCATAGTTAGCAAATGAAAGATTTTGATGGAGAACAAACAATGTATTTACCTTAATAGTGTTCAAAAGTCATCATGTATATATCAGTTCATGATATCCAATATTACAAATTTACTCTTTCTGATGGACACACGTCCAGATCGTCCGCTTTCAAAATTCTGCCATCTCTCTTCCCACGTCCACCACTGCTGGCGGCTCACCTCCAACTGCGCAACACTACGGGCTGTTCACATCCAACTGCCCAACACTACAATAGCGAATATTCCAACAATGCCAACCAGCCACAGACTGCACACAGCACAGTCAGTGATTTTCACACAGAACGCTACGTGGCGTTACCAACATAAAAACCTAAACAGCCTAGGTAGGTTCTGGGAAAGGAAAGTTGTTACGTTTACTCAGTTGCAACCCAGAGGCATAACAGTGCGATGATGACAGTTACTGTGTAAGCCTACCGAAGCTACGACGAGCCGTTGAGAAGAACTGGATGGAGAGTGGAAATACACGACAGTACTCGCCTACAAGCGCGCAACATCTGCTTCCGTTCCTATACATCCGTGCTGCCGCCTGTGACACCAGTAATGCCTAGTCCAATGCCATAAAGGTAATTCTGCTCCTTGCAA
The DNA here is from genome assembly GCF_021461395.2 of Schistocerca americana. Lineage (NCBI taxonomy): Eukaryota > Metazoa > Arthropoda > Insecta > Orthoptera > Acrididae > Schistocerca > Schistocerca americana. The sequence continues at coordinate 521,714,661 of NC_060125.1, read as the reverse complement.
GACCGCTACACCCGCTTAAAACTTCCAGTGGCGGGGTCACAAGCTGTACTCGGCGGCCTTGCAACTAAAACATTACTTTATATGGCGCTTGGACTGGGCACCAGTGATGTCACATGCGGTAGCACGGCTATTTAATGCCGGCAGCAGCAACCACACGGCAGTTACTATTTGTAAATGGACAAAGAGAAGTCGGTCGAAAGTACGTATCTTTTTAACCACTTGGCGGGGGTGAAAGTTAGAAAAGTTTTATCGTTACACTAGCTGTATCCGGCCGTGCGTTGCTGAATCTCAATTTTATTAAATGCAAAAGAGAGAGAGAAAAAAAAAGCAGACGTTTCCAGTATGCATGGGAACAAGATTTAGGTACTTACCTCCTTCTCACCTCTTCTCCCTGTCCATCTCCTCCTCCACCTCTCTTTGCCTCCCTATTTTTCCATGTCCTACTCCCTACTCACTCTATCCAACACCTCCTTTCCGCTCTCTATGTCAATTTCCTAGTAACCCTATAGCCACCACCTCTCCCTCCCCCTCCTCTCCCTCCCCCTCCTCCCCGTCCCCCTCCTCCTTCCCCCCTCTCCCCTCCCCCCTCCCGCTGCCCCCTTCCCTCTGACCTTGAGTCATGTTTATTGTTATTTGCTAATTCACATTGTATAGCAGTATTCCAATCATAAGCCGACAAGCAATAAATTCAATTTTCTTTTTTCTGTTAAAATAGTCTGTGAGGAAGAAAACAAAACAGCACATTGTTGTGTATACAATTTTGGCTTAGAAACGTATGGAATAAGAGAGAATATATATACAGGGTGTTACAAAAAGGTACGGCCAAACTTTCAGGAAACATTCCTCACACACAAATAAAGAAAAGATGTTATGTGGACATGTGTCCGGAAACGCTTAATTTCCATGTTAGAGCTCATTTTAGTTTCGTCAGTATGTACTGTAGTTCCTCGATTCACCACCAGTTGGCCCAATTGAAGGAAGGTAATGTTGACTTCTGTGCTTGTGTTGACATGCGATTCATTGCTCTACAGTACTAGCATCAAGCACATCAGTACGTAGCGTCAACAGGTTACTGTTAATCACGAACGTGGTTTTGCAGTCAGTGCAATGTTTACAAATGCGGAGATGGCAGATGCCCATTTTATGTATGGATTAGCACGGGGCAATAGCCGTGGCGCGGTACGTTTGTATCTAGACAGATTTCCAGAACGAAGGTGTCCCGACAGGAAGACGTTCGAAGCAATTGATCGGCGTCTTAGGGAGCACGGAACATTCCAACCTATGACTCGGGACTGGGGAAGACCTGCAATGGACGAGGCAATTCTTCGTGCAGTTGACGATAACCCTAATGTCGGCGTCAGAGAAGTTGCTGCTGTACAAGGACCACGTCACTGTATGGAGAGTGCTACGGGAGAACCAGTTGTTTCCGTACCATGTACAGCGTGTGCAGGCACTATCAGCAGCTGATTGGCCTCCGCGGGTACACTTCTGTGAATGGTTCCTCCAACAATGTGTCAATCCTCATTTCAGTGCGAATGTTCTCTTTACGGATGAGGCTTCATTCCAACGTGATCAAATTGTCAATTTTCACAATCAACATGTGTGGGCTGACGAGAATCCGCACGCAATTGTGCAATCACGTCATCAACACAGATTTTCTGTGAACGTTTGGGCAGGCATTTTTGGTGATGTCTTGATTGGGCCCCATGTTCTTCCACCTACGCTCAATGGAGCACGTTATCATGATTTCATACGGGATACTCTACCTGTGCTGCTAGAACATGTGCCTTTACAAGTGCGACACAACATGTAGTTCATGCACGATGGAGCTCCTGCACATTTCAGTCGAAGTGTTCGTACGCTTCTCAACAACAGATTCGGTGACCGATGGATTGGTAGAGGCGGACCAATTCCATGGCCTCCACGCTCTCCTGACCTCAACCCTCTTGACTTTCATTTATGGGGGCATTTGAAAGCTCTTGTCTACGCAACCCCGGTACCAAATGCAAAGAATCTTCGTGCTCCTATTGCGGACGGCTGTGATACAATACGCGATTCTCCAGGGCTGCATCAGCGCATCAGGGATTCCATGCGACGGAGGGTGGATGCATGTATCCTCGCTAACGGAGGACATTTTGAACATTTTCTGTAACAAACGCTGGTACGTTCTGTTGCTGTGTGTTTCCATTCCATGATTAATGTGATTTGAAGAGAAGTAATAAAATGAGCTCTAACATGGAAAGTAAGCGTTTCCGGACACATGTCCACATAACATATTTTCTTTCTTTGTGTGTGAGGAATGTTTCCTGAAAGTTCGGCCGTACCTTTTTGCAACACCATATATATATATATATATATATATATATATATATATATATATATATATATATAATACGAGTGAGAAACAATTTGTTTGATGATAAAAATGTCTGCGACAAAGGAAACAAAGTCGTACATTTTTACAGCAGAGCCCAGCAGATCATTTTCTTTCTGGCAGTCTGTTATCACAGAAAACATGTGTATTGTTGTTTAAAAAAACAGTTTATGTATGGGTGAATGTTTATTACATAATCGTTTAAATTGATTTAATTCTGTCAAGAACTTATTGCAAATACACTTTTCGGGTTTGCCGATGGATCGTATTGTGTAAATCCCACAATATTTCGTCGATGAAACTGCTCGACATCTCCAGGTGGTGGTAGTTGTTGCTATCACTGCTGCAACATGCGTCTGAAGTCGCGTATTTCAGCAGTGGCAGCAACAACTACCACCACCTGAAGGTGTCGAGCAGTTGCATCGATGAAATATTTTGGGATTTATATAATACGATCCGGCGCAAACCCGAGAAGTGCATTTACAACAGGTCCACCGGGAAAGCGTGACCTCAAGAACTTATTGGCATTTTTCGTAACAACGTTACCCCTTTATATATTAAATATTTATTTATTCATATACTATATATATTCAAAAACAGGTACATAGAAAAACGCACTTATTCGAACGCGAAGTTGGGACAAAATTTAAAGTCACAAAGCTGACAACGTTTCGAGTTTTGCGAGCACGAACATACGCAAGCTGAATTTTTATATACTGGGTGATGAGAAACAGTATGAAAAGCTCGTAAGGCTGTTGCAGGGTATTTTACGCTGGGAAATATTTGTTAAGAAAAGAAATTCGTTACATTGTGCCGTTTCAAGCTATTTAGCATTTAAGTTAGTCAATCAGGCCGTTCCGCGCCCTGATTCAAGCACCCCGCCAGAAGTGTCAGTTGTTATCATAGCGTAGATGATAGCGCACGAGGTTGCTCTACTTTGACTCGGGATCGATCCTTACTGCCGACCCATGTCCAATTTTCATAACGTTCTCCTTTTCAGTTTCAGGAAACCGAACGAAGAACACGTTTGGCGACACCGTCTGTGGCGGACCCTGTGAATTTTCACGCGAAACTGCATGACTGACTACTTTCAGTGATAGTGAAATCAGAAACGATGCAACGTATCGATTTTTTTTCTTAACATTTATTTCTGCTCGTTAGCTAAAAGCTTTTCAGGAAGTTTCTGTCCACTCTGTATAAAGATATTGCCGTGAAATCATGCATTCACACATTTGGGCACGGTAGTTTGTGGTACAAAAATGTTGCTTCACTTTTGTGATAGAGAGGCATTCTTGCTATGTCATTCAAGCAAACAAGATTAAACTGAAGGGTCCTAATAACTGCAGTTTCTGTTCCTCCCGGTGTCCGGCCACTGTCTCAAGTGCACCTTTCATTAATGACGGAAGCTTTGATTCAGTGTATTTACTTAAATCAAATACCAGGTTTCATATCCAGATTCGATCTTTCAAATTGAGTGACAATAACTGTTACAGGGATTTCATAACATATGAGCTATGACATTTCAGATCCCTCAGATACCTGTTGAACTACGCTGCCCTGAATCATAATGTTCTCACACTTTTCGTATTTCTCATTCCTTTACTTACAAAATGTTATATTTGAAGCCCGCCACTGTGGCCTAGCGGTTCTAGGCGCTTCAGTCCGGAACCGCGCTCCTGCTACGGTTGCAGGTTCGAATCCTGCCTTGGGCATGGATGTGTGTGATATCCGTAGGTTAGTTAGGTTTAAGTAGTTCTAAGTCTAGGCGACTGATGACCTCAGATGTTAAGTCCCATAGTGCTTAGAGCCATTTGAACCTCTTTTAAATTATATTTGAATTCATGTTACAATGAGTTTTGCCGGCCGTGGTGGCCGTGCGGTTCTAGGCACTTCAGTCTGGATCCGCGTGACTGCTACGGTCGCAGGTTCGAATCCTGCCTCGGGCATGGATGTGTCTGATGTCCTTAGGTTAGTTAGGTTTAAGTAGTTCTAAGTTCTAGGGAACTGATGACCTCAGATGTTGAGTCCTATAGTGCTCCGAGCCATTTGAACCATTTTTGAACAATGAGTTTTGTTACTGCTCATGAAACCTATATGTGTACTACACGCATTTTTTCATTTTTTTTTCAGGTATGTTCACATCGTACCTTGTTTCCGGAAAATTACCAGCAACAAAGTAAGTGAGCACCCGTGTTTAATTAGTTGTATTGATGTAGCAAAGGATCATTTATCAAAATTCATAGTGAGCTAACGAAAGCAATCTTATAATACTGTTAAGTTGCTTGTAGTCAGATGGTTACGTGGTGTTGTCTCCTGCAGTAGTGGTTCGTTGGTAACTCATACAGGCGTTTGAAAGATAGAAGATTATGTATTGGTTCAATAAAGTATCACTTTTTTTTTTTGATTTGTTGAAAAGCAGTAACGAATGTTTCGCAATAAGTGATTGTCTGCAGATCGTGTGGGAAACGCCTTATTTTCAAGAATGTTGATATATTGGGTGTTTGACTACAACACATACAAACGAAATGGGTGAGCAGAGGACAAACAAGTCTGTAATTATAATAAACGTAGGTCCGGAAACAGATGGTTTCTCCCATACTGCCAAGCTTCCTACCTGGCCAACTTACTGGCTGTGTCAATCTTCATTCCCTGGAACACAAGCTAATAGACTATTTGGTTGATGATACTTACGGTGAAAGGATGTGTGCGTGGCACATGCATGATGATGCAGCGGGAAAGCGTAGCAGGAGTCTATTACAAGTGTATCGGTCGTGGCTCGCCTATATCTTCGCAGCCTCTCAGGTTTCCCGACTTCAACCCGTGGGATTTTGTGGGGATATTTAAAGGGTTTGGAGTATTAAGGCCTTGTTGTTTATGTTGATGAACTATGGGAACGCACTGTGGATGATTATCAATGCATTTGGATGGCGCCTGGGATTTTTGTGCGTCTATGGGCATCGATGAGGGAACCTGTTGAAGCCTACCTTCACTTTTACGGTGACCACATGGAACATTTTTTTATTTTTTTTGTCTTTAAGTGCATATTTGCTGTTTGGATCCTCAGGGACTCAGTTGTAAGGTGCTGATCTACTCAGTCATAACAAAATGAAGCAAATGCATGGTGTCTGTTGTTTAGGACTTGCCCGAAAGAACAGACACCAATCATTCACATAGTTTATTCCCCTCAATGGGCAAGGAATCCACCTTCTTCAGTGCGGATTCATAATTATGTCTGACCTTCTGCGGAATATCTATGTAGCGAGCATGGAGGACGTGGACGTCGACAGGTGGTGCTGGGTGGAGTGTGTGTCACCCGAAAGGCGTCCCGAGATATTTCGGTCATTTAAGATGAACGTTGTGTCCGGGTGGCGCAGTGGTTAAGGCAACTGTCTAGTATTCAGAGGATCCCGGGTTCGAATCCCGGTCTGGCACAAATTTTCACTCGTCGCCGATGGTTCTGTATCAAAATCCCGATGTAGCTGACATCGGTAGTCCCTTTCACTTCCTTTCTCCCATATGTAATTTAGTGAAGTGACGAAGGTCGTGGGATACCTCCTAATATCGTGTTGCACCTTCTTTTGCCCGGAGTAGTACAGAAACTCGACGTGGCATCGACCTACCAACTCGCTGGAAGACCCCTGCAGAAATATTGAGCCATACTGCCTCTATAGCCCTCCATAACTTTGGAACTGTTACTGGTACAGGATTTTGTGCTTGGACTTACCTCTCGAATATGTCCCATAAATGTTCGATGGTATTCATGTCGGGCGATCTGAGTGGCAAAATCATTTGCTCAAATTGTCCAGTATGTTCCTCAAACCAACTGCGAGCAATTGTGAAGTGGTGACATGGCGCATTGATATCCACAAAAATTCCATCGTTGTTTGGCAATATGAAGCCCATGAATGGCTGCAAATGGTCTCCGAGTAGCCGAGCATAACCATATCCAGCCAATGATCAGCTCAGTTGGACCAGAAGACACAGTCGATTCCATGTAAGCACAGCCCACACATTACAGAGCCACCACTAGCTTGCACAGTGCCTTGTTGACAACTTAGATCCATGGCCTCGTGAGGTCTGCACCGCATTCGAACCTACTGTCAGCTCTTGACAGCCGAAATTGGGACTCATCTGACCAGGCTAAGGTTTCACAGTCTAGGGTCCAAGACATTTGATCACGAGGCCTGGAGAGGCACTGCAGGGGATGTCGTGCTATTAACAGAGACACTTTCTGCCATAACTCATTAACGTTAGTTTTGCCGTGCTGTACTAACGGACACGTTCGTCGTGTGTCCCACTTAGGTCGATGCCACGTCAAGTTTCTGTACTACTCCGGGCAAAAGAAGGCGCAACACGATATTAGGACACAGTGTTGCTTGTCTGTTAGCACTGAAAACTCTGTGCAAATGCTGCTTACGGTCGTTAAGTGGAAGCCGCCGGCCACTGCGTTGTCCGTAGTGAGAGGTAATGCCTGAAATATGGCAGTCTCGACGCACTCTTGGCACTGTGGATCTCGAAATATTGAATTCTTTAATTTCCCGAAAGGAATATCCCATGAGTCTACAACTGCTATTCTGCTTTCAAACACTGTTAATTTGTAATCACGTCTGAAATCTATCCATGTGAATGACCTGAGTACAACTGATAGCATCGCCAATGAACTGTCCTTCCATACCATGTTGTGCAATACCACAGCCATCTATGTATATGCATATCGCAGTACAATGACGTTGGTCACTTGAACGTATATAGTATCGTTGAAACTATTATTCTCAATTTTATAAAAGTGTACAATATAATGCAGATAGCCACAGCAATGCACGAAGGTGTTAATATTCCTCAAGAAGGCACACATTTCAAGTGAAGAGTTGACGATGGCACTCACCAGGACAGAAAACCGTTTCTTTGAAATCTAAGTTTATTAATGTTAAACGTTATTTATTGACATTTTTACTTGATGATGGGTATGCCTGGAAACATACTGCAACAATAAATAATTTAAACAAGTCAACAAAGAATTGTTACTGGTAATTGTCCGCAAAAAACATGCTTATAATTAGAAATACATTTACGGATCAATATAGGCCGGTTAGCTTTGAATTCTGTAAAACAATGTAATACAATATGCAGTTTAAACATTTGATTCTTTTTTCGTGCTGGCAGAGAAGACTATTTCTCTTCGTTAAAAAGTTCATTCTGTGCCATATAAAATGGTCACCTGCGAGTTACGTAATAAATCCGATAGTTAATTAACTCAGATATTATATGCAGCAATGTAAAATAATATTTCTACCTGGTTAAAACATAAAAAACTATGTTTGGAATACAATATTGTGTTGGCAGTTGGACCAGCAACCTTAATTAACCAACTAAGACAGAATGTTAGAGAAATGGCAAGAAAAGTATAAATTTCTGCCTCTGTGCTTTAGAGTTTTTAGAACAATTGTCCAATTAGATATTTTCACACAGAATCATAATTATTAGATTTTCTTTTGATACAGTGTAAGCCAACGGATGTCTTGTGACTACTCAATATGTGGAGGGTCCTGAAAGTTTTAGTATCGGACAAGAGAAGTTGTATCCTCAGTACCAAAACCACTTTGTGCTAAGCGTATTCACGAAGACTTAATAGGGACACATATAAATGCTCAAGTGTACATTTCATGTGACTGGGTATTCTTGTCGCTCTACGAGAAATCTAATGGTCGTTGTACTGTGCCGAAGTCTTTTTTTTTTCTCCCTACCCGTGTTCCTTCCTACACCAGAGCCACATTTACGTGCTGCGTCGTGCCAGATTTCCGCTGATTAAGAACCGAGCCTGTCCGAAGTGAACTGCTCGGTTTTAATAATAATTCGTCGTTCCGGAAAGGGCTTACAATTCCGCTGAGTCTTCGCTGCACTCAATAAAAATCAGCTTATGCGCCGCCTCTTCTCTTCCACCTGCCCCTCATTACATTTCAACGCTGATACACAGACACATACAAACACCACCAAATCCAACGGAGGTACCACGGATGCCCAGAATGTACTACCGCGTACGATTCACTGGCTTACGAAGATACGTGGAAAGCCACAACAAAAGGAGGGATTAGAATTTCCCGAAGTTCATAAAAATCCGTACATAATTATTTTCAAGTTTGCTTGCGTCGTCATTTTCCGCAAAAAGTATATAAATATTCGTTTCACAATTAAAATGCGCCCTTTTCTTGTTGCTGCATAATATTAGTTTTCAAATACGTCTCGCCTTCCACATAAGATATCTTCAGTGGCTTTATTTTCTAGAGCCGGCCGGGGTGGCAGAGCGGTTCTAGGCGCTACAGTCTGGAACCGAGCGAACGTTACGGTCGCAGGTTCGAATCCTGCCTCGGTCATGGATGTGTGTGATGTCCTTAGGTTAGTTAGGTTTAAGTAGGGGACTGATGACCTCAGAAGTTAACCCCCATTTTATTTTCTAGAGAAATACTTTCGCTTTCACTGACAAGTACCAGACATTTCATGCCGTAACGTTGTTACAGGAATAAAATTTTACTTACGGTTACTGGTCTGTCTTGCTGAAATCTGCATTTCCTTTCATACGATCACGGTTAGAGGACGCACTTTCATTACACTTACGAAAACTCGACACGCATACAAGTCGCAATCTTTTGGTTTTATAGTTCTCAGACTTTAGCTTTCGTAATTTAACTTAAATAATGTGAGCAACATTTTTGTTAGTCTGGCGAGAATTTCGGATTTGTCTTAAGAGAACTACATTTTGTTCGGTAACACTGTCCCTTCAATAGGCGTCTCGCTCTCGTTGAAGTTATCCCCTGCCAAACAACAATGCTTAGATGTTCATAACAGGTATACAGCATCGTTTGTAATATTTCGAAATAGGAGGTACACAATATGTGGGAACTACGAAAATCACTGATCATATTCAGATGAACACCAACAGCATGCAGAAAATGCTGGCATGAGCTACATAGTCTTGTACAGACATGTAGTTTGTTTTACACTAATTTGAACAATTATCTAATAACAAATATTAAATAAATAAATAAATAAGATCCTTAATGAAACGTGTCATTTGCCTCTTTCTAACATATTTCTTAGAGCTTCTAGGGTAAAATTGTTACCGAATCTAAAACTGATTCCTTGTAGAAGTTGTTACTGGTAGAAGCATTAATGTATACCCTTAAACTGTAAATACTCAATAGACCAGTATCCATTTAGTTAGTAATCATCAACGCTGTGAAGGTCTGGAACAAACATTTATTTTTAAAATTAAATTCTAGCACGCCGTATTAGTCCCCCAACCTCTGAATAATGATCTCTGTATATGCTAACTACAACTGGCAGAACTAAAGAGAGAATTAAAAAGTGCTAAAGAAAAATTATTTTTTCTTATTGTTTCATTGTGGGCTATACCACAAATAGAAAGAAGCAGTAAAATGAAACAGAAGAGCAAGTAGGGCTTAGTTGGATAATATGCAAAATAGAAATAAGACATTATTTCGTACCTCTACGTTGGTTTCAAATCATGTGGGACGATATTAAACGGGCAGAAAGAAAATTGGTCGATGTTAGCGTGCAGTCTAAACGTACGTTGTCGGCCATTTAATATATTCCAAAAGGCCCTCTGTCTCTTTCGGGAGAGCACAGAATGCCCAAGCGCAATTAAAATCTCATTGTGCTCCGAGCGTTATTCTGAGTTTGCTTTCACAGGCGCATGGGGCCTGTTTTCGAAACATAAATCGTTGCGGCTCTTTTGTGTGAGCGACCTAATCGCTGCGAAACGCAGTGCATTAGTTTTTGTAAACTTTGTAAATCTGCGTACTGCAAAAAAGTCGAGTTAGGAGGGTTCTTTTCATAGAGCGTAAAACGTTAATGGAACGTCCAGCGCGAGTTCATGCGTGACTTGTGTCGAGGTTTGTATTGTGCGAACGGAGACACAGTCCGGTCATTGTGTCGCTCTGAATGGCTTTTGTTGCCGTCTGGTCTGTTCGGAGATTCAGCTAACCGAATTGTAGCTTATTTGCTGAGCAAGTCGCTGGGATGATTTACTTTTCCAAATCGGTAGAAAAATATGTGCATAACTACTTGCCGATCAATACTGTTACCCCAATGTTGCAGTGAGAGCGTTACTTACTGTTACAGGAGCAGGATGGAATTTTCTGAAAGATGGAAGAAAAGCAGGCAGAGGAGAAAAGTGAACTTAGTAAATATTCTTTTTTTAATATTTCAGGTAAACTGCTAAAAAAATTGTGCGGCTGATCCCGGCGGAGGTTCGAGTCCTCCCTCGCGCATGGGTGTGTGTGTTTGTCCTTAGGATAATTTAGGTTAAGTAGTGTGTAAGCTTAGGGACTGATGACCTTATTAGTTTCCAATAAGATTTCACACACATTCGAACATTTTTGCTAAAAAAACGTTCAGCGTCTGCATATACTAGTAAACCAAAGTCCACCATGACCTTCCTAACACCTGACCTCACGGATTCGTTCCATTTAATAATGCTTTGCAACATTGCTCCTAGTTATTTAACTGATGTGACGGCGTCAAGCAGCACGCAACTAATGCTGTATTCGAACATTACAGGATTGTTTTTCCTTGTTATCTACATTTAGAGTAAGCTGCCATTTGTCATACCTGATATGAATTGCTTCCAACTCCTCACTCAACGGCAACACGTCCCTGAACAATACACTGTTGGTTACCAATTAGTCACACATTATTGATCACGCCGTCTAAATACGAGCAGTTCTATCGCTCTTTCTTTGATCACTCCTATGGAAATGGAAATGAGCGTTTGGCGTCATTGGCCGGGAGGCTCCTTAAATGGTTGAAATGGCTCTGAGCACTATGGGACTCAACTGCTGTGGTCATAAGTCCCCTAGAACTTAGAACTACTTAAACCTAACTAACCTAAGGACATCACACACATCCATGCCCGAGGCAGGATTCGAACCTGCGACTGTAGCGGTCGTGCGGTTCCAGACTGTAGCGCCTTTAACCGCTCGGCCACTCCGGCCGGCGGAGGCTCCTTACGGGGCAGGTCCGGCCGCCTTGGCACAGATACTGTTGTTTCCGATGAACACTCGCCGTCCAGGACAAGGTACTGGGTTCTATTACTGGAATTGTTAGAGCCACTCCCATTTCCAGGAACCTGTTCTATTTGCTACGTATGCTAGGACCTCCATTGAGGTAACATCACGCTCATGCAGTGCATAATTTTTTTTTTATTTTATTGGAAACTTCCTTCATAATAAGTTTTCAACCTTAAGAAAACGTTAGGTACATCTTCCTGTGCAACAGAGATAGAAGTAAACCTGCATTTGCAGTGGAGCACACTGTACGTCGAAATGTGAACAGGAACTTGCGGCTTGCAGACGTGGTGCAGTATGGAAACGTGCCTCGAAGGGCCATTTCAAGCTAAGACCACGTGCACATGTCGCTGCCCTGAAAAATTGTCCCCCGCATTGACGTTTACTGCAGCTTCATTAGTCGAACATTCAACGGCTGTCATGAGACAAAACATTGAAAATCTCTCTTGTTGTGGTCACCTGTGTCAACGACACCAGCTGGTCACTGCTGCCTGCAGAATATGGATCGTGCCTTCTGCAAGGAGAATACAACCAAACAGTGCGCTGCCTTTGTACTACTAACCGGGAGGGCTGGCTAGTAGAGACCAGAAACTGACCGAATACGAGTCTCGTGTTGAGGGTTGCATACATCAGAAATGGGAGTATGCGAGCGGAACGATTTGAAGTGGAATGATCATATAAAATTAATTGTTGGTAAGGCGGGTACCAGGTTGAGATTCATTGGGAGAGTCCTTAGAAAATGTAGTCCATCAACAAAGGAGGTTGCTTACAAACCACTCGTTCGACCTATACTTGAGTATTGCTCATCAGTGTGGGATCCGTACCAGATCGGGTTGACGGAGGAGATAGAGAATATCCAAAGAAGAGCGGCGCGTTTCGTCACAGGGTTATTTGGTAACCGTGATAGCGTTACGGAGATGTTTAGCAAACTCAAGTGGCAGACTCTGCAAGAGAGTCGCTCTGCATCGCGGTGTAGCTTGCTCGCCAGGTTTCGAGAGGGTGCGTTTCTGGATGAGGCATCGAATATATTGCTTCCCCCTACTTATACCTCCCGAGGAGATCACGAATGTAAAATTAGAGAGATTCGAGCGCGCACGGAGGCTTTCAGACAGTCGTTCTTCCCGCGAACCATACGCGACTGGAACAGAAAAGGGAGGTAATGACAGTTGCACGTAAAGTGCCCTCCGCCACACACCGTTGGGTGGTTTTCGGAGTATGAATGTAGATGTAGATGTAGATGTAGAAATCAATGCGTCATTTCCCTTCCCATTGCAGTTCCGCGGCTACGGTGAATCTGAGAACGGTGAGGTTGCGGTTGATTTCTATTCATTCTCTTCTATTGAAGTGTGCCAGAGCTTAAGGCTGGTCGTGACTTCGCAGCAGCGAGACTGTGCACTCAACTTCTGTACAAAGTAGCACTGTCAAGGCGAAAAGACTGATTGTCAGGGTCAGATGGCCTTCAACGAAGCTGTGTTCGGTGAGACTGTTCTGGGTGACAGAGGAAAATTAGTCATGCACTATATACAACTGCAAATGTGTACCGTTAGAATAAGAGTGATCTCTGTTATACACTTCATGCTATAATCAGTTTCAAACGAAAAACATACAAATTTCGTCCACTGCAAACAAAGCGGTTGTAGTCTCGTTTATTGCACCCTCACCATGAGAAAACATGTGTCTATGAAACGAAAACTGGGCACAGTGTTTTATCACTGCTACGTTCCTGCGACCAAGTAGCGCGCTATTTCTATAATCTTTCGGTCATGCCAACTTGTGCTTGTGGGCTAACAGCGAATTGGGTAATTTACCATTCATTTCTGTAACTTTTTCGAAGAGAGTTGTAAATATATTTTCATAAATTCATCCTTATGCCACGTTTCCTTGCGCTTTCGCGACGGATTCGGTAACGTGTCGAAAGCGTGTGTCTCAAAGTAATTGTCGGGCGTTATCTGAATAGAGATTAAATATTTAAATATTTTTACAGCAGTCTTCGAAAGAGATGTATACCTCCATACATACATACATACATACATACATACATGTACAGGGTGACCCAAAAGTCCGTTAACATTTTAAATAATGTAGGTAGAGAGGTGAAAATTGACGGACGTGCTTGAAATTATTTGGGGTTTTATTGAAACCTAAAAAAGTGCACAAAACGACCTATTGATGGTGCTTCGTGTGGTTCAAAAGCAATAATTATCATAAAACTTGATTTTTAGAGAAGACTATGTTCTTTACAACAGATGCTCAGTGTTTCGGCCGTCATTCATCCCTCTAGTCGAGGGAGAATGTTGTGAACGCAGTGGACAGCATATTAGTAGGTATGTTGAGAAATTGCCATGGGATTTTATCTTTTAGCATCCATAATGAGGCTGGACGATCGCGCTAGACTTCAGACTTCGGGTGACCCCACAACAGGAACCACACAGATCGTGGTCTGGGAACCTGGGAGGTTTAGCGTGACGGACGTAGAGGCTCTGCTCGCGATCCTCACCAAACCATGTGCGAAAGAGATCTTTCACATGTGTAGCAATATAGGGTCGAGCGCCATCCTATACAAGAATCGCACCATTCAGCAGGTGTCCATCAGTGAGGTTAGGGAAGACGTGACTCTGTAACATATCACCATACCTCGCACCTCACGCAGCGTCACTGCCATGTCGCTGTCCAGAGCCATCTGTTGGCCGGCTTTTGCACTCGTTTTTGATTTAGCAAAACCCCATGTCATTTCAGGCTTGTGTCAGTTTTTAGCTCTACACATATTATTCCGTGTATCACTGCATTTTCAAATACTGACGGACTTTTGCGTCACCCTGTGCATAAAAAAGAATCCGCGGTTGTACTTGCTAACTCTGTACCCTTTCTCCTTCTTGCGCGAGTCGGGTCCATGTCTTCCCAACAACAGATTCAAGTGACTAGTTTTCGGTTAATTGAGCAGCGGCGAAGATCATGACATAGGACTCGCTGGCTAGTTTAAAGTGTGTAGACAGAGCTCATTTATGATCTCTACTCTCTGCGCCACTATCTCTACCTGATTAATCTGGTGTCTAGACATTCCTTGCAATAAAAAATGCAACCTTACTCCCCTCTCCTCTCCCACAGCATTATCTAGCACTTGCTGTGCAAAGAGGATGGGCAAAGGAAAAACTAGTATGAAATCCGATCCAATGACGTTGGAATCTCTTCACTTGCAAGTGCGGAATGTAATTGACGCCTTCTTATGGTCTTATAAAAGTATGGAGGCGGTCGTTTCTTGCACGCTGTCCCGTTCCGTGGGTGGGTGGCTCAGTCACGACTTGGGCCAGTATCATGTACTGTATCGAACACCTCTCCTCGTCGTCGAGGACTAATTGGCTGTGCAGTATCGAGATGCGAACCTCCAACCTCCCAGCTCTTCACGCCGTTACGAGGCGGGTTGACTGTGTGAGCAGGATTAGACAAAGGAATGTTACGCGAATACGAGATTACGCTGATCAAGACATTCATTTCTGTCTAAGAGTCTGTCTAACGAATGGAACGTGGTATACAGGCCACAGACAAATCACTCTTCACAACATGCACCACTGGTCAGATGAATCGCGAAACTAGTCCTCGGTTTAATTGTTGTCAACCGCCCCCGTAGGCGAATGTTTTACGTCGCTGCTTTCGCTGCGGAAAGACCAGTATTTTATTTATGGTATCTCGTCAGATTTTTTCTGAGGTTGGCAGATATGGAATGGCGTTTATTATGCCTCGTGAGGCCATATGAGTAGCTGCCCGAATAAAGAAGCAGCAGCATTGTCAAAGATTCATCTAGTGACAATAACGGCGGGGGCCCTGGCGACTTGCTCATCGCATCTTCCACAAGCAAAGACCGCACGTCGTACTGCCTTTTAGGCAGCAGTTGGTTAGTCTGAATAGCCTTTATGTATGATCCGCGAGTGGCGTTCACGTTCACTTTTGTTGATGGGCCTCCGAGTACGCACAAATATCTAACAACAGCTAACAGGTATGTTGTTGCAGTTACTTTAAGACCTCCCCCTGCACATAAAGCAATCCTCGTGGTATGAACATGGAATATGTCCCTCTCGTTCCACATGGATAATTACGTATATTCTTAATGGAATTTATGGATATTCTTGAGTCACCAGTTTTCAAACACCTTGAATACACTGCTTGAGAAAAATATGTGAAGCACCCAGAAAAAAATGGTTGCATATCAATGTAATTTCGTACATGTGCACATAATTGGTGACTATACAAATTATTCGAGTTACAATTCTTACTGACAGGTAGAATAGCAACCAGAATCATTGGTGGTTTTTGTGTTTGGTATTGTTAGTGGTTATGGTATGGTATGTAAGGAGCTTGAACAGCGTCAGATGTTGAGTGATAACTGTGAAGTACACGGAGACTTTGCGTACTCATGTGAGCCAGACATCAGCACTTAACGGAGATTTAAGGGTGATTCATTGTGGGTCTCCATCTGGCCACCTGGCCGAATCGTGCAATGTCCAGATTTGTGGGGCATTCGATTGCGACAGTGCTCGATGTTGGACTGCATGGGAAAGTGAAAGTAGATATGCTAGTCGTTAGGATTCAGGTCGACCACAGCTCACCGCCAAGAAGGGAGGATGGCCTTATTGTGCACCAAGCACATCGAAACCCTTCACATCTGCGTTTGTTATCCGAGAAAAAGCAGTAGATGCCCAGTTGTATTCTATATTATTCGCACCACTGCTCAGAGACTAGTAGGAGCCGGACTAGGAAATTACGGTCCCACGCATATTCTGCCGCTAACACCAGAAAAGAAACTACTGCATTTGGGGTTCCGCAGTACCTTGGATGACCATCATCGGGGAGTATGGTGCCGATATGGGAAGAGGTCTCATTCTTGCAGTGTTATGGAGAGGTGCAGTGTTCATACTGCCGTCATCGTGCGCTGATGACCACGCAGTTGGGCGCCCCGCAAACCAGACATCATCATTTTGACGTCATGATGTAGAGCGCCATCATGTTGGCTTCGGGTTACGGCTCATAGTGACGGAGGGAACTCTTACAGCAGAACATTACGTCACGGCATCCTGCGTCCTCGTGTGTTACCTCTCATGCGACAGTATCGGGTGCAATTTTCCAACAGGATAATGTTTGTCCATACAATGAACGTGCCTCTATGAACTGTGTGCACATTGTCAAAGTACTCCCAAGGACAGCAAGAAACCCAGATCTGTCGCCGATATAACATGGGTGGAACCAGCCTGAACCAAAACTCCATTCTGGAAAATTTTGGGACAGCTTGCCTCGGGAGGGGATACAAGAACTGACACCCATCCCAAAAGAATCAATGTATGCATCCAGGCTAGAACGTATGGAACATCACGGTGATAAGTGAGCGTATACTGCCAAAGTTCTTAGTAAATTTGGCTCGATTTTGTAATGAATGAAATAACATCTCGTAACTGTCAAGCCGTGCCGTTTCATTTAGCTTCCTCCTCCCATTATGGGCGTTAAACGTTCTGGCCAGGTAGTGTGCTTACTTGTCCTGGATGTATTCAGAGTGGCCTGTTCTACAGGAAGGCGCGAGAGATGCCAAGATTTTGTTTTTGGATGAACATGTTACTGCCAAGACAAACTCGAAGGAACATAATTTACCTTGGAAAGCATTCTATGGAGAATTGTTCTAACTCAGCACATGCTCAGTATGTCCACCATTTTATTACTAATTTTCTTCTGACGAACAAAGGTGTTAGCGATAATGCTAAGGCACATGTCTTACTTCATTTGAGTGCAAGCTGGAAGAATAATACGTCTGAGCCCCATTAAAAAATGGAAAAATTGTTTCCTTACAGGTACCCTCAAAGAAAAAAGTCACATGGGTTTAAGTCTGGACTATTGCGGGACCAAAATTGTGCACCATTGATACGACCTGGAAACCTTAGACAAATGACCCGTATGCCAGAACGCTCTTGCAAAAAGTCCAACACAGTGTTTGCAGTATGTGGCCTTGGTCCATCTTGCACGAACCATTGCGTGTTGAAGGGCAACGTAGCAGCAAGAAGCTGTGGAATGAAGATATTAAGGAGCACGTTCAAATAAAGCACGCTGTCTACAGCTTCTTCAAAGAAAATGACCCCGTAAGTCGGCGGCTGGAAATTGCCACCCACACTGTAATCCTCGGAGCATGATGATGTCGTTCACGAAGAAATTGCGGATTTTCAGTAGCCCAAAAGCTGTTCTTGTTAACCACGCCGTCCAAATGAAACTGCACCTCGTGTGAATACCAAACGTACTTAAGAGTTTGATCTCTATCCTCCGCCCAGCGGCCAAACGGTAGTCTGTGTCGCTTGTGTTCTGCAGTTAGCTGAGCGGAAGTCACCTTGTATGGGTACATCCTGAGGTCACTTTCAAGAATCGGTTCAACGGAGCGTGTGGATGGTTCAAATGGCTCTGAGCACTATGGGACTTAACTGCTGTGGTCATCAGTCCCCTAGAACGTAGAACTACTTAAACCTAACTAACCGAAGGGCATCACATACATCCATGCCCGAGGCAGGAATCGAACCTGCGACCGTAGAGGTCGCGCGGTTCCAGACTGAAGCGCCTGAAGCGTCTGGATATGCCCAGCTGCACTGCTGCCTTTCTGCACGATTTACCGGGTCTTCTCTGTGGATCAACTTGTATCGATTCAATGTTCTACATCTACATCTACGTTCATACTCAGCAACCCACCTGACGGTGAGTGGCGGAGGGTACTTTGAGTACCTCTACCGGTTCTCCCTTCTGTTCCAGCCTCGTATTGTTCGTGGAAAGAAAGATTGTCGATAAGCCTCTGTGTGGGCTCTAATCTCTCTCATTTTATCCTCATGGTCTCTTCGCAAGATATACGTAGGAGGGAGCAATATACTGCTTGACTCCTCGGTGAATGTACGTTCTCGAAACTTCAACAAAAGCCAGCACCGAGCTACTGAGCGTCTCTCCTGCAAAGTCTTCCACTGGAGTTTATCTATCATCTCCTTAACGCTTTCGCGATTACTAAATGATCCTGTAACTAAGCGCGCTGCTCTCCCTTAGATCTTCTCTATCTCTTCTATCAACCCTCTCTGGTACGGATCCCACACGGGTGAGCAGTATTCAAGCAGTGGGCAAACAAGTGTACTGTAACCTACTTCCTTTGTTTTCGGATTGCAATTGCTTAGGATTCTTCCAATGAATCTCAGTCTGGCATCTGCTTTACCGACGATCAACTTTATATGATCATTCCATTTTAAATCACTCCTAATGCCTACTCCCAGATAATTTATGGAATTAACTGCTTCTAGTTGCTGACCTGCTGTATTGTAGGTAAATTATAAAGGATCTTTTTTTCTATGTGTTCGCAGCACATTACACTTGTCTACATTGAGATTCAATTGCCACTCCCTGCACCATTCGTTAATTCGTTGCAGATCTACAATTTTCCATTGTTACAAGCCTTCGATATACCACAGGATCATCTCCAGCCACCAAAAGGCTTCCGCCGAGGTAGCTTCACTTCCAATATTGATCCTTCCCGTACAAATTGATCATACAGCCTGTGAACGCTTCTCCTGCAGGGAGGTCCACCATATGTTAAACTGTTGCCGGAAACGTCCCTGAGTCGCAACAGGACTTGACGTTTCGTGAAAAAGTAACACAACTGCCGACCGCTATTAGACGCCCATAGCCGGTCTTGTTGCAGACACTGGTCTCCTATCGACGCTATCGTGAATTACGCGTCATTTCGTAACTCATTTGCTTCTCCAAGCTCAGAAACAAATGATGACACATTTCGTGCTCCACCTGTAACTGCCTCATTCTGTATACCGGGAGGACCCGAACTCCGCCGACAAAATTCCGGGTGTAGTTCAGAGATCCAACATTTGACTCTCACGTCAGCTGTCAATAGCTCGTCTGATGACATTCCAATGACGTCACACAACGAATCAGCTACGCTGCCTCTAGCAAAGACGGCAAGCGCCTCTTAACACAATCGCTGGGAGTGTCTATAAAACGGGTAATAACCATAATGCGAGGCCATAACGGCGGAACTGTTAATTGCACGTCAGATCTCGGCAAGTGACAAGGAGTCGGTGCAGTAGAGTTGCATCTGGTTGGCGTGCATTAGCATAACGTAATTACGGAGCCATTAACTAGCGAGGCGGACGACCGCACCTGGCTGGCCACACGTGTTACGCTGGAAGAGAATTGTCAACAGTGGCAACAGGCGAGCGGTTGCGGAATGGGGGACGCCCATGCCCTCCCCTCCCTCTTAATTAATTGGTCGCCCGCCATCCGCTCTCGGCGATGCGAGTGCGCCTTGTTTGTGGCCCCCCTTGCTGTTGGCTGCGACTCCCCAATCGCATCGCCTTCCCGCCTCGGTGGACCTCTAGATGCAGCCGCATTACACGGGCTGACGCAAACTGTACCGATAATTTCTACAGGTCATCCAGGCCGCCTGATACTAACAAGGGAAACTTCACATCGCACCCTCCTCAGATACAGTGGTAAGATCGCCCAGTGGATAGCCCGTGAAAATGGTTCAAATGGCTCTGAGCACTATGGGACTTAACTTCTGAGGTCATAAGTCCCCTACAACTTGGAACTACTTAAACCTAACTAACCTAAGGAAATCATACACGTCCATGCCCGAGGCAGGATTCGATCCTGCGACCGTAGCGGTCGCGCGGTTCCAGAGTGAATCGCCTAGAACCGCTCGGCCACACCGACTGGCGATAGCCCGTCAAAAACTGAACACAGATCAAGCATGAAAACACAAAGAAGTGCACTGAAAAGAAAAAAATCTGCGTCATCGAGCTTATTAGAGGAACTACGTCGTCATGATTGTGTGGTCACGTTCTTGGACTGCAAAGATCCTGGTTAGAATCTCCCTCGTGCCCCATTTTTTTCCACAGAATTATGAGCTGTCCTTCTGGTCAGTGACGTGTCTGTTCTTCTTTTGTAATCTTGACGATTGACATACTATACAGTGGTTATAGAATGCGAGTCGTGTGATAAGAATGTATTACCGTCGCAAGTAAATGTGATGAATAGTGAAAGCAGGCTAGATGCCGCATAGACCGCTCACAGAAATGAAAACAACGAATGAACTTGTGTTAATCATGTTACAACAGAGGAATTAAAGAGTCAAAACTCGAGAGTCATAACATGTGACACTTGTCTTGAACAAATAGGAGTTTTGTACTTCTGGAGGTCCCTTCCTTACACCTCCCTGTTGGAAACGGACGTTACGCCACGACACAGACACAAATCTGAATATAGCGAACAGACATGTCAATGACCGGACGGACAGTTGATAATTTTGTCAGAAAAAAATTGGTCAAGAGGGACATGGGAACACGAATCTCCCCTTTCACAGTCAAAGATCATGACCACAATAAGGGAGACTCCGAGGCTTTAAAACTCGCTCGATGTTGCACATCTTGAGCTCCGACTGTTCTCTGTTTCTATTTTGCTTCTTTTTTCACAGTTCAGTACACCTTCCCCCTGTTTTCATGCTTGATCTGTGTTCAGTTTTACCGAGCGAGGTGGCGCAGTGGTTAGCACACTGGACTTGCATTCGGGAGGACGGCGGTTCAATCCCGCATCCGGCCATCCCGATTTAGGTTTTCCGTGATTTCCCTAAATCGCTCCAGGCAAATGCCGGGATGGTTCCTGTGAAAGGGCACGGCCGACTTCCTTCCCTGTCCTTCCGTAATCCGATGAGACTGATGACCTCGCTGCCTCGCTGTTTGGTCTCTTCCCCCAAACCACCAACCAACCTGTGTTCAGTTTTTGACGGGCTACTCTCTGGGCCATCTTACCTGCCAGTAACCTGAGTTGGGGGGGCGGGGGGGGGGGGGAGGGGATGCGGTGGGGATCTTCCCTTGTAAGAAGCCAACCAACCAACCATTGGTCGTAGAGATGCAGCAGCCGGACTAATGCTGTTAGCAGCAGCCTACATATAGAACGACAGTGCCCAACACAAATGACTACTTTGAAGTGGTACCTTGATAGGGAGGCATGGTCTGCTGATACGTGGCGTCCCCATTGTACTGAACAGTGAATCGCGGTTCAGCACTATAGCAGATGATGATGGTCAGCGAGTATAGCGGCGATATGGTGAAAAGCGCCCTCCCCCCCCCCCCACCCCCCAAGTCTTAGAGAGGCACAGCGGTGTTACTCCTGACGGCATGGTGTGGAAAACCATCAGGTACGACTTCAGTTAACGGCTGGTAAGAACTGAGGGAATTCCAGCACAACAGTGCGTCACAGCATCCTGCAACCTTGTGTGTTACATCACTACAGTATTGTGGTGTTATTTTTCAGCAGGATAATACTCATCCACAGAATATGTGTCTCTGTGAACTGTTTGCGTGATGTCGAAGTACTCCCGTAGCCAGAAGATCCCGAGATCTCTCGACACAGGACAGGTGTGGCAACATCTCGGACGTAAACTTCGTCCCAGTGCTCTTTATCCAGGATACTAAGGAACAGCTACCACCAACAGTTGTGCGCCTAAGGAGAGGATACAATGGCTCTAAGACATCCTTCCCAACCGAATAGGCACATGCATACGAACTAGAGTTGGTGCAACGTCATACTGATGTGGGGGCACATACTGCCAAGTTCGTAAATTTGACTCTAATTGTAATCACTGAAGTAGCATTCACACACCCTGTCAACCCATGAAGGTTTGATTCATATTCTCCTCCCCTTCTAGGTACCGATGCTTCACTTTTTGTTGCGCAATGTACATGCTTTTTATCGTTTCTTTGGTGGAAACCGCCATTTTACGGCTCGGTAATTGTTAAAACTGTTGTGATGTACACAAAAGTTAGGTTCGCCCTATAACTTTTTTTGCTCTTTCTTTTTTTGTTTGGGTGGTGGGGAGAACCGGCTGTACAAACAGAACAGTTTTTATTTCATTACGGTCTATGAAATATTCTGCGCATATTGACATATTTTTGAAGGAAACAGTTCTGTACAGTTTAACTTAAGACATAAATTCGCGCAGGAGACGTGATCACTTCTTCATCACTGCTTTTTGGCAAGTACTACAAAAAGTTCGCATTTTGTTAAAACCTTTTACGCATGTGATCCGGTTACAGCCCATCATTAGAGTATCTGCCGAAGACATCACATCCGTCATGAAAGTACAACTTACAGATGACACTGCAAGTGCAAACATTCATACAGTCGTTGAAAAATATGTTAACATATAACAAAAATGAACTTATTACAGAGTGCAGTGTGAAGCGATATTTGTCGTAACGTGGTGCTCATCTCACCGCGTACTGCCTAACATTTTTCGAATTCAGTAAGCGGTTTTTCTTTTTTGGGTAGAACAATGCCGCCGCTGCATTGGCCTTGTTTTTCATATGTCGTCACCTTCAAAAATTCGGGAAGTACATGATAGGCATGCAGCATGATAGCAGCACGAAACAACTCGTTTACAGGAAATTCAGTTCTGTTTTGGTAGTTGAATATTATCGGCCATGTTTTGGGCACAGTTTGCTATATCTGAACTTGCCGATGACAGTCTCGTGGCGCGTCCAGCAAGAGGAAATTTTTCCAGAGCGCGAATCATCTACGGGAAAATGTGTTGGGACACCTGTTTGCTTGTCGTATATTAATAACCTGGCAGACAATTTCAGTAGCAGACTCAGACTTTTCAAAGATGATGCAGCTATCTATAATAAAGTACTGTCTGAAAAAAGCTGCAGAACTATTCAGTGCGATCCTGATAAGGTTTCGAAGTAGTGCAAAGACGAGAGATTTGCTTTTAATGTTCAGCATTATAAAACCGTGCTCTACGCAAAAAAGTAGTAACGTATGACTACAATATCTGTGGGTCAGTTGGAATCAGTCAACTTATGCAAGTAATTGCCTATAACAATCTGTATTGGTATGAAATGGAAATATCACATAGGCTCACTCGTAGGTAAGGCAGCATGCTGACTTCGTTCTATTGGCAGGAAACTCAGAAAAAACTGTCTGTCTCCAAAGGAGACTGCTGACAAATCACATGTGCGTCCATCTTAGATCATTAGTTACATGTGTGGGACACAACCAAATAGAACTAACTGGAATGCTGAACGTACACAGAGAAGTGGGGCACGAATGATCAAATTTTTGACTTACTGAATTTCGAGAACCAGTAATACGCGAAGAATCTGCAGACGTTATACAGCTCATACATACTCCTCACGAAGGAATAATGAACACACAATTAACGTAATTGCAACATGCACAGTCACTCTTAAATAATAATTTTCCCTTATTCCATAAGTGTCTCGAAATGGAACCACTCTGATTTAGGTACCATCTGCCATGCTCTTCATAGTGGCTTGCAGTGAAAGTATGTAGATAACGATTAGTTCGGAATTGGCCCGCTTGTTGCACTATTTCGTCCGTCTTGAAACGGAGCCTTCCAATCCGCTCATGAACATTTCTATGGTCCCATTTTTGAAGTTTTGGCACGATTGTCTTAACTTTCGCTACACTCGTTGCTGTGTGCCCATCAGTTAGGCATAACTCCTGAATCTGAGCAGTTGCGGCTCCTTTCGTACACATATATCGAATTACAATATGCCTGGCGGGCGAAACTACTACCGAATCAAAA
The DNA here is from genome assembly GCF_021461395.2 of Schistocerca americana. Classification (NCBI taxonomy): domain Eukaryota; kingdom Metazoa; phylum Arthropoda; class Insecta; order Orthoptera; family Acrididae; genus Schistocerca; species Schistocerca americana. The sequence goes on along the minus strand of NC_060125.1, from coordinate 521,690,582 downwards.
CCATCACTTCTCTGACTTCGTAAACAATCAGCAGGTGGCGCTGCAATGTTAACGCCGTGTTCTGGAAGGTTAACTTTTAAATGTATGAACACTGCCTTTACTTTCGAATAAGTCTTCTATCAATACTTCCTGACGATAAAATAAACAGAAAAATTACGAAGGACAGTTGGACACGACATAAATATTTGAATTACAGCTATTTACTACAGAAAGCGATATAATTTGTGCAGACATGTTAAAATAAACTTCATAATGTGTTATTCAAAATAGTGGCAAAAAACCATAGGATACATATGTTTATAGGATTAGCACAAAACAAAATAATAATTAATGCAGGGTAATGGAATTTCGAAAATATATTTGTCTAGGTCACATACTTAAATGATTAACATTCATAGATCACAGGTTGATGTAAGCGAGGTATAAGCCGTTGCAGATGTGAAATTTTGATCCATTAATAACCGGCATAAACGCCAGAATGTTGAATGCGAGCATATAAAGATGAATGCACTGTGCTACACAGATGGCGGACGTCAGTTTGTGCGAGGGAATGTCATGTGTGTTGCACATGATCGATAGGGATGGTTAATGCTGTTAATGGATGACGTTGGAATCTTCCTCCGATTATGTCCCACATGTGCTCAATTTGAATGGTTCAAATGGCTCTGAGCACTATGGGACTTAACTTCTGAGGTCATCAGTCCCCTAGAACTTAGATAGAACTTAGAACTACTTAAACCTAACTAACTTAAGGACATCACACACATCCATGCCCGAGGTAGGATTCGAACCTGCGACCGTAGCGGTCACGCGGTTCCAGACTATAGGGCCTAGAACCACTCGGCCACCCCAGCCGGCAAAATTTTTCATATTAAACGGTCACATTACAGTAGCGCGGCCACTGCTGGGTTAATAAAAGTGAGGGGGGTGGGGGGAATATTTTATTGTGCTGACAGCTCATAAGCGTGAGCAACTAGCACTGATCAGTTGGTATGGAACTAGTACAAATGTCAAACGGAAGTAACAAGGATTGCTGAAGGCGCATTATAGAACTGTCATATGCAAATCTGGTACAAATTTGCAGCAAGTAATATGAAATGAAATTAAGACTGTTGGAATACAATGTATGGGGTAAAAGAAGAAAAATGTATTCAAATCATTTAGCAAATATTTGGGATCGTGTCTCGTATTTCAGCTACTGTTATTACATACTAATTTACGTGGGTTACGAGTTAATAGTAAGATCGGTAGGGCAAGGCGTTCCGAAGTGGCCAGGACGGGAAAAGCGGCAGTTACCTACTTCTTGCTCTGAACAGCCCTGCTGACTACCGAGGAGCGGGCAGATTAGCTCGCTACATAGCCGCTGCTGTCTGTGAGACTGACAGAAGAAGCTTGTTGCGTTAGTTTTTAATTTTTGTTTCTTGTTTTTTAGTCTTGTAATGTATGATAAGTCATTTATATTGTCACAGTACATCACTTGTGTGAAGATCAATAATGTTTTACTATATCAATGGTTAAACAGTATATTTTGGCCTACAAATGTAGTTCCTTGTCATTTATTTCGGTTTGATTGTCTTCTCTGTAAACCGTTAATCCCAACGTCGCATCAGATCACGAAAACTGGCCATACTACTCGGCGGATAAAGTGGCGGAGATTACTTCCAAAGAAAAAAATAAATAAATAAATAAATATTATGTAAAACCGTCTCTGTGCTGTTACATTTGACTTAATGGAGAAGTCCGACTGAAAACTGTCTTTTGCAGTCGTATTGTATAGTTTCAGATGGATAGAAAATGTGTCCACAGACCAGAACAAGAAACGAGTGAACGCTGTTGCGTTGGTGCTGGTCACAGTACGCAGTTAGACACTGAAAATTTTTCACTACGTAAGCCTTCAGAAAAATGCATGTAGTGCCACTACATAATTTTCTTTTTCACTTTAAAATATTTCGCGTGATATCTTGGTATGCAGATTCAAATGTTGAGTGGTCGGCTTCCACAATAACCATTGTTTGGTAAAAACTGAATTTCTCTTTCTGCGGCCACTTAATCGCGGCCCTGCATTCCGTCTCCCCCCCCCCCCCCCCCTTTTCATGCTATGCGGCCCGAGGTCTCGCTCTACAATGTCAGCATTGGCTCTTCAACAGGGAAGTTTGGCGACCACTGTTGTAGACGACTGTACACGACTTACGTCCGCCTGGCAACTCATGGGTAACAGAGTCACTCTACAAGCAGCAAGGCGCAAGAATTAATGGCACTTGGAGAAGAATGTAATCCTCAGTAGGAGAGGGGCTCACACTGCACCAGGCAATAGAATATCATCTCAGTTTTATGGCGCAATAAAAATCTCTCGCGACCCTCATATTGTTGCTGGAACTGCAGAGTTATATCGAAAAATCTCGTATGCAGAGCCCTTCTAGTACTTAAAAAAACGTTTTATTAAAAAAGACTGCAACGTGTCTGAGTTACTAAGACAAGTCTAGCAACCTTGTAATGGATAGAAAAAGACTGCGGCCGTTTGACAGGAAAAGTCAGATCGTTACTGGCGGGTCCTTGGAGTAAATGAACGCAGAGGGTGGTGCATTCTGATCTTTTCTTCATTTGTACGAATCAGTAGAAGCCAGAATTCAGAATACACATAGTACGGAATCAAGTAGATGCATATCGGGCACGTCACGTACTGGAACAAAGAAAACAAAGAAACAAAATCTCGTCGTAACTAAAATGATCAAAATATTTTGCACTGCATGCTTATCTGGACATCTGGGAAGGTGTGCGCTGCGTTTCGAGGGTAGGAGAGTGTGAAAAATAACCTTTATGAAATTACGAGGAGACTTCATAGAAGCAAGTTCACATTATTATGGCAAGCCAAATAACTGTTACAGACTCCTACACTACACTTCAAAGTGATATTGGTACATGACGCTATTTTTCAATTTAACCACCAATTGAATGTACAAAGCTGTCCCAACTTTCTACCAGTCGTTCAATTCCTCGACGATACAAGGCCGCTTCCTGGTCAAGGAGCCACGTCTGTGCTAATGTCGTCGTCGTCGTCGTCGTCGCCGTCGTCGTCGTCGCCGTCGTCGAGAAGTATGCGTTTGCTACGAATCAGATCCTCCGTAAGTTTAAATTGACGTTTGTGGTCGATGTCGATGATCTTCCTTCGTGATCAGAGTCATTGACGTCTGTGCGGCCTTTGTCAAATTACTGACAACTTTCCATTACGACTGGATGTGACACTGCATTTGATCAATATCCGCCATAATTCCACGGTGAATCTGTAAGCAATTTAGTCATTTTGCGCACAAGAATCACACTGTTCCGCGTATTTCACCTTCCGAGTTCGTTTCCAGTTGCTGCGTCATTTTAATGCGCCTGTTAGCCGTACCACAACAGAACATGTACTCTATTCCGATAATGCGCCCCTGTTGTTGAACAAAGAGGTCTTAGAACGTGACGACGTGCGTAACTTTTTGCAGTTTCCTCGTAACGAAATAACATTACTAGAAAATATAGGGGAGGGACAAAAAACGGAAACACGAAAAACACTTCACCAAGCTTAGTACGCTGCAGGAAAACCGTTGGCATTCATGACAGCTTCCAGTCGTCTCAGCGTGGATAAACACAGGGCCTGAATGGTTTCCACGGAAATACTGTATAAATCCTCTTGCAAAATAGTGGCAAGTTCACGTAACGATGATGGAGATAGATAGCGACCGCGTACCCTATTTTCCAAAGTGGACCACAAGGTCAACAATATTGAGATCTGGCGACTGTGGTGGCTAAGGGACATGCGACGATTCATCAACGTGCTCCGAAAACCAATCGTGGACGATGCAAGCTGTATGAATGTGTGAACATGGACTCTGCCATCTTGGAACACAGCATCAGCATCGGGGAACAAACAATGTACCATAGGATGGACCTGATGAACCAAAATGATCACTTGATGTTTGGCAGTAATGCGGCCTTTTAGAGTAACCATGGGGCCCCATGGAATACCACGATATGGCCGCCCCCGTCATCACCGAACTCTTGGGATGAAAACTCGGCGAGAAGTTCCAAACGGAGATAAAAAAGACTCGTCCGACCAAACGACATCGTGTCATTGCTCCACAGCTCAGTTTTTATTGCTTCAGCACCACGTATTTCTGTTATGGGCATTTGTATCAGTGATGGTAGTGTTGGAATACATGCTCGTCTCATAATTCCCTGCTTATGGAGCTCCATTCGTGTTGTTTTGGTGCAGACAGAGTTCACTAGTGCGACGTTCAGTTCTGCAGTGACTTCTGCAGCTGTCGTCTGCGTATTTTTCGCCTTTTCCTCTTCAACGACCGGCCGTCACGATCATTGAACACATACTGTAAGGGGGCACGTCATTTTGATTTTTTAAGTTATCGATTTGCACGAGAGAGAGATAGAGAGAGAGAGAGAGAGAGAGAGAGAGAGAGAGAGAGATAGAGAGAGAGAGAGAGCAATTTATGTCACTCTTAGACAATCTTTGGTCTTGTTGTGGCACAGTCTTTGTCTGCGCAGTCTAATACATTCTCAGTTGAAGTACGGTGGTGAAGGACGTAGTCAGCAGTGCTATGTTGACTTCTGATTCTATCTGTTAAAGAAGGATTTATTGTAAAGGACAGAAAGGATGAATATGATGTGAATACTGAAAGGCGAAAGGAATACAGATTTCGAATAATGCTATTTTTGAAGAGAATAAGTTTGAGGTAAGATTGCAACACTGAGCAGCTAGTTTGTCGGAATGATTGTCAGCTAGTTAACTTCGTTCACTCGCTCAGAGCTGAGAGAAAGACCACACCATTTCCCAAAGTCATGCACTAACAAATCAGCTGATTAACCTTTTGGTTTTCATAGCAATTCCCTGTTAACACTGTACCCTTTTTAAATCATTTTTCACTTTGTTAAGCATAGTACTGTTCAGACCAATATTACGTGTGAACATCACGCGAACTTTTACTCTGTCTTTTTGAATACATACTTCATAATAAAATCGTTCTCTTGGATTGCCATTTCATAGGAAACTTCACCATTACGCATTACCACACTGCACCATGTGATTTCCAACAGTTTGAATACTGTATGGAAATTTCATGTAAATATAGAAACCTAACATAGCCGCTGCCTGCTTGCTGTTTGCTTCAGTGTTTTCGAGAAATCTGCAACAATGTTCTCAACACGCGAGGTAAGTGGAAATTTTGATTAGGGCTAGAAAATTGTTTCACTTCAGTTGCGCATTTAATGTAAAGACAAGTTGTATTCATACCAGTTACAGTTCGGTTCAAATTAAATTCCCTTTAGTCAAAGATTAGGATAAGAGTCTAAATTGGATGACAGTTTGTGGGTACATAGTTTTCGTAATACGCAGACTTTTTATAGAGTAGGAGGTAAACGTGGGCTAAATTTCATAGAGAAACACAATGTAGGGCACATAAGTTTCTTGTCGGATTTTTATTTTGTGATTTTAAAATCGCTATACTGGGGGATACAGATTTGCTTGCATCCGCCCGCTGCCGTCGACTTCGTATGTACTAGGAAAGTTCACAATAATGCTTTGGTGTGGCAAATGAAATAAAAATGTCCGTATCTTATTTGAAACTAAGTTTCCCCAAAAGTATCTTGAGTCCAGAAAAGGAACACTATTGAGATACATTGAAAGAAACGAATCTATCATAAGTTCGTGAGAGTAATTTAAATCGAAAGATGATATTGGTTTTTCACTGGTTAATGGAACGAAAGAAAGTTCAGAGAGCCAATAACTAAGCATTACGTCTGTTTTGAGGATATTATCTGAGCACAATTTTATACAAAATAAAATAATTAAAAAAGAATATTTTACCACAATAGATCATTATTATCGAAAGAAATACTTCATAGTAAAATATTTACGAATGGACAGAACAAAGAAAGAAATATTTATTTCATACTGAAATAAGCCAGAGATAAACGATGTGGACTAAAATTGCGTCGCTGACTTAGTATTCTTATCTATTTGGTTTAGAACTGTCGACGTAGGGACAATTTTGCGAGCAATTTGGCATTTAAGTATTACAGCATCATAAGTAAAGAAATTCCTGACACTATACATCCCCTGGGAACTAGCTAACTTTGTGTAATAGGCTTATGTTAAATTAACCCTCTCTTAGGGTCAAAAGTTTGTACTAATAACATACTGTGGAATTCAGCCATTCCTGTTTTGCGTGTAACTAACCCAATTCCTGTTTGCGGCTGACATACAGAAATTAATCATCACTAGCTTTACGGTATTTGCATTAAAGTGAAATGTGAAGCTTCGAGCAATTCCATGGTTATCCTTTCTTTCAATGACTCAGCTTAAATGTGTAACGTAATACTCGGTTTATTAATTTTGAATGCAGTTCTCGTTTATCCAGTATTTGCCACAATGAAATAGCGAAGCGCTCTGCTTAGCGCATTATCAGAAGATATTTCATTACAGTTAAGCCATATTGCATCACCATGTCCCAGTAAATGCATCGGAACTTAACATTACATTTCATATGGTCGCTGTGTTACGGAACTGTGTCCTGAACCAATGCATACATGAAGGTGCGGTCACAACTCTGAGACGCGCCATGTTCAGTTACCGATTTGGCGATCTTTTTAATTGTTTTGTCGCTTGTGATGATTTATCAGTTGCAAATCTGGCAGTGTCGTTAAACTATCGGTTATTTCAAAATACTATTAGAGAGTTATATACACTGACGGAAAAAATCTCACAACAAGGAGGAGTCGTGCAACATAAACGGAAGTTGGTAGTCATGTTTCTACATCTGTATGATGATGTCTTTTCAAATTTCGATGCCGGCTGCAAAAGAATGCCGCTAGTAGCGCCACTGTGAAGATACATATCAGGCTTGCTTTAAATACATGCTCTAACGGTCGTGAACGTTATACTTGAGACTGGAGATGGTGAGTTGACGTTGGTCAAGAATGTCTTTAATGCGACAAAGACACCATTATCAAGACCAAACAGAATTTGAACGAGGTTGTGTAATTGGGCTACGAGAAGCTGGATGTTCCTTCTGGGATATTGCTGAAAGACGTGGCAGGAATATAATCACTGTATACGATTGCTGGCAGTGGTAGTCGCGGGAAGACCGGGCTCTGGACTTCAACGTGGCACTACCGAGAGGGAAGACCGTATTCAGAGTATAGCTCTGGCGCTTCATACTGCATCGACACAACGAACTGCTGCAAATCTATTGCTTCATGGGCAGCTCCGAGCCAAGTGCCCTGTAGCGTGCATTCCACTATATTGGCTTGGTTCAAATGACTCTGAGCACTATGGGACTTAACATCTGTAGTCATCAGTCCCCTAGAACTTAGAACTACTTAAACCTAACCAACCTAAGGACATCACACACACCCATGCCCGAGGCAGGATTCGAACTTGCGACCGCAGCTGTCACGCGGTTCCAGACTGAAGCGCCTAGAACCGCATGGCCACACCGGCCGGCATTCCACTATATTCTACAACAGAGTGTTGACCTGTTGCTTTGACCTGCTCGATCACCAAATCTGTCTCCAATTGAGCAGCCGGCCGCAGTGGCCATTTGAACCATTTTATGAACAATTTTATTAGTGAAATAACTATATGACACTGTGCGATGTATGTTGGAATCACAGACGCTATAATCTTGCAGAGAGATATGAGCAATACTATCATGTCTCGAACAGAAAGGTTTAGGTGTTCGTTTTTCCCGCGCGCTGTTCGTGAGTGGAATGGTAGAGAGGTAGTGTGATTGTGGTTCGATCAACCCTCTGCCAAGCACTTAAATGTGAATTGCAGAGTAGTCAGGTAGATGAAGATGTAGATAACGTATTATACATAAATCAAAACAAGTTTTACATTACCTCAGTTCCGAGAGTTCCGGAACCTGTACAGAAAAATGGAATAGACATCAGCATAAACATCCGCCCTTTTTATAGCTCATGAAAACCACACATTGCATGTTGTACGACCATACAGCGAAAACTTCAGAGGTGGTGGTCCAGATAGCTGTACGTACACACCGGTACCCCTAATGCCCAGTAGCACATCGTCTTGCATTGATACATGCCTGTATTCGTCGTGGCATACTAGCCACAAGTTCATCAAGGCACTGTTGGTCCAGATTGTCCCACTCCGCAATGGCGAATCGGCGTAGATCCCTCAGTGTGGTTAGTGAGTCACGTCGTCCATAAACAGCCCTTTTCTATCTATCCCGGGCATGTTCGATAGGGTTCATATCTGGAGAACATTCCGGCCACTCTAGTCGAGCGACGTCGTTATCCGATGGAAGTCATTCCTAAGATGTGCACGATGGTGGCGCGAATTGTCGTCCATGAAGACGAATGCCTCGCGAATATGCTGCTGATACGGTTGCACTATCGGTCGGAGGATGGCATTCACGTACCGAACAGCTATTACGGCGCCTTCCGTGACCACCAGCGGCGTACGTCGGCCCCACATAATGCGACACCAAAACAGCAGGGAACCTCCACCTCGCTGCACTCTCTGGCCAGTGTGTCTAAGGCGTTCAGCCTGACCGGATTGCCTCCAAAGAAGTCCCGACGATTGTCAGAGTTCAGTGAAGTTAAGATTGGTTGGTTGGTTTATCTGGAAGTGGAGACCAAACGGGGAGGATCGGAAAAGAATATGAAAGGAAGTCAGCGGCTCCCTGTCAAAAGAACCATCCCGGAATTTGCCTGAAGCGATTTACGGAAATCACGATAAACCTGTTTCGGGATGGCTAGACGCGGTTTTGTGCCGCCGTAACCTCGAATGCGAGCCCAGTGGGCTAACAACTGCGCCACTTCACTTGACGAAGTTAAGAGAGATCTGTAGAAGTTGTAAATAAGACAAAGACGTAGAAATGAGACATCCAAGGAATTTCAACAAAAGATCAAGAATTTCCAGAAAAAATACAAAACGGGACATGAGGGCATGAACAGAAAACATTGGAAAACCACAGTCAGAAAGAATGAAGTATTCAGGAGCCAAAAAAGGAAAAGAACGTGATATTATAAGTCAGCTATTTCACGTGGTCATGAATTCGGCAGGTGATGGCGATGGTTATCATTAGTATACCATACTGTGCGTACTGATTATTAGATTCACTATTGATGTTTGACGAGAAGTAACAAAGAGTATGATGGCCTTAATTATGCCACGTGAAATACATGCAAATACATACATAGCATAAAAATTTATGTATGTATGTATGTGTGTATGTTCCACAATTCGTAAACAACTGAACCGATTCCAACCAAACTCGGTACAGACATTACTTACTGTCTCGAAATACTCGCTACGTATCAGAACTATGGGGGTGGAAGTGAAAAAGTAGCGTAGCATACGACGCGCGAATAGATAGAATACGTAATGAAGTGACAAAAATTCATGGGATAGCGATATGCACATATACAGATGGCGGTAGTATCTCGCACACATGGCAGTGCATTGGCGCAGCTGTCATTTGTATTCATGTCATTAATGTGTAAATGTTTGATTGTGGCTGCACGGCGGAAATTAACAGTTTTTGAATCCTTACTGATACTTGGAGCTAGACATGTGAGACATTCCATTTAGGAAATTGTTAAGGAACTCAATATTCCGTAATGCGCAGTATCTAGAGCGTTCCGATAATACTAAATTTCAGGTATTACCTCTCACCTTGGACAACGCAGTGGCCGACGGCATTCATTTAACGACCGAAAGCAGCGGCCTTTGCGTAAGGCTGTCATTGCTAAAGACAAGCAACAGTGGTGAAATAACCGCAGAAATGAACGTTGAACGTTCGATGAACGTGTCCGTTGGGATAGTACCGTGAAATTTCGTGTCAGGGGGTATGGCAGCAGACGCGAGTGCCATCGCTAACAGCACGACATCGCTTGTAGCGTCTCCCCTTGGCTCGTGACAATATCGATTGGACCCTAGACGACTGTGAAACCCTAGCCTGGTCAGATTAGTCCCGATTTCAGTTGTAGGGTTCCATTGTGGCGCAGACCCCACGAAGCCACTGACCCAAGCCGTGAACAAGACACTGTGCAGGCTGGAGGTGGCTCCATAATGATATGGGCTGTCTTTACATGGAATGGACTGAGTCCTCTGGTCCAACTGAACCGATCCTTCTGCTGGGTACCTGGTCATGTAGGGATATGGGGCAATGAACAGGCCGATCGGGCTGCCAAGGAGGCCTGCAGAGAGCAGGATGTGGTCCAGTGTACTATTCCTTTGCAGTCTGTCATTTATGCACTCCCCAAGAAGTGCATGGAGTTGTGGGAGGAAGAAAGGCTGGCGGTGACGGCCAATAAACTGCGGTTGGCGAAGTCAGCATCTCGGCCGTGGCGTACCTCCTGCAGGGTGCTCACGCGGGAAGAAGTGACCCTCACGCGTCTTCGGATTGGGCACTGACCTCTCACACATAGCTTTCTATTACGGCAGGAGGATCCCCCTATTTGTGATGCTTGTGGTGTGCACATCTCTGTCCGGCACATTTTAACAGACTGCATTTTATACTGTGATGCAAGGGCAGAAGCACAAGTTGATGGGGATCTGCCCTGTGTTTTAGCGAATGATGAGACGTGTGTGTCTAGGGTTTTAAAGTTTTGTGATGTGTCTGTACTCTGGCCTAAACTTTCAGGCGGGAGGTTTTAGTGTATTGCAAAGTGACTGGCTCCTCCCTTTTTCCTTGCGGTCAGCCAGCCACTACCATCTGCTATATTGTTTTACCTCCCTCTACCACTTTCTTCCTGGGTTGTCCATGTTTTAGTGCTGGCGGCATGCTTCGTCCCACGCTTTGGTGTAGGTAGGCACATATTTTTACAAGCTAGTTTCCTGTGTCTTATGTTCTGTTTTATCTTATTGTTTTGAGTCTTTTCTTGACACCCATCTGAATCTGTTACTGAGCGGGCGCTGAAGACCTTGTCGTCATGCGCCCTTAAAACCCTCTCCATCTTTCCATCCACTGAGTGGAAATGGTTACTTTTGGCTACTGGGTCCAATTTTCAGCCATTCACGGACTTCATGTTCCCAAACAATGATGCTGTGTCACCGAGCCACGGTTGTTAGCAGTTGGTTTGAAGAACACTCTGGACAATTCGAGGAAATGGTTCGCCCTCATGGGTCGCCCCACATGAACCCCAGTGGACGTTTATGGGACATAATCGAGAGGTCAATTCGTTACAACATCGTGCACAGGCGACACTTTCGCAATTGTGGACGGCTATAGGGGCAGCATGTAGACACGTGTAGTTGCCACAGTACGCCGAATAAAAGGAGGTCTGTCACGATATTAGGAGGTGCAGTCCTCCAGTGTTTGACAGTGAGAGCATTTCGTGACTAGTAACAAACTTCACCCGTAATTACGAAACTTTTTCTCTCTGGCAACCTTCCCGAAAAAATGAACAGGAAAAAGGTTATCGCTTACTACTTTCTCGCTGTTTAAGCAGTGGAGCCGGCAGCTGTGGTCGAGCGGTTGTAGGCGTTTCAGTCCGGAACCGCGCTGCTGCAGTCGCAGGTTCGAATCCTGGCTCGGGCATGGATGTGTGTGATGTCCTTAGGTTAGTTAGGTTTAAGTAGTTCTAAGTCTAGGGGACTGATGACCTCAGATGTTAGGTCACATAGTGCTTAGAGCCATTTGAACCATTTTTTATGTAGTGGAATTGCCACGTCAGTCACGCCGTTTTCATTTATTACTAACAGTTTTCGCGACATAATCTGCAGGCGGCATTCATAGATACCACTACTTGTACTAGGAAAATTTTATCATAGTAATAAACAGTGAGATGCCTGAAAAATTCCCACATCACGCATGATGTTTCAGTTTATTACTTCGTTACTGCCATTGCTACCATCACTACCAATTCTATCCGCAACAAAATTTGCGGACAGTATCCACATCTAATACTGGATGTATTTGCAAAATTATATCTTTCTACAGCAGATAGTTCAGGAGTTATGAGGTCATATACCTTGAGCTGCGTGAAGACGAAATTGTTGTACGAATTTCGGTTTGGATGGAGATGAAATGTCTGTGATCTATATTAAATGTGTGTGACATTTGGGTACACGGTCAAAGCTACGAGTAAAAAGCTCCTCCTAAACCTGTGGAACCAAATTTGGAACATTGTCTGGAAAGAAATACTGTGATGTAAGAACCTGCATTTTCGTGTTGGGATGGGGATGATAAGTTCGTGAGAGGAGGGGGGGGGGGAGGAGGAGGATATGGACAGACAAAGAGAGACAAGGAGGAGATAGACTAATAAAAGTTCGGAATAAATACATACTCGACCAACACCGAGTACTCAGCTAGTAATAAATAAAAATAAAACCATACAGAAACTGGAGATCCCGCAGGAAGCACCTTCATTAATTGTCACTAACGGTTAGGGATTCTTTCGTGGGTTGCAGGTCCTTCTAAATAGGGCAGGTGCGGCAACTTCAGTCTCGCGTGCTGTCCAGCGTTACCGTTACAGTATCTTCTGACGGTCGTGGTCCGCTGCCTAGGGCGCCCCATTGCAACTGCCGGCAGCCATAAACCCACTTCTCATCACCAGCTCATTCCCGCTGAGGTTCGCACTGCATGTGGAGCACCGCATAAGGAAGTGTATCTGACTTCTTCGGAAACTGACCGTAACCTGTAGAACAGTTTGTCCACAGTTACCAAACAAACAAGCATCTGGAGGAAATGTGAATACTTCTGGCCGGTAGAAATCGTATACTGGTGGTGGAATCATACCCTAATCAACTATAATCACCCCACAGAGGAAACGTAACTCAACCTGATGGGATACCTGTCTGATTTAAAGTGAAGGTTACTAATTAACATGGGCGCTGATGAAAGTACCGGGTGATCAAAAAGTCAGTGTAAATTTGAAAACTTAATAAACCACGGAATAATGTAGATCGAGAGGTCAAAACTGACACACATGCTTGGAATGACATGGGGTTTTATTAGAACAAAAAAAAAGAAAAAAAACCATATTGCTAGACGCGTGAAGGATCTCTTGCGCGCGTCGTTTGGTGATGATCGTGTGCTCAGCCGCCACTTTCGTCATGCTTGGCCTCCCAGGTCCCCAGACTTCAGTCCGTGCGATTATTGGCTTTGGGGTTACATGAAGTCGCAAGTGTATCGTGATCGACCGACATCTCTAGGGATGCTGAAAGACTACATTCGACGCGAATGCCTCACCATAACTCTGGACATGCTTTACAGTGCTGTTCACAACATTATTCCTCGACTACAGCTATTGTTGAGGAACGATGGTGGACATATTGAGCATTTCCTGTAAAGAGCATCATCTTTGCTTTGTCTTACTTTGTTATGCTAATTTTTACTATTCTGATCAGATGAAACGCCATCTGTCGGACATTTTTGTATTTTTTTGGTTCTAATAAAATCCCATGTCATTCCAAGCTTGTGTGTGAAATTGTACCTCTCTATCTACATTATTCCGTGATATACTCAGTTTTCAAAGCTATACTGACTTTTTGATCACCCAGTATATGCATGGCCTCTATCCACCATTGACTTCAGTATCAAATATATCGTGTCCATAGTTAGTTTGTTTGAAAACGCTGTAGAAAGAACCACATATTACTGACGCTGGGGGGGGGGGGGGGGGGGGGGGGGAACCCATGGAACCAAAAAAAAAAAAAAAAGATACGAAAATTTGACCAGTAGAGGGTGTTGTAAGCGTCAGAATACGCACACTAACAAACGCTGTTCCTCAATTCGCGAGACGCCCAGCGTGTGTGTCTCCATGAAGGATCACGCAGTGTGGTAAAGCTATTTTACAAGAAAGGTGCACCAGTAGTAGTTCTGGACGCCCAAGGGTGTGAGAAAAGGCATTGGTTTAATGTCTGCTGAGGGTCTGGAGAAAATGATTGCAAAATTCGAAAAGGGAGGTTCGTCTGAAGTGCAATGTGCCAAAGGGAGGAAAGCAGTTGATCGGACGTCTGCCTGCCATCAAGTGGCCACAACATTGCAGGAGGGGTCAACCGGTGGTGTGCAATTGCTCAAGCGTTGGACACGCCTGGGAGCACGATTCATAAAATTCTGCGAAACATAATGCATTGCTATTTACACAAAATCACCAATGTTCAGAAGTTGCTTTCTGTTGACCTGCCAGCAAGATAAACGTTCGTTCGCTCTGGGATGTTTTGCACGCATCGATCCTTTAATGGTTCTGAGCACTATGGGACTCACCTGCTGAGGTCATTAGTCCCCTAGAACTTAGAACTAGTTAAACCTAACTAACCTAATGACATCACAAACATCCATGCCCGAGGCAGGATTCGAACCTGCGACCGTAGCGATCCCGCGGTTCCAGGCTGCAGCGCCTTTAACCGCACGGCCACTTCGGCTGGCTGTGGCGCATGGAACCTGTTGTGGACAGACGAATCCCATTTACTTCTCCAGGGACATGTAAGTCCGCAGATTTGCAGAATATAGCAATGGAAAATAAGCATGCACATAAGCTGGTACCACTTCATTCTGCAAAGACGAGTGTGTGTTGTGTGGGTTGACGGCGTAGTTCATCGTAGGGCCCCATTTTTTCGAAGACGTGCGGGTCCTCTTACCTGTACTGTCAAAGGTAAACGCTGTGGGTCTGTAGTGCACCGACGTCATTCCAATGCTTCAACAGTGTGAATTCTGAGGTAGAATGATTTTTATGCAAAATACCGCACCTACGCACATTGCACAGCCAGTGAAGCGGCTTCTGCATAGGAATTTTGGAAATGCTAGAATTATCAGCTGTCATTTCTCTTCAGTCCGGCCGTCCAAATCATCTGCTCTTAATCCATGTGACTTAGGGATGTGGGGTTGTCTGAAAGATGCTGTTCTGTGCTCCGATTACGAACGTAGAAGAATTGAAGATACGCATTCACAACGCATACTGAACGTGACCCTCGAGACACTCCGATCTGTCGTGGAATATGTTGTTCCTCGATTTCAACATGTGGCAGTAAACGGAGGACAGCATATTGAGCATCTCTTACGCAGGTCTCACGAAATTTAAAAGGCGGTGTACTTTTGCTTTTTATGCGGTTTTTGGCCCCAGGACAATTAAAAACCAATGTCATTTTGCTTTTTATGCTACTTCATGCCTCGAGACAACCCTAGGATGCATGGTGCCGAAAACACCCATGAATGCATATGCAGGGCCTCCAAGGCCCTGCCCTAATTTAAAATTTTCCTCTTTTCATATAATCATTCTTTGGAGTTAAATTTATTTCTGTCAAATTTATTGTCATATTGAAAGATTCCTAAGATATAGTAACAGGATCTGGTGGGCCTGATTAACATTTTATTAATTTTTTAAAAAACTCTAAGAGTGAATTTTTATTAGTTACATCCATTTACATACAACATATACAAATAATTTTATTAATTCACTTATAAGTTACAGTTTACATTTCATAACATTTATTACAACCAATTTCTTCAGTTAAAACATACTGATTATTCACAATATTATGTATATAGGCAATATTTTGACAAAAAGTTAATATTCATTGTTCACATAAAATTGCATTTTTCTTAGTTTTCAACATGTGGCAAACAAGAAGCACAAAGAACGCCACTATGTTCCTAACAAATGTTGGTTTTACTCTTAATGCATGTCATAGCACTTTTCCTGTGTTTGTTATTTGGACAATAATTGCATCTTCTTCTTTTTCCTGAAACCGGTAGTTGGTTCGGCAATATGACATCTTTTTGAACACCACATCTTTGCATGGCATCAACGATTTTCTTTGGAAGATTAGGGATCTGAATACGAAGTTCCATTAGTGGTCTTATCATTTCCTCTGCTAAATATCTTAGGAACAAACGCCTTTTATCACTTCTTCCACTATGGTATGTCAGATGTTGAGTGGAAAACAAAATTTCACTGTTCATTGCTGCAACGTCCATCATATTCATCCATAATGCAAATGGCCATCTTCTTGTTTGTCTCTTGCAAGTGTAATAACGAATTTTCTGGTCCATTTGATCTACTCCATCCTTTGTAGAGTTATAGAACTTGATTATATCTGGTTTCTTTTTTGCATGAGTTTTATCAATGTTTCTGTTGTGATGCATTGTGCTAATGAGAACTACAGACTTTTTCTTTTTGGGAACATAACTCACCATTGTAATGTCACCTCTAAACGCAAACAAAGAGGAATGAATCGCTCTTGAGGCAGATGGTTTCATCTCATTAGGAATTTCTGGTTTATATTGTTTGATTGTTCCCACCACTGTAATTTGCTTCTGAAGCATCTCTTCTGCCAGCTGCACACTAGTAAAGAAGTTGTAAACAGTAATATTTTTTGATGATCCTTCAATGCTTTTAGCAAGATCTTTCACCACATTCAATCCAAGATTTTTCTGAATAGGTTCATGGGGCTTCCTTCCCGTGTAAATAATTCCGTCGAAAGCATATGCAGATGTAGCATTACATAACCAAAATATTTTTATGCCATACTTGGCTGGTTTAGAGGGCATATACTGGGTGAAGCTGCACCTTCCACGGAATGGGACTAGCTGTACGTCAACTGTGAGCGAATCGTTGGGAATCATTCTATTTTTACATTTGTCAAGAAATAGTTCCCATACATAGCGAACAGCTGCAAGTTTGTCATCTGCAGATCGAGCCTCACGGGTACGCCTGTCATCAAATCTAATCATTCTCCTTATATCCTCGAATCTATTTACTGACATGGTGGCCTTATATGTAGGATTTGCCTTTTCATCCAAGAATAATTCTCTAATAGGGACATCCCAACTCTTCTGAACACCAGAAAGCAGTAAAAGACCAAGAAAACCCTCCATTTCAGCAAGCAAAACGTTTTTCTACGCCCGCATCTCGTGGTCGTGCGGTAGCGTTCTCGCTTCCCACGCCCGGGTTCCCGGGTTCGATTCCCGGCGGGGTCAGGGATTTTCTCTGCCTCGTGATGGCTGGGTGTTGTGTGCTGTCCTTAGGTTAGTTAGGTTTAAGTAGTTCTAAGTTCTAGGGGACTGATGACCATAGATGTTAAGTCCCATAGTGCTCAGAGCCATTTGAACCATCGTTTTTCTACGTTTTACCACGTAAAGCAGCCATTCTTCTGCCTTCAATATTTGTGCAGTTGATAATTTCCTCTAGTATTTCGTTGGAGATGAAGTAGTCCCAATCATCCTTTGGTTTACATGTTTTCAAACCACGGGCTGGACCAGGTGCCTTCTGTGCCATATTATGGACAGGCGTACGAAAACTTCCAAATCGTTCCATTCCGACTAATGTATGTGTGGTCTTCTATACCTTTTTGTGGTGGTTCTTCATTTTCAGACTCTGAGGAAGTAATATTATCGGAAGGACTGTCATCTGCCTCAATATTCACATCTGCAGGTTCATTGGCTGATTCTTCACTACTTGCATCTTCAAAAATATTTCCTTCCTCGCAAGAATCATCTTCTTCAAATCATCGAACCCCAACACTCTCAAAATTAGCTGCATTTGCACGTACTGACTCTCTTGCTTTGCTTGTCGAAGCCATAGCAAAAGTCGTGTCTCTCGAACAGCAGGTTGTGCAGTACTAAACGGGTCATACTCGTAACAATATGGGCCTTGCAGCAACAAAATAACTACAGTAACAATGAGGCTGACAAGAGGAGCACAGGATAACAAATACTTTTACTACTACAGCTACTGCTGCTGTTGGCGGAAATACCACTACAGGTATTGTTGAATTAATAACTGCTCCCAAAGAAATGTTGAAGTCAATATAGGCTAAAGAACATTTATAAATGTGTGAGGGCTTCTGAAGCCCTGCTTATACATTCACAGTGTATGGATAAACGTATTGAATTACACAAAAAACTTAAAGTATCTCGTTCAGACTTAATAAGAGGAATGTCACAGTGTTAGTGAAAGAGTACTGGAAAGCAGTTTGAAATCAAACAAAAAATTACAGAATTTTTTTGAAAATGAACAAATACAAGGGCCTCAGAGGTCCTGTATATGCATCCTAGGGTTAAAAACGTATTTTCCCATCCTATGAGTTACGACCATGTGTTGACTGCCGAACTTGCGCAGTCATGCACAACGAACAGTACGGAATGTATAATGTGCAACTCAAACCATAGCCGTCGTATTGCGATTATTTTCTTTTTCCATGATGTTTCCTCTTTCGTCAATAATAGGTTGTCCAAATTTAACGTCATTCTGAGCAGTTATCTGTCTGCAGCAGCGTTCTGACGCTGTAACTTCAATTATAGACACCCTGTACTGCCATAGTACAAATTTAGTTGTCTTGTAAATTTTCCGATTAAAACTCATCGAAATGGGCTCAGACTTCAGGCATGACTCATGATTGGGGGATGACAGGGTACGTTCACAATTTGCTGCTGGTGTAAGACATCTAACATTCAGGTCGAGCGCGGGGTATGCATTGTTAGTTCTCATGTTAAAATATTACGTTCAGATGTCATTGTGATAGCTGGCGTAACTTTTCTCGTTTATGATTGATGGTTTTTTTAGCTGTCTAGGGTGTGTACGATTTCACTTCATTCAGAAATGGCGCGAGTTCCAAAGTTATGAATGAAACGATTTGTTGAGTACGAAGTTAACACAGTTGCCACAGTGGCGCTGCAGGCTGTGAGGAGCCAGCCGTAGTTCCCAAGATCTCCGCCAGATGGCACTGCCAAGCAGCGCGTCTGCTGCAGACCTCTGCTGGCGCTGAAAGGAATCACGTTTTGAGCGGCAATAACGATCTGTGTTTATCTGATACATTCGATAGTAATCGACAGGGATGACAGAGGATGCTGTCTTTGTAGCCTTAACATAATTAAGAGAATTATGAATTGTTCCCCTGTTGACCACAGGAAATTGCATGCTGCATTTTCAACGTTAGACAGCTGTCCCTCTCGCGAAAAGCAGTTTGCTACAATCCTGTCTGATGTTGACGGACAATTTTCTCTTTTCACTTCACATTCCTATTCGACTACAGAATAGGTTAACGAAATTATCAACTGCTGTCTGTTCGGTACTCTGTATTTGAAATTACATGTTTTCCCGCGTCATTTGTTTACGAAAGAGTTATTTACCTCAGCATAAAGCTAATAGCAGAGGCGAATGAAATAATTAAACCTTTACTTCAAACAGACGCGCGATGTTAATGATGACAGAAATGTTTGTTTTTCTTTCCAGTTCAAACTTTATCACGAATCTGTGGCGTATATGAAAGTTTACATTTTGGCATTAATACGAACAGCCAAAATGAGTGAAAGTTTACATATTGGTAGTCCAACAAGTTACAGAAATTACCGAATGAAAATGCTATTTCCTAATCAATGTCTCCGTCGTTGCTGATAACATAACCTTGTGACGTGAACAGTGGAAACCTATCACAACGCAAAAGTCAGCATCAAGCAACTTCTCTTGGTGTCGTATTCTGAGATGAACGCCAAACTAACATCATCGTGGTTTCTCATCTGTATTGCTAAGCGACAATTACCGAACCCGCGACCCAGTTTGCTTGCACCTTGTCTTTATAAGGGCTTCCAGGGACAACAAAAATGTGATTTTTCAATATTTCGCTTAGTTATTGACAGAATTTCAGAATTTAAAATGTTCTTATCTTATGTCAAAAGTTTAACGCAATACGACAAATACACTATAGTTAGAAGGTATACATATGTCATGAGACCACTTAGAGACTTCCAGCAAACTTGAAACATAATTTCAAGCCTTTACGAAACTTTTTCTCGCTGTCAGACCCCTGCCCCCCTCATCCAAAACAAAAAAAAAATGATGAAAGGAAAAATGTTTATCGCTTACTACAGTTTCTCTGTTGGTGCACTGAAACTTCGGCATCAGACATGACGTTTTAATTTGTTACTTTCTGGCTGAAACTCTTTTCGTGACACGTAGCAGACAGTATCTACCTATATCACTGAATATGCCAGCAAAATTACATCACTATACGACACACAGTTAAAGAGATATTATGCCAAAAATATTTAGATGGGTGAAAAATTAGCTTTTGCTTAAATTGGTGCGCAAATTATGCACACTATATTCATCCAGTCCTTCATAGTGAGAGTACTTAGCTACTTCCAATGAATTTTAAGCATAATTTAAAATATTTTCCGAACTTTTCCTCACTTACATGATTGACGTCAAATTTAACACACAAGCTAATTTTTAAAGTAATCAGACATTGAAACGTCCCCTTTGAACAATTGTACAAGACTGTGCTTACACTGACACACAATATTTTTTTAGCGCAACTCAATCTGACTTTCAGAAATCCCTACAAAAGAATGGCCCTGACTAACATTAACCTATACCTTTCACAAATCACTTACCTCACAAAAATCTTCGTTACTCAAGCTACTGCAGTACAGCGAGCGCCACTACTGCCAGCTAAATAAAAGATTCAAACTACGGAAGGCACTACTACTGATAGGCATAGTTAGCAAATGAAAGATTTTAATAGAGAACAAACAATGTATTTACCTTAATAGTCATAATATATATAGCAGTTCATGACTTCCAGTCTTACAAATTTCAAAACTCCGCCATCTCTCTCCCCACATCCACCACTGCTGGCGGCTCACCTCCAACTGAGCAACGCTATGCGCTGTTAACGTCCAGCTGCCCAACACTACAATGTTAGACAACAATGCAAACTAGCCCCAGACTGCACACAGCACAGCCAGTGATTTTTCATACAGAGCGCTACGTGGCGTTACCAATAAGAAAACCTAAACAGCCTACTTACAACGTCTGAAGGTATTTTTTTTATGTGAGCTATATTCTTTAAAGAACTGAAGGGTACTGGCGTTCTAGTTATGGTCGTATGAGTTGAGGAAAAAGGAAGATGGGCTACCAGGCTTAAAGCAACTGCAGTAGTTATAAATTTAAATTCAGTTCGGTCAACCAGCTATTGAGATCTACAGTTCAGTACGAGAACCGAGGAGCCATCACATGTATGAAACGTTACCACTACGGTCAGTTTAATTAAGTTTCAGAGGAAATAGTCTGTGATAATCGTGAACTTGTATTACTCATTTTCAGCTTCGCCCCAACAGTTCTCTAGGCTGTTTTTGTCACTGTTAGATATTAAAGCCATTCAACAATCTCGTTCGCATTCCTAAAACTTAAAAATCATTTACTAAGTTCTTACTCTGGTTTGTCTCGTATTGTTAAATTGCTTTTGTCAGTTGCTTTGATACACTAGATCGTGATCGAAGACAACATTCAAATCTAGTTAATAATGTAAGAATACAGCCATTTGTCTCTAATAATAAAAAACATAAAACTGTATGCATGGAAGGATTTTTAGGCTTTACCGGTTAAACAGTTCATAGTTGCTAACGGTTTTTAAATAAACACTCCCAAATTTATCCTTTCCTGCGCTGGCCAAGAATTGCGTACAGAATTCTGTCAACATGCAATGAACTAAGAGACCAACCTTTGGATCCTGGCACTCCAACACTTTTTGCGTCATCTTCGTCGATGCCTGGAACTGCGCCTACATTCGGTCATCAGTATTTGGTACTTTCGATAATGTAATGCTACCTCTCCTTTTTTTTTCCCCTTCATTGTTCTTAAGTAAAGCAAGGGCAGAATGCAGCGATGTCTTCTCAATAGACTGAGATGTGCCCCGCGCACTGATTATGCCGAAAGAAGAGGAACGTTAGAGGGTTTGAGTTCCGTCGATATCAAAGTCTTTAAGGGCGAGAAGCTTCAGAGAGCAAACCATAAACCACTGTTGGAAGCGATGTGTGCGGAGTTATGATCTACCGAATGCTGAGGCTATCTTCATAGTCTTGATTTAAAAATTGTCATATTCTCTCGTAGGGAAACTTTCTTTCTGGTTGTCTTCACAGTATCATCATCATCTTCTTCTTCTCTTTCTCCTCCTCCTCCTCCTCCTCCTCCTCCTCCTCCTCCTCCTCCACTTCAAGGCTTAGGCACGTGGGTCTGTTCCGTCATCGCTTTTCACTGCCACCTGATTCTGGGTCTTTCTACGTCCCTTCTTTCTCTTGGCTGGTACAGTCTAGACAAACATGGAATCCTCTCTGCCCTCATTCTATGTGGACAATGTTTCCATAATGTTTTATTTTCTTCAGATTTTCATTAATATTATAAATCTCTAGTTCATTTGTAATATTTTCATTTCTTACACAGTCTATCTTGGTAACAATATCAAAATATATGTGCTCATTGCCACAGTCATATAATTAGATAATTACATGAACGTTAGCAACAAATGTTTCTCACGTATACTAAAAACAACAATATATGTTAGGGAAATGAAATTAGGACATGTGAAGAGTTAGCAGTCACATTAGTTTATAGAAGAGCTGTCCTCTAGAGGTAATCGTATTGTAAAAGGAATATTGTCGCGCGTAATATAGAATTCCCGAACAAGTAGGCTATCGGCCACATGGCCTATATTAGCGGCATCTGCGTACGGTAATCGTGTACAAAGAAGGTAATGATGATTTTTGGATTGAGGAAAGAAGGTGAAGCATAAAAAAAGTTTTAATGTTTCAGCAAAGTGATACATTCTTCTTTTTAGCAGATAGTGTCCTTAAAGTGATGTAAGAGAGAAGCCAACGCTTTAGATTATATCCTTGGATATTAATGTAACTGCAGTCTACTAGTATGAAAAGAAAGACACTTCGTCACCTTTCGTGCAATAAGCGTTAACAGTTATTTACAAGGCATACGTGACAATGTCAGTCACCTTTATATATTCATATATACGATGTACAACCTATCACATGATACCTAATTGTGTTTGTAGATCACGGCAAAGTATGTGGATGGGTGCTTGTAATGTGCGAAATTATAGCCACCTAACACATGAATGTAGGTACAGCTTCTCATGATCAGACATTGGTTCTGTAATTGTCATGAGGATGAGCTGTTGTATACGGCAACTAAATTTCTTGTAATCAAGCGACAGATGGTGAAAATCATGATTTTTTGAAAAATAACTGCATTGTGTCACCGTTGTTAGACAGTGTATAGGTAGATATCGACAAGTATTCTTGCACTGATGGCGTACGAGAGCGAAAAAAATCGGGAGCCCGTGGGAGTTTGGAGTTTAGAGTTTAGAGCGACGTAAAATTTATTGCATTGAAGAAGACTTCCACTGCTGTGCGGCACGGAAGGCGGGCTGCGTCAATGGCTGGCTCTGATGGCCATGCCACTATCACAACCGCCGCTCACGTTGTGTTTCGCGTGTGCGGTCCCGACATTCCCGCCTGCATTGTGGGAATACAAATTTCACTCGCAGCCGGCTCGCACTAATAGGATTAGAATTGATTAATTCTGCTTTTTTCATTTCACGAATAAAGGCTATTCCATATTAATACGAGTAGTGTAGACAGACATTTTACATATAAACAGGTATATCTGTATTACTAAAGGTGGGTTTACATCCGTCTGCCGTATGGCGCGTCGCTGTGCGATTGCAGCTTGCCGAACATGGAAGTAAGGGCGCCCATTGTGAACGCAGATGTGAATGGAATCCCTCGCACGCCTTGGTTGAGGAAGAGGCATACAACGTGCTTCTCTACTTGTGTGAGGGGCAAGATACAGTTGCACGGAGAGTAGACTCAAGGCGCACAGGTGTAAACGCACCTTAAGCAGCTAAGCCGGCCACGTAGTCCCAATTGCAAGATGCCTGTCTAACGGCTTCCAAGAGCAACAAAAATTTGATTTTCAGTATCTTATACTGGCCGAATTTAAAAAATTAAAACGCTTTCGCGAATTACTCATTAAGAGGCAAGAGGATCTTCAGTTTAAGGTTTAACACAGTAAGTTAAGTATTAAAGCTAGAAACAGTCTACATATTTTGAGGCAGCATTACTCACGGCGGGTGAATTACCCAGACTGAATTCATCTATTATTTGATAACGAGAGCACTTAATGACTGCCAACACACTTCAAAATTTGTCCCAAACCTTTTATAAACTTATGCACTGTATCAGGGCAGCCCACAATCTCGATGGAGATGTGTCCACCATCTTCACAGATACTGATTCCGGCGTTAAGAGTGGTGATGTTTTGTGAACTGGGAGGCCTCATCCCTAAATTGGTGGGGAAGGTAGCAGACTTCTGTGCATTAGAAATTGCTCCACATGTGGAGACAACACTCTTTGCCACCCATGAGATTGGCATAATGACTTCTCGTCGGGGCGCTGACGTCCATGATATTGAGTGCCCCTCATCTAAAATCATCATCAACATCGCGTTTCTAAACTGATGAAACAATCACATTAATCGGTGGTACTGAGCCACAGTGATACAGTATTTTATGAAGGAATACACCGTCATTTGACGATGAGTTTCTGTGGATTTGCTGTGTATTATCTACACTCCTGGAAATTGAAATAAGAACACCGTGAATTCATTGTCCCAGGAAGGGGAAACTTTATTGACACATTCCTGGGGTCAGATACATCACATGATCGCACTGACAGAACCACAAGCACATAGACACAGGCAACAGAGCATCCACAATGTCGGCACTAGTACAGTGTATATCCACCTTTCGCAGCAATGCAGGCTGCTATTCTCCCATGGAGACGATCGTAGAGATGCTGGATGAAGTCCTGTGGAACGGCTTGCCATGCCATTTCCACCTGGCGCCTCAGTTGGACCAGCGTTCGTGCTGGACGTGCAGACCGCGTGAGACGACGCTTCATCCAGTCCCAAACATGCTCAATGGGGGACAGATCCGGAGATCTTGCTGGCCAGGGTAGTTGACTTACACCTTCTAGAGCACGTTGGGTGGCACGGGATACATGCGGACGTGCATTGTCCTGTTGGAACAGCAAGTTCCCTTGCCGGTCTAGGAATGGTAGAACGATGGGTTCGATGACGGTTTGGATGTACCGTGCACTATTCAGTGTCCCCTCGACGATCACCAGTGGTGTACGGCCAGTGTAGGAGATCGCTCCCCACACCATGATGCCGGGTGTTGGCCCTGTGTGCCTCGGTCGTATGCAGTCCTGATTGTGGCGCTCACCTGCACGGCGCCAAACACGCATACGACCATCATTGGCACCAAGGCAGAAGCGACTCTCATCGCTGAAGACGACACGTCTCCATTCGTCCCTCCATTCACGCCTGTCGCGACACCACTGGAGGCGGGCTGCACGATGTTGGGGCGTGGGCGGAAGACGGCCTAACGGTGTGCGGGACCGTAGCCCAGCTTCATGGAGACGGTTGCGAATGGTCCTCGCCGATACCCCAGGAGCAACAGTGTCCCTAATTTGCTGGGAAGTGGCGGTGCGGTCCCCTACGGCACTGCGTAGGATCCTACGGTCTTGGCGTGCATCCGTGCGTCGCTGCGGTCCGGTCCCAGGTCGACGGGCACGTGCACCTTCCGCCGACCACTGGTGACAACATCGATGTACTGTGGAGACCTCACGCCCCACGTGTTGAGCAATTCGGCGGTACATCCACCCGGCCTCCCGCATACCCACTATACGCCCTCGCTCAAAGTCCGTCAACTGCACATACGGTTCACGTCCACGCTGTCGCGGCATGCTACCAGTGTTAAAGACTGCGATGGAGCTCCGTATGCCACGGCAAACTGGCTGACACTGACGGCGGCGGTGCACAAATGCTGCGCAGCTAGCGCCATTCGACGGCCAACACCGCGGTTCCTGGTGTGTCCGCTGTGCCGTGCGTGTGATCATTGCTTGTACAGCCCTCTCGCAGTGTCCGGAGCAAGTATGGTGGGTCTGACACACCGGTGTCAATGTGTTCTTTTTTCCATTTCCAGGAGTGTACGTTCCGGTTTTCACGCCATTATCGAGTACATTGTAATTAGACCATTAACATCCATTTGCTGTGTGCTGTGCATGTTAAGCAAATGTGGTGAACTGTATCTGTCTTCCCGCACAGTACATAGCAGAACACGTTGATGGTCCAATAACACTGTACTCGATAATAGCACGAAAGCCGAAATCTATATTGTACACAGAAAATATACGAAAATGTTCTTCAGAAAATCATAATCATGTTTCTGCAGCTTCAACTATAAGGTTTTTGTATGCTTAACGTCAAATACTTAACAGCTTACGTAATTTGTAAACCAGTCAGACGTTTGAAGCTGATTCATACTTGGTTTCTCGATTCCATAAATATTGGGAAACGGGGTATTAGTGATAGGTTGCACCGATACCAAGATTATGCAGGAAAATGGCTATTCCTTCGTACGGTATGATTCCGTGATGATTTTTCAAGCTTTAAGGGATGATGGAGAAGGGTAAACGTATCAATTTGAAGTAAGGTACCTTGGTTTGGAAAAGACAGAGTTGAAAGTTATAAGCTAAAATTATTCTGACACATTTGAGAGTGGAGTCCTTCTAAAGCAATCTCTTTGCTTTCCATATTTTGGGAGGAGGTAGTATGGATCAAAACAACGGAGAAGCGTCCAATACAAATGGGTTATGAAGTGTATATGTTACGAGCTATGAGCTCTTTGCCACTGTGAAACACATCTTTTCTACAGACCAAATACCCATTGCTCTTAAGGTATTCATTTTAGAGCCCACATGTACCACACAATGTTTGCTTGTTTTGGTCCATAGTACCTCTTCTCAAAATATGGAAAGGAAAGAGGATGGAATAGAAGAGGTCCACTGTCGGAAGTATCAGAACGATTTTCCCTTGTTGTTGTTGTGGTCTTCAGTCCTGAGACTGGTTTGATGCAGCTCTCCATGCTACTCTATCCTGTGCAAGCTTCATCATCTCCCAGTACCTACTGCAACCTACATCCTTCTGAATCTGCTTATTGTATTCATCTCTTGGTCTCCCTCTACGATTTTTACCCTCCACGCTGCCCTCCAATGCTAAATCTGTGATCCCTTGATGCCTCACAACATGTCCTACCAACCGATCCCTTCTTCTAGTCAAGTTGTGCCACAAACTTCTCTTCTCCCCAATCCTATTCAATACCTCCTCATTAGTTATGTGATCAACCCACCTTATCTTCAGCATTCTTCTGTAGCACCACATTTCGAAACCTTCTATTCTCTTCTTGTCCATACTAGTTATCGTCCATGTTTGACTTCCATACATGGCTACACTCCATACAAATACTTTCAGAAACGACTTCCTGACACTTAAATCTATACTCGATGTTAACAAATTTCTCTTCTTCAGAAACGATTTCCTTGCCACTGCCAGTCTACATTTTGTATCCTCTCTACTTCGACCATCATCAGTTATTTTACTCCCTAAATATCAAAACTCCTTTACTACTTTAAGTGTCTCATTTCCTAATCTAATTCCCTCAGCATCACCCGATTTAATTTGACTACATTCCATTATCCTCGTTTTGCTTTTGTTGATGTTCATCTTATATCCTCCTTTCAAGACACTGTCCATTCCGTTCAACTGCTCTTCCAAGTCCTTTGCTGTCTATGACAGAATTACAATGTCATCGGCGAACCTCAAAGTTTTTATTTCTTCTCCATGAATTTTAATACCTACTCCGAATTTTTCTTTTGTTTCCTTTATGCTTGCTCAATATACAGATTGAATAACATCGGGGAGAGGCTACAACCCTGTCTCACTCCTTTCCCAACCACTGCTGCCCTTTCATGCCCCTCGACTCCTATAACTGCCATCTGGTTTCTGTACAAATTGTAAATAGCCTTTCGCTCCCTGTATTTTACCCCTGCCACCTTTAGAATGTGAAAGAGAGTATTCCAGTCAACATTGTCAAAAGCTTTCTCTAAGCCTACAAATGCTAGAAACGTAGGTTTGTCTTTTCTTAATCTTTCTTCTAAGATAAGTCGTAAGGTTAGTATTGCCTCACGTGTTCCAACATTTCTACGGAATCCAAACTGATCTTCCCCGAGGTCCGCTACTACCAGTTTTTCCATTCGTCTGTAAAGAATTCGCGTTAGTATTTTGCAGCGGTGACTTTTTAAACTGATTGTTCGGTAATTTTCACATCTGTCAACACCTGCTTTCTTTGGGATTGGAATTATTATATTCTTCTTTAAGTCTGAGTGTATTTCACCTGTCTCATACATCTTGCTCACCAGATGGTAGAGTTTTGTCAGGACTGGCTCTCCCAAGGCCGTCAGTAGTTCTAATGGAATGTTGTCTACTCCCGGGGCCTTGTTTCGACTCCGGTCTTTCAGTGCTTTTCCCTTATAACCTTCTATTCGGTCGTTTCTGGACCAAGGTCCGTGACCCCAAATGGATACATTTATGGTTTAGTCATCCTTGAAAATTTGTATCATCGTCACAGAGTCGCCCTCGATATTACTTTGCAGCCTTGTTGCACATTTCGGTTCATCTGTTACAAAATAAGTAGTTACTTTTATTGCATTATATCTCTTATGGACGAGAAGTTTTAAAGTGGTACAATCTTTCAGGAGCCAGTAAAATGTTTAATTTGAAAATCTAAAAATCAATCACACCTAGACTCCACCAACCAGAATAATACATGCGGATTTTCTTTTACCATGGATTTGGTATAAAATAAGACTTTCCATTGTTAGTCACGATTTTCCTTTTTACCTCCACGACACGTTTGGGGAAATAATTCCCACTGTGTAGTGCGTTTATCGTGTCGTACGACATTTTCCAGCACGATATTTACGATGTGAAATTTTGTATTATTCTCGTAATGTTGAAATCAGCATTGTGACTCTGGGCTGAATATGCTGCATTTGCATGTGTAGTGTGCAAGCCGCCGTACGATGTGTGGCGGACAGTGTAAAGGTATAATTTCTTCACAATTTTTCTTCCTGTTGCGAACGGTAAGCTTAAATATCGCCAGCACTACGACTCTACCGTGGAGCTGCACATGATCCAGATCATGTTCCTGTAACATCGATATCTGATGATGAGCGTAAATTGGCTCTAAAATTACAGGGTCTTACAAACAACATACAGACTATTCACTCGTATATTGTAAATACAGAGTATTATTACGAATACAACATACTGAACACTGGATAGGTCAATAGTTGATAGGGGGTGCTGATAATGTTCACCATACTCTACGATACACAAACAGCACATCTCAACATTTTCTGGAAACTTTTGCCAGTTAATTTGGTACTATTACCGCAACCGCATTGGTAATATTTATTTTCAACTCTTAAATTGTACGCGGGTTGTTACTGTAGGCTTTACACTTTAAATTAGCCCACAAATAAAAATCACAGCTAGACAGATCGGGTGATCTGGGAGGCCATAAACCGACGGGAACTACACGCTCTTCACCGTTAGCTTCGTGGGCGTATGACATTGAAAAATGTGAAGTATGCGCCGTAGCGCCATCTTGCCGAAAAAATGGATTCTCTCATTCCTTCTCCGTCAGCTGCGCTATGAATGACTGCAAAAATTCCATTACACAAACTCCAGAGTTCATTGTGTTCTTAAAGAATATGGGGCCTTGTAACACCATGATCGATAGGGAGCAGTTGTTCAGTGTAATTATTGATGTCAGTTGTAAATTGTTTTCTCTTTACTGCTTAATATCATTGATTTACTGTAAGAAAATAGAGTGTTAAGAAATATGTTTTAGTAGAATTGCAACTGTGTATTTAAATAATGAGACTTTCTAAAATAGGTATGTTTATGTAAAGGAAATAATAATGTAAAAAAACTGGCGCATTCTTAGGAACTTGCTGTGAAAAACACATAGTACTTCCCCTCCACTGCGGAAATGAGTTGGCGCGCGCCAAAAGGTGGAAATGGCGCTCAATCTGGGTGGCAAGCGAGAGAGCACAGCAAGGAGTCAGTAGCCAGCATCCGACGAGTCAACAGCGCAGGTGCCGAGCGAGGCATCCAGTACCTAATTGGACATGAAATGGCCTCGGGTGTAATTGTGGCTGTAAAATGGTGCTCTCGCATTGGAAATGGCTATAAAAATGATATTCACGTCTCCAAGAAGAACTAAATAGAGAATATTACTGCTGAAGGAGAGACCAGGTAGCCGCCACCTGCTCGCCACCACTATTGTGCAACCACTTCATCAGATTCCAGAGATTAGAACTGTGTATCAGTATGAACCAGTGTATTCGTGTGAATTAATTTGCAATAATAATGCAAATAATACTAAAATTTGTGTTCGAACCATGAATTGTTTCCTTTCATGGTACCTATCAGGGTCCTCTCCTGATAATGACAAATATCAGAGTACCTTGTGTGTGAAAAACTGCTAATCATCTGTGTTATTTTACGATGTAAAGTTCTGAATGCAAAAATATATAGAAGTGAGTAGTTAGATTATTAATTTCAGGGAGGCATTAATTATTGAATCCATGAAAATCTCCAATGCGTTTCGGTTTGCTTACATTTTACTAATATCAGTGTTTTACTGTTCAGCGGTATAAAAATGGTCAGTGAAAATCACTTGCTTCACAAGTGGTGTAATAAAGCATTTGGTCTTGAAGTTAACTTCAGTTGAACTTTTACTTGAAGTCATTTCTGTAGTTGTAGAGAGTATTGTCAGTTCAAATAGTGTTAAAACTTTGCAAGATAAATTATCTTAAATGGGGTAGTAATTCAGCTTTTATCATAATGCAAGAAGTTTCTGAACAGTGTGTATAGTTTGCATATATAAAGAAAGTACAGTTTGTGCCCCCCCCCCCCCCCCCCCCCCCAATTTCATTCTTTTGTATCATCATGAAGGAACCAAACTGAATAGTTGTTTTTTAACTAAAGAAACTTGAAGTAATCATTTAAAAGATATGTGTTTAGTGTTATCTTATTTCATTTATGATGTGTATATGTGTTGTCCAAACTTTAATTCTTATCAGATGTCACCTAATCTTGTGTAAGTCTTTTTGGGAACAATTACTGTGCTAAGGTATTGAAAGTTAAAAGTGAAGATTATGGCAATAGGGATAAAGTCCATATATATTTTTTATTTGGTCCTATGATTACTTACATATGCTGTTGGCAACCACTGCTACTCACTGTACAGTTCATCTAGTTGTGACAGGTGTTCACTGCACTTTACAAAGAAAGTACTTACGGGAGTTCCCTTTTTCAAGAGTAAAGACAAATCTATTGGAAATAATGTTTTCACATTATTATGCCTAATTAGGCTGGTGACCGTCTATTATTTCATTTACGTTAAATCTGTTACTGTAATTTCTTACGAAGATTCAAGTCCTTTTAATTTCAACCAACAGCCATAGTTGCGAAACTCACCTTCGATTCCCTCCGTGTTTTACGTAACACTCGGTCAAAACTTTCAAAATCCTCTCAGCGGGTAACACCTACTGTGCGTTTAAGTCCCATTTAGGCAAATTGCAGCGGTAGTGTTATACGTAGGTTCCTTGTGACAAGTTTGTAAGTTTCGTTATTTGGAAACATTGTTGCACACACACGCGCAACGCCAGTAATAGTGTTATAACCTACAGTCCGTTGGCCTGATACCGCAGACAAAACGCCTACTTTCAGATCATGCAGACGAACCTCAAGTATTCCCTGGGACTGTTAACCAACAGGGTGTGTTTTGAGAGTTCACGTACCCGCTAACGTGAAACCATGTTTCTTCTGCGCTGAAGTAAACATTTGGATCCAGATGACTATCTGCGACATGCGTGAGTGACCATTCGCAATAGTGTTGTCGTCGTGAGGAATCCGTATGTTTTAATGCTTGCATCCCTCTTACTTTGTATGCTTGCATATGTAACTGCTTGAACATGTTCTGACAGGACGTTCGCTTGATGTTTAATTGGGAGGATAGTCTAGGTCAGTTGCGTGGACTTCTTACACGAAGAAACTTTTTTCTCATGTGTTGAGTTTGGCCTTAGCTGCTGATCCTCTTGCCCTAAATTTAGTGATAAATTTCTGCACAGCTCTTTTTCCGCGAGCAGCTGTCTCTGGATATTTTAACGTGAGCATTTCATTTTACGTTGTATCACGGTATAACTGTATGTGTGTGTGTGTGTGTGTGTGTGTGTGTGGGTGTACTTTATCACGGGATAATTATATATTTTTATTTTATAATTAAATTTTTTAAATTTTGGTTGGGGTGGTTTTAAATTTTGTGGGCTAGCATGGGACTTTTAATTAACGTATACCGCGATAACACTCGTACGTCATGGGCTGCCCCGAAGTACGTACGATGTAATATTTTTTAAACACAACGCGCGACTCACCGCCTTCTAATAATAGTTTGCGTGAGCGCTGCTATTTAGAAAAGAAAATATGCGTATTCTTACGCAAACTGCCATTATTAATATGGGTCTTAGGGGTTACTGGTTATTTATGTACCAAATGTCACAAAGATTAACTGAGATATTGCGGAGCTTATTGAATATACTGATTTTCAATATTTCTTGTTCATTATTTACAAGGCAAAACTGGAGAGAATCTCATCTGCCGTTAGGCGGCCAAAATGAAACATACTGAACTCATTCAGTGCTATGGATTTTAGTAAATGAAATTTATCAATATTGTCTTTAACTTTGAAATTAATGAAAGATCAAAATTGAGAAGTCTCTCGCATTTACATTTAATAAGATTAATCGTCAGCGTAATTACCGACTAAATCCTGCTAGGGGAGATGAGCTCCCTGCACTACGATTTCTGTAAAAACTTGGTTAATGAGAATTAATGGTTGCGATCATGAGAGGTGACAACTAAGTCAATAATACACACTTTCTAACAACAATTTCTATTATATTTTGCAAAAATACAGAAAAACTTACATTAATTATTATCCAGCGCTACAATGGCGACCTACCTCTAGACGAAACAAAAAAACAGGAGCACCTTCAATAAAGCAGTAGTCTCTGGTCAGTTTCATTTTCATTACACAGATAAAAGAATGTTCTTTTATTTTTATATCACATCGCTGTTTGTGATTTTTTGGTGGGTATTATTTAACTTTTTTAATCTTTCTTATACATCGCGTACTTGTGCACAGTCTTCAAATAATTTATAATTTACAAGTCGCACAACAAAAACTTATTTTCCCTTTCTCCAAATGTCCATTTATGTTAAAATGTTCAAATGTGTGTGAAATCTTATGGGACTTAACTGCTAAGGTCATCAGTCCCTAAGCTTACACACTACTTAACCTAAATCATCCTAAGGACAAACACACACCCATGCCCGAGGAAGGACTCGAACCTCCGTCGGGACCTGCCGCACATCCATTTTTGTGACGTCCCGTCACAGTTTCAAGCGATTTACACCCAATCAAAGTTTCAACAATACACATTCTTTGTTCGACTGAAAGAGGCATTCTGCAGAACTGTATTGACAACAAGCTTCAAACTGACTACTGACAACGCAGCACTGATCACAAAATCACAGCTCATCATCACGTCACATCACGTGACTTCGCCAGCGCGCCGCCCTAGCGTTAAAAAATAACAACACTTAGTTTCAAATATCACTTTCATTATAACACGGGGCCTCTTTAAGCATGGAAATACCGTATTCAATCTGTTCCAGAATTTCAGAAATTGGCTGGCTGCTTATTATACCAACGTCACTTAGGGAGGAGGCCTGTGCGCTGAGCAGCTCACCTGCCAATAGTAGTCATACAAGTTCCATCCATGTAAGAGCAGCTTCTACCGGCAGGCACTTCTAGAAATGCTTTTCTCTCTCTACGTATTATATTTCTAGTGTCGTACATCGCTATTTCAACAAAAGTTCTCTTATGTTAATTATTTCACACGCTAATACATTAAAACTTATCTGTTTTTACACTGCATATCCAAAACTTCTAACGGGATTGATGGCT
This sequence comes from Schistocerca americana, assembly GCF_021461395.2. NCBI lineage: Eukaryota > Metazoa > Arthropoda > Insecta > Orthoptera > Acrididae > Schistocerca > Schistocerca americana. The sequence goes on along the minus strand of NC_060125.1, from coordinate 521,656,825 downwards.
TCATTAGGCCTATACACATGTTTTTATCTACATACAAATTAGCATTTTTAATAATGAAAACATCAGGATCTTTCCATGTGAAATCCATCAATACAAAATTTGATTTAACATTGATGATTCGGAATTTTGCCTCTTTCATTTTATTCTATAAAAATGATGAATAATCCAAAATTGAATATTTTTGTGCTTTTTATTTTAGACTTCTTAATTATTAAAATGACCAAAATTCTGCCATTTTCTTCTTGCTTTGAAACCTTAAAAAGGCCACAATCCCAAAACCATTTGACTTACAGACCTGAAATTTGTACCACTTTATTCAGTTTCTTCTAAGGTTTAAAGATGTGTTTTCTAAATCAACAACAAAACAATCTCTTTAAACACATTCCGTGGAAAACGCCGAAGCACATAATGATTAGCTCTTGTTACATATCAGGCTTCACTTTCATGGAAAGCAAACAACTGAAATCGAACAGGAAATAAAAACAAGTAAGTAAATATTAGTGTTGCGCTCATAAGCCAACAGAAATTGGCGTTTAGTGTCCTGTAACTTCTGTGAATTCAGCGACAACATAGAAAATCAAAATTGCAATGGACACGTTTTATGAATGGTGTTTAGCTTTAATTTCCCCTTACAGAATTTAAGGTATATTAGTGGCGGTAATAACAATACAATACTATCAAAAGATTAACAGAGTTAAGTGCCAGGGGATGAGTAAATTTAAGGTTATGGTCACATTGTTTACTTTATACTACAGTATAATCGTCAATGAACTTAAATGACTTACCTTTGTTGTTTTGCTGATCGTTAAATTTTCTCTTGGGATAGGCCGTTTCCATTTTTCTAATAATTTTTCTTCCTTTGGAAATGAAAGAACTTGCACCTGTAATGGTACTTGAATTACGTAACCATTACGGCACCTCACCTCAACCTCTCGATACCAGCAATATTCTACTGTGTTTCTGTAAAATAATTAACATATTTCTGTGACAACATTCAGATTTGATTTCATTAAAGTAGAGGTACTTTGATACATTGATATGTTTATATTGCAATGATATTATTCTTATGTGTATTCTTTCTTTTGTCACTATGATCTTTGACATACTTGTAACTCTGATTTTTGGGTGCGTAAGCGGTTATTAGAGATTCAAGTCTTGGTCGTCATGTTGAAAAGTTTATGAAATGTGAACTTTAAGAGTGAGGAAGATATTTTCAAGTATGTTTTATATTGTGAAGTGATATTGCAACAAAAGTAATAAAAAAGAAGTGTAACTTAAATTCGGAGTGCTGATTACTTTTTTACATCACCATTGTCCTAACTTGCAAAAGTTTAATCTTCAAGAATGGTTTATGAAACACATCTATAAAACTTTTGAATATCGCAGAATAACACCTAGGCCTCTTTGCATCCGAGCTTGGAATGATCACTACGTAGATTTTCGACGATTGAGCCATGAGTTCACAACGAGACCGGCGTGGGAAACACGAAAAGATGACTGCCTAGTTTATCCATTATTTCAAGAAATGACTTTAATAACTGTGCTCTAATGATACCTGCCACATAATATAACTTTGTTGTTGCCCGAAAATGCAATATTTGGCAGCGTGAGCAACACTACGATCATAATTAATTTTTTGTGGTACGGTTGTTAGACACTTTCGGTCACGTCGGGTAATTGCCTTTACACCCGCTCACACATCATCTGTACGGCATTTTGTCTGTTACTAACACAAAGTCGAACTGTGCATCACATAGATAACGTTAAAAACGTTCTAAAACAGTTACGTTGTACTGCATTCACGTTCAAAATGGTTCAATTGGCTCTGAGCACTATGAGACTTAACATCTGAGGTCATTAGTCCTCTAGAACTTAGATTTACTGAAACCTAACTAACCTAAGGACATCACACACATCCATGCCCGAGGCAGGTTTCGAACCTGCGACCGTAGCGGTCGCGCGGTTCCAGACTGTAGCGCCAGAACCGCTCGGCCACCTCGGCCGGCTGCATTCACGTACTCCGATGTTCAGCAGAACATTATAAGACACTTGTCGCTTCCTTTTGTTAAGCCGTCGGCACACGGACCGTGCATCCGAACGTTGAGCGTGCCGAGTTTCTGACGTCATAGCGTGGAATAGCACGTTCGGGAGTCTTTCCGAACGTGCAGAGCAATATCTGGCACGTCAGATATTCTGAGCGTGCGTCTGAGCGTTGACCAATGAGATGGCACTACGCCACCTACGTCACACGCACGCCGTCTCCCTTCAGTACAGAGTTGTGAGGCGCCATATTGGCGTTCATTTCAATCCTATATGTATATATGCCGTTTCTGAGCACCAGCAAATTGAGAGTCACTAAAAAAACTCGTTGTTGTGTGATTTGTTCCAATAAAATAATGAGAAACATCATATTCGTGGCAAAAGAATTATTGTCACTTGCGTGTTATGAGAGTAGGCTATTTGAAGGCGGCGACACACTGAAGATCCACCAAAAACGCATTGTTCTTGGTACAATTTGTTACAATTAAATTTCAATTAGTAACATAATTATGTACGATTAACGTTTTTAGCAAGGCGTGAGAGACTATGGTTATTAATACTCAGGGAGTTGTTGGTTTAGCGTAATGAGTGGTGTCGCCGTCCTTGACTGAGATTTTGTTGGGGCGGTGGTTCGCGTCTTAACACTACCAATTTTTTTTCCCTAACATTCGCGTTTTTATTAGGTTCTGATACTTTATTATTAGTTTAATATAAGTACACGCTATAATATTTGATGTTATGTGAATTTAAGCTCACCTTTTTTTTTGAGGGGTGACTATGTTGGATTGGCTTAATCTACAGGGCAGCTTGCGCTACTTGTATGAAGATATTTTGCTCCTTTTTCTTTTACGCTTCGTAATTGAGATGATGCAAAGATTCTGCTACTGGGTAGGAACAGTGATTAAGTAAGACTGACCTTGGGGTATTACTAAAATGTGGGAATGATGAAATAATGTTTATCTTATGCGAAGAAGTATTCCAAATTTGTACCGCGCTGTTTGTAATGGAACTTTTATAAGCCTGTGTCCTTATTGATCGGACATGGTACTTTCCTTTTCGTGGACGATGGAGGAAATGTGCGTTTTAATAGAGCTAACGTGGGAATTTTACGCGCGCCCGTTGAGTAAGCAGTATGATTTACGAACTAGAAACATCCCTCGACTGCCGCTGGAGTGCGTTGCGATCGCGTATTCCACGCTGGGGCCCACGTACCGTATGCACAAGGCGCATCGTTCCTGAGCGTTCAGTAGCACGTTGAACTTGGCACGCTCAACGTTAACGTTCATGAGCACTGTCCGTGTGCCGACGGCTTTACGACTACTCTTGGATACCCGTCATGCTGTTCGCAAGGAGCGTTCAGGCCTTCTCTCTAGGTGGCGTTGATTATACCCACGCAGGTCTCCTACGTATGTTCATTTGTATGAACGATTAAGGGAGTTGGACGCAACAGCATCGCAGTGGTCCGAGGTTGCGGCTTCGTGCGTATTGCCGGTCCAGGGAGACTGAGCGGCCAGCCGCTGCCGCGTCGCTGCTGCTTAACAATTTAAGGTTGGCTTGCTGGCCGCCCCCCTGGTCGCATCAATGATGCACGCGGCCTGACCTGGCCCAAGGCGGGCCGGCCTCCGCAACCGCGTCTTCCCCGCGGAGCGCTGCAATCTGTCGCTACACTGCTTTGCCCGCTCCGGCCGCTGCAAGCTGCTCCCTGCCTGCTCGTTCTGAGGGGAGAACCTACCATCACTTGCAGCTCACTGCGGAGTGACGCCAGAATGACGTGTCTTCCGTAAAAGTCCGTGCGAGCACAGAAATAGGTAGCAGTCTACGAGCGAACTTCGGAGACGTGACGTATCTGTACATCAAGTATCTGTGCATGAGTACTTTGTCCTAACTGTGGAATAATCTCCAGGGAACTATTCCATGTGATATCAGTTAATCGAAGTATGAAGTGATAACGACCTACACTTACCAGTGTATTCAAAGTCTGTAAGATGGCAAGAACTATGCCCCTTACATGAAGTTATTAAAGATCACCTAACTCACGTTGAGCGAACAGTAGGGCTGAACAAAAATGACTGACAAGGCACAATGCATCTTGTAGAGGGTATAGTATGGACGTATTGGTTGCTTGTTTTTGGGGAAGGAGACCAGACAGCGTGGTCATCGGTCTCATCGGATTAGGGAAGGATGGGGAAGGAAGTCGGCCGTGCCCTTTCAGAGGAACCATCCCGGCATTTGCCTGGAGTGATTTAGGGAAATCACGGAAAACCTAAATCAGGATGGCTGGACGCGGATTGAACCGTTGTCCTCCTGAATGCGAGTCCAGTGTCTGGACGTATTGGAATAATTAATGTCGGGTGATGGTTTTAGAGTAATTCACATGACATGAAAACTTTGTGGAAACGCGTCGATTTACTGGAGGCTAGTTTATCCCAGGGAAGTATACAGAGTTGACCGTGGTCGGCTGGGGAACAGCGAAGGGAAGCGACAATAGGCGGCTTAGGGCAGCTCAAGCTCTGAGAAAGCGGTAACGGGGAGTGGCCTCCAGCTGCCTTAAGATGAGTGACAGTGAGTGGGTGGTTGACCCCACGCTGGTGTACCAGGAAGCAGACGGAGAACGTGTACACCTGTTGATAAATGTCCGTCACCCCGTTTTCATTGAAACATGCGAGTAAGCCGTTCAAAGCTACGGTGTAGCGGTCAACAGATGCCAAAATATGCGTGTTCGTGACTATAGCAACTTCACGCTGAATTCACAGTCCGCAGAGTCTCAAGTAAAACAGGTGAAGAGCGACAGAATGTAATACGCCGGCCTCCGATGGAAACATAGGACCAAGAAATTTGAAGTACTCTCCTGGGAGTCAGAATTCCGGAAAAATTGATGTTTTGTGCAGACACTAACCTTGATGGGTGGCCTGGGAGGAGCTAAATAGCAGAAGTTGAGAGGAAGGGAAATTTTGTGGGGAATTTGTTCAGTTCCCAGAGCAGGCATTGGTCGGTGCTGGGAAGCGACGCATAATTAACGCGACTTCCACTGCAATGGGCGTAAGTGATTTTGCTGCAGGGGAAATCAAGGCGAATAGCGGATCGGGAGAAGTGCCCATTGAGGTCTTCCATTCCCAGCTTGCCTGGAGAATGGACGTGGCATTGTTCTTTACTCAGCTTGCATGAGAAATAGTGAGCATCTCTGCAGTTTAGGACTTAGCAAATGGAACGATTGACCTTGGAGATAGGAAGTTTTGGTTCAGCTATGTACTGAGCAAGATAGCTAGGAGTGAATAGACGAGCGCAGCCTTGCAGCACCACCAGGTCAGCCGACGTCCACACGACGCCGACGCTCCGCCACGCTGTATTCAGTGATATTGCGCCCGTTCCAGCCACTGATTAATTTCTTGGATCACGTCGGCAAAGTTTCCATGAGGGTTTCATGGGCCGTGTATTGTAGAATTCTTCTCGCACTTCGCATTACACCTGGGTCAGTCGATAGGATTTACTTTTGAGTTATCGCACTTTACTCCACGCAAACGCAATTTATTACCACTGCCTGATAGGAGAGACATGTAATGTGATGATTGAAGGTCGGGAGTTAAAATAAATTTGTGCTAATCGATTGCACCTTTTTTTTAATCAAGTAGTTGAAATCCCAAGTCACTTTCTTAGTTAATTTTATGTTCACCATTTGCATCTGGTGTTCAATAGCTGAATAACACATCAATGTGCACCCATTTTTAATTAAAAGTGATCAATTCTGAATCAGTTAATGTCAACACTGCCACTGCAGGGCGCAGTTCAATCAGGAGTCACAGGGCCTTATTACTTTTTTTTGCGTTATCTGATATTGCGGCAGTTTTGGACTCTCTGTTGATCTGTTAGTCAATTAGCTGGGGCGAACACACGCCAAAACCAGATAAGTGACGGGTGGGGTGTTACAAGTCATCTGACTGACTTATCAAATATCATGGGATAAGCACCTTACCAGGCGTACCGGTATGAAATGAGTGTTAAGATACAAATGTGATGATAGGGAACATTTCTTGTGTATGAACCTTAATTTTTTTTTTTTTTTGGTTGGTATGACATCTGTCAAAGATATTTAGTATACATCAAGTCGTGGAACAAACAACATCATATGTTTTCATCGTGTTAACAATCTCGAATTTTGTGGAAAGCATTAATTTTTTGTTTTCATTTGGGAAAAAATGTGCTGCAGAGTCGTATCGAATGCTTGTCGAGGCATATGGTGATCATGCTCTATCAGAAGCAACATGCAAAAGATGGTTTCAACGGTTTAGAAATAATGATTTTGATGTAAGAAATGAAGAACGTGGAAGACCACCAAAAAAGTTCGAAGACGCCGAATTGCAAGCAATATTGGATGAAGATGATACTTTGAGTCAGAAGCAAATGGCAGCAATGCTAAATGTTGCACAACAAACAATTTGTGACCGTTTGAAAGCTATGGGAAAGGTCCAAAAGTGTGGAAAATGGGTGCCACATGAATTGAATGAAAGACAGATGGAAAAGCGAAAAACCATTTGTCAAATTTTGCTTCAAAGACATGAAAGAAAATCAGTTTTGCATCGAATTGGTACTGGCGATGAAAAATGGATTTATTTTAAGAATCCTAAAGGGGAAAATTCATGCGTTAATCCGGGACAACCATCAACATCGACTGCAAAATCAGATCGATTAGGCAAGAAGACAATGCTCTGTGTTTGGTGGGATCAGGAAGGTGTGGTGTATCATGAGCTTCTAAAACCCGGTGAAACTGTGAATACTAATCGCTACAGACAACAAATGATCAATTTGAACTATGCATTGATCGAAAAAAGACCAGAATGGGCCAAAAGACGTGGCAAAGTAATTTATTTACACGACACTGCACCTGCACATCAAGAAAAACTGGTTCAGTATACAATCAAATCACTTGTCTGGGAGTTGCTACGCCACCCGCCGTATTCATCAGACTTTGCCCCTACCGACTACCATTTGTTTTCATCAATGGGACACGCATTGGCTGAGGAACACTTCGATTCCTACGAAGAAGTCGAAAATTGGGTGTCTGATTGGTTTGCTTCAAAAGACGAACATTTCTATTGGCGTGGTGTCCACAAATTACCAGAAAGGTGGTCAAAATGTATAAAAAGCAATGTTCAGTACTTTGAATAAAATGTTTTACTTTTCAATTCAAAATTAGTGTTTCATTTTCACAAAAAACGCTCATTTCATACCGTTACACCTGGTACATCGTATGGGGCCTGCTCTGGAAGCAGCTGTCACCAAATTGTTCGCAGAACGGCAGCCAGTTATGGTCTGTTCTTGGGTGCAAAATTAAAGAGACCTTTGGAGACAAGAGAACCACTTGTATGAACATCAAGAGCTCAGATGGAAACCCAGTTCTAAGCAAAGAAGGGAAAGCAGAAAGGTGGAAGGAGTATATAGAGGATCTATACAAGGGCGATGTACTTGAGGACAATATTATGGAAATGGAAGAGGATGTAGATGAAGATGAAATGGGAGATACGATACTGCGTGAAGAGTTTGACAGAGCACTGAAAGACCTGAGTCGAAACAAGGCCCCGGGAGTAGACAACATTCCATTAGAAATACTGACGGCCTTGGGAGAGCCAGTCCTGACAAAACTCTACCATCTGGTGAGCAAGATGTATGAGACAGGCGAAATACCCCCAGACTTAAAGAAGAATATAATAATTCCAATCCCAAAGAAAGCAGGTGTTGACAGATGTGAAAATTACCGAACTATCAGTTTAATAAGCCACAGCTGCAAAATACTAACACGAATTCTTTACAGACGAATGGAAAAACTAGTAGAAGCCGACCTCGGGGAAGATCAGTTTGGATTTCCTAGAAATACTGAAACACGTGAGGCAATACTAACCTTACGACTTACCTTAGAAGAAAGATTAAGGAAAGGCAAACCTACGTTTCTAGCATTTGTAGACTCAGACAAAGCTTTTGACAATGGTGACTGGAATACCCTCTTTCAAATTCTAAAGGCGGCAGGGTAAAATACAGGGAGCGAAAGACTATTTACAATTTGTACAGAAACCAGATAGCAGTTATAAGAGTCGAGATGCGTGAAAGGGAAGCAGTGGTTGGGAAGGGAGTAAGACAGGGTTGTAGCCTCTCCCCGATGTTATTCAATCTGTATATTGAGCAAGCAGTAAAGGAAACAAAAGAAAAATTCGGAGTAGGTATTAAAATCCATGGAGAAAAAATAAAAACTTTGAGGTTCGCCGATGACATTGTAATTCTGTCAGAGACAGCAAAGGACTTGGAAGAGCAGTTGAATGGAATGGACAGTGTCTTGAGAGGAGTATATAAGATGAACATCAACAAAAGCAAAACGAGGATAATGGAAAGTAGTAGGATTAAGTCGGGTGATGCTGAGGGAATTAGATTAGGAAATGAGACACTTAAAGTAGTAAAGGAGTTTTGCTATTTGGGGAGAAAAATAACTGATGATGGTCGAAGTAGAGAGGATATAAAATGTAGACTGGCAATGGCAAGGAAATCGTTTCTGAAGAAAAGAAATTTGTAAACATCGAGTATAGATTTAAGTGTCAGGAAGTCATTTCTGAAAGTATTTGTGTGGAGTGTAGCCATGTATGGAAGTGTAACATGGACGATAAATAGTTTGGACAAGAAGAGAATAGAAGCTTTCGAAATGTGGTGCTACAGAAGAATGCTGAAGATTAGATGGGTAGATCACATAACTAATGAGGAAGTATTGAATAGGATTGGGGTGAAGAGAAGTTTGTGGCACAACTTGACCAGAAGAAGGGATCGGTTGGTAGGACATGTTCTGAGGCATCAAAGGATCACCAATTTAGTATTGGAGGGTAGCGTGGAGGGTAAAAATCGTAGAGGGAGGCCAAGAGATGAATGCACTAAGCAGATTCAGAAGGATGTAGGTTGCAGTAGGTACTGGGAGATGAAGAAGCTTGCACAGGATAGAGTAGCATGGAGAGCTGCATCAAACCAGTCTCAGGACTGAAGACCACAACAACAACTAACTAAACACGAAATGGTCGTAGTATTGTTCGACTGGCTCAATAGAATAGAAGGATGAGAATAACTGAAATTCCGGCGGAGTTTATAGGCGGAGTGTCACCACGACGCGCTGGGAACAGATTACTGAAAGCTGGGCTGAGATTTAGAGCCGCCATGCGACGTTTACCACCTACGACAGAACACACACAACGGAGTCTTGGATCCCTTAGAGCCAGAGTCAACTGGGATATTAAGTGGCACTCTCAGAACACACACAACGGAGTCTTGGATCCCTTAGAGCCAGAAATGGCTCTGAGCACTATGGGACTTAACATCGATGGTCATCAGTCCCCTAGAACTTAGAACTACTTAAACCTAACTAACCTAAGGACATCACACAACACCCAGCCATCACGAGGCAGAGAAAATCCCTGACCCCGCCGGGAATCGAACCCGGGAACCCGGGCGTGGGAACCTTAGAGCCAGAGTCAACTGGGATATTAAGTGGCATTATGTGGTGTTGAGCGATGAGTATCCTTCTGTTTGTGGCGGTCGGAGACTCCAATCTGATAATTGTTTAAGGAAGAACGAATGCTCGCAAATACATGGCCAGAATGGTTATCCTGTCGTTATACCCTTCATGACCGCGGTACCAAATGGCATATTCCAGCAGGACAATGCAAGACCCCACACTGCATTCCGCATCACAAAAGCCTTGAGAAGTGTACGGATCCTTTACTGTCCTGCCCAGTTCCCTGGTTTGTCACCGATAGAGCTTCTCTGGGATGCAATGGGAACACACATCCTTTAATATCAGCTTCAGTTAGGCAGTCTTCATACGACACACACACACACACTGTTTCAGGCATTGAAACAGATTCCCCATGATGACATTCGGAGGCTGTTTGCTTCCATGGGACAACGGATACAACAGTGTAGTCGTGTCCGTTGGTGTCACAACGCATAGTGAGGATGATGGGTCCTAAAGGAATGAAACTTGTTAAGTTGTTCATCATTAGAATGCCAGTTTTCAAACTACTTGTTTCTCCACGAATTTTGAATCGTAAGCATGTTCCGCAGATGTTCTGTATCAGGTGATCCATTACTGAATGTGTCACAGTGTTTGACTAGTCGATTAAAGACATGTTTGTTAAGACACACTTCGATGGCTGTAGGTACAAGCCAATCACAAGTCTGTATGTGTAGTGTGCTCTGTTTGTGAGTTCCATTGAACGAGGAATGAGGCATGTTGTTCTATTTTCTATTATACTCTGTTTTGTTCTGCTCCGTTCCTAATTGTGTTACCGATCGGCTTTCCGGGATCATCTGTGCTGTTCCATGTGTCCGCCACGGGCGACTGACATGGTAACTTGCTTCGTCGAGGTCACCCATACGATAATTTTTAAGAAAGGGGGGGGGGGGGAGACGATAGATCAGGGTGTATGGTGTACTTTTAGTATTTTGGAAGACGAATGGTGACTTGTAAGTCACTGACACTGTTGAAAGCTTCGTAACGCGAATATTTAAATCACTTCCTTTAAAAGAAAACCACCTGTTACGCAATATTTTTTCCTTCACCTCCCCCTCCCCCCCCCTGCCCCCCTCCTTACCGTAGGGTATGGGTGCCATTGTGCTTTGTAGTTGGTTTCTGATGGCCGTTTCATGCAACAAGTTACAAAAAGGGTTGTGAGATTACTTTTTCCATTTGGGATAATATTTGTTTGCAGTATTATTAAGCATTTGGAGTGCCTTTACTCGATTACAAACTTAACTTCGGTTGTTCAGTGTTGTAGTTAGCTATCAATGCACATTCATCATCACTGTAGACGTGCTGACTAAATCACATTCTTGTTTATTTAAATGTGTTCAGGGTTTTCTTACGTTTCTCTTTGTTCAGTTCTTTCTCATATGGTGGCCCTGTATGTTAATATGGATGGCTATGGATTTTGCCGTTAATAAACATAAATTTAACTGAAGCTTCTACATTTTATTTTAATTAAAGTTCCTCTTCCGAATTCACGTTTTAAGTTGCTAATATTCACGTGCCTTTGTGAACATTTTACAACCTGCACCTCATTTGAAACAGGATCTTAATCAGCACTTCGTCATTCAGCAGGGCCGTTAGTTAGAGCGAAGCAAAGCGACAGTCAACATAAGCTTTGTTTTCAGAAGTTCAATCAGGAGCAACGTTTTTCTGTTTTTTCCACGCTTCACAGCTTAGAAGCTTAAGTGACGGTGTGGAAACCTCCACACAGCTTGCAGCTTATCAGACCAAATCCGACGTGTTGTTCTATATCTTTGTGTTTCAAGATTTGTGAGGCAAGGTGTTACACTATGAGACTAACCGATGCATGCTTACTGCACTTGAGTTACCTGTAGAGTAGACCACTTACACGTTCTTAGATTACGAAATTGATAGATGCAACTGTGATACTAAAATTCTGTGGAATATTGATTTACGCCCCATTTCTTGCCCTTGGACAAAGGACCTACTCTTGAATACGCTGATGGAAAACGGCCACATTGCGTTTTGAAGCATGAGCGCACACTCAGGACATTTTTCTGAAAACATAGTTTCATGCACTAGAACTTAAAAACGCCCCACATCAGTACCGAGATCCACCAGCACGAACAGTCCCCTGTGTCGATGGATTCGTGAGGTTGTCTCCATAGTCGTACTCGTCCGACCAGGTCAACGTCAGTGTTGACAGGCCCAGGCGAGGCGAAATTCTTTGTGCCGTGCAGTCATCAAGGGTACACGACTGGGCCTTCGGCTCCGAAAGCCCGTATCGATAATGTTTGGTTGAATGGTTCGCGCCGGCCGGAGTGGCCGAGCGGTTCTAGGCGCTACAGACTGGAACCGTGCGACCGCTACGGTTGCAGGATCGAATCCTGCCTCGGGCATGGATGTTTGTGATGTCCTTAGGTTAGTTAGGTTTAAGTAGTTCTAAGATCTAGGGGACTGATGACCTCAGAAGATAAGCCCCGTAGTACTCAGACCCATTTGAACCATTTTTTTATTAATGGTTCGCACGCTGACAGTTGTTGATGCCCAGCATTGAAATGTGCAGCAATTTGCGGAAGGGTTGCACTTCTGTCACGTTGAACGATTCTCTTCAGTCATCGTTGGTCTCATTCTTGCAGGATCTTTTCCGGCCGCAGCGGTGTCGGCGATTTGATGTTTTACCGGATTCCCGAAATTCACGGTACACTCGTGAAATGGTCGTATGTGAAAATCCCCACTTGACCGCTACCTCGGAGATGGTATATCCCATCGCTATAACACCACGTTCACACTCACTTAAATCTTGGTAACCCGCCTTTCGAAACAACACCGATCTAACAACTGCGCCAGATAATTGATGTCTTGTATGGGCGTTGCCGACCGCAGCGCCATATTCTTTTATACCAGTTTCTTTGGCGCTTCATTGTAGTATGTGCCCAGCATGATGGTAGTTTCTGCAGCAGTTCATACTGCAAAGAAATGTTTTCTGCCAGAAGTAGTTTCTGACTCTGAATCAGAAGAGAGAGTGCCACAGAGCGAGCGAGGAATACGCCTTTGGCGATCGGAACAGACACTCGGTTACGGCTATCAGGCACCCAAGCACTCGGCACCGGGCGAGTCGTAAGGTACTAAGACGAGAAGCGAGGCGCGTCCGATGTGGCCATAGCCTCGATGTGCCAGCGAGTTTCGCAACAGCGTACACTCCTCTGCAGAGCGAAAGGTTCACTCTGGAAAGTAAGTAATCGTTAATGAGGTACAAATTGACTCGGGCCTATTGCTAACTGCAGTCAGGCTGATAATACAGGTTCAAAAAATGGTTCAAATGGCTCTGAGCACTATGGGACTTAACTTCTGAGGTCATCAGTCCCCTAGAACTTAGAACTACTTAAACCTAACTAACCTAAGGACATGACACACATCCATGCGCGAGGTAGGATTCGAACCTGCGACCGTAGCCGTCGCGCTGTTGCAGACTGTAGCGCCTAGAACCGCTCGGCCACACCGGCTGGCGATAATACAGGTGGGACACTGCGGAATTAGTAGTCTCCGAGACCAGAATCTTGCATCCAGGTGGTTTGTACGTCGGTGCCGAGTCGCCTCCACTCCGCACTGCCCCAGCTGTGCAACACGGACCACCGCCCCCTCTGCCAGCACTAACTCACGCAGCCCGCATTCCGGCATTCCCACGGGGCAGGCCGGCGCCCGCCGACATTATTTATCGCTACGCAAACATAATCGCCGCCCGTCGCAGCCGTGCAAACCTTTTTGTTGCCCCCCACTCTCCCCCCCCCTCCCATTTTTCCAAAAAACAAAACAAAAAGCCCGCGGCAGCCCGTCGCCCCCTCCGGCGTGGCGTGTAGCTACAGTGACCCCGCCGTGAACCGTACCACACCGGCGCTGCCGCTGTTCCCCCCGGCCTCCCCCGACAACTCATAATTCGTCCCACCGCGGCCGCTTCGACAGGCCGGAGGGCCTCCCTGGTGAATTATGCCTCCCACGGGAGTCCACCCGCAGCCCGGGTCGCCTCATCTGTCGGCGCAGACGTCGCCTATTATGACGTCTGCCGTCCGCTGTTTCCTGCAACGGAGGCGTCGACACAGACGTCTCACACTTAACACCTCATAACGGTACATACAGGGTGTTACAAAAAGGTAAGGCCAAACTTTCAGGAAACATTCCTCACACAGAAAGAAAGAAAATATGTTATGTGGACATGTGTCCGGAAACGCTTACTTTCCATGTTACAGCTCATTTTATTACTTCTCTTCAAATCACATTAATCATGGAAGGGAAACACAGAGCAAGAGAACGTACCAGCGTGACTTCAAACACTTTGTTACAGGAAATGTTCAAAATGTCCTCCGTTAGCGAGGATACATGCATCCACCCTCTGTCGCATGGAATCCCTGTTGCGCTGATGCAGCCCTGGAGAATGGCGTATTGTATCACAGCCGTCCACAATACGAGCACGAACAGTCTCTACATTTGGTACCGGGGTTGCGTAGACAAGAGCTTTCAAATGCCCCCATAAATGAAAGTCAAGAGGCTTGAGGTCAGGAGAGCGTGGAGGCCATGGAATTGGTCCGCCTCTACCAATCCATCGGTCACCGAATCTGTTGTTGAGAAGCGTACGAACACTTCGACTGAAATGTGTAGGAGCTCCATCGTGTATGAACCACATGTTGTGTCGTACTTGTAAAGGCACATGTTCTAGCAGCACAGGTAGAGTATCCCGTATGAAATCATGATAACGTGCTCCATTGAGCGTAGGTGGAAGAACATGGGGCCCAATCAAGACATCACCAACAATGCCCGCCCAAACGTTAACAGAAAGTCGGTGCTGATGACGTGATTGCACAATTGCGTGCGGATTCTCGTCAGCCCACACATGTTGATTGTGAAAATTTACAATTTGATCACGTTGGAATGAAGCCTCATCCGTAAAGAGAACATTTGCACTGAAATGAGGATTGACACATTGTTGGATGAACCATTCGCAGAAGTGTGCCCGTGGAGGCCAATCAGCTGCTGATAGTGCCTGCACACGCTGTATATGGTACGGAAACAACTGGTTCTCCCGTAGCACTCTCCATACAGTGACGTGATCAACGTTACCTTGTACAGCAGCAACTTCTCTGACGCTGACATTAGGGTTATCGTCAACTGCACGAAGAATTGCCTCGTCCATTACAGGTGTCCTCGTCGTTCTAGGTCTTCCCCAGTCGCGAGTCATAGGCTGGAATGTTCCGTGCTCCCTAAGACGCCGATCAATTGCTTCGAACGTCTTCCTGTCGGGACACCTTCGTTCTGGAAATCTGTCTCGATACAAACGTACCGTGTCACGGCTATTGCGCCGTGCTAATCCATACGTCAAATGGGAATCTGCCAACTCCGCATTTGTAAACATTGCACTGACTGGAAAATCACGTTCGTGATGAACACTAACCTGTTGACGCTACGTACTGATGTGCTTGATGCTAGTACTGTAGAGCAATGAGTCGCATGTCAACACAAGCACCGAAGTCAACATGACCTTCCTTCAATTGGGCCAACTGGCGGTGAATCGAGGCACTACAGTACATACTGATGAAACTAAAATGAGCTCTAACATGGAAATTAAGCGTTTGCGGACACATGTCCACATAACATCTTTTCTTTACTTGTGTGTGAGGAATGTTTCCTGAAAGTTAGGCCGTACCTTTTTGTAACACCCTGTATAAACACAATAGCTGCTACTCTACCTTCATTGCTAAAAACGATAAACAGATTTACAGAGGTCGCTAGCAGTCACAATTTTTTATCATCCGTTTTCAGTTACTTTATCACTCCAACACATTACGAACTGTTCATCTCATCGCCCACAAATGTCTACTTTGTTTGTTTGTTTTATTTTAGGGCGCAAAACAACGGAACACGAAGACAAGGACAAGAGTTAAAAACGACTAAACGTCAATCATAAAAAAAAGGTAGGGACGCGGAGAAACGTCTATAAAATGCGCCATAGAGAAACAGAGGTCCAGGGCTAAAAATTAAGTGGCCTTCGCCATATTGCTACGACAGATAAAAAGTAAAACGCGGTCGACAGTCCGCGCGTCGTTCGCTAAAACGGCCGGTAACTCAGACGGCAAATCCAAGCGGGAAGGTCAACGGTAAAAAAAAAAAAAAGCATTCCGTGAGGAAATGGCGGACAGTTAAAAGTTGGGCGCAATGTGCACAAAGTGGTGGGGGAGCGCCACTTAAATGGCGACGGCTAAAAAGCCAGTGCCCAATACGCAACCTAGTTAAAATGATCTCGCGGCGGGAGGACAGGGAGGGGGTCGTCCAAGCCGCTGGGAGAGGCTTCATAGCCCGGAGCTTATTCCCAAGAAGGGATTACCAGTGGCGATGCCAAAGTGACGCCACCTCCTGACAGACGGCAACACAGAGATGGGACCCATGGTACGTCTAGATACGACTCTGACAAGTGACACGTACATAAGCATCCTGTCTGATCACATGCCTCGATTCATGTCTGTTGCGCATTCCGACGGACTTGGACAATTCCAGCAGGGCAATGCGACATCCCACACGTCCAGAATTGCTTCAGAGTGGCTGCAGTAACACTCTTATGAGTTTAAACGCTTCCACTGGCCACCAGACTTTCCAGACATGAAAATTACTGAGCGTATCTGGGACGCCTTGCAACGTGCTGTCCAGAAGAGATCTTCACACCCTCGTACTCTTACTGATTTATGGAGAGCCCTGCAGGATTCATGGTGTCAATTCCCTACAGCACTATTTCAGACATAGTCGAGACTATGCCACGTCGTCTTGCGGCTCTTCTGCTTGTTAGCGGGGGTCCTACAGAATATTAGGCACGTATACCAGTTTCTTTGGCTATTCAGTGTACTAGTTTCAGAGAACTGAACGTGGTCAGTTCAACACATTGTACAAACAACTTCGTGAGATTCAAGACAGGTTTTTTGGTTACCTCTAAATGACTGTGAAATTGTTCGGCATCGTCCTCAGAGCTGTTACAGAAAACATAGAAAAACAAAATACTAATGACGGAGGTAGTAAAGCATTTGAGTGCATTTCCACGAAGAGTAGATGGAGCTGATGATACTGTCGCAATCTCTTTCGCTTTATCGAACAGTTATGATTGAAACAAAGAAGAAAATACTTGAATGACCTCCAAACACAGATATTCTAGATTTTAGAAAGTGAAAGCCAATAAAAAGCAGATGAAAGTGCTACGCTGTTTCAAGACGTTCAGTCTTGGGAGTTACCAACTGTTCCTCATGTAGTTAACATACCTGGACCTCAAAGGAAAAAAAAAATGCGTTCCACTGTGTCTAAAAGCAAAGGCGACCAGTTGTTGGACCTTGAGCGGAAAAAAATACCGCAGCAAGACATCGACAGAAGCTAAAGTGATGATCTTCTGTTCTTTCAGAGTTTGTTAGTCGACCATATATACGGCTGAAATTCCGTTTTTGCAAAATGTTATACTGCGAAGCAAAAGTTAAAATTTAATTAATTGTATTTTCATTTTGAAAACTGTCGATGTTACTGCTTCGTCCCGTGTGGTAGAGAAGAAGCAAACGGTATTACGTAATTAGCAGTGTGTGTTAGGTAGTATAATCTTCGAACCCTCTGGGGGACACGTCAGGAAGAACCAACACGATTGTCCGTCTAAGGACAGCTTCGTTACCTAGCGCTCAGTGCGGCCGGTCTCGTAAGCTCACAGTTGTTTAGCAAGTAGCCTGGCGAATCGCTAGATACCTAGGTGCCAGGCGAGGTGCGTCTGGTGTGACTGTAGCCTTAAGGACGATTCACCATGGATTTCAAGGGAACGAAACCGAACAGAACATAACAAATTGTGGTGTGTTCACACCAGACGGGACGTTAGCCCAGTACCAGACGGTGAAATTGGCGTTATGAGATACCATCAGCGAGCGATACAAAGAGTCGAAATGTAGTATCACAACTACACAACTAGCAGTGATAAAGGTTCAGGCCAAAGGAAGTTTCATAACGGGTGTTACGCAGTTCGTATGATAAACAACTGTGAAGGAAACAATAGAAAAAGTCACGAGGTCCAAGTATTTCAAAACATCAATATTTACGACAGAAAATGTGCGTGCATTCGCGTCTTTTAATGGAAATAGTTTCGTCAGTCTGTGCTCATACTTTGAGAAATTGGAGGCTCTTTCTTACCCGGCTATTGTAAAGCCTAAATCTATTTTTTGTTTTTGCTTTGGATACGTGGCCTGTTTTCTGGAACATCACTCATATGACAAATACCAAACACCGTTTCGTGACTCACAAAAACAAAAGCAACAACAAAATAAAGGATAAGAAGACGCAGAGGCGTAAAACTGCTACTATAACATGAGATACTGCGGTGAGAATAGGTTAAGTTCCTATGTTAGCAGACGGTGCCACTGTCTTCTACCACCACCACTACCTCGACCACGACCATCAGCATCACCAGTAGACGAGGCGAACACATGTCCAAATTTATTTTCCGGTGTTTCAGTTTCTAAAATGGTATACTTAGTGTATCGCAAGGCAATCTTAAGATAACCTCGGAGAAAGCATAAATAGTATCTTGTTAACAACTCTATCAGCCCTGCAGCACTTAAAGCTATGTCGCTTGACGTATTCTGTACGTAAATAAACAGAATGTAGAAATTAAAAACAGTAGAGCGCTAGAATACAGTAAGCGAGTTCACAAGGGTGTGTATTACAATAGTTATCAAGAGATGTACAGGCTAGCTTGTAAAGCCACTTCAAACCAACCTTGGGACTGAGAACCAAAACAAGGAAGTGCTTCAGGCATGTAATAGCGGTGTGTTCTGCCACTTAAATGTATTCAGAAGTCAAGAGCGTTATACGGGTCGTACAAAGAGATTCATCCGATTTCACGACACTAATGTTCTGCATGAATGAAGGTAGAAACTTAGTGTAAATTCTGCCTTAAGCGTAGGAATAAAAATGTTGTCAATTTCAAAGAAACCGTCTGATTTTATAAGGGTGGAAGCTGTTGGAAGGGGAGACACAAATACACATAGTACAATACAAGATCCATTAGTCGCTAACAGCCAATCCTTCGTTAAGGCCGCACTCCCGCCGAAGATCAGACCGAACAGTGGTAGCTGAATTGTAGCTGATGTAATGGAGTACGCAAAACGCTTTTCGTTTCTGTGTTGTCACCATGTAGTCACTACTCGACGCACCTTTTGTTAATGAACAAGCGTTCGACTAGCAACACGGCGGAGAACTCTGTGGCAGTCTCATGAACCGAGCTGTCCCAGCTGGTACTAAGGTGAACTTAAGTTGGGATTCAAACAGCATAAGGTTTTACCTCTATATTGGCAAAAGATTTTGTCTTGCCAAGTCGGATGTATCTTTTTGAAAGAGCCTGCAATGTTTAAAGTTGAACTTCCCTGTGTTCAGTCCTTAATGTGGCCAATATTTCTACGGCTGACCCACGCGTTTTCAGTTGCTGTAAGTTGTGCTGTTACGTGTAGTACTCACAGCCTGGACACCAGCCACAGTCTGGTCACATTGAGAAAACCTAATAGATCACACCGTGTAATGGTGTATTATTTGCGGCATTGGCTCTTCCGAACCATGTTTAATTATTACGTATTAGGTCTGATGCACAGATTGCATTTCTCATTACGTGTAGAGGATAACTGAGCGTCATATAGGATGAGGCAAGTAAGACAGACAAGCCGAAATATTTCCAGAATGGACAACTATATCGAGGTGCGGCTTTCGCCATGTTATAGCGGACGATGTGGAAAATTTCCTGAAGTCCCAAGTAACTTCTAACGCGTATAGTCGCCGAATTACGACGCCGACCTCTTTTTTTTCTAGTGGAAGAATTTTTTTCTGTGATGTTTGAAAGAAGCTTCTAAGAGAACTTCCGTTACATGACTCGAGCAAATAGTATCAAACAGCGCGGCATCCCTCCCCCCCCCCCCCCCCCCCCTGCCAATCCCGCCGCGCCATCAGGAGAAGGGATCCCACAAACGTCTGCCCTTTTATACCATATGTAAGGAAACATGTAACTCCGGTATTGTTCTTGTGTTTGCCTGTGCGCTTGAAGCTTTTCGGTCTGTGTTCTCTTTCAGCAATAAGATAACTTGCTTGTAAAACTATTGAGACATTAACAAAGTATCCGACTGTCGAAAAAGTGAATATCGTTTATGGTGGAGGTCGCCAAACTATTAGAGCAGCGTTGCGATTCTATGCTGAAGAGTATCCAGATCGCGCCAAGAACACGCGATGTAACTTTGAAAACAATATGAAAAATAAATAAAAAAAGGAAAACTGGCCAGCTGCGCGTAAAACTCGTGCTCTGAAGGGTTCATGCAAAATTATGTATGTAGATAGTTCACACATCCTGGGAATCGAGAATGTCTAACATTTTTGCTTGTTACGAATGTTGATACTGCCAAGATGTTGGTCACGGGAATTCTAAGAGTTTTGAGGACGTTTTAATTGTAATTTTGAAATCGGATAACAAATGGAGAGTCCGTCCCGATAGCTGAGTGGTCAGCCGGCACAGTAGCTCAGCGTGTTCGGTCAGAGGGTTGCTCGCCCTCTGTAATAAAAAAAAAAAACTGAGTAAAGGAATCAACGATCAACTTGAACGGATGTCTTGTGACATCCGTCCAGGCCAAACTCAACGAACAATACCGAACAAAATAAAAAAAAAGTAGTCAGCGCGGCGGCCTATACACCAAGGGGCCCGGGTTCGATACCCGGCTGGGTCAGAGATTTTTCTCCTCTCAGGGATTGGATGTTGTGGTGTCCTCATCATCATTTCATCATCATCAGTGGAAGGCAACGGCAAACCACCACTGGAATCACTTCCCTAGGCGCTCATGCGGTGGACCTCTCTGACGAGGCTTCCCCCATGACAAGACCTGCCGTAAGGCAGAACACAAAGTTTTAACAAATGGAGAAAAATATTTAACGATTTCGGTTTTTTCTTTTACTTTTATTTTTAAATCTCACTTTTTGCGAAATCTCATAATTCTAGTTTAATCGGAGAAAACATATTTGTTTTGATGAGTAAGTTAACGAGTACCAAAATATATGTACGTGAAGAATTCCATCTTTACGCTGCAGTGGCTTATTACACCGCAAAGGGGCCGTAGACGTTGACTTTAGTATGTGACATAAGTTTCAACAATATAAGTCTAGCCGCTCCTTAGAAAAACTGTTCTTAACAGTCGGATAGACAGCTAGCCGGCCATCCAGACGTACAGGCAACAAAGTGATCCTACGAAGGTTCCGTTTTTACCGACTGAGGCACGGACCCTAAGGAAACTTTCTTGAAACTGGAAGTGAGGAGAATAACATAGGCCAAGGAAAAAGAAGAGCAGCTGACGAAAGAAAGGAAACTAATATTTTTAGAAGCACCAAAACACAATGCAAATCTCACTAAGAGGCATCTGGGAAGTACGACAGGGACCAACCAAACGAAGTTCTGCGAACACTACATTCCATCCCATCAATCCATTCAAATTTCGCTACATCTATGGCTTCATGACAGTGACTTCCAGAGTTTTTTGCAGTTCTCCGAATTTTATCTGCGAAAAGTGCCAAGTGATGGCGGCTTATCTACGAAATATTTTGTTTAAGGAAAAAGCATCTTTTACAAATAATGCACAAATGAAAAAAAAAATGTGTGTGGAATCTTATGGGACTTAACTGCTAAGGTCATCAGTCCCTCAGCTTATACACTACTTAACCTAAATTATCTTAAGGACAAACACACACATCCATGCCCGAGGGAGGACTCGAACCTCCGCCGGGACCACAAATCAATATTCGCAGCATGCAGTGATCGTCAGTTGAAAAATCCACACTGACTGAAAGAAGTGGATAAAAACAGGGCTCTTTGTCTATTAACATTTGATGCCTCTTCAAGACCCGTATCTTTCGTCCCTGTTTTATTGACGAGAATGTAAATACACCAATTCTCTCAGGGTTCTAAGATAAGCTGCTGCCGCAGTTATTGGAAGACATTCCACTAGACATGAGGCAGTTAGTGTGGTGCCAACATGACGAATGTTCCTCCCATTTCGCCCATCTCGTGACGGGCCGTCTTTAAGATGGCTCAAATGGGTCAAATGGCTCTGAGCACTATGGGACTTAACATCTGAGGTCATCAGTCCCCTAGAACTTAGAACTACTTAAACCTAACCAACCTAAGGACATCACACACATCCATTCCCGAGGCAGGATTCGAGCCAGCGACCATAGCGGTCGCACGGTTCCAGACTGAAGCGCCTAGAACCGTCTTACGAGAACGTTTGGAGAACACTGGAATGGTCCTTCAGGAAAGGCAGTATGGTCTCCACGCTCACCAAATTTAACGCCTTCGTACTTTTATCTGTGGCGAAAATTACAACAAAAGGTTTATAGGGAAATATCGACGACTCTCGAAGGCATTAAATGCCCTACAACACGAGGTTGTACTGCGGATAATTAAAGATGAAATTCAACGTGCAGTATTTTTTCTCCAGCATCATTTTATAGCGTGTAGCAATGCTCAAGGTCAGTATTCTGAGCAATTTGTACGGGAGTGGTGATAATAAACACACGAACCGTACGCGAGTTGAATGTTTGCTTATATTTGGTATAGTAAAATGGTTCAAATGGCTCTGAGCACTATGAGACTTAACTGCTGAGGTCATCAGTCCCCTAGAACTTAGAACTATTTAAACCTAACTAACCTAAGGACATCACACACATCCATGCCCGAGGCAGGATTCGAACCTGCGACCGTAGCGGTCGCGCGGTTCCAGATTGTAGCGCCTAGAACCACTCGGCCACTCCGGCCGGCTTGGTATACTAGGGCAGAAGTCTGTGGAACCCTTTTCTCCTGACGGTGGGACAGTGCTATACAGCGCTGTTATCTTCATACTATTTGTTCACGTCCGATACACTTTACGTCGTTGAAGTTCTCTTAGAAGTTTCTTTCAAACGCCACAGGAATCAGTACATAGTTCTACTACAAAAAAGTCGATATCGTAATCCGGCAACTGTGCTCGGCGAAAATCACACCTGGATATATTGATTCAACCTGGATATATTGATTCAATCTGGATATATGTTGCCGCGTAAACACTGTCATTGAAAAACTTCGTGTGCCTGCTGGTAATTTGTGATAATCGAAACTTGTGGGAGCTGAGGGTGGTCCAGTATGATATTTGCTAACATGTAATATTTTGAAACAGAAGGTCAGCGTTACGGTTTTACGAACGTGTATACAAGGTGCTTCATAATTTACTATTACAACCTTTTAAGGGTTGTAGAGGGGACTTAGTACTGAAAGTTTTCATAAGGAATACATATTCGAAAAAGCACCGTTAGGAAGTAAAATAAGTTTGGAAATCGCATTAGTTTCAAATCTGTCGTCACGGCATGCACACGAACTGAGAAGAGGACACTGTCATCACTCCAAGTTGTAATATGAGGCGCCGAGAACCATAAGGAACTAAAGAACGCCGTTATCGGTTGTGAGATTTTAGCATGGGTGCATGCTGCTGACATCTATTGATCTTATGGTGAAAAAGTTTTACCTATATCTATAGGGATATATGTCATATATGAACATTTATAAAAAGCTGCCTCACCGATTTCTCGGATGTTCACTTCCATATGGATGCACCATAAAGCATATTCTTTTTATTTTTATTTTGCGCTGCTTAATCTTTGACCTGGGTTTACAGTCTACATCATGTACCGGCACGTGGTAGAACTTCGTAATCAGAGGTGTATCGGCAGTTTTATGTGAACCTCAACCCACAGAACGTAATTAATGAAAATGATAACGATGGCCATGAAGTGTTGGAATGGGTCTTCGGTGTGTGTATGTGTGTGTGTGTGTGTGTGTGTGTGTGTGTGTGTGTGTGTGTGTGTAGTGTGCCTTATATAGTATGTTCCGATTTCTGTTTCACATTAATTATAAAATTCAGTACTGTCACAAGACGCCATGGCACAAGCTGTTTAGAAATTCCCGTTACAAACTTATATGACTTGTTGAGGGGAGTGAGTACATAACATTTTGAGTAGGAACTCATGTCCTGAAACGTAAAATTTCCATACAGATATTTAACTCCTCCACTTCTCTTTGAGTAATAGAATTAGGCTTGATGCATTACAATTATTAGGTGACAATTCAAAGGAAACAACAAAGCATCCATTTATAACTCGCACGTTTGTTTGTATGCATACTGTACGTAGAAAACTGTACCAACGCATCACAACAGCGGCTCGATGTGGCGACCACCAGGCATGTTCGGATAAACACTTCCCATCCCAAGTGATGTCTCTTCAATTTCTAGCGCAGCGACCAGAATTCGTGAACGTGATATGGATTCCTATTCAGAATGTTATGTTATGTACTCCCTACAAAGTCCTAGAACTGTGTAACGGGAATTTTCGAACATGCTTTACATTGAAATTCTGCGAATTAACATTATTAATAAATATAGCCCTAAATTCTAATTAATATTTCATAACATGAAGTGGCTACATTAAAATTTCAAAGGAACTGTAGGATGTTGAGACTTAGTTATAAAACGAGTCAATTCTATGAGACTGGTGGTTTGTCTACGGATCCGATTTTCACAAGAATATATTTTTCTCAAACTTCGTGTTCGTGTTGTGGACCCTAACGGTTCTCAGAGCCTCAGTCATATCACACACCATTTCCGTCAGACTAAAATGGCGGCTGCGAGAAACTGGTAGGTTCGCTACTATGAGGTTTGACAGTGGTGCTCCGTGGACGCGCCACGCTTTAGACTTTAGAAAGGACGTCTTTCGTCACGTAGGATCACATGACGAATGTTCCAGACATTGCCTATGCCATGAGATCCAGTAGCACACAAAGGTGCGAACTCTTTGTCTCCGCTGTGTGCGCATCGTGAAACGGGAGAATTGAAAGTGTCCAGTCTTCAAACTTCCTTCACATCCAAACGGCACGTTTCCGGACATGGGTTCGTTATCAGAACTAAGTCCCCTCTACAAACCTAGAAGCCTGTTATAGGAATTACGAAATATGCTGAATTTAAGAGGTTTATCTCAGCAGCACATTAAGAGAAAACAAGGTTAATTTTTGGCGACGCACCTATTCCGGATAGGTATACAAATGAACCGGTGAAATACGTCTTCCTATAGCTTAAACACGTCGGGGAAGTTTGCAGAAAGAAAAGGGGGTTCGCAGCCCCATAATGACCTGGGATAAAGTGACTTGCGGCGCCTGCCTTTTAGGACTGCCTTAATGAGGCAATATATCTCGACGAGGGCAAATTGTTGTGCTTATCCTTGAAAGAGCTGTGCGGAAGAGGCAGCAAGGAAAGAGATTGGCGCCGCCTCTTCTTCTTAAGCGAGAGGGGATGCCGGAGATAAACTAGATGCGCACCAGATGCACTCGCGGTGTGCGTATTTAGTTCCTCCTGTCCGCACCGGCGAAGCATCAGGAATGAGTGCTTCTCAGCAGCTTCTTTCCTCGGTTTTTCGTGCCCGGCTACCTTGCTGGGGGTAGCGGGCACGGCTTAGAAGCGATCATCATAATGCGTGAGCTGGGGTGCGCCTGTTTTTTAATGCGCGGGTGTGGCGGGGTGGTCTCTGTGTTTAATGGCTAGGGTAAGCTGGCGCCACCACGCCTGGGGGTGACCACCCTGCTCTTAACGTGCACCTCCCTCCTGCTCATGAACGGGGTACCGAAAAGTGCAAAGTGGTGGAAAATATAACGCCAGAAGTGGGACTTTCTTTCCCAAGTCGGTGTACAGTCACATCAGATAAATGTCCTTCCTTCTGGCTAGTACATTTTCTTACCTACAATGGAAATGTACTTAATTCATTTAACAACAAATTACAATCAGCAGGTATTTTCTGTGATTTGTCAAAGGCATTTGATTGTGTGAACCACAACATCCTGTAAGTAGGCTGTTTATGTTTTCTCTATGTAAGTAGGCTGTTTATGTTTTCTCTATGTAAGTAGGCTGTTTATGTTTTCTCTATGTAAGTAGGCTGTTTATGTTTTCTCTATGTAAGTAGGCTGTTTATGTTTTCTTATTGGCAATGTTACGTAGCGCTCAATATGAAAATCACTGGCTGTGCTGTGTGCAGTCTGTGGCTGCTTTGCATTGTTGTAATACTCGCCATTGTAGTGTTAGGCAGCTGGCTGTGAACAGCGCATAGCGTTGCGCAGTTGGAGGTGAGCCGCCAGCAGTGGTGGATGTGGGGAGAGAGATGGCGGAGTTTTGAAATTTGTCATGAACTGCTATATTTATATATGATGATATCAAGGTAAATACATTGTTTGTTCTCTATTAATATCTTTCATTTGCTAACTATCCCTATCAGTAGTTAGTGCCTTCCATAGTTTGAATCTTTTATTTAGCTGGCAGTAGTGGCGCTCGCTGTATTGCAGTAGCTTGAGCAGCGAAGATTTTTGTGAGGTAAGTGATTTGTGAAAGGTATAGTTTAATGTTAGTCAGGGCCATTCTTTTGTAGGGAATTTTGAAAGTCAGATTGCGTTGCGCTAACAAAATATTGTGTGTCAGTTTAAGCACAGTCATGTATAATTGTTCAAAGGGGACGTTTCATATGTCGACCCTTAGCCAAGGATACCTCACTGGAATCTTCTGATTTTTTCTTGTAGTTTGTGTAATTAGTGTAGATTTTGTTTATTGCTAGCGCGTAATTGTAGAGAAAATCTCCTTTGTAGTTGCAGTCTTTCATTGTTGTACAGTAAAACAGTTGTGGCATGCATGTAGATTTGCACCAAGTATTTCGCAGCTGCGCTGGCAATTAAGTAGACATTATTTCCATTGCTATGTAATTTTATTTTGCTCTTCAAATTGTGCTTTTCTGTGTTATCGTGTGAAATATTGTGACAATAATGGCGTGTGAAAAACGTAATACTAGGCTCCAAAGTAAACTAAGAAATGGCAGTGAAGACGAAAGCAGTGTGATAGCGCCACCGAGTAATGAATTAACTAATGTTCAAAGTAGTAATTTGGTAATTGCGCATAGGGAAATGGAGCGGGCGGCAAACAATGGTGTAGACAGTAAAACAGGTAGTGAACAGGGAAGCGTTATCGATCGATCGATTGGTCGGCAACAGCTCGCCTCAGGAATCGGGAATGACAGATCACAATATTGCAAATACTGCAGACTCAGGTTTTGGGTTCTCACCGTTTTCTCAAATGAGTCAAGACACATTTTCCGCTTGTCAAAATTTGAATGTTGCCGGTGCAACTTCACTGCCGAAAAGCACTGAGGAACATGTTTCAGACACCAGTGCATTGTTATTACAATTAATGCAACAAATGGGACAAAAGCTTGAAAAGTTAGACACAATGGAACAACACCAGAGACAAACACAGCAACAGTTAGACACACTGGAACAAAATCAGAGACAAACACAGCAACAGCTTCAAAAGTTAGACTCATTGGAACAAACTCTTGAACAAACGCGTGAAGATTTAACTACTGAGTTACATAACATTGAATCGAAATGTCAAAAAGTCTGTAATGACGCAAAAACTCAAATTTGTGAGCATTTTCAACCTATTTTTTCGCGGCATGAAAAGGCATTACAGAATCACGAAGCAGCCATAAAAGAACTGCAAATTATTGTTCATGAAAATCATGAGACCTTGCAAGCTAAATTTGACTCAGTTGCATCTACCGATTCGGTTACGCAACTTGCAAAAACTCAGGAAAACTTAAAGAACACAGTAGATTCGATTTCAACACAAATGGACACTCTGAAACTTGGTTCAGAAAAACACATTGAGGAAATGTGTTCACTATCGGAGAAAGTAGCCGAACTTTCGGATCAGTTCACTAACTTATCTACGAAGGTAGATGATAATCTGAACGACACAAAACCGGTAGTCTTTAATGACACAGAAGAGTGCGAACAAATTAGGAAATTCAAACAAAATCAGAATCAAATTAATACGCAACACCAAAGAGAAATCCGGTAAGTACAAGATCAGTTGACTCAGGTTATACAAGAATTACGTATTTCAGAGGCCACTCGCTCTCCAATACGGGAAGAGGGACTTAGAAATACGGAACAACCACAAAATAATAACACAGGACACTTCGGAAGTTATGAAAGAAATTGGCAAGGTGCACCGAATTTTGAAATGGAACCGCCGAAACGACGTAACAATGACCGATATGCGACTCGCCGACATGATGACTTTGACTATAAGCTGTTCATTACTACACGTAAATTCAAAACATTTAAGAATTCTGGCAACGACATTCATCCACAAGCATGGCTCCATCAGTTCTCTCATTGTTTTCCTCCCAACTGGTCGTTAGAACACAGATTAGAATTTATGTGTGGCTACTTGGACAATGAACCAGCTGTAAGAATGCGATCGGTCATTCACGATTGCCACAGTGAAGGAGTATTTTACCATGCCTTCCTCTCAGCATATTGGTCTCAAGCCACACAAGACCGCGTAAAACATGGCATCATAATGATGAAACATTTCGAACAATCTGAATTTTCCAGTCTTGTGAAATATTTTGAAGACATGTTGCATAAGAATCAGTACCTGTCAAACCCATACAGCCCCTCAGAACTTATCCGCATTTGCTTAATCAAATTGCCTGAACATTTACGACATATTATTTTAGCAGGACGTTGCAAAGACGACATTGAAGCTTTTCAGGGACTGTTACAAGAACTGGAAAGTGACACTGACAATCGCGGAACGCGAAAACAAGGACACAACAATTACAGGTCACATCCGTCACAATTCCGTGACGACAGAAACAATAACTGGACACGACAGGTCTATTCTTACAACGCAAATCGTGACCAAAATAGACACCACCCGTACGACAACCGTTGGCAGAGTAATAATAGTTACAGAGAAAGATCGCATTTCCGTAGTAATGACTATCACAGAGACAATCAGAGAAACAGACAATATGGGAACCAAAACAAGTATTATCAAGGGAGGCAGAATAACTTCAGACGCAACAGTTCGGCGCAGAGTTACGATTCAGGGAGAAATTCTCCACCACATGACCGACAAACAAGAAACTATGTAAACTACCGACAAAACGACAGACGTGAATTTCATCAGAACTGGCGGGATTCTAACAGAGGTGGGCCCTCTCGCAAAGGCGAATTTGTAGAAGTTAGGTCTCCTAATCCCAATAACAACGCGCGCCAACAAAGAGACAGACAATGACTCGCACAGCAGGCAGCCGCGTGCGCCAGGTGGCTCAGAGAAAAATAACATAGACGCTAACCTTGAGAAAAATTCCAGTATTCTTTACCGACGTATACCGCCTGACAATTGCATTCAAGTTCAAACTCTGAGTACTATGAAGAGTAAAGGTTTACACCACATTTCACATGTAAAACCGCTTATTGAAAGATAATCTGCTTTTTAACTTAGTCTTTGCCATAAAATTTTTCGCTTCACATTACTAATATGCTTTGTCAGACTTAGAATCTGTTAACATACAGCAATGTTTGAAGTTAAATATCCAATCAAGAACCAAGAGAACTTACTTAAACAGAAATGACGAATGCATTGTTATAGTGAACAGACGTCACAGTGTTATTGTGTGTGTACATTCTTGCTCGTTAGTTGCATGATTATGGAACGACTATAAGGCTTACATACTTAGAACATTTACCAGTACTGCTAATGAGATTTTAATGCAACATTTTGGTTTACTTGAAAATATATTCTGGATTTAAAGTACTTTCAGTGAGATACCAGATGGCACAGTGGTTAGTTTATGTGACAGCTACACGATTTTATCACGACGCTACTAATGAGTGAAAATTTACAATGTTGCTTTTGCAGTGTTTCTGTTTTATATCTGCACAGTTTTTCTAAATTATTCTGGAAAGTAAAACATGTTTTAGTAGTAATTTTTGTGGTATAGCAACAATGAGACAGCCTTTTTCGTGGCACAACAATACGTTACTGTACAGTACTTTCTTCATCACGCCAATAAGCATAATAATTACGATATCTATACACAAAGCATTTCGCTTTCGTTTATGATGGGGTAAGTACATTGACTTCTGCAGAACTTAGCTTTCGGAGGACGATAATTACGACACTTCCAGAGAATTATCTTACAACAAGATGCATATTTAGCGCTACAGGACACGCATTTCAGTGATTAATTTTGTACTTAAAACATTTATTTTTAAAGATTTTTGAATTACAAAGAAAGTTTTCTGTGATACATTTCATTCCATTGCTGTAATCTGTAACACCTGAGGGTATAATTACATTAATCCTCAGGGGGGTACACGCTTACTTTGTGTACCATGTGTGTGGCAACCACAAGGAACCCTAGCTAATATGGTATTTGCTTATACAACTTTACACATCGGTACCATATTTCTCTAACACACAAATTACACAGCTATCTGATCATGTAACTGAGAGATAAACTTTTTTATTACATCAGTGACAGATGTTTACGTAATTATACCGTTGGATAACTTCACACTTACGAAATTGTATTTTGTCTGTACTTAGTGAACTGTTCATATTTTTTCGGAACCATTGTGATACTATGAGAGCTTTGAATGATGTATTTGATATGGGATCATGATTTTTATAGTACGTTTGAGGTAGGTGACACTATTTAAATGAGCAGAGAATTTTCTTTAGGTTTTGAAATTAATGCAGAAAGCTACGACGTTTTTGAGATTTGACTGAGGTGTTATGATGTTATTATTATGATGACGATGTGTATTATGTTGTTGAGGAATGTTTATTATGCTACGTATTTCTCATGATGAAATATTGAAGAAGTGTCGACGAATATGTATATGTAATAAGGTAAGGAATAATGAGTAGTGGTGACTCTGATTTGTGGAAAAGGTTGTTGGAAACCAAGAATCGTACTTTAAGAGTTATGAAATGTGTGAATATGCGTGAATGTATCACAATGCTGGCGAAAATTTTTTGAATGCTGTTATATTTACAGGATTTTGTTTCTACACATTTGTAACGCAAATTTTCGACCTGTGAAATTTTTATATGAGACTGTCACTGTAGCGAAAACTGCTGTCGTCGTAAGTATTTCCGTAAGAAAGTTAAGTGACCACCTGCACGTAATGCGTCGTGGGCACGCAGCTGTGTCAAGTCATTAGTGAGTGCCTCATCAGAAGCACAGGTAGAAAAGAAAAGAAAGGGAAGGCCATTGTCCGCACTACTGACATTTCCTTGTTGAAAGCATACTGTGGAGCTCGTAATTTATGATATTTACTGAAATGCCTAATAAAATGACAAGAAATATTTTTACATCTGCACACCTGATTATGACAAGCGTCTTTCTATGAGAGTTGAGAGCTACTGACTTACGAAATGCCACATGACTATTGAATGATATTTTTATGCTTTGCTTTTCGTAGTTGCTTATTTCACTTGATATCTGGTTTCCAGCTGTGTTGCAGCATTGCTTTTATAAAATAAAATGCATTTGCTAATGTGAACACTTTCTGTCAACAGATCTATTAAATAATTATTTTATGATCCACATTCTTTAAAAAAGGAGCACTTGGAAAGGAAAGAACAATAAGAAGGAACTAGTAACAGTAACACATAATTTTCTTTTCAAGTACATGGTAATATTTCTTTTTACAATCAGTTGTTGTGGTGCACCACTTTAATTACATAGATATTAAGATGTGAATATACATTTCCCTTATCTGCATTGTTGTTTTTACTGTAATATTTTTTCTGCTTGAGCTTTGTCATGTATAGATATAAGTTTTATATTTTTTATATTTGCTGCTGCTGTTTGCCAGCCATAGTGCTACTGAATTTTAAATTGTGTTACTCTGTTAAGCTAATTTTACTACTGACTTATTTTTCTTGCTACTGTACATTGGCTCATATTAGTTGTAATGTTGCATTGCTTGGTAATTTAGATTTACTGTAGCTTACTTTGCAATTTTCCAATTTTTTGGTCATTGCTGTTTGTGTTACTTATTATGTGCTGCTGCATTGCCTCGTCCCTTAGTTTAGCATCTGAGCTCAGTAGATTTAAGTTAGCTTAAGACGGGGTAGCCTCTAAGAGAATGAGTTGCGATGAATTGGAAGAAATGCATTGAGAAAACAGGTTTAGGTAGGATTTTCTTGGAAATAAATGTTGAGGTAAGAAATGTATGAACATATAAATACAGAAAGCATGCTTAGATAGAATTTTTTTGGTGGAAACGAAGGATGAAATAAGAGGAAAGATATATGAAGTTTTGGGTTGGACTGCAGTACCACATGTTACACTGAAAACGAACCCTGTCCTTTCCCATTGGTGTTATCCCACTATGTGTTTGTGTACCCTTGTGTATTTGTTTTCTTCCTGTCTCTGTGTAGTTTCATAGAATTTTTTCTTCTTTTAATATTAAGCTACATTCACTATGATGAGGAATACTGTTATCCTCGAATATAATTGGCATTAATAATATGTTATTTACTTTGTAAAGATGTTAGACATTATTTATTCTGTTTTGTGTTAATGCTCATGTGTGAAGTTGATGTTTCAAAAGTTATTGTGATCTTTTATGTATGTACTCATGTCATAATTCCACTGATGTATATGTTATTTCGATTCTTTTGTAAAGCCCATATTACTACAAATGTTATCTGTACTATTATGTTCTTTAATGATGTTTTTGTACCTTTGTAATTGTATTCTTTTGTTACTAAATTGTAATTGTCACCAGTTCATGATATTATTAATTTGTTAGTTACATTTCACTGCACACGTTTCTGTCGGTCATAGTATATGGACAATATGTGAGAAGTAGGGACTGATAGTGTTTGCACGTGTGTTAATAATTCAGCAAGGGACTGGATAACAGCATTGCTGGTTCGAAGGACAATTCCAGAAACTTTGCGAGTGCACAAGTGGTGGTTTATGGACTTGCTATATTATCCGCAAGACTCTTCAATGGTGATTGTGCACCTGCACAGTCACAACAGATGGCTGCTGGCTATCTCTACAAGGACTACAGTGGGTCTGCATCTTTGATGGCCAACCAATACCACAATCTCTACCAGGACTACAGTGGGTCTGCTCTGTGATGACCTACCTACCAGTATTCGTCAGAACTTGGAATGACTCTGCTGTGGGTTTGCTCTGTTGTGGCCCATTACCTGTCAGCATGTCTAGAGTCAGCACTGTCTTTCTGTTGGAAGGACAACACTACTTCTTCAAGACTGCATGGACATCCACTACTTCCGTGTGCATTTTCTTTTACTGCTCAGACTTTGAGAAAAACACTGCTATTCTCCTGTTATGTACGATTAGGACTGTCTTTATGGACTGTGAGACAATTTTAGCTTTTGACCAGCATTGTATCAATAAGTGTGTGCATTTGATATCTTTGTTATTGTAATTATGAAAAAAAATTTTCAAATCTGTATTGGCCACTGCCCAATCCAATTTGTAAAATTTTTTGTGGGGAGCATGGGGGCTATGTAAGTAGGCTGTTTATGTTTTCTCTATGTAAGTAGGCTGTTTATGTTTTCTCTATGTAAGTAGGCTGTTTATGTTTTCTCTATGTAAGTAGGCTGTTTATGTTTTCTTATTGGCAATGTTACGTAGCGCTCAATATGAAAATCACTGGCTGTGCTGTGTGCAGTCTGTGGCTGCTTTGCATTGTTGTAATACTCGCCATTGTAGTGTTAGGCAGCTGGCTGTGAACAGCGCATAGCGTTGCGCAGTTGGAGGTGAGCCGCCAGCAGTGGTGGATGTGGGGAGAGAGATGGCGGAGTTTTGAAATTTGTCATGAACTGCTATATTTATATATGATGATATCAAGGTAAATACATTGTTTGTTCTCTATTAATATCTTTCATTTGCTAACTATCCCTATCAGTAGTTAGTGCCTTCCATAGTTTGAATCTTTTATTTAGCTGGCAGTAGTGGCGCTCGCTGTATTGCAGTAGCTTGAGCAGCGAAGATTTTTGTGAGGTAAGTGATTTGTGAAAGGTATAGTTTAATGTTAGTCAGGGCCATTCTTTTGTAGGGAATTTTGAAAGTCAGATTGCGTTGCGCTAACAAAATATTGTGTGTCAGTTTAAGCACAGTCATGTATAATCGTTCAAAGGGGACGTTTCAATCCTTTTAAATAAATTGGAATTCTATGGTATCACAGGCGGTGCTGCAAAATGGTTCAAGTCATACCTTGCTAACAGGAAACAAAGGGTGTCAGTGCAAGGGACTAGTTAATTAAGTCATCAGTCATCATCAGAATGGGAAGAAATTACATGTGGTGTCCCACAAGGATCCATCTTAGGGCCATTGCTTTTTCTTGTGTACATTAATGATCTCTCATCAGTTACACTGCCAGAAGCAGTGTTCGTTTTGTCTGCAGATGACACAAGTAGTGCAATAAATAGTATGTCGAGTGTAGTTCTAGGAAGATCTGATAATGATATTTTCATGGATATTAATAAATGGTTTAAAGCCAACTCATTGACATTAAACTTCGAAAAGACTCACCGTATGCAATTCAGAACCTGTAAGAGGTTTCCACCCAGCATATGCATAAAGTATGAAGAAGAGCAGATAGAAGAGGTTGACCGTCTTAAATTCCTGGGATTATAACTTGATAATATATTCAGTTGGAAGGAGCACACCACAGAACTGCTGAAACGCCTTAACAAATCTGTATTTGCAATTAGAGTGTTAGCAGACATAGGCGACGTAAAAATGAAAAAGCTTGCATACTTTGCCTACTTTCATTCCATAACGTCATATGGTATAATATTTTGGGGTAACTCTTCAAGTCAAACATAAGTTTTCAGAACCAAAACAGTGTAATACTTACTATTTGTGGAGTAAATTCACGGACGTCCTGTAGAAACCTCTTCAAAGAACTGGGTATACTAACTACTGTCTCTCAGTATATTTACTCTTTAATGAAATGTGTCCTAAATAGTATATCTCTTTTTCCAACAAACAGCTCAGTTCATACATAAAATACCAGGATCAAAAATGATCTGCACAAGGACTTAAAAGCACTTACTTTAGTTCAAAAAGGGGTCCACTACTCAGGAACACTCATCTTCAATAATTTTCCAGCAAACATAAAAAGTTTAGTTACAAATAAAGATCAGTTTAAAATGAGCCTGAAAGACTTACGAGTGGCCAACTCTTTCTACTCCATTGACGAATTTTTTAATAGAAACAAATGATGTGTTCTATATACTCATACTATTAGTATTGTTATTTCAGCTTAAAAAACTTTGTGTTATATATACTCATACTATTAGTATTGTTATTTCACTTAAAAAAAATTGCAGGGTCCACATTCACGAGGATCTCCTCAGCACGGATCTATGGAACGAAAAACTAATCTACGAGCAACTTGCCCTCGGGCGTATCCCAACGTACAGTGTCTAATGTGAAGTACTCTGAGGTAACAAAAGTTGCTGGATAGCAAAATGCACTTATCCACATAGCGGTAGTATAGCATACACGAGGTATAAAAGGATAGTGCATTGGCGGAGCTGTCATTAATACTCAGGTGATTCATGTGAAAAGATTTGCGACGTCGTTATGGCGGCACAACGATGCTTAACAAACTTTGGACGCGGAACTGCAGTTATGCTAGACGCATGGGACATTGCAATTTCGAAATCGTTAGGGAATTCAGTATTCCAAGATCCACAGTGTCACCCCGAGTGTGCCAAGAATACCAAATTTCAGCCATTACCTCTGACCACGGACAATGTAGTGGCCAACGGCCTTCACATTATGACCGGTGCAATGGCGTTTGCGTAGAGTTGTCAGTGGTAAAAGACAAGCAACACCGCGTGAAATAACCCCAGAAATCAATGTGCGATGTACGACGAACCTATCCGTTAGGACAGGGCAGCGAACCAACAGCGCGATATTGCCTGCATCGCCTCTCCTGGCCTTGTGACCATATCTGGTGGACCGTAGATTGTTGGAAAACCATGGCCTAATCGTAATTTCAGTTGTTAAGAGCTGATGGTAGGATTAGAACGTGGCGCAGACCCTACGAAGCCATTGACCCATGTTGTCAACAAGGCTCTGTGAAAGCTGGTGGTGGCTCCATTATGGTGTGGGCTTTGTCTGCATCGAATGGACTGGATCCTCTGGTCCAACTGAACCGATCATTGGCTGGAAACGTTTGTGTTCGGCTATTTGGGGACCATTTGGAGCCGTTTGTGAGCGATATGTTTCCAAACAACGACAGAATTTTTATGCAGCACAATGTGCCATGTCGACGGGCCACAATTTTTTGTGATTGGTTTGAAGAAGATTCTGGACAGTTCGAGCAAATGATTCGGCCGTCCAGACCGCCCGAGATGAATCACATTGAAAATTTATGAGCCATAATCGAGAGGTCAGTTCGCGGAAAAAATCCTGCATCGGCACCAATTTCGCAATAATGGACGGCTATAGAAGTACCACGGCTGAGTATTTCTGCAGATGACTTCCAACGACTTGTTGAGTTCCTGCCGAATCGAGTTACTGCTCTATACCGGGCTAAACGAGGTCCTAAACGATATATTAGGAGGTATCTCATGACTTTAGTCACTTCATTACTTGCAGTCATCTTTATGGCGGCTAGTGACAATTTGAATGGGATGTCTGCATGTCTGAAAAGCAATGACTGCCCATTCTTCAGGAGCCGAAGCCGGGGAAAATAGCGAAGTTGGGCTCTTGGGTCTGGCGCGAAGTCGACGTTCTAACTCATCCCAAAGGTGTTACAATGGGTACAGGTCGGGACTCTGGGCAGGTCAGTTCATTTCAGGAATGTTATTATCCACAAACCATTGCCTTCCAATACTGCAGCTTCTTTCATGCTCTCTATTTGTATAGAATTTCTTATGAGGATTGATAAAGCTTCTGAACAAGACGATCTGCTGGACTAAATGAGAAGTATT
The DNA here is from genome assembly GCF_021461395.2 of Schistocerca americana. Lineage (NCBI taxonomy): Eukaryota > Metazoa > Arthropoda > Insecta > Orthoptera > Acrididae > Schistocerca > Schistocerca americana. The sequence continues at coordinate 521,620,321 of NC_060125.1, read as the reverse complement.
GCGTCCACTTTTACACCTGGGGGGGTGGGGACAACACATCATTTAAGTTGGTAGAAAAACAGGATGTGGATCGATTGATCATCTACATCTACGTGATTACCCTGCTGTTCACAATAAAGCGCTTGGCAGAGGGTTCCGTGAACCACCTTCAAGCTGTCTCTCTACCGTTTCACTCTCGAACGGCACGCGGGAAAAACGAGCACTTACATTTTTCTGTGCGAGCCCTGATTTCTCTTATTTTATAGTGATGATCATTTCTACTTATGTAGGTGGGTGCCAACAGAATGTTTTCGCAATCGGAGGAGAAAACTGGTGATTGAAATTTCATGAGAAGATCCCGTCTCAACGAAAAACGCCTTTGTTTTAATGATCACCACTCCAATTCATGTATCATGTCTGTGACACTATCTCCCCTATTTCGCGATAATACAAAACGAGCTGCCCTTCTTAGTACTTTGTCAGTGTCATTCGTCAGTCCCACCTGATGCGGATCCCACACCATACAGCAATACTCCAGAATAGGGCGGACAAGCGTGGTGTAAGCAGTCTCTTTAGTAAACCTGTTGCACTCTTCTAAGTGTTCTGCCAATGAATCGCAGTCTTTGGTTTGCTGTACCCACAATATTATTTATGTGATCGTTCCAGTTTAGGTTGTTTGTAATTGTAATCCCTAAGTATTTAGCTGAATTTAAAGCCTTCAGAATCGTGTGACTTATCGCGAAATCGATATTTAGCTGATTTCTTTTAGTACTCATGTGAATAAATTCACACTTTTCTTTATTCAGGGTCAATTGCCAATTTTCGCACCATACAGATATCTTATCTAAATCATTTTGCAAGTCGTTTTGATCATCTGATGACTTTACAAGACGGCAAATGACAGCATCGTCTGCAAACAAGCTAAGACGGCTACTCAGATTGTCTCCTAAGTCGTTAATATAGATCAGGAACAATAGAGGGCCTATAACACTTCTTTGGGGAACGCCGGATATTACTTCTGTTTTATTCGATGACTATCCGTCTATTACTACCAACTGTGACCTTTCTGACAGGATCGATTGCTCCACCTGGGGTTAACACACGGAAATGCATGCTGCCAACTCAGTAAGGACATTAAAAGCGGCTATCTGAGTTGCCTTCTTTTCTAACCGCCATCTAATTATTAAAACGGGAACCGGTGTCCGACATGGTTCAAAACCGACAGCATCGTTGTTCAGAGACGAATAACCGAATGATTCGTAACATCTGTTGCATGAAATTAATGCAAGATTTAATTTCAGGGCCGCTGATTGCTGAGTGTCAGTAAGAAAGTACATGGAGCAGTGGAAGGTGATGGACAGACACGGAGGAGGGGGAGGAGGAGGAGGAGGTGATGGACAAAGGAAGTGGAAGAAGGAGAGGTATAGAGAGAGGGGGAGAAGGAGATGACTGCGTATATCCAATTCCCCTATGTATTTAGGAATTCTGAAGCATTGCCGGGTCCGTTAGTTTTTGCACACACACACACTGCTACGGTCGCAGGTTCGAATCCTGCCTCGGGCATGGATGTGTGTGATGTCCTTAGGTTACTTAGGTTTAAGTAGTTCTAAGTTCTAGGGGACTGATGACCTAAGATGTTAAGTCCCATAGTGCTCAGAGCCATTTGAACCATTTTGAACACACACACACACACACACACACAAACAAACACACACACACACACACACACACACACACACACACACACTCACTTCGGTCGCTGGTTCGCTTGCAAAAAGTACATTTTCAAAGGAATATGATAATATTGGCTCTGAAACTTGGCGTACAAAATGTTCAACCAAATTACAGGAATGCGCCGGTGACGTCTTCGACAATTGGCGATATTTAGATATGCAACTGCGCGTTTTTTTATGTTCGGTCAACAGAAATCATGTCCACTCACTTTGCGTTGATCTTCTTGTCTTCCGCAGCTCTAACACGCGACTACCCTGGTACAAAAAAGCTTAACATTCATCGGCTAGAAAATGAGATGGCGGAAACTACCCGCAAAACACACATCGACAGGTTGAGTCATATGTTGTCTGGTATCGGTTTAAGTGAACTGTTAACGGATAGATAATTTGTGAGTGACAACTTCATTGTTAGTAATTGTTTGAAACAAAGACACCGCCAAATCAGTGCTAGTCTGAAGTTACAGTTTCGACGTACACAATCAATCACAGCCACTCATAATAGGCAGCTTATGGTGGCTCTGAGCACTATGGGACTTAACATCTATGGTCATCAGTCCCCTAGAACTTAGGACTACTTAAACCTAACTAACCTAAAGACATCACACACATCCATGCCCGAGGCAGGATTCGAACCTGCGACCGTAGCAGTCGCGCGGCTCCGGACTGAGCGCTTAGAACCGCTAGACCACCGCGGCCGGCGCAGCTTATGGCACTTAACCAAACCTTTTACACGAAAGATTACAAACCGGAATGTCTGTAACAGAATTCTCACTCTAACATTATCCTAAAGGATCCCTTTGAACGTTCTGTTGTCGGTCCGGACTTGCACAACATGCTACGTCGATTTTGATTAATTTAAAAGTCACAGTTTACACATCAAAAACGGAATTTCGCACGTTCGTGTTTCACACACATCCGCGCTCGCTTTGCGGCACTCCACGGTCAAGTTTTACTCATTATTCTGCAAAATTATTCGACCTAATGTGTGCGTCCGAACATGGTGATGGCTAAGCTTTGAACTGTCCTTAGACTTTCAGCAAATGACGGCAGCTAAATAAAGCGAATTCTATCATTTTAGGAATGGATTAAGAAAATGTATACACAGAGCTCGCCAGAGGTGAAGTTCCGAAAAGTGTTCCAAGATTCAACACTCAACCCTAATTGTTAGGAAAATTCTCTATCCACGGCACGCTGTTTTTCTCGCAAGGTAAATGCGCTATGCATTACGCTGTTTCAGCCAGTGAAACTCTTGCTGCGTAGAGGGAGGTATTTTTCAGGGATGTTGTGGTGTTGCCAGGAGGGGCAATAGGGTGAGCACCCCACGGAGACGCTTAGCGGCGGTCCCGCGAGACGCCTGCGATGTAAATCACTTGACACAGCCGCAGCCAGAGACGCGGCGCTTTATTCTGCACAGGCTGTGGAGAGGGTAGGGGGGGGGGGGATGTAGAGGGGGTACGGGGCCGCTTATTGCCGGTGCCTTTGTTCCGGCCCGTAAATCAAAACGGCGCGACTAGGCGAAGCGGGGGCAGGTGCCGGCAGACACAGCGCTATCTGCTCCATTGTGCGCCGTCTCAGGACTCCATTCTCCCGAAGCAGACGATTCGCATCTCTTTCTGGCCAGGGGCTGGAACAGGGATAGCTGCAAAGAAAAGTCCAGACGCTGTCGCCGAAACTGTATGCCGGTTTCTATCGACCAATGCTTCGTCAAGTTGACAATCTACATTAATGTACGATTCTTATTTGTCTCTCACCGACATCAACGGTTGTGTGGGGGCACAGTTGTGCACAAAAGACCGACGATACTTACCGGCCTCATTTGAAACTTCAGTAACCAGGAAAAAGTTGGCCAGGCACGAGCAGGACTCGGGCACTGAGGGTTCCGTACAAATTTAATTATGCATATGAACAGTTAATACATCCTAGGAATCGAGAACCTCGACGATTTTTGCCTGTTACAGACATTGATACTGGCAAGATATAATTGGTCCCGGGAGCCCGCCCGGCTAGCCGCGCGGTGTAACGCTCTGCTTCCCGAGCGGGAAGGCGTGCAGGCCCCCGGCACGAATGCGCCCAGCGGATTAGTGTCGAGATCCGGTGTGCTGGCCAGCCTGTGGACGGTTTTTAGGGCGGTTTTCCGTCTACCTCGGCGAATGTGGGCTGAGTCCCCTTACTGCGCCTTAGCTACACTGTGTCAGCGATTGCTATGCAAACACCGTTTCCATGTACGCGTACACCATAATTACCCTACTACACAAACATTTGGGGTTACACTCGTCTGGTATGAGACCGACGCGCAACTCGCCCAATGTGGCCTCGAATGCAATAAGTACTTGCCCTCGGCAGCCGAACTTCCCCGAATGGGGGACTCCCGGTGCACAATGCCGTACGCTCCTTTCCATTACATGCAAAATTATGTCAGTGTATGAGACACAGTTCAGGAGAAACCTCGTCATAGGCACTGAGATGTTTGAAACGGTTCTTCTGTACGCGCTAGTTAGATTCTTTAAAGAATGGTGGGTGGGCGTTACTGATTATTAATATTCAGAGAATGTTCGCAGCAGTGAGAGTCAAGAAGCTCAATAATTGTTGTGACATGCATGTTATGAAAATTGGATGAGCATAAAATTAGAACAAATCAGGCTATAACAGAGGAGTAATGGCAGCTTGATATTTAGTGCCCGCTTATCTCGAGCACGAATGAGTAAGCTACATTTAGAGAAGCAGGAGACACTGTTGTTTCGTTCTATTTTGCGAGTTGTGATGACAAAATTTAACATTCTTTGAAGAATTTTTCTTCCTGGGTGTGCGGTTCTCATTTTTTCTTCCTACTTTATTTTCGCTCTGACTCAATGCTTATGCACGTTTATCGGTCCTTTAGCACGATCTTTTAGTGATATCTCCTTTGTTGGGAGGATTAATGTATAGGAAGTGCCCTTGAAAATGTTCGAAATTTACCCTGTACATTTTCATTCTATCAGCCACTTTAGTATAATTTATTATTTCATGACATAAGAAAAAGTTATCAACAATGAATTTGTGTCGTCTGTGTCCGTAGTGATACTATTGTCGACGGTATGCTAATCTTTAATCTCCCGTGCACCCGTCTGTCTGTCTTTGTCTCCCGTATTACTATTGGATAGCCGCTAGCGGCGCGTAGCGGCGGCTGGAGGAACTTTCCGCTTACCTGATGTCATTTGTCACCGCAAGCTGGCGCTGCCGTCGCCGGCGGAGTTTGCGGCAACTCGGTTCCTGCTTACGCAAACAACTTAGCATTCTAACTGAGAAACATTCCCGCAGACTCAGGACTCTGGCCAGGCTTCAGGTGAAACTACTGTGCTGTTAATGTATGGCCGCGGAAGTCTATATTACTCATGTTTACGGCAGCGTTGTGTGTATCTCTGGGATTTTGCTGAGAGAAGAAAGAAGTTTTCAGTGAAGTTGGAAACTTAGATTTATCGCGAGCTTGAAAAATGTAAAAAGGCAGAGTCACTTCCTGCTGCATGCTCCGTCATGCTTTCTTATTGTCTTTAGTTAGGGTCGCATGCATCAGTAAAAACGGAACCCTTACAGGATCGCTTTGTTGTCCGACTGTTACGACCATTTTTCTTTGGAGGAGCTTGGCGTAACAATTCCAAATTTGTGTCGTTTTAAGCTCTATGGTCAATGGGTGGCGGAAAAAAAAAATCTTCTAAGCGAACGCGATGAAAAGATTTGACCGTCTGTCACATACTGTGGAACTCGTAAACTACTCATCAAAACGTATGGGATACTCCCCATTGCGAAGGAATCATGAAATTCGGCAAGAAGCAAGGCTCCACAGTACAATTAATGTCAAAAATTTGAAACTTTATAAACTGTAAGAATATCTTCCTGCCATTGTAACGTACATAGCATTGATTATTCGTCAAAAGCATAATAGCCAAACGTCACTGAATGCAAGTATAAAATGCCAGTTGTTATATTTTGGTAATTAAATAAAAAAATGTTTTATTAGATTTTCTCTCTCTCTCTCTATGTGTATAAAAGGAAGTCCCCTGTTAGCTTCTTCTTTTATGTCCGAGCTAGTCTGAGGGACTAGTGTAGAGATGGTATGCGATCTAGGAATTCCTGGGACAAAGATTTTGCCAGTACCAATAACTGCTAAAAATCGTTGAGGTTCTTAATTCCAAGAATGGATGAACTATCTGCAAACATAATTAAGTTTTTACGGAACCATCAGTGCTATTGTCCTACGCATACTTGCCCAATTTTTTTTTTCTCTGTGTCATACGCGATACGCCGACAATCAATCTTGTACGAACAATACTGTTCTAATTTTAATTTTGTATTCGCTGGAAAAATTAATTGGCTGATGGTTTTTTTTTTCGAAAGGAGCGAAAACAAGACTCCATTGAAATTACGCACTAGATTATTGTCTTAATTTTTATATTCGCACGAAGAGTGGGAAATGACAAATAGGGTATCAAATTGACCAATGCGAGTCTAGTTTTGCAAAGAAAGATTTTATTTCTTGACTCGTACGTAATAAAACCTTAATTAGTGATAAGAGGGAAAATTTAAATATTTCACTAACTGTAAATACATTATATTTCACTCTTTCTGAATATATATATATATATATATATATATATATATATATATATATATATATATATATATATATATAAGAAATTGAAAAGCATGTTTTTTAAATCATTTGACTAAAAAAGTAAGCAATACCTTAAATTAGAGAAAAGTAATGGGCTTTGAATTACGCTCGAAATCATGTACAGCGAGTTCTAGAGACCAGTTCCTATTCTGAACGTTCCCGCCAAGATATTTGAAAAAAGTATTACGCAAGATAGTAAAAGATCACGGGATGAGCATTCACCAGATCAACAGAAGCCGCAATTAATAAGGCAATTTCACTAGCAACAGATACTTATTCTACGAACGCTCTAGCGATGATGATCGGTTTTGCTGGTGTTTTCCACAACCAGTAGTAACCGTCTTTCTTTGGTCACCGTAGGAGTTTGCAATGTCCAGAAGCGCTGTACACTGCCTAGAGATTACTGCCAGAGAGGGACGTGCTTCTTTAACGTGCAAAGGAAAGAAAATAACGATGGCAGTAACAAAAAGATGTTTGCTTGGATATCCATCAGTGTGTGGTCCAGAGTTTTGGGATGTCGCCCTGAGCACATACTACAGGAGTTCCATGACGGTAGTAACATAAGGAGAGTGGTAGAAGAATGATAGAAGACAAATATGATGCGGCTCTTCACGAACTTGATGGCTGGTGTCTAAGTGTTATATTGTCTCTATCACCTTACGAAACAACGTAACTCCCGCTGAAAGAGAACCTAGAAAGAAACCATAAATTAAATTTAACGATGAAACGATCAGGATAAAAGCGGCAACCAGATACTTTATGTAGGGGTATTTCTGGACGAACGTCGTAAATTTGCGCATCACAGAAAAGGTACAAATTTGATGAATAAAATTAGTCATTACAAAGGAACAATTTCTGGTGCCCTTGAAAAAAAAATCAGATTATACCGGTAATCTGTACTAGTGTCAGTCGTAGGATATGGTGCGAGCGTTTGGTTTCGTAGACTGCAGCTAATGAAGCCAGCGAGAAGAGTTCAACGATGAATGCTACTTAAATTAAAGGGTGCCCACTGCACTACCCCGAATGATGCTTTGTTAGTAAGTATAGGTATATGCCCAGTACATTTGGAGTTCAGGAAAAGGAGAGCCTTTTACTGGTTAAAGAAAGACAGTCAAATGGAAATTCGAAGGATGCTTTGAACTGAGACCAGTACAGAAAAAATGACTCTGAGCACTATGCGACTTAACTTCTGAGGTCATCAGTCGCCTAGAACTTAGAAGTAATTAAACCTAACCAACCGAAGGACATCACACACACCCATACCCGAGGCAGGATTCGAACCTCCGACCGTAGCGGTCGCCCGGCTCCAGACTGTAGCGCCTAGAACCGCACGGTCACTCCGGCCGGCCCAGTACAGAAAAGGTAATAAAAGATCGTATATTACGAATACGGCAAAATGAATGGGACACTTCAGGCACAGGCAGGAGAACATAAGAGTTTCTGCGTAACACCAGGGAGAGATTAAAAATAAGATTTCTTAACTCGTTGAGTGGACTGATACATTACCTGAATGGCCGTGGACGGTACGCTTCGTATCTATTCAAAATTAGTAACAGATGAATGATAACTGCGCCTGCGGCAATGTGGGCACACCAGAACACACAATGTGGGACTGCGCACTCTATGGAGACGCTGCGGGTAATAGACGTCAGGTATTATGAATTTTAGATCCCAAAGCAGCACTAAGGAGCGAGTCGACCCGACGCATGTTGGACCATACTGTAGCACAGTATCCAAGAAGGTCTGGGAAGCTTCATGAGGCATTCAAACATAAGTCAGCATGCTGCCATCCGGGATAGACAACATACTCGGCCGATGGAGATAAGATAACTGAGGTCGGCGACCACCGAAAGATCTACATTGCGTTGGTGCAAGTAATCGTGGAAGTCGGGAGTTGAAGACGTTACAGTAAAGGGTGGAATTACCTGCTATTGCGGAAAATTTGCTGACGTGCTGCCCCACGCCAGAGGAACCCAGCAAGCAACAGTTCTTGCTGGGGTAGTATGAGGGCGGATCTAGTAGCGGAAACAGCCATCTACAAGTTAAATGCACCAAAATAAATGAACAAACAGAGAACAGATCCCGTAGCGCTTATAGTAGTTTTAGTGGTTGGGTAACGGGTTAAGAGTTTTACTGTAGTTTTTAGTAGTAGAAGTAGTTGTAGTCTTTGAAAAATTAAGTATCAGCAATAAATAGTTAATATATAAATTTATTACTATCCAAGGAAATGGGATTTGTACGGCCTATTTTAGCTTTTCAGATAATAGGCTGTAATTATGAAAAAGTCTGCAGCTTGTGGTCGTGCGGTAGCGTTCTCGCTTCCCGCGCCCGGGTTCCCGGGTTCGATTCCCGGCGGGGTCTGGGATATTCTCTGCCTCGTGATGACTGGGTGTTCTGTGATGTCCTTAGGTTAATTAGGTTAATTAGGTTTAAGTAGTTCTATGTTCTAGGGGACTGATGACCATAGATGTTAAGTCCCATAGTGCTCATAGCCATTTGAACCATTTTTTGAATTATGAAAAACGGATAAATAAATAAGTAACCAGTAACTTGCCTGGTTTCGGCCTTCGGGAAAAATCTGCTGCCGTTCCACAATAGTCATTCATAAATCTCAATGGGAGGGTATCCAGCAGAGTTGAAGCCGTCATAAAGGTGGAGGTTGGGACGCACACTCAGTATTAACTTTTTCTTTTGGTCAGATAGGGTAAGAGGACCCACTTACTTTTATTAATAAACTATTGACGCGCATGTGAGATATTGGTGTACCTATTTTTTTAACTTCTCGGTACCAGTGTTTTAGCTACTTCGATGTAAATGGGGTGTGTGTAAATTGTATTTTAACAATAGAAAATGAAATTCTGGTGGTATTAGTAAACTTAGTTAACTGCTAAACTGAAACAAGGTTATATGATGCGTGATGTAAACGACTAGCTACAATGACCTTGACGAATGAGGCCAGTATACTGAAGAAGCATCAGACACCGAGACAGAAAACAGAGCTGAGCGTCAAGTCCAAAGGCGGGGCGAGAAACCTTCCTATAGGATTGGTAATCCTGTTGTTGGCCACAACGTGGTTCTTCAAAGACCACATATTCAGAATAGTTCCAGTCATAGAGAGATCATCCATGTGTATCCTCTGCGTAGTTATTGCTCTAGCAATAGCAATTTTTTTCGTATTCTTTGAACTTTTATTCTTGTTGGACATCGTCTTTCGGGTTACCTTTTTGCGTACAACTCAACAGACCTCTTCACGTCCCTTCTTCGTTCTCTGGAAAGAAGTAGCGTATCGAGTTTCTCGTGGTTCCTGAAAGACATTTATTCTTTCAACCTAACGAGCATTCGACAGAAGTGGAAGATGCAGACAGAGAGAAAGCCATATTTCCTCTGTGCCCCTTTTATGTTGGTTCGCGGTGATGCAAAACACTCTGTCGCCCTTAACTGATGTGACGTATTCCCTTACTTAGATATGAAATAACCAACTCTCGCATTAGACAGCAGTCGTTTTCAAATTCGTAACAGATAAAGTTCTATGCATCGTTATTATTCCGAAATTAGTAATCAAATTTTGAGGAGTGAAACGCTGGATCTAAAATTCTAGCAGCAGGGACTGCCATTCCTTCTGATAAAGTAAAATTGGTACTCATATCTATGTAGTAACTGCAGCTAGGAAAATAAATTGTTCACCATTTAGGGAGGACTTTTTTACAATTGATTTGGGTGAAAACAGAATATCCTAAGCGGTTCAGGGAATATGAGGTGAACAGACGAATGGAAAAACTGGTAGAAGCCGACCTCGGGGAAAATCAGTTTGATTCCGTAGAAATGTTGGAACACGTGAGGCAATACTGACCCAACGACTTATCTTAGAACATAGATTAAGGAAAGGCAACCTACGTTTCTAGCATTTGTAGACTTAGAGAAAGCTTTTGACAATGCTGACTGGAATACTCTCTCTCAAATTCTGAAGGTGGCAGGGTTAAAATACAGGGAGCGAAAGGCTATTTACAATTTGTACAGAAACCAGATGACAATTACAAGAGTCGAGGGGCATGAAAAGGAAGCAGTGGCTGGGAAGGGAGTGAGACAGGGTTGTAGCCTATCCACGATGTTATTCAAGCAGTAAAGGAAACAAAAGAAAAAATTGGAGTAGGAATTAAAATCAATGGAGAAGAAATAAGAACTCCGAGGTTCGCCAATGACATTGTAATTCTGTCAGAGACAGCAAAGGACCTGGAAGAGCAATTGAACGGAATGGGCCGTGTCTTGAAAGGAGAATATAAGATGAACATCAACAAAAGCAAAACGTGGGTAATGGAATGTAGTCGAACTAAATCGGGTGATTCTGAGGGAATTCGATTAGGAAATGAGACACTTAAAGTAGTAAAGGAGTTTTGATATTTGGGGAGCAAAATAACTGATGATGGTCGAAGTAGAGAGGATATAAAATGTAGACTGGCAATGGCAAGCAAAGCGTTTCTGAAGAAGAGAAATTTGTTAACATCGAGTATAGATTTAAGTGTTAGGAGGTCGTTTCTGAAAGAATTTGAATGGAGTGTAACCATGTATGGAAATGAAACATGAACGATAAATAGTTTAGACAAGAAGAGAATAGAAATGTGGTGCTACAGAAGAATGCTGAAGATAAGGTGGGTAGATCACGTAACTAATGAGGAGGTATTGAATAGGATTAGGAAGAAGAGAAGTTTGTGGCACAACTTGACTAGAAGAAGGGATCGGTTGGTAGGACATGTTTTGAGGCATCAAGGGATCACAAATTTAGCATTGGAGGGCAGCGTGTAGGGTAAAAATCGTAGAGGGAGACCAAGAGATGAATACACTAAGGAGATTCAGAAGGATGTAGGTTGCAGTAGGTACTGGGAGATGAAGAATCTTGCACGGGATAGAGTAGCATGGAGAGCTGCATCAAACCGGTCTCTGGAGTGAAGACCAAAACAGCAACGAGGTGAACAGCATAGATGAATCACCCTGTATCTCAATTTCAATAAAATACGCTTGAACTATAGTGCAGGACCCAAATCTTCTGTATATACATCTTCTAAATATAAGTCGTAGTTTTATTATTATTAAACCTTCCGTATGTGCCATCAGGACATTGGTTTTCTTGAGGAACATACAGGCTTAGACAAATGTATGGAAACGTCTGGAGAAATGAATGCATGAAAAAATATGTAAATGCTAGCCAGCCCTATCGGCTGCGTTGTTGTATTTGACCACGAACGGCACCTGTACGGTGTCCTCAGTCGTGGTCAGACCAATGCTTTGTGTAGTTGTGCATGACTTATATCCGAGCTCATTGCAATCGGACGTGGGCAAATTATTGGTGCTCGTATCAGCTGTTTCCATTACCAAGGTTGCCGAAGTGAATGGTGTTTCAAGAGACACCGTATTGGTATAACGTTATTCGCTAAGACACAATGACGACGAATGTTTCTGTCAACTGTTGGTGACGGACGCTCATTGAGGAGGATTTTGAATACAAATAAAATGACGACAGCTAGAAAAGTCAGTGCAGAACTGCATGTCGCACTTTCCAACCCTGTCAGCACCAAAATATTGCTATACAGATGGAGGTGATACTTTAACTACTGACGGCGCCTTTGGCCCGATGTTTTATGTATCTCCACTGCAGGATGTGATTTTAGTAAGTGACTAAAAGTTTTTGGTCTTGTAATACTTCACGGTTGCTTAAACCCATAAATGTTTTTCTTCTTCTATCTCAGTTATGGTGCTAAGTTTTTTGCTAATGAAGGTGTCTTCCTGTTCAGGTGTATTTTTGCTTCTGATGAAGGTGTAAGACTTGTATATTTCTATTGTCAAACCACAATTTATGAAAGATGTTTATATTTTATTAATAGGATTAAGTGGGAATAATTAATATTTGTCATTTTGGAAATAATTAGGGTAGCAAGGAATGTCTGCACCAAAGTATTATTGGCAGGAGAGACCGCTATACAGTTGGAGGAGATACTTTAACTACTGACGACGCCTTTGGCCCGATGTTTTATGTATCTCCAGCAGCATTGATATAATTTTAAAAAGGGCGGGAGAGACCGCGTACGGATACATTTTAAGAAAAGAGCAGGAAAGAGCGCGTATTGATACATTTTGTAATGGTAGCAGGGATTGTCTGCACCAGAAAGTATTGTTGGTGGGAGAGACCGCACTTAAGCGTTCGTAGGAAGTCGGTAGTAAGCGAGATGTGAAGTGATTCGGTAGCAGGTCTGAAGCGAGAGGTTGAGAGGAGCGGTGTGCCTGCCAGCTACCAGCTATGATTTAGAAGAGATTATAAACGGATGTACAGAGACATCAGCTAACTATTATCGTAAGAGGAACTAATATTATTGAATTATTTTTTTGAGAAACTCAACACTACTGAAGGTATGTTTACGCAATGCTAGTTGTAAGATTATTGTAAAAAGTAAGTCCCATTTGAACAATTGTAAAATCATTTCATTCAGAATATAATTAATTTTTGCCAGCAATATTCCATTACTGATTATAATCCATCCCAAAAACCATCAACGTAAAACTTCGCAAAATTTTATTGTTGTCAAGAAAAAGTTTAACTATGAATTACGTAAATTCAGTCAAATTAATTAAAGAACAACGTCAGCTTTGGTAATAAGTATAGCCACTTATTATGACAGCCCACCAGCAGCTAATAGAGTATAGTAAAACAGAATAAGTATATTCATGTCGCAGTTCGATGTAGCAGTCTGATGGCGATCCAGTAACAGTAAAAAAGGTAAGGAACAGTTTTGCGTTATTGCAGGTAACGACTGAGGGCTACGACGACGACAAATTCTATGTTTCGTCGAAATAATCAGAAAATCACTTTTAATAAGCAGCATTTAAATTTGTATGCGAAGACTGAGAAAGAGAATTAATTTCAAAGGGAAGATTTCAGTTGTTATTATTAATCAAGATATAGAACTTCTAAGGGAAGGTTTCATAGGTTATTGTAGAATGGAAGATTCGTAAGAAAAGAGAGGAGACGGGAAGGTTTCAAAGGTATATTTAGATATACCGAAACCGTGATCAAGGATTTCAATAAATCTGTATCCTGCAACTGTTTGACTGTTATCATTTACCGTGAACATTAAGGGAGCTCCATAAGCAGGGAATTGCAGCAATAACTGGAATTCCAAAATCAGGCAGTGATGCAAAGGCCCGTAACAGGAAAACCTGGTGCAGCAGCCATAGAACCTGTACTATGGAGCGATGGAAGTGTGTCATTTGGTCGGATGAGTACTGTTGCACATGGTTTCCAAGTTCTGGACAACTTTACATCCCAAGACTACTAACACAGCAGAGTTTCGGTAATAATTTTGGCAGGCCTTTCGTGGTTTTACATTAGCCCCATGGTTACTCTGTAAGGTCGAATTGCCGCGCGGGATTAGCCGAGCGGTCGTAGGCGCTGCAGTCATGGACTGTGCGGCTGGTACCGGTGGAGGTTCGAATCCTCCCTCGGGCATGGGTGTGTGTGTTTGTCCTTAGGATAATTTAGGTTAAGTAGTGTGTAAGCTTAGGGACTGATGACCTTAGCAGTTAAGTCCTATATGATTTCTCACACACACACAAGGTCGAATTACGGCCAAGGATTATGTGAGAATTTTGGCTGCTTAGGTCCATCCAGTGGTACAGTGTTTATTACTCAATGGTGAAGCTATGTTCCAAGACGTCAGAGTCCGAGTTCACACAGCTCGCGTTGTCCACGACTAGTTTTGTGAGCACCAGGATGGACTGTCGCATCTCCGTTGGCCACCACAGTCACCGGGTCTCAGTGTTGTTGAGCCTTTGTGGTCTGTTTCGCAAAGATGGATGCGTGGTTGATATCCGCGTCCATGGCCGTTTCATTAACGTGTCGCTGTTTTGCAGAGGAATGGTATAAAATTATCTTGAAAACGTCCACCCCCGGTAGCTTAGTGGTAGCCGCCGTGGTAGCTCAGCGTGTTCGGTCAGAGGGTTAGCAGCCCTCTGTAATAAAAAAACTGAGTTAAACGATCAAAGACGAACTTAAACGGTTGTCTTATGACGTCCGCCCCGAGCAGATCCAACGAACGAAAGCGAACAGAATGAGATAAAAAAAAGTGGTCAGCGCGACAGCGGGTTCGATTCCCGGCTGGGTCGGAGATTTTCTCCGCCCAGGGACTGGGTGTTGTCCGAATCATCATCATCATTTCATCCCCATCGACGCGCAAGTCGCCGAAGTGCCGTCAAATCGAAAGACTTGCACCCGGCGAACAGTCTCCCCGACTGGAGGCCCTAGCCATACGACAAAAAAATCTTGGAACTATACAGGACCAGTATTTATACATTCCGAGACAATTGGAAGCTGTTTTTGATGCCAACGGTTCTCCTACACCGTATTAGGTACTGCAGTCCCTTGTGTTTTTTTGTAGGTGCAAATTTTTGTCCACCGATGTATACGATCCACTGTGTCTATACAAACTTTTATGTACTGCTCTATCGATTCAATTTTGTTCTTGTTTCAATGGCTCAAGCTAATTAAGCAAACATTTTTACTAATATTTTCGATAGAACAGTCCTGTCTGCCGACAATTATTTGCCGAAATTCGCGCCACGTAATCTAGGGTGAACTAGTCTTCAGTCCCGAGACAACAGATGTTGCGGGGAAGTGTGCTCTGTAGCTCCGAATGCAGGTCGCGTGTTAGCGCCCCCTCTGAGTGTGCGTGCGTACGTTTGTGTGTGTATGTGTGTACGTGTCTGGAGTAGTGTCACACAGTTGTCGAGCAGTCAATACGGCATCTCCAGTTACTGCTGCCGAAGCAGAGCGGGCCGAGGACGTGTCGTCTGCCCACTCGGATTACCGCGTCTCGCTGAGAAGCCTACCTCGCAGGGGCTCGCATTCGTTTCTGTCTTGCTCCGGTGGTAATTTGAAACAGAGATGGCGGGAAGCAACCCGACAGGAGGGATTGTATCGGATAGACGAAGGACGTAGGTGTATTTGTACGACATGGTATCCATTACCAAGGGAAACACACGGTAAAAGCACGCAGACTTAACGAGCCACGGTCTTCGATTTAACGCACTGCTTGAATTAGGTCCTGCGTTTATGAATCCAGTAGTGAAGTACTGTGTTGGAGCATAAGCTCGCAGCGTTTTTCCATAAGTTTAGTAAAGCAACAGCTACACGTAACAGAGACTTTAGTCATCAATAATCTATGCTCCTTCACTATTTACAATGGTCTGCCAACGCTGGGGTAACTCTTCGATTCCGTGACTGTATCCGGAAAGGAAGTTCCTTGAAGGTTGTTCGACAGAGAGCGGGAAAGGTGAAAATCTGAGGGCTCAACATCAGCTGAAAAAGGCAGATGCGGAATAACTTCCCACCCAACTTCTGTGTGGTACTTTTTGTCAGTCTAGCAGAATGCGACCGGGCGTTATTGTGGAGTAGAGTGGGATAGGTATGGTGGTGGTGTTCACGAGGCAATTGATGACGAGCTAGCAATGATGCATATATCGCTACCCACTGATTTTTGCTTAGAGCATGCGGTACCCATAAACACGAACTTTGAACCTTCCTCACTGCGAGCAAATGTCACTGACGCGCGACGGTGGAATGATCACAGTTCATCACACTCGCCAGTTTTCGAGTACACTGACGTAAATTATTGGGGATTAATGCGTTTAAAGGATCTTCATCCAACTCTGAAGGTCTTCCTGAACGTCTCTTAAACGTTGAAACATTTTCTTGCCGTGCTGTGTCCAGTGGCATTATCCCCCTGCACGGCGCAGGAGTTCTAGGCTGCCTCCGCTGCTTCACTTCTCTATTTAACTCAGACAGAAGAATATGTCGGAAATGTTTCGATTCCTCCGCTTGACACTCTATTTGATAGCGTCCACACCTCCACTAACTATCTCCAAACCACAGAATGACAATATGTAAACTCAATTAGCAACAATGAACTACGAATAAAAAAGACAAACGATACATGAACCCTTAGCAACCGGACGACCAACATGCAATACAAAAACGCTACGAATTTACGCATTAAACTAATATGAACGGGCTATCATTTTCTCGATCACTGGTCCTTGCCAGAGGATGTTAGTAACTTTGAAAATAAGGAAGATCGTCCTGAAAGGGAGAAAATGAAGACACAGTAGACAAACAGGAAGAGTATGGCATGTTAAACTCCAAACGAGTCTTCTTCTTCTTCTTCTTCTTCTTCCTCCTCCGATGTCTTTTACCGTTTCTCTATGGGGTCGACATTATTATGTATCCATTTTGTCTATGTTAGTGCCATGTGGTGGGTGGATGCCTTTTTCTGATGCCACAACTCCCCCTGGGATGGAATGTATGAACCCCGTCTGTCTGTGTTAAGTATAGGTCTCTTGTTAGACTGTGATAACGTTTTTCGAAGTGTTCGTGTAGCATGTATCTGAGGCGGGGCATAGGTTCCAGCCCAGTACTCATCTAGATGGGTGTGGGAAACCGCTTAAAAACCATATTCAAGCTCCCCAGCTGACCATCCCGTGTCGCTAATTCGCGAAGCGGATACGACCCAGGACTGGCTCGTCTCTCCGAGTCCCGCAAATGAGTGTGTGTTAGCGCTCTAGGCTATCTGAGCGGGTCATGTTAAACGCCGAATGATAAACATAGCAAATGTTGTTTAACATTGATTATGCCGAAGAAGCCTGAAGGATTGCAAATGTTTGAGTATTTAGCCACGTTAGTCATGTCAATTTGTTCCCAACGACTACTTCCCCCGCTGTAGCTCTCAGTGGTGCACAACTCCACAACAGGCTACAGCAGTCCATTCAATCCACAGCCGCCCCACACTGAACTCAGGGTTATTGTGCGTTTCGGCTCCCAGAGGTTTCTTTTACAATAGTGTGTCCAAACTATGTCATGAAAGTACTAACCAATTAACTGTGGAGTTGAAGCTGTCGTGCACATTGCCATCATTCCTGTCGGCTAATTGGCGTCATCTGGGCTGCGTACCAGCCAACGTTTTGTTACATAGGATTAACGCATATTTCACCTGTTTAGAATGGCATGCACGGAAAGTCTGGTCTTCATCTATAGAAATACTACCCTTAACAGCAAATGAATCTGCGATTTTCTCATCGACGCACGGTCTCTAACTCACTTGTTTATTGGGAATGCTATCTTACGCGGTGTTGTGTGTCTATATACCGAAGAATTTACCAAGATTTCAAAGTTATTGGAAGTCAAACAGCCGTAATGGGACGTTACACTGTTCGTGCTGGGAGGAGATTCCTTTACTGACAATTGAAAGAAAATGAGCCCTCGGTCACTATTTTTAACAAATTAACCTGGTTTCGACACTGCTAGGACTGTCTTCCTCAGAATTTAAAAGAAAGAATGGTCTATGTTCTATAACATGGTCACAGAATTATGACTAAAAATGTTTGATAGATAATAAGTGCGGAAAGACTGGCAGTACTTATATGTCATTTATAAAATAATAAATATGCCAAAAGGGCATAAGTCACAAAGATATTTAAGATAAAGAAAACTTTGATGGCGAGCCACTAAGGGCTGCTCGTTACTTGCGTGGTGCAGGTTGCGAAACGGACTGAGGTGTCCGCGTTAACAAATGCGGCCAGTTGAACATGGCACTGCAACGAGCGCGCCATCTAGTAGCCGTAGATACAATTAGGCTACTTCACATTGAAATATAGCAGAAATGATTATAAATAAACGGTATTTGGTACGCAATAGAGAGCAATGTTTGTTTGATAGTAGCATACGACATAACATTTTGTCTACATCAAAGCTTATAACAGTAAGATAAAGAATGAAAACATCATTATGAAAATGTAGATAGGACTGAATGACACCTTGTAGAAAGCAATATTGACGTAAAGTGCAGCCAAGAAACATTTGAGAACTGAAAAATATAGAACTACCTTAGAAGGAAAAGAGCATTTCAGCAATCTGCACAAGGAGACCCGAAGTCAGATATCGAGTAATGGCTTTATACCGTTGAAAATATTTTTGTTACGTAGCTGTAGGTGTTCGTTAAGGATGAGGCTATCCTTTCGAGCAAAATGCTTGAAAATCTCTAATTCTTCTAGAATATCTAGTCTACGCCCTTTCTTTTCGGTGTGCAAAATGTTGCTGTCGCAGATGGCTTTATGTGAATGACCTATAATTAGAAGATGGTCGGCAAAAGACGAATTTTGGGAGCTAGTTCCATTTTCTCTTAGCAAGTGTTCTTTATATCTGGTAGTGAAGGCACGTCCTGTTTGTCCTATGTAGTACGAGGAGCAAGTATCGCAGACAATTTTGTAGACACCAGAATTTTCTAAAGGGGAATGCATAGTATGTAAATTATGAATGAAGTTTTTTCTCAAATTGTTATTAGTAGATTGTTATTAGTAGATTGTTATTAGTAGATTGTTATTAGTAGATTGTTATTAGTAGATTGTTGTTAGTAGATTGTTATTAGATTAGTAGTATGACGTTGCAATCGTATTTCTTTCGAAGAATGCGTTGGATCTGATAAGAGATAGGCCCCACGAAAGGAATAGAGAAATATTTTTTTGAATTAGACTCGATAACAGAAGTGCCTAGCGTAGTAAGTCTTTCAGCAGTTTTCTTTTTAAGGACGTCATCTACTATATTAGGCTCGGTGAACAGTGGAATGAAATAAGGCTATTTTTATACGATTGTGGATGACTAGAAGATGCAGGAACGATATGGTCGGTATACGTTACTTTACGAAAAATGTTGAAAGAAATTTTATTTGTTTCTATAGTAAGCGTAAAGTCAAGGAAATTTAATTGACGGGCCTCATTTTCAAATTCGATAGTGAAAGAAATTTCCTCATGAAGATCATGGAATAGCAGATTCTACTTATCTTGCTGCTGCACAAGAAGTCCAGAAATCAGAGGTCAAGAGAAGTAGGACCACACCGTTTTTTTCATGCTCAGAAAACGGTACTTTGCAGTTAATCAGAAGAAATTTTGGAAGACTTAACTCCCGAAGCGTAGGGTCTCAGTACAGCTGCTAGCTATTGTTCTCCATTCAAATTCGGATCGTACTCGGAGGGCAGCGAAAATTCTGAGAGATAATGGTACACAATGCACACTGATATATGAGACTATTTCACGCTATGCCAGTCCACTTTCCTAATTTTATGTTGGGATCTGTTGACTTCAGCTTTCCTTTGTTCCGCATTTGTAGTATCTATATGCTCAGAGAGAGAGAGAGAGAGAGAGAGAGAGAGAGAGAGAGAGAGAGAGAGGTGAGGGGGGGGGGGGGGGAGTGAACTTGGTTGGCCTATTGCTGTCAGTATCTCTTAACTGCTGTATTTCCTCAGTCCTCTCGTACTCCGCTATATTAAATTCCCTGATGAGCGAGCCGTCGTCTTCCAGTTTGTTACTTTCGGAGTACATCTAATAATCATCTGAAGAGCTTGTTTTCTCTCCAGGAAACTGATATTCCTGGCAACATGGAAAGTGTTTGTATAAAGGACTGCTTTGGTATGAATATTCTGCAAAATTCCACGAATTCTGCTAATATTTGTGAAATGTTAATTATTTTAGCATCCATCGGTGTGAAACATCCCTTGTGAAATCTTCGTAAGGCATGCGTTGTGTAGTTCTTCTAAGTAGCCCGTAGATAACAGTGTGTCTCGACGACTACAACGTTCTACGAATAAATTTAATTTTTTGCCTTCCATAGGACCTCACTAGATCAGCTTCGTTGTTATCAAACAGTGCCTCCACTGGCTATTGCCCCTACGTTCTAATATGAGACCTCTCTCCACCTAGAAAATGCTCGCTCATTAGGTTGCTTTCTTTCTCACAACAACCAGAAATCAGCTGATCCCTTCACACCCATGCACATTAAATACCCTTGCCAATCTTTGAGTTTTACAAAGCCGAGCAACAACATTTTTATCCCTGAGGATCGCTTACAGCCGACTTCATATGGGCAGCACTTTCAAAACCTCAACTCCACTCCGAATGGCGCACGATTCCCGTCCTATCCTCGTGATGGCTGCTTGCTGAGTAAACGATTTCAAGAGCTCCAAACCGCTCCACAAAATTATTTTAACATGTAGGGCTGCCAGCTAAGCAGCGTCTAGGACAGAATGTAGGCACTCCAACCGACGCTTTCCTGTTAGCGCTCATACACTCCTGGAAATTGAAATAAGAACACCGTGAATTCATTGTCCCAGGAAGGGGAAACTTTATTGACACATTCCTGGGGTCAGATACATCACATGATCACACTGACAGAACCACAGGCACATAGACACAGGCAACAGAGCATGCGCAATGTCGGCACTAGTACAGTGTATATCCACCTTTCGCAGCAATGCAGGCTGCTATTCTCCCATGGAGACGATCGTAGACATGCTGGATGTAGTCCTGTGGAACGGCTTGCCATGCCATTTCCACCTGGCGCCTCAGTCGGACCAGCGTTCGTGCTGGACGTGCAGACCGCGTGAGACGACGCTTCATCCAGTCCCAAACATGCTCAATGGGGGACAGATCCGGAGATCTTGCTGGCCAGTGTAGTTGACTTACACCTTCTAGAGCACGTTGGGTGGCACGGGATACATGCGGACGTGCATTGTCCTGTTGGAACAGCAAGTTCCCTTGCCGGTCTAGGAATGGTAGAACGATGGGTTCGATGACGGTTTGGATGTACCGTGCACTATTCAGTGTCCCCTCGACGATCACCAGTGGTGTACGGCCAGTGTAGGAGATCGCTCCCCACACCATGATGCCGGGTGTTGGCCCTGTGTGCCTCGGTCGTATGCAGTCCTGATTGTGGCGCTCACCTGTACGGCGCCAAACACGCATACGACCATCATTGGCACCAAGGCAGAAGCGACTCTCATCGCTGAAGACGACACGTCTCCATTCGTCCCTCCATTCACGCCTGTCGCGACACCACTGGAAGCGGGCTGCACGATGTTGGGGCGTGAGAGGAAGACGGCCTAACGGTGTGCGGGACCGTAGCCCAGCTTCATGGAGACGGTTGCGAATGGTCCTCGCCGATACCCCAGGAGCAACAGTGTCCCTAATTTGCTGGGAAGTGGCGGTGCGGTCCCCTACGGCACTGCGTAGGATCCTACGGTCTTGGCGTGCATCCGTGCGTCGCTGCGGTCCGGTCCCAGGTCGACGGGCACGTGGACCTTCCGCCGACCACTGGCGACAATATCGATGTACTGTGGAGACCTCACGCCCCACGTGTTGAGCAATTCGGCGGTACGTCCACCCGGCCTCCCGCATGCCCACTATACGCCCTCGCTCAAAGTCCGTCAACTGCACATACGGTTCACGTTCACGCTGTCGCGGCATGCTACCAGCGTTAAAGACTACGATGGAGCTCCGTATGCCACGGCAAACTGGCTGACACTGACGGCGGCGGTGCACAAATGCTGCGCAGCTAGCGCCATTCGACGGCCAACACCGCGGTTCCTGGTGTGTCCGCTGTGCCGTGCGTGTGATCATTGCTTGTACAGCCCTCTCGCAGTGTCCGGAGCAAGTATGGTGGGTCTGACACACCGGTGTCAATGTGTTCTTTTTTCCATTTCCAGGACTGTAGTATTTGCTGTAAGGTGCTGCTTCTCGCAAACACTCCCGGCAATTGGATCAAACAGACCACCCTTGCAACTTGCATTGCATTAAGATGTATTGCGTGTTCTTGGTTGAATACAACGTCCACAAATGACAACGTCCACCTATGTACCTCAATAGAAAGCACTGTGACACCGGTACTCACTTCGTTGTGAGGGATCACCTCACACTGTAATGTGTAACACAGTCAGTCTATGGCACATTATTTGAACTGCTGCCTAAAGTGAAAGCGAGGATCTCAAGCCATTGCAATAAGACCACAGGTTCCACCTGTATCAAAATAGATTCAGCACACACGACGTTGATATATGTGTTTTCCTTATTCTTTTGAACAGTGTATATGTACGAGTAATACAGTGACTTGTGTTTTATAACTTTGTATGACATTTCTATTAGCAACATGTACACATTTTTGTATTTCTCTGCCTATAAACTGCTTAGCGAGTCGACAACTTAGCTAATGTTTCCTTCTAACTTTCTTTCATATTGTGGAACAGTTACCAGTAGTTGTAGTACAACCAGAGTTTTGGGCTACACACTGTGCCCCGTGGGTAGGTGTTAGTGGTGTTTGCTATTTTATTGCTCTGGCGTTTCAGTTTCACATCTCCTTGTGCTATGATCTCGAAGGCTGTTGTACACATACCTGGGAGATTCCATTTGTTACAGTCTTTTAAACAAAACAAGCTCTGAGAGGTGCCTCAACTTTATCATTCATTGTGGTCGTGACGTATTTGCTGTCTGAGGTGTTGACATGAGTTTACATTCGTGCTTCCGTGTCTCATCACAACTAGTGTTTGTAACCTCTCCAGCGACTTCATAGGAGCTTTTCCTGTATTTTTTCTAGAGAATTTTCCAAGAATATTCACCAAGATATTTTATCCCTTTTTAGTCTTTGTCTTCTCATTTTCTCAGTTCGATACTCGAATACATCTGTCAAAAGCTCAGTGTCTCGCAAGTTTACAAAACTCACTGAAGATGAGATATTTCGACGTTGGCATGTGTCGCATAAACCACAGTCTTCATGTAAGCCCAAAGAAATGAGTTCAACTGTGAGACAATCTTAGACGCCACTCAAATGATCCATCTACATTTATCTTCTCCGAGGGTAATGTACGAGGGTTGGAACTTATGTAGTGGCAACTATTTATTCATAACCGATACAAAAGAGTTACATGTTTGCGCATTTTACTGTCCTTCATGGTAGTTACCAGCGTTGTGTAGAAGCCGTTGCCAGCGATGTGGAAGGCATAGTATACCGTATATACAGAGCCTATTCTGTTGATGGTGCGAATGGAGCGGTCTACTGCCTGTCGAATCTCTGGAACAGTACTGAAGCGAGTGCCACGAAGTGGTTCCTTCATCTTCAGAATCAAATCAAAGACACAATGACTCACCGTCCGGGAAGTACGGTGGATGGTACAATACTACCCAGTCCCCTTCGAACGAATACAGAAGCCACAGTTTGCGCTGTATGAGCCCTCGCATTGTCGTGCAAAATGATGGCTGGGTTGCGCAGAAAGTGTCGCCACTTCTTTCGCAAAGCTGGTCGCAGGTGATGCTCCAAAAACGAACAGTAATGTAGACCGCTCCATTCGCACCATCAACAGAACGGGCTCTGATAACGGTATACTACGCCTTCCACATCGCTGGCAACGGCTTCTACACAACGCTGGTGACTACTTTGAAGGACAGTAACAGGTGCAAACATGTAACTCTTTTTTATCGGTTTTGAACAAATAGATACCCTTATTTAAGTTCCAACCCTCGTACATTACCCTCGCAGAAGATAAATGTAGATGGATCATTTGAGTGGCGTCTAAGATTGTCTCACAGTTGAACTCATTTCTTTGGGCTTACATGAAGACTGTGGTTTATGCGACACATGTCAATGTCGAAATATCTCAGCTTCAGTGAGTTTTGCAAAGAATGAAGCCGAGTATCTGTTACTAAAATATTGTTTTTGTACGCTCAAACGTCGGCGGATAAAACCCGTACATGAAGAAAACACGTTAGACTACTGTATCTGATACATGCGCTTACAGATGTGTATTAAGTGCAATTTATATTCTCGCGATTTGTGACGTGTAGTAATAATAAACATGTCTGTGACCATCTACACATCTACAGATAATACCCTTATTAACACTTTAATTGTAGCTAGTATTTTACTGAATTTAAGAATGATTCAAACTATTAAGGAATGCAGATTGACGCATAGTCTAGCGATACATTTAGCTCTAAAATTCATTTATTTATTCACTGAGTATCTTGGATGACAGATTAAACACAATGCATTTTAATTTACGCCAGAACTGTCGAGTTGGGATGAAATTCAAGTACTAATGAAGAAAATTATTTCTCAAATAGGAATTCTGAAAGATGCTTAATTCACATAATACTGGTTCTGAAGTCATGTCTTTATTTTTGTAACACTGAATAATGTGTAAAATTTTAGTCATGTTCAGATAAAAGACAATACTGAATTGTAATTTTTTATTTGCAGGTGTGTGTGTAAATCACCTGATGAAGTTCTTTGAACTACTGAAAAGGGGAACGGTGAACTGTGTTTATGTAGTATGTTATCCTCGAAGAATTGAAGATATTACATTAAAGTTATCAACATCTGTTTGATGTTCTACCTAGATTTGAACAATTACTGGTAACCATTGTGGAGATACCCATATGTAATAATTTGACTTTGGAGAGGAGCGGCATGTTCGGTACGGAAAAATGGTTACAGTAGTCTCTTGTGGGTTGTGTTATGAAAAATGCGTGTTTTATAATTTCTTACTATGTTGAAGTGTTGGGCAATGTTAGCACTCGTGATGAAACATAATGTGTCTCATACATAAGTGGAGCAAGAAGTAACAAATAAGCCATGGAAATTATTGAGACTAACGGCCTTTTCTGAATTTGTTGCATTTAGCATCACAAAATGGCTCAAATGGTTCAAATGGCTCTGAGCACTGTGGGACTTAACTTCTGAGGTCATCAGTCCCCTAGAACTTAGAACTACTTAAACCTAACTAACCTAAGGACATCACACACATCCATGCCCGAGGCAGGTGTCGAACCTGCGACCGTAGCGGTCGCGCGTTTCCAGACTGTAGCGCCTGGAACCGCTCGGCCACTCCGGCCGGCAACATTACAAAATCCATTATGCAAATTTCTGCAAAGGTGCTGTTACAAACATGGAAATACAAAATACACTTTTTCGACGTCTACAAGATCATAAAGAACAAAGCTAATTATAATGTGCTCACTCATTTTCTTGGGCGAAAAGCTGTAGAGCTGAACCAATGTCAGGCATGGCGGCACATACAGATTCTGCCAGCAAGGTTTCGAGAGGTCACAGTAGACAGCAAGGAAGCCGCACGTTTGCCGTGTCGTCTTTTACTGCAGACTTTGACAAGGTGAGACCGCACAGAACATTACTCAGTGGTGCTGCTCTGTTGAAAACTGACAATGGAGATAGCAGATACAATCATTATAGCAACTGATAACAATTAATTC
This sequence comes from Schistocerca americana, assembly GCF_021461395.2. Classification (NCBI taxonomy): domain Eukaryota; kingdom Metazoa; phylum Arthropoda; class Insecta; order Orthoptera; family Acrididae; genus Schistocerca; species Schistocerca americana. Next base: position 521,594,836 of record NC_060125.1, on the reverse strand, counting down.
GGATAAAAGCTGAAGAAATTAATTAAAATTTGTGCCGTATCTGGGACGTGAACGCGAGTCTCCTGTTTACTAGGCGGATGTGCTATCCATTACACCACCTTGGCATTGTGGCTGCCACATCTGCACAGAGATCCTAGTCCAATGCCCTACTTTATCAAGACGGGCTGAGGTGTGATTTGGAATTTGTGTCAGGGAATGCACTGGACATGTATAGTTGCATGCGGATGTGCTAACGACAGTGGTGTAGTGGATAGCACATCTGCCTAGTAAACAGGGGACCCAGGTTCACGCCCCAGCTTGGGCACAGATTTTAATTCTTTCCTTCAGCTTCTATCGTTGCCAACGATAAAGGTGAGACTCCAAATATCTCCAGGAATACGTAACTCCAACAGATCAATGATAACCAGTAGCTGCTTGTGTCATTGTGTTGCCAGGAGAGGATTTTCCGTTCGCCTCTAACTGCGCGTGCACCGTCTTTCCGTCAGCAGACATAAAGGAGCAGTGTGACCACGTCAGCAGGCTTACGTGTTTAAGTCGCTGTGCAGAGGCCAGCCGGAGACGAGTCCCTAATAGTCAGTCCGAGCGCGGGGGTGATGGGAGCCGCCAGCCCTCAAAGGGCCTGCGGCAGTTAGGCGCGCTCCGATAGCTCCCAAAGAGCCCGATAATTCCATCACAGGCCAGTGGCGGACCCTTCCGCCAGTCGCGGACAAGTGAATCGCAGAAACTCGGCTTTTCCGCTGCCGTCTCCCCAAGTGACCCGCCACTCCGTGCCGCTCAGCACTTCCCTTCTTCATAGCGGAAGTGGACTTGCAACTTTCATAAAGTGGAAGTCACGTTTCAGGCCATCTTTCGGTCTCCATACATGATGAATTACAACATGATAGTAATCTAAATATCTACATTGTCTACTAAATAGCCAACATTTATTTTCATAACCCTTTGAAACGATAAGTATGAAATGCGTATTTTGGAAGACAGATGTTGCCGCAGTTTGTGCTATAAAGAATTGACACTGCACCATACATTTTAGACAATAGGAATATCAGGGTTGCAAAAAGGTAATGAAGGGTTTTCGGAAAGGTTACGTTATAAAATTGTGGGATCTAGTATTTCTTACGTAAACAATATTTTCGAACAGCAGTATTTCCTAAAATACAGACTTTCTTCACGTAGAAGGAAAATAAGGGTTTAAAAATTAGGTCCGTAAATCCTGGACGAGACATTTATTAGCGTGTCGAAATTTTGAGTGTACGAGGTCGCATTGAGTTCTAAATAACGAAAATTTTTTTTCAAACAAAATATTTCTATACATAATATGTGTATCGTGGTAAGCAATCGAATATAAATTATACTTACGACAATGGACACCAGAAAAATACAACTCGTACAGAATTTGGTCATTTCCCTGGCGCGGTGATGTTCCGAGCAGCTGTTCGGACACGATCATCGACCTGGCGTAATATAAATGTGATTCATCCGACACAAGGCGATTCGTTACCATTGATCTACTGTCCAATCTGGATGATCCTGCGCAATTATCATTGACAATAACGCTGAATCATATGGCCGCGGGTGAGGGTTAACTGCTGCAGAACCCCTTATTCAGCAAAGTGTGCTAAAGGGTGTGCTCCGAAACTCTTCTGTCTTCGCCAGCATTGTACTCTGTCATCGCCGCGCGGTTTGGCCGCGCGGTTTAAGGCGCCATGTAATGGATTGTGCGGCCTCTCCCGCCGGAGCCCCGAGTCCCCCCTCGGGCATGGGTATGTGTGTGCTGTTCTTAGCATAAGTTAGCTTAAGTTGGTTTACGTAGTGTATAAGTTTAGGGACCGATGACTTCAGCACATTGGCCCTTTAGGAATTCATACACATTTGAAGATTTTTTTTACTCAGTCGTCTGATCCGCTATAGATCGCCACCTATCCTGCTTTACAGAGGAAGCAGGCCTTGGATCTCCACGTTCTGGGATGAGGCATGGACGTCCAACACTTTGTCGCCTAATCGTGTTTTCAGCGTCTTTCAACGACTTCGCATAGTGGCAAGCAGGCAGCCGAGCAGCTTCTTCGTTTCAAAGATGATGATCATTCTCAGGCACGGGTCTTTCACAATCTGCCTTTGGTCGTACTCACATATTTAAGTGGGTTTTCCCATTTGCGGCCACTAGAGTGATTGGCCTTCCGTCTCTGCTCCCCTCATGTTCGTTCCTTATCCAGTCACAAATCAACAGTGTCACAAAGCAGCATTCAATCTCGCGGTATCGCGGTGAGCAGTGGTTGCAATGTTTGGCCCTAAATTCCTTCAAAACTCCAACCTCTGCCCATTCTCTCTCTCTCTCTCTCTCTCTCTCTCTCTCTCTCTCTCTCTCTCTCTCTCTCCCCTTCTGTGTGTGGGTTTTCTCTACGTCTCCCATTCTTCGTCTCCTCCTTTCTATGCCAATACTTCAGAACTTGCTTGATCAACTTTGAAATCACCCGGAAGGGTCTTACAAACATAAAACACACGATCGACCCTTTAAGCATGCAAAATACTGTTCCTACATTCCCGAATCGCAATGAGTGATGTAATGTTTGCTAGCGTCCGGCGCTTTTTTTTCTGTCTGCTACTAGTTATCGGATCACAAGCAAAAGGATAAAGTATTGCGGATTTCGTTGGGTGTTGCTGTTTATTGCCTCCGCTCGCGAGAATTGTCGGTAACAACGGGAAAGCTGCGAATTTATGTGACGGCCATATACAATTTATTGTCCCGGCATTTATGTTCGCAGAGATTAATGCAGTAGAGCTGTCAACGATATAGCGGGTAGCTTTGAATGCATGTAACAACATAAGCTTGTTGCCAATGATAGGCTCCTGACGATTCGTTGGTGATTTCGAATACAGAAAAGCCGTTCTTCACTCCCTTCGATGACAACCAACTGGCAGTTCCCCAAATCTTTAAAAGTGATCGCCACCTGTGAACGGACAGGTATCCTCACACAGAAACGAAATAATGAAAACGTGTGAAGAAAATATGTTTAATAGCTAGATTTGTATCTCAAGCAGTTTTGAGCTCTATAAGTAAATATTTATAGCAGCTTGAAAACTTTCAGTTCCATACAACACGGAGCTCGCACTGCCCCTAAGATTCTTGCATTCAGGAGATGATACATTTACCGGTAACTATTGGGATTAAGATTCAGGTTTTCTGCTGCGCATAACTTCCAGAACTGACTATTACATGAACTACTTTTCTGTATATAGACAGGACAGCGAAATGTCGTGCGGAGCATGAAAAATGTATTCTGTCAACAGAGGGAGAGTTACAGAAGTGACAGAGAAAGCGGTCATTCTGAAGAAACGAGAGCTAACTTATGGTTAGTGGTTGTTTATTTGTGGTCTTCATTCGGAAGAGTGATTTGACTATCATTACACAGTAAATAATAGTTTTACAACAGGACTCTGACGGTCAGTGTTTACCTCAGTTAAAACTCCTGGGCTGAGAGGACATATGTATACATATGTCGCAATCCACCGTGCGGTGCATGGCGAAGGGTGCCACGTACCACTATTGTTCATTTGCTTTCCAGTTCCACTCGAAACAGAGCGAAGGAAAACAGACTATCTATAAATTTCCATACGACCCCTACTTTCTCTTATCTTCGTGGTACTTCCTCGAAAGTACGTTGACAACAGTAGAATCGTTCTGCAGGTAGCCTCAAATGCCGTTTCTCTAAATTTTCTCAACAGTGCCTCGAGAAAAGAGCGTCACCTTCCCTCCAGGGATTTCCATGAGTCTACCGGTAACAAATCGAGCAGCCCGCCTCTGAATCGCTCCTTTGTATTCCTCCGATCTGACGTGGTGCGCATTACAAACACTCCAATATTACTCAAGAATGGCTAGTTCATCTGCTTTACAGATGAACCACACGCACCTAAACCTCTCCCCATGGCACATATGAAGATCTCTGATTTTCTCATCGTAATGATTTCGCGAAACGTGTGTGGGTGGAAGTAACATGTTTTCCTGGCCCGTCCGGTTAGCCGTTCGGTCTAACACACGGCTTTCCGGATTGGTAAGGAGCGCCTCGTCCCCGTCACGAATCCACCTGGCGGACTTGTGTCGATGTCCGGTGGGCCGGGCAGTTTGTGGATGGTTTTTAGGCGGTTTTCCATCTGGCTCGGCGAATGCGGGCTAGTTCCCCTTATTCCGCCTCAGCTACACTATGTCGGCGATTGCTGCGCAAACAAGTTCTCCACGTACGCGTACACCACCATTACTGCCGCGCGGGATTAGCCGAGCGGTCTAAGGCGTTGCAGTCGTAGACTGTGCGGCTGGTCCCGGCGGAGGTTCGAGTCCTCCCTCGGGTATGGGTGTGTGTGTTTGTCCTTAGGATAATTTAGGTTAAGTAATGTGTAAGCTTAGGGACTGATGACCTTAGCAGTTGAGCCCCATAAGATTTCACACACATTTGAACCACCATTACTCTACCACGCAAACATAGGGGCTACATTCGTCTGGTGTGAGACGTTCCCTGAGGGGGGTGGGGGGTGTCAACCGGGGGCCGAACCACACAATAACCCTGAAAGATTGGTTCGGTGTAGGGCGGCGCAGGGGTGAAGTGGACTGCGGTAGTCGTCGTGGGGTTGTGGACCACTGCGGCTGCGGCGTGGACGGAACCTCTCCGTCGTTTCTAGGCCCCGGGTTAACATAAAATACAATATGTTTTCCGACTGTGGTTGGAACGTACGCTCTCAAAACTTCAACAGCAAACCTCTCCGCGGCGTACAAGGCGTCTCCTGTGCCGTCTGCCACTACAGTTTGTTGAACAACTCCCTAACGCGCCGAATAAAGGACAGGGTCTCAGGCCGATGAAGAGTACCGAAGAATCAATCGTTCGAGTTTTCTGTAAGCCACTTCTACAGTGGATGAATTACGTTTCCTTAAGGTTCTCCCTACGAATCTGTCTGGCATCAGCTTTTCCCACTAATTATTTTTTGTAATGTTTCCGATTCAGGCAGAGGCAAACAAGTAAGTTGACATATTTTGGATTTGAGTCGACAATGTTGTATGAAATAGTGTTCTGCGATAACAGGTCTGTGAGGAAGAAAGTCTTCACTGCTCGAAAATGTGCTGTAAGAATAATATGTGGTGCCCACGCGCGATCATCTTGTCAACATCAGTTCAAGGAGTTAGGCACTCTGGCTACTGCTTCACAGTGTACTCACCACCTCATGGAGTTTGTTGTAAATAATCCACTGAACTTACTGAACTTCAAAAAGAACAATTATGTATATAATTACAGCACCAGAAGAAATAGAATATTCATTAACCCACATTAAAGTTCTCTTTAGCACAAACATAAGTGTACCATCCTGTGAACGAAATATTTTATCAATTACGAGTGACAGAAAATTTCCGAGGTGCAGCAAAATAAAAACTGGAAACTGAGAAACTTCCTAGACAACTCTTTCTGTTGCATTGAATTTCTGTTAGTCTAATGTGTAAAGGTGGTGGGTAGGAATTAACAACTCACATCTGTATGTTTAAAAATTGTATTTAGCCATATTTCCAAATTAATTTATTTGAATGTAAAATAGCTCGTTCAGCATCATTACGATTTATCGTGCAAATCATCAAAGAAATATGAAACTAATTAACTAACCTATGATACTCCCTTGGGATGCTCCAGAAGATCAAATCTATTTCCTCCAGTAAAAAATGACATATTGATCTCTACCTCCTAGAAAGTTCGGAATCCGGTCACAAATCTACCCCGATACTTGGTAAGCTCGAATTTTGTTCACAAAGTCATTTCAGAATTGTATCGAATGCCTGCTGTAAATACGGAACAAGCCTTCAACTCTGGTACCTCTGCCCATGGCGATACGGATCTCACGGACGCAGTGAGTGGCTGGTGGCGAATAACCTGGCAGTTTCTCATTCCAGGGCGAACACGGGTAATCGCGTCTAGATGGCGCGACAAGCAGCGGCACTTCTTCGCTCCCACCTCTCCCCGTTCCTTCGGAGATCGTCAGACGTTCATTTGCAGCCGGGCATCGATAGATTGGGACCGGCGAGGAGGGTGGCGCACGGCTGGCTGGGATACCGCGGGGCCTATGGTCCTGTAATTGAGGTCGTGCTGATTGAACGGCGGGGGCAGACTAGGGCCAAAGCTGTGGAAAATTAGGCACCGTAATCGCATGTTAATGTGACAGCTGCAGACGAATGTACGCCTCATTAAGGGAAAGAATTTATCGTGCCAGGCCAGCCCGAGAAGCAGATCGAGGAAAAACTGGGGCCGAGAGACCGGGATTTGTTCTTGAGAATCACAGAGTACAGGTCCAAGCTGCAGGCCAAGTGCAGTATCTGCAATGTCTTGCTCAGATATGCAGGGACGGGACTTTCTTGTGAGCGCGTTATGATTACATTTACTTTCACAAATTGAGTTCCTTAAGTCTTTAGCCTTACACATTTCCCGAAAAGTTTATTATATTTTATTTTCATTCAGATGGCCTGTAAGAAAGCACTATCGAAACGACTTGTAGTCTTATCACAACAACATTAGTCATAAAATCTCGGTATTCTGCAAATAAATCTAGAGGATTACTCTGCACTTCCTAAAAGTATTCGTAGATGGTGCATAGAAACAACTTCGCTCCCAATCTCGAATAGTACGTGGGAAGAATGAACACCTACATCTTTCTGTGCGAGCTACGATTCTTCTCGTTTTATCACGATGGTCATTTCTCCCAATGTTGATGGAAGTTAACAGAATACTTTGGATTTCGAAAGAGAAAATTGGTGGTTGAAATCACGTGAAAAGATCTCACCGCTACGAAAACAGCCTTTGTTGCAGTGATTTACACCCCAATTCGCTTATCATATCCGTGACACTCTCTCCGGTATTTCGTAATGATAAAAAACGAGCTCTTTCTCTTTGAACTGACGAAGGTAAATGAAAATGTTTAATCTGAGAAGCATCCCACACCGTGCAGCAATATGCAGGAGTAGTAGTGACAAGCACAACGTAGCCAGTATCGACAGCAAATGTACTCTTTAAATTTACTTTAAAAAAAAAAAATAAAGCAACAATTTTCGCTGCTTGCAGACCTGGCAGAGGGTAGTTCAGTGAAATTTGCTATCTATATCCGAATCCCGCTGCAGCTACTGCCGGGTCTGGGTGCTGATGAGTCCTGTCCATTTGGCTCGGTCCTCCCACCACTTTTCTTCCTCCACTTCTTGCCAGGTCACACCTCTCCTTTCTACAGATATTCTCACTCCCATTTTCCACCGTGTTCTTGGGCGCCCTCTAGGTCTTTTCCCATCCATCTTTAGTTCTTCCATAATTTTGGGGAGTCTCTGCCCATGCATCCTCTTAACATGCCCATACCATCTTAATCTCTTTCTTTCAATTTCTTCTCTCATACTTTCTTGTTTGAGGTTCTTTCTAATCTCTACATTCCTTACTCTGTCCATTCTTATTTTTACCTTAACTGCTCTGAGAAATTTCATTTCCCCCGCTTGCAGTCTACTCCAGTCCCTTTCTGTCATTGTCCATGTTTCTCCACCATAGGTGACAATAGGGATGTAATAATTCTTATACATAAGGAGTTCTGCTTTCTGAAACTTCATTATTTCAAATCAGGTGTTTTATTGTTTGGTAGAAATTGCCTCCCTTATGTAACCTCCTATTAATTTCGTTAGTTATTCTTCCATCCCTAGATATTTCACTCCCTAAATAAGTGAAACTTTCTACCACTTTCAGGGGTTCTCCATTCAAGGTAATATTTCCGTTGATTCCTTTATCTCTTCCAAATACCATTACTTCACTCTTGTCTTTATTTATTTTTAATCCATACCTTTTCATTATTTCCTTCCACGCATCAAGCTGTAACTGTACATCTACCTCTTTATCACCCCATATTACCATAGCATCTGCAAAAGTCATCTTTTTGTCTTTTTCTTTTACTATATCTTTAACTGCTCTATTCATTCCCTCCATCACAACATTAAAAAGTGCAGGAGATAGAATACTTCCTTGCTTAAGTCCTTGTCTTATTTCAAAGTATTCAGAGTTCCCCAATGGTGTTCTAATTCTACAATTGTGTCCTCTGTACATTGTCTTTATAACATTAATGTATCCATCTTCTATATCTATCTACTTCATTTCTTCCCAGAGTCTTTCCTTGTCAACTGAGTCATATGCCTTTTCTATGTCTATAAAAACCATTATCACCCTTTTGTTATACTCCCAACTTTTTTCCATCAGTTGACGGATAGAAAATATCAGGTCGATCGTGCTTCTTCCTTTCCTAAACCCATGCTGTTCTTCACTCAGCTCCTTTTCTATCTTTTCACTTATTCGATTTAGTAAAATTCTTTCAAAACGAATTTTACCCTCCTAAATCCCATAAGTAATTTGTAATAAAAGTACATTTGCATCTTAGCCTTACTTCATCTAGATTATCAAACTAATAACTGCCCTGTGCAAGTATTTGGGAACTCATTAAAAAAAAAGAAAAAAAGGGAAATGGAATATTGCACGGCCTTGATACAGGTATGAAGAAAGAAAAAAGAAATGTAACGTTGTATTGTCTCTTCCCAATTTTTATATTGTTTGATTAGTCTCACTTAGTTGGATCAAGATGGAGCGACCATCAGGCGGGAGCAATAGTTTCCTATGTAGCATTTTATTAATGTAATCTAACTTAAATTGATTCATATGATGTAACTTACTTTATCGAATGGCGAATTTCTTGTAATGAACAATAAATACATAGGTTTTGTTAGTTACACAACTAGACTTCAAAGATCACGTTAGTTGCAATTCTGATCTTTATTCTGTTAAGTAATATACCTTTATCGGAAGAATAGTAACGCAGTTACTGTTAGATATTCTATTTATTTAGGATATATCTATTAATGAATTGGAACTGACACTTTCATAATCATATGGGTACTCAGATTTTAATTTTGCCTCTTTTACATTTTGTTGACTGTTGGAGTACAGCAGTTACCTGTTGCAATTCACGTTTCCTCGGAGGAATGGTATCTTAAAGGAAGAACATACATTATTACATGAATTTTTCATTTAAAGTAGGTCCAATGAGGAATCACAACAACATGTCGGGTTCTTGAGGGTAAAAATTATTATTTTCCGATATGAGTGATACAGAAAAACAGTGGCCGATTGATTTCTTATTTTTCTGTAAGACGTAAAATAGATCTCCAAGAAATTAATTTTCAGCTTAATAGCACTGGTTGGGTTGGGTTGTTTTGGGGAAGGAGACCAGACAGCGTGGTCATCGGTCTCATCGGATTAGGGAAGGACGGGGAAGGAAGTCGGCCGTGCCCTTTGAAAGGAACCATCCCGGCATTTGCCTGGAGCGATTTAGGGAAATCACGGAAAACCTAAATCAGGATGGCCGGACGCGGGATTGAACCGTCGTCCTTCCGAATAGCGCTGGTCTTTAAAACCATCCAATTTTTACTTTCCCGATGTCCGGAGCATTTTAAAATTAAACTACCAACTTCAAGATGTATATCCTGACATTTAACGAAAGTGTGCTTTACTTTTTCATCTGATAGTTATTGAAACAACTAGGTACATAGTTAATGATGATAACACAGTAAATAGCGAATTATTATTTGTAACTGTGTGTGTATGAGTAGTACCTTGCTTTATCTGTAAAATATAGATCATCTGAATAAGCGAAGCAATGCAGCCCCCTCCCCCCCGCCTACACACACACACACACACACACACACACACACACACACACACACACACACACGAGCGCGCGCGCTTTACGTTTATGTCTCTCACAAAATTTATTTTAGTTTTCTGCTGTTCAGTTATATGGTTTACGTCACTTGTCAACAACACATCGATTCTGCCGTAACCTACATCCATGTTCCGCAAACCATATTATGGTCTATGGTGTAGAGCACTTCCTGTGTCGCTAAGCTTCCTCCTTCCTGTTGTAGTAGCAAATGTAGCGCGGGAATAAAAATTGTTAGTAAGCCACCGTGCGACCTCCATTTCTCTTTTTTCCTTAATGTCCTTCCCGCGTGATACACATACCACGAGGCAATATGTTGGTTCACGCTTATAGGAATGTGTACTCTCAGAATTTTAACCGTAGACTGTACCGTGGTACATCACACCTCTCTTGCAGCGTCTGTCGCTGCTGTTGACTGAACATCCTAGTCATGCGTTCGCGCTTACTGTGCGAACTTGTAACGAAACGCGTTGCTCTTCTTTGGATCTTCCCCATTTCCTCTGTCAGAACCATCTGATATGGGTCACATGGAAGTTTCGCAGGCTACCTTCTTTGTGCGTGGACGACTCTTCCTGGGCATTCTTCAAATGAATGTGTTTGGCATCGGTCTTAAGTGTGAATAGTTTTATGTAGCCTTATATCTAGTTGGCTAACGCTGACATCACTCTGTCAGCTGCAGGCTGAGTCTCCAGTGTTTAAGAAATAGCTGAATAGTTGTCTCCAGCAGTTGATTATCGTCATTCATCGGTTCCTGCTTCATGTAAGGTCACTGTTCATCAATAATTGTAATTTTATAGCTAATTTTAAGTTCTTTTTTATCTATCCCTGTAATTTATATCCTGTATCATATCAAAGTTTTGAATGATACAAGATGATCGTGATGATAGAAAGCGGTCTCCTGTGATGAATGTGCTTTTTTTAGTCTAGATTGTCTTATAATGAACTTGAAATATTCTGTTTTAATCTGTGGCGTTCTCCAACACTGACTTCAAAAATAATTTCTCTCAGATGTTCCATTATTATTGTTCCTGAGCAGAGGAGTGTATAAAGGCATCCCATTACTATGTTTGATGCACCTTTAACAATGATCTTCACGCAAATTATTTCGCATCCTGAATCTGCAGTCTCCTCATTAAATATCATCGTTTTATTTATGGCTGTAAACACTACTCCCTCATAAGCGTTCAACCTATATGTATATATATATATATATATATATATATATATATATATATATATATATACCAGTCGCAATCTACAAAATGGTTCAAATGGCTCTGAGCACTATGGGACTCAACTGCTGAGGTCATTAGTCCCCTAGAACGTAGAACTAGTTAAACCTAACTATCCTAAGGACATCACAAACATCCATGCCCGAGGCAGGACTCGAACCTGCGACCGTAGCGGTCTTGCGGTTCCAGACTGCAGCGCCTTTAACCGCACGGCCACTTCGGCCGGCCGCAATCTACAATTTCATTCCTATCATCATTTGGTTTCAGCCAGCTTTCTGCTACTTGTTCTATGTGTACATTTATACCGTTTATAAGCGAGACTAGTTCTGGTACATTTCCTTGGACGCTCCTTCAGTCAACTTTTTCATTCTTCGGTCTCCCACGACGAATGCTCCTTCCATTAATTAAAGGAGTTGATACTCGTTCAGGCTTCAAATCAGAACATGTCTTATCGGGCCTACGGAGGGCTTTGTATATTCATCATCCCACATTTAACGACGTGTTTACCCATATAGTGGCTGAAAGACGTTAGGATACAGTGAGATCATACTATTAATTTTTGTGTGCAAACTGTACCTCGATCCGTATTTTAGGCTTAGAAGTTTGGACGCTGTGCTGCCGAAAGAAAATACTACGATGAAGATCTGGCTAGTATCATATTTTATGCTATGGGGAAACACAGCATTTCTGAGAAACGAATAGTAATATTTCACTGTAACTGTGTGGAACGTACATTTAGATATTGATATTATCTCAATTAAAATATTCAATCTTTAATATTTGAAATCACTTTTTACTGTATGGCACCATGGCACTGCAAAAAATTTGGAAAGAATGATCAGTAATTCATCTCATTAATGTACTGCAGCCAACTCAAGTGTGAAGACAAACGTCTGTTCGAAACTGGCAATGACAAGCAGCAGTAAATAAGTACATTAAAAATCTGAAGATCTACCAAAGTTTTTTTTGTCATCTTTTATTTAGATCGAAGCGGAACGTCAGTTCAGCTTCTTTGACTGCGCAATCGATGCATTAGCGTCCGCGCTAGATGCGCATCTTTACAGTTCGTAAATTATATAAAACAAATGTGTTTCAAAGAATAGGTCTCATTTCATAAGTTGATCATTTAATATAAAGATAGGTGAATGCCTTTCCAAGGGTACTCACAGCTTTCATACTACGGATATCCCAATAATATTACAGTTTCCAGAGATATGTAGCACTAGAAGTCAACGCACAGGTCAAGCGTTTCCCGTACGTTACGGGGCCGGTGGTATGTGAGCGCAGATCTGGCACCCGATAGCGTCCCAGACGTGTTCCTCAGTTTCATATCACCTGAATTTTGTGGCCAAGACGTCAACGTAAGATCACTGTCACGCCCCTCAAACCTCTGTGACACGGTTCTGGCCTTACGACACGGACAATTATCCTGCTGGAAGACGCCACCGCCGTCGGGGAAGACATCAGACATGAAGGGATGTAGGTGGTGCGCAGTAATGTTCAGGTAGCCCATATCTTTCACGGTGCATTCGTTTACTACCATAAGTCCCAAGGAAGGCTAGGTGAATATGACATATAGCTTATCTCTGCAACCATCAGCGCGCAGTGCATTTTCCTAGCAGCCGTTAATTCTGGCTACAGCATAACCGGACAGGATCATCGACCTGGTGTGGATCTGCAGCTCGTGGACTCACGGTCGCGTTCTCGCTTCCCGAGCACGGGCTCCCGGGTTCCATTCCCGGCGGGGTCAGGGATTTTCACCTACCTCGAGATGAATGGGTGTTTGTGTTGTCCTCATCATTTCATCATCATTCATGAAAGTGGCGAGTTTGGACTGAGCAAAGGTTGGGAATTTGTACGGGCGCTGATAACCGCGCAGTTGAGCGCCCCACAAACCATCATCATCATCATCATCGACCTGGTGTATAAAAGAAAAAGAGTTTCATCCTCACAGGTGGTTCGTTTACATTGATTCACTGTACTTTGCCCTCTGCTATCGTAATTGATGACAACGTTGTGGCAACAAGGGAACATGGAGCAGTCCTCTGCTGAGGAGCCCCACTTTCAACAATGTGCGCTGGACGGTGCATTCCGAAACACTGCAATGTACTATATCTTCAAATCTGCCACTAATCTTAAAGGGTACTCCTATAAATGAGTCATTTGTCTTTAAAGCTCTATATTGTCCAAAGTACTGCGACGGGCGTTCAATAAGTAATGAAATACATTTTGCTCGGCTAATTCCGCTTGAAAAAATGAGAAATTTGCTGTGGGACGTGGTGGAATGTTTCCGCTTCAACCGCTATATTTCCATCAAGTTCCAATAGGTAGCAGCGCTACACGTTGGCCTCAAAATAGTGTCTGTAACGGAGGTGTGTTCAAAGCAGAGAGCGATCATCGAGTTTGTTTCGGAGGAAAATCAGACCATCGTAGACATTCGTAGACGCTTGGAGAATGTCTAACGGGGGGGGGGGGGGGGGGGTTGTTTCGGGGAGAAGACCAAACAGCGAGGTCATCGGTCTCATCCGATTAGGGAAGTACGGGGAAGGAAGTCGGCCGTGCCCTTTCAAAAGAATGATCCCGGCTTTGCCTAGAGCGATTTAGGGAAATCATGGAAAACCTAAATCAGGATGGCCGGACGCGGGATTGAACCGTCGTCCTCCCGAATGCGAGTCCAGTGTGCTAGCCACTACGCCACCTCGCTCGGTGAGAATGTCTACGGACACCTGACAGAGAACAAAAGCACGGTGAGTTGTTGGGCGAGGCCTCTGTCATCATCGCAACAAGGTCGCGTAAACCTGTCGGATTTCGCGGGTGCTGGCCGGCCGCATACAGCTGTGACTCCTGCAATGTTGGAACTTGCGCACACCATCATTGGAGGTGGTCAGTGGACCACAACCAAATTCCTCGCTGTACATTTGAACGTCTCTGTTCGTAGCGCTGACACACTCGTCCACCATTTGGGGTACGCAAAGGTATGTGGCCGATGGGTTCCTTGCCGCCTCACAAAAGACCATAAAGAACAACGAAATGTTCAAATGTGTGTGAACTCCTATGGGACCAAACTGCTAAGGTCAATGGTCCGTAGACTTACACACTACTTAAACTAACTTATGCTAAGAACAACACACACACACACACACACACACACACACACACACACACACACACACACACACGCACGCCCGAGGGAAGACTCGAACCTCCGGCGGGAGGAGCCGTGCATTCCGTGATATGGCGCCTCAAACCACGCGGCCACTCCGCGCGGCACAAAGAACAACGAAGTATCATCTTTGTGGAACTGCTTGCGCGTTACGAGGCTGATCGTGACAGTTTTTTGTCGAACGGCGTCACAGGTAATGAAACATGTGTTCACCACCTCGAGTCGGAAACAAAACGGCAATCCGAGGAGTGGAGCTACACTATCTCTTCTACGAAGAAAAAGTTCAAAGACGTACCTTCAGCCGGTGAAGTCATGGTGACGGTCTTGTGGGATTGTGAAGAGATTATTCAGTTTGATGTCCTCCCTCATGGAGCAACGAACAACTCGGAAGTGTATTGTATTGCCATCATGAAATTGAAGAATCGACTTCAGTGTGTTTGTCGCCACAAAAATGCAAACTAACTTCTCCTCCTCCACGATAAAGCAAGGCCTCACGTAAGTATGCGCAGCAGGACGTTGGCTCCGTAGTCGGCCAATGGAGTGGTACTATGCGGGCACACAGGCTCTCCCATTAAGGTGACGTAAGGCCGTCACACTTAATGGAGATTTTCTGAAAAATAAGGTTTTCTAGCCAGAAGAGTGGGTAGAAATGTGGTGTATTGGAATCCTGACTACACCAAACGGATTTTAGAAAAAGAAAATGTGTTTTGTTACATGTTGAACGACCCTAGTATATGTGAAAATATGAGTGCTGCATGATCAAACCGTAAAGTCACCAAGTTTGCGTTTTGCACTGTATAAATGTCGTTCTATGAGTCTGTCTCTGGTCACACGACACACTCTCAAGCGGTAGTCGTTCCATACGTTAGACAACAACGTCCTGTCAAAGGTCATCACAGGAGCATTGATGCGTTCTTTGAGTTTATCCACTTTCCTTGGCAGTGGGTATATGCAAACACAGTCCTTAATGCACCGCCAAAGGAACGGGTCACAAGGCATTAAGTCAGGTGACCTGGGGGCCAAGGCAACAGACAATAGACACACACGATCTCCACCTCTACGCCCAAGTCATCGATGCGGAAGTAGGTCGTTTAAGTAGTGACGGACACCGATGCTCCAATGAGGGGTTCTCTACATCAACTTCTACATCCATACTCCGCAAGCCACCTGACGGTGTGTGGCGGAGGGTACTTTGGGTACCTCTATCAGTTCTCCCTTGTATTCCAGTCTCGTATTGTTCGTGGAAAGAAAGATTGTCGGTATGCCTCTGTGTGGGCTGTAATCTCTCTGATTTTATCCTCATGGTCTCTTCGTGAGATATACGTAGAAGGGAGCAATATACTGCTTGACTCCTCGGTGAAGGTATGTTCTCGAAACTTCAACAAAAGCCCGTACCGAGATACTGAGCGTCTCTTCTGCAGAGTCTTCCACTGGAGCTTATCTATCATCTCCGTAACGCTTTCGCGATTACTAAATGATCTTGTAACGAAGCGCGCTGCTATCCGTTGGATCTTCTCTATCTTTTCTATCAACCCTATCTGGTACGGATCCCACACTGGTGAGCAATATTCAAGCATTGGGCGAATAAGTGTACTGCAACCTACTTCCTTTGTTTTCGGATTGCATTTCCTGAGGATTCTTCCAATGAATCTCCGTCTGGCATCTGCTTTACCGACGATCAACTTTATATGAACATTCCATTTTAAATCACTCCTAATGCGTACCCCCAGATAATTTATGGAATTAACTGCTTCAGTTGCTGACCTGCTATATTGTAGCTAAATGATAAGGGATCTTTCTTTCTATGTATTCGCAGCACATTACACTTGTCTACAATGAGATTCAATTGCCATTTCCTGTACCATGCGTCAATTCGTTGCAGATCCTCCTGCATTACAGTACAATTTTCCATTGTTACAAATTCTCGATATACTACAGCATCATCCGCAAAAAGCCTCAGTGAACTTCCGATGTTATCCACAAGATCATTTATGTATATGAATAGCAACGGTCCTATGACACTCCCCTGCGGCACACCTGAAATCACTCTTACTTCGAGAGACTTCTCTCCATTTAGAATGACATGCTGCGTTCTGTTATCTAGGAACTCTTTAATCCAGTCACACAATTGGTCTGATAGTCCATATGCTCTTACTTTGTTCATTAAACGACTGTGGGGAACTGTATCAAACGCCTTGCGGAAGTCAAGAAACACGGCATCTACCTGGGAACTCGAGTCTATGGCCCTCTGAGTCTCGTGGGCGAATAACGCGAGCTGGGTTTCACACGATCGTCTTTTTCGAAACCCTTGCTGATTCCTACAGAGTAGATTTCTAGTCTCCAGAAAAGTCATTATACTCGAACGTAATACGTGTTCCAAAATTCTACAACTGATCGACGTTAGAGATATACGTCTATAGTTCCCGTCTTGTTGGAATATGAAATTCTCAGAATTAGCAATCAGTGATTCTAAAAACCGGAACCACAGCTTCGACGTATCAAGGTGTCCGTGACAATCTACCAACACACACAAACTTTTTTCTTGCTTTGGCGCCATTTAGACAAGGCCCTGTACTCGTAAGGCCAACCAGAGAGCACAATAACAAGCTCGATGAGTGTACGGTTCTGTTCATGCGTCAGTCATACTTGAACATGTAATACTCTGGAAAACACGCAGATCTGAAAACGGATGACTCATTTATAGTAGTCCTGTCTTTTACAGAGCTGGTAAGCCTTCGGCTTCTACGCGGCTTCTACGTACTCTTATGAGGCGTGGACGTCCAACACCTTCCCCGCTACTAACCGTTTCACCGTTCTTCAAGCACTTTCCATAGATGTTCACGACAGTAACTCGTGAGCAGCCCACTAGCTGCCCGTTTTAGAGATGCTCGTTACCAGACTTCGGCCGATAACAGTCTATCCGTATTTAAAGCTCCTTATGTCACTGGATTTTCCCGATCGTGTTGTCGCTAGAATGATCCCCCACTCATCTCTGGATCACTTACGTACGTTCCTTACCGCATCACGTTCCCGTAACGCCGCCAGATGGCGTTTAATCTCGCGTTGGGTAGTTCCCATAATTTTTTACCTCATCAGTATTTATTGCATACCATTGACGATACTTCAGAAACTCATGAAATGAAGCATATCCTGCTAAATTAAAAGTTTTTACTCAGTCGTAACGTCAGAGTTTATGGATGAAACGCTACGACCGTCTCTGCGGATGATTCACTTGCCTGCTCGCTGCGGAGACAGAAGTCGGCGATAGAGTGTTTGTTTTACAGAGCCTCAGGCTGTGTCGCAGGGGAATTGGAGCCGGGTGGCATGTTTACTTTCCATTGCGGTCTGAAATCACTTGGCTTGCTGCCGAGGAATTCGTACCATTCCCCGCTGACGTCGGAAATCTTCTGAACGCGTGATCGGTTGGCATCTGCAGCAGCCGATTCCATCTCACAACCTGCTCAATTTACACAACTCTGTTCGCTCAGAATGTTTTCATGTTGCGTCTGTGCGGTATATTACCCGGGAAAAAGCGGACTGAAAGCCCTGGCGATGGTGACAGGAACGTCGTGCCTACAACCAAGAAGCAGGGAGGGGAGACAGTATTCTTACGAGCTGGGCGTCGTCACACGCTACGTTCACAGTACATTCTGTCAAGTGTATGCAAAGAGTGCTTTGTACGATACCAGTTATCAGAACTTCTTCCCGTTCTATTCACATAGTCAACACCTGAAGAATTATTATTTAAACAACTCTGATAGTTCGAAGTGTTGCTGTTGTAGTTGTAAGCTACTACCACTATTGTTAAATTCGGATTGCATGCAAATACTGAGGTTCAGTAGTATGTGGAAACGCCGCGAAAAATGCGTGGTTGAACACAAATACAGATGTTAGCGGAGCCTGTAGTTTGTGCTTTTGTATTCCACCACGAAAGGCACCAGCGCAATGTCCCTTAAAAAATGGTTCAGACCTTTCACCGTCTGCAGCTCGTGGTCGTGCGGTAGCGCTCTCGCTTCCCGCGCCCGGGTTCCCGGGTTCGATTCCCGGCGGGGTCAGGGATTTTCTCTGCCTCGTGATGACTGGGTGTTGTGCGATGTCCTTAGGTTAGTTAGGTTTAAGTAGTTCTAAGTTATAGGGGACTGATGACCATAGATGTTAAGTCCCATAGTGCTCAGAGCCATTTTTGATATTTGTTATAAAATTATTTACATAAGTTCGAAGTCCTGTTTGCAAATAAGTGGATATTTCTGTACGTAATTCTTTCGAGTTGCACCTGATTGGCTAATGCTGACGACATGTCGCTAGCTGAAGGCGGAGACTCCAATAATTGAAAAATAGCTGTACTGCTGTCTCCAGCAGTTGAAAAGCATCATTCCGCGGCTTCTGCTCCGCGCACAGCCATTGTCCATCGATATGGGTGAATCTATGTTTTATAATTTTGCAGCCAATTTTTTATGTATGCCTCTACGTTATATCCTGTATTATACTGTTTTACAATAAATTTCAAATATTTCCAAGAAAACTGTCTTCAGAAACGCTTTCCTTGCCATTGCCGGTCTACATTTTATATCCTCTCTACTTCGACCACCATGAGTTATTTTGCTCCCCAAATAGCAAAACTCCTTTACTACTTTAAGTGTCTCATTTCCTAATCTAATTCCCGTGAGAGCACATCTAAAGAGTAAACAACAGTGAATATTAGTAAGGGTCTATTTGTCTTGGGGTAACACTGAGCGACTGTCGCCTCCGCAGTAAAAACTGGAAATTAATGCTAGGGTGGATGGTGACGTCACACGGTGCCGCAGATTGTTTGCGATATCTGGAGAGGGCGCAGTGTCGCGCCGTTAGTTTATCTTCCGCGGCGGGAGGCCGGGGCTGATCCAGGACAATCTGGAGCGCTAATTGAGGAGCCTTTGGTGGCGGGCTTGCTGCTGACAGCGCGGTGAGGCGTCCCGTGCCGGCGGCCCGCGGCGGGGATAATTAATAAGGCTGCCCCAGACGTGGCCGGATATTGCGGGGGAATCCCACGGCTCCGGTAATATCCTTGCGGGGCACTCCTCTCATCTGTCCCGGCTTTCTCCGTTCACGTTAGCGCCATCTCGTCTCGAGTAGCACTCCTATAAGCCGAGGGAGAAACTTCTAGACATGACGGGAAGACTGCTAGTCGAATGACAGTTACAATACTGCGGCAGGGATACAACCTCTCGTCTTGGTCGCAGGATAAAAGGGGGCGAGTAATGTACAATTTAGACCAAACCCACGTGATCAGCGTTCGTTGGCGTAGAAGCTCCCTTATTAGCCAACTTTCAAGAAAGTTGCACAGCTTGAGAAAGAGTTGAGCAATGTGACTGAACAGTCAAATATGTAGCTTGTAAAATGTAAACTGTCACGCCGGAAATGTCTGTTCTATGACTTGCACTCACAAGTTACAGATTCACCATTCTGTTAACTCATTTCATTACAGTGCCGCTTCTATGATAGTGATTTTTGTAAATTTGATTTCAGTTGTTAAGAAATCATTGTTTCACTATAGTTTTTGAATGTTGTCGCTTCTCCAACATTTAGTAAATTCACCATCCTCAACCGTCTCCTCACGAAAATTTGGATTTTCAGTTGCGTACCGTCGCATTGCATTCTGCGGAACGTAGTGTAAAGGATGAGCCAGACAATAAGGGATTTACCTTATTATATGAGCCTCCAAACGGTAACTTCATTTTTCTATTGCGGCCAAGCCACGGCCGGCAGTGTTAGCTACTTGTAAATTCTTTCGTCCCACGGTCTAGCTACAGGAAGTCAGCACCGAGGAAGGGCACCTTGATCACCCGCCTCTTTCATGTGCTCACGAGGTAACGCCGCCCCAGGCGTCGCTTAGCAGGCAACGCTCTGGGAAGTTCCATGCCGCCCGCACGGTTTGCTCCGTCCTGACCAATCAGGGCGGAGGAAGCCGCGTGGTGCGTCGAATGTACCCGGCCGCCCGTCGCCGGGCTCGCTCTCTTGTATTCTTGCTCACCCGCGAGTCGGATGCGCGCCCTGTAGCATTGAACATCTCCCGCTTCTCCCGGTGCTGCGGCGCTGTGGACTTAGTTTTGGCAGACAACCACTTTCGGTAGCTTCGCGAACAATGTTTCGCCAAACTCTAAGCTCTGGCTCACCCTCACCTCCCTAGGCCTATGTAGCCCCTTTCAACATGCTGTAGCCAATAAATGGCCTTTCTCTAAAGATAACCCTAATCATTCCATAACGCCCACCGCCTGCCTATACGCCCATCTTGTACAATAGTAATTAGCTCGATACGCGTAGCATAGTTGCAAATCCTTGCACTGCACTGCGCAAGGGTTTCTTTCATTGTTAGCTGGTTTCGTGCTGCACTGTTTTTTTAATTTTGTCACTTTCGAGCTGTGACGAGTTTCCGTTGCCACAGGTAAGCCATAAAAATTAATTAGGGCCGGTTTTACATCACAGCCATGACATAGTAAGACCGTACATAGCCAAGTGTTGCTTTTTAAAATCATAATCGACTTCAGTTTAGGTAAAGATCAGTTCAGATTTAATTTCATATGCAGTCTGATTCTTACAAAAAAATGACTCTGAGCACTATGGGACTTAACATCTGTGGTCATCAGTCCCTTAGAACTTAGAACTACTTAAACCTAACTAACCTAAGGACATCACACACATCCATGCCCGAGGCAGGATTCGAACCTGCGACCGTAGCGGTTACGAGGCTCCAGACTGAAGCGCCTAGAACCGCTCGGCCACACCGGGCGGCTGATTCTTACAGGACAGTGTTACATTTGCATGTGTATTATCGAATGTTTGGAATTTGTTTAGTCTGTTGCCTACGTGAAAACACAGGGTAGTTTTAGAGAGAGATTTTTGATTATTTATTGTTTCAAAATTCGTTTTGTGTGTTCAGAGTGACGTCATGCATTGTAACACTGTTCATTGCACTGCACAGTAAAGAATTTCACAAGACAGTTTCTTTAGCATACAGCGTCAAGCTTTCCGATTATTTTTGCAAAGGCTTATTCAAATACTGTTACACAATTTCAGATAGTTTGGCGACTCATTTTATCAGATAGAGTTTCGTAACATTGTTAGTGTTATTCAGTATTACAACAGAGACGCACACGAAGTATAAAATAGGTGACCATTTCAGTACAGTACTGTTACAGTTCATAATATTCAGTTTATATACACACCAACGAAAACCAAACTGATTAAAGCCAGACGTTATTAAAATAAATGTTACAAAAAATGGTGAGGAAGGTCGAACAGTGGCTGTAAGCGGAGCTAAATGATATAATAATTAAAAAATTAATGTTGGACTCATATGTGGTAACGCGAAAATGGTTCAAATGGCTCTGAGCACTATGGGACTTAACATCTATGGTCATCAGTCCCCTAGAACTTAGAACTACTTAAACCTAACTAACCTAAGGACATCACACAACACCCAGCCGTCACGAGGCAGAGAAAATCCCTGACCCCGCCGGGAATCGAACCCGGGAACCCGGGCGTGGGAAGCGAGAACGCTACCGCACGACCACGAGATGCGGGCGGTAACGCGAAACCGTCTCGACTGTTGAACATGTGAATACTGAGATGACAGTGGAGAATACACCAGTAGCTACTACTCCCGTTTTGACACCATCTATGTATCGCCAGAAATGGTGCTTTCCTAGAATGAAAACTATGGGAGGCGACATTTCTCATCGTCCAAATTAATGCGAAGGGAACAGGACCTAAGAACTGCAGTTATCAAAAGTGATGTTGTACATGTATTTGGGGAATGAACATTCATTCCACATAGTAGTGAGGCCTTCAGAATTGTCTTCCTGGGTTAACGGAGGCCATGGCTTCCGTGACCAACATGCGGAGTCCATGTAACGGCAGAATGCTATATCTGTAAGCCGGTTTGATGCGTGGATGATGACAACAACAATGCGAAGCATGCAGCGCCATCTACCACTGGTTCCGAGAAAGCAGTAAGCTGATTGGTCCTTGGGACTGCCTGAATATTGTAGGCCCAAAGAGACAGAACTTATTTTACAATTCTTTGCATGCCGATTCTGGGAATACGCAATATTGTTGTAAACGTCGGCGAACAGAATTCACAGGACTTACAGCAGGATTATCACCCACGATGGCAATGTTTACCGCTAAACGACGAATACGAGGACACGCCGAGGGTTAAATCCGCAACCGAAACCGGTTTTCTCAAATTTAGCAAGGTGTCTCATCACAGTCGATTTATTCGGTGCACCACTTTGACCAAACATTCTACGAAGTTTGCGAATATTTTCCACACTACATTGACCACATTTTAATAAGTGACAACACGCTGTTACGTCGTGAAAGTTTCCATTACTATGAACAAGGAAAAGATGACAATCGTGCAACGTTCAGTGCTGCCAACTTAACAGAACGGCAGGCATGTCAAATGTTGCGTTCTTTATGGAAAATGCTGTATGAAAACTCAAGCAAGAACTCAACTGTGAAGTGCCTCCTCCCATTAACACTTTGCCGTCAGCACGTATCGTACAAATTTATTCGCTTGGCGCCGGCAGCGCTAATTCGGATTACTTGGCTTGTCGCCGGCCGCTTGTCACCCTCACGGTGATGACAAGCTTCAAACATATTGACTTTTGAGCCCTTTAATTTCCCGGAAATCCTCTATTTTGGCGTATTGGTCCACAAACACGAATTTTCTCTGCAAGTTCTACACCGTTATAATAATTATCCATTCGAAGGTGATGCCACTTTCCTTCAGAAGGTGTCAATGTTTTTGCTAAGGGCTGTCCAGCGCCGGAATATATGTTGAATGAGGAAATGTATCCCGTAATCGAATCAGACAGCATCCGAGTGAGTATGCCGTATTTCGTAATTTTCGACGGATTGTAAACTTTAAAATTTAATCGCCCATGCCACGATATCATTCCTTCATCAATTGAGATTTTTTGACTTTGATTAAACGTTTCTTTAATCTTTTTTGAAAAATAATCAATTAAGAATTGCACTTTGACAAACCGGTCGGCAGTATCCGGTTTGTTGTTGCTGTCGGAAAAATGTAAAAATGATAATATTGGTCTGAATCGGCTGCGGGACATCGTTTTGCGAAATATCGGTGTGTCTATCAACGGATTCCTGGACCAATAATCATCGATCCTTGCTTTTTTTTACAATTCCCATAAGGATAGCAAGCCCAAATTATTTTCTAAGTTCGGGTCCCGTAACGTCGACCCAGTTTCCTTCTGTCGCAATTTTGACTGTAGTACTTGTTGGTTTCATTGCTAATATACTCAAATAGATCGTTCCCAATATACAAAAAAATTGTTCAAATGGCCCTGAGCACTAGGGGAGTTAACAAATGGACCAAATGGCTCTGAGCACTATGGGACTTAACTTCTGAGGTCATCAGTCCCCTAGAACTTTGAACTACTTAAACCTAACTAACCTAAGGACATCACACACATCCATGCCCGAGGCAAGATTCGAACCTGCGACCGTAGCAGTCGCGCGGTTCCAGACTGAAGCACCTAGAACCACTCGACCACTTCGGCCGGCCCCAATATATAATTCTTAGATATCCTCGACGCTCTGTGTATCTTTGGGAAATATTTTTGGACCCGGGGATCCTACAAATTTATTATTGGTCCTTGGTGAATCGAAGTCTGACCACTGTGCACTGCCCTCTTAGTCTGATTCAGCCGAATCAGTTGGTAATCATTGCATTCGCTAAATTCTTCTTGGACGTATTTCTCTGTCTTCCTACGATTCTGCTTCGCTTTAATTTTTTTTTCTTATATCCAATGTCTCCTTCCCAATCGGTGAAGTCGTCCGGAACGTCAGACAATACTTCCGGGCTTTCATCGTAAATAATCCTATTCTCTCTTTTGTCCGCCATGATGAAAGAGCACAAGTACTTATAAAAACAAGAACCTTGTTGATGTGTGTAACTTATTGTTGCCTAAACAAAACACCAACAGAATGCAAAAGACACTAAAGTGCTGTCGCCGGCCACTGCGTGACACTATGCTCACGACACCACTGTGGTATCGCCGGTCACTGAGCGATATTATGCAGACGACACCACTGTGGTGTCGCCGGCCGTTGACTGCTATATCGCGCACGACACCACTTCGGTGACGCCGGACGGCATAGTGTTAATAAGGTAACACTATCCGCTCGTTGACATGACTGGAGATATGCGGGACTCATGATTCTCATCATTTTATTTGAATCTGATTCTGAGTAGTCTGATGAAAGTACAAGGGTTATCTGTCTGAACTTATGTCGCTCCGGCCAAGGTCATTCGTTAGAACCTTGCATTCCGTTTCTCCAGGAGTTGGGGAACAGCCAATGCACACAACACCAAGAGTAACAGGGCAGTCCGCTCGCCTCTCAGAGGATTAAGTCGCTGGTTCATGAGGGCGGTAGAGCATCTCGAGCGAGGCTAGCGAGATTCTCGTGTCACAAAAAGGAGGACGCGGATTAGATTTTCGGTGGTGTGGCGTACGGTGTTGTCCAATGCCCGGCTACCGGGGTTTGAGTCCTAAGGGCTCGCTCGCCACTTGATAACATCTGGAGAGAAGTAACAATTCTTGAAGACGTCAGGTCCACTGCTGTTGCAACGGGAGCTGGTAGAGTTCCCGTCGCGTTCGCTTGGCCTGTTGGAAATTCTGAATTGTACAAACAACACTCTGATTCGCCTATCGGCTCTTGACTTTAGACGAGAATTTCCGCAACAAACCTTCAGAGGAGAATGCACCCTCATTGGCCCTCTACTTGATATATCGCGTGAAGGGAAATTAATTAACATTGCAGTTTCAGGCCATTGGACAGAAGTAAACAACATGTTGCCTGAATTGTGCTTGCTATCGTGGTGGCGCTAGCGGGGGAGTTAGGAACAGGGGCGCATGATCGTGGGTACTGATGGATCGGACGTTCTAGAGGCGACTTCGTGCTCGATCACTGAGGGGGCCAATATTCTGATGTTCTTTGCTGGTACGAGGTGCCGGTGACTTAGAGCAATCCGCTGATTCCGGGCTGGGGCAGATCTCGTGCAGACCCATATCTTCACGTGCATCGGGACAAAAGAGTGGTGAGCATCGGCCCGTCAGATGAGAGTTTACCATTTCATGAGGGCGCATATAAATTTCAGATTCGTGCGGTTTATTCACATCATTGAGGGAATGTGCTGATGGAATGCATTATCCTTCCCTGGAGTTAGTACCTGTGTTGACTAACTCTACCATGTTTGAATTGTATTGTTAGTCTGTCGGTTTGCCAGAATTCGATGTCGAATTTTTGTAACAAATGACCAGTTTATTTTGATTTAAATTTCATTTAAAGTAGGTATTGCTCCCTTCATTTCATTTTAATAATAAATTGTTTTTAAAATGTAATTATTAACTGATTTTATAGCAATTAACCACCTTCTGTTCTCATGTTGGAGCCAAATTTTAGATAATGTATTTCCATTGTGCTAAGTGTATCAACAATGGGTGTTCAGGGGTGTGTCGTCGGAGTCTAGATAGTCTCTGCCTCCGGTAACAATTTCTAGGTTTATACAGGCAGGGTATTGCAATGTACACTACTGGCCATTAAAATTGCTACCCCACGAAGATGACGTGCTACAGTCGCGAAATTTAACCGTCAGCAAGAAGATGCTATGATATGCAAATGATTAGCTTTTCAGAGCATTCAGACAAGGCTGGCGCCGGTGGCGACACCTACAACGTGCTGACATGAAGAAAGTTTCCAACCGATTTCTCATACACAAACAGCAGTTGACCAGCGTTGCCTGGTGAAACGTTGTTGTGATGCGTCGTGTAAGGAAGAGAAATGCACACCATCACGTTTCCGACTTTGATAAAGGTCGGATTGTAGTCTATCGCGATTGCGGTTTATCATATCGTGAGATTGCTGCTCGCTTTGGTCGAGATCCAATGACTGTTAGCAGAATATGGAATCGGTGGGTTCAGGAGGGTAATACGGAACGCCGTGCTGGATCCCAACGGCCTCGTATCACTAGCAGTCGAGATGACAGGCATCTTTTCCGCATGGCTGTAACGGATCGTGCAGCCACGTCTCGATCCCTGAGTCAACAGATGGGGACGTTTGCAAGACAACAACCATCTGCACGGACAGTTCGACGACATTTGCAGCAGCATGGTCTATCAGTTCGGAGACCATGGCTGCGGTTACCCTTGATGCTGCATCACAGACAGGAGCGCCTGCGATGGTGCACTCAAAGACGAACCTCGTTTCATGATTGGCAAAACGTCATTTTTTGGTATGAATCCAGGTTCTGTTTACAGCATCATGATGGTCGCATCCGTGTTTGGCGACATCGAAGTGAACGCACATTGGAAGCGTATATTCGCCATCACCATACTGGCGTATCACCCGGCGTGATGGTATGGGGTGCCATTGGTTACACGTCTCGGTCAACTCTTGTTGGCATTGACGGCACTTTGAACAGTGGACGTTACATTTCAGATGTGTTCCGACCCGTGGCTCTACCCTTCATTCGATGGGCGCTAATGACCTCAGCAGTTGAGCGCCCTTAAACCCTACCAAAAAAAAAAAAAAAAACCCTTCATTCGATCCCTGCGAAACCCTACATTTCAGCAGAATAATGCACGACCGCATGTTGCAGGTCCTGTACGGGCCTTTCTGCATACAGAAAATGTTAGACTGCTGCCGTGGCCAGCACATTCTCCAGATCTCTCACCAACTGAAAACGTCTGGTCAATGGTGGCGGAGCAGCTGGCTCGTCACAATACGCCAGTCACTACTCTTGATGAACTGTGGTATCGTGTTGAAGCTGCATGGGCAGCTGTACCTGTACACTCCATCCAAGCTCTGTTTGACTCAATGCCCAGGCCGTTATTACGACCAGAGGTGGTTGTTCTGGGTACTGATTTCGCAGGATCTATGCACCCAAATTACATGAAAATGCAGTCACAAGTCAGTTCTAGTATAATATACGAGGGGCGTCCAGAAAGTAATTTCCGATCGGTCGCGAAATGGAGACGACAATGAAAATCCGATGAAGCTTTGCACAGATGTGTTGAGCAGTGTCCCTAGTATGGCCCTAGATAGTATCACGTTGCTCTTCTCATTTCTGAGCTCACAGTGAGCGCTTAAACTGTCTAGAAAATAGTGTCTCCCGCTAAGTACGAGGGCCTGGTGAGAAATTTCGCCTGAAGCTATGCAGCCGACATTACATAACTATCGTGCTGTTTCTTCTTCAAGGCAATTCTCAGCCGCATTCTGCAGGGGCAATGAAGATGCTCCTGCATCGTTCTCAACTGGAAATGTTTTATTACCCACAGTACACCCCCTAATTGTCTCCCTCTGAGTTTCATCTCTGCTTACATGAACCACCGGCTATGAAGACATCATTTTGGCACAGACAACGAGCTGTAGGCCAGCGTAGAGAGTTGGCGGAAAGCACTGGCGGCTGCCTTCTATTATGAGAGCACTGGAAACTTGGTTCAAAGCTACGACAAATGTCTAAGTCAGAACGGCGACTACGTAGAGAAGTAGCTGGAATGTGTAGCTAACTGTTACAAATAAAACATTTCTGATTTTCAATGTGGTTTCCATTTCGCGATCAATCGGAACTTACTTTCTGGACAGCCCTCGTATTTGTCCAAATGAACACTCGTTTATCAACTGCATTTCTTCTTGGTGCAGCAATTTTAATGGCCAGTAGTGTAGATTTAGAAACTGGACAGTTGCTAGCTGGCGAGTTGTATTGTGGTCTAGCGAGTCGCGGTTTTGCCTCTTTTTCCTAATCGCTCAGTTGACAGGGCACGTCACACTCAGTACTGTGGCGCTTGTCTCGCCGCCGCTGAATGGCTGCCATGTGGAATGAGGCGCCCGCCCGTGCTGCAGGTCTATCAACAAGTGGCGCGGCCGCGTGCTGAGCCCTTTACGAGCCGCCGGTAATCGCTGACTATGAGCATTCACCGCAATTTCGGCGCCGGCTTCCATATTCATGACGGCGGCGCGTCTCGCCTCGTCATATTGACCTGCCAGCCAACGGCCGCCGCAGCTCATTCGGACATCACGAGGCGTGGCCGACGCCCGGCACGTGGACGTAGGCCGACTGACAGCCGAGCCAGCTCCATTGTGCAGCCGGCTGTGGCGTGTTTACAGCCGAATTAACAGTATTGAACTGCTAAACAGCTTCTGCCTATCTAAACAATTCCGTCTGCGAATTTTAAGCACCAGCTGTCAATATTGCACCCTATATTCCCTCCATTGTGTCCACTACTCACCCATTTTTCTATGGATCATCAATCTCCTAAATAGGGGCACCGATAAATGATCGATAATCTTATTTTATACATTTCCCATTTTATTTTTTGTTTACACGTCAAGTTCTGTAGGACCAAACTGAGGAGCAAATCTCCAAGGTCATGGAACGTGTTGTAAGTAGGCTGTTTAGGTTTCTATGTTGGTAACGCCACGTAGCGCTCTATATGAAAATCACTAGCTGTGCTGTGTGCAGTCTGTGGCTGGTTGGCATTGTTGGAATATTCGCTACTTTAGTGTTGGGCAGTTGGATGTGAACAGCACGTAGCGTTGCGCAGTTGGAGGTGAGCCGCCAGCAGTGGCGGATCTGGGAAGAGAGATGGCAGAATTTTGAGAGCGGACGATCTGGACGGGTGTCCATCATAAAGAGTAAATTTGTAATACTGGATATCATGAACTGATATATAATGACTTTTGAACATTATTAAGGTAAATACATGGTTTGTTCTCTATCAAAATCTTTCATTTGCTAACTATGCCTATCAGTAGTTAGAATCCTTTATTTAGCTGGCAGTATTGGCGCTGTGCTGTATTGCAGTAGTTCGAGTAACGAAGATATTTGTGAGGTAAGTGATTCATAAAAGCTATAGGTTATAGTTAGTCAGGGCCATTCTTTTGTTGGGGTTATTGAAAGTCAGATTGCTTTGCGCTAAAAATATTGTGTGTCAATTTTGTGTTGATCAGAATAAGTAAAGAGAGAAATGTCTGAGTACGTTCAGTTCTGCTCAGCTGTTTGAAAATCAAATAAAGTTTACCAGCAGAGTAATTCATAATTTTTCTAAGGGGACGTTTCAGTGTCAGTACATGAAATTACAGCATAAAAGCAATAACAGATAAAAATAAATGTTCATGAACCCGAAAAATATCAGTCCATAAGTTTAATTAAACGCAATCAACAATACAATAAAAATCAGCTTAATTTTTCAAGGAACTCCTCGACAGAATAGAAGGAGTGGCCCATGAGGAAACTCTTCAGTTTCGATTTGAAAGCGCGTGGATTACTGCTAAGATTTTTGAATTCGAGTGGAAGCTTATTGAAAATGGATGAATCAGTATACTGCACACCTTTCTGCACAAGAGTTAAGGAAGTCCGATCCAAATGCAGGTTTGATTTCTGCGGAGTATTAACCCAGTGAAAGGTGCTTATTCTTGGGAATAAGCTAATGTTGTTAACAAAAAATGATAGTAAGGAATGTATATGTATTGAGAGACCAATGTCAACGTACCCAGACTCGTGAACAGGGGTCGACAAGAACTTACACCACTTATTGCCCAAACCGCACATTTCTGAGCCAAAATTATCCTTTTAGAATGGGAAGAGTTACCCCAAAATGTAATACCATACGACGTAAGCTGGCAGCATTAAGTCCTTGAACAAGATCCTGAACGTAGGGTTTTCCACGACAGTTTACTATCTATCTGAACACCTAGAAATCTGAACTGTTCAGTTTCACTAATCATATGCCCATTCTGTGAAATTAAAACGTCAGGTTTTGTTGAATTGTGTGTTAGAAACTGTAAAAACTGAGGGTTACTGTGATTTAACGTTAGTTTATTTTCTACAAGCCATGAACTTAGGTCATGAACTGCACTATTTGAAACCGAGCCAATTTTGCACACAACATCCATTATTACCAAGCTAGTGTCATTGGCAAACAGTAATATTTTACAGTTACCTGTAATACTAGAGGGAATATCATTTACATAAATAAAGAACAGGAGTGGCCCCAACACTGATCCCTGGGACACACCCCCTCTTGACTGTACCCCACTCAGACCCTACATCACAGCCAGTCCCAAAAATGTGAATAATGACCTTTCACTGTCTGTTGCTAAGGTAAGAGGTGAACCAATTGTGAGCTACTCCCCGTATTCCGTAATGGTCGAACTTCTGGGGCAATATTTTGTGATCAACACTATCAAACGCCTTAGTTAAATCAAAAAATATGCCTAGCGTTCGAAGCCTTTTGTTTAACCCATCCAAAAACTCACAGGGAAAAGATAATATAGCATTTTCAGTTGTTAAACGACTTCTAAAGCCAAACTGTGCATTTGGTAGCAAATCATGTGATATAAAATGATCAATCGTCCTTACAAACACAGCCTTTCCAATAACTTTAGCAAACACTGATGGCATAGAAATAGATCTAAATTGTCTACATTATTCCTTTCTCCCTTTGTATAAAGCAGCTTTACTACTGAGTACTTTAATCGCTCAGAAAACCGACCATTCCTAAAGGAGAAATTACAGATATGGCTAAATACGGGGCTAACATGTGCAGCTCAGTACTTTAATATTTTGCTAGACACTCCACCATAATCAGGAGGGTCCTTAGTCTCCGGTGATTTAATTATTGACGCAATCTCCTTCTTGTCTGTATCACAGAGGAGTATTTCTGCCCACTCTTCCCTTCTAGCAACTGGTTCTTAACCAGTTTTTTACAACAGGCATCGTGTCGAATGGTCCAAGTACTGGTTTGTTACGTATAAAATTTTGTCAGTATAATCCAGTTCAAACAATTTCAACAACGAGCATGCGAGCACCAACAGACCAATAAGTAAACGACGTGTGTGTGTTAGAGCTAAGAGTGATGACTGTATGCACCAAATAAGTTTAGCGCCTATCATAAAGGCAACAAGAACTGACTCCACTAACATAGAAATCAGCTGCTGCATTAAGGTGGCGTGCTTGCACGCTGCAGCTGTCTGTCTGCAG
This sequence comes from Schistocerca americana, assembly GCF_021461395.2. Taxonomy (NCBI): domain Eukaryota; kingdom Metazoa; phylum Arthropoda; class Insecta; order Orthoptera; family Acrididae; genus Schistocerca; species Schistocerca americana. Next base: position 521,563,638 of record NC_060125.1, on the reverse strand, counting down.
GGCACTATTAGACATAATACGGGTATTAGACATCAGTAGGTACTGGCAAAACGATACCAAAGAATTAACAATTTTTTTAAAGTGTTCGCCATTGGCATATCTACCAAGTTTCACTGCCTTATGATAGTTGTAGTTCAAGTTGGACGTTCGTGAGTAACTGCCCTCTCATTATACCCACCAGGTATTTACTCCACGTCAATATTATTTCGAAACGGAGCGTACCTGCTGTGTCAGATTCCTCAGCGTCCTGGCCTTCGAACGGTAAAGTTAAGCCCAAGAAAAAATAATCCTTTTGTACGGTAATTGCCTTAACAGAAAGAAAGCTAACTACTTTGTAAGTTTTAAGACATCAAATTTTTGCATGTACTAAATGTGACATAGCAACAGATAAATAAATATCTTCTGTTGGTCAATACACTCTTTGTCTCTGGTGACTGCATTAATGTGGTAACATAAACTTCTGTGCTTGCCTTTGGTACCGACCGGAGGCATTCGGAGGAACATGTCGACCTTAAAGGACCTTAATGTGGGTAACATTACATGCGACAGGCTAAATAATTTGATTCTTCGCGTAAGTGTTACAGTTGTTTCTTTCCTTTTTAACAACAACGGCGCAGATCCCACTGTCTTAGGCACATACTTACCATAATATTTGAATACGTGAGCAAGAGTAACATCATTGGATGTGAATATGAAAGATCGAAATGAACACCTAAACGATAGCCTCACTGAATTTAAAAATAGCTGTAGGGCTACCAGTGGACATAGGAACTTTGCGCTATACTGGTAAAATCAGTTATATTCATAAAATTTTGTCACGTAATTTCAGTTGATTCATTGCATATTCTTCCCAAAGCATCGTGTGATGATTAATTATAAACCTAAGACCTTTTCTCTTTTGTTTCAGGTACTTCACGGCAAAAATATTAACATGGAAGTTACGTGAGTAGTGTATGGTTTTATGCTTCAATGCGTGAATGCATTATCTTTGGCCAGATGGTTGTAGTAGATACAAAATTAGTTTCAACAACCTGTTCGACACGCACACACACACACACACACACACACACACACACACACACACACACACACAGAGGGAGGGAGAGAGAGAGAGAGAGAGAGAGAGAGAGAGAGAGAGAGAGAGAGAGAGAGATAGATTCGATATACATATTCGTAAAACAGAAAGAAGTATGGCGTTTTGATCAATTATATGTGCATGTCACAAACATTGTTAAGTATTTGACAAGGAAACGGATCCATGAGATTTATTATTATAGTGAAATAATTTAAAGTACAATTAAAATTTGTTTTAAATTTGAGGTAAGTTATTAAATTTACTGTTAAGTATGCACTTACATAATTGATGCTTTTACTTTGAACTCAACATTACATATTATTACGATTTTAACGTCATGTGTTTTGGACGACTATTCCCTGTAGCACTTCGCCTTTAGATTGTTTAAAAATGGCCTGCAACTATAGTGGTGTATTAAAAAGATATTCAAACGCTTTACTTCCAATTTTTCTGTCAGAAGCAACGCTCTTCAGTTTTATTGAGAATGAATACTGTGGACCTGTGTTGGCGTTTGAATTCTAACTGGAGAAAAAATTGGAAACAATTATTTATAGCCGATAATTTCATGGTATAATTTCGTATATTTTATGGTAACTCGACGTAGCACGCCAAGGACCGTCATTAATCTTGTCCTAAATGTGGTCCGAACTGTCGCTTCTGAATGCAATGTAATGGCCATTACACGTATGAGATTTAGCCACGACACAAAATCGCTACGTTGCTCATTAGCAGTACCAGCATGGGTTGCATAGTTCCTGGTTGGTGCTACTAAAACGCATTTATTCAACGAAATTGTTGCGGTTTATTAATCATATATCGCTCGTAACCACGTTACTGGAGAAGCAAAACGGCTCCTTATACAGGCTACTGAAACGATGGTCTGTTCTCCGTACATCACGACTTGCTGCTTTCGTGCAAATTTCACAGTTACTTTTCGTCTTTCGTACTGATTTCCAACCCATTTTGTATTTAAAGTACGATTTATGTTGCGGGCACCAAAGTAATAACTTCATTTAATGTTCTGTCACATATTGACGACATAATGAGTCGTACGTTGTTATGCTTAAGGCTGCTGGGAGCCATCAACGGCACTGCAATATAGGAAATCAGAGGCAGCAGAGAGCAGGCGAAGGTGGTAGCGTTTAGGTTACCGGAGCTAAAGAGTAACACTAGAGCCCTGCAAATTGCAGATGCTCTGGGCAGCTGTCCCGGGGAAGACGTTTCACTTCAGAGAATCAACTAGTAACTCCATCCACGCCTAGACGCTGTTGTAAGGCGTCACAATAGAAGATGGCCACGAAAAGGCGTGTCTTAGCAGAGGCAGCAAGCTTGATACTTGCTCCTGAGAACTGCAACGTCAGTGGGTATACACAGGCTGGAGTGCTGCTACAGCATCCCCCACCCACGAAAGGACAGAGGGCGGGGCCAAGTGACGTACAATACTGCTGTTGCTGGCCAGAATGAGAGTGGCAGTGTCGTTTAGCTTTCAGCTGAACGCTGTTGCTACCAAACTTGGAGTCTAACGTAAAATCCAGAAGCATTCCTACCTACCGAATAGGACTAGGGCAGGAATCCAAACGTGGTTGGCCAGAGGCGCCTTGGAGTTGCAGAGCAACTCGTCAGATTGGCCGAAGCTTGTTAAGTGCCAGTAGATTGGTGGGTCAACTATAGGAATGGAGAAATAGTGCTCCGCCACCATTCTTTAAAAGCCTTTTTTTTTGTATTCAGAGAGAGTTCTCAGTCAGATCACTGAGCCACCGACCCCGTATCGCTCTTGGCCAGCCTTGGTAAGCTCCATCATGTCTGTTTTTCTCACTTTCAGTGCTGTTCTCAGGTTTGTACTTAACATGCTGCTAGTGTTCGCTACTTCTGTTAGTGCCCACTCCCGTGTGTTCAGACTCTTTCTGCTACTTAACCAATTGCTTCCTTTACTTTTTCTGATGTTTACAATTAGCCTTCAGTGTAGTAGTTAGCCAGATCGCTAAAAATAGTGTTAATTAGACGCCTGAATTTCACGAGTCTCCTGCAGCAACCATCATGTTGAGACCCAGAATCCGTGCCTCTCGTAGGTGCCCTGGGAGGTTATTTGGCGCTCATCCAAGTCATCAACCTGCCGTTAGTGGGGATTTATCTTTCTGGATTTGCTCCTCACAGCTAGGAAATTACAGACTGGCCTCAAACCCCCTGCTTACCACTATCTTGTGTTAGGACACGATGAGAAATAAATCTCTAAGGTGTTCTTTTTATTATTTGTGCTGTGTGTGATTACACAGGAAACAAAACTGTAAGGAATGGATAATATTCAACGTACGTGTTCGCCTAGATGACGTAGAAAAAAAGAGGCGTTTTAATAGTAATGTAGGCTCTACCATCCGCTCCGGTAGCAGAGGTTGTGCCGTAGCTCTCGATTCGGGTGTACGTCGGTTCGAATCCTGCTGGTGGAAGATTTTCACTGCCAGTATTTGGTCTGGAGGTGGAGGAGAGGTGATAGATAGGATCTTGATCACCAGTCCTTCGTCAGTGTCCCGGGTTAAACTCCAAAACTATCTGCTATGTCTCAAGAAATACGGGCATGTGACACTGTCGGTGAATATCCGCCATCGGATGGGGACTTTAAGCTCGGCTGCTCCCTTGGTGCTCTTCGTGAGTTGTGGGCTATATACCGGCACCGGCTTTCACTCTCTTCCTTTCCCTTCATCCATAACAACAAAAATCCATCTCTACACCGTACAAGCAGACATCATAGTCATCCACACGCACACATAAACACTTGAAACTTAAGAACTGGTCGGAGGAAGATACTGGCTAACTGTTTGCACCAGGACTTTTCCAAGAACAGCGATGCAGGCTTCCTGCATCTGCTCCCCAACTCTCGTTTCCCGAGTTTGGGACTACCTTGATCTTGATAAGCTCTATTAAGAACGTTTTGGTTGTGGCTTTCTTCATACTGTGAGCTAGCCAGTATCTTGTTGAGGTACAATACTGGAGCACTGTATCAAGCCAATTACGTGGAAGTTGTCCTAAATCGAATTCTTACTTCGCTGAAACATTATTCCAAACAGAAGTTCAAAATCAGTCTTAGAAATAAAGTACTACCGAAATTAGCTATAACAACATGGTGAATCAAAACATCCGTTTCTAGAACTGCAGCTTTAGCAATCTCCTTCGCCACTGGCAGGTATGCTAGCCTAAGTAATCCTACTGCATCATAACTGAAAGCTGCAGACCGATAAAGGTCTGCCTATGACCAATCACAACCGAGAAACTTTGTTATATGCCTGGTATCGCACTCCCACCATTTAGAAGGGAAGCGGCAGGCTACAAGTCCATACACAGTTCTATTAGATCTGCTACACACTTCGGGGAACAAACCACGTTCCGACTGGTTTAGAGCGTCATCAGGGCTCGCAACTGCATACAAGGAGAGTTAGAACACAATGAAATCTCTGAACCAGCTTCGGGCTGGCGTTATCGAATGCAACGAGATTCTGTAAAGCTAGGATTTCTAGAATGTTTAAAGGCCTTGCGATTATGGTACAACATATGCAGATTCAAACATGAATGCTCCATTTCTTACATAAGTACTAGATTAAACACTGCGTGCCTTACTTAATTTTTTTCTGACAACCCATAAGTATAAAGAGTGATTCAGGAGATATCCTCACATATACAGTTAGTCGTGGTGTGTGTGTGTGTGTGTGTGTGTGTGTGTGTGTGTGTGTGTGTGTGTGTTTTCCACATGGCCACCTAAACCACTGCACTGATTACAACCAAAAATGGTGCACTTATGCCTTGCTGTTATGCAACAGTTGCTGTGGGCATAAGAGCCACCGACCTGTCAAAGGGGTGAGGGTGAAACAGAAAGCGTAGCCCGGGTCGCTTGGCTTCTCAGACTTCAGTCAGCCAGTATTTGAAAATGAGAGCACATAGCGACATGCGACCAACTATACACAAAATTTCAAATCTTGACTAACTTTTTTTACTCTCGCTGACGATACGCACAGAATAATGAAAGGAAAAAAGTTCATCGCTTACTACTTTTCCGCTGTTCACGCAGTAAAAATAGTACATGAGACATGGCGCTATAATTTATTACTTCTTTATGGCTAACTGTATTAGCGACACATATTGCGGACAGTATGTACAAATAACTTTGAATGTAAAATTATATCATTGTGCGACACACATTTCAGGAGATATGACATGATAAACATTAAGCACAAGGACAGACGCTGTGTAATATGGTCGTAGACGCACAGCTGTAAGTTAATACCTGGACAGCAGCAGGTTTCTCTGATAGTAGTAAGCTTTTTAGAAAGTAGCTGTATAGGTCAATTAGACAAAAAATTGTATGTAACATGTACCTCGTTTTATTGCTTATAGGGTTACAGTTGTCAGAATATAACCCAAACATATACTCACAGAAGATGTTAAGCAAAATCAAATGAATAAATTCAAAGTTAATTTTCATAAATTCCATGTCTAAATTCAATGCACTTTCTAATTCTCTTAACAACGCCACGTGTAACTCCTCTTGGGTCATCTTAACGTTCTTTTATGAGCGCAGCGCTATTCATAATCCGAATTATCAGTTCGCTTCTTGTGCTTATTTTTTTCTCTGTAGCCTTCGCCTCTCAACCATCCTTATAAAATAAGTCTATAGTCGTAAGGTCACAGCACCTTGGTGGCCAAGAGACGTGATCATTCCTGACGATCCATCTCCCGGAGAGTGCTAGGTTTAGATTGTGTGTCACCTAACGACTGGAATTTGTATGGGCTCCATCATGCTGGAAAAAAAATTCCCATCCCTATATCATTGCACTAATATCAATAGCTCGTTTTCAAGACAGCCCATATAGCGCGGACATGTAAGACGATGCTGTAACCCAAGAGGAGCAGTCAACTTGTTATCTATCGTTCCACACAACACATATACAGTGAAGCTTTCCTAGAACTGTAAAGAAGTTGCATAAAATTGCAACCAGTCACTTTTTTGAATAATTATGTTTTATTCCATGAACCGGTTTTCGAACCTTTTCAGGTTTATTTTCAGATTGTTTCGGGAGGCTACATTCGATAAACCGGTTCATGGAATAAAATATAATCATTCAAAAAAGTGACTGGTTGCAGTTTTATGTAACTTCTTTAAATTCAATTAACAGTCGCAGGTTCTAAAATATCCGTAATGGATAAGCTTAACCTTTCTCAGAATTCTCTCTCCGCAAAAGGCGTATGGGGTTTCGTCAGACACCCAAAACCGCAAAAATGGCAGTCGATAGATAAACCTATAACAGATGGAGAACGAACACGCGAAATGGAAACTTATCTCTGTAACTGGCTGTACCTCCATAACCAGTAAGAACTAGCAATCCTGAAACATTTGCTGCTCCCTCTTGTACACTCTCTTTTTCTTACTTCACTTAACTGGTGTCTCCTACAAAATGATGATCGAATTACAGCGACTGGTAATGAGCCCCATTGAATACACAATACACAGAATTTATTACCTGTTACTAAGGCTTACTGTAGCCACGTCCTCGTAACATAGACTAGACAGTATTGGAATATTAAACATGAACTAATAGCAAGTTGACAGCTTCTAGAAGGGCTAGTTCAAATTTTGACGTAGTGATCCAGTAAAAGGTCTGAACTCAGTCCAGTTCTTAGCAACTACACCGACTAATAGGTGCCATATATTAAAATACTCAGAAAACATTGCTGAACAGTCTGTGAAATTATGTAGGATATTCTGCAGTCCTCTCTCTCTCTCTCTCTCTCTCTCTCTCTCTCTCTCTCTCTCTCTGTGTGTGTGTGTGTGTGTGTGTGTGTGTGTGTGTGTGTGTGTGTGTGTGTGTGTGCCGCGCGGGATTAGCCGAGCGATCTCAGGCGCTGCAGTCATGGACTGTGCGGCTGATCCCGGCGGAGGTTCGAGTCCTCCCTCGGGCATGGGTGTGTGTGTTTGTCCTTAGGATATTATAGGTTAAATAGTGTGTAAGCTTAGGGACTGATGACCTTAGCAGTTAAATCCCATAAGATTTCACACACATTTGAACATTTTGTGTGTGTGTGTGTGTGTGTGTGTGTGTGTGTGTGTGTGTGTGTGTGTGTGTGTGCGCGCGCGCAGGATGTTGAAAGATGAAAAAATAAGTGAAATAGGTGAAATGGACCCCTTTTAGGTTTCACATACGTACTCCTGTCGCCGATGCCCTTTTTAGTATTTTTGGAGAAAGTCAAACAGCTCCCGTTTCTGGGCTAAAATTGCATTGTGCTTGAAATCCTGGTTATTAAATAATTTTAATTACAAAATGTATGTTGCAGTTTGTGATGCTTTTAGTTCTACTGCGAATAATTTCATTTAATGCTGCAGTACTAGCACATCAAGCTTTCTGCGTGTTAATTTACCGCACTACGTTAGCCAGCTCGTGGCTGTGAGGTCGGGTTTCGAGGCCGAGCAGTGAGAGAGCCGGTAGCTAGGCTGGGGCTGCTCACAGGGCGCACCCGCCAGAGTGCCGATGGGGCGCACTCTGGCGTAGTGTAGCGCCAGGCAGAAAGCTGCGCTCGGTGCCTGCGGCTGACAGCCGTTCCGTAATGCAGCCTCCAATAGGCGCAGCCGCAGCGCGCCAAATATAGCACGAGGCCTGGCTCCACCATCATTCCGTCCATCCCGCGCGAGGCAGTGGAAATAACTGTTCGTGGATACCAGCACATAACCCAGTCGTGTTTAAAAGTGTATTGTACCTGTCGATACCGAACGCGGCTTGACACGTAACGTAATGATGCCGCAGGCCCCGATCCCAGAATCAGGGAAGGATGGTGGCGGGTGGGAGGTGGTGGGTGGGGGCAGGATGAGAGGGAATGAGGGTCATGATTCTCCCGTATCCAAGAAACTTCTTGTAAAAGTGTTTATAGTATTACACTCATCAACATGCCGAGCAACGTTAGGTAGGTAGAACAATCTCGAAATTAACAATTTAATAGCACAGATATAAATCTCTGTCTTATATGTAGGGTGTCCTTTTTAACTGAAGACATTGAAATATGTCGAAAACTACACAATGGATCAAAAAGAAATTATGATTCCAGCTTGTTCGTCTCCAAGGGGAACATCCAACGATACTACACCCGACCCGCCACCCCACCCCGTGCGTGGACGGCGGGGTTGACACTGAAACCTTCAAACCCAGTTTCTTGTATTGCAGATTACGATTCTACGGCAAAATCTATATACATTTTGTTTGAAGCATTTTCTTCGTTTTGCCACATATGACGCTGTTATCGGAGGAGTAGAAAGGGGTACACAATTCTAGTTTACGGCGTGCTACTCAATGGCCGTTGAGGGATTTCAAAGTGCGTCTTCCAGAACAATTTACAAGTTATTATGCGGAATTATATGGCATTATTATGGCACTGGAGAGGAATCACAAACATCACCGTACAAGGTTCCTTATCTGTTCAGACTCGCTAAGTGCACTACAAGCCCATAACCAAATCTATCCAGTAGACCAGTTGATTCAGCTCATCCATGACTCCTTACAGCGGCTCCAACACCTTGGCAAGGAGGTGATCTTTTGTTGGGTACCTGGACACATCGTTATACAGAGAAACGACGTGGGCGACAAAGCGGCTAAGGAAGCATATCGGGATGGTGGTGTACGTTAGTGTGCTATCCCGTTGCACGTCGTAGTCTCATTGTCTGACAGATGCATCATGCGTCAGTCGTTGAAGGTGGTAGAAAACAAACTGCGGTCGCCTAAATCGACCACACAGGCATTTCAGCCTCAACGCTGGAATGGGGTTCCGCGGCTGGCCGAAGTGGCCGCGCGGTTCTGGCGCTACAGTCTGGAACCGCGAGACCGCTACGGTCGCAGGTTCGAATCCTGCCTCGGGCATGGATGTGTGTGATGTCCTTAGGTTAGTTAGGTTTAACTAGTTCTAAGTTCTAGGGGACTAATGACCTCAGCAGTTGAGTCCCATAGTGCTCAGGGCCATTCTTTGGGGTTCCGCTTACCAGGTTGCGGATCGGACATAGTCCTAACACATGGCTTCCTCCTCCGGCGGGAGGATCCACCACTCTGAGGTTTCTGGTGTGCTATTTTCAGTTCAGCAATATTTTGGCAACAAGTGTCTTATATATTGATATAAGGGCGGCCCTCAGTCTCGATGGAGATCTGTCCACCATCCTCGCCGATAGTGATTCCAGTGTTACAAGAGTGGTAAGGTTTCTGAACTGTCAGGTCTCATCCCTAAATCGCGTTAGAAGGGAGGCCGACTTCAATGCATTATAAACTGCTCGCATGACGCGACAGCCTTCGTGTCTACCTATGAGCTTGCGATGCTGACTTTTCGTCAGGGGGCTGATGAGCATGATGTTGAGCGCCCCTGATCTAATATCATCATCATCATCAATGGCACATAGGACCCCACCTCCATATTGCGAAAGTAGGACACTCCAGTATATCATAATTTTTAATTTGGTACCGCTTTCGCAACGTTGTATTTCACTGACATATCGAACAGAGAGATATTCGTCGCGCCACCGTGGGCGTGTAGCTAACTACGACGTATCATAACAGGCAGTTCACTGTGTCCGGAGCTGTGTATTGTGCAGACGTAGAACAGATAGCGACTCTAAACATAACAATACTTGCGCAGTGCCTGTTGGCATCACACCTATCATTTGGAGAACAGTCATGCAAGTGGACGATGAATGTTGAAACCACAGAAGTAAAAAACTGAAATGACCCTGATTTAGGGAGAATCTATGAGAAATGTTGAGACTGCTGTTGCCTTGTATGCTAAGTGTTTGCAGAGAAAGCTCTCTCTTGTTCATACTTTCACAAGGTTGTGAACGCCTTTATGTCTGATGACAGCCAACATACCGGCAAATGCAAATGAAGCAAACTTGTTACAAGAGAAGCTAATGAAACAGCTGTAGTAGCAGCAGTCCACCACTATCCGCAGATAAACGACCGGAAAATACTCCGCGTTTCCCGTATGTCTCTATGCAGTATTACCACAATCGTAAGTATCATCCATACCACTTTGTCACTGCGTAAAGAACTTCATGGCGTCGATTTCCGTAACCAGAGTGGGGTGGCGAGTCGATTATCGCAACGCTGGACGTCCTCCACAGAGACAAACAAATTCGAATTATAACTGGTTTTGATCCGATGTGTAGTTTTTCGAGATATTCCAATGTCTTCAGTTAAAATGAACGCCATATATTTAACTTATGACTTACGTCTTCAGTACCATTAAAAAAGAGCTGTGATAGCTGTGTTGTTTCCCGCAGGAAGCCAATAAAATTAAATTTAGGAAATAATAAACTTCTTGAAAAAAATGGGAAACTCATAAGGTAAGGAGCAGCTAGAAATTCGGTTGTTTTCTTGGACTTTAGCAGCAACATTCCTAGTGATGCAACATAATTACCCGCTTTGAACTTCACCTTTAAATGCTCTCCCACATTTCTTACTTTTTCGTTGAGCATAGTGCCTTTTCACTAATCTGCCGATGAATCTCGACGCCTCTGACGCCTTTTGTACACAAATAACTAATCACTATTTGTGTTTCACGCACGATTGGATTTCCAACCAACTGGGGTGCAAACAGACGTAACAAGGATCACTGCTTCATTCATGGCATCTGTGATTAGCCAATAGCTCCAGGTATTCCGCGCTCGCGCACGGTTCACCAACTCATCGCTGCAGTGGCCTAGCGGAAATTACTTAATAATAATGTAGCGCTAACGAGACGCGAGAAATGTTTCTCTAATTTATTTCATTCTCTACTTTTAGACGAACCCTTTCACAAAACGTTGACCGTTTTCCTCCTTCAAATTTTTCGAATTTTGTCCAGAAAACATGAAATTTAATGTCTTGAAACCACTGCTCTCCCGATTCTTTAAAGAATCGACCTCTCACGTGTAAAACAGTTTTAAACCTCCGAATACTTTACAAATGAGTTAGTGGGTTAAATATTTGACGTTAAACACGTAACTATGCTTAAAGTTTATTCTCATCATGAAACGCTTGCAGAATATAGTCTCCGCAATTTATGCTCCATTTTGATTATTTTTTACGCATCTCAGTGTTTATGACGTCATCCCTCCTCAACTGTGCCTCGTACAATGATATAACTGTGCAGGTAAATTCACTGGTACATGTGGATACTGTTTGCAAACTGTTGCAAACAGAGTTGGTAATAAAGAGGCACTAAATTAAAAATTCGCGTGTGACGCTCAAGTTTTACCACGTGAAAAGCGAAAGTATAGTAAGGGATAAAGTTTCTTCATTTCATCATTATGTGTTGGGCGTCAACTAGAAAAGGTTTCGTAAAGATTTGAAAATATGTACAAAGTTCGTTGGAGATCGCTAATTAGTCTTGAGACTGGATGAATAAAATACGGGAGTTTGCGCGCGATCAGTTGTGTTTCCTCCAGACAAAAACATTGTTTCTAACTGAAATTCTTATCTTGCTGTGTGAAACTTTTAACGTTGGAGTATACCTCGTGATGAATAGATGTCGACATACTAAATTTTTAAATTAGGTCGATTCTTACGCGAAACATTGAAAATAAAATTTTTGTTGCCCCTGGAAGCGGTTAGACAGGCGATCTGCAAGTGGTATTGGGTTCCGGGTTGCGGCATAATAGCTTGGTAATATAGATATTGATCGGTATTACGTTATTATTAAGAGTACGTAGATCAACAGACAGCAAAGATATTTCAGTTTGTGTTGTAATTTGATATTTATTTTAATTTTTCAGCATGATAAACGAATTCCACTTTCTACACTAACGTAACTTCTTAACAGCAAAATAGGCGCTGGAGAGATGAACTTCGTGATACTAGCGGCTGCGGTTCGTGAAATATTTCAATAACCTATCAAATCACAAAGTTTTATAAATTATCCCAGTTATTTTCAACCAATTAAATTGTTTTTCGCAAAACTGCATCTCACGCTGGTGAATTTGATATCCCATTTGTCCATTTTCCTCTCTTATTTTGGCTATGAACATTCGGAGAAACTTTGTCCCTCGTAGTATTTCTTGATTACCCTAATTACTTTCAAGCAGTTAGATCATTATTTTCAACACAAGATCTCTCGTGGTCAGTTTTATATCCGGAACATGCATTTCCCCGTTTTAGTATGAAGGTTCCGAGAAAAACCCATTGTCTACTTTCTAGGGAGTTCAGTTTTCGCATCGTTCCAGTAATGCTGTACCAGTATTTGACCATAACCGGTACTTAACACGTTCAGGCCGTGGCTAAGAATTGTTTTTCTCGATGTGAGGAGACGCGTGTATTCATGCTTTCTTGCATCTGACGAAGATTCTTTCTGTATTTCTCGCTGTGGAGTGACGGTCGTATTTAAACGCACTAGGCTACTATTTCCACTACTGAACATTTATTTTGAAAATACAAGTGACCATTCTATTAAAGGAATGAGAGATTTTACGCTGGTTTTATGCTGTTTCTCATTTGCTCAGAAAGCTCTGTTGTTGAAGGGTCACACACATTGTATTAACAGCTGTTCGTTGCGCCCTGACGATACGACGTACATCATGCGGTACTGTATTGCTGGAAGCATAACTGGTTGCGACGCTCGCGAGCCACTGGTGGTACTTGCCGCCCGATTGGAGGGTCTAGCATAAGCCATCGTTGGAACGCAGCGGCGTGAGCACGTCAAAAAAACACAACTAGTAATTGCATTGGGTCGTTTTGTAACTTCGCGGGGGAAGTATAGTGGGCCACCGTCTGGTCAAATACATTTCGCTGTCCCGGTTTGTTCATGTGAGTCGAATCCGTCCGACTCTCGATGGACGGACGTGATGATTCTCCAGCGCAGTGGCGGCACTCGTGGAAGTTGTTTGGCGGGGGAGGGGATCAGAGTTTGGGGCGGCTCGATGAGAGAGCAAATCCGCTGCAAGTGTCCTCACAAGCGACCTGTGCGCTCCGCACCGATCGATTTTGGGCGCCGAGGTCTGTTGTTTGGCCGGCCGTGCCTGCAAACTCGATAAGCGGACTGGCTGACGGCTCTCTCTAAAGCCCGTCCCACCACCAGCAGCGGCCGCGCCGGGCCACACAGGGGCGCTGTTTGCCGAGTCGGAGGACGCAATTCCCAGCTGGCCCTCGACCGCGGAGGCCGGTCGCTCGGCAGGTTTATTCGTGTCACCCTGCTGTGATGCATATTTCCCGTGAAGCCATCCGCGATTGACACTCACAACTAGGGAAGTTCCGATAACATCCGAGTATCGATACTCACTCGTATATACATTTTCAGATTGTTTACGAAACTACCTTATCCCCTTCAAAATACTCTTCATTAGAACTAATACATTTCTCCTTCCGGTGCTACATCTACATCTACATTTATACTCGACAAGCCACCCAACGGTGTGTGGCGGAGGGCACTTTACGTGCCACTGTCATTACCTCCCTTTCCTGTTCCAGTCGCGCATGGTTCGCGGGAAGAACGATTGCCGGAAAGCCTCCGTGCTCGCTCGAATCTCTCTAATTTTACATTCGTGATCTCCTAAGGAGTTATAATTAGGGGGAAGCTATATATATCGATACTGCATCCAGAAACGCACCCTCTCGAAACCTGGACAGCAAGCTACACCGCGATGCAGAGCGCCTCTCTTGCGGAGTCTGCCACTTGAGTTTGCTAAATAACTCTGTGACGAAACGCGCCGCTCTTCTTTGGATCTTCTCCAACTCCTCTGTCAACTCGACCTGGTACGGATCGCACACTGATGAGCAGTACTCAAGTATAGGTCGAACGAGTGTTTTGTATGCCACCTTCTTTGTTGGTGAACTACACATTCTAAGGACTCTCCCAATGAATCTCAACCTGGAACCCGCCTTACCAACAATTAATTTTATATGATCATTCCACTTCAAATCGTTCCGCACGCATACTCCCAGATATTTTACAGAAGTAACTGCTACCAGTGTTTGTTCCGCTATCATATAATCATACAATAAAGGATCCTTCTTCTATGTGTTCGCAATACATTACATTTGCCTATGTTAAGGGTCAGCCCTGTCACACCGGGGTCTGCTGAACAGGTGCATGCAAACAGCGGCCTCAGTTTATGTGATCGCTCTAAGCTTGTTGATACCAGTGCGTACCAATTTCAATTGTATATTACAGTTATGTTCCTACCAACTGTTATGTTCATACGCAGGTGTAGTTGTGATTTTTGTTTTATACTCTCTGATCGTTATGTAAAACTTTTAACTTCTAGCACTGAGGATCGTCACTAAGTGACCGAAAATCGATTTTGCGGATAATAAAACAAAAAAATACGACCAATGCTAATTCTCCTTCCAGTTCCCACAGATACTCACGACAGCAACATGCGAACAGTCGACCAGCTCCACCGTTTCGTAAATACTCGTTCTAGGCTTAGGGACATAAGTTTACCCTTTGTCAAAGTCATTTATGTCAGTAGACATAAACAGATGTGCCTGTAGCAGTCCATTCAAATACACATTCGCAGTGAAATACGTGACAACATACAAACCATTGATATTATTATGTATAGCTCCTTTATTTAGCTGAGAAATTAGGACTGTATTCAACAATTTCGTCAATAGCTATTTTCGTCGTTGATTCAATACAATTTCAAATGGTTCAAATGGCTCTGAGCACTATGGGACTTAACGCCTTAGGTCATCAGTCCCCTAGAACTGAGAACTACTTAAACCTAACTAACCTAAGGACATCACACACATCTACGCCCGAGGCAGGATTCGAACCTGCGACCGTAGCGGTCGCGCGGTTCCGGACTGAAGCGTACGACAAGAAAAAAGGAATAAAAGTGAGATAGTGTTAATACTTTCATCCTTCTTTACCTCCTCCGCATTACTGCAGATGACGTGTGACTGAGCACATTTGTACTGTGCATGCAGTACACGTGAGGTGCCTGTTGTTTCCACTGCCCTGTGTGGAATACATAAGTTCTTGTACGCTTCACTAACCTGCTGTCTTCATGATGATGATGTCCCCAGCGCAGAGGCTGAAATTAACTTCGCAAGGAACTGCTGCTACGAATAAACTATAGCTACTTTGGGATGCCACTCGCGTTTTTATTGATATAGACACGAGAAACTATTCTTGATCACAACGTATTGAACATATCTTTCCACAGTCATTATATCTGGCTAAAATAACATGAAATACATCGTGCCACAGACAACATATCTGTCTACTGGAATCGTCAGAATTGGAGAATAAAATTACATGAATCAAATACTACTATTATAGACAACATGTCTGTACCTAGCGACGGTCGGAACTGTAGTAAATAAAACTGCATTAAACAAATACTGCTGTAACAGACATGTCTGTGTACTGGAACTGTCAGAACTGGAGAGTCGGACTGCCCGAGACACTTCGTGCTCCCGACGTGACCCGAATGCCACCGAAGTGCATCGGCAGTAATATCGTCAGTCTTTTGTTTTAGTAATACCTTGATTTTAATAATTTTGAAATGCCTGATTGATAGCTGGCTGTTGAGAGATGTGTTTTTAAAAATGAAGTAATTTGCATGACAGGTTTAATTAATAATAGCAACTAAAGTTTAACGTTTTGGCGCCCTACCGCCGAGCACAGCAGCCAATCACAGAGCAGCAGCATCATGCAAGCGGTCTTTCTCACGGGAATGGTACCGAATCTAACGTCTGTCACCGGTACCTCATCCCACATTGCGTCATCTCTATGCTTCTTGCATCTCCACTGCCCTGGGAATAGCTTCCTGGAGCCTAATATGATGGCTGAATAAGCCAGAAATATTACAAGCGTCTAGAACCGCTCGGCCACAGCTGGAGAGGAGTGCCTGTGAGGGTTATAGTTATGGTCCTCCATCATTGTTATCTGAACTTGCCATTATTTTTCCGGAATAATTATATAAGTTTCACTTAAAATCCGTACGTGACCTGAATCCATCCATTCTGAGATGGCTGGAAGCTGTTTTGAATGCCAGCGGTTTCCTACTCCGTATGAGTGCTGTATTTTTTTTTCCATAATTTTGTCCGCCCCTGTATGTAGTTACTGTAATGTTTATTAAAAATGTTAGATGACTGTAAAAGGACTTGTAATTTGTTTCAGGTGATGATGCATTTGATTCCTAATAAGTGTATTTATAATTAATAAGAAACCTTCAAACTTGATCTTTAGTGTTTTTAAGAAGTGCATTGTACTTTCTTAGGACACTTATTTCAGGGCACTGTCTTTCAGCTCCTATAAATGTGAAGAATACGAAAGAGGGCTACACGGTCAGCTCTCCTTTTCAGAAGTGCTCCAATGACATCAACATTGCTTAGCAGTGTCCGGCGACCATAGCTCGAGCAAGTGGCATCATGCCGACTGTGGTATCAGAGCGACAAATCTGCAAGAGAGCTGCCACTCCAACCTTCCCCAGCGAGCAGACTACTGTTATCGGCAGAGTTCTGAACGCCGGTCAAAGTTGAACCTTACCTTAGCTTACCTTAGCAGCTGACTTATCGCGGCGTTCCATTGCTCACGCTAATCGCATTACCACACGCGGCCGAGCCGGGCATCCCATCCTGGGAAAGTTTCCTTTCCAGCAGTCCGCTCTGGAGGCTTATCGCTGTGGCAGGGCACTGCTGATGCGATAATATTTTGCTTCCTTTCTCTCTCTCTCTCTCTCTCTCTCTCTCTCTGCCCGGCTCACCTGCCGCCGCCATTATCCTCGCGCTCATTAATCTTCTTTTCATCTCTGGAATATGCCCCACTGCTTTTTGTGACCGCCTACGTTTCGCCCCCTTAATGTTTACTCGCGCCCACTCTCTCCCAGCCCCCACCCCTCACCACTCTGCCTCTCTCTCTCTCTCTCTCTCTGTCTCTGTGTGTGTGTGTGTGTGTGTGTGTGTGTGTGTGTGTCACTCACTCTCTATAGTCCCTCGGAGATGTCTCCTGTCTGCTGAATTAGACTGTGGTGATTCACGCTGTCAGGGCGTGTGTTTCTCTCCTCCAGGTGTCTTGTTTTCATCGTCGCTGAAAACTTCGCGCGGTATGCAAACAATTAGTTCCAGTCCTGGGTACTCACGGTTCTCTCCAAATTTCTATACCGCTGCTGGCATAACAATACCCTTTTGGTCGTCACTACTCCAACACAGGGTGAGCCAGATCGCTAGTCACAAAATTTATTATGTTGTTTTTGGATATTTTAGAGTATTTAGTACAAGGAATCTGCGGTGTCTAGTTATTAGCCCCACCTATCTATCTACCAATAACCGTCCTCACCCCCGATTCTTTAACCCCTGCAATACTAAGAGGGAGGAGGGGGGATACGTTATGCCAGCTTTTGAAAATACTGTAATCTGGTCACTTACCCTATATTTTAAAATTTGGATAAAAATATTTATTGATTTTAATGAAAACTTGTCGCAGAGTCCTTAAAAACTTTAAATTTTTCAGTTAACGCCAACCCAAAAATTAAAGTATTGGGAGAAGATATCACTTCCATGATGAATGTCATTTTCTATATTCTCAGGTTCAGAACCACACCTAAACATCAGTATGTCTTTGAATGTTATGTTGTGAGTAAAAGTCTGCGACAATTACCAAAATTTACATTTTTAATTTTTTTTTCTGTGGGCATAAAGTATCCCCCCGGGGGGAAAAATGTGTTGATATTGTTTATAGTTTGTAAGATATTTTCAGGTTCTGGATACTACTTACATGTCAGTACATTTTTAAAATGATGTTACTGATATAGGTCAACAAAAAATAACTAATTTTATTTTTTCGAGTTTTATTGGCGTGGATATACCCCCACACCCCTGTTGGTAATACGAGTTATGGAGGATGCATTGGTATTGCTAGGGTTACGGAATCGAACTCCCATGTACAGCTTCAAACGTCTAACGACAAATGAGTAAACGTGTTAAATATTTGACGACGCGTTCCATTTTAGGAAAAGCTGGTTGTGCTGATGGCGTCATATTTCTTCCACACTGTGTAGTACGAGGATATCGTTTGACAGGTACATTCAGTGAGACATGTAGCTATTGTCCGCAAAACGTGGTGCGAACAGAGTTAGCAGTAAAACAGTAATAAATTAAAGCGTCTTGTCCGACGCTGAAGATTTACAGCATGAACAGGGAAAATGTACTACGCGATAAACTTTTTTTTTCGTTACTTTGTTTATTTGGGAGGGGGGGGGGTTGTGGCTTAGCGAGAATAAGTTTGTGGGGGTTTGAAGTTTGAAATGATGTGTAAAGTTTGTTGTAAGTCGCCAAGTTCTCTCATTCTAAAATGTTGTCGTTGTTGTAGTGGTCTTCAATCCGAAGATTTGATGCAGCACTCCATGCTGTTCTCTCATGTGCAAGCCTCTTCATATTCGAGTAAATACTGTAACCTACAGTCTTCTGAATCTGTTTGCTGTATTCATATCTTGATCTCCCTCTACTATTTTTACCACCCACATTTCCCTCCAGTAACAAATTAGTGAGCCCTTTATGTCTCACAGTCTGTCCTACCACCAGATCCCTTCTTCTATTCTGATTGTACCACAAATTTATTTTCTCGCCAATTCTATTCGGTACATGTTCAAATGTGTGTGAAATCTTATGGGACTTAACTGATAAGGTCATCATTCCCTAAGCTTACACACTACCTAACCTAAATTATCCTCAGGACAAACACACACACATCCATGCCCTAGGGAGGACTCGAACCTCCACCGGGACCAGCCGCACAGTCCGTGACTGCAGCGCCCTAGACCGCTCGGCTAATCCCGCGCGGCCCCGTGACTTATTATAATGGTAGTTCGGTAATATTCACGCCTGTTGTTATCACCCGCCTTTTTTTGTGACTGGAATTATTATATTCTTCTCGAAGTTTGAGGTTATTTCGCCCGTCTAATAAATCTTGCTCCCCAGATGGAAGAGTTTTGTCATGGCTGGCACTCTCAAGCCTATCAGTAGTTCTAACGGCATGTTGTGCATTCCTGCACCCCTGGGGCTTTGTTTCGACTTAGGTCTTTCAGCGCTCTGTCAAATTTTTCAAATAGTATCATATCTCCGATCTCATCTTCATCTACGTCTTCTTCCACATCCACAATATTGCCCTCAAGTACATCTCCCTTGTATAAACCTCTATGTTCTCCATCCACCGTTTTCCTTACCCTTCTTTGCTTAGGAATGGATTTCGATCAGAGCTCTTAATATTCGTACAGGTGGTTCTCTTTTATTCAGAGGTCTCTCTAATTTTCGTGTAATCGGCGTCTGCCTTTCCCCTAGTGATACATTCTCCTAAATCCTTAAATTTGTCCTCTAGCCATTCCTGCTTAGCCATTTTGTACTTCTGCCAGTCTCATTTCTTAAACTTTTATATTCCCGTTCGCCTGGTTCAGTTACTGCACTTTTACATTTTCTCCCTTCGTCAACTAAAATCAATATATCTCCTGTTACCCAAGGATTTCTACAAGCCTTAATCTTTTTACCCACCTGACTCTCCGCTGCCTTCACTATTTCATCTTTCAAAAAGCTACCCATTCTTCTTCTGCTGTATTCCTTTCCTCTGTCCTGGTCAATCGTTCCCTACTGTTCCATCTGAAAGTCTCAAAAACATCTCGTTCTTTGAACTCATCCAGGTCCCATCTCTCTTATTTCCTACAATTTCCCAGTTTTAATCTAGAGTTCACAACCAATAAATTGTGACCAGTGTTCAGATCTGCTCTGGAAATGTCTTACAATGTAAAATCTGGTTCCGAAATTTTTGTCGTACCATTATATAATCAATCTGAAACCTTCCGGTGTCTCCAGGTCTCTTCCACATATACAAACATTAATCTTACCCTCTCACACATAACTATTAAAATTCTCTGTCTTTGCGCAAATTTTGAAAGCTTCGAGAGGCGTAAGATATGCAAAAGAATAATTTTTACTTATCTTCTTTACCTCGTTGTTGTTGTCGATGGCTGAAGGTCTCGCCTAGGGGTACATTCTTGCAGCTGAAATTTCGATTTGTAGGTTCTTGATGACTAAATAACCCATGAAGTTTTGCCTGTATTATTCTTGAATTTTATTCTTTATCACATCTTTCAACATCACACCGTTTTTACATTTTCCACATTAAAAAAAAACCAGTAGTTACAGGCGAGGTACTGGCGGAAGTAAAGCTGTGAGGACGGAGCGTGAGTCGTGCTTAGGTAGCTCAGTTGGTAGAGCACTTGCCCGCGAAAGGCAAAGGTCCCGAGTTCGAGTCTCGGTCCGGCACACAGTTTTAATCTGCCAGGAAATTTCGGTAGTTACATAGTTGGTGACAAACTTAGAAAACTTTTACTTCTATCAGAGCCATGCCCACCACTACTTACGTTCTGAGTTACTCACATTACTCCAAAGATTTTAAAAAGCAAAAGAATTTACGAACGTTCTTTACCAAAGGAGAATCTTCGTTAAAACATATCATTATTTTGTAAATCACTCTAGAAATAAATTTAATAACTATCGTTGGATTATGCAGTTAATAATATGAATTTTAAGTATACTACAAATTTTGTAATTTCAATTATTTTTAAATGAGTAGTAGTTTTAACCGTTAGTACACATCGACTGTAACATCTTAATTTCTTTTTTATACATTTTAGCCCGAAATATAATACATCGTATACAAAATTATATGAATTCTTTTAGTGAAATAGCTGAGATAATTTTGACCTATGCTAGAATCGATAGTATACATGGTGTCGGTTATCTCTTTGAAAAGGGTAATGTTAGAGGGTGATTGATAATAAAGCTTCTTTCATGATTCTTAAGCTAAGGGTTAAGACTACATACCATATCACGTACTATTTTTCCTGCTGTCGAGTTCCAGTCCTCCATGGCTAGATGGACATCGCTAGGGTAATTTGTACGCCACGAGTTACGCCGCCTCATTATATTTACACAGTTTCTGGCAGTAACTCTTGTCTTAATGTCAGCATTTAAAACAGATTATGGCTCTTAATGAACAAATTATGTCAGAATTATTAATTTTTAAGTGTATCTGGAGTACGAGGCAGTGTAACAGGAGGTGTTAGATGGTCCCCTGGGGCCGTGGGACGCAGGGGCAGCTCGCAGCTGAGCCGGCGCCCAGCGGTGCAGACGGCCAATCAGCGGCCGTGAGCGCAGAGCCAGCCCGGTCGCTTTTACGACCGGCAGACTGGCGCCAGCGCCTCTGGCGAAGCTGACGTCCCGGTGCCGTACTGCCGATAAAACGCGACAACCCGGGCGTCTCGTGGGCGCCGTTCGGGCGTCTGGTGTCAGCTGCACTCAGCCTCACTTCCCTACCACTGACTGTTGATCCAAATACTGAACGAATGTACACAGAGTGTGGCGATATTTCCAGTGTGTGGCCACAGAATAAAAGCAGGAAGGACATGCAATCTGATGCTACACTTGTCGTCAAAAATCGTAAGCGAATACTTTGCTTTTTTGTGAAACGTATGTGTATTTAGGATATCAATAAATAAAGAAAATTAAGTTAAGGGGGGTAGGACGTCAAACGGGCCGACTTGGAGCAGGAGAGTCACAACAGGACGTTTTAATTTCTACTGTCTATACTTTTACAAATAAATTCGTAAAACTTTGTCACCATGACCAGGAAGGATTGAAGACTCACACTCAACGCAGTGGAAATTCACGAACGTAGCAAAATACCTTTTTTTTACATTTGAAATTTCATCATTTTTTCACTAATTACTGGCTGTATTTGTTGCTATAGGTACACTTTTCTTCCTAAGTAAGAGAGATTCTTCGATGAGTTTTTCATAGCATACAAACAGTAGTTACAGGTGTATGAAACTCTTGAATTTTCCAAATCTATTAAAAAACTGTGGAAAAATTGAGATAATTAACTATAAAACTTGAATTTTTTCTAAACATGAAGTTTAAAATGTAACAGTTCATTCATTTTTTCATAAATTAAATAACTTCTAGAGTTTAATACACCTGTAACTATGGTTTGTATGCTGTGCAAAAGTCATCGAAGAATCTCTGTTACTTAGGAAGAAAAGTGTACCTATAGCAACAAATGCAGCCAGTAGTAAGTGAAAAAATGATGAAATTTCACATGTAAAAAAATGTGTTTCGTTACGTTTTTGTGCTTCCACTGCTATGAGTATGAATCCTGAATCCTTCCTGGCCATGCTGTCAAAGTTTTATGAATATAGACAGTGGAAATTAAAATGTCCTGTGGTGTCTCTCCTGCTCCAAGCCGCCCGTTTGACGTCCTACCCCCCTTAAATAAAACTAAATAAAATACAGAAAATCGAGGGGTTTGGCGCAAGAAGGAGGCAGGTACACTTTTTGGCTCTATTGAGTTGAACATTCTATCACATACAGAAAAAAAGCCCCTTTGTTTGGTGCAAGAAAGAGGTAGCTCCACCCACTAGTTTCAGAGAAATCCAACACTTGGAGCTGCCTGTACTCAGAGTTTGCATGAAAACAGAGGAATCTCCGGAAGCTGCCTCGTTCTTCCCCCAAACAATAGCAGGAAGGATGTTGTGTTACGTTTTGTTCAGCAGACCGGTGTAAACATTGCGCGTTTCATGTCACTGAGGTGGACCAGAGATTTATTTTCCACTTTGTTGACACCTTGAAGAAATTTTTGTAAAGAACCCTTATGTATCATTATCGACCAAGGAAAGAGGAAAATATTTAATTACTAAGCACAAAATATTCCTCTGTGAACAGCTATACATCGGTAAAGGGATTATTCAATGCAGTGCGACCGTAGGGATGACTGTCTTCGATAATGCGCAAATTTGCAACCATGGACCTGCGAGTCTCATAACAATGGACCGCCTTCATCAAGCTTATGATTGTCTCCTCCCGCTTAAAGGCCACAAGTTTAAAGATGTCAAAGAGCTGGCCAGAAAGTATGTTGGGCAAAGCGAAATGTGGTTTTACAACCAGTTGACGTCAGATGCTTCAAACGATCCTGAGGTGACGGAAGGGGAGCTAGAAGACTGAAGAAGAACTGTAGAATTAATGTATGATGCCAATAATGTTGTACTTTCTTTATTAATAAATACTTTTTAAACTGAAATATGGTTAATTATGAAGAAAATGGTCCTACAAAGAGTTTTTCAGTCACTTTGGAGCAAAACGGAGGCAGCTCAAAAACTCAAAACTCTATTGCACGTACCTGAGTGCATGCATTTGTGTATATTCTCGTCAGTGGTATTAGATACCCCATAGCCTAAAGCAAGGTTGACAACTTTTTCGTTTTGGTGGAAACTGAATTTTTAAAAGGTTATTCTTTTTTTTAATTTGCCACAAACTGGAAAAAGAGGAGCTGCGTCCTTCTTGCACCAAACCCTTGAATTCATAACAAAAAGTCCAAAAGGAGGAAAAGGAGAAAAGCCCAATATCACGATATAAAAACAACTAGAGCGGGTGGTAGAATGTACATCTAAATACATACTCCACAAGCGACTGTACAGTGTGTGGTGAAGGGTACTACTAGCCATTTCTTTTCAGAGTGAGGGAAAAAAGACTGTCTGCACTGATGAGCCACAGCATTACGACTACCTACCTAATAGCCGGTATGCCCACCTTTGGCGCGCCATCCCCATCTACACGCGGGCAGCACGCTCACTGATACTACATTCGCCGTGCGTGTGTCTGACTAGCAGTCATCCTTCATCAGGTGACGCTGCTATCGCCTGGACGGGTCTATATCGATAGTAGGTCGATGGTCATAATGTTCTGACTGATCAGTGTTAATGCTTTCGTATGAGCCCGGGGTCACCGTGGTCTAGGGGTAGCGTCTTTGATTCATAATCAAAACGCCTTCGGTCCCGGATTCGATCCCCGCCACTGCCCAAATTTTGATAAATAATCAGCATTGGCGGCCGAAGACTTCCGGCATAAGAAGTCAGCCTCATTCTGCCAACGGCCTTGTCAAAGAGGGCGGAGGAGCGGATAGAGGTTCAGGGCACTCTCTTGTCCTGGGGGTGGGAAATTGCCCCTAAAGGCGGACGAATCAGCTATGATCAACGACATGAGGATGCAGAAGGCAATGGAAACCACTGCATTAAAGACACGTAACGTGTATCCACAGGACATGTGGGCTGTAATTGAAGAAGTGTCATGATGATCTCTCCATTGGCAAAAGATACCGGAATAGTCCCCCATTCGGATCTCCGGGAGGGGACTGCCAAGGGGGAGGTTACCATGAGAAAAGGATTGAATAATCTACGAAAGGATAACGTTCTACGAGTCGGGGCGTGGAATGTCAGAAGCTTGAACGTGGTAGGGAAACTAGAAAATCTGAAAAGGGAAATGCAAAGGCTCAATCTACACCCCTGGAAATGGAAAAAAGAACACATTGACACCGGTGTGTCAGACCCACCATACTTGCTCCGGACACTGCGAGAGGGCTGTACAAGCAATGATCACACGCACGGCACAGCGGACACACCAGCAACCGCGGTGTTGGCCGTCGAATGGCGCTAGCTGCCCAGCATTTGTGCACCGCCGCCGTCAGTGTCAGCCAGTTTGCCGTGGCATACGGAGCTCCATCGCAGTCTTTAACACTGGTAGCATGCCGCGACAGCGTGGACGTGAACCGTATGTGCAGTTGACGGACTTTGAGCGAGGGCGCATAGTGGGCATGCGGGAGGCCGGGTGGACGTACCGCCGTGGGGCGTGAGGTCTCCACAGTACATCGATGTTGTCGCCAGTGGTCGGCGGAAGGTGCACGTGCCCGTCGACCTGGGACCGGACCGCAGCGACGCACGGATGCACGCCAAGACCGTAGGAACCCACGCAGTGCCGTAGGGGACCGCACCGCCACTTCCCAGCAAATTAGAGACACTGCTGCTCCTGGGGTATCGGCGAGGACCATTCGCAACCGTCTCCATGAAGCTGGGCTACGGTCCCGCACACCGTTAGGCCGTCTTCCGCTCACGCCCCAACATCGTGCAGCCCGCCTCCAGTGGTGTCGCGACAGGCGTGAATGGAGGGACGAATGGAGACGTGTCCTCTTCAGCGATGAGAGTCGCTTCTGCCTTGGTGCCAATGATGGTCGTATGCGTGTTTGGCGCCGTGCAGGTGAGCGCCACAATCAGGACTGCATACGACCGAGGCACTCAGGGCCAACACCCGGCATCATGGTGTGGGGAGCGATCTCCTACACTGGCCGTACACCACTGGTGATCGTCGAGGGGACACTGAATAGTGCACGGTACATCCAAACCGTCATCGAACCCATCGTTCTACCATTCCTAGACCGGCAAGGGAACTTGCTGTTCCAACAGGACAATGCACGTCCGCATGTATCCCGTGCCACCCAACGTGCTCTAGAAGGTGTAAGTCAACTACCCTGGCCAGCAAGATCTCCGGATCTGTCCCCCATTGAGCATGTTTGGGACTGGATGAAGCGTCGTCTCACGCGGTCTGCACGTCCAGCACGAACGCTGGTCCAACTGAGGTGCCAGGTGGAAATGGCATGGCAAGCCGTTCCACTGGACTACATCCAGCATCTCTACGATCGTCTCCATGGGAGAATAGCAGCCTGCATTGCTGCGAAAGGTGGATATACACTGTACTAGTGGCGACATTGTGCATGCTCTGTTGCCTGTGTCTATGTGCCTGTGGTTCTGTCAGTGTGATCATGTGATGTATCTGACCCCAGGAATGTGTCAATAAAGTTTCCCCTTCCTGGGACAATGAATTCACGGTGTTCTTATTTCAATTTCCAGGAGTGTAGATATAGTAGGGGTCAGTGAAGTGAAGTGGAAGGAAGACAAGGATTTCTGGTCATATCAGTATCGGGTAATATCAACAGCAGCAGAAAATGGTATAACAGGTGTAGGATTCGTTATGAATAGGAAGGTAGGACAGAGGGTGTGTTACTGTGAACAGTTCAGTGACTGGGTTGTTCTAATCAGAATCGACAGCAGACCAACACCGACAACTATAGTTCAGGTATACATGCCGACGTCGCAAGCTGAAGATGAACAGATAGAGAAAATGTATGAGGATGTTGAAAGGGTAATGGAGTATGTAAAGGGGGACGAAAATCTAATAGTCATGGGCGACTGGAATGCAGTTGTAGGGGAAGGAGTAGAAGAAAAGGTTACAGGAGAATATGGACTTGGGACAAGGAATGAAAGAGGAGAAAGACTAATTGAGTTCTGTAACAAGTTTCAGTTAGTAATAGCGAATACCCTGTTCAAGAATCACAAGAGGAGGAGGTATACTTGGAAAAGGCCGGGAGATACGGGAAGATTTCAATTAGATTACATCATGGTCAGACAGAGATTCCGAAATCAGATACTGGATTGTAAGCCGTACCCAGGAGCAGATATAGACTCAGATCACAATATAGTAGTGATGAAGAGTAGGCTGAAGTTCAAGACATTAGTCAGGAAGAATCAATACGCAAAGAAGTGGGATACGGAAGTCCTAAGGAATGGCGAGATACGTCTGAAGTTCTCTAACGCTATAGATACAGCAATAAGGAATAGCGCAGTAGGCAGTACAATTGAAGAGGAATGGACATCTCTAAAAAGGGCCATCACAGAAGCTGGGAAGGAAAACATAGGTACAAAGAAGGTAGCTGCGAAGAAACCGTGGGTAACAGAAGAAATACTTCAGTTGATTGATGAAAGGAGGAAGTACAAGCATGTTCCGGGTAAATCAGGAATACAGAAATATAAGTCGCTGAGGAATGAAATAAATAGGAAGTGCATGGAAGCTAAGACGAAATGGCTGCAGGAAAAATGTGAAGACATCGAAAAAGATATGATTGTCGGAAGGACAGACTCAGCATATAGGAAAGTCAAAACAACCTTTGGTGACATTAAAAGCAACGGTGGTAACATTAAGAGTGCAACGGGAATTCCACTGTTAAATGCAGAGGAGAGAGCAGATAGGTGGAAAGAATACATTGAAAGCCTCTATGAGGGTGAAGATTTGTCTGATGTGATAGAAGGAGAAACAGGAGTAGATTCAGAAGAGATAGGGGATCCAGTATTAGAATCGGAATTTAAAGAGCTTTGGAGGACTTGCGGTCAAATAAGGCAGAAGGGATAGATAACATTCCATCAGAATTTCTAAAATAATTGGGGGAAATGGCAACAAAACGACTATTCACGTTGGTGTGTAGAATATATGAGTCTGGCGATATACTATCTGACTTTCGGAAAAGCATCATCCACACAATTCCGAAGACGGCAAAGGCTGACAAGTGCGAGAATTATCGCACAATCAGCTTAACAGCTCATGCATCGAAGCTGCTTACAAGAATAATATACAGAAGAATGGAAAAGAAAATTGAGAATGCGCTAGGTGACGATCAGTTTGGCTTATGAAAAGTAAAGGGACGAGAGAGGCAATTCTGACGTTACGGCTAATAATGGAAGCAAGGCTAAAGAAAAATCAAGACACTTTCATAGGATTTGTCGACCTGGAAAAAGCGCTCGACAATATAAAATGGTGCAAGCTGTTCGAGATTCTGAAAAAAGTAGGGGTAAGCTATAGGGAGAGACGCGTCATATACCAAGAGGGAATAATAAGAGTGGACGATCAAGAACGAAGTGCTCGTATTAAGAAGGGTGTAAGACAAGGCTGTAGCCTTTCGCGCCTACTCTTCAATCTGTACATCGAGGAAGCAATGATGGAAATAAAAGAAGGGTTCAGGAGTGGAATTAAAATACAAGGTGAAAGGATATCAATGATACGATTCGCTGATGACATTGCTATCCTGAGTGAAAGTGAAGAAGAGTTAAATGATCTGCTGAACGGAATGAGCAGTCTAAAGAGTACACAGTATGGTTTGAGAGTAAATCGAAGAAAGACGAAAGTAATGAGAAGTAGTAGAAATGAGAACAGCGAGAAACTTAACATCAGGATTGATGGTCATGAAGTCAATGAAGTTAAGGAATTCTGCTACCTAGGCAGTAAAATAACCAATGACGGACGGAACAAGGAGGACATCAAAAGCAGACTCGCTATGGCAAAAAAGGCATTTCTGGCCAAGAGAAGTCTACTAATATCAAATACTGGCCTTAATTTGAGGAAGAAATTTCCGAGGATGTACGTCTGGAGTACAGCATTGTATGGTAGTGAAACATGGACTGTGGGAAAACCGGAACAGAAGAGAATCGAAGCATTTGAGATGTGGTGCTATAGACGAATGTTGAAAATTAGGTGGACTGGTAAGGTAAGGAATGAGGAGGTTCTACGCAGAATCGGAGAGGAAAGGAATATGTGGAAAACACTGATATGGAGAAGGGACAGGATGATAGGACATCTGCTAAGACATGAGGGAATGACTTCCATGGTACTAGAGGGAGCTGTAGAGGGCAAAAACTGTAGAGGAAGACAGAGATTGGAATACGTCAAGCAAATAATTGAGGACGTGGGTTGCAAGTGCTACTCTGAGATGAAGAGGAAAGGAATTCGTGGCGGGCCGCATCAAACCAGTTAGTAGACTGATGACAAAAAAAAAGAGCCCTTATTTCTCGTATGTTATCTTCCTCTTTCTTACGCGAAATGTATGTTGGCGGCAGCAGAATCGTTCTGCAGACAGCTTCAACGCCGGATCTCTAAATTTTCTCACTAGTGTCCCTCGAAGAGAATATCGCCTCCCTTCCAGGGATTCCCGAAGTATCACCGTAACACTTGAATCTTGTTCAAACCTACCGGTAGCAAATCTAGCAGCCCCCCCCCCCCCTCTGAATTGCTTCGATGTCTTTCTTTAATCCGACCCGGTACGGATCCCAAACACTCTAGCAGTACTTAAGAATGTATCACTAGTGTTCTATACGCTATCTCTTTTAGTGATGGAACCACACTTCTAAAATTCCCCCAATAAACTGAAGTCGACCATAAGCCCTCCTTGCTACCGTTCCTACGTGCTTACTCCATTTCATATCGCTTTGCAACATCACGCCTCGATATTTAATCGGCGTGACTGCATTAAGCAGGACACTACTAATGCTGTATCCGAACATTACTTGTGCGTTCCTCCTACTCATTCCCATTAACTTAAATTTTTCTTCTTTTAGAGCTAGGTGTCATTCATGATACCATCTAGAAATTTTCTATAAGTCATCCTGTATTCTCGTGCAGTCACTCAACTTTGATCCACAGCACAATCAGCAGACAACCATAGATTGCTGCCCACCCTGTCTACGAGGTCATTTATGTATGTAGAAAATAACAGCCGTCTTGTCACACGCCCCTGAGGCACTCTTGTCAATACCCTTGACTCCTGACAATACTCATGTCTCCTATGAACGCTAGCCGAAGAGAACAACGTACTGGAGTCTATTACGTAAGAGGTCTTGGAGCCACTCAGGTGCCTGGGAACCTATTCCCTATGCTTGTACCTCCGTTAACAGTCGGCACTGTGGCGGCATGCCGAATGCTCTTTGGAAATCTAGAAATATGGAATCTGTCTTTTGTCCTTTATGCATAGTTCCCAGTACATCACATTAGAAAAGAGCAAGCTGAGTTTCACAAGAGCGATGCTTTCCAAAACCATGCTGATTCGTAGAGATCAGCTCCTCGCTCTCAAGAAAATTTATTGTATTCGAGCTGAGAGTATATTGAAGGAGTCTAAGCAAACCTATATTAGGGATACTGGTCTGTAATTTAGCGGGTTCATTCTTTTACACCTCTTATATACAGGAGTTACCTGCACTATTTTTTTTAGTCTCTTGGAACTTTGCGCTGGGGGAGAGATTCACGATAAATGCAAGCTAGGTAAGCGGGCAATGTCATAGAGTACTAATTGTAAAATCAAGTTGTATCTCGCACTGGACTCGGTGACTGATTTGTTTTCAACTCTTTCAGTTGTTTCTCTAAGCCAGGGATGCTTATCACTATGTTGTCCATACGGAAGGTGTGTCATTAGTGAAACGACAATAAATTTGTACGATTCTTCTGAGTGAGCGATTTCTTAATCGCGAAATATAAAACTTCGGCATTTGTTTTGCTATCTTCAAATGCCACTCCAAACTTGTTAACGAGTGAAACATTATGGTGGAAGAATTAAAACTCGACATGGAAGTAAGATGGAGGATAGTGATGTACAAGGAAGCATTCAGCGAACAAAGGTGATGTGGGTTAGTGAATAAAAACGTGAGGAGAGCATTGGCCAAATGCCGTATATGGTACATAATTTTATACGGTGCACAGACTTGGACATTGTGCGAGAGGCAGCGGAAAACTGGACATGGAGGAAACTGGAGGTTGTGTATTGAGTGGGAAGACATGGTGACAAACGAGGACGTGTTGTGAAGAGTTCGGAAGAAGAGAAACGGAAAACCTGGCTAGAACACACCTTAGGAGGACTGTGCTCTCTCCAACAATGAAATGAAAGGACAGTGAAGCAGAAAAGAGGGAGAGAAAATTGAAGGTATAACTAACGGACAATGTAAGGCAGGAAGTGACAGTTACGCGTGACTGAACTGCAATACGCAAGACAAGGAGGGGTGTCCAAGTATCGTAGCTGGATATGCCGTAAAGGAGGGATGGTGACGACGACGACGACGACGACGACGACAATGATGATGACGATGATACACAGGATGAACCAGAAATCCACCTACAGACTTTCAGAGACTGTTCCAGGTAAATCTCCTGAGTATTTTGGTATAAGGGACCCACGGTCTTTTCCTATTGAGTTACTGCATTTCGTTTAGTTACTGCTTTGTATCCGTATTGCATTAAAAATTAAGAACAACAGAGCAAACGTCAACGGCATGCGTGGTGTCTTGTTTCCTTTCGTTCACAGTACCTGCTGTTGAAAACAGAATGCCCCCTGTAATTCGTTGCTCTCAAGTTTGCATTCAGTGCTGCCCACTTCTGTCTAGTGTTCTGTTTTCTGGCAGAGCTACTTGGTGTCAACAGTGATAACAGCAAAGTAGCGGCAGAATTAATAAACAGATTTTATTAGGGCTGTATGAGGGTAATTGCTTCTAACTGTATATTTGTATTGATTTGTCTGAATGGACAAAAACATTATTTGTGAGCAAACTTACAGGAAAACAACGATAAGCATCAGAAGGATGAGGGAATTTGTGTCCAAACTGATGTCTAATACAAGTCTACAGCCTTAAATTTATAGTTCTAAGTATTTTTGGAAGTCGAAAGTGTGCACTTTGACTAAAGTGGGGGATCACTAGCCATTAATCGGTGGAAGCCACTAGGTTTGGATTCTCCATTAGCCATACGTTAAATCAATTTAACCGTACCACCGCATAGTTTGTCTCGTCTACAGTCAGCAAGAGAGACATATTTTACATTACGTAGTATCGATACTAACGTCGCAAGCTGAATCGGTGCCTGACTGGCTATAATCGAATGCACCGCCGGTTGGCCCAATGATGTGTCAACTAATAGTTACGAGCGTCTTAGCAAATGTTGACGTAAAGTCTGAGGCGTTTTGCAGGATGGCTGTGTCGCCAACCTTATATCTTTTGAACAGTAATTGGAAAATCGTATTCGGAATTTCTTTGGCGCCTTGGTACTCCGTCCATACCGCAACGGAACGCAGAAATCATTGAACATGGTCTTTCACCTCAAGTACATCAACCAAGGATCAAAATCACCAGTTACCTATTTTCTCTGGAAGAACTGGGCTACGAGTCTTGGTCTGAAAACGAACCCATCGTCATGATGACTTTACAGCTCAGTTTTTTTACGAAAACAAAAGCGATCTAACCCTTCCACATTACATGTTTTCAGGAGATCCAGGACTACTTTTCGGAAAACGGTTTGACTCAGTGTCTGTCTTCCACTTGTGAAAGAAAGAAATAGCCTGTCCCAGCAGGAAGCCTCCAACAATGATGTCCTCCTTAACCCACAAATAACCATTAGTGATTTAATTTATCCCGTATATCGAAGAATGAAAGTGAGTGCCGAGAGGGCAGGAACGACATAAAGTGAAGCGCGAGTTTTCGTACTTGGCAGTCCATCTCTGCTCTGTTGAAATGAGGCAGCAGTCTGCTTGTGAGTCTCCGCCAAATTTATAGAAACTTCCTATGGCGATAAGTCGTTCGAATTAAAGAATGTTTTGACTGCTGGGTGTAGTAATTTATCTACTTGAACATGCACACTCAAGATAGCTGTTACAAGAAATCATAAATAATATATTCATCTGATTGAGATGAGGCATCAATTGCACCAATGTAAATTCGAAGTGTCATTGATACATCGTATCTGTGCAGATATCTCCAAACGCTGTGCGAGTGTGTGCTGCAGTTAAGACTATCAGTAAATACTAAGTTCTAAAACCGTCAAAATGACCAGAATAATTAATGTGTCCTCAACGGAAAGGCTGATTTGAACAATGAAATGGTTTCCTAATCATGTTGATGTGCCGTTTTCTTTCTCTGTCTTTCAACTGACTAACACGGTGAATCCTCAACATGTTCCAGGTTAATAAATCATTGCCACAGGTGAAATAAGCTAATAGTTAAAAGAGAAGAAGAAAACCGGAATCGATTCGGACTCGAACCTCAGACCACTTTATTTGTCGTCTGGCGTCTATCCACTTCTGTTTAAGTTTGGTTATTCCTTTATCTTTTTGTAAATGTTGTGAAGGCCTCAAATTCATCTTCCACCCAACATTCGTCCCAACGGCCCCCTCTCACAGCTGTCCATTCGCTATCCAGTGATTTCGTTCGCATACTGGCTTTTCCGCCGTTGTTTTTCTTCCATTACATAGGGAGATTATGTTCTTGTTTTATGAAACCAAATTAAAATTCTCGGTGCTTGACATAGTCTTCTTCTGATGTAAAATGCTTTCTTCATAATTTAAATTATAGATCCTCTTTCTTCGAAAAATTAAATTTCGAAATTCCAAATTTTTCTTGCTTATACATATTATTCCTTCTTAGGTTCATTCCAAATAACCTGTCCACAAAAATATCAGTAATACGTGAACAAAAACTTTAGAGGAACGTTCAACTATGTGATTGCACTTTTTCTAAAAAGAATCTCCTACTTCTTGAACTAAAACGTAAATTTGCTTTCGTCTTAAAAATGAAATCTTAAAATTTCAGGTTTTCAATTTCTTTTTAAAGCCTCTTTTTTGGAGAAAGGAATTAGGAAGAAAACACAAAAAAATGAGGCAAGCGTTAACCACCTTCTCAAGAGATCATTTTGTTTTTATGCTGCCTCCTATTTTTAGATTTCCAAATTGTTTCTGTAACTAATTTTACTCTACAAAATGCGTTCGCATCTACACTCCCACAATAGTGAAGACATTTCGAATGCTCTCTTTGTATGCCCCATGCTTCTAGAGCGTCTGTTATGCTGTTTCAAAATAAACAAGCGGTAATCCTCTAGCGTCGATTACTGATGTGTAACTGTAAAATATATGTAGATAACGGTTAGACAGAGATAGCTGTAATTTTTCGCTTCTCTGGCACAGGGTGCACTCCACTGTAGAAATGAGGAAAACCGACCAATTAAAACCATTACCAGTATTTTAGTTCTGACTGACGGGTATTTTTGGGTCTTGTTTGGTCTCCGTTATAACGTGTTATTTTATTTTTTAATTATGATAGAGTAAAAAACGTAATATCAGTTAGCCGTAGCAGCAGTGTTAAAATATTCTGGTTTTTAAATAAATCTTTAAGAAACGAGTAATTTTTACTCGTAGACTTTCCATTGCTTTGAAATATTGCGTGTTAACAGAAAATGGGAAGCGATTAGCCCTGTTTTAATGGGAATGCCTACAGAAAAGAACAAATAAGCACATGGCATACGAATTGGTACAGCATTGCTGGGACAATAACTTACCTGCTACCATGTAGCGTAGCGCGCTACATGGTACCCGAGTACATGCAGTGTACGAGGCTTGCCCCATCTGGTCTGTGTGGTAGTTTCTCCCCGTCGTCGTCGGACATCAGTTATATTACAGAATGGTATCTAGTCTGGAATGTTTTACGAACTATCGTATCAGTGAAGTACAATGCCCCATTTGCTTTAAAAGATTCAAAACGGGAGAAGTCACAACAAACTTGCGACATCTTATGAGAAGAAAACTTAAAATTTAACAATTCATTCATAGTTCACGATAAAAATGTACAGTAGTTGATCTTTTGCCTGTGTCTACAGAATATACTTTTATCTGCTAGTAGCCCTTGAAAACGCACAAATTAACACGAAAAATAGTTATTCAACCTCACTTTTCACCCTTTGGCACTGAGTATTTGTAATGCCCAAATGGTATGATAATCCATTACAACATTATTTTTGAGCAGAGTTGCGAAAAATTTGAGTCAGTAGGAGAGTACTACTGATTTTTTTGTAGAATTCAACCACTTATCAGTTTTCGAGAAAAGCAGAGAAATGTAGACGGACTAAGTTTCCTTTTATTTGTCTTTTTATTGTTTTGATTCTACGTATCTTCAAACTGAGGGAGACAAAAAATTCAGTCTTTGTTTGATTACTACGTTTATTACAGGAAATGTCCACACCCGGTAGCTGAGTGGCCAGCGTGACAGAATATCAATCCTAAGGGCCCGGGTTCGATTCCCGGCTGGGTCGGAGATTTTCTCCGCTCAGGGACTGGGTGTTGTGTTGTCCTGATCATCATCATTTCATCCCTATCGACGCGCAAGTCGCTGAAGTGGTGTCAAATTGCAAGACTCGAACCCGGCGAACGTCTACCTGACGGGACGCCCTAGTCACACGACATTTACTCTACAGGAAACAATAGAAATAGAAATAAAAAGCCGAAAATTGGTTATTTCAGAAACCGCCTTTAACAGTCAGATTAAACCGATGTAACCGACAACCGGTTGTTTCTGCGGTAACCACCATCCCTGTCACTGAACCATAGAAAACAAAACATCTTTCTCAGGTAAGACTTGACAAAGTAAGCCCATGGTATTCATGAAGTGTAGATTTATATTTAAATGTATTATGGCAAGCCTGTTTAATGCGCTGAGAATTGTACAGGGAGACTAATAATTTCACTTTGATGCGGTGCTCTGGTTAACGACTCGTGTCTCTACAGGCCCTCCTCACTCGGAGTACACGTCGCAACTTTCCCGGCGGCAGCGAGCGAATAATTTCCCGACTGCGAGCCGTGCCTTGAAACACGGGCTCTGCCCTCCCCACTCCAAACAGTAAAGGGCCGAGATTGCTCGTAAAACGGCGCTACTGCCGGTGCCAACGTTAACTGCCTCTTGATGCAGCTGTTTCCCACTCTGCTGTACTCGGTTTTGTCCTGTTCGGTTCTCTGCCTACGACGACGGATGTTATTTGCGAGTTCAACGAAGCAATTGCTTCAGACGCCCGCATGGAACGTAGCAGTACTACCTACACCATGTTGGTTCCAGTTAATTTGCCAAGGATTTTATTTCTAACTGACATTTCCTGTTTGGTGTTCGTGCAGTGCTGTTTGTAAGTGAAGGTCCGAATCACTGTTACAACAACACTACTGGCCATTAAAATTGCTACACAACGAAGATGACGTGCTACAGACGCGAAATTTAACCGACAGGGAGACGATGCTGTGATATGCAAATGATTAGCTTTTCAGAGCATTCACACAAGGTTGGCGCCGGTGGCGACACCTACAACGTGCTGACATGAGTAAAGTTTCCAACCGATTTCTCATACATAAACAGCAGTTGACCGGCGTTGCCTGGTGAAACGTTGTTGTGATGCCTCGTGTAAGGAGGAGAAATGCGTACCATCACGTTTCAGACTTTATCGTATCGCGACATTTCTGCTCGCGTTGGTCGAGATCCAATGACTGTTAGCAGAATATGGAATCGGTAGGTTCACGAGGGTAATACTGAACGCCGTGCTGGATCCCAACGGCCTCGTATCACTAGCAGTCGAGATGACAGGCATCTTATCCGCATAGCTGTAATGGATCGTGCAGACACGTCTCGATCCCTGAGTCAACAGATGGGGACGTTTGCAAGACGACAACCATCTGCACGAACAGTTCGACGACGTTTGCGACAGCATGGACTCGAAGACCTGCGGTTACCCTTGACGCTGCGTCACAGACAGGAGCGCCTGCGATGGTTTACGCAACGACGAACCTGGTTGCACGAATGGCAAAACGTCATTTTTTCGCATGAATCCAGGTTCTGTTTACAGCATCTTGATGGTCGCATCCGTGTTTGGCGACATCGCAGTGAACGCACGTTGGAAGCGTGTATTCGTCATCGCCGTACTGGCGTATCACCCGGCGTGATGGTATGGGGTGGAATTGGTAACACGTCTCGGTCACCTCTTGTTCGCATTGACGGAACTTTGATCAGTGGACGTTACATTTCAGATGTGTTACGACCCGTGGTTCTACCCTTCATTCAATCCCTGCGAAACCCTACATTTCAGCAGGATAATGCACGACCGCATGTTGCAGGTCCTGTATGGGCCTTTCTGGATACAGAAAATGTTCGACTGCTGCTCTGGCCAGCACATTCTCCATATCTCTCACCAATTGGAAACGTCTGGTCAATGTTGGCCGAGCAACTGGCTCATCACAATTCGCCAGTCACCACTCTTGATGAACTGTGGTATCGTGTTGATGCTGCATGGGCAGCTGTACCTTTAAACGCCATCCAAGCTCTGTTTGACTCAATGCCCAGGCGTATCAAGGCCGTTATTACGGCCAGAGGTGGTTGTTCTGGGATCCGATTTCTCAGGATCTATGCACCCAAATTCCGTGCAAATGTAATCACGTGTCAGTTCTAGCATAATATATTTTTCCAATGAGTACCCGTTTATCGTCTGCATTTCTTCTTGGTGTAGCAATTTTAAGGGCTAGTAGTGTAAATACAGTTATGTGACAAACGTCATGGGATAGCGGTATTCACATAAAAGGGCACTGCATTAGCGGAGTTGTCATTTGTGCTCAGATGATTGATGTAGAAAGCTTTTCAACGTGATTACGGCCGCACCACAGGAATTAACAGACGCAGTGGTAGTTAGATCAAGGCGCATGAGGCATTCCTTTTCGTAAATCGTTAGGGAATTAAATATTCTGCTGTCCATACTGTCAAGAGTGTGCCGAGAATACTAAATTTCGGGCGTTACCTCTCACCATGGGCAACGCAGTGGCTGACGGACTTCACTTAACAACCGAGAGCAGCGGCGTTTGCGTACAATTGTCACTGCTAACAGACAAGCAACACTGAGTGAAATAACCGCAGAAATCAAACTGTGGGACTTAAAACGAACGTATCCGTAATGACAGCGCGGCGAAATTTGGCGTTAACGGTCCGTGGCAGCAGACGGCCAACGAGAGTGCCTTTGCTAACAGCTCAACTTCACCTGCAACGCCTCTCCTGTTTCTGCAGTGGTACTGCTGTGACCCATGGCGTTTCCGTATAAGAGATTTTGATGAATGACTTCATTCGTATACCTCAAATATCTGTGCAGCTTATGTTTTAAATAATTCAAAGCATGTAATACGTTCAATTAAGCTTACGGTTAAGTATAGCATACAATCCAGGCTACTAATAGATTTTGGGGACTTTGTTTTATTTTTTATTTAATTTATAATGGAATATGCGTGGTGTAAGTTCACACCTTAACTGTATCACACTGTATTAACACCTGGTCACAATAACTTCGACTTAAGGTTTAAATGACCCGCGGCCGTTAGCTTGTTTGTTTCCGTCCGAGGGTCAACTTCAATTGGTTCCTATGTCAAGCAGGATAGCTTTTTACATTGCTTAAATCTCAGAAAGTGTAAGATCATCATACACTTATGATTCTGCGCCGTTCTGCTGCGCTATGTGAGAGTGCTCCGTACTCTTTACAACGTTTAATACAGTGCAAGTTTTGCGATTGTGGGTACGTGATGTACATATCACATAATGGTGTAATGTTAATGGCAACTTCGGATCAGCTACGTAAATTATTGTACTTTGCAGGTGTTGTACAGAAACCTGCTCAAATGGCTCTGAGCGCTATGGGACTTAACGTCTGAGGTCATCAGTCCCCTAGGACTTAGGACTACTTAAACCTAACTAACCTAAGGACATCATACACACCCATGCCCGAGGCAGGATTCGAACCTGCGAACGTAGCAATCGCGCGGTTCCCGACTGAAGGGCCTAGAGCCGCTTGGCTACAGCGGCCGGCCAGAAACCTACGATTAGTTTCTTAACAGCACTGATATTACCGTATAGATAATACTTAAGGGAAGAAACAACATTAGGAGGTTCAAAAAAATCCGATTTGTTTTATTGCATAAATCATTATCTTAACCATCCAAGATACGCTGTCAAAATTTCAAAGCGAAA
The DNA here is from genome assembly GCF_021461395.2 of Schistocerca americana. Lineage (NCBI taxonomy): Eukaryota > Metazoa > Arthropoda > Insecta > Orthoptera > Acrididae > Schistocerca > Schistocerca americana. Next base: position 521,525,305 of record NC_060125.1, on the reverse strand, counting down.
TTCACATTCGTTTAGATTTTATGCACTCCGCCGTACAGAAGGAAATTCTTCCAATATATGAAGATTTATCAAGGGATGAATTACTGAAGAGATATTTAGGTGGCCATACACAAAATGCAAATGAAAGTTTTAATTTCACTATTTGCGATTAGCTTGTAAACACTTGCACTCCGGACTAAATGCCGTTTAACTGGCATCGTATTTACCAGCAGTCTTGTTCAATGAAGGAAATTCATCCCTTCTGATAGTCATGAACGAGGCAGGAACTGTAATAAGCACGCGAAGCTTCAAATGTGCGTAACAAATGGATAACCAGCACGTGAGCCGGCAGAATCGACGTAGTTCATTGGAATAGAAGGAAAGCCGCAAAGTTTGGAAAGCACTGCTGCAGGCGCAAAGCGAAGCCTAGTAGGAAGAAGGAGGTGCTGGAATCGCAGATTGATCGGTAAGAATTTAACATTATTGTTAACTTCCTTGAATTTCTAGTTTCCGAGAATTTATTTTTCAAACGTGTTTACCTCGATATGACTTTTTCACATTTGCGTGCCGTCTAACTGCAAAAGCGTAGAACCGATCATTAAGAAAATTGAAAGTATGATTCTTTATAAAATTACGAATTATATGAACCAACTTGTGAGATGCTATCATGATATTAAGGGTATTTTTCTATGCATAATTAGAGAAAAAATCGTGAAAATCGAGGTAACAATTTGTAATTTTCATTACTTTCACCTGCATTGGGGTTCATATTCTTGGGGAATAAGTTATTAATGGAAAATCAAAACCTTCTTGATTTCAGATGAAAATCGGAGTGGCTACACTGCACGCACTTTTAGAACTATACTCAGAACCTTCAGCGGACATCACATCGTAACTTTGTTATTTTTGGTTGAAATTATTCAAAAAAATTCACAAAAGATGTTCGGAATGTGAATGAAATGACGTCAAAATTTGATTAAATTCTAGTTAATGCTTCTCACCCAAAACATTCTAAAAATATCAGTGTCAAACAGTCTCCTAATGTGGCTTGCCCCCTTAATCCAACTACAACATTTTTGGTTTGAATAAGCATGTATTGACCTCTATTTCGTTATAAACCTTTAGAGATCTGAAGATGGCCATTGAAATGGCTGAAACTGGTTACCTATACAACAAAACTTGCGAGCTAGGCGATAAAGTGTTCTAAACGGATAAGAGACTGTCAAATACAAATCGCCTACTGCTCCACAAACGATGTCAAGTAACCGTGCTGTAGAAGCTTTGAACAAAACACTGTGCCCAGTGTTTAGAAGGAAACACAGCTCGTAACAGTCTACAAGAAGAGTAGCAGAAGTAATAAACTGTCTTCCTGTGTCATTGATGTCCATCTCTTGTACAATCCTAGAAGATATTTCTGAGCTCAAACATCATGAGGTACCATGAACAGAATGACTCCCTCCATGCTAACCACTACAGTTTTAAAAAATATCAGTAATGCAAAAGCCAATTTTCGTTTTTCTCGCATGACATCCTGACACACTATTGAAGGCACTCTGGTGGATGTGGTATTTCTTGAGTTTTGACTCGGTACCAAACCAACGCTCATAAATGAAAGTGCATTCATATGGGATATCAATCGCAATTTGTCAGTGGACTGAGGATTTCTTGGCAGGGCGAACGAAACATATTACCTTCGATGGAGAGTCATCTATTGAAGTAGAAGTAACTTGACGCGTATCACGGAAAATTGTGTTGGGATCCTTGTTGTTCGTATCGTGTGTCAGTAACCTGACTATAAATACTGATGATAAGGTAAAAGATAAAATGTAGCGCTCTAGTCTTGACGGATGAATCGGTCCCAACCGACCTCTGCCAATGGCGTCATCGCATGCGGTATGGAGAGGTACGTGGTCAGCACACCGCTCTCCCGTCCTTTTCGGATTTCCTGACCTTTGAATCGCAACTAATAAGTCAAGTAGCACCTCAGTCGTCCTCAGAGTACACTCCGTACCAGGGCTCCAACTAAGAAAAAATTGCTAGTAGTACCGGGATACGACCCAGTGTGTCCCGTACGGCGGTCAACCATGCTGACCACTCAGTACGAAGACACTGAAATACTAATAGTAGCCTCAGATTTTACGGAGCTGATGCAATTAGTCGTACAACGAAGCACCGTCTTAAAAAAAAAGGTAGAAACGTCCAAGATATCTTTATAAAATTTCGAAGTGGTGCAAATAATGAAAACTACGTGTAAATGTTCAGGACTGTATCGTTTTCCACTTCAGGGAGAGAATATCCTATGGTCATAAAGCCAGTAAGTCACCATGGGAATCAGTCAGCTCAAACAAATACACGATCTAGTCACTTTAACGTGTTAGATTTCAACGTGAAGTAACCGCCTACAACGGTAGGTGGTAGCACTAGCAGTGGAGGGTTTATGAAACGTGTCGGGGGACACGAAAAACAGTGCAGTCCTTCTAATGCGGAAACGGAGCGAGTTATCTGACGTTCAAAAGGGCATGATCATTGGCTTTCGGGACAAGGATGGAAGCTTTTCGGAAATGGCTAAGTTTGTAAACTGTTAGAGTGCCACCGTGCTTAAAGTACACCGTGCATGGCAAAACTGCGGTATCATCCAAAACCGGCGCCGAGGCATCGATGGTGCACAACGGGCCATAAATGACAGAGGTGAACGACGTCTGTGGAGATGGGTACAGCCGAATAGACGTGCAACTGTTAAGTAACCGAGCCCCTAGATAAATGAAGGGACTGCCAACTGTGTCTCCCCAACCAGACAGCTAACGCTGATGCGTATGGGCATCCACAGCAGACGCCAAATTGATACACCCATGCTGGCTGCTGTTCGTCGTCGACGAAGTCGTTCGCAAATACCGCAACGGGATCTCAACTGAGTGACGACACGTAGCCCTTTCAGATGAACCAAGTTCTATGCTGCATCGGACAGAAGGGTTCAGGCTGGAGTATGGAGAGTTGTAGTCTGGGCGTCCTCTGTGTGACATCGTCATTATGGGAGGCACAATGGATCAACAGACGTTTGCATGTATCCTTGAAGAACATGTCTACCCCTGCATGCTGCCGGCCGGAGTGGCCGAGCGGTTCTAGGCGCTACAGTCTGGAGCCGCGCGGCCGCTACGGTCACGGGTTCGAATCCTGCCTCGGGCATGGGTGTGTGTGATGTCCTTAGGTTAGTTAGGTTTAAGTGGTTCTAAGTTCTAGGGGACTGAAGGCCTCAGATGTTAAGTCCCATAGTGCTCAGAGCCATTTGAACCATAATAGTCTCAGTCGGAAGTGAGACAAGCGCTAGACTTCGGTTCATTGGCAGGATACTGGGAAGGTGCAGTCAGTGTACAAACGAGACTGTTTACGTATCTCTTGCACGTTTCATCCTAGAATATTGCTCACATGTGTGGGACCTGTACCAAATAAGTTTAACAAAGCATATTGAAAGCATAAAAATTAGGGTCTCACGAATGATTAGAAATTTGTTCTTCACACGACAGAGCGCCACGAGAACGCTGACAGACTTCAATTAGCAGACGATTGCCTTACGAACTACTTGTTCCAGAGTGTCAGGAACCAGTGTAATGTGAAAGAGCCATTCTTCAGTTCTCTAAGTATCACTAGCGTCAGTGCCATGAAGACATTAGACTAACTGTACTTTCACAGATCTGATATCCGCCTCCGTAGGGTAGCGGTAGCGTTACTGCCTGCCACGCAGGGGGCTTGGGTTCGATTCCCGGCAGGGGACTTGGTGTTGTGTGTCCTTCATCATCATTGACTCGCAAGTCGCCGATGTGGCGCCAACTAAAGAGGACTTGCACTACAGCGGCCGAAATCCATCGCATCGGGTCTCCCGGCCAACAATGCCATACGATTATTTCATTTTCACAGATCTGTTTAACTAGTCATTGTTTCTGAACTGCATACGCACTTAGAACGGTATAATTTTTTTACATGGGGTACAATGCAATCTACTGCGTGATGTTCACTTTCAATGGTTTGCACGGTATATACACTAACTGATCAAATGCACCACTACACCCGCGTGTAATGCGAAATGGACAGTAAGATGTCAGGAAAGGTGGACACGCAGTTTTAAAGGGAGGTGGGGAGTATCGGCTGTCACCAGAGGAGCAGTAACAGCAGAATGGGTCAGTTAGGAGAGCTCACTAATTTCGAACTTGGACTGCTCATTTGATGTCACTCTAGTAACAAATCCATCAGGGGAATTTCAGCTCTTCTAAAGCTGTCGAAGTCGACTGCTGGTGATGATACAATGAAGTGGGAAAGCGAGGGTACAACCGCAGCTGAACCACGACCAGGTGGACTTCACATACTGACGGACAGCGGCCGTGGAACATGGCGGATGGTGGTTGTAAGAAATCTCATGAAATCAGCGGAAGGAATCGCTAGCAACTCGTGAGTTCCGAAGTGCTACCAGCAAACCAGGCGGCACAATGACTGTGCTTGCAGAGTTAAAAAGAATAAGAGCAGTGGCCCATCAGCTTCTCATAAGCCAAACACTCCTGCAGTCTGTGCTGAGCCACGCTTGATGGTGTAAAGAGCAAAGCTATTGGACAGAGAATTACTAGAAACAAGTTATTCGGAGTGATGAAGCACACTATACTTTCTGGCAATCCGATAGAAGGGTTTGGCGAACGCCTGGACGACGTTAACGGCCATTATGTGTAATGACAGTCAAGTATGGAGAAGACGGTGTTGTTGTATTGACGTATATTTCGTGGTTGGTGTGTAGTTACCTTATTGTACTTAATCGCGGATGGGTATGAAAATATTTTGCAGCATTGTGTAGTGGTTCAAAATGGTTCAAATGGCTCTGAGCACTATGGGACTTAACATCTGAGGTCATCAGTCCCCTAGAACTTAGAACTACTTAAACCTAACTAACCTAAGGACATGACACACATCCATGCCCGAGGCAAGATTCGAACCCGCGACCGTAGCGCTCGCGCGGTTCCAGACTGAAGCGCCTCGAGCCGCTCGGCCACAACGGCCGGCTGTTGGTTAAGTCCGTAAAAAGCCGGGTATACCAACCAGGTGTGCTGTTTCTCCATACTACCTACCCTAGTAAATTGATAGAGGGATTTGCTGCTACAAAACCTTAAGAATGAGTGTCTATATGCGGAGAAAGGTATTTTAAAAGCGAATCAGGAACGTTACTTCTTTGCGGCCTACACGTTTCAGACGTAGCGGATGACTAAATTAAAGGCAACACATACTGCATATGCACGCTGCAGAGTGAATATAACCTACAGACTCTCAGGGGCGTAACTATAGTAAAGCCCAGCATCACTGGTAAGTGTCAGCAAGCATTGTGTCTGTAACAAACGCTGTTTCCAATGACGTGATACATCACATCTAGACGTTTGATGGAAATGCAGTGGTGTGCAAAACTAAGGGCGAAAGTAATTTTCGTATGATGCGCCACTGCCAAGTAACATAGCTCGAGAAACTTGGAACATACATACAAACAACTGCTACAGTGTAGTAGAGAAGGTAACTGAAAATAAATACACAACGAGGTGAAGAGAAATGACACTTCTATTCAGAGACAATAATCATTAATGACATTGAAGTCACTGCAGTCAAAGATGTTACTCTGGCCATCACAAAAAGTGTAACATAGTTCTACATAGGATGTGTGATTACCACGTGCGGAAATTGATACTCTGCAACGTGGTCCCATGCGGACCACAGGACTGATTAGGTGTTCTTGTGATAGGGTGTTCCATTAATTCACGAGAGTGGGTGACGTCTGCTAGATCGTCGTTTGTGAATGTGTACGTGTAGCAATATGTCTTCCCAATGCATGCCACACGTGCTCGACGAGGTTTAATTGTGGCGAATGCGGAGGGGGAGGGGGGGGGGCGGACGGACAGTACAGTACAGTACAGATTATTCGCTGAATATCCTCTCGTACCAAAGTCTCTTCCATGTGCTTGCGATTTTCGATGCTTTCGCGCATTGTCATTCATAAAAATGAAGTCAAGAGCCGAATTCACCCCTAAATACAAGCATAAATGAAAGGAGTACTGTGTCACAAAGAAGGTCAACCGGTGAGTGTGCTGTGTTCAAAAATTTGGAGATCAGTACGCCCCACTATAACACTAGCTAGGACCGCCAAAACGGGCATGTTCTAGTGTTCTCCTAGGTAGATTTCCTTGTCCCGTGTCTCGCCGTATGATGGTATGTCCAGATTTGTCGAACACAATCGTTTTGGTGAGGCATAATGTTACGTGGTCGTAGTAAACTCAGAGTCTTTGAGCACGGTGCATTCATCACTTAGCGTTATTGTAACATTTTACGCTTTCCGTCGTGTCTTTTAAGGTGTGCATTCGGCCCTGACTCCATTTTCATGGACGAGAAGCGCGATCACATCGAAAAGAGCCGATGTGCAGCTCCTGGAACGAGAGAGTATTCGGCTAATGGATTTGCCTGCCCATTCCTCCGACTTAAATCCCATAGTGCACGTGTGGAATGCATCGTGTAGATGTGCTGCTGCACGTGCACGTGCACTTTCGATCATCCAGCGGCGCTGGCTGAGAAATTCAACGGCGTACCACAAGAACTCGTTACCAACCTAGTGGTGACCACAGACTCTATTAAGAACCATTTCCAGCCTTTTGTGGTGTCTAGATGACCATCATACATCACCGTAGCACAAGTTATTATCTTTGAGTGAAAGTATCATTCCTGTTTCTCTCATTGCGTTTTTTCTTTCAATCACATTCTGTACTATAGTATAACGGTTATTTTCGCGTGTAGTCAAAGCTTCGTCGAGCTAAATTACTTGGCAATGACGCGTCATGCGAAAGTTACTTTCGTCCTTTAGTTTTGCACACCCTGTATGTTTAGGGTAATATTAACACGCTTTATGAAATTCGACGATCGCATGAAATCAGTATTTAGCAAAGCGAGTGGAGGATTGCATAGAATGGAAAGGAAATCAGTAAAGGAAATCGCATAAATGTCGCTAGTGCCCCCGATTCTAAGAATTCGTCCGTAGTTTGTAGTCCTTACCAAATAGGAATAATGTTAATAGACACCGAATGAATTCAGAGATGCACTGGTGGTGTCATAACTCAGTTCAAAATTGTAAAAAAAGTGCTCGCGAAAATAAATGGGAATCCTTGGAAGAAAGACGACGAAGTTATAATGAAAGGCTATTGTGAGAATTAAGAACCTGTTTGCGAGTAGGGGTCATGAGAACAAGGTAGGGCACATAAGGAGATATACAGATGCACAGACAGAGTAGGTTTTCCGTGTCTCAATGTTCCAGTACGATAGGACAGATAATAGATAATAGTGCTACATTATACCCTCTGCCATGCACTGTACACTGGTTTGAAGATTATGTACGTAGTTGTAGGTATTCAAAGACCCGTAATTTGCAGCGTTGGCTTGAACTCCACACTCGATCTGTGGACAACGAACGGGCACCTTTGTCTGGGCTATGCAGTAACAATGGCGCGATAATGGCTTGCTGGTTTCATGTTTAATAGCCTGGGCGACGTCGCTACTGCAGAGAACCGGAACAGCCGACGAGAATACCGGTGGCTCCTGCAAGATTTACTGCTTCTTCCTGCGACCTGCTCTGGAACGTTCCTATCGAAAACTGCCCAGTGATACACTGCTTTAGAATATCTAACAACATGCAGAGACGAAAGAGCGTATTAGCATTCCTGAAAATTTGACTTGGTGCCTGTATGTAACTAGACCGATACCTCATTCACTGACGACCCAAAAAATTGTGACTGCTTGCTTTATAGCGTGTTGGTCCACCTTTAGAATGCTTGGAACAGCGATTATGCTTTGTGTGTTTTCCACAAATCCTTGATAGGTTTCCGCAGATATGGAGCACCAGACACACAGCTCAACCAATTCCCGTAAATTATGAAACCGTGGTTTGTAGGCGCGGCCGGCCGGGGTGGCCGAGTGGTTCTAGGCGCTACGGTCTGGATCCGCGCGACCGCTACGGTCGCAGGTTCGAATCCTGCCTCGGGCATGGATGTGTGTGACGTCCTTAGGTTAGTTAGGTTTAAGTAGTACTAAGTTCTAGGGGTCTGATGACCTAAGAAGTTAAGTCCCATAGTGCTCAGAGCCATTTGAACCGTTTGTTTGTAGGCGCGCAACAAGCGTTCGATAACGTTCAAGATGTGCTCCATTGTATTAAGATTACGTTAATTTCTTGGCCAACACATTAACGTGAGTTCAGTATCATGTTCCTCAAACCATTGTGGCCTTGTGACACGGACAGCTATTCGCTTAGAAAATGGCTTCACCGTCGAGGAAGACAAGCATGAAGGGTTGCAGGTGGTCCACAGTGGCGTTAAACTAGTCTATAGTTTCCGTGCTGCCTTTAATTACAACCACAGGTCACATGGAAGCTCAAGTGAATGTTTCACGCATCATAATGCTGCCTCAAACGGTCTGAGTCTGCAGCTCGTGGTTTCGCGGTCGCATTCTCACTTCCCAAGCACGAGGTCCCGCGTTCCATTCCCGGCGGGGTCAGGGATTTTCACCTTCCTCGAGATGACTGGGTGTTCGTGTTTTCCTCATCATTTCATCATTCATGAAAGTGACGAGACTGGACTGAGCAAAATTTGGGAATTTGTACGGGCGCTGATAACAGAGCAGTTGAGAGCCCTGCAAACCAAATGTCGTCGTCATCATCATCATCATCATCATCATCATTATCAACAACATCACCACCACCTTCAAACGGTCTACATCAGTGGCGCGGTGCATGTTTGTAGTACCAGTTCTCCTGAATAACGGCGTATCATTATTGGACCATCGATTTGCCTTAAAAAGAAATGTGGTTCATCTGACCGTGTGACACGTTTCCATTGATCCACGATTAAATCTCGATGATCCTCTGGTCACCGCAGTCGTAACTGAATATGTCGTTGGGTCAACAACGGTACACATAGAGGTGCCCCGAAACAGAACTTTAATGTTTGATAAAACGACTTGACTTCCAACCTTTTGTGGATTATGATTACACTATTTGGTTATAGTTGGGACTCCAGTGAGCTTTTGACTCGGTAGGGGCAATTTACGAACTAGTTGACTTTTTTACTGTGACTGTTATTTCAGAGTGTTGTATCAATCATAGAATCTCGTAAAATTCTGTGTCGAATACTTCATACGGCTGTAGCTTACCCTGCCGTCAAGATAAACAAAGTGAATGAAATTCGCTGAAACGAATTGGGGGTTATATTGCCAGACGAGACTATCTCTGTTTTTTTATATTTGGAACATCAGTTAGACTGAAAATCCTAATCGGCCCTGGAGGTGTACTGGGACGGCCTAGATGCTTTAAGGGATCACTCGCAATGAGCAGAATATCCCGTTCCGAATCCTAGTCTCGCAAAATAGCCGTTTGTCGCAATGTAGTCTTTACATGGCAGGCTCAGAATTTCTTAACGGGTATTCCGATATTTCTAGTCAGTGTATTTTATTGTTTTGCTCCTAAAACAGTTCTTCTCCGTAAATGCAAATCAATCGATATTGGAAATTTGTGGTAAGGAGTTATGGGACCAAACTGCTGAGGTCATAGGTCCCTAAGCCTACACATTACTTAATATTACTTAATCTAACTTAAACTAACTTACGCTAAGGACGACACACACCACCCATGCCCGAGAGCCCGAGGGAGGATTCGAACCTCCGGCGGGGTGGGGGTGGAGGGGGGGGGGGGCGCGCCGACCGTGACAGGACGCCTGAGACCGCGCGGCCAGTCGATGTTAAGGAATTTCCGACACATCTTCCGTTGCTGCTTTGTATAAGAAGTAATGTTTTGGTCTGGGCCGTTTCTGATGTTTAACAATCCACGACATATATTAAAAAGGCATTGGCATCCTCTCCGTGCCTGGTTATCAGCTGCCAGGTAAGAAAAAGTGAGTGGAGTACACAAAAGCGTACATTCCAGTTTTCATCACTGCCGTCTTGTTGTTGCACTATTCTTCACAACATACCATGCTAGACCAAAATTGAGTGCACAAATTGTTACCTCCATATACACTACCAAAGTATGTCGCACGAGAACACTTAATAATAATTCTCTCACATTGTGTATTCATAGTTGATGCAGCTCAACATCTCTCTTGTTACAATCTTTCGAAATACAGATTATATTCTCAGTACAGTACAATGAGAGTAAATAACACCACACACGAACACAGTGATCGTTAAACTATGGCCCGCTGCCTAGCCGTTTTTTATAATACTAGCTGAGTACCCGCCGTTAGTTCATCTCATCTTCCTCCTCGTCTCCTCGTCTCTTCGTCTATCTCCTTCTCGCCCCTGTTTGTCCATCTTCTCCCCCTCCCCCACTTTTACTCAATCCCCTCCTCTTCCCTCTCTCTGTCCATCTCTTGCTCACCCCTTACCTGCCTACGTTTCCAGCCCTACCACAATACGAGGTTACTGGTTCTTCCCGTACAATATTTTTTCCAGTTAGTAAGTAATATATGTACCAAGTCTGTACGGGGGCTTAGGAGAAGCTTTACGCACGTGCGAATATGTCACATCGTTCACATATATTTCATACATTTCACCTATATTTGTACATACAGTTCACCTCATCTCTAGCGAATTTCGTCCTGCAGTTTCGTTTTCACGCATCTCAACGTTTATGACATTATATCTTCTGAACTGTGTGTCGTACAATGATTCACGTGGGTTCTGACTACTATTTATTCACAACCGATACAAAAGAGTTACATGTTTGCACCAGTTACTGTCCATCAAAGTAGTCACCAGCGTTGTGTAGAAGCCGTTGCCAGCGATGTGGAAGGCGTAGTATACCGTTAACAGAGCCTGTTCTGTTGATGGTGCGAATGGAGCGGTCTACTGCCTGTCGAATCTCTGGAACAGTTCCGAATCGAATGCCATGAAGTGGTTCCTTCATCTTCGGAATCAAATCAAAGTCACAAGGACTTTAGTCCGGGGAGTATGGTGGATGTTACAGTACTTCCCAGTCCCATCGACCGAACAGAGCAGCGACAGCTTGCGCTGTATGCGCCCTCGCATTGTCGCGCAAAGTGATGTGTGCATTGCGCAGAAAGTGTCGCCGCTTCTTTCGCAAAGCTGGTCGCAGGTGATGCTCCAAAAACGAACAGTGATACTGTGCATTGACGGTCTGTCGTGGAGGAATGTAATGCGTACACGAGAAGTTGTACACGAGGCTCACCATAACTTTAGACCGCTCCATTAGCACCATCAACAGAACAGGATATGCTAACAGTATACTACGCCTTCCACATCGCTGGCAACGGGTCCTACACAACGCTGATGACTACTGTGAAGGACAGTAACAGGTGCAAACATGTAACTCTTTTGTATCGGTAGTGAATAAATAGCTGCCACTTTGTAAGTTCGAAACCTGGTAATTTTGCAGGCGCATTCGCTGGTGTAAGTGAACACTGTCTGCAAAACGTATCGCCAGTAGCGTACGTAGTAAAGACGTTACGAATTATAGCGTCATGTTTGATACTGAAGGTTTACTGCGTGAACAGCGAAAACGTAGTAATCGATCAATTTTTTTTTTTCGTTTCACCATTTTGTGGAGGATGATAGCTTCAAAAAGTTTGAAAACGGTTTGAATTTGTGAGTACAGTTTGTCGGAAGTTGGTAAGTGCTCTCATTTTCAAATACTGGATGAATAAAGTCTGGGTATTCCGCGCCGTGTGTTACACTACTTTTCCACACAACCCCCTCACCCCCACCCCGTTTCATAGCTAGGTGATTATTACTCGGCAGCGATTCTTTCGAGATAGTAAGTGATAAGTGTACCTAGTTTCGTTGAAATCGGTCCAGTGGTTCAAGAGGAGACGTGGAACAAACATACGTCCATTTTTATAACATATATGGGTGCATCAAGCAACTTCCAGCTGAAACCGAAGACGTCAAGGGCTCCTCAGGGCAGTAGTTTTCCTGCTCACTAAAAACAAAAATATTTACATACACAGTAATATTCAAAGATGTGGTTAATTTTTATTGACGTTGTTGAATTATATCTTCGCGTAAGTGGAGCTGACCACTTCTCTCTGCGGCTGAAGTGTGTGTAGGGAGGTCACTGCATGGTCAGAGGATTTGAGAGGGGGAATGTTTTATAGTTTGTCTGTCGGTACTGACAACTAACGGGCTAGTGCGACTCATACCGATTAGTTCCTATGGTATAAATTTTGAAACGGAAGTAACATGTATTCCTGAATGCACATTACGGTGACTGTCACCCTGAAGTGCGGTTCTTAATTGTAGCAAGGAACATTAATTAAGGCTGTTGTGTTACCGTGCAGTGGGTGGAAGAAAAGTAGCATTTAAATCATTTATCAAATATCTGTGAGTGTGTCTCATATTCAACAATGCAATTACTACACCGTCATTTACACACATAGTAAACCTGCCGCTATGGCCGAGCGGTTCTAGACGCTTCAAAATGGTTCAAATGGCTCTGAGCACTATGGGACTTAACATCTGTGGTCATTAGTTCCCTAGAACTTAGAACTACTTAAACCTAACTAACCTAAGGACATCACACACATCCATGCCCGAGGCAGGATTCGAACCTGCGACCGGAGCGGTCACGCGGTTCCAGATTGAAGCACCTAGACCGCACGGCCACACCGGCCGGCCTATACGCTTCAGTCCGGAACCGCGCTGCTGCTACGGTCGCAGGTTTGAATCCTACCTCGGGCGTGGATATGTGTGTGATGTCCTTACGTTCGTTAGGTTTAAGTAGTTTTAAGTCTAGGGGACTGGTGGCCTCAGATGTTAAGTCCCATAGTGCTCCGAGCCATTTGAACACATAGTAAAACCAACAATACTTCATCAAGCAACTATAATGTTACAACTGTTAGATCGATGAGGTTTGCTGCAGTCTGAACCACACCGCAGTGAACACGAAATGCTCCAAATTTTTCTGACTTTTAACAATCAGTACTTGGAAGGGGGGGGGGGGGGAGGGGGATAGGGCTCAGCGGCCAACTTATCGCACCCTTACTATAGTTACTTTCTTCGGGGCTCGTAACATACTAATTTATGTATGTTGTCAGATTATAAGAAGATCAGTGTCTCCTCGAGGAAACACCCCATAATGTCTTTATTGCCTTTTTAGCAAAAACGTATGACGTCCACTTCAGTACTGCATTAAAAGGAAATTCTAATTTTCAAAATGTGTGAAATCTTGTGGGATTGCTAAGGTCATCAGTCCCTAAGCTTACACACTAACTAACCTAAATTATCCTAAGGACAAACACAGACACCCATGCCCGAGGGAGGACTCGAACCTCCGCCCGGACCAGCCGCACAGTCCATGACTGCGGCGCCTGAGACCGCTCGGCTAATACCGCGCGGCTCTAATTTTCATACTGTCACTAATAAAGTCATGTGAGAAGAAAAAATGAACTAAAATCAATGAACATTTTTGTTGGGTGCTGTACCACAAATCATCACGTGGCAAAGCTCTCTACTTCAAGACCTGAACCTCGAGGTGGCATAGTAGGCTAGCATGCAGCACCTGCTGTTCCGAGAGAAGCTCTCGCCGTATATCTGAGAAGCGATACAGTATTTCTCCCGAAAACTTTTTTTCTCGCTGTTTTTCTTCTCCCGGAGTTGCGAAAGTGCCCCTCTGGTGTGGCCACTCCATACATCTTGTAGTCTCGCGTGGTCTGGAGCGTAACAGGTATTATATATGATTCGCGGGGAGAGGCGATATAGTCTCTCGCTCCCTGCCGCGCACTTTGATGGACGCACTAGATGGCGGTCTGAAACTGCCAGCCATCATGTCAAATAATATGCTCGTGTTTCTTCGTAACAAATATCCAGTGCTGTTGTTAAATGGTAAACAACAGGGCAACTTGTTAAACTTCTCCATGTTCTCAGTAAGTATCTCGTGACCGTGTAAAGAACAACGTACTTGAAGCATTTGTCTGATCCACCTTCCCTACAGGAAATCTTTGAGGCACGTTCGTTTCAGAAGGCACTATTAGTCTCTCTTCGACCATTGTAAATTTTAGCGTTTTAATGTTATAACTCGTTCGTAAGACGAAACACAGTTTATGATATGTATGTAAGAAATTAAAATATCGATTAGGAGTAGGTTTATTTCATGTAGCTGTGTATCTGCAATTTATGAAGTGTGTATTCTGTGTTGTTCAAACTCCTTGATCTGTGGCAAGAAAATTAGTTTCGTAATGTATATATCAAAGAAGGAAAGGAATATGTTGAAATTTTGAATTATTATAATGTGTATATGTTTATTTAATAGAATATGTTCGTGGAAAACTGGTTCATGCTTAGGGCAATTGTATTTGTAAAATGTATAAGCTGTAGGGAAGTCCCTCCGCAACGGAAGTGGCATGGCGCGATGTAAAAGGTGGGCTTGGCGGTCGAACAGAGCGGCTCCTTTGTGTGAACGACAGGCAGTATGTGGCTAGCCTTAGCACGGTACACTTCGACGGTGCCAAGAGAGGCAATTGGAAGCTGCATTATAAAGGATTTGCCTCTGATGTGGATCTGGGTATTATGTGGCTCTAATATGTTGAAAATCCGATGACAAGAAGAGATTTTATTAAACATTCGTACATCAAGAGCCGTGAGTACAGTTAGCCGCCATGTCGCCTGCCACCAACCTTCGCCACTACTTCACAAACTTCATACATTCAGTTACGTAATGTATATGGACATGGACCAGTTAATTTCTGTGCTGTTTCAATAATAACCACATTAAACATAAATCTGTGTCCGGAACCATATTTTCAATACTGATCTCGAACCTACGCGGGGTGCTCGTCTAAGTGCTACTAAAACTGAGTATCCTGATTTAAATGAACAATTCTTGAATTCATGTGTTTAAAAGTGATTTTTTGACTAAAGTGAAAGGAGTAGTAAAAGTTAAAGCCAAAACTACAAAAGTGAAGTTGGATAGGCTTTTCTGAAGTAGCCTTAGTTTATTACAAAATATAGTTTTGTAGGTTTACAGTGTAAGATTGTGTAAATATTATTGTCTAGAATATCTGCTTCACAGGTGATTAAAAGGTAAATACATACAAATCTTTAATTAACAGATTTACGATAGCATAGAAGTGAAGTTATGCCCGTTTTCAAAAGTAGTGTGGTTTTAGTTTCTATCATGAATGGTTCCTTTTTGATGTTAATTTAGCGCAGAGTTGTATCTTATTGTCTTGCAAAGTAATTTATGAACTACTCTAAGTGATGTGAATGATTGGTTTTTTTAAAATTAGTTTTTACTATTGTAATAATCAAAGAGCGTTGACTAATGAAACTATACTAGTTTATAGGTCCCCCATCATTTTCTTACCTGTTAGAAAAGAATAGAACTATTACTGTTGCTAAGGAAAACTGACATCTGTAGAGGTGCTTAAGTAGTGTATTTACGATGTTATTCATCTTTATTTGTTTTTAATGGTAGTTAAGATCGAAGCCCCTCATCTCCAAATTTAGTTCTGCACTTCATGTAGTGACTTTTCAGTATTTGATTAGGTAATGCTCTCGAGTGTGGCTGTCATTAGTATGAACTTCATGCAAATTTGCTCCCTATAATTTACTGGTGTGTGCGTTATTGGTAACTGCTGCTACGCAAAGTACAGAGTGCACTTCGTCAGTTTGCATCCTGTTTGCTATTCAAAGGGAAATCTCAACAAAATTAACTTCAATAACTAATATTTAATTTTCACAAAAATGTATTTCCAGCCGGCCGCCGTGGTCTAGCGGTTCTGGCGCTGCAGTCCGGAACCGCGGGACTGCTACGGTCGCAGGTTCGAATCCTGCCTCGGGCATGGGTGTGTGTGATGTCCTTAGGTTAGTTAGGTTTAAGTAGTTCTAAGTTCTAGGGGACTGATGATCTCAGCAGTTAAGTTCCATAGTTCTCAGAGCCATTTTAATCTATGACGCTGAAGGACACAGACAAAAAAATGGCTCTGAGCACTATGCGATTTGACTTCTGAGGTCATCAGTCGCCTAGAACTTAGAACTAATTAAACCGAACTAACCTAAGGACATCGCACACATCCATGCCCGAGGCAGGATTCGAACCTGCGACCGTAGCGGTCGCTCGGCTCCAGACTGTAGCGCCTAGAACAGCGCGGCCTCTCCGGCCGGTGCACACAGACATTTCCAACATATACGTAGAATTACACTGAAAAAAAAAGAGAATCTTTCTTTAAATACGAAGCTCTTCATAAAGAGACTATAACACTATTCCCTAATAACTAAACCTTTTAGTCCTGTCACGGGAAAGGCACATAACACTAACATGCCGTGAAACACGCTGATGTCACCCTCCGAGAGGATTTCGAAGTTTGACCGCGCGTGTGTGAATTTGGTGAAATTAACATAAAAACCAAACAGGCTTTGATCTTGGGAGTTAACGAAAGTGGAAAATCATAAATGCATGAAAAAAAATGAACGGTCGCCAGCCCAATTAGGCACATTAATTTGGAAATACGTATTTGAGAAAATTAAATATTAGTTATCGAAGTTAATTTTGTTGAGATTTCACTTTGAATAACAAACAGGATACAAACTGACGTAGTGCACCGCTACGGTCGCAGGTTCGAATCCTGCCTCGGGCATGGATGTGTGTGATGTCCTTAGGTTAGTTAGGTTAAAGTAGTTCTAAGTTCTAGGGTACTGATGACCTCAGATGTTAAGTCCCATAGTGCTCAGAGCCATTTGAACCATTTGAACTCGTTCGACCTGTGGTTCTCAGCTATATTTTATAATAACATGCGTGTAGAATGGTAGTACTTACAGCTCTTCTGTCCGATATCATACAGAAATTCAGTAAACTTCACCATTTTTGAAAATATTTGCATTTGAAGCTAAACTGCCACTTTATATAAATGAGCTTTAAATAATTCGTCTACTTGTGCAGCTGATGCTATGCTCCGATCACACTTACCTGTCGCCGAAAGTATTTACTGTGACATGGCGTTCTGTTTCACATAATATTAGGAAGAAATAAAAAACTTTTTGCAGATGTTAGAAATATTTGCGACTGTTTCATTCACGTAGAGAACCTTGGCTTATGGAACATAGTGACCTCGAAATATTCTGATGATATTGGTCTCGTAAAACTCATTTGATAAATGAAAGAATCGAATTTCAACACGACACACAGCTTAAAGCTCACTTTATGGACCATCGTGAAAGCAGGAATATGAGGTCATCGATGATCATCGTCACCAACGACACAATTTTATTCGACGAAGGAGGCAGCTAGAGCCAACAGCTGGGAAAGGTAAGTATTTATTATTTGCCGGATTCGAATATACCTTTCCATTTGCAACTGTTGTTAAACGTTTAATACCTTTGGAAGAAGGATAAAGTCGAAGCCAGTAAAGAATAAATGCTTACCACTCGCAACTTTTGGATGTACACGGATCCTTCGCCGAATCAAATATATACTGGGGGAATTGTAGTAGGTGGGTGAACATTATGCCGGGGCACCTCAGGGTGCGGGAGGGAGGGGGGAGGAAGGCGAAGCTGGGTGCAGCGACAGATAGATTTGTCATTGCAGGGTCAGGGGACATGACAGAGAGATGCTTTCTTGTTTGTCTTCCAGTGCTGACAACTCAACAGCTTGTGTGTCTCGTAGCGATCAGATGGTGTGGAATAAATTTCAAGCGGAAGTAACAGGCATTTTTGCAGACAGTCATCTTCATATGTGGTTCATATTTTTGGCAAGGAATATGAAATTAAATTTAGGCTGTTGTAATACAGCTAAATGAGTATAATGAAAATGACAGCCAAAACATCCAGTAAACATTTTTTATCGCTTCTCATATTGCTAATGCATTTAAATATAATTAAAATTACTGTTATTATTCAGGTAATAACCTGTTAACGCGGAAAACTCATCAGCATTTCGCCATGTAGTTAGAGTGTTACAACTTCGATGTTTCTGAAACAGGAAACAGTCGATACAAAGTGTTGCTAATAGTACCAGCTTCTAACGATTAGTATGTGCGGGCCGGCAGCCAGCTTATAGTACACACCTACTATAATTAGTCTATTGGGAGTTCAAAACATACTACTTTATGTAGGGTACCAATTACTAATAAGATACGTGCATATGTCACCCGAGGTACCGCCTCACAATGTCAGTAGTTGCTAATGAGCAAAAATGTTCGACGACCGCTGCCTGAGAGTATCTACAGCTGTGAATACACAGATGTGTGAGCTAGTAATAAATTCGTCCAATACTAGTGATTACCGGACAATAATTTATTCTTGACCTTAGAAACGATATCGAGCTGTAGAACCGGAAACGAAGTGGAGCTTAGCAGTTCATGTCACTTCAGTGGCGCCTGATACAGACTACACGCAAGTATGAAATTTCATTGGGAAGCCCGAATCACGATTTGGCCGCATGCCCGGTTCACCTGACCCCTGAGTAGGTATACTATACCGCTGGCCGCAGTGCACAGCTTCGTCCGCAGTTCTGCCGACGAGCGAGTGTTCAGCCGTTTAGCTTGTCTGCATTTGTATCATCAACTGGCAAATTGCTTCACATGCACAGATTCCTCCCGTACTGTTTCGCTTAGCGGCAATAGCTGTAACGAAGACTGTTGCTACAGAACGTGATTCATTTAACGAGAGAAAAGTTACCAGGTCAAGAATACATCACCTGAGTAAGATGAAATGGCTAACCTCTGATTTAGGGATCTGTTGTACGTGCAATTACGATTGGTAATCATTGGTTCTGTATCTGTCGATCCCACGTACTGCTGCTATTCATTACTCAGCCTAATTTATCATAAGGAACTTCAAAAAAATGTGTAAATTCGTCGTCGAACAGATTGAGCCTTTGTTGGAATGAAGCATTACGAGCGATGAAGAGCAAATTCATTCATCTGTATACGTTAGTGAGTGCAATGGACAGATTTTGTCAAACCCCAATCAGCAGAAATTTATTGAGATTAGGCGAGACAGAAAAACATACATTTGTTAGTTATATGAATGTTTGGTGTCTGTTCTTTCGGACATAACGCGGAATCAGCAGCAACAAGTGAAAATTGTGTGTCAGACCGGGATTCGAACCTGGGATCTCCTACTTAATTGGCAGGTGCATTAACCACTGAGCCATCCGGGACACAATGTTACCACAACTGCGCGGACTGTCTTGGCCCGCCTCACGGTTGACCCACATTCCAACCAACCGCCACCTCTCCACAGTCCCTGCCCATTTTCTCCATGCTCACTGATCTGTGTTGTAATGTTTGCAGACGAGCAGTTTTTGATTCATATTCCTTCGGAAAGGCGGCTACTTAACACACACGTACCAGGACACGTTAGAGTATTTCTTAATGCAGGTCACATTCGGGCTCTCAATTTGTAAGTTACATTTTAAGTGGGACGAAGCATCAACAATACAGAAAAACCCAATTCTGTACTGAGGTGTAAGGTCACTGCGAGACCCTTAAGTATCAGTTATGATCTCCGAAGTCCTATTAAAAATACCTGGCATTTGAAAACCTGGCGAACTGTACTCCCCCAACCATAAATATACTAATGGGAGCCAGGCACTGTCAGCATCCACTTTTTTGGCACTTCCTCTGCGTAAAGCACTCTGTTCACCGAAGTTGATTGTGCCTGCCATTTCTCACTGAGTTGTTGCAGGAGGATATTCGTGTAATGTGTTCCACTCATTTGCAATGTACGACGTGTGAGCTGCCAGTTGTTCTGTTGAACTCTGATTACATTCAGATAGAATGATCAGCCAGAACATTACGACCACCGACGTACTATCGATATAAACCCATACAGTCGATATCAGCGTCACCTGGTGAGGAATGACTGCTACTCAGACACACGCAAGGTGCACGTAGTATGAGTGAGCGTCCTGTCCGTGCGTAGAATGCATGTAGTATCAGTGAGAGTGCTATCTGTGTTGAAAACGCTTGTCTTGCATTCAGTGGTAAGTTTACACTGTTCATCTTTTCCACTATGTCGGCAGGTGTGGCCGAGCGGTTCTAGGCGCTTCAGTCTGGAACCGCGCAGCGGGTACGGTCGCAGGTTCGAATCCTGCCTCGGGCATGGATGTGTGTGATATCCTTAGGTTAGTTAGGTTTAAGTTGTTCTAGGTTCTAGGGGACTGGTGACCTCAGATGTTAAGTCCCACAGTGCTCAGAGCCATTTTTCCACTATTTCGCACATATTTTCCGCATTTGACTTACGAAATTCATTACATGACATCACATATTTTCATGACAGGAATGCACATTTTATCTCAGTCAAGAGAAAAAATGTTGTTGTTGTTGTGGTCTTCAGTCCTGGGACTGGTTTGATGCAGCTCTCCATGCTACTCTATCCTGTGCAAGCTTCTTCATTTCCCAGTACCTACTGCAACCTACATCCTTCTGAATCTGCTTAGTGTATTCATCTCTTGGTCTCCCTCTACGATTTTTACCCTCCACGCTGCCCTCCAATACTAAATTGGTGATCCCTTGATGCCTCAGAACATGTCCTACCAACCGATCCCTTCTTCTGGTCAAGTTGTGCCACAAACTTCTCTTCTCCCCAATCCTATTCAATACTTCCTCGTTAGTTATGTGATCTACCCACCTAATCTTCAGCATTCTTCTGTAGCACCACATTTCGAAAGCTTCTATTCTCTTCTTGTCCAAACTATTTATCGTCCACGTTTCACTTCCATACATGGCTATACTCCATACAAATACTTTCAGAAATGGCTTCCTGACACATAAATCTATACTCGATGTTAACAAATTTCTCTTCTTCAGAAACGCTTTCCTTGCCATTGCCAATCTACATTTTATATCCTCTCCACTTCGACCATCATCAGTTATTTTACTCCCCAAATAGCAAAACTCCTTTACTACTTTAAGTGTCTCATTTCATAATCTAATTCCCTCAGCATCACCCGATTTAATTCGACTACATTCCATTATCCTCGTTTTGCTTTTGTTGATGTTCATCTTATATACTCCTCTCAAGACACTGTCCATTCCATTCAACTGATCTTCGAAGTCCTTTACTGTCTCTGACAGAATTAAAATGTCATCGGCGAACCTCAAATTTTTTATTTCTTCTCCATGGATTTTAATACCCACTCCGAATTTTTCTTTTGTTTCTTTTACTGCTTGCTCAATATAC
Organism: Schistocerca americana; assembly: GCF_021461395.2. NCBI lineage: Eukaryota > Metazoa > Arthropoda > Insecta > Orthoptera > Acrididae > Schistocerca > Schistocerca americana. The sequence goes on along the minus strand of NC_060125.1, from coordinate 521,504,137 downwards.
AGATTGAATAACATCGGGGAGAGGCTACAATCCTGTCTTACTCCCTTCCCAACCACTGCTTCCCTTTCATGTCCCTCAACTCTTATAACTGCCATCTGGTTTCTGTACAAATTGTAAATAGCCTTTCGCTCCTTGTATTTTACCCCTGCCACCTTTAGAATTTGAAAGAGAGTATTCCAGTCAACATTGTCAAAAGCTTTCTCTAAGTCTACAAATGCTAGAAACGTAGGTTTGCCTTCCCTTAATCTTTCTTCTAAGATAAGTCGTAAGGTCAGTATTGCCTCACGTGTTCCAACATTTCTACGGAATCCAAACTGATCTTCCCCGAGGTCGGCTTCTTCTAGTTTTTCGATTCGTCTGTAAAGAATTCGTGTTAGTATTTTGCAGCTGTGGCTTATTAAACTGATTGTTCGGAAATTTTCACATCTGTCAACACCTGCTTTCTTTGGGATTGGAATTATTATATTCTTCTTGAAGTATGAGGGTATTTCGCCTGTTTCATACATCTTGCTCACCAGATGGTAGAGTTTTGTCAGGACTGGCTCTCCCAAGGCCGTCAGTAGTTCCAATGGAATGTTGTCTACTCCGGGGGCCTTGTTTCGACTCAGGTCTTTCAGTGCTCTGTCAAACTCTTCACGCAGTATCGTATCTCCCATTTCATCTTCATCTACATCCTCTTCCATTTCCATAATATCAGCCTCAAGTACATCGCCCTTTTACAGACCCTCTATATACTCCTTCCATCTTTCTGCTTTCCCTTCGTTGCTTAGAACTGGGTTTCCATCTGAGCTCTTGATGTTCATACAAGTGGTTCTCTTATCTCCAAAGCAAAAATAAAGCATGTATTAAGACAAATTACACCTGATGATGGGGCCACAGGGTTGGAAATACATCATCTATTTCAAACTTCCTGACAGATTAAAACTGTGTGCCGTATCGGGACTCGAACACGGGACCTTCGCATTTCGTTGGCGAGTGCTGGTAGATCATAGGTTCCCAGTTTGAGTCGCGGTCCGGCACACAGGTTTAATCTTCCAGGAAGTTTCATATCAGCGCACACTCCACTGCAGAGTGAAAATTTCATTCTGGCATCGTGTATTTTATGAAACGCGAAACGTTGTGACTGAAGGCGGTTTTTAATTCATACTTTCAGTGTATTGAATACAGTCGCGTTTGAAGCTGCAGAATATGGATAAAATTAAATTGATTGATAAAGTTGTTGTTTGGAGGACTCTACCCATAATTCTCCAATCGTTCTCAGTTGGGGACATATCCAGCGACCTTCCCGGCCAAGGTGGGGTTTGGCAAGCACCAAGACAAGCAGTAGAAACTCTCGCCTTGTGCGAACGGGAATTAGCTTGCTGAAATGTAAGTACAGGATGGCTTGTCATGGAAGGCAACACAGTCGGGCGTGGTACATCGTCGACTTATTGCTGTGCTGTAAGGGTCCGGATATGACAACAAAAGAGGTCCTGGTATGAAAAGAAATGACACTCCAGACACCCACTCCCAGTTATCGGGCCGTATGGCGGGCGACAGCTGGCTGGTTTCCGACAGCTGCCTGGGGCGTCTCAAGATACGTTTTCGGTCTGGAAACTCATTGCCTGGAGTAGAATTGCCTTCAGTCAATTCCGCTTCGAGTTGACCAGCGATGACCAGGTTAGACGTGTCTGGAGAGGCCCCAGGGAGCTGTGGAATACCAACCTGACTGTCGACCGTCGCCGGCCGGTGTGGCCGTGCGGTTCTAGGCGCTTCAGTCTGGAACCGCGTGACCGCTACGGTCGCAGGTTCGAATCCTGCCTCGGACATGGATGTGTGTGACGTCCTTAGTTTAGTTAGGTTTAAGTAGTTCTAAGTGCTAGGGGACTGATGACCACAGATGTTAAGTCCCATAGTACTCAGAGCCATTTGAACCATTTTGTCGGCCGTCATATTGTCCGATATCCAGGAGTGAGGGTCTGGGGTGCCATAACTTTTCATGGCAGGACATGTTTCGATGTCAACCGAGGTATCCTTACAGCACACCATGTTGTCGACGATATTCTACGCCCCATTGTCTTGTCCTCCATGGTGAGCTATCCTGGAGTTAAATATCAACAAGATAATGTCCATCCGCACACGGCTAGAGTTTCTACTGCTTGTCTTCGCGTTTTCCAAGCCCTGCCTTGATGAGCGAATAGCCGAATCTCTCCCCAGTTGAGAACGTGTGGAGCATTATGGGCAGGGTCCTCCAACCACTTCAGGATTTTGACGATCTAACGCCCCAGTTTGACAGAATTTGGCACAATATCCGTCAAGAGGACTGCCTACAACTCTGTCATTGCATGCCAAGCCGAATAACTTACATAAGGGCCATAGATGGACCAACGCGGTATTGACTTGCTCAATTTGTGAAGCTCTGTCTCCTACATAAGTCTTCCAATTTTTCTGAAATTCTAATCATTTGTCCCATTCCGATATATGTTTCGTGGTGCATCGTTTTTCTTCTGTCTTACAGTGTATTTAACTCATTTGTACAGTAATCAGACATTTGATGCTGCTTTATGTACGGGACTTCGATGCATTAAAGAATCGGGGTTTTACTGGATACATCTACGGCGAGAACCATAAATGTTACAATTTGTCGTGATAATGAGTGTGAAAATAAGCGCGGCTCTGAGCAGTGGCCACGTATGACAGCCAGTGGCCCACGACAAACAGCACCCCCTCCCCTCGCCGCCCTTCCTCCCCAGCTATCTCGCGCTGCGTGTTTACGCAGGGCTCGTGCGGCAAGCGCGCGTGGCCTGCCGATGGGGTTGGCGTAATTTAGCCGTCGCCACCCAGTGCGTGTGTTGCCGCCGCTGCTGTTCAATGCTTTTTTTAATTAACGTTCAGCTTTTTATTGCCGCGTTGTATTCAGCGTTGACCATTGTACGGTGAACCGAAACATCGCATCCGAGTCTCTCCGTCGCTATTCATTGTGATTTTCCGTGGACTAAAATACTTTAAAGCATAACCGTTTTTTATGCTATTGTTGCTGGTGGCGGAGCTTTAGAACAATTAAAACGAAAAAAGTGCCAATACGACACGGTACTGTACTGATGTGTGACGGCAAGCTTTCGATCACACTCAATCTCCTTGAGAAATAAATACCATGTGTGGCAAATAATTATGAAAAGTTACAACAAAAATAACAAATGTCTTTTATTCATTTTCGTGTTCTGAGCGCATTATGATGGCCATGCGTGAGACTCACCATTTCCTTTAAACAAATTTTGCAGGAAAAGTCCCTGTCCTGAGTTACTGCAGCTCAAAGAAAAGATTGTACAAAAACAACCCATCTCAAAAACGTTCTGACAAATGCAAAGTAAATGTTTGTTGTTACCGTCTTCATAATTGTGGAGATATTTCAGTCTAGTACTTGGCTATTTTCAAGTTCATTGTATGTGATTCAGAAATGAAATTCCGAAGACACTGTTCAGAGGCCTAAATTCAGAAACATCAATAAAAATGCAAAAGTTTATACAGAGGCAGCTAATGGGTGATTACACGTAAAATTGATACTGTTCTCTTAATATTATCAACTCGACAAACTTTTATCTTTTCGCCATAGGCTTGTGCATATTTTTTTTATCACAAGAAGTAGTTTTTATGTCCAGTTGCAGAAGTTCCTTTAACGCAAAGTAGTGATTTGTTGTACATCTCTCCATGCGACCGTAATAGGGTATCAGTATCTTAATATCTACATCTACATCTACATCCATACCCCACAAGCCACCTGACGGTGTGTGGCGGAGGGTACCCTGAGTACCTCTATCGGTTCTCCCTTCTATTCCAGTCTCGTATTGTTCGTGGAAAGAAGGATTGTCGGTATGCTTCTGTGTGGGCTCTAATCTCTCTGATTTTATCCTCATGGTCTCTTCGCGAGATATACGTAGGAGGGAGCAGTATACTGCTTGACTCTTCGGTGAAGGTATGTTCTCGAAACTTTAACAAAAGCCCGTACCGATCTACTGAGCGTGTCTCCTACAGAGTCTTCCACTAGAGTTTATCTATCATCTCCGTAACGCTTTCACGATTACTAAATAATCCTGTAACGAAGGGCGCTGCTCTCCGTTGGATCTTCTCTACCTCTTCTATTAACCCTATCTGGTACGGATCCCACACTGCTGAGCAGTATTCAAGCAGTGGACGAACAAGCGTACTGTAACCTACTTGCTTTGTCTACTGACGGTCGTTAGCGTTACATTAGAGAAAAGAAAACCTGACAACATTAAACCCCTTGAATTTATTCGTAGATTTGTATAAAAACGATTTCTCTATCAAGAACCAGATTTCCGCTACTGATACATCTTTTTATTTTAAATCAATGGTTTTTATTGCTAGATAAAGAAGTCACACAGTGTCTGGTTTGTTCTGAAGCATTCTAAACTTGTCTTGGAAACAGCTATAATTGTTTCTGTTGTGGATTGGCAGGAGAGCCAACCCAGGAATACTAGAGGAAGCCGAAAGGCACGCGTTTTAGCTCACGCAGGCTGGCGTGAGGTCTGGAATAGGAAAGGGAAATTATAGTTTAGAAAAATGGAAGTAGCTGGTGGAATACTTAACTTTAATCGATTAATGATGAGCGTAGCTCTTGACTGTACATGCATCACAAGATCAATAGCAACTGATAATGGCGCCTAGCTAGGTCGTACCAAATGACGTAGCTGAAGGCTATGCTAACTATCGTCTCGACAAATGAGAGCGTATTTTGTCAGTGAACCATCGCTAGCAAAGTCGGTTGTACAACTGGGGCGAGTGCTAGGAAGTCTCTCTAGACCTGCCGTGTGGCGGCGCTCGGTCTGCAACCACTGATAGTGGCGACACGCGGGTCCGACGTATACTAACGGACCGCGGCCGATTTAAAGGCTACCACCTAGCAAGTGTGGTGTCTGGCGGTGACACCACAGTTTCCTCTGTTAATCAATTTTTTCTTACCTACTCATTGAAAAGTTGTGCGGCCATCGCAGTCACGTCCATCTGGCACTGGTAAGGTGATAGCAGCAAGATGTTTGGGATGATCCAGTGTTCAAAACTGACACATGATAATATTTCTTTTCTCTGAAACGGATATTGAAATTACTTTTAAAAACCTTGAGAAGCGCAGTTCTTCTGAAAGACCCGTTCTGATTTCATGTAGCTATTCCCTATTTTGCACACACAAAGTCAATTTTAGCGCCTCAGCGTTGGTGTCGAATATACAGTGCATAATTTTGCTATATTCATTCCTGAAATATCAATTAAGCTAAATGTTGGGGGTTGGGGGTCGGCAAGATTAGTCAACAAATGCTAATTCTTCATGATATCGGGGAGCAATACTAAGGAATAGAGGGCGTTACTGAGCGCTGTTAGGACGCACATCGATCTAACGTGAAAGATTATAAATAAATAAAGAGACAACAATAGCATCAACTAGTAGAAACATGAAGCCATGTTTAGCCCACGAGGCAAGAGGTCAAAATGCAAATAACTGTAGAACGCTATAAAGCATCCCGACAGCCTTTCAGCGAGAAATATTTTTTCGCAGAGTAAACGGTTCACGTCAGCGCAACCTGCTATATTTACAATACTTTCAAACACGTACTTATTTCTGTACGAGCATTCCACGGAACGGAATTCCGCAGGGGACAAATGGTGCTTACCTTCCGATAGAGAGCAGGTTGTTCAACGGACAATGGGCTGCGAGTGTCATCGGGAAAGACAATGGCTAATGGGAGAGCGGGTACAGTTGTGTCTCATTGTTTCGCATTTGCCTCTCCCCGAAACAGCGATGAGGGGGAGAAAACAAAAGAAAATAATTAAATGTGTGCCTCACATCCGACTCATTCTTTCCCGCTTGTCAGCAGTGTCTGGTAATATGACAGCGGGATCATAAACTTCTCAATTATTGCCCACTTGTTCGCAGCAGATGGAACAATAAATCAAGGAGTAGTGACATCAGCGCGGCGGGAGATTAATTCTCGCGCCGTCGAGTGTGCTGCTGGTAGCAGACGTGGCGTTCCCAGCCTTTTGAACGAGATTTACATTCTGAGTGAGGCCGGGTCTAGCAGAGATACGTCTGAGTTGGACTACCATTTCTGTATTGCAGAGTGAAAAATGTCTTCCAGCAGCGGCATTGTCCGGAAACATTATGAAGGTTGAGTCCCTCTTCGTTAGTACTGATTTACGAAGAAACTACCTTGTATCACCATAAAAAGTTTTTGAGGGTAAGATTTTCAGTTTTTATTACAAGGCACTAACTGCAACAATATGGATGCAAGGCGAGAACTACTTCAATTAACCATAATATCACTAAAATAACGAGGGTTATTCGGAAAGTAAGGAATGATCGGTCGCGAAATGGAAACCACAGTCAAACTCCGATGAAGTTTTGCACAGGTGTATTGGGCAGTGTCTCTGGTATGCCCATTGATCGCATTACGTCGTTCTTTTTAGTTCTGAGCACACAGGGAGCACACAAAGATACCTAGAACAATAGTGTCTCCCGCCAAGTACGAGGGCCTAGTGAGAAATTTCGCCTGAAGCTATGCAGCCAACATTACATAACTGTCGTGCGTTTTCTTCTTCAAGACAATTCTCAGCCGCATTCTGCAGGGGTAATAAAGATGCGCCTACATCGTTTTCAATTGGAAATGTTTGATTACCCACAATACAAAAATGGTTCAAATGGCTCTGCGCACTGTGCGACTTAACTTCTGAGGTCATCAGTCGCCTAGAACTTAGAACTAATTAAACCTAACTAACCTAAGGACATCACACACATCCATGCCCGAGGCAGGATTCGAACCTGCGACAGTAGCGATCACTCTGTTTCAGACTGTAGCGCCTAGAACCGCGCGGCCACTCCGGCCGGCCCCCTACAATACAGCTCGTAATTGTCTCCCTCTGAGTTTCATCTCTGCTCACATGAACCGCTGGCTATGAAGACAACATTTTGGCACAGACAACGAGCTGTAGGCCAGCGTATAGAATTGGCGGAAAGCACTGGCGGCTGCCTTCTGTAACGAGGGTAGTGAAAAGTTGGTACAACACTACGACAAACTTCGAAGTCGGATCGGCGACTATGGAGATAAGTAGCTGGAAGTTGTAGCTAACTGTTGCAAATAAAACAGGTTTGATTTTCACTGTGGTTTCCATTTCGCGACCTATCGTTCCTTACTTCCGGAATAGTCCTCGTACCTTCAAAAATTATAAAGTTGTAACTGTGAGTTGTTTGAGATACAATACTTTTAGCATATATATCCTGTCAATTTTAGTTTTTAAATTCAACACATCCGTTGTACCAGGAGTTTATAATTAAAGTGCTGATACTCAAAGAAGTCCAGTGTGGGCTGCAATCCTCGTACGGCAGCGAAACTTGGTTGATACACTAAAATATTAACGTGGATCCGAATTACGCTGGAAAAAAAGTTCCAATTTCGGCCAGCAAGTACAAACAAGGCGCTTTGAATACAAGGAAGACGTGCAGAAGTGTTCCCAGATGTTAGTAAAGGGATGTGGGCAGAAGGGGTCAAACAAATGAGAAAAGCATAATGTTCACTTTTATTATGTATCGCTGCTTACACAATTTCTTCAATAGATGCTGTACAAGGCCAGATTGGCACCTTGTGTCGAAAATTGGAACTAATTCTTTTCCAGCGTTAATCGTTTCCGCAATAATACATTAGTGTATTGACCAAGTTCCGCTGTCGCCAATGAGTACAGCCCTCACTGGACCTCCATGACTGGCTGCACTTTCATTATAACCATCTGGTATGAGTACTAGCAAGTTTTGAATCTTGAGCCATCTTGGAAAAATTTATACGGACGCACGTGCACATGTGCAGGACCCTTTCAGGCTAAAAGATATGGAATGTAAAGTTAGGACTAGCTGGAAAAGTCTCTCCAAAGATCGAAGGAGGGGGGCGTCCAGTAGGACAATGCCTAGTAAAGCACCGTGGCATTCAAACCATGCGTCGAGTTGATGACAGCTTCAGTTTACTTTGTTTTATGTATGCCGCCTCCTTCTTACACGCCGCTCTAAATTACTGGTTACATTATGTGGCAACGTGAGTAAGTGCGCTAGTTTCTCGCTAACTCGAGCAGAGTAATTCCCTAAAGAGCCTGTGGCGGCGCCACTGCGGCGGACGACGGTCCGCGGACAGAGTGCCAAACCACAGTGGGGGCGTGTTTGCTAATAACGGGCTGTGGGGGCGGACTGCGCCGCACACTTAACAAACTGTCACAGCGCACGCCTGAGTTTGCTTAATTAATTCCCCGGTCTTGTCCCGTCCCGTCGCCAGCTCGGCGCTCGAGTGCCCTCCGCGACAGACAATTTGTCCCGGAACGGGGTGCCGCTGCAGCGCCGGACGGCCGGATGCGCTCTTATCAATCATTAACGCCCGCCGCGGGGCTCGGGAAGCCCGCCAGGCTTAGCAGGACGGCCGGTATCGTATTCTCGCACGCCTAATCACGCTGTACGGCGGGCCTCTGACAAGGGGCGATCGCGTGTGTGTCCTGGGTGTGGGAGTGTGGGAGACCCCTCCTCCGGCTGCCGTGTAGCGACACGAGCAGGGGGGAGCAGCAGCGCCTCGTCGGATTTCGGAAGAGGATTCCGATGTCCCGTGGGAAGAAACGCTTGTCTGCCTCTCACACTGGATACTCCCGTCCAACTAGATGTGGTAGTGGTAGCAGTACTTGTTCCATTCTTCACCTTTATGCGGATACTGGACTCGGAGTTCGTCAATTATGTACCATGTAGTCGGCCGTGACCTTAAAGCTGGAACCACCCAGGCAATTGCCTGAAGCAATATAAGGAAATTCCCGGAAATCGTAAGTCAGTAGGATCGGGTGCTCCAAAATACGAGGCTGGTCTCTTAAAAATGGAGCAGCTCGTTCGGTGTCTTCCTTGTGTACAACACTAATTTGTTTATATAGTTACTTTGGGAGTACTGATATGAAATCACCAGAGCGTTATATATACATTCGCTCAGTACTTGGCATTACTCTATCGCTTGCGCCTTGTCCCGCGGTTACGCAGGGTCGGCCATGGTTAATCAGATGCGGCATGTTAAGTCTAAGGGGTGGCCAGATGCCATTCCTGCCGCCACCCTGTACCCCCCCCCCCCCCCACCCCCCGGGCGGAATTAGTGTACCCCAGCTGTCTGTGTCTAGCGGCATCCATGAAATAGTGTGAATGTGTTAAGATGTCTGCAAGCTGTGTAACTGAGGCGGAACGTGGGGACCAGCCCGGTATTCACCTAGCGGGATGTGAAAAACCGCCTAAAAACCACATCCAGGCTGGCCGGCACACAGGCTCTCGTCGTCAAACCGCCGGGCGGATTCGATCTGGGGCCGCCGCGCCTACCAGAGTCCAGGAAGCAGCGCGTTAGCGCTCTCGGCTACCCTGGTGGGTGAGTACTCGGCATGATGCGGGTACTTATTTATGCGAATCTTCTTCTTATTCCAGTCTCCTCCTTCCTCCTCTGTCCGTCCATTTACAGCTCCCCGTCCCTCTGTCCACCTTCTCCCCCGCCCATTCTTTGTCCATCACTTTCACTCCCCTTTTCTGTGTCCAGCTCCTCCTCCCCCCTCTTCTCTCTATTTCCTCCTCCCCCGATGTCTCTTCATCTCCTCCTCCTCTGTCTCTCTGCCTGTAACTACCTCCACTTGTTTCTCTCCACCTCCTACATTTTGCCCGTATGGTTCCTCTTAAAGGGCACGGCCGACGTCCTTCCCTAATCCAATGATACCGATGACCTCGCTGTCTGGTCTCCTTCCCCAAACAACCCAATTCTACACTTTCCTTTCCCTTTTTCCTCTCCCTAACTCTATCCATTACCCCCTCCCTAACACTGTCCTCCTCCTACTCCTTTTTGTGTTTCCTTCCCCCTCGCCTTCTGCCCATCTCCTCATCCTTCCTTCTCCCTCCCTGTTAGCATGTACACCCCAGTAGGAGGCTGGTGGTTATTTTCTGTACAGTATTTCTTTCCACAATGTGATTAACCTGTGTACCAAATTTCACTGAAATCGTTCCAGGGGTTTAGTATGAGTTTTTTCTCCATGGCTTTCTCTGCATAAGCAAAAGTTAAATATATTTCAATATTTCACGCTTGTTTGTACATATGTTTCACCTCTAGATCCAGCGAATTTCGTCCTACAGTTTCACTGTCACGCAAATCAATTTTTATGATATCGTATATCCTGTACAATGATATAATATTGCAAGTACATCCAGTGGTATATATACGTACTGTATGTATTGTGAACACAGTTGGTAATAAATTAAAACATCATACATGACGCACCAGTTTCTCACGCATCTTCTAGTTTAAGACGTTATACCTCATGAACTAACTATCGTACAATGAAGTAATTTTATAGTAAAAATAGTGATGTATGTGAATATTGTCTGCAAAATGTATCGCGAATTCAGTTAGCAACGAAAAAGTAGTAAATTTAAACGTCATGCTTCATGCGGCAGTTCTACTTCATGAATAGCGAAAATTTTGTGGGAGTTGTCAGCGAGAAACAATTTTATAAGAATTTGAAATTACGCATAAAGTTCATTGCAAGTCTCACGGGCTCTCATTATTGAATACTGGATGAGTATAAACGGGGTAATTGGAGCGCCGTTACGTTAAGCTGCCTCAGGACGTGTACACGGTTTCTGACAATACTTCCCTTAATGTGTTAAATCTTTAGCCTATGGTTATCTCTCTTAAAGAGAGTTTTTACCATTTAGTAATGTAAATGTCACTATGTCATATTAGGATTTTGACATTCCATCTCACCCGAATAATAATAATAATAATAATAATATAATAATAATAATAATAATAATATAGTAGTACATTGAAGCGCCAAAGAAACTGGTGTAGGCATGCGTTTTCAAATACAGAGATATGTAAACAGGTAGAATCCGGCGCTGCAGCCGGCAACACCTATATAAGACAACAAGTGTCTGGAGCAGATGTTAGATTGGTTACTGCTGCTACAATGTCAGGTTATCAACATTTAAGTGAGTTTCAACCTGGCGTTACAGTCGGCGCACGAGCGATGGGACACAGCATTTCCGAGGTAGCTATGAAATGGTGACTCCCCCGTACAACCATTTCACTAGTGTACCATGAATATCAAGAATCCGGTAACACATCAAATCTCTGACATCGCTACGGCCGGAAAAAGTTCCTGCAAGGACGAGACCAACGACGACTGAAAATTGTCGTTCAGAGTGATACAATTGCAACCCTTCTGCAGAGTGCTGCCGATTTCAATGCTGAGCCTTCAAAAAGTGTCAGCGTGCAAACCATTCACGAAACTTCCTCGATATGGGCTTTCGGAGCCGATGTCCAACTCGTGTACCCTTGATGACTGCATGACACAAAGCTTTACGCCTCGCCTGGGCCCGTCAACACCGACGTTGCCCTGTTAATGACTGGAAATATGTTGCCTGGTTGGACTTCAAATGGTTCAAATGGCTCTGAGCACTATGCGACTTAACTTCTGAGGTCTTCAGTCGCCTAGAACTTAGAACTAATTAAACCTAACTAGCCTAAGGACATCACACACATCCATGCCCGAGGCAGGATTCCAGACTGTAGCGCCTAGAACCGTACGGCCACTCCGGCCGGCGCCTGATTGGACTAGTCTCGTCCCAGATTGTATCGAGCTGACGGACGTGTACGGGTATGGAGACAGCATCATGAATCCATGGACCCTGCATGTCAGCAGCGGACTGTTCAAGCTTGTGGAGACTCTGTAATGATGTGGGGCGTGTGCAAAAAAATGGTTCAGATGGCTCTGAGCACTATGGGACTTAACATCTGAGGTCATCAGGGGGTAGAACTTAGAACTACTGAAACCTAACTAACCCAAGGACAACGCACACATCCATGTCCGAGGCAGGATTCGAACCTGCGACCGTAGCAGTCGCGCGGTTCCGGACTGAAGGGGGCGTGTGCAGTTGTAGTGGCACGGGACCACTGATACTTCTCGATACGAGTCTGACAGGTGACATGTACGTAAGCATCCCGTCTGATCACCTTCATCCATTCACGTCCATGTTAAGTCCCATAGTGCTCAGAGCCATTCACGTCCATTGCGCATTCCGAATGACTTAGGCAATTCCAGCAGGACAACTCTCCTGAGTGTAAACACCGCCGCTGGCCACCAACCTCCACAGAAATGAATATTATTGAGCATATCTATGATGATGACTTGCAATGTGCTGTTCAGAAGAGATATATACCCCCTCGTACTCTTACTGATTGAAGGACAGCCATGCAGGATTCATGGTGTCAATTACCTGCGTTACCTGCGGCACTACTTCAGACATTAGTCGAGTCCATGCCAAGTTGTGGTGTGGCACTTCTGCGTGATCACGGGGGCTCTGCACAATATTAGGTAGGTGTACAAGTTACTTTGGCTCTTCAGTGATGTAGCAGTAGTAAAGACGGTCGTTACAATCAGCCAGTGAGTTGTTATGATGTAGTACCATCATTACAGCAAATCATGTCAGTGATGGGATAACAATGTTGAATAATTCCATTCCATTAGATGATAATTACTCAGCTTTATATTGCGGTATCATTATCTTCAATTTATAACTCGACGCTGTTTTCAACGTTCATTAATTTAATTTTTCTAGAGAATTACTCAAAACGGTCACAGACTATCTCTTTCGAAACATCAGTCTGGAAATAAACTTTTCTGGTCTCTCCTCCGTGTATACTTTTATATCAATTATTGCAGGTACATTTCTTGTTAGAAAATCACTCAAAATTATCTACAATACATAAAAATTATCTGATGCAAATCCTCACATTTCAAGTTATTCGGTTTTCGTCTACATTAATATTACAATTTTTCCTAAAAATCTAGTCTTTTCGTCGTAAATAGATGCTGTCACATTATATATCTTAGGCATATTTTTTCACTGGTATTCGACTCCAACACTTTTCCACACTCCCATAACATTTATGTAGGGAGTTCTGTTTATAGATATATTTATTTCACTAAATGATACCATTTTCGCATAAAAAAATAAATTTCACCTACCAGCCAAAGGTACTTTCGTTATTCCATCACCTGCGACCAGCTTTGTGAAAGAAGCGGCGGCCCTTTCTGCGCAACCCACACATACTTCTGCACAACAATGCGCGGACGCATACAACGCAAGCTGTGGCTGCTCTGTTAGGTCGATGGGACTGGGACGTATTGTACCATCCACCATACTCCCCGGACTTAAGTCCTTGTGACTTTGATTTGATTCCGAAGATGAAGGAACAACTTCGAGGAATTCGCTTCGGAACAGTTCCATTCGACAGGCAGCAGACCGCTCCATTCGCACCATCAACAGAACAAGCTCAGCTAACGGTATACTACGCTTTCCACATCGCTGACAACGGGTTCTACACAACGACTTTGAAGGACCATAAGTGGTGCAATTTTTCCCGAGGACATGCAGCTTTACTGTATGATTAAATGATGATGGCGTCCTCTTGGGTAAAATATTCCGGAGGTAAAATAGTCCCCCATTCGGATCTCCGGGCGGGGACTACTCAAGAGGACGTCGTTATCAGGAGAAAGAAAACTGGCATTCTACGGATCGGAGCGTGGAATGTCAGATCCCTTAATCGGGCAGGTAGGTTAGAAAATTTAAAAAGGGAAATGGATAGGTTAAAGTTACATATAGTGGGAATTAGTGAAGTTCGGTGGCAGGAGGAACAAGACTTTTGGTCAGGTGATTACAGGGTTATAAATACAAAATCAAATAGGGGTAATGCAGGAGTACGTTTAATAATGAATAAAAAAATAGGAGTGCGGGTTAGCTACTACAAACAGCATAGTAAACGCATTATTGTGGCCAAGATAGACACAAAGCCCATGCCTACCACAGTAGTACAAGTTTATATGCCAACTAGCTCTGCAGATGATGAAGAAATTGATGAAATGTAGGACGAGATAAAAGAAATTATTCAGGTTGTGAAGGGAGACGAAAATTTAATAGTCATGGGTGACTGGAATTCGTCAGTAGGAAAAGGGAGAGAAGGAAACATAGTAGGTGAATATGGATTGGGGGGAAGAAATGAAAGAGGAAGCCGCCTTGTAGAATTTTGCACAGAGCATAACTTAATCATAGCTAACACTTGGTCAAGAAACATGAAAGAAGGTTGTATACCTAGAAGAATCCTTGAGATACTAAAAGGTATCAGATAGATTACATAATGGTAAGACAGAGATTTAGGAACCAGGTTTTAAATTGTAAGACATTTCCAGGGGCAGATGTGGATTCTGACCACAATCTATTGGTTATGAACTGCAGATTGAAACTGAAGAAACTGCAAAAAGGCGGGAATTTAAGGAGATGGACCTGGATAAACTGAAAGAACCAGAGGTTGTACAGAGTTTCACGGAGAGCATAAGGGAACAATTGACAGGAATGGGGGAAAGAAATACAGTAGAAGAAGAATGGATAGCTCTGAGGGATGAAGTAGTGAAGGCAGCAGAGGATCAAGTAGGTAAAAACACGAGGGCTAATAGAAATCCTTGGGTAACAGAAGAAATATTGAATTTAATTGATGAAAGGAGAAAATATAAAAATGCAGTAAATGAAGCAGGCAAAAAGGAATACAAACGTCTCAAAAATGAGATCGACAGGATGTGCAAAATGGCTAAGCAGGGATGGCTAGAGGACAAATGTAAGGATGTAGAGGCTTGTCTCACTAGGGGTAAGATAGATACTGCCTACAGGAAAATTAAAGAGACCTTTGGAGAGAAGAGAACCACTTGTATGAATATCAAGAGCTCAGATGGAAACCCAGTTCTAAGCAAAGAAGGGAAGGCAGAAAGGTGGAAGGAGTATATAGAGGGTTTATACAAGGGCGATGTCCTTGAGGACAATATTATGGAAATGGAAGAGGATGTAGATGAAGATGAAATGGGAGATAAGATACTGCGTGAAGAGTTTGACAGAGCACTGAAAGACCTGAGTCGAAACAAGGCCCCGGGAGTAGACAACATTCCATCAGAACTACTGATGGCCTTGGGAGAGCCAGTCATGACAAAACTCTACCATCTGGTGAGCAAGATGTATGAGACAGGCGAAATACCCTCAGACTTCAAGAAGAATATAATAATTCCAAAACCAAAGAAAGCAGGTGTTGACAGATGTGAAAATTACCGAACTATCGGTTTAATAAGTCACAGCTGCAAAATACTAACGCGAATTCTTTACAGACGAATGGAAAAACTGGTAGAAGCGGACCTCGGGAAGATCAGTTTGGATTCCGTAGAAATGTTGGAACACGTGAGGCAATACTAACCTTACGACTTATCTTAGAAGAAAGATTAAGGAAAGGCAAACCTACGTTTCTAGCATTTGTAGACTTAGAGAAAGCTTTTGACAACGTTAACTGGAATACTCTCTTTTAAATACTAAAGGTGGCAGGGGTAAAATACAGGGAGCGAAAGGCTATTTACAATTTGTACAGAAACCAGATGGCAGTTATAAGAGTCGAGGGGCATGAAAGGGAAGCAGTGGTTGGGAAGGGAGTAAGACAGGGTTGTAGCCTCTCCCCGATGTTATTCATTCTGTATATCGAGCAAGCAGTAAACGAAACAAAAGAAAAATTCGGAGTAGGTATTAAAATCCATGGAGAAGAAATAAAAACTTTGAGGTTCGCCGATGACATTGTAATTCTGTCAGAGACAGCAAAGGACTTGGAAGAGCAGTTGAACGGAATGGACAGTGTCTTGAAAGGACGATATAAGATGAACATCAACAAAAGCAAAACGAGGATAATGGAATGTAGTCAAATTAAATCGGGTGATGCTGAGGGGATTAGTTTAGGAAATGAGACACTTAAAGTAGTAAAGGAGTTTTGCTATTTGGGGAGTAAAATAACTGATGATGGTCGAAGTGGAGAGGATATAAAATGTAGATTGGCAATGGCAAGGAAATCGTTTCTGAAGAAGAGAAATTTGTTAACATCGAGTATAGATTTAAGTGTCAGGAAATCATTTCTGAAAGTATTTGTATGGAGTGTAGCCATGTATGGAAGTGAAACATGGACGATAACCAGTTTGGACAAGAAGAGAATAGAAGCTTTCGAAATGTGGTGCTACAGAAGAATGCTGAAGATAAGGTGGGTAGATCACGTAACTAATGAGGAGGTATTGAATAGGATTGGGGAGAAGAGAAGTTTGTGGCACAACTTGACTAGAAGAAGGGATCGGTTGGTAGGACATGTGTTGAGGCATCAAGGGATCACAAATTTTGCATTGGAGGGCAGCGTGGAGGGTAAAAATCGTAGAGGGAGACCAAGAGATGAATACCCTAAGCAGATTCAGAAGGATGTAGGTTGCAGTAGGTACTGGGAGATTAAGGAGCTTGCACAGGATAGAGTAGCATGGAGAGCTGCATCAAACCAGTCTCAGGACTGAAGACCACAACAACAACAACAACAAGTGGTGCAAACATGTAACTCTTTTGTATCGGCTGTGAATAAACAGTTGCCACTATTTAAGTTCTAGCTCACATATTTTGTGAAGTGGTCGTTTTTCGTGTAATTTATGAAGATAATCCCGAGAAATAAGTTGGCAGGTTATTCCACGACTGTGGGATTAGGAGGAAGAAACGGTTATGAAATCTATGCATCTATTATTATCCTTCAGACTGGGCAGAATTCAAAAAATGTCCAAGCGTTCCTTGTCTGGTAAAGGAGTCGATTCAACAAAGAAGTGCTGCTCCACAATCTGCAGTATGCCAACGACAAACTTACGAAAGGACTGTCGGGTGCTGCAGGACCTGAGCGTGAGGGGCAAGCCTTACGTCAGAAAACTATTTAATAGTATATGCCGACTTGTAAGACTCTGGTTTGGTGACTGCGTGGTAAAAAGCATACACACATTTCCGTTAAACTGTTATCTCCTATGTTAAACCTGACGAAATCGTAATCTGAAACTGACAGTTAACTGATGCAAATATCAGCAGAACACAAAGAGAGGGGAAGAACGCTTGGGGCAGCGACTACCTCGCTGATCTAATTAGCGAGCCGGGTCAGGTTGCGACGCTTCCTGTAAACACATGCCCCTCATCCTACCTGTGCAGCTGGGATCACAAATAGAGATAGCTCAGACCCTGTCAGACCCTGTAAGATACCGATGGATAATCGTTTGTCACTGTACATCATCATTCATGCAAATGTTCACTATTGTTCTGACAAGGGAACCTCCCCATCACACCCCCCTCAGATTTAGTTATAAGTTGGAACAGTGGATAGGCCTTGAAAAACTGAACACAGATCATTCGAGAAAACAGGAAGAAGTTATGTGTAACTACGAAAAAAATAAGCAAAATGTACAAACTGAGTAGTCCTTGCAACATAGGCAACAATATGGACCACGGGAGTTCAGGAGTGCCGTGGTCCCGTGGTTAGCGTGAGCAGCTGCGGAACCAGAGGTCCTTGGTTCAAGTCCTCCCTCGAGTGAAAAATTTACGTTCTTTATTTTCGCTAAGTTATGATCTGTCCGTTCGTTCATTGACGTCTCTGTTCACTGTAATAAGTTTAGTGTCTGTGTTTTGCGACCGCCCCGCAAAACCGTGCGATTAGTAGAGTAAAGGACGTGCCTCTCCAATGGGAACCGAAAACATTTGATCGCAAGGTCATAGGTCAACCGATTCCTCCACAGGAAAACACGTCTGATATATTCTATACGATACTGTTGACGGCATGTGCGTCATATGACAGTAATATGTTGTCGACCCACCTAACTTGTACACTTGGCGAATGGGTAAAAAGATTCTTCTACCTTGCCAGATTTAGGTTTTCTTGTGGATGTGATTATCACTCCCAAAAAAGTGATCGCATCGGACGGACAAATATAATTGTCTGAAAACAAAAAATTAAAATTTTCATTCGAGGGAAGACTTGAACCAAGGACCTCTCGTGTCACAGCTGCTCACGCTAACCACGGGACCACGACGCTCCTACACTCACATTCTCCTTGATATTGCTTATCTCACATGGACTACTCACTTAGTGTATTTTGCTTATTTTTTTCACAGTTCCACATAACTTCCTCTTTTCTCGATTGATCTGTGTTCAGTTTTTCAAGGCCTATGCACTCTGCCAACTTATAACTAAATCAGAGGGGGGTGCGATGGGGAGGTTCCCTTGTGAGTAGAGGGTGCTTCACATCTGCCACGTTGCCATTTTTGCTCTAAATTCTTGCGTCCGAGATTTTATGCGTAAAACGCCCTTTAGACAGACGGATAATACTGATTAGACTGGTGAACTTTAAACTGTATAGAAGCCGCTGAAAAGAAATCTACTTAAAGATTTGAAACGGATGTATAAACTGATGTGACAAAATTCATGGGACAGCGATATGCACATATTATGTAGATGGCGGGAGCGTCGTGCACACACGGTACAAAAGGATAGTGCATTGGCGGAGCTGTCATTCGTACTCAGGTGATTCATTTAAAAAGGTGTTATTATTCTATAAAGGATTTTACTGATGTATAAAATACGAAATAACATTCGTAGTGTCGTTTAACATTATTTCCAGTTGCTGCTTTTTACACACGAAGTGCCAACAGTTTTTGCCCGCTTTCTTGTAAGACAGATAGAATTACAGCGCCATTATATGAACTACTAATGTAATATTGTTCGTATCACAGCAAGGACGATTTCCTAAAGAATGGCCAGCAATGATCTAAGTGAGACTTTGCTCTCTTCACATAACAGCAGTTCTTCAGTCAAGAGCAAGATGTTCTCTTATTTAAAGCGAAAATATGATCCTTTATATGTGTTGCCGATGTAATCTAGCTTTTGCTTGGACCTAAAGGGAACATTTAATACTTTTGACAGGAGATAAAGGTGTTAGTTGCGTCAGTGCTTGAACGTACTCGGAAGTCTGCAGTCTGATGCACCTAAAATTTGCTGAAATTCATGTAAATGTTAATCGTAGTACTTGCGTAATAAGTCGTCGTGAGAAACGACGTAGCTTTTTTCGTACAAGGTAGCCACTGCTGCCGTATTTATACAAATTAGTAATCCCGCAGCAATGGCTGCCACCAATGAAAATATCCGTCTGAAACAAATTCTCCAAATTCTCAGAGAGAGGGTATTAATTTTAAAAAAAAAAAAACGTATCACTTTAACAAACTTCAGTTAATGTATATTTTAAAGATAACCTATCCATAATTTCCAGCAGTACAGACCTTTAATCAATCGAGCAAAATAAGAAAATGGTTCAAATGGCTCTGAGCACTATGGGACTTAACACCTGAGGTCATCAGTCCCAACCTAAGGACATCACACACATCCATGACCGAGGCAGGATTCGAACCTGCGACCGTAGCAGTCGCGCGGTTTCGGACTGAAGCGCCTAGAACCGCTTGGCCACCGCCGCCGGCGTAAAATAAGAGCAGCCAGATATTACAGCCGCACAGCGATAACACACAAAGCAAAATGATCACGAAGAAACCGTGGTCTCTTCATTAAAAAACAAAAAAGTTTCTTACAGTATTCTTTGAGTGATTGCGTCAGAGGTGCAACTAGTGTATCCCTTTACAAACTCTGATAAGATTGCTGTAGCCCGCGTCTGTCTCTTTTACGTCATTTTGACACAATTCACATATATTTTGCACTAAACTTATCCAGGAGACGTTACAGTGCCGACGTGGTTATGGTCGCACGACAGCAATTAAGACTTAGAAAGGAGAATGGTTGTTGGAGCTAGAAGTGTGGGACATTCCATTTCGGAAATCGGTATAGAATTCAATATTCCAAGCTCCAATGTCTCAAGAGTGTGCCGAGAATACCAAATTTCGATCATTACCTCTCATCACAGACAACGCAGTGGCCGTTGGCCTTCCCTTAACGGGGATTGCATAGAGTTGTCAGTGCTAACAGACAAGCAGCACTGCGTAAAATAAGCGTAGAAATCAATGCAGGAGGTACGACGAGCGCATTCGTTACGACAGTGCCACGAAATTTGGCATTAATGGGCTATGGCAGCAGATAACCAACACGATAGCCTAATGGCATCGCCTGCAGCGCTTCTCCTGAGCCCCTGACCACATCGGTTGGACCCTGGACGACTGGAAAACCGTGGCCTGGTCAGATGAGTCCATACTTCAGTTGGTAAGAGCTGATGTTTGGGTTCGAGTGTGGCGCAGACACCACGAAGCCCTGGAGCCAAGTTGTCAACAAGGCAGTTTGCAAGCTGGTGATGGCTCCGTAATGGTGTAGGCTGTGTTTACAGGGAATTGACTGGGTCGTCTGGTCCAACTCAACTGATCTTTGACTGTAAATGGATATGTTCGGCTACTTGGAGACCATTTTCAGCCGTTCATGGACCTCATGTCCCCAAACAACAATGGTCGTGTAACCGGACCACAGTTGTTCGCGATTGGTTGAACATCCTGGACAGTTCGGGCCAATGATTTGACCACCCAGACCGCCCGACATGAATCCCATCGAACATTTATGGGACATAACGGGAGGTCAATTCGTGCACAAAATTCTGCACCAGCAACGCTTTCGCAGTTATGGACAGGTCTAGAGGCAGAGGAGCTAAGTTTTTCTGCAGGGGACTTGCAGTGAGTTGAGTCCATGCCACGTCGATCTGTTGCACCTCACTAAGCGAAAGGACATCCGACACGGTATTAGCAGGTATCCCACGACTTTTGTCACCTCAGTGTAGGAACAAATGTTTGTAATGTTGAAAACAGAGAGTCTGTGTTGAACTTTTTTTTTGTGAGTTGTTTCAGTGACATCAAAGCACTTTTGTTGGGCCTGACCCTCTGAACAATGATGAAGAAGAAAAATAAAATTTGCAGGATAATGAATGTGTTGAAAGACTACAGAGAGGGGAAATTTTTTCTAATACTTTAAATAAACTGTCTTTGCATTTCTAGCACTTACAACAAATTGTGAGAAAATACGAAATTGTTTCAGTTTCCACGTTCAAAATGGTTCCACCTTCTTCTCCGCACTTTGATGTTTGCACGTGTGCGCTTTGAGTAACCAGAAATATGTCTGCACTTGAGAACGACCAGCTTACTTCCAGAAGTCTGTATATTTATCTTAAAATTTTGCATTGTAGGACACAGTTAATGCACTGTGTCTGTGACACATCCCCAAAATAGGTAATCAGGGAAGATAAATCTGGTGAACGTAATGGGCAAGTCATTGACCCCCTCCACCATTACATCAAGGAAGAAAAAGTATTTAAATTACACCTGGAAAAAGGAAAAATGTCTGGACTTCTATCTCATTTGGGAAAACATTAACAATTGTATTGTTAGTGAAACAGTTTCTAGCAACTCTGTCAGTTCATATTGGAGGAAACGATTACCGATCATCATTTAAATGCTAGTAAAAGAATAACACCTGACAGTTTTAAGATGGGTGAGATTCAGGAATCTGTGTTGCGGACCTGCTGGTTGTCTTGCTAACGTAACCAGTGAAGCTTACAGTAATCACTTTGAATATTTACCTCGACAATAGATCTGAAATTTATATCATCAGTTGACAGAATGACAGTCTTAAAGTGTAGATTTGGATATTGAAACAAAATGCAGAATGCTGTTCTTGTCATCTACGTTTGACGGGTGACAAACGTCAGTTTGAGGCGGACATAAATCATTATCGCTAGAAATATACAAACGTTACATTCGCTCACTGCAGAACCCTCTGCTGCAGAACTTACGTGCATACTGAATTTTGGGTGAGATTTCCTGCAGTGAAAATATCTGTAATTTGACCATCTCAGTCTCACTACAAAGGTGCTTTATACAACTGAGAGTCCGATACACTCTGTGGCATAATCAAAATTGAATTTGTGTAAATGTTATTTAAGAGTCTCAAATCCCTAGGGCTACTGTTCGACGTAAGCGTATGTTCGTCCTAAAATTTTCCTAGGGGGAATCACTGCAGTAAGCTGAATATACAGAAGAGCCTTGTAAAAATTAAGTTACCAGCATAAAAAATCATGACTGGGGCTCTTTATTTTAGCACCTGACTGTAATAAAACGTTGCACCTCTACGGGTGTCGCTGAAAAAAAAAACACAGTCGAACACAAAGCGTTAATCCAAGCCATAAATAAAGCTTAGCGCATCATACAAAAGCTGGGAACTAAACAAAATTATTGGGAAATAAATAGAATACACTTTCACGTCGGTTAATGTGAAAAAGAAACCATCGATTACCGATTTAAAAAATACATATATTCTTTTAACAACACTAGAGGCACTACGCCTCGTAGAACTAACTGCCCTAACAGCTTCAAAAATAGTCAGTGATTAATTCTATCGCTCTGGCAGCTGTCGTTACACAACTATAAACCGATCAGACCATAATGCACACAGTAAGAAATATATTTACAGTGTCGTAAGTGTCTTTATTCTTGACAAAACGATGGGTCATTGTGGACTGTTTATACATCATTGTTTTACGCCCCACTGTACTGAAATCTTTCTCGAAGCTACTTCATTCCATAGAAAGCGAAGCTGAATGGCTTGTCTGACGTTCTCTGCAGTACCTGTGCAGCAGTTTTTTCACACAAGTATTAAAAAAACAATTCTTTCCACTTGTCGCTTTTCTCCCATCACTCAGCATCAGTTTTAAGATTAGTTAAGCTATGTTTTACATACGAAATAAATATTTTTGCGGAGAATAAAAAATGTATTGTGGTGTGTCGGTTGTGGTTGATTGCATATCCTATGATGCACAGTATCAAACTTTGGTGACCTACAGCGTAAGGAACCACCCTAAATGATGATGCAAATTAATTTAAAACAAGGACACTGTCACACAGTGGAAACGGCGTATTTAAGTAAATATTAACAGGGATGGCCACTTAAGCATGAAACAAATGGGTACCTCACCACTCACATAGGCATATTAATAGGAGGAGGGATCCTCTAGCCATGAATAAAAACAGATGATGACGACAACGATTAGATTTATTGTCTTTAAATAGTAAAACTGCCCATTGATATTAAAAATAATTATACAGACAGACAATTGGTTACAAATCTAAGGCATAGTCGTGTGGCAGGTGGGTGGAGAGGATGATTCACAGTTACGTTAATAATTCGTGGGCATGGGTAGTGACTGTTTAAGTTGTTAATCAAATGTAGAAAGTACACGGAAAGATAGGAGCGAACACCATAAAATTTCCATGATGTGTGTTGAGAGCAACAAACTGCGTGCGTGATTTTAAAACTGGATGGTTGGCTCCTGAAGGAAATGGATTAACTTTGTGTCTGAATGGCATTGGCCGGTGCAACGATGACGCATGTTACGGAACACGTGGAGCGTAAATAAGGAAGTCGGCGGCAGCAGCGCCTGCAAAATATGATCTTCGCCCTCTCTTTGTAACTAACACTTAAGTACAGACACCCTTCTAGTGGCAGCAAGGCTCGTGTTACCAGCTCAGGAAGCTTCTCCCACTTCATGACATGATTCTGAAACTGACGAATGTCAGACTTGGCACGTAAGTTCCAACCCATAAGCAAGTGAAGTTTGGAGAAAGAAAGTGTACGCCAATAGGAACTCGTTAGCAGGCATGACTATAAACGATGTGTCCCATGAAGAGCCAAGAGAAGCAGCCCCTGTGCAGAAGTGTTATATGTCTGTAAAGGGCCTATTTCCAGTATGCTGCGCCTCTCCGGAGAAAACGACTTTTGTACCGTCCGTCACATATGGGTTTGGGGCGTCCTGTGAATGTCATTCTCGCCACCTCGTGAAACACACTCTAGGTCTGAGTAAGTTTAAAACTCCGCCGTGTTCTCTTAAGAGAGAGAGGCCTTACCTTTCGCTATCTTTCTTTACTCTCAACTTTTATAAGCCTCCCCCATACTACAGAAAGAAGGCAAGTAAAACAGTGGAAAGAAAGCAGCCACTGCCGGTACTGACCCAGATCTGCAATTACAGAGCAGTGTGATTGAACGACTAGTTGGTCAAGGGAAATTGGCTTATCATCGTGTGAAATACGTTAGTGGACGGTTTCTTAGAAAAGTGGTTATTTAACAGATATAGCTGGCCAGTATTGCGAATCTGTCGCTCAAACCGCCGAAAACCATGCCGTAATCGGTGCGGATGATCTTGAATTCTCTCTGTAGAAACCCACACTATTTGAAAGCAATTCTGAGCACATTATCAGAGTACCATCAGCATATAAAATGTCTCTCCACTTGAATGTAGTGTTCTTGAAACACAAACGTAAAGAAATTCAAAAACACTAGGTAAACCGTGGACATGGTACTATCCAAATATCTCTAGTTGATTGAAATAGTGATATGAGCAGTGAGAAAATGCAAGTTTCTCTCTGCCGTCAACTGCTCCCTAGCTTCGTTTGAGTGGCGTGATGTGTTGCCAGGAAGAGGCTTCTGATGATATGACCTAAGCGACACAAAATACAAACAGGGAAAATGGTAGACAAAAATGTTTAGTTTTGAAAGTTCTTTCATTATATGGTTTTCTGACATGCTCGAATGTGAGGTACTGTGGTTGGATTCATTTTCTCCGTGTTCTAGCATTTTACAGGTAGTGCCTAACACAGGTTATCGCCTAAGGATGCTTTATGAAAATGGCAGCCTATATTGCCTTCCTCGAAGAATATAACTTCATATATTTTAAAAGCTTTTCAATTAAACGCACAGTTCTTAGTGTCGAAACGTTGACTAAACTCCCTGCGTGTATACAAAAGTGAAGCAAGCATAGGTAAGTCAACACTAGAGACTAAAAATTCTTTAAACAAGCGAAAACCAATTTCTGTGCTTGAAACAGCTGTTTCAGTCGCACGTGCTGTTGTCCACCTCCAGTGCATGAAACAACACAGAAAACGGAAAGCAGTTCACTCAAGCCGTGTAATTTAGTGTAGTTCGATGAGTCGTTATTTGCCACTTTTCAGATGATATAAAACTCTAAGTGCTTCATGGCCAAATGAGCAGTTGAGCTCACTGTGTGTAGAGAGCACACTTCAGGCCGGAGGTGAATCTGTTATGTTTCTGGGTCTTTTTCGTACTGTAATGTCACTACGAAGTTTTTAGCTAAAACCACTGATCAGCCAGAGCATTATGATATCGATGTAAACCCATCCAGGTGATAGCAGCGTCACCAGGCGAGGAATGACAGCTGGTCAGGAACACGCGCGGTGCAT
The DNA here is from genome assembly GCF_021461395.2 of Schistocerca americana. Lineage (NCBI taxonomy): Eukaryota > Metazoa > Arthropoda > Insecta > Orthoptera > Acrididae > Schistocerca > Schistocerca americana. Next base: position 521,478,954 of record NC_060125.1, on the reverse strand, counting down.
GTAGTATCAGTGAGCCTGCTGTCCTTGTGTAGAATTGGTAAGGTAGGCGATCCATCTCAGTTTGAGCGAGTGCAGACTGTGATGTCCCCGAGGCTTGGCACGAGCATTTCGGAAACTGCACGACGTTTCGGATGTTCGAGGAGGGCTGTGGTGTCTTCAACATGTGGCAAAACCAAGGTGAAACCACGTCCAGAGGTCGTGGAATTGTTCGGCAAGCCATCCTTACAGATGTCGGACGTCGTAAGCTGGGCAGACTGGTAAAAAAGGACAGTCTGCTATCTGTGGCAGAACTAACATCAGACTTCAATGCTGGGCGGAGTACAAGAGTGAACACATAGTGCAGCGAAGACCCCTGCTGATGGATCCCCGCAGTCGACGACCCTTGGATGTGCCAATGTTAACACCACGACATCGGCAACTACGACTGAAATGGACACGTGACCATCGGCACTGGAGGTTGCCGCAGTAACAGTGTGTTGCATGGTCTGATGAATCCCGTTACCTTCTTCACCACGCTGATGGGAGGACGCGAGTATTTCGTCTTCCAGGCGGACAGCTCCTTGACATTTGTATTGCTGGCGGCTGCTCCTTTATACTATGGGGCATCCGTGGTTCCAGTCGAGATGGTGCGAGGCACCGTGTCGGGCAAAGAGTGTTGTACACTGAAACTTCCTGACATATTAAAACTGTGTGCCGGACCGAGACTCGAACTCGAGACCTTTGCCTTTCGCGTGCAAGTGCTCTACCAACTGAGCTGCCCAAGCACGACTCGCGACCCGTCCTAACAGCTTCAATTCTGCCAGTACCTCGTCTCCTACCTTCCAAACTTCACAGAAGCTCTTCCGCGAACCTTGCAGAAATAGCACACCTGGAAGAAAGGATATTGCGGAGATATGGCTAAGCCACAGCCTGGGGGATGTTTCCAGAATGAGATTTTCACTCTGCAGCGGAGTGCGCGCTGATATGAAACTTCCTGACAGATTAAAACTGTGTGCCGTACCGAGACTCGAACTCGGAACCTTTGCCTTTCGCGGGCAAGTGCTCTACCAAACTGAGCTACCCAAGCACGACTCAAGACCCTTCCTCACAGCTTCAATTCTGCCACTACCTCGCGTTGTACACTGGTTGCAGACCACGTACATCCCTTGATAACGATCATGTTTCCCGACGACAGTGGCATTTTTCAACAAGATAGTGCGACATGTCACAAGACCAGGCGTATGATGGAATGGCTCGAGGAACACAGTGGCAAGTTCCAGTTGATATGCTGACCTCCCAACTCTCCAAATCTGATCCCAATCGAACACATCTGGGATGGGACTGAACGTGGCGTCAGAGCTCATCGCTACCCTCCCCAGAATTTACGGGAATTAGTTCGCCGCTATTATCCGTGTGAAAGGTGGACATACCGGCTATTAGGTAGCTGCCCATAACGATCTGGCTGTACAGTGTAAGTTGCAGTGAGGAGGCCGCCGTGTAGCATTGTACTGGCAGCCGCAGGCAGGCACAGCATGGCGTCGTGTGGGTGAGAATAACGTGCACGTAAAAGAATTCCGAAACGAAGCTAGCTGCGCTCAGCGGAAAACTGCACCGCACAGCGGAAATGACCGCAGCGAGGAGAGGAGCGGGTTGTGGTTGTGGTGGTGGTGGTGGTGGTGGTGGTGGTGGTAGTTGTTGTGGGTGGGGGCGGCGGGGGGCGGGGGGGGGGCGGTGGTCGACCTCACCACATGGAGGTAAGTATCTTGTTGTGGGCGAGTACTATCGGATTTTATACACTCCTGGAAATGGAAATAAGAACACCGTGAATTCATTGTCCCAGGAAGGGGAAACTTTATTGACACATTCCTGGGGTCAGATACATCACATGATCACACTGACAGAACCACAGGCACATAGACACAGGCAACAGAGCATGCACAATGTCGGCACTAGTACAGTGTATATCCACCTTTCGCAGCAATGCAGGCTGCTATTCTCCCATGGAGACGATCGTAGAGATGCTGGATGTAGTCCTGTGGAACGGCTTGCCATGCCATTTCCACCTGGCGCCTCAGTTGGACCAGCGTTCGTGCTGGACGTGCAGACCGCGTGAGACGACGCTTCATCCAGTCCCAAACATGCTCAATGGGGGACAGATACGGAGATCTTGCTGGCCAGGGTAGTTGACTTACACCTTCTAGAGCACGTTGGGTGGCACGGGATACATGCGGACGTGCATTGTCCTGTTGGAACAGCAAGTTGCCTTGCCGGTCTAGGAATGGTAGAACGATGGGTTCGATGACGGTTTGGATGTACCGTGCGCTATTCAGTGTCCCCTCGACGATCACCAGTGGTGTACGGCCAGTGTAGGAGATCGCTCCCCACACCATGATGCCGGGAGTTGGCCCTGTGTGCCTCGGTCGTATGCAGTCCTGATTGTGGCGCTCACCTGCACGGCGCCAAACACGCATACGACCATCATTGGCACCAAGGCAGAAGCGACTCTCATCGCTGAAGACGACACGTCTCCATCCGTCCCTCCATTCACGCCTGTCGCGACACCACTGGAGGCGGGCTGCACGATGTTGGGGCGTGAGCGGAAGACGGCCTAACGGTGTGCGAGACCGTAGCCCAGCTTCATGGAGACGGTTGCGAATGGTCCTCGCCGATACCCCAGGAGCAACAGTGTCCCTAATTTGCTGGGAAGTGGCGGTGCGGTCCCCTACGGCACTGCGTAGGATCCTACGGTCTTGGCGTGAATCCGTGCGTCGCTGCGGTCCGGTCCCAGGTCGACGGGCACGTGCACCTTCCGCCGACCACTGGCGACAACATCGATGTACTGTGGAGACCTCACGCCCCACGTGTTGAGCAATTCGGCGGTACGTCCACCCGGCCTCCCGCATGCCCACTATACGCCCTCGCTCAAAGTCCGTCAACTGCACATACGGTTCACGTCCACGCTGTCGCGGCATGCTACCAGTGTTAAAGACTGCGATGGAGCTCCGTATGCCACGGCAAACTGGCTGACACTGACGGCGGCGGTGCACAAATGCTGCGCAGCTAGCGCCATTCGACGGCCAACACCGCGGTTCCTGGTGTGTCCGCTGTGCCGTGCGTGTGATCATTGCTTGTACAGCCCTCTCGCAGTGTCCGGAGCAAGTATGGTGGGTCTGACACACCGGTGTCAATGTGTTCTTTTTTCCATTTCCAGGAGTGTATTATGGAAACTCGAGATTAAGATTTAATTTCAAGCGAAACACTAGACCTATCGCAAAATGAATTATACTAACATTTTTTCTCGTTTTATTCTGCGTTATGGTTTATGGAGCAATTTGGTCTTAAAGTACGATATACGAAATTTTTTTGTTTTAGATTGTAGTAAGGACTGTCCCGTTTCCGTCATTTTTGCTACTAACTGCTCACTTCAAAACTATATAGCTTGAAATGCATTTGCCGATGTTAATATTTTAATAGGTTATAGGCACATATATTAGTAGTGGAAATCTCAAGTTACAGAATCTTTCAGTCATCCAAAGAAAAGTGCCTATTATTTTTCTAAAGTATCTTTACTTCAGCCCAGGTCAGACATATAAGTGAAAGCGTGGGTTTGTTGTGAAGGTCTCTCTTGTTGCAAGAACCTAAAACATCTATGACCGTACAGTGTGATACGGATTTCATGGTGATATTTAAAACCGGTTCTGTGCTTGCTGGATCTTTCCAACAACAGTGGTCGAATTTGCGAAGTCAGGTGCTACGTTGCCAGTCACAAGCAAACCGTTCTCCATCAGCCTGTGAGTTCACTGCAACGACAGATTCATTTTCACAGCCCGGCATGCTGTTAATCCCGAGATCCACCACGCACAGAATCAGTATTAAGTACCACTCTTTATAAAATCCATATCAGTCTGTATGATCACAGACGTTGCAGATCCTTACAGCGAAAGACACTTTGGAAACAAAACCAAGCTTGCTGTTGAGCGTTCGTCCTGGGCTGAGACAAAGTTACTGTAGAAAAATCATAAGAACATTTCTGAGGGAGATAGGAAAAATTATGTAACTTGTGATCTCCACTTCCAATTTATGTCCGTATAACGTATTAGAATTTTATTCAAATCGGACAAATACATTTCAAACTATATAGTTCTGATGTGAGCAGTTTGTTGCGACGACGCCTAAAACCGGACAATACTTACTACAGTCTAAAATAAAAAACATGTATTGAACTCCATGTAGCCTAACAAGAAAAATATTGGTTGTAATATCTCTTTATATTCTACTAATTATCCCTGCCCAATTCTATGAGTGAATTAAGTTTCCTACTTGACCATCTATATACTCGCAGAATCGATGCGCAAAGTAGTACAGTACTATTACTATTCCATGGGCGCATAATTACTCTTCGTAATATTCTCTCTGGTGTGTTGAGAGAACTTCTAGGATCTTCTCCGTGCCAAATAGCCGCTTTGAATAATTGTAATTTTCCTATCGAGATTACTGGAAGAAAGAGATAGAAAATACTTTGTATCCTACTCAAGAAAATATTTACTGAGCATTTACATCGAAGGTGTGTAAGGTATTTCATTATATATGTATTCTCTAATTGGAAATTTGCACGGAGGTGTCATTTCGTTGGTAATCAGAAGGAAACTTCCGATGAATTGGAAACGAACCTGCAATTATTAGATCCAAGAGCTCCATTATTTCATCGGATAATTAAACTCTATCAAAGCAAACTTTCCGCTTGATCTGAGGTTTCCGGACTGACTGCGCAACGCCAGAAAACCAAGACATTTTATTTACACAGGATTGCAGATCGCTTCGAATCATCGAGACTGCGGACAAGGAGAGTCATCGTCCGATTCTGAGTAAACAAGTAAAGCTTAATTATAACTTTCTTGAGCGACTGTGACGACTGTGATGTGGCTGCTTATGAATGAGATCATTAATAAAGTACTAATAACTAACTTTTCTCCTCACCAGCGACCAGTATAAACACAATAATAATTAAAATTGTATGGTATAACTCATTTTGCGATATGCCTATTGGTTTTCTTGTAATTAAAACTTAATTTCGAATCTCCACAATAAAAAATCCGCCAGTAGATGCCGAGATTAATCATTTGTTCACCAGAGGCTATAAATAAGTGTGAATTTTGAGGAACTGGGCCATTCTCGTGGCCGGCATCCAGAAGCAGTAACAACACCAACCCGACTCCAGTGCGACGCTAGACAGCCAGACGATTGGGCATCGCCAGCAGCAGCCACGGGTTCGAGACTGAGTTGCGCCAGCTGCCAATGGTCACTAAGAGCTTCACGGGAGTTGGTGCCACAGCGCAGCCGACATACCGTGTGTATCCGCTGCCGCCAATGGTGAGTTCCTGTTGGCGCTTGGATCCTCAGCACCAGCAACCATCCGACTCCTGCCAGAGGGCAACAAGTCGGGGATCGCACGCAAAGACATCTCCGTGCGCTGCCGCAGTGACGCGTGAGAAGAGAAAGGCCGCCAGGGCTCCACGTCAGTAGGGGAAGTAGGATGTTGGTGACGTCAACGTCCGTGTCCTCTAGAGGTCGCTGACCTACCATGGGCTCCAGTTCCGGATCGCAGGGCACCATCTCAGCATCCAGGGTAAAAGCCGCCGCCCATACATCGGCGCCGGTCAGGGACAGCAGAGTGTGGCGTTCGCTGTTAGTCAGTGGTTTGGTATTTAACTAATTTGTAAATGAAAATGATAATCTTATTTTATTACAGTGAGTAATTACTAAATAATTTTTCTCCCGACTAAAGATTTCGTCAAGTTGCTAAAGAACTCCAAGTTAACGTTGTGTTAAAGTGTTGTCTGTAAGTTGTGTAAGTGTCACTAAATCACAGTTCATACAACAGAATCTATACAACTATTGATTATGATGGAAACAGTTATCTTCAGCAAATGATCATTAAAACCACCGAATATCAGCCGCGCACAACACTGACGTATGTTACCTGAAACAATATTCTTCGCAACTCGTGCGTAATTAATTTCGGCTCCATACATCAGCTAGAAAAGTTTGTTATATGGATCGTGCTATGACCACTGTTTTTAAAGAACCAGTCTGATTCGAATTATTTTCATTAAAATGAGTTCGGGACCACCGGTGCACATTTATTTTTACACATTTCTATTACCTTCGGCGTAATTTGAATTTGCCGCTGATATAATTGTTAAGATGGCGGCATACAATTGATAGAGACTTTCTAATGTTAGAGTAAATTTCCTTTAACCAGGATAAGTATTTGAAATGCTTATTAGACTTTACTTTCATATTGTGCACAATTTAGAATAATTTTCAACAAGCAAACCTTTGATTTTTTTCTAAGAGAAAATAGATAAAAACGTGATACAAATCGCTATCATCAATGGCTGCGCTCCTTGCAGCGAAAGAAATAATTAACACAGATAATGCTTATTGAGAGAGGAATTAAAGTTACAAATAATTATTCACTCATATTTGTAATAATAATTACTCTCAAGTAATAACTAACAGATAATAACAATTTCTTAACAGACCTCTGTTTGAAATGTGTCTTGCGTTCGCAACCTACAAAATCCAACCAACAAAAGGTAAAAACAAAGCAAGAAAAACGCAGATCATAAAAGGAATTTACAATTATCATTGACTTTGTATGATACACATCGATATGTACAATTACATATTAAAATATTATATAAATAATTAATATTATCATTGTTTTCACTGTTTTTTCATATGTCAGATGGATAATGATTATAACTGTTAGAGGCATAATTTCCTCTCGTTGCACTGTAGCTAAAATTTATCTCGCGGATGTTACAAGAGGGAGGCGTGTTTGCCTCGCTTATCCGTGACACATTGTGTGTTGGAGTCTGTGGTATTTTCCTTGATCTCTCAAAAGCGTCTGATTGTGTATCACTTCTAACTAGTTCACAAGTTGAACTATTATGTTATCAGGGGAAATGCGGCTGCCATCATAAAATCATTTGTGGGAAAACACAGAGCATGGGTAGAAGTAAAACAAGAAACGAATGGCGCTATTGGAAACGTACACTAATTTTCAGACAGTTAGGTATTTTGTATAAGATGAATATTAACAAAAGCAAAACGACGATAATGGAATGTAGTCGAATTAAATCGGGTGGTGCTGCGGGAATTAGATTAGGAAATGAGACGCTTAAAGTAGTAAATGACTTTTGCTATTTGGGGAGCAAAATAACTTACGATGGTCAAAGTAGAGCGGATATAAAATGTAGACTGGCAATGGCGAGGAAAGCGTTTCTGAAGAAGGGAAATTTGTTAAAATCAAGTATAGATTTAAGTGTCAGGAAGTCGTTTCTGAAAGTATTTGTGTGGAGTGTAGCCATGTATGGAAGTGAAACATGGACGATAAATAGTTTACACAAGAAGAGAATAGAAGCTTTCGACATGTGGTACTACAGAAGAATGCTGAAGATTAGATGGGTAGATCTAATAACTAATGAGGAGATATTGAACAGAATTGGTGAGAAGAGAAATTTGTGGCACAACTTGACTAGAAGAAGGGATCGGTTGGTAGGACATATTCTGAGACATCAAGGGATCACCAAATTGGCATTGGAGGGCAGCGTTGAGGGTAAAAATCGTAGAGGGAGACCAACAGATGAATACACTAAGCAGATTCAGAAGGATGTAGGTTGCAGTAGGTACTGGGAGATGAAGAAGCTTGCGCAGGATAGAGTAGCATGGAGATCTGCTTTAAACCAGTCTCTGGACTGAACACCACAACAACAACAACAACAACAACAAGTATTTTGTACCTTAAGGATGGATTTTGAGCCCCCTTCTTTTCATTCTGTACTCAAATTATACATCAGCAGCAGGCGACAGTGTAGTAATGTTTGCAGATGACACTTCACTCACAGTGCAAGTGAATCGGTAAAAGAATTAGGATCATGTGCTTCTGCTTCTAAGTGAGACTTACAAATATTTCAATGGAGACAACACGTTTTTAAAAGCGAATAAGTCAACATACACACAACTACAAGCGAATAGAACGGCAGAAACTGATAATATTTCCCTTGAACTGGGTAATGCAATTCTCTAAGAAGTAAGGATTCACACATTCATGAGTGCCACCGTTGACAAGCGTTTGACATGAGACGAACATACTAGCAAAATATACTGAAAACCAACCACCAAAATATTCGAAATAAGGAAGATGTCGTGGACAGTAAATACAGACACATTATTAACAATGTGCTATATAGTCTATCTCAACTTATCTTACTGCATTTCAGCTTGGGGAAAGGCGGTTACATACATTGCAAATCTGACACCAAGACAATCCTGCAGAAATAAATTCAGAGAACTTAATGACACTCCTTTCACTACACATATTTGAAACAATTGTGCACGTGAAACTAAATTGCACTATCCAGTTCAATAGAGATGTACACAATTACAATACGAGATGTAGGGATGATTGTCATCTACACAGGAAGCGGTTCAAGTTATCCAAAAAATATCTTGTAACTGCTGGGCGCATTTTACACAATAAATTGCCATCTAGAATGAAAAAGCATTGAAAAGTCATCTGTTTTCAGAAATAAAAGGTTATTTAGTCTCCTTAGCTGTGTGTAATCTAAATAAATACCTAGAAGCTAAACAGTATCAGTGCTTTTTTCTTTTGTTTCTAGCAGGGAGGTCATCGTAAAGTGTATATCCACGAACCAGTAAGCACAAACATAAAATGTATGTACTGTCTTATTGTATGAGAATGATTATGCTGCTGCTTGGCCTTCTTTGTTGTTTTGAAAGACATGGTGTTATAAAGTGAGGCTGCCAGACTGTAAGACGGCAGAAGTTACTCAGTCCATCGTGTACACTACTGAAATGAAATGTGATGGTGAAAGCGTACCCTTCTGAAAATGTGAAGGTGAGCATGTGAATATCGTGTTGTCATGAGAGTGTTGTTACCCATATTTCTGTCTCTTTCGGGATTATTATTATTTTAGGTTGTAGGGTATTTGTCGTAGAGTAATAGTTTGCATTTTGCTAAATTATGTCTATCTGTTTCATGTGTATAATTTAAATTGTATATAACTGACCACATCTATACAATGAAAACTGTCTACAGATGAATTAAGAAATAATAGAAACAGAGCACAAGCTCGGATAGGAAAACAATGGCGCCTGCGTACATTTAATGGCAACCCTCCCCACATTTGCTTTAAGCTATGTAGGAAAAATAAATTCGGATGGTTGGTCAGGGATTTAAACCCGAGAATACGGGGCCATTGTTTCAACAGTGCGCTGCATCGCTTTGTGTAAAGTGTAAACTCATACAAAAGTATTCGGACAGTGGGAAGTTTCACAACGAGTACTCGAGAAACACTGACTATGAAACCCAAACATATTTATTAGCAATATATATCCGTAACAACATTAATTACAAAAGAATTATTGTATTATTTCGTTTCCAAAACATAAATAACAGAAAAATTAACAACAAAAGTGAAACATCCTGCACACCCTGCTGCTACAAGAGTATTCGGACACTGTCCAGTAAATGTTCATGAGTTGTACGACGAAAATGTCAATACCTTGTGGGTCCACCTTTCATTTTCAATACCTCCTCCAATCTACTAGGCATACTTCCCACGAGTTTTTTCGTGAAATCTGGGCCTACATTTGCCCATTCTTGGCACAGTTTCTCTTTCAAGGTCTTTTTCGTATAGATGTTGTCCGCGCGGAGGGTCCGTTTCCATTTATCCCACAAATGTTCGAGTGGGTTAAGGTCTGGTGATTGGGGAGGGGGGTGCAATACTTTCGGGCAATTGAAGAGCAACCACATTTGTACAATATGCGTGGTATGCTTGGGACCATTATCCTGGTAAAAATGAAAGTTGTCCGCAATACCTAGATGTCGTGCACTCTGCTTCAAATGTCCTCGCAGTATATTCAAGTACGCTTCCTTGTTCATCGTATCATCAATGAACACTAAATCACCCACACCATTGCCGGACATGCATCCCCACGTCATGATGCTCCCACCTCCAAACTTTATTGTTGGTTTGAGGTTTCTGGGATTCAGCTTTTCATTGGTCTTTCGCCACACGTTTGCCTTTTCGTTGCTCGCCATACTATAAATTTACTTTCGTCGCAAAATATCACCCGATTCCACCAAGCCTGATCGTATTCGGCGTATTCCCTCGCAAACTGCATGCATTTCTTCTGGTTCACTGCATTTATGAATGGCTTTCGACGTGCCACTCGACCATGGTACTGCGGTCGTCGTAGTACTCTCCGCACGGTTTCGGGATGAACTTTTATACCAAGGTCTCCCTCCACCTCACTTGCAATTCGTGTTGCAGATATTTTCGGAGTCTGTTGTACCTTTCGCACAATCACACGTTCATCTCTCTGTGAGAATGTCCGTGGCCGTCCTGTACTGCAACGGAATTCCAATCGGTCTTCTTTCTCGAACCGTTTAATAATGTCGTGAACTGTACTTTTCTTCATGTTCACTATTGCGGCAATTTTCCAGGATGTTTTCCCCTTCGCCTGATGATAAACGAGAAGCTGCCTTTGCTCGAACGTAGAACACTTCCCTCTGCGTCCCACTTCGACTTGCACAGGCGCGCGACACGTGTTTACCAATCATCGCTATCATCTCGCGGAAATGTCGGACACACTGCAGTCGCTTCACCCACTGTGCGTCTCTGAATGAACTATTCTCTCACGTTGTCCGCCTTTATCCGAATACTTTTGTTGCACCTTCCCATGCCGTTTTCAGGAAATATTACGTAACAGACACATGTCCAACAACAATTCTTCGTATTTGACGCGTGTTTCACGTTGCGACATCGTACCCAGAGTCCCAAATACATTACAGACTGCAATATCTGTATTTCTTCATGCGGAAAACTTCAAAATTATGCGCCGTTACGTGCTGTCCGAATACTTTTCGACTGAGGGTATTCCACCGTCAAAAATTCGGAAATTGCTCTGGGGTGTTTTCTGAGTATTTTGGTATAAAGGACCCTCGCATACGAAGGCGGAAAATAATGCTTAAACAGTCCACACGATAAAAATGCCTACGAACTAGTCTGCTGCATTTTACAAGCGTCTTTCAAGCTATTTTTCTAAAATTCACAGCTGACAAACAATTAGCAAACGTGTTCCGGTAGCAGTAAATTCTACAATATGTCTTTGAAAATAGTATTTCGCCTTAGGCCTCACAGCTTTGGGAGCACAGAAGGTGACAGAACCCAGTAAATCGATGCACACACACACACACACACACACACACACACACACACACACACAAACCGGCCATGAGGTCCGGCCCGCCATGATTGCAACAGTGGCGCCGCCAGCGGCACGCGGTTTAATTAAACGCGACGTGTCATCCTCCGGAGATAATTACACAGCGCTCGCACGCGGAGCGACTGCAGCGCCGCCACGTGCTGCTGCAGCCAACTACTGCTGCTGCCCAATATCTGCTTCCGTGAAATAAGTGCCCCGTGAAAAATGTTACAGCCTTCGCGTTCATACTTGGCGATGATAACCTTACCCTAGTATGTGGGGAGAGTGCACTAGCCTTAAGTTAAGCAGTCCTCTGCTAGGGCAGACTCAGCTCCATTGCAGTGCTCAGTGCACAGCAATATCAACAGTTAGGCTCTAATTCTCTTGATGAAGGAATTTTTGGTCTCCAGACTTTGGCCCGCTTGATAAGTAGTCTCAGCAGTATAATATAGCATGTTATTACAGGACTTCGTCTGAATGTCGTGTGTTAAATACCAGATGCTTTGAGAGAGTCGTCCATTACATGGGACATTTATTTTTGCAGCTCTCTTGGAGCCACTCGACTATTATTCCCTACAGAACTACGCAGGGTATTCAGAACATCACTGACAAACTTATAACAACAATACGTCACACACACGAACCATTTATTCGTTAAAGAACATACTGTTGTTCACTCGTCGTTTAGGTCATTCTCGTGTAATTTCTGTAGGGTTTATTAACGCTATTTGGAATAGACGTGTAAGAAGTCTTGAAACAGTATGCCGTAAGCTTCATTATGTGCTTGATACCGTTGTGCCGATGACGTTGCAGGGTGAATTTAGTTAAGCCTCATGTTGTGCCAATTAATAATGAACAAAATGGCTCTGAGCACTATGGGACTTAACATCTGTGGTCATCAGTCCAATAATGAACACATTTGTCAATTATAAAATACTTGTTTGCAGCATTAACTATTAATAACAGCCCGGGTCCCCGGGTTCGATTACCGGCGGGGACAGGGATTTTCTCTGCCTCGTGATGGCTGGGTGTTGTGTGCTGTCCTTAGGTTAGTTAGGTTTAAGTAGTTCTAAGTTCTAGGGGACTTATGACCACAGCAGTTGAGTCCCATAGTGCTCAGAGCCATTTGAACCATTTATTAATAACAAATAAAGCAAGAAAACTGGCAGTAAAAATTAATAATAAATAAAACAAAAAGCCTATTTCCTCGAAAAATACCAATTTTAGATCACAACTAGCTTGATTTCAGTTACCTTGCACAAAACTTAGTCTGATACATTTTCTCACAGAGTTCATTTAAAAAATAAAAGTAATGGTACAACTATTATATTGATGATGAAGTCAGTCATATTCAGTCGGCGGTCGTCACTCTTTAGGGGCAAATGGAATGTTGGTAGGCGCACCTTATTGGGTGTGCTTTAGCACTTTTTATTACCGGGCAGTGTGTGCCTTGTCTGCTAGTGTTAATGGTAGTTGTTAGCAAAGAGAGAATCGGGACACTGGCTGTTGTGTGGAATTGACTCAACAAGTCGTTGGATGTCCCCTGCAGAAATATTGAGCCATGCTGCCTCTATAGTTGCCCATAATTCGAAAGTGTCGCCGATGCAGAATGGCGTGCACGAACTGACGTCTAGATTATGTCCCATAAATGGTAGATGGCATTCATGTCGAGCGATCTGGGTGGCCAAATCATTCCCTGAACTTGTCCAGAATGTTCTTCAGACAAGTTGCGAAGAATTGTAGTCCTGTGACATTTCGTACTGTCATCCATAACAGTCCCATCGTTGTTTGGGAACATGAAGTCCAAGAATGGCTTCATATGGTCTCCATGTAGCCAAACATAACCATTTTCAATCATAATCGGTACAGTTGGACCAGAGGACCCAGTCCATTCCATATAAACACAGCTCACACCATCATGGAGCCACCACAAGCTTGCACAGTGCATTGTTGACTACTTGGGTCCATGGCTTCTTGAGATCTGTGCCATACTCGAACCCTACGATCAGGTCTTAAAAAGTGAAATCCAGACTCATCTGAGCAAGCCACAATTTTCCAGCAGTCTATGGCCCAACCAGTATGGTCACGAACCCTGGAGAGATGCAGCAGGCGGTGTCATGTTACTAGCAAAGGCACTCGCTTCTGTCGTCTGCTGTCGTTGCTTGTCTGTTAGCACTGACAACTCAGTGCAAAGGCCGCTGCTTTCGGTCGTTAAGTGAAGGCCGTCGGCCACTGCGTTGGCCGTGGTTGGGGGTAATGCCTGAGGGTTGGTGTTTCCGGTATTCTCTTGACGCCGTGGATCTCGGAGTATTGAATTTCCTAACCATTTCCGAAGTGGAAAGTCCCACTCGTCTGGCTCCAACTACCATTCTGCATTGAAAGCCTCAGTGTCACAACGCCCATATGGTACTAGGGACAGAAAGTTGGCTGAAACCAGACGTAAACAGTAATGAAATCCTAAACTCAGATTGGAATGTATACCGCAGAGACAAGCTGGACAGTGAAGGGGGAGGCGTGTTTATAGCGATAAGAAGTGCAATAGTATCGAAGGAAATTGACGGAGATCCGAAATGTGAAATGATTTGGGTGAAGGTCACGGTTAAAGCAGGCTCAGACATGGTAAATGGATGTCTCTATAGGACCCCTGGCTCAGCAGCTGTTGTGGCTGAGCACCTGAAGGATAATTTGGAAAATATTTCGAGTAGATTTCCCCAACATGTTATAGTTCTGGGTGGAGATTTTAATTTGCCGGATATAGACTGGGAGACTCAAACGTTCATAACGGGTGGCAGGGACAAAGAATCCAGTGAAATTTTTTTAAGTGCTTTATCTGAAAACTACCTTGAGCAGTTAAACAGAGAACGGACGCGTGGCGATAACATATTAGACCTTCTGGTGACAAACAGACCCGAACTATTTGAAACAGTTAACGCAGAACAGGGAATCAGCGATCATAAAGTGGTTACGGCATCGATGATTTCAGCCGTAAATAGAAATATTAAAAAAGGTAGGAAGATTTTTCTGTATAGCAAAAGTGACAAAAAGTAGATTTCAGAGTACCCGACGGCTCAACAGAAAAGTTTTGTCTCAAGTACAGATAGTGTTGAGAATCAGTGGACAAAGTTCAAAACCATCGTACAATATGCGTTAGATGAGTATGTGCCAAGCAAGATCGTAAGAGGTGGGAAAGAGCCACCGTGGTACAACAACCGAGTTAGAAAACTGCTGCGGAAGCAAAGGGAACTTCACAGCAAATATAAACATAGCCAAAGCCTTGCAGACAAACAAAAATTACGCGAAGCGAAATGTAGTGTGAGGAGGGCTATGCGAGAGGCGTTCAATGAATTCGAAAGTAAAGTTCTATGTACTGACTTGGCAGAAAAACTTAAGAAATTTTGTTTTTACGTCAAAGCGGTAGGTGGATCAAAACAAAATGTCCAGACACTCTGTGACCAAATTGGTACTGAAACAGAGGATGACAGACTAAAGGCCGAAATACTAAATGTCTTTTTCCAAAGCTGTTTCACAGAGGAAGACTGCACTGTAGTTCCTTCTCTAGATTGTCGCACAGATGACAAAATGGTACATACCGAAATAGATGACAGAGGGACAGAGAAACAATTAAAATCGCTCAATAGAGGAAAGGCCGCTGGACCTGACGGGATACCAGTTCGATTTTACACAGAGTACGCGAAGGAACTTGCCCCCCTTCTTCCAACGGTGTCCGTATGTCTCTAGAAGAGCGTAGCGTTCCAAAGGATTGGAAAAGAGCACAGGTCATCCCCGTTTTCAAGAAGGGACGTCGAACAGATGTGCAGAACTATAGACCTATATCTCTAACGTCGATCAGTTGTAGAATTTTGGAACACGTATTATGTTCGAGTATAATGACTTTTCTGGAAACTAGAAATCTGTAGGAATCAGCATGGGTTTCGAAAAAGACGGTCATGTGAAACCCAGCTCGCGCTATTCGTTCACGAGACTCAGAGGGCCATAGACACGGGTTCACAGGTAGATGGCGTGTTTCTTGACTTCCGCAAGGCGTTCGATACAGTTCCTCACAGTCGCTTAATGAACAAAGTAAGAGCATATGGACTATCAGTCCAATTGTGTGATTGGATTGAGGAGTTCCTAGATAACAGAACGCAGCATGTCATTCTCAATGGAGAGAAGTCTTCCGAAGTAAGAGTGATTTCAGGTGTGCCGCAGGGGAGTGTCATAGGACCGTTGCTATTCACAATATACATAAATGACCTGGTGGATGACATCGGAAGTTCACTGAGGCTTTTTGCGGATGATGCTGTGGTGTATCGAGAGGTTGTAACAATGGAAAATTGTACTGAAATGCAGGAGGATCTGCAGCGAATTGACGCATGGTGCAGGGGATGGTAATTTAATCTGAATGTAGACAAGTGTAATGTGCTGCGAATACATAGAAAGATACATCCCTTATCATTTAGCTACAAAATAGCAGGTCAGCAACTGGAAGCAGATAATTCCATAAATTATCTGAGAGTACGCATTAGGAGTGATTTAAAATGGAATGATCATATAAAGTTGATCGTTGGTAAAGCAGATGGCAGACTGAGATTCATTGGAAGAATCCTAAGGAAATGCAATCCGAAAACAAAGGAAGTAGGTTACCGTACGCTTGTTCGCCCACTGCTTGAATACTGCTCAGCAGTGTGGGATCCGTACCAGATAGCGTTGATAGAAGAGATAGAGAAGATCCAACGGAGAGCAGCGCGCTTCGTTACAGGATCATTTAGAAATTGCGAATGCGTTACGGAGACGATAGATAAACTCCAGTGGAAGACTCTGCAGGAGAGACGCTCAGTAGCTCGGAACGGGCTTTTGTTAAAGTTTCGAGAACATACCTTCACCCAAGAGTCAAGCAGTATATCGCTGCCTCCCACGTATATCTCGCGAAGAGACCATGAGGATAAAATCAGAGAGATTAGAACCCATACAGAAGCATACCGATAATCCTTCTTTCCACGAACAATACGAGACTGGAATAGAAGGGAGAACCGATAGAGGTACTCAGGGTACCCTCCGCCACACACCGTCAGGTGGCTTGCGGAGTATGGATGTAGATGTAGATGTAGATGAAGGTCGTGCGGCCATAATCACTTCGGGAAAATTTCCACATGAAATACCTGAATACAAATTAGAGTTCTGCCAATGCACTGCCGTTTTATACTTTGTGTACTACCGCCATCTGCGCATATACATATCGCTATTCTGTGACTTTCGTCAATTGAGTTTACACACGCTCTTCATGCAATGTTGAAGTCTCCCACCACACAAATGGTGCTCATACTGGGCACCTGTAAGGTGAGTTAAGAACGTGATGAGATGCTGTATCCATCGTAGTTTTTGTGCGGTAATGTTCTGATGCACCAAAGATACTTCTGAATAGCCCTACATTATCGATTTTTTTTGTGACTATGCGGATCTTTCATAGCTATGTACTTTCTGTCTATTGCATTATGCTGAGGTTGCTCCACTGGCGAAGCAGGAAGAAGCAAAGTAGATAATTACTTTCGGAAATGACTTTGGACTGAGGTAGGTAAGTGGTAGTTTCATTAAGGCTGTTGGCAGGGCAGGCCACTTTGGACAGCAGTATTCTCCCCGCACAGCATCGCATCGTAGTGCACCTGACGCGGCTAACGAGATTTTTGTGACACAGGTCCGCCATTAGTGGGGCGGCGGCGGCGGGGGTGGTTATTGCGGAATGGGGGCGATTTATCGGCGCGTTTAATGTGCGTCGTAGCGCGCCACCGCCACCGCCAGTAGCCAGCAGGCGCCAGGCGCCGGCTGCGTCCGGCGGGGGCGGAGGCGGGGGTGGCGGGGTTGTGTGTCCGTGTTGAGAGGGCGGAGGAAAGACCCCGAGGCAGACCGGTCCGTCTCTACGCTGGGTGAGTCTCGATGGCAAATAAAGCCTCTCTACACACTGGATTGCTATACTGGGTATTCACAGTTCTGGCTGTGGAGGTTATGCCATCAGTAACAGAGATGGAAAGAAGTTATCCTAAGGAAGCGCCCCAAGGAAATGTGGTAGGCCTGTCCTTCGTCTCTACATACGAGTGTTGCAACTTTAATAGTGGCAACTATTTATTTATTGTGTATAACCTGTTTCCAGCGATGGGGAAGCCGTAGGATACTCTTAACAGTGGCAGTTGTGTTGACAGTTCGAGAGGCGCGGCCTATTGCCCGACGAATTTGTAGCAGTTCTGAAGCGAGTTGAACTCGCGAGGGCTTAATTCAGGGGAATGCAGTAGGTGGTATAGCACTTAGCAGCCGCATCACTCAAACAAATCAATAACAGCTTGCACTGTATGTGCTTGAGCATTGCCCTGCAATTTGATGGTCAGGTCCTGCAGAAAGTGTCATCACTTCTGTTTCTAAGCTGGTCGTAGGTTGTGTTCCAAAAATGAACAGCATAAAAACAGAAGTGATGACGCTTTCTGCAGGACCTGATCATCATTATGGAGGACAATGCTCAAGCACGTATAGTGCAAGCTGTTCCTGATTTGTTTGACTGATGGGGCTGCTAAGTGCCATACCACCTTCTGCACTCCCCTGACTTAAGCCCTCGTAAGTTCAACTCGATTTCTAAACTGAAGGAAACACTTCACGCCATTCGCTTCAGAACTGCTACGAATTCGTCGGGCAATAGACCTCGTCGCTCGAACTGTCAACACAACTGGCACTGCTAAGAGTATCCTACAACTTCCACATCCCTGGCAACGGGTTATGCACAATGCTGGTGACTACTTTGAAGATCAGTAAGACTTTGAAACACGTATCTATTTTGTACGAGCTGTAAATAAATAGTTGCCACTATTAAAGTTCAACCCTCGTATAAAGAGCGATACAGCTGCCCCTAATCTTTGGGTTATATGCAACCCGCAACGCCTTAAAATACCATGTGTAAGGTTTTCATATTCTTCGGCTCGTTATGTGCAAACTATTAGACCTACTCAAAAAATAATCAGTTAGTTAAATTTTGTAGTGGGATATGTTTTCGCTGGAGGTCATTGTCTTAAAATTAACAATATTAAATTTTCTACAAAACGGTCCCATTAATTTTCTGTAGGACTAGTAGCTTGCTCGTAGCGAGCGAGAGAATGTGAAGCTCTTGCACATGGTATCTGAAGGCATTGCGTGTTGCATAAAACTCAGGGATGGGGCACCTGAATTATCCTGTATAAGAGGCGATTCCGTGTGAGGGCGTTGCCACAGCATATACACAACCCGGGGCAACTACGATGCGGTTGTGTAAGCACCGACACGGAGTCAAGGGCTTAGTGTGTCCTTAAAACAGAAACTTTTTTATATATAAACGATCTGACGGATAGCAGCTTGTGACTGTTCGCTGATGACGTTGTAGAGTATCGGAAAGCTGCTCTAGGAGCGTACAAGACAGCTTATACAGAATTTCTATTTTATATGACGCATTTCAGCTTGTTCTAAATAGAGAAAATGTAGATAATGCGGATGAGTACAAAAATTATCCTCTAATATCCGGATACAATAGCGGGGCTTTTCTGCTTGAGGCGGACATGTCGATTAAATATATAGGCGTAAAGTAGCAAAGAGACATGAAATGGAACGCGCACGTGCGGTGAGTAGCGAATGGGAGAATTTTAGTTCATCTATAAAGAAGATCACGTATGCAACACTAGCGCGACCCATTCTTCAGTACTCTAGAGTATTTTGGATCCACATGAGGTCGGATAAGTGGAAGACGTGTGAAGCAATTGAGACGCGCGTTGCTAGATTTGAGTCCTCGGCCGGTGTGGCCGTGCGGTTCTGGCGCTTCAGTCTGGAGCCGCGTGACCGCTACGGTCGCAGGTTCGAATCCTGCCTCGGGCATGGATGTGTGTGATGTCCTTAGGTTAGTTAGGTTTAAGTAGTTCTAAGTTCTAGGGGACTGATGACCACAGCTGTTAAGTCCCATAGTGCTCAGAGCCATTTGGACCATTTTTTTGCTAGATTTGGTACCTGTAGGTTCGATAAACAACTGAGTATTACGGAGATGCTTCGGAAACCCAAATTGGATTCCCTGAAGGGAAGATGACTTTCTTTCGTTCGAAACACTGTTGAGAAAATTTACAGAACTGCCATTTGCGCCTGACTGCACGATTCTACTACCGCCAACGCAAATTTCGCATAAGTACAAAACGGCATATAAAAAATTGGGGCTTATACAAAGCTCTATGTACAGTCGCATTTCCCTCGTTCCATTTGCGAATAGTACCGGAGAGGAAAGATGTAGCAGCGTTATTAGGTGCTCTTCGCCGTGCACCATGTGGTGGCTTGCGGAGTGTGAATGTAGATCTCGATGTAGATGTAGAAGCTCACAATGTGTCATGACTCTCCTCGGCAATTCTTAATAATGGCAATAAATTTCTCAAACGAGTCTGTGTTTGTTATGAAGACTTTCCTGTATCCTCAGGTTTATGCCCTCAAACAGAACACTGCCAGGTTGCTTATTCGGCAGATGTCACCATCATATAAACATCTTTACCATCCGGCTTGCGGAAGGCAACACTTGGATAAACAGCGACAATGTCGATGCAAGTGGCGACAAAGTTGCCACACTACTTCCTTAGACTGGTCGCTATAACATAATAAAAAAGTTATTAATAGTAATAGAAATATTTTTTAATAAATTGAATTAATGAGATTAATTTTTCGGCACTGGGACAAGCACAATAAGCTGGGCTATGCGTGGAAACGGGTAAATAATCCTTTCATATTAGTTCCACGTAAATGAAATAGTCTTTCTCTTGTGGTATATTTATGCTTACCAATTAATAATATTATGCCCGATCGCCGTATCTACCTACAAAATCTTGACCGTGTCCATGTTGCGTTAATCGGATCTTCGTAAATTTTCCTAAGTACACAGGTGAGCTTCAGTTCTTCTTATTACATTACTACTTGGAATAATAAATCATGCAATCTTTCAGTTAATAAAATAATACTATATTTTTCTGTTCGATGCACATAGAAAATACATACTCTTCAGTTATTCACATCGCCCAAAATGGTGGCCTACGATTACGCTCTTGGGTAACTTGCGTCTACCTCCCTTCACCAGCAAAGAGCAAGTCCTTCCTCTTACTGAGGAACAGGAAAAACGTCTTATGTTTTTAAACATCTGAAAATAAAAAATATGAGGGCTATCCACAAAGTACATTACTTTTTGGAATTAAAAATAAATAAAGAATTGGAATTTTTTTAATTATATACAGATGAAAGCCACACTTAAATACTACTTTTCTACATAGCTGCCATTTAAATTAAGGCACTTACCGTAGCGATGGACGAGTTTGGAAATTCCTTCGTCGTAAAATTCGGCCGCCTGCGCCTTCAACCACGTGGTTACCTCTTCTTGAAGCTGTGCGTTGTCATCAAAACGCTGCATAGCCAACCACTTCTTCATTGCTGGGAATAAGTGGAAGTCGCTCGGTGCCAGGTCGGGACTGTACGGCGGATGAGGAAACAACTCCCACTTAAAAGATTCGAGAACTTCACGAGTGGCATTTGCCGTGAGGGCCCGGGCGTTGTCGTGAATCACCAAGATCTCTGAGCCAAACTTTCCCCTGCGCTTGTTTTTTACTGCTCTTCTGAGGTTGTACAGAGTTTGGCAATACCTTTGAGAGTTTATTGTAGTGCCTCTTTCCAGGAAATCCACAAAAATCACACCTTTTCTGTCCCAAAAGAAGAGGTAACCACTTGGTTGAAGGTGCAGGCGGCCGAATTTTACGACGAAGGAATTTCCAAGCTCGTCCATCGCTACAATAAGTGCCTTAATTTAAATGGCAACTATGTAGAAAAGTAGTATTTAAGTGTGGCTTTCATCTGTATATAATGACAATTTTTTCCAATACTTTATTTATTTTTAATTCCAAAACGTAATGTACTTTGTGGATAGACCTCGTACATGACGGTAGGCACAGGCTCGACGCTGGGCTACCGCTTCACCTTTTTCTCTTTGCCTTTAAAGAAAACGAAAACATAAAAGTAAGAAATTCAAAAGGTTCATCACATCACGTGTACGAAAACAGAATCGGACAAGTTGAAGTGACAGAAAGGAACTACCCTCCAGAACTGTAAAGCGTCTACGGACAATATGGTCACACAAATGTAGAATTTATCTATTGCTGTCTACGAGTGTTTACAGACTGGACGACGCTCCGTAAGGTGTTGCTCCTAAATCAGACTTAGAAGTTGGGGATAAATAGCTTGCTTTGTTTGGAACTTCTAACTTTTTTTGGCTTGGCATCCAACTGAGTATCAGTGAACGTGTGTATTGTATATTGAAATTCCTCATAAGAGTTGAACGAGTTGTGTCTATAATAAATAAGTGAATTTTAATCGTTCCATCATTTCCAGTTTAGCCACCATAGATAAACAAACATTTAACTTGGATGCAATACAACGCTGTATGATGGCAGTTATAAACTGGTTTTGACATGTACCTACCCAGAAGACCAAAATGTATAGTGGGAATTTTGAAATGTGTTTGACCTGTGAAGACAGCAGACTTCAAATGCCCCAGCCACATTGCGCAAGAAGAACAGCGTGGCGAAAATATCAAAAAGGAAAAAAAAGGAAGGTGGAGGTCAAACGTCCTGTTGATGACGATGACATTAGATGCGCCACAGTCTCGAATTGAGGTAGGATGAGCAACAGAAGAGGCTATCCGCTTCGAAGAAACCTTACAGCTTGAACGATTTACGGAAATCATGGAAAATTTTTAAGGCTTTCTGTCTATTTATGCTAAATCCCGGCATGTGGAAGCAAAGAATGTGGCTATCTTAACCACTCCTATGAAAACAAATCTAATTCAATATTTCCGTAAACATCGTTTAATAGCCTTGTGACCATACGAGGAAACACACAACTTTGTTCAGTCAGCTTTGCACAACACTAAACCTCTGTGAAGATCATGGTTCCCTTATAGGTATAAACCCGTGCAATACACACGTTTGTGCAGCCTGTATCATTAATCTTTCGTGTCTAAGCTCACAGGAGGCTGCAGTACAGGACTAGATCGTGAAAGACAGGAAATTAAACACGTAGCTTACGTGTCTGGTGAGTGGATGCCCAATCCCCATCTTGCCTTATTAAGCTAAAAAAGGAATTTTCCTTAAAAGAAAAGACGCACTGTGGTGAAATAAGAGTGGTCCCGCATGTGTGCTAATGAGGCCATTGTTTATATGAAAAGTAGTTGTTCCAAGAAGATAGTTATACATGTTTATGAAGTGTCCTGACTAGAGCTCGGTAAGCAAGAATTCACTACCAGAGTTCTAGGCGCTCAGTCCGGAACCGCGCGACTGCTACGGTCGCAGGTTCGAATCCTGCCTCGGGCATGTATGTGTCTGATGTCCTTAGGTTAGTTAGGTTTAAGTAGTTCTAAGTTCTAGGGGACTGATGACCAGAGAAGTTAAGTCCCATAGTGCTCAGAGCCATTTGAACCATCACTACCAGATAGACGAGGAACAAGAAAACATTTATTGTAAAAGACATAAAATAACACTTCACAGTGCTCCGTGACTTGCCAATAATTCGACGAAAGTAAAATTCTTGTTGGCATAGTAAACTGCCTGTTATTTACATGTAAGAAGTCTGTGATGAGCTTCAATTAGCTGTCCGCAACTAAAGAAGTTCACTGAATGTTACATCTATGTTCGGAAAAGGACCACTAATACGATAATAAGCCAGTGAATACCAGAGTTTTTATGGCAGTGTTCTGTGAGTCCAAAGTCGCATTGCTGCTTTCTGGTGGTTGGCAGGCAGCTAGAGGTTGGCTTCGTAAGGTGGCGGTCTCCATGTGCGTTGGCTCATATTGCCTGGCACTGACCGCGTGACCTCTCCAGTGAAAGAATATGCTGTTTGAGAGTATGTGGTAGGGTGGAAGCAAATAGATATGTGCCGGCTGCCCCTCGAAGGGTCCGTGTGGCTACCGCCTGTCAGTCAATCGGAACTGTTGTATAATTTTGTGTGTGTGTGTGTGTGTGTGTGTGTGTGTGTGTGTGTGTGTGTGTGTGTGTCTGAGAGAGAGAGAGAGAGAGAGAGAGAGAGAGAGAGAGAGAGAGAACGAGAACGAGAAAATCTGTAAATCTGTATGAATGTCTGCCTTGATAACTGCAGTGCAGATGTACGTCAGGGACCGAGCCTCTTGGGAGCAGTCGACACTACTAGCGCGTGACAAGTTGAGAATTTGGGGCGGGCAGGAAGCGTGTCTGGATGACCGAGGCGTTCAACACAATTGATGGCGTTAGCCCTTTCAGACTAAAAATATTAAGAATAAATATTATTGAATTTTCTTGTTTTTATGATAGAACAGAGCAATGTGAGAAATAAGTGTTACATACATTAACTGAACACATACTGGGTGGTTTCAGATGGAGCCACTGTGCGTGATATGTCGTCACTTTTGGAGATAAGGTAAAGTGCAGTTCCTTTCTGCAGTTACGCACTTTACCGAGAGCACACTTCTATCGGCTTCCATGATCTTCCTTCTTTGTGCTACGGCGTACACAGTGCCTTGAGGTGCCATATGTTGGTAGATTTTTTGCTTCTGTTTTTCAACTGGAATAACAGTTTTACATTTTTTTGCTAATGGATCTTTTCTTTCACTCTCTTAAATAATGCAAGACAACACTGATTTTTTCGTTGGAAAATCGAGGTAACTGTCTTCAGCTAACACATCATATCCGCTTTCAGTGCTGCTATAAGTCTGAGTCCACAACAAAAGAAATCCCTTCCAAAAGGTATAACAGAATTTCGTCTTACTTTATTCTCCTATACTACATCGTGTGGAACTGGAATTACAACCACCTATTACAGCTACTCGTGTTGCCCTTACAGCCGCAGTGGTGTCAAAAGGAAAGCTCACAATAATTATGAAAATAAATACATGAATTTAACTATTATCGCAATACAGGGTATTAACTCGAACAGGACAGTTTTATGTACCAAATTCATGCAAAAAACGAGCACTATAGAGACAAAGTCAACCACAATTTGAAAACGAAATAATCGTCCACTACATACAAAAATGGCTAAGATTGGAAACATACGTAATAGTTCAAGATGCAGCTGCTACAGGACAGCTTCTATTGGAGACGTAAAGGGTGGATACAAAAGTACCTGCTGTGCACAAGCCAAGAAATGAGAGAATCGGCTGTAGACGGAAAAACATGGTCTGAAAGGATAGAGAGAGAGATCGGGGTTCTAGTGTCGGTCCTTCACAAATTCTCAACTTTCACCATCGAATTATTTCGATACCCGATAGCGGCTGGCGTTGGTATTTCCTCTGAGGGAAGAAAGAAAGAAAGAAAGAAAGAAAGAAAGAAAGAGAGAGAGAGAGAGAGAGAGAGAGAGAGAGAGAGATTGGTTCTCACCGCCGTGACCCCTACGATGTCTAGTTTCGGCTACCCGCGGTGCTGTCCTGTCATGCTGGTGGGCTATATGCCCCAACATAGTGTCATTATGTTGCTAAAGAAGAATCACAGTTTCTTTGCGCAGTGCAGGCGCTCTCATGGGTGACAGCATGATCCACTTGTAAAATAAAAGAGTGACGGTACTACGTGGGCACTAACTACGAACACAAGTAACTGCGCATGAATCGTCAAAAAACGCAGAAGTCAGGTCGATGATCTGCAAAGTATAGCTTTCATTTCTCTGGTTGGCAGTTTGATATTTTGAAGGCGTCTGTATGAGCGTGAGACTAATATGGGTATTAGAGGGTGGCTTGGATTTCACCACCCATACGATCCTTAACTAAAAGTTGCTAGTGAAATGAAGCTGTTGTCTACCTTACCTGGGATCTCAAAAGAGGTATCACAGCACGGTTCTTCATCAAATGGTTCAAATGGCTCTGAGCACTATGGGACTTAACTTCTGAGGTCATCAGCCCCCTAGAACTTAAAACTACTTAAACCTAACTAACCTAAGGACATCACACACATCCATGCCCGAGGCAGGATTCGAACCTGCGACCGTAGTGGTTGCGCGGTTCCAGACTGCAGCGCCTAGAACCGCTCGGCCACTTCGGCCGGCGGTTCTTCATCCTTAAGCTCTCAAGGGAACTACTAAAAGCAAGAAGCCTCATATGATAAATGAATAGCCCGAATTTAAGCATGAAGCATGCCGGATCCCACTGTGTAAACTGTGCCCGTGACACGAAGATAACAAGTCCCTCCCAGGTCCAATGAATAGTGTGCAAGAAGAGTTTTAGCGTCCCAGCGAAGAAGGCGCATGGGCACTACACACTGCCCACGAGACCAATGACAGGCGGTAATCACAGTCAGTAATTCGCAGGTCATATCTTTCCCCAAGCGGTCTGCTATAGATAATACTCGCAAAGCGGAATTTGCGAAACGATGCCAGACACTCGAAACTTTTAACTTACATCCGGATGGCTGGACGGGAATTTGAACTGCCGCTGTCCGAAATGCAAGTGCAGTAAATAACCACTATGGGGACTCATTTGGTAACAGCAAGAAAGGTTGTCAGCAGCAGAACAAATGCAAATAGGAATGCAAGAGGGCTGTAACAGCCAGAGAATATGTAACGAGGTCTGTAATTAGAGAAAAGGATATCAGTGGTCGGTTAATCCTCTCCACTCAGCGCGAAAACTTCTGCAGACATTTCACGGAGGGATAATGCAAGGTATTAAGAGGTGGTGCACAGCAGAGACGTCCTTACTTGTTGCACCTTCTTCGCTAAGCAGACGCCTGCAGACATATCATGGTTGAAATATGAACCCAGTTTGAGGGAATTTAACCGAAAAGTTTCCATTTATGCATTTGCACTTCTTAGAGAAAATTACCATACTCAAGTAAGTGGCGGCTCGTAACCACAACAGTTGTCTCGCAAACGTCTTGTCTGCGGATCCATATTTACTTACACGTTTTTCAGTATTATGATACGCTCTGTTTACGAGGGTCCGATTCATGCCACATTGTAAATAATTACCACGCCAACCCTAGGAACCCAAGCATCATTTCATTATGTAAGTTTCTTTGCCTAACTTCTGTACAAGTCTTTGGATGTCGTCAATTATGTAGTTTATGTACACTTACTGAATCAATATTTTGATTTAGTAAGTCGAACATACGACGACCAGCGGAAAAATGCTCCCATCGGAGCACAAAAAGGCTAATATGCTCCTGCTTAAGACACTGACTGAAAAGTGGGGTACCAACTCAATCATTCCACCTTTCTCAGCACGTTCAAAATTTATCCCAAAAATTTCAGCATGTGAAGATATTCGCTCTCTTTTTAACATGAAATTCTTGCCACAGACGCACAAGCTCACCTAACTGTAACGCTCACACACCCGTTAGTCCATCGCTGTGACCCGCTCATACCCGTCCACTCTCAGTTGCCCTTTCTCATTCACTCATTTAGCCTACGTCATTGTCATTATCTCTTTCTTTCTCTCTGTCACTGCGTCCTGTCCACAGCCATGGGCTCCTTCGTTCTGTCCTGTCACTACCTACATCTTTCTCTCTCTTACTGTTACTATCATCATTCCTCCCTACTGCTGCTGTCTTTTCCCACTATCTCCAGCTCCCTTTTCCTCGTTGTCATTGTCAAAGACTCTGTCTCTAGTTACCTCTGGCTCTCACCCACTTCCACTTTCTCCTTCTCTTTATTCTTCACCCAACAGCACTGTCTCCTTCACTGTTTTTCTAGCACTGTTCATCTACATCTACATCTACATTTATACTCCGCAAGCCACCCAACGGTGTGTGGCGGAGGGCACTTTACGTGCTACTGTCATTACCTCCCTTTCCTGTTCCAGTCGCGTATGGTTCGCGGGAAGAACGACTGTCTGAAAGCCTCCGTGCGCGCTCTAATCTCTCTAATTTTACATTCGTGATCTCCTCGGGAGGTATAAGTAGGGGGAAGCAATATATTCGATACCTCATCCAGAAACGCACCCTGTCGAAACCTGGCGAGCAAGCTACACCGCGATGCAGAGCGCCTCTCTTGCAGAGTCTGCCACTTGAGTTTATTAAACATCTCCGTAACGCTATCACGGTTACCAAATAACCCTGTGACGAAACGCGCCGCTCTTCTTTGGATCTTCTCTATCTCCTCCGTCAGACCGATCTGGTACGGATCCCACACTGATGAGCAATACTCAAGTATAGGTCGAACGAGTGTTTTGTAAGCCACCTCCTTTGTTGATGGACTACATTTTCTAAGCACTCTCCCAATGAATCTCAACCTGGAACCCGCCTTACCAACAATTAATTTTATATGATCATTCCACTTCAAATCGTTCCGCACGCATACTCCCAGATATTTTACAGAAGTAACTGCTACCAGTGTTTGTTCCGCTATCATATAATCATACAATAAAGGATCCTTCTTTCTATGTATTCGCAATACATTACATTTGTCTATGTTAAGGGTCAGTTGCCACTCCCTGCACCAAGTGCCTATCCGCTGCAGATCTTCCTGCATTTCGCTACAATTTTCTAATGCTGCAACTTCTCTGTATACTACAGCATCATCCGCAAAAAGCCGCATGGAACTTCCGACACTATCTACTAGGTCATTTATATATATTGTGAAAAGCAATGGTCCCATAACACTCCCCTGTGGCACGCCAGAGGTTACTTTAACGTCTGTAGACGTCTCTCCATTGATAACAACATGCTGTGTTCTGTTTGCTAAAAACTCTTCAATCCAGCCACACAGCTGGTCTGATATTCCGTAGGCTCTTACTTTGTTCTGTCACTGCCAACCATATTCCACTACCACTGTGTCCCTCTCTTTCCTTCGCATTGCCATTATGTACTTCACTCTCGGCATAAAAAGTCCAAATATGAAACTTCGTGGCAGATTAAAACTGTGTGCCGGACCGAGACTCGAAATCGGCACCTTTGCCTTTCGGGGGCAACTGCTCTACCATCTGAGCTACCCAAGCACGGCTCACGACCCGTCCTCACAGCTTCAATTCCGCCAGTACTGCGTCTCCTATCTTCAAAACTTCACAGAAGCTCTCCGGCGAAAGGCAAAGGTCCCGAGTTCGAGTCTCGTTCCGGCACACAGTTTTAATCTGCCAGGATGTTACATATCAGCGCACACTCCTCCGCTGAGTGAAAACTTCATTTGGAGGTCCAAATATGTTTAGCATGCTAAAATTTTAAAGGGAGTGATGAAGAATGTAGAATGAAGTAGCTGATCCCCCAGTTTCTAGCCAGAGACCTTTAGACAGGAACACATTCGCCTTTTATGTACTCAAATAGGAACATTTTTCCGCTGGTTCCCTTCTTTTATCTGCTACAGCACGGCATGTCACTGACATGAAAAGAACTTTATAGGTAAAACTTTATAGGTAAAACACCTCAGACCGGATTTCATGTGCACAAATATTCTGGATGCACATCATAATAGAACATAGGATTCCCAGAACCCCTCTGATAATGACATACGTACTTTGCAGCATATTTCTACTTACTCGCCTCACACCGGACTTCAAGTGCGTATTTTGCGTGTACAAGTAGGATAACTTCCAATCTCTAAACGGGATAAAGATATGAAGAAAATTGTCAAGGTTGTTAGATATTTAGATCATAGGAAAATATCGTAAACATTTCGGTTATTTACTGTGCATAACCGTCTTGGAACTTGCGGCTCGGTGGCGGTACGAAAAAATAGTAAAAAAATGCTTTTTTGTGTAGTTTCCTATGGAACCGCCCATGAACTAATGGTGCTTTCATAAGCTCCGTAAGGCCCACCGTAGACCACATTAAATGCAAAACGAAACCACCGATTCTCTCGAATTGCCTAAGCAGGAGGAAATGTGTAATATTCATATTTTGCTCCTGTGCTGTAGGATAGTGACATTAAGACGATCCTTCTGTTGGGTATACAAATGGTCCCTACCCCAAAGGCTATCCAAACCACTTGACCGTATTTTTGTATCACCAATAGAACACGAGGTATAAGCGAAAGAAAAATCACGTTTTTATGCACGGCGTTTTTTTTAGCCTATTGATAGCGCACGTTGTCCCTTGCGTACCGATAAGATTGTTGAAATTAGTCATGAGTAGGTAGTTACAGCCCGACTTCTTGCCGCTCATCTTTTTCCTTTCAGGTACTAAGAGGCTGTGGATTACAGTTACCGCAAAATGTGACTACAAGCACGAGGCACACAGTAACAGTACGAAGCATGTAAGGTGTCTCAAAAAGAATAGTCAGTATTTTAAAACTAATTGAACTTTCCGTATAAGTAATGTCCATTTTAAACTGCTTGTAGAGGCACTGTTGTTACAATGTGGCCGAAAAACATATATTCAGTTTCAAGCAAAGCCAAATGATGAAGTTCGAAGTTGATACACATAAATTCTATTTCTGGCCACAGTACACGTTTAAGTTATCGTGACAGCATTACCTGTAGTCGAGGTCTTTGAGTCCTCTCTCGAGGGAAGCAATATTCGTAATCAGAATTATTAATTATCCTCTGGAGATTGCTTTTTCTTTGTAGAGTTCGCCTTTCAATCATCCCCACAGATTACAATCTGGGTCCGAGCACCTTGGTGGCCAATACACGGGACCATTTCAGCCGATCGATCTTCAGAGGAGTGTTAGGTTTACATATTGTGTCACCTAACAACTAGAATCTGCAAGAGCCGCGTCATGCTTTAAGAATATACATTTTCTTGTAAGCAAAAGAACGTCTTCCAATAATTATGGAATTTCGTTGTCAAGAAAGTTTTTGTCCTTATAACGGTGACTTGTAAGACGCAGTAATACAACCTCAATCAAATGATCGTCTATCGCACGAGTGGGCAACCAGCGGCCCACGGAAGAAATTCTTGGGAGAAAGTGATCGTCACATTGGACTCTGCCCCTGACGCATTTTCGAATATTCGTCATTCTCGTGTTCACATTTTTCCAATTTAGTTTGTGTGTAAGACAGTTGATATACATCTGCAGCTGCGTTCATGTTAAGTTAGAGCGATTTAGACATTTAAACTTCTTAAAATGAGCAAATAAATGATGAGTTAATTTATTTAGTGTTACAAAAACAAGCCACGTGTAGGGGATAAGTTATCAAAAGTCATTTTGGACAAATAGTCTAAAAATGCTTGCTAACAGTGTTCGTGGAGATTAAGACATTAAATATCAACCACTGGATGTCAAACACACTAACAAACGTCCTTGGTCAAAACTGCAAAGCTACTCCTAACTTTTTAGCAACTGAGACTGCTTTTCTCATTACCGTATTTTGTTTTTTATTTTTTTTTTTGTAGTAAAATTAGTAGATAATTCTTGCCCATTATGTACGTATTAGAACACTACAGCTGTTGACACTCAAGTTAATTTATAACTAATTGGTTGCAACCAATGGCTTTTAAAGCTTTTCTGTTTCCATGAAAATATTTCAAGATGCTTGGGCCCTAGCTTCCAGTGTTTACATTTACGAGGGTTGGAACTTTAATAGTGGCAACTATTTATTTACAGCTCGTACAAAATAGATACTGGTTTCAAAGTTTTACTGATCTTCAAAGTAGTCACTAGCGTTGTGTATAACCTGTTGCCAGCGATGTGGAAGTCATAGTATACTCTTAGCAGTGCCAGTTGTGTTGACAGTTCGAGCGGCGCGGACTATTGCCCGACGAATTTGTAGCAGTTCTGAAGTGAATGCCGTGAAGTGTTTCCTTCAGTTTAGAAAACAGCCAAAATAATTTTTTGGTATGTGCCAGTAGCTAATTTTATAGGGCGAAATTTTCTTGTCGGTTGGAATTAGTTTGTCGAGTTAGCTCCTTGAATTCTGATGAGTGATATTGTCAATTTTTCACATATTTTGTAATGTATGTGCACAAATTTTCTTGGTGAAAGAAAGTCCTCAATAATGTATTTTATTTTACTAGACTAGTATGATCTTTTATTAATAGGGCAACGACTCCTTCCCAGGCATTATTGTATTCACTCGAAGTTCAATCAAGTGTCGCATATGGAGCGCACCGCCAGAACAATAGACTTGCAGTTAAGGGCAGGTTGGAATATGTACCGCAGAAGGTAGGTATCACGCAAGTTGGTCGGTATTATGTTGCAAAAGTCAGTTTTTGGCTGGTTCTTTCTCTTGGTGTATGCCGATGATGTACAATGCTGGAATAATTTATGTGTGAACTTCTGCACAGCATGTTGTTATTTTAATTAGTATTAAGTTGCTAGAAAACACTAAATTCATAAACTCTGACTCCATACGGAGACGTTGTGTACTGCGACCTCATATTATTATAAGGAAAGATAGGAACACAGCAATCTTTCGCAATCCCACTGGTTTTTTATTACTCTTACATATCCAGATTTGAGCTATAAATAATCTTGTTTAGGGCATTTGAGTGAGTTATAATCCAACAAATTCCCAGCAGTACATGTCACCATACGACTTTCATGGTAGGTAGGAGAAAAACCGAGGTTGCCTTTACACCAATAAAATCGTTTGGTGACATGTACCGTTGGGAATCTGTTGGATTATAACTCAATCAAATGCGTTGAACATGTTTATTTATAGCTGAAATCTGAATATGGAAAAGTAATAAAAAACCACTGGGACTGCCAATTATTGCTGTATTCCTATCCTTCCTTATAATTAAATTCATATCCAAGAGGAAGTAAACAATGTTCCAACCTTGTGAAGCGGACGCGCCTGTATGTTAAGAGAATCTATGTCACTGTTAGTCAATCGTAAATTTTCTCTAAGTATGTGTGAATAAAAAAAATGGTTCAAATGGCTTTAAGCACTATGGGACTTAACTTCTAAGGTCATCAGTCCCCTAGAACTAAGAACTACTTAAACCAAAGTAACCTAAGGACATCACACACATGCATGCTCGAGGCAGGATTCGAACCTGCGATCGTAGCGGTCGCACGGTTGCAGACTGTAGCGCCTAGAACCGCTCTGCCACCCCGACCGGCTATGTGAGTATAACAAAAAAAATTATAAAACATAAGGTACTTTCATCATGGACAAACAATTAAACAAATTCTTACAAATTATGAGTCACCATGATACGACAAGAGCCGCAGGTGAGTCTTATAAACCTTGATGACGCAGATTTCCCTTCCAAATACGTATAGAAAATAAAGACCAGAGCATAGACAGCTGACTAAATCTTATTCGTAAAATATGCAACTTGTCCATTCCGATGTGTTGTCACTACTCCTCCTCTTTTTCTGCTTCTTCTCCTTCTTCTTCGCCTTCTATTTCTTTTCGTATTGTCCTCCTGCGGACCCTACTACTTCTACTGCATTTGTCATTTTCCGTACACTTAGGCCCTAACTTAAGCACTGTGTTCCAGTATTCGTTTCCTATGCTGGTCCTTCAGCACTTCAGCCCATGACTTTCCATCTTTTAAGTTTGGATTTCCTTGGAACGGAGATGTCCTTCAAGTTTCTTCTCGAGCGGATGGCGTCGTAGATATTCTCCAGTGTTATACCAACTCCTTACAGTTATTTTTCCATCTCTGTAAACCCGCTTTCTTGCTTTTTCCTATTGCTAAAGTAACTGAAGGTCAGACAGTTTGGCCTTGTAGAACTCATATGGGTAATGCCGTAGAAAACAGTTCTCCTGCTAGTTGCGCCTGTGTTACTTCCTGCATTTATAGAGTTCATAATCGTGTCGTCTCCTGAATGCAACATTTTCCTCAAGGTCTACCTGTCTCTTACTTCTAATTATTCAGTCTACATCTGCATGTAGAAATTGGACACAATTATGTAATTAAATTATTGCTAGTTTACGGGTACAGGGTTGGACAAAAATATGAAAGCATTGCAAGAAATCCATGCTTGAACATTTATGCAGGTGCTAGCCGAGCTTACAGGTTTCACTGTCGTGTTTAGCTACGATCAGAACCTGTGCAACGTCCTCAGTACGTTGCAAGTGTCATTCGTCATCAGAAAAGCGTTCTGTGCGGTTGTGAGCGCATTATGTCGTAGTTATGTGACTTCCAACTTGGGTACATTGTTTGTTTTCGTATGGTGGGTTTTTTTCGTAAGCACGGTGGTGAAGTGTTCGGTGGTTCCAGAGGCAGCGAGTCACATACTGGGAAAGTAGAGAAACACCATCCGCTAAGTGATACCGCGAACGAAAGTGTGTGTTGAGTGACTGTGAGAGATAGTCACTGAAAAGGATTGTGACGAAAACGACGACGACGACAGCTGCAGAAGTCACTGCAGAAATGAATGTCGCACTCGCGGAGTCTCTGAGCACCAAAACAACACGTAAGGGCCGGCCGTGGTGGCCAAGCGGTTAAAGGCGCTACAGTCTGGAACCGCGCGGCCGCTACGGTCGCAGGTTCGAATCCTGCCTCGGGCATGGATATGTGTGATGTCCTTAGGTTAGTTAGGTTTAAGTAGTTCTAAGTTCTAGGGGACTGATGACCTTAGAAGTTAAGTCCCATAGTGCTCAGAGCCATTTGAACCATTTGAACACGTAGGGAGACGCGTAAGCAACGAAGGGCAGGGCGACGTGGAATTCCAAAACCACGCCGGTAACAAGGAAACGTGGTACCGAAGCCATAAAACCTAGACCATGGAGCAATGGAAGGGAGTAATTTGTTCGGATTAGTCGTGCTTCACACTATTTCCAACTTATGGCTACGTTTACGTTCGGTGATGATTTGGGCGACCATATAGTGATATTCCGTTACTCTGTGTGTCACATCACTGCCAAGTTTTACG
The DNA here is from genome assembly GCF_021461395.2 of Schistocerca americana. Classification (NCBI taxonomy): domain Eukaryota; kingdom Metazoa; phylum Arthropoda; class Insecta; order Orthoptera; family Acrididae; genus Schistocerca; species Schistocerca americana. The sequence goes on along the minus strand of NC_060125.1, from coordinate 521,444,940 downwards.
TAACCATTTTGGCTGTTCAGGTCCATCCCCTGCTACAACGACTGTTCCTCAATGGTGACGCTGTGTTCCAAGATGACAAGACCCCTATTCACACAGATCTCATAGTCTAGGATCGGGTTTGTGAGCCCATGGATCAAATGTCGATGACAAGATCCCTATTCACAAAGATCTCATAGTCTAGGATCGGGTTTGTGAGCCCATGGATCAAATGTCGCATCTTCCTTCCACAGTCGCCAGATCTCAGTATTACTGAGTCTTTGTGTTCTAATTTAGAGAGAAAGATGTGTGATCGCTATCCACCCCGATTATCTTTGTCTGAAGTTGTCACTATTTTGCAGAAAGACTTCTACAAGATTTCCTTGAAAACCATACAGACCTTTATATACCAATCCGAGACAACAGGAACCTATTTTCCGTTTGTAAATAAAAAATAGCCTTTTCTTGCTGCAATATACGAGGCGTGTATTTTAAGTAAGTGCCGTTTTGAAATTAAAAAAAAGGCGTCTCATTAATTTTGTTTCTACATGAAAGCCTGTACCTCAATCTACTTTTCTACATAATTTCCGTCAATATTGAGGCACCCTCCTCATAGAAGTCTGCCGCCTGACTTGTTAACCACTGCATCACCATTTTTTTGACTTCGTCGTGAAGATGCTGACCGTCCAGGTGCTTCTTCAAGTGCAAGAACAGATGGTAATCACTGGGCGCAAGATCGGTGCTGTATGGAGGATGATCTATAGTTTCCCATCGAAAAGATGTGATGAGATCTTTGGTCTGATTCGCCACATGCGGACGGGCATTGTCTTGCAGCAAAACGATGCCCTTGCTCAACTTGCCACGTCTTTTTTTCTGAATTGAATGGCGCAGATTGTGCAATGCCTTACAGTAAGCTGCTGCGTTGATTGTCTCATTACGAGGCAGAAATTCCACAAGCAATACTCCTTTTCTGTCCCAAAAAACTGTGTACATGATTTTCCTGGCAGAAATTGTTTGCTTGAACTTCACTTTTCTGGGTGAGTCTGAATGCCGTCATTCCATTGACTATTGCTTTGATTCTGGTGTGACACAGGCCACCCATGTTTCATCTTGAAGAAACACTTGGGCGGTCAGCGTCTTCAAGACGATGACGAAGTCAAAACAGTGGTGATGCTGTGATTAACAAGTCAGGCGGCAGACTTGTATGAGGAGGGTATTCAAAAACAGGTACAACGTTATGACAAGTGCCTCAATATTGACGGAAGTTATGTAGAAAAGTAGATTAAGGTACATGCTTTCATGTAAAAAGAAAATTATTGAGATATCTTAGCACGTTTTTTTTAATTTCAAAACGGTACTTACTTAAAAAAACACGCCTCGTATTTTATTTCTTCGAGACGCGTTTCGCCTTTAAAATACCTTAAAATAAAAGGCGAAACGCGTCCGGAAGAAATAAAATACGTTACAGCAATAAAAGGCAGTTTTTATTTACAAAACGAATATTTCTGTGCTTGGTGCGCATGATGGCCACGCAAACAACTTTTTGGGATCTATTTTTAATTCCAACGGTTTTCCTACACCATATTGTGTATGGTAATGTGTCGTGGTTTTGGTGTTTACACATTTTTGTCCACCCGCTGCACGTACTCCGCCAGCCACTATAATACGAAAGGCAACTTGCTCTCCGGATAGTCATTTCCTTTCCTGTTCCATTCCCAAATGGAGCGAAGGAGGAAAGACTTCCTGCAGGGTTCCGTAAGAGCACTAATTTCGCTTATCTTATTTCCGCGGTCCTTACATGAAATGCGGCAGTACAATCGTTCTGCATTTTGTTGCAAATTCCGGGTCTTTATATTCTTTTCGTGAACCACTGTTGAAAAAGTATAGTTCTCCCTCCAGGTATTTCCATTGGAGTTCACGGAGCATTTCCAGAACACTCACGTGTTAACGGAAGCTGCTGTTAACAGATCTAGCAAACCGCCTCCATGTTGCTTCGAAGTCTTCCTTTTAGTGTGACTTGGTGGGGATCGCAAACACTGGATCAATACTCAAGAAAGAGTCGCACTAGTGTTATAACGGTCTCTTTTAAAGGCGAACCGTACTTTCCTAAAATTCCCCAGTAAGCCGAAATCGACCATTTGCCTTCTCTGAAATCCGCGAAACGTCTTCTTCCTTCTTTTCAAATCGGTTTGGTACGTTAACCAAAGACTCTGTCTAGCTTCATACCACACATACCGTAGTCAAACAGAACAGGTTTGCTTTTAGTAAATCTCTGCATTAACTTCCATTTTTCCACATTGACACCAGCCTGACAGTCATTAGGCCAAATGGAAATTTTGTCAGTCTTTCTGTAGCCTATTACTCTCAACGACGACACTTTCGCATACATTACAGCGTCATTAGAAAACAGTGAAAGATGTTTGGTCATCTTATCTGTCAGAACGTTTACATATGTAGAGAAGAACAGTCGCTCTATCACATTTCCCTGGTACACTTGTGAGAATAATTTTGTCTCCGATGAACACTCGCTCTCCAGGACAATGTACTGCGTTCTATTACCTAAAACCTATTAAAGCCACTCACGTATCTAACAAACTATGCATACCTGTTCTGTTCATAATTCAGCAATGTCATATTTTGGCATTAACTAATACTGGTTTCTTCTTGGAGATTCTTTTGGTTAGTTGCTAAGGGGGTTTAACATTTTAATGTTCGAATAATAACTTGCCGTCTCTCTAATCTAAGAATAGATGATCAATGCAGCTAGCCGCTATCTCTGTGTAATTTCTTGTCTGTATAGACGTTTATCTGTTGTCTTTAAGATCCTTTCACCTTCACACATAAGTCTATACAGTAAAGTAAGGCCCTCCCAGCTCTTGGCTGATCCGTGATAAGACAGGCGAAAAATTAGACTAATGGAGGATTATTAATATTATCTTTATTTTCATTCGCTCTCTCTCTTTCTCTCCTTTATCTATGTATAGTTTTTAATATAAGATTTTATTACGTGATATAGTGATAAAAAGAATCAGCGAAATATAATCTTTGGTGGAGTCCTTCGTCTTGGTAATCAGTGGCTGGCTTGCTGTAAGAGATCTTTACATTTATTATTGCTGTTAAACACTGCAGTCAGTCGGGAGAATCAATCGTTTGGACAATTTGTTCCTTTTACGAAAGATTGCGAATTCCAGATGTGTACGAAGCCTTTTTGGACGATTTAACACAGACTCAGTGATTGCAGGCTCTCTTCGACACAGCTGAAACTTCCCCACTAATTACAGGGCCAACTTGATCAACAAATGATTCAGAAAAAACTCATTCGTTCATTCACTCCAGAACAAAAAAGTCACAAACCTTATTTATGGAGGAAATCGTGTATTAAATCCCTCTCCATTACATGTCAAGATCTCCGGTGATTCCACGCCTTAATTATTTTCCTTTTACAATCTCTTTCTCTTCAAAACAAACCGCTAGCGGCACAAATGTTAATTGGCTCGCTTTAGCGAGAAGAAAAGCAGAATATGTATCTCTCAGAAACGCGTCAATCCCTCAACAGATACTCCCGAAGCTGTCCTCGTTACCACTCTAACAACCATGGAGAATGCATATATGCATCTCTGTTATTTCAAAGAATAAACACACTAGAAAATACTTTGGCGTCGACGAGCTGTCGCCGCATATATTACGAGAAAATCAGATCAGATAACTTTTCCAAAGTGAATGAATGTGGACGGTTTGATTGAAAATGATTAATTGTCGCGTGGTAGAGGGTATTTGCTGTGGGGACATTGCAGGGGGCACATTTTTTGTATTATTATTTTCTTCACGTGAACCGGATAAAATTCTACTGTTCTCTTCTAAGCGACGAAATAAAGATAGCCGTGAGAGTTTGGCGTGTGTTGGTGCCTTACGGAGCCGACTCGTTAAATTCGGCGGTCGGTGGCGCTGCAGCGGCGCTCGCAGACTCCGTCGGCGGTGACGCTGGTGTGTCGGCCGCGGCGCGCCATCGATCTGCACGCCGCGTGGTGACTCATCCAGCGCCGAGGTCGCCCCCGCCCCCCCCCCCTACTAACTTCCCCTCCTCTACCCACCCCCTCCACGGTCGCCCTCGGGCTGCTATATCTGGCAGGCGTCGCGCGCCGGCGTCGCCTTTCGCTGTCGCCTCTTAACCCCTTGTGTGTGTGTGTGTGTGTGTGTGTGAGCAGCCGACGCCCAGCTGTGTTGGAACTGGCAGGCTATCGTCACTCTGTTCTCCACGCTACCTGACCCCGTCACTCACTGCTTGCTGAGTGACGGCTCTGAAGGGAGCTAACTATGACCCGTGCGACAGACTAGCTGCGCAGCAACAATTTTCCTAGTTCTGCAACACGTCTACGACAAAACATGAGAGACAAACGTCTACGCTAGGATTCTACATGAAATTAATGGATCATATTTTTGCAATATAGAACTTTCCTAGAAGGCAAACAAAGGACAAGATCGTTTCTCAAAGCAGTGACAGCCGAACACCGCAAGAATCTGCACCTTCACTCATTGTATATAAAACCCACGTCACTGACATGCACCTGAGAAGTTCCCGCTCCCATCTAGCACAGTTGGCAGATGAAACTACGATATTTACATCTGAATAGAACCACCAAAATACAACTAGTGAACTCGAAATAAAAATCATCTCAACGGACAAATTGATTAAACTGTCAAGTGATACCGGGTGGGCAAAATCGCACTAAACGAAGAAAAAAAGCAAGTGCAGCATATTGTAAGAAGAGGAGACTATTTTACGAGACATCCTTACCACCAAAAATATCAGAACTCCGTGGAAACCATACATAGAATACCTCAATACGTCACGAGTAACATCAGATCACAAATTCTTTTCCGGTAAACATGCTGAATACATCGTAAACAAAGGAGAAAAATTGACAACGGCACTAAATCACTTCTTCTTAAGTTAAGATTTACGCGAGGATACAAAACCGCGACTCCACAAGTCGGTCATCCTACCACCATTTAGGTATGGCTACACCACATATGCAAAATTCAGACAAAGGAGGATGAAGCATTACAATGTTTGCAAAAGACAACACTACGCTGGAGCTTGCGACTATCTCCATAACCAAAATTACATTACATGAAGGAATCGACATAACACCACTAAAAACCACAATCAACGGAATAGCTCGGTGACTGTTCTACAAAACTGATTTAGTACGAGGTACCATAAGCAGCTACAAAACGTCGGAACAAGACTTCGACATTAGCGCAGGTACCCCGTACCACTACCCATACTGCAAGATTATGACGACGACCAAGATTAAGAAACAGTGATCAGTACCTAAAAGTTAGTACCACAAAAAACTAATAAATACTACCAAAGTCACTGTCCAAGGACGGCAAAAATCTAGAAGTCCACAGGCGATACCTCCAAAGACTATCAGGAATCTAACAGAACAAAGCAACAGCCAGTCAGATAAGCAACGCTGTTCGTATCACGATCAACCAGAAAGCAAACCATTTTAACAAGTCATTGCTGCACAAAATGTGGACACGAATTATTTACAAAGGACTGCAAAGACAGGAAGAAGCCAACCTCAGGTAAGATCGGTTTGGATTAGGGAGAATGCAAGGAACGTACCAGGCAATATTGACTCTATAACTTTCATTACCAGTTAGGCTGAACAAAACCAAACACCAACAGCTTGTACAGAAAACAGACGGCAGTTGTAAATGTGGAAGGGTGTTAAATGAAAGCTGTAGTTGAGAATGGAGTGACAAATGGCTGTACCCTATCCTCGATGTTATTCAATCTGTACAAGCAGTAAAAACCAAGGCGAAATTGGGAATGGGAATTAAAGTTCAAGGTGAAGAAATAAAAACTTCGCGGTTGCTGTTGACATTGTAACTCCGTCAGACACAATAAAGGATCTACAACAGTAGTTGACCAGAACGGATAGTGTCTTGATAAGAGGTTATAAAATGAGTATTAACAAAAGCAAAACAAGGGTTATGGAGCGAAGTTTAATTAAATAATGGCATTATAAGGAAATTAGATGAGGAAATTGCACACTGAAAGTAGTAGGCCTAGATGATTTTTCTATCTGGGCAACAAAATAATTGATGATACCCGAAGTAGAAATGATATAAAATGCAGACTGGCTATAGCAAGGAAAGCATCTCTGAAAGACAGGTTCAAATGACTCTGAGCACTATGGGACTTAACATCTGAGGTCATCAGTCCCTTGAACTTAGAACTACTTAAACCTAACTAACCTAAGGACATCACAGACATCCATGCCCGAGACAGGATTCGAACCTGCGACCGTTACGGTCGCGCGGTTCCAGACTGAAGCGCCTAGAACCGCTCGGCCACACCGGGCGGCTGAAAGAGAGGAATTTGTTAATATGCAATATAAATTTAAGTGTTAGGAAACCTTTTCTGAAGATATTTGTCTTGAGTGTAGCGTTGTAGGGAAGTGAAATGTAGACAATAAGCGGTTCTGAAATGAGGGGAATAGAATTTTGTGAAAGGTGTGTAATGCATTGCTACAAAAGAATGCTGAAAGCTAGATGAGCATATCGAACAACTGAAGGGGAGATATCGAACAGGATCGGGGAAAAATAAGTTTTTGGCATAATTTGACAAAAGGCAGAGATTGTGCGATACGACAAATACTGAAGCATCAAGAAACAGTCAATTGCCGCGCGGGGTAGCCGCCCGGTCTCGGGCGCCTAGTCACGGTCCGCGCGCCGCTCCAAGGCTCGTACACGGTATTAGTTGATGGAAACTCATCGAGTAAAACAGAAGTAGTAGTGAAAGTATGAGGTTACGCACATGAGCACTAAAGAGATTCCGCAAAATTTCAGCGACGTGATAAATCACACAAATCTAAAGGCTGTAAACTCAACTAAAGACTTAGGGATTACCGTTACGAGTATCTTAAATTGGAACGACCACATAGATAATGTTTTGGGTTAAGCAACTCAAAGACTGAGATTTATTGGCTAAATACTTAGGAAATGTAACAGGTCTACTACATATACAGCTTACGCTAAGTTTGTCCGCCCTCCTCTGGAGTACTGCTGTGCGATGTGAGATCTGCATTTGATAGGACTGGTGGAGTACATCGAAAAACTTCAGAGAACGGCAGCTCGTTTTGTGTTATCGCGAAATAGGGAACAGAGTGCCACGGATATGATACACAGTGGTGGCAGTCATTAAAGCAAAGGCGTTTTCGCTGCGACGGGATCTTCTCATGAAATTTCAATCAACTTTCTCTTCAGAGTGTGAAAATATTTTGTTGGCGCCCACCTACATAGGGAGAAATGATCATTATGTAAAATAAGAGAAATCAGAGCTCGCAGAGGAATATCTAAATGCTCTTTTCTACCGAGCGCTGTTCGTGAGTGCAACTGTAGAGAAGTAGTATGAAAGCTTTCACGACCGGATGACTATCTTCTGGTAAACCTTCCGGGATGTAAGGTCGTGGTCCATGAAACTCTTCAGCTCCTAATGTTTCGTCCAGAGCTGCGCTGGACATCTTCAGAGGGGTATCTCCTCCGGTGAGTCGGCAAGACTCACCGGAGGAGAAACACCCCTCTGAAGAAGTCCAGCGCAGCTCTGGACGAAACGTTAGGAGCTGAAGAGTTTCATGGACCACGACCTTGCATCCCGGAAGGTTTACCAGAAGATATGTAGAGAAGTAATTTAAACGTCGTTCGATAAACCATCTAACAAGCACTCAATTGTGAATGCAGAGGAGTCATGTAGATAGAGCCGGCCGAAGTGGCCGTGCGGTTAAAGGCGCTGCAGTCTGGAACCGCCAGACCGCTACGGTCTCAGGTTCGAATCCTGCCTCGGGCATGGATGTTTGTGATGTCCTTAGGTTAGTTAGGTTTAACTAATTCTAAGTTCTAGGGGACTAATGACCTCAGCAATTGAGTCCCATAGTGCTCAGAGCCATTTGAACCATTCATGTAGATAGACGTAGAACAAGGGCCAAATGGTTGTAGATTGCTGTAATTATGTAGAGTGAAAGAGGTTTGCACACGACAGTTGAGTATGGAGAATTGCATCAAACCAATCTTCGGACTAAAGACAATATCATCGTAATCACAGAACCTAGGTCTGAAACTAAGCCCCAAGAAATCCCAAGTCATTCTTACATCTCATCCAAAGTTAATCAGCCGGTACTTTCGCGAACAGTCCCCCAAATAGTCCTCAATGTTACCCAACTACCATACCAAAAAAAATACCTTGGAATAATCTTGGATGAGCACCTAAACTGGGAAGAAGAAACAGTCACAGCTTGCCAGAAATCGCTCTGCTCCCTACATGCAATCCAAAAATTTAGAAAAATATTTCCAATCCATGTTAAGCAAAAATTAGTCCAAACACTAGTCTTACCTAATCTTTACTGCTGTGATGTAGTTTAACACGGCACAAATAGTGAAAATTCGAGATGCCTCGAGCTAGTGAAGAATGCTTGCGTTAGGTACGTGTGCAATATACGGTTGTATGATATCAGTCCCTCATACTCCCAGCTAGGTTGGATACGCCCACATAAGGTACGTGATCTCCACACGATGTGCTTACTTCATCGATTTCTTAGTCACTGGTGCCCCCAATATTTATCTTCTCACATTAAACACCTATCATCGTTCCACAACCACAATACCAGATTGGATACATCTAGCATCTTGGCTGTACGTTTACATAACACAAAATCTTTCTCCGTGTCATTCTCCATTTCAGCCATACGACTGTGAAACGCGCTACCCTGTGATCTGCGTCTCACCCAGAACCACTCAACATTCAATAGGGAACTCAAGACTTACGTATTAGGGACGGTATAGCCACCACTGTTGTGCCCCTCTCATCTCTATCTTTCTCCTCTCCATCATAGGTTCGAATTTTACCATTCTATTTCTCTTCCTCTAACCTAGCTACCTCTTCTATATCTCTTTCACCCCGTTCTATCGTGTTATGTCTCTGCTCGATGTGAATAACTCACAAGCTGCAAGAACATAACGAGAAAATTCCCAACTAGCAATAGGACTGACGTTCACAAAAGAAAAATATGTTTACTTTCATATACATAGTCATTACTACGAGGGCTGTCCAGAAAGTAAGTTACGATTGATCGCGAAATGAAAATCATAGTGAAAATCAGAAATGTTTCATTTGTAACAGTTAGCTACACCTTTCAGCTACTTCTCTACGTAGCTGCCGTTTTGACTCCGACATTCGTCGTAGCGTTGTACCGACTTTCCAATACCCTCATCATAGAAGGCTGCCGCCAGTGCTTTCCGCCAATTCTCTACGCTGGCCTAAAGCTCGTTGTCTGTGCCAAAATGTTGTCTTCATAGCCAGCAGTTCGTTTGAGCAGAGATGAAACTCAGTGGGAGACAATTACGGGCTGTATTATGGGTAACCAAACATTTCCAATTGAAACGATGCAGGAACGTCTTCATTGCCCCTGCAGAATGAGGCTGAGAATTGTCTTGAAGAAGAAACCGCACGACAGTTATGTAATGTTGGTTGCATAGCTTCAGGCGAAAGTTCTCACCAGGCCCTCGTACTTGGCGGGAGACACTATTTTCTATAACAAATTTACGCGCTCACTAAGAGCTCAGGAATGAAAAGAGCGACATAATTCTACCTAGAGTCATACTAGAGACACTGCCCAACACATCTTTGCAAAGCTTTATCGGATTTTCATAGTCGTTTCCATTTTCCGACCGATCGTAACTTACTTTCTGGACAGCCCTCGTATTATTCTTATTCTTGATTGTTGTAACTATTTTTTGATTGTTATAATTATACTTCTACTACTGTTATAATCTCTATTTTTTTCTTTAACCTTAATACTGTATAACACGTGGTATGTCCATAATGTTCTGTACAAACTGAAATTCGTTGAATCTGAGTACGACTGGTTAGGTGTAAGAGAGGGCCAGAAGGCCCTAATCTTGTGAGGTAAAATAAATGCATAAATAAATAAATCATCTACTTCTTCTTCTACTACTACTACTACTACTACTACTTTCCAAGGCACTATCCATTGCGTTCGATTAATCTTCCAAGTCCTTATTCGTCTCTAATAGAATGACAAAGTCTTAAGTAGACGTTGTTGTTCTCTTTATTCTTCCTCCACTTACTGATTTTCTTGAAGACTCAGATCCAACAAGAAATTTTGTATGGGCATTAACAACCCCGTAAGCGAAAGATTTGAAATCGTCCAAGCATCAAAGTAATCTATCCGACTGTGTGGGTGGCTGAGCTTGCCTCACAGATGAGTGGTAGAGTGTAATACGGGAAGGACTCCTTGTTATACCGGTCAGCCACCCCCGCCTTCCTCGCTGAGTGCAAGAAGCACACCCCCTAGCCTGAGGGTGCGCAGGTGCACTTTGGGGTGATTTCCCGGCCGGACTACCTCCGTCTCGTGTCAAGCCGCTTACAGCCCGCCTTTCCCGGGCGCGAGCTGCTCTCCCTCCAATCTCTAACGTGCCCTTCCTGCGTTTCCGTTCTACTGAAGCCCCCTCATGTCAAATGTCGCGACGCAGGCGGAAGACCATCCTCCTCGTAATCGGAGTACTCACCGGTAAAGCGCTCTGAGACGTGACAAGGCGGCAAGGCGGTGCCTGAGAGTGGTGGGTGGGATTGTAAGGTCACTGCCCTTTAAAAGGTGTAACTTGCATTTGAGAACATCAGTATAACATAAACCTCTATTGCTCTCGCAGATTACACTTGTCATCCTGTGACGGTACGTCACATAAATATTGACATTTTCATCGGTTGTAAGCAGTGAACAATATTGTGAAGTGGTAAGGGTGAACTAAAAATTATTTGTAAACCGTATTTAACGTATTTTATTATCATAATTAGTATAAAATATACATTTAATTTTCTTGAAACAACTGATATGCAGCGATAATTTAAAAGTAGCATCTTTATTTAAAACTTGTCTATGAAAATAAAAAAGGATCGTAAAGAGACGCGTATGTACGGCCGAGGAGGAAGGACGTACTTTATGGCGCACACACACTGTTTTGTTTCGCTATACGGAAGGCAGCCATTAAGATGTTACACATATTTTATGTAAGTTATTCGGTATTCTGCTAAACTAGGCTAATTATTGTTACCACAAAATGAATTTCTTTGTAACAGTTGTCACCTCAAATGGTTGCAGCGGCTAATTATTTTTAATAAGCCTTTTATTCAGTAATTTACGCTGCGGGAAGCTCATCTTCCGATGCAGCCTCTGGTCAGCCATTACATGCCGAAGTATTAATTTATTTATCAGTGTGTTAACAGTAACTGTAAATGCGAGGATTTGGTTGTAAGAACCTTTCTAAATTGCAACAGATGACTAATTTACGTTAAAATTCATTTTTTAAAATTATACAGATTCCATGAGTTCAGTAAGTTTTATCTTGGCCGCTCCACGGCAACAATCTAAATTCTCTTGAGCCTTGCTTTGCAATCAATAAATAGAAATTAACAAAATTACATCCAAGTCAGTTAACGGCAACTATATTTTAGTCATCACGTCCAAAATCTAACGTTGGTACATGAATAACAGCGGCCCTTCAAGAACCCGTTTCATATTAACTTACGCACGTAAGTAAAGCGATAAGAAAATATAATATTCCTGAGGGAAATAATCATGCTCTAACAAAAGAAAAATTCACCTGATATATATATGACGTAACAATCCACATTATTTTCTCGCTCTATTTTGTCTGAATGGGCTGGATTGAGTTCGTGCCATTTTCAGTACCTTTCCATCAACTTTCCATCTGTTAGCTTCAGCCATCATTGGCTCTCAGGAACCAAGGATTGCACTGTTTATGACATATTATTATAGCTTAAAGGACACTGGTCATCCTTGTAAGCTCTACTGCTACAACCTGAAACAAAATAAGTGTATGTTAGTATGCTGTTTTCCTAGATTCAATACGACTTTCGTGCGCGTAATTTTAGGCATATTGGAACTAATTCCAATTAATTTGCTTTTTACCTAGAATACTTACCGTCGAAAAGTAAATATTCTCTATACTCTTAGTTAGTGAAATAAATGTTAAAGGTGAAGAAAACCCAGGACAGAGTTTAGCAGAGATCCTAATGTATGGCTGGAGTGGTTTCATGAGCTTAGCGATGAAAATCCTGAGAGTGATATTTCTGACTCACAGAACGAGGACTGTGTACATGAAAGTGGTCATGTTTCCGGAATAGAAAAAGAAGTGTCAGAAAATGATGAACACGAAGCACAGGGGAAAGTAATTCGGGATAACGTATTTCTTTAAAAAAAGGTACAATAACTAAATGGAGTAAAAGGAAATAGCCTACCAATGTTAGAACAAGGTTTTTTAATTTTATTACGTACTTCCCCGGACCCAAAATTGAAGCTCCTATAACAAAGACAGAAACAGATATTATAGTGTTATTTTTGAATGGAAGTATAATACCCGCATTGCAGCATGTACTAATATTTGCATCAATGAGCTTCATAGTAACTGTTCTAGGCATAGGAAAGCTAAACAAACAAATTTTACAGGGATCAAAGCTCCCATTGGTTTGTAATACCTGTGTGGAACTCTCGGATGTTCTAGAGAGGTTTTATCAAAGTTGCGGGATAACACGAAGGGCAACGGACTTCAATCATGCTACTTATTCATGAGCGGAAAACGATTCAGGTTGCACTTCAGATATATAAGCTGTCTCTCCCTTGAAAGAGATGTTCACAATGGGAATGACAAGTTGGCTGTTGTCAGGGAGAGGTACTGAAATTGTTTACGAACAGTTGGCAAAAAATTTATCAATTAGTGTGTACCTTACTGTATTTGTGTATTTACTGTGTTACTCGTATTTTCATTTAAATAAAACATTCTTAAGAATTATCGCGCGAGTAACGGAGGGTTTCTTCCTCACCACCATCCCCACCGCCATAACTTCCGATTCCATAAAGAATCGAGCTCCGATGTGTGAAGCAGCTTCGATTTAAGAACAGCTAGTTTCTCATGCATCTGATTGTTTATGACGTCATATCTCCTGAACGGTGTGTCCTACAGTGATACAATTTTGCAGGTATATTCAGTGGTGTCTGTAGACAGTGTTTGCAAAATGTCATGCGAGTACAGTTTGTAATAAAGAAGTAATAAATAAAAACTTTACATTTGATATTGAAGTTTTACGGCATGAGGAGCGAAAACGTAGTAAGCGGTAAATTTCTTTCTTTTCGCCATTCCGTGATGGGTGTCAGCGACAAACCTTTCGGAAAGGTTTGAAGTTATTTTTAAAGTTTGTTTGAAGTCAATAAGTGTTTTCATTCTCAAATAATGGGAGAGTATTCGTTTTGTAAACAAATCACGCCTTTTTCTTCCTGTAGTGTATTTTATTTGTTCCAGATGCATTTCGGCTTTTACGTTAAGGCATCATATTTGGATTCTAGAATGATACAGTTTTCTTTTGGTTCCCGATATTTGTAGATTACAAAACACATCGTCTTATGTTTTACGTAAGTGATAAGTTACAGTTATTTGGGTATTTGGCTGTTTTGGCTGGCATCTACGTATCCTCTCATCTGGTCACATGCTAGAGGTCGCACTTCACTTACGAAGCATAAGCACATTTTCTCGTTAAGGCCTTTTTTCTTCACAAGTTTCATGTTTCTTGCGCTGCTAGTTTTCTGTCACTAGCTGTAGCTATTTTAACCAAAACTGTAATTTCAAGTTGTAGTTACAGTTTCTTCACTTTTCTCCTGATCCTGTTTCGTTCGTTAATGTACATGTTGCCAACGTAACGAAGGATATGCTGAAAACTAATGCATGTTCTCCCCTCTCTACTATCTCCGTCTCTCTCTCTGTGTGTGTGTGTGTGTGTGGGGGGGGGGGGGGGTTGGGAAGGGGTTGTCAGGGTGTCTTTTGCATAAAGATGGATCTCACACATACACATATAAAGAGAACAGAAGTGAAGTTAGTTTCCAACACATACATCGTTAGGCTAGAAACATGTACGTAAACAAACTAAGTAGGAAGAGACGTAAAGTGGGCACACAGTAGTGACGACTTTAATTCATAGTTTTCGGTAAAATATTTTCGGCTAGTGACAAAAAAAAAGAGCTCCACAACAATTAGCGAAAAGAATATGAAAATTTTGGAGAAAAAGTTTCGTAACGTGAAACTGTGCTTATGTTCGTAAGTGAGGTTATAGTGCGACATCCAGCATGTGACCTGCTGAGAGGAAACTCAGATGCCAGGGAATTTTTTTCTGCAAACCATTCGCGACTGTAACAAGAAAGGCGGGAGGCGAAAGTGGGGTACACAAAGTACCCTTCGCCTTACACCACCAGGTGGTTTGCGGCGTATACAGTTTGGAGTGTCCATCATAATTACCACTACCCACGGCGGCATTGAATGCACCTGGTGGAGATGGGGGAACGTGACGCAGTGAGGAATGAAGATCATTCTAGCGACGATACGGACCGCAAAAAGGAAATCTACTGACGTAAGATACTTCCACAAATGACCCAAGCGCCTGGGAACGACCATTTCGGAAATGGCGAAGCTGGTTGGCTGTTCGCATGCTGCCGACGTGGACATCTTTGGAAAGTGGTTGAAGGACGCTGAAACCACGAGTAGTCATCAAGGCCTTCGACGTCCGAGCCTCATCATAGAACGTGTAGTTCGGATGCTTGCCTGCTCATTAAACCGGGACAGGAGGCGATCTGTGGTAGATCTGACAATAAAGTACAGTGCTGGTGGTGGCACATGTGTTTCGGTGCAACAGTTCAACGCGTGTTGTTGATCACGGGGCTCCGCAGCAGATGACGATCCCGTGTTCCTAATCCCATGTTGACACAACGAGATCGTCAATTACGACTGCAATGAGCATAGGGTCATACAGACAGTGTCTCAATGGATACGTGTCACCTGTTCGCACGATTCGCGTTCCTTGTTACACGATGGTCGTATCTAGTTACGCCGTCGTCCAAGCGAACTGCTTACCCGAAATCACCTTCTACCAGTCTATCCACTCTTCTTTAAGTAATTGATGTCAGTATTTTGCACCCATCCTTTATTACAGTTACGGTATTCACACTTCTAGCACATACTTTCACTAGATTTTGAATGTAGTTGTAGAGTATTTCTGTTAACACAAAGTCCTAAAACACTTATAATAGCAGACGAAGACGGATTGGATATTGTCTAAATGTCAGTTTATGCCAACGAAGCTATTTTATTCACTGTTGTGAGAAGTCAAGTGTAATGCCTACATATTCAAACTACAATCAAAATCTTGAGATACTGCTCTGATTATTGAACGTGTTTTTACATTATGTTTGATGTTTGCCAGTAAAGAAGCTGTGAGTTTTTTTAAATTTTCATCCCAGCTCCAGATGTTTTCCTCTCTTAATTCAGTGACTTGTAGCCACAACTGTTGACATTCAATTTAATGCGGACTATCATGCAAATATATTGAAATTGGGTCTAGTTTCTTACAAATGTATACTGTGTAGCGTGGCTTTGATTAAGTCTTCGCCGTGATGTTTTATTGAATCAGCATTAATTAGTCTCTGAGAGTTGCACGGTTAACAATAACACGGTAGGAGCACTGCGGGAGGGTTGAGGGTCCGCTACGGCCGCAGAGGGCAGCAAATGGAAAAGAAACACAGAAAATAAATTGTGTTAGCATATTCAATGAAGATTTCGTCAGAATTTTACACTTCTTTCCTCCTTCCTGCGGCGTGGTGTCGTTTTAATTTCCTTATTTCACTCCGCGTCGAATTTCTTCTGAAAAATTAAGGCTGCTTGTTTTCTTCGCTCTCTTTTTCCTTGTATCTCTTTCTCTACCTCTTTTGTCTTTCTTTTCCACCACATCCATTTTCACAACTACGTGATTAAATTTTTGAGTTTTCCTCCAAAAATTTCGTTGCGAGGCAACGTTACGCCATGTCTTCAGCAGTGGCATTGGCTTTAGCAACGTCCATTGTCTGGCAGAATTCTGCCCAGATCAGACCTCAACATTTCTTATATCTGTTCACTTGACTGTGGCTTCAGCTGGTTGTAGGGAGCGATGAGAGTTTTTGCTTACTAAGTCACTGTTGTAGCTAGAGGTATTGTATCAGTTGCTAGATTAAGTTTACAACTCACTTTGCAACTTCACAGTTACTATAAATAATGTTCACTCACGCTGTGGTGGTTTCTTCTTCTGCAGTCTCTACAGGAAAAGCTGCAGTAGAACCAGTAGCATTACGCAAGTCGAACGGGCGCAACAAATGTTTCGCTGGTATCATGTTACCTGATCTGTTAAACGATTGATAGTTAGTGAAAACTTCAGTATATTGAACCTCGCTTCATACAAAATAGCTCCAAAATCTGAAGTTATACTTTCGGCACACTCACACGTAATCACAAACATTCATAACAGCCTCATTAGAGTAAATAACCGAACCCATTACAAAACACATTTCTGCGTCAGCAGTGCTCGCTGAAATATTACACAATTTGACCAGTAAAAATTTTTTGTTTGCGGGCACGGCTTGTATAATGTGCCACGCGGATTATTCAAAATTCACAATTTACATTTTAAAATCAGAATTTCACGTGTTCGTCTTCCTCACAAGTACACATTCACTTTGTGGCACTCCACGGTCAAACTCTAATCATTATTCTGAAAACTGACATAGCTAATCAAACCTCTTTATATTCACATCCGAAAATAATGATGACTGAGCTCCAAACTGAACTGTAGACTTCGCACGGCAGTTCTTTAGTCCACAAAATACTCACTAACGTACTGTCGTCTGATTGATATACTTCATAGCCAATCCGATATTACTATTAAACCACACAACTCCACCTCTTTTACATTTGACGAATCACAGCTTAATGGCTTTTATGAACAAACTGCAAAATGAGGAAATTTAGAATCTCCTCGAATATCAAAATACCTTCCTATAACTCACTCATTGAACAACAGAATTATTGTAAAGTGTTTATTTTTCCAGTCCCATAAACTGGCTAGTAGTACATTACAAAATTCGCCTGAGAGAATAATTCACTGTCTGTACAACTCCAGTTCTCACGGTATCCTGTATTCAGTTAATAAATATAACAATATTCATTCATTATCCTACTTCCTACTCGCACCGCCATTCACTTTAATAAACAAATTAATAATAACTACAGTTTTGTTACCAATCATTTTTATATCGAAGCATGTAGTAAACTTTGTGCTAGTTTAACGTATTTTACAATCGTCTTCATGTTGCTGAATTTTTAATGTCCAGCAGTATTCACATACACGGTAAACCACAACTTGACGGGCAAACTTTGTGTTGTGCAAGAATACCTTCTAAGTATTTTGGTACGAGAGATCCATGGTCTCCGGCGGAACGTTACAGCGTAATAATGCAATTATAACATATTCAATCTGTTAACCCAGTTAACTTCGTTCCTGACGAAATACATAAAAAAACACAAAACTTGGTTTTACGTAGGCTGTGCATCGTAGTTTGCGTCGGTGGTGGCTGGTACAGCTCAACTTTGCGTCTTTGTGGCTTTGTTCCATTGTATTCAGTGAAACGAGATGCATAGGAGTCACCTCTTCATCAGTAGACCTCTTCGTAGTACTGCCGTGTACCACTGTCAATGAAGAACTAACACTGTCTGACAGCAAAACCGAAGACATAACGGAACACTATCGAATGAAAACTTTACGGCAAAAATTTACTGAGTGCATTACTGTTTTCAGCACCAGGTACTGTGAAAAACGGAAAACAAGGCACACGCCACATACCGCAGACATTTTCATTGTCGTGCTCTGTTTTCAGTGCCAAACAGATACAGAGCTAACTGGGGCAAAAAATGCAAACGAACTTCAATAAATCCGTAAGGAGCGGACGGTGGCCATCGGTCACTTACACCAAAATACTCGGAAGGTGTTCCTGAGCCGCACGGGATTAGCCGAGCGGTCGAGGCGCTGCAGTCATGGACTGTGCGGCTGGTCTCGGCGGAGGTTCGAGTCCTCCCTTGGGCATGGGTGTGTGTGTTTGTCCGTAGGATAATTTAGGTTAAGTAGTGTGTAAGCTTAAGGACTGATGACCTTAGCAGTTAAATCCCATAAGAGTTCACACGCATTTGAATTTTTTTGGTGTTCGTGAACAGCCTCTGAAAGTTCGGCGCTGGAATTCTGGTTCACCCCGTATAAGCTGTCAAGGAAGCCTCATTCGTATATGCTTTTGTTTGCTGAGATATAATGACATTATTAAATTAAGTGCGGTAATTGCAATGCTGCGGACCGTACCTCTTTACGTGAGTACTTATATATATATGTGTGTGTGTGTGTTTGTGTGTGTGTTTTGTGGGCGCACCCACGTTGGCCGTCTGCCTAACTGCAGCGGACCGCGAATGGTAGGCACTGTTATGACACTTGTCGCCTCCATTTCACGCTTGCTGCCCTCGAACAGGGCACCGGGACATGGCAGGTCATGTGACGAAGTGCGTGTGTGACAAACGCTCTCCACGCGGTTTTGGCTGCACTTCAGGGCCTAACGGACCACGAAGCAGAAGTCTTTATACGTGCCGCCTAACTTTACCGTACTGCTCGAGAGAGTCGAAAGAAATCTGCGCTCTTGTGAACAATAGAGGAGTGCCGCGAATCATGTGTATTGCGAATTCAGTGATTGGATGCTACTATTAGTTCAATCCGAATATACACGCTCGCAGAAATTGTTTTCCATCGTGTAGTTCCTTAAAGGTAGCTGATCGCTGATTGAGGAAGTACGCCAGAGTAGAAATTTTTTTTGAGCCTAATTTTTTATTGGCTTAAACTGTCTGTTTTTAAGATTTATTCATATAAAGTGTGTCATAAATGTTAAAATATGCTAAAACCACTATTTACCGCAAGGTCGTCTGGTGCATCCGAGCGTCCGAATGCAACCGATGTAATACTATAATACCGTAGTCACCGAGGCTCTGCTGATTTCGAATGGTATTAAATAGGTGATTAGTATCAATTAAAATAGTATTCTCAACAAGGTTTCTCTTCGTAACATGAGTAGTTTATGGTAAACAGTCAAAGCACGTCCTTCTCTCATGTCTGTTTAACTTCTCATTTCGCCTATTTTTCATACGAAGTAAAATACGAGTGCTTGAAAATGACAAACCAAAGTATTTATACCGATAGAAAAGGTTCGAAAATAATCCCAATTGTGCAAAATACTTTTGGATTGGTTAGCGGCAGGCAGTTACTCGATATCGATGCGTCAAAGTGAGAAAGTTTCGATATAGGTGAAAAAAAGAGAAACTGTACGGCGCTGGCATTGCTGATTAAAAGTCTGTTCAATTTCAGTGTTAAAAAAATAGAAGCTGATGCTTTTAACGGTTGTTTTTTCAAGTCAGCGGAAGCTATAACTAATAAAATACACAAGCAATTCCATTGTACCCTACTGTACCTCGTGAGTCGGCGCTTTTTCTTCTGTAGTTCCTAGGATTTTTGCGATATATTTTAATTTCGCTTTTTAGAGCAAGTTTTTATAACGATTTTTTATCCAAAATTTGACTTACTTCAAAGTGCCACTATTTTCTTAAAAACAATTTCTTTCAAATATCACTACATTTTACGTTAAACAGTACCATCAGTTTAATGGCAGTTTCCGAAATGTTGTTCTCGGTTGAAATTGTGGCGTTCAGTGTTCACACCAACCACCTTTGCACTCCGTGAAGGCCTCCCGTCAATGTCGTGTAGCGTCCTGTTAGTGCAAGTCTTTTACTTAAAAAAGTAATACAATCTTAAAGGTTGACAATAAAAGTCTAAAGTAAGTTTGTAATTTGTTTGTTATATTATTTAATAAATGCTATGAATATCGGTTCCAAAATCGAGTGTCACCATGGTATACATCGTTAAACAAATGTTTTACGGGGCCGCAATATAACAGAAATCTGTCAACACAATAATAAATAAAAATGACCTCCATTACATTTATTAAGGGTGTGGTACAAAATGGTACACACCTTTAGCACAATTTGATGCGTGGTACTTGATGTACTAAAGCCAATATAGTGAAATATAAATATATTTTGCTGTATCTCGGCAATCTATGATACAGTCAGTGAAATGAAATGATGTGATCGTATGCCATCGATGGCCTGGAATGCCCACCTGGGGAAGTTCGACCGCCGAGTTAAAAGTTTTTTCAGTGAACGCCACAATGGGCGGCTGGTCTGTCAATGATGTTGAGGAGGAGGAGGACGACAACAGAACACCCCTCTCCGAGTTGAGAAATTCTTCGACCTGGCCAGGAATTGAACCAGTGTCCGCTTCATGACGGTCAGAAGCGTTGACCACTCAGCAGAGAGGATGGCGATACTTTCATATAACTGATGGTATTGACAGCAGACGCTCTTCAGGGTCCAAATACTCTGTTAGTAGCGACTGCTATGTTGGATGGTTGTCTTCAGACTACTGTACTGAGCGGAGTGCGGGCACTGAACTGTCAAACTGCAGGTTTGGAATTGGTTGAAAGACCGTGGTGTGTCGTGTTTTGGTGCCTGTCTGTGGAACAGTTTCCATGACCTCCAGTACAGAGCGGAAGCATTGTAATCTGCGGTTGACAGCGCTAACCACGTCTGCTGTCAAATGGTTCAAATGGCTCTGAGCACTATGGGACTCAACATCTGTGGTCATCAGTCCCCTAGAACTTAGAACTACTTAAACCTGACTAACCTAAGGACGGCACCCACATCCATGCCCGAGGCAGGATTCGAACCTGCGACCGTAGCGGTCGCGCGGTTCCTGACTGTAGCGCCTAGAACCGCTCGGCCACTCATGACGGTCATGAAATTCAAACACATCAATTAAGCTATACAGAGACACTTTATAGTGGAACATTTCGTTGAGCATCAAAAACATGTGTGTCCTTATGTTCACTACCTTAAAAAAAATTGAAATTTACAACCCGTATCACATCATTATATATACACTGACATTAAAAGATTCGGGACACCAAAAAATACACTCCTGGAAATGGAAAAAAGAACACATTGACACCGGTGTGTCAGACCCACCATACTTGCTCCGGACACTGCGAGAGGGATGTACAAGCAATGATTACACGCACGGCACAGCGGACACACCAGGAACCACGGTGTTGGCCGTCGAATGCGCTAGCTGCGCAGCATTTGTGCACCGCCGCCGTCAGTGTCAGCCAGTTTGCCGTGGCATACGGAGCTCCATCGCAGTCTTTAACACTGGTAGCATACCGCGACAGCGTGGACGTGAACCGTATGTGCAGTTGACGGATGTTGAGCGAGGGCGTATAGTGGGCATGCGGGAGGCCGGGTGGACGTACCGCCGAATTGCTCAACACGTGGGGCGTGAGGTCTCCACAGTACATCGATGATGTCGCCAGTGGTCGGCGGAAGGTGCACGTGCCCGTCGACCTGGGACCGGACCGCAGCGACGCACGGATGCACGCCAAGACCGTAGGATCCTACGCAGTGCCGTAGGGGACCGCACCGCCACTTCCCAGCAAATTAGGGACACTGTTGCTCCTGGGGTATCGGCGAGGACCATTCGCAACCGTCTCCATGAAGCTGGGCTACGGTCCCGCACACCGTTAGGCCGTCTTCCGCTCACGCCCCAACATCGTGCAGCCCGCCTCCAGTGGTGTCGCGACAGGCGTGAATGGAGGGACGAATGGAGACGTGTCGTCTTCAGCGATGAGAGTCGCTTCTGCCTTGGTGCCAATGACAGTCGTATGCGTGTTTGGCGCCGTGCAGGTGAGCGCCACAATCAGGACTGCATACGACCGAGGCACACAGGGCCAGCACCCGGCATCATGGTGTGGGGAGCGATCTCCTACACTGGCCGTACACCACTGGTGATCGTCGAGGGGACACTGAATAGTGCACGGTACATCCAAACCGTCATCAAACCCATCGTTCTACCATTCCTAGACCGGCAAGGGAACTTGCTGTTCCAACAGGACAATGCACGTCCGCATGTATCCCGTGCCACCCAACGTGCTCTAGAAGGTGTAAGTCAACTACCCTGGCCAGCAAGATCTCCGGATCTGTCCCCCATTGAGCATGTTTGGGACTGGATGAAGCGTCGTCTCACGCGGTCTGCACGTCCAGCACGAACGCTGGTCCAACTGAGGCGCCAGGTGGAAATGGCATGGCAAGCCGTTCCACAGGACTACATCCAGCATCTCTACGATCGTCTCCATGGGAGAATAGCAGCCTGCATTGCTGCGAAAGGTGGTTATACACTGTACTAGTGCCGACATTGTGCATGCTCTGTTGCCTGTGTCTATGTGCCTGTGGTTCTGTCAGTGTGATCATGTGATGTATCTGACCCCAGGAATGTGTCAATAAAGTTTCCCCTTCCTGGGACAATGAATTCACGGTGTTCTTATTTCAATTTCCAGGAGTGTATTAATGTAGACTTACGACATTTCGGGGATGCGTTTGTCTAGGTAATATATGCAAGTGATAAACATTGCAAGATCACATGTTCATGTAAGTGTGAGATAAGCCAGTGGAAATGTGAAATGTTGATACATTAATAACATGTGTAACCGCCAGAATGTCGAACGAAAGCATGTAGACGTGCGTGTATTGTGTCTTACAGCTGCCGGATGTCAGTTTGTGGGGTGGAATTCCATGCCTGTGGTACTTGGTCGACCTAAACAGGGACAGTTTATGCTGTTTATGGATGAC
This sequence comes from Schistocerca americana, assembly GCF_021461395.2. Classification (NCBI taxonomy): domain Eukaryota; kingdom Metazoa; phylum Arthropoda; class Insecta; order Orthoptera; family Acrididae; genus Schistocerca; species Schistocerca americana. The sequence goes on along the minus strand of NC_060125.1, from coordinate 521,422,239 downwards.
GCTGGTGGTGTCGTCCGATGATATCCCACATGTGACGTCTGGAGATAGATCTGGTGGTTCAACAGACACACTGTAGAACAGGTAAGGTTTCAACAGCGGTATGTGTGCGAGCGTTATCCTGTTGGAAAACACCTCCTGGAATCAGAAGACTGACGTACAGACTTGCAGTAATGGTGCATTGGATTACAACGAGAGTGTCCCTGCTGTCATACGAATTGCATCCCAGACCATAAATCTAGGTGCATGTCCAGCACGCAGACAGTTTTGTTGCAGGCCCTCAACTGGGCTGCTCCTAACCAACACGCAGCCATCACCGGCACCGAGGGAGAAATGGCTTTTATGGGGAAACACAGTACAACCTCGCCTCCAATGACCTCCTGCTTGACAACAGTGAAGTCCTAATGATGGTGGTTTGACGTCAGTGGAATAAACACTACAGGGCGTCTGGCTCGGAGCTGTCCTTGAAGTAACCGATTTGTAACGGTTTGTATGTCACTGTGGACCCAGCTGCTCGTCAGACTGCCAATGAAGATGCAGTACGATGCACTACAACCATACGCAGAACACGATGGTCTTCCCTTTCGGTAGTGCCACGTGGACATCCGGAGCGTGGTCTTCTTGCCACCTTACATTCTCGTGACCACCACTGCCAGCACCCTTGTGCAACGGCTACATTACTGAGAAGTCTTGCGGCAGTATCGCAAAAGGAACATCCAGCTTCTCGTAGTTCAACTACAAATGGTTCAAATGGCTCTGAGCACTATGGGACTTAACTTCTGAGGTCATGAGTCCCCTAGAACTTAGAACTACTCAAACCCATCTAACCAAAGGACATCACACACATCCATGCCCCAGGCAGGATTCGAACCTGCGACCGTAGCGGTCGCGCGGTTCCATACTGTAGTGCCTAGAAGCGCTCGGCCACCCCGGCCGCCGTTCAACTACACTCATCCTCGTAAATTAAGAATAATTGCAGAATGTGGTGCCACACAACGTGGCACTACGCAAAACTGGCGCTAATAGCATAGGAACATTGGGAACACACACGACACAGGTCTGTAAGTTCACGTTGGTGATAATTTGAGAAAACCGTACCGAAACACATGTGCTACAAAACGCCACGCATGTACCTCGACATCAATATGGGATATGATCACCATGCACACGTACACACGCCGCACAACGGGTTGGCATACCCTGGATCAGGTGGTCGAGCATCTGCTGGGGTATAGCCTCCCGTTCTTGCACCAGTGCCTGTCGGAGCTCCTGAAGTGTCCTAGGGGTTTGAAGACGTGCAGCGATACGTCCACCGAGAACACCCCAGACGAACTCGATGGGGCCGTGCGTCATCATCCATCAGGAGGAAGGTGGGACCCACTACACCCCTGAAAAGGTGGACATACTGGTGAAAAATGTCGTCCCGATAAACCTAACCTGTTACAGTTGCATAGTCCCACCCTACACCATCTAACCACGACCTCCATACAGGTCCCTTTCGAGGACATTAAGGGGTTGGTATCTGGTTCCTGGTTCACGCCAGATGAAGCCCCTTCGAGAATCACTGTTCAGACTATACCTGGACTCGTCCGCGAACATAACCTGGGACCAGTGTTCCAATGACCATGTACTGTGTTCCTGACACCAAGCTTTATGGCTCTCCTATGACCAGGGGTCAGTGGAATGCACCCTGCACGCCTCCGAGCAAATAAACCATGTCTGTTCAGCCGTCTGTAGACTGTGTGTCTGGAGACAGCTGTTCCAGTGGCAGCGGTAAGTTCCCGAGCAAGGCTACCTGCAGTACTCCGTGGCCGTTTGCGGGCACTGATGGTGAGATGTGAGATATCAGTCTTCTTGTGGTGTTGTACACTGTGGACGTCCAGTACTGTAGCGCCTGGACACATTTCCTGTCTGCTGGAATCGTTGTCATAATCTTGAGATCACACTTTGTGGCACATGGAGGGTCCGTGCTACGACCAGCTGTGTTTTACCAGCCTCCAGTCGCCCTCGTATTTTACCCCTCATAACGTCATCAATATGTGTTATTTGAGCCATTTTCAACACACAGTCACTATTAACACGTCTGAAAACGTCTGCTCACTTACTCGCTGCACCGTACTCTGACATGCACCAACTCTGTGTATGTGGACTGCTGTCAGCGCCACCGTGCGACGACCGCAGGTCAAATGCACCGGATGGTCATACCCTGAGGCGATTTAAAAACGCAGACCGTCCATCAGAGCGTTGTTTCATCACGTATCAGCATTGTCCTTAATTTATGAGAATGAGTGTCCATGACCTTGTTCAAACTCAGTGAGGTGTTGATAATGGTGACATTATCGCCTTCAATGCATTTTTGTACAACATCTACTCACGACGTGCAGTCTCAAAGGTTACTAAGGCTCAAGATTGTTACCGCGTCTGTACAAAGCAAACCCGAATTGCATCCTGTTAGTGGCGCTGCTAGAGCCACTCTTACGTGACTGGCGCGAAATGTGAATAGGCGATATCTTTTAGACGTAGAAACACCCATACCAACTCCTTATTGGTATTGTGATTACTTCCGTCAGTGTACTTGGAGAAGATGTACCAATTTTCTACGGTGCTCGTTTCTTGATTGCTGATGCGGTGCTCTGGCGTGGCGTTAGCACATTAATTGAAAAACCACAATGCATGAAAAAATATTTTTCTCTTGTGCACGATTTTAACAGTGTTGCTTAAATTCCGTTTATGGGTCAAATACAAGCCTTTCCTTTATGGTGATGAGAAACAACTTAGACCACAGCCTAGTGAAGGACAGATAGACAAGATCAGGAGACACAGTATGTCTTTGAGAAAAAGGCCTTCATTGAACAATAGCGTGTCACAAAATATGTGATGGCCATTCGCAACTGTTTTGCACACAACTGTTAAAGGAGCTAGCACTTTAACTATACTTTCGAAGTACTTATTTCCAATGATTAAGTTTGTTATAATCAAATAGTTCAAATGTCTCTGAGCACTATACGACTTAACTTCTGAGGTCATCAGTCGCCTAGAACTTAGAACTAATTAAACCTAATTAACCTAAGGACATCACACATATCCATTCCCGTAGCAGGATTCGAACCTGCAACCGGAGCGGTCGCTCGGCTCCAGACTGTAGTGCCTAGAACCGCACGGCCACTCCGGCTGGCAAGTTTGTTATAAATAATCCATCGGAGTTCAGAGGGAATACTGATCTCCATAACTACGTCAAAAGAAAAAAAAATCCTATTCACTTTCCATTTAAACTGACTTGCATCAGCACGAAAAAAAAAAAAAAAAATGCTGCTTTGATCACTTACGCAATGATTTTAACTACCCGATTGGCAGCGTAGTCAAATAAACATGAAAGCTATAAACGTCTCTTCTAAGCCATATTCTGTGTGTTGCGCAAAATAAATTTTATTTGCAAAATTTGCACCTTACTAAATGCGAAACTATTCGAGCGTTTCTTCTGTTGGTTTACTAAGAAGTTAGGTGTCCTAAAGTGAAGTCGCCATACGTGGAAAAGTCAGGAAGATCTCTTTCACCAGTAGTGGACAAAAACAAATGCAATGTCTACTTTGCCTGGTGACCAGGAAGTAATAGGATTCATTGTCGCACATCATTTCAGTTAGGACCCGAATTGTATCAGCTGGGAGCAGCGAGCAATAATGTTTGTAGTCGATGCTTGGATTCTTAATTCGGAGTGTGAAGCAACAATTTATGAAATAATCACCAGATATTGCCCGCAATGCAGTAATTAGGTACGAAATGAACTAAAGAATTACACAGCTACTGTGGTTCGATCTTTAAGTTCACCGTCCTACAACTGATTGACCACAGCTTCACTAGCCATACGATCATTGTCCGTCCTTCTCACTTCTACAAATTTCCTAAACCCAAAGCTTTGAATTATTTGATTGAAGTACGTTCATTTTTAGCCTCTGCTAAATATTCCAGAACTATAGAGAAGAGTTCCTTGTCTAAGAATGTGCCTCACGCAGATGTCTGTCCTCTTCTTAATAACCTCACACAGCCCTGAAATTTCTTCAGTTCTTTGTACTGCTGCTTCAAAGGAAAACCATCGCGTTTTCTTCATATGGCTCTGCGCATCGTGCTGCAATTGCAGTAGCAATTTGAGCAGCTTTTGGCACCACAATGACACAACCAGCTGTTACAAATCGGTTACGTCAAAGACAGCTCCGTGCCAGACGCCCTAGAGTGTGCATTCGACTGACCTCAAGCCACCGCCATCTGCGACTTCAGTGGTGTCAATCGAGAGCTCACCGGAGGGCACGGCGTAGGTATATTGTGTTTTCCAAAGAAATTTGGTTCTACCTCGGTGCCAGTGATGGCCGCGTGTGGCAAAGAGAAGGCTAATTGACGGCCTGCAACAAACCTTTCTACGTGCTTGACACATTGGTCATACACCTATATTTATGGCCTGGGATGTGATTTCTTCTGACAGAAGGAGCACTCTTGTGGTTATCTCATGTACCCTGATTGCAAATTTGTGCGTCAGTCTGGTGATTCGATCTGTTTTGCTGCCATTCATGAACGGCACTCGAGAGGGTGTTTTTCAACAGAATAACGCTCGCACACATACTGTTGTTGTAACTTAACATACGCTAAAGAGTGTCGACATATTGCCTTCGCTTGCTCGATCACCAGATCTATATCCAATCGAGCACATGTGGGACATCATGGGACGGCAGCTCCAGCGTCATCCAAAAACAGCATTAACCGTCCCTGTATTGACCGACCAAGTGCAGCATGCATGGCTCTCCATCCCACAAACTGACAATCGGCACCTGTACAACACAATGTATGCACGTTTGCGTGCTTTCATTCAATAGTCTGGTGATTACACAGGTTTTTAATGTACTAGCATTTCATATTTCCACTGGCTTATCTCGCACTTCCATTAGCCTGTGATCTTGCAGTGTTAATCACTTGCGTGCGTTACCTAGACAAATGTGTCTGTCCGTCATATCCAACAGAAGATACGCCCCCCCCCCCAACCCACTCACACACACTGTAGAAGTGACTGCCTTGATAACAACAGGGCCCCAGCCTCTTGCTGGAATACAGGGCTCGCTGCGAGCAAGTAGGTGAATTGATAGTGGACGCTACTTACGTAAGGTAAATTGAGAATTTCGGTCGGACAGGAAGACTGTCTGGATAGCCGAAGCTGTTAAGGTAACTGACTGCTCGTTTTGAGCAGGAGGTCTGGGTTCGAGTCTCGGGCCCGCACAAGTTTTCAACTGCCACCATCGAATTATTTAGATGCTCGAGTGCTACTGGCGTCGGCATTTCCTTCTAACTGTCTTATCCTCGTATTCTACTGCGCAGCATTCAGCATGGACTGTAGTCAGTGTGCTGTTCCAGAACGGACATTTGTACCACCTGAAACTCGCTACATTCAAAAATATTCTTCTAGTGCAACATTTATTTAGGAGTTTGCCGTAGCCTCTCTCTTGATTGATGCAGTGCTTTCTGAATGTGCGGATTAACAAGTACGAGGGACGATCAACAGCCCTGTCTTACCCTGTCAGTCTTTGTTGTGCTTCGTGATAATGGACGCAATATATTAAAGTCACCACCGCATTGTTATGGCAGCTCTACAAAATTCTTCCATATTTGTAATTCAGTCGTATTTGCACCAGTATCTGGAGTGATTTTTTTCCATTCAGCAGCTTCGAAGATGGGCCTTCCTTTTCTGAACGTCCTTCCGTTATGCGTCTGAGTCTGCGTCTTTCATAAATCGCAAATGTGTAGCACGCCTTCTGCAGTACTTTTTTTTTTTTTCTTAATTCGGACTTGCAATATCGTCAGCGGCCATCTTCCATTTCCTTTCTTTTCTTCGCCGGTGAACTCTATCCCCGATTCCTCGCTTGTCAACTACCGCCTATGAATATTCATCAGTGCGTCGGAGATTGCTCGTTCCGCGTCTGGAAATTGAAAAGTCGTTAGTGGATTTACTGCGGAGGTCTAACGTCGTCTCAATCACGCCTGCAGGCCTGGAACCGCGGCTGCAGGCAGATGGTGGGAGAATCCACCTGAGATCCAGAGGAAGGCATCGCATGGACACGAGACCATCTTGCAGCCTGGGATAAATATTCATATAGCAGCGTATTATGCATCATTGGAGATAACGCTACGAAACCTCTGTGTACATGGCGCTTAATGGAATAATTCCTGATGTGTTGACTTTTTCTTCTTTTTGGGGTTAATTCTTACTCTTCTCTATTTGCATTTTCCAGTTTCTACTACAGGCTCGGCATTGTTAGAAGGCAATGTTGTTGGTAGGTGCTCTCCGGATGCTCTTTCTGACGACAAGCAGTAACAGCAGAATTGGTCTGTTAGGAGAGGTTAGTGAATTCGGACATGGACTAGCTGCTTCATGTCACCTGAGCAAAAAATCCATCGGGGAATTTCAGACCTGATAAGGCAGACCTACTCGATTGTCCGATCATGCGGTTGTGTAGTGGAAGAGCGAGGAACAATCACGGCCAAACCAAGACAAAGCAGACCTCATGTGATAATGGACAGGGGGTGTCGAGCATTGTTGAAGATAGTTGTAAAATGTCGCATAAAATCAGCGGAGTGAATCAATTCTGAGTTCCAAAGTGCAACAAGCAGTCCAGCTTCACAATGAGAGTGGGGAAAGCAAAGAGTTAAAAAGAATGGGTGCAAAGGTCGAGCAGCTCCACAACAAACGAGCGATTTGGAGTAATGAATCATATCGAGTAACTTGTAACTCTGCTGTTATAGTTTGACAGAGTTATCAGGTATTACTTGATACTGTTCAAGGACACAAAGATGTACGTCTTTGAGTTTTTCACGCAGCAAACAAAGAATTAGTGACACGAACGTGACGAAGATCAGACATGAAACCTGTCACTGGCGCAAAACCTGAAAGGCAAACTCAAACACACAACTTCTAGGTTATTACATAACCTCTTATACTACTGTATTCATAACTCAATAAGATTCTATTTTCTAAGGCAAAGAAAGTATACTGATGACCTTGCTGTTTAGTCCCTCTAGTCTTCATTCCAACCAACTAACCAAAGAAAGTAACTAATATTTTTTGTCATATGAACAGAATCTTCCGTCGGTTCTTGGTAGAACAACATTATAATAAATGAAAAGCACCAGTTTGCTTTTGTTCTACAATATTGTAGAACAAAAGCAAACTGGTGCTTTCCATTTATTAATTTTTTTGTGTCCTGAACCACGTGAGGATCTAAATTATTAATGTAAACCCGGGGGTGGAAGACGACCAATTAATGTTCCTTGGTGGTGGTTCCAGGTGCTGGAACTGACAGGAAAAAAGGACATTCGTGCGGCGGAAGTGTGCCAGACGCGGAGGCTCACCATAGTGTTTGGGCGGGATTCGGGACTAAGTAACTGGCAGCAGGTACTGTTCGGCGAAGAAGAACGCGACACTACGTTACACTGGACGCTGCAGTCGTAGTCGATGCATTTGCTGCCGTTCTGGAGACTCCGTTTAGAAATATGGGCTAATTCAGCTCTAAACTCCAAGCCTGCATGTATTAGAAGGCTATTAATCTCGAAAGTAAAGATGGCTGCCATTTTCTGCGTCACATAGAGGGAATGCCAGCCAGAATTTTACATCCTCTGTTCTTCAATCATTGCTAATTATTTTGTTGCTGAAATAGCATAACGTATCTATTACTTTCAGCGTATCTTACACCATCGCCTCGGAGGGGGGGGGGGGGGGGGGGGAGGAGCGCGATGCCTAACAGCTGCAGTATTGTACTCTGCCATATGGTATCATTCGGATGCGGTATCGAATGGCATGGGGTTAGCACACACGTCTCGTGGCAGTTGTCAGCTTACCTGTCTCCACTTACAATATTCTTATTCAAGCGGCTACTCAGTTGTCATCATGAACCTAACTACGTCGGCTTTCAGTCTTTTCTCCAAGGAATTATCCTTGACAGCACCGGAAACTTAACCCAGGTCATCCCCACGGCTGTCAGAAACGGTGATCGGTCAGGTTCGGAGGTGGACGTATGCTTTATGGACTATGATAATTTACTGCGTCAGGCGCAGCATCATACACTAGTGCAAGTCCTCAAAAAAAGTTTGTATGGGTCAGATGGGTATCCCAGATATAGAAAACTTATATCATAACCGAATTGCTTAGGTAAAATCAGATACTGAGGTTTCCAAATTTGCAGAACCTAAGAGAAGTGTAACGTAATATTGTGTGCTGTCTACAGATTCATTCAACATTCTTTGGAAACCTACTTCTCGAAATGCTTTGGATAATGTGGAAAAGGGGGATAAGGTAAACTGGAAGTGATCCAACACCATTCGCTATACTGATGCTAATGGTCATAATCGCTGATAAAATACATGACGTACAACTGGTTAACAGAGCAGGAGAAAATAATAAATCTTTGAGGCTAAATTATGAAAAGAATCAATTATGAAAAGACACATTCATTGGTCGTGACTAATTTATCTCGCAACTTAACATTCGGTTCAATGTCCATTGAAAGAATTGGGCATCTGACAAATAAGTAAAACACTTCATCGAACAAGTTAGACAGGCGTCCTTAACGTAAGCTTGATTATATGTTCATATCTTGTTACAAGTTAAGTTTGGTCAGATTTTCTCTTTGGAGTAAAAAGTTGGACATGAAAAGTAAATCCCATCACAAAACGAACTTTCAAGTTGCGGAGTATGAAGATACCGAAGATATGAGAACGAAAAACGAAACAGATTTCAAGCGAGTTACTAGTGACAGAGAACTTCCCAGTGATATTAAGAAGAGAAAGACAGCGCATTTAGGACGTATTATGCAAAATGAAAACTATCATTCTTTGCAGTCGGTAATCGAGGCTAGAATAAGAACAAGAAAAATGAGAGCGTTTTGAATGCCAAACGTTAGGCAGTGAATGGGACTACATGATATTAAATCACCGATACGGAGAAGATGTGCAGAATGAGATCATAAACAAGATTAGTAACAGGACATTAGTTCCGGTAATGTACTCACTTCCGGACTTCCTAACTTTCAGATGACGGTAGTTCATGTCGCCAAGCGAATGTTTGGTTCAAAATGGTTCAAAGGGCTCTGAGCACTATGGGACTTCTGAGGTCATCAGTCCCCTAGAACTTAGAACTACTTAAACCTAACTAACCTAAGGACATCAAACACATCCATGCCCGAGGCAGGTTTCGAACCTGCGACCGTTGTAGTGGCGCGGTTCCGGACTGAAGCGCCTAGAACCGCTTGGCCACCGCGGCCGGCGAATGTTTGGAAACCCACTAGCGCGTCAGACGAACACAATTGCGTTGTTGTTACGTCGGCGCCTAGCACGAACGAGCGGAATAATGTGTGATCGATAATTAATTTATTCCAGTCCCTCTCCCCACCCACTAATTCCTGTGGGAAGGCTTCGTTAAACATACACTGCAAGGAAAAAAATATTTCCCCTGGAACTGATTAATTGTGATGGATTACGTAGATCAACAACATTCATTTTTGCAGGGGGAGGGGGGGTGGGGTGGGGTGGAATGATCATAAAAAATAAGATTCGTCGATCTGACCAGCTGATTACGGTGTTATGCGTTATAACAACGCGAGACTGTATGTTTCATAACAATTAATAACATGCGTTCCCAGATGAGAAACGGAAAACCGTTGCCAAATGATGGATTGACTGCTGTGCTAGATGCAGGGAAATGATTAAAATGATATACACCGTCCCTACGTCAAATGTCTGTATCACCTGTTCCTCATAAAATGTGGTCCCCCAAACTACTGAATGAAATCCTCCAAAAATCTAAATATAATAAAGATTCCGCTGCAAACTAGAAACAGTTCAGCCTGTCAACTTATTCTCATATTAGTGTTTTATAAACTTTTGTATCTTAGTAAAAAAATATATTAAATGAAAATGAAGGAACATAGGAAATTTTGGAAGGAAAGATTGAAATGAAGTATAGTCAAACACTTTTTTTAAAGGAAAAAATTGCTCTTGTACGTATATACTTAATTGAATAATATTTTATGATTTAAAATTCCCTTGAACAAAGTAATTTACTAAGAAAGGAACACTTATTTTTAAATGCTTATAATTTCATAATTTGCAGCATTGAAAACACTCTGACATCGATTTTAAGGAAAATAAGAGAGGAAACAGTGTAAGTCATCTATCAGTACCAAATTTCCACCTTAAATTGATAGTTAGTACTGTACTACCATTGATCTCACACTTCCATTTAAAATCTCAGTTTATTCTGACAACAGAAAGAGAAATGAATATTCATTGGAAATTATAAACGCAAAAATGAAGCTGACAAAAGCTAAAAAAAAAGAGTAAAATGTGAAAGCGAGAAAATGTGTAAGAAGACACGGCGATGGGATTTTCGCCCCATGTCTTTGTCAAAATGAAAAGAAAGAGGGCGCAGAGGAAACGAAATATCTATCACTGTTTTTTAAGTGCCAATATTTTCCATTCTATGGACGGATCATCACCAACAATGTACCAGCACACGGTCAAAAACTCTTTAGCTTATCATAACGCAATCGTGGTAAAGTTCCTCGAAGTCAAATAAACCCTTACGGAATTGCGTAGTCATACAGAACAGTCTAGTTTGCTCGTACACATCTCTGGTTACAGGCCATAAAATCTCATCACTTCTACCGCAAAGGTTTCATAGCTGTGGTGAAATGGCTTTCCATCATCTAAATTCGATGCAGGAGTCCCTTGATCGAGGACCAAAGGGAATGCACAATCTGTCGAACTCTGCCTCAGAGGCAGGTCTTCAGATATTCTGTGTGTGACATCCAGCGGGCCAGAGTGAGCCGCGTACGTGCGACTGGAGTACCCATTGGCTCCTGCCCATTCCCTACGCTCCTGCAATAGGTCAAGAGTTTCGCGATCCTCTGGTCAGCTGTACTTCTGACTAGCTAAATCCGTTCTGGTCGCCACCTGTGCTTTGGCTGTCTAGGTGTTCCTCGAGTACCTTCCAAACACGAGTAGTTGCTTGTTTCTTCTCTTTATACTTGGTTTATTAACCTTACCGTGTGACCTGCTACTCGTATAGGCTAGTGGGAAATGGGAACTTCTCTACCATGCAAAGGCTTCAGTTGAAGCGGTATTACATTTTCGTCTACATCTATACCCCATAAGCCATTATGCTGTTTTTCCATTGATTGATGTGTGTGAAGAACGGCATTCGGTAAGACTCGGCATCAAATCGAAATGTTATTCGCGAAATGTGAATAAGAGAAAGCAAAATATAGCAATAGCGTAACAAAAGTGCTGGTGCGTGCAATGTAGATTTGTGATCTTCACATCTGTAGAGGCTTCAACAGTAACGTAAACTTGCGTTTCAACTTAGTAATTCTATTAGATTTGTTATGCAATTTGTATTTATGGGGTTAGTTACTTAAATTTTAGTTCTACTGAAAGGTGGATGTATATAGGTGGACTGGACATTAATTTGCGGATAGTTTCAAAATGAGTGGAAATTTCATATCACGAGAGCGAAGCAGTATCGTGAGAAATCTGTGAAATAGTAGATTTACGGCAGTGATTGTAGTATCTCTGAACCTGTGTACCTTTGGCTTACTTGTAGAGACAAGAGTTGGAGATGGAGTAAGGTAGCAGAACTTTAGTGCATATCGGAAGAGGGTTTGCTGAAGAAAATTGCTAGGAATTATTAATCTGATGGAAGGACTTACAGGCCCAGAATTTATGGAACAGAGAGACTGGATTTGCATTATGTATATGTTTTTAAGTTAATAGTTTTTGCTATCGCGAACTGATAATGTTAGCAGTTCTTGCAACACAACAGTCCACGTCCCCACCTCAGTTTAGGTAATTTCAGTTTAATTCATTTAAATTTGCAAAATCGTAAAACCATTGCTTTGTACATTTTTGTAATGAAAGTAAAAAGTTTTTGGTTGTCTGAGTTTTATGTTCTTGTGAAATAAGAATTTAAAATACAACAGTGTCATTATAATGAACGGATTAGTATGAGGAAATCATCCCAATCCTTATCCCAGTAGTTTAATTTTCCTTTAGCATATTTTAACTGGCGCGATTTCTTCATGCTATACTGTTGATGCTGATTATGCTGCAATTTTTCAGATGAGATTCTTTTCAAATTTTGTTGGTTCTTTCATTTCTCACCTCACGTCTCCATGGTACAAATTCTAAGCATTTTCTTTGTAATACAGATTTTAATGGGCCAGTGAACAGTGTGTGTTTTATAGTGCTGCAATGTAACTTCAGTGTTCCAATTTTTTTGGGCAGTGCACAGTTTGATTTTGGTAGTGATTTTTGAGTATTGGTTTTTATTTAATTTCCTGCACAGCGAACGAGAATAAATTTTGTCTTTATGTAAATGTGTGCTCAGAGACCCGCTGTTCGCAATAGTAGTTTCAGTTAATCGTTTTTACAACAGAAGACAATACATTCAGTTTCGAGTAAAATGCAGGCAAACACTTTAATGCTCATGAACGAACGAACGACCAGGTTAGAGCAAGTAACTTCCACTACTGCGTTGCAGTTCATCATATTTAGTTTTTATCTGTTGCTTAAGAAGTAATCGCGTATTGAAAACCATTTGGTTCCCTTCGATAGTGGGATTTACTACACTGTATTTAATTTTTCATTGCAGGTACGAATGATATGCCATAGCTGCAATCGCATCCGGTTTTGAAGCATGGCAGTTCCGAGCACTACTGCTGGCATACACACGCTTCGTGGAAGCATCTCGCACCTGACTGGGTGCAGTGTCAAGGTAGGAAGATTATGGTCTGAGGCCACTTGGACGACGGGCTCATCAGGAATGGAAAACAGAAGCTTCAACTAGGAAGGATGGAGGAGGAAATCGGCTGTGTCCTCTGCAAAGAAACCATCCCTGCATTGATCTTAAGGGATTTAGGGAAATCACTGAAAAGCTAAATCTGCATGGCGGGACGGGACATAGAACCACGATACTCTCTTTAGCGTATCCAGCGTCTTATTACTGCTCCACTCCATAGTGTGTAGCTCAAAGAGCAGAAGGAACGAATGGCTATAGGTTCCGTCGGGGACAACGGGTGGCGTGAATTCCATTCAAAACTGAGTATTGAACAGCATTCGAAATGAAGGTTTGAGACCACATTTTTTAAAAGCCTTGTGATGCTTTTTTTTAGGATAGCACTAACCATAAAAACAATATTTTTTCACACAGGAAGAAAAGTAGTCTTAAATTTTCGTGAAAAAGTTGATTATTTGGAGGTCCAGTACGAAAAGAATCAACAACAATGGCACAATTGTTTTCATCCTGCCATGTCACAGATCTGATATTATCTTTTTCTGTTTCGGTGTATATATGGTACAGTCAAATGAAAACTAGACACATGGACAAAGTAAGTGAATTGTTTATTATTTCAAAAGTATTTGCCATAATCTATACATTTATCCCACTGTGAGGGAAGACGATCAATGCCTTCGTAGAAAAATGTTTTCGTTTACCTGTGGAAATGTGTTTGTAGAGAGGCATGTACCTCTTCGTCCGAAGCAAATCTACAGCCACGAATGTGTTTCTTTATTGCACAAAAAATATGGAAATATGACGGGGAGATATCGGGACTGTATGGAGGATGTGTAAGGGCTTCCCAGCGAAACTTCTGCAGCGTACTCGAAACATGTTGGCGGGCCCACATGATGCAAAGCCAAGATGTTTCGACTACATTGAACAAGTTTCGCTGGGAAGCCCTTACACATCCTCCACAGAGTGCTGATCTCTCCACATGCTATATCCATATTTTTGGAGTCTTGACGAAAGACATTCGTGGCCGACGATTTGCTTCGGACGAAAAACTGTATCCCCGGGATACAATCATGGTTTCGCAAGCAACTGCAAGCATTTTTCCATGAAGGCATTGGAAATCTTTCCTCACAGTGACATCAATGTATCAACAGTTAAGGCGATTACCTTTTGAAACAGTAAAGATTACACCATCAATGCAGATTAATAGGAAAAAGAATCCCGTAATGTTTGAATACTCCATTAGTAGTGTAGCGCTTGACACAGTCACGTCGATTAAATTTTTGGGCGTAACATTGCAGAGCGATATGAAGTGGGACAAGCATGTAATGGCAGTTGTGGGGAAGGCGGATAGTCGTCTTCGGTTCACTGGTAGAATTTTGGGAAGATGTGGTTCATCTGTAAAGGAGACCGCTTATAAAACGCTAATACGACCTATTCTTGAGTACTGTTCGAGCGTTTGGGATCCCTATCAGGTCGGATTGAGGGAGGACATAGAAGCAATTCAGAGGCGGGCTGCTAGATTTTTTACTGGTAGGTTTGATCATCACGCGAGTGTTACGGAAATGCTCCAGGAACTCGGGTGGGAGTCTGGAGGAAAGGCGGCGTTCTTTTCGTGAATCGCTACTGAGGAAATTTAGAGAACCAGCATTTGAGGCTGACTGCAGTACAATTTTACTGCCGCCAACTTATATTTCGCGGAAAGACCCCAAAGATAAGATGAGAGAGATTAGGGCTCGTACAGAGGCATATAGGCAGTCATTTTTCCCTCGTTCTGTTTGGGAGTGGAACAGGAAGATGCTAGTTGCTACGCACCGTATAGTGGATTGCGGAGTATGGATGTAGATGTAGACCTCCTTTTACCCATGTCTCGTTTTCACTTAGTTCCCTCTCATATTTTGTCTGCAGACATGTCGCGTCACGACTTGGATGAAGGTTTAGCCTGCGTGACGCAACCAGGACGTTGACGAGATTGTGTGCTGAAGTGTGCTAATTTACCTTTAACGGAATGAGAGAGAGGAAGTCCCCTAGGATGCTTAACAGAGGTGATTTTGGAACGGAGAGGAGAACTCGTTGGCTCCGTAGGAACTGAATAAGCAATCAAACACTTAATGATCCAATTTCAGAACAACATATTTTCCAACAGTTCACCTTTGTTCGGGTTGGTGTCTTACAGTGGCTTTATATCGTTGCATATCAACGATTACACTTTACCACTCCCGCTCTGCTTCCAACTTGTTCCGACGATACTCAGTCAGATACGTTAAGCACAGTGTGAGGCAAGTGTAAGACACAGTTTGTTCCTCTTTCTATTCTGACACATACTGAATGCCAACTATAACTCGTTGCAGTACACTAGGGACATATTCAACTAATCTCAATACTTTATAGCTGACAGAAAACTCGAGATAATAACTGTTGCTGGATAGTTGTCGAAATTTTTTTAAATTTACAGCAGGAGGATTTGAAAGGTCAATCTACTCGTATAGTGAGTCCGAAGCTCGTATATACTGGTTTTTCAGGGACATCAGTGAGAATTTCTCCCATAGAGATGTTTTCCCTGATTTGTCCGAAGGCCTTCCTAAACCTTCTTCCAGAAGGTTCTCGAACATTCTGGCTGCATGTCAGCGTCATCTAGTCGTCTTGGCCCCCAAAGATGATGTCCTCTCCCAGCCATTACAGCACCGACGCTATCTCAGCAGATGGTCAATACGTCTATCTTCTAACGAAGCGCTGGCACAGTCTTCCGATGTTCGCGAGTCA
This sequence comes from Schistocerca americana, assembly GCF_021461395.2. Taxonomy (NCBI): domain Eukaryota; kingdom Metazoa; phylum Arthropoda; class Insecta; order Orthoptera; family Acrididae; genus Schistocerca; species Schistocerca americana. The sequence continues at coordinate 521,406,662 of NC_060125.1, read as the reverse complement.
CCACGCCTTGTGCTTTATCTTAAGTACTATTCTTAATAAATTTTCTCTGCTTTCGTCATAGCCATACCACTGATAGTCATACATCAATAAAATTAGATAACTATGGAAATCACTCCTTCGAAGTTGGCATGAGATAAATGTCAGTAACAGTATATTTAATACGCAACCTCCCTTCTCAACCAAAGGTAACACCAATAAAATGGCTCTGAGCACTATGGGACTCAACATCTGAGGTCATCAGTCCCCTAGGACTTAGAACTACTTAGACCTAACTAACCTAAGAACACCGTACATATCCACGCCCGAGGCAAGATTCGAACCTGCGACCGTAGCGGTCTCGCGGTTCCAGACTGTAGCACCTAGAACCGCTCGGCCACCCCGGCCGGCTTTGAAATTGTCGCGCGTGTTCTTAAAGATCTAATATTGCCAAAAATTAAATCGTGCAAGTGTTTCGCTGTATCAACCACGAAGGATAAACCTTGTAATTATACAGGGTGTTACAAAATGGTACGGCCAAACTTTCAGGAAACATTCCTCACACACAAAGAAAGAAAATATGTTATGTGGACATGTGTCCGGAAACGCTTACTTTCCATGTTAGAGCTCATTTTATTACTTTTCTTCAAATCACATTACTCACGGAATGGAAACACACAGCAACAGAACCTACCAGGGTGACTTCAAACACTTTGTTACAGGAAATGTTCAAAATGTCCTCCGTTAGCGAGGATATATTCATCCACCCTCCGTCGCATGGAATCCCTGATGCGCTCATGCAGCCCTGGAGAATGGCGTATTGTTTCACAGCCGTCCACAATACGAGCACGAAGAGTCTCTACATTTGGTACCGGGGTTGCGTAGACAAGAGCTTTCAAATGCCCCCATAAATGATAGTCAAGAGGGTTGAGGTCAGGAGAGCGTGGAGGCCATGGAATTGGTCCGCCTCTACCAATCCATCGGTCACCGAATCTGTTGTCGAGAAGCGTACGAACACTTCGACTGAAATGTGCAGGAGCTCCATCGTGCATGATCCACATGTTGTGTCGTACTTGTAAAGGCACATGTTCTAGCAGCACAGGCAGAGTATCCCTATGAAATCATGATAACGTGCTCCATTGAGCGTAGGTGGAAGAACATGGGGTCCAATCAAGACATCACCAACAATGCCTGCCCAAACGTTTACAGAAAATCTGTTTTGATGACGTGATTGCACAATTGCGTGCGGATTCTCGTCAGCCCACACATGTTGATTGTGAAAATTTACAATTTGATCGCGTTGGAATGAAGCCTCATCCGTAAAAAGAACGTTTGCACTCAGATGAGGATTGACACATTGTTGGATGAACCATTCGCAGAAGTGTGCCCGTGGAGGCCAATCAGCTGCTGATAGTGCCTGCACACGCTCTACATGGTACGGAAACAACTGGTTCTCCCGTAGCACTCTCCATACAGTGACGTGGTCAACGTTACCTTGTACAGCAGCAGCTTCTCTGACGCTGACATTAGGGTTATCGCCAACTGCACGAAGAATTGCCTCGTCCATTGCAGGTGTCCTCGTCGTTCTAGGTCTTCCCCAGTCGCGAGTCATAGGCTGGAATGTTCCGTGCTGCCTAAGACGCCGATCAATTGCTTCGAACGTCTTCCTGTCGGGACACCTTCGTTCTGGAAATCTGTCTCGATACAAACGTACCGCGCCACGGCTATTGCCCCGTGCTAATCCATACATCAAATTGGCATCTGCCAACTCCGCATTTGTAAACATTGCACTGACTGGAAAATCACGTTCGTGATGGACACTAACCTGTTGATGCTACGTACTGATGTGCTTGATGCTAGTACTGTAGAGCAATGAGTCGCATGTCAACACAAGCACCGAAGTCAACATTACCTTCCTTCAATTGGGCCAACTGGCGCTGAATCGAGGAAGTACAGTACATACTGACGAAACTAAAATGAGCCCTAACATGGAAATTAAGCGTTTCCGGACACATGTCCACATAACATCTTTTCTTTATTTGTGTGTGAGGAATGTTTCCTGAAAGTTTGGCCGTACCTTTTTGTAACTCCCTGTATATTGTCAAAGACAGATTTGCGTCCTGAGTTTTAGTTTTAAAAAGAAGTGTTAATTTCTTGGAAATAGGTTGGACCAGTATCGCGCACACGCCTGTCATCAGTGGAATCTAATGTACTGGTTTATTTGCACATGCCGAAGACGTTTGCCAATTACAGTTACATAATTATCTAAATTGTGAGAGTTTTAATCAGCATATTACTATTGAAAATTATAGCGTTGCTAACCGCAGCGCCGTATTCTGTTAGTGTATATATATATCTGTATTTGAATACGTATTCCTACACCAGTTTCTTTGACGCTTCATTGTGTCTGTGTTGTAGAAATCATGCAGAATAAATCAAGTAATTAATAGTGTAATCACTTATTCCTCCCACGCCACATGTGTGAATGGAACTGGACGAAGTACTAAAGTACAATACAGTAAAAAGCCCATCCGGCAATCACTTAACGGTGATTCGCAGAGTGTGGTTATATACAATGTGATCAAAAGTATCCGGACACCCCTATGTAGTTACGAAAGCCGGACGCACCAGTGTAAAAGTAGGTGGGGAGAAGAAAGAACAGAACGTGTCGGTCAGGTGACCTCAGTCGTGGAGTAGTCATTGGATGTCACCTGAGGAATAAATCGACCAGGTACTAGGGTGAGTCAAATGAAAACCTTTAATTTTTTTTAAAATATTGTTTATTGTGCAGAAGTGGTACAAAGCTGTATCACTTTTCAACATAATCTCCCCCACGCTCAATACAAGTCGTCCAGCGTTTACAAAGTGCATAAATTCCTTTAGGAAAAAATTCTTTTGGTAGTCCGCGCAACCGCTCATGGACCGCGTGGCGTGCCTCTTCATCAGAACAGAACTTCTTTCTTCCCATTGCGTCTTTGAGTGGTCCAAACATATGGAAGTCACTCGGGGCAAGGTCTGGTGAGTATGATGGATGAGGAAGACACTCAAAATGCAGGTCTGTGATTGTTGCAACTGTTGTACGGCCAGTGTGGGGCCTTGCATTGTCATGTTGCAAAAGGACACCTGCTGACAGCAATCCATGCCGCTTTGATTTGATTGCAGGCAGCAGATGATTTTTTAGGAGATCTGTGTGTGATGCACTGGTGACAGTGGTCCCTCTAGGCATGTACTGCTCCAAAATGACGCATTTTTCGTCCCAGAAGAGAGTCAGCAAAACCTTCCCTGCTGATGGTTCTGTTCGAAACTTTTTTGGTTTTGGTAACGAGGAAAGGCGCCAATCATTGTCGCTCTCTTCGTTTCCGGTTGGTGGAAGTGAAACCAGGTTTCGTCCTCAGTAACGATTCTTGCAAGGAAGCCATCACCTTCTCGTTCAAAGCTCCGAAGAAGTTCTTCACAAGCATCAACACGTCGTTCCCTCATTTCAGGAGGCAGCTGCCGTGGCACCCATTTTACAGACACTTTGTGAAACTGGAGCACATCATGCACAATATGGTGTGGTGACCCATGACTAATCTGGAAACATGCTGCAGTGTCGTTCAGTGTCACTCGGCGATTTTCCTTCACTATGGCTTCAACTGCTGCAATGTTCCGTTGAGTCACAACTCGTTGTGCCTGACCTGGGCGAGGAGCATCTTCCACTGACGTCACACTTCCTACTCCATTCGTAGACATGCTGCTGTGACAAACATGCATCACCGTACTGAACCTTCATTCGTCGATGAATTTCAATAGGTTTCAGACCTTCACCACGCAAAAACCGAATAACAGAACGCTGTTCTTCCGTGGTGCAAGTTTCAAGTGGGGCGGCCATCTTTATACTGATACTGTGACGGTATGTGTGCATCTGCACTGTGCAGCCACCTACAGGCCATTCTGCACGCTGTTTGTAGCACGTTTACCAGCGTACACGATAACGCCACGAAATTTCGATTGGTTATTATAAATTAAAGGTTTTCGTTTGACTCACCCTTGTACATTTCAGCCCTTCTAAAGACGCTCACTTCAAGTCTTCGTAATGTGACTGTGAAGTGAAAATGCCAAGGAACAATCACAACTGGACCAAGGCCAACCAGACATCTGTACTGATGGACAGGGACCGTCGAGTACTGGGTAAGGTAGTTGTAAAACAAAGTCGCATGCAATCATTCGAAAGAATCACTCGTGAGTTCAAAAGCGCTACAAGAAGTTCGGCTAGCGTATTGACTGCGCAGGAAGTTAAAAATGAATTGGGTTCAACGATCGAACTGCCACACATTTCTGTGGACAGGGCTAAGTGACTCTCGAGGTGGTGTAAAGAGCGAAGCCCCTGGACAATGGATGATGGGAAACAAGTGATTCGGAGTGATGAATTGGCTTATACCCTGTGGCAGTCGGACGGAACGGTCTGGGTTTGACGAATGCATGCAGAACGTTACCTAACATCACGTGAGATTAGAGCTGCGCTCTACCATAACGGCGGTTCCGTCGTTTTGTACAATACATAAACGACATAGTATATAGTAGGATTAACGGTATTAATGCTAGGGAAAGGAACATAAGTGAATGTGTGAGAGAGAACCTGGGTGTGACGACTTCTGATTGTTTTTTGTGTGTTTGTTTGTTTTTCACATAACTAGAGCCGCACATAGTTGAGTACCTTTCCATCAAGTGTTACATGAGTAATAAAAATTAGCTGATCATATAGTTTCTGCGGTTTATCCAACCAAAGCAATTACTTTCGATGCAAGAAACGTTCACATGCACAAACGTAAAAACTATGTTACTATTGCTTTTTTTTCATGATCAAAGGTAAGAGCTTTGTTTTATTCAAAAATGGTTCAAATGGCTCTGAGCACTATGGGACTTAACATCTGTGGTCATCAGTCCCCTAGAACTTAGAACTACTTAAACCTAACTAACCTAAGGACATTACACACATCCATGCCCGAGGCATGATCCGAACCTGCGACCGTAGCAGCCTCGCGGTTCCGGACTGAGCGCCTACTTAAACCTAAATAACCTAAGGAGATCACACACATCCATGCCCGAGGCAGGATTCGAACCTGCGACTGTAGCAGCAGCGCGGTTCCGGACTGAAGCCCCTAGAACAGCTCGGCCACAGTGGCCGGCTGTGTGGGAATTTGTTTTATTATTGACTGATAAAGCTGTTTATGAATAACAGAAACATTTTCATACAAGTTCGACGAAGTATTGAAGCGATTCTGATGTGTTTTTATTTTTGGTTTTTTTAGTGTTACCTAATTTTTGGGGAAGACAACTCTTTATTTTACGTTACAAATCAACAATTTTTGAATAAAAACTGAATTAAACATTGGCAGTTTTAGTTTTGCTGTAAATACTGTTTATTTTTAAGTAACAGGCAGGAGGATAACTAAGTATAACAAAAATGTTTCGCAGGTTATGCAGCGCTTTGTGTGTCCTCAGTTTCTAGACGATTCGAAACTTCCGGTTTCCAGGGTACTGTAGTAAGACACTGATCGCTTGTGCGAACAAAGCGATGAAAATGAGGTAACGTCCATAGTGTTCGAGGCGTATTCGGAAAGTAAGGTCCGATTTGGTGCGAAATGGAAACCACTGTGGAAATCCAATGAATTTCTGCACAGATGTGTTGAGAAGTGTGTCTAGTATGCACGTCGATCGCGTCACGTCGCTTTTTTCAGTTCTGAGGCACAGTGAGCGCGTAGAGATGCCTACAACAAAAGTGTCTCCCGCCAAGTATGGTAGACAGGTGAAGGATTTCGCTTGAATCCATGCAGTCCACATAACGTATGTCATTCGTTTCTTTAAAAAAAAAATGTTCAAATGTGTGTGAATAAAAAATGGCTCTAAGCACTATGGGACTTAACATCTGAGGTCATCAGTCCCCTAGAACTTAGAACTACTTAAACCTAAATAACCTAAGGAGATCACACACATCCATGCCCGAGGCAGGATTCGAACCTGCAACTGTAGCAGCAGCGCGGTTCCGGACTGAAGCCCCTAGAACAGCTCGGCCACAGTGGCCGGCTGTGTGTGAATTCCTATGGGACCAAACTGCTTAGGTCATCGGTCCCTAGACTTACACACTACCTAAACTAACTTATCCTAAGAACAACACACACACCCATGCCCGAGGAAGGACTCGAGCTTCCGGCGGGAGGGGCTGCGTTTCTTTCTTTAAGACAAATCTCAGCTGCATTCTGCAGGGACAATGTGACGAGGGCGCTGGAAAGTTTGTACAACTCCACGACAGATGTCTAAGTTGGAACGGAGACTATTTAGAGAGGTAGCTCGAAGGTGTGGCTAACCGTTGCGAATAAAAAATTTTTGAGTTTCATTGTGGTTTCCATTTCGCGACCGATCGTACCTTACTTTACGAACAGCCCTCGTAACATATTTAACGTACAGGTAATGCAGATACGATTTTAAGCGACCAAGCCTACTAGGAAAGCTACCGTAGTCTACACGTACTTGAAACCAAGTACAATAGTCCATGGTAACTTCAAAACTTTATGTTTAATACCAACAGTGAAGGCCGGAGGATGTGGTATTACGGTATGATTGTGCTTGCCGTGCTGTGTATCAGCTGAGGATCAGTCCAAAAATGGGTCAAATGGCTCTGAGCACTATGGGACTTAACATCTGAGGTCATCAGTCCCCTAGAACTTAGAACTACTTAAACCTAACTAACCTAAGGACATCACACACGTCTATGTCCGAGGCAGGATTCGAACCTGCGACCGTAGCGGTCGCGCGGTTCCAGACTGAAGCGCCTAGAACCGCTCGGCCACTCCGGCCGGTCAGGATTAGTTCAGATTCGATGAATGTAAGAACATGGCAATTAACCCTGACACAAAGCAGCATCTGTGAGGCAACTGTTTGTGGATAATAAAATTCCTGTAGTGAACTGGTCTGCCTTGACTCCAGACTTTAACCCAGTGGAACACCATGGGCATGAGTTAGAATACTGCCTTCCTTCCGGACATCAGCGTCCAACATTAGTACCTTTTCGGAAGACGAAAGGGCTACCAGACGTTCAGACACGTCATTGAAAGTGCTTCTAGCAGAGTTGAAGCGATCACAAAAAGAAGGGTGGACTCTCCTCTTATTAATGTCCACTAATAGGTGTCAATATACTTTTAATCCGATAGTGTAAATGTGAGTGTGTAAAGGAGGGAATCGGGGTTGTAACGCTTCTGCCGTAATAAAAGCCATCACAATTTGTCGTGCACTAACAGACACTCTGCAGCCCATACCTGGCTATAGCGTGTTAAAATCTCTGGCTGGCAGCGGTGAAAGCCAGTGCGCTGCGAAGCGTAGCGGAATGCGGCAATCTCCTTAGGTTATTGGCGGCGACAGCGGGGCCCTAGGCAGCGTGTGCGGATTATCGGCACTCCGCCCTGTTCTTTCCTTTCCTCCACCCGGTGTCCCCTCCGGCCAGGAAGCAGCAGCACGGGGCGCCACCGCCCCCGCAGGCCGGCGGGTGTCAGCTTCCGGGGGCTCAGCCGCTGTCCCCCACGTGTCCCTCCTGCTCAACTTCGCCAACAAGTCCAACTTTAAAGGAGAACACGTGTCTGGCCTAATGTAACGTCTGCCGTCGATCGGGCTGCTACTCACTTTGTTCGCGTCGTACCCCCTAAGGAAATGAGTACTGCAAATAGGAACGCATCCAAAGTCTACACTGAGGCGACAAAACTTGTGGCAAAGCGATATGGTGGTAGTGCCTCGTAGGCGAGGTATAAAGGGACAGTGAATTGGTGAAACTGTCATTTATGTTCAGGTGATTAGCGTGAAAAGGTTTTTGGCGTGATTATGGACGCTAAAGGGGAATTAAAGAACTCTGAACACAGAACTAACTAGACGCTTGGGACATTCCATTTTGGAAATCTTTAAGGAATTAAGTATTCTCAGTTCCACAGCGTCAAGGCGGAGCCGACAATACCAAATTTCAGACATTACCTCTCACCACGTACAATGTTCAACGATAAGCAACACTGCGTAAACCACAGAAACCAATGTGGGACGAACCTCTCTGTTATAACAGTGCGGCGAAATTTGGTGTTAATGGACTATGACAGCAGACGTCCGACACGAGTCCCTTTGCTAGCAGCACGAAATGGCGTGCAGCGCCTCTCCTGGGCTCGTGACCGTAACGGTTTGACTCTAGACGACTGGAAAACTGTGGCCTGGTCCGATGAGTCCCGATTTCAGCTGGGAAGAGCTGATGGTAGGGTTCGAATGTGGCGTAGAACTCACGAAGCCATTGACTTAAGTTGTCAACATGGCACTCTGCAAACTGGTGGTGGCTCCATGGTGTGGGCTGCGTTTACATGACTGGGTGCTCTGGTCCAAGTGAACCGATCATTGACTAGGAATGGTTGTGTTCGGCAACTTGGAGACGTTTGCAACCATTCACGTTCCAAAACAACAATTCCCCATGTCACCGCGCCACAATTTTTCGAGAATGGTCTGAAGAACATTCTGGTCAGTTTGAGCGAATGACTTGGCCACAGCGATTGCCCGACGTGAATCCCGTCGATAATTTACGGGATATAATGGAGGCGTCAGTTCGTGCACAAACTCCTGCACTGGCAACACTTTCGCAATTATGAACGGCTATAGAGGCAGCATGGTTCAATATTTGTGCAGCGGACTTCCAACGACTTGATGAGTCAGTGCCACCCAGAACAGCTGCACTACACCGGCAAGAAGGAGGTCCTACACGATATTAGGAGGTATCCCATGACTTTTGTCACCTCATTCTATAACGTGCTACGATTGCACTTCTCCGTTGCCAGTTAGTCGGGTGTCGCGTATACAAAGCTTACATTCACCACGAACGTTACAAAGGAAGGGAAAGAAAAAGAAATCACTGAAATTTTCCATAGTACTACTACTCACCGAAGTAATGTATCCAAGTGAAACCTTGATAACAATAAAAAATGGACGCACTGAGAATTTTAATAAGGTTGCATAAAATGGAAACAAAATTTCAACGGAATGGTGGAAGACAGTGTGGGTAAAGAAGTAGGCACCTATAAACCAATAGGAAAAAGAAGTGTTGAATGACTGAGAAACAGATAACTTCGGGCTGTAAGCCTACTCCGTGAAGCGAAAATGATGATGATGATGATGATGATGATGATGAAGAATACAGACTGTAGAAACGAATGTAGAAGCATAGACAAGATGGAAAGCAACGTACAGAAATTTGATCAGTATTGGAATTGCTGTCTCTAAATGAAAAAAAAAGATACAAATAAATGGAAGAACATATTAGTGGGATGGAGGATGACAGACTGCCAGAAATATTATACAATTACGAACGAGTAGGATGAAGAAACATAGGGAGATCCAAAACCAGGTGGAGGATCTCTGACTAATTTGTATACGAATATAATGAGGTGACAAAAGTCAAGGGATATCATGTCGGACCTCCTTTGTCCGGGGAGGTCCAGCAATTCGACGTGGCGTGTACTCAACAAGTCGCTGGAAGTCCCTCCCCCCAGAAACTTCAGAAATATTGAGCCATGCTGCTTGTATAGCTGTCCATAACTGCGAAGGTGTTGTCAGTGCAGGATTTTGTGCACAAACTGACCTCTCGACTATGCCTCATAAATATTCGACTGGATTCATGTTGGATGATCCGGGTAGCAACATCATGTTTTTCAAGTTGCGAAACATTTCGGCCCGGTGCAATGGCGCGTATTCATCCATAAAACTTCCATCGTGGTTTGGGGACATGAAGTCCAAAAAAATGTTCAAATGTGTGTGAATTTTTAAGGGACCAAACTGCTTAGGTCAACGGTCCCTACACTTACACACTACTTAAACTAACTTATACTAAGAACAAGAACTCGAACCTCCGGCGGGAGGGGGCATGAAGTCCATAAGCGGCTGCAAATGATCTCCAAGTAGCCGATCATAACAATTGCCAGTCAATGATCGGTTCATTTGGACCAGAGGACCCAGTCCATTCCACGTGAACACGGCTCACACCATTATAGAGCCAGCATCAACTTGCACGGTGCCTTGTTGACAACTTCGGTCTACGGCTTCGTGGGTCTGTGCCACCTCGAACCTTATCATCAGCTGTTATGAACTGAAATAGGGACTCATCTCACCAGGCCACGGTTTTCCAGGCGTCTTGGGTCCAACCGATATGGTCACGAGCCCAAGAGAGAATCTCCTATCGATGGCGTGCTGTTAGCAAAGGCGCCCGAGTCGATCGTCTGTAGCCGTGGCCCACAAACGCCAAATTTCGCGCTGTCCTAACAAATACATTCGTCGAACATATCACATCGATTTCTGCAGTTGTTTCGTGCAGTGTTGCTTGTGTGTTAGCACTGACAGTTCTACGCAAACGCCAGTGTTCTCGGCCGTTAAGTGAAGGCCGTTGAGCACAGCATTGCTGAAAGGTAATGCCTGAAATTAGTTATTTTTGGCACACTCTTGGCACTATTGAACTCTCAATAATGAATGCCCTGACGATTCCCGAAATGGAGAGGTTCCATGAGTGTTGCTTCAACTACCATTCCGCGTTCAAAGTCTATAAATTCCCGCCATGCGGCCGTAATCACGTCGGAAACCTTTCCACGTGGTTCACCAGAGTTCAAATGGCAGCTCCCACAATGCACTGTCCTTTTATACCTTGTGTGCTCTATACTACCGCCATGTGTGTTTGTGCATATCGCTATCCTATGGCTTCCGTCACCTCAGCGTACGTAACAAGTAGAACATGATGTGTAAAGATGACGATGACGATGACGACGACGATGACTAACTTCATTCTCATTAAGTTTCACTCTCAGCTTTGTGGTTCTCATCCTCGTCATAATTATGCTGGTATAGTCATAATCCTCATGCATGCGAAATTGTCGTCATTTTTGGTCTTTACATCTTCATTCGGATACAAGCATTGTTGTTGTTTCACCAGATAACGCTGTCAGTCATTGTCATCGGCATCACGCACCATCACTGTCGTCACATACTATTAGTGCCACTGGCATTCTTCAGACAGTGCTGCGTGCATCGTTGAGATAATGCCGAGTGCAATTTTGAGACAGGACACGAATCGTCGGATACTCTAGGAGAACTTAACTGGTTTGCGGATGGACATCATTGATAACATGCTCTATTAGTATTGCTATCTTCTGTGGGAGTGAGTCAGAATATTATCTTCTGTGCTTAAGGTAACTTGCCTGTGAACGCCAGGAAAATTATTAACTATTTTCAGAAAGTTTACATGGCTCTAAGTAAAAAAAGGAAAAACGAACTTTTGTTACTGTACATACTGATCTACAGCTAATCACGTTAGTTCACATATTGGCTTTATTACATCTTTTGTGAAGATCAGTAAATTACATGTTCTATTTGCCGTTAATTCTTAACTCTGTGCACTGATTAACTATTTTACTTAGATGCTTGAAATTTTACTAACACATTAACAATATGCCCAACCAAAAAGTAAACTAACATGGTATTATTTCAATCAGAAGTTTTATCCTAGAAATATTTAGATCTCAAAAACAAAATTCAGGTTAATTCTCTATAATGAAGCAGAATGTATTTTTCTTTCTGTTACTGGTACATTAGTGTCTGTACTCTACTTCACTCCACATAGTATCTGGAAATATACTAAAAAATTTCAAACGCCTAGCTCAAATAGATTTTTGTGCCTAAAATAAACATATCAGAAAATTTATTTATAAGAAAATTCAATTCAAAGTTGTATTTTATCTATGGAACACCTTTGTCGCTCGTAAGACATTCCAGCTGCATAATCTTCTCGGTGTACATGTTCCTCACCTCCTGTCTTCCTTTCCTTGTTTCTCCTTGTTATTCTGGCCTATTTAATTGTCTTACGAACCCAGTTTCAGCTTTGGCCACTCTGATGACATGAGCTGCCACCAGCAATTGTCTCATACTGCATTTTTCGAGGCATAAAGACTGAAGAATGACAAAAAAGCATAAACGCAAGGTACAGAAATGTTTATAAGGAAAACAACGCTCGAAAACCGAAGATATACCAGGAAAAACGTAAATCCATCGCAGAGCGTATCTTCTAAGAGGGTTGCCAACTCGAGAAACAATTGTACAGTATCTCTTTCTCGAGTGGGAATCTACTGACAATGTTCGACGTGTAAAAGCAGCGGAAATACCGGTGTGGCAGCACACCAAGAGATCTTTAATTTGCCTTTTAAATAACATCCCGATATCCATTTCAATTTCTACTATTTTGTTCAAAAAGCTTTAAGGATCGTTTTAAGATGAACAACATAAATCGATTTTTTGAAGCGGATTTACAAGTGAGTAAGTGGTAATGGAAATTTAATAACCAATCATCAGGATTCCAAGACAAGTATGCATGAGCGATATGGGAACAATAATCAGTGAACGTTTCAACAGATTGCAGACGGTAAAACAGAGGCCTCTATTCTGATCATTTTTACTAATTTTCATTTCATCCCGTTTCCCTCTTATTTCTGCTGCTCCAATCCCTTTTTCTCTGAGTGACTCTCTCCATCCCCAACATCTCTCTCTCTCTCTCTCTCTCTCTCTCTCTCTCTCTCTCTCTCTCTCTCTCTCTCTTGACCCCCCCCCCCCTCCATCCCCCTCTGTCCTGCACCTGGAACAATTCGAAGTTGTTAGAGAGTCATTCTTTAGTACTTCGGCATTCCACCCCTCCATTGTCACCTGCGCGCTCTACGAAGGCAATTTCTTTTTTCGTAATTAAAGCTTGGCGTCCTCCGCGAAAGAAGGGAGGCTAGCGCGGAACGGCGGCAGTATTGGAATTCGCCGGCCACCCGCCCCCCTTCCGCCCCCACCTGCTGCTTTTACTCGTCGCCCCGCCGGAAGGAACGCGCTCGCAATCAAAGTCCCGCGCGGGCAGCGGCCAGTGAAGGCCCGGCTAATTTCGACCACCGGCCGCATCCCGCCCTGGCTCTGATTGGGGAAAAGAGCCGGCGGGTGCAATTATGTAGCTGGAAGGTTGCCACCACTGACCACAGCTGACGCGGCCCTACGCCGCCATGATTGGACTCGCTGGCCGCAAGGTCGTAAGCGGTAGGACAGCTCTCCATTGTCGTCTTGCTGATACGTGCCACCTCCTATTAAGGTAAGATAGCGCCAAGTGGAACTGCGCTGCAGCAGAACGGCCCACAACGCCGGGATAAAATATTGTATGTGTGGTGTCACCGCCACACACCACACTTGCTAGGTGGTAGCCTTTAAATCGGCCGCGGTCCGTTAGTATACGTCGGACCCGCGTGATTGCACACCGAGCGCCGCCACACAGCAGGTCTAGAGAGACTTCCTAGCACTCGCCCCAGTTGTACAACCGACTTTGCTAGCGATGGTTCACTGACAAAATACGCTCTCATTTGCCGAGACGATAGTTAGCATAGCCTTCAGCTACGTCATTTGCTACGACCTAGCAAGGCGCCATTACCAGTTACTATTGATACCGTAATCATGTACCGTCAAGAGCGACGCTCATCAATAATGGATTAAAGTTAAGTTTTCCACCAGCTACGTCCGTTTTTCTAAAGTCTAACTTCCTTGTCCTGTTCCAGACCTCACGCCAGCCTGCGTAAGCTAAAACGCGTGCCTTTCGGCTTCCTCTAATAATACGGTGTTGGCTCTCCTGCCAACCCACAACAGTTTGTATGGAATAGAATGAGACAGAGCTCATCATGCGACAGCAGAACTGCGTGGCACAGCATTATAAGGCAGAGTTGACTAACTGGCCAACTAACACGGTTTATTATGTAAATCGAACGTGGAAAAAGGGGGGGGGGGGGGTTGGAGCAGGAAATGGAAAGGGAAGGATCCTTTGATGTCAGTTGCATCGGGGATTTATACGGAAACAGCGGCGACGAGTGAAAATGCGCGCTGGACCGTGTTTCGAACCCGCGATGTCCTACTTACTACGCAATGGCGTAGTGTTACTCGCGATTGCGCTGACTACCTCGGTACGCCACCTATCCACAGTCCCCGTCCTGGTCCTACATCTTACCTAATTTTAGATTCCCGCCGGAGGTTGAACGGTACTGGGCATCGGCGCTGAAGGTTATGGTTTCATTGCCCATCAAAGGCGAATCAGTTGTATGAATGTGTCGTGTCCGTTCTTCTGTAATGTCCGAAAGGACGGAAACCATGCATCCATACAACTAATACGCGCCATGCGGTGTCATGTAGTTCCGTTGCCGCTAGTGAGATATAAAAGTTGTCGCGACACTGCTCGCAATTCAAATCTTAGTTCTTTTGACTTGCGAAACAAAAGTCCGCCTACTAAAATGACATTAGACGAGGACAAGTAGATATCCAGAATTATATGACCTTCAAATTAACATAAGGGCAACGGCCTTGCCGCAGTGGATACACCGGTTCCCGTGGAATCACCGAAGTTAAGCGCTGTCGGCACTTGGATGGGTGACCATCCAGCCGCCATGCGCTGTAGCCATTTTTCGGGGTGCACTCAGCCTCGTGATACCAATTGAGGAGCTACTCGACCGAATAGTAGCGGCTCCGGTCAAAGAAAACCATCGTTAACGACCGGGAGAGCGGTGTGCTGACCACACGCCCCTCCTATCTGCATCCTCAACTGAGGATGACACTGCGGTCGGATGGCACCGATGGGCCACTTGTAGCCTGACGACGGATTACAAATTAACATTACATGAATAGTAGGTACCAGACAATGCAACATTTGAAAAGGAATTACCAAGAGAATGGGAGGAAACGTAACGTATGAATACATGCGAATTTTCATTTTTTATTTTGTGAAACGGACGATTAGGTTTTTATTTTTTACGACTACATGCTCACTACGAATTTTTTCACTAATTTTCTCTTCGACATATACCGTTCACCGGATAGTTTTGCTATAACAAACTACCTTGCAGGAGATGGAAGTAATCTTTTACTGTACCTCATACCTGGATACAGGAAAGAGAAAGTTAATTTAGAAAGCACAGTATACAGATTGAGCCAAAACGCAATATATTACAACTTAATTATATCTGCAAATAAGACAAACATAATGGTATTAAAAGGAAGTAATCCAATCAGATCGAAAATAATGATAACTGAAAAAATTTTAGAACAAGTATCCCACTTCAGTTATCTGTCATATTAGTTTTAATGATGACAAAGACATTGAGAAGTAGATTATTAAATATCGAGATATCTGCAAACCGAGTGGAACAACTTTGAAAAGAAAAAACAAGAAGAAAAACAAAAATAGAAATTCTACGAAGTTACGGCTTTACCTACTCTCGTATATGGTTCTGATTCAAAGGACGGTAACAAAAAAAATCATGTATACAAGCAGCAGAAATAAACTTTGTGAGATACGTAAGAGGCTGTAATAACATGGATAAAATAAGGAATGAAAGTAAAAGATCATATTTAAAAATCTTTTCAGTTAATGACAGTGTAGAAGAGAATAGAAGGAAATGGGAGGATCATGTTCATAGAATGAAAGAACATAGATTGCCAGAAAAAAAAATGAACTGTCGGCCGAGTGGAAAGACAGTACTAGGCAGACCTCGTAATGAGTGCATGGATGGATGGATGGATGGATGGATGGATGGATGGATGGATGGATGGATGGATGGATAGTAGAGACAGAAAGAGGTGATTACAACACCTAATCCTTGGCAGGAGATGATTATGATGATGGTTAGCACTAATTAAGAAACTGCTTCCTATATCAGCTCATCAGTCTGTATTGTGTCTGAGATAATTGTGCAAGACACAAGTAGCATGAATCAATTTCTCTACATGTTCCAAACTGAGACAGATCGTGCGATAGTAAATCCAAAATTTTTGGGCTCTGTTATGTCTGTAACCGTATACATTTTTCGATTGGTCATCTAATTATGTACCAGCATGAGGTCTCATCAGATAGGATGTTAAAATAAAAGCTTCATCCCAGAAATCACATGAGGCAGTCGAACTTACGTGCCTAGTGTATACAAGGTATTTGTTTCCAGTTTTATTGTGAAAAGTGACTGTGAAAAGATCACCACATGGCTGTTCTTTCGAGGCTCATCCAACGTTCACGCATACACTGCAGAGCCAAAGAAACTGGTACACCTGCCTAATATCGTGTAGGGTCCCCACGAGCGCGCAGAAGTGCCGCAACATGACGTGGCACGGACCCGACAAATGTCTGAAGTAGTGCTGGATGGAACTGACACCGTGAACCCTGCAGGGCTGTCCATAAAGCCATAAGAGTACGAGGCGGTGAAGATCTCTTCTGAACAGCACGTTGCAAGTCTTCCCAGATATTCTCAATAATGTTCAAGTCTGGGGAGTTTGGTGGCCAGCGGAAGTGTTTAAACTCAGAAGAGTTATCTTGGAGCCACTCTGTAATAATTCTGGCGGCGTGGGGTGTCGCATTGTCCTGCTGGAACTATCCAAGTCCGTTGGAATGCACAACGGACATAAATGGATGCAGGTGACCAGGCACGATGCTTACGTACGCGTCACCTGTCAGAGTCGTATCTAGACGTATCAGAGGTCCCAAATCACTTCAACTGCACATGCCCCACTCCATTATAGAGCCTCCACCAGCTTGAACAGTAGCCCACTTACATGCAGGATCTATGGATTCCTGAGGTTGTCTCCATACCTGTACACACCCTTCCGCTCGATCAATATGAAACGAGACTTGTCCGACCAGGCAACATGTTTCCAGTCATCAACAGTCCAATGTCGGTGTTGACAGACCCAGGCAAGACGTAAAGCTTTGTGTCATGAAGTCATAAAGGTTACACAAGTGGGCCTTCAGCTCCGAAAGCCCATATCGATGATGTTTCGTTGAATGGTTCGCACGCTGACACTAGTTGATGGCTCAGCATTGAAATCTGCAGCAACTTGAGGAGAGGTTGTACTTCAGCCGCGTTGAACGATTCTCTTCAGTCGTCGTTGGTCCCGTTCTTGCAGGCCGTCCGATGTGGCCGAGCGGTTCCATGCGCTTCTATCTGGAACCGCGCGACCGTTACGGTCGCAAGTTCGAATCCTGCCTCAGGCACGGATGTGTGTGATGTCCTTAGGTTAGTTTGGTTTAAGTAGTTCTGAGTTCTAGGGGACTTATGAACTCAGATGTTAAGTCCCGTAGTGCTCAGAGCTATTTGAACAATTTGAGCCCGTTGTTGAAAGATCTTTTTCCGGCCGCAACGATGTCGGAGATTTGATGTTTTACCGATTTGATGTTTTACCGGATTCCTGATATTCACGGTACAATCGCGAAATGGTCGTGCGAGAAAATCGTCACTTCATCGCTACCGCCGAGATGCTGTGGCCAATCGTTCGTGCGCGGACTATAACACAAAGTTCATACCCACTTAAGTCTTGATAAGCTGCCATCTTAGCAGCAGTAACCGATCCAACAACTGCGCCAGACAATTGTCTTGTATCGGAGTGTCCGTTCGCAGTGCCGTATTCTGCCTGTTTACATCTCTCTGTCTTTGAATAAGCATGCCTATACCAGTTTCTTTGGCGCTTCAGTGTATATAGATTTATAGTCTTTTTCCTCACATAACAAATAAATTATTATCACATCCATGTCACTTTCGTCCATTTTCCTTAGGGGTTGCCGAACGACTTACATACAAAATTTGCTACGTATTAGTCGCGCCGCTGCAGTTGAAACACGGTGTACGAAATAGGGGCGCGTCTTTCGGCCCCTGTCTGCTGCCGTGCAGTTCCGTTTAGTGCGGCCTTATCTTTGCTGTAGTACTCGGCGGCGGACTCTGCTTGGGGCAGTAATGAAAAGGGTCGCTATAGTCGGCTGTCGTTCAATACACAAGGCGTGGATAAAGGACCTGATAGCAGTATCAGAAAAGTATGCCGCCAGCTACTACCTGTCGCGTTAAAGAACGCAGTTACTGTTTCAGGTAGCTCAAGATAATTATTTCAGCTGAATACTGAAAGTTCGATAAACTTTAAATTACTGTCCATCGTTGCTTATGTTATACGTACCTTTCCTATGATGCTTACCGGATAGCATTTGAAAGTTAAATCAACTGTGCTACAAGTACCATAATGTCTTTATTTTTTACGTGTAATAAGCTGTGCGCGAGAAACAGCACTGCGCGGTAAGACAGCCGGTGTGTGGTACTGTAAGGTGCAGTGTTATCTAATACACAGGATGATTCTGTGATAATGTTACAAACGTTCAGGGATAATGGAGAATGGTCATGTATCAATTTGAGGTGAGGAACCCTGGTCCGGAAGCGACCAAGTCTAAAGCTAAAATACCTTGACAGTAGAATATATGTACCGGTTCAATTGTTGCTAAGGTCGTATTGTAAGAAACCTACAGAGATGAGAGCATGGAGGAAAGCAAGGAAAATAATACAATGCGTACCTTAAGCGCCACGAGCAGTTGTCCATCATCGGTACTGTGAAACACGTCTTTTCTACTAAATAACATCTCTTAAGATATACACTTCAGATCCCATGTTTAATGACATTTTTTCCTTGTTTTCGTCCATACTACTATCTGTGGTAGTTTCCCACTCTCCAATCTCAACAAGGACTGTACCGGTACATGTATTCCAATATCAGAGGTATCAGAACGATTTTCACTTGTAACTTTCGACTCGGTCGTTTCCGGACCATAGTCCATTATCTAAGATTGATATATTTACCTTTCTTTTTCATCTCTTTGTTTGTACCATCATCATGGAATCACCGTGTATAAAAATGAATATTCGTTTGTTCGTCTTGTATGCCTTCCTATACCATTCATCGTATCAATATTAAATTATGAGGAGTTATTCTGTGCACAGCTGTAAAGGTTTCTGATCTAGTACAACCATTGCCCGCTACCCTTTTAGGCGTTGGGAGTGAGAACCCAGGCCGTGTAAAAGTATGAGATAACAACGATATTAGTAGCGAATCCATATTTTTCAGAATCACGGGGGTCATTGGCGACAGTAGTCCAGATGACATTCCACCCCTACACGAATTGGGTGTAGGTGTGGAAACACAGTGCCATATCGGCATATCTCTGTAACGTCTGAGGCAGTATCTACCAAATGCAGCACACATGTCACTAGTGTGACAGTAACACACTCTTTGTATCCCTGTGGCCAAGGGCACGGGTGAGAAGGTGCTACATAAATGGAACACCTGGAATAATTTCAACTAATATATATATTATTTGTATAATAAGTACTTTGGGAGTAACATAACTATGATATTCCTAGTGGTGGAAGTGGTGATGAGAAGAAGTGACATGTAAAACTTCTTTATATTTCCTTGACTTATAACCTTTTAAAAGTTTACACTGAGACTATCCATCACACCGCCAGCCACATCGTGCTAATGAGTTAGCAAGCCAACCAAAAATTTTGTCAGCCTATTTTTGGGCGAAAGATAATATCACACGGCTGAATATATCAGTTAAATTAAACGTTTTTTCTGGGATCGCATGGCGTAAATACGTGGAGAACTTCGGAAATTCATATGAAATTCCAGGGAAAACTCACGTCAGATAAGTATGATACGTGTACAAAAATATGTGTGAGTGCGTGAGACATGTGATATACATCTCTCTCTCTGTTTCATGGTCTACTGTACTATTTACTGCACCTTATTATCCAACTCTCGCCACGTAATGCACCCAGGAACGTTGTCGAACAATTTTGATTTGGTCGTTCAGTGGCATGGCGAGGGGGGGGGGGGGGGGGTCATAATGTTGCAAGGGCGTACCGACCTCCAAATCTTTGAAGACGATACACCCACTGGTCACCGTTGTTGTGATAGCCTTCCATGTGCTTCTCTTCAGGGGTGAATTCGGACCTAACTTACTTTTATGCATGACAACGTGCGACAATACCAAAGAGCGCAGGCAGAGGAACTCTTGGAACAAGAGAATGTTCGGGAAATAAACTGGCCTTTGCGTTCCCCCGACTTAAATCTCATCGAGCATATACACGATGCGTTTGGCAGACGTATTTGAGCACTTCCACACGTGCCAGCGACCATCCAGCGGTTGTCAACTGAGGATTCGACGCACTACCACAAGAACTCCTTCCCATCGATCTTTATCATTTGGCTGCGACACATCATGTGAAAGTTGCTTTCGTCCTTAAGTTTTGTACAACATGAGCAACTTGGGTCACAACACACTGTCCTGTGGACACATTAAGATATTTGTAAATCTGGCCATGAGTCTCCATTCTCTCTACCAAGAAATCCCTAAGCCATTCACAAATTTCACGTTACGTCCGTTATGCATATTTTTGTGTCATCTCGTTGCCCCTGTAGAGCTGTACCATGGGAAGCAAGGAGAGGATGTTGTTTAATTGCCAATTGCACACATGAATTAACAGGGTTTCTTATTCATAGTCAAGGTGTTGTGGCATAAGCTCTCTGTAATAGTCCACGTTAGCCTCACTGCTGGTAAAGCAGAAGTCAAATGGTTCAAATGGATCTGAGCACTAAGGGACTTAACATCTGAGGTCATCAGTCCCCTAGAACTTAGAACTACTTAAACCTAACTAACCTAAGGACATCACACACAACCATGCCCAAAGTAAGATTCGCGCCTGCGACCATAGTGGTCGCGCTGCTCCAGACTGAAGGGCCGAGAACCGCTCGGCGACTGCGGCCGGCACGGCAAGCAGAAGTCTGCTCTGTACAGTACTCTGGTCGCTATGAGCTGCATGAGACTGAGCCAGAGGCTGAGCTAACTGCGACTGCGACTCCCACTGGCCTGCGAGTGATGTTTCGGCGACTCACTGGATGCCAGACTAGAACTGACTGGGCCATCTGGTCCGCGGCGGTGATCTAAATACTGGCGGCCAAGAGGGCGTTGGCGGCACGTTTCTTGCGAGTCTGTGTTTGGCCTCTATCGATCTTCTGGAAACCTCTTTGCCACATATTGTGCTGCTGCCACCTTACGCCAGGACACACATATTGTCAAAACTAAGCATAAATGACTTACTGACTTGTACAGGTGCCCAGGGGAGTGACTGATTTTTTGAAACTGCCTTTACTGTTTACTGTTGTGTAGGTTCACCCTGGTGGGCCCTCGTTTGTGATTAATCGACGAGAAAGATTTTCAGAATTCATTGTGACGAATTTGAACGTTGAGCATTTGCACTGATTTCAAACCAGTGCCGTAGTATAGCGGTTCAGCTATGCTGTTGCCAATCCCTCTTGTTATTGTCAGTATACTTAGTTAGCAGTTAAGGGAAACAAGGACAAATTTGAAAAGTAATCAAATTTCATGGCGAAAAATTAAAAACTGTCAGGTTCGCCTATAAGCTTCTAACTCTGCCAGAAATGACAAAGGGCTTGTAAGGTCAGTTAGAATGGATAATATCTGGAAAAGGAGATATAACATCAAGAAAAGGAAAATAAAACACAGGTATTGAGAGAGGTAGAATTAAATCAGGCTGACGGAATTACATTAGGAACTCAGACACTAAATTAGTAAAAGAGTTTTATTATTTTGGCAGCAAGATAACTGATGATAAATTGGTAAAGATAATAGAAACTGATGTCTGGTGTAAGTAAGGAAAGCGTTTATGGAAAAGCGTTTTGATAACATCAGATATAAATTTAGTGTTTGGAGGTTTGAAGGAAGTTTATCGTGAAAAATCCCTTATACAGGGTGATTCAGCTGCCACTATATAAGGATTTTATGCAACCTGAAATGCCTTCAAAGCACACAAGCGGGTTTTTTTTATATTCGCTTGCTCACTATGTTCACACTATGAGTCCTACAAAAAACTGAACTGCATCTTTTTGTAGGAAATTGAGTAAAGTTAAATTTTGTACCAGAATAAGTTTTCAGTAGAGACAGCGATTTAGAGTTATTCACTTTCGTAAGTTTTTCCTAAATACTTCGGACACTATGGCCTCTAGCGGAAATGTAGACCAGTACAAAATTTAACTACATTAAATTTCGTACAGAAATTTCCTGTTAATATTTTTGTGTAAGACTAATAGCTGGCACACAGCAAGTGAGAGAGTGTGAAAATCTTACACCTCGTATTTAAACCTATTGCGGGTAGTATACAGCCTGTAGGTAGGGGCAGCTGAATTATCCTCTACGGAAGTGGAATGTTGACAACAAAGAGCGCAGACCTGAAAAGTATATATGCCTATGACATGTGGTGTAACAGTACGATAATGAAGATTATGTCGATACAATCGATAACTAGTGAATAAGCACTGCATAAAACTGAGCTGAAAGGATATAGTACAAGAAGGATCAGGTTGTCAGGACACATCTTAAGGCATCTGGGAGCAGCTAATTTGGTAATAGAAGGAAGTCTGTGGGGAAGAAATTGTACATGGAAGGCAAGTGGATGTAAGGTGCAGCTGCAGTGCAGAGGTAAGGATACATTCATATAGTAGACTGCCATGGAGAGCTGCGTCGAAACGTTATTCGGTCTGATGTCGACAGTAATGCTGTCAAGTCCACATATCGTCGAGTCTGTTGTGACGTGCTACTCTGTTGATAGAGCAGTGTGTGCCTGTGAGTGGGTGAGGCCGCCGCGTCACTTTGTTGTGGTTTGCCATGGAAAGCGGCTTTGGGCTAGTCCTCTGTCCTGCGGCCGGCGCCTCATAATAAACGCTGAAGAGGGGCACTCCAGCAGTAGCCAGCTAGCTTATTATTCGCGCCGCCGCAGCCGACGTGTGCACCGCGGGTTGCCGGCGCTACAGGCGCCCGTCGTCCCGTGCGAGAAAGTTGTCGCGACTCTTATAACTCCATCGAGGAGTTATCCACAAGTGCCGTCATGCGTGCAAGTCATATGTCAGACTTAAGGGGATATACTTTTTCATAAATTTATACAACACATTTCCTCCCACACGTACTTATTCCTCACTTATCTATAAGAAAGTATCGTTTACCGAGGGAAAGTAACCATGGTATACAGGGAATGGTTATAAGGTTTTGAGTATCACCTTAAAAAAATGAAGTTACGTAATTAAAATTTCGTTTCTTTACAGGTACATAAATGAAATTCTGGTATAGAGTACAGTATCACGCAGCTAGGAAAAAATTGCGCTGTCCGTTGGTAAAGTGGAGATTGGTTGCAGCATTTTGTTTTGAATCCTGCAGTGGCGTGCAAGCTTACTTCGACTAGGGGATTTCACTATGCACCAAAACTTCAGACACGTACGCACAAGAAAGAGTAAGTTACGAAATTTGTAACTTTTTCGAGGTGACAGTTGTAACGATATGATTACTCTCAGCATGTACTCCACTTTGTCAGTGCGCTGGACTATTTTCTTTTAGCTTCTCTGGCGTTGTGCTATGGTACTGTTTAGCTGGATTTCATTACATAATAAGACAGCGGGTATGTTCAAGCGAGCATTTAAGAAACGTTACGTAAATTTATATATTTCTAGGTGATAATTGATTAAACCTTTGACTACCTCTCATACGGTGCGCCGCAGACGAGCAATTATATTGCCTGACTTCCTTGTGTGTGTGTGTGTGTGTGTGTGTGTGTGTGTGTGTGTGTGGGAAGGAAGGAGCGCGGGGGAGGGGGGCAAGGGAAGGAACCCTGGTTCAGTTATGAGTGCTACTAAGCTCATTCCTTGGTGAGAGGACTGGAAGGGGTTGATGCGACCAATTGAGTAATTTTGTAAGAACTGGTGAGTAAAAGGTCTGAAAGCCGACAACGACTGGCGGAGTGGTGGGTTGTCAGCTTACTCCTGCATTACGCAGGGCATCAAGGTAGGCGATGTATATCACGTGGTCCTCTCGGCCTGATCGTGGATTTACTCATTTTTCACCTCTCGTGGTCATATACCCGCATCCTAAAATGCGCTTTTATAGTATTTTGTGCATTACTTGCAAAAACTGTCCTTCCGTTATGTTGAATCGAGAGCACAGAAAGCAGGCTTCGTTGGTAGTTACCGAGACTAAAAATATCTGTAATTATGATTTTCTAATTTTCACACCGATTTTTCTTGTCAAGAACCCAGAGATAGCCTACAGCATCCAGGTTGCTACGAAAGAATTCAAAGCTATGACTTATTTGTCGAATGACACTGGAGTAATTTGACATACGAAGGAAGTGGAAACTGAAGAGGTGACAAATTCACAGTAGACATAGGGATGAATACAAAAAACAGACTCGCTGTCTCAAAACCGAGTACAAAACAGACCGACATGCCTCCAAAATGCAAAGCCAAATGAGTATATACACTCAGAATGCAGAATCAGGGATGATGTGCAGTACAAAGATCTGGAAGCAAAATGGGAATGAAAATAAGCTCCACAATCAACTCAGAATTAAAAGACCTCCTGAATGCTCATTCTTGGGAAGATAATAGATTTAGAAGCGATGGTGCACAGAGATACAAACGTTTCTGTCAAGGACTGCTTCTGTTCTGATTTAAAACAATTGAAGCACGTGTTCCGGAAGAACGACTACGTGCGGATCAAGACATCAAGGCAGTGCTACGCAACAGACGCAAACAAAGAGGGGGAATTAAAAGTAGACTGGTATAGAATTGAGAATTTGGATCGAGGAGGTGGGAGTGCCAGGGTAACGCGTTCAGTTGTGTGAACCGCTCTGACAAGTTGGTTTAGTGTGTAACGCACCAGTCCGCAGCTCGTGGTCGTGCTGTAGCGTTCTCGCTTCCCACGCCCGGGTTCCCGGGTTCGATTCCCGGCGGGGTCAGGGATTTTCTCTGCCTCGTGATGACTGGGTGTTGTGTTATGTCCTTAGGTTAGTTAGGTTTAAGTAGTTCTAAGTTCTAGGGGACTGATGACCTAAGATGTTAAGTCCCATAGTGCTCAGAGCCATTTGAACCATTTGAACAGAGCACGAATTCGGATCATGGGAAGATGGTAAACGAAACAGCCGTGTCATTTTCAGAGGAACCATCCTGCAACATAACTTTAGTGATTTAGAAAATCACTGACAACTGAGATGTAGGTGGCTGGATGAGAACTGAAACACCTATCCTCGACTGTGTTAACCACTGAGCCATCTCGTTGGAGCCAAGACGGTGAAAGAGATTCTATGCGCCCAATTAAGGACAGTCTTATCCTCAGGATCATTGACATTAACACCACTCGTCTGTGCAGAAACGTCTTCACCGCTGACAGTTAAAATTACAATATCTAGGAGGACAGCAAGTAATGAAATTGCTTATTGTGCGTTTACATTACAGTAGGATAAATACATGATTAAATTATTAGATAATTTGGAGTCATGTAGGTTCTGAAATTAAATACACAGAGTTGCCTCCTCTGGCAAAAACAACTGCTCTAACTTTCCTGTGCATGGAATTGAAGTGAGCTGCGATGACAGACCCAGGTACGTCATTCCATGCTGATTCAACTCTGTGTCAGAGTTCATCTATACATTTGGTTGGTGAGCGGCAGCACTTTAGTATCTCGCCAACCTTTGACCATATTTTTTCAGATGCTTGGATGTCTGGAGAACATGGTGGCTAGGGCAACATTTGAACTTTCTCCGTATTGTGGTATGTTAGGACAGCATGGGGCAACGTGCTGGAATGCGTTATCTTGTTGAACGGTAACATCACGAAAACCTTGAAGATAGGGTATAGCAACTGGCCCTATTACGTCATACATGTAGCGCTGCTGTCCAAATTTATCTGTACGATTTGGAACTGATAGTGTTGTATACCCAGTGGCATCTAATACCATGACACAAGGTGCTGCGCTTATGTCACGACGATCAATTGACAAGATAACTTTCGTTCTCATCGAAGCTTCCACACACGGATACGGTCACCATGATGCTATACGCAGAGCTAGGGATCCTCTGAAAAAACGATGTGGCGCCACTCCTCTGTTCAGTGCTGTCGATAGGATCACCGCTATCGGTTCGCCTCTCTCTGCTAAGGCGTTAAGGGAAGCAGCAACAGTGATCGGCGTGCTGAATATCCGTGGTGCTATAGATATCGTCTGAGTGAATACCCGTCATAGTGCAAACAAGCCAATTTCCTAACTGAAGGTACGTGACGTGGCTGTGTAATCCTGTACTGCTGAGTGAAAAATGTCGTCCTCTCGGGCGCTTGTTGCGTGGTTCGTAGAGATCCTGAGTGGCGTTGTATATTGCCGTCTAAACACACAGATTCCATATTCGGATGATAGTCACGGCATCCCGATCAATGTGACCAGAAACGTCGTAGCCGGCCGGTGTGGCAGTGCGGTTCTAGGCACTTCAGTCTGGAAACGCGTGACCGCTACGGTCGCAGGTTCTAATACTGCCTCGGACATGGATGTGTGTGATGTCCTTAGGTTAGTTAGGTTTAATTAGTTCTAGGCGACTGATGACCTCAGAAGTTAAGACGCATAGTCCTCAGAGCCATTTCAACCATTTGAAGAAAGGTCGTAGAACTGTAAACAGTAGTCTTGATAGGTCACGATTCAACCACCATCAAACTGACAAAAAGTTGGTAGACGTCGCTCGTTGTGACATCGGGCACAACATTGTTTCTTCAAACCAACGAATATTCTTATGCAACGTCTGAATGAGACACCCGCTATGTAGTCTTGCAATATACATGTTGATTCACCTGCTCCTGTCGCTGACTTTTTATGTAACCCGCAATATTATAGTTGTACACAAACAACGCGCGAGATTTTCACATTCCTTCGCTCTCTACGCGCAAAATTCACTACTGGCCATTAAAATTGCTACACCAAGAAGAAATTCATATGATAAATGGGTATTCATTGCACAAATATATTGTACTAGAACTGACATGTGATTACATTTTCACGCAGTTTGGCTGCATAGATCCTGAGAAATCAGTACCCAGAACAGCCACGTCTGGCCGTAATAACGGCCTTGATACTCCTTGTCATTGAGTCAAACAGAGCTTGGATGGCGTGTACAGGTAAAGCTGCCCATGCAGCTTCAACAAGATACCACAGTTCATCAAGAGTAGTGACTGGCGTATTCTGACGAGCCGGTTGCTGGACCACCATTGACCTGACGTTTTCAATTGGTGAGAGATCTGGAGAATGTGCTGGCCAGGGCAGCAGTCGAACAATTGCTGTATCCAGAAAGGCCCGAACAGGAGCTGCAACATGCGGTCGTGCATTATCCTGCTGAAATGTAGGGTTTCACAGGCATAGAATCAAGGGCAGAGCCACGGGTCGCAATACATCTGAAATGTAACGTACACAGTTAAAAATGCCGTCAATGCGAACAAGAGGTGACCGAGACGTGTAACCAATGGCACCCCATATCATCACGCCGAGTGATTCGCCAGTATGGCGATGACGAATACACGCTTCCAATGTGCGTTCACCGCGATGTCGCCAAACACGGATGCGACCATCATGATGCTGAGAAGAGAACCTGGATTCATCCGAGAAAATGACGTTTTGCCATACGTGCATCTACGTTCGTCGTTTGGTACATCATCGCAGGCGCTCCTGTCTGTGATGCAGCGTCAAGGGTAACCGCAGCCATGGTCTCCGAGCTGATAGTCCATGCTGCTGCAAACGTCTTCGAACTGTTCGTGCAGATGGTTGTTGTCTTGCAAAAGTCCCCAGCTGTTGCCTCATGGATCGAGACGTGGCTGCACGATCCGTTACAGCCATGCGGATAAAATGCCTGTCATCTCGACTGCTAGTGATACGAGGCCGTGGGGATCCAGCACGGCGTTCCGTATTACCATCCTGAACCCAGCGATTCCATATTCTGCTAACAGTCATTGGATCTCGACCAACGCGAGCAGCAATGTCGCGATACGATGAACCGCAATTGCGATGGGCTACAATCCGACCTTTATCAAAGTTGGAAACGTGATGGTACGCATTTCTCCTCCTTACACGAGGCATCACAAAAACGTTTCACCAGGCAACGCCGGTCAACTGCTGTTTGTGTATGAGAAATCGGTTGGAAACTTTCCTCTTGTAAGCACATTGTACGTATCGCCACCGGCGCCATCTTTGTGTGAATGCTCTGAGAAGCTAATCATTTGCATATTACAGCATCTTCTTCCTGTCGGTTAAATTTCGCGCCTGTAGCACGACGCATTCGTGGTGTAGCAATTTTAATGGCCGGTAGTGTATTAGCCCTATAGCAAAGAAATGAACAGGACTTTTTGCTGGAAATTTAGTGTAGTTAAATTCTGTACTGGAATACGTTTTCGGTAGAGCACGTAGTTTTAGAGTTATTCAAGAGAAACGTACGAGAGTGACTTTCAAACGCGTCACTGCTCCCTCACTCAGTCCCCACCCGTCAGCATTTGTAGTACGTTGTTTTATTGCTCGCTCCTACCACTGCACAGTATTTAAGATAGCACGAGCTATATCCCACATTAGACCTTTATTGATTCTCAATGTCTGGCGTTATTTCGCCGCCGGCTCAGTCGAGCAATTCTGAATTATAAATTAACGTTTGTGTAAATTTTATTCAACAATTTCGTGAATTTCAGCAGCATAAAATAAACAATTACATCGTTGTATTCGTCAGGTCTTCTGATAACGAAACTTCTGTGGTCCTAACGGTTAAGTTTGGATCCAGTTGTCAACGTAATTACTTTTAGCTTAACGTGTATTAGCCTCATGGGCCCCTTTCAACTAATGATGATAGCGAAGTAGTCGACTATGCTGGTGACGTAATAGCTGAATCAATAGACACTGTGAATGGTGGAATATCAGGAATAGTTTCTTCAGTCGGAAATTTTTGGAAGAGTAGTAGGAGGGAGTGCCACGAGCTACATCCTAGAAATCCCGACTGGTGAGGGGTAGGTATGGCTTTGAGGTAGGTTTGAAGGTCACTTTTGTACGTTTTTCTTGAAAAACTCAAAAAGTGTGGCATACAGCGAAAACGCATCTCGGTACAAAATTTAACTAAATTAAATCTCCTTCATAAAGGTTTGCTCATTTGTTCTGTAAGAGTAATAGTTCGTGCTTAGCTAGCGGGAGAATACGAAAATATCGCGCGTGGTTTATCTGAGCTTTAACATTGCGGGTTGCATAAAATGATATAATACAGATGGAGTTGCTCGTACCATTGGTGAGCGCTTACGATGAAACGCTTATCATTTGCATACCTGAGCATGTAGTACGCTTCTCTCATTTTGCCATTTGTTGGATATATCCAACTGTGTTACAATGTATTCACCCAGTGAACGCAGTACTAAACTAGAGAGACTGCTCAGTGGCGTCTTTGCATAAACCCTGTGACTGTTTGACGGGTACACCATACTAGAGAGGAATGTTGGGGGTTTTAGCACTGCTTGTGCTTCCGACGTTGGAGTGAACTTTCATTGACCTACTAGCTTAACATAGTGTCACGTAGTTTCAGTTAACAGTAATTTCATGTCTCCTGTTTAGTAGAGCAATTGACAACTTGCCCCGACTTATCATGGCGGCTATGACATACTGCTTCAGGTCTCATCTTCATAGTGTAGTCTCTCCACTTTCATATTGAGCTCAGTCTTCAGTCCTTATAGTTTCTGAATGTTGTACGTTACGTCAACGGCACATTGGAAATCGTGGTTTAGGAAGATACGCGGTTGCTCAACTCAGGTGCACGAATGAACATTGTCAGATAGAAAAAAATCGTTGCCCGCATCATAACTCACAGGATTCGGTGCTGAGAGAAGGCAGAAAATTTAGAGTTGCTAACGTCCAAATAGACGCCACCAGCATCGCAGCTATTTGCGTAACATGACGTCACGACTACTTAGTTCGAACTATGAGACGGCAGTCAAATGAAAACCGAACGTCCGCCATAATTGGAACATGGAATGGTCCCATTCAAAAGTAATTACCTCTCGTGTTAAGACATTTATCCCACTTGGAGACAAGACGATCAGTTCCTGCTTCGTAGAACATGGTCGACCGCTGACGTGTCTACAACCGCACCCACTGTTACACTTCCTCGTCCGACTGAAACCGACGTCCACGCGTATCATTCTTCAGGTCGCCAAAGACATGAAAATCACACGGTTAAAAATCCAGGCTGTATGGAGGACGTTCCTCAACGAAATGACTGTAGCGTAGCGTTTGTCCTATTGGCAGTGCGGGGTCGAGCGTTATTGTGCATCAGTATGACTCCGTACGATAGCATTCCTGGGCGTTTCGAGTTTATGCCGCCTCACAGTTTCTGCAAAGTAGTTTGACAGCGCTGCACGTCGATTGTGGTTCCACTCTCGAGGAATTCGAAGAGCAAAGAGCCCTGTAGTCAAGTAGGTCATCACAACCTGTCTGGAATTTGTGTGAACAGCTTTTAACACTTTTGTCCTGCTATTACTGTACCATAACCCTAAAACTGGAAACAGGTTATGAAATAAAACTATTTTGTTCAAGCAATTATGGTATATACACTCCTGTAAATTGAAATAAGAACACCGTGAATTCATTTTCCCAGGAAGGGGAAACTTTATTGACACATTCCTGGGGTCAGATACATCACATGATCACACTGACAGAACCACAGGCACATAGACACAGGCAACAGAGCATGCACAATGTCGGCACTAGTACAGTGTATATCCACCTTTCGCAGCAATGCAGGCTGCTATTCTCCCATGGAGACGATCGTAGAGATGCTGGATGTAGTCCTGTGGAACGGCTTGCCATGCCATTTCCACCTGGCGCCTCAGTTGGACCAGCGTTCGTGCTGGACGTGCAGACCGCGTGAGACGACGCTTCATCCAGTCCCAAACATGCTCAATGGGGGACAGATCCGGAGATCTTGCTGGCCAGGGTAGTTGACTTACACCTTCTAGAGCACGTTGGGTGGCACGGGATACATGCGGACGTGCATTGTCCTGTTGGAACAGCAAGTTCCCTTGCCGGTCTAGGAATGGTAGAACGATGGGTTCGATGACGGTTTGGATGTACCGTGCACTATTCAGTGTCCCCTCGACGATCACCAGTGGTGTACGGCCAGTGTAGGAGATCGCTCCCCACACCATGATGCCGGGTGTTGGCCCTGTGTGCCTCGGTCGTATGCAGTCCTGATTGTGGCGCTCACCTGCACGGCGCCAAACACGCATACGACCATCACTGGCACCAAGGCAGAAGCGACTCTCATCGCTGAAGACGACACGTCTCCATTCGTCCCTCCATTCACGCCTGTCGCGACACCACTGGAGGCGGGCTGCACGATGTTGGGGCGTGAGCGGAAGACGGCCTAACGGTGTGCGGGACCGTAGCCCAGCTTCATGGAGACGGTTGCGAATGGTCCTCGCCGATACCCCAGGAGCAACAGTGTCCCTAATTTGCTGGGAAGTGGCGGTGCGGTCCCCTACGGCACTGCGTGGGATCCTACGGTCTTGGCGTGCATCCGTGCGTCGCTGCGGTCCGGTCCCAGGTCGACGGGCACGTGCACCTTCCGCCGACCACTGGCGACAACATCGATGTACTGTGGAGACCTCACGCCCCACGTGTTGAGCAATTCGGCGGTACGTCCACCCGGCCTCCCGCATGCCCACTATACGCCCTCGCTCAAAGTCCGTCAACTGCACATACGGTTCACGTCCACGCTGTCGCGGCATGCTACCAGTGTTAAAGACTGCGATGGAGCTCCGTATGCCACGGCAAACTGGCTGACACTGACGGCGGCGGTGCACAAATGCTGCGCAGCTAGCGCCATTCGACGGCCAACACCGCGTTTCCTGGTGTGTCCGCTGTGCCGTGCGTGTGATCATTGCTTGTACAGCCCTCTCGCAGTGTCCGGAGCAAGTATGGTGGGTCTGACACACCGGTGTCAATGTGTTCTTTTTTCCATTTCCAGGAGTGTAGCAACAGAGCAGTGTTACCCTCTGAGAGGAATTTTGTTAGATTGACCGTGCTGTACCTAACGGGAATGGCTTATCGAAAATGAAAGTCAGAATTACGTAAATATTTGAACAGTACTAACAAAATTTTGTCTATCTGTACCGTTCAATTGAGAAAGAAAACGGTCTCCAGCCTAACTTGGCAAGAGAATGATTAACATTCTCGTTTAAGAAAATAGTTATCAGTAGCTATAACGGATCCACACAACCTATACTTTGTCACACGCGAGTGCAGTGAACTATTACACATACATATGTTTACGATAAGATTAGAACTAACAGAGCAGCAGAAACAATTTGCAAAATTATAACAGTTACCGAAACACACCATTACTTTCAGGGCTTACACAAAGTGAATGGTCTTTATAACATTACTATTGATATGCACTTCTAATACACCAGAGAGACTAACACTTAGTAAACACGAGTATATAATGTTTCACAACTGCAGCTTTCTCACTTTTACTACAGCGAAACACAATGTTGAGAAAATTACAAGAAATTGACTCACCTTTTAGAATTTACTACAGACAACAATATGATCGTTTGCTTTATAAGCCTCAGTCTTAAGAACTTTTAATTTTGAAGTTAGCAACAGCACTTTAATAAGCAGTTTTAATAGGAATATTTTCAGCAAACAACATTTACTTTAACTCACTCTCTTGCCACCTTAATTTTAACTTTTTTTTTTTTTTACTATGTTGAAGAGGCATTAATGAGCAAAATATTGGGCTTTTAATGCACTTTCAGTAAGGACACTCGGTAATCACTTTAGTTCAAACAGAGAGGAACCTGAGAGGTGTTATGATGAGGAGAAAAATCAAGGTAGGTACATAAAGTCAGATATACACTCCTGGAAATGGAAAAAAGAACATTACCTTATATTTGTGCACGCTAAAACATCCATTAAGCTGATCCTTCACTGTACATCATTGTAACATTCCGATGTAATGATTGCGCAATGTGGTGGCAACTGCATGTTGGTAGGTGGAATTGCAGGCAGAATTGCTGGACTCTGTCATTTCTTGGTGGCGATGATAGATACAAATTCCAGAATAGTTTCAGCTATTTATCCATCCATCCGAGGCCTTGGAAAGAAGCAGGAAAAGCCTCTCTCGGAATCAGCACAAAATGCATCTTTTACATGGCAGTGCACGGACTCGTAGCTCGTCCCCGACTGCTGACTCGTCCCCGACTGACTATCAGTTCCACCTTTCCTACCTAGGCCAGCCACAATTTGCGCGCGCTACACAGTTCCGTTCACGAGGGGAACCACTACACCTTTTACATACAAACTAACTAGGAACCCTAAGTGAGGATCAGCAATTTACATAAGAGCAACCAAATGCATCAAATAAATCGAAACATCTACATATATTGACATCTCTACAAAAAATTATCCACACAAAATTACGATTATATATAGTAAGTTTTGTTCCCTCCAAATGGGACAAAGCATTTAAACTACTGCATAGGGCCAAACCATGACATCAGAGTTTGTGCAAAGGAAGAAGTATACAATTTTGTGTTATCGATTCAATCACATACATTTACAGAAGCACAGCAATGTAACATTAAATGAAACAAAAGCAAAATAAATCAGTACAGCATTAGAGCTATGGTGTTACAAGCTGTAGATTACTTTTTTTTGGGACTGTTTGCTTTGCCGTTTGCCCTCGGTCTGTCTTCTGAGTGCTGTCGGACGGAATCATTCTGGACACGATAACGCTTCCCCCTCCCCCTACCTTTTTAATTCCCCCCTCCCCGCTCTCGTACACACAGCACCAATCGGACGGATGCTACGCTTCAGCAATTTGATTGGCGAATACTACGTCATTTTCCGTACAGCGTGGATCTATAAACGTGTGATTTTCACATCCTTGGCGACATGGAGGAAGACTTACGTGGACGTCGGTTTCAGTCGAACGAGAAAAATTGACTGCCCATTATAAGTTATCACATTAGCTGTTCAGACAGAGATGTTTCTAAGTAAGATGCGGAGGTTGTTATTGAAAGGTCGAGTTTATTTCTAAATTGACACGGCAAGAGTACCAGGAGTATTTTATTCAAAGTTGCTGCCGCGAGACACTGCGTTCTTACAACTCATCCATTAGTGGCAGAAATGTGTCATTCTGAGCGGTAAACTTGAAGAGAAGGGCTAGCTAGCTCTGTAAAGAAAGCGTTAACTCCATGCACGGGCCCTAACCACTACCAGTGCCTATGGAATATCGTCTCACTTGTGTGACTGGATTCGTGATTACCTGTCAGGAACGTCACAGTTCGAAATAATTTACGGTAAGTCGTCGAGTAAAACTGAAGCAATACCTAGCGTTCCCCAAGAAAGTGTAATAGGCAGGCCCTCTGTTGCTCCTGATCTGCATAAACGATTTAGGAGAAAACCGGAGCAGTTCTCTTAGATTGTTTGCAGATGATGCTAATTTATAGCCGCGTAAAATCATGATACGATCAAAACGAACTGCGAAATGATTTTGATGACTTGGACAAGATATCTGTATGGTGGAATAGACTCTAAATCACGAAAAGTGTGAACTCATCACTAAAAATAATCCGCTGAATTTCAGTAACGCCATAAATAACACAAATCTTAAGTCTGTAAACTTAACTAAATACTTAGGGATTACAATTGCGATTAACGTAAGTTGGGGTGAACACACAGGAAATATTGTGGTGAAAGCAAATCGAAGGCTACGATTCATTGACAGAACTCTTTGAACATATAATAGGTCTGCTAAAGAGACTGCCTAGACTTCGCTAGTCTGTCCTTTTGGAATGTTATTGAGCGCTGTGGGATCTGAATAAGGTAGTATTGACGGAGGACATCGGAGAAAGTTCAAAGAAGGCAGTTCGTTATGTGCTATCACAAAATAGGGGAGAGAGTGTCACGGACATGGTACATGAACTGGAGTGTCAGTCATTAAAGCAACGCGTTTTTCTCTGCGACAGGACCTTCTCATGAAATTTCAATCACCAACTTTCTCCTCAGAGCGTAAAAATTTTCTGTTGGCGCTCACCTACATAGGGAGAAATGATGATCGTAAGAAGATAAATCAGAAGCCGCACGAAAAGATTGTTATTGTTCGTTCATCCTGCTCGCTGCTCGAGAGTGAAACGATAGAGAAGTAGCTTAAAGGTGGTTCAGTGAAACTTGTGCCAGGTACTTAATTGTGTATTACAGAGCAAACATGTACACTACTGGCCATTAAAATTGCTACACCACGAAGCTGACGTGCTACAGACACGAAATTTACCCGACAAGAAGAAGATGCTGTGATACGCGAATGATTAGCTTTTCAGAGCATTCACACAAGGTTGGCACCGGTGGTGACACCTACAACGTGCTGACATGAGGAAAGTTTCCAACCAATTTCTCACATACAAACAGCAGTTGACAGGCGTTGCCTGGTGAAACGTTTTTGTGATGCCTCGTGTAAGGAGGAGAAATGCGTACCATCACGTTTCCGACTTCGATAAAGGTCGGATTGTAGCCTATCGCTACTGCGGTTCATCGTATCGCGACATTGCTGCTCGCGTTGGTCGAGATCCAATGACTGTTAGCAGAATATGGAATCGGTGGGTTCAGGAGGGTAATACGGAACGCCATGCTGGATCCCAACGGCCTCGTATCACTACCAGTCGACATGACAGGCATCTTATACGCATGGCTGTAACGGATCGTGCAGACACGTCTCGATCCATGAGTCAACAGATGGGGACGTTTGCAAGACAACAACCATCTGCACGAACAGTTCGAAGACGTTTGCAGCAGCATGGACTATCAGCTCGGAGACCAAGGCTGCGGTTACCCTTGACGCTGCATCACAGACAGGAGCGCCTGCGATGGTGTACTCAACGACGAACCTGGGTGCACAAATGGCAAAACGTAATTTTTTTCGGATGAATCCAGGTTCTGTTTACAGCATCATGATGGCCACACCCGTGTTTGGCGACATCGCGGCGAACGCACATTGGAAGCATGTATTTGTCATCGCCATACTGGCGCATCACCCGGCGTGATGGTATGGGGTGCTATTGGTTACACGTCTCGGTCACCTCTTGTTCGCATGGACGGCACTTTGAACAGTGGACGTTACATTTCAGATGTGTTACGACCAGGGGGTCTACCCTTCATTCGATCCCTAAGAAACCCTACATTTCAGCACGATAATGCGCGACCGCATGTTGCAGGTTATGTACGAGCCTTTCTGGATACAGAAAATGTTCGATTGCTGCCCTGTACAGCACATTCTCCAGATCTCTCACCAATTGAAAACGTCTGGTCAATGGTGAGCGAGCAACTGGCTCGTCAGAATAAGCCAGTCACTACTCTTGATGAACTGTGGTATCGTGTTGAAGCTGCATGGGTAGCTGTACCTGAACACGCGATCCAAGCCCTGTTTGACGCAATGCCCAGGCGTATCAAGGCCGTTATTATGGCCAGAGGTGGTTGTTCTGGATACTGATTTCTCAGGATCTATGCACCCAAATTGCGTGAAACTGTAATCACATGTCAGTTCTAGTATAATATATTTGTCCAATGAATACACATTTATCACCTGCGTTTCTTCTTGGTGTAGCAATTTTAATGGCCAGTAGTGTAGATGTAGAAAATCGAATGCGGTGTGGGGAGACTTGGGCTCGTCATACAGCTCTCCCGGCCGTTGTCAGATCTCGTAATCAGTAGTCGCTTCTGCTGCTCAGTTGGCATGACGATGCTGCGTGCATCCCGCTCCAGTCCTTACAGCAACGAAAAACCCTTGGTGGTACTGGGAATCGAACGCGGGTCCTCCACGTGGGAGTCGCCCGCGCTGACCCGGCGGACTCGGGTCTCTGAACCTGATACTAATTACCGGAAGTATCGTTTTTCGCCGAGATGGCAGGAAATTTATGACCGCTCCTCGTGTTGTATTGGCACATGCACCGCGCGCTTACCGAATACCTTCCATTTACTCTGGTGGCCATTGGAGCGAGAATGGCTCAGGCTATCTCATTATCGAGAAGCAGTGAGTTATGGGCTTCATAGCAGAGGTGGGCGGCGCAGTTGCGGACGCGGCAGATGGAATTACCTCGCCGGCCACGATACTACCGCAGCCGCAGCGCGCTGTAAATCAAACCACTCGGGCTCGTCTGCTGAACAAGGGCATTAACAATTAAATGGCGTGGAAACACCGAGTGCGGCAGCGTTGCGAAGCGAAACGTATGTACAGCGCGCTAGAGGACGTAACTCAACGAAACCGTAAATTACTAGCATTTCCTGTAGCAAACTAAGACCTTTAATGAGCCAGAGATTTGAAATGCCCCCTCTTCATCCAAAGGGTGATTCTGTTCCAAAGTTACCGTCTAGTTATTGACCGTGAGCTACTGTATTCAGTAATTTTCTAAAATGAAGGAACCGCACAACTGTTGCTCAATCAACACTTTAATTGCATACAAGACTGGTTTCGGAGCACAATACTTCATTTGCCATCATCTGGTCTGTAAATAGATATTTCGATATCAGTTTGATCTAAGATGTTCCTATTACATTCCTATAGCAATCGCTGATGTGAAATACGACGTGAGAGGCACGATTCACCGTCTATCTTTCGTCACTTTTTCTCTTTTTTACTTCTCTCTTCCAGCAGCTTGGCATATAAATATCACTGTAATTACATTTAAGTAGTTGGATAGCAATTATTATAATCTATACTTTCGTCGATGTTTCATTTAGGGGAACCTGGACGTGAAATGACTGAAATTTTCAAAAACATGTTTTTGTCACCATCTGAAAGACAATTTTATCCCGTTTAAAAAATGTATTTTTATCTACTTTTCAGTTGTTGATTTGGTCTTAAACGGTCTTTGAACAAATGTTCTGCAAACTAGTCACACTCATTCGACAGGCAAGGAATACCACCATAAACATTTCTTGTATGCCACAGTCTTGGAAACAATAAAGCCAATGTCTACATGGCCGTACACAAAACCCTAATGAGAGTTTCAACAGCTGCGTGTGGCGACGAGTACCAAAATCAGTGTTTGTTGGATGGACAGTACTCAAAATGTGTGTGACGCATGCTGTCATCTGTTTCAATTATGGTGTAATCAGCATGACAGAAGTAAAGAACGAATTAGGCATCCAGCCAGAGAATAATATGATAGCTGCTCTGACTGCCACAGATGGTCAGCGACTAGTTGAAGCTGAAAGGGCTGTGGAAGCAACCACTAAAGAGTCCAGAGGAAGGAAAAGGCTCCTGAAGAAGTCTACAGAGGATAAAGAAGCAGCTGACTAGCAATATTATGCTTCTGGAATGTTCTGAAAGAGGCATACGGTGAGTCAAAAACACTGAGAACATTCATTTCTCAGTCTGGAGCCGCAAGACCGTTACGGTCGCAGGTTCGAATCCTGCCTCGGGCGTGGATGTTTGTTATGTCCTTAGGTTAGTTAGGTTTAACTAGTTCTAAGTTCTAGGGGACTAATGACCTCAGAAGTTGAGTCCCATAGTGCTCAGAGCCATTTGAACCATTTGAAGCCATTCATTTCTCATTTTCTCGAAACTGCATTTACAGAACATTAGATACATATAGCTTCACAAATGTTCACCAAATTTCTCTCGAGTGAAGTATGGGATGGTACCTTTCTATTATGCGTAATACATCACAGAAATGATCAATGTTGGTCTTGCTGCATAAAATTTCAGCGGTATTTTTAGACAAAATACTAATGTAATATGGGTTTTTCTATTTCCTCAGATGTACTCCAAACTACAAAACGAGAGGCATAATGTATTCCTATGAATTTTGACAGCAGCCTGCCACAGTTTGAATGCTATTAGACTGATGATGGCCCAGGAAATTCTACCAGAATGGGAACGTGTATCATAAAATCATCTGTTTGGCAAAATACTGTAATTCTTAAACTACAATAGATATTTCAAAAATTTGCTTTTACAGCTTGAGTTAATGACATTCATTGTCGGTAAAAAACCACAACTTCCTCCGTATTGTAGATCAAGAGTAATGTGCAGTGAGAGCGAGGTATAAAAATGCAGCCCGTTCACGTCCAGGTCCCCTTAAAGAGCACTTTTGTTGATCTTCGTCATTAATTATATAAAAAGTTCCTCTATTTCAGTGTAATTAGACCTGGAAGATTAGTTTGGTGACATATCTGTCTGCGCACCAACTAAGCCCCCTTACCCTGCAGATTTGCAGACTACAGAAAAGTAAAACTTGTGCAGTCTACATTTACTACACGACG
Source organism: Schistocerca americana (assembly GCF_021461395.2). NCBI lineage: Eukaryota > Metazoa > Arthropoda > Insecta > Orthoptera > Acrididae > Schistocerca > Schistocerca americana. The sequence goes on along the minus strand of NC_060125.1, from coordinate 521,367,619 downwards.
TCCCATCTATATTATTCAGTAGAATGTAAAATTACTTGTTACACTGAATTTAATACAGTCAAGGTCCGCCATCATCAAACTCATTTGCTTGCCTCCTATGATTCGGAGCGTGACTACCAGCAAAGCAGGTAACCAAAATAAATTATAACAGACCACTCGCAGTAGCAGTGGTAATACATCGCTATTACTTGGTGCAGTTATGATTTTCATAGTTAATTTTTGCGCTGATGTATATGACTCCGACCGGCTTCCGAGAAATTAAGGTTCAGGAGAATCTTACATCAGCAATTTTATGAATTAAGAATTTCTTTTCCTTTGTAGAATATGCTACAAACGTAAACTGTAATAATGAAAATGTTGTGTAAATGCACTTCTCGCGTTTACCGCGATGTCGAGCAGTTGCATTTATGAAATATTGTGCGATTTACCCAAAAGGATCCGGCGGCAAACATGCGACGTGTATTTGCAACAGATAGGTCGGAAAATAATGAAAATATTATGTTACAAAACAATGGGAAGGGATTATGAAACTAAAAAAGGGTCAGATATGGATTTATACAGTTCAAATGTCTAAATCAAAATGGACTTACAAATAAAATCACTTAAATATCTGAGGTCATCCTAGCCCCTCGTCATGGAATAAAAGTTCCGTACTAAAAGAGTGAAACGAGAGATCTAGGAAACTTCCAAGAAAAGACATCACGACCGGTCACAGAAAGTCGCCAGAATCATAAAAAAGTGCTGTAAAAGCGAGAAAACACGTATTGCGTGGACTTACTTCCATAAATTCCATAAAAACCCTTACCCCGAGCCGCCCCGACTGGGAAATCTAACAGGAAAACTAAGCAATAATAAGTACTTGCTACCCGGGAATATTGACGACGCACACAACCGATAGTGCTCTTACCTGATAAATACCGCAGCACAGTTTTTTTGCATTATTTGTAAGTTACGTTCTGTTCTTCCTTTTATTTTATTTTAGAAATTTTATAAGTGTAGTTCCGCATGTGACATTTCATTATTAGAATTTACATCAGATGATGGAATTAAAGCGTTCCGAAACCGGTTGTGTATGGGATAAAAGACTGTTGATTCAGCAATTCTTGTGCGGTTTGTTCATTTTACAAAATGGACTTTTATAGTTGCGGCTGCCCCATAAGAAGAACCCTTTGTGTTTTCAGTAAATAGCACTTAAATATCTACAGATTTCTCCATATGTAATGTGTATCGAAAGTATTTCATTACAAAAATGGACATGTTATGGAAGCACAAAATACATTGCCCTATAAAAAGAAATGAAGCAGCCAGAAGACATGTTGGGTTGTCAGTGGCACTCCCTACCATATACACCATCGGAGGGTATGGTAACGATTGAAGTTGCAAGTCTTTCTGACACACACAACGGTCACATGAGTGCAATAGTGTTCGTGTTCAGTGTTGTTACCAGGCCTGGTAGGGTAGATGAGGGGGCGAGAATAGCGCCAGACGCTGAGTGATCACTGGGAAACATATGGAGATGCTGCGTACTTTTGTGAGACAGCCTAATCAGCATCCGACGGAGTGAGACAGCTACCTCATTATGGGTGTCTATTCGTTCGTCTGGTCGAATCGTGAAACATCCATATTAGTTGGGCATTCGGTAACACAGTGCAGTGTTGGACTGCATGGGAATTAGGAACGCGAGGCACGCATACTCTACGGCAAGGTTCTGGTCGACCACGGCTGATCATTACAACGGAGGTCCGTCCCGATAGCTGAATGGTCAGCGTGACGGACTGCCGTCCTAAAGCGCCCGGGTTCGATTCCCGGCTGGGTCGGGGATTTTCTCCGCCCAAGGACCGGTTGTTGTGTTGTCTTCATCATCATTTCATCCCCATCTGGCGCGCAGGTCGCCCAATGTGGCGTCGAATGTAATAAGACCTGCACCAAGGCCTCCCGTAAGGGGCCTCCCGGTCAATGACGCCAAACGCTCATTTCCATTTCCGTCACAACGGAGGATTGCCGTATTGTGTACCAGGCACGTCATAAACCCTTCACATCTCCAACAGCCATCCGAAAACAAGTAAAGGACTCCCTGAAACATACTGTGACGTCCCATACCATTGGTCGGAGACAAGTACACTGCCCGCATCTCGTGGTCGTACGGTAGCGTTCTCGCTTCCCACGCCCGGGTTCCCGGGTTCGATTCCCGGCGGGGTCAGGGATTTTCTCTGCCTCGTGATGGCTGGGTGTTGTGTGCTGTCCTTAGGTTAGTTAGGTTTAAGTAGTTCTAAGTTCTAGGGGACTGATGACCATAGCTGTTAACTCCCATAGTGCTCAAAGCCATTTTGAACAAGTACACGACTGGAAATGGAAAAAGAATACATTGACACCGGTGTGTCAGACCCACCATACTTGCTCCGGACACTGCGAGAGGGCTGTACAAGCAATGATCACACGCACGGCACAGCGGACACACCAGGAACCGCGGTGTTGGCCGTCGAATGGCGCTAGCTGCGCAGCATTTGTGCACCGCCGCCGTCAGTGTCAGCCAGTTTGCCGTGGCATACGGAGCTCCATCGCAGTCTTTAACACTGGTAGCATGCCGCGACAGCGTGGACGTGAACCGTATGTGCAGTTGACGGACTTTGAGCGAGGGCGTATAGTGGGCATGCGGGAGGCCGGGTGGACGTACCGCCGCATTGCTCAACACGTGGGGCGTGAGGTCTCCACAGTACATCGATGTTGTCGCCAGTGGTCGGCGGAAGGTGCACGTGCCCGTCGACCTGGGACCGGACCGCAGCGACGCACGGATGCACGCCAAGACCGTAGGATCCTACGCAGTGCCGTAGGGGACCGCACCGCCACTTCCCAGCAAATTAGGGACACTGTTGCTCCTGGGGTATCGGCGAGGACCATTCGCAACCGTCTCCATGAAGCTGGGCTACGGTCCCGCACACCGTTAGGCCGTCTTCCGCTCACGCCCCAACATCGTGCAGCCCGCCTCCAGTGGTGTCGCGACAGGTGTGAATGGAGGGACGAATGGAGACGTGTCGTCTTCAGCGATGAGAGTCGCTTCTGCCTTGGTGCCAATGATGGTCGTATGCGTGTTTGGCGCCGTGCAGGTGAGCGCCACAATCAGGACTGCATACGACCGAGGCGCACAGGGCCAACACCCGGCATCATGGTGTGGGGAGCGATCTCCTACACTGGCCGTACACCACTGGTGATCGTCGAGGGGACACTGAATAGTGCACGGTACATCCAAACCGTCATCGAACCCATCGTTCTACCATTCCTAGACCGGCAAGGGAACTTGCTGTTCCAACAGGACAATGCACGTCCGCATGTATCCCGTGCCACCCAACGTGCTCTAGAAGGTGTAAGTCAACTACCCTGGCCAGCAAGATCTCCGGATCTGTCCCCCATTGAGCATGTTTGGGACTGGATGAAGCGTCGTCTCACGCGGTCTGCACGTCCAGCACGAACGCTGGTCCAACTGAGGCGCCAGGTGGAAATGGCATGGCAAGCCGTTCCACAGGACTACATCCAGCATCTCTACGATCGTCTCCATGGGAGAATAGCAGCCTGCATTGCTGCGAAAGGTGGATATACACTGTACTAGTGCCGACATTGTGCATGCTCTGTTGCCTGTGTCTATGAGCCTGTGGTTCTGTCAGTGTGATCATGTGATGTATCTGACCCCAGGAATGTGTCAATAAAGTTTCCCCTTCCTGGGACAATGAATTCACGGTGTTCTTATTTCAATTTCCAGGAGTGTAGTTCCCAGACTAGGATGTTACCGTCCTATGTACTGGCTGCTGTTAAAACCACGACACAAACGGCTGCGTTTGGGATGGTGCCGTGATCAGGAAGTGACTGCTGATGAATGCCGTCGCATTGTGTTCAGCGATGATTCACTATTCTGCAATAGCCCAGATGACTATTCCCGGCGCCGGCCGCTGTGGCCGAGCGGTTCCAGGTGCTTCAGTCTGAAACCACTCTGCTGCTACGGTCGCAGGTTCGAATCCTGCCTCGGGCATGGATGTGGGTGATGTCCTTAGGTTAGTTAAGTTTAAGTAGTTCTAAATTCTAGGGGACTGATGACCTCAGTTGTTAAGTCCCATAGTGCATAGAGCCATTTGAACTATTCTCGGCGAGAGGTCCCTTTCTCCCAATGTTTCGGCGAGAGAAAGCGGTGTTTCTCCTGGCGTTATTATGTGCGCAGCCATCAGGTATTACTTCAGGATTTCAGTGGTTGTGATTGAGGGCGCTCTGACAACATAATGATACGTCACGAACATCTTGTCTTCATGTGTTACCTCTCATCTTTCATTCGACAGTATTGTGGTGCCACTTTTCAGCGTGATGATCTTCACCCACGTCTCTCTGTGAATTCTCTGCGTGATTTTGAGGTAGCGAAGTGGCCAGAAAAATCCAAAGATCTGTTCCCCAGCAAATCATTTGTGTGACGAACTCTAATGTCATCTCCGTCCCAGTGCAGCATCCGGGATATCAAGTAGCAGTTACTACAGTTGTGGGTCAGGTTACCTCATGGGAGAACACAACGGGTTTGATACACCCTTTCCAACCGCATGAGTGCAGGCATCCAGACCATAGGAGGTGCAACCTCATACTGTCAAGGGGGCTCTCTAAATCTGGCATTTTTTTATCATTGGTGTAAAATCCATATCTGCTCAAACCTGTGTTTTCGCTTCGTTTCCTCCTCCTCTTCTAGGTGCTTCATTTTTATCGTCAGGAAATATGTTTGCATTTCACTTCTCACTTTGTAAGAATACTTTGCGTGTCAAGCATATACTCGACATAACTCTGTGTACACACAGAGACACAATGACATTCACGAGGTCCAATATTTTTTCATGGGAAATATGGTCCTAAATTTAAAAATTGTTCCCTTATACTTGTAACGGCGGAAATGCATATCCTCCTATTTCCATCTATTGCACTATAATTTCTTTTCTTTTGTTACCTGAAGATATGACGTTTCTGTGTCTTTATATATTGTAATTGTTTTTCTATTTGTATATATATGCATTTATGTCGATGTATAATTGGTTTCTTTTTTGTGAATATTATTTGTATTTATACGCTGGGTCTGGCCTAGGGACAACAATGCTATCGAACGAATACATCGATAGGTCGTGTGGAGGACCAAAGTGTTTAGGATCTTTGGTAGTGTTAACTCTGTCGCGTGGAGCGCGGAGAGGGGAGAGTCTGGCTGGAGTAGTGCGGTGGAGCAGGTGTGTTGTGTGACGCTCCCGCGAGTTGCCGCGCTTTCGGGGTTGGGCAGCATGTAATTGCACTCGACTTGCTGTGATAGTTTCTGACACGGTGTCGCGGACGGGAAGCATTAGCTGGCGCACATCAAGAGCCCGTTTCGCCTGGTGACCGTGTCGAGAAGAAGGCGCGCCAACATCCAGCTTCTGCAACAGCGACGGCCGACAATGAGTGACTGTCGCCACCTCCTCGATCGACGACTTCATACCTTCAATCAACCAACAAGGAAGACTGGAAGCTCGTAAAGTTTTAGAACTGTATGGCAGACCTCAGCTTTTCAAACTGTTCCATTTTCATAACTAAACTACAGCAACGTAGCATGAACCTTTGTTGCTCATTGTCCCAATTGCATTACCAAGCAGGGTCCCTTTTTAGACTTCACAAGCACAAATTAAGTGTGCGAGTTTTGTTACCGTATTTTAGCTTACCTGTGACTGCAGCTCAGCTTGGTACGTACTAAATTTTACTATTGTTAATTGTTCAGAATCATTTAATTCAAGTTGAAGGTTAAATCTCTTGTTTCTAAATTGCGTAGATTCAAGTAGCTTTTGAAATGATTGTTGAGGTAGTCCAAGACTAACCGTATTTTACTGAATTTCGATGTGCTTCAGAAAGAAAGCTCACTATTAACTTCTGTCACTAAATTAACTTTCGATTTTCCGGTTTTATTAATTCTTTTGCTAAATTAAGTAAGAGTGTAGCGAAATTTATTACTTCTGACAAACTTTCAGTTTTCACACTACACGTGTCAATCTTCAGTTGCCACGCTTCTAGTGGTAATTATATGTGTAATAACCTTTCTTTTTTAGTTACTATAGTAATTGTCCTTAGGACTGGCGACCGTAATTTCCCCCAAATCTCAAATATCTAATTACCGCTAGTTAATTGTTAACGTAACGGCCGCACATTTACTTTCTTTATTAACTTTACCCCTTTTCAAAATTAATTTCCATCAGTTTCATCTGCATTTTTCCTTTCGTTTAGATGTAACCCTTTCCTCCCTCTTTACCGACAGATTAACTTCGGTGACGATTGTTTGTCCCAAATTTCCATTAGGTTAATTTTTCACTGTCATTAAGGTCGGTAAGTGTGGGGGAGATTACATACTGGTCCTGACCAAGAATTTCAGGTAGTTTCCCTTGGTTGTAAAGCAATCACTGAAACTTCCCAAATATTCCCAGTTGGGACTCCTCCTCCCTTAGTACCAGCCGGCCTGGCATTTCGCCGAAGAATCCATGTTTATTCAGTGCGTCTTTACTAGAACAGTACAAAAATAGTGAGACGGCACGGTCAGATCCACCTCATATACATTTCTGCTATTGCAGGTCAGTCTTGTTCTGCGCTACCACTCGTTACTCATTTGCAAAGGTAACATGCCTCTCGGAGGGAGGTGCTTCATTTTAGTCTCGATGTTTACATTGATGTCTGTGCCTCTGTCCTTCCTGTATCCTTTTCCTATTACTTAATTCACTATTTGTAACTGAGATGAGTAAATGTGAGTTGTATAACGGTGGCTGGTGCCTGTTGCTGATAGTGTTTTGTCAGTGCTGGTAGGTTAAGCGGAAAGGAGCCGCGCCGGGTAGCCGATCGGTCTGGGGCGCCTTGTCACGGCCCGTGCGGCTTCCCTCGTGGGAGGTTTGAGTCCTCGCTCGGGCGTGCGTGTGTGTGTGTGTGTGTGTGTGTGTGTGTGTGTGTGTGTGTTGTCCTTAGTGTAAGTTTAGTCCCATAAAACCTTACCACAGATTTAAGCGGAAAGGCAGAAATGTTGAACTTGACTATCAGCTCAGGTGCCGGAGCAAGTAGTTACGGTTATGTTGGCAAGTGAGCGCCAAGGTCACCTCTGGAGGCTACCCCCACTACCAAAGCAAGCGAGGGACAGTGACACTTTCTAACAAATCGCCTTGCAAGTCGATAAAGCAATTTCTGGCGAACTTGGGGTGAACGCTATAATAGTTCTCAGAGAACTTTGAAGCGAAAGTCGATTTTTTTTACTTTCCTAAGACCACTGTACCCTTAGTGCAATAGTATTTCTGCACAAAACTTATCAACCTGTTTCTTTTGGAGATTTCTAAATGAAACTCCCATTGCGCTTGCGAAAGCGTTACCGTTGTCGTGAGAGTTTCCGGTTCATATCGTTATCAGGGAATCATGCCTGAAAATTGTGTGAAAATCGGGGTAAAAGGGTTTCAGAATTGTAACTGAAAACGTAGTAACATTTTTCAAGATGACGGAAGGCTTTGCCGGCCAGTTTGGCCGAGCGGTTCTGGGCGCTACAGTCTGGAACCGGTCGCAGGTTCGAGTCCTGCTTCGGGCATGGATGTGTGTGATGTCCTTAGATTAGCTAGGTTTAAGTAGTTCTAAGTTCTAGGGGACTGATGACCTCAGCAGTTAAGTCCCATAGTGCTCAGAGCCCTTTGAACCATTTTTGAACGGAAGGCTTTCAAATTTAAAATGGGCGTTCACTAAGTAATGAAACACTTTTTTTCCGACGGCAGGTTGGTTTTATTCAGGATCCCAATATTCCATATTATTCCCCGCTCCTTTCACTACAAATCCCTATTTTTCAATATAAACTCCGTTCAATGCGACCGCCTTATGTCTCCTTACTAGGAGGACCTGCAGGCCCGCATGGTACCACCTTGCTCGTCGACGTCGGAGCAAAGGTCTGGCTGCATAAATAACCTCTCCATCGTCAACATACTGCCGTGGAGTACATCCTTTCTGGGCCAAACAGATGGTAGATCCGGGCTGCAGAGTGGATGAGGAAGAACATGTTTGCTCGACCTTGTTGTGATGATGACAGACTTCTCGCCCAACAACTCAGCGGGCTTTTGTTCACGGCCAGGACTCCGTAGATATTCTGCAAGCGCCTATGAATATCTGTGATGCTCTCGTTGTCCGCCAAAAGAAACTCAGTGACAGTTCTCTGCTTGGAACGCACCTCCGTTCCAGACGCCATTTTGAAAGGAACGTACAGCGCCGCCTCCTATCGGAACTTCATGGAACTATAGGGGATGAAGCGGAAATATTCGACGATATCCCACAACAAATTATGTACTTTTTAAACGAAAAAGGCCGAGATAAAAGAATGTATTGATATATTTACTGAACGCTACTTGTAGCAGCAGATGTTTCGAAGAAAGTGAAACAAGTTTCGTCCGTGTAAGAGTAGATGAAGTCGCAAAATAAGGCTTAACTTCCATATTAGTTGTGAAACTGCGACCGTGGAAGTGAGAGTCGAAAAACAAAAAGACATGTGAGCGCCAGTACTCTTCCTTGTAGCATCAGAGATTTCAATGGAGGATACATGGATTTAAACCCTGTTAAATATTCCAGGGGCAGCAGTTCAGTCGGCGGTTGGGGAAGAAAACGCAAAAAAAGCTGCAGGCTTGGCGTATAAGGGGATGCGGACGACTGTCAGAAGTGTGGAACTGGATTGCGGGTGGCGACCTCAGGAACGCCTTTCAATATCCGAGGGCAGGGCTGTCTGGGGATGCGGGGCGAGGGGGCGGCGTGGTCCTGCCGCGGCCATATCCGGCCGCCCACGGAAATCACCTGCTCTGCGCAACCTCTGCTGTCCTTCTGGGGGAGCTGTTTACTTGCCCTGTACTGGGGCCACGGGGTTTCACTTTATCTGAAGCACCCACGTCGCTATTCTGTGATCCTAATCCTTTAATCTCAACTTCCTCGGTAATGAACTAAGAGTTTTAGTGAAAAGTTTATATTAATGGCAAACGTATTATTCGGGGACAAACTAAAATTAAAATACTGAATTTAAAATAAAAATTAGAACATGTCAAAAGGGAGTACTATTTATGTTATAAAGTAACTGAAAACGCAGAACTAAGCAACAAAAAATCGGCAAAGTGTGAGTAGGAGTTCCGTACAAACTTTATGTATAGTTCATTCGTCCTGGGTATCAAAAATCTCAACTATTTTGGCCTCTTGTCTATATCGATTCTGGCAAGACACTGGCCTCGGAAATTCCAAGATCATGTAAAAATCTCTACAGAAGCTCCTGGGACTTGCCCAATCATACAAGAACAAGCCAGCCGTGGACTTCAGTTTCCAGACGTAGAGAGAGAAAATTCAGTAAAACGTTTTTTTTATTTACTTACTAAAACATGACGACTTACATATTTTGTTTGGGTACAGTAATGTTAGACTGTTACCCTTCTGACGGGCGATGAATCTCCAAATGCAAAAATTGTTTATGTGATATAAGTTTCAGATGTCTCCCTTTACTTATACGTTGAAACCTTGCTTCTTGCCGAATTTAATGATTCTAGGCCCACGGCAAGTAGCCTACATGTTTTTATGAGTGAGTTTGCGAGTATTAAAATATTTAACATAAATGGCCATATCTTTTGACTGAAGCGACTTTGAAGCTTAAAATTTTTGCACTGCCAAGGGAACATAGACCTTAATATGCGACATAAATTTGAACTTGATACGTCTGCCCATTCCTGAAACAAAGAGTTCTTGATGGACAGGTAGATAGATAGATAGATAGATAGATAGACTGACAACAAAGCGATTCAATGAGGATTCCGTTTTTAGAGTTTGAGGCACGGAACCTTAAAAATTATTCAATTTTTTTCGCATAACTTTACCAGTGTAGTTGTTGCTATTTACCATAAATGTCTACTTCAGAAACTAAAATATTACGACATTAACGGTATTTTTCATATCGAGATAGTCTTAACTTCATAACAGTAAGTAGTTTGGTACGCTCGTAAGCTTCTCTGCTGCACTAGAAACTAAATGCAGAAGAACAAACATCACTAAAAGGAGTCTGATCGCCTCCTTTTCTCTGACCTACAGGAATGACCATCCAAAAGGCTTAAAAAAACACTTTATGCGTGGTGGTGGCGGTGTCTGTATATTAACTAAGGGCAGAACTCAAATACATCACATATACTTGAAGTTCACTCGATGACTGATCGTAGCTACAACAGACTGCAATACCGCTTTCTAAAATTTATTTTTTGTCTAAACTTTTGTGTAACGATTCTGCACCAAAGAGTCCAATGTTAACATTTACATTATCTGTACAAATAAACGAAGGTACGGCCTTCAGTTGTTTCAGGGGCAGGTACGACATGCCTCTCTCTTCGCTTTTGTCTTTTGCCATCCTGATCTTGCCATGTACAACCGTTCACCGTAGTGCTGAATAATTTGTAGTCTATGAAGCTAATTCTCAGTCAAAACGTGACACATCATTTACATATAACGAAAAGAGCCCACACTGCTGCTACGGTCGCAGGTTCAAATCCTGCCTCGGGCATGGATGCGTGTGATCTTCTTAGGTTAGACAGGTTTAAGTAGTTGTAACTCTAGTGGACTGATGATCTCAGATGTTAAGTCCATTTGAACCATTTGAAAAGAGTGTAGGACCTAATACCGAACCTTGGGGACGCCAGATACTGCCTGCTTCCGTTGTGACTTTATGGTTTCAGACATAACGCAATGCTGGTGACACGGCAGCTATGAGTGAAACCATTGCACTGCACTTGTCGAGAAATGTACGCTGTTACACTTGACAAGTAAAATGTCATAGTCTACAGTGTCGCAGGCTTTTTTGGGGTCTAAGAACATGATAGTTGCCTGTTGGGCATACATGCCGACCTCTACCTTTATTAGGCAGATTGTGTGCTGTGATGTTTACGGAAACACGATCGGTATTGGTCCAGTAAGTATTTTTGCAATTAGATAGTTTGCTAGCCGATCGTGGAGCGTATGTTCAAAGGACTTCGACAATGCAGGAAGAGTAGGGTGTCTTAACGACTCAGACTACAACGCATGTTCGGCAATGTGCTCCTATTCTAGGCACAAGCTTGGTAAGGAGTTCGTGTGGTACGGCGCTCCACACAGCGCGGGTGACAACTGCCGTATTGCCGTTGGTGCATGTGGTCCTGTCGTAATGTGCCCCCTGGCTACTAAGCGTCGCCCACCTTACGTGAGCACCTTTATAGTGGTGTATACTGGGTATAAACAAGTTTTACACTGGCGCTCGTGCAGTGTACTGCAGCGTGCTGCGGGCTGGGTGCCGTATACTGTTGTTGTTGTTGGACTGGTGGTGCTGTGTGCCCCGCCGCTGTATTGTGCTGCAGCACCTGCTGATCCGTCCCTGCTGGTGCAGCTACTGGGGCGCATTAGACCGTGGGGCCTGCCTGGGAGGCGGGCAGCTGTCTCTCATCGGGCTAATGGACCGGCTCCCAGCTCCCTGCCCCAGGCAACAGCCGTAGCTGCGTCGTAACGCGCCGAGTGTCGCTAAATATTTAGGACTCAGTCTCGCCAGACACCTCCCCGGCCCTTTGTCTTCCACCATTCCGGTCCCTGTTTGTGTCGCTACACTAGGTCTGAAATATTGCTTCATGTTCTTGTACCCAACGCCTTGTGGCGGAGAACATGGCTCTCACAGATACAGTCATGGAAGAAAGCATTCAAACGCCGCTGTTCATCGAGAATAACTTTATTTATTTGAGCTAAAGATCACGACCAGGGATGTTATCTGGTAAACAAACAGCGTGGGGTTTTCTTCCTAATCTGTACATATAAGTAATTAATTAAGTTAGCCTTCTGAAAAAAGTAAACACAAATTCTTTACCAGCAGGCTTCGCACAGTCCTGAAAAAGTATTGCCAGCCGGGGTGGCCGAGCGGTTCTAGGCGCTACAGTCTGGAACCGCGCGACCGCTACGGTTGCAGGTTCGAATCCTGCCTGGGGTATGGATGTGCATGATGTCCTTAGGTTAGTTAGGTTTAAGTAGTTCTAAGTTCTAGGGGACTGATGACCTCAGCAATTACGTCCCATAGTGCTCAGAGCCATTTTCTTTTCTGTTGGGACTTAGTAGTCAGTCCTCTTCTATGTAACACTTCTGTTAACCTCTTTTGCATAGAATGATCCAGTCTTTTTGTAGTCTCTGAGGTATTGTTTCAGAGCAGTCTTCGTTCGTATTTCATGTTTTATGACCATCTTTTCAAGCATACTCCAAAGATACTTAAGCGGATTGAGGTCTGCGCTATTTGCTGGAAACGAGAGAGCATGGGGAGTATAACACAACAACTGTGGATTTACAATTTCCGGTACATAATTAGGTTCGTTGTCTTGCTGAATGTAGTAATTTGTGTCATAACTAAAGCTAGCAAGATTTTCTTGTAGATTTGCCATTAGGATATTTAAATACTGACATTTATTCATGTTATCTTCAACAAAAATAAGTTACCCAACACCAGGTGGACCCATACATCCCCATACCATAAATTCTCCACCACGTGCTTCACTGTTGGTTGAATGTGTGTGGTAGTCTCCACACCGAAAATCTGCGATCATTTACCAGTACGTGGTAGTAAATGATGGCAGATTTCTGGCGTGGAGACGACCAAATACTGAAATGAGCCTCATACACATCCACCCACAGCTAATCACGGTAGTGGAAGAAGTATTATTCTGGGATGTATGGCTACATATTGTATGTGGCGACTTGTTTATTTTAAGGTAACATGAAGAGATATCAGTATTAAAAAAGAATCTGCGAAATTGTCGCTAGCTTGGGTATAGGCACTGATTACTACATCCCACAAGACACTGACCTTAACGATACAGCGGAAATTGTTCCTCTGTGATGGTTGTAGCGTACTCCCATGTTCTCTCGTTTCCAGCACGTATCGCAGACTTTAATCTGCTTGAACATCTTTGGAACACGCTTGAAAGAATGGTCATAAAACCTGAAATACGACGTGAGACTGCTCTGAAACAATATCTATGCCATGAATGGCAAAATATTACTTTAGAGACAACTGAAAGAGGTTCAATATATGCCAAAGAGGTTAATAGAAGTGGTACACAAAAGGGGAATACCTACAAAGTAATAACATTATCATTTTTCTGTACATTGAGTTTTAGTTTCTATGTATGAGTACTTTTCCCCCCACTGTGTGACGCAAACCCATAAAACAATATTTAATTACTTTTTGCAGGAGCCTAATTTACCTAATCCTGTTGCATGTACAGATCAGGAAGGAAACCCCCATACTGTTAGTGTACCAAATTACCTCTCTAGTGTCGCGCGGGATTAGCCGAGCGGTCTTAGGCGCTGCAGTCATGGACTGTGCGACTGGTCCCGGCGGAGGTTCGAGTCCTCCCTCGGGCATGGGTGTGTGTGTTTGTCCTTAGGATAATTTAGGTTAAGTAGTGTGTAAGCTTAGGGACTGATGACCTTAGCAGTTAAGTCCCATAAGATTTCACACACATTTTTTACCTCTCTAGTTTTGATGTTTAGTTGTAATAAACAGTTGTTCTGAGGAACAACAGCATATAAATACTTTATTCCATGACTGTGTTTTTACATCGCCCTCCCAAAAGAGTCCAGTGTAATGATAGTCATTGAGTCCAGTGTAATGATAGTCATTGTCCATAAAGGTTTGTGCACACGTTCCTGAAATCCTGGTCAGGGTAGCTGCGCCCGCGTTTTTACATCTAACATCCAGGTACAGAGGTAATAATAGCGTACACTCCAGTATTCTTAAGCTCCTCTCCTCCCCCTTTATACCGAACCGCACACAAGCAAATGCAAATTAGCAAATAATACACAGGCTATACGCCTGAACGTACCATCATCGACTTGAGCCTGCGAATAAGCATGTAAACTGTAGCGAGCGGAGGACAACGCGTCCGCAGCTCGTGGTCGTGCGGTAGCGTTCTCGCTTCCCACGCCCGGGTTCCCGGGTTCGATTCCCGGCGGGGTCAGGGATTTACTCTGCCTCGTGATGACTGGGTGTTGTGTGCTGTCCTTAAGTTAGTTAGGTTTAAGTAGTTCTAAGTTCTAGGGGACTGATGACCTAAGATGTTAAGTCCCATAGTGCTCAGAGCCATTTGGAGGACAACGCGATGCTCGTATACCGAAGCATAAGCTGTGTATTGTTTTTTGGCGTTAACGTTGTTGCGGTAAAGTTGCTTAACTTATTCTGTACAGCACATTATAGTCGCGAAGGAGAACATAAAAGAACAAGTTGGCGTACGAAGGGGGGAATTCAGGTGTATCTGTTTGCACGTAAAATTGAAATGCGTGGCGGTAATGCACTTATCACTGTATTGAGCATCCAGCTTTCCTTAGAATTAATGCAAAACCTTGCACACATGTCCGTTGACATTTCTTGTTTGCTTATTACTACAAATGAAGAGGAAATTTAAAAGAAAAACAGTGATTACTGACCAGCAACAAAATCTGAAGAAAGGGTAGCATTTGCACTTTGGTTATGAGCAACCGGAGATATTTACATTAGTGATCGTTTCACATTTCAGTAGCTACTATGTATCAGAGAGATTCCGATGTCTGTAATGATATTTCTGAAACATTTCAACGAGCTTATTGAAGCACGCGTAAGGAAGATAATGCCAATAAAATACGATTAATGAAATGTGAAATATACGAATCACTTGGCACGTTGACTACTCGATAAAACCTGTTATATGTTTTGTTAGAGAGCAGATACCGTGATCCTGGTTAAACCATTTTCTGTTTTTCGTACGAAATCTAACATAACAGTGGTACATCAGCCTGTAATGAAAGATACCATGAACGTAAGGAATGTTCAGGTCTTTCATATATTTTTATTTTAGTCGACGTGATAGAAATTCGCGTTTGTTCAGTTTCACACAAATGTAATGTGCTTATAATTTTTAATAAAAACAGTTAGAAAGCTAGTGCTTATCCATCTCGTGCCCACTGATAAAAGAATCTAATAAATTTATTGTCTTTATCACGTCTCCGATGTGCCTTTGAGTGCTCTGACAATTTTTTATCGGTCATGTTTCTTTTCATTCGGCATCTTTGCTGTGGGTCTCTTGTATCCCAGAAGGACGTATGATATCTATATTCTTCTCTCAGTAAGATAACATTCTCTTCGGACCACTCCATAGCCCACGCAACTCATGTCAATAACAACATAAGTAGAGAAGATAGCAGACCAAAGATTTCTGCTCCGCTGGGCCGAAGCGGAGATGATGCGAACTACCTTTTATGGTTCGCTAAAAGACAGACATTCAATGAAACAGTAGCGAATTCGAACGGAACGCGACCGAATACCGTTACATCACGCGTTTACACCAAAGATTTCTCGTTCACTGCTGGACGCTCGCTTCGCTATGAAGGGGAGTTTACATGTGCAACGCTGTCGTACGCTGCACGTCTATATCTTAATAACCTGCGTACAACAACAATTAAACGTCAACAGAAACCGTGGTCTGAAAAAAGTTCTCACACATTATCACGGTGACAACGTTTACACACATTGTAAAGTGTACGAATCTACATTTCATCAGACCAAACGGCTTTCTACTTCAGCATTCTTTTTTTTCGTGAAAATGTAATGTAGAATGCCTTTTTTGAAACTATATCGCCTCATTTGCACATGACGACTCGTTAATTAAGGCATCTTCTAAAATCTACATTCATTACCAGAACTATTTTCTCCAGAGTTTCCTTGCCAGCCAGAAGCCCAAATTCGTGCAACAAAATCTGTGAAGTTTCGAACAGTTGATGTTTCTTTGTGTTCTTCATAATTCTGCAGAACTTTCTGCTTAGTAACGCTTTCATCCACATCATCAATGGAATATTTTCTGTGTGTACTATTGAAAGGGTCCTGTAGCCACCTTTCATTAGTCCGGTAGCCCATTTTCATTACCATTTCTCTTTCTTTTCCTTGTTTCTCTATTCTCTTTACTCTCATAGTAGTGTGATTGAATGAATGTGGTTGTGTGTCACGTTGCTAGACGGTGGCGTAGTCTGCTGCAGAAAGTCTGCGATAGTCGTACAGATTCAGCAGCAGTTGCACAGAATAGCCAACTCTCGTAGTGGTCAAGTCGGCAAAGAGGTTTCCGCTACTTGTGAGAAATCCACCTGCGTTCGGTTGGTGGCGGAAATGGCATCTTGGGGTTTTCCGGTCCACGCGGAGCGTGGAAGAGGCTGGAGAAGCGGGAGGCAGTCTGCCGCCGGTACGGGAAGCGTCCACAGCTGTGCTCCAGTCGAAGAAGGGTGAGTTAGACTGACCGCGTGGCGCGTTGTTACTTGGCGAGGGGAGAGCTGTTAGCCTTTGGTCTCGCTTTTCAAATCTGGAAGATTGCTTTGCCTTGTCGCAGCAAGGAATGCAAAACTTTGGCAGATTTTTCTTTTAGCAAATTTCTGTAGCAGACTTGGATCCGCCGGAAGAGCCCCACACAAAGGTGTCGATAAGACGTGAGCCCTCGCTTCTGTATGAATGTCTGTTTGCCTTCAGCTGTGCCTGTATAAGCTTTCACCTTTCTAAATATTTAGAGCCTTGCCTTCTCGTAAATTTTCCTTACTTTCCGTGTCTTTCGTCCGTGGGGAGCCAACCACGTGGTAGAACATTATAGTTGTTGGGCTACCGGCATCACTAACTGTCCGATCGCATGTTTGTTTTAGAAAATGTTAACATGATTGTATGATGTGATATTGTTGGAATTTGGCACTATACCTAGAAATTGTGCCTCCACAAACCACGTGTTATCAGGAATCGTGTACATGCCTCACATCCTTAGTTTAGGAATAAATGATTTTATCTACAATTTTCTCTTGTGTTCCGAGATTACGTTTTTACGCCTAAGCCACTCACCTCGTAGCTTTCCCATTAGCACATCCAATGCGTTTCCTTATGCACAGGTCCAGTGATTAGTCTCCTCTTGTATTTTATAACAAATGCTTTAGATTAAGTCATATTTTCAGGTGTGTTGCTGGGAGCTGATCTTATGCAGTGTTCATGCATTTTTTATTTTATTTTAAATGTTTGATTGTCGTGAACAGCGCACGGGCAATACTATTAATTACATCGTATCCGCTGTGAGCGACCTCACAACGTATGCATTTTTGTGAGTTTTTGGTCTGTGATCAAATTAATTTATTTTCCTACTCGACCAAATCTTTGATTAGTTGTATGGTTTGAGTCGGTGGCGACCCTATTCTTCTCACGTTGATTTCATAAGCAATAAGTATTTCCATTCCCAATAATAAGGAATAACCCGTAGTAAAGTGGTTAGTTACACTATACAACATCTTCCTTGCGATTGGTACTTGAATAACACTCCACTTAATATCATGTCCCTCCAGTCCCCCTCTGCAAATCGTCAACTACCAACTTTAACATCTTGCTTGCACTTTCCTCCACATTTTCCGGGAGCACTGCTACTCGTTTCGCCTTCCCAACATGAGTAAATTTCATGACCTTAATAGGGATCCATCGTGGTCTAGCGTGTAGAGCACTACATTTAGACCCTGGAGGGTTCTGGGTTCAGTCATAGATAGGAGCAGGGACTTTAGTGGTCATTCCCGTCCCTCCAGGACGTCCCCAGGTCCAATACCACGGATCTTTTCTGGAGCGAAGAGGCAGCTCCTCCCCCTTCTGATGCCGTGGCGAATACAAATGCTACTCGTAGCAGCAGACAAGCGACATTCCGGCGTCACGACCTTGCGCCACACACTTTACCATTACCTTTCAACAGGGATCAGTCACTGTAGCCCGCAATGGTTATTCATGCGGTAGACTTCCACGCTTGGACTGAAATGTAAGTACAAAATTTTCTATGAACCGGCAACGCCGCAGTACCTGGTCACTTTACTCTGTGCAACAAAATTGAAGGATTACTCTTCCGAAACCCCGTAATACTCGTAGTCGCCCTTTGCGACGCATAAGCTTGAAATTTGGCTCAAAGCTGCCAACAACGTTCCTCTGTGATGGTGCAAAAGCCTGGCTTCCTGCAACGTTACTGTTTGGCTCGGCGACGCTTTGATGATGATGATGATGATGATGATGATGATGATGATGATTGGTTTGTGGGGCGTTCAACTGCGCGGTTATCGGCGCCCGTACAAATTCCCAACCTCTGCTCAGTCCAGTCTTGCTACTTACATGAATGATGATCTGATGAAAACAACACAAACACCCAGTCATCTCGAGGTAAGTGAAAATCTCTGACCCCGCCGGGAATCGAACCCGGGACCCCGTGCTCGGGAAGCGAAACGCGACCGCGAGACCACGAGTTGTGGACGCGACGCTTAGAACTCCAAGGTATGCGCATATGTGAACAGAAGATCACAGCTCTGAAGTTGATGTAAGCTGCAAGGTGGGTTAATGATGTCATATTGCCACCAATCTACGCTATAATTCTCCGAAAGCCAACCTTCTGGAGCACGTTGGAAACGTACCTTTCAGAAACTGCGACACCAGATCAGCCTGGTGGTTACTGTAGCCCTGAGAGTTATGCAGCCTTTCCGACACACAGTGGGGCCGGTTTGCCTACCTGTAGCCGCTAGAGCAGCTTCCAGGCTGAACTGGTTTTGACGTTTCTGACATACATTTGCAGCGTGCTAAATAAAGGTACTTTGGTGTCACAGAGGGTGTTGCAGAACCGGGGAGGGAGGGGGGCGTCGTCGAGGGACCTCTTGTCGTTTTATTCACGCACTTTTTAACGGTGCGTTCCCCTGTGCTCACGCCATAGGAGCGCTGAAAATACATACATAACCTTTTCGGCCATGGATCACGTTCAAATTCCGTCGAATGGTGCTGAACGGTCCCAAGTGGTTCAAGCGTGTACGCAAGAGCGAGCGAAAATTGCGGTCAGACCCCACTCCGAAGTAATGCGATCACGTTAAGTGGGATGCAGACTCAAAATGCCCGTAGAGAAGAACTGAAACGTCCGAAGGTATCATCAGTTTCAAAGGGTGTCAAGAACATCTTCCATTTGCTCATAGCGCTGCAAACTATAGCTTTCGACCGCGAAATGTATAGGAATCAACGCCCCATGGAAGGGATGGTCTCATTGATGCCCTTTATACCAACCCCTGCCGGCCGCCTGTGGCCGTGCGGTTCTAGGCACTTCAGTGCGGAACCGCGTGACTGCTACGGTCGTAGGTTCGAATCCTGCCTCGGGCATGGATGTGTGTGATGTCCTTAGGTTAGTTAGGTTTAAGTAGTTCTAAGTTCTAGGGAACTGATGACCTCAGATGTTGAGTCCCATAGTGCTCAGAGCCATTTGAACCATTTTTATGCCAACCCCCATGCCCTCCCCCCTCTCTCGCAGACTTTTCGTGCCTATTCTGAGCGGCTGAAATGTTTTCCTCAGCCATCTACAAGAAAACTGCGTGATTTAAACGTTGGGTATCGTGCTTTTGAGTTCCATCGCAGACACGTTAAAAGAAGGGCTGAAATGTGGGTAAGAGGGGCTGTGATGACCTCAATGTGTGACGCGATTGCGATGGGCAGAATTGTGGTTACATTTGGTGGCAGTGCGAAATTTTTAACCACCTTGCTGCTCACATAAACTTCTGAGTTGTAACTTCTTTTCGTATGTATACACACCTTGCTGTTTGAAGCGTTGCCGAATCCGAGAGTGGTGTCACAGGGCGTCACGCTTTTGTACCGTTATACAGAAATTCTGTTGCGCATTGTCGACTGCACTAATGCCGGTTCCACAGTCCGCTTGGTCGGCTAATACCAATACATTTTAACCGCAGTGCACGCGCCAGGAAAACCGTGCAATTGAATGAGAATAAACAATCGACTATAGAAGAAACGAAACTAGTTTCCTTGTACCTGCACAGGTGTCCAGAACAGTGCGTGTCAAGAGTCGTGAGCGCAGAAAGTTCACCTTTGTCTTCGCGTCACCGAGAGAGAAATTCAAAACTGAATTCTGCTGTTATCTGCGAAATGACATTTCATAATACAGTGAAAAGGAAATGACCGTATAGCATTACTGGCCGCATGACCCCATCTGGGGTTATTTGTTTATGTGATGCACGTCTTTCTACATGACGCCAATTCGGAGTGTCGGCGAAAATGAGATGAAATGATTACGACATCACACAGATTTAGATCGTGAGCAAAGAAAATCTCCGATCCAGCCAGGAATCGAACGAGGCACACCGAGATTTAGAAGTATCTATGCTAACCGTCAGCTGCTAACTGCTGCGAAATTATTAGTGACCTTTACTTTTCAGAGGGTCTTTTCTTTTTCAACATGACAAATCGTTAAGCAAACAGCACTATTAACGATTTCGATGCACTCTATGTATCAGAATCCATTTTATGACAAGTAAGATGCTAAGATTTTCAAGCATTACATGTTTGTGAAATATGCGCATCAAGCACTCTAATATGGAAAATAAATCTTTGTATGTGACTGTACATTTTCTCGATAAGTTGTAATTTTTTCTTTTCTCTCTCATGAAATATGTTTAACAGTCAAATTGTAGTAATAATTTTAATGTGTCGTTGCTGGGGACTGTAATTAACGAGCCGCACTTTGAGAAGTGTCCAGATGTCATACTATCAATTTTGACAAATTAAAATAGCTGTCTTAATTTCTTCCTTCCGCATATTTCCGCCTTTTTACTGTCTGATCTCAAGCTATGAACATGTATGTGTATCATCCTGTTACCTGGCATAAAAATAGTACATTTTAATCTTAATGCAGATTAGTTCAAAACCCTGAACCTTCGTGGTTTCCTGTGTAATAAATACAGTTTATATGTATTTCTCTATTTTTTTTCAGAAAAGATGGAGTGCAGATTGTTTGTTGGTACAGCGGCCGGACATTTCATGTATTCTTTCGTTGTTTACTCAGTATTACTAAGTAAAACCACGCTGTGATTTATTTGCCGATCGCTCACTCATTTTCACGTACATTTTTACGTAAGAATTTTGTCAAACTAGTTGATCATCTGTCACCGAACAATGACGTTGTCAATCACCTCAGTGGTCTGATGTCTCCAGACCCCACAATTTAATTTCGACGATGAATGACTCCATAAATGCATGTTGTCTTATAATCATTCGGGATTTTACAGCATTTTGCTAAAAAGAGACAAATTTTTACTCACAGTCACTGCAGCTTTCTCTTTCTCGACGCGGCATTAGAGTTCAGCAAAATTTCT
The DNA here is from genome assembly GCF_021461395.2 of Schistocerca americana. Taxonomy (NCBI): domain Eukaryota; kingdom Metazoa; phylum Arthropoda; class Insecta; order Orthoptera; family Acrididae; genus Schistocerca; species Schistocerca americana. The sequence goes on along the minus strand of NC_060125.1, from coordinate 521,346,394 downwards.
TGGCATTCATAACCTCTTAATATTGTGACTTACTGAGAAAATTCTTTATTAAGATATCTGTCTTTAAAAAGAAGAAAAGGAACGCTTCAGTATCTACAACTGAGGAAAAGGAGAAGCTACTTTTCTAAAATTGGTGGAAAAGCTAAAATTCGTAGTGACAGACTCTACCAAGAACACTGCCGCTAGCAAAATTAGAGGTTTGCAGGTCGCAAAGAAAATTGGAAGCACGGCCCTTAACAGGAATTGTGAACCTCTTCAAAAAAATCTGTGGTAAGGACTATGGGACAAAACTGCTGAGGTCATCGGTCCCTAAGATTACACACTGTGTAATCTAACTTAGACTAACTCATGCTAAGGACAACACACACACATCCCCATGCCTGAGGGAGGACTCGAACCTTCGACGGGCCATGCGAGCCGTGACAAAGCGTCTCAGACTGAGCGGCTACCCACCGCGGCAATGTGATCGTTGCATTGCGTCTGGAGTTAAGGGCAAACGAATTAATGAGCGATTTCCGTGTAGCAGGTCCTGTTTCTGTGTTTTACGAACAAAATGTATTTGCTTATTTTCTTGTTGTAAAATCATCTGCAAATCGAATCTTATTTTACCAGTTGATACGAGGTCAGAAAACTCCTACTTTAAAGTAACTGCAGGAAATGGACGATGAATTATAATTGTGCCAAATTGATATTCGATTGGGGACAGGAAAATTTCGTGGCTAGTGCTTGTCCTTTTGAGCCTGTCTTCCACATAGACGCACATAAATTACGAGGGGCGTTCTGCTTCTTCTTTCGTTTCACCCCCTTTGGGGTACGCTGGATCAATCATTTCCTTGTGCGTTGTTCTTTTCTTAGGGCCCAGTATGTCTTTATTCTTTCCGATCTTCTATTCCTCTCTTCTTCAGAGATGAAGGGTTTTGACTTTTGTGTAGATTTGTCTCGTAATCTTATGTTTTCATCTGTTGTAATTTATTTAGCTGTTCGATCGATAAGTGAATTTTCTGAAATCTTTAATTCTGCTAGGTCTTTCTCAGTTTCTTTAAACCAGTTGGGTTTCATTTTGCGGTTACGGAAAAAGTCAAAGACTTGTATCTGAAATTTTTTCACTTTTCTTGTAGAGACTTTCATTTTTGATGTATATAATCTTATTATCTTGAAATTTTGGTCCTATGATTTTTCTTAAAAATTTTCTTTCACTTAGGTCAAAGTTTTTCAATTTGGATTTTGAAATTCATGTTTAGTGTTTCTGCTACATACAGTACTTGTGGCTCAATCCATGCCTTGTAATGTGTAATTTTGGACCCCCATCAAAGGGATTATTTGTTGTATGTATTTTTTGTTTGTTGTAAGGCCAATTCAATTTTATTTTTTCTGGATTCCATTGCTTTGCTTTCCCCCAGCATTCCAAGTAATCCATTCTATAAATAATGCAATACATTTTTTTCCTTAAAGCAGATTGGTTTTATTCTGAATTCCAATACATTGTTATATTATTCCCCACTCTTGGCTTCAAAACCCTATTTGTCAACATAATCTCTCATCAGAGGGCCGGCTTTACGCCATCTAACTGTGAGGGCGTGTATGCCTGCATGGTACCTCTTTACTGATCGCCGTCGCCGGCCGTTGTGGCCGAGCGGTTCTAGGCGCTTCAATCCGTAACCGCGTAGTTGCTACGGGCATGGAAGTGTGTGATGTCCTTAGCTTATTTAAGTTAAGTAGATCTAAGTCTAGGGGACTGATGACCTCAGATGTTAAGTCCCTTTGTGCTCAGAGCCGCCTCCTCTCTCTCTCTCTATCTCTCTCTCTCTTTATATTTTTAATTTTTTATTATATTTTTTTTTCATATATCGACGTCGGAGCTAGTATCTTGCTACATCAGTAAGATGCCTGCCATCCACATACTGCGAGATCCGGGCTGTAGGGTGGATTGTCCAATGAAGTTTTGTGGGCCGCTCTCGGGAGCGCAGACTTACGAGAGGCCTAGCATTTTTGTGGCAACGAACACGCTGAAGTCGTTCCTTCAATTTCCTGAGGATAGCACAATAAGCTTCAGAGTTGATAGTCGCACCATTACGGAGGACATCAAACAAAATAACCCCTTCTCAGTCCCTGAAGTCCGTCGCCGTCACGTTACCGGCTGAGAGTGCTAATTTAAGCCTTTTCTTCAGAGGAGACGTGGTGTGTCTTCATTCCATGGATTGCCGTTTTGTTTCCGACCGGAAGTGATGAACCCATGTTTCATTGCCTGTGATGATGATGATCGGCAAAAAATTCTCACCATCCGCCTCATAAAGCGGAAGCAATCTCGCAGAAAGGGGACTTCGTTACTCTTTTGCACTTCTGTTATGCAGCAAGGAACCAATGAGCACACATCTTTGAGAACCCCAACTGTTGGATGAATGTATCAGCGCTACCAACGGAGACGTCCAGTTGTGGAGCGAGATGTTCGGTTGCGATCCATCGATCACATCGAATGAGTGTGTCCACATGTAGGGAAGCAGCCTACTCACGCTGTAGTAAATTCACATCAGTTTCCATTGTGTGCCAGCCAGTCTGCTGTAACTAGCTCTGACGTCATAAATGTTGCGCAATACTTTAAAAATCAAGCAAATGACCTAAGACTTTTCTAGCATGTCAGGAATAATACTAAATTAATGTGTGTTGAATATCAGTTCGATAACTTAAGTCATTTTCGAAATTTGGACGTTTTACTGAAAAAATCATTGGCGCAACAGAAAAGAGCTAGAGACTTCAAAATTTATATTTAGATTCATCTTTCATAATGATTTAATAAAAACAGTACTTTGGATTTCACAAATTAAGATTTTAGTGGAAATTCATGATTTTCTGGTTTTCATCTCAAAACTGAAGGAAGCAAGATAGATTAAGTAGGCTAATAAATAAGGTTAGGATGTTTAGATTTAAATAGGTAGGAGGTCCGCTATGACTATGAAGATGTGAAAAGTTTCTTTTGAATACCTATAAAATTATAGCGATAGCGGATCTCAAAAGGGCCAGTTCAGAGCTCATCTACTGCGTGCAGTGTAATTTAATTAATTCTCTCTCCCAAAATATTTAACTTAGCCACGTCAAAATTTTATTATCAATACTTACCTGCGTGCTGAATGCACGTTTAAATTAAGAGCTTCATCGGCCATCAGCAAAAGAAGCTATAAATTATTATGTAACTTGAAGTGGTGCGTTACTAGCCCAGCGGTTAGTCGGGAGAGCCGATTTGATCAGGCGTTCCCTTAGCCGTCCGCACTGCGGCTATATATATAAGAACGCTGCGCGAGGAAGGAAAGCCCCAGTTCTCTCCAGACGCTGAATGACACGCCATCTGTGTCGGGAGTCGCGTCGCATCAGTATCACTGCTACAAACAGCCTCGGGTGCCGTATTAAGTTACTAGAGATACGCGGAACCATGAAAACATTTCAAGTGAAGTGTTAATTCTGGGATGATTTTCATTATCTAGCTTCAGTTTGCGTATTGTCGTATTTTCACGTGCCGTCGCGGGACAGACATTCTACCAATTATTTAGCGTGGCGTTTGATGAAATACTCTCATCAAATTATGGCGAGCATTCTTTTTAACATTTAATTCGGACATTTATAGTTGCATCAGCGCATTAGACTCTGAACTGCTCTGTTAGTTAGGTTGTAGGGATAGTTTTTTATCAGTGAATTTCAGAATATACTCAACTATTTTGGAAAATCGTTTTTGATTAGAAATCCCGGACAATCTCCTAATTCCTCAGAGCTATAAGCTGCAGCTATAATGGTATTCTCAGATGAAGTGGGCACTAGGAACTCTAATTACAAGCTTCACGTTTTGTTAAATCACTTTCTGGGTGCTAAAAAGTAATTAGAGAGCCAGTGTTGAGAACGGCGAAAGACAGCATTAACAACATTCTAAAAGCCAGAAACTGATTCAACATGCAAGCATTTATACAGCAATTAGATTTTTTTTACAAATTATTCGCCGCCCCACACACACGTTCTAACATTGCAAGAGTGACAACTGTGTCCGGCCGGACGGCGCTCTGGAGTCCGGATAGGATTGCGTGATCTTGTTACGATGATGACTGACGCCTCGCCCAGCGACTCGCCATACTTTTGTTCCCTTACAGTCTCCGATGACATTCTGCAAGCGCCTGTGAATATATGCTAGGCTCCGATTTTGCGCCAAAAGAAACCCAATAACAGCTCTCTGTTTGAAACGCAACTCCGTTACAGACGCCGTTTTGAAGACTACGTACAGCACCGCCGCCTATCGGTACTCCATGAAACTATAGGGGCTGAAGTGGGAATATTCCACGATGACCCACAACAAATTCTGCATTTTTCAACCGAAATTGGCCGAGAAAAAAATGTATTGCTTTACTTATTGAACGTCACTCATACGTCCAATTTCTGGCTATACCTTGTTTTCACGACGTCGTACGTATACTGCTGTAACATTCCGAATTATTCATGAAAGTGATAATTTTTGTTTGGTAAGTACGAGATGGCCGACATTGCTTCTTTTCCTTTTCAATCATGTCATTCGTCATTTTTATTCGTGTTGGTGTTGGTGTTGTTGTTGTTGTTGGTGGTGGTGGTGGTGGTGGTGGTGGTGGTGGTGATCCAAGAGTGATTAAGTCTTTTTTATCCATTATACAGCTTGCCAAATGTCTCCAGTGGTAAAATAACTGCGATAATTTATTGTTACAAAATGGAATGGTAAGTTTTCTATTTTGTTACAGGTAAGCTACAAAGCAGCAGCAAATATCGCCCCTTTGTGACACTGAAATGACAAGCATTACTCAACGCCTTCTCTTGCAGTTGTGGTAAGTAGACCTTTCATTCGACAAGAATAATTACGACTTACAGAGAGATTTGTAGAAGTACATAATGACAATGATAGTAGTTGTAGTATTAGAAGTAGTAGTACTAGTAAGAGGATGGTACTTCGGGTTTTGTAATCGTAAAGTGAGTTGCAAGGCTTGTCCGGAAAGTAATGTCAGTAAGTCCGTAATAATTACTATATTGATCAGAACGATACAAGGTATCAAAATTCTTCAGAATAGAGGCCACTTACACTATTCAACATTTTTCGAGAGCGATTTCCAAACATTGCAGGTATTCTCGATGTCCTAGTCGGAATGTCCTTCACGCTACGTGTAACAAAACAGATGCAGATGATGGCATTCAACCATGTTATGTTCATGAATTCGAGGAATCGCGAATGTTCAAATAAATTAAGGGAATGCAGGTACTTAACCCGTTGAAGTATCAGCAGTCGTCCATGATGGTTGTTAAAAACCTCTGGTCGTGGTTATAGATTTCTGGTTGAAAGATTTGCTTGGCTGACGAAGACATTGAAATCCAGTAGTGCAAAAAAATAACGCATTTAATCTTAAGTTAACCAAAGTACTCCGTACTCAACATTGTTGCGTTATCGACGAGAAAAGGTATTGGAGCCAGCAATATTGAGCTGAAATCTGGAAAACTTCGTTAAATACCAGATATCACATTTTACTTCCGAACGTGATAATCCATACATATTATAAAAATGGGTGTATGCGTAAGTGTCTGATCCACATCTCCACCTAAACTGTTGAACCGATTTCAGCTAAACTTGGTACACATCCCTTACTGCCAAGCAGCAATCGGTGTGTGTATGTGGGGAGGGGGGGGGAGGAGATATGAACTACCTACCTATTGTTGAGGATATATGACGCCACAAACATTGAGAAGAGTGAAAAACTGCAACATTGTGCATGACCTTCAAAATTGTTGCTTATTTGCCGCTACCTCTATTCGCTACACATTTTGCAGACAGTACCCACATATGCCGCTGAATGTACTTACAAAGTTAAACTATTTTATGACACACAGATGGGGAGATATGATGTCATAAACACTGACATCGTGGAAAACTGTCGCACCACGCATGAAGTTTTGATTTTGGTACTGTACATATACATTTGGAAATCATGCATATTTCTTTGTGTGACTGCTTCATAATTTAAAAGATGTTTTCAAAAATACAGGAAATGAAATTTTTTCGATGTTGCACTACAAACATTGGTCATTTCTTTTCGTTTTTAATAGAAAATTGGCAAAATAAATACCCAGGCAATGCTCCGTTTGTCAGCAAGTGATCTTATAACAGTAATAATGGTGGTTGTGGTCGTTTTGGTAGTGGTGGTGGTGTACATGATTTGATGATGACCATTCCAGCAACGATTGTAATGATGTGATGACAATCACAAATATGGTATTACTTATGATGGTTGGGCTGGGATTCACAAAAATTTCGAAAACACTCGCACTCTTTCACATGTTGTAACACTAGGCAATGTCAGGTGTGGAACACCAATTCATTCCAGGGATGGGAGGGTTGGTGACAAGGACGACATCTGGCCATCCCTTACCACAAATATTACGAATTCCAGAACACCATGCCATCCCCATTTTCGTACGTCGGTCCTTTGTATCTGCACAGTGAGTGTACTAATGTGTGCAAACGTAACTTACCACGACAATGGACAAAACATCTGAACTGCCTTCTCAAGCCCAGGGTGTTAGACATTCTATATAAATATGAACATGGGCTTGTAAATCAGCTAATATCATGTGCAGATCGTAACAAAAATCATTAGAAATGCTGCTGTCACTTAACTAGAATGCATGAATTAAGAAAAGTGAAACTTTGGGGTCTGTTCTAGAAAGACAAAGCAGCTATTCCCTTGTAATTCTTCATGCTTTCCCGGCGATCTGTTAACATATTGGATATTCCGTGCGAGAACGACGCGAACATCGGTGTTCCCTCCGCCGTCCGCGCCCGGCCTGGCCGTCTTCTGAAGTCGAGTTCATGATCTGGGGTGTGTCAGATCTAGTCTCTAATGTCCGACACTTTGCCTCACGGCTGTTCTCTCGGTCTCCACTTCTATTTCTTGTAGAATCCCGGAGTGTCCTGCGTTGAGTTTTCACAAGCTCAAGCGCTGGATTCCAGGCAGTGCTGATTTGGTATCCCGAGTCACGGTTGATTAGATTGTCTGTGACCTTAATCTCAATGGCTTCTTTAATGACACTGTCCCAAAATCTTGAGGTCTGTGTCACAATCTTGGTGTCATTGTAATCCATTGAATGACCAAGTTCCAGACAATGCTCTGCTATGGCTGATTTAGTTGCCTGCCTGAGTCTGGTATGTCTCTGGTGTTCTTTACACCTGATGTCCACACTTCCGGTGGTCTGGCCAATGTATGACATCCCACACTGGCATGGTATGTTGTAGATACCTGGCTTGCATAGCCCCAGGTCATCTTTTACATTGCCCAGCATAGCCCCAATTTTGGTGGGTGGGCAAAATATGCTCTTGATGTCATATTTCTGGAGAATCCTGCTGATCTTGGCAGAGATAGGTCCAGCGTATGACAGGTATGCCATTTTCTTTGCCTCTTCTGGTTCTTCTTCTGGATCCTTTAGCCGGTTGGCAGGTTGAAGTGCCTTCTGGATATCTCTAGAGGAGTACCCATTCCTGCTGAACACTGATCGTAAGTGTTCTATTTCTGTGGCCAAACTATCAGGATCTGACAGAGTTTGTGCTCTGTGGACCAGTGTTTTGAGCACTCCATTCTTCTGTGCGGGATGGTGGCAACTGCTGGCTTGTAGGTGTAAGTCGGTGTGTGTAGGTTTGCAGTATACACTGTGTCCAAATGTGCCACCTGCCTTTCTCTTCACCAGAACATCCAAGAACGGAAGTAGTCCATTCCTCTCCATTTCCATTGTAAACTGAATGTTCGGATGGCAAGAGTTCAGATGTAGCAGGAACTCATCTAACTTCTCGCTACCATGGCACCAGATGACAAAGGTATCATCCACATACCTAAAAAAGCACTTGGGTTGATATGTGGCTGAAGAGAGTGCCTCTTCTTCAAACCTTTCCATAAATAGGTTGGCCACCACTGGTAATAGAGGGCTGCCCATCGCCACCCCTTCTGTTTGTTCGTAAAATTGACCCCCATATAGGAAGTACGTCGAGGTGAGTACATGCCTGAGTAGGTCAAGGAGAGCCCCATCGAACTTCTGTCCAATAAGCTCAAGTGCCTCCTTGGTGGATGATACCTTTGTCATCTGGCCCCATGGTAGAGAGAAGTTAGATTAGTTCCTGCTACATCTGAACTCTTGCCATCCGAACATGGAGAAGGATGGACTACTTTCGTTCTTGGATGTTCTGGTGAAGAGAAAGGCAGATGGCACATTTGGACACAGTGTGTACCGCAAACCTACGCACACCGACTTATACCTACAAGCCAGCAGTTGCCACCATCCCGCACAGAAGAATGGAGTGCTCAAAACACTGGTCCACAGAGCACAAACTCTGTCAGATCCTGATAGTTTGGCCACAGAAATAGAACACTTACGATCAGTGTTCAGCAGGAATGGGCACTCCTCTAGAGATATCCAGAAGGCACTTCAACCTGCCAACCGGCCAAAGGATCCAGGAGAAGAACCAGAAGAGGCAAAGAAAATGGCATACCTGTCATACGCTGGACCTATCTCTGCCAAGATCAGCAGGATTCTCCAGAAATATGACATCAAGAGCATATTTTGCCTACCCTCCAAAATTGGGGCTATGCTGGACAATGTAAAAGATGACCTGGGGCTATGCAAGCCAGGTATCTACAACATACCATGCCAGTGTGGGATGTCATACATTGGCCAGACCACCAGAAGTGTGGACATCAGGTGTAAAGAACACCAGAGACATACCAGACTCAGGCAGGCAACTAAATCAGGCATAGCAGAGCATTGTCTGGAACTTGGTCATTCAATGGATTACAATGACACCAAGATTGTGACACAGACCTCAAGATTTTGGGACAGTGTCATTAAAGAAGCCATTGAGATTAAGGTCACAGACAATCTAATCAACCGTGACTCGGGATACCAAATCAGCACTGCCTGGAATCCAGCGCTTGAGCTTGTGAAAACTCAACGCAGGACACTCCGGGATTCTACAAGAAATAGAAGTGGAGACCGAGAGAACAGCCGTGAGGCAAGGTGTCGGACATTAGAGACTAGATCTGACACACCCCAGTTCATCAACTCGACTTCAGAAGACGGCCAGGCCGGGCGCGGACGGCGGAGGGAACACCGGCGACCAGAGAGGGACAATGTAGCCGCGTCTGGCGGGCGCGGACCTCAGACGGAACACTCGACCCGGCGCGGACCGATTAGGGAATGCCCAGCTCCTCCCAGGCATAAACGGTGTTGCGTAAATTCAAATGGTTCTGAGCACTATGGGACTTAACATCTGTGGTCATCAGTCCCCTAGAGCTTAGAACTACTTAAACCTAACTAACCTAAGGACATCACACACATCCATGCCCGAGGCTGGATTCGAACCTGCGACTGTAGTGATCTCGCTGTTCCAGACTGAAGTGCCTAGAACCACACGGCCACACCGGCCGGCGCTGCGTAAGTCATAAATGCGTGATAGTGTCGAAGGTTTCCAATATCAAGCTTTACATAATTGCTTTCCATTGTTACTTGAAAGTTGTTAACACGTTTCGATAATTACTAACTAACCCATTTGCGGGAAAAAGTACAGAAAGGCACTAGTAACGCCAGTTCATACTCATGTAATATACGTAAGCAGAGCTGATGTCTTGATATTTAATGATCTTTAAACTCATATTTGCATAAAAATAACACGCATTTTGAGAGAATACTGACCGAAAACTTTTTTCTTTGATGTAGTTATTCACAGTAACAACCTAACTTAACCATATTTCTAACAAAGGAAGATAGTTTATTTTGAACTCACTTTCCAACCGGATTCGTTGTATAGTGATTCTTTAGTAACACAATCACAAAATCCAAAGCTAAAACCGCTAAGTATGTTTAAAATAACAAATCATAGGTGTACATAAACCACAACTCACCGATCGACAGGGCCAGACCGAAATTCAAAACATCTCGCTACGATTGTCGTAAAATAGGTGGGAGGGCCGTTCGGTAACAAGTCTCAGAAGCTTACTGAATAGGATATTTCGATAAAGAACCGAAAATGACGTCACTACCGAGACTAACCTACTACACCGATCGGTATGAACGATACAGAATAGTGCCCCTGGCCTTATCCCTTTCTACGCTGAAGCTCGCCGTTCTCTTGCTAATGGGAGTTTTACGATATTATTAGCCACCTGCTCGGTTCGTCTCCAAAATGCGTTTCACTTCAACTTGTTTGTTTCATGCCACTGTCCGTATATTGGTAGATATTGTTTTGTTAGTTTTCGGGTTCATGAGATTAACTGCAATTGTCTTTTGTTAGTATAATATTTTCTGAGGATCTCTGTATCGTATTGTTCACGTAAGGTCCATTAAATCCGGACACCTTACACCGTGAAGACACGGCGTAAGCCCAGGAAAAAGCAGAAATACGTGATGATGAACATGTTAATTGTGATGACACTGGTGGTTTTAGTAGTTTAGATGACATGATGATGGTGGTGATAATGACAGTGACACTGAAGTTCGCTGTTTGTATGACTACATTCACGAATATGACGGTGGTGCCACTGAAAGCAGTAGGTCGCAAATAGAACGGGAAAGGCCACCGGCTGCGGTGTAACGACGTATTAAGTTTTCGTTTGTTATTGTATGTATGACCATGTGCAGACTTCGTCACCCACGTCAGTTACACTCACTTCAAAAATGATTCATATTCTTTTTAAATTTGTCATAGAATGGTTCTTGAACGAAACTGTAAAACATCAGTTGAGTCGTGTGCAAAGAATTACATCACTTGGGCCAATTGGTTTTCGTAACTTTTTCCCAATTTAAATCTCGTTTGTTTTTCCTCAGAAAATTATATCGACACACGTTATCTTGATCTAATCGATATCAGAATCAAACATTAAATAAACTTCTTAGATTCAAAGTTTCGGCCAACGCTGTCTGAATCAATAATCTTGTCAAATATATTATTAATCCGTTCACATAACTCTTCACAAATAAATCTTCAAGACACGAGTTACAACTTTAGTAACATACACTATTTTATTAGCTTCCTACACATACAGATGTGAACTTGAGCGTTGACAGACAGTGACTAACATTTCAATAAGATTAAGATCATTATGACGTCATTGTTGTACAAAAAAGAGTATAAAAATTCATTTTTAATTTTTAGAAACACGACGCAACAACTCGGTTCCAGGATCTTCTGTTGCTCCTTGGCTGTCGACCCGCGACGTATAGCGGCCAGCAATTTCCTCTCTGGTCGCGGCAACGAAGATGCTGTCCCCGTTCGTTGCGCCGATCTCTCCGTACATGAAACACATAAAAAAATACAAAACTTTTAGATAATTCACATTTATTACAAATAATAAGAAAACACATAAACAAAAACTAAATTAAACTTATAGTCACCTGCAAACTGGGCTGACTTGGTGGATGGGTGACGTTTAATTTCGTCCCACTACATACCCCACCCACAAGCTCAGTTTGTCAGGTTTTAACCGAAATTAAAACTGTTCAATATACAATATTTAACTGTTAATACATTTTCCTCACATTTTACGTCACCTAGAGTCCTTGCTATTAGAGAGATTTAATTCTTTTAATACGATATCGTTGTGACTATTTGTCATTTACTCTTAATTGTGCTCTTACGGTAATTCGTAACCGAATATAGGGAGATTGCTCCTCTTCAGTTAATAGTTGCTAATAAATACTAATTTAGTACGTTCTTTAACGTTGTACCTTAGGACAGAGCGTTCAAATTGTGATAGCTTAGTTTCAGTTTCATTTATTTACTAGAGTTATTCTTTTCAAGAATGTATATTACTAATAAGTTTCTCACAATAACTAATAGTACTATTTACTTTACGTCATTCTCTTCCCTAATGCCTTATTTATGCCTGAGGTCAAGAAGAAATCAAGCAAAACTTTCTTTAGAATCTCGGCACGGCTTTCTTTACCTTCGGACACCTTGTTGGGTAATGGCCATTTATTTATGAGAAACAAGCGAGAGAGCCCCGTTTGGTGTGTTCTATATTAACACTATTGCAAACCTCTATTAAAGGCACTCTGCTATGTTCTCGTGAGCCATATAGCTCTGGACGCCCATGGTCCCTAAAACTATTAACCATCCCCTTTGGTTCCTACTGTCCGAGTAAATTTAAAATATGCAAAATTCCTTTTGACCTAAGAGCAAAGTTTCTTCCATATAAATCCCCCTTTGGGTTATCTTTCTCTTTTTGAAGTACCAGTAGATTATTGTAGAACACATGTTTAAGCTTTCTGTCATTTATTTAAAATAACACGTAACTATCACGAAAAACTTCACATGAATAAACTATGAACGCTCTTCCGTGTGTAACATATACTAAATATTAACTTATTTAGGAATGAAGGGTTTCATTTGATCAACACTATATAATCCTTTAATTACACCTGATGAAGGTTCCATAAGAAGTAATGCTTTGGGATGTACAATCTTATGTACAACATATGGACCTTCAAAGATAAAGAAGAATTTTCTACATTCCTTGTCGATCTTAGAACTTTTAGGATGAGATCGTACTAGCACAAGATCTCCTACCTGAAATGAGGGTTCTACAGCCTATTGATTATAACTTTTAGTTCTCCGTTCTGCATTTTTTACAATCTGTTCGCAAACTTTTTCGTCTGGAATATCTTGTTGTATCTCATTTACTGGTGGCCAAGGTAAAGCAGCTAGTAAAGGCTCACCTATAATTCGTTTGCCTAAAATTTCTATAGGTGATAATCCCGTCGTTAGGTGAGGCAATTCATTTAATATCTTTTCGAATTCAGGCATTAGTTTGGCCCACCGAGTATGTTTATGTGCACAATAAGTTCTACATAATCGTCCTAATTCTTTCATGACTCTTTCTACTAAATTACTTTGAGGGTGATATTTCGAAATTAAGATATGTTTGATTCCATATTGTCTTATCATATCTTGAAATCTTTGACTAATAAAGGCACTACCGTTGTCAGACATAAGTCGTTTAGGAATGCCCCAGTTAACAAAGTAATTTCGGGTGAGGCAGCGTATAACGCTTGCTGTATTCGCTCGTTTCAAAGTATACAGTTTCACATGTTTGGACCAACATTCCATTACAACAAACACATATGTGAATCCTCCTGAACTCCGAGGCAGAGGGCCGAAAAAATCTAATGACAGTAGATCCCACAAACCTCGAGGAATTACAGCATATAATTTATAACGCTTGGATTTGTTATTAACTTTAACCTTTTGACAGGTTTCACAAGCCCTAATAATACTTCTCGCAATACGTGACATATTTTTGAAATAATAATACTTCATTAGATGTTTAATACATTTATGCATTCCAAAATGCCCGTAACCTTCATGAATATAAGTAATTAACTCGCCCACAACAGTTTCCGGAATGCAGATTTTCCATCTCTGGTGTTCCCTCTGTGCTTTCCAATACAACAAGTCGTTAAAATATAACCACACACCCCGGGTGTTAACTGTTTCGTCCCCATTATTAAGGTTTTGTATAATTCGTAGAATAACATTTTTCTTTCCTTTATGTAATACGGTAACCTACTACTTAGGACTCGTATTAGATGACTTTCAATTAATTTAGCACGGTTTAAATGCCATTCAAAATAATTCCTATAACCTCTCCACCGTTTAGAATATGGAGGAGGGGCTAACAACTCTAAAGTTAAGTGTTGTTGTTTTCGTCTTGACCAATAATTTTGTTTAAACTGCTTAACAAAATCATTCCAATCCCTGAATTCATTTCTATGCAGTACTGCCCATTCCGCAGCTTCTGCTTCTAAATGTCCTATTACAAATTGAATGCGTTTTTCATTACTCCATTTAGGAGATAATGATGTTTCAAAAGCTTTTATAAAGATTATAGGGTGCAGTTCGCCTCCTGGTTTGAATACAGGAAATCGACTTGCTACATTTGAATTTGTTGTTATGTCATCCAGACATTCTGCGAGAGAAATAGTCGGATTTTGTTTAGCTGGCAGAGACGGAGTTGCATCGGATTGGCTTGCCGTGACTGCCTTATTCATATTGTTGTCGTCCGAGCTAGCAAATTCGATGCGACTGTTGTCTCTGATTATGTTATTACCTCTGCTACCTGAAATGTTCTCGTTATTATCTAATTCCGATAATCGTTTAGTAATTTCCTGTATCCGCAGTTCTGTATTGGATACGCGATTAGCTAATATCGATTCTTCACTGTGTTCACGATGTGAACGCTCTGTACCTTCATCAATGTTATTACCTTTGGCAGTCTCAAGGTTACTGCATATTTCAGTAATTAAAGATTTCATGTTTTCGATTTCGGTATGGTCCTTTTCTACTTGATGAGTTAATGTTTCTAATTCTACATTATCTATTGAAGAAATCTCTACAGGTTTGGTAGAGACCTCTTTAATAGATTTCAATAATTCTCTGCGAACAGTTTCTGTTTGCATAGAAAATTCATCTCGTAACATATCGTTATTTTTCTGTATTTCATTTACAACTAAGATATTGACACTATCTAGTCTCTCGGATAAGTCAGTAATATCGTGTCGCATGCGAGCTTTTTCCTCGCGCGATTCCTGGATATGTTCTTCTAACCTTTTACAATTATCAGCAATCTTATTACTAAGTCCTACTAATTTTTCCTGCATTTCAACTTTAGAAGACTCTATTTTATCACTTAATTCTCGACTGGTTTCATTAAGATATTCCTGCAACCTGTCTGTTGATTTTGTTAGCTCCCCTTTAAGTCTAGCAGTAGATTCCTCGTTAGACTGTTTCAATTCCTCTTTTAATCTAGCAGTAGATTCTTCGTTAGATTGTTTTAATTTAGCGATCGCCCTAAAAAGGGCTCTCATGCTCCTATCGGACATAGATTGCTCTTCGTCTGACATTTCACTTCCCGACATTATTGTAAAATATTAACTATTTTACACACGCAGACTTGGAATCAACAATCCTATAAAAGCACACTTCCTATGTACAACACTCCACTTCCAACTTGAAACAAACTCACCGGACACTAATATTGTAATTTGTAGTTCTCGATGATCAGTGTGCTGCTATGGGCTGCAGATGTAACAGCCGTCGATGCAGCCGCTGAGATGCTGCGACCCCGCTTCCGCAACCCGCAGGACGCTGAGTCGAACACCGGAAACGTCGCTGGCTGCAACCACGCCCGGCACCGCCGTAGACAGGCGAAGCCCTCAGCAACACCTCTAATACCAGCCGGAAGAACGC
This sequence comes from Schistocerca americana, assembly GCF_021461395.2. Classification (NCBI taxonomy): domain Eukaryota; kingdom Metazoa; phylum Arthropoda; class Insecta; order Orthoptera; family Acrididae; genus Schistocerca; species Schistocerca americana. Next base: position 521,331,117 of record NC_060125.1, on the reverse strand, counting down.
CCCGCAGCTGACGTACTGGGCCTATTAGTTTAGGGAGAAAAAAGGTTGTCGGGGTTTGCAGCGTTCAGCTGCTGCCCAACAGATGCGCCTTCTCGTGGAACAACTGCGTGACCGTACTGCTTGGCTGCGGCTCCGTCAAATGCCCACACCCACGAAGTCGCCGCTGGCTGGTGAAGGCTCCACGAAAACTCGCGTTGACCTCCGAAGGACTCTTGATGTTTTGTTTCGTACCTGTGTGCCTTAGTTGCACACAAGTCCTGTTTCTAAGGTCGCCACGGTGCGGTGTAACGACGTATTAAGGTTTGCGTTTGTTATTGTATGTATGACCATGTGCAGACTTCGTCACCCACGTCAGTTACACTCACTTCAAAAATGATTCATATTCTTTTTAAATTTGTCATAGAATGGTTCTTGAACGAAACTGTAAAACATCAGTTGAGTCGTGTGCAAAGAATTACATCACTTGGGCCAATTGGTTTTCGTAACTTTTTCCCAATTTAAATCTCGTTTGTTTTTCCTCAGAAAATTATATCGACACACGTTATCTTGATCTAATCGATATCAGAATCAAACATTAAATAAACTTTTTAGATTCAAAGTTTCGGCCAACGCTGTCTGAATCAATAATCTTGTCAAATATATTATTAATCCGTTCACATAACTCTTCACAAATAAATCTTCAAGACACGAGTTACAACTTTAGTAACATACACTATTTTATTAGCTTCCTACACATACAGATGTGAACTTGAGCGTTGACAGACAGTGACTAACATTTCAATAAGATTAAGATCATTATGACGTCATTGTTGTACAAAAAAGAGTATAAAAATTCATTTTTAATTTTTAGAAACACGACGCAACAACTCGGTTCCAGGATCTTCTGTTGCTCCTTGGCTGTCGACCCGCGACGTATAGCGGCCAGCAATTTCCTCTCTGGTCGCGGCAACGAAGATGCTGTCCCCGTTCGTTGCGCCGATCTCTCCGTACATGAAACACATAAAAAAATACAAAACTTTTAGATAATTCACATTTATTACAAATAATAAGAAAACACATAAACAAAAACTAAATTAAACTTATAGTCACCTGCAAACTGGGCTGACTTGGTGGATGGGTGACGTTTAATTTCGTCCCACTACACGGCCTCCGCTTGGGCGTCCTTCAGGGGGATGTTGAAGTTTCCGGGCGTGTTTTGGATTAATGTGATTTTCGTGTCCGGCAGCGCGTCCGTGTGTCGCATGCTCGACCTGCTGCGCCCCTCCGGACACGCGCGGGCTGGCCTTGGAGCCGCCCCACCCCACCCCCACCGTTCCCTACCCATCCCTTCCCGCGGCCCTGCGGCCTCCGCCCCTTTCCAAGAAGCGCCTCTGCGGTTCTCGACGTCACGTCCGCCTGCGGTCGCGCTGCGCCTCCCTACTCGCCAGGCGCGACCAACTTCGCGCGGCGCACGCGGAGGGACCAGTTAAGGCGCACCCCATTATCTGCTCGCTTCAACCTACCTCACTTCCTGGAAAGCTCGGTGTTGTACATGCAGCATAACTAGTTTACAACCCGAGGTCGCAAAGGTGACATTACTTGGAATCAAACCTTCTGGAAAATCAAGTTACATCACCTTCAAGCAATTATAAGAAAAACCAAAGGTAGTCGTCCGTATTCGTGACGACAAGAGACAGAAGTTAGTAACGCTATAACACAAGATGTACCACCTAAAACTTTTCCTCATTTTGTTTATTCTGAATATGATTTACCTGTTTTATTATGTAGATCTTTATATACACTACTGGCCATTAAAATTACTACACCAAGAAGAAATGCAGATGGTAAACGGGTATTCATTGGACAAATATATTATACTAGAACTGACATGTGATTACATCTTCACGCAATTTGGGTGCACAGATCCTGAGAAATCAGTACGCAGAACAACCACCTCTGGCCGTAATAACGACCTTGATAAGCCTAGGCATTGAGCCAAACAGAGCTTGGATGGCGTGTACAGGTACAGCTACCCATGCAGCTTGAACACGATACCACAGTTCATCAGGAGTAGTGACTGGCATATTCTGACGAGCCAGTTGCTCGGCCACCATTGACCACACACTTTCAATTGGTGAGGGACCTGGAGAATGTGTGGCCAGGGCAGCAATCGAACATTTTCTGTCTCCAGAAAGGCCCGTACTTGGCCTGCAACTTGCGGTCGTGGATTATCTTGCTGAAATGTAAGACTCGCACGGATCGAATGAAGGGTAGAGCCACGGGTCGTAACACATCTGAAATGTAACGTCCACTGTTCAAAGTGCCGTCAATGCGAGCAAGAGCTGACCGAGACGCGTAACCAATGGCACCCCATACCATCACGCCGGCTGATACGCCAGTATGGCGATGACGAATACACGCTTCCAATGTGCGTTCACCGCGATGTCACCAAACACGGATGCTGTAAACAGAACTTGGATTCATCCGAAAAAATGACGTTTTGCCTTTCGTGCACCCAGGTTCGTCGTTGAGTACACCATCGCAGGCGCTCCTGTCTGTGATGCAGCGTCAAGGGTAACCGCAGCCTTGGTCTCCGAGCTGATAGTCCATGCTGCTGCAAACGTCTTCGAACTGTTCGTGCAGATGGTTGTTGTCTTGCAAACGTCCCCATCTGTTGACTCATGGATCGAGACGTGGCTGCACGATCCGTTACAGCCATGCGTATAAGATGCCTGTCATGTCGACTGTTAGTGATACGAGGCCGTTGGGATCCAGCATGGCGTTCCGTATTATCCTCCTGAACCCACCGATTCCATATTCTGCTAACAGTCATTGGATCTCGACAAACGCGAACAGCAATGTCGCGATACGATAAACCGCAATCGCGATAGGCTATAATCCGACCTTTATCAAAGTCTGAAACGTGATGGTACGCATTTCCCCTCCTTACACGAGGCATCACGACAACGTTTCACCAGGCAACGCCGGTCAACCGCTATTTGTGTGTCAGAAATCGGTTGGAAACTTTCCTCATGTCAGCACGTTGTAGGTGTCGCCACGAGCGCCAACCTTGTGTGAATGCTTTGAAAAGCTAATCGTTTGCATATCACAGCATCTTCTTCCTGTCGGTTAAATTTCGCGCCTGTGGCACGTCATCTTCGTGGTGTAGCGATTTTAATGGCCAATAGTGTACCTCCTATAATGTTTCCTTATTTTGTTTATTCTGAATAGGATTTACTTATTTTATGCTGTAGATCTTTATATACTATGTGTTAATTAGAAATGTGATATATGCTGTAAGCTTTATTAATTATTTTGTATTATGATATACTTATTCTGGGTTAATGTCGTTAGGAAAAGCAACGTTGTTGGCAGAGAGTAAAGACTTCTGTTGGAACGCTGTCTCTGTGATGTCAGAGCAGAGTGCGCAGGAATTTCCTCGGTTATGGGACGTAAGAGTGGACACACGAAGGTGGCGTACACTATGGGCTTATATGAGGCGCTGTTTGTTACTAGCGAGGCACCAGGAGCTTAATGAGTTTAGGCAGAGGTAAGGGGCTCCACCAACATCCTGTCCCGTAATTGATAATTAAATCAAGGCCCTACGCTGTCGACAGACGTTGATATACATCAACGGGGACGGTTGAAAATATGTGCCCGGACCGGGACTCGAACCAGCGATCTCCTGCTTACCTGGCAGACGCTCTATCCATCTGAGCCACCGAGGGCAAAGAGGATAGTGCGACTGCAGGGATTTATCCCCTGCACGCTCCCCGTGAAACCCACATTCCCAACTTGATGTCCACACACTGCATTCGTAGTGCCCCTGCCCACTCCATTCGTTACTCTCGGCAGACAATCTGACCGAGTCCCGTAAGAGTTCGGGCAATGCGTGCGCGTCCGCACAGAAGAAGTAGGTCAATGGCTGGTTAGCCTTAACTATATACAGAGATGGTATCTGTTCTTTCGTACATGTCCGAAAGAACAGATACCATCTCCATGTACGTCCCGTAATTAGTCACTGCGAATCAAGGCGTGCCCACAATATTACATGGGGCAATGCGAGTACTATAGACGACGACTTAACATCTGTAATGAACTGAAAGTTTTTATTTTAGTTCATGTTAAAAACCGTATGAGGCATTACCCAGTAACATTCTTAGTGAATTTTATTTCAACAACAAATGTTGTACGTATATAAAACCTGTAGGTACCTGATGTTATCGTTATCTTCAGTTACTATCACCTACTCAGGGCCCCATTCCTTTTCAGTTAGCGAATACCTGAGTGCCATTTTTTAAATATACTAGCGTCCAAAATCAAAGCAACAAACCGAAATTTTGCAAGGTCGTGTTTATTTTGCAGCAAAACAGTATAATCAGATGATAATAAAGTAGAAGCAATGTAAAGAATACAGAATGTAAACAACTGTAACATGCCTAAAAGTAGACATAAAAGTTCTTCGTTTTTTCCAACTTAACTGATTTACACACACATTCCAACGGATCAATGCGCTCAGTACGGGTTGTGACCACCTCCGGCAGCAGTACACGCCTGAAAGACGACGGAGCATGCCGTGAATGATGTCACCAATCTTATGTTGAGGCAATAGCTCCCATTCCTCCTGCAGGGCTGTTTGTAAATCTTTTTAGCGTGGTTTGTGTGTGCCGACGTGATGCAACCTGTCTCGCCAGAGCATCCCAGGAGTGCTCTATGGGATTCAAATCGCGAGAGCGAACAGGCCACGCCATGTGTGTGATATCTTCCAAGAAAACATCAACCGCACATGCTTATGAGGTCGAGCATTATCATCCAGCAATACTAAGTCTGAGCTGACAGCACCTCGCAGCAACCGAACGTGAGGTCCCAAGATCTCGTCACGATACAGTAGTTAAACCTTGCCTATGTAACCGTACAATTTCATGAAGAGGTGTTCGAGTGGTCAACGTAATCCCTGCCCATACCATTAGGAATCATACTCGATATCGGTCTCTTTCCACCTAGGTTGAGTCCCGAAATCGTATTCTACGCTCCCTCCAGATCCGAATCCGTCGAGAATCACTGTCCAGACCAAATGGGGACTCGTCTGTGAAAAGAACGTTGGTCGCTGTTCGACCGTCCAAGTGGCATGTTGCGGCTTCGCTTTAGACGTTCCCTTCTGTGAAGACACGTCAGAGGCAGGCCTTAGACAGTAAATATCACTCTGCTGAAGCATTCTGCACACCGTTTGCCTCCCAGTGGATGCTGCGAGCTCATATGTCGGTTGTTGTGCAATGCTAAGGCGATATTGTTGTTCCGTTACAGCCAAACAGCGTTCCTTTCTTCTAGTCACACGTGGTCGGCCCTGCTCTGGTCTTCGGGATACAGTTTCGGCCTCTATAAACTGTCGCCACATCCGGAAACCAATAAGCCATCGGGCCACATCAGTTTGCGACTGTCCTGCTTCCATTCTTCCCATGGCCCTCCGCCGCAGAGAGTCCGGTAGGGGTCTCCTTATGCCATACTACGCCGTCTGTGACTGTGTACACAGCGAATGGGGATGTGGGACTACGCAGCAAACACTATCACGTTTGATATGTCGCCTGACGTCATCGTTGGCGTGGTTGTCCGTTGAGCAGGATACCATCTTCCGTGCAGGATACGATAGTACGGACATCTGTTGACAGTTTGTATGATTATATCGTGAATTAGACACAGGACGGGGAAACAGTGGTTTGTTGGTTCAATTTTTGACACCAATGTAGTCAAAAGAACCGCTATAAAAGACAATCAGTGCCAGTTTTGTTGTTTGCTAGACAGATACGTGAAAGTAATTAATAATGAAGCCTCAATAAGTTAAGTGTTGTTCAATAACGTTCAGACGCAATGTCATTCTTGGCAATTGAGTGAAGATAAAATAAAGTAAAATAACCTAAAATAATTCTAACAATTTAAAATCAAAGCAAAGAATAGAGTAAGCTCATAAGTTTTATATATGTCTATTGTAGTAATTCTATTGTGTACTAGCGTGATTCGTATTTCGGCGTTGTGAATCTGTTGAAAGTCAACAGTTGCTTATTTGAACCTGTAAATTTTCATAGTAATTACAGTCTATTCAAAGTACGTAGCTTGCTGTGTCCAGGAATCTAGTACACACAAGTAAACAAACGTTAATCTGAGAATAAGTGAATTACTGTCGTGACAAAGGAGCTGTCTCCATTCAACCATTTACTTTTCAATTACGAGTTTAAATATATTTTTCAAATTAACATATCTGAGTGTTAACAATACAAGACAATTCATTCCTTTACCCACTATCCTTTCGACGTGTTGTGTTTTCAGAAACATGCGTCAACCTTCTGTTGCCACAAATACAGCCAAGCGGTTACATATCATTTGCTGTCAGCATTATTGATCAGATAGTGGACAGACAGTGCCAAATGGGCTGACAACCGTAATAATTAAACTCTGTATCATTTCACTTAGATTTGTTATGGACTCGTGGAGTCATGTGGTATCCATTTCGTTTCCTATTTTATGTGAGCGACGACTCTATTTTAAGTACTAAACCAAATCCAAATAAGTAGAAGGCGAAGGAGAAGAGTAGGTTTTCATAATAAGAACTTGAAGTACACTTTTCACCACTAAGTGGTCAAATAATTTCTTCGCAGACGATAGCGTGCCCAAAATCAAATTCATACGGCATACACGATCACGGTCGTATTATTGCACTAACCGATTAGTAAGGGATAAGGTTAAAAGGTGACGTTGGCACTTTTTCAGGTGAAGTACTGTGTTCGAAAACAACATTCGTCGTGTCGTTGCATCACCATAATTACCAAGTATTTTTATAGATGAATCATTAGCGAGCAGTTGACCCCAACTGAGTTGGGTATAATATTCATTTTAGTCTTGACAAAGGTGGTGATTTGTCGTTCCATGAACTCCATGAAACAGAAAATGGTTTGGGGATATGAATCGCCCTAAAAATCCAAGGAGTGAGATCGGTCCAAAGCATACTCATATTAGTCGATGACACTTCAATTGAACCCAATACTATTGGGGTCCAGTGTCTTTGTGAGCTACGTATGGAACCTATAATTCGTGCTGACTACCGGAAACAGTTTAGTTGTAGTTGCCGGCCCCTGCGGACGACCCGTTCCATGGCACTTCAGTCTGGAACCGCGCGACCGTTACGGTGACCTCAGATGTTAAGTCCCATAGTGCTCAGAGCCATTTGAACCATTTAGCTGTAGGTACAGGTCGTATGTTGGGCACTGTAGGCAAAGTAAGAGAGGCAATTCGTCGAAACGATTGTAGACATATTAGACACTGCATTTCATGCCATTCAGCCATCTTCACACAAGAATATCTTCATTACCCATTTGAATGATAACCCTTCGGCAAACACATTTTATGTGAAAATATTAAAACAAAAAATCTGGATGTATACTGCAATAGAGAGCACCACAGGCCCTCGACGATGTATGTTCATGCCGATTGCGATGATGTAAGCAAAAGGCCTCAGTTCCGTGTCAGTCACATGTGTGTCTGTCTCATGCAGTAGCTCAGCGCCTGCTGCTTCGCTCTCGTAGACTTTAGGACCTGCTTCACTCTAATTAAGGCCTCAGAAGAATGGTCTTTTGCATGTGTACGTCTGGCTGAAAAGCTATTCTGGTAGCTGGAGTTGAACGTTTCTGTGATTATGCCTTTTGCGTTCTTGTAATGGTATTTCCATAGCAACTTTTGTCCCTTAACACTCATTTCTGTACATTTAACCGAGAAATGAAATACCAGTGTTAATTGCTTCATTTTTTTCTATAACGAAAGATTCTTAAAATTTTCGTACCCTTTCGTCCTATTACGTGTTGAATTTCCAAAACCAGTGAAACATGTACATTTTTAAATTTCTAAGTGAGAAGTCAAAGGCCAATTCTTATAGAGTTTCAAAAATGCTTGTATGATGAAGTATTTCCATAAAAACTTTCATCCCCCATCACATTTCCATAGGGGTTGAATTTCCAAAAACATTTAAATACATACGAGGGTTGGAACTTTAATAGTGGCAACTATTTATTTACAGCTCGTACAAAATAGATACGTGTTTCAAAGTTTTACTGTCATTCAAAATAGTCACCAGCATTGTGTATAACCCGTTCCCATCGATGTGGAAGTCGTAGGATACTCTTAGCAGTGTTGACAGTTCGAGCGGCGCGGTCTATTGTCCGACGAATTTGTGGCAGTCCTGAAGCGAATGCTCTGAAGTGTTTCCTTCAGTTTAGAAATCGACTTTAACTCACGAAGGCTTAAATCAGGGGAGAGCAGTAGGCGGTATAGCACTTAGCAGCCCCATCAGTCAAACAAATGAGTAACAGCTTGCACTGTACATGCTTGAGCATTGTCCTGCAGAGTGATGGTCAGGTCCTGCAGAAAGTGTCATCACTTCTGTCTCTATGCTGTTTGTTTTTGGAACACAGCCTACGACCAGTTTAGAGACAGAAGTGATCATACTTTCTCGAGGACCTGACCATCATTTTGCAGGACAATGCTCAATCAAGTACAGTGCAAGCTCTTACTCGTTTGTTTGACTGATGGGTCTGTTAAGTGCTATATCACCTACTGCTCTCCCCTGACTTAAGCCCTTGTGAGTTCAGCTCGATTTCTAAGATGAAGGAAACACTTCATCGCATTCGCTTTAGGACTGCCACAAATTCGTCGGGCAATAGACGGCGCCGCTCGAATTGCCGACACAACTGGCACTGCTAAGAGTATCGTACGATTTCCACATCGGTGGCAACGGGTTATACACAATGCTGGTGACTACTTTGAAGGTCAGTAAACCTTTGAAACATGTATCTGTAAATAAAAGTTCCAACCCCCGCATTTTTTAATTTGTAACCGGGGAATCAGTTAAGAGTTTTCATACATGTAGTTTTAAAAATATTTTAGTAGTTTTTTGTAATGATTCATATTTAAAAAAAAACACCGTTTCACCCCTTTAGGGGTTAAATTTCAAAAACTTTCGGAACAGATATTTCTTTATTTCTGAGCGAGAAACCAAATAGCAATTTTTGTAGATCTAGCTTCGAAATTTCCTTGATACCAATTAATTTTCAAAAAGCCTTTCATCCCCTATTTCAGCCCTTTAGGGACGGAATTTCAAAAAAAAAATGCCTCCTTAAACATACGCCTACAGTATCAAATTAACACCATTTTAATACTACAAGTTTCAAACCTTATCGGTTTGCGCTGGGCGATGGTGAGTCAGTGAGTGAGTGAGTGAGTCAGTCTGTCAGTCAGTCGGGACATTATTGCCTATTGTACATAAAGATTATTGTTCATACTCCGACGTATTAGGACCTACGTGTCACCTGTTGGCGACTGCTATGTTATTGCTACGTACTTATTAGGCATTCCGGTACCTGTGGTATCTGATAAATAATTTGCTTCTGTTGTTAATAATTTCTTTCCTCGTACTTTTTAGCACAGGTGATGGCTATGTAAAAAGTTGAAATCTAGATGTGGCCCGATAAACGACATACACTCGGGTGACAAAAGTCATGAGACAGAGATATGCACATATACAGATAGTGGTAGTGTCGCGTGCACAGGGCAGTACACTGGCGGATCTGTCATTTGTACTCACGTGATTCATGGGAAAACGTTTACGACGTGATTCTGGCCGCACGATGGGAATTAACACACATGTGACTGACACGGAACTGAGGCCTTTTGCTTACATCATCGCAATCGGCATGAACATACATCGTCGAGGGCCTGTGGTGCTCTCTATTGCAGTATACATCCAGATTTTTTGTTTTAATATTTTCACATAAAATGTGTTTGCCGAAGGGTTATCATTCAAATTGGTAATGAAGATATTCTTGTGTGAAGATGGCTGAATGGCATGAAATGCAGTGTCTAATATGTCTACAATCGTTTCGACGAATTGCCTCTCTTACTTTGCCTACAGTGCCCAACATACAACCTGTACCTACAGCTAAATGGTTCAAATGGCTCTGAGGACTATGGGACTTAACATCTGAGGTCATCAGTCCCCTAGAACTTAGATCTACTTAAAACTAACTAACCTAAGGACATCACACACATCCATGCCCGAGGCAGGATTCGAACCTGCGACCGTAACGGTCGCGCGGTTCCAGACTGAAGCGCCATGTAACGGGTCGTCCGCAGGGGCCGGCAACTACAACTAAACTGTTTCTGGTAGTCAGCACGAATTATAGGTTCCATACGTAGCTCACAAAGACACTGGACCCCAATAGTATAGGGTTCATTTGAAGTGTTATCAACTAATATGAGTATGCTTTGGACCGATCTCACTCCTTGGGTTTTTAGGGCGATTCATATCCGCAAAACATTTTCTGTTTCATGGAGTTCATGGAACGACAAATCACCACCTTTGTCAAGACTAAAATGAATATTATACCCAACTCAGTTGGGGTCAACTGCTCGCTAATGATTCATCTATAAAAATACTTGGTAATTATGGTGATGCAACGACACGACGAATGTTGTTTTCGAACACAGTACTTCACCTGAAAAAGTGCCAACGTCACCTTTTAACCTTATCCCTTACTAATCGGTTAGTGCAATAATACGACCGTGATCGTGTATGCCGTATGAATTTGATTTTGGGCACGCTATCGTCTGCGAAGAAATTATTTGACCACTTAGTTCCATCAGTTACTACGAACTGTGACCTCTCTGACAGGAAATCACAAATCCAGTCACATAACTGAGACGATATTCCATAAGCAAGCAATTTCACTACAAGCCGCTTGTGTGGTACAGAGTCAAAAGCCTTCAGGAAATCCAGAAATACGGAATCGATCTGAAATCCCTTGTCAATAGCACTCAACACTTCATGTGAATAAAGAACTAGTTGTGTTTCACAGGAACGATGTTTTCTAAAGCCATGTTGACTGTGAGCAACGGCGTCTGTGTATAGTTGGCAGTGCTAACAGAAAAACAGCATTGCGTGAAATAATCGCAGAAATCAGTGTGGGACGTACAGCGAATATATTCGTTAGGACAATGCGTCCAAATTTGGCGTTAATGGTCTATGGCAGCAGACGATCGACGAGAGTTCCTTTCCAAAGAGCACGACATCGCCCGCAGCGCCCCTCTTGGGCTTGTGACCATATCGGTTGGATCCTAGACGACTGGAAAACCCGGTCATGTGAGTTTCTATTTCAGTTGGTGAGAGCTGATGGAGGGGTTACTGTGTGGCGCAGAGCTGGCCGGTGTGGTTCAAAAAATGTTTCTAATGGCTCTGAGCACTATGCGACTTAACGTCTGAGGTCATCAGTCGCCTAGAACTTAGAACTAATTAAACCTAACTAACCTAAAGACATAACACACATCCATGCCCGAGGCAGGATTCAAACCTGCGACCGGAGCGGTCGCTCGGCTCCAGACTGTGGCGCCTAGAACCGCACGGCCACTCCGGCCGGCAGGCCGGTGTGGCCGAGCGATTCTAGGCGCTTCAGTCCTGAACCGCGCGACAGCTACGGTCGCAGGTTCGTATCCTGCCTCGGGTATGGATGTGTGTGATGTCCTTAGGTTAGGTTTAAGTAGTTCTAAGTTATAGGTGACTGATGACCTCCGATGTTAAGTCCCATAGTGCTCAGAGCCATTAGAACCTTTTTTTTATGAGGCGCAGTCTCCACGTAGCCATGCTCCCAAGTTGTCAACAAGGCAAAGTGAAAGATGTTGTTTACGTGGAATGGACTGCGGATGTTCGGCCACTTGGAAACGATAAGCAGCCGTTTATGGACGTTAAGTTGCCAAACAACGAATGAATTTTTATGGATGGCAATGAGTCATGTTGGTTTGAACAAAATTCTGGACTTTCGAGCGAATGATTTGGCCACCCGGACCGCCCGATACGAATCCCATCGATCATTTATGGGACGTAATCTAGAGGTCAGTTCATGCACATAATCCTGCCCCGGAAACCCCTTTGCAGCTATGGACGTCTATAGAGGCAGCACAGCGCAATATTTCTGCGGGGGCCTCCAACAATTTGTTGAGTCCACGCCACGTCGAGCTCCTGCAGTACGCCGGCCAAAAGTAGGTCCGACACGATGTTAGGAGGTATCCCATGACTTTTGTCACCTCAGTGTATTTAGCTACTGACTCCTCCTCTTAATACTGAAATTCTCAGCAGTTTCTGCGCACAGAAGAATTCTAACGGATTCCAATTCAGTTTAAATTACTGTATAGTGAGCGCAGTTCGAGAAGACTCCCGTGTTTATGAACTCGGACAGCACCGGCCGTAGATAACACACTGAGAGCGTCCCCCACCGGAAGAGGCAGAGGAAGTCCGCCCAGGCGCTCAGTCTGTGCCGGCCCTTCAAAGGGCGCAGCCGGGACTCGGCCGGCCGCCGCACGCCCTCTGCAGCCTGCAGCGCCGCGGGCGAGCCCTGCGGCGGGCCGCGTCCTCGGACTTTGATGTGATTCCTGCAGATCTTTATTTAATCGAGCAAACAAGGGCCGAGCTGGCGAGGGCTGAGGGATGCGGACGGATTTAAAGAGGAATGCGAGGGGGGGAGGGGCGGAGGGGCTCTCTTCCGCGAATCTAATCAGCTCCCCATCCACCCACCTCTCTCTGTATTTCTCCAATTTTACTTTGCTATCAAAAAGATCGGGGCCGTATCACTTCCGCATCTATCAGCGTCCCTCCTCATTGAGGGAGAAGTTTGACGACGAATGAAATGCGCAGCCACGCTCCTCGACTGGGGGTAAATGAATTTCTCTTGGCGTGTCCTTACGGAGGAAACTTTTGTGCGTCGTCCTCGCTTTCGCCATTAAGAACACCGCTTGCGACAGAACTGATAAGCCGCAGAACTTTGCATTTTTTTATCCGTAGAAATCGATTCCGTATCTTTTCGCGACGTCTGTATCTGCACGGTGTTTAAAGAGTCGTCACATAGGTCTTCAGGAGGCAGTGTAAGCGTATTGTCATATCGCTGGTTTAGTTGTGGAGTATCTTTGCGGGCAGCCGCGTCTAGAGAGTCGAGCACGTGACACGGAAGTGTTATGTTGTGTAGTGTGTAGCTCTGCATGTAAGAAGCATTGTTACTACTCTGGTTGAAGTGCTGCTACAATTGCTATTACGGTAAAGTGATTAAATATTGAAGTAATTCAGAGGAAATTGCGTCAAGATGTAATTAAAAGTGAGCAGTGCCGCCTATAACGTATTTGTGCATCCTCTCGTTGCGTGTCGCACAGTATCAATCACCCGAGCCTTGTTCGGTCTCCCAGAATGAACTGATGTGAATCAGTAGAAATTAGTTACCATAAAAGAGTGCAGTCAAGTGCCAGTGTCTTGTAGCGAGCGTGAGGACGTGCGTTCGATCATCGCGTTTCCGCATCCTCAACAATCAGCTGCGCCGCGACGCGACGGTTACGCGCACGCTCGTACAAGTGAGAACTGAGAACTAAAAAATTTACTTTACGAACAGTGTTATATCATTACTAGTGACAAGGAGGACTATTACCAGATATCTGTATGTGTGACGAGCGTAAGAACTCTCGTTCGATCATTCGGCTTCCGCATCATCAACAATCACCCGCGTCGTGTCGGTTACGCTTACGCTCGTCTGAATGATGTTTTGGACTGTTAATCGTCAGGATTGTTAATTGGGATAAACATTTACGATTTAGAGTGTAAACAGTGCATCCTGTGATTTCCATATCGACTCAGAATATAGATGTTCATGCCAAACGTAGAACAGTGTTGTGCTTAACGTTGAGTGGCTCCCCTTATTCTCTTGCATATTTCGATTAATAATTTCAGGCAAGCCAGCAGCAGTGTGGAGCAGAACAGTACAATCGCCGCGGGATTACCAGGTACGTGGTGTGGACAGGGCGTGCGGTCAAGAAACAGTCCGAAACGACAAACAGTTTAAAAGGGTACCCCACCCATTCGTAGTACTGGGCGTGTTATACAGCAGTACTAATCAAAACTATAATGATTCGTCAGGATACCAACAGCTGTTAATATATGGGCTGCTGAAGTTCTACACTAGACAGCCAGCATTTTACGTACGGATGCAAAATTTACAACAATTCATATATTAATTTATCGCGATACACGTATGTGGGCAGAGGCAAATCCTCGAGCAGTCATGGCGGTCAAGCACCCGGATCGATCAGTATTATGCATAGGCAGGAACACACTTTACCAAACAGACTGACAGGTGCCATGTATCACCGATTTCTGGCCGATGAACTACCAGCGCTACTGGAGAACGTTACCCTATAGGAAAGATGACCACATTGGTTTATGCACGACGGGCACCACATCATTTTCTTCGGATCGTGCGACTGTACCTCACCGCAAATTTTCATGAGCTATGGTTCTGATTAATTCTTTTCGAGTTATCAGCCGAGTGGTGCCGTCGTCCTGTCGCAACGTTTCAATGAGTTTCATACCCATCATCTTCTTCAATGGGTACGAAACTCATTGAAACGTTGCGACAAGACGACGCCACCACTCGGCTGATAACCCGAGAAGAATTAATCAGTGGAATACGCCAAGGAAGACTGAAATCGCATATAGTTGAGGATCTGTCGCAGAGATTCGGTAGCACGGCGTCCCCGCCCACCGGACCTGAATTCTTTGGGTGTCTGGTGGTACGTACTTTTAAAGGCATAGTTATGTGCCCGACTCACTGATAATGTGCAGACTTTGCAGGAGCGTCTGACGAATGAATGTGACGCAACTTGAATGGATCCACTGCGAAGAACGGCCCCCCTTCTAACAGCCATGTACCGCAAGTCTCTAGACGAACGGAAGATTCCCAATGATTGGAAAAGAGCACAGATAGTCCCAGTCTTCAAGAAGGGTCTTCGAGCAAATGCGCAAAATTATAGACCTATATCTCTGACGTCGATCTGTTGTAGAATTTTAGAACATGTTTTTTGCTAGCGTATCATGTCGTTTTTGGAAACCCAGAATCTACTCTGTAGGAATCAACATGGATTCCGGAAACAGCGATCGTGTGAGACCCAAATCGCTTTATTTGTTAATGAGACCCAGAAAATATTAGATACAGGCTCCCAGGTAGATGCTATTTTCCTTGACTTCCGGAAGGCGTTCGATACAGTTCCGCACTGTCGCCTGATAAACAAAGTAAGAGCCTACGGAATATCAGACCAGCTGTGTGGCTGGATTGAAGAGTTTTTAGCAAACAGAACACAGCATGTTGTTATCAATGGAAAGACGTCTACAGACGTTAAAGTAACCTCTGGCGTGCCACAGGGAGTGTTATGGGACCATTACTTTTCACAACATATATAAATGACCTAGTAGATAGTGTCGGAAGTTCCATGCGGCTTTTCGCGGATGATGCTGTAGTATACAGAGAAGTTGCAGCATTAGAAAATTGTAGCGAAATGCAGGAAGATCTGCAGCGGATAGGCACTTGGTGCAGGGAGTGGCAACTGACCCTTAACATAGACAAATGTAATGTATTGCGAATACATAGAAAGAAGGATCCTTTATTGTATGATTATATGATAGCGGAACAAACACTGGTAGCAGTTACTTCTGTAAAATATCTGGGAGTATGCGTGCGGAACTATTTGAAGTGGAATGATCATATAAAATTAATTGTTGGTAAGGCGGGTACCAGGTTGAGATTCATTGGGAGAGTCCTTAAAAAATGTAGTCCATCAAGAAAGGAGGTGGCTTACAAAACACTCGTTCGACCTATACTTGAGTATTGCTCATCAGTGTGGGATCCGTACCAGATCGGGTTGACGGAGGAGATAGAGAAGATCCAAAGAAGAACGGCGCTTTTCGTCACAGGGTTATTTGGTAACCGTGATAGCGTTACGGAGATGTTTAACAAACTCAAGTGGCAGACTCTGCAAGAGAGGCGCTCTGCATCGCGGTGTAGCTTGCTGTCCAGGTTTCGAGAGGGTGCGTTTCTGGATGAGGTATCGAATATATTGCTTCCCCCTACTTATACCTCCCGAGGAGATCACGAATGTAAAATTAGAGAGGTTAGAGCGCGGATGGAGGCTTTCCGGCAGTCGTTCTTCCCGCGAACCATACGCGACTGGAACAGAAAAGGGAGGTAATGACAGTGGCACGTAAAGTGCCCTCCGCCACACACCGTTGGGTGGCTTGCGGAGTATAAATGTAGATTTAGATGTAGATGGATGTGTCGGGATGCGGGGTAACCGCATGCAGCACTGCCTGCACAGACGGATGGGAACGAGGGGACAGATGGTCCCGCATCTCAACAGGTAGATATTGATTTCGGGGCATAAGCACACCGGACAAAATACTGATTCACCTCTAGTGAAATCATTGCAAACACAATTTACAACTTTGAACATGGCTGACGTTTGCAGCAACCGTATAAACAAATTTGAAAAATACGTAAAAATCAGCCAACCGGTTGCATAGGTTTTCTATGTGTGTGGCGCGCCCTACATTACGTTTACTTGGCAGCGTGACTAGTTGGCACACAGTCAGTCTCCTCACGCCACACCGGTGTTACTTATGTTTTAATGTTTGACCATTTGAAGAACATTGTTTCATATTTTAATGTATGACTTCAGCAACTCAGCTCTTAAATCACTGTACATCTTTGATGATATGCTCTTAAGTACTATTTGTTTTACACTCGTTTACATTAATGTAACTTTTATTAGATAAGAATTTAATCTGACATATTCATTTTAGGTAATTACCTTACCTTCTGATGAAGTCACCCTTAGATGTGTCGAAACCTGGTCAAGGTATATAGAAAACCTATGCAACTGGTTGGTTGATTTTTACATATTTTTCAAAAAACACAATTTAGCACCGTGCAGTCCTGCCCAGGGACTTGAAAACCGCCTGGATTCGGTTAGGAAGTGAGTCCACAAGGTTGTGCAGATGCGTCGCATCCAGATTAAGCCACAGTTTGTAACTTAGCAAATTATTACGAGTTTTCGACTTGCATTGAAAGCGTAGCTTGCCAGAGAGCCCGGAGGAGAGCAAATTTTGGTTCTCACGTTGGCGTGACTGACGCTCGTTACTGGGCCGAACGAGTTGTGTCTTACCTAACGTTCACTTATTCTCTACAAATATGAAGAAGTACTATTAAATATTAATCCATCTTTTTCATACTTAGTGTACCGAATTCCACGGATAACGTAACGGCACTGTTAAAATTTCAAATCAATAATTTCAACATATGAATTTTTACCTACAACACATACACTCAAGTGCCAAAGAAACTGATATAGGAACGCGTTTTGGAATACAGAGATATTTAAACAGGCAGAATACGGCGCTGCATCTCAAAGGTAGCGATGAAGTGGGGATTTTCACGTACGACCATTCACGAGTGTACCGTGAATATCGGAATCCCGTAAAACATCAAATCTCCGACATCACTGCGGCCGGAAAAAGATTCTGCAAGAATCCTTGAACATGTCAGAAGTGCAAACCTTTCGCAAATTGCTGCAGATTTCAGTACTGAGCCATCACAAGTGTTAGCGTGCGAACAATTCAACGAAACATCATCGATATATCGTGTAGCCTTGATGAAAGCACAACACAAAGCTTTACGCCTCGCATGGGTGCGTCAGAACCGACATTGGACCGTTGTTATCTGGAAACATTATGCCTGGTCGGACTAGTCTCGTTTCAAATTGTATCGAGCGGATGAGCGTGTACCGATGTGGAGACAACCTCATGAATCCATATACCCTTATGTCAGCAGGGGACTGTTCAAGCTGGTGGGGGCACTGTAATGGTATGGGGCGTGTGAAGTTGGAGTGATATGGAACCCCTGATACCTCTAGATAAGTCTCTGACGGGTGGCACGGACAGAAGCATCCTGTCTGATAGCCTGCATTTATTCACGTCCATTGCGCATTCCAACGGACATTCCGATTTCAGCAGAGCTGTGCAACACCTCACACGTTCAGAATTGCTACCGAGTGGGTCCAGGAACACTCTTCTGAGTTTAAACATTTCCGCTGGCCATCAAATTCCCGGAAAATGAACATTATTGAGCATGTCTAGGATGCCTTGCAACGTGCTGTTCAGAAGTGATCTACATTCCTCGTACTCTTGCGGATTTATGAACAGCCCTGCACGATTCATGGTGTCTATTCCCTCCAGCACTACTTCAGACATTATTTGAGTGCATACCACGTCGTGTTGCGGCACTTCTGCGTGCTTGCGGGGGCCCTACACGATATTAGGCAGGTGTTTATTTGGCACATCAGTGTATAACCTAACCGTGCTGGCATTGTGAAACTGAGTTAAGGACTGTGCTGTATTCATCTGCAGTATCAATAGAAACTACAGTCACGAGGATAGGTTCATATAATGTAATTTTCTGGGAGTTTATTTAGTTTGGTTACCACAATTTTCTGACATAAGTAGACGTGCTTTGGAAAATTGTAATCTGATTGGCTGACATTACAAATATCGCGAGTATAGGAGTGTTCGAGGTGATCTGATTGGCTGCTTGTCATACTAGCCAATAGGAATTCAGTATTTCCCGCTCGTTTCAGTAGGTCTTTGTTCCTCAGCCACATGAGTCGACATAGTCACTAGGGACCCGTCTTATGGTAAACACGTATGTTAAACCGCGCTGATCAAATTTGTACCAAAATGAAGAAATTCGCGCGTTTCGTCAGTTCTGGTATGTTCACGAAAAGCGACTACAGTACTGAGTGTTTTGTGAAACTTTGAGCTTTGTGAGTGGTTTATTTTAGGAGATATTCAAGTGTGAACATTTCAGACCAAACGTAAAGTCCGCCTGGCGTGTTTCGTGCAAATTACGAGACATTATGGCGAGCACTTTTTTTACAAGAATCCTACTGAGCGGCTGAATGCGTTAACTTGCAAAGCCCCGTGGATCAGGACGTTCAAAATATCGGGTGGTATTAAATATCTTCTGGCTGCTTTCGTATGCAAACGTGTAACAGAGACAGTAACATTGCATACATGAAGTCAGGACATTAAAAACGGACTTGACGGCAATTTTCTTTGTTTTCAAGACAATAAACCAACTTAAAGGAAATTTTAGAGCTTGTTTCGAACGAGTCATGTAAGAATCCCGAACGCTCGATAGTTTAACTAACTTTCAGCTATTACCCATCGAATGGAGTTATGTGGTCTTTCGTGGCAGGTATTTAGTCGAATTTACGTCAGTGCTGCTTTTGTCAGCTAGACCAGCATCTGCCATCGCAGAGTGAAGCGGCAGACAACTTGAGACGTTTCTAGGTAGGTGGGACTTACTGTTTAAAGGGTAGTGGGAGACCACCCTATCCAGCAACAAGTTCCACCTAATTTCGGGGATAGTGATGCCCGCGTTGTACGCGCTCTTCCCTCACCTCCCACAGGTTTTCTATGCGGTTCAAGTAAAGTGATTCTGCAGACCAGTCGAGAATTAATGGGGTGGGGGACTGTTCAGGATTCCAGTCACATATTCTTCCTACCAGATGAATTTTGCTGTTGTCTTTATGTGCATATATGAGCAATAACTTTTTGCCAGGTGACACAGTGTGAATGTTAATTACATGCAGTTCCCGTCTCAATGTTCTCTCGCTGATGGGTGGGAATCGACCTTCATTTACTTCCTGCAGGAATTCCTGTCGGGATTTGAGTCACAAGCCGGGAAACGCGTCTCCGGGCCTTCCCAGTCAGGGTGTTTCTCCGACTACAATTCTGGCGTCGCATTTCGCGGCCACGTGTTACACAACTGCTTGCCGACACGTTGAGCAGTCCGCCACGAAACACCAACAAATCCAGGAACTCCACACACCGTATGGCCATGGGCTCGGACAAACGCGATTGCCCATTTTGGCACTCTGTTACGTATTTACATTTACCCACGTTTAGGTACAACGCTCGAGACATAAACATCTCTGTGACCGTTACTGCCCTATGCTGGCGTAGACGCGGTATGCGCACGTTTGAGCACGTGACTCGATCGCTGCGCCATCTGTAAAGGCTTAACGATTCATTAGTGCGTGCACATGGGGTGACTAATCTTTGGTCCGGTGAGCTTATGGTTATAGAAACTTTCCTCTTAGTTTTGACTAATATTATCTTTTGTGTAGCCATCACAACAGAAATGGAAAGAATTCAGAGACACACTTCTATGGTAATAAGAGATCTGTATAACCTACATATGAATTTTTAAACACCCTGTACATCTAGATCTATATTCCACGCGCCACTGTACAATGCATGATAATTGGTGCACCGTACGAGTATTATCAGTTTTCTTTCCTAATCCGTTCACGTTCTGAATGACTGGAAACTATCTTAATGCCTGTCTAAGCGAAATAGTCTTCCTTACGTTATTATCGCTATCGCTACGTGAGACATGAAACATAACGGTCGGACGGTCTTCACCAAATACGTCGTCACCAAATTTACCCAAATAGGTAACGAGAACTACGGAGTACTTCCTCGAAAGATTCCCATTTAATTTTCCCGTAGATCTCTGTTACACTTCTCTACGGACTATACCAATCTGTTACGGCCATAGCAGCGTGATCATGAATACTTTCTGTCTGTCGTGAAGATAATTTCATTAGGAGTCCAGACGCAGGGACAATACGTTAGAATTGGTTGTACCAGAATCTTCTGTATGATATCCTTCATAGAAGTATAGCATTTTCCCAGACACTTGCCAACAAATCTGGGTTTTCGATTTGCTTTTCTGATACTGATATTACGTGATCATGTCTGTCCCGTCTACGTAAAGGTAAAGTCTGTGGCCCAAGCCCGTAATTACGCTACTAGCCTGACTATAATCAAGCACAACCCTCCTTTGGCGCGGTACGCGGATACGTTATCGTGATGCTGTACTCAGTGACAGAACTTGTCTGAAAAGATATGGTGACCCTTCTGTGTTCATTGTTGTCTTTGGGCTCACCGCTGTTCGTGCGCCTCTCTATGTTGATGTGTGAAAGGAAGCATTAAAAATTGTTGCCATGCTGACAACCCGAGGTGCTCCATACGTACTCATAGTCTCTGTGAAATATTTTTGCTGCTGCTTTATAAACCCATTCTCTGATTCGACGTGGCGTGGCATGACGTGAGTTGCTTGTGCGGACCTCCACGGCCGAGTGAGAAAGGTTTCCATCCCTAGACGCATGAGACACTGAGATCCTGCATATTCGCGAGTGTAGGTAATAATACTTGCTGTAGGCTGGCTGTTTGGAAAAACTAGGCATCGGACATTAATAAGTAGCCAATTATAGACGGCGAACTTACTCTCAAGGTACGTGAGCCGGTAACTAAAGTTGTGACGGTGAGGCTACGACAAATACCCTGTCTATTCTACCACATCCTTCTGTGATTCTGTTCTTTCCAAAATATTCTATTACTAGTGAAGAGGTTGTAATGTGTGTGGGACACCGTTAATTTTAATCCACTTTAAATTCATACGACACGTCCTTAATAGTTCATATTGCATTCACACTAGATTGCATCACTGATTTAACATGAGCCTGTATGAGGTTACCATTGGTAGTTCATTACTCAACAGGGTCACGAGAATAACGTAATCCTTCCTCCACAGAATCCCATTTTATTTTGCCGGTGGAACTCTGTTACGCTTGCCTATGGACTACACTGGTCTATTATGACCATAGCTTCGCGACCCTGGATTACTCTTGTCTGTCTTGGTAATTACTTCATGACTCCAGAAACAGGAACAGTTTCATGACATAACAGTTCTCCCGGATAGGAAATACACTTCTGAGCTTCACACTAGGTTTGCTCACACACATACGCGTTCTACTTGCGTTGTAACGCCACTGCGACTATCAGTAAAATCTTTCACTTTTATGCGCGACTGCGAGAAGCGCAGGCACTCCGGATCTTCTCCGTGAGCATGTTCCGGTACAACTTACTGTATTCCACAATATCACTAAACTCATCACTTTTCTACACGCGATACACGGAGCACGACCTCCTGTGACCTGCCCTGCAGGCTTTCTCTTGCTCGATTGACTGACTTCTTCGCGGCGAAAGATCTCCAATCTCTAATCGCTCCCTTACAGAACGATGCCACGTACCAGTCAGCGATGCCACCGCGCTGTAATAAACAGTGTTGTTGTTGTGGTCTTCAGTCCTGAGACTGGTTTGATGCAGCTCTCCATGCTACTCTACCCTGTGCAAGCTTCTTCATCTCCCAGTACTTACTGCAGCCTTCATCCTTCTGAATCTGTTTAGTGTATTCATCTCTTTGTCTCCCTCTACGATTTTTATCCTCCACGCTGCCCTCCAATGCTAAATTTGTGATCCCCTGATGCCTCAGAACGTGTCCTACCAACAGGTCCCTTCTTCTTGCCAAGTTGTGCCAGAAATTCCTCCCCAATTCTACTCAATACCGCCTAATTAGTTATGTGATCTACCCATCTAATCTTCAGCATTCTTCTGTAGCACCACATTTCGAAAGCTTCTATTCTCTTTTTGTCCAAACTATTTATCGTCCATGTTTCACTTCCATACAGGGCTACACTCCATACAAATACTTTCAGAAATGACTTCCTGACACTTAAATCAATACTCGATGTTAACAAATTTCTCTTCTTCAGAAACGCCTTCCTTGCTATTGCCAGTCTACATTTTATATCCTCTCTACTTCGATCATCATCAGTTATTTTGCTCCCCAAATAGCAAAACTCCTTTACTACTTTAAGTGTCTCATTTCCTAATCTAATTCCCTCAGCATCACCCGACTTTATTCGACTACATTCCCTTATCTTCGTTTTGCTTTTGTTGATGTTTATCTTATACCCTCCTTTCAAGACACTGTTCATTCCGTTCAACTGCTCTCCCAAGTCCTTTGCTGTCCCTGACAGACTTACAAAGTCATCGGCGAGCCTCAAAGTTTTTATTTCTTCTCTATGGATTTTCATACCTACTCCGAACTTTTCTTTTGTTTCCTTTACTGCTTGCTCAATATATACACTCCTGGAAATTGAAATAAGGACACCGTGAATTCATTGTCCCAGGAAGGGGAAACTTTATTGACACATTCCTGGGGTCAGATACATCACATGATCACACTGACAGAACCACAGGCACATAGACACAGGCGACAGAGCATGCACAATGTCGGCACTAGTACAGTGTATATCCACCTTTCGCAGCAATGCAGGCTGCTATTCTCCCATGGAGACGATCGTAGAGATGCTGGATGTAGTCCTGTGGAACGGCTTGCCATGCCATTTCCACCTGGCGCCTCAGTTGGACCAGCGTTCGTGCTGGACGTGCAGACCGCGTGAGACGACGCTTCATCCAGTCCCAAACATGCTCAATGGGGGACAGATCCGGAGATCTTGCTGGCCAGGGTAGTTGACTTACACCTTCTAGAGCACGTTGGGTGGCACGGGATACATGCGGACGTGCATTGTCCTGTTGGAACAGCAAGTTCCCTTGTCGGTCTAGGAATGGTAGAACGATGGGTTCGATGACGGTTTGGATGTACCGTGCACTATTCAGTGTCCCCTCGACGATCACCAGTGGTGTACGGCCAGTGTAGGAGATCGCTCCCCACACCATGATGCCGGGTGTTGGCCCTGTGTGCCTTGGTCGTATGCAGTCCTGATTGTGGTGCTCACCTGCACGGCGCCAAACACGCATACCACCATCATTGGCACCAAGGCAGAAGCGACTCTCATCGCTGAAGACGACACGTCTCCATTCGCCCCTCCATTCACGCCTGTCGCGACACCACTGGAGGCGGGCTGCACGATGTTGGGGCGTGAGCGGAAGACGGCCTAACGGTGTGCGGGACCGTAGCCCAGCTTCATGGAGACGGTTGCGAATGGTCCTCGCCGATACCCCAGGAGCAACAGTGTCCCTAATTTGCTGGGAAGTGGCGGTGCGGTCCCCTACGGCACTGCGTAGGATCCTACGGTCTTGGCGTGCATCCGTGTGTCGCTGCGGTCCGGTCCCAGGTCGACGGGCACGTGCACCTTCCGCCGACCACTGGCGACAACATCGATGTACTGTGGAGACCTCACGCCCCACGTGTTGAGCAATTCGGCGGTACGTCCACCCGGCCTCCCGCATGCCCACTATACGCCCTCGCTCAAAGTCCGTCAACTGCACATACGGTTCACGTCCACGCTGTCGCGGCATGCTACCAGTGTTAAAGACTCCGATGGAGCTCCGTATGCCACGGCAAACTGGCTGACACTGACGGCGGCGGTGCACAAATGCTGCGCAGCTAGCGCCATTCGACGGCCAACACCGCGGTTCCTGGTGTGTCCGCTGTGCCGTGCGTGTGATCATTGCTTGTACAGCCCTCTCGCAATGTTCGGAGCAAGTATGGTGGGTCTGACACACCGGTGTCAATGTGTTCTTTTTTCCATTTCCAGGAGTGTAGATTGAATAGCATCGGGGAGAGGCTACAACCCTGTCTCACCCCCTTCCCAACCACTGCTTCCCTTTCGTGTCCGTCGACTCTTATAACTGTCATCTGCCTTCTGTACAAATTGTAAATAGCCTTTCGCTCCCTGTCTTTTACCCCTGCCAAGTTCGCCCTGTATTTTACCCCTGCCACCTTCAGGATTTGAAAGAGAGTATTCCAGTCAACATTGTCAAAAGCTTTCTCTAAGTCTACAAATGCTAGAAACGTAGGTTTGCCTTTCCTAAATCTTTGTTCTAAGATAAGTCGTAGGGTCAGTATTGCCTCATGTGTTCCAGTATTTCTACGGAATCCAAACTGATCTTCCCCGAGGTCGGCTTCTACCAGTTTTTCCATTCGTCTGTAAAGAATTCGCGTTAGTATTTTGCATCTGTGACTTATTAAACTGATAGTTCGGTAATTTTCACATCTGTTAACACCTGCTTTCTTTGGGATTGGAATTATTATATTCTTCTTGAAGTCTGGGGGTATTTCGCCTGTCTCATACGTCTTGCGCAACAGATGGTAGAGTTTTGTCAGGACTGGCTCTCCCAAGGCTATCAGTAGTTCTAATGGAATGTCATCTACTCCCAGGGCCTTGTTTCGACCCAGGTCTTAAAGTGCTCTGTCGAACTCTTCACGCAGTATCGTATCCCCCATTTCAACTTCATCTACATCCTCTTCCATTTCCATAATATTGTCCTCAAGAACATCGCCCTTGTATAGACCCTCTATATACTCCTTCCACCTTTCTGCTTTCCCTTCTTTGCTTATAACTGGGTTTCCATCTGAGCTCTTGATATTCATGCAAGTCGTTCTCTTTTCTCCAAAGCTCTCTTTAATTTTCCTGTAGGCATTATCTATCTTACCCCTAGTGAGATAAGCCTCTACATCCTTACATTTGTCCTCTAGCCATCCCTGCTTAGCCATTTTGCACTTCCTGTCGATCTCATTTTTGAGACGTTTGTATTCCTTTTTGCTTGCTTCATTTACTGCATTTTTGTATTTTCTCCTTTCATCAATTAATTTCAGTATCTCTTCTGTTACCCATGGATTTCTACTAGCCCTCGTCTTTTTACCTACTTGATCCACTGCTGCCTTCACTTAGTAATGAGTATAAGAATACATTCGATGCTTCAAGTACGATGTCGATATCAGCACTCGTAGACGGTTCTCCCACAGTCAAAACATTACTTGTGTGATCGACAATGTTAATACCGACCGTGCACGACGCTGCAGCGCGCCGCTCCAAACGCAGGAGAGTGTGATAATGCACGCGCGCCAACTGCGGGCAGTGCACCCGCTTCGGATTCTTCGTCACACTGTCAAGACCGCCGTGTTGCGCTACGTATGCAAATGCAAATAACGATGCCCTCGACGGTGCAAATTGTATGCTTCAGCACCTATTTAAAAGTCAGCGCACGCAGAAATCTGGAGAAGACACGCAGAACACACACTGTACCTTGGAAGATTTCCATGGACACCTGCGCAAAGTCATCAGAAGGAATGTCTCACAAAAGACCCCTTGAGTGCGAGGTCGGAAAAGGCCAATAATGCTTACCGCATTCGACTCACCATATATTGTCTCCCATGCAACCATAACATTGCCTGCTAATGGCAACGGTGAGGGGGGGGGGGGGGGAGGCGTGGGGGGGGGGGGGGGGGTGGCGTGACTGGCGGCATCCAGTGATGAGCAAATCATGAGACTACGGCGCGTAGTTCAACTGCCACAGAGCAGAGCTATGGCAACGATAAACAAAGAAAAAATTGCATTATGTCACTAAGAACAGTTGCCGAAGTAGACATTTCTTCAGAGAGTACCTCAAAGTATTTTGCAGCATGAGAAAGAAGTGACAGATGAAATATTAGCGTTTCTGCAACATGAGTCAGTGGAATGTGTGGTATCGTATAGTCTCGGCTGTGCGGAAAATGTACATGAGGTATACAACGATGACGATGCGTGCTTAACAAGTGAAAGTGATATTGAAACAAGTGTCGAGCCACGTAGTTCATTGTCCTTGTGGAAAGGGAGCCACAAATCCCGTCTACAGTGAAACGAAGCAAAGGACAATCGTTGTCCAAGGAGTGGGTACTACACTTAACTACGTACTTGAAATATCAGGGGCAGCTTAGTATTTATCCGTAGTTTTTCTTATGCACTACCCGGTCATTGCTGAGTCCGCAGCAATATGACCGTGTAGTGCTTAAGAAAAACTACGGGTATTCAAGAGACGACAAGGTGCGCTTGTTACAAAAACTGGTGTTCGAGCATTTCAAGGGTGCTCGATGCAGTTTACGGGATGTTCATGACAGTGACCGGCTACGTTATGCACATCAAATTGCGAGCGACATGGAATACAGTGATTTCAAGGGAAGCAGTGGATCATTGTATAACTTCAAGCAGTATTACAGAAATTGAAGGCGTAAGATAAAAAAATTTAAACAAAGCGTCAACTTGATAATGCACTGCAAACTGCGGAATCGTCCCAAAAATTTGTAGATGAGATAAACAAACTTATTCCTCCGTTCAGAAAGAAATTTGTGTTCAGCTGCGACCAGTCGACATTTGAAGAGAAAATGCCTATCAAAGGATCCATGGAAATTAGATGTACAAAGACAGTTGTATTAAGATCAACTAACATCTACGCCTTAACGCATTCGTATACAGTTTTGCTGAGTGTTAATACACATGGTAAATTGGCTTAACTTATTTATTTCGCAAAGGAGTCAGAGGTGCTCTGCATCTTCGATTCTTTGTCATGCACATCATCTTGCAAGGGCAGTAGGGAATATCTACGTCACAGCAAGCAAGAGGGGCAAATGGGCGTAAGAGAACAACTACTACTGTATGAGCACTGCTTTTGGCCAACAGCTGATCAAAACAAATTGCTTTTGCTTGATACCTGGTTTGTGTATAAAAATTATACTCCTTTAGAGCAAACTATTCCTTCTGATAAGTGTGTGACATTTCAGTTCTTAATACCTGGAGCCACTGAACAAAATCAGTCTCAGGTATGCTTGTTTCTTCTGGGCATATAAAACACTATCCCACTATCTGCAGTTACGCCTCAAAGGGTAGCCAGTTTCACGATAAGTTCCACGACAGACTTTCACATTCGGTTGCATGCCATCACATTCCATCAGTTATCATCACCCCATAATATCAATATAATTTATGTATATTGTTTAAGGGTGTATACCTAGATGAACTTTAAGTACATTTTGCAACTGCCAAGGAGTTCCCCTTAGATCTTGATGATGCGAACTTTTGCGATTACTATGGTGCACCATTTTCCATTCGATGTTGATGTTGCAGGTTAATGGTTTGTTTTGAACATTCTTTTTCCTGTCTACGATGTACTTTTTGTGAACTGCAATATATACGTTGCATAGAACTTTGGTCCTTGCGCTTCCCAGACACTCAATTTCTATCGCCCTGCTGATGCACATGATGAGGCATTAGCAGCTAATATTTTTCTGTGATAATCGCGAACACAACACATTCAAATGAGCCTTACTGAAGACTGAACTTGCGAGCACACACGCAAGGGGTTCCTTGTTAGAACCAAGGACAGTTCAAATGGCTCTGAGCACTATGGGACTTAACATCTATGGTCATCAGTCCCCTAGAACTTAGAACTACTTAAACCTAACTAACCTAAGGACAGCACACAACACCCAGCCATCACGAGGCAGAGAAAATCCCTGACCCCGCCGGGAATCGAACCCGGGAACCCGGGCGTGGGAAGCGAGAACGCTACCGCACGACCACGAGATGCGGGCACCAAGGACAGTATTCCGTTAGATAAACATTTTTAAGCCCTGCAGACGAAGTTAAGTACCCGTAACTGTCTCTTCCAGCTTGGCTACACGTAAATATCGGAACTAAAACTGTCTGAATCTTTGCCACGAAACTGTATGTCTTGGTATTTGTGGTATAATGTACCTCATATCTACTGCCTAAGACCGCAGACACAACTCAACACGTGCTAGCAAACATTACTCATTCTTATGAGGCATAATAGGACCTTCTGACGATCAACCATCATTCAAACGCAATTTCGTAATGAGAAACCGAATGTGAAA
The DNA here is from genome assembly GCF_021461395.2 of Schistocerca americana. NCBI lineage: Eukaryota > Metazoa > Arthropoda > Insecta > Orthoptera > Acrididae > Schistocerca > Schistocerca americana. The sequence continues at coordinate 521,302,654 of NC_060125.1, read as the reverse complement.
TGCTTCTTTATATAGAGAACTAGCAACCTGTCCCTGCTTCGCACAGGTTGCACCAAGAGTCTACGGCTGCTGATGTAGAGGTATTAAATTATGTACACCAATATTCCTCATAAATCATGCTACCCCATACTAAAAAATTTGTCAAAATCCCTACTCTGGTTCCTGAATTAGCTTTCACATGCAGACAGAAACTTCAGTTTATAAGCCTTCAGAAACTTCAATTTATAAGCCTTCACATACAGATACAAACACTCTGGGGGACTTTAATTTATAATATGTATAGGTATATACAGGGTGTTACAAAAAAGTACGGCCAAACTTTCAGGAAACATTCCTCACACACAAAGAAAGAAAATATGTTATGTGGACATGTGTCCGGAAGCGCTTACTTTCCATGTTAGAACTCATTTTGTTACTTCTCTTCAAATCACATTATTCATGGAATGGAAACACACAGCAACAGAACGTACCAGCGTGACTTCAAACACTTTGTTACAGGAAATGTTCAAAATGTCCTCCGTTAGCGAGGATACATGCATCCACCCTCCGTCGCATGGAATCCCTGATGCGCTGATGTAGCCCTGAAGAATGGCGTATTGTATCACAGCCGTCCACAATACGAGCACGAAGAGTCTCTACATTTGGTACCGGTGTTGCGTAGACAAGAGCTTTCAAATGCCCCCATAAATGAAAGTCAAGAGGGTTGAGGTCAGGAGAGCGTGGAGGCCATGGAATTGGTCCGCCTCTACCAATCCGTCGGTCACCGAATCTGTTGTGGAGAAGCGTACGAAGACTTCGACTGAAATGTGCAGGAGCTCCATCATGCGTGAACCACATGTTGTGTCGTACTTGTAAAGGCACATGTTCTAGCAGCACAGGTAGAGTATCCCGTATGAAATCATGATAACGTACTCCATTGAGCGTAGGTGGAAGAACATGGGGCCCAATCAAGACATCACCAACAATGCCTGCCCAAACGTTCACAGAAAATCTGTGTTGATGACGTGATTGCACAATTGCGTGCGGATTCTCGTCAGCCCACACATGTTGATTGTGAAAATTTACTATTTGACCACGTTGGAATGAGGCTTCATCCGTAAAGAGAGCATTTGCACTGAAATGAGGATTGGCACATTGTTGGATGAACCATTCGCGGAAGTGTACCCGTGGAGGCAATCAGCTGCTGATAGTGCCTGCACACGCTGTACATGGTACGGAAACAACTGGTTCTCCCGTAGCACTCTCCATACAGTGACGTGGCCAACGTTACCTTGTACAGCAGCAACTTCTCTGACGCTGACATTAGGGTTATCTCAACTGCACGAAGAATTGCCTCGTCCATTGCAGGTGTCCTCGTCGTTCTAGGTCTTCCCCGGTCGCGAATCATAGGCTGGAATGTTCTGTGCTCCCTAAGACGCCGATCAATTGCTTCGAACGTCTTCCTGTCGGTATACCTTCGTTCTGGAAATCTGTCTAGATACAAACGTACCGCGCCACGGCTATTGCCCCGTGCTAATCCATACATCAAATAGGCATCTGCCAACTCCGCATTTGTAAACATTGCACTGACTGCAAAACCACGTTCGTGATGAACACTAACCTGTTGATGCTACGTACTGATGTGCTTGATGCTATTAGTGTAGAGCAATGAGTCGCATGTCAAAACAAGCACCGAAGTCAACATTATCTTCCTTCAATTGGGCCAACTGTCGGTGAATCGAAGAAGTACAGTACACACTGACGAAACTAAAATGAGCTCTAACATGGAAATTAAGCGTTTCCGGACACATGTCCACATAACATCTTTTCTTTCTTTGTGTGTGAGGAATGTTTCCTGAAAGTTTGGCCGTACCTTTTTGTAACACCCTGTATAGACGTAAATGGTGCAAATGGTACCTACGTTGGACGGTAGCCCTGAAATACTTGTCATTTGAGTATCGATGCCAATTTGAGGTTTATTGCTAGCCGTCCCTCTGGTGTTGTAATTTTAATGACCATAAGTATACACCAGTACAAGAATCGGCTGGCAGCTCCACACATGACGCCATACTGCTTCCTTTTCTCCCTCTGCACAGAATTCCTTCCCAATGTCGCGGCAGGCGGCACGCACCTTCATTCCTTCCGATACAAAGCGGAGGGGGCGGAAAAACACAAACGATCGCGTATGAGATGCAAAGTAGCGCTGTGGCTGTGGGTGACGGCTGCGGCCGCCGCCTTTTGATGTCCGCTATTACACATTCAAATAACGTCGCCACCGCGCCGGCCTTCCTGCCGTGTTCCCATATCCCGCGGGAGCGCCGAGCCGCGCCGTCCTGACTTACTGAATTCCGCAGGGGAAGGCGCCGTGTTTACTCTCCTGTGGGATTGTACTCGCACGTCTGGCAGCGAAGTTTCTACCCGTACCGACCGTCACTCAAAACACACACACACACACACACACACACACACACACACACACACACACATACATACACGCCCGCACGCATTTACAACGTTAGAAAGAATGTAGAGGAGAAAGTCTTCTGAAATAAACTCTTCTTCGTTAGGCTTTCTTGTTCAGTGCCCTTGTTTTGGTGCATCCTAAAAGAAATCATAAGTTAACTCATCTGCACTCAGCAACTAATTGCAGTGGAACCTCGTCTATTCGAACTATCGAAAATCCGTATAATCCAGGAATTCAGCAAAAAAATTAAAATGATGTGTTTTAAATGCCATAAACAGAGTTATTAAATTTATTTCCACGCAGCACACAAGTTAGACACAAATTATCCACATTTATTTTGAAACTTTCTGTGTGCCGGACCGAGACTCGAACTCGGGACATTTCCCTTTCGTGGGCAAGTGCTCTACCAACTGAGCAACCCAAGCACGACTCACGCCCCGTCCTCACGGCTTTACTTCCGCCAGTACCTCGTCTCCTACCTTCCAAACATTTATTTTTCTGTCGTTTTGTAATGCAAGTTTGTAATGCTGAAGTTGACCAAATCACATTTATTTCTCTGTGTTTAACCCTTAACCTTACAGTACCAACGTATTCTTCATAATGCGCAGTACCAAGAGGGGGCGGATGTATTTCGTGCACACAAACAAAAAAAAAACTTTTTATGATCCAATTTTCTTTAATTTTTATTGCCATTGAGTAACAAAATGTTCTATAACGAGCTATTGATGTGCAATAAAGCGCCGGCTATAGTGGCCGAGCGTTTCTAGGCGCTTCAGTCTGGAACCGCGTGACCACTACGGTCGCAGGTTCGAATCCTGCCTCGGGCATGGATGTGTGTAATGTCCTTAGGTTAGTTAGGTTTAAGTAGTTCTAAGTTCTAGGGGACTGATCATCTCAGAAGTTAAGTCCCATAGTGCTCAGAGCCATTTATTTGTAATAAAACTCCAGTAACTGTAAATTTCTCTGAAACTGTAAATTTCTTTTATCACACTCTACTAAAACGCATTTAGTATTTTTCACTTTTCTGTCACTTAAGTTTATTTAGTCTTATTTACTTGAGCAGTGTCTCTCTACACTTGTAGTAAAAGTCCTTACGGAGTTATTAGACACTTCAAAATGGTTCAAATGGCTCTGAGCACCATGGGACTCAACATCTGTGGTCATAAGTCCCCTAGAACTTAGAACTACTTAAACCTAACTAACCTAAGGACATCACACACATCCATGCCCGAGGCAGGATTCGAACCTGCGACCGTAGCGGTCACGCGGTTCCAGACTGAAGCGCCTTTAACCGCATGGCCACACCGGACGGCTATTGGACACTTCATTACATTTCAATAATTTTACAGATTTGTAGGTTGAATACAACAGTTTACATGACATAGTGTCTGGGATCACTTATTTATCACTTTCTTTGGAAAATCCTTCACACTTGGTACATGTAACAGTTTTGTTGCTGTGTTTACTGCTTGTGTGTTTCTTACAATTGTTATATATGACTGTTGTTTGGTTCACTTTATTACGCTTCACTGCTTTTGACTGGCTTTCGCGACAATACAAATGACGTATTCCCCTTCGTCCTTCAGCTTCCTTTACAGCTAATTTCTGCTTGATTTTCCGTCCTACAACATCTCCCATGGCTGAAACCACTCACTTCAGGAATCCTCTACTATTTGTAGCCCTTTCTTTTGTGTATGGTTTCGTGAAAGGTAGTTTCAATTCTTGAAGAAAATGCCGTCGCTTATTAGGTTTTGCGTTACATCACTCCGGAAGGTCGAGCGGAAACAAAGTATAACCATTTAACGCTGCTATGTCCACAAGAGTATAGAAAATAGTTAGGGGCGACCTTCTTGTGACCCTCTTAGTTGACAATTTCGTCACCATTTGATCGATTGTGTTAACACCACCTTTACATCCCATTGTAACATGAATTTATGACTGTTTTCTTCTTAGTGTCAGCAGGTGAACAAACTGCAGTGTAATAGTGCTCAGTCGACAGCATCAGAAGGGTCAAGGGCTTTTTGGGTTTTTCACGGGGGATATGAGAAACAATATTGTGATTGGGATACTTCCAATACTAGAATCACTGAAAGCAAATGTACTGGAATATAATTGCCTTCTTGAAATATCTTCCAATTCCTTAAGTATGTGCTTCCTATTAGATTGTAATATTCCCACGAGAGGTACCTTGTGATTCTTCTGCGCATCTTCGAACAAATCAACTGACGTGTAATACGTAATATCTTTCTGTGGTGAAATTGTGTCCTAAATTACGTATAGGAACAACTAGGCGTTTCACTACAGCTTCAGCTGAATTTGATTGTTGTGGACTATCATTTATCTCACCTGCATACGGCTCCATGCAAGAAGATATCTGGTTTTAGAGTCTGTGAGCATTCGCATATCTTACGTCCCACATTTTTCCTTCATGAAGACCTTAAAGGGACACTTGCCTCGGAGCAGTGACAGCATTGCATCAGTAACAATGTGTATCCCGCTAGAGTAATCTCTTGGCGGTAACTGAATTATTTTATCAAAAACTTTTCGTACTGCAGCAAACTTGTCATATTCCCTGCGCTCATTTCGCATCTCTGTCATCAGATCTTACTATTTTAGTACGCTGACAGAATCTAGTTCTAGTCATTGCAGTAGTATAAACAAACCTTTCTGAATTGTTGCACCATAAATCGGGAGTAAGTGACTTACTATCGCCCTCTTTCCCCATAATAATAAGTCATTTTATGTATACCATGAATTCAAGTCCATCTGAGATAAATTCTGTCTCAATCGTTCTTCACTGGTATACTTTACCTTCATTTCTTATGCCTTCTCGCTGTTTCACTACGTTTTGTACTACTTATCTTCAGATATGAGGGGATTTGGACGCAAAAACTTTTCCAGTGGTCGTAAAATACGTCCCACTGACATCACCAGTTGCGTCATCATCCGCTGCAGGTGCTCAGAGTTCGTCTTCAGATTCTGCTTGTACACCATCACTGACCACGTCCTCGCGTGCAGCACATTCCTCTTCAGTTCCACTCACCACTTCATAACTATCAACAGACTCAATTTTAGAATCTGTAGATTCTTCTGAACTGTCTAATGCTTCTCTCTCAGTAAGAGAGCAACAGTACATTTTCAATCACAGGTGTGTTTAACACTTGTCAAAAGGGGACTGAATGAGAAGGAAGAAGAAACAATCAGAACCAGAGAGAAATCAACCGTTGTCGAGATAATTGTTGCTACCCACTCAGTGGGATTCAATGCCCAGATGCTCCACAGTGCCGAAATGCTATAATTTAAGAAATAAAACAAACGTTGTCCAGTCACATCTACTACTAAGGAGGTAGACTTTGACGAACGCCATTATACCTAAAAAATGGATTAAGTTTAGCTGAAAAAATCTGGTAGAGGAAATAATAAAAACAAATATTTTCATCAGAATTTTACAATATGAAATACTAACCTAAATTACAATATTTACAAAATATGGGCACAAAGTACCACCCCTCCCCTCGGTACTGTGAGGGTTAACGTTAAATTAATTTTATGCTCAGGAGAACAGAAAGACGGTAACATACAATACGTACAAGAGCCAAGAGGGAACATTAAGAGTGGCAGACCAAGAACTTAGTGCTCGGATTGAAAAGGGTGTAAGATAGGGATATAGTCTTTCGCCCCTACTGTTCAGTCCACACATAGAAGAAGCAATGACGGAAATAAAAGAAGGGTTCAAGAGTGGGTCAAATGGCTCAAATGGCTCTGAGCACTATGGGACTTAACATCTGTGGTCATCAGTCCCCTAGAACTTAGAACTACTTAAACCTAACTAACCTAAGGACATCACAGACATCCATGCCCGAGGCAGGATTCGAACCTGCGACCGTAGAGGTCGATCGGTTCCAGACTGTGGCGCCTAGATCCGCACGGCCTCTCTGGCCGGCTTCAAGAGTGGAATTAAATTTCAAGGTGTATGGATATCAATGACAAGATTCGCTGGTGATATTCCTATTCTCTGTGAAAGTGAGGAAGAATTACAAGATGTGTTGAATGGAATGAACATTGTAATGAGTACAGAATATAGACAGAGCATATCGAAGAAAGGCGAAAGTAGAGAGAACTAGCAGACATGAGAAAATCGAGAAACTTAACATCAGGATTGGTGATAAAGAAGTGGATGAAGTTAAGGAATTCTGCTACCTAGACAGCAAAATAACCTATGACGGACGGAGCAAGGAGGACATAAAAAACAGACTAGCACCGGCAAAAATGGCTTTCCAGGGTAAGAGAAGTCTGCTAGTAACAGACACAGGCCTTAATTTGAAGGAGAAAGTGCTGAGACTGTCCGTTTAGAGTACACAGCACTGCATGTTAGTAAAACGTGGACTTTGGGAAAACCAGAAAAGAAGATAATCGATGTATTTGAGATGCTGTGTTTCAGAAGAATGTTGAAAATGAGGTGGACTGATAAGCTAAGGAATGCGGAAAGGAATACATGAAAAACACTAAAACACTGACAAGGGAAGTGACAGAATGGTAGAACATCTATTAAGACATCCCAGCATTAGAGGAAGCTGTTGAGGGTAAAAAGTGCAGAGGAAAACTGAGATTGGAGCACATCCAACAAAGTTGCAAGTGCTACTCTGAGATGAAGAGATTGGCACAGGAGAGGAATTCGTGGAGGGGTGGGCCCCATAAAACCAGTCAGAAGACCGATGCCATTCGTGTGCTGCATAACCACTGTGTACGTATTTCTGTAAGTTACAAGTGAGTCAAAACACATAGATAATTTATTTTGTGGTCCAGTAAAAATGTCCGTCAAAGTAAATGTTCCAGGCGGACATTTCACGTAACCTGTATCCTATCTCGAGCCTATCGCGGAACCTTCACTATCACCCTTTTTTACTGAACTATTGTTTAGCGAAGGGCAGTTCATCTGTCATCCAAACTAACATGTTTTTTGACGAAAACATGCAAGCTATCTAATGTCGAATTGTCAAAATTCGAAACTTTTTCAGTACAGAGCTTAATACACTCAAACAGTCAATAAGTATCTTTTGAGTCAAATTCGTATGCTGGTTATGTTCACCACGATCATGTAGGTGCTTCACCAGCAATAGTCGGCGGAAGCTGTTTCCTCCTGGAGTACCAAATAAACGATAATTTTGTTTAGGTGTGTCGTTGCCTCTGTGTCTGTCATTATGTCATCATGACATCACTCCTGACTCTCCTTGAGGCTCACCTTCTTGCTGCTCAGGAAGGTCGTTGTAGTTGGATTTGTAGTGCGTCTCGTTTTCATGATGTATAATCTCTCCTTGGTTGTCTCTCCGCCATGATTATACACTTTCAGTTAGTAAGCAGATATTTTGGTTGTCATAGTTCCGCTTGTACCACAGCTCCTCATTCCTTATTATATTACAGACGTTCCTATCCCGGTCTGTAACAGCTTCTCTCGTGGCACTCTACCAGACGATGTGATCTGAGTTATCGATTACTCCACGTTCACAACTGTCTGTGGCGCGATGGCGCATTTTCACTAACTACCTGGAATATGAATCACGCCCCAACAGGTTGTGTGTTGCTTCCTTGGTCGACAAGAGCTACATCATTATTCATCATTCTTTTATGTTACAAAAGAGCTGATAGGTTCTCGTACCTGTTTCTGTCCTGTCCCAGATTTGTTGCTATTCTTTATCATTACCTGCCTTTATTTCCTTTCTCTATGTGCCTCTTGCCCTCAGTTTCTGTCTTACCTTATCGATTTCGCCTATTTTGAGCCAACACTGTGCATCTCTCTTTCTTACGACTAGTAAAAGTGATTTCAGGTGTGCCGCAGGGGAGTGTCAAAGGACCGTTGCTATTCACAATATACATTAATGACCTTGTGGATGACATCGCAAGTTCACTGAGGCTTTTTGCAGATGATGCTGTGGTGTATCGAGAGGTTGTAACAATGGAAAATTGTACTGAAATGCAGGAGGATCTGCAGCGAATTGACGCATGGTGCAGGGAATGGCAATTTAATCTCAATGTAGACAAGTGTAATGTGCTGCGAATACATAGAAAGATAGGTCCCTTATCATTTACCTACAAAATAGCAGGTCAGCAACTGAAAGCAGTTAATTTCATAAATTATCTCGGAGTACGCATTAGAAGGGATTTAAAATGGAATAATCATATAAAGCTGATCGTCGGTAAAGCAGATGCCAGACTGAGATTCATTGGAAGAGTCCTAAGGAAATACAATTCGAAAACAAAGGAAGTAGGTTACAGTACACTTGTTCGCTCACTGCTTGAATACTGCTCAGCACTGTGGGATCCGTAGCAGATGGGGTTGATAGAAGAGATAGAGAAGATCCAACGGAGAGCAGCGCGCTTCGTTACGGGATCATTAAGTAATCGCGAAAGCGTTACGGAGATGATAGATAAACTCAAGTGGAAGACTCTGCAGGAGAGACGCTCAGTAGCTCGGTACGGGCTTTTGTTGAAGTTAAGAGAACATACCTTCACCGAGGAGTCAAGCAGTATATTGCTCCCTCCTACGTATATCTCGCGAAGAGACCATGAGGATAATATCAGAGAGATTAGAGCCCACACAGAAGCATACCGACAATCCTTCTTTCCACGAACAATACGAGACTGGAATAGAAGGGAGAACCGATAGAGGTACTAAGGGTACCCTCCGCCACATACCGTCAGGTGGCTTGTGGAGTATGGATGTAGATGTAGATGTAGGTCCAGAGGTATTGATTCTAGTACCACCAGGAATGTGTCAATCTGTGTTGGTCTACACACATCAATCAGGCGCAGAAGCACACTTCCCTGTCCTCGTCGTATAGCCTGTGTGGTCGTTACCTTTCTGGTAGTGTGAGCCCATATACTCGACATGTAACCCACAGTAGCAATTAAGATTGCATTGTGGTACATTCTTCTACACTTAGACGCAGCTGAAAGCTTCTGTGGCCAATTGAACCTTTTTATTAGATTTTAATGCCTCACTTGCAAAAAATTGGCACGTGTGCGTGAAAGTTTTGATTTTCGTCGATGTTTACACTTGGGCATTTCGTTTGTTATTCACAAGTTGGTCATTTATTCATTGTGAGGTTTCTCGATCTTGATAACATTTCTTTTAATAACAAAACATATAAACTGTTTTATGTGCTGATATCGGTAATTTATTTTCTACGCCCCAATTTCTACTGTTTCAATAACGTCCCTACCATTTTCCTCTAATTTAGCTCCTGGGTATGGCAGGGCTACTTTTCTTTCGAATCTCTGATCGATCGCAAAATGAAATCCACAATGAGCATTTGCTGAAGCTTTTCTCAGATGTGCTGCATAGTGCGCAGTGCTCTAGCATGCCCGTCTACCGCGTCACGTCGAATATTTCAGTTTTGTGCGCACATTATGCACATAAAGACGATAAGGAAAAGTGTCTACCACCAAGTGTGCAGCCCAGCTGAGTGGTTTCGCCTGATTTTATGCAACCCACATAACGCATAGTGTAGAGGCAACGAAGACGCTCCTGCAGCGTTTTCGATGGAGAATGTTCGGTCACTCGAATTACATCCCGGACTTGGCTCCCTCTGATTTTCATCCCTTGCTCACACGAACCGCTGACTATGAGAACACCATTTTGACATAGATAATGAGCTGCAGATCAGCGTAGCTTATTTCTGGAAAACACATGTGGCTTCACTTCTCCGACAAGGCATTAGAAAGTTGGTAAATGTAAACTTCGTGTGACTAGGGCCTCCCGTCGGATTGACCGTTCGCCGGGTGCAAGTCTTTCGATTTGACGCCACTTCGGCGACTTGCGTGTCGATGGGGATGAAATGATGATGATGATTAGGGTAACTCAACACCAAGTCCCTGAGCAGAGAAAATCTCCGACCCATCCGGGACTCGAACCCGGGCCCTTAGGATTGACAGTCTGTCGCGTTGACCACTCAGTTACCGGGGGCGGACAGAAGGTTGGCACCACGCTACGACAAATGTCTAAGTCGGACAGGCAGCTACCTAGAGAAGCAGCTGTGAAGACGTAGCTAAGTGTTGCAAATAAAACATTTTTGATTTTCACAGCAGTTTCCATATTGCGTGAGCGAGGTGGTGCAGTGTATAGCTCACTGGACTCGCATTCGGGAGGACGACAGTTCAATCCCACGTCCGGTCATACTGATTTGTGTTTTCCGTGATTTCCCTAAATCGCTCTAGACAAATGACGGAATGGTTCCTTTGAAAGGGCACGGCTGACTTCCTTGCCCGTCCCTCCCCAATCCGATGAGACCAATGACCCCACTGTCTAGTCTCTTCCCCCAAACAACCCAAGATTCCATTTCGCGACCAGTGGGAGGTTGGCAAAAAGTAGCCATCATATAATTAACAGGTTGTGTGCATAGGTGATGTAACATCTAGTGCTAGATATATTGTGAGGCTGGTTCAGTATTAGCTCCACGCGAGCATTCTAGAAAACAGGAACACAAGCGGAAACCTGTGCTGGGCCTTCGGTAATGCTTTTCACAATTTTCTTTCCGAGTAGTTCCAATTGGAGCAGCCTACCTGCGTAATAATCTTGTAGGGTGTTGCGCGCGCGCGTGCACACACACACACACACACACACACACACACACACACACACACACACACACACACACACACCCGGGACAGTCTTTCAGCTTCGGTCTTTTGAACAGGACAGCCCATCATAAATTGCCGAATGTCCCAGAAATATCGCTCATTATGCTTCTAACGTGCTTGCTGTCTGACGTTCACAATATCCAGTGCGTGATTTGCCAAATCCTAATTGGATTTCCCATTCCTGAATCCAAGCTACAAGGGGATAATGTCAATTACCAGTTTCTGATGCTTTAGCGCAAAAGCTTATCTTGCACTTTGGCTAGAGCATTTACAAAGACAACCACGCTGTATTACATTACGATGCCTGTCTTAGTTCGTGGTAAAACGACGGTTTGTTGTCGAAGAGATGCCGCTTCTTCTTACAATGTGGCTACATGGCGATCGGATTACAGTAATTTTTTATATTCATGGTACGTAAATTTCAGAGACACAAAAAGTTGAATGCAACTCTCAAAAATTTGCGAAAAAATCGACTTCGAAGTTTTCCGAGCATGTTTAATTCTCTGAAACTGCGATAATTTTTTGATGGGGAACACGGTTCTGTAATAGAAAGCTTGTCTGTCATGCTGTTGGACCGTGTTCGATTCGCGGCTGACACAAATTTTTTTAAACCGAAGTGCATGCTCTAGGAGAATTTACGTTACAATAAAAAACATTAGGCAGCGTTTGAGACTGGTTATCAATGGTTCTAGTCCTGTAACGATGATTTTTTAGTGTTTTCTTTTCCTTCAGTTACAGTACCTACATCTTTTAAATATAAAAGTCACCAAACACCCTAATTAGCACACGTCATTTTTTATCCAAAATGGATATATTTTTGTTTTTAATTACCTATTTCATGCCGAATTCCAATTTTCACTGCAAATATAAATTCTTAATTACCTATTTCTATAAAAGATTGTTAATAAAGACCGTTTAATTTAAAAAAATACTAATTCAATTTTAGGGGCAAAAATGAAAAACCAAATACTCTACATTTAGACTACGTCCATTTTTATATCAAAAAATGGCTCTGAGCACTATGGGACTTAACATCTACGGTCATCAGTCCCCTAGAACTTAGAACTACTTAAACCTAACTAACCTAAGGACATCACACAACACCCAGTCATCACGAGGCAGAGAAAATCCCTGACCCCGCCGGGAATCGAACCCGGGAACCCGGGCGCGGGAAGCGGGAACGCTACCGCACGACCACGAGCTGCGGACTCCATCTTTATACCATAGAATATGTCGTCTCTGATGAGCCAGTGTGATAGTATGGAAAACATTAATTTTCATAGCATTGAGTACACCCTACAAATGCTGCTTTTTTATCCCCTGTTCCTTAAACTCATTTTCATAAAAATGATTGTTAGGTATGTGTTATTTATAATGTGTTTGATGGATTTCATATTTATATGACTTAGCTACTCTAATAGAAGTCCGCAGCTAGTGCTCTTGTGGTAGCGTTCTCGCTTCCCCCGCACGGGGTCCTGGGTTCGATTCCCGGCGGGGTCAGGGACTTTCCCTGAGATGACTGGGTGTTGTTGTGTCGTCCTCATCATCATAATTCATCCCCCATTACGGCCGGAGGAAGGCAATGGCAAACCACCTCCGCTAGGACCTTGCCTAGTCGGCGGTGCGGATCTCCCGCATCGTTCCCTACGCTCCTCGGACTACGGGACCTCATCATCACTCTAATGGAACGGAAAAAGACGAAAAAGGTAATGACCGACTCGACTCGAATCCTACAGAATTTTATTTATGTATTTTATACTTCCCCAAAGTTTGTGCTTTGTTTTAAACATTGTGTCAACCGGGAATGAAACCCGGGCTGACTGCATGGAACCACAGATCCAAATGGATGTACGAAAATAATGGGACTTCTAGACCTCGGAAAACTTCTTAGCCGGCCGGTGGGGCCGAGCGGTTCTAGACGCTTCAGTTTGGAACCGCGCGACCACTCCGCTCGCAGGTTCGAATCCTGCCTCGAGCATGGATGTGTGTGATGACCCTAGATTAGTTAGGTTTAAGTAGTTCTAAGTTCTAGAGGACTGATGACCTCAGATGTTAAGTCCCATAGTGCTCAGAGCCATTTGAACCAAAACTTCTTAGTCGCCTTTCTCGCGAATTTTTGAGAGCTGCATAGACCTGCTTTGGAGGATTGATATTTGAGCTCTGAACTTCGAATATCAAAAATTAAAAAAGTGCGCCTGGCGTGTAGTCTACTTGTTACACCGTTATTATCAGCCTCGGCTACATCCGCGTCGGTGTTCTGGGTTTTCCAGTACTAGGAATGCGAGCTGGGTGGCACATCGGATGTTATTCGTCAGTTCTAACATTTAAAAGATTTTTATACACCAGTGAATAAAATAAGTTTCTCCCGACCTGCCGCGCTTCTCCCTTCACTTTGAAATATTTTAACATACATTATATTCCCTATAGAATATTAAATTAATATTTTATGTTCGAGGGAAAGAATGAAAAAAATGTATGTAACTGTAACGTTAGAGTCTTTGGGTGATACGTTCAAAAAGCTGAAATTGAACGCCCACGTTAGAAAGAAACCTTTGCGGCAATTCAACTGCTGCAGAGTTTGGCCTCGATTTCCGCAGCGCTGCCTGGCGGGCGTTCAGACGCCGGTGAGTGGGTATCGCTGCTCGGCGCTCCGCATCTCTGGTGGAATGACATGTGGCCGCCGTGGCCACGACGTGTGCTCCAGTAGAGCGGATATTGATCGCAGCCTGCCGCAGGCGCGACAAACATCTCGGCCAGGTATCTGAGTCCTGCTTTCCTTCGCTGTCTGCTCCAGTGGAGGTAGAAGCAGCGCCAGCAAACATGGTACATCCTGCCTCCACAAGGACGCCCAGTGCACTCACGGAAAGAAAGTGATGAGCAGAATCGAAAACTTGAAGGAATGAGAACCAAACAGTAATTGGATACGCTTCTGATGAACGAGTACCTTTATCAGCAGAGTGTGCACAAAATAACTTGACCCCTGTCTGTGCAGATGGCACCGTAGGGTAGAGAACAACGGTAATTGGGGGGTGAGGGGGGGATTGGGGTTGTTTGGGGAATGAGACCAGATAGCGAGGTCATCGGTCTCATCGGATTGGGATAGGACGGGGAAGGAAGTCGACCGTGCCCTTTGAAAGGAACCATCCCGGCATTTGCCTGGAGCGATTTAGGGAAATCACGGAAAACCTGAATCAGGATGGCCGGACGCAGGATTGAACCGTCGTCCTCCCGAATGCAAGTCAAGTGTGGGGGGGGGGGGGGGGGGGGGCGGCGTTGCGAATGATCACAACGCTGTAGGCGAGGTACAGTCCTTGAAACATATCTTTCACATGGAAAGCGACATGTGGTGTAGCTCTATCTGGCATAAAAGTAGTACAGTGAAATCACGTGATGCACAAGGAAGTCTTTATAATGTACAGATGTTGCTGTACATCTAACAAGCCTATGAGGCGTCAATTCCTCGAAAAAAAAATGGGTCGAAAATAAAGGAGCCTGTGAAATCGCTCCAAAAAGTCACGTAAGGTGAGTGCTGTGGATATTCCTGCACAACTTACGGTGGAGTAGAATTTGTGATAGTTCTGTGCATTTACGGCACCGTGTAGAGTAACATGTACCTCGTCCAGCCAAAGAACATTCCCCAGCTACGTGTCATCCATTGGCATGCGTCCCAGAAAACGAAGGACGAAGTCACGGCGTTGTAGCCTAGCTTGGCGCTTCATTTGGTGCACACGCTGAATGTTGTAGGAATACCATTGTAAAATGCGCCTCATAATCTTTTGAATTGTTGACCAGGGGAAACACCGTTCCCGTCGCATACCTCACCTAGTGGCTGCAGAATTCGATTCGAGGCATGTTCTACACGTCAGCTACAGCTGCAGCAATTTCATCATCAACTGCCATGGCAATGAGCTACCTCCCTCTCGCTGCTGGACCCTCCCAGTTCACCTGTTTCGTCGGATTTTTTGACCGTATTCCTTAACATATTTACTGACATGGAGCCTCTTCGAAGCTGTTTCTTTCAGCAGTATTCCCGCATTGCAGCGCTGCTATTTCTGCCATTCTGATAATTTCTGCCGGCGGGAGTGAACCATTAACAAAACCAACATACACTACTGGCCATTAAAATTGCTATACCAAGAAGAAATGCAGATGATAAACGGGTATTCACTGCACAATCATATTATACTAGAACTGACATGAGATTACATTTTCACGCAATTTGGGTGAATAAATCCTGAGAAATCAGTACCCAGAACAACCACCTCTGGTCGTAATAACGGCCTTGATACGCCTGGACATTGAGTCAGACAGAGCTTGGATGGCGTGTACAGGTACAGCTGCCCCTGCAGCTTCAACACGATACCATAGTTCATCAAGAGTAGTGACTTGCGTATTGTGACGACCCAGTTGCTCGGCCACCATTGACCAGACGTTTTCAGTTGGTGAGAGATCTGGAAAATGTGCTGGCCAGGGCAGTAGTCGAACATTTTCTGTATCCAGAAAGGCCTGTACAGGACCTGCAACACGCGGCCGTCCATTATCCTGCTGAAATGTAGGGTTTCGCAGGGATCGAATGAAGGGTAGAGCCACGAGTCGTAACACACCTGAAATGTAGCGTCCACTGTTCAGAGTGCCGTCGATGCGAACAAGAGATGACCGAGACGTGTAACCAATGGCACCCCATACCACCACGCCGGGTGATACGCCAGTATGGGGATGACGAATACACGCTTCCAATGTGCGTTCACCGAGATGTCGCCAAACACGGATGCCACCATCATGACGCTATAAACAGAACCTGGATTCATCCGAAAAAATGACGTTTTGCCACTCGTGCACCCAGGTTCGTCGTTGAGTACATCATCGCAGGATCTCCTGTCTGCGATGCAGCGTCAAGGGTAACCGTAGCCATGGTCTCCGAGCTGATAGTCCATGCTGCTGCAAACGTCGTCGAACCGTTCGTACAGATGGTTGTTGTCTTGCAAACGTTCCCATCTGTTGACACAGGGATCGAGACGCGGCTGCACGATCCGTTACAGCCATGCGGATAAGATGCCTGTCATCTCGACTGCTAGTGATACGAGGCCGTTGAGATGCAGCAGGGCGTTCCGTATTACCCTCCTGCACCCACCGATTCCATATTCTGCTAACAGTCACTGGATGTCGACCAACGCAAGCAGCAATGTCGCGATACGATAAACCGCAATCGCGATAGGCTACAATCCGACCTTTATCAAAGTCGTAAACGTGATGGCAGGCATTTCTCCTCCTTACACTAGACATCACAACAACTTTTCGCCAGACAACGCCGGTCAACTGCTGTTTGTGTATGAGAAATCGGTTGGAAACTTTCCTCATGTCAGCACGTTGCAGGTGTCGCCACCGGCGCGAGCCTTGTGTGAATGCTCTGAAAATGTTATCATTTGCATATCACAACATCTTCTTCCTGATGGTTAAATTTCGCGTATGTAGCACGTCATCTTCATGGTGTAGTAATTTTAATAGCCAGTAGTGTAATTAGAGTTGTGTGTCTTCGACCATAAACGGTCACATAAAATTTTTAACACACTAACTCATTTGTAATTACACGTTTGAAGCTCTTTTATTCATGACAGTATGAGTCTTCAAAGAACTGATGGTGAAGGGGTTACTGCTGATGAAGAGAACGCTTAAATGCTGAATTTCTTTTTCCTACATCGTTTCATTGGAAATTATTGCACTATGGTTCGTCATTCTGGTCGTATCGCTAACATTGGAACGGCATGTTTAAGTCTTCGCAGAATTGAGATTCACTCGTTCAATAGCTGCTCAGTTCTACGGAGATCTCATTTTGCCGGTTGTTGTTCGTTAGATGGTGGAACAGCGAGGCAATTCAAAAAAAGAAAACAGAACTCATTACAGTTACGCACGAAAGTCCACAGATACATGCGCTTACCTATATCTCTTCATCGCTGGCGTCAGTCTTTTTGGCGAATAAGGGAACACGTTATATGTTCTGTGGTGTCACCGCCAGACACCACACTTGCTAGGTGGTAGCCTTTAAATCGGCCGCGGTCCATTAGTATACGCCGGACCCGCGTGTCGCCACTGTCAGTGATTGCAGACCGAGCGCCACCACACGGCAGGTCTAGAGAGACTTTCTAGCACTCGCCCCAGTTGTACAGCCGACTTAGCCAGAGATGGATCACTGACAACTACGCTCTCATTTGCCGAGACGATAGTTAGCATAGCCTTCAGCTACGTCATTTGCTACGACCTAGCAAGGCGCCATAGCATTTGATATTATTTTATATTGTGGTTATAACATGTACCGTCAAGAGAGATGTTCTACAATTGTGGATTAAAGTTAAGTATTACACCAACTACGTACTTTATTTGCTACTATTAATTCCTTTAACTGTTCCAGACCTCACGCCAATCTGCGTGAGCTTAACGCGTGCCTTTCGGCTTCCTCTCATTGTGACCTGGCTGTCTTGCCAAGTCACAACATGTTCGTGTGCAATATAACCTTTAGAGAAGGCCCGAATGTACTGACATAAGAACGAAAGTGGGATGTACAAGCAGCGATAGTATGAAAGGTAACATGGAAAAATAAGACTTGGAAAGAGCCAGGAAGGGATGGTATGTATAAGGCGACTGACGAATGGATGCTCTCCGTCGTGTGAAACGCAGGACTTCATCGTTTAGTCAGTTTCTTTTGCTTAAGTATCACCTCCAAATCATTTTTACCAGCTTTGTGACCCAGTGACATTCTGTAGCAGCTTCCCGTAGCGAGAGAGAGAGAGAGAGAGAGCTGCCACCTTCCCACACTCCCACCCACGGCTACAGACAGGTGCTGAAGCAGAGCTGACAGACGCTGCTGAAAGCAGTCGATAGCGGAGCACTGACGCAAGCTGCAGCCGGCGTCAATGCACTGCAGGAAAGAGCCGTAAAAGCGCGCAGCCGTAGGAAGGCGAACGATTCACGGTGCGATGCTCTCTTGCTAGAAGTCTGTGTGCTATTCTGAACACATACGTCATCTGGCAGTGAGACTGGACTGTATCGTGTTGTGAAGTTCTCTCAGATTTCAGTTACTGCTGAAGCTGACCTTAGCGTCCGATACCTGCAACTATTGTTTTAATTATTTTGTTGGCTTTCTGGTTACTCTAGGCACCTACACTGTCGAGCCAAAATATTGTGAACTGTCCACTGCAGGATTGAATGCTTCCTCATACTGCTGCAGGCACGTGATGCGGTAAGGAAAGGACACACTAAGACAAAAAACTAAACAACAAAAAGACACACGACGAAGGAACTATCGAAATATAATTTCAGATAAATTGCATGATTTATTCAGCAGAAAGAAATTCACAAACTGATCAAGTCAATAACGAGTTGGTCCACCTCTGGCTCTTATGCAAGCAATTATTCGGTTGGGCATTAACAGAATTATTGGATGCCGTTCAGAAGGATATGGTGCCAAATTCTGTCCAACGGGCGTATCAGCTAGTGAAGATACCGATCTGGCTGGAGGACCTTACCCGTAATGCCCTAAACATTCTGAACTGGAGAGAGGTCGGGCGACCTTGGTGGCCTAGATAAGGTATGACAAGCACGAAGGCAAGCAGTAGAAACTCTCCCCATTTGCAGGCGGTCATTTTCTCGCTGAAATGTAAGCGCAGCATGGCTTGCCGTAAAGGGCAACAAAATGAGCGTAAATATCGTCGAGGTACCGCTGTACACTAAGGGCGCCGTGGATGACAAAGGGCTACTGCTACGAAAAGAAATGCCACCCGGGACCATCAGTCCTGGTTGTCTGGCCGTATGGCGGGCAACAGTCAGGTTCGCATCCAAACGCTATCTTGAGCGTTTCCAGACGCGCCTTAGCTGCTCATCGGGGCTCAGTTCGAAACAGGGCTTATCACTGAAGCTACGCTACTGGCCATTAAAATTGCTACACCACGAAGATGACGTGCTACAGACGCGAAATTTAACCGACAGGTAGAAGATGCTGTGATATGCAAATGATTAGCTTTTCAGAGCATTCACACAAGGTTGGCGCAGGTGGCGACACCTACAACGGGGTGACATGAGGAAAGTTTCCAACCGATTTCTCATACACAAACAGCAGTTGACCGGCGTTGCCCGGTGAAACGTTGTTGCGATGCCACGTGTAAGGAGGAGAAATGCGTACCATCACGTTTCAGACTTTGATAAAGGTCGGGTTGTAGCCTATCGCGATTGCGGTTTATCGTATCGCGACATTGCTGCTCGTATTGGCCGAGATCTAATGACTGTTAGCAGAATATGGAATCGGTGGGTTCAGGACCTGGGTGCACGAATGGCAAAAAGTCATTTTTTCGGATGAATCCAGGTTATGTTTACAGCATCATGATGGTCGCATCCGTGTTTGGCGACATCGCGGTGAACGCACATTGCAAGCGTGTATTCGTCATCGCCACACTGGCGTATCACCCGGTGTGATGGCATGGGGTGCCATTGGTTACACGTCTCGGTCACCTCTTGTTCGCATTGGCGGCACTTTGAACAGTGGACGTTACATTTCAGATGTGTTGCGTCCCGTGGCTCTACCCTTCATTCGATGCCTGCGAAACCCTACATTTCAGCAGGAAAATGCACGACCGCATGTTGCAGGTCCTGTACGGGCCTTTCTGGACACAGAAAATGTTCGACTGCTGCCATGGCCAGGCCAGCACATTCTCCAGATCTCTCACCAATTGAAAACGTCTGGTCAACGGTGGCCGAGCAACTGGCTCGTCACAATACGCCAGTCACTACTCATGATAAACTGTGATATCGTCTTGAAGCTGCATGGGCAGCTGTACCTGTACACGCCATCCAAGCTCTGTTTGACTCCATACCCAGGCGTATGAAGGCCAGAGGTGGTTGTTCTGGGTACTGATTTCTCAGGAACTATGCACCCAAATTGCGTGAAAATGTAATCAAATGTCAGTTCTAGTATAATATATTTGTCTAATGAATACCCGTTTATCATCCGCACTTCTTCTTGGTGTAGCAATTTTAATGGCCAGTTGTGTAATTCTATTCTATTCAATGAGATTTCAGGCTGAAGATGTGTCGGGAAACGCCCCGGAGAGAGCTGGGATACCAACCCGAATGTCACCCGCCATACGGCAAGACAAACAATAGTGATGGTATAGTCTTGGGGTGCCATTTCTTTTCATAGCAATACCCTTTCGGTTATCATCCGTGGCAGCCTTACAGCCCATCGATACGTCGACGATATTCTACGCCCCGTTTAGTTGCCCTTCACGGCGAACGATTCTGAGCTTACATTTCAGCAAGATAATGCTCACCCACATACCGTGAGACCTTCTTCTACTGCTCGTCTTTAAGCTTGCCCAACCTCACGTTGGCCAACAAGGTCGCCGGATCTCTCCCCGGTTCACAGTGCTTAAAGCACTATGGGCAGGGCCCTCCAACCAGCTCCAACACGCCCATTGGATACAATTTGGGAGGAGATCCCTTAAGACGACATCCAATAACTTTATTAATGCCTAGCCGAATGACTGCTTGCACAAGGGCCACAGGTCGACCAACATGTTACGGACTTTCTCAATTTATGGAGCTTTTTGTCATTAATAAATCAGCCATCTTTCTGAATTGTAATCAGTTTTTTGTCTGTACATGTACATCACTTCTATCGATTTCCGCCCCAATCGGATAATTTCTTCGTGTTGGGTCGGTTTCTTTATTTGTTTATTTATTTTCATTTTTTTTTCACAGTGGCGTGTCATTCTGGTGACGATACGGGCTACAAATGGGGAAATTTGCTGACGTAAGCGACTTTGACAGAGGGTAGATTGATATGGGGAGCATCTTGAAAACGACTAATAACGTTAAAATAACTGAAAAGTCTTCACTCCTTCGCTGAAACATAATCCTCTTATATTCTTATACATACTGAATTATTCAGCTCCTCCATGACAGTTACGCCAAAAACAAATCGATTAAATTTTCTGTCATTATTTTACATTTTCGGGTTGCTCCAGTAGCCAACGATGTAGTAGTAAATACTTTTATGCTTTCTGTTGTGTTTTCGTTTCTCTGTTACGTTGTAAATGTACTGATCAATTCACTATATCTAACCAGTTGATTGGACTGTAGAAAAATTTTCATTTTTTGTGATTATCACTGACAATTGGGTGGTTGGCGTTGTTTTGGTGATCAGGACGAGTTCTCTCTTGTACATTTTGCCAAATGCGGGACATGCTCTGGCTTACAAATGTACACTACTGGCCATTAAAATTGCTACACCAAGAAGAAATGCAAATGATAAACGTGTATTAATTAGACAAATATATTATACTAGAACTGACATGTGATTGCATTTTCACGCAATTTGGGTGCATGAATCCTGAGAAAACCCAGAATAACCACCTCTGGCCGTAATAACGGCCTTGATACGCCTGGGCATTGGGTAAAACAGAGCTTGGATGGTGTGTACAGGTACAGCTGCCCTTGCAGCTTCAACACGATACCACAGTTCATCATGAGTAGTGACTGGCGTAATGTGACGAGCCAGTTGCTCGGCCACCATTGACCAGACGTTTTCAGTTGGTGAGAGATCTGGAGAATGTGCTGGCCGGGGGAGCAGTCGAACATTTTCTGTATCCAGAAAGGCCCGTACAGGGCCTGTAACGTGCGTTCGTGCATTATCCTGCTGAAATAGTGTTTCGCAGGGATCGAATTAAGGGTAGAGCCACAGGTCGTAACACATCTGAAATGTAATGTAACGACCACTGTTCAAAGTGCCGTCAATGCGAACAAGAGGTGACCGAGACGTGTAACCAATGGCACCACATACCATCACGCTGGCTGATACGCCAGTATGGCGATGACGAATACACGCTTCCAATATGCGTTCACCGAGATGTCGCCAAACACGGGTGCGACCATCATGATGCTGTAAACAGAACCTGGATTTATCCGAAAAAATGACGTTTTGCCATTCGTGCACCCAGGTTCGTCGTTGAGTACACCATCGCAGGCACTCCTGTCCGTGATGCAGCGTCAAGGGTAACTGCAGCCATGGTCTCCGAGCTGGTAGTCCATGCTGCTACAAACGTCGTCAAACTGTTCATGCAGACCGTTGTTGTCTCGCAAACGTCCCCATCCGTTGACTCAGGGATCGAGAAGTGGCTGCACGATCCATTACAGCCATGCGGATAAGATGCCTGTCATCTCGACTGCTAGTGATACGAGGCCGTTGGGATCCAGCACGGCGTTCCGTATTACCCTCCTGAACCCACCGATTCCATATTCTACTAACAGTCATTGGATCTCGACCAACGCGAGCAGCAATGTCGCGATACGATAAAACGCAATCGCGATACGCTACAATCCGACCTTTATCAAAGTCTGTAACGTGATGGTACGCATTTCTCATCCTTACACTAGGCATCACAACAACGTTTCACCGGGCAACGCCGGTCAGCTCCTGTTTGTGTATGAGAAATCGGTTGGAAACCCTCCTCATGTCAGCCACCGGCGCCAACCTTGTGTGAATGCTCTGAAAAGCTAATCATTTGCATATCAGAGCATCTTCTTCCTGTTGGTTAAATTTCGCGTCTGTAGCACGTCATCTTCTTGGTGTAGCAATTATAATGGCCAGTAATGTATGTACAGCTGCAGATCTCAAATTGGGAAAGGTACTACACGAGCTAGGAGTCAAGCCCATCTTATACTTCTTGAAAGTACACATCGTGTGGAGGAGGGGAGACTATGGACTATGGATTGAATCGCTGTCTTTGTCGTAAAGCCCCTATCTTCGTTCATTTTCCTACCATAGACAAACAGGTTTTAAATTTACAGAAAGGAAGACTTGGGTTTATGCCATGGTTGGCTGGTAGGCCACAAGGAACTGTTCAGCCGCCTAATCGAAAAGGAGTATTCTTCCTCCGCACACAGCGACTTCTTACATCGTGGTGTCTTAAGAATTGTGAATTAAGTATACTGAGGAGTGTAGATGACTGTAACGGGCACATGTAACGGTTTTATTGTACAATGATGAGAGAAAGGAGATGGTGCAACCTGATGCTGGGCACAACCTACACCTCTCGAATGCAGACAAGGATGATACGGACTTAACGTCACCCTCTTGACGGATGGACCACCTTCGACAGTATCGTATGCCCTCACTCAATAAGAGACAGCGGAGTAGTTTTGTGTTATGCCCAAAACATTGCCACAGAGTCTGGTCATCAGGAACTTTATACCACCAACCCTCGCCTCTTTACCAGCCGAATAATGGAAGTGAAATCTTTGACTGCTAAGATTCGAACTGGCTTCCTGGTGTTATTGAGTCTGTGCTTTGGGCAAGCAGTGAGGGTAAGCAAGGAGAAATTTGGAGAAGAAATAGAAACTCTGAGATTTTTCGACGGCATCGTAGTTCTGTTAGAGACAGCATGTAACATTACGATAACATTGATGTACATGCCATACGACCTTCCAGAGACTCGTTGGAAATAACTCAAAGATATTATTCCCACATGTAGATTGTTTTACCTGGAAATATAAACTCTTAGATATTGCATCGTTGCGCCACATATCTTGAAAAATTTTTCCACATAAGTGAAACAAAGTAAAGATAGTTCCTTGAGAACATGGTAATTTCGCGAATGTTGTGAATATTCGTTGTTACTTTGGACGATTACTTTCCGTGACGGCAGTGTGGCGGAAGAGGCGCCAAGTGTTGAAGGGCCCAGACACAGACGGGACATTTTCCGTTGGGGCAATGCTTCAGGGTGGACGTGAAATCTAACTGGAATAAAGTAATATCTTACAAATGCGGTTTTATTTGGCCCAATGAACTGCATACTGTAATCAAATGGTAAGGAAGCAAGGGATTTTATCCGCTAGAGAGCCACCAAATCAACTGAAAACGTCGAAGAGGTTTTCGCAGTGACCAGGACCGATTAGTTCATAAGCAAAAGACTTGGAAGAGCAGTTCAACGGAACAGATAGTGTCTTGAAAGGAGGTTGTAAAATGATGAGTAACAAACCATTGGTAATATAAAGTAATCAGATTAAATGAGACAGTGCTGTGGAAGCTACACTACGAAATTAAACACTAAAAATGAAAATGGTGGATCGGTTTTGGCATAAGGCTCTGAGCACTATGGGACTTAACATCTATGGTCATCAGTCCCCTAGAACTTAGAACTACTTAAACCTAACTAACCTAAGGACAGCACACAACACCCAGCCATCACGAGGCAGAGAAAATCCTTTGGCATAAGGGCAGTAAAATAACAGAGGATGGCAGAAGTAGAGAGGATATTAAATGCAGACGGGAACAGCAAGAAAAGCGTTCCTGAAAAAGAGAAATTATCAAACTTCGAACATGTTCATAGTCTCCAGAACGAGTTTTTGATCTGCGACGCAGTGTGCGCCGATTTGAAATTTTCTGGCAGATGAAGACTGTCTTCCGAACCGGGATTCGAACCTGGTGGGAGGGGCAGGTAGGGGGGGGGGGTGAGGAGGGAGGGGGGGAAGGCGGAAATTGCTCTACTGAACAGAGCTAGTCTCGCAGTGTGTACAAGAGAACTGTTGAAAGGCGGGAAATGGGGTACCGACGGACGTATAGCAGCGAGGGTGGGTCGTGAGTTGCGCCTGGAAAGCTCAGTAAGTCAGCACTTACCTACGATAGCCAAAGGCCTCAGGTTCGAATCCCAGTCCGGCAGACAGTTTTAATCTGCCAAGAAGTTTAATAAACCTAAATCTTAGGAAGTAATTTCTGAAAACGTGTGGGGTGTATCATAACGTGAACTAGACAGTACAGACGAGAAGCGCATAGAAGCTTTTGAAATGTGCTGCTACAGAAGAGTGCTGATGGGTAGATCGCGTAACTAATGAGGAAGTAGTGAACCGAATTGGGAAGCAAGGAAATTTATGGTACAACCTGTCTGAAACAAGAATCAGCTGACAGCGCAGTTCCTAAGGCATCGAAAAGTCATCAGTTTGTAAATGGTGGGAAATGTGTGTGTGTCTGTGTGTGAAATACACTACTGGCCATTAAAATTGCTACACCAAGAAGAAATGCAGATGATAAACGGGTATTCATTGGACAAATATAATATACTAGAACTGACATGTGATTACATTTTCACGCAATTTGGGTGCATAGATCCTGAGAAATCAGTACCCAGAACAACCACCTCTAGCCGTAATAACGGACTTGATACGCCTGGGCATTGAGTCAAACAGAGCTTGGATGGCGTGTACAGGTACAGCTGCTCTTGCAGCTTCAACACGATACCACAGTTCATCAAGAGTAGTAACTGGCGTATTGTGACGAGCCAGTTGCTCGTTCATCGTTGACCAGACGTTTTCAATTGGTGAGGGATCTGGAGAATGTGCTGGCCAGAGCAGCAGTCGAACATTTTCTGTACCCAGAAAGGCCCCTACTGGACCTGCAACATGCAGTCGTGCATTATCCTGCTGAAATGAAGGGTTTCGCAGGGATCGAATGAAGGGTAGAGCCACGGATCGTAACATATCTGAAATGTAACGTCCACAGTTCAAAGTGCCGTCAATGCGAACAAGAGGTGACCGAGACGTGTAACCATTGGCACCCCATACCATCACGCTGGCTGATACACCAGTATGGTGATGACGAATACACGCTTCCCATGTGCGTTCACCGCGATGTCGCCAAACACGAGTGCGACCATCATGATGATGTAAATAGAACCTGGATTCATCAGAATAAATGACGTTTTGCCATTCGTGCACACAGGTTCGTCGTTGAGTACACCATCGCAGGCGCTCCAGGCTGTGATGCAGTGTCAAGGGTAACCGCAGCCATGGTCTCCGAACTGATAGTACATGCTGCTGCAAACGTCGTCGAACTGTTCGTGCAGATGGTTGTCGTCTTGCAAACATCCGCATCTGTGGACTCAGGGAACGAGACGTGGCTACACGATCCGTTACAGCCATGCGGATAAGATGCCTGTCATCTCGACTGCTAGTGATACGAGGCCGTTGGGATCCAACACGGCGTTCCGTATTACCCTCCTGAACCCACCGATTCCATATTCAGCTAACAGTTATTGGATCTCGACCAACGCGAGCAGCAGTGTCGTGATACGATAAACCGCAATCGCGATAGGCTACATTCCGACCTTTATCAAAGTCGGAAACATGATGGTACGCATTTCTCCTCGTTACACGAGGCATCACAACAACGTTTCACCAGGCAACGTCGGTCAACTGCTGTTTGTGTATGACAAATCGGTTGGAAACTTTCCTCATGTCAGCACGTTGTAGGTGTCGCCGCCGGCGCCAACCTTGTGTGAATGCTCTGAAAAGCAAATCATTTGCATATCACAGCATCTTCTTCCTGTCGGTTAAATATCGAGTCTGTAGCACGTCATTTCGTGGTGTAGCAATTTTAATGGCCAGTAGTGTAACAATCGGAAAAGGGCTAACAAGGTTTGAGTATTCTAAGTAGGTTCAAATAGATGTCGGTTGGAGTAGTTTTGCAGAGATGAAGAGGCTTTCATAGGATATACTAGCTTGGAGAGGTGTAGGGAACCATTCTCCGAACGTAGGTAACAACAATAACAACAAGACTCCGGGGCGACGGCGGCCGCGCAAGTGTACGTTCCAACGTCGACAGCCGGCCAGAGTGGCCGAGCGGTTCTAGGCGCTACAGTCTGGAACCGCGCGACCGCTACGGTCGCAGGTCAGAATCCTACCTCGGGCATGGATGTGTGTGATGTCCTTAGGTTTGTTAGGTTTAAGTAGTTCTAAGTTCTAGGGGACTTATGACTCAGCAGTTGAGTGCCATAGTGCTCAGAGCCTTTTGAACCAACCTCGGCTGGTAACGACAGAAGAATTTTAGAGACTTTTCCTCCTGGGAAAGTGGATGGTATTGTCCCGTTCGTTGTCCAGGCAGAGTGAGGGGGGAGTATTAGGTGTGGCACTGAGTTAGGGGGCAGGCGGGACAGGCTGGAGGCGGTAATTTGGCGCAGTACCTGGCGACTTGTAACCTTGTTAGCAAGTGTCGGTCACGCAAGGCGCGCCCCCTCGAGGCGCCGGCTTAGCGAGTCGCAGGCGGAGGCCTAAGTAATGTCTAATTGCTGGCCGCCGCAGCTTTCGCCGCCGGCGCTCGTGTCGGCGCCGGTATTGCCTGGGGTGCCGGGCAGACACTGATTGTACGTGGCGGTCGGGTCCCCAGGACCGCGTCCAATTCCCTCTGCCAGCCGGCAGGGAAGCTCGGCACGCGATACATCCGACACCGACACACCAGTCCGTGGCAGTCAAGAATAAAACATCGGAATACACTGCCGAAATGTATATACAGAGTGTTTCTGTGAGAGCGTGCAAAAATATAACGGGGCGTAGAGAATGCTCCACTGAACAGTTTGAGGTAGGGAACCTTGGTGTCGGAGAAGCCAGCTTAACAAGATACGGACGTAAACTTGTCTACCGCTTTTTCCAGCTTATTTACAACTAACATGCGTACAAGTTTACACGTACTGCGCTGTTTATTTACACGTACATTCTTTATTTCCTGCAAGGAAACGAGAAGAACGAGCCTGATTACTCGGAAGTCATGATGCAAAATCAAATGGCTCCAAGCACTATGGAACTTAACAACTGAGGTCATCAGTCCCCTAGACTTAGAACTACTTAAACCTAACTAACCTAAGGACAGCAAACACATCCATGCCCGAGGTAGGATTCGAACCTGCGACCGTAGCAGCAGCCCGGTTCGGGCCTGAAGCGCCTAGAGCCGCTCGGTCACAGCGGCCGGCAGTTATGATGCAGATTTTGTTTACTTTACATGTCCACAAGGTGGCTCTGTTCGATCGTATTTATATTGTCCCACGAAAGAACATGCTATGAATCAGTGGCAAACCGATTCATTATTTGGTGCTATTCAGAGACGTACAATACAATACGATACAGCAGTACCGGTACAGTTTCGCAGAACTCACTGACATGCATCTCGTGAGTGGGGCAGTACGTTGCAGTGCTCTCACTGCTGAAAGGCTGTACGGGGAACGATTTCCTAACAGGCATCATCCGTCACGACGGATATTTATTTCAGTGCGGATGTCCGCAACCATCTCACTACCGTATTTCCTGGTTGGCGGATTAGAAGGGAAGGTCCTCTTTCATGACCTGCGAGGTCACCTGACCTGAATTCGCAAGACTATTTCCTATGGGAATATCTGAAGTCACTTTTGTATGAAACCCCAGTAGATACGGAGATGCAATTAGTTGTCAGAACTGTAGTGTGTGTGAAACCTTATGGGACTTAACTGCTAAGGCCATTAGTCCCAGGACTTACACACTACTTAACCTAAATTATCCTGAGGGCAAACACACACACCCATGCCCGAGGGAGGACTCGAACCTCCTCCGGGACCAGCAGTTCAGTCCATGACTGCAGCGCCTTAGACCGCTCGGCTAATCCCGCGCGGCAGAACTGTAGCTCCCTGTGATGTGATTCCAAACACATCCGGGGTGTTTGTCAGGGTGAGTCAGAACCCTGTTCGCCGATGTCATGTTTGGACTGCCGTTGATGGCCGTCAGTTTCAGCACATTCTGTAATATACAGTACAGATGGTACGTTCATTGTGTCAGTGATAGTATTTGCAGTTAACTGTAACTAATGTCAATAAAGTACACATTACCGCGATTTTATCCCATTATCTCCTTCAGCTGGCTTCTCCAACCGCAGTCTCCCTAGCTCAAATTGTTCAGTGGTGCATCCTCTATGCCCTGCTAAATTTTTGCACTCTCTTACGGAGACTCCCTGTGTATATATAGTATCTGGGGAGACCGTCTCCATTTAGATTCGAGTGATTTTGTCCGTGCTTAGTATGTGTGTCTTCTACATTTGATACTCTGCAACCTGTAATGCCATCTCTCATGCTGATTGACAAAATGTGAAGCACCTAGAAGGGAAGTACGAAAGGAAATGAACCTTCACGGATCGAGAGCGTATGTGATGTTGTTTGAGTGATTACAGTGTCAAGTCGAATCTGCAATGAAATCTATGAGCCATTTATCTCCATGACGTTGCTCCCTCTCTGCCATGGATACATGCACTGATTTGGTTGGGAAGGGAGTCAGAAAGCTGTTGTAGTCTCTCCTGAAGCAAGAACGCACGCAACTGTTGCAACTGGTCGTTGACATCCTGCGTACTGGCATTCATACGATGTTGACGCGTGGACTGGTCCCACACTTTCTGTCAGGGATAGATCTGGGGATCTTTCTGGGCACGGCAGTGCCCCAACATCATACAGACAGTGCACAGAGGCACCCATCATGCGTGGACGAGCACTGTCTTGATAAAATTTTCACAACGATACTGTCGCATGAGAGGTAACACATGAGGATGTTGGATGTTTGTGACATATCGTCGTGCCGTCATAGTGCCCTCAGTCACTACCTGCTGTAACCTGAAACCATAACCCATGGCTCTTTACACCGCGACGCCAGGAGTAATACCGCGGTGCCCCTCTATAACATTGGAAGAATGATCTCTATCACACTCGCCAAAGGAGGTCACTAAAAGCAGTGCAAAACCGAGATTCAGTTTCATATGCGACGCCATTCACCGGCTTTCCATGCTTCCCAGTCACACAACCACTTCAAAAGCAGATGTGCATGTTGTAGTTGTAAGGTGGCTATAATTTCACACCTTACAAGCACTCATCTACATACTTTGCCATGATTTACAACGGGAATCAGATATCATTTGATAGGTTGTACATCATATATACGAATGTTTAAAGAAGACTGACATTGTCACGTACATCTTGTAAATAGTTGTTAACGCTTATTGCATGAAAGGTGATGGAGTGTCTATTATCAAAACGGCGTTATGAATGATTGCCTATACTGGTAGAGGTTGGAATGCCAGTGGAAATGAAACGATAGGCATAACTCAAGCCCCAGGTGGAAATGCCCGCACAGGTGTGTTGGTCCTGCTTGACACAGAAAGTAGCCAAGACAGACGGTTGGAGCACCTTAACGCTGAGGCACAATACAGCGGCGGCCGGCCGGTTTGGTAGTGGGGCCGGAAGGATAACCGGATAATACTTCGGAAACTCTGAAAATCTTGGACGCAGCAGAGAGGCACGAGTTATCGTTACCTCGGAAATCACTCAGGCTGGGTTACTTCAGAGTATTTTTACTCAGAGAAGCGTACCATTGTATGTATTCTTAATTAATGGGGATAGGTATTTCCTCGCAAACTTTCTGCACTGTACTACAAAAAACTAAAATATGGTTTGTCGGCGTTCAGAAGAATATGTGGAGAGGGAGAATATTCCACGGTTTGGAGAACATGATTCGCTTTCTGCAGTTTTGAGGGAGGGGAGCTGAGCTTTTCTGGGAAGCCAGCGGTGGTGAGAAATGGTCTTCCGGCCACATCTTTCCCACTCTGCGAAATTCGTTGAGTTACTTTCTGAAGAAATGTCAACATCGGCAACTGTTGTTCTTGCTTTGTTGCTGCCCTGCTTTGTATCAGCATCATTAGCACTGTACCATTATCGCGAGTTATTCGTCGACTAAGCGGATCCACTATGCTCCGTAGCCTCATGCTGTGCTCACCATTGGGTACCTCCAGTCCCGTCCCCTGCTGCTGTGGTTGCGTGACAGACAATATCTGCGACGTCGAATGCCGTAAACATTATTGTCCTTCTGTGACCTCGCACTCATGGGGTACCTTGTAAGTACTGTGGTGGCTATTTGCAGAATAGTGTTGCCCCTTCCGCTGGCGTATATGGTGGCTGCCGGCAACGTCGCTGTTTTGCTCAATAGTGCCGAAAAATAGTGTCGGCACTACAAGCTACGGATATCATAAAATATCTGGGAGTGACCGTCTGGAGCGCCCTGAAGTGGAATGATCAAATAAAACGAATTGCAGGAAAAGCAGATATCAAGCTAGTGTTATCGTGAGAATCTGCAGGAAATGTAATTCATACACAAAAGACGTGACTACAAAATACTTGTTCTATCGAGTCTTGAGTATAGTTCATCAGTCTGTGACGTATATTAGCTAGAATTAACAAGAAATGGAGAAAATCCACCGAAGAGGGACATGTTTTGTCACAGGATCGAGCAGTAGTGTCGGGAGATTCTCAACAAATGCCTGTGGTAGAAGTTGTAAGAGTCTCATTGTGTATCAACAGAGAGGTTCGCTGTTGAAATTCTAAATGTGTGCACTCCGAAAGGAGTCAGTACACCCACATACACTGTATCTAGTGAAATAACCACGAAAAATCAGACATTAGAGGTCATGCGGGTGTATATCGACAGTCGCTCTTCCTACATTACTACATACGAGAGGGAAAGAGTAGCTGCCGTTCTCTCTTCGAGAAGTTATTGCTTAAATATCAAAGTAAATCGGTCAATTAAATATTTAATTGTAAATAACTAGAGCAGCCTGTCACACAACTAAACTCTCCTCGATTTCTACTGCTGTTGCATGTAGTGCGACACAGATCATTTATTTGAGAAAACGGTGGTGATGCACCAAGGACAGACGGTGCGAGGTCATCCACATGACCGCAGAAAATGAATCCGTTGAAGTTCGTTTGCACGATAAATCAGTCAGCTCAAAGGGCCGCTAATTCGTCGAAATACCTAGGAATTACAACTACGAAAAAGTTAAATTGGAAAGAAAGCACAGAAAATGTGGGGACGGCCAATCAAAGTCTGAGTTTTATTGGCAGAACACTTAGAAGATGCAACAGATCTGCTAAAGAGACTGCCTACGCCACGCCTGTACGTCCTCTTTTGGAGTACTGCTGCACGGTGTGGGATCCTTATCAGATGCGATTAACGGAGTACATCGAGAAAGTTCAAAGAAGGGCAGCACGTATTGTACTAGCGAGAAATAAGAGAGAGAGTGTCAGGGACATCGTAGAGGATGGACATAATTAAAACAAAGGCGTTTTTCGTTGCTGTGAAATCTTCTCACGAAATTTCAATCACCAACTTCCTCCTCCAAATGCGAAAATGACGCCAACCTAAATAGGGAGAAACGATCATCATAATAAAATAAGGGAAATCAGAGCTCGCACTGAAAGATATAGCTGTTCGTTTTCCCCGCGTGCTGTTCGAGAATGGAATAGCAGAGAATTATTGTAAAGATGTTTCGATAAAACCGCTGCCAGGTACTTAAGTGTGATTTTCAGAGTAGCCGTGTAGATGTAGATGTAAGAAGGCTGGCTCGGAAGTCTGAGGCTGGTAAAGAGAGCATCAGCTATCGTCGTTCGTCGGAGCGATACTGAACAGTTACGAGGTTCCGTAAACACAATATACTACCGCTGACTTCGGCACAGCGTATCCACATTTTTCCAACTACAGGGGAACCTCGCCATTGGCTTAGGTTACGGAAGAGTCGGTGGGATGGATGGAGCTTCTATAGCACTCCCACTTGTGTTGGTACAGGAGCCGACTGATGGAGGCCTTGCTCAACGGAAAATTCAAATGCATCAGTATAAAGCCGCTAGCTTCCCGTTGTTCTCCATTATTTTGGTCGTCCGGTGCGCCGACATGTTAACAGATTCCATGAGATGAGCCGTCCGTCGGCTTAAACCCTTCTTAAAGTAATTCGTAGGGTGAATAAATGTGCTGTCACTAGTGTCCTGTACAGAGTGAATGTGTGTGTGTGTGTGTGCGTGTGTGTGTGTGTGTGTGTGTGTGCGTGTGCGTGTGTGTTATACTCCTTTTGTATTGTTTCATTCAAGTTCAGAGCACCCTTTCCCCACAGCCCACAGCTAGGCGCTAGCGTAATAATGTCGAGCATGGTTCTGATAGTCAGCGCTGTACTAACTGCTGTATTCTTTGATAAACTTCTAGTACTTTTTATGTGATAAATTTCTCTTCTGTTGCGTCCATTTAACAGAGGTAGGGAGAAATTACCTTAGTCCTTGCAAGATACTGTTACTATAAAAAAAATTACAGGACACCAACTTTTCCTGTAAGTTGGCAGAGATATCCGCATTGGCTGTGCATGGAATAAATTATTTTGATCATGTTAGCTGATATGAATTATTTTGACTTGCATATCGTCAGTAGCATCAACGTTATCAATTCCTCCTCTTTCTCTTTCTCTTCCTACTTCCACTGCCACACTAGTGTACTATGCACCATTCACAAATGGAATATAAGTAGGAAGAAATTCTAGTGATACCAGAAGTACTCTCCGACACACACACACACACACACACACACACACACACACACACACACACACACACGAGCGCGCGCGTAGAAAGCGTAGATGTTAAAGCACTTAAGTAATAGCCCATCTACCAATATTCTGATTGTCACGCAGAAACAACTAACACCCAGGAAAAGTGACTCCCAGGTAGTTATTCACACATTGGGTACGTAATTCTTTCATTTTAAAACTGCATTGTCATATGACAGAAAGATAACATTGGTTTCGCAATTAATTGCTGTGAAGGGTAACTGTAATCAGTCTACCTGTAATCCAAAACAAGTAAATATTGTAGAAACAAAAGGACTGAAATGCATTTTCTTGACATTTCAGTAGGTGACGAAGTTATTCCTTTAAATTTTTATTAATCATAAATGACACCCTTAAGTTTTGTTTTTTCTTTTCTTTACATCCCCCTTGTGCAGAACACTTTCTTTTTACTGAACCGGATATTTTTTGACACCTATGTGTCATCTTTTGGTCAAATTAATTTCTGTAAAGTATAATACAAACCATATGATTGTTTATCTATTGTAGAGCTAAAAATTGTCATGTGCATTTTGTTTGGTTATTATTTTTAGAACTACAATAAATAAAGACCATAAAGTTTGTATCATACTTAACAGAAATAAATTTGAGCAACAGAAGATGATGCATAGGTGTCGTATCAGGCCTGGGTGAAAAAAAAAAGAAATAGAGGCAGATTCAAATAAAACACACACACACACACACACACACACACACACACACACACACACGGAGAAATGTCAACAAGACCTTCCAACCTAAACAAGATGAGCCTCTCTAAAGTGCATTTTTAATGATCAGCACCTGTAATTAATACTAATTAATTTTCCACAGTGAACAAAGGTATAAATAAGTGCTCACTAAGTAAAATATCTGCATTGAGTGGGTATGACAAACTGCACACTACATGCGTTTCCATAACAAAAGAATGATCCTCTATGTGTGTTTTTTCGTCGAAGTTCCTCGTTGAGTTCAGTGTTTATCTGGACTTTTGTTTCTATTAGCTGATCTCTTTCCAACGCCCGATGACACAGTATTCGGTTTCCTGGAAATATTAAAAGCTACAGGCACATCATAAATAGCACACAACGCAGCCACAACGAGTTGCGAGATAATGGCATAACCGCAGGCTGTCGAGCGCCAAATGTTGATACAGCGCATCGCGGAGCCGATATTGCAGTGTAGTGTAGCTTCGTGGTTACGCAGCGCTCCAAAACGCATGTCACATCACCACATGAACAGATTATTGACAGTAGCCGTTATAGAATGGGCGCTCGATAGCCGTTCACGGGCTATTAACGCGGAGGAATATAAATGACAACGCCGTAATTGTTTCATTTGCGTTTGTTCAGCGGAGCATGGTGTGCAGGACTGCATAAAAAATTGTTTGAACGTACCATAGAGCCTACATTGCACCTGTTTTGTTTTGGTTTATCCGTAAATCACCTTGGATGTAACTACAGCTCTACATCTACATACTACTATGAAGTGCGTTGTGGAGAGTACGTTTCATTGTACTTTCTTTCACATGGTTCAAGAGATGGAGCGTGTCAACAGAGATGGGTTGTATGGTTGCGACGTCTGTTTTTCTTCTCTAATTTTATCTTTATTAAGTGTATGCCAGCTGATATTTTAAAATATGTCTGCTCCACATCCTTACTTGTCATACCGGGTGATCAAAAAGTCAGTGTAAATTTGAAAACTTATAAACCACGAAATAATGTAGATAGAGAGGTAAAAATTGACACACATGCTTGGAATGACATGGGGTTTTATTAGAACCGAAAAAACATCTCATATTGTTAGACGCGCGAAAGATCTCTTGCTCGCGTCGTTTGGTGATGATCGTGTGCTCAGCCGCCACTTTGTCATGCTTGGCCTCCCAGGTCCCCAGACCTCAGACCGTGCGATTATTGGCTTTGGGGTTACCTGAAGTCGTACGTGTATCGTGATCGACCGACATCTCTAGGGATGATGAAAGACAACATCCGACGCCAATGCCTCAGCATAACTCCGGACATGCTTTACAGTGCTGTTCACAACATTATTCCTGGACTACAGCTATTGTTGAGGAATGATGGTGCACATGTTGAGCATTTCCTGTAAAGAACATCATCTTTGCTTTGTCTTACTTTGTTATGCTAATTATTGCTATTCTGATCAGATGAAGCGCCATCTGTCGGACATTTTTTGAACTTTTGTATTTTTTTGGTTCTAATAAAACCCCATGTCATTCGAAGCATGTGTGTCAAATTGTACCTCTCTATCTACATTATTCCGTGATTTATTCAGATTTCAAATTTATACTGGTTTTTTGATCACCCGGTATAATCTTGTAACAATTTGTTTGTTCGTTACTTCATCAGTCTTCTTACTACTTCGGTGCGGCCTACCACGATCTCATCATCCCAGAGAAGCACAGCCTATAGTATTTGTTAGACGTTTCACAACCTCTGTCTTCTTGCACAATTTTTGGCTCTCTTCGACTCCTAGTTGCAGCATGGATGCTATCCCTTTGTGTCTTAACAGATATTCTATCGTCCTGCACCTAGTTATAATCAGTGTTTGCCACGCGGGATTAGCCGAGCAGTCGGGGGCACTGCAGTCATGGACTGTACGGCTGGTCCCGGTCATGGGTGTGTGTGTGTTTGTCCTTAGGCTAATTTAGGTTAAGTAGTGTGTAAGCTTAGGGACTGATGACCTTAGCAGTTAAGTCCCATAAGATTTCACACACATCTAACAATCCATCTAATCAGTGGTTATCATATTCAATTTTTTCCGACGATTCTGTTGAAAACCTTAATTGCTTGTCTTACGTCGACTTAATTTTCAACAGCGTTCTTGAAGTATCTCAGACGCTCCTATTCGCTTCTTTTCCTGGTATCCCACGGTCCATGTTTCACATCCATACAATATTGTGTTCCGTAAGTGCGAACCCAGAAATTTCTTGGCGCTTCAGTCCGGAACCGCGCTGGTGCTACGGTCGCGGATTCGAATCCTGCCTCGGGCATGGATGTGTGTGATGTCCTTAGGTTAGTTAGCTTTAAGTAGTTGTAAGTCTAGGGGACTGATGACCGCAGATGTTAAGTCCCATAGCGCTTAGGGCCATTTGAACCAGAAATTTCTTTCTCAAGACCTATCTTTGCAGTAGCACAGCTCTTTTGGCAAGGAAATCTCTCTCTGCGTGTGCAAAGACCATTTTTCGTCTTTTCTTTGCTTTATTTCGTTACACGTTATTATTTTTACAAAGTGATAGAATTTTTCTACTCCGTCTACTAAATACTCAGTTTATCACCAGTGCCATTTCCGCCACTCTTCATTACTTTTGTGGTTCTTCGGCTTGTACTCAGTCCATATTCCTTTCTCAGTATCTTGGTTATTAAGAAATCGCTTCAGGTTGTAACGTCCCCTTTGAACAATTTATACAGGACTATGCTTAAACTGACACACAATATTTTTTTAGCGCAACGCAATCTGACTTTCAGAAATCCCTACAAAGGAATGGCCCTGACTAACATTAACCTGTACCTTTCACAAATCACTTACCTCACAAAAATCTTGGTTACTCGAGCTACTGCAATAAAACGAGCGCCACTACTGCCAGCTAAATAAAAGATTCAAACTACTGAAGGCACTAACTACTGATAGGCATAGTTAGCAAATGAAAGATTTTAATAGAGAACAAACAATGTATTTACCTTAATAGTCATCAAAAGTCATAATATATACAGCAGTTGACATCCATTTTTACAAATTTCAAAACTCCGCCATTTCTCTCCCCACATCCACCACTGCTGGCGGCTCACCTCCAACTGCGCAACGCTACGCGCTGTTCACATCCAGCTGCCGCTGCCCAACACTACAATGGCAGACAACAATGCAAACTAGCCACAGACTGCACACAGCACAGCCAGTGATTCTCACACAGAGCGCTACGTGGTGTTACCAATAAGAAAACCTAAACAGCCTACTTACGAGGTGTATTTAGTCCTTTATTATTGGAACGTTACCGGTTTCGTGGCACTAAACGCCACATCTTCAGGTGAACATCTGTATAACAATAAATCGAGAAGAAATAACAACATTGACATATGCACTGGTATGATAAATTATTTTAAGATTTTAAAAACATTAAAAATTTGACATGACAATATCAAAATGTTAGTACTCACATGACTAAAAAAATTAGAGTGGTAAGCTCGGAACCTTTTTACCATACATTCATTGTCCATCAGAAAAAACACCACTGAAAGGGGGTGTGTCATAGAATAAAACGGACAGATTCCAACATAGTGGATGGGTCTTAAACAAATCACATCGTAGTAACCCACTAGTTAAGAGAAAATAAATAAAAACTATTAAGACCTAATTTTGGGCTGTAATGAAAAAGCAAGCAGTAGGTGCCACAAAATGGAAGTACGATCAACCCGGACAAAATCGTCAAGTAAATAGCTATTGACGGAAAAGCAGAACCTGAAAACTACACTTACCGCTTCTCCGATCTATACTGAATCGCTAACAGGTGTATATCTCAGAGCTGTTATTCCTCCTGGATTTGTTGTTATATCGATATTCACGTGTAGATGTGGCGTATAGTGCCACGAGACGGGTAGTGATCCACTAACAAAGGACTAAATACAGCTGAAACGATTTAGTAATGCCCAAATGACTACTCATAGCTGTGGTTGTCCTACCTACAGGGTTGCCTGCCTTGCGCAATAGTCTGTTCATTTCATTTAACAGGTCTTATAGTTCTACAACATTTTCTCCGCCCAGGGACTGGGTGTTCGTATTGTGCTCATCATTTAATCATCATTCGGGAAAAGGGCGAGACTGAATTGTGAAAAGATTCGAAAATTGTACGGATGGTGATAACAGCATCTTTGAGCACCCCACAAACCAAACACCATCGTCCTCCACTGTCCAGGACTGCATAAAAATTGTTTCGACGTATCATAGGAGCCTACATTGTACCTGTTTTGTCGATAATACTTCATGGATGTGTTTTATACACTCCGTAATTATGGGAGTTTACATTTTGGAGCAAAAGCCGCCAGTATATCGAACTTTGTTACCCCCGCACTTAATTACGTGGATTTCTATCCGTTCATTACTGTGTAACATGAGGCACGTCATTAGCGCTGACGAAGTTTGGAGCTCATGCGTTCTATAAATTTTACCATCAGCCCTGCGATATGGGAATAACTCTAAGCTTAGAACGTGCAATAAGTGATATCAGTAAAGAAGTAGAGAACATTAAAGTAAAACTTTGGTATGCACTTACGAATGTGACTAATATGTAATCAGATTCCCTTTTGTTGTTATTGTTAGCCTTTGGTTTCACAACCATAGATCCATACATAAATTGTTCATAGTAACAACAGTCAGTTTTGAGTCCTATATATGTACAATGGTACACACACACACCAATAACAGTATTACTGCAGAGTAAAATTCTGGAAATTTGTGGGAAGTTCCTATGGGACCAAACTGCTGACGTCATCGGCTTACACACTACTTAATCTAACTTACGGTGGGACGACACACACACCCATGCCTGAGGGAGGACTCGAACCTCCGACGGGGGGAGCCGCGTTAACAGTGGCAAGGCGCCCCTGACCACGCGGGTAGCCCGCATGGCATCAGAGTAAAAACTTTAGCTAATTTACAGAAGTATGCAGTGTAATTTCATAAAATCCGCAGTAAAATCTGCGTAACAGGCGTACTGCAATCCGTAAGTGCATTTCATTTTCTATCGTTTTCGGTAGTTACAGTCACTCCTACAGGAGACTTCTTTATTCGTTTCGGTTGCTATCCATTCTGATGTTGAACCCCCCGAGTTGCTTTGTACGTATGTTGTCTTATTTCCGGACTTCTCCGCACATTCCTGGATCAAAACGTTTTTCTGGCGACCTCTACAGCAGAAAAATGCCACATCATGACTTACCTGCCGGATATACGTTTTACAGTATCTGACTGTATGGAGCAAGATACATCTGGAGTATCCTGTCTTATTGCCCATGTACAGAAACTAACACGATTCTTATAATCGTTTCCATGCAGCTCTTGATGGAGAGAGATGTGATAGGGATGGGACCTATGTCGAAGGAGAATACGTATGACACTTACCTGACTCATGCCATTTCCTCGCGAGATAACGTGCAGATCAACTTCTACAGCAGCAAGAACAATAATTTCCCCCTCTTCTGTCGTCGGTTGTTTCCTTCTGTTGCTTTGTCTAGGTGTCGCAATACTACTTTGACGTAACTGGTTGATGAGGCTGACAAAAATTGCCGAGTTGGTAGACGTCTATTGGGATATCTTGCCGCATACACCGTACAAGAATGAACTACATTCTTCATGCACTCCCCATACGTCATGAGCATTCTCCATGTCAGCTTTTTCCGCATTTGTAAAGCCCATCGTCCACCCACGACCTACTCCTTGGAGTGTCAGACATTAACTGGCCAGCTAGTCGCAATGCGCTCAAGGAACACACAAGCACAATGCAAGCAAACGTAACATCATCGTAGCTGGCAATTACTCAAGTTGAATCGCACAAAAACTGTCGGTCTCTGAACATGGTATCTCGTAAACGACTCTCACTAGTATTCTGCGGAAACCACCACTGACATTGTAATTTACCCTACTCTTAGTTTGTTACTATAATGATATGTCAATAGGCATTGTTCCATTTAAAAGTGTATGCTTGCTCAAAAAATACACTTTTTATGTATTATTAAAATCTGTTTGTTGGCTAACAAAGAAATGTTCAGATGTGTGTGAAATCTTATGGGACTTAACTGCTAAGGTCATCAGTCCCCAAGCTTACACACTACTTAACCTAAATTATCCTAAGGGCAAACACACACACCCATGCCCGAGGGAGGACTCCAACCTCCGCAGGGACCAGCCGCACAGTCCATGACTGCAGCGCCTCAGACCGCTCGGCTAATCCCCCTAACTACCGACCCATCCTATGAAAATCGCACTTAAATAGCACTTTCCATTTCTGCAATTTTTTCGATGCAAGTTTTAGGTGATTCACCCTTTATAGTGTGATGTGTTTACTGATTTACTGTCAGATCAAAACATCTTAGTATCGGTAGATTGTAGTTCGTTGAATACATCAAGTGCAGCTCTTCTTACACTAATTTTGGCTCAGTTCAGCAATTCGTTTCTTTATGAGTCTAGTGCAGGCTTCATATCAGGTGCAACGTCAGAGCTCCTGAAATGTTTCCCTATTATTAAACTGTAGCCTTGTGA
The DNA here is from genome assembly GCF_021461395.2 of Schistocerca americana. Lineage (NCBI taxonomy): Eukaryota > Metazoa > Arthropoda > Insecta > Orthoptera > Acrididae > Schistocerca > Schistocerca americana. The sequence continues at coordinate 521,262,065 of NC_060125.1, read as the reverse complement.
TTTGAGTGTACGGTATGCTGCCATCTACCTCCACTCACGTACCAAACGTCTTGTAGACTGTGCAAATGGTGGAGATATTTGACTAAAAGTTAGGTAACCGTAGATGTTGTGACTGAACATCACGTGTTACCAACTTTAGTACTGAAGAACAGTAATGTTTGGAGAGACGGTATTATTATGTGTAATTACATTCTTAGTAAATAATACCCTTACAAGCCCATGTTGCGCGCTCTCTCGGACGAATAAGGAGCGAAGGAGTAGTTTGTTGCTGTTCTGTCGAGTTGGCGGCTGAGTGAGCCCACGGTGTGATAACAGGGCGGCAGTGGCCTGCGGGAGCTCTTACCTGGCAAGGGGAATCCCCTGCGCTGCGAGTGCAGTATTCATGGCGGCCAGATTACACGCGGCCACGACGGGGCCTCGCGTTGCCCGGAGTGGCTGTTGGGAAGCCAGTTCACTCAGCTCCAGGGGTGCCAACCGTTACGATGTTTGCGCCTCGGCGCGGGCACGTGCTGGGAATCACTGTGCAGCGTAATGTTTCAACTGCTGTTTAACTACTGTATCTATTTCACCAATAATGTATAATTATTTTTATAAAGCACAGTGTGTCCGGAGATGAAGTTATGAAATAGAAGAAATGTTACCTCAGAAATCTTTGTGTGACTGAGAAGAAAAAGTCAAGAAAGTGTGAGCGCTGGCAGCGCAGATTCATGCAGATACAAATAGACGGTACCTAGCTGTTACAAGCACACGGTAGCATCAATTGAAACTACCAGGTTAGGTCAATTAATAAGACATGAATGTATTATACGAATGCAGTACATATATGCGTTGCTTGTAGGAACACAGTCTAGTAGCTGAAGACAAAAGCAAAACATTATATTATTTTTATAAATAGTTTTTTGTGGTGACTGTCATTCTCCTTTCTTTTCTTTGAAGGTAAATTGTATGCTCCCTTCCTCGTACCTTCTCCATTTTGTTTAGTTAGTGCCAGAGTAATGCTTCCTGTCCGATGTTGTACGCTGTTTCATCCCCAAAAAGTGAATCCATGATGTGCGCTTGAGGGGAGGGAGTATTCATATTAATTTCTCGGTGAATAGCGAAATAATTTTGATATTCACGAAAAACGGTTCTGCTTATGCGTGCTACTAGGCAGTCACCATTACAGGTTTTTCCTGTCTCCAGCCTGTACCGACTGGATACGCGTGTCTGTGTACTTTGGAAAGATTGGACATCCTTCTACCGTACTACCTCCTCCCACAACCTCTTCTCATTCCTTTCTGTTTTCCCCCTCTTTTTCCGAAATCTTAAATGTCGTCTTGTTATGTCTGCCCCACTGTGATTCACCTTTTCCTCTATTATTCTCTGCCGTCGTTCTCTGGCATATCGGTCGGTGTATACTTATTTCTCCAGTTTTCCTTTCCTTCCATTTGATTACCAGTCCTTCCCAAGTTCAACAGCCCACTTGGTTCTTGTCTTTTCTGTTGTTCAACTCCCCGTGGTTTCACATACTGTTTTCGTCATTCTATCCATCCTTATCACATGTTCCGCACATCCTGCCCCCCTTCTCAGTCTGATTTTTCCTGATATTGTCCTCAAGCTCCGGTACATTTCTCCCTAGGTCTTCGCAACCATTTCTCACCATCTCTTTTTGCACCCAGTATTTATCTCAGTATTTTACTATTTTGTATCTGGAAATGCTCTACGACATATCTTTCTAGTGTTATGGTACTGTATTCCTCCTTGTCATGAGCGTATGCAGAAATATAAGCAAGAGGGGGCAAGCTTGTGAAATTTCTAATGTATGATTCGGTGAGTTAGAACACCGATCGTGCCCTAAGAACTTAATTTCACACGAAGAACACTAAACTTACTATATCTCAAACCTTCTCTGCTAAACATTGTACTGAAAGTAGGTTACCTTGATAATGGGTGACATGGTCACTTCACAGGTATCAGCGGTCCAGTGTTTAAGAATATATGGAAACCACAACAGTTCTTGATGACAAATTTGTTTTATTCAATTCAATAACGGGTTTCAATCGTTATGTCCATCATCAGGTTGATCTCTCCACTTAAACTTTGTAAGGAGAGACAGAGAGAGAAAAGCAAATAATATCTATGCATTTTGTTTGCTTCCTTCACTAAGTTTAAGGGGACACATCAATCGGATGATGATCCTGTAGATGGAAAACTGTTATTGAACTGAATAAAACAAATTTGATATCAAAGCTGATTATGGTTTCCACATTTTTTTGGATTGCTTTGACTCCTAAATATAAGCATATATGCAAATTACGTAATTTAGTATTGTTGATATTAATAGGTACGCCACATTTTTCATACAACAATTTGTAGTTAGATAATGATATGGTTAATTTCAATGTATCCATCAAGTTAGGAAATAAAACAAGAAAATGTTCACCAAACTATTTTTACTATGATACAAATAATCTTTGGTTGGCATTGAAAATTATTTTTTATTATAAAAGTTGTCATGTTAATAGTTAACAGCTTATTCGTTCAAAATGGTTCAAATGGCTCTGAGCACTATGGGACTCAACTGCTGTGGTCATAAGTCCCCTAGAACTTAGAACTACTTAAACCTAACTAACCTAAGGACAGCACACAACACCCAGCCATCACGAGGCAGAGAAAAGCTTATTCGTGTTTTTGTTGTTGTTGTGGTCTTCAGTCCTAATACTGGTTTGATGCAGCTCTCCATGCTATTCTTCCTGTGCAAGCTTCTTCATCTCCCAGTACCTACTGCAACCTACATCCTTCTGAATCTGCTTAGTGTATTCATCTCTTGGTCTCCCTCTACGATTTTTACCCTCCACGCTGCCCTCCAATACTGAATTGGTGATCCCTTGATGCCTCAGAACATGCCCTACCAACCGATCCCTTCTTCTAATCAAGCTGTGCCACAAACTTTTCGTGTTTTTATGCTTTCAATTTTTGTGGATGAGTGGCATAATAAAAGTTGAAAGAAATGTGTTTCGAAAGCTACAGTTTTGGATTGTTTGAGTAAACTTTAATCCACAGGAGATGAATGCCAGCAACTCTCCAGGACAACCCCAAGATAGGAATCAGATATATTGCAACCATTTTTAGTTTTTGCTCGGTTTCGGAACGATCATTTCCTATGGCTCGAGAGAGGTTGTACGTTGTACGAGGAAGGGACAGAGGAAAGATTGGGGACTCCTTAGAAGCAAATTCTGTAAAGTTTCGCATCTGCCATGACTGCCGAACATCCGTGACACTGCCACTGTGCCAAGGAAAGCATAATTTATCGTGGCTATAGTGAAAACCATAAGGACCCAAGTTATGTAGCAGTTGCTAAACTCAGTGTATTCCACTGCTCTCGGTGATGCTAAATCCAGTATTAGTAGCATCATAGACAATCGTTGTTTAAAAAGATATGAGAATCTTATATAGTAAGAGTTCTGTATCCCTGATATATTCTTTTCATTGTATACAGGGTCTCTCCCGGAGAGACGTAGATGACGCTGAGACAAGTAATTTAATATGAAAGACATCTGGCTGCAAATGTTGGGAAATAGTGGATCACAGATGTTGAACACGAGACAATGAACCTCGCCACACATGCAGTGGTTGAGCCTATCGGTCCGTCGCACCTGATCATCCCAACTCAATTCAAGTATTCATTGGTGATGGCTCGTGCCTATGTGCACGACCTTAGCGCCTGGAGCTCAGGGTTCGAGTCTTAGGTATGGCAGGCCGAATACTTTTCATAATGCTAGACAGTCATGTGCTTACATTGGGGTAAGATTTATTATTTTATATATCGGTCTCTGCTGGTTTATTGCAAAGTACAGTACAATAAAACCTAACGTATCGTGTCACAGGTAGCTGAGTACTATCTCCAGAACTGTGTCGCTACCTACATTTTCTTTATTAAACGAAGTCCACAAATAAGAGAACAAGGGACGAAAGGAAATAAATATAGAATAATAAATTTGCAGCTTCTGTGTTTACAACAGATCACATTTAGAAAAGGCGTTCGAAAGAGAGTAGCCCAGCGGAGCGATGTAGAGCACTGTCCCCTCCCGGCGAGGGGTGGGTCGACAAGTCCAACCGCTGCGCGTGGGGCGAGGTACGTTATCTGGTGACCTTACATGTTCTACATTTGACATCCCCTTAAGTCTCTCACATTAAACTACCTTCTCGGCGTCATCCGTATCGCTTTGAGTACTTTTAAACGTTAACAAGAATCACCCCGAATATCTCTGGTGGAATAGAAAACTGACATCATCTTCATCTCTATTATTTCCTATTTCCTACTTTCTTTTCTACCAGTTGTTTAAAATTATTCACGTTTCAAACGGCGTCTTTTTGTATTTTCCAATTCCTATTAGTATTCAATATCTTGTAGGTAATCCTCAGTCCCATCGTTTTGGCTCTCTTTCTCAGGTTGTCGTCATGCTGTTCTGCAACTTCTTCTGTCTCACTGTTGTTTCGATCAGCGCAGTGTAAAGTTTTGATCTGTCACTCATCCCCCTCTCTTGGAGGGGCGTCCTCTGCTTCAAGTCACTCACCATTAGGCAGGCCGACAAGAGTCCGCTCTCCTTAGATGGCGAGAAGAACACGGCAACTGCCATCACCCAATTTCCCAACAACTTTGCTCAGTGGAAGGGGGTCAAAATAAGTGAACCTGTGACTCAGTTTCTCAGCAGATATTCGACCTATTCTGAAAAAATGTTCAAAGTTTTCGAAGTACTTTGTGTCTTTTACCGCGCAATATCCTCAGACGAAATGGTGGCTGAGTGGTTAGCGCCGCGGCTTATTAACTTTGCGCCCCATGTTCGAAACCCGATTATTACTTTTATTTATTTTATTTTTATTGATTTCATTTACCTACCCTCGTCCATAGAAGGTTACAATACAAATGTTTCCTATAAAATTAGGGGATGGAAGGGCGTTCTAGTAAATGTAAAATTCTGACTGGGATCGCAATAAGCGTCAAACATGTATTATATAATAATATATGTGTGTATGGTATGTTGCGGGGTTACAATTCTTTTTAAAATTCTACTGTTCTGATAGTTCACTCTCATATCAATTCTTATATTGTATTCACGTGTCTATTCTTCAGGAAGATTTGGTGCATTCTCTTGGATGATGCCGATGGTGTAAAACTTCGAAACACAGATTTTCCAAACACCATGAGCATCGCGTGAAGACAGGTTCGCTACAGTGACATTTCTTCGTATGAATCTCACTCGGGAAACAACCGTCATTAACACTGGCAAAGACTTCGCGCGTTGGCCATAATTTTGCGGTAAATCGTGCATAACGGACTACTTTTGAGAAAACTGCCTTTCGCAGCTGGTCATGAATAAAGAGGAATTTCACGGGAACTCATTTTTTTCTAAAATCATTCATTTGACATACAATTAGTAGATGAAACGTTATTTCAACAGTCACTTGAAAAACATTCGTTTAGTAATCTTCAACAGATGTGGGTATGTAAGTGAAAAATAAAAATAAAAGTAATAATAGAGTTTCGAGCTCGGGGCGCAAGATTAAAAATCCGCGTCGTTAACCACTCAGCCACCATTTCGCCTACGAATAACGCGCGGTAAAAGGCACAGAAAGTACCTTGAAGATAACTCGAAACCTTTGACCGTCGGTTTTCCAAAAACGGTATCTACAGATAAGCCGAGACACATGTTCGTTTGTGTTGGCCTCTCTTCCACAGAGCGAAGCTTCTGGAAAATCTGATAATGGCACTTGTAGTGTTCTCCCCGTGAGTGGTCAGTGAGTCTGATTTCCGGCCGGCTCGGAGACTTCCTCCGCTCGAGAACAGGGTGTTGTCGTTATCATAATTTCATCGTCATCGACACGCAAGTCGCCCAGTGTGGCGTCAAATGAAAAGACTTGCACTCACCAGGTGGGGATTCGCGGCCATCGAGGTCCTACGATTGCTATCATTATCATAATCATCATCAGACGACAAAATCATAACACCTGTACCAATTCGGCAGCTGAATTAGCAAAGTGAGTATCCGGCTCACTGGATGGGACCCTCGGTCGGCGAAACTTGCGCTCTTCCCTGTTCCTCACCGTAACTCAGAATTACCGGAGGCTGTACGGCCCGGCGGTCCTCTCTCGCAGAGCGCTGTTTTATCCTCCGGCGCCGAAGTTTGGCCGCCAGCACTGCCGCGCTTCTTTGTGGGAGCTGGCACCCCCGTAGGTCGGTCCCGTACACGCGCACTTTTATTTACGGCTTTTGTCTGCGGAGCAGGGCGCACGCGCCAAGTGGCGCATCGCGCCGCATCTCAGCCCGGCACATCGCGTGCTGCAGGGCACGATTAACGGGAGCAGCCGGCAGGGTACCGCGTAGCGTGGCCCCAGGTTCTGCACTACACCCCCCCCCCCCAACAGCTCGCCCCCCTCCTACACACACACACACACACACACACACACACACACACACACACACACACACACGACTCCATATCGCGCGCCTTTTAGCTTTGTCTGGCGACACGGCGACGGGATCACATCGAGACGACAATCGCAGGGCAGGCCGTATTTCACGCCTCTGCCGGTGAATCACAAAGGCCATCCGCGTATCTCTCCGAGAACCTGGTGGCGGCGGCACACCTACTTCTCTCTCTCTCTCTCTCTCTCTCTCTCTCCCTCTCTCTCCCCCCCCCCCCCCCTCTATCCCCTCTCCCCTCTCATCTCGACGTTTCTCGCGAAGCGAGTATGCGTTTTTGCTGATGGGCATCCGAGTTTCACTTTCGTAGCAGTTGTTTATGCGCTTTCGCCACATTCCTTTGTAAAGCCGGGCCTGAGAAAGAAATGGATGCAGTGCTGTACCTTTGGAAACAATGTGTCTCAAAGAAATTACTCCATCTATTATACAGAGAGGAAGCAAGATTACATCTCTGCGCCGTACTAAGATTCAAAGTATCACGCACACCTTTCCCAAATTCTCCCGGTCTGAAAATACAGGAACGAAACCATATCCTAGCAGCAAACTAGAGACATTTGGAAAGGGTGTTAACATAAGACAATAAATAAAAGTTTTACGGTTTACTGATCAGATTTCGTATCTTTCAAAGACATCAAACGATTTGGAGGATCAGTTGAACGGAATGGTTAGTGGATTGCAAAGAGGCCAAATAAGTTTTATAGAGTGCTGCGCTACATTTCTGAATAAAGGTGTCGTCAGTTGCAAATATATTTTTAATTCGCTTTGCTGGTGTCGACAAATTAGTCATCTTCAGAAGCATTCTAAATTAGGGATATAATAAATCTTTAGGCCTTGGCTATGCATGTATATAAAGTGTATTATAGAAACTCATTTAATATTGGTTTAGTAGGCGCCAGTATCGTCTTTACAGAATCATAATGCCATGATAAGCCCAAAAATTATCAATTTGTCAATCTAAGATTACGATAATTACAATATGTAGAGTATGTGACATATCACGGTATTATGCTTCTATGAAGAGGACATTGACATCTGTTACACCAGTAATAAGTAAGTTACTGCATTCACTGCTTATACTTTAAATAAGTGTATAGCCAAGGTCTAAAGATTTAAAACATCTCTAATTTTGTAGGCTTCTGAGGTTAACAAATTAATATCTTGAAAGCGGTGAAACGAAAAAAAGTATGTATTTTTAATTGAAAACTGAATTTTATTTTTAAATAGATACTACGGTTGCTGAAAAATAACAGCTATGAATAAAATAGTAACTGCTGCACTATATTTAAAACAGACGCAGAAGCACTACACAGTTACCCGTCTCTGATGGGAACGTTCTACCAATCCTGCAAATTCTCTAGTATAGAAGTCCGTTCTTTGGTCACTCAGCCATTTGAGAATTTCTGTGTGAACACCATTATCGTTGATAAGTGTTTGCCTCCCCTCCCCTCTCCCAGCGTTCTTCCAGCTTGCTGCAAAGATCGAAATTGCCTGGTGTAAGATCTTTACTTCCCGATAAGTATCATCCACGTCTTCGCTTGCCTTGGTGAAATTGTTTACACCATTTCTCTACGGCTGGAAAATATTTCTAATTTGGTCCATATACCGCGATATTTTCACGGGGAAACCGAGTGAAATTTAGACGTTAGCGCCCACCACAATAGTACTGCCCCGCCTGCTTCAACTTTGGGGTATTTTTTCAGCTCCTGTGCGATTTCATTCGCCCGCTGAGCTGCACTTGTGATCCCTACCGCAACAAAACTGTTTCTACAGGAAGCCCGAAACATGTACTCTTTTCTGACAGAGTGCAACTGTTGTTGCGCAATGGTCTTAGCGTGGGACGATATGCATGACTTTGTTTCCGAAGTTCCTACGTAGAACGTAGACTGCCTTAACAAGAAAAGCTTTCCTTGAAAAGGAAGATTGTTGACACGGAATAAAAATTTAAGTGGTAGGAATCCTTTTTCCAAATATATTTTTTTGGAGTGCATCCTCATATGGACGTGAAATATGGACGATAAATGTAGCTCCTATAACATCTACATCTTCGTGATTAATCTGCTATTCACAATTAAGCGCCTGGCCGAGGGTTCAATGAACCACCTTCATGCTGTCTCTTTACCGTTCCACTTTCGAACGGCGCGCGGGGAAAACGAGCACTTAAATCTTTCTGTACGAGTCCTGATTTCTCTTATTTTATCGTTATGATCATTTCTCCCTATGTAGATGTTTTCGCAATCGGAGAAGAAAACTGGTGACTGAAATTTCATGAGAATATCCCGTCGCAACGAAAAACGGCTTTGTTTTAATTATTGCCACTCCAATTCACGTATCATGTCTGAGGCACTATCTCCTCTATTTCGCGATAATACAAAACGAGCCGCCCTTCTTAGAACTTTTTCAATATCATCCGTCAGTTCCACCTGATACGGATACCACATAGCACAGCAATACTCCAGAATAGGGCGGACAAGTTAGTGTAAGCAGACTCTTTAGTAGACCTGTTGCACGTTCTAAGTGTTCTGCCAGTGAATCATAGTCTTTTGTTTGCTCTACCTACGCTATTATCTATGTGATGGTTCCAGCTAAGTTTATTTGTAATTGTAATCCCTAAGTATTTAGTTGAATTTTACGGCGTTCAGATTTGTGTGACTTATCGCGTAACCGAAATTTAAGGAACTTCTTTTAGTACTCATGTGAATAACTTTGCACTTTTCATTATTCAGGGTCAATTGCCACATTTTGCACCACACACATCTTATCTAAATCATTTTGAAATCATTTCGTCATCTGATGACTTTACAAGCTGGTAAATAACAGCATCATCTGCAAATAATCTAAGAGGTTCAAAAAATGGTTCAAATGGCTCTGAGCACTATGGGACTTAACGTCTGAGGTCATCAGTCCCCTAGAACATAGAACTACTTAAACCTAACTAACCTAAGGACATCACACACATCCATGCCCGAGGCTCTTCCAGACCATAGCGCCTAGAACCACTCGGCCGGCTAATCTAAGAGGGCTACTCAGATTGTCTCCTATGTCGTTAATATAGATCACGAACAATAGAGGGCATATAACACTTCCTTGGGGAACGCCGGATATTATTTCTGTGCTACTCGATGACTTTCCTCCTATTACTACGAACTGTCATCTTTCTGACAGGAAATCACGAATCTAGTCGCACAAATGAGGCGATATTCCATAGGCACACAGTTTGGTTAGAAGACCCTTGTGAGGAACGGTGTCGAAAGCCTTCTGAAAATCTAAAAATACGGAGTCAATTTGACATCCCCTGTCGATAGCACTCATTACTTATGAGTATAAAGAGCTGGTTGTGTTCCGCAAGAAAGATATTTTCTGTATCGGTGTTGACTATGTGTCAGTAATTCGTTTTCTTCGAGATACTTCAAAATGTTAGAATACAGTACATATTACAGAACCCTACTGCAAATCGACGTTAGTGATATGGGCCTATAATTCAGCGGATTACTCCTATTTCCCGTCTGGAACCGCGTGACCGCTGTGGTCGCAGGTTCGAATCCTGCCTCGGGCATCGATGTGTGTGATGTCCTTAGGTTAGTTAGGTTTACGTAGTTCTAAGTTCTAGGGGACTGATGACCACAGATGTTAAGTCCCATACTGCTCAGACCCATTTGAACCATTTCCTGTTTCCCTTTTTGGGTATTCGCGTGACTTGAGCAATTTTCCAGTCTTTAGCTTCGGTTCTTTCTGTGAGCGAGAGGTTGTATATAACTGCTAAATATGGAGCTATTGCATCTGCATACTCTGAAAGGAGCCTGAGGCCCAGAATACCTGCAACCTAATTATCAGTTTTTATTTCACGGAAGATCTGTTTAGGCTTTCATTACTAGTTTCTAGTTACCTGAGAATACTATGTTTGTGAGGTCATATGTACATCTCCATCTACGTGGATACTCTGCAAATCACATTCAAGTGCCTGGCAGAGGGCTCATCTAACCACCTTCAGAATGCTCAATTATTCCAATCTCGTATAGCGCGCGGAAAGAATGAACACCTATATCTTTCCGTACGATCTCTGATTTCCCTTATTTTGTCGTGGTGATCGTTCCTATGTAGGTCGGTGTCAATAAAATATTTTCGCATTCGGAGGAGAAAGTTGGTGATTGGAATTTCGTGAGAAGATTCCGTCACAACGAAAAACGCCTTTCTTTTAATGATTTCCAGTCCAAATCCTGTATCAGTTCTGTGACACTCTCTCCCATATTTCGCGATAGTATAAAACGTGCTACCTTTGTTTGAAGTTTTTCGATGTACTCCGTCAGTCCTATCTGGTAAGGATCCCACACCGTGCAGCAGTGGCGTAGGCGTAAGGACTAATGATTCTATGTTGATGAAAGTGTTTATTATACTTAATGCCAACAATTCAATTCGTCCAATAACGAATCTAACACATTCTTTTGTCAGCTAATTTTGTTTGAAAAAACGCGGAATTTGTTGTTGGTTCTGGGCGCTGCAGTCTGGAACCGCGAGACCGCTACGGTCGCAGGTTCGAATCCTGCCTTGGGCATGGATGTGTGTGATGTCCTTAGATTAGTTAGGTTTAACTAGTTCTAAGTTCTAGGGGACTAATGACCTCAGAAGTTGAGTCCCATAGTGCTCAGAGCTATTTTTTTGTTGTTGGACATCATGTAATATTCCCGCTTAAGACCCTATAGTTTTATAAAATTCTGATGCCTGGCGACGCTCTACGTATCCTTGAAAATGGCGTCTTTAACGGAGGTGCGTTCCAAGTAGAGAGCTGTCACTGATATGTATACGAAAATCACTGAGAACTGGAAAACTGCCCTGATATACCCACTACACAAAAAAGGTGACAAGACTGACCCGAGCAACTACAGAGGAATAATCCCTACTACCGGTCACTTACAAGATCCTCTCTAAAGCTTTACTAAACAGACTAGAATGCCAGACCGACCACTTGATTGGGGAATACCAAGCAGGCTTCCGTAAAGGGCGGTCTTGTGCGGAACAAATTTGGAACCTGAAAATGATTTTACAACACAAACAGAGCCTGATCATTACATTTGTCGACTTCAAAAAGGTGTACGACTCTGTCGTATTCTAGCAGAATACAAAGTAGACAACAAAACACGGGCTATCACAGAGCAAACTTTGACCAACACGTACTCCAAAGTAAAATTCTGTGGGGAACTATCAGAGCCTTTTGAAATTCGCGCAGGTGTCCGACAAGGCGATGGCCTTTCACCTCTCCTTTTCAATCTAGTGTTGGATAAGGTAATAAAAGAATGGGAAACATCACAACAGGGGATAACCTTAGGAAACCTACAGATTAAATGCCTTGCTTTTGCCGACAATTTGGTTATTGTCACGAAAGACATAAACGAAACAAAAGACGCTATTGAAAAGCTACACGAAATCGCTTCCAAAACTGGACTACAGATCTCTTACGAAAAGACACAGTTTATGAGCACAAAGAAACTCTCATCTCCGAATACAAAGTACGGCACGATTTGCAAAACAGCAGACTTCAAATACATCGGTGAAACACTACAAATGAGTGGACATAACAGAGACTCAAACGAAGAAAGAAAAACTAAACTAGACAAGGCATACAACGTAGTGTGGAATCATTACAACAAGAACTCTATCTCACAAAAAGCCAAATTACGCCACTACGACACGGTGGTGCTCCCCGAGGCACTATATGCAGCAGAGACCACACTAATCCTAGGGCATATACGTATCAGACAACTAGAAAAAGTAGAACGGAAAATACTTAGGAAAATATTTGGCGCAACTAACAACAATGGAATATGGATCAAGAAACCTAGAGAGGAACTATACAAACATACAGAAACAATCACACAAAAGATTAGAAAACGCAGACTACAATTCTATGGACACCTATACAGAATGCCATCGCACATACTGACCAAACAGGTCTTTGAGTGGGTAACCACTAGAAACAACAAATGGGTGGCAGAGGTAAAAAAGCGACATGAACCAACTCAACATAACAGCAGACACAATAAACGACAGAATAAAATGAGATACACTGTGACAAACGAACAGGCGTAAAGTGGACCGAAGAACGCAAGAAAGATCACAGCCGGAAGATGAAAGAAATATGGGCAAGCAAAAAGGCAATCAAGATGAAGCCGAATACACAAAGCCGACAAGAAGCATGGACAGATGACCGGAAACAGAAACACAGTGAGCGAATGAGGGAAGTTTGGGCAGCAAGGAAGGCAGCAAAAGGAACTGGCCATGTAGTTTAGTCCAACGGCGCTCTTTAAGGGCAAAACACCAATAATATATATATAGTCTGCATCACTGACATTGATAGGTGCTTGCAGAATATCTGTGGAGACCTGGCAGTAACCAAAAGCAGAGTAAGTCATTGGGCTAGGCGTCTGTCGTCATTGCAAGAAAGTCGCACAAACCTGTCTTATCTACCGCGTGCCAGCCGGCCGCACACAGGTGCGATTTGCAGTGTTGCAACGTGCGAGCACCTTCGTTCAAGGTGATCAACGCATCACAAGCTAACATCTCGCTGCCTAACCGGACGTCTCTGTTAGTGCTGAGTCACTCGTCCACCATCTGGGCTACTCAAAGGTGCTACCCTGAAGAAATTGAAGAAACGGCTTCTGCGTGTTACAACAAAAATGCAAACTAACTTATCAAATGGTTCAGATGGCTCTAGGCAGTAAGGGACTTAACATTTGAGGTCATCGGTCCCCTAGACTTAGAACTAGTTAAAAGTAACTAACCTAAGGACATCACACACATCCATACCCGAGGCAGGATTCAAACCTGCGACCGTAGCAGCAGCAGCGCGGCTCCGGACTGAAGCGCCTAGAACGAACTTACGATTCTCCACGACAGTATAAGTCCTCATACGCGTCTGCGCACCCTGGAGAATCTCACAGAACTTCACTGGACTGTTCTGCCTCATCCACCCTACAGCCCGGATCTCGCACCTTGCGGCTTTCATTTGTTTGACCCGATGAAGAATGCACTCTGGGGGTTGTTGAGGCAGCACGACGTTGGATCCGACGTTGAGCAGTAGAGTGGTACCATACGGGCATGAAGACCCTCCAAGTAACGTGGCGTGAGAACGTCACATTGAACTGAGATTATGTTGAAAAACAGGGTTTTGTAGGCAAAAGTTTGGGAAATGATACATAGTGTACTCGAATCTGAATAAAACTAAGCTACACTACTGGCCATTAAAATTGCTACACCAAGAAGAAATGCAGATGATAAACGGGTATTCATTGGACAGATATATTATACTAGAACTGACACGTGTTTACATTTTCACGCAATTTGGGTGCATAGATCAGTACCCAGAACAACCACCTCTGGCCGTAATAACGGCTTGATACGCGTGGGCATTTAGTCAAACAGAGCTTGGATGGCGTGTACAGGTACAGCTGCCCATGCAGCTTCAACACGATACCACAGTTCATCAAGAGTAGTGACTGGCGTATTGTGATGACCCAGTTGCTCGGCCACCATTGACCAGACGTTTTCAACTGGTGAGAGATCTGGAGAATGTGCTGGCCAGGGCAGCAGTTGAACATTTTCTGGATCCAGAAAGGCCCGTACAGGACATTCAACATGCGGTCGTGCATTATCCTGCTGAAAAGTAGGGTTTCGCAAGGATCGAATGAAGGGTAGAGCCACGGGGCGTAACACATCTGAAATGTAACGTTCACGGTTCAAAATGCCGTAATGTGAACAAGAGGTGACCGAGACGTGTAACCAATGGCACCCCATACCATCACGCCGGGTGATACGCCAGTATGGCGATGGCGAATACACGCTTTCAATGAGAGTTCACCGCGATGTCGCCAAACACGGATGCGACCATCATGATGCTGTAAACAGATAATGGATTCACGTTGAGTACACCATCTCAGGCGCTCCTGTCTGTGATGCAGCGTCAAGGGTAACCGCAGCCATGGTCTCCGAGCTGATAGTCCATGCTCCTACAAATGCCGTCGAATTGTTCGTGCAGATGGTTGTTGTCTTGCAAACGTCCCCATCTGTTGACTCAGGGATCGAGACGTACCTGCACGATCCGTTACAGCCATGCGGATAAGATACCTATCATCTCCACTGCCAGTGATACGAGGCCGTTGGGATCCAGCACGGCGTTCCGTATTACCCTCCTGAACCCACCGATTCTATATTCTGCTAACAGTCATTGGATCTCGACCAACGTGAGCAGCAATGTCGCGATACGATAAACCGCAATCGCGATAGGCTACATTCCGACCTTTATCAAAGTCGGAAACGTGATAGTACGCATTTCTCCTCCTTACACGAGGCATCACAACAATGTTTCACCAGGCAACGCCGGTCAACTGCTGTTTGTGTGTGAGAAATCGGTTGGAAACTTTACTCATGTCAGCACGTTGTAGGTGTCGCCACCGGCGCCAACCTTCTGTGAATGCTCTGAAAAGCTAATCACCTGCATATCACAACATCTTCTTCCTGTCGGTCAAATTTCGTGTCTGTAGCAAGACATCTTCGTGGTGTAGCAATTTTAATGGCCATGAGTGTACTTTCAGAAATAAATGTTGCATTAACGCCCCTCCTATATTCACAGTTTGTCTACATATGATCTCACCAACAATGCAGTCGCAGGTTACGTGAAAATGGCAATGACAGCAGAAGTAGATCTGTCACGAAATAAAGACTGATAATTACATTGCAGCGATTCCGAACCTTCTTTATAATATTGTCATTATGTGACATATACCGCGCTGCAGGCCCTTTGAACCAAAATTAAGATAAGCATATCTTCGGTTGGCTACTTGGAGGAACTGTTGAAGAGCCACAAAAGTGAAGTGTGGAGAATAGAGCTTGATAGCAGTGTTTCGCTAAAAAGAGGAGTAATGTGATAGCACTCGTTCTGAAGTATCAACAAATAATTGCTGTGTTAATGGAGGGAAATGTTTTGGGTAAGAACTGTACAGAGGGATGTAGGTTTGCATATAAGAAGCTGGTTGAAATGTATGTAGGCTGCAGTTGTGACGCGAGAAATGCAGATACTTGTACAAGAGAGACTGCTCGCCCACTGGCGGTCAGCTGATCGATTTCGAGCAAATTTTTTAGAATTGCAAGTGAGAGCGTGTCTGTTACTTTGGCTCCTGAACAGCTCTGTGTGTAAGGGGAGTGGCAGTGCAGAGCACTCAGGTAACGGGGCAGCTCTAGGAGTGCCGTGACACTACGAAATCAAACACGATGGTAGGGTGGAGAGTGGGTGTGGGGCGAGGGAGGGGGGCAGAGGGGGAAGGGCAGAGCCCGGGGTTCGCGGAAAGCGTGGGCGCTCCTACCGATATAGCCCTAAAGTGCACGCCCTCCACAGTGGCGGCGAGGCTGCTTCCATGTAGCGTGGTCCATGTAGCTCAGCTGCGCAATCCTCTTTGCCATCTGCCTGTGTACCAGGGCAAAACTCTCAGAATTTCGTCCTACGCAGCGTCTCTTCTATCTCTGTTCATATTATCTCGACAGGAACTCACGAGCACCATTTCTCCTGGACAACTAATGCCACTCAACAACGAGAAACAGACATTCTAGGGACGTTCTACGTTATTAACTTCCATCGTGAACTGGCTTTCGGTGTACAAAGTCCTCGTCAGTCATTAACTATCACCTTCAAAGACGAAAGAACACTGCTAGATTGAAAAAGACGTTAAACATAGAGATGAAGTGTTTCCTTTTATTCTTTTTACCTAATTGATGATATTTTCAAAAGATAGATGATGGGTCCACAGCTTCGTGAAATTTTAAATGAAATCATTCCGCTTTTGGCTGTTAAAACATTATTTACTGTCATTACAACTTCGACTAGTGGTTAGGTCATTTTAAAGCATTCTGAAAACAATCAGTCGTCAAAAATAATACACGTAATTATGAAATTTGCAAACGTAAAATCGAAAATTTCGAGGGTACTTGTGTGGGATGCTGTGACCCGCTCAATAATATAAAGGTGCAGTTACACGTGTTGAGACTTTATCTGCTATTCCATATACTCTTGTTCCTACTTAGCACCTGTTTTATTCCCTATATTTATGTATTACTTACGCTTGTTCTACGTATGTGGTCCACTACTTTCATCTACAGGGTGAAAAAAAAATCGCGAATTAGATTTTTCACATATTGTTAGAAACCTCAAGTTCCTCAAAAAAGAAGGAAAAAAAGAGAAAAATACATGAAATATCGCTTCAATACTTCGTCGAAATTATGTAAGACATGTTTCTGCTATTCATTAACAACTTTCGTATTTATCAACAATGACAGGAAGCACTCGTGTTTGATCATGAAGAAGAACATTCTACTAAGTACAAAAAAAAAAACAATCATTATAAACATAGTTTTATGTTTGTGCATGTAAACTCTACTTGCCTCAAAAGTAATTGCTTGTGTTACATAAACGCGCAGGAGTTATGCAATCACCTAATTTTTATTACTTATAAATGGTATTTATAATCTGACAGGATATAAAACACACAATGGACTAACACCAAATGAAGTGCGGTTCTCATTATGTACAAAAAAAATAAAAAAAAGAGAAATCGTCGACTCCCAGTTTCTTTCTTACACATTCGTTTGCTTCTTTCGCTGCGAATGTTACCAATACTGCCGGTAATACTACTATTTACGACGTCATTTATGTATTGTATCAAAATTACCGAACCGTAGTCCGCCCGCTTTGCTGGGTGTTAACGTTCTCGCCTCCCATGTAACCGGGCCCGGGTTCGATTCCTGACTTGCTTGGAGATTTTTCTCCGCTCAGGGACTGGGTGTTGTTTTGTCCTCACCACCATTTCATCCTCATCACCGGCGCGTAAGTCGTCCAATGTGGCGTCGGCTGAAATAAGACTTTCACTTGGCGGCCGAACTTCCCCGAAAGGGACTTCCCGGTCAACGATGCCATACCCTCACTTCCAATTTTTTACCGAACCGTAGTTTTGGTAGAGCGCAACTGTAGGCAATACAAACATATCACGGGATTATTTTAGTTCATCTAAGAATCTCAAGCCTTTTACCGCCGATTTATAATTGACATTTAATTGTAATAAATCTCACCGACAGTGACGGATTTGTGATAAGCCTCCAATTCGTCGTTGCCTTGAAACACGCAGCTTGTAATATGAAAACAATGAAATACGTAAATCCAATAGGCGTCACCAAAGTACTGAGGGGAGAACATCACGTGACCAGTTTTCAATTTCAGTCGAACGTGGTTGTACCGTTCTCATCGTACTCACTCTAGAAAGAGGCGACACGTTATTGAACGTATGTGATCAACCAAGTAAATCACGCCAAGCATGGAGCAATTCTGTGATACAAGAAGGCCACTCATTCCAAAACGGCCGTCTTTCAACTTATGAAAGCCGCACACTTGTGTAGTTTCTATCTTAGGATTTTAGATGTAAGTGTAGAATTATTTACCTTTGTTCCCCTTCATGTGATACCCTTTCATTTTGGTGCACGCACAGATTTTTTCGTGTGTTTAGTACGAACGTTTTTTGGACGTACCCTTTACAATTATTTATTATTTAGCTTTCAGACGACCCAAAAACAGTTTGCACCATCCTCACTCCGTTTCCTGTAATCATAAACACCTGTCTCTTCAGTTTTTACCACCAGAAATTTTCTAAGAAAAACTATGCTTTCACTGCAGCTCAGTACAGCGTACAGTTCCCCCAATCGTCAACGGGACATTGCGGTACGCGTCACTTCAAGCTGAAAGCGTACACGTGATGCCAGTTACGACAGAATGGGAAGTTTGTAGCCAAACTGACGTACCTGTACATTGCAGCGGCGTCATTCAACCATACAGTCGCTATTGCGGGATATAAAAAACTGAACATCTCATCTTGGTTAATATACCGCCTTCTGCGACTGTAACAAAAGTTTTATTAAGATCATGTGCATTTCACTTCATTTTAAAGCATCTTCAATCTTCACTGTAGTACTATGTTTCTTTTTTTTCCCACAATTCAGTTTCCTAGGACTGTGAACAGTTCTCATGCTTTACCTTACTATTATAAACGGTATTAAATTATCAACATTACTCGTTGTTTCTTTTTGTTTCGTACATTTTTACGTTCTTCCGCGCGCGCGGATTTAATGTGTCCTAACTTGTGCGTGTATAAATCATTACTCCACCATGGTGCAGTGGTGGCTAACGTAGGGTGATTACATTGCCTAGTTTATATGATACTATTTTTGTGCTATCTAGAGAGGTTCTGATTTGTCTGCTATACGTTTTGTTAACTTAAATAGCGTTTGGTCGGTAATGTTTGTATGGTAATTTACTACGATTGCCTTTTGGATTTGTAAGTTTTCGTGTTGCTTGAGGATACGTTTCTTGTTACTGAATCTGCCTATTTTCATGTCTGTTTCTATTGTACTGAAAAAGCCAAGCTCCACTGCTGTTCATATTTCACGTAAGCTTGTAACCCACGTTTCGACTAAAAGGTACTGGTAATTACGCAAACGAAAGGAAAAAAAATTAAATGTGGCAGGCTGCTAAGAAATCTCGAAAGCGTGAAAGATTTGAGCTTCTTCCAAGCCGCAGTTTGACGTAATTTCATATACAAATGTAGAGGTTTCTCCCTGAAACGTCGATTCTGTCACACGTCATTGCAATTTTCACATTTCACATATTTATCGTCAAGGGTTGAATATATTGCTATTTCTAGAAAAAGGAAATTCATCTGCTACCTGTTAAATACATTAAACAAGAGTTTTACAACAATCAACAACTGCATAAAACTGTTCCATAGATCTTCGTAATTTAGTAACAGTCGTACTTCCGTTACCAAGACCTTACATAGCTGTTACAGGGCGTCTGAAAAGTAGACGAAGCTAGCTGTGTACCATTTGTAGACGATAACCATATAAACATATAAACCGATCATGTCTGCCGAGCGAACCGTGTGGATGCAGCGATAAATGTGTAGCGAAATGTAGCAATGTTGCCGTTTAAAGCTACGAGATTGTATCGGGGTTAGGCTTCGTGCATTTGCCAGATTTTTTCGATAAAGCGCGGAGATTGCTGAACGCGTCAGAGCGTTATCGAGTTCCAGCATGTAGCGCAAACATGCTCATTATTCCGTCCTGCCATCTACTCTCCAACTGCGTGTGCTGGCGCACGCGCGCGCGTGCGCACACACACACACACACACACACACACACACATACACACACACACAGTTGATTCGCAACACAACCCTATGCCAGAGCGTGACTTGAAAGTGCAATGAATGACGACAAATTACAGAAACAAAAATCGACATTTGGAACAAGGCTTACCGCGATTAAAAATAAGGTTGCATGCTCAGGGATCTCCGATACAGCTTTACTTCTTATCACAGTAAGAGATATACGCAGTGAAGATCACAGTTACTTTTTTCTGTATTACTTTCGATAAAGACTTAACGGACGTGACAGAGAAGAAGTAACTGAGAATGGAGTGATGTACGTTGTAGTATATGTTATTCAATATGTGGAATGAGAAAGGAGTGAAAGAAGCTAAGGAGAAGTTTGGAAAGAAAATTAACGTCCAGGAAGAAGAAATAAAGAACTTTGAAGATGAGTTCAACAGAATGGATGATGCCTTGGAGAGATATCGTTGGATGAAAGTCAACAAAAGCAAACCAAGATTAGCTGGGTGTAGCGGGGTGATATCAAACCATGCTGAGGGAAACGAGACACTAATAATCGTAAGAGAGTTTTGCCATATGCAATAAAAATATGATAAAGGCAAAAGTAAAGACTTTTGTGTATGTAAACTGAAGCGGTGAGTGAAAATTTGTACCAAGGCCGGGAATTGAACCCAGGTCTCCTGCTTACTAAGCACATGTGCTAGCCAGTAAGTCACCTTGGCAGAATGGTTCACACAACTGCATGCATTACCCTGGTACGCCTCCCTCCTCGCTCCAAATTCACACTGCCGCCCCAGTCTACTTTAAATTCCCCTTAAACATGAACAGAATTGCCGAGACTCTCAATGTTCTGGAACAGCACCTCAGCATCGAATGTAAATGCGGGATCCAGCCTCAAACTCGGGTGCAGGTACTTACACAAACGAAATGACACCATTTCAAACACTTCACTGGTCTCATACAGATATGGTTTTTCTGCTCTTGCGTAAGGGGGAATTTAAAGTAGACTGGGGCAGCAGTGATAATTTGGATCGAGGAGAGGGGTGTGCCAGCGTAATCAGTGCAGTTGTGCAAACCACTCAGCCAAGGTGGTTAGTGGCTAGCATACCTGCCTAATAAGCAGGAGACAGGGGTTCGATTCCCCGCCTTGGTACAAATTTTCACTTGCCGCTTCGGTCTATATAAGTATAATCATACCTGTATGACACCAGTAAAGCCTCTGAAATTGTCATTTCATGTACAAAAGTAAATAGGATATAAAATACAGACTAATATCAGGGAAAGAATTCCTGAAACAGAGAAATTTATTTGCAACAATATAAATTGAAGTGCTACGAAGTCTTTTCTGATTATGTTTGTGTGGAATGGAGCCTTAAGCTGAAGTAAAACGTGGGCGATGCACTTTACAGATGAGAATAAAAGCATCTAAAATGTGGTGTTACAGAAGGTTAGATTATGAGATCGGGTAAGTAGTGGAGGTATGATGAAGAGAACAGGGGTAAAAGAGCTTTATGGCACGATTTGACTAAAATAAGGAACAGGTTGATAGGAACGGTCGAAGGTATCAAGGAATAATTAATTTGGTAATGGGACGTAGTGAGTGGGCTAAAAAAGATGTTGTGGGGAGATAAGGCATGATTACAGTAAGTGCGTTGAAGTGGATCTAGGTTCGAGTAGTCAAGTCGATTTCAAACGTAGCGTGGAGAGCTGCGTCAAACCAAACAGTCTGAAGAAAATAATACACTGTGAGTGCAGTGAATCGATAAGTCATCTTTATTAGCATACTCTGACCAGTGCACAATAATGACCATAGATCATTATTTTGGTTTTATCTCCCATAAAGTTTCCAAATTTTATATGTCGTACAGCGCGAACGAAATAATTCGATGAGTAATTGCTGTTTATTAGTGTCCTTAGTGTCTTCTTTTCATGAGAGATCTGTCGCTGGAAATGTACTCTAATAAATCTATGTTGTGCCGCGTGACTTGTGTCACATTGTTAGTGGCACTCACAGCAAAAGCAAGTACAGTGGAGACTTAGAGCTATAATGCCTACAAATGTCCTGGTAGGTGCGCAGCTTGAGCATGACAGCCAGTAGGTGCAGGAGGTAACACGTCAGACTTACACTCTGAAAGATAGTGGTTTAAATGCCAGACCACTGTCTTTAAAATATAGTGTCGTACTACGGTAGCTCTGATTTTTCTAAGAAGGTATACTTTTGCCATAATTACTTAATAACCAACTGATATATTTCATAGAACATTTGAGTTTCCAAAAAATTCTTGGAGGGCTTTGCTTCCTCCAGGAAATAAAACTACAGGGTCAAATTTACGATAGAAAATATAAGCTGCTATTTGTGTTATCTTAAGGACGTTTAACGAATTATTAATCGAAAACACTTCCTTGACCAATGTGTACAGGGCGATTACAGTTAAAGTTCTAGTTTCGAAACACTTAAAAAGAAGATGAAGAAGAACCAATGCTCAGAATGACGTCCAGTTTGAGTGGAATATTATCGAACAAGGCGGAAACGTTTTGGAAACAAAAAAAATTTAACAAAAATTTTCCCAACAGATGGCACTGTAAGCGTCATAACTTAAATGGGTCCGGCTACAAATGACAGATGAACAGCAATACGACGTGTCTGATGTGAATTGCACATTAAACAAAATGTATTGTGCACTGAGTATGAACGCACATGTTTCGCATTAAACAGATGTGGCATTGTTAGTCAGATAAAGAGTGTCCAAGACCTAGGGCCAAAACAGCACAAAAAGCAACAATGAAGTAGTTTTAAGCTGTCCGGCGACTGGCGCAAAACCTATTCGTTGCACTTGAATCTTCTTAGTGTATACATAAACTGCTGAATGCAGCTACTGCTACTGAGTGAAACTTCTAGTCTTTACCGCCAGATGAAACTACTGAGTGAAACTGAACCAAGTGTCTCGTTACTTACTTTTATCATTTCAACACTGATCTACGGAATTTTCCCTAACGAGGACAACACAAACTTAACCTATTCATTTATTACCCACAATATACAAGCCCAACGCAATCTGACTACTATAGAATGACAACATGGCTTCAAATAATTAACACAAAAGAATGGCCCTGAATTGGAAGAAATCCTAACAATAAGCCATACTTTTCATAAGTCACTTACGTCACAGAAAATCTTCATAACACGAACTACATCAATTACAGCAAGCAGCAACTACAGAGAGCTTATTCATGTGACATCCGGTTCCAAAAATTACATAATCGTCAATAAATCAACTACCCAAACATTGCCAGCTACATCCATCCTCATTTTACAATGCATGTCCTATCAGCACTAAGATTCCACGAATGACACATGTCCAAGCCGTCCGCTCGCTAACTGCTAGTCCGTCCCACCACAGAGTCTCTTACCGACATCTAAATCTACATCGTTACTCTGCAATTAACACTTAAGTGCCTGGCAGAGGGTTCATCGAACCATTTTCATACTACTTCTCTACCATTCCACTCTCGAATGGCGCGTGGGAAAAAGGAACACTTAAATCTTTCCGCTCGAGCTCTGATTTGTCTTATTTTATTATGATGATCATTTCTACCTACGTTGGTGCGTGTCAACAAAATATTTTCTCATTCGGAAGAGAAAGCTGCAAAGAAGAAGAAGAAGAAGAAGAAGATCCGTAACCAGAACGATCTCGGTGCAATTAGCTAGGACTGTTCGCAAAAAACGACCACATCAAATTTTTTTAGAGGTCAGCTGCACTCTCTCTGTGCAGGAAGCCAACCGCACTCCAGCCTCGCAAATTTATCTCTCGCGTTTTCCGGAACTCTCTCTCTCTCTCTCTCTCTCTCTCTCTCTCTCTCTCTTCTCTCCGCCTCTCCGCTGAACAACTGTACCCGCACTGCAGTGTTTTCTCTTGCCGCAGTAGTAGGAGAGTAGAAATTGCTTGTAGTGCAAAGCAGCTATCGTTGTTTTCTACGATTTCAGCTGACATAACCTCGCCATTGAACTCTGAAATATTTCTCTGCAATAAATTTCTTCAAATGTGGCAATAGATGAAAGTCTGAGGCTGCTAAATTGGTCAGTAATGTGGATATTCCAACATACCGTTTTCCAGATCTCTCCAGCCTCCCACAGCCGTACCATTTTTGTCAGGAGGTGCTTTGTAGTGTATATTCATTCCTTATGCCTTTCCCCAAAAACTCTTTCATCGAGATGGCCAGAAAAGTTGCATAATATTCGCCAGTTATTGTTTTGCCCTTAGTAGCATAATCAGTAAAAAGAATGCCGTTTTTCATCCAAAAAAATTAACCGAGCAGATAGTCATTTCTTTTCCTATTACAGTCACAAAAAAACAAGAAGGGAAAGGCGACACTGCTTATGCCTCCGTACGCGCTATAATTTCTCTTATATTCGTGGTCCTTACACCAAATGTATATTGGTGGCAGTAGAATCGTCCTGCCGTCAACTTCAAATCACGATTCCCTAAATTAGTGTTTCGTGGAAAGGGCGTCGTATTTCCTCCAGGGATTGCCATTCGATATGACGAAGCGTCTCCTTCATACATCTACATCTACATCTATACTCCGCGAGCCACCTTACGGTGTGTGGCGGAGGGTACTTATTGTACCACTATCTGATCCCCCCTTCCCTGTTCCATTCACGAATTGTGCGTGGGAAGAACGACTGCTTGTAAGTCTCCGTATTTGCTCTAATTTCTCGGATCTTTTCGTTGTGATCATTACGCGAGATATATGTGGGCGGTAGTAATATGTTGCCCATCTCTTCCCGGAATGTGCTCTCTCGTAATTTCTATAATAAACCTCTCCGTATTGCGTAACGCCTTTCTTGAAGTGTCCGCCACTGGAGCTTGTTCAGCATCTCCGTAACGCTCTCGCGCTGACTAAATGTCCCCATGACGAATCGCGCTGCTTTTCGCTGGATCATGTCTATCTCTTCTATTAATCCAACCTGGTAAGGGTCCCATACTGATGAGCAATACTCAAGAATCGGACGAACAAGCGTTTTGTAAGCTACTTCTTTCGTCGATGAGTCACATTTTCTTAGAATTCTTCCTATGAATCTCAACCTGGCGCCTGCTTTTCCCACTATTTGTTTTATGTGATCATTCCACTTCAGATCGCTCCGGATAGTAACTCCTAAGTATTTTACGGTCGTTACCGCTTCCAATGATTTACCACCTATGGCATAATCGTACTGGAATGGATTTCTGCCCCTATGTATGCGCATTATATTACATTTATCTACGTTTAGGGAAAGCTGCCAGCTGTCGCACCATGCATTAATCCTCTGCAGGTCCTCCTGGAGTACGTACGAGTCTTCTGATGTTGCTACTTTCTTGTAGACAACCGTGTCATCTGCAAATAGCCTCACGGAGCTACCGATGTTGTCAACTAAGTCATTTATGTATATTGTAAACAATAAAGGTCCTATCACGCTATTGCATATTGGTCGAACCTATTGGTAACAGATCAAGCAGCACGCCTCTGAATTGCTTCGATGTCTTCCTTTGATCTTACCTGGTGCGGATCGCAAACACTCGAACAATACTCAAGAATGGGTCGCACTAGCGTTCTATAAGCGGTCTCCTTTACAATGAACCCCACTTTCCTAAAACTGTCCCAATAAACGGATGTCGACCATTCGCCTTCCGTACTACGGTCCTCACGTTCTCGTTTCAGTTCATATGGGTTTTCTACATTACACCTAGGTATTTAATCGACGTGACTATGTCAAGAAGCACACTATTAATGCTTCAATCCAACGCTACGAGATTATTTGTTTTTCTACTCATCTGCATGAACTTCCATTTCACTACATTTAGAGCAAGCTGCCATTCAACACACCAATTAGAAATTTTGTCTCTGGTCTTCTATCCTCCTACAGTCACTCAACGTCGATACTTTCCTGTACTGCACAGCGTCATCAGCAAACAACCGCAGATTGCTGGTCAAACGGTCCGTCGGATCATTTATGTGTATAGAGAATGAGAGGGGACCTATCACAATTCCCTAGGGTAGCCGGTAAAGAGGGTGCCAGAGTTCGGCTTATTGGCAGAATAGTGGGGAAATACAATCAGTCTACAAAGGAGATCGCATAAAAATTACTAGTGCGATCTATTCTAGAATATTGCTCAAGTGTGATGGGACTAACACGAGACTGTGAACGTTTATAGAGAAGGGAAGCACGTACAGTCACAGGTTTATTTTACGAATGGAAGAGTTTCAGAGATACGCTTAAGAAACTGAACTATCAAACTATCCAGAAAAAGCGCATTTAAAAAATTCCAAGGCTTTAAATTGCGCCGCGCGGAATTAGCCGAGCGGTCTATGGCGCTGCAGTCATAGACTGTACGGGTGGTCCCGGCGGAGGTTCGAGTCCTCCCTCGGGCATGGGTGTGTGTGTGTTTGTCGTTAGGATAATTTAGGTTAAGTAGTGTGTAAGCTTAGGGACTGATGACCTTAGCAGCTAAGTCCCATAAGATTTCACACACATTTTCTTTAAATTGCGAATCTAGTAAAATACTACCACCCCCTATTTATTTATTTATTTATTCACTTAACCTGATCAGATTAGGGCCATCAGGCCCTCTCTTACATCGGACCA
This sequence comes from Schistocerca americana, assembly GCF_021461395.2. Taxonomy (NCBI): domain Eukaryota; kingdom Metazoa; phylum Arthropoda; class Insecta; order Orthoptera; family Acrididae; genus Schistocerca; species Schistocerca americana. The sequence goes on along the minus strand of NC_060125.1, from coordinate 521,235,784 downwards.
GTGTTCCACACATGCAGCATTTTACACTTCATAGTTACATCATGACCGTAGTTTGAAATAGGAAAAATAGATTAATCTAGTGACAATATGAATGAAGAATAATGACTAAGACTTAATAAAGTAAATAATGGCAGTATTTTTACAAAAGCTGCTATACGTAAAATTATAATAAAAGCAATAATAATAACAGTAAAAGAAAAACTGAAATAGTAATGGTAAACATGAGAAAAATTGGCAATAGTAATGAAGATTTGTGCAGATGTACATTAATATATTGGTGTATGAAGTAAATGTTTCCTGGAATAGCGAGTTTTGTGGAAGGGAGATTTAAGGAGGCCGCATCAGTTACGGAAAAAAAATTGGGAACTGTGGAAGATGTAGTAGGAAAGAAGGACGTAATGGGGTGAAGTGCATTCATGAACAGAGGAAGGCGTTACTGTTGCTTAAATAGATACGTCATTAACTGTTTTTTTTTTTTTTTTTAAGCCAGACATGTTTTTAAGTTCTCTAATATAACGAGGGAGATCATTTCAGAGTCGCGTTGCTGCTACTGTAAAGGACTTCGAGAAGGTGACTGAGCGATGTACTGCAACAGAGAGGATTTTATTATGATGGGAACGTGTGTTTCTGTCATGTTGTTCAGACATGAGCGTTAAGGACGAGGAGAGATATGAGTGACAGTGTACATTTATAAGACAGTAGATGAGACAGACTGTATGGAATCTCTGCGTTTGTCTGCACGCAGCCAGGATAGTTGTGCATATGCTGGTGAAATGTGATCAAAAAGTCGAACGTCACAGATGTATCGGACGCAGGCATTCATGACAAGTTCCAGACGTTGCGAATTTTCCTGAGAAAGATCTTGTAGGATGATATCGCTGTAGTCAATGATGATCCCGTACGGATATCGAGGACAAGATGAGATTAATTACAGCAGGATTCATATGTGGATGGAACGAGAGCAGGTCTTGATCACTGGTACAGTGGAAAGTATCCTCTGTCATGCGTTTCCCTGTGGTTCGCAGAATATGGATGTTGGTGTAGATGTTGATGTAGTATGTGTAGATTAAACTTCCTCACTCTGTTGAGAGCGACATTTTGCTATTTTATATTTGTTAACTTCCAAAAAAATACAAAAGGAATTTAGCACAAACGTTTCTCATTGTCACTTTGCTTCTTCCTCATGTGTCCATTTCCATACAGCTTTAATCGCCGGTCACGGAATATTATATTGCGCTTTTCCCTATAATTTATTGCATATTTGCAGTTGTCTGACGTTTTCTAAGTGGATAAGCTTGACGAAAACTTGTTTAGGTAGAGAAGCTCCCCTTCTGTACTTAGTTTTTTATTTATTCATATTTCATTCCTTGCGAAAAGTTTCGGAGTCACAGCCTAAATAAAAAATTTAGTCATGGATGACCCATTGTTACGCTCTGCCTTGCCTGTACGCTGCAACTACGCAGATTCGCCACATGAACCAATAGGGTTAGGCAACAAATTAGGAAAAAATAAATGGTAGCACAGAATAAGAACAATTTTCAACGATTGCTGCTGGTAAACTTTTGGGAGTATAAAATCGTCGTCCACGAAACTCTTCTTTACCTAACGTTTGGTCCAGATTTGCGCTGGAAATCTTCAGAGGCGTTGCCCTCCGTTGAGTCTTTCCGACTGACGGGTCGGACGTCTGAGAGCGACATACGTTATTTAGAGAAAGGGCTGTGGCCTAGTTAACTGATAACCAGTGATGATCATTGTCAAAGATAAACCTATCGATTGTCGTCTTTTCAAAAATAAAAATAAAGTGTAGCGATTCCGCAGAGCTACTGTCCAAATGTAGCTAATATTCATGGTCTCTTCTCTCTTATTAAAATCATCCTCTTGTTTATATATTTGAATGGCTTCTCTACACAGCCGTGGACAATAGTTCGTCGTCGTAGATAAAATTTTTGTTTCAGAAAACATCACTTCGTGACATCCTGAATAAAGTTCACATCCTGCTACAGCCGATTTGTCTGTTGTCCGTAGCAGGCAAAGACTTCTGTGTTCCTCTATACTAACAGAGGAAGGCGTTTATCCTTTACAGATGGGAGTGCATGACTTTCTTTGTTGGTGTAAAAACCCTTTAATATTATCTTTCTGTAAAATCTTTCCGATCTGATCAGTTACTTTTTTATTTAAAAGGAGAGAAACTGTATTAGACCATCGTTGTTTTTCATACTTGTCGTTCGGCCTATCATTATTTGGACGTAGAATTCAGGTTACTTCGTTCTCAGAGTAGCCATTTTTCTCGAAAGTCTACGTTGGATGCTTTAATTCGGCGTGCAGGTATACCGGCCGCAAATCCTTTATTAACATGTCGTTTTTGTTGTCGATGGTGATTAGAGTTCTCATGTAAATTTGTGTCTGCGAGAGTTACTTTTCGAAAAATCTTATGTTCCAAACTTTTCTATAACATGTATGCCGGTCGCAGACGTGCGACCTGTCAGTCAGCAAGACTCGACGGAGGAGCAACGCTTCAGATGATGTTCATCGTAGCTCTCGACGAAATGTTAGGAACAGAAGAGCTTTGTGCATTACTACCTTATACCCCGAAAGGCGTAGCAGTAGTAATGTCATCCAGTCGTGGAAGCCTTCATTCTACAACTTTCAATGATTTATTGATACAAGTATTTCAGTACTTCACTGGAGTATGAAGATTGTGCTTGGCAATATAATTCACCTGTGATAGTCTTCAGGTGCTCCCTGTTATGTGGAGTCGTGTGTCTGCTTATATTAATGCTAGGCGTAGGGATACCCACCCGCGAACTATTTCTGTGACATAAGGTGGATACGTAGCATAGTCCATGTCCCGTGCGCACTCTTTGCAGTCGAAGGTTAACCAAGCTGCGCCTGACCACCTCGGCTCCGTTATGTGTAGGCTGTGTCGCGCATCTACTGGATGACACAGCAGGTTTATGCTGACATAATAAAACAAATAACGCAATATGAATACAGCTTTTGCGCTGTTCAATGTGACGAAAGGCAGTCTGAAAGCAGGCTTTACAACGGCCCACAAAAATTTGCTTCACTCTCTCAGTAACATTGTTGTACAATGAGACAGGTAGTTGGGATCGTAGCAAACTGCTCTTCTCCCGCTTGTGCTGGGGTTTCCGACATGTGGGGACGTCACTGCTCTTGGCTCGAGAGTTCTTTGTCCGACAGAGGTGAGAGCTACTTGCAGCCGTCAACCTCCACAGCTCATCTCGCACACCAACATCTTAACTCTTCCAGCACGCAGTTGGAGCTCGAAAGAGAATTACACATTCGTATAAACACTCTCCCTATTAACTGTGTATCGCACCGCTAGGTGACTGTAGGGTCCAGTGGACTAGCACTGTCATTAGATGTCGGTATAGAGTCCGCCACCTGTCCCAGTAATAACTTTTAGTACGGGTCTAAAACAGAGCGTGGGGAAAAAAAAAACCACAATACATTACCATCCCAAAGACGGTGCAGAAAACCACTGGCATTCCAAACAGCTTCCAGTAGTCTAGGAAAGGTTTCTCTGTTCAATAGTGGCAAGTTGAGGTAATAATAATGGAGGTGGATAGTGATCACAAAAACGTCTCTTCAAAGTATACCGCAAAGGCTCAGTATTGTTGAAATGTGGTGACTGTGCTGACCATGAACCAGAGATGAGACAATTCATCCCCCTGCTCAGAAAATCGACCCTGGACGATGCGAGCTGTGCGAACAGAGGTCCTCTCGTCTTGCAACACAGCACTACAATTGGGGAGCAAACATTGCACCATAAGATGGACCTGATTAGCCAATAACGTGACCTTGCAGAATAACCACGGTGCTCATGGCTACCCAGGTCAGCACCAAACTCCTGCCATGTTTCACTCCTGAGACTTAAATTCGGCCAGTTGAAAACACTAGGACACAAGGCTCATCCGACAAAATGACATTTCTCGCGGTATTTGCATATTTTGGTGCATCCCCTGCAGATCAGCTGTTTAATGTGTTAGATATGTAAGCTTTTCTTATACATTGCAGTAAACTCAGTAATCAAGAAACGGCCAACAAAATGCACAAAATGATCCTTATTCTTTTGTCTGTCCGTAACCTGTTACTTGATATTTTATGTGGTTTGGTGTAAAATGCAACTATCGTCAATCTGCGGAATATCACCTCAGTTGGCATAGCTATATTCCCGAAGATTTGTCTCTATCCTTTTCCGTTCAGTAATTCAACGTGCCTCTACGGTTAATGGGAGATGCTTAATTTAAGCAGGGTATCAAGACAAACGAAGTAACGTTATCCATATACACTGTGTGATCAAAAGTATCCTGACACCCCCAAAAACATACTTTTTTCATATTAGGTGCGTTGTGCTGCCACCTACTGCCAGGTACTCATTAGACATCGTGAAGGAGCAGAATGGGGCGCTCAGCAGAATTCACGGACTTCGAACGTGGTCAAGTTGTTGGGTGTCACTTGTGTCATCCGTCTGTACGCGAGATTTTCGCACTCCTAAACATCCCTAGGTCCACTGTTTCCGATGTGGTAGTGAAGTGAAGTGAAGTGGAAACGTGAAGCTACACGTACAGCACAAAAGCGAGCAGGCCGACCCCGTCTGTTGTCTGACAGAGACCGCCTACAGTTGAAGAGGGCCGTAATGTGTAATAGGCAGACATCCATCCAGATATTCACAGGAATTAGTAGTAGTAGTAGCAGCAGCTTTATTCATCTGTAGATCTCTTTATATAAGGATATAGGACATGTCAAAGTATTTACAAGTTTAGACCAATTCAAAATAAGCTAATTCGTATACACATACATTTACAGACTTCTCGTTAGAGACTATCATTAGATTTACTCCTGGTATACAATACTTTTTGTACAAATAACTTATTAAATAATGTAATTCCACACTGTTCACTCATATCTCACTATCAGTCACTGCAAACACTATACACACATTGTCTCGTAACACTCCACTCCACCTCCCCCCCCCCACCCCAACCCCCCCCCCCCCCCCCCCCCCCCCACACACACACCGGTGATCACTGGGCCATTTTCCGTACCACAACTTCCCATTTGATATCCTGAAAAACTGAGTCAGCATCCCTGTATAATGAGTGAGATGTTGAGCTCAGAGAGAGGAAGAGGTGTTAGTGTTGTGCTTTTCATAGCTTGGGGGTAAAAACCATCGTGTGAAGATGTTATGTGGGATGTTGGATGCTTTATAATCATTATTATTATTTATTTGTATAACCTTTTTTTACCAAACCCCTACTCTGTTTTATCTAAGTAATGCTTCAATGTTTAAAATGTATTGCGTAACAGGTACTTTTTAGCTGCCTTTTTATATAAGTGTATTTTCGCAATTTCTTTTATCACTTTTCGTAATTTATTGTACAATTTTATTCCTTAGTAGGAAATGCTGTTTTGAGTTTTATGTTTATTTTTTCTTGGTAAATGTAAGTTGAGTCTAGCTCTTGTTCCATGGTCACGGACAGAGCTGTTTGTGCAATAATTACCAATGTTATTTTTGATGTTTACAACTGACTGGTAAATGTATTCACACGGAGCAGTTAAAATCCCCACTGTTTTGAACAAAGCTTTACAATGAGCTCGACTACTATTATCGGTTGTAAATCTTATGGCTCTTTTCTGGAGTTTGAAAATTGTGTTCATATTTTGTGCATTTGTTCCCCAAAACGGAATGCCATAGCTAAGAACTGAGTGTCCATATGAATAGTATGTAACTAAAAGATGCATCTTACACACTGATTATAGGGTTCTAAGGCATAACATGCTAATGACATTCTGTTTGCAAGTACCATTGTGTGTTCACACCACTTCAGCTGAGAATCAATATGCATTCCTAGAAATTTTGCATTTCTTACACAGACTATAGAGGTGTCACTTATATTTAATTTAACATTGTCATTTTCCCTCTTCAAACTGAAATTCATGGCATTAGTTTTCTTTAAGTTCATTGTCTCTTTATTGCTTATTGACCAATCGTAAACTTCCTTGAGACTTTCATTTCCTTTCTCTGCGAGGAGTTCCCTTGTTTTCTCAGTGACTGTAATATTGCTGTCATCCGTAATTCCAAACTGCATCAGCATCGAATGTAAGTATTATGACTGTTAGGTGTGAGGTGAGAAAACTTGGATTTCATGGTCGAGCGGCTGCTCATAAGCCACACATCATGCCGGTAAATTCCAAACGACCCCTCGCTTGGCGTAAGAAGCGTTAACATTGGACGATTGAACGGTGGAAAAACGTTGTGTGGAGTGATGAATTACGGTACACAATGTGGCGACCCGATGGCAGGATGCGGGTATGGCGAATGCCCGGTGATAGTCATCTGCCAGCATGTGTAGTGCAAACAGTAAAATTCGGAGGCGGTGGTGTTATGGTATGGTCGTGTTTTTCATGGAAGGGGCTTGCACCCCTTGTTTTTTTGCACGGCACTATCACAGCACAGGCTATATTGATTTTTTAAGCACCTTCTTGCTTCCCACTGTTGAAGGGCAATTCGGGGATCGAGCACCTGTTCATAATGCACGGCCAGTGGTTGAGTGGTTACACGACAGTAACATCCCTGTAATGGTCTGGCCTGCACAGATTTCTGACCTGAATCCTACAGAATACCTTTGGGATGTGTTGGAACGCCGACTTCGTTCCAGGCCTCACCGACCGACATCGATACCTCTCCACAACGCAGCACTCCGTGAAGAATGGGCTGCCATGCCACAAGAAATCTCCCAACAACTGATTGAACGTGAGAGTGGAAGCTGTCTTCAAGGATAAGGGTGGGCCAACAGCATATTGAATCCCAGAATTAACGATGAAGGGCACCACGAACTTGTCATTTTCAGCCAGGTGTCCGGATACTTTTGATCGCATAGTGAATGTTTAATCAATGTTCAGACTTGCTGTAGGATGGATGGTGATCAGAAGAATCTCCCTCATACATTCCTCACTCATTGCTATTAGCTACCCTCCTGTGTGTTCAGATACAACGTGACATTTGTACTTGTGTAACTTTTAATGCTGGTCAATTATTTCAGCAATATTTTTTTCTCTCCTTCAGGTGGGTGAAGAATGAAAAACGATCTCCTGAGATGGTCGGTGGTGGTGAGTATCATAGTGCATTGCTGCCAACATGAGTAATCGTCTCTAATGATACAGAAAAAATGAATACACTTTTTATCTATACTGCAGCTTTTAATATGTGGACCATAAGATTCAGAGGAGGATATAACCATTTTAAATTACTAATAATAATCTGAGCATATGTTACATATAAAAACGTCATTTGGTAATATGTACAAGCTGTTATTGTAACTTCGCATCCGCTGATCAACTTACGAAAGTATTGCTAGTGGTACTTGCGAGCGAGGTACAGCACTCAGTGCGCATTCACTGCACGTTTACACCAAGAAGACGTAATTTACTCTGAAAATAAACTAAAACTTTCGATTTTTTCAGAACTGCCTGACAGAAAAATACCTATACTGGTTCCAATTGAAGATGATGTCGTTGTTGAGTCTAGATACTTACTCAGATTTGAAGAGGAATTTTTCTCACTGTTGCAATATTCATATTTAAATAAGGATTTCGGGTTTTGTACAGAAGAAACACTGATTTCATTCACTATAGATTGTAAGATATATTACATAAATGAGCAGTGTTAGTAAGAGAAGTTTCATCGCATCGTACCTGAGTAGGAAGTCGACTACTGACGGTCCCCAAAACAACTGCTCAGCTGCAGACTCAAACGAATTCAACCGCTGTGGCTACGTAGGTGCCAATGCTTCAAAAATATATGTCAGTTTCTGAGTCATTTCATATGCATTACAAGATACATATACTCGTATTTGTGTGAGTTACGATGTTAGCTACAGTGACGAATTTTATAAACCATATTGTGACTAGGATTTTCAACCTGAGACTTGCACCAACCATAATTTGGTGAAAAGATTCCATACCTTTAACACGTGACTTAAATAATAGAATTTAATTTCTGATTAAAGAACGTAATAAAGTAAAGAATGCATTACTTTTATTAAATATTTTAATAACTTTTACTAAGTATTCATATTTTAATAAACAGATTAAATAAAACCATCAATTATTACCGGAGTTCCTGTCTTGAGAGTATTTTTCACGAGATGCTTTTAGCTTTTAAAAGAAATGTATCCACAACTGCGAATACGATTCGACTTTCGCTGCAAAAATTATTTGTGACTCATGAAAATTTGTGCCGGACCGGAACGACCCGAATCCGGATTTCCGGCTTTTATGCATGCGGTCGCCGTAACCACGTCGGCTATCCGAGCACCCCCGCCCCCCCCACCTCCCCCAATCCATCCATCCTTCCAACAGACCTACCCAGACCTCCACACATCACGGTGTGCCCACGCCTTGCACTCGCACAGTTGCAGTGATTCCTACACACGGACAGTTATTATTGTCACGTCCTGTCTAGGCACGTAATATTATTTTTCAGTATCTGTGTTTTACAATGTATGCTTGTCTCAGATACATTGCATAATGCACACAGGAAAACAGCAGGTCACTTTCATTTATAAAGCACCTTCTGTGGTTATTATGGAAATATGAATACACAATATATCTATCAGTTTTGGAATATATAGATTAAAAATAGTATTCCATTATAAAATGGCTGCAGAGTGAGTGGCTAAAGCCGGTCAGAGTGGCCGAGCGGTTCTAGGCGCTACAGTCTGGAACCGAGCGACCGCTACGGTCGCAGGTTCGAATCCTGCCTCGGGCATGGATATGTGTGATGTCCTTAGGTTAGTTAGGTTTAAGAAGTTTTAAATTCTAGGGGACTGATGACGACAGCAGTTAAGTCCCATACTGCTCAGAGCCATTTGAACCATTTTTTGAGTGGTTTCGGAGGCCAAATAGCTTAGGTCATCAGTCCCCTGTTCATGCCACCTCCGCGATCCCTCCCCACCCCCACTCCGCAGGACAAGAGAAGTGTACCCAATCTGTCTGCGTATAGACTGCATTCTGTGCGCTTGTGTGCGAAACTGTTCTAAATGCTTGCATAGCGCGTATCTGAGACGCAATACGGGAAGCAGCTCGGCATTCACCTAGTAAGATGCGTGAAACCGCCTAACTGTCACATTTAGGCCGGTTGACACACAGACCCCCCTCCCCCCCCCCCCCCCCCCCCCCCCCGGTCATTAATCAGCCGAGCGGATTCGAACCGGGGCTGAAGTTTTCCGCCTGTTTTCGACCCACTTTCTCCTCAGTTGGATTGGTGTTTTTTGCACGTCACATCACTTTTGTAAAGCTTGACGAGACAAGCAGTACTGTAGTTTTACGCTTCCAGCACTACAGTACTACTTGTAAAACTACAACAACGTTGTGAAATTGTACAAGACTGAGGTGAAGATTGGCCGAGAGGCAACGACAGGCATGCGAATATACAGTCGATGGTTTCACGAAGGCCAAACCCAACAATGTTCTCAGTGGCCCAAGCCATTATTGCCAGTGAGAACAGATGTATTGCTGGCACGGCCGCACAGAATGTGCAGCCTCCCCGACAGCGGTGCGTCCGACTAGAACAATGGACACAGTAGTGGCACAGTTGTCTATTTACGAGGGGCGTTCTTTAAGTATTCCAGCACATATTTTGCTCTGAAAGCAGTTTGGTTTTATATACGAATACACCATATCATTCGCCACTATTTTGTCTATAATACCCTATTTTTCAACATAATCTCAGTTCAATGCGACTGAGATACGCCACCTTACTGGGAGGGCCTATGTGCACGCAAGGTGGCACTGTACTGGTTGACGACGGAGCCAACGTCTTGCTACGTCACCTTCCCATTATTCACGTACTGCTTCCCACCGAGTGCTTCCTTCATTGGGCCAAGCAGATGGAAGTCTTCTGTGAGGCAGCGGGGAACTCAGCGGGCACACACCTCCGAAAAGCCCAATTGGTGGACAGGTGTGCCAGAACTACCAACAGAGACGTTCAACCGTGCAGCGAGGTGTTACATAGTGATCCGTCGATCACCTCGAATTACCATTTCCGCACGTTCCGACATTGCATGAGTCACATCCACGTGCGGCTCGCTGACACACGGGAGATTGAACAGATCTGCGCGACCTTGTTGCGACAATAGCAGACGCCTCGTCCAACGAGTCACCGTGCTTTAGTTCACTGACAGATCACAGACATTCCGGAAGTGCCTACGAATATCTGCAGTGCTCTGGTTTTACGCCAAAAGAAACTCTCTGCTTGAAGGTTATATACAGCGCCGACAGCTATCGGAGCTTCATAAAACTATAGGGGCTGAAGCAGGAGTATTCCACCATACCGCACAAGAAGTGTAGCATTTTTCAACTGAAATTGGCCGAGAAAAACGTGTTACATTACTTATTTCGTGTTAGAGGTAGCTTGGATTATTTTCTTCGCCTCCTGTGTTTCGTCTTGTGAAAACTGCGGGGAGGTGGGCTGCCGTCGGAGAGGTGCTTCGGCAGCCGACGCGAGCCTGTGGCCGTATAAAGGCGGGAGTCGTAAATGCAGCGCTCAGCCGCGGCGCCGCTGGTGAATCTCGCGGCCGAGGCTGCACGCAATCTGCGGCCCGAGAGGCCGTCTTGGGACGAGATGGGCCGCCTGATTGTGCCACCCCCCTCCCACCCTCACCACGCCCCCTGCTGCGCCGTTCCGGGGGTGGCTGGCTAGAGGGCCGCCGCCCGGCGCCTGTCGCGACCGTGATGAGTTTCATCTGCTGCGCCACACCACTCGCTGAGTGACGACAGCGCGCCGGGCCAGAGAGCCACTTGCTGCGTCGCCGCCTCACCTTAAAAGCGCGCCCTGACAGCGGCCGTGTTCAAGCTGCGCCGAGCCACCCGCTGTCGCTCTGCCGCACCCTCCCACAAGCGCACCGTGATAGAGCGTGTTTCCTTCCTCTTGTTACTGTTGTTGCTGTCATAGTTTGAAGACTGAATTGGAGAAGCTCTCCACGCTAATCCGTCTTCTATATCTACACACGTACACTGTCTGATCAGAAGTCTCTGGACACCTATTAGAGGACATTAATGTGGGATCTGACGACCTGGACTCCTATTAGAGGACATTACTTTGAGATCTGACCACCCTGCACCTTCATCACGCCTTGATATAAGGTGGGGACACTTTGAATGACGTTTCTGAATGTCTGTGGAGGAATAATATCCTATTTTTCATCAAGAGCCGAAACCATAGAAGACAGTGATGTCGGACGCAGGGGGCTTCAGCAACTGGACATTCTAACTCAGCCCTCAGCCAAATGCTTTTCCATTGGGTTCACGTCGGCGCTAAGGGCATGCCACTTGAAACGCAACAGCTTATTTTCATACGCTTTCGAAACAAATTTGGATTGCTTGATTAACTATTATCTAGAACCCATACAAGTAATTTCATATTCTGAGCTCTGTAACGTAATTTTCGGCAACATCATGTCAAAGTACTTGCTTATATTACGTCCATCCAGTGGTGTTGTTGTTGTGGTCTTCAGTCCTGAGGCTGGTTTGATGCAGCTCTCCATGCTACCCTAACCTGTGCAAGCTTCATAATCTCCCAGTACTTACTGCAACCTACATCCTTCTGAATCTGCTTAGTATATTCATCTCTCGCTCTCCCTCTACGATTTTAACCCTCCACGCTTCCCTCCAATGCTAAATTTGCGATCCCTTGATGCCTCAGAACATGTCCTGCCAACCGGTCCCCTCTTCTTGTCAAGTTGTGCCACAAACTCCTATTCTCCCCAATTCTATTCAATACCTCCTCATTAGTTCAGCATTCTTCTGTAGCACCACATTTCGAAAGCTTCTATTCTCTTCTTGTCCAAACTATTTATCGTCCATGTTTCACTTCCATACATGGCTACACTCCATACAAATACTTTCAGAAACGACTTCCTGACACTTAAATCTATACTTGATGTTAGCAAATTTCTCTTCTTCAGAAACGCTTTCCATCCAGTGGTAGGAAGACATATTGTCAACTAACTTAACTGCAGTTAGGACTTTTCATTTACGAACAACTGTCTAACAAGCGAGATATCAAAAAAATGGTTCAAATGGCTCTGAGCACTGTGGGACTTACCATCTGAGGTCATCAGTCCCCTAGAACTTAGAACTACTTAAACCTAACTAACCTAAGGACATCACACACATCCATGCCTGAGGCAGGATTCGAACCTGCGTCTAGATCCGCTCGGCCACACCGGGCGGCCGAGATATCAAATACAGCGTAATTATAGTATTTAAAAAACCCGGAACAACTCTGCTTGTCCTACTGTCAGCCTGCTATGTTATTGGTTAACATAACGTCTAATTACTATGTAATTAACGGTACTGTAATTCATAAAACGAAGCCAGATTAACAATCTAAACAAATTAAACTAGTATATTTGGGCTTTTGTAGTGTACATCGAAATTCTGTTCACAGTAAAAAATAAGGAACTCATATTGGAAACATAATAGGAATACTTGCTTTAGTGTATTTAGCAGAAATGTAATCACCATTGTGAATTCTATCATTTCATTTATTTTTCTATGGAAACAAGATATATGAAATTGTCTTTATATATCACATTCCACGCATTTCAGTTGGAACCATCGGATGGTAACATGATTGGAATTATTAATAACTTCTGTAATGGTATTTAGCGAATTAGCTAGACAACAATATATTAGTTGTTAGCAAGAGTATATAAGACCAGCGAGAAATCGAGTGGGAGGTCCATTATGATGTAAGATATTGAGCAGCACTCTGTAACGTAAGAAATTGTACATTTGAAAAAGTAACAAACTTTTCACGTCTTTTGAAAACCATGGTGTTCTCTGGCCAGTTTTTATTCAACAAACTCACAGGAAATATCAGCTGCATCGAACCAACGGAATGAATATAAGTTCACGCCAACGTTTATTATTTTGAACAAACTGAGTTACACCCACCAAATTTCAAGAACATTTATTTTAGCTGCCGTTGACAAAATTAATAGTTCGTAAAGATGTTTGTTTCGAATTATTTTCTGTTGCCAACTCTCATCCCCAGCAATGCGGTAAGACCACACGCTACATTTTAGGAATGTTATTATCCACAAACCATTGCCTCCCAGATGCTGCTCCATGACAGGCTCCACTGAATGCTGATACAGTCATCGTCTCCGAACTGTTCCTCTACCGTACGCAATAAACAATGCATTAAAGCGTGTTCATACCCATCCGCATTTACAGTTCTTTTAACCAAAATAATGGTACTACATCCAAACCACGAAAACAGCCCGGTACCTTAACACCGCCTTCCCTATGGCACTGTTGGCACTAAAAATGATGAGACGCAAAGGTCTCCAGGCATTCGCCATACCTAAACCCTTCCATCAAATTGTCATAAGTTAGCGATTCCCATAATGTGGGCCGCGGCCACCTGTGGGCCATGGGCAGCCTGATACGGCCGTGAGCGCTGGTCGAGAGTCGAAGACAAGATGAAAATTGTCGCGTGATTCAGGGATTTCCCGCGTCAGTCATCTAAATCATCGAGTTGAAATAGGAGTTGAACTGCCCTGTCGCCACTCTGTCATGTCGAAACCTACCCTGTGTTCTACATACACAGACACGCACAAGAAAAATAGATCAGAAGACACTGTTAAGCCGAACTGGGCTGCCGCACGGGCTTGTCTGGTTGCTCATGGTCTAAACACACAACATACCACAATCTGATAGTAATTTGTCGAGTTGATAATTTTTCGGACGCAGTTCGTCACAAGGACAACTCGCTTGAGTATAAAGACACAACAAGAAAGAAAGAAGACAGACTGGTGTTTTTAGCCGGCCGTTGTGGCTGAGCGGTTCTAGGCGCTTCAGTCTGGGACCGCGCGCCCGCTACGGTCGCAGGTTCGAATCCTGCCTCGGGCGTGGATGTGTTTGATGTCTTTAGGTTAGTTAGGTTTAAGTAGTTCTAAGTTCTAGGGGACTGATGACCTCAGATGTCAAGTCCCATAGTGCTCGGAGCCATTTGAACCATTTTTGAACTGGTGTTTTTAATCTCATCTATGGCTAAGATAATGAGAGACGCAACTTTGTTCGAGTTCGTTGTTACTAGAGGGAAAGAAGCGATCATGACCCTTCTTAAGCAACCAACCCAGCATCTTCATGGAGTGACTTGGGTGACGGCAAAAAACCAATATCTGCCTGGCCGGCACTAGAACTGAACTGGGAGAGTTGAGGGCGTTAGTCACTACAACATTTCAAACAGTCCTCATGGTGATGTTTTTGTATTACTATCCGTTGAGACTCTTGATTAGTTCGTCGAGAAACTATCTGCGTAAATGAGTCTTTTCAACTTTTCAAAAAAGTAAAGTATGTAGAGGAATAGAGTTAATGTAGATAGTGATTTGAGGATAAAATTAACCAGTTTGAACCCAGATATTCACCGTATCGTGGCTGACAAAAAATGTAAATATTCCATTGAGTTTTCATCTAGTTGTGACAGCTAAGTAAATATAATAAAAATATTTTCCTTATAAAAATATAGATATCTTTAAATCTGTCTTCTACAGTATTATTTAATAATCAAGCATGTCCAGAAAAAACCAACACACATACCTTATATATGTTGGAAATGGAAATGATCGTATGGCATTGTTGGGAGGGAGGCCCCATGCGAGGGAGTTTGGCCGCATTCCAAGTTCTTTTTAGTTGACGCCAGTTGGGCGACCTGCGGGTCATTGATGATGAAAATGATGATGAAGGGCACACAACACCCAGTCCCCTACCGGGAATCGAACCTTTTTTTTTGTAACCATATATACTTATTTAAATACATTAACAACCATACATTCGGACCCCCTGCGTGGTAAGCGGAAACGCAACCGCTACGCTGCGGAGGCGGACATAATATAAGTTATTATTCACGTATGGACCCTATAGGACCAAGCACGACACAATCCATCGACGTCAGTTTTGATGCTTGACCTTCTTTTGTGTCCAAATTTGTTTCATCCTTTCAAAATGCAGTTTCTTTCTTTCATCAAACAACGGTGTGCCGGTCCGTTTTCTAATTTCACTCTGACCAACTTTCCAAGCAAATATCTTTTGTCTGAATGTTATCCCATCTGTAACGTCTGCCTGAGTGATACCGGCTACTTTACGATCCTTCTTAATCGCAGTGATCCATTCAATTGGCCTTGTTTCTGTTTTCTTAGAATTCTACTATTTCTTTTGTCAACCTAGTGAGTGCTATTCTTTTAATTTATCCATAAGATTTAAGTCTTCGTTTTTTCATGGCACCATATATGTCCGTGTATTCTTCTATTTCCTTGTTACTTTTCAGCCTATAAGTTTCTCCATCAGTAATTTTGGGGCCTGATATTTTCCTAACAATCTTCCTTTCTTACTCTTGAATTTCTTCAATATCCCTCTTTCTATTTAAAATTAATCTTTCTGCTCTAAAAAGACTTTCAGGTTTGATTACAGAGCTGTAATAGCTAAGTTTACTGAATTTAGAAAGTGATATTTTATTATACATATTTTGTGTAATTCGATACTATACGATGAAAACATTTTCACCGTTAAATGGAAGTGAAAGTAGTGCGCATGACACTACTTACAATCGTTGTACAACAAATGCTTATAAAAAGTACATATCTTATTTAGTGTGTCTATATGAGAAAAAGCGTTAATAAAGAGTTCATATTTGTATTAACAAACTCGTAGCTGCAGTTCTGGGATGCTGCTGGAATTTGAAGTTACGAAGGAGACAAAAATCGAATTAGCTCAGTACAATACTTCAGCAAAAAATTTTAAAAGCGGTTGTGGTTGGTAAAACTAAATTACAAATATAAAATAAAACTTTCCCACTTTGGGATTATTAGAATATTTTTAAATCTTTAGTTATCGTATGACCCTGTTCGTTTTTTAAAAGATTCGTTTGTATGTTCTCTAGGATAGCTCGAAAGTGACCATGCGATCGAAACTGGCAAATACCAAAAAATAAAATACAGTCCAGTCTCTGCTCAACTATTAATGCCTCTTTACTGCCTTTAATCTCACAATTTTGCATTATCTGTCTTTAGGTTTGATTGGGTAGTTGATTGAGAGTCAAATGGGCAAGAGGAATCATAATTTTTATTGAAATCGTACTTCACTCATTCCAAGTTTCAACAATCTTAACCGCATTCGTCTCCGACTATTTTACCAAGGGCTTTAATAACATTCCTGGGAGCCGTAAATACGCACGCGCAAGGGCCCGCTCTCTCTCTCACTCTCTCTCTCTCTCTCTCTCTCTCTCTCTCTCACACACACACACACACACACACACACACACACACACACACACACACACACACACACACACACAGTAATCTGATGAATCCAATTATACATGAATACATTAGGAAACCTATGATACTAGCAGGAGTCTTCATTTACAGAAAGATAAATTCATATAAGTCCATGCTAATAAAAATTAATTATTTCATGCTTAAATATTTCTATTCCATGTTTTTAAAATTATTTTTCCACATAATCTCCGTTGAGTGTGACAACCTTACTCCACCTTCCAATGCTAGATGCTTATAACAGATTCCACAACGGAACTTTGTCTCGAAACCTGGCAGGAAGTCCAAAGAGATTCTGGTCGTATGTGAGGTATGCTACGGTAAGACACAATCAATGCCTTCTCTCCGCGATAGCAATGGAGATACTATCGAAGATAGTGCTGCCAAAGCAGAGTTATTAAACACAGCGTTCCGAAATGCCTTCACAAAAGAATACGAAGTAAATATTCCAGAATTCATATCAAGAACAGCTGCCAACACGAGTAACGTAGAAGTAGATACCCTCGGAGTGGTTAAACAACTTAAATCACTTAATAAAACCAAGCCTTCTAGTCCAGACTGTATACCAATTAGGTTCCTTTCAGCGTATGCCGATGCAATAGCTCCATACTTAACAATCATATACAACCGTTCGCTCGACGAAAGATCGATACCCAAAGACTGGAAAGTTTCACAGGTCACACCAATATTCAAAAAAGGTAGTAGGAGTAATCCACTTGATTACAGGCCCATATCGTTAACGTCGATATGGAGCAGGATTTTGGAACATATATTGTTTTCGAACATTATGAGTTACCTCGAAGAAAAGTTATTTAGAAAACATCGTTCTTGTGAAACACAACTAGGTCTTCACGCGCATGGAGTGGTATTGACAAGGGGTTTCCAATTTATTCCGTATTTCTGGATTTTCCGAAAGCTTTTGACACTGTACCACACAAGCGGCTTGTAGTGAAGTTGCGTGCTTACGAAATATCGTCTTAGTTATACGGCTCGATTCGTGATTTCCTGTCAAGAGGTCACAGTTCGTAGTAATTGGCGGAAAGTCATCGAGTAAAATGGAAGTGATTTCTGACGTCCCCCAAGGTACTGTTACAGGCCCTCTGGTGTTCCTTATCTATATAAACGACTTGGGAGACAATTTGAGCAGCCGTCTCGGGTTGTTAGCATTTATCGACAAGTAAACTCATCAGAACATCAAAATAAATTGCAAAACGATTTAGAAAAGATATACACTACTGGCCATTAAAATTGCTACACCACGAAGATGACGTGGTACAGACGCGAAATTTAACCGACAGGAAGATGATGCTGTGATATGCAAATGATTAGCTTTCCAGAGCATTCACACAAGGTTGGTGCCAGTGGCGACACCTGCAACGTGCTGACATGAGGAAAATTTCTAACCGATTACTCATACACAAACGGCAGTTGACCGGCGTTGCCTGGTGAAGCGTTGATGTGATGCCTCGTGTATGGAAAAGAAATGCGTACCATCACGTTTCCGAATTTGATTAAGGGCGGATTGTAGCCTATTTCGATTGCGGTTTATCGTATCGCGACATCGCTGCTCGCGTTGGTTACGATCCAATGACTGTTAGCAAAATGTGGAATCGGTGGGTTCAGGAGAGTAATACGGAACGCCGTGCTGGATCCCAACGGCCTCGTATACTAGCAGTTGAGAAAACAGGCATCTTTTCCACATGGCTGTAACGGATCGTGCTGCCACATCTCGATCCCTGAGTCAACAGATGGGGACGTTCGCAAGACAACAACCATCTTCACGAACAGTTCGACAACGTTTGCAGCAGCATGGACTATCAGCTCGGAGACCATGGCTGTTGTTACCCTTGACACTGCACCACAGACAGGAGCGCCTGCGATGGTGTACTCAACGAAGAACCTGGGTACACAAAAGGCAAATCGTCATTTTTTCAGATGAATCCAGGTTCTGTTTACAGCATCATGATGGCCGCATCTGTGTTTGGCGACATCGCGGTGAACGCACATTGGAAGCGTGTATTCGTCATCACCATACTGGCGTATCACCCGGCGTGGTGGTATGGGGTGCCATTGGTTACACGTCTTGGTCACCTCTTGTTCGTATTGACGCCACTTTGAACAGTGGACGCTACATTTCTGATGTGTTACGACCCGTGGCTCTACCCTTCATTCGACCCCTGCGAAACCCTACATTTAAACAGGATAATGCACGACTGCATGTTGTAGGTCCTGTACGGGTCTTTCTGGATACAGAAAATGTTCGACTGCTGCCCTGGCCAGCACATTCTCCAGATCTCTCACCAATTGAAAACGTCTGGTCAATGATACGCCAGTCACTACTCTTGATGAACTGTGGTATCGTGTTGAAGCTGCATGGGCAGCTGTATCTGTAGACACCATCCAAGCTCTGTTTGACTCAATGCCCAGGCGTATCAAGGCCGTTATTACGGCGAGAAGTGATTGTTCAGGGTACTGATTTCACAGGTTCTGTGCACCCAAATTGCGTGAAAATGTAATCACATGTCAGTTCTAGTATAATATATTTGACCAATGAATGCCCGTTTATCATCTGTATTTCTTCTTGGTGTAGCAATTTTAATGGCCAGTAGTGCATGTATGGTGCGAAAATTGGCAGTGGACCCTAAATAACGAAATGTGTGAGGTCATCCACATGAGTACTTAGAGGAATCCGTTAAACTTCGGTTCACGATAAATCAGTCAAACCTAATGGCCGTATATTCAGTTATATACCATGGAATTACAATTAACTTAAATTGGAAGGCTAAAGAAAAACTGCGTTTTATTGCCAGGACACTTAGAAAATGTAACAGAGCTATTAAGGAGACTGCCTACACTTCGCTTGTCCGTCCTCTTTTAGAATACTGCTGAGAGGTGTGGGATGCTTTCCAGATAGTATTGACGGAGTACATCGAAAAAGTTCTAAGAAGAAAGCACGTTTTGTATTATCGTGGAATAGGGAAAAGAATATCACTGAAATGCTACAGCATGTGGGATAGACATCTTTAACACAACGGGGTTTTTCGTTGCGGGGAAATCTTCTCAAGCCGGCCTTTGTGGCTGAGCGGTTCTAGGCGCTTCAGTCTGGAACCGCGCTGCTGCTACGGTCGCAGGTTCGAATCCTGCCTCGGGCATGGATGTGTGTGGTGTTCTTAGGTTAGTTAGGTTTAAGTATTTCTAAGTGTAGGGGACTGATGTCATCAGATGTCAAGTCCCATAATGCTCAGAGCCATTTTATTTTGAATCTTCTCACGAAAATCCAATCACCAACTTTATCCTCCGAATGCGAAAATATTTTGTTGACGCCGACCTATACAGGGAGAAACGATCACCATGATAAAATAAGGGCAGTCAGAGCTGGTACGGAAAGATATAGGTGTTGGTTCTTTCCGCGCTATACCAGATCGGAACAACAGAGAATTGTGAAGGTGGTCCGATGAACCCTACGCCAGACACTTAACTGTGATTTGCAGAGTATCAGTGTAGATAGACGGTAAGTCTGTTTGCCCTCATGGTACACTCAACTGGTCCACGTCGGAGTCATTGTCGAGCTGCCTCAATAATTGCGTCAAACGTTTTCACTATCACTCTCGCAAAGTGCAAGCAACGCCGCGCAGATGGTCCTTCGTTGATCTTTACGGTGTTCTGTTAGCAGGCACATGCCTTCGAGTACCCCCAACTGGAGGACAAGTGTGTCATCATTACCAACAGTGACACCCAGTTGAGCAGCGAAATGTTCCATTGTGATCCGTCCAACACTGCTGCAGTTACAGCTGTGTGCGGGCGGCCGGCATACGGGAGATCGGTCAGGTTTGCGCGACCTTGTTGCGGTGATTGCAGACACCTCGCCCAGAGACTTATCGTGCGTTTGTTCCCTGTCAGGTCTCCCTAGCCATTCTGTAAGCGCCTATGAATATCTGTGATTTCCTGGTTTTCCACCAAAAGAATCTCAGTCACAGCTCTCTGCTTGGAGTGCAACTCCCTTTCTGACGCCATTTCGAAGGTTACGTATAGCGACACCGCTTCTTGAAACTTCATGAAACTATAAGGGCTGAAATGACGTTGCCGCACGTCGATTTCCGCATTTTTTCAAATGGAATTTTCTGAGACAAAAAGTGTTGATTTACTTATTGAAGCTGACTCATAGTATCTCTGTTCTTCCACATCATGTACGGACTTGGCGAGAAGTGGTTGTAAGTGGTAGACGATTTCCAGAATGAGTGAACTTACAAAGAAATTCCTGGCCCTAAACTGTATTTTACTTACCTCGCGTCTTGACAAACATCTTTGCAGATTTCTTTAATGCAGCGCACAGCATACAGCAGCAAAGCAACATTAAAAACTACTACTGAAACTTCCACCCCACAAAGTGCAGTGTGCATACGTACGTAATAACCTGGATGAAGAGTGTGGGTTTTTACAGGTAACAAATAACTGACATAATTCGAATGAAATTCTATATTCAAGAGTAGTACTTGAAAAAAAAACGAATTAGTACAGTACTATTTACGTAAGGTGACTTTATGAAATAACTTTAAGGAAGGGGAACCTCATCTTCGTATCAGGGCAGTCCATACAACAATCCCACTATATGAGCTTCGTTACTACAATCTCAATAACGCAGAACAATGCTATGAACTTGCGTGCTTGCCTCAATCTCTCAAAATTCCAAAAGACTCAAAAATACACTACTGGCCATTAAAATTGCTACACCAAGAAGAAATGCAGATGATAAACGGGCATTCATTGGTCAAATATATTATACTAGAACTGACATGTGCTTACATTTTCACGCTATTTGGGTGCATAGATCCTGAGAAATCAGTACCCAGAACAACCACCATTTGCCATAATAACGGCCTTGATACGCCTGGGCATTGAGTCAAACAGAGCTTGGATGGCGTCTACAGATACAGCTGCCCATGCAGCTTCAACACGATACCACAGTTCATCAAGAGTAGTGACTGGCGTATTGTGACGAGCCAGTTGCTCGGCCACCATTCACCAGACGTTTTCAATTTGTGAGAGATCTGGAGAATGTGCTGGCCAGGGCACAGTCGAACATTTTCTGTATCCAGAAAGGCCCGTACAGGACCTGCAACATGCAGTTGTGCATTATCCTGCTTAAATGTAGGGTTTCGCAGGGATCGAATGAAGGGTACAGCCACGGGTCGTAACACATCAGAAATGTAACGTCCACTGTTCAAAATGCCGTCAATACGAGCAAGAGGTGACCAGGGCATGTAACCAATGGCACCACATACCATCACGCCGGGTGATACGCCAGTATGGTGATGACGAATACACGCTTCCAATGTGCGTTCACCGCGATGTCGCCAAACACAGATGAGACCATCATGATGCTGTAAACAGAACCTGGATTCATCTGAAAAAATGACGTTTTACCTTTAGTGTATTTAAGTTCGTCGTTAAGTACACCATCGCAGGCGCTCCTGTCTGTGGTGCAGCGTCAAGGGTAACCGTGGCCATGGTCTCCGAGCTGATAGTCCATGCTGCTGCAAACGTCGTCGAACTGTTCGTGCAGGTGGTTGTTGCCTTGCAAACGTTCCCATCTGTTGACTCAGGGATCGAGATGTGGCTGCAAGATCCGTTACAGCCATGCGGATAAGATGCCTGTCATCTCGACTGCTAGTGATACGAGGCCGTTGGGATCCAGCACGGTGTTCCGTATTACCCTCCTGAACCCACCGATTCCATATTCTGCTAACAGTCATTGGATCTCGACCAACGCGAGCAGCGATGTCGCAATACGATAAACCGCAATCGCGATAGGCTACAATCCGAGCTTTATCAAATTCGGAAACGTGATGGTACGCATTTCTCCTCCTTGCATGAGACATCACAGCAACGTTTCACCAGGCAGCGCCGGTTAACTGCCGTTTGTGTATGAGAAATCGGTTGGAAACTTTCCTCATGTCAGCACGTTGTAGGTGTCACCACCGGTGCCAACCTTGTGTGAATGCTCTGAAAAGCTAATCATTTGCATATCACAGCATCTTCTTCCTGTCGGTTAAAATTTCGCGTCTGTACCACGTCATCTTCGTGGTGTAGCAATTTTAATGGCCGGTAGCGAAGTCTCGTTAGGCTCTCTCTCAATAATTACATCAAAAATATTCATAGTGGATTTCCATTCTTCAAAATCCGTCTGCCATTCAACTCTGCGCAGCTTAGAATTCGTGTAACTTTGTTAGCACTCTGATACAGAGGCGGGGTAGCGACTCATAGATATTGTAGCAACAATCAAAGATTACTCAACTACATGGTTTTTCTCTGTGTGAACTATGCATGTTGACGTTCGTGTAAGGAAGAGAACTTACATAGCGATCAAAATAATATGCATACGTCACACTTCGATGCAACTCACTTCAAAATGATGACTAACGTCTGGTTTGAAGACAAGTCAGTGAATATGCAGCATTGAAGTGACACATTACAAAAGACACACACACACACACACACATACACATACACATACACACACTCGCGTGCCGCAGCGAGCGCTGTCGGCCGCCTCTGCGCGCTGCAGAACCTGACTAAAGAGCAAAGTGCGGTGGCGGACGTCCGCCCTCGGAGACGCCGAGCCCTCGTCGCCTGCTGCTGCTGCTGCTGGCGCCAGACTCGGTATCGATTCCCGGCGGTTTCCGCGAAATCCCTGCGGGCTGGTCGCTACGCCGCCTCCGCCGCCGGCACCGTTTCAGGTGTCGCCGCCATGTAATATGGATGACGGCGATCCGGTTGCGCGGCCGCGCGGTCTTCCCGAGCGCTTACCGCGCCGTCTCGCGGGACAGATTGCCAGCCGCTGCTTACAGCTGTTGCGTGCAGCGCGGCCCGGCTCACGTTTCCCGAGTCTCCTCCAGCCGAAGTACGTCGGCCAACAGCAGAAGGAGGACAGTGTCATTAGGGAAACAGAACGAGGGAAGGGTGGGGATGGAAACAGATCGAATCTTCTTCTGATGCATCAGCCCTGGGATCTGCCTTAACGAATTTAAGAAAAACGTCGAAAATCATAATCTGGTTGCTTTTACCGGGGCTTGAACTGCCGTCTACTGGAATACGAGTCCAGTGTCTTAACCACACCGCTTCTAAGACTGGTTTCAACATTTCAACACGAACAGTCACATGTAACGGTTGTTGGTGCTCTATGGTGGAGGTCTATAGGTGAGGGTAAGTCTAAAGCAGATCGTTGACAGCAAAATCCTGTCTACACACATCAAAAAAAGTTTTGCATCACCTCGGATCCGAGAGTTCCGGTGACCTGTACAGAAAATTGGAATAGAGATCAACATAAACATCAAACTTCCTGGCAGATTAAAACTGTGTGCCGGACCGAGACTCGAACTCGGGACCATTGCCTTTCGCGGGCAAGGGTTCTACCATCTGAGCTACCCCAGCACGACTCACGCCCCGTCCTCACAGCTTACTTCTACCAGTAAGTCCGGCACACAGTTTTGAATCTGCCAGGAAGTTTCATATCAGCGCGCACTCCGCTGCAGAGTGAAAATATCATTCTGGAAACATAAACATCATTTGCGCTCTTTTTATTGCTCATGAAAACTACACATTGCGTGTTGTACCACCATACAGCGAGACCTTCAGAGGTGGTGGTCTAGATTTCTGTACGCACCGGTACCTCTAATACCCAGTAGAACGACCTCTTGCATTTCAAAATGAGATTTTCACTCTGCAGCGGGGTGTGCGCTGATATCAAATTTCCTGGCAGATTAAAACTGTGTGCCCGACCGAGACTCGAACTCGGGACCTTTGCCTTTCGCGGGCAAGTGCTTCTGTAAAGTATGGAAGGTAGGAGACGAGGTACTGGCAGAAGTAAAGCTTTGTGACCGGGCGTGAGTCGTGCTTCGGTAGCTCGGTTGGTAGAGCACTTGCCCGCGAAAGGCAAAGGTCCTGAGTTCGAGTCTCGGTCGGGCACACAGTTTTAATCTGCCAGGAAGTGACCTCTTCCATTGATGCAGGCCTGTATTCGTCGTGGCATACTATCCGCAAGTTCATCAAGACACTGTTGGTCCAGATTGTACTACTCCTCAACGGCGATTCAGCGTAGATCATGCAGAGTGGTTGGTGGGTCACGTCGTCCATAAACAGCCCTTTTCAATCTATCCCAGGCATATTCGATAACGTTCATGTCTGGAGAA
The DNA here is from genome assembly GCF_021461395.2 of Schistocerca americana. Lineage (NCBI taxonomy): Eukaryota > Metazoa > Arthropoda > Insecta > Orthoptera > Acrididae > Schistocerca > Schistocerca americana. The sequence goes on along the minus strand of NC_060125.1, from coordinate 521,211,228 downwards.
CATGCTGGCCTCTCTAGTCGAGCGATTTCATTATCCTGAACGATGTGCACGACGAGAGCGCAGATTGTTGTCCATGAAGACGAATGCCTCGCCAATATGCTGCCGATATGGTTGCACTGTCCGTCAGAGGATGGCATTCACGTATCGTATAGCCATTACGGCGTCTTCCATGACCACGAGCGGCGTACGTCGGCCCCATATAATGCCAGCCCAAAACAGCGGGGAACCTCCACCTTGCTGCACTCGCTGGACAGTCTGTCTAAGGAGTTCAGCCTGACCGGGTTGCCTCCAAACACGTCTCCGGCGATTGTCTGGTTGAAGGCAAATGCGACACTCATCGGAGAAGAGAACTTCATGCCAATCCTGAGCGGTCCATTCGGCACGTTGTTGGGGCCATCTGTACCGCGCTGCACGGTGTCGTGGTTTCAAAGATGGACCTCACAATGGACGCCGGGAGCGAGTTTGCGCATCATGCAGTCTCCTGCGCACAGTTTGAGTCGTAACACGATGTCCTGTGGCTGCACGAAAAGCATTATTCAACATGATGGCGTTGCTGTCAGGGTTCCTCCGAGCCACAATCCGTAGGTAGCAGTCATCCACTACAGTAGTAGCCTTTGGGCGGCCTGAGTGAGGCATGTCATCGATAGTTTCTGTCTCTCTGTATCTCCTCCATGTCAGAACAACATCATTTTGGTTCACTCCGAGAAGCCTGGACACTTCCTTTGTTGAGAGCCCTTCCTGGCACAAAGTAACAATGCGGACGCGATCGAACAGCGGTATTGACCGTCTAGGCATGGTTGTTGAACTACAGACAACACGAGCCGTCTACCTTTTTCTTTGTGGAATGACTGGTACTGACCAGCTGTCGGACTCCCTCCGTCCAATAGGCGCTGCTCATGCATGGTTGTTAACGATTTTTGAGCGGATTTAGTGACATCTCTGAACAGTCAGAGGGACTGTGTCTGTGATATAATATCCACAGTTAACGTCTGTCTTCAGAAGTTCTGGGAACCGGGGTGATGCAAAACTTTTTTTATTTTTGTGTATAACTGTGCTGGAGCTACGGTCGACACTTGGAAACACTGTAAAGCAGTTGCTGAATTAAGCGTGCCTATGACAGGAGAAGACACGCCCTATGCTACGCTCCAATAACGCCCCCTGGCCAGCGTGCATATAGGCCGCAGCCGCCGACCGAGCTGGCTTAAATCTGTCAATCTCACTACCTCAGTACGTCGCATCGGGACTCATTTCGCACTGCACCTCAGTACGTCTCACTGTGGTCTAATCTTACACAGCGGTATTACCCATCTCGTACCTCAGCCAGCTGTGAGGGAATGTTAGTCATTGTACATAGTTGTGGTATGGACACGGACAAGATTCAATAATTAGTACATCATCTTTGATCGCTGTTAACCACAGAACTTTCGATAGGACATCATCGGAGTTAAGCATTCTATTTGTTTCGTAATAAAGTGTATTTTAACAACGTGTCCATTTTTGTTGCAGTGAGAGAAAACCGGCCACCCACCTACCATACCACCCTCTCCTTATCCAGCTAGGAACCGTGATATCGACGTTCGATACCACACTTGTTAGGGGTTGCAGTTATCGACCGCGGTCCGCATTAGTATCGTTGGACCCGCGAGTCGCGACCAGCACCTCTAGCGTCGCTCCGCGGCTTGTATCAAGTTTCTAGCGAGCTCTCGTCCACTCTTGCTCGGGACGTCAAGTAGTAACGTAGCATAGCTTTCAGCTGATAGGAAGCAACCTCTAACAAGGCGCTTAGTAATGTATGGCCTAAGTGAGGCCTCAATAGCTGTCTGTGTATAATTGAATGTATGCAGCCAAGAAGAATCCTGTAGAACCAGTTAAGTACAATGTGTCTTATTTTTTACCAACGACTTCCAATTATTTTAGTCGTTGCAGGTCCAGACCATGCAGCCAGCACCTTATCGACGTTACTGACAAACCTGCTTTGATTTATGTGTTTCTATTGTTGGCCACCAGTCAACATTGGCGACGACTCGTTCGTCGTCATCATAACAGGAACCACCAAACATCGCAGGAGGGCACAGCCACAACAACAATCGTATCAATATAAACACGAGCGAGAAAGACTCTAGTTACTTTCAGTGCGGATGCACCATATCTTCCGGACCCCTGCTGGACTTAGTGAATGCTACGAGCAGTTAGGCTGACTGGCAGGGACGACCGCTTCTTGCACGTGGCGCGTGACAGGTTGAGAATTTGAGCCTGGCGGGAATTGTCCTGATGGCCAAGGCGATTAAGGCAGCAGCTCTAGAGAAGCGGGGCATCTGGGTCCGAGTACCGGTCCGATAAAAGTTTTCGGCCTTCACCATTACTTTATTTCAATGGCTGTACGCTGCTGAAGTCCTGATTTGCAGTAATGTAACATTATTTTCTCTCCAGTAGTGTACGCTGGTGACTTTTGCCCACGTCTTGCAGGGAGAGAGTGATGGGCGTCATGTCCACGGACCTCAGTGCAGAATCCATAGAAGTGATACAAAAGGATTTTGCTACGTCCAGATTGTTACGGTAGCGACGAGATCTAGCGACGTTTGAGTACTCGAGCAGCCAGCGACGCTGGCTCAGCTGCAGGACAAAGTGTCAAGGCTGGTCTCTGCTGGAGGGTCAGCTTGAGGCAATGGAGACATCCTCGTAGGAATCCGAGACTTGCGCAGCAGAAGCGGAGATCACAGTGGATGTCGACTCGATGACGCCCAGCCTGAGGTGATGGCCAGTATTTATACGCACAAAGGTGGGATTGTTGCAGTGTGGCCGCCACAAACATCTTCCGTATGCTGAAGAGTTCCTGATAACTGGCAGGTTACCGACCCACAGGCCAGGTATGGCACCTAAACGGGTGCTATGGTCACAAAAATCGACTCTCTTATGTCAACGAGCCTTCATGTCTTTGGCTCGCGCCGCTACACACGAACGAGGAAAACAACCTGATAATAAGAACTTCAGTGCAGGAAGGGGACGTTCCTTCGAGAGCTTTATTTATTTATTTATTTATTTATTTATTCCAGTCGATCTTAGTTGATCATGCTGGAGCTACAGGAGCTAATGAACGATGAGAACGAGAACGCCGAAGTCCACGCACTTGAAAATAGTTTTCTGAGGCCATGACAGTCATTGGAAAAATGCTAGGAATGTTTTTAGAGATAGAATCATGTTATCTTTAATGATGTCAGCTTCGTAGTGAAGATACAGGAAGAATTTTTGAACATTTTCTGTAAAAAAAATATGCGTGTTTAAAATTTAATTATTAATTGCTTACTACATCAGAAATTATGATGTGGTAAGCCAAAGAAGCCTGGGAAGGCCAAGAAAGAGATCGTAGCTGTAACAGACAAACGCCTAATACTTGCGGTGCAGAAGAAGGAATTATTTTCCTCTTAACTTTTTCGAACTTACCGATATATTGTACTTCATCGAATATAACTTCATTTGCTAAAATTAAAGTATGTAGTATTTCGATGCCATTAGTAATAGCATTGCAGCTCCCACTACCACATGTCAGCTATCCTATTGTAGTGCTAAGTCTGCAGTACACGTCGTTATCTTAACAAATTAGTAGCATCTCGGCGCTTAAACTTGTAAATATAACAGAAAATCTTGTCTGAAATAACCAAGCATAGATAGGGAAGTAAAGTTTGCTATCCCTCACTGTCCAACTGCAGCTATTATCTTCAGCTAATTTAAAGAACAGCTGTGCGCTTCATCATAATACGAATTAGCTGGAGTACATTAATTTAAACGCGCACGTTTCTGCACCATAATAGCTAGTTGCCTGACGTCAGAACTATATTACCAGAGTTTCTACCGCTTAATATGTACACCTTTTTCTGCATAATTTCATGTCATCATAACTTCGTTCCAGTCATTTAATTTTAGCGAATCTAATTGTTAGTTTTTATATGTTCGTAGACCGCTGCTGCTCCGAAACTGTCCACTGAAATAATGAGTAGCTACTCCAGTTGCTAAAAAAAGTTCTTTGTTTACTCCACAACTGTTTCGGCTTCTATACTGAAAACATTTTCTAACGTAATCTGTAACTGTCATGCTAAATGCAACAAAAAAATTTTGTACTTAATGATATATGAATCACTAAATAACCTACATAAAAAATGTAAGAACGTAGAACTTTAAGTTCACAAATGCGCAGTCGTAAAAATACGAGTATAGCTTACATAGTGCTGGGACGAAGGAAAATCGAATGATTACGAGAGTAAACGTCGGGTACATGTAAAAGTGTTATACTAGGAAGAAATTGACTTGTTTTGATTATAAAAGCTGTACTTTTGATAATTCACTGCTCATTGAGTCTTTTTCCTGGTGTGTGGAGATGTCGCATGCGTTACCAGAATGTGCTAAAATGCCGTGCATAAAAACAGGATTCTTCCGGTGCTCATACCTCGGGCTCTGTTGGTTAAGACAGAGGTGGGGCCAAATGTTGTGAATAACTTTAAGCTATTTGTATTCCCAACAGAAGACTCTTTTACTGTAACTATCCTCCATTACAGGGTCAAAAGCCTTAAGGGGCTTACGGAGGCACCGTTTATTTCATGGGCGTTTCCTGATAAAACCCGAAAAAAGCGTTTTTCATCATTTTTTCGCCATCAGCCGCGGATACCTAAATAACAAGCCGCAGCAAATTTCTCAAGTTTTAACGGGATATTCATTGAGTAGACATTTATCTGGAATTACCATCCTCCCGTTTTCAAAATCTTTGTCACGGAGAAACACCTCAAAACAGAGTTTTTGGCTACGAAAATCAAGCCGCAGATTCAAAGACTGCTATGAACAGCAAACAGCTGAAATTTTTACGATATATTCCTAAGATCCCAATCTATAACAACCTTGAAAATTATCTTGATATCTTCTTTTTCCCTTTTCTAGATACCGTGGTTCAAGGTTCCCTACTTCTACACGTAAAATACGCACGTAAAATCCGTCGTGAAGCGAAAACGTAGTTTATAAGGTGATGTAACACGGAGAAATATGTTGTAAATGTCTCCGTTGAGATCAGAATGGTTCTGGGAACCTTAAGTTCTATAATGAAGCACGTGCGGAATTTTAGTGCGCGTAAAATCCGGTGTGAGATGTAAAATTCATTTTGCATTATTTCATTGTCATTTAAGTAAACTATCAAACTTTAAGTTACTTATGAAGTTTCTTTCATGTAAGTGACAAACACCGGTTTAGTAGTGAAGGGAAGGAACCAGCGGAAAGCCGAATATGCTCTTCTTTAAAAAAGTCTAACTGATAAGTGGAGTACCAGCTGTCTCATTCTACCTTCCACATCTACATCTACGTTTAAACTCCGCAAGCCACCCAACGGTGTGTGGCGGAGGGCACTTAACGTGCCACTGTCATTACCTCCCTTTCCTGTTCCACTCGCGTATGGTTTGCGGGAAGAACGACTGCCAGAAAGCCTCCGTGCGCGCTCGAATCTCTCTAATTTTACATTCGTGATCTCCTCGGAAGCTATAAGTAGGGGGAAGCAATATATTCGATATCTCATCCAGAAACGCACCCTCTCGAAACCTGGGACAGCAAGCTACACCGCGATGCAGAGCGCCTCTCTTGCAGAGTCTGCCACTTGACTTTGCTAAACATCTCCGTAACGCTATCACGGTTAACAAATAACCCTGTGACGAAACGCGCTGCTCTTCTTTGGATCTTCTCCATCTCCTCTGTCAACCCGACCTGGTACGGATCCCACACTGATGAGCAATACTCAAGAATAGGCCTAACGAGTGTTTTGTAAGCCACCTCCTTTGTTGATGGGCTAAATTTTGTAAGGACTCTCCCAATGAATCTCAACCTGGCACCCGCATTACCAACAATTAATTTTATGTGATCATTCCACTTCAAATCGTTCCGTACGCATACTCCCAGATATTTTGCAGAAGTAACTGCTACCAGTGTTTGTTCCGCTATCATATAATCATACAATAAAGGATCCTTCTTTCTACGTATTCGCAATACATTACATTTGTCTATGTTAAGGGTCAGTTTCCTCTCCCTGCACCAAGTGCCTATCCACTGCAGATCTTCCTGCATTTCGCTGCAATTTTCTAATGCTGCAACTTCTCTGTATACTACAGCATCATCCGCGAAATGCCGCATGGAACTTCCGACACTATCAACTAGGTCATTTATATATATTGTGAAAAGCAATGGTCCCATAACACTCCCCTGTGGCACGCCAGAGGTTACTTTAACGTCTGTAGATGTCTCTCCATTGAGAAAAACATGCTGTGTTCTGTTTGCTGAAAACTCTTCAATCCAGCCACACAGCTGGTCTGATATTCCGTAAGCTCTTACTTTGTTTAATCAGGCGACAGTGCGGAACTGTGTCGAACGCCTTCCGGAAGTCAAGGAATATGGCATCTACCTGGGCCTTATGAGCAAATAAATAAAAAAATACAGAGATTTGACAAGATTTTATTGGTATAATATGCATTTCCCATTGCCTTCGTGTGTCAAGTGAATCTTTTTTTTTTAAAAAAAAATGATTTTTTTCTCCAGAGGAATCTGACTTCATCAGAAGGGACTTTGATGTCGTTTCTGTGCACAATCCACCACAGGAATTATAAGACGACTAGTGGTAATGTCATGCCGCATACCTCCCGTCACACATGCTCGCTTTTGAGTTACGAACGGCATGCACCAATGGAGGCGACGTGCATGAAGTCATCTGAATACATACGCACGGTAATGTGATAATAAAGCCGAATTATTAAGAGTGAATCAGCGCCGATGAATCACGGTTGTTCCGCCTCCACAGACAGAAAGGCAAGCACCAGCCATACGTTGGGGGGTGGGTGCCAGTGCGTTCATCCCCTGCTTAAGAAGCGATCGCCGTGACTCACTTGCCTCGAGGGCTAGCTGCGTCCTCTCCAGTTAGGCAGCGCGCTAAGCGCACCAGCCGTAGTGCGTCGATTTTATTGCTGTTTGATTAAAATGCTTGCTATTTAACTGATGTCTTAAAATCGGGGCCCTTAGTCACGCGACACCGTGCATCGTTCTCATTGTGCCACAATAGAGGATCAGTTCGCTTATGCTATCGAGTAAGCAAAATTAAACGCATTACCGTTACCAGCAGTCTGTTTGGTTTATTTCTGGTGTGATTATCGCTCCTGTTGAAGCAGCAGCAGACAAAGGGTCATATACAAAAACACATCAACAAAGAAAGCCAGACAAAATATTACTTCTAAATGCTAATCGCCTTAAATCGTGTACAGTGTGCGGGAATGTGTTGAGAGCTAATTGGAAAATGTGGAATGTATCTTCGATTAGTACTCGCAGGAAAGTCATCCGCTGTGGGTGTAAGTGAAAGGTGTGTCCTATTAGGGAGGTATAATAGGCAGAGGTCGGTAGATTCATGTCTCGCTACACGCAGTAAGAAATGTAACCTTCAGAACCGCGTAAGAAATGTGAACTGTTTCGCGCAACACGTAATTCGCCTTAACGTAGACAGTTAACGTCGTACAAAGGAACAAGGTTTAGATAACTTCTTAATATACGTTATGAATTTGATTTTTGAAGGCATTACATCCTCGTTGCAATTCGTTCTCAAGAGCCCGGGATTCAAATGAAAATAACGGACAAATAATTAGTCACTGCCAGGCGATGTCACGCTAATACCGAGCAACACAATCTCTTCGGAGGGAGAGAGTACCCATAAATTTCTTCGGGTATGTCGTATTCAGGTGAAATCGCTCATAATGACTGGCTGCCGTAGCGATACGAAATTTCTGGGTCACTGATTGCTATATTTCACCCACTGATACAAATATTGCCAGAGTTTTCCACGGGACTAATATCGTGTCGTCTGGCGGGAAACTCATCGGGTGGTACGGTGCCTAAGCGTTCTTTAAAATAAGGAACTTTGTACGCGACTGTTACCTTGTGCCCTCGAAAAAATAAACTTCCATTTCGCAAGGCGAAAAGTTGTTTCATTCCCAAGAAGGAAAGATGTGGTCTGGTCTTCATATCACCACAACGTAGGAAAAAAGTTTTTATTATAATTACAATGAAAATTAATTTATGATCCGCAGTAGATGGCGTTCATGAGGCCTCCAACGCAGTTTTTCGGGCGAGTGTACAGCAACTGTCTCGCTTACGAGAGTTATGTACACAGTTTATAACTAATGAAAATTAATTTATGATCCGCAGTAGATGGCGTTCATGAGGCCTCCAACGCAGTTTTTCGGGCGAGTGTACAGCAACTGTCTCGCTTACGAGAGTTATGTACACAGTTTATAACTATACCTTTTCTTGACACATCCCAGTTTTCACCGCATGCTGTACGGGAACTTCATTTCGAAATCAGAGTAAAGTACAGAAATGTCTGAAAACAGAGCCATCCATTTGAAAACTTAGTACCGAGCTAGTAAAAGCCGTAGTTAACGCACTGGATGCTAAATCTTCACCTTCCTGTCTTCATAGAACAAAGGCCTGTGTGGAACCTTCCCATTATAATCGTCACTGCAGCCGGCTGTACTGGTAAGTACTTCATAGATCACTTCTAAATAATAACGGGTTATATGGGAAATGGTAAAATAAGTTATCCTCATAGATAGCTTTAACGTCCTTGTCACATAAAACATTAAGGGCTGTAGTGCAAATCGAACGCGACAGTGATACAGAAAAATATGCGATAAATTGGAGGGACCCGTGGGGAAATCAGCCAAATTAAAATTAATTGCGCCTGACAGCCCTACACGCTAAACTCTGCTCACAAAGTAGCAGTGTGCTATAAAACTGTTATAACATACTCCGAGCGAACTGCGTATACTGACAAAGTGACTCACACACTGCACGAACAGCCTCACTTTATATGATAAAAAGAAAAATTAATTATACGATCTTAAATACCGAAAGCCAAAAGATATACTTTTATATGTACTGAAAGAAATATTCATTGACATTAACAAAAAACAAAAGAGCGTTGCCTCACAGTATCCTTTACCTTCACACTGAAATTACTGAAAGTACTGATTTTACTATTAATAAATGTACAAATTTTACGTATAAATAAAGTCTGTGGCGATCAGAGATAAATATTACATTTTATTGATGGCAGCATATGCAGATTAATTTAGCTACTGTCACCGTCCTTGCACTGCTTCTACCACATTTTTCTCTCTCATATCGGGCCCTAGGAACCTGTAACCACTTTTATAAAAAATAATTGACAGATAGATTATGGAGAATGAGGTTTTTTTAGTTTCTGCGACGACGAAGACGACTATTACAGAATGAAATTTTCGCTCTACAGCGGAGTGTGCGCTGATATGAAACATCCTGGCGGTTTAAAACTGTATACGGGACCGAGACTCGAACTCGGGACGTTTGTCTTCCTGCCAGGAAGTTTCTACTTACAGTTTTTCTCCGTATAGTTCTAATTTATCCGATTTCATCCTTCTCATTTCGCGAGACCTTTACGGGATTAAGTAATACGTATTCGCGCTCTCTTAGAATTTGAATAAAATGCATGTCCTTAATGCACAATGTCTTTTCTGTTCTGTCTGCCACAAGTGTTTAATGAGTACATCCATTACGCTCTCTCATTTATAAACGAACCCTTGACGAAATGTGCCGCTCTTCGTTGTCTCCTCTTTCTTGTGTTAATACACACTGAAGTATCGGTATTAAAAGTATTCTGCAAGTAGATAAATTGCATTTTCTTAAGGTTACTGCAGCGACTCTCAGCCTGGCGTTTGCTTCTCCTAAATTTTATTTTATTATTTACCGCATGATGAAAATAAGCACTAACAAAAGATTCGTAGACAGATGTCCACGGTGACAATATCGTTGAAGTGTTGTCTGTGATTTTACATTGAAACTGAGTTATTTTAAATGCGACATTTCTCAGAAAGTCTCGACCATGGTATAATGTCATTGTTAGCTGATTTTAACATAATACCGCGACACATGAGAGGGACAACTATTAATGACAAAACACTCCAAAAATATTAGACAAAAAATAATAATAGCTTATAGTATCAGCTGGTTAATCATTTAATATACTACTTCAGTTCGTTGTTGTCTATTGTGAAGCTCTTTCCATTAGACCAACGAAGCGATGGCCGAAGCCATTGTTCGAAGATAACTGGTCGATGAAACTGAGAAATTGTTACGTAAATCCATTCGCAAGGACCAGAAACAAATGAACCGCTTCTCGAACTCAAAATTATATTTATCAGATTAGGAGTTTATCATGTGTATATTTTGAATGAATACCAGATACACAGTTAGAGAAATATGGTCTATTTGAGTGAAATAAAATGAAGTAACATGATGATGAGGCATTGATGGATGACATCCCCAACCTGGGAAAGTTCGGTCGCCATTTGACGTCATATTGGGTGTTCTTGGGAGTCGATGGTGATGAAATGAGGATGAGAACAACGCAACACCTAGTACCGAAGTGGAGAAAATCTCCGACCCAGACGGGAATCGAACCCGCGCCTTCTGCATGGCAGTCAGAAGCGCTAACCTCTCATCTAAATGGCGCAACTACCTAAGTCAAAATTACGGTGTATAGAAAACGTGGAGGCTTACGTTATAGCTGCCAGACGATACAAGACGCCTCAGTAAGGCGAGAATAAAAGTACCATAATTCGTTTGTTTCATAGAGAAAGATACACATAGTTCCTTTCCGACTGGCCTTTTTAGCAAAAGTCTCTGGCCAAATGCATTACGTTGATTACAGTTACATGAAGTATTTCAGAAAGAAAGTTATATAGTATTACAGTAGTAACATGCATGCTTTCATCGGTGAACCTTAACTTTATTCTTTATATGTTTACGTAGTTTCATGGAGGCTGTGGCGGTACACCACATAACGTGATGATATTGAAAAACTTCGCAAATATAACAAAACTGACGTAGTAACAAAATAATTTTTATCGCAGAAAAATAAGAAAGGCTGTAATCAATTAATACGATCTGAGAATGTAATCGCATTCTCTTTTCCTTTTGCAAAGGGATAGCTCTCTGTGCCCTTCTGTTTCTTCGTAGTATAAGAATACATTTCGCGACGAGGACGAAAACGTGTTAGTTCCATGTAATATTTAGCGTAAAGATAATCAAATATTTCTTAAAAATGTCACTAATGTTTTTCTGTAACAGCTCCTATATTCATGATGTGATATTTTTCAGTATTTTATGCACATTTTATACGGGAACATTGGTGCAGAGGTCAACGCCATTGTTCTGATAATGGCCCAGAGTCGTAATAAATATCTTAATATTTGCTAATTTTGACACTAAAAATAAATGTAAATGTAGGAGAACTCTCTTGATTAGCAGTTGTTTCTTTGTAACATGAATTCTTCCTTTGAAACGTGACAAGTAATCGGTCTCTCCAATATTGAATCGTATTTTAGTTAATTGTGTTCAATAATCTTCCTTCCATCTCCGATTAACGTAAATTGCGAGAATCTCCTTAGGGTCACATTGTTATGATACTAGTATAATATGTATGGAGGCACTATTTCTTTTAGTATACATCCAAGGCTTCATGTCCGTAGCTATAGCATTTAATTACCCTACACGTGACCTCTTGTGGTGGTGAGAAAGAAACGGCCGGAAAATGAGACTGGGCAGTCTGCAAAGACCTCTCGATCAAAGGACATACAAGAAACCGAAACGTCATTTGCATGAACCAAAAGTTCGTATAATTGGACCATCCCTGCGCGTTTGTCATGTAACTATCGAAGGGATAAGTCGAGTGAAATGTGAATATCTCTTACAGTTCGTTTTATGTAGGAAGTTTCGGGCGATTGCTTTTATGTATCTTATAGTTGTTACAGTTTCCAGTGATTCACGGAGTCTGTGAAAACCTAGAGCCGCACGCACGTACATGCATTGCTGCTACAACGCTCTACAGGACTTTTGGACGAGACAGATCAAGTACCACAACATACCTATTATCTACACGGCTAAAACGAAAGAAAGTACTCGAGCGCATTACCAGAGATACCTAGTCAGGCTGGACGTTACGAGACACAGCTTACTGGTAATCGGGCAAAGAAACCGGTCCTTCTGTCTGTCGGACTATTCAGAACCCGTTTCCCAGGAAGGGGTGGAAGTATCAAGTTGAAATTTAAGTCTCGTATCAATGTCTACTGTCCCTTGGCGATATATATGGTGTTTCCGCGTGCAAAAATTAAACAGGACATGGAGAATGCTCCAATGAACAATTTGAGTTAGGGAGCCTGGGGTCGGAGAAGCCAGCTTAAGGAGATAATAGGAATAAAATCAAGTTACTGCGTAGTTTTTTATTTACATTAGTTACAGGTAACTGCAAATATCAACATTGACACAATGAATGCCCTCATATGTATTGTATCTTACAAAATGTGCTGAAACTGACGGCCATCAACCTCAACGCAAGTGTGGCATCAGAGAACAATATTCTGACGCACCCTGACAAATATCCGTGGTGCCATACGAATCACATCACAGGCAGCTACAATTCTAGCAACTAATTCCATCTACATGTCCACTGGGGTCTCATACACAAGTGGCTTTAGATATCGCCGTAAGAAATAATAAAGGGGGGTTCAGGTCAGGTGACCAAGCAGGCCATGGAATAGGACCTCCCCTTCCGATGCAGCGACCAGGAAGTACAGCAGTGCCATGGTTGCGGACACCCACGATGAAGTGAGGCGGTGCATCGTCATGTTGTCGATACATAGCAGGCTCCGTCGTGGGACTTTCTAAATATGATACAACAGAGATACCTTACGGCAACGTAAAGTAAGCAAGAGCTACATCATGACTTTCCAGTAATCAGGCTTGTCCTCCTTGCTTCCTTGCAGTAAAGAAAGAATGTACATGTAAATAAACAGCACGATACGTGTAAACTGGTACGCATGTCAGTTGTAAATAAGCTGGAAAACAGTTATGCTAGGCAAAGCCGTAGACCAGTATACTTCAATGTCTCCTTATGCTGGCTTCTCCGAGCTCAGGCTGCCTACCTCAAATTGTTCAGTGGAGCATTCTTTATGTTCTGTTACATTTTTTGCACGCTCTTACGGAAACGCCCTGTATATACAGCCATTTATGTAACATATTCTGACAGTCGCAAATTCACTCATCAGAGCCTGCAGGGTACTCCCCGTTGACCTAGTATCATGAAATTTGCCAAGAACCATGGTTTCAAAGTACAACCATAGGAAAAAAATCAGAAAATTGTTAATTTGTAATTGTCACACGAAAAAAACTATTTCTTTTGTCATTTGTGGTACGAGTTCAAACTTGAAATTAAAAGAGTCTAGAGGGACTTAGAATCCTTGGGACGGATAACTTGCCAGTATCAGTGTAGGTAACAGGAAAAAATCATCGAGAACCTAGATTCCCGGAATGGACGGACCTTCTATACCCAGTCCTTAGAGCGTGGGTCCAACTGTCTCCTGTCGAATTTTTATGGATGACAATGCGCGAGCCGCCGGCCGGAGTGGTCGAGCGGTTCTAGGCGCTACAGTCTGGAACCGCATGACCACTACGGTCGCATGTTCGAATCCTGCCTCGGGCATGGATATGTGTGATGTCCTTAGGTTAGTTAGGTTTAAGTAGTTCTAAGTTCTAGGGGACTGATGACCTCAGAAGTTAAGTCCCATAGTGCTCAGAGCCATTTGAACCATTTGAATGCGTGAGCCCATCGAACTGCGCAGGTGGAGCAGCTCTTGGAACGGTAGGATATTCGGCGATTGAACTGACCTGCACGTTCCCCCGACTTAAATCCCACCGATCGTGTGTGAGATCCGTTGGGGAGATGTTTTGCAGCACGTCCACGTGCACTAAGGACCATCCAGCCGTAGTCAGCTGTGCTCGTGGAGGAATGCAAGGCCCTACCACAAGAACTCCCTATCGACCTTGCGGCCGGCGCGGCAGTACGTTGCACAGCATGGATTACCGTCTATGGTGATAACACATTCTATTAGGAAGCATGACACGCCTTTTGTAATGTCCAGGGGACCATCATAAATGGTGGTAACGTGAGTGTAAGTGTTGTCTTAAATGTAAGCGGGTCCGCAGTTCGTGGTCCCGTGGTAGCGTTCTCGCGTCCCGAGCACGGGGTCCCGGGTTCGATTCCTCGCGGGGTCAGGGATTTTCACCTGCCCCGAGATGACTGGGTGTTGTTGTTGTGTCGTCTTCTCACCATTCATCCCCATTGTCGTCGGAGGCAATGGCAAACCACCTCCACTAGGACCTTGCCTAGTACGGCGGTGCGGGTCTCCCGCATCGTTCTGCACGCTCTGTAAAGGAGTATGGGACTTCATCATCATCATCAAATGGAAGCATCGTTTACGTCTGTTTCACTGCGTATTTTTTTCAGTTACCTTCTGTACTATAATGTCGCAGTTTCTATGTATTGTCCATGTTTCATCGAATTATGTTACTGTCGCTTGATAGATAGATCATGCGACAGTTACTTCCATTCTTAAGGTTTGTACACCAGTGCATCTATACAGTGTGACCTTGTTCCGTTAGGACTTCGACTATGAAAAATAAATTTCATGGATTATGTTCACAAAATCAACGTACTTTTTCAAAATTTTATCCCCGTGAATCAAACCGCAACTGATATCGTTTTATAATTGTTTTGAAAAGTCACCATAGTCCTTTCTTGGAATTACACGTAGTACTGCAGTATAATTGACTTGGATGTTCTTAATTTCCTCATAGAGGTGTCCTTTCATTGGCAACTTCAGTTTGGCTAACAACCGGAAGTCGTATATGGATGTGTGGTGTTTGTTTCTTCGGAGATGTCCGAACGAGCAGACACTATGTGGAATCTGTACCTGTGATGCAAACTACATAAATTAAAGGTGGGAGGGATAGAAAGGGAAATATGAAAGTAGTGAGCATGGAGGACTGGACGGGAACTGCAGACTGGTAACAGTGTAGGTAGGCTAGGTGTGCCGAGACAGTTCGCGGAATTGCGAAAAACTCTGTGTCTGAATGGTGCAGTAGTTAACGTAACAGCTTAGTAAGCAGAAGATCCCGAGTTCGAGTCCCGGTCTGGGATACACATTCACTCCTCGCCGCTGATACCGGATAAAGTCTCACTGCAGCTGATATCAATAATTCCTTTCATTTCCTTTTCTTTCCTTTCCTTTTGTCTCCTTCTACTTTCAATTTACATAACGAGATGTCGGCTGATGCAAATCCGGCGAACAGGGTGGGTGATCCAAGACTGTGATTCGTTTGCTGCCCTAAAACTCGTACAAAATCTTCGCTTTGTGGACTGGAGTGTCATCATGGAGAAGCAACCAGGAACCTATCTCTCGGTATTTGGGATGAACTCGACTAATTGTGCCTCATAAACGCTGGAGGTCTCAAACAACTTGATGTTACTCCACTACCGTTCTTCGGGGTGTGTCAGCACGTATTCTTACATTCGCGACCAGGATGCCTGCTGCAGCAATGCTAGCGCTTTGACTTTCTACACAGCTAGTTTCGAAACTGCAAGGGTCGTAACGCTGCAACTCGGCACAAGATAGAATTGCAATTTGCAATTTTACACAAGCAGTCCTATCGAAACTGGACAGGAATATTGTTAGTTTATTCGGTCGGCGTACAACGTTCGGTGCACGACGTCCGGCGCGTCGTCATGGTAAATAGAGTGAGAGTGCTAAGAGGTGAAGAGCTGTGCCCCATCCCAGCGCGGGTCGTGCGCGCCGCAGCATCCAGAGGCGGCTACTGCGAGCGCCGGCGGGGGCGGCCATCGATCGCTCCGGGGGCGGAGGGCGCTTGCGCGCCGCCTCGCCATTGGCGCCCGCTGACGTCATGCGGCGCTGACATCATCACCGCCGCGGCGGCCGGCAGAGCCGAGGCCGGCGGCGAGCGTGGCGGTGGAGGCGGCAGACGCGCAGGCACCTGCCCGCGGAGAGGCGACACCACGGCCGGCTGCGGCAGCGGCAGGCGTAGCCGGCGCCCGCGCACGCTCAGGTGAGTGGAGGGATGCCTAGCCGGCAGGGGCCGCCGAGATCGCGCGCTAGCGCCCGCGCCGTGTCGATCGGCCGCGGTGACTCATCCACCAGACGCCTCGCACGCACTGCGTCTGACACCTGCCAGCGGCAGCGTGGGCGGGACCGCGGCCCACAGCAACTGTGCGCGGCACGTGGCTCGCTCACCGCTTTTGATGACACGTTACTTTTAATGAACAGCACTACGTACAACAAGTGTAATGAGTATAAAATACATAGTAACTACTGTAAACAACGACGCCTTCATTCATTATTATTTCTGTTTTATTACTCCACACTATGCATTTCAGGCCCATTGACCCCGTCTTGAGGTGTATTTACTGCTGTACTTACATCCAAACTGTTAAGTACTTGGCAGACGGTACATCTCATTGTAACAATCATTACAATTTCTTTCCGTTCGAATCGCGCATGGGAGAATAATTCTAGAATCATTCTTCAAACGCCTGTTTAAGGTATAATCTAATCTTGTCCTCTCAAGCACTACAGAAGCCACACGGTGGGCTTGTAATAATTTCTAGATCCGTCATTTGAAGCTGATTCTTGAAAGTTTGGAAGAGGTTTTCTTGCGACAGTTAGCGCCTATCTTCATGTGTCTGACAGTCCAGATCCTTACTTACCTTGTGACCATATTCTACTGGTCAAATAAACCTGTGACCATTCGTACTACCCTTATCTGTACTCGTTGAATATCACCCCGTTAGTCCTTCTGGTATGGGTCCCACAAACTTGAGCAACATTCTAGCGTGAATCGCAAGACTGTTTTGCAACCAATCTTCTTTGAAGACTGATTACGTTTCCATAGTATTCTATCAGTGGACCGAAGTCTGCTATCTCACTTACCCAAGACTGAGTCTACATAATCGTTCCATTTCAGACCGCTACAAATTGTTACACTCAAGTACGCGATTCAATTGTTACACTCAGGTACTTGATTCACCTGACTAATTTCCGTTGTGATTCGTGGATATTGTAGGCATGTGATACTATGTTTCTTAGTTTTGTAAAGTTGTTAGATTATTTTTTTGCTCTCGCAGGAAATTAAAAGCATGCTGTAATGTGTAAACCACAAATGTTGTAAACTGAAGCCGTTGTTCAGCATATTTTCATTGTGTTCTGTACAGTCACATCCACAATTGCTAAACGCGAATAAATTTAAAGTGTCTATTACGCGTTCCAGTTCTGGTTCTTTGCGTTAAAGTCCCCTAACGTTACGTGTGCATAGATGTAACGTATTTCTTGGCATAATCGTTCCACCTGTCTCTCTCTGCTTTGTGTTCATATTCATATTACTCGTCCAGCTTTTTCCTCGAAGTGACGCAGAATGAGGAATGTGAGGCTGTCCTAGAATTTTGTTATGGAGCACAAACAATATTTTGATATTAATTTTCCGCTCAGTTGCGTTTGCTGTTTACTTACTTACAAGACGTTTGGAAGCCTTTTAGGACTTCATCTTCTGGCACTTACGCACAGATATTGAAACAATAGTCAGTCGTTACTATATCATATTGCTATGGTATACCCGTCGTATCCTGCACTATGGCAAGTTAAACTATATATACTCAGAGTGTTCCATTTATCTTGACCACAACAAATAACTTTATGCTCAGAAGCAAAATAGAAGTATCAAGCAAATGCGTTGTGTAGCTACCAGGGGACATTAACATGCATGATTTCCTTTCTTGTATCTTTGTCTGCTACGAAGGTGTGAACAGCAGTACGTCTTTCTTACATAGCGCCCTGTATTTTTTTTATTCTGTAATCCATTTCCTTACCTCAATATATGTTCAGAAATGTATCACAGTGTATCACTCACGTACATATGACGTTATTAAAAACGTAACAAGAAACTTTCACTCTGCTCTTGTAGCACATTTGTTGGCGTCGACATTTCAGCCAGCCGCTTTCAATTGAAGGTCTGTGCAAGTACACCAACGAACAGAAATGCTACTCATCTATGATGAAAGTTAGCAAGAGACTGAAATTGCACTAACGAGTTTCATATTTTACTCCAGCAAGTGGACGAGTTACGTTACCACTGTGTGCTAGTGCAGGAGAGTCAGAGTCAGTGTTCTGTTACGTTTTCAATAACTTATTGTATGCGACAATGGTACACCATTATATTTTTCTGGACAGGGCTGGAGTAGAGGAAGTGCATTAACAAATAAAAATACATTGTGCTATTTAAAAAGCCCGTACTGCAGTTCAAATCTTAATAACGTACGAAGTTACGAGAAAAGCAATCGCTGTTAAAGAACATTTGCTAGCTTGGTGAATTTTTAGTTCCTCGTACGAAATGTCATTAGGGTGGGTCAAATAAATCTGATGTTTAGATACCACAACGATATATTTGACGTCCTTTATACGATGTGGTTTTCTGGTGTCCAGTTTCATAAATATTGTCTCACCGTCAGCAAAACGTTGATTATCCATTTCGCATGTACGACATAGTGATTATGTGAATCGAAAACTTGGTTACTGTTGCTGTTAGTTAGTTGAATGCTCCGTAGGTCGTTTCTAGGAATGTTATCGAAATTGTCTGGAGCTAATCAGTTTACATACACACGATTTGTGAGTGGCCATTTACAGGTTATTTCCTAGTACAGGCATTTAAATTTAATATGAGTGAATTTATTAGATTTTAATGCTGCTCAGCTAACTAGTGATGTACTTATTGTTAGTTCATTCACCGCACATTAAACTATTTATAATTGAAAATTAGTTTATAGAATGAAAGCATTTGTCCAAAGGAAATGATTTTAGGATAGACTTAAATTTTTGCCACATTTCTTACATTATTTTATGTTATTGGCCAAATGATCAAAGCTTTATGTGCTTACGTAGTGTAGTACATTTTGAGCCACTGACAGCCTCAGTAATGAGAGTAAAAAAGGCCATTTTGTTTCCTTTTATTGTTGAGGCTGTCGACATGACTATTCTTTCCAAATTCTGACTTCATGACGAGGTTCATTAGCGAGTATACTTATTGTGAAGGAGCGGTGAAAATCCTCAACAGCTTGAAGAAGCGTTAACAAAATTACTGTTGATGAACATCGTGCATCATTCCTACTGCTTGCAATCGTTATTTACTGCTTAAGTGATGAGTTACCCGGAAAATTATGCCATAGATAGTAGTGAATGGAAATATGTGAAACATACTGACCTGCTGAATTGTTTGCGAAGTAGCAAAAGTTGCGAAACCCTGGGTATTTGAGGGGCTCTATAATGCCTTTCTTCTGATTCAAATTTTCCTCAATATGCACAATCATAAGTGTGAAACATTCACCACCGTGTCGTGACTCCTATTCAGTGTGCTATATTAATTATTGATATGTTTTGGTTTGTTCTGTAGAAACGAATACAGAGTGTCCCACAAGGAAGGTTCAGTATTCAGGAATGTGACGGGAATGATCGTGTGAAGCAAAAAGTCCAGTAAATATGGCCTCTTAAGTGCGTACCTTAAGCGTTTATCTTGTTCTTTACAGTGAAGCACAACTCTTCCACTGAATAGGTGCTCATAGCTCTCAAAGGATGCACTTAAGAGCCGATTTTTATTATAAAATTTTTTCTTCTTTTGTTGCATACTACCTAGTTTCAAAATACGGGAAGCAAAGCGCTTTCAGTCGAAGAGGTTTGTTTCACAGTAGCGAAGGTGAACAAGTGCTCACTGCTCTTAAGGCATTCATTTTAGAGACCTTAATTACCAGACATTTTAGCTTCGAATGAACGTCTCTGTCATACTCCTGAATATTGATAATTCCTTTTGGAACATCCAGTGTAGAGCTGGAATAAATAATTGTGATGTAAGTTCGCATCTGCCCTGATTTCGTGTTTCTTTACATGGGTTGTGTCACAACAGTGGTGGTTTGGACATTATCATGAACGTTAAGGATAAAATCCCAACAATAATCCTTCTTCTCACAATATTACGTGAAAATTGGCTGGGACAGTTTACGTTAATAGTCATGACCTCGAGCGACAGTGAATGCACACAGATTTATATAGGTCTCATATGATTATTGAGAGGGGCATACAGTCGAGAAATTCATGTGTGTATACGCCTAGCGGTGGGAGACCATTCCAGAAATTCGAAGGGTAATAAAGAGCTATAAATAATAAAATGTGACTCCTGTGATTTCTATAATAGGTAGTTTTAAAATGGTTACTCGTCTCTGATGAAAACTCTATTTTTTATGTCAGTTCGTTATAGCGAGTATGTATTTTGGGTGTTCACATTGCCTCTATGCAGTTTTGTTTGAGATTCTCCCTATTTTACTATCTTAAATACTCCTCCATAAATTATTTTGTACCTCTCATTTCACTACACATCACTGATAATTTTTTTCCCTAACTCTACGTTAGGTGAACAATATCCTCATGAGTATCGGAAGTGATGTATGGTTCAAATGGCTCTGAGCACTATGGGACTCAACTGCTGAGGTCATTAGTCCCCTAGAACTTAGAACTAGTTAAACCTAACTAACCTAAGGACATCACACACATCCATGCCCGAGGCAGGATTCTAACCTGCGACCGTAGCGGTCTCGCGGTTCCAGACTGCAGCGCCAGAACCGCGTGGCCACTTCGGCCGGCAGTGATGTATGTATATCGTATTCCACAACTAATAAAGCTTCCAATAGAATGTGTAGATGGTGGGTTTAATGATACGTCACAAAATCTTGAGGATGCTGGTACGCACATCTGGAAAGCCTTAAACACATTTGAGAGTTGTAATAACTGCCTTCGTGATTTTTTTATGTTTTTTCTGACAGGCTTGATTCGAATTTCTATTGGTGTCAAGACGTTCCTTCTACATATTTATCCAGAGAACACTATCCAGCAACTAGGTTTCATCTACGAACATATGGAACAGATAATTCTGATTGTGGAACACTTCTCGCATGTGCTACGACTTCATACAACCTGCTCACATGTACCGTAATACTATCGACATTTCTGACAATTTCGCGGATACTTTTTTTGAATATTTTTTGAATATTTTGGTGTAAGGGGGCCCGATATCTCCGTTTGCTCGTTACAGAGTTATGACGTAATTATTGCTGCTCCAGTTACGAAATTTTTCCGTGAACATACGTCCACACCAAAACATAAAACTAACAAATTAATGCAACAACACTCAAACCCCCCTCCAGTGGTATAGTGTGGCCGCCGTCGTTGCGGAGACGGCTCGGCGTAGCGTCCGTCGTTGTGCCGCTCTTCCGCTGTGTTCAGTGAACTCATACGTACAACGAGCACTGCCGCAAAAACTAACCCGAGATAGGACGGTGCACTGCTCAGCTTGAGGACGAAGGGTAAATAAATAAAATGTCGTGTGACTAGGGCCTCTAGTCGGATAGACCGTTCGCCAGCTGCAATTCTTTCGATTTGACGCCACTACGGCGACCTGCGCGTCGATGGGAATGAAATGATGATGATTAGGACAACATAACACCCAGTCCCTGATCGGAGAGAATCTCCGGCCCAGCCGGGAATCGAACCCGGGCCCTGAGGATTGACATTCTGTGGTGCTGACCACTCAGCTACCAGCGGCGGACGACGAAGGGTAAAGTGGCCATGACAATTATCAGCAACACGTACGGTGAGTGGCTGGAACAAGATCATTCCAAAACATGACACACAGCGCTTACTTTCCACATTTTCACTATTGTGCAAATATTTTCAGTGTAATACAGACACAAAGTTTTCTGAGGTAAGAAATCAAACGAAAAGAAATACCTCTGAAAAGAGCCACCGGGAACCGCGATTTCTTACACCAAAATTCTGAGGAAATATCCCTGAACATACTCTCAAATTTTTTCGGTGGAGTTCCGGTAACAGTGTACAAAAATTTTCACATTGCATACCGCTTTCTTCTCAGAAGAGAGGCTACAGCGAATTTGGTTGAAGTTCTCGTGTTGTGGTAATTGCTACCAACGCACGGACAAAACCTACGTAAAAAAAAGTACAGAATCGTTCGTCACTCGCCGTTAATCTTGCACAGTATCACGGGAGACACACTTCCCTGCTGTATTACAGCAGAGTTATTGTTAGTCTACAAACGGCAGTTAACCATAACAATACCAAAATATTTTTCATAATACGTACTACCAAGGGGGCGGGGGGGGGGGGGGGGGGGAATCCAAGGGGGGAGTAATTTCTACCCAGCACAAAAAATTAAAAGCAAATTTCTTTAAGTATTGTTAACTTTCATTAATAACACACTTTTTAAATAGCTACTGATGTATAGGTCGTGTCCAGAACCTGAAAATATCCTTTAGCCCAATCTTAGCAATACCAACGCATTTTCTGTAACTTGTACATCGTGGGGAAGGGTGCAATAAGACCAGTACAAAAAAATTGAAGAGACACAAATTTCGGTAACAATCGTTGACTTTTATTCATAAGATACTATTTAAAGATACACAGATGTGTAAGGAGGATCTTGAACCGGAAAATATGAATATGACATTTTTTGCAAAAATTGACATTCACTACTAAGAATTCAGTTTTTAACTGAAAAATGTAAAACAAATATGGAATCTAGTATAAGAAATCATGAAAATTTTTTTTTTAAATATGAAGCAAATGACCAATTAAAATACTTTCAAAAGTTGGACAAAAGTGTCCCCCTCCCCCCATGGGTAATGCTACGGTTAAAGATCGAACATTGTATTGGTGAGACAGACTAGATTGTTTTCTTGAGATCTATGATCAGATAGCCTGCAGCGTTGAAGATCTCTCTTAGAGATTGCTGCTGTATTAATTAATGATGTATTTATTGTGATAGATGAATTTAAGGGTGGCCGAGCGGTTCTAGGCGCTACAGTCTGGAACCACGCGACCACTACGGTCGCAGGTTCGAATCCTGCCTCGGGCATGGGTGTGTGTGATGTCCTTAGGTTAGTTAGGTTTAAGTAGTTCTAAGTTCTAGGGGACTGATGACCTCAGATGTTATGTCCCATAGTGCTTAGAGCCATTTGAATCAATTTGCATTTAAGGTAGAGTGCTGTGTTCAGACAATCTTCGAAAGTTACATAGATTTTTTAAAATTTTATTACAATGTAGGTTA
Organism: Schistocerca americana; assembly: GCF_021461395.2. NCBI lineage: Eukaryota > Metazoa > Arthropoda > Insecta > Orthoptera > Acrididae > Schistocerca > Schistocerca americana. The sequence continues at coordinate 521,188,119 of NC_060125.1, read as the reverse complement.
ATCGTATTTTCGGGTATACGGATTCGGTACTTAGATCCATATGTTATCAGTGGTCGCTTTTACGCTGTATTGTATTGCAACGTGGTGTATAATATTTGTTTTATGGTTTGCTCGTATTTTTGATCGTCCTTCTAGTAATTTTTATAATTTGATGTGTTAACGTCAGATTCTTCAGACTGACAGTTGGCCAAAGATGCTACGTATGTAGTTACATTTGTTATGGTGTGCTGATATCTTTGTAATCGATGCGTCCTTGGGAATTTATTTGAATCTATCTGTTATCTTTCGTTAGGAACTCCATAAAATTTTGTATGAAATGTTTGTTCTTAATACGTTTCTTCATTTAAAATGTCATCAGGGCGTTGTGTGTATTTAGATTATTATCTCTTCAAGTGCTTTATTGTTAAACCGTTAGATAATATGTGTAAAATTTACACTTTTTCTTTTTTTTTTACTGCGTTTTTCCCGCTTTTGTACCGTTGAGAATCACCATCTGAAGACTACGTCGCAGCGCCTTCTTCATGAAAGGAGGATGAACACACCCCGATGTTCAGCGGCATTTTCGACATTCTTCAAATCGTTGTTAACTATTTGCTTAAAAGCCAAATTTCGTCGGTTTTGTAGGCACGATAATTTTCAGTGAGTGATACTATTGTTTGCTCCTAATACTCTCACTTGCAGAAAATTCATGTTGTATACTTTAATTCTCAACAGCAATATTTTTTAATATATACAAAAAATGGTTCAAATGGCTCTGAGCACTATAGGACTTAACATCTATGGTCATCAGTCCCCTAGAACTTGTAACTACTTAAACCTAACTAACCTATGGACATCACACAACACCCAGTCATCACGAGGCAGAGAAAATCCCTGACCCCGCCGGGAATCGAACCCGGGAACCCGGGCGTGGGAAGCGAAACCGCTACCGCACGACTACGAGATGCGGACTTAATACATACAGTCAACAATGTCGGTGACTCCAACTGTAAACTATTCCCAATCGGAAGTCATAAAATATTTTGTTAGGAACAGTGAGCTATGAATTTGTCTGTAGTACACAGGAAGCACATTCGTAATTTACTTTCTACAGACGCCGGAGGAGGTAGTATTGAACTTATCGCCTGAATGTAACAGACTCTGCTAGTTGCGTTCTTTCTTGATTTGAATGGTCCTTCATACAATATTAAAATATCATATGATGCTACTGCTGCATCAGTTACAAATGTTTATTGTCTCTGAAGCACAATAAAAAATTTAATTGACAATTATATTTGCTAGACGCTATGTCGCATGTCACATATTGCACACAAAACAAACTTCATAAGGATGGTGATGGTAATCAATTCTGTGTGACAGTGGTAATTACGCTGCAGAATTGGAAAGATAATGTAATATTATAACGTGACTGATGTGTTAAAAACATTGTATTCATGACGTTTAGTGTGTCTGATTGGATTTTCACCAACAAATGTTTTTATGCTGCACTGTCAACAGCTGTGTCGCTTTTATGACTCGAACATGGAAAATGATGTCATGTGAAATATCTGTTCGCTTACAAGAATTTAATTATCAGCTGTACGGATAAATATTTCACAACTGTTCCCTTTACATGTTAATTTTTCTGGTGTTACAAAATGCTTTCCAAATTAACATTACAACGTTACACAGTGTGTTAATTAGAATTATACAAAGGAAACTTTTTGGACAACGTAAACAGTAGAGCATAATGGATTGAATATATGAAGTTTTGGTTTATGCGATTAACGATTTAATATTTGTAAATTATCATACGGTACGGGAGAAAATGCCACACTTGGCGGTCGGCGTACGATTGCTCATCCATGTACAAGACAAAAGTGTATCATGCAAAACCTAGTTCCGCCGATAGGTTTAACAGAAATGTGATTTTAAAAAATCAATGCCGCTTGCAGCGTGGCCAAGAACAGGTGCCATGAACTCTGCGCTGTGTCGCTGTTGTCCCATTAGCTCAGAGAGACGAGGCAATGCCTTGAGGAACAGATTTGCAGCCACTCTCATAATCGAGTTGCGTTCCCGCCAAACTTTTCTTATTGTTAACGCATCAAATTGCATTAAATTTGCACCTCCACAGTCCGGTGCATTTCATCCTGTTATTGGTACCTTTATTTAAATATTAATACATAACATGAGCTACTGATGGACGTAAATACAACTTTATTTTGTCTATGACACAAACAAAACTAACATAAAATAATAGTGGATACGTTAGCATCGTATGTATCCAATGTCGTAGAAAAAACGCAATGGGTAGGCTACACTGAATTGCACATTATGCTATACACAATAATTCCATTCTGTATGTTTGGCTCCACGCTTATCTGCACACAGCCTTACACGTACATGCAGTTTTCACTTTAGAGATGTTCAAAGCGACCACCTTGCATTTACAAGCACTTCACCACTCGTTGGATCATACTTTGCTGGACCCTACGCATCCACCAACAGCTACCATTGCCGAAACGGTATGCACGCGAGCTATTAGGTCGTGTACATCCATGGGCGGAGTACTTGAAACTTGTACCTTTAACTGCCCACACAAACAAATATTTAGTGAATTAAGGTCCGGGAAACATGGAGACCATAGCATTGGACATCCTTGACCTATCTATTTCCCTGGAAATGCTTCATTTAAATAGTGACGCACATTCATTTCAAAGTGTGGCGACGCACCATCATGCTGAAACCGTAGCCGTCGGCGAACGTTTTGTAATGCATCAGGCAAATTATTGCAAACGAACGTGCGATACAGGGGCGCTTTCAACTTGTCCGGCTTGTAAGGACTCCAAAGCCCTCTCACCCCCACAATTCCAGCCGAAGTGTTTATGTCAAAGCGCGCTCACGGGTGACATACGGTTTGTGTTCCAATCAATGATAGCTGTTGTGGAGTTTGAAAATACCTTCACGAGTGAAGCTACGAGGGTTGCCCAGAAAGTAATGCATTGCATTCTTTTCTCAGCCGAAAACAATATGAATGCGAAATGTAACGTGTTCTTTATTTGAAGTCTACTTATTGAGCACGCCAAGTTACCGTCACTTTCGACAGATAGCGTAGCTGCAGGAGAGTTTCAAAACGGCGTCTATAGGTGATGTACGTTGCAAGAAACGTGCTGTCATTGAATTTCTCACTGCAGAGAAAGACACTGTGGGGAATATTCACAACCGCTTGTGCAAAGTCTATGGAGCACCTATTGTGACAGAAGTACAGTTAGAAGCCCGGCACGGATGGTGACGTCACCAGAAGACGGTTCGCGGATCTCCACGATTTGGAGCGGTCGGGGAGACCATCCACGGCTGTCACACCTGACTTAGTCCATAGGACTTCCACTTGTTTGGGCCTTTAAACGACGCTATTCGTGGAAGACATTTTGAGGACGATGAGGAGGTGATTCATACAGTGTAGCACCGACTTCCCCACCAGGCCAAGGACTGGTAGAGAAAGGGCATACACGCCTTTGTTTCGCGATGGAGGAAGGCCATAGAACGGGATAAAATTACATGGAAAAATGGGTTGTGTAGATGAAACACCATTCTTTCGTGGGTTTAATTCTCATTATTTTCAATAAAGAATTGATGAAGGAAAAAAAAAGCGGCGCATTACTTTCTGGGCAACTCTCGTAGATTCGTCAATCCATATCATGTCATTTATAAAACGTTCCTGATCTACCACTTGGAGCGAAAGCCAATCGCAAAACTGTATTCGTCGAATGCTGTCTTCTGGCAGCTGGTGTGGGTGCAGTTCTTTAATGTGCAACATGTAAACAACCAGTCTTTGAGATAATTCAGCTGTTTTGCAATATCGCAGGTACGTCACCGAGGTGACTGATGAACGGTTTCATGAATCACATCCTCTCTCTTTATGGAGTATGTCTAGTCCTTGGACGACGTCTGACCATTACTTGTGGACGAAGATCAGCAGCTTCCCAAAAGCGTCGCTCCACCTGACAGAAAACATTTTTATCGGGATGGCGCCTTTTAAGGTTCTGTGCAGCATCCGCCGCCGCAGCAGCAGCAGCCGCTGCTTGGTTATCGGATGCACGCAGCATCAAAAGCACATCGACGTGCTCATCGTTTGTGTACTCCATCGGGAAGCCGCCATACATGAATACCATATATCGTTTAAAAGCAATGCGTCCAAGAATTCGTAACACCAGCACCATTAATAAAGAGTGTATTCCAGTTAAACCAGACTACCGATAAACCGTCGGTTTTCGGGTACTGGTCATCCATACAGAAGTTGATGTACCTCTTTAAAGTGCAATTCTCAGTGTTATACCTCTTGGTACCACACTTTTGCAACACTTGGTTGGAAGTACTCGGGGAGTTCATTGAGACTGAAGTAAGTCCTATTTTTGTGTTTGTTTTTTAATATGCTTCACCAGTACAATGAGAGAAATATACGAGGGTTGGAACTTTAATAGTGGCAATATTTATTTACAGCTCGTACAAAACAGATACGTGTTTCAAAGTTGTACTGACCTTCAAAGTAGTCACCAGCATTGTGTATAACCCTTGCCAGCCATGTGGAACTCGTAGGATTCTCTTATCAATGCCAGTTGTGCTGACAGTTCGAGCGGCGCGGTCTATTGCCCGACGAATTTGTAGCACTTCTGAAGCGAATGCCATCAAGTGTTTCCATCCGTTTAGAAATGGAGTTGAGCTCACGAGGGCTTAAGTCAGGGGAGTGCAGTAGGTGGTATAGCACTTAGCAGCCCCATCAGTCAAATAAATCAGTAACAGCTTGCACTGTACGTGCTTGAGCATTGTCCTGCAAAATGATGGTCAGGTCCTCCATAAAGTGTCATCACTTCTGTCTCTATGCTGTTCATTTTTGGAAGACAACCTACGACCAGCTTAGAGACAGAAGTGTTCTCCAGAGGAAAAGAACTGCACGACGACCTGAAATTCCAACCCACGCATCGGCGATGGAAATGCCCGTAACAGTAAAACGTGGTGCCGAAGCCCTAAAATAACCTGGACTATGGATGAATGCAAGAAAGTAATTTGGTCGAATGGGTCTCGATTCACACAGTTTTCAATTTCCGGCCGGGCTTACGTCCCAAGAGTGAAACATGTCGGGGGTTCGGTGGTGATGTGGGCAGCCATATCGTGGTATTTCACGGGCCTTATGGCTACACTGCAAGGTTGCATTACTGCCAAGGATTATGAGACCATTCTGGCTGATCAGGTCCATCCCATGGTACAGTGTTCGCACCCCGTGGCGACGCTGTATTCCAATATAACAAGGCGCTTGTTCATACAGCGCGCATAGTCTTTGTGAGCACGAGGATGAGTTGTTGCTTTTCGCTTGGACAGCATTCACCAGAAGTTAATGTTATTAAGACTTTTTGGTCTTCAACTTTCCGTTAGTTTGTAGGAAGAATGGTACAAGAGACCCTTGAGCACCGCACACGACCCGTATTTATCTATTCAAAGACGACTAAAAGCTATTTTGGATGTCAATGGGTATCCTACAGCCTATTAAGCATAGCAATTTGTTAGTGGTGTTTCCATTTTTTTTCCACACCCAGTACCTCGGTACAGTGTGTGCTCCACTGCTCCTCTGGCCAGTGCATCATCAGGATCAATTAGCTACAGAAATCATGTAGCCATGGTTGCCACACCACCACTGACCAGACGTTTTGATGATTCCTGGAACAGAGTTGATGCAGTGTGGCACGACGTGCTCGTATCTGTCTTCCCTGTTCAATTTGGTTCGATGACCATCCGGTTGATAGCTGTTGTTGCTGTCGGAGGTGGCAGCTCTGTTTATCAAATTTCGCGCACCCTTAAGTCACTGTGGCGGTTTTTGTGTATCATCAACATCGACAAGTGCAATGAATATGGATGATACGATACTCTATGGTATTCTGCGGTTTGAATTCACTCTGTTTTTCCTTTTTAGCAGTTGCATTGATTTGATTTTGTAAATGATACTGACAATATTATACACATGTATAATGCATTATTCAAATTACAACTTCTCCCGGATAATTATTTTGTTCAAATCGCACAAGAATTCCACCTGGCGTAGTGTAATAATGTTGACTGTAAGCTGTGTTCATATCACTTAAATTACAGATTGTACATCAGAGCTTTTATAATTTCTTTGTCTTCGATGGATTTAATTGTTCTTAGCAAATTGATCACGAAAGGGAACCACAGAATACCACCCGCACACAACACTGACGTATGCTACCAGAAATATTTTTCTCCGAGATTCGAGCGTAGTTTAATTTTGGCCACATACATCAGCAATGAAATCTTGTTCAACAATAAATACCATCAGCACTGTTCTTAGAAAAAGCAGTCTGATTCGATTAATTTTTTCTTTTATAAATAGAGTTCAGTACCACCGGTGCACATTTATTTCTTACACATCGGAATATCGAAAGTTTGCAGTTTCGAGTAATTTAAATTTGCCGCTGTAATAAAAGTTAAGATGGCGGCCAACAAAAGACAGAGGATTTCTTTTTAAATTAAGATTTTCCTTTTCCCAATAAATCATCTAAATCATTTAAATTGACGCCACCAATAAAAAAAATTATTAAATTTTTTGCAAATTAGTTTAACACAAACCCATGCTATTTTCAACTAGAAGTACAGACGAAGTTGCTATATAATTGCAACTAACAATGGCTGCGCTTCTTGCAGCTATGATAAAACAATTAATACAAAATTATGATTAAAACAGGAAGTGAATTTTCAATAATTAATCATAAATAGTTTTAACGCATTTGGCTCTATTTGTTTTTACCAGCAAATGAACATAAAAGTACAATAATTTTACATTAAATGTTTTTCATTTAACAGACCTCAAATCGATTCGCGTCTTGCGTCGGCGATGTACATCAGAAGAAGACGACAAAGGGGTACAAAACAAAAGAAAAGAATGACATAGATTAACAAAGAATGTGAGACAAATATTGTCTCTGTTTTACATGATTATCATCTTTTTAATAAATAATTACATAATTGAATGAATATTATCCACACGTTCATATTCCACTCGTAATATATATATATATATATATATATATATATATATATATATATATATATATATATATATATATATCGTGGATGTTATATCACCTACAAATTTATCCCTGTATTCGTCCTACTGTACTGTATCCTGACAATTTATAAAATTTTGCTATTGTAATTTTAATAACCACCAAACAAAGTGACAGTCACGTTTGTCCTCCTGGCCAGTGAAGTGTGGACGATCAGCTGAGCCCCAGGAGTTGTCCGTGGAAGACGTGGGGAAGTGTATTCTGCGTTGGGCCTAACGGTAGGAGTTGTATGCGCCAGCGAGTAGCTGCGGTAGGAATCCGCAGGTCAGCGGCCGCTGCGTTTGGTGGGTTTCCGCCGGTCGGGCCAGTTCCACGGCCAATCTGGGGCTTCCTTCCCTGTCTGTGGTCGGCGCGACAGCCACACGACTCTGATGTTTATCTCGGCACTTTGGTGAGATGTAAAATGTTCAGTGAAACTTTGAGCCTATGTCCATGAAGTGAGACTGACGTAACGGGCGAGCATCATACGCGAGGTGAGCTTGGGAAACAGTATAGGTCTCCTGTGAAACACATTAAGACTGGCTTGGAGGTACACAAGTATGTCTGCTGACAGACACAGCTCCCAGCTCTGACGCTACCACTGAAATCATCGCTGTGATGCGTTAAACACATACGACGTCCCTCTAAACATCTAAAAGGGGTCACGAGTAAATATAAGCCTAAAAAGGTAACTTACTCCTACGAAACCAGAATATACTAGGATTCCCTACTTCCTCACTGGCTAGTAACTCAAGGTTTTACTTTTTGATGAACACGCGTAAGAACATCGTCGTCGACGTCAGACGTGTTTTAAAAAATTCGTTGCCAGGGACAGTCCGTTTAAAATTGTCTATCCTTTAAATGTTTATGATTTTAAATTTATTTTACTATCGGTACGCATGCGACAGCATGCGTTGTTCAAATGGTTCAAATGGCTCTGAGCACTATGGGACTTAACATCTGTGGTCATCAGTCCCCTAGAACTTAGAACTACTTAAACCTAACGAACCTAAGGACATCACACACATCCATTCCCGAGGCAGGATTCGAACCTGCGACCGTAGCAGTCGCGCAGTTCCGGACTGAGCGCCTTAACCACGAGACCACCGCGGCCGGCAGCATGCGTTGTCTCATGTGTTCCAGAAGGTCGCGCATAAAAATGGGATTCTTCCTCGTCTCATACCTCTGGTTCTGTTGGCGACAGAAAGGCAGGGTTAAGTGTTTTGGATAGCCCATGGCCTACAAACCATTTGTATGCCCAACAACAGGATCGTCTTGTTGTCGCTATTCTACAGTGCAGGGTCTTAGTAATTGGAGCAAATCGGCTAGTGCTTTCAGCATTTGATGTGGTCTACGGTGGGCCGTAAGACGTTTATGGAGGTTCCATTAAATCATGGGCAGTTCATTAGAAAACTACAAAATAGTTTTTTGCCTTTTTTTCGTACCGAAAACGAGCCGCGTATTCCAAGACAACTACAAACAGAAAATGGCTGAAATTTTTACTGTATATGTTCCTAACATTCCGATCCCGAACAACCTTGAAACTTTTCTTGATATCTTTACCCGTTTTCGAGAAAAAAGGTTCAAACTTACCCTACATGTACGCATAAAACACGGACGTAAAATACGGTATGTAGTGAAAACTTGCTCTATAAAGTTACGTAGCATGGAGACTTGTGGTGTAATATATCTCCGTTACCAGCAGCAAAGTTCTTGGAACCTCATATTGTACAACTGAAGTACATGAAAAAGTTCTCTGCGCGTAAAATGCGGTCTGGCATGTAAAATTAATTTTGTGTTATTTCAATTTCACGTCAGTAAATTATCAAAACTCCCTGACCCATGAAGTACTTTTCGTATGAGTGACATGCCCTGCTGCGGCTGGGAAAATAAGGGACCCAGCGGAAACATGATACTGTCGGAGCAAAAAATAAGGCGAATATGTTCCTGTTTAAATAAAAGACTGACTGAAAAATGGGGTTCAAAAAATGGTTCAAATGGCTCTGAGCACTATGGGACTTAACAGCTGAGGTCATCAGTCCCCTAGAACTTAGAACTACTTAAACCTAACTAACCTAAGGACATCACACACATCCATGCCCGAGGCAGGATTCGAACCTGCAATCGTAGTGGTCTTGCGGTTCCAGACTGCAGCGCCTTTAACCGCACGGCCACTTCGGCGGCAAATGGGGTTCCATCCACCTCAGTCTACCTTCCTCAGCACCTTTAAAACTGTTCACAATAATTTTGGCATGCGAATATATTTGCGCTTTTTTTATGCTGACAGGAAAGGGGACATAAAATTACTGAGCATTGGTTGTGGTATAGAAAGAGTGAAGGAGAGACGGTAGTGTGAGAGAAAGAGAGACACGTGGTAGTGGAACATAGTTGAAAATGACAGAACAATACTAGGACAAGAATGAAGGAGACAGTGCCAGTGGGAGAGGAATAAATAGAAGGAGAAGTTGGAAATGGTTTGGAGCCAGTGATCATGAGAGAGTCTTTGACAAGGGCAGCAAGGAAGTGAGAGGTACTGACAATGAGAACAGAGAGCAGCAGTGGAAAGGAATGAATGAGATAATAGCAGTACAGTGAGAAACAGGGAGACTGATAGTGAGAGGGGACTGTGGCTATGACACAGGAGGCAATGACAGAGAGACACAAACAGATAACTACAGTGAGTTGGCCTGAATGAGTGAGTGAGAATGGGCAAGTGGGACTGGATGGGCATGAGCGACTAGTGATATACTAATGAGCGTGAGCGTGTTACGGTGAGGAGAGTCCGTGGGAGTGAGAGATGAATTGCATGTTAAAAAGAGCGCAAATATGTTCGGATGCCAAAATTTTCAGGAACATTTTTAAAGATGCTGAAGATGGCAGAATGTGGCATCTGGTACTCCTTCTTTCAGTCATAGTCTTTTAATACAAACAGGAGCACATTCGCATTATTTGTACTCCGACAGGAGCATTTTTCCAGTGGTTATTATTAGTATTGTCTGTTTCCGTAGCGGCATGGTCAGCGTGACTGATTGCCTTGCGGAGGACCCGGATTCAGCTCGCCGGACTGCCCAGTGGGGAATTCTAGAACGGGGGTTCACTCAGCCTCATGATGTCAGCCGATGAGTTACTTAAATAGGAAGTAGCGGCTCGAAGATCAGGAAAGCAGACAACAGCCGAAAGGGCGCCGTGATGACCCTAAGCAGCTGGCCGCTGTACTGAGCGGTTCTAGGCGCTTCAGTCCGGAACCGCGCTGCTGCTACGGTCGAAGGTTCGAATCCTGCCTCGGGCATGGATATGTGTCATATCCTTAGGTTAGTTAGGTTTAATTAGTTCTAACTTCTAGGCGACTGATGACCTCAGAAGTTAAGTCACATAGTGCACAGAGCCAGCCATTTATCATTATTTAAGTGAACTTTAATGTGAAATGTATATGCATAACCCTGGTGCGATGTAAGAGGATGCCTGAGTATACTATTGCGATTTGTTCAAATAAATTAACTAAAAGTCAAGAGACGTTTGGCACCTACTGCTGGATGAAAGCCTTCTCTAGACATCTACATGAATTAAGGTGTGCACCCACAAATTTTCATGTTATTGTGCTGCTCCTAACGTCCTCTCCATCTTTCATTATCGTATCCCAATTATATTTTTCTTTATTCACGTATGCTTTTTATCTTACCATTATGGCGTGAAAACCAGCTATCAACGTCCTTGGTCTACCTTCCATCCCTTCGCCTGGCTGCACGTCCCATCCACCTCCATTTTATTTTATTTGCAATCATAATTACATTTTTGTATCTTATAGTGGCTGTTCTTCGCAAAACTGAGACAGTGCAATAAATGGAAAACTTGATGATAAAAATTCATAAAATATCTGTTTAATAACGTTTTCAGGAGGCCATCCATCGCCAGTACTACTGTTGCTACGCAAGGAACTTCACTGCAACGCCGGTACCCTAGAAACTCGTATTTTTGTGAGCTGGCGCGTTGTCATCACAGTGAAGTTTCCGTCAGCAGGCCGTCAGTTTTTGTGCAAAGAGCTTCACTGCATGTCAAAACGCCAGAAACTTCCACATGATTTCGCTTCTGGCGTCTTGACACCGACGTGAAATTCCTTACATAAAAACGGATTTTTTTTATTTTTTCTGATTTCTGTCCATGGCAAAAATATATTAATTGTGTATTGTGTTCCAGTTAACATCTGTGAGCGAATTAATGAACTAAGCTGTTCATTCACTTGAAATGTAGGTCGCAGGGTGGCACGGGTGTATACATTGAATAAATAAATAATTCCATAAAATCACGTCAGACAGGCTGTAAGATGCATAACTTTACAGCTATGGGCACTTGTTTATCTTCGCTATGGTAAAACACATCTCTTCTACCGAACAAGTGTCCATAGCACGTAAGGTATGTGAATTTTAGAGCCCGTGTTTACCAATCGTTTTTCTTATTTTGGTACATACTACCACCTCTGAAAGTAGCTTACCCTGAAATCGTAGCAAGAACTATACCGATACATGTATTCCACTGCCAGAGGTACCACAGCGATTTTCGCCTGTAACCTTCGACTCTGTCGTTTCCGGACGAGGGTCCCTTTGCTCAAATTGATACATTTTCGCTTCTCCATCATCCCTGAAAGTTTGTAACGTCATCACGGAATCATTGTATATAAGGTTTTAATATGTCATGATTTCAACACAGTTATTGGTAACGCAATCAGTTTCAAGATGACATATGCTACTCTATCGTAATGGCAGTTGCTTCAGTCTATAGATATGCGTCTCGCCAAGATTTGGTTTATTGGTAGTAATGAAGTGTACCTAGCTAGTTGCGCTATTTCCATCCCGGTTCACACGTCAAAGATACAGGACTACAACAATATCAGCAAAATTTGCTTTCTGGGGTGCTCTGTAAGTTTAGGGAAACGGGATTAAAATTTCGTTTTTAAAGAACAACTCAGTTATAAGATCATAAAATTGTGTTCCGTGTCTTGGAGTTAAAACCGCATCGGAAAGAAACTGACGCTCATTTGTTCTCGCAGTATGCGTACTGTTAGAAGAGAGAACGTTGCCATGCAATGTTGAGGCATTGCGTTGATCAACAGAATTCAGCCGCGGAATGATCTCATATTGCCGATAACGTACCAGCTCGGTACGCTGTTGTTTAAGACAGTTATAATGTTCAGCGAGCAACGGATCGCTGTGGTAATACTTCGTGCTCAAATTTGAGAAGAGACAGGATGAAATACTATTACATTCGAGAAGCATACAATGAATTCCCCGCGTGCTCCGTCGCTAATGGTACTACCGTCAACTAGGTACACCTGCACAAAGGTAATGCTTTATTTCGGCATTTATTTCACTTCTTGTTATAGACCCTACTGTTCTGACGGGATCGCTTTGTTAAGATGAAGCGTGTCTATAATAGTGTTGTTAGTTCGTTATTATCTTGTCTTAACTTCGAATATTATTATTTCCTCTGATATCAGATTTTATTTTGCACCTTCTTGACTTTTGCGAGCAATAAGCCAACAGTATTACACAGCCCACGGCAGTGCTGCTACGATCGTTGTTAGACGTTTTGTTGAAAATCTCTAATTCTTTCTCGGAATCTAATAAATCCAGAGGAAGTTGTAATTCAAATTGATTACTACGTTCTACAGCTTTGTGCGTGACTTGCAGCTAGTCAGTTGTGCTGTAACCATTTCTACAGTCAGTTTGGCTCTCATTCTGCTTTAAGTACGGTTCTATTGTCGTGTAGTAGGTCACAAGTAGTCACTACCGCAGTAGTACAAGTATATATGCCAACTAGCTCCGCAGATGACGAAGAGATTGAAGAAATGTATGATGAGATAAAGAAAATTATTCAGATAGTAAAGGGAGACGAAAATTTAATAGTCACGGGGGACTGGAATTCGATAGTGGGAAAAGGAAGAGAAGGAAAAGTAGTAGGTGAATATGGGATGGGGGTAAGGAGTGAAAGAGGTAGAATTTTGCACAGAGCATAACTTAATAATCGCTAACTATAGATTTAAGTGTCAGGAAGTCGTTTCTGAAAGTATTTGTATGGAGTGTAGCCATGTGTGAAAGTGAAACATGGACAATAAACAATTTAAGCAAGAAGAGAATACACGTTTTCGAAATGTGGTGCTACAGGAGAATGCTGAAGATCAGATAGGTAGATCACGTAACTAATGAGGAGGTACTGAATACAACCGGGGACAAGAGAAATTTGTGGCACAATTTGACTAGAAGAAGGAATCGGTTGGTTGGACATGTTCTGAGGCATCAAGGGATCACCAATTTAGTAATGGAGGGCAGCGTGGAGGGTAAAAATCGTAAAGGGAGACCAAGAGATGACTACACTTAGCAGATTCAGAAAGATGTAGGTTGCAGTAGGTACTTTGCGATGCAGAAGCTTGCACAGGATAGAGTAGCATGGAAAGCTGCATCAAACCAGTCTCTGGACTGAAGACCACAACAACAACAGGTCACAGTTGCGCGCCAAATGAAACTATATGGTTCCAGAGACCCTTTCAACTCCCAAACGTCTATGATGTGTACATGCAGACTGAAGCGACGAAAGAAAATTTGTTCTAAGGCTGGGATTCGAACTCAGGTCTCGTACTCTCAGAGCTTCTGTAATGATATTTGAATTTAAGGGGAATACCAAGTGTGCTGAGGCCTGAATGGAAATTTAGATTGAGGAGGGAGGTGTGTTAGGGTAATCCGTGCGGTTGTGCAAAGCGACTGTTACAGTGTGGCGTAGTGCATAGCGCCTCTGCCTAGGTGAGCAGAAGATCCGGTTTCGAATTCCAGCATTAGTACAAATTTTTATATTATAAGTTTGGTATGTGTTTTACAGTTTTTGGGCATGGTCCCTCTGTGTATACATTTTGCAAAACAATTTCCTTTAGTAAATGAAAAGCACCAGTTTGCTTTTGTTCTACAATATTACTTTTATTGTTAACCGGTATTCGGCTTACAAGGCCATCTTCAGACATTTACTGAGTGTTATCACCAAAGAAGTTACAATGTTTGCAAACAACATTGGAAGAGAAGTAACACTTCTAGACTGAAGTAGAAACATACAGTAAGTAACATCTTTGACAGTGCGGTGGTAATGCGATGAAAAAGTAAAAATTAAATAGCACATAAATAACAATGGAGTAGACAGGAAAACCTTCAACAGAAAATAGGAATAGCATGCCTACATAACAGCGTATATTAATAAACAAAACTAATAAAATAAAATAAAATTAGTACTAGACAAGGCTACGTCAGGAGGTATGAAACATGGAGAGTGATACACAAACCAATTAAAAGAAGAGACAATTATCAGTGTAACTACAGAATACATAAGGAACTTAAGTAATATCAATAAGATAAACAGAAATAAATAAATGCAGGAAAATGGAGGCTTATTACTTTTCCTCCATCCTTAATCATATGTACAGAAACACTTGTCATCTCTAGGGTCACCTTTTCTTTCTGCAAATACTGAATGGCTTTAAGCATCTCAGTAGTGTGTTTGGTATTCATCTCTTGACCTATACAGTTATATAAAGCAGTTTTGGGAAAGATTGTACAGGTTTTTTCTGTTGCTCGTTAGCGTACCGCCTGACATTCCATCTGTTGAAATGTGACGTCAACCCAACGGAACTCTCCATTCTATCGGTCAAAGTTCGACCAGAAATAGTACAGTACCTAACACTCCGTAAAGTGGCTTCACATGTATATCTGGATATGCACTGCCTATCAAAAAAAGTGAAGCCCCTTGAAGGGGAGGAGGAAACTAAACGAAACTTCACAGCGTGGGAGGCCACGTGATTTTATTTTGGTTATAACAATATCGAGTCATATGTACAATGAATTTGGCTGTATGAGGCCGCTTATCAGTATGACACTGCACCCGCTCTGGCCTGGCTGCATTCCCTGATTCGGTTGGGAAGAGTCTTATAAATCAGTTTTATTTTCTCCTGAGGTATTCTGGTCCTCAATAGCTGTAACTAGTCCTTGGTATCTTGAATACTGGGAATGTGACGGATCTGAGGTTCTATTTGGTCCCACACATGTTCAATCGGCGACAGATCTGGGACTCTTGCTGCCCACAGGAGACAGTTCATAGAGACACGTGACATGTGTGCGGGAGCATTGCATCGTTGGAAAATGGCACCACGATACTGTCGCATCAGAAGTAACACATGAGGTCGCAAGATGTTCGTCAAATTCGGTTGTGCGGTCAGGGTTCCCTCAGTTGTTACGGGGCATGAACTGAAGTCACCCCTTGTCACCGCCAGGAGTACCACCGCTGACACCCTCTAAAACATTGTCAGAATGGGACCGCTTCCCACGTCACAACGTTACTCGCGGACGGTGGTCCTTCGGGGTAGTGCAGAACAGCGCGTTTCATAGCTGAAAACATCGTAATGCTACTCATCAGCAGGGGTCAGGGATTTTCTCTGCCTCGTGATGACTGGGTGTTGTGTGATGTCCTTAGGTTAGTTAGGTTTAAGTAGTTCTAAGTTCTAGGGGACTGGTGACCATAGATGTTAAGTCCCATAGTGCTCAGAGCCATACTCATCAGCAGCGCATGCTTCCAGGTCACGGCACCAATTCAAACGAAACTGTTTGTGATGTGTTGTTAACTGCAGCCTACGCTTGCGACGGTAATTCCCTAGTGCGGCTGCATGTAGTCTCCGACCAATAATGCTGGATGACACAGACCATGTTGCAGAGTGTTCACTACTACGAGGGCGTGCTGAAAAGCAATGCCTCCGATTTTTTTATTTGAAAGCTCCCAAAGGTTTCTAAATAAAACAACCATTATTAACATTCTAAATTTCTATTCTTCATATCCTCGTATTTATTTCTTGACACAGCCACCCCGGCGACGAATACTTTTCTCCCAACAAGAAACCAAGTTTTTGACACAGACACTGTAGAATGTTTGACTTCGTTGACGAAGCCACAACCTCATTTCTGCTTGCAACGCTTCGTCACTGACAAAAATGAAGTCTTCGAAGTCGTTCTTTAAGTTTTGTAAACAGATGAAAATCGGATGGGGCCATTTCGGGACTATATGGAGGATGATTGATGGCAGTGAACCCAAGGTGTCGCATGGTTGGAGATGTCACGTGTGTGGTCTGGCTTGTCATGTCGAAAGAGAGGGTGTCCCATGTGTGAACAAACTCTTCGTATTCGAAACACGCTGTTTCTCAAGCACCGATATTGTTAAGTTACACAGTGCCATGTTAAACGCAGCAATTCGGGTCCTTATAGCGGCAGAGAGTTGAGAAAAGCTCCAAACAAGCAGGAAAGTCGACTGAGTAATATGCATAACATGTAATACCTCAATCGGTACTGAGAATGGAACAAAATTTTCGGAGGCATTACTTTTCAGCACATTTTCATTGTTCCCGGAGGAGTAGCACAGATTTATTTATTTATTTTTGTGGTTTTAGAGCGCATAACTACAGTCGTCATTAGCGCCCAGACTAAATTAGTAATGCACTGCGAGGCACAATGTTAAAACAGCAACTAAAAAGGTCAACACTATAAAAGGCACATTAACAGGCAAGGGATTAAAAGAAAACAGCATAATCAAATGTCCTTAGACAGGTTTGTCAAGTGGATAAAACGAAGAACGCGAGCAGCTGCTCCTGGGTCATCTGCTAAAATGGCATCCAGAGTACACGGCAGGCCAAGATCAATGTGCAGTGAATTAAAATTCGGACAGGACGTTAAAATGTGGCGTACCGTCAGCAATTGCCCACATGGGCAGAACGGCGCCGGCGCAGCCGTCAGCAGATGGCGGTGGCTGAACCTGCAGTGTCCAATCCGTAACCGGGCCAAAACGACCTCCTCGTGAAGAGGTCGTCCAAGCCGTGGGGAGAGGTTTCAAGGCCCGAAGCTTGTTTTCAGTAAGTGTAGACCAATCGGCTTGCCACAGCGATAAAGTGTGCTGACAAATGACCCTGCTAAAATCAGATGAAGGTACACCACAAGTAGCTGTCCGAGGCTGGAGGACCGCAGCCTTGCCCACGTCATCTGCAGTTTCGTTCCCAGGGATACCGACATGGCCAGGAACCCACATAAAGGTAACCGGAGAACCGTCGTCCGCCAGCGCAGATGTGAAGGGGTACGATGTACTTGGAGCAGACTTCGACGATCCTCCCATGTGGTCATCGACGTGGTCGACTGAAACTTTAAGGTCGTGTGTCTGCCCTCACGATTCCGTGCATTCCAACACTGGACCAGTGTCACATCCGAATGCCCCACAAACCTGGACATTACATAATTCGATTAGGTGGCCAAATGAATACCCAAATCAAACTTCTTTCAACCACTGCCACTTACTGATAACGCTGTCTCAAACGAATACTCAGCATCTCCGTATCCTCCACAATGACCAGTCAACATCTGACATTCTTCCATTCCCTACTAGGCTTTGTAACAACACTACACATGAACAACACGTGTCACAGAGAATTTCACCTCTAATCATTTACGAGACATGATCAAAAAATTCGGCGAATGAATTTTTTTAGCAGCAGCTGCTGACACTACAACCATGTGGTGCAATTTGTCTGATAGCATGATCCGTTGAGGCAGGCAGCGTAAAGCTGTAACACGTTGTGACTTGGCATTCAGCATCCAGAGACGCCATAGTGATGTTTTATTTACCGTATACGTCGCGCATAATGGATATCGAACAACTCGTGTACATTAAATTCTGTTTCAAGTTGTAAAAAAGTGTTGAAGAAACTCATGGAATGCCGAAATTGGTGTATGGCGATAATGCTGAAACTCTCAAGTAGTAGGAGTGATTTAAAACCGGAAATAATTCGGTAGAAGTCAAGCAACATCCAAGATGTTCATTAACCTCAAAAACAAAAGAAAACATGCAAAAAGAGGCAAAAATTATTCATTTAAACGGGCGAATAACTATTAGAGGGCATACGGAAGAAGTTAGCATCTCGTACGGGTCCGTGCAAAGCATTTGAACCGATAGTTTGGGAATGAGACGAGTAAGTGCAGAATTTGTTTCCAAACGTTTGACTGATGAACAAGAGGAAAGTGAGTGTCTGTTTGCGCAGAGTTGAAAGATAGTCTTCATTCATATTCGGACTTCATGCCAAAAATTTTAACTGGAAATGAAACTTGAATATATTGGTATAAACCTGATACCAAAATTCAGAGTACCGAACGGGAAACCAGTGAATCACTTCGCCCTAAAAAGGCACGTCAGTCAAAATCGAATATAAAATTGATGCATTTTTTCGATATTGAGGGCACAGTGCCATTAGGGATCGTTCAGAGAGGAACAACTGTAAGTGTAGAATTTTCCAAGGGCTTACTGCAACGGTTGCGAAGCGATGCAGTTGCGAAGCGATGTACGAAAAAAGCCACCATAAAAATTTCCCAATGGCTTCCTTAATCACGACAACGCGCCGTGCCACATCTCGCTTTTGGTTCGAGAGTTTGCACTGGAAAATATCTTCCTGCCAAACCATCGTGGAACAAATGTATCATTCTCCTGATGTAAGTTTTGCATATTTCCACTCAGTAATGTCGTTCGGAATAATTTTCTGGTGTAACTCATTACTTTGAAAGAAGTACTGATTGCACCAATGTGATCAGTAAGAATAATGTGTGTTCACCCACGGACGACATATAGGTACCTCTTCAAGGATGTAGGAATTATAACTGCGTCATCACAATATACATATTCGCTAATAAAAGTCGTCATAAATAAATCATAATTTGTGAAGAACTGCGATGTACAAACCTGAATCACTAGAGGGAAAAATGACCTTTATTATCCATCTTTAAAGTTGTCAGTGGCTGGAAAAAAAGAGTTCAGTACGGAGCAACAAAAATGTTTGATCATTTGTCGTTAACATAAAATGTCTGACTGACAGAGACGCAAGTTTTACACCTAATTTAAAATCAAATCTCCTGGATAACTCCTATTCCATTGACGAATTTTTACTTAAAAACTTGCAGCCAGCAAAAAAAAAAATCAAACGAATGAATTTTAAGTGTAGTACATGAGCGGGACTAAGAATAATGTGTTCATTAATGTCATGTTTACATATCGTGTAAACTGACTCGTTCCACTTCATTTCGTTAAAAGAATCGTTCAAATGATCTATGGAATACGTACCTGACTAACTAACTAACTAACTCTAGACCAGTCTCACTCACCAGCTTTAGCACCATGCGACTTCTGACTCTTCCGTAGAATTAAAACCGTGCTTAAGGGGAAACGTCTTGACTTCATTCCTAACACTGAGAGGGCCACGACAGATCGGCTGGAAGCCTTTCCAAATGAAGTCTTTTTGCCATCATGGATTCAACGTCGGGATAAGTGCATTGCAAGCCAAGGACAATACTTTGAATGAGATTAAATCAAATTCCATGTAAGCTTGTTACTTTGTTCCTGATCAAATTATTCACAGTACTTTTTTGATTACACCTCGTACATACCCACGGAAGGTGTGTCCAGATACGAAGTTACACTCCTGGAAATGGAAAAAAGAACACATTGACACCGGTGTGTCAGACCCACCATACTTGCTCCGGACACTGCGAGAGGGCTGTACAAGCAATGATCACACGCATGGCACAGCGGACACACCAGGAACCGCGGTGTTGGCCGTCGAATGGCGCTAGCTGCGCAGCATTTGTGCACCGCCGCCGTCAGTGTCAGCCAGTTTGCCGTGGGATACGGAGCTCCATCGCAGTCTTTAACACTGGTAGCATGCCGCGACAGCGTGGACGTGAACCGCATGTGCAGTTGACGGACTTTGAGCGAGGGCGTATAGTGGGCATGCGGAAAGCCGGGTGGACGTACCGCCGAATTGCTCAACACGTGGGGCGTGAGGTCTCCACAGTACATCGATGTTGTCGCCAGTGGTCGGCGGAAGGTGCACGTGCCCGTCGACCTGGGACCGGACCGCAGCGACGCACGGATGCACGCCAAGACCGTAGGATCCTACGCAGTGCCGTAGGGGACCGCACCGCCACTTCCCAGCAAATTAGGGACACTGTTGCTCCTGGGGTATCGGCGAGGACCATTCGCAACCGTCTCCATGAAGCTGGGCTACGGTCCCGCACACCGTTAGGCCGTCTTCCGCTCACGCCCCAACATCGTGCAGCCCGCCTCCAGTGGTGTCGCGACAGGCGTGAATGGAGGGACGAATGGAGACGTGTCGTCTTCAGCGATGAGAGTCGCTTCTGCCTTGGTGCCAATGATGGTCGTATGCGTGTTTGGCGCCGTGCAGGTGAGCGCCACAATCAGGACTGCATACGACCGAGGCACACAGGGCCAACACCCGGCATCATGGTGTGGGGATCGATCTCCTACACTGGCCGTACACCTCTGGTGATCGTCGAGGGACACTGAATAGTGCACGGTACATCCAAACCGTCATCGAACCCATCGTTCTACCATTCCTAGACCGGCAAGGGAACTTGCTGTTCCAACAGGACAATGCACGTCCGCATGTATCCCATGCCACCCAACGTGCTCTAGAAGGTGTAAGTCAACTACCCTGGCCAGCAAGATCTCCGGATCTGACCCCCATTGAGCATGTTTGGGACTGGATGAAGCGTCGTCTCACGCGGTCTGCACGTCCAGCACGAACGCTGGTCCAACTGAGGCGCCAGGTGGAAATGGCATGGCAAGCCGTTCCACAGGACTACATCCAGCATCTCTACGATCGTCTCCATGGGAGAATAGCAGCCTGCATTGCTGCGAAAGGTGGATATACACTGTACTAGTGCCGACATTGTGCATGCTATGTTGCCTGTGTCTATGTGCCTGTGGTTCTGTCAGTGTGATAATGTGATGTATCTGACCCCAGGAATGTGTCAATAAAGTTTCCCCTTCCTGGGACAATGAATTCACGGTGTTCTTATTTCAATTTCCAGGAGTGTATATTGACCTCCGATCATGTCTGCTAGGTACTTCTCTTTTCTCAGGCATTGCAAATGTAGAGTAGGTTGACAGGAGAACAAGCCTTTCACCTACATCCACTTCTACACGATTACTCCATAATTCACAATTAAGTGCCTGGCAGAAGGTTCATCGAACAACCTTCAGCCTATTTATCTGCAGTTCCATTCTCGAACAGCGCTTGGGAAAACGGAACATTGAAATCTTTCAATGCGAATAATGACTTATTATATTATCGTGATCATTCCTCCCTACATAGGCTGGCGCCTACAGAATATTTTCGCATCTGTAGGAGGAAGCTGCTGACAGAAAATTCATCAGAAGATCCTGCCACAACGGAAAACGCCTTTTTTTATGATTTCCACCCTAACACACGTATCATGTCTGTGGCACTCTTTCTATTTCACGATAATACAAAACGAGCTGCCATTCTTTGAACTTTTTCGATGTCCTCCGACAGTCCTCTCTGATGCAGATCCCTCATCCGACGTCGCACACCAGTGTTCCAGAAGACGGCAGACAAACGCAGTGTAGACAGTCTTTTTAGCAGTCCGTCTCTTTAGCCCTTGATCGGTTGCATTTTCTAAGTGCTCTGCAAACAAATCCCAATTTTTGATTGGCTTTCCCCACAACATTATCTATTATTCGTGACTG
This sequence comes from Schistocerca americana, assembly GCF_021461395.2. Lineage (NCBI taxonomy): Eukaryota > Metazoa > Arthropoda > Insecta > Orthoptera > Acrididae > Schistocerca > Schistocerca americana. The sequence goes on along the minus strand of NC_060125.1, from coordinate 521,166,406 downwards.
TAATCCCTAAGTATTTAGTTGAATTGACAGCCTTTACATTTCTGTGGCTTTCCATGTAACCGAAATTTAGCGGATTTCTTTTAGTACTCACGTGGGTGACTTCATACTTTTCATTATTTAGAATTAATTGCACAATACAGGTATATTGTCTAAATCGTTTTGCAATTTGTTTATATCATCGGATGACCTCATAAGATGGCGAACGACAGAATCGTTTCCAAAAAATCTGCGAGGGCTGCTCAGACTGCCTACCAAATCGTTTATGTAGATCAGGAACACATTAGGTCCTGTAACACTTCCTTGGGGAATGGCAGATATTGCTTCTACTTTACTCGATAACTTTAGGTCTGTTACTACGAACTGTGACCCTTCTGACAGAAAAATTCCGAATCCAGTCGCACAACTGAGGCGATACTCCAGAGGCACACAACTTTTGATTAGAATTCACTTGTGAGAATCGGTGTCAAAAGCCTCCAGGGAATCTAAAAATATGGAATCATTTTTACATTCCCTGTCGATAGTACTCATTACTTCGTGAAAATAAAGATCTACTTGTGTTTCACGAGAACGATATTTCCTGAATCCGTGTTGTCTGTTTGTCAATAAATGATTTTCTTCGAAATGACTCATAATGTTGGAACGCAGTAGATATGTTCCAGATTCCGATATGGGCCTGTAATTCGGTGCATTAGTCCTATTTCCTTTCTTGGTTATTGGTTTGACTTGTTCAGCTGTCCAGTGTTTGGGTACGGATCTTTCGACGAGCGATCGGTTGTATATGATTGCTAAGTATTGAGCTGTCAGCATACTCTGAAAGGAACCTGACAGTAGACAATCTCGAGCCGGGGCCTTGCCGTTATTAAGTGATTCAAGATGCTTCGCTACACCGAGCATATCTACTTCCAAATTACTCATGTTGGCAGTTGTTCTGGATTCGAATTCTGGAATATTTACTTTGTCTTCTTTCGTGAAAGAATTTCGGAAAACTGTGTTCATTAACTCTGCATGAGCGTCACTGTCTTAAGTGATATCACCACTGTGATCACGCAGTGAAGATATTGATTGTGTCTTTCCGCTGGTGTACGTTACATATGATCACAGCCTCTTTGGGTTACGTTCAAATTGGCTCAAATTGCTCTGAGCACTATGGGACTTAACATCTATGGTCATCAGTCCCCTAGAACTTAGAACTACTTACACCTAACTAACCTAAGGACATCACACAACACCCAGTCATCACGAGGCAGATTGGGTTACGTGCCAGACTTCGAGAATGAATTTAGTTGTGGGAACTAATAGAAGCATCTCGCACTGAGGTTCCCTCTAAATTTGGAGCTTTTGTAAAATTTCGCAAATCTTGTGAGTTTTGCTTTCTTTGAATTTTGGCATGCTTCCTTTCCAGCAGCTTTCTGATCTGTTTTTTGTACCATGGGGACATACAGAGTGTTTCACAATTCATTTTACACATTTCTAGAGGTTGCAGAGGGACTCAGTAGACCAAGTCTTACATAGGAACCCAAGTCCGAAAACGTCTCCAAACGACGCTACAGGACATCGAAATTATAGGCGCCAGCGCCTGTAGATATGTGTATATACGGGGTGGTTCCATGATGATGTTGCAAACTTTCTAGGATGATTTATCAATTTGAGGTAAGAGTCTCTGCTCCGGAAACGAACGAGTGGAAAGTATAGGCGTTCTGATAGCCCTGACAGTGGATTACAGTATACCGGTACTGTTGTCGCTAAGATTGTAGGGTAGGCAACTTACAGAGATGGTAGCATAGATCAAAACAAAAAAAAAACAGTGCAATAAACGTGGGCTCTAAAATGCATACCTCAAGAGCTATGAGCACTTGTTCAGTAGAGGAGGTATGTTTCATACAAGGGAAGATGAGTAAGAGCTCATAGCTTCTCGAGTATGCATTTTAGATTCTAAAGCCCACATTTTTTCCTTGTCCTGGTCCATACTATCATATCTGAAAGTTGCATACCCTACATTGTTAGCAATGTGTTCCACTGGCAGAGGTATCAGAATGATTTTCACTTGTAGCTTTCGATTCATTCTTTTCCGAAGCAGAGATCATCACCTCAAATTTATGCATTCATCCGTCTCCATCATTGGCGACCGCTGTGGCCGAGCGGTTCTATGTGCTTCAGTCTGGAACCGCGCGACCGCTACGATCGCAGGTTCGAATCCTGCCTCGGGCATGGATGTGTGTGATGTCCTTAGGTTAGTTTGGTTTAAGGAGTTCTAACTTCTAGGGGATTGATAACCTAAGATGTTAAGTCCCATAGTGCTCAGAGCCATTTGAACCATTTGATCTCCATCATTCTTGAAAATTTGTGATGTCATCACGGAATCCTCCTGTATATACATACATTTCCAGGCACCGGCGCCTATAACTTCGACGCTCTGAAGCGTCTTTGTATGACGTTTCCGGACATATGGTCCCGTGTAAAACTTGATCTACTAAGTACCCTCTACCGCCTCTAGAAGTGTGTTATACGAATTATGAAACTCCTTGCATTTCTCTGTTGCTGTCGCTGCTCAGAGCGGAAATTTCTGCAGCAAGCCGCAGATGTTGAAGTGAATCGTGGCTAGTGGCAGAGTTATGAGTGTGTATTTGCTTACGTGACTGATCTGGTGGCGTTGCTACGCTACGTCCATCCGCCAGCCTACCACCTCCGCGGCGGCCCCTGTAAGCCTTCTCCCTTTGGGCAGCAGGCCACGCTACTTGTATAGCCGCTACACCGGCAACCTCTCGACGACCCCCCCCCCTCCCCCCCCCCCCCCTTGCGGAGCGCCTTTTAAAGTGGAGGCCGCCACAAGCGCCGCGACCCCCGGCTAATTAAAGCTGCGTGTCCGAGGCCTGCCTTTTACTCTGGCTCACTGCTCCGAGCTCTAAACTACACTCATTCGCGCGTTTCTGATCTTACACCTGTTTACTAGTGGGCAACCTGATTCAGGAGGAATGGGTGAGATTCAAGGAGCCTGTCATTTAGATATGAAGTTGGCGCTGTTAAGGGGCGGTTACAGAGGGCCGAGCGAAGACACCTCTGCATGAAGCTGTTAGGAACCTGTGAAGCATCGACGACGCTAATAAAACATTTTAAGACTTAAATCTTTTATTCTCAATGATTGAAAATCGTCATTCTTCTGCACCAGCCTCCGCTGTTGCTCATTCAGCTGCGAGTTGGATTCTAGTCTGCACGCCCAGACGATGGTGTGAGAGACCTCGGCCCTGCAATGGTTTGCCAGCTGACAAGTTGAGCCATTTCCCAGTGCGAAGTGGTGTCAGGCTTGCTACTAGAGTGTCGTCAGTCCCACTACAAATTCTACGATGACCCTTGATGACCCATCCGTGATGTACCTGTTGTCGGTAGTCGTGTGATCGATTGATCTCCTCCCTACCACTGGTAGTTTTCAGCATATGGGGGCACCCGAGTGTTGAACAGGAATGGGGACCCCAAGAGTCCCTCTTGCGGGCTTCCGTGTTGAAGTTCAGCGCTGCTAGCTAGCACCCTGCATTGTGGTGTAGTCGGAAGATACTCAACTTCTCAATCAGTAGATGGAGGTGGCGAGCAGCATGAAGTTCACCAGGTGAAGGCCTTCACCTCGATAACAACTTCCCCTAGTTCATAGAGTGTACTGGGGCATCTGGGACATAGATTCACTACCGTATCTTAACTATCGAATCGAGTACTTTTATTGTGTATGCCATCGATTCCAGTGATCAACTCATGACGAGAGCTGCAAAGTTGAGCTATTTAACCATTCAGACTTTAATTTTTTTCTCTGGAAAAAGGAAAATTTTTACTTATGTATTAATGCTCATAGGCGATTTTTTTTGATGATTTTAGATGCAAGATTTATACAAAAATATGTCCTCGTTTTCAAAACATACTTCGTACACTTAGCTTCATTTTATGGACTAAAATAACTAATTACAAAAAATTATCTATTATAATACAGTGTAAAATGATCATTCAATAAGTACCATGCATAATAACAATATTCAATTATACAGTGGAACATAGAGAACCAATAACATACGTGTATTATGGTGCTTCTGCACACTGCTACTTTGCGTTGCTCATACTTTCATAGTGATGCCCAACAGTTGGCAGCATTAGCGCATGACAAAAAAATTGAACATTCACAAATGTGTGCCTCAGGTTTCCACTCGGAAAAAATACTTCTATTGCTGCTAAGACATAGTAACAGTTAATGCACACAATTGTAGCCAGAGGGTATGAATGGGATAAAGGGAGCTGGCATGATGCTACAATGCAATATTCACTTAACAGGCTGTTAACTGCTGTGCCAGTTCCTCTCTATGTGTTCTTATGGAAGAGAGACAGTTTATTGTAACATGTCTTATGAGCTAACAAATATGCTTATCTCGTTTCCTTTGGTTCTCTGCCACAGTCTCCTTTCTGCTGAGTACGTATCCTCACTCGTCAGTGTCGTAATTCGTCAACAACCTGACCTCTCCGAGACATATTGGTTTGCCTCCTGCCTCCACCTCTCGCATGAATTGATTTTGCCTGTGGCAGTGTGAGTGATATAAATAACAAATTTTATTTCTACGCTTTACTATTCTGTACCATAACATGGTTGAAATACAGCATTACATTTGCCATTTTCAACAAACATTTCCCAACATGATCGCTGGGCACAGGAGTGGTACTACCCGGCTTTTTAGTCGGTTTTGGTTCTTCATACAGCGTCATAATGGGATATCTGTGTATTGGGGTGGGGTTGTGGAGCGGGGGATGGGGAGGGCTCCGAGGAGAACCAATGTTACCAGATGCCAGTCGTCATCCTCATACATCCCAACACCTGAAATAATGGTATGGCGGGGGGGGGGGGGGAGGGGGAGAGATGACCTGCGTATAGTGCACGATCACCTCCGCTTCCCATAGCAGATAATTTGGGCAACAGGTGTTACATCTGATGTTACAGAGCTGGTGGCTGCTGCACATCAACAACAGTTAGGATATAAATACAAACATGCACTGTATGCATATATCCGTGTATTTGAACTTTAACAGAGACAACTATTTATTTAGAACTTAATGGTTCTGAAGCGAATGCAATGAAGTGTTTCCTTCAATTTAGAAATGAAGCTGAAGTCACAAGGGCTTAAGTACGACGAGTGTGGTGGATGGGTGTGTGTGTTGTCCTTAGCGGAAGTTATTTTAAGTTAGATAAAGTAAAATCTAGGGACCGATGACCTCAGCAGTTTGGTGCCATAGAACTTACCACAAATTTTGGATGATTACTGATCTTTATATGTGGGATGAAGCTTGATACTCCGCACTGCTAATACACGACGTCTATTTGAAGTTGTGAAAACATTGCGAAACGCTCTATATTTAATTTGCATTGTCAGAAATTTCTCTCTCTCTCTCTCTCTCTCTCTCTCTCTCTCTCTCTCTCTCTGTGCGTGTATGTGTATGTGTGTGTGTGTGTGTGTGTGTGTGTGTGTGTGTGTGTGTGTGGTGTAGGGTGTAAGTGCACGAAACTAATAACCGAAAAATATAATTATTTAAGTCCTTATTACGCAATCAAATGAACAGTAATGTATTGGCTGACGTCACAGTGGACAATTTTCAACCTTACAAAAATACGCCAAAATAAAATCAGCAAAAGTGAACTCCAAACGAACTACTACATTTTGTCCGAATAAATTATCAGAAATTGATTTCATTGATTTCCATAGCTGTTTTATGTACCTAACTTGTGAAACAAAACTAAGAATACGAAAAAGGTTTCACAAACGGATGTATCACACTGTTCACTGAAAGGTACTTTATATAACGAGAAAGTACCTTCAAAACTGAACGTAAGCTATCTGACCTGATCACTGATTAACTGTGTAATGACATTATTCTGTATGTATAGTGTAACTGCATGGCTTAAGCCCTGAAATGTTCTTGCACTTACCTCGGTACAGTAAATATTTTCTCTTGGAAGTGGAGCACAGCAGAGCTAAAGTAAAATGGTGAACTAAAAATGATATTCAAAAGCGTGTTTACCCCCACGTGCAATGCAATGCCGACACAAGCAACAGAGGCGGTGGTCCAGATTGCTCTATACAGCGGTACCTAATAATACCCAGTAGCACGTCATCTTGCATTGATGCATGCATGTATACGTCGTGGCATACTATCCACAAGTTCATCAAGACATTGTTGGTCCAGATTGCTCCACTCCTCAACGGTGATTCGGCGTAGATCCCTCAGAGTGGTTGGTGGGTCACGTCGTCCATAAACAGCCCTTTTCAGTATATCCCAGGCATGTTCGATAGGGTTCGTTTCTGGAGAACATGCTGGCCACTCTAGTGGAGCGACGTCGTTATCCTGAAGGAAGTCATTTACAAGATGTGCAAGATGAGAGCGCGAATTGTCGTCCATGAAGACGAATGCCTCGCCAATATGCTGCCGATATGGTTGCACTATCGGTCGGAGGATGGCATTCACGTATCGCACAGCCGTTATAGCACCTTCCATGACCACCAGTGGCGTACGTCGGCCCCACATAATGCCACCCCAAAACAGCAGGGAACCTCCACCTTGCTGCACTCACTGGACAGTGTATCTAAGGCGTTCAGCCTGACCTGGTTGCCTCCAAACATGTCTGCGACAATTGTCTGGTTCAAGGTATATGCGACACTCATCGGTGAAGAGAACGTGATGCCAATCCTGAGCGGTCCATTCGGCATGTTGTTGGGTCCATCTGTACCGCGTTGCATGGTGTCGTGGTTGCAAAGATGGACCTCACCATGGACGTCGGGAATGAAGTTGCGCATCATGCAGCCTATTGCACAGAGTTTGAGTCGTAACACGACGTCCTGTGGCTGCAAGAAAAGCATTATCCAACATGGTGGCGTTGCTGTCACGGTTCCTCCGAGCCATAATCCGTAGGTAGCGGTCAGCAGTAGTAGCCCTAGTGCAGCCTGAGTGGGGCATGTCATCGACAGTTCCTGTCTCTCTGTATCTCCTCTATGTCCGAACAACATCGGTTTGGTTCACTCCGAGACGCCTGGACACTTCCCTTCTTGAGAGCCCTTCCTGGCACAAAGTAACAATGCGGACGCTATCAAAACGCGGTATTGATCGTCTAGGCATGGTTGAACTACAGACAATACGAGCCGTGTACCTCCTCCGTGGTGGAGTGACTGAAACTGATCGGCTGTCGGACCCACTCCGTCTAATAGGCGCTGCTCATGCATGGCTGTTTACATCTTTGGGCAGGTTTAGTGAACTCTCTGAACAGTCAAAGAAACTGTGTCTGTGATACAATACCCACAGTCCACGTCTATCTTCAGTTCTGGGAACGAAGGTGATTCAAAACTTTTTCTGATGTGTATATATGTATGGGCGAGGAGGAGAATAAATAATTTCTTTAGGTGTGAAAAAATCATGAGGTAAATGCTTTAACCAAATTTCTGCACTACAGTTGGTTTTACAATACAGTACTAACGACACGCAAGTATGCAAAGCTTCGAGTTTATTTGAATCGCAATTCTTCAGAAAACTCTTTTCAAAATTCATAAATACATCATTCTTTTATCAGTCATTTCCAACGATCTGTAGTCAATATTTAGTAGCTCAATTCCACATAAAAATTTCTCTTACCATTGAGTTCCACGTCTGGTTCCCAAGACACCTCGACTAGTAATCGTAATGGTCTCTTTGAGCGCCCTCAGGCAGAGAAGGTGTAACAACACAACCAAAGATCGCAGATCAACATAGCTCGCTCTCAGATAGGTGCATATCGATGTATGAAAGTAAGAAGTTCACAGTTCTATAATAGCTAAGATGAGACACGCACACCTCAAAAAGTATAGCAGCTGAAGTCTTGTCTCTTCCATCACTAGGGAGCACCAAGAAGCGCTTGCTTAGACTGGGCGAGAACGACAGGAAATCTGCCATGATATATTTGTCTTTAGCGAATTAGGGAAACCGTAGAAAACAAAGACGTCAATGAGCTAACAGAGATTTGAACACGGTATCTCGACTGCGCTATGCACACTGCGCTAGCGCTACGTCACTCGGTGTGTGCCGAAAGGAGTTTCGGCCCGTTTGTAGGCCTGAGCGAGGGCGGTGCGGCGGCCTTGTTAATAATTTGCCCTAACTGCGGCCGTTCCGCAACGGGGCGCCGCAGGGAAGCAGCGAAGTCTATGGAGGGTGGGGAGGGGGCCGACGGAGAGGTGGAGAGACAGAGAGAGAGAGAGAGAAAGAAAGAGAGAGAGAGAGCGACGCTGCTGCGCTCTGTTGGCCACTTGCTCGCTCTGCCCCTTTCTTTACTTACTTCGCTACGTCCGCTGGTCCGTGAGTCGAGTCCCTGGTGTGCTGTGGAATGCTGCTGCTACTGCAGACACCGTTTGAAGTAATTTGCCGCACACCGCACTGCGCCACGCAACCGCTGGCCCCTTGGGGACCCTGGGTCTGGATAACCTCACCGAAAGGTAAAGATTACCAACTCCCCGTGGCTCCTCTAGAAAAATAAAGCAGAAGAATGTCTAGCCTTATTAAACTTCCACTTTATTTTTTTCTTTCCCATTTACACTGCTGATCATTAAAACTGAATTCCATGTTCACTCTGATGAGCCAAAACATTATGAGCGCTGCCCACCTCCAGACAGAAATTTGTCTCCTGACAGCGCAGGCAAGTGACGCAGCAATCTATACTGCATAAAGACAAATCGTAGTTAAATGTTGTTAACAAAAATCCCGAAAAGTCCTTGACCGATTTTCTTCAGATTTTTGTACGGTAGGCCTACTCTAATAACCGTTCGGACGGACATAGGCTACACATTTTTACATGGTATGTAAGCAAATACACACTATACAAATATTAAATATTGTTAGCAAAATTCTAGAAAAGTTCTTAGCCGAGTTCACCGATTTACTTTAAATTTTTAAATGACACTTAAACAAACGTTGGAACAGAGATATGCTACACATTTTTAATAAAAAAAAATGGCTCTAAGCACTACGGGACTTAACATCTGAGGTCATCAGTCCCGTAGACTTAGAACTACTTAAACCTAACTACGCTAAGGACATCACACACTTCCATGCCCGAGGCAGGATTCGAACCTGCGACCGTAGCAGCAGCGTGACTCCCAAGTGAATTTCCTAGAACCGCTCCGCCACAGCGGCCGGCTCATTTTTTATAGATCATATATATAATCTCGGAAAGTTCTTGACCAATTTACTTCAAATTTTTAAGCTATAGTATAATAGATCTTATAATCATATTTTTCCAAGAGACGTTTAAGTCTCTCCTTTATGTACGATAATGACTGAAGCAGAGGAAATGAATTAAAATTTGTGCTGCAGCCGGGACTCAAACCTGGGTCTTTTTGCATGCTTTTTTTCCCCGTTGGTGATCGTTGGGTTTCGTCGGTGCGGACGTCACATGACATGCTGTCAAGTTCGTTTGTTGATCTTTCCACTCAGTTTTTTATTACAGAGGCCAACCAGCTCACTGACCGAACACGCTGAGCTACCGTGCTGGCGTTTGCTAGGCATAAATGCTAACCATTACACCATCACGGCACTATGGTTAACATTGCTGCACGAACTACCCAACTTGAGTGCCCTCCCCAACACAAACTTCCATTCGTATCTTCAGCTTATTTTCCCTTACATCGCCACTACTGCCAGGGCTCTCCGGCATTGGAATAGCACCCCAGCGTTGGACGTAATGGGAAAATCGTATTGCTGTGGCGGTGTAATGGTTAGCATTTGTGCCTAGCAGGCGAGAAGACCCTGAAGGTAGACGTTGACTGTGGATATTGTATAACAGACACAGTCCCTTTGACTGTTTAGAGATGTCACTAAACCCGCTCAAAAATGTAAATAACCATGCATGAGCAACGCCTATTAGACGGAGGGGTCCGGCAGCCGATCAGTTCCAGTCATTCCACCAGGAAGGAGGTACACGGCTCATGTTGTCTGTAGTTTAACCAAGGCATTCAATACAGTTCCCCACAGTCTTTTAATGAACAAAGTAAGAGCATATGGACTATCAGACAAATTGTGTTATTGGATTGAAGAGTTCCTAGATAACAGAACGCAGTATGTCATTCTCAATGGAGAGAAGTCTTCCGAAGTAAGAGAGATTTCAGGTGTGCTGCAGGGAAGTATAGTAGGACCGTTACTATCACAATATACATAAATGGCCTTGTGGATTTCATCGGAAGTTCACTGAGGCTTTTTGCGGATGATGCTGTGGTATATCGAGAGGTTGTAACAATGGAAAATTGTACTGAAATGCAGGAGGATCTGCAACGAATTGACGCGTGGTGCAGAGAATGGCAATTGAATCTCAGTGTAGACAAGTGTAATGTGCTGCGAATACCTAGAAAGAAAGATCCTTTATCATTTAGCTACAATATAGCAGGTCAGCAACTGGAAGCAGTTAATTCCATAAATTATCTGTGAGTAGGCATTAGGAGTGATTTAAAATGGAATGATCATATAAAGTTGATCGTCGGTAAAGCAGATGCCAGACTGAGATTCATTGGAAGAATCATAAGCAAATGCAATCCGCAAACAAAGGAAGTAGGTTAGAGTACACTTGTTCGCCCACTGCTTGAATATTGCTCACCAGTGTGGGATCCGTACCAGATAGGGTTGATAGAAGAGATAGAGAAGATTCAACGGAGAGAAGCGCGCTTCGTTACAGGATCATTTAGTAATCGCGAAAGCGTTACGGAGATGATAGATAAACTCCAGTGGAAGACTCTGCAGGAGAGACGCTCCGTAGCTAGGTACGGGCTTTTGTTGAAGTTTCGAGAAGATACCTTCACCGAGGAGTCAAGCAGTGTATTGCTCCTTCCTACGTATATCTCGCGAAGAGACCATGAGGATAAAATCAGAGAGATTAGAGCCAACACAGAGGCATACCGACAATCTTTCTTTCCACGAACAATACGAGACTGGAATAGAAGGGAGAACCGATAGAGGTACTAAATGTACCTACCGCCACACACCGTCAGGTGGCTTCCGGAGTATGGATGTAGATGTAGATGTAGATGGTCAATACCGCGGTTCGATCGCATCCGCATTGTGACATTGTGCCAGGAATGGCTCTCAACAAGGAAAGTTTCCAGGCGTCTCGGAGTGATCTACGCCGAATCGCCGTGGAAGAGTGGGACAATCTGGACCAACAGTGCCTTGATGAACTTGTGGATAGTATGCCCCTACGAATACAGGCATGCATCAATGCAAGAGGACGTGCTACTGGGTATTAGAGATACGAGTGTGTACAGCAGTCTGGACCACCACTTCTGAAGGTCTCGCTGTATGTTGTACAAGATGCGATGTGTGGTTTTCATGAGCAATAAAAAGGGCGGAAATGATGTTTATGTTGATCTAATGAAGTTTATGCTGATCTCTGTTCCAATTTTCTGTACAGGTTCCGGAACTCTCGGAACCGAGGTGATGGAAAACTGTTTTTGATGTGTGTAAAAAGGAAGCATTGTTAGCAAAAATCCGAAAATTTCTTGAGCAATTTACTTCAAATTTCTATGCGATATTCAGTAAACATTTAGACAAACAGAGGCTACACATTTTTAATATGTATAATATATACAGGGTGAACATTAATAAAACGGACGAACTGCAGGGACAGATTCCTGACTGGAAATGGAGGCAAAAAGTGTTTTATGAACTTGTGTCCGGAAATAGGCGGTGTGCGTATAACAACAAATCGTCCCAGAACACAGAGCAAAACTGCATCTCATCCACGCAACAGCAGTTGTTCAAAGTGGCTTGCATGGAATTGCAGGTGATAGGGATAGTAGCGGTCATCATGCAGGATACACATGATCGTACTTCGACCCAATATCCTGTAGAGCCTGCTCATCCAAATCTGGTGTACGCACAGTCCGCCGCCTTCCTGTACGTTCATATGTCTGAAAGGACCGATGATCACACAAATGCCAGAAATGGGCTTGAAATTTTATGTGATGTGGTTAGGTCTCTCAGGGTTCTTGTTTTGGTATAGCCATGCTGCCTCGACCGTTTCAACCTGCTTTGTCGTACACAAAAATTAGCTGGCTTCTTCGCGACGTGAATACCGGGCCATTTTACTGTTTACAGTACACTGCGTCAATCACACAGCCTTCAAAACATAAGGGACACACGCCATGTGGTCAGAAGAACTTTCATTCGTTAGCACCATCTACCGTGGCAGCGATACATTTTCGCACACATGTTCACAGTACTTTTTTCCTATATTTCCAGTCAGAAATACGCCTCTGCAGTTTGTCTGTTTTATTACTGTTCACACTGCATAACAGGGAAAACATGCCATCAAATTTTTTTTTTGGCTGAGTTACTTCATATTTTTGAATGCTAGTCTAATAAACGTACAGACGGACATAGGCTACATATTTTTTAAACTGTATTATATAAATATATATATATATAGAACATATAAAAAAACGTTGTCAGCAAAAATCTCCAGAAGTTCTTGAACTGTTTTTCATATTTTACTCAATACTGTAACAAACATTAGAACAGCCATAGGATATGTATAATATAATTACAAGGCAGACATAGGATATTACACATTTTTGCGTAATACTCTACCAAACATTCACACGGACATAGACTATTCATTTTGCCCTTTTGCTAATTAAAACTATGCGAAATACTGCCAGTGAAGCTACTATCCTCACAGATTACTTATAGAATTAGGTTTTGAACAGCTCACATTTCCCCTGTTTCCTGGCATGGAGAACACGGTTGTTTCTTGTACGTGATTAGGTACAGTTCAGACAACTTCAGTTTTTGTTGATAGTAAGTGATGATTTGTCTTTAAAATAATGTACTGTCTACTGCAAGTCATTAATACGAGTCAGCTTTCGTACTAAACACGATAATCGCACGTGGATTTCTGTTGGAACCGCTGGCAAGTGAGAGTCGCGTAATCTCCTTCTTCCTAGAAACGGAATTTCGGACGTCCCTGCTGCTGCCCTGAGCAGGTACCATGTGATTTACAAGGTGATCAAAGGCAGTAACCTCCAAGAGTGACAATGAGAGGCACCTCATGATGTAGCATTCTCTAGGTGCAGCTGTAGTCAATGCGAAAATAAACTACAGCGAAGTTAATGCAGGATGTACAATGAGTTTGTAGGTGTTTGGACTGACTGTCATTGAAGAGTTTGTCGGGCAGTAATACTTTTGCAAAGAAGAGCGTATGAACACAGATCTATTTGCGCATCTACACAGTTCTCTGCAAGCTCTGGTGCGTTGTGGAGGGTACCCTGTACCACTAATAGTCATTTTCTCCCCTGTCCTTGTTCCACGTGCAAAGAGTACTGATCTCTCTAACCTTATCTTCGTGGTCCCTGCGCTAAATACACGTTGGCGGCAGTAGACTCATTCTGCAGTCAGCCTCAAATGTCGGTTTTCTAAATTTTCCCAGAAGTACTCCTCGAAAAGAACGTCGACTTCCCTCGAGTGATACCGGTTTGAGTGCCCTGAGCCTCTACGTAACACTTGCTTGTTGACCGAACTTACCGGTATCATATCTAGCGCCCCGCCTCTGACTTGGTTCCTGTGTCTTCCTGTAATCAGACCTGGTGCGGATGCCAAAGACCCGAACTGTTCTCAACGGTGGGTCGCACTAGTGTCCCATATTCAGTCTCCTTTACAGATGGATCACACTTTTCTAAAATTCTCCCAGTAAACTGAAGTTGACCATTCGCCTTCTCTACTGTATTCTTAACGCGCTCATTCCATTTCATTTTGCTTTGCAACGTTACGTCTAGATATTTAACCTACGTGACTGTGTCAAGCAGTACACTACTAATACTGTACTCGAACATTATAGGTGTGTTTTTCCTTATGATGTGAAATAACATATAAATTTTTTCTACATTTAGAACTAGCTGCCATTCATCAGACTACCTAGAAATTTTATCTGTCATCTTGTATCTTCCTATATTCATTCAATAGAGCCACCTTGCCGGCCGGAGAAGCCGAGTGGTTCTAGGCGCTGCAGTCTGGAACCGCGCGACCGCTACGGTCGCAGGTTGGAATCCTGCCTCGGGCATGGATGTGCGTGATGTCCTTAGGTTAGTTAGATTTAAGTAGTTCTAAGTTCTAGGGGACTGATGACCTCAGCAGTTATGTCCCATAGTGCTCAGAGCCATTTGAACCTTTTACATAAGAAATAACAGCGGTCCAATCATACTTCCTTCGAGCGCACCCGTTGATGCTCCTGTCTCAGATTAACACTCGCTTTCGAGAAAAACGTGCTGAGCTCTGTTACTTAAGACGTCTTCGGACCACTCACATATATGGGAAACTATTCCGTATGCATGTAACTTCGTTGACAGTCGGCAGTGTGACACCGTGTCAAATGCTTTACGAAAATCTAGGAATATGGAATCTGGCTGTTGTCTTTCATCTACAGTTGGCATAACAACATGTGAGAAAAGAGCAAGCTGAGTTTCGCACGAGCGACGATTTCTAAAACGGTGCTAAATTGTGGACAGAAGCTTTCCCCCCTCAAGAAAATTTATTATATTCGAACTGAGAATACGTTGACGAATTCTGCAGCAAACTGGTCTTAAGGATATTGGTCTGTAGTTTTGCAGATCCGTTCTCTTATCCTTCTTGTATACAGGAATCACCTGCGCTTTTTTCCAGTCAGTTGGGACTCTACGCTGGGTGAGAGGCTGTCGCACATGCCTACAGAAAAAACAAATATGGCGTGTAGCACAGAAAGACACCTTCATGGTACTAAATAGAGGAGCCAGACATGCGGTGTTGGACTCTGCATAAGTAATAATATATTGAGAATTGCTTTACAGCGTACCAAAGAACTTTAACAATCCTTGGTTTACCAGTGCTTATATTGCAAAACACTTCTCTGGAAATAGATATACCTCTGGTAATGTGACATACATTTCACTGTTTCACGTTAAAAAAAATATGAATCCCAACCAAAGACTGTTTTGCTGCTAACAAAGGGATAAATGACCACGCAAATTACTGTCATAAAATCGTGAAATGTGTAGAGAACTTAGGAATATTCCTCTGTGGCCTTGTACGACAAAAGGCACATGCGGCAAGGCTCCCAACTTGGCGGCATTGTTAACAGCATCCTTCTCAGAGCTACTGACTGCTCTTTCCGCTTATAGTACAGTTTTACGAGGTACGATATTCTACACTCTTTCACTGTCGTGGGGTTTACTTCACAAGTTCGTATGCGATTACTCGGACGCTGCGATGAGAACGTTATTTGTTGTTTCTTCCCAGCGGAGGCTTATACAAATGAGGACTTGAGTACGTTATGTGATACATCTTTCGTAGAATAAGATGTCCAGATCGCGATGTTCTTCAGTATCCCGTTAAATGATTATCTTTCTTTCTATATTTTGCGAACAATAAGTCTAGGAGAAATTTTTTTTAACTATGGTAGAGTTCTAGACTTGTGCATAGTAGCATACGTTCTCAAAGTATTTTCCGTCATTTACATCTCACCTAGTGTCTTGAAGAATGTTGAAAGATACTTCTTCATCCCACCGCCAGATAAGCTAAGTAGTTTCTGATCACTACCACGTTATCGTGATGTGACAAGACATCAAGGAAATTGTGTTCGGTATTGGTACGATCAAAGCTATCCGGGAAAATGCAGCCCTGGGGTAGTATGACGCGGACGGGCGAACGACTGGTGAATACAGTCTGCTGTGGCGGGGGACGTGGCGTCGCGGACCGGCGCACGAGGGACAAAGCCAGAAACGTCGCGCAAATTGGAAAGTTTATGGGCCACTTGTCAAGCCATTCACGTCGCGGCGCGCAGACCGCATAAAAAGATATGCTCAATAACACGCGTAGGACTGGTCCCGTGTGTAGCAGAGGCCGCGGGGGCAGCAGTTCCCTTTCCTCCGTCGCGCGGGATATGAGGACCCCAGGAGGGAGGAAAGGCACGGAAAAAGTGTTGGGAGAGTGGGGGGAAAAATAAGGCTGCTCCTACAATTTTATTTTATTCCGCTCGCAGGTGGATTTGGCTGCGTACGTGGCCGTTTATTCTCCGGCGGTGGAACACTAGGGGGAGGCTTATTTATGGTGAAAGGTATAAAGGTGTGAAGCGGCGTGAATCTGTGGAATATTAACTCAAGTGGTTACTACCGGCGGAACGCGTCTGCTGGACAATGTACTACTGATTCTCTGCAACAACATAACCCATACGTCAGCGTCAATATATATATATATATATATATATATATATATATATATATATTGGTGAGGGATATTTCACAACTATTTTGATATACGAAACCCGTGGTCTATTGTGCGTCGTTACAGGGTAATAATTTAATCACGATTTAGTCCCTTTGTTACCTAAATACTTTTGCTTCTGTGAAAATTCCTATACAACAATGGAAAATCTGTACATAAGCCTGAAAAAGAACTAAGGTTTTGTTCTTCGAATATTTGTTTCCTTAGAACCGGTTTTCAAGAAACTACTGTCTAGTGTGCACACAAGACAATGGTGTGGAGGAAACCAAATATTAGAAACAATGATACTGTCAACCAGTTGTCTCTATACCAACTGTACATAGGACTCTGGTGTTAGAGCATTGAACTTCAGAGTGCCTGCAGATTCTTGTCATCTGCATGGTCCGCCATGTTGTAGTTTGGCAAAAAATTTTGCAAAGATCTGTACGTGATAAAGACTTCTTTAGTTATTTGGGGCTTGGAACTTCATATATGCGGTATAATAGGCTGATGAGGCAGCAGAGTCGAAAAGTATTTTCGTACTGCGTTCTCGTGACGTTTCGTGGCAGCCATGTTGCAACTGAGGCAAGAAACTAAATATGGGCATCTTTGGCCGGCTCGCTCAGACAGCTGGAGTTTGACTTCGAGATACACTGAGGTAATAAATATTATGGGGTGGGGGGCGACATGTACATATACGGATGGCGGCAACATCGCACGCACAAGGTGTAAACGGGCAGTGCAGTGACGCAGCAGTCATTTGTACTGAGGTGATCCGTGTGAAAGGGTTTTCGACGTCATTATAGCCGCATGACGGCAATTAACAGACTTTGAACTCGGAGTAGTAGTTGGAGCTAGACGCATAGGACATTCCATTTCGGAAATCGTTTGGGAATTCAATATTCCTGGATCCACAGTGTCAAGAGTGTGGCGAGAATACCAAATCTCAGGCATTACGTCTCACCATGGACAACGCAGAGGTCCACAGTCTTCACTAAACAATTCTCCTGTGGATTACCGTGTAGGAGTGAAATGATGCGACAACTGGAAATATATTCCAAAGTTGTCGGAAGAGGAGCACTGCCACTTTTGTCGGCAAAACATCCAATAGATTAAGGGTGAAATTCTGGGGGTATATGGATCAAATGCGATGTCGCTTCAGCAGTAGTGAAATGGTGCTAGTAATATTTGACCAAGGGCCGGCCGAGGTGGCCGAGCGGTTCTAGGCGCTACAGTCTGGAACCACGCGACCGCTACGGTCGCAGGTTCGAATCCTGCCTCGGGCATGGATGTGTGTGATGTCCTTAGATTAGTTAGGTTTAAATAGTTCTCAATTCTAGGGGACTGATGACCTCAGAAGTTAAGTCCCATAGTGCTCAGAGCCATTTGAACCATTTGACCAAGGCCGTACAGACGACGGTGGTGATTTTCGGGAAGAAAGAAACTCTTCCCCCATGTGGTTTCCATCTTTTCGGAAAGCTGAATGAACAGCTGGCGGGAAAGATTTTCCATCCATAAGGACGTTCACAAAGCGGTTCACGAACGGCTCCATGACCGAGTAACGGATTTTTATCGTCGAGTAATTGAACCACTGGTAGTGCGTTCCGACCGTTGTTAGCAGAGACTTTGCGACTACGTGTCAATTATCTGTGTCACCTTGAAGTCAAGTGTAGCATTCAGCAAATGTCACTTGGCCTACCACAACGATGTGTAAGTTATGTTTTGAAGTTCTGTCGTAGGTGTAAAAATTTCAGCCGGTTATCTTCACCACGTCACTACTGCTGGTTGAAGTGGACAACAGAGGGGCCTAAAACAGCACTCTGCCATTTGTAATTTCAGCGTACTTCAACAGCTTTAGTTTCTAGTACTTTTTTCACTGATGTCAGTTTCAGCGTCCTCTTTTTAATTAACACATCAGCTAGGTACACCCGGAACACAAAAAATGGTTCAAATGGCTCTGAGCACTATGAGACTTAACATCTGAGGTCATCAGTCCCCTAGAACTTAGAACTGCTTAAACCTAACCAACCTAAGGACATCACACACATCCATGCCCGAGGCAGGATTCAAAACTGCGACCGTAGCGGTCGCGCGGTTCCAGACTGAAGCGCCTAGAACGGCTCGGTCAACTCGGCCGCCCCGGAACATACAAGTTCCTCCCATTGTACTGTCGAGGGTGATGTGCTCTTGGGAAAGGACCATTGTCTTATGGAGTGCGACGAAGGAGTTTCAACTTCACCTTCATCTTCTGCTTCACGACTGCAGTACAATGAGGTGGCAAGAAGACGCTTAAGTGAAAGCGTTTCATTCGGAGTGAACTAGTGAATAAATTACGATAGTTGGCAGCCCTATTGCCACCTGTCGCTGCGACACTGACAGAGACGTCTTCCTGGAGCGACGGGCGCCCAACGCGGACCCCCGGAAGTTTCCACTTTCTATGCTAATGCCTGCTCCGCCCGCCTCCGCGCCAAGGCGGGAAGAAAATAGAGGAAAAAGGAAGAGACCGCATAATTCTGTCACGTCCGGGACTTGGAGGCCCAGTCTGTCTCCCTTCGTTTGCTCCTACGACACCTGGCGTCAGCGTTAAGTGTGCGTGTTGGGCTGATGTCTAACTACGGCTCAGCGGGGAGTCTGACGTCATCACCCAGTGGGGGTAGCTCAGCTTCAGTTTAGCATTCTACAGGAGGCTCTTCATCTGTATGTTTACAATATCATTGTTAAAATTAAATTTATCCGTATTGTATAGAGTTTGTTACATTCAGCGATTGTATTAAAAACTTATAATTTTTCTACTCTAGTCACATTTCGCTAATATGTATTAGCACGGCGCGCTTCAGTAACAAGCTGGCATCGTGAGGTGGTTCATAGTTTTTTTTATACTTTACTTTCTATGTGCCAAGGCCCTTACCGACCATAAGACTGCTCTACGAGCCTTATCCATTTCTTTCTGTCGAGTGCACTGTTTGTCGATTTGGTGTTAAAGTTCATCCTAGCTGTGTCCTCTCCTACGTCATCTCGCCAGCTAATCCGGGGTTCCTCTTCCTTTCGTTCTGTTTAATGTTCTGCAGAATACTATCCCAGGTATCCATTATTCGTCATTCTTGCTAGATGGCCTGCGCAGTTCAACATTCTCTTCTTCACCTCTTAGACGATTCTACAGTGTTTGTACAACTGTCTTAATTCACTTTTTCCTTATCCTCCACTTCATTTTATTTCCATTATATATTGGTCCAAAAATATTCCTGAGTATTTTTGTTTCGAATGTTAACAGTTTTCTTTCATCTTTCTTTCTAAATATTTGCGCTTCACATGTGTTCAATGTTACCCGTAATAGCTGACTGATACAAGCGAATTTTGAAGTTAGTACTAAATGATTTCTTCTTTAGAATTTTATGAAACGAACAAATTTTGTTTGATGTTACTAGAAGGTCATCCATTCCTACATCCATTCTATTGTTGTTACTAAAAGACTCCCTAAGTACTTGAAGCGGTCAACAGTCTTGAAAGATAATCAACCTACAACTCAAAGTGCATCACTTCTGATTTTCTTACATATGACCTAGCATTCTGTCTTTCTTCACAAACACGTAATCCTGTGTTATCAGCACTTTTTTAATCTTCCATCATTCTAATTAACACTGTTGTGGAACTACTTATTAATACTACATCATATGCGTCGGCAAGGCTAGTAATGTTCATCTCCTGCAGTTGGGTCCCTTGTGGATAAGTTATTGGAGCATTTTCCATCGATCTTCTCTGAGACGAGGATAAATAAAATAGGTGAAATGGTGTCCCCCTTGTTTCAGTCCAGTCTACACCTTAAAATTTTCAGTTTCTCATACAGATGTCTTTATATGACATAAATTTTCGTCTATACGCATTTTAACTAATGTGATTAACTTTGGGATATTTCGGATTCCTCCATTATATTTACGAGTGTCTGACGATGTATGCTATCATAGTCCTTTTTGAAATCTAGAAATAGTAACCGGACAACTAAATTGAATTCCCACGTCTTCTCAATTATTTGACCTAAACTGAATAAATGATATGATGTGAACCTATTTCTGTGAAAATCGCTTTAGTTGTCCCCAGTTAGTGGTGTTGTAGGGCTGACATTTTTCCAGGCCTTATCAGTCATGGTTAAATCGGTCAAAACTTTTATGTTTGGCGTCTCACCTTTTTCAGTCCTGTCCAGCACAAGTGAAACAATTTCTCTGCGGCAGAAAGTTTTTGTATTATGTCCTGGTCAAACGGATGCAATTTGGTGTCATTTTGGGTGGGAGAAAGGCAAATTTTACGTGATCTAATAGTAGTGAGTTACGGCGCAGCTATTAAAAAGCAGTTAAACTTTTCGTCTCTCCTTTTTAATAACACTATTAACCGAGGTCGGACATTCATTAAACAATTGTGTCGTGATCAGTAGCTTTTTTTAAATTTTTGTTTAATTCGTAAGTTGTGGAAAGCAGCGTGATCTCGCAGACTTCCTGCTATGAGTGGTTTCAGCTTCTGAGATCCGTCCATGTTACAGGCTAGAACAACAATTATTCTGCCCTTGCTCAGCTTTCCTCCATGACACTTTTCATCTTGGGTGCGATCAGGAAGACATTTACAAAAAAAAAAAAAGTTCGATTTCTTCCATGTTGTATATGTTGAGTGGATCGTACCCATTCCAAAACTGTTTTTGTTCATCAATTCATTCAATACACAGAGAATTGTCCTCGCTGGCACTCCCTCCACAGAAATTTTTAACGCGATTTCGTGACGTCCTATTTAAAATTTGAGAGCCACCTTTCACTTGCCGCAAATCCTTCAAACCCGTAGACTGGTCAATGGATTTGGCTTTTTCCTTCAACATGAAACCGCCCACGGGAACTTTTTGTCCTATATACTGTTTAATGCACTTCAGCATGCACTCCTCAAAGGGGGGGGGGGGGGCGAATTCTCCTTGACGTGACCCTTGTCTTCGTGTACGTGAGACACGACCGGTGATACGATCTTTAGTTATACATAAAAAAAAGGCCACGTGTGACTAAACTCGGGCACTGAGTTTTCCGTACAAACTTAATTACGTGTATAGACAGTTCATCCATTCTAGGAATCGACGATTTCGACGATTATCGCCTGTCATCACAAGAAATATATTTTCCACATGATATAATAACAGATTAAAAATTCTCTGATTTTTTTCCTTTACTTGTACTGTTACATCTTTATTCTTGCCAAATTTGATTCTAGATCAACGGGAGCCAGTGGCCTTGCTTCAGAGGTAACATCGGTTCCCGTCAGATCACTTGGTCAGCACTTGCATGGGTCGCCATCCGGGTCTGCCGAGTGGTGTTGGCAAGCCGGGTGCACTCAGCACGTGAGGTCAATTGTGGATCTACTTGGCTGAGAAGTAGCGGTATCCCTAACGAAAACTAACAACGGTCAGGAGAGCGGTGTGCTGACCACATGCCTCTCCGTATCCGCATTCGGTGACGCCTTTGGGCTGAGGATGGCATGGCGGCCGGTCGGTGCCGTTGGGCCTTCATGTCCTGTTGGGACGATGTTTGTTTGTTTGTTTAGATCAATGGGAAGTATCCTTAACGTCGGACAAACAGACAGACGAACAACAAAAGTGATTTTATAAGGGTTCCGTTTTTATCGAACCCTTAAAATCGGCAATGGCCTTGCCGCAGTGGATACACCGGTTCCCGTGAGATCACCGAAGTTTAGTGCTGTCGGGCGTGGTCAGCACTTGGATAGATGACCATCCAGGCCGCCATGTGCTGCTTCCATTTTTCGGGGTGCACTCAGCCTCGTGATGGCAATTGAGGAGCTACTCGACAGAATAGTAGCGGTTTCGGTCTACATCTACATCTTCATTTATACTCCGCAAGCCACCCAACGTTGTGTGGCGGATGGCACTTTACGTGCCACTGTCATTACATCCCTTTCCTGTTCCAGTCGCGTATGGTTCGCGGGAAGAACGACTGTCTGAAAGCCTCCGTGCGCGCTCGAATCTCTCTAATTTTACATTCGTGATCTCCTCGGGAGGTATAAGTAGGGGGAAGCAATATATTCGATACCTCATCCAGAAACGCACCCTCTCGAAACCTGGCGAGCAAGCTACACCGCGATGCAGAGCGCCTCTCTTGCAGAGTCTGCCACTTGAGTTTGTTAAATATCTGCGTAACGCTATCACGGTTACCAAATAATCCTGTGACGAAACGCGCCGCTCTTCTTTGGATCTTCTCCATCTCCTCCGTCAACCCGATCTGGTACGGGTCCCACACTGATGAGGAATACTCAAGTATAGGTCGAACGAATGTTTTGTAAGCCACCTCCTTTGTTGACGGACTACATTTTCTAAGGACTCTCCCAATGAATCTCAACCTGGTACCCGCCTTACCAACAATTAATTTTATATGATCATTCCACTTCAAATCGTTCCGCATGCATTTTTCCAGATATTTTACGGAAGTAACTGCTACCAGTGTTTGTTCCGCTATCATATAATCATACAGTAAAGGATCCTTCTTTCTATGTATTCGCAATACATTACATTTGTCTATGTTAAGGGTCAGTTTCCTCTCCCTGCACCAAATGCCTATCCGCTGCAGATCTTCCTGCATTTCGCTACAATTTTCTAATGCTGCAACTTCTACAGCATCATCCGCGAAAAGCCGCATGGAACTTCCGACACTATCTACTAGGTCATTTATATGTATTGTGAAAAGCAATGGTCCCATAACACTCCCCTGTGGCACGCCAGAGGTTACTTTAACGTCTGTAGACGTCTCTCCATTGATAACAACATGCTGTGTTCTGTTTGCTAAAAACTCTTCAATCCAGCCACACATCTGGTCGGATATTCCGTAGGCTCTTACTTTGTTTATCAGGCGACAGTTCGGAACTGTATCGAACGCCTTCCGGAAGTCAAGAAAAATAGCATCTACCTGGGAGCCTGTATCTAATATTTTCTGGGTCTCATGAACAAATAAAGCGAGTTGGGTCTCACACGATCGCTGTTTCCGGAATCCATGTTGATTCCTACATAGTAGATTCTGGGTTTCCAAAAACGACATGATACTCGAGCAAAAAACATGTTCTAAAATTCTACAACAGATCGACGTCTGAGATATAGGTCTATAGTTTTGCGCATCTGCTCGACGACCCTTCTTGAAGACTGGGATTACCTGTGCTCTTTTCAAGAATACCATTATAACGACCGGGAGAGCGGTGTGCTGACCACACGCCCCTCCTATCCGAATCCTCCACTGAGGGTGACACGCCGGTCGGATGGCCCCGATGCGACACTTGTGGCCTGTAGACGTAGTGTTTAAAATGATCGATATTATACACGCTAAAATAGCGAACTGTTTTTGAAACATATTTTTTCGAAATTTCATTCTCCATAGCTTCAGTAACAAGCTTTTGGCGGGCTCTGAGCACTATGCGACTTAACTTCTGAGGTCATCAGTCGCCTAGAACTTAGAACTAATTAAACCTAACTAACCTAAGGACATCACACACATCCACGCCCGAGGCAGGATTCGAACCTGCGACCGTAGCTGTCCCGCGGTTCCGGACTGAGCGCCTAGAACCAACAAGCTTTTATTTATTAACTGATAGACATATTTTACTTCTAGTTCTCATGCCGTTTCACAGTTTCAAGAAACGCCGTTTGACTACAACACAGTATGAAAGCAGACTGCAGACTCAATGAGATATAGATTGGAGAAACAAACGACTGGCACTGAGAGCCTGTGCTGGGGATTCCAGAACTAGAGGGACTTCAGTGGCGCTCGCAGATGTAGGGGACTTCGAATCGTGGAGAGGGTGATAGCCCTGAATTCTAATTATAAAATGTTGACGAGATGCCTTCACTACTACTACATCAAATTACCAAGAGGGCCAAAACATATTTTTTTCAATCCATCGAGTATATTTCAAGGGACCAGGAGAGAATTTAAAATTACTGAGTGTTTCAAATAATCGAGGGCCAAATTATTGAGAATCGACTGTAGCGCGTGCATTCAGGATACATGGAGCTTTTACCACGATTCTCGTACTCATAAATTCTTTTACATACTCAGCCAAAATAATAGACTGTCTGCTGCCATCCTCACTCAGTTTTCGTCTCCGGAATCAAAAAGGTTAAAGTGGCTCTGAGCACTATGAGACTTAACATCTGAGGTCATCAGTCTCCTAGAACTTAGAACTACTTAAACCTAACTAACCTAAGGACATCACACACATCCACGCCCGAGGCAGGATTCGAACCTGCGACCGTAGCTGTCCCGCGGTTCCGGACTGAGCGCCTAGAACCAACAAGCTTTTATTTATTAACTGATAGACATATTTTACTTCTAGTTCTCATGCCGTTTCACAGTTTCAAGAAACGCCGTTTGACTACAACACAGTATGAAAGCAGACTGCAGACTCAATGAGATATAGATTGGAGAAACAAACGACTGGCACTGAGAGCCTGTGCTGGGGATTCCAGAACTAGAGGGACTTCAGTGGCGCTCGCAGATGTAGGGGACTTCGAATCGTGGAGAGGGTGATAGCCCTGAATTCTAATTATAAAATGTTGACGAGATGCCTTCACTACTACTACATCAAATTACCAAGAGGGCCAAAACATATTTTTTTCAATCCATCGAGTATATTTCAAGGGACCAGGAGAGAATTTAAAATTACTGAGTGTTTCAAATAATCGAGGGCCAAATTATTGAGAATCGACTGTAGCGCGTGCATTCAGGATACATGGAGCTTTTACCACGATTCTCGTACTCATAAATTCTTTTACATACTCAGCCAAAATAATAGACTGTCTGCTGCCATCCTCACTCAGTTTTCGTCTCCGGAATCAAAAAGGTTAAAGTGGCTCTGAGCACTATGAGACTTAACATCTGAGGTCATCAGTCTCCTAGAACTTAGAACTACTTAAACCTAACTAACCTAAGGACTTCACACACATCCATGCCCGAGGCAGTATTTGAACCTGCGACCGTAGCGGTCGCGCTGTTCCAGACTGCAGCGCCTAGAACCGCTCGGCCACACTGGCCGGCTCTCTGGAATCGATGCATGGTCTCAATATTACTGCGTACCTTGCAAGCAGGATCGCATCGATGCCCTCTCATCCAGAACATTACTATTTCGATTAATGTGCGTGGTTACAGTTTGAGAGGAATCGCAGAGTTACGTTAATCTGGCGACCGTGTTTTATGCAATATATTCAGCTAGCCGTACAGGCGCAGTCGGTGCCGTGGATAATTAATTATTGTCAAGTGCAGCCGGATATAGGGGTAAAACAACAAACTCGGCGGGATTTCAATAATGCAACACTTCCCTGTCGTTTTAACATACCTTGTAAAGTGTGTGGAAGTTGTTTGTCAGTCATGTGAATATAGTCTGCTGAAATAATGGTAGCTGTTGCGAATTAAGTGTACCAGATTGACTTAATGCACAGGATCGTCATTGTCCGACTGACTGAATGGCAGAATAATGCCGCTGATTGCCTCATTGTCATTCGAAAGTGTCACCGACGCGCAGCGCGGCAGTGGGGCCACCGCAGAACGGATCCACAGAACTGTCGAGGGGATGTGGTCTAATTTAATTTCGCTGATTGGCAGCGCAGGGACGTAATGGTAACAGGAGAGGGGGGCGGGCGCACCCAGTGAGCATAAACCCTACATGCTTGCGGTCTTTTAAACAGTAGTACTACAGCCACCATTAAAAGCAAGCACTGCTCTGCTACGGCATTATTGATAATTATTGAAATACTCTTTTATTTCTCTCTGCGGTTAGTCGTTAGCTCAATCGTAACTTCGCGGAATAAATTACTCTCGGCTTCATGAAGTGCACCACATATTAATAATTAGAGATCCTGATTGCATCTATAGTTACTAGTCACTGATGGTGTCGTATGATAGTCGGCCGCTGTGGCCGAGCGGTTCTAGGGCTTCAGTCCGGAACCGCGCGACCGCTACGGTCGCAGGTTCGAATCCTGCATGGTTGTGTGTGATGTCCTTATGTTACTTAGGTTTAAGTAGTTCGAAGTTCGACGGGACTGATGACCTCAGTCCCTTAGTGCTCAGAGCCATTTGAACCATTTTGTCCTGTGATTCTGATGTTTTTATCTTAGATGATGTTGTTGTGCTCTCCAGTCAGAAGACTGGTTTGGTGCAGCTCTCGACGCTGCTCTATCCTGTGCAAAACACTTCACCTCCGAGTAACTACTGCAACCTACACCCGTCTGAACCTGCTTACTGTGTTGATCTCTTGGTCTCCGTCTACGATATTTACCCCCCCCCCCCCCCCACCACACCTCCCTCCAGTAGTAAATTGCTATCAATTGATATCTCAGAATGTGTCCTATCAACCGATCCTTTCTTCTAATCAGGTTGTGCCACAAACTACTTTTCTCCCAATATCTATTCAGGACCTCATCATTAATTACATAATCTACCCATTCAGTCTTTAGCATTCTTCTATAGCACCCCATTTCAAAAGCCTCTAATCTCTTCTTTTCTGAACTAATTATCGTCCATGTTTCACTTCCACTTGTAGGTTCGAATCCTGCCTCGGGCATGAATGTGTGTGATGTCCTTAGGTTAGTTAGGTTGAAGTAGTTCTAAGTCTAGGGGACTGATGACCTCAGATGTTAAGTTCCATAGGGCTTAGAGCGATTTTAACCATATTTCCACTTCCATACGTAGCTACACTCCAAACAAATACTTCCAAAAACGAATTCGTAGCACTTAAATTTATATTCGGTGATAAAATTTCTCTTCTTCTCTTCTTCATCAGTTATTTTGCTGCCTTAATAGCAAAACTCACCTACTACTTTTAGTGTCTCGTTTCCTAATCTAATTCCCTTAGGATCACCTGATTTAATTCGCCTAATTCGACTACATTCCATTGTTTTCTGTTCATCTTATATCCTCTTGTCAAGAAACTATCTGTTCCGTTCAACTGCTCTTCCAAATCCCTTGCTGTCTCTAACACAATTACAATACCATAGGCAAACCTCAAAGTTTCTATTTTCTCCCGATAGCGATTTAAATAGTATAGCAAATACCGTAACGTGGTGGTCATCCTCGACACTTTAGGAGGGACACATACACGTTCCGTATTCAGGGATTCCGGATTTTTAAGATCAGAAATATACGAACTGTTGTTGTTGTTTTCTTCAGTCCTGAGACTGGTTTGATGCAGCTCTCCAAGCTACTCTGTCCTGTGCAAGCTTCTTCATCTCCCAGTACTTACTGTAACCTACATCCTTCTGAATCTACTTAGTGTATTCATCTCTTGGTCTCCCTCTACGATTTTTACCCTCCACGCTGCCCTCCAATGCTAAACTTGTGATCCCTTGATGCCTCAGAACATGTCCTATCAACCGATCCCTTCTCCTTGTCAAGTTGTGCCACAAACTCCTCTTCTCCCCAATTCTATTCAATACCTCCTCATTAGTTACGCGATCAACCCATCTAATCTTCAGCAATCTTCTGTAGCACCACGTTTCGAAAGCTTCTATTCTCTTCTTGTCCAAACTATATATCTTCCATGTTTCACTTCCATACATGGCTACACTCCATACAAATACTGTCAGAAACGACTTCCTGTCACTTAAATCTATACTCGATGTTAACAAATATCTCTTCTTCAGAAACGCTTTCCTTGCCATTGCCGGTCTACATTTTATATCCTCTCTACTTCGACCATCATCAGTTATTTTCTAACCAAATAGCAAAACTCATTTACTACTTTAAGTGTCACATTTCCTAATCTAATTCCCTCAGCATCACCCGACTTAATTCGACTACATTCCATTATCCTCGTTTTGCTTTTGTTGATGTTCATCTTATATCCTCCTTCCAAGACACTATCCATTCCGTTCAACTGCTCTCCCAAGTCCTTTGCTGTCTCTGACAGAATTACAATGTCATCGGCGAACCTCAAAGTTTTTACTTCTTCTCCATGAATTTTAATACCTACTCCGAATTTTTCTTTTGTTTCCTTTACTGCTTGCTCAATATACAGATTGAACAACATCGGGGAGAGGCTACAACCCTGTCTCACTCCCTTCTCAACCACTGCTTCCCATTGATGCCCCTAGACTCTTATAACTGCCATCTGGTTTCTGTACAAATTGTAAACAGCCTTTCGCTCCCTGTATTTTACCCCTGCCATCTTTAGAATTTGAAAGAGAGTATTCCAGTCAACATTGTCGAAAGCTTTCTCTAAGTCTACAAATGCTAGAAAAGTAGGTTTGCCTTTCCTTAATCTATTTTCTAAGATAAGTCGTAGGGTCAGTATTGTCTCACATGTTCCAACATTTCTGCGGAATCCAAACTGATCTTCCCCGAGGTCCGCTTCTACCAGTTTTTCCATTCGTCTGTAAAGAATTCGCGTTATTATTTTGCAGCTGTGACTTATTAAACTGATAGTTCGGTAATTTTCACATCTGTCAACACCTGCTTTCCTTTGGATTGGAATTATTATATTCTTCTTGAAGTCTGAGGGTATTTCGCCTGTCTCATACATCTTGCTCACCAGATGGTAGAGTTTTGTCAGGACTGGCTCTCCCAAGGCCGTCAGTAGTTCCAATGGAATGTTGTCTACTCCCGGGGCCTTGTTTCGACTCAGGTCTTTCAGTGCTCTTTCAAACGCTTCACGCAGTATCGTGTCTCCCATTTCATCTTCATCTACATCCTCTTCCATTTCCATAATATTGTCCTCAAGTATATCGCCCTTCTATAGACCCTCTATATACTCCTTCCACCTTTCTGCTTTCCCTTCTTTGCTTAGAACTGGGTTTCCATCTGAGCTCTTGATATTCATACAAGTCGCTCTCTTTTCTCCAAAGGTCTCTTTAATTTTCCTGTAGGCAGTATCTATCTTACTCCTAGTGAGAGAAGCCTCTACATCCTTACATTTGTCCTCTAGCCATCCCTGCTTAGCCATTTTGCACTTCCTGTCGATCTCATTTTTAAGACGTTTGTATTCCTTTTTGCCTGATTCATTTACTGCATTTTTATATTTTCTCCTTTCATCAATTAATTTCAATATTCCTTCTGTTACCCAAGGATTTCTACTAATCCTTGTCTTTTTACCTACTTGATCCTCTGCCGCCTTCACTACTTCATCCCTCAGAGCTACCCATTCTTCTTCTACTGTATTTCTTTCCCCCATTCCTGTCAATTGTTCCCTTATGCTCTCCCTGAAACTCTGTACAACTTCTGGTTTAGCCAGTTTATCCAGGTCCCATCTCCTCAAATTTCCACCTTTTTGCAGTTTCTTCAGTTTTAATCTACAGTTCATAGCCAATAGATTGTGGTCAGAGTCCACATCTGCCCCTGGAAATGTCTTACAATTTAAAACCTGGTTCCTAAATCTCTGTCTTACCATTATATAATCTATCTGAAACCTGTCAGTATCTCCAGGCTTCTTCCATGTATACAACCTTCTTTTATGATTCTTGGACCAAGTGTTAGCTATGATTAAGTTGTGCTCTGTGCAAAATTCTACCAGACGGCTTCCTCTTTCATTTCTCTCCCCCAATCCACATTCACCTACTATGTTTCCTTCTTTCCCTTTTCCTACTCTCGAATTCCAGTCACCCATGACTATTAAATTTTCGTCTCCCTTCACTACCTGAATAATTTCTTTTATCTCATCATACGTTTCATCAATTTCTTCATCATCTGCAGACCCAGTTGGCACATAAACTTAGACATGAAGCCCATGCCTGCTACAGTAGTACATCTTGCCCACAATAATTCGTTCACTATGCTGTTTGTAGTAGCTTACCCGCACTCCTATTTTTTATTCATTATTAAATCTACTCCTGCAGTATCCCTATTTGATTTTGTTTTTATAACCCTGTATTCACCTGACCAAAAGTCTTGTTCCTCCTGCCACCGAACTTCACTAATTCCCACTATATCTAACTTTAACCTATCCATTTCCCTTTTTAAATTTTCTAACCTACCTGCCCGATTAAGGGATCTGACATTCCACGCTCCGATCCGTAGAACGCCAGTTTTCTTTTTCCTGATAACGACGTCCGCCTGAGTAGTCGCCGCCCGGAGATCCGAATGGGGGACTATTCTAGCTCCGGAATATTTTACTCAAGAGGACGCCATCATCATTTAACCACACAGTAAAGCTGCATGCCCTCGGGAAAATTTACGGCTGTAGTTTCCCCTTGCTTTCAGCCGTTCGCAGTACCAGCACAGCAAGGCCGTTTTGGTTAGTGTTACAAGGTCAGATCAGTCAATCATCCAGACTGTTGCCCCTGCAACTACGGAAAAGGCTGCTGCCCCTCTTCAGGAACCACATGTTTGTCTGGCCTCTCAACAGATACCCCTCCGTTGTGGTTGCACCTACGGTACGGCCATCTGTATCGCTGAGGCACGCAAGCCTCCCCACCAACGGCAAGGTCCATGGTTCATGGAGGTAGGATACAGTACGAACTGTATCGGATAATAAATTGGGTATTTTGAAATTAGGAGTTAATTGTGGTATATGAATCTTACAGCAAGCATGATGTCTTGAATAACCAGTTGGCGTCAGGCACGTTTCGTAGCAAAAGATCGTCAGCCCCATCGAAGGTCGTGGCGTTACCACAAAGAGTACACAGTCGTTACCGCTTCAGAATACCATGTTCGTTTTCGGTCATATCAATGTCGTACATTCTGCAAACAGTCACATTATGTTTGAAAGAATTATTTATTTTTCCGTAACTAGTTCAGAGCGTAAGAATATTAGCAGGCAACGGTGAGTACAGAATCACGAGGAAAAGATCTTCATGTTCTGATAAGCCAAAATATTATGAAGACCTGCTTCCTAACGTGTTGGCCCACCTCGGGAACACAGTATAGCAGCGACTTTCCGTGGTATGGATACGAAACATTTTTGGCAGCTTTCGTGATGTATGTGGAACTAAACGTCTACGCACAGGTGATACAATTCACGTGAATTGTGCCGTGGTGCTTTGTGGGTGCGGAGCTGTTGCTCGATAGCGTCCCAGATATTTTACATGAGGTTCAGATCAGGCGAATTTGATGGCCAAGACAGTAACTTCACTTCATTATAATGCTCCTCAAACCCCTGCAAGCTTTCGTCCTTCTAACGCGGATAGTTATCCTGCTGGAATATGCCATAGCTGTCAGGGAAGACATTAAGCCTGCAGGTGATCTGCAACCATGTTGAAGTACTTCATGTTGTGTCTAGGCAAGACAGCCTAGACACAATGAGAGGAAGCCGAAAGGCACGCGCTTAAACTCACGCAGGCTGGCGTGAGGTCTGAAACAGGATACGTAATGAATGCTATAAAGAAAAGTACGTAGCTTCTGGAATACTTAACTTTAATCCATAATTGTAGAACATAGGTCTGACGGTACAGGCTTTATAAGATAACCAGCAAAAGATAAATGGCGCCTTGCTAGGTCGTAGCAACTGACGTAGCTGAAGGCTATGCTAACTATCGTCTCGGCAAATGAGAGCGTATTTGTCAGTGTGGCGTCGCTAGCAAAGTCAGCTGTACAAACTGGGGCGAGTGCCAGGACGTCTCTCTAGACCTGCCGTGTGGTGGCGCTCGGTCTGCGATCACTGATAGTGGCGACACGCGGGTCCGACGTATACTACCGGACCGCGGCCGATTTAAAAGGCTACCACCTAGCAAGTGTGGTGTCTGGCGGTGACACCACACTTCACATCTGTCATACTGCCTTCGATTAGCACTACAGGTCCTGCGATTGTGCACGCGAATATCCCCCAAGGTATAATAACCCCCTCACCGGTCTGTCTGTGGCCCGGTGCACGTTTCGCGTGGCCATTCGCCTAGATGGTAGTGTATCTAGTGTCTACCATCGACTTGGTGCAGCAAGAAACGTGATTTATCCATCCGGGCGACACGTTTGCGTTGATCAACGGTCAAATCTCGATGATCCGTGCCCACAGCTCTCGTAATAGACGACGTCGTTCGGTCAGCATGAGAACACTTTGGGTCACCAGTTGCATAGCCCCATTTTCAACAATGCGCGGTGAACAGTGAGCTCCGAAACACTTGTCCTTACACCAGCATTGTACTTGGCTGTCAGATCTTCCTAACATCGAAGATTAACCTGCTTTACAGTGTGGGAAAGACTCTGACTTCTATGCTCTTTGTTGAGGTGTAGACGTACAGCACCATGCCGTCTACGCTTGGTGTCACCGTCCTTGAATTACTTTCCATAGTTGCTCACAGTAGTAGCAGACGAACAACCAGTCATCTTCACCATTTCCTTGATGCTAGTTCCCACTTCTTGGGCCATGACAATCTGCTGTTTGTAACAGTGGTTTATGTTAGTGGATCCCCATTTTGCGACATGTATCGTCGCTAGAATCGATCCACATTCTTGTCTGCTCTGATTGTATACACTGCACAACACTTTGAAAGCGTCACTTCTTCGAAACCCTATAACTGTGTCCCATTGTGACGCAGAAGTTTGAAATTTCGCTCAAACCATTTATACATCTCTGAGCTGAGTGCCGCTATGTCGGCGAACTAGTGCCTGTTGGCTGCTTGCGAAATCGTAGGGGTGTCGAAACGGATGTTGGCGTCTGACCGGCTATCTCGGTACAGGTAGATTTTTAAAGTGTTCAACAAAGGTGTGTGCGTGGCATTGAGGGCGTTGCTGAACTGGTGGGTATCAGAGGGACACTTTGCCGTTCTGTTCATGCATGTGTCAAAGTCTCAACCACCTGTGATCACGCCAAAGGAGGGCGCGAAACAGGAGAGCTGAAAAAGCATCATCACCATTTGCTTCTTCGGATCACGTTCAAATTTCGATGAATCGTTTTGAATGGTCTCTAGTGGTTCCACGATATATGCGAGAGCCAAAATAGCGGTCGTGCTACGCTCATAACTGGTGCGATAACGTTAAATGGTGTTGCAAGCCTACAATGTCCTTACCGAAGGGTTGAGTCGCCCAGGCGGTGTCAGCAGTACCAAATATTCTCAAGAACGTCGTCCTGCTGCTCGCTGCTATGAGAACTATCGCTTTCGACCGCGAAATGTGTGGAAATCAGTGCCACAAGAAAAGAAGTAATTTCGTTGATGATCTTTATGCCGTGTCCTGGGGCTTTTCGTGTCGTGTGGCCACCCATAAGAAGACCGCCTGTTATCAACTTTGGACTTAGAAATTCTGACCTTTGTCGTAGAGGCGTCAATTAAATGTGGCTAAGAGGAGGTGACGACCTTCCAACCGTGTGACACGTTCGCAATGACATTGGGCAGAATTGTGGTGCACTTTGGTGCCAATCTGACGTCATTAATGCACCTTACACTTCAAAGAAACTGCTGATCTCTGGCTTTTTCGCATGTGTAGACACCTCTTTGTGTGACGCTTTGCCGAGCCCGCCGTCACACCATCGCACCATTACAGTACAAGGGACTGAGCGAGGTGGCACAGTGATTAGCACACTAGACTCGCATTCGGGATGACTACTGTTCAAACCCGCGACCGGCCATCCTGCTTTAGGTTTTCCGTGATTCCCCTAAATCGCTTCAGGCAAATGCTGGGATGGTTCCCCATCCATCCTTAACCCAATGGGACCGATGATCTCGTTGTTTGGTCCCATTCCCTATGTCAACCAACCAACGGTACAAGGTCGAAGGCGCCTTCAAGCCAGATTTCAAACTTCTGCGTTGCATTAGGGAACAATTACAGGATTTGAAAAAGTGACCCTTTGTGTTGCGCAGTAGACTTTCCTCGGTGCGTCGCGTGACCGCAACGTCGTCAGCGGCGTTCAGTCTGATGATGTTTGGTTTGTGGGACGCTCAATTGCGCTGTCGTCAGTGATCGTACAAAGTCTCAATTTTTTACGCAGTCCAAACTAGTCACTGTGGCGAATGATAATGGTGATGAACTGATGAGGACAACACAAACGCCCAATCGCCGGGCAGAGAAAATCCCCAACCCACCCGGGAATTGAACCAGGGATCCCGGGATTCAGAGGCAGCAACGCTAGGCACTAGACCACGAGCTGCGGACGGCGTTCAGTCTGAAGATGGGTAGTGACCATGATTGTCTGACACTTCAGTGTATATTACAACGGAAACACTGGCTCTCTTATCATCTGGCGCGCTGAAAAATTGAAGACTAAATGGAGAGCGAAATAGCTGTCTCATACGGCGAAGCCGGTATTGTATCGTCAACACGTTGCAGTTGAGAGATCGAAGTCTACCGAAGGCCCCCCATTACAAATTTGCAGTACACGAATGCAAAAGAGCCCTCCGGGCTGCACACCGCTCTTTGTTCCGCGTGCAACGAGAGGCGTGGGTACACAAGGAACGGGTGCAATTTCGCGGCCATTATGTGGAGCAATTACTCTCGCCCTCACGGACCAAAGAGAGAGGCGGTTTTACGCCTCCGCCGTCTCCGGCGACCAAAGTAGCGGCTCTAGGGGAGCGTAATGACGCAATCAACCGCCCCGGGCGTCCGTCACACGCGGATAAACCGTGGTCCTCTCCCGATACCCCGTGACGTTGCTTGCGGTCGCCGGCGTCTCCCCCGCATTGCACCGCACTGCTTGAGCGAACACGCTCTTTCTCCGCGCTAAGCGTAGCACCAAGTGACAAATCACTCGCTTGAGCTTGACAGTATCGTCAACACCACCGTAGCAATCCAATTGGAATTTCTACAGCGCGGAATCAAATTTCGCTACTATCCGAATCCACATGAAATACCATGGCTTCCCTCAAGTTTTACACAGCCTGCTTACATTGCCATTTGCCATAATATGAACAAATAACCGGTTTTCGTGTAAATAGCTGTTTCCCTTGCAATGGCATAATTTCCATGTACATTTATGAAATGAAGAGCCGTTACTGTGTTGCGCTAACGAGTGCAGTTTCTGTAACGTGTGGAATCCACTGGACCTAAATTTGCCTTGTGATGCGCAAGAGCACTGTTCTCCACCTATACTTTCATCGCAGAACGGTTACACCTGAGACTCGCATACAGCATGTGCAAAAACATCAACAATCCTTCTCGAATAGTGTGTGGCCAGCGCGACGGATTGACAAGCGAAGGAGTCCAAGTTCGATTCCCGGTAGAGTCGGAGATTCCTTCCGCTTGACCAAGCGAGATGGCGCGACACTGGATTCGCATTCGGGAGGACGACGGGTCAATCCCGCGTCCGGCCATCCTGATTTAGGTTTTCCGTGATTCCCCTAAATCGCTTCAGGCAAATGCCGGGATGGTACATTTGAAAGGGCACTGCCGACTTCCTTCCCTATCCTTCCTTAATCAAATGAGACCGATGACCTCGCTGTTCTGTCTCTTCCCTAAATAACCCAACACCTTCCGCTTGATACAGGGTGGTTCATTGATAGTGACTGGGCCAAATATCTCACGAAATAAGCATCAAACGAAAAAACTACAAAGAACGAAACTTGTCTAGCTTGAAGGGGGAAACCAGATGGCGCTGTGGTTGGCCCGCTAGATGGCGTTGCCATAGGTCAAACAGATATCAACTTCGTTTTTTTAAAATAGGAACCCCCATTTTTATTACATATTCGTCTAGTATGTCAAGAAATATGAATGTTTTAGTTGGACCATTTTTTTTGCTTTGTGATACATGGCGCTGTAACAGTCACAAACGTATAAGTACGTGGTACCACGTAACATTCTGCCAGTGCGGACGGTATTTGCTTCGTGATACATTACCCGTGTTGAAATGGACAGTTTACCAATTGCGGAAAAGGTCGATATCGTGTTGATGTATAGCTATTGTGATCAAAATGCCCAACGGGCGTATGCTATGTCTGCTGCTCGGTATCCTGGATGACATCATCCAAGAGTCTGGACCGTTCGCCGGATACTTACGTAATTTAAGGAAAAAGGAAGTGTTCAGCCACATGTGAAACGTCAACCACGACCTGCAACAAATGACGATGCCCAAGTAGGTGTTTTAGCTGCTGTCGCGGCTAAATCGTACATCAGTAGCATACAAATTGTGCGAGAATTGGGAATCTGAAAAACGTCGGTGTCGAGAATGCTACATCAACATCGATTGCACCCGTACCATATTTTTATGCACCAGGAATTGCATGGCGACGACTTTGAACGTCGTGTACAGTTCTGCCACTGGGCACAAGAGAAATTACGGGACGATGACAGATTTTTTGCACGCGTTCTATTTAGCGGCGAAGCGTCATTCACCAACAGCGGTAACGTAAACTGGCATAATATGCACTATTGGGCAACGGAAAATCCACGATGGCTGCGACAAGTGGAACGTCAGCGACCGTGGCGGGTTAATGTATGGTGCGGCATTATGGGAGGCAGGATAATTGGCCCTCATTTAATCGATGGCAATCTAAATGGTGCAATGTGTGCTGATTTCCTATGTAATGTTCTACCGATGTTACTACAAGATGTTTCACTGCATGACAGAATGGCGATGTACTTCCAACATGATGGATGTCCGGCACATAGCTCGCGTGCGGTTGAAGCGGTATTGAATAGCATATTTCATGACAGGTGGATTGGTCGTCGGAGTACAATACCATGGCCGCACGTTCACCGGATCTGACGTTCCCGGATGTCGTTGTGTGGGGAAAGTGTATTTACAGGTAATCACGCTGTAACAGCATGCGTTCTCAGAAATGATAAGTTCACAAAGGTACATGTATTACATTGGAACAACCGAAATAAAATGTTCAACTGTACCTCCTTTCTGTGTTTTAATTTAAAGAACCTACCTGTTACCAACTGTTCGTCTAAAATTGAGAGCCATATGTTTGTGACTATTACAGCGCCATCTATCACGAAGCGAAAAAAGTGATCCAACTAAAACATTCATATTTCTTTACGTACTACACGAATATGTGATAAAAATGGGGGTTCCTATTTAAAAAAACGCAATTGATATCCGTTTGACCTATGGCAGCGCCATCTAGCGGGCAAACCATAGCGCCCTTTGGTTTCCCCCTTCAAGCTAGACAAGTTTCGTTTTTTGTAGTTTTTTCGTTTGACGCTTATTTCCTGAGATATTTGGCCCGGTCACGATCAGTGAACCACTCTGTATACGAACCTAAGAACTTACGAGCAACACGACATACAGTCCCGAAGCGGAAGGAATCTCCGACTCTACTGGGAATCGAACTCTGACTCCTTCGCTTGGCAATCCGTCGCGCTATTCACGCAGTTGTCGAGGTGAACTGTTGATGTTGTTGCACATACTGTATGCAAGTCTCAGGTGCATCCGTTATATAAAAGCAAGAACTAACAAAACGGCAAAGTCGCTACTGGACCCCAACCACGAATGAACAAAACTGAGTAAAGATGAGACTGTATTTTATTACAATAATCACTCCCCATTTACGCCACGTGCTTCATTCTACTGTTTGGAGGAACTGATTACGCTTAATGCGCTGCCTGAAAAAAATGTAAGCTCTACTTTCGGTGGCGCTAGGGTACAAAACGTGCATACTGAGGGGTTGTTGCGTTAACGATTCATTTGTCACGATTATCGGCGATCAGATGACACTGAAGAGGCTTGTCTATGCACCTCCTGTTTTAATTCTGCAGGCAGAAACTGTGCTGAGTTTAGAGGTGATCAGTGTTTGTAGCCTTCATTCTAGGGTACAACGATGCTCCATCGACGAGTAAACACTCGTGTTGGACAGCTTCAGCCATTTGAATGGGGTCACATTATGGGCCTGCTGGAACCTGAATGGATTTATCGATGGAGTGTTGCACACGTTGGCTACAATTTAGGAGTGATGTGTCACTGCTATCAACGTTGTTCTATGGGACATTCCCACATCTGTAGACTAGAGCTGTTGATAAAATATCGAGAAGTCGATACCTTTTATTGTCTGCACCGATATACCGTTATCGAAAGTGCAATATCGAGGTCTGATATTTTTATTTTATATTTTATTCGCAATTTTCGGTAAATATTTAAAATTGTTCTTTTGAAATTGTAGAACATCATTTTACTTCCACTTTGCAAAGGAGTCATACTACTTTTTGAACTTGCTCTTTGTCAGTGTGAAGCAGTATAGGGGGCAGAAAGTAGCAGTCCGTTTGCACTGGGGGAGTGGTGGTGTAAATGAAATAACAAAATTTCCGATGTGAATAAATAGCAAACTAGTTGCGTTAAAAACAATTTTCAACGGAACTAGTGTGCTATTCCTTCACATCGGCAGTGTGCAAAAACAGTTGCTGAAAGTGATGAACAAAAATCTAAATGACAAGACTGGTCTTTGCAGTCGTCAGGGAAGTGCGAGGGGAAATGATAACGTAATCGGCGCTCGGCGCTACCAACAGAAGCTGTAACTTTTAACTTCACCACGTGATGTTGACGTTACAACTGTTATTTCGGGTCCGTTAGCAAAATGGTTATCGCTAAGCGTGAACATGGATCGTTTTCCATTCAATTCTTCCTCTAAGGGAGACAGGCAGGCTGCTAGCTTGTTGATGCACAGAATATCTAATAATAAATCAATACCCAAATATATAGCTCTAAAACCCACAGTATATTTTGAACGTGCAACCGATATTTTTATAGATCGCTAAGTGGATATATTTTTCGGCGATACATCGATATTTTTTTCGATATATCGACGCCAGTTAGTGGTGTTCCTTTAAATATCGATATATCGGGTACCTGAAATTTTTAAAAATATCGACAGACCAACTGTAGCTCAGGTTCTGGCGTTCGCTTAGTGCTAGTAAGGACGCACTTCGAGATCGACGCATTGTGCGATCTGTGGTGGCCGACCGAACATCATGCAGGTACGAAACCTGGGCACATGTTACACCTGCTGCTTCATCAGGGCTCACTGAGAACCATCTGCTTGCAGCAGGATTAAAGTAACGTGTGCCTCTAGGCAAGGCTGCCACCGATATGCCGTCGTCGAACAGGGCGATTTTGGTGTCGTGAAAGAGTTGACTGGAGAGTGAAATGGCGTTCTGTTGTCTTCAGTCATGAGAATAGGTTCTATCCGTATGCGAGTGACGGACGTAAACGTGTATGGCGTAGACTTGGTGGTCCGCCTATTCCAGAGGGCATTCATCCATGGTAAACAGGTCTCATCCTAGGTTTCATGATGCGTTGGACCATCAGACGACATCAGTTGGAACTCATGATCACATATGGTTTTTCTACATGGTAAAGTAACCAGTGCCCGG
Organism: Schistocerca americana; assembly: GCF_021461395.2. NCBI lineage: Eukaryota > Metazoa > Arthropoda > Insecta > Orthoptera > Acrididae > Schistocerca > Schistocerca americana. The sequence goes on along the minus strand of NC_060125.1, from coordinate 521,126,966 downwards.
TACATTGCACAGGCTGTTATTCCCGTGTTGTTGTCGTTCTTCGACAGGAAGGTGGTGTGCTTTTTCAGTAGGATAATGCACGTACACATACAGTTGCTGCCATTCGAGTGCTATTCTTGGTGTGCAACTACTGCGCTCGCCAGCAAGAGTATCAAATCTCTCGCAAATCGAAAACGTGTGGGACATCATGAAATAGGAACTTGTACGTTATATGGGGCCTTCAAGAACCATGCCGAATTGAAAAAAATTGTGCCTGCCTTGCACAACGTGTGTTTGTATCAGTAAATCGCGGGCCGGTACTACCTCCCCCCCCCCCCCCCCGCTACTTCAGATTTCAATATAATTTTACAGTAATTGCAGCTTGGAAAAGTAAATTAAACTCCCCAGATGACTAGGTCGAAGCCAGCCCCACTTTGCCGTATCTTGTATATTCTGCTTTATGGTAAAGAGGACGCAATCCATTTAAATAGAGAGCTCTTACCCGCTGCCTTCTATTCAGGCGCACCACAATATTTCAGGTGTACGAGGCAGGAAAGACCATCATCTCCTGTGTCACCCCGGGAGTCCAGGGTACCACCCCGTGCCAGCAGCTACAACAACAACAACCGGGTGTACTTCGAAGGTCCGTTATTCCCTACGCTGTAGGTCAGACGGGTGCACTGTCATGAGTGGGCGTCACGTTGAACACCTCCTATAAATATAGGTTCATCGAAAAAAGTATGGGGGCTTGAGCCGTCATGTCACGGACTGCGCGGCCACTGCCGCCAGAGGTTCGAGTCCTCCCTCGGGCAAGGGTGTTTGTGTTGTCCTTAGCATAAGTTAGTTTAAGTAGTGTGTAAGTCTAGGGTCCGATGACCTATGCAGTTTGGTCCCTTAGGAATTCACACACACACAGAAAGTATGCATTTCGGGACCAATGTTTTTTGGACTTATTTTTCTTGTTTAGATGAGTACTGCCGCCTCTCAGAGTGTGAGAGACTTTTTTCCTAACGTCCTGTATATCGGAGAGGCATATTTATGCTGTATATCGAAATATCTATATTCTGAAGCAAAAAACTCTTTCTCCATAGTGAGTCCAAAACATATAATTGTGCTGAGTGCATGACAAATGCCGGCCGGAGTGGCCGTGCGATTCTAGGCGCTACAGTCTGGAACCGAGCGACCGCTACGGTCGCAGGTTCGAATCCTGCCTCGGGCATGGATGTGTGTGATGTCCTTAGGTTAGTTAGGTTTAGTTAGTTCTAGGCGACTGATGACCTCAGAAGTTAAGTCGCATAGTGCTCAGTGCCATTTGAACCATTTTTTGCATGACAAATCTTCTACATGAAGAATGATTCACAATGAGAACGAGATTTCCTTGTTCGTTGTGTTATGGTGAAAAGTCGAAAGCCACAGTAAGTGTAGAGAATAATCTGATTGAAAGAAACGATTGTCTCGCTTGAGATCCGTTTATTCGTTGCACGAAAAAGCTTGTGAAACATGACGGCATCATGTGTCTGTTTATCGGTGAACTAAAATCTCCTAACCTTTAACTTTATCAGTTGGAAGGGCGTAAATACCCTCGGAAGCAGGGAAGTACGTCGTTTTTCTTATCTAATTCCAGTTCACTAACGCACTTGGCCTTACTGACCATAAAACAGGATCCACTCAGCATATGCAGGGGCGTTCGGTTAGTCTTGTTTACTCTTTTATTGCGTATTCGCCCGCGCGCGCGTGCTCTTCTCTCTGTGTGACTGTGTGTGTGTGTGTGTGTGTGTGTGTGTGTGTGTGTGTGAGAGAGAGAGAGAGAGAGAGAGAGAGAGAGAGAGAGTGTGCGTGTGGGGTGGGGGGGAGCGCGCATTGGTTGACGTGGGAGTGAGAGAAAGGAGCTGGAGATTTCGGTGTGATAGAGGGGCAGTGTAGAAATAGAGGAAAGCGTTGCACGTACCGCTTAGTGGAGTGGAGAGGAGAGGGAGAGAGACTGTGAATTGACCGCGAGCTGTGCGCAGTAAGCCGCGCTATCACGCCGCGACCGCGAAGGTTGTATCGCCGCCGTTTATAGCCGTCGTAAAGCGACGCGCGGTCGGCCTGGGAGCGGTGGGTCGTGTGTGTGGGTGTGTGACCGCGAGGCGATAGGTGAGCGCTGTTTCCTCCTCCCACGACGGAACTGGCGTAAAATTCCACTCTAAAACTCCGGCTGTAGCCGTACCCTGCGTCCGCATATTTTCCTGTGAAAGACCGCCGCTGTGACCGAGCGGTTCTAGGCACTTCAGTCCGGAACCGCGCTGCTGCTACGGTCTCAGGTTTGAATTCTGCCTCAGGCATGGATGTGTGTGATGTCCTTAGGTTAGCTAGATTTAAGTTGGTTAGGTTTAAGTAGTTCTAAGTTCTAGGGGATTGATGACCTCAGATGTTAAGTCCCATAGTGCTCAGAGCCATTTGAACCATTTTTTTTTTCCTTGTGAAGAAGAACAATTACAGCATTGTTCCCGTTTTCGATCCATTGTTTTCCTGTCACAAAGGGTATGCAAATAATTTTGCGGTACTTCGCCTTGGTACTGGTCCTGTGGAATGTAACAACACAGATATACTAACGCGCGCTTCCAGTTAGTGAGGTGGTTGTGTTAAAGAAGCTTGCAAGGGGTTCAAATGGTTCAGATGGCTCTGAGCACTATGGGACTTAACTGCTGAGGTCATCAGCCCCCTAGAACTTAGAACTACTTAAACCTAACTAACCTAAGGACGCCACACACCTCCATGCCCGCGGCAGGATTCGAACCTGCGACCGTAGCGGTCTCGCGGTTCCAGACTGCAGCGCCAGAACCGCGCGGCCACTTCGGCCGGCGAATCTCCATCGAACAGATGGCCATTGGCCTATACAGCGTAAAACGTCTAAAAGCAAATACCGTGTAACAACCGTTGAGAGGGTACGGGCCGCAGGAGGGAGCTTTATGTACTGCGGAATGTTATCGTAGCATTCTGTGAGCGATCTTGTAATTCTGGAAGCCACAATGGATCAACAAAAGTATGTATCTATCCTTCGGGACCATGTCCATCCCATCGCTGTTTGTTTTTCCTCGGACGCTGACATCTACCAGCAGGACAACGCAACATGTCCCACAGCTCTCACTGCACGTCCTTGGTTCGAAGAGCACCATGGTGGGATTACCGTATTCCCCTGGCCCCCAGACTCATCGGATTTAAACTCGAGATCAAAAGCGGAGCGAGTGCTACTTGTGTGTTCCGGTTGCATACTTCAAGGGGCTTGCTTGCTTCCCGCTGCAGTTCCGCTGGTCTGACATGGGGAGGCCACGACGTTTGAAATGCGGATTTACTTCAAACTTCGTACACTCGTAGTACTCCATTAGGACGACAAAATGTATAAGCAGTAGCGCGTACTTCTCAAGCGTTATTGAGAAAATCGCAAGATAATTTCGGTCGTCAAATATATACTCGTGCGTGGCCGTATTTGCCATGAAGCGGCGGCAGCCGAGCGGGTGAAATGGTGGCCCAGAGGCTATCGTCGCGACTTCAGAACTTTGAGTTGCTAGTTCGAAACCAGTTTGTTCCTTTTCTGCCGGCACCGAAACTCATCGTGTTTGGTCAGAGGGTTAGCTGCCCTCTGTAATAAAAAGAACTGAGGTAATGGATCAACAACGAACAGAAACAGGTGTCTTGCGACGGCCGCCACGAGCAGATGCAACGAACGAAAACGAACGAAATGAGGTTACAAAAAAAAAAGAAAAAATGGGTAGCGTCAAGCCCCGTAATCGCTGGATCACTGGATCGAGTCCCGTTCGTCAGTTTTTTTTATTTCTAACACAGTCATTTTCTTTACTATTTATATTACAATTGATATAACGGGAAAAATACGTGGAATCGGATGAACTTTTATTAAATTTACAATGTTATTTGACAGTCTACAAATTTTTACTATCACAAATAATATAATGTTCATAACTATCGACTAGTAAACGACCAAACGCATAAAGTGATACTGAAAATGTATGCTTGTCCGTGTCTTCAAAACTGTTCGTATTTAATCGGAAAAGGACGAGAAATTGCTTCTCGTGAAGACGCTATTAAAATACACTCGATACTGCATGATCAATTATCAGCGCCGATATTTGAGAAAATTCTGCGTTATGCATGGTTTGCTTCCAAATTATCGGCTGAAAGAGAGGTTTCTGGAAATGTTAACGAAGTCTGTTTTTCCACGGAAAACCTCGAAAGACCTTACTTATACGGAAATAGCATTTATTCAATGCAGCTGGTGCCGTTTAACTTTATGTTTTCCATGTTTTTACGAAAAATACCATCCAGCCACTGTACTCGTAATGTCGAAAGCGACGATTAATTGTACAGGCTTGTTGATAGTTATGAATATTATATTATTTGTGCTAGCAAAACTTTGTAGACTGCCAAATAACATTGTAAATTTAATAAAAGTTCAACCGATTACACGTATTTTTCCCATTATACCAGTTGTAATATAAATAGTACAGAAAATGACTGTGTTAAAAATAAAAAAACCTACGAACGGGACTCGATCCAGCGATTACGGGGCTTGAACGCTACCCACTCGGCTGCCGCCACTTCCTGGCAAAAACGGCCACGCACAGGTTTATATTTGACGACCGAAATTATTTCGCGATTTTCTCAATAACGCTCGAGAAGTACGCGCTACTGCTCACACATTTTGTTGTACTAGTGGAGTACTAAGAGTGTACGAAGTTTGAAGTAAATCCGCGTTCCAAACGTCGTGGCCTCCCCTTGTGAGAACTTTGGCGCTGTAGTCGTTTCGCACTCGCCGACTCGTTCCCTCATACTGAAGCATGCAGGAGTATAATGCTACTGGTGGCTTATTGTTACTAGGGAAGGTGTGTACACCATCTTGCTGCTGTAAAGTATAACTGACAACGCGAACTGCCCGATTGTCGGCATCAGATGACCTTTAACGAAGCTGTGTTTTGTGAGACTGTGGAAGATTGTAGACGAAAATTAATGGATGCAAAGTACGTAGTTGCGAATTTTTTCCATTAGGGGAGGAGTGATATCCGGAATAACTTTCACGCTCTAGCCTACTTTTCAGACTAAAGACATGCAAATTTCGTCTAAAGCAATCAAAATGGTTATATTCTTGTTTTTGCACTTCCACCCTGTGTAAAGGGGTTGTGACCGCTCAATGTCATTCAATACAATCACGACGACACCCCTCGATCGACGTTAACACTCGTGGTGTCACTCGCCTTCATACATGGCAGTGGACGTTTGAAAATTCGTGACGCTAGCTCAATGGTCGTCAATTGATTTAAATGTTATTCCGGGCTGACTCTTAATTCAATTACTGCCACGGGGGCGAGGAGAAAAAACACATCCTGGTGACACCAGCATTATGCATATTTAGATGTTCGATTAATCTGAACGGTTTGCAATGTTCCAGCGATTCTATTCGAAATCTATGCTGATGTACCGACAAGGACCATTTTCACAGATAAACATGCAAGTACGTAATGGATATTCAGTTTCTCAATATAGTTCGTCGCAGTCACACATTATACATCCGCTGTAAGAACAATTTCATGTATTTATATTTCTGGTGTCCCACAATTTTGGTTGGCTAAATATTACGACGATACGTTGTATACAACTTCCACAGATATTGTTTATGATGTAGTCAAGATTACGTAGTGAAGCCAAAATCGTGGATAAAATTGAAATGCAGGTTATTAACACTTTTCTATTGACTAACTAAATATGAAACATGAATCGGGATTGGAGGTGATGATCCTATCCTTCTTTCCAGTATTCAATTTAACGGTGTATGCACTGTTTTTATTATTTTAGGTCCCCGTTAATTAATATCTGGTAGTTAAGAAGCGAACTATTTTTATGCTGGCGGATTCTCTTAATGTTCCGCTAACACGCGTTTCACAATTTTATAAAATGCAGAATTACGTAAACTATAGCTTTCCCCTGCGTACATCTTTCGTGGGTTCCACAACCATAATAGTTTTCCAAGAGTATTTTTCCCAGCTAACACAAAGTTCGAATTATGTTGTCGGAGTCATTTTCACTTCACCCGACAATAAACGTCTCTGATCACTGTATTTTAAACGCGCTTGAAGAGTCTTTAAAATAATCTCCTTAACGAATTTCGCAGTCGCTTACCAATTTTTCATCGACTAGCCCGATAGCGATAACTGAAGGTAGAGAGCTCAATAATGTGTCTGTTACATGTATTAAAAAACAAACGCGCCCCTGTATCTTTCTGTCCCGCTTGGTCTTTGCCACTTTGCTTTTTATTACTTGCTTCTTAGTAATACTGTGCAGTTATTAAAGTTTCGTATTACTTTCCCCTTTTTAATTCTTCCCCGATTTTAACTAATATGATGCTAATTGACAGGCCTGGCCGCAAAGTACCGTTATAGGGTTTACGCGTCAAACGAAGACTGGGCACAGAACAACGTCACTGTTATATCCCTGCGACAAAAAGTCGCGCTATTCCTGTATTCATTTGCTCATGGCAACTTTCGTCTATGGATCGACAGCGAGTTCTCTAGCTTATCATACATTTCCGTAATTTATTTTAATAATTAATCACCATTTAGGGCCTGCACTTCAAGCTTATGTCATGTATTCTTGTACTGTCTTTAAGGACTCAGAAGCGTCTCGAAAGTGTATTATGTCAACGTAATTACTAGGCACTGTCTGAATCGATATTAAAAATTAAAACAAATTTACAGTAGTCTTCGAAAATTTTTTATCTTTATAAATGTATGTACAAATACGACAATGTTCACTGTTAACCGATCAGTCGTTGTATTACTATATAACATGCTTCTGTCATTTAGGCAGGTCGGACATTTTGTAATATTTCAACCTGCACCTGAAAGTGGCAATAAAGCCGAAAACATGACTGTGTGAAATAAATGAATAGTAATTTACTGTTTAATGGCTGAAATGTCTTACCAAACGGTTGGGTTGATGGCGGGAATGCCGCCAGCCCGTGGTTATACTTTCGAACTCGTGTACTCGTTCTCCTTTCAGAGGGAGCCGAGTCCATTTGTACCCGACTACAGACTCAGGTGACCAGTGGGCAGCGGCGGAGATTCCACAAGCACACGGATACCGCGAATTTGGTCATAACTTCGCAGGACGTGCTGGCGAGTCTAAAGGGAATGTGCGGAGCTCATTTCTGATCTCTGATTTAAACCCAATCAGAAATCTGTCGGACCACCTCAGCCGGGCTGTACACATCGTGGTTCCTCAACTGACAAACATAGGGCAGCTTGCCATGGCGCTGGAGTCGGCATGGCTCCACAAACCTATAGGTTTCTTCCAGAATTTCATTAACCTTTTCCTGCTCGTCCCTCAATGGTTGGCGCTGCAAAAGGTGGTTACTGACGCTTTTGACAGGTGTTAACACTGGATAGTGTTTATTGTCAAACAAGTATTCTTTTATTCCTTGAATAAAATCGTCTGTAGAAAGAAACGATCTTCGTTTGCAGAATGACCCTGGTACTCGTACTAATACTTCTTCTTCGTCTTCTTCTTCTTCTTCGCGGATGGATCACTTAGGACCACGCGTAATTAACATTAGTTGGCCTTCCTTTTCGCCCAGTATTCCTTCATACGCAACGAATGGTCTAGTTTTCGTTGCACAGACCACGTATGTCGGTCAGTTTTTCTCTCTTCTTCCTCAAAACCCCGTGTGTTTGTGATTTTTCTGATTTCGTTTCTGTCGTGTAGATTTGAAGGTCATAATTCTCTCAGTTCTTTTTCCGTCTGTTTACACCAGCTAGGTCTTGTAGTTTCGTTCTTTAAAAAAATGTATGGATTTTGTGCGTTAGACTGTTTGAGTCCATTCGTTACTAAATGCCCCATGAATTCGATTGTTTTCATGCGCATTGTGTCTGTTATTTTGGAGATTTTATATATTTCTGCATTGGGTTTTGGATAATGCACACCATCTTTAGTTCTTGGTCCTAGGATTTTCCCCATTATTTTACGTTCTTTCACTTCTAATTCCCCTTTTAGTGTTTAAGATCTAGGGTCTCAGATGCGTAGAGAGCTTCGGGTTTAATTACTGTTGTGTAGTGTCGTATTTGCAGTTCCACGAGAGACTCTTTTTGTTGTAAACGTTTTCTGATAACTGAAACGCCGACTCCTTTTTCAGGACTCTTGATCTGACAGATTTCTTAGTACTCGTACTATTCTTAATATATAGAAATTGTTTTATTCTGTTCTGGAAATATAGAAAAGAAGCATTCAAATGGTTCAAATGGCTCTGAGCACTATGGGACTTAACATCTGAGGTCATCAGTCCCCTGCAACTTAGAACTACTGAACCCTAACTAACCTAAGGACATCACACACATCCAAGCCCGAGACAGGGTTCGAACCTGCGACCGTAGCGGTCGCGCGGTTCCAGACTGAAGCGCCTAGAACCGCTCGGCCACACTGGCCGGCGAAGCATTAATAAATATGAAACTTTGATCAATATATCCCACTGGCGTATCGCTTTGATAGCTTTAGTTGATGGTGTTCGTGCTGTAACACTTTAAATTCAATCACTGTAGTAGTAACTCGAAATAAATAATTATTAAGCGCCAGATTTCAGTAAAATGGAATGGTTTGTATTGGGAGTGGACTCCAAACCGGTGCAACGCTACAAGTTGACCATCTGGAAAAGAGAAACGTCCCGAGGTTCTCCATTTTGACACGCACGCAAATCTGTTTGGCGGATAGCCCAATGGATATTCCGTAAATCGGGCGGAAGGAAAGGGCCGCGGCCCTCCGTGAGGAAGCTGGGCCAGTGAAGTGTGCGCGAAAGACGGCGGTGGCTGGCTTACGCACGCGCCCTTGCGAGGGCGGAGCAGACGGTGGGCGGGTTTTGTGCGTGCGGTCGCCGACGCACCCTGCGTGCGCTAATGAGGCACTTAGCCGAGGGGACAGCCCCTCATTATAAACTGCAATTTTCTCGAGTTATCGTCCGGCAAATTGATTCCGCAAATTCTTTTTCCTCGGCCGAGTGCTGCAGATGGGTTGTTAAAACAGGAAACGGGTGGGGGTTGGTAGGTAGGTGTGGATGGAGCCACGTGTCGGAAGCGTTGCGGGAGGTAGAAGGTGGGCGAAAACACACACCTTGCTGCTCGCTGCACGCCATGCTCCCCACCGCTCGCCCTTTAATATAATTTCTCATGTTGGGTGATACACAACTATCCAGTTACGAAACGGAAGGTATTAACTTTGAAAGAAAAAAGTAAACGAACTAAACAGGATCTCTGAAATAGTTTACGACTTGGACAATAATTATTTATCTTCCGCTTTGCCCTGTTTGGACTGTTACGGCGTTTGCAACCGGTGGTTGACACGCCTGAGCACAAGCTACCAAGTTGCCAGTCAGTGGCGAACGCGAAACTTACAATAACGAATTAATTAAGGATGGTCCGCCTTTTTTTTATTACACAATTTATTTAACTCCCAAACATGTTTCACTTCATTTGTGTTTGTGTGTGTGTGTGTGTGTGTGTGTGTGTGTGTGTGTGTGTGTGTGTGTGTGAGTTATTTTGTGTTTGAAAGCACATTTGAGTGTTGAACAGTGTTTGTTGCAAATTACTGTTTTGATGACTTTTTCCTTTAATGACAGCTTTTGTCCTGTTGTTAAAAAATGGCACAGTTGATTATTGTGTTTTAGGATTTGGAGGCCTGTTTCTCTGCAACTCCGTCTCAGTACCAGTATGCAGGATGTCAAGTACCAGTTACAACAGTAGTGGGTCAGCTTGCCTCAGAGGAGGATACAATGGCTTTATGCCACCTGCCTGGCTAGCCGCGCGGTCTGACGCGCTGTTTCCCAAGCGGGAAGGCGTACCGGTCCCCGGCACGAATCCGCCTGGCGAATTAGTGTCGAGGTCCGGTGTGCCGGCCAGCCTATCAATGGTTTTTAGGCGGTTTTCCATCTACCTCGGCGAATGACGGCTGTGTCCTCTTATTCCGCTTCGGTTACACTATGCCGGCGATTGCTGCGCAAACAGTCTCCACATATGCGTACATTATAATTACTCTACCACGCTATCATTTGGGGTTACACTCATCTGGTATGAGACGTTCCCAGGAGGGGGGCCGTCCACTGGGGGCCGAACCGCATAATAACCCTAGGTTAAGTGTGGGGCGGCGGTGGGGTGGGTGGACTGCTGTGGCCTGTTGTGGGTTGTGAACCACTGAGGGCTACGGTGAGACGAAGCCTCTCTGTCGTTTCTAGGTCCCCGGATCAACACACACACACACACACACACACACACACACACACACACACACTCCACAATGCCTAGAAACCTGTAATAGGAAGTATGAAGCATCTTTTATCATCACATAGGAATTTAATGTCTGTTCCAGTGCTTGCGAAAGCAATGAAAAACTAAGGGGTCTGACCTGTTGGTAGAACACAATTTGGTTTGATTCCCCAAACATGTTTCACCACATTTGCGACATTCTATGAGGGATTTCCTGCTGTTGCTTCTGAATCAAATTGTTGGGCATGCAGTAGGACGGCGCAGGTTGTCTTCAGTCAGAAAATTTTCAACAGTCAGAAATAAAACGATAGTTATTAAATATGAAGAAATACTCTGCTTAAATGATGTTGCTTCTTGTGAAATGCCCAGCACAATTAGACGTTTTAAATTATTAAAAGTCCTCTAAAATATTTAAGTAATGTCACAGTGCCTCTGAATGATGCCTAAGCAGAGCCCAGAGCTGGCCTACGATTCCTGCGGAGACTAACTCTCGGAGACGAACGGGCAAACACTGCGGCTTGTAGACTCGGCTTTGACTGAAGACCGTATACGACTCGGCTCACTGAAGAGAACTGTCCGCTGCAGCTCAGTGTTCCGGTATTTAACGAAGCTTCGACCAATCGCTATCCACACACGTGATTCCCAAGGGTTGGCAATTGCGGCCCCTGGCGGACCTCGGTATAGTTCTTACTGCGCTTATAAGTGTTTCGAGTGCGGCTTATCGATTGTGGTGCGGTACTCAGGAGTCGTGAGTACCGTCACCACAAAATAGACACAAATTTTGTTTTGGGTTAGGAATATGAATATGTTGAAGTCAGAGTTATTTTCCAATGTTTACACTGCATATCTCAGTTGGATTTCAATTATCGTTACATTATATTACGTTATATGTGCCCTATGGCACTCAAACGAATTTAGCCCCAATTTTGTATCTTTACAACATGTCAACTCCAACACATGGATGTTAAGGCAACCTCAGAGCAATGTTTTTAGTTTATTAGACAATATATGTTTATTCTACTCCACCCCCCCCCCCTCCCTCTCGATTTAAACGTTAACTATCCGTCTTTTGTCGTTGACAGGATGGTAACTATAGTAATAGGGACGTGTCGCACTGCTGTCCGATTCTACTTTTTCTTCCTTCCACTTCTACAAACGTTGTTCTCACAATGTTTTGTAATCCTTGTAGCACTGCATAACTGATATGTATGCCGTTTGCAAGCGGATACTGTACGTTCTGTTTCTGACGTTTCTGCATCCATTTCGTAACTAAGGAAATAACACCACCAGAATGAGTGTTCCAATTCTCTTAAAATATTTATAATTCGTTTCACAGTTCAAAATTTTCACGTCTTCTACGTACCAATTTCTTCGGTGCGCGTTTCCTCGCGTACGTTGCATTGATCGAGACAAGTATCCTCGATATCACTCTTCTTCTAATTGTAATCCTGATCTGATTGCTGCACTAAGATTGCTCGAAATTTACGCAATACAGTAGGGGCATGAGGTTTTGTGTATGTGGGGAGGGGGGGGGGGAAGGGGTGGAGGGGGGAGAGCACGTTGACCTGCGCTAACCACTTCCTCCTGCCCTGTAGCAAAGGAAACGATTTTATCAAATACACACAATCGTAAGAGCGTGCGTGTGCGTGTGCGTGTGCGTGTGTGTGTGTGTGTGTGTGTTTTTACTTGGAGGGCAGTACAAGGGTAACGACAAATAGCAGCTACAAGCACCGCTGTGTGTGTGTGTGTGTGTGTGTGTGTGTGTGTGTGTTTACTTGGAGGGCAGTACAAGGGTAACGACAAATAGCAGCTACAAGCACCGCAGACGACACATTATGAGATACGGTCCACTTTGCCACCAGTCGATCGAGACGCCGTCCCTTGGCTGTGTTCGCATGAGGTTCAGCAGCCATTTCCGGCTAGCGGGCGCTGTTAGGTACGGATGGAATGCTCTATAAAATTTGTGGAATGGTCAGTATAGGGCGACACCCCCTCTATGTGGCCTCCGCAACATTAGCTTCGCTCTGAGGGGAGATCCAGACGGTCTGGAAAACATTGCTACCCCGGGACGTGCGTGCGTTGTGGACTGCTCGAATAAACAAAAGTTTGCTATACATTCCAAGGTCTTACTTCCAGGACCGTAGTGACATTGAACCCTGAGTTTATATCGGCTTCATGACGTAACATTTATTTGTTTCCCAAGTCCATACTAAACTAGTAGGTGAGTACCCAGCTTTGTCTGTGTGTGTATTTATAACAGTCTTCAATTATTCCATCTCCTCCAGCGTATTTCCTGCTCCCCCTTGTCTGTGCCCTTCTCCTCCTTTCCCTCGCTGTCTCTCCATCCCCTCCTCCTTACCCTTCTCTCTCCACGTCATCGCACTTACCGCAACACGAGGCTGGTGGTACTTAGCCCCACAGTATTTCTTTCGACATGGTAGCTAATATGTGTACCAAATTAATTTGAAATCGTTCCAGAGTTGTCCGCTTATGCACATGTCAAATATATTTCACCCATATTTAAGGGGGGTAAGACGCCAAACGGGCCGATTTGGAGCAGGAGGAACACCACAGGACACTTTAATTTCCACTGTCGATACTTTTACAAACAAATTCATAAAACTTTGTCAGCATGACCAGGAAGGATTCAGGATTCACACTCATAGCAGTGGAAGTTCAAAAACAAAACAAAATACATTTTTCTTATATGTCATTAATGGAGGTAATTGTGAAGGTTAAAAGACGCAAAGATGGAGGTTTGAATACAGTCAGCGATGGGCATGAGGATGCACGTTAAACTGCGTCTTGTGAAAGATAGGATAACAAGGAAAACTGAAAAAAGAATTTCACTGCACTTTAACTATATAACATCATGGCTGTTATTCTCCTTATTTTAAGAATGGCTCGAATGGCTCTGAGCACTATGGGACTTAATTTCTGTTATCATCCGTCCCCTAGAACTTAGAACAACTTAAACCTAACTAATCTAAGGACATCACACACATCCATGCCGGAGGCAGGATGCGAACGTGCGAACCTGCGAACGTAGCGGTCGCGCGGTTCCAGACTGTAGCGCCTAGAACCGCTCGGCCACTCCGGCTGGCTTATTTTAAGAAACAAATAGTGTATTTATTATGTAAATTGGAAGTGCAGGGTGTAATGGTACTTGAATTACGTAACCATTACGGCACCTCACCTCAACCTCTCGATACCAGCAATATCGTACTGTGTTTCTGTAAAATAGTTAACATATTTCTGTGACAACATTCAGATTTGATTTCATAAATGTAGAGGTACTTCGATACGTCGATATGTATATATTGCAATGATATTATTCTTATGTGTATTCTTTCTTTTGTCACTATGATCATTGACGTACTTGTAACTCTGATTTTTGGGCGCGTAAGCGGTTATTAGACAGTCAAGCTTTGGTCGTCATGTTAAAAAGACGCAAATTGTAGTCAGTTTATGAAATGTGAACTTTCACAGAGAGGAAGATATTTTCAAGTATGTTTTATATTGTGAAGTTTTGGAACGAGTTACGTGATATTGCAACAAAAACAATAAAAAAGAAGTGTAACCTAAATTCGGAGTACTGATTACTTTTTTGCGTCACCATTGTCCTAATCTTCAAGAATGTTTTATGAAACACATCTATGAAACTTTTGAATATCGCAGAATAACACCTAGGCCTCTTTGCATCCGACCTTTGAACCATCTCTACCTAGATTTTCGACGATTGAGCCATGAGTTCACAACGAGACCAGCGTGGGAAACACGAAAAGATGACTGCCTAATTTATCCATTATTTCAAGAAATGACTTTATTAAATGTGCTCTTATGACAACTGCCACATAATATAACTTTGTTGTTGCCCGAAAATGAAATATTTAGCAGCGTGAGCAACACTACAATCATAATTAATTTTTGACCTTTGTTGTGGTAGGGTTCTTAGAAGGGAGAGGGAGGAAAGTAAATGGAAGGAAGTAATGATATCAACTGCATCTGAGTTGGGCTAAAAACTTCGCCACCTGGACACTGTGTTAATCGCAAATACGCGGGTTATCTCGGTACGCTCCTCGGACCGCCACATTACCACTTACCGCAGTCCCCGTCCATGTCGTCCTTCCTCGCTAATTTTAGGTTCCTGCTGCAAGTCAAACGTAAATGTGCATCTGCACTGAAGGATTGTGGATTCATTGCCCATCGAGGCGTACCAATTAACTGAATGCGTGACGTCTGCTCTTTCTGGATTGCCCGAAATAACAAACACGACGCATTCGTACAACTGTATTTATTGCTATGAAGATCCCGCGTTAACTTCTTGCATCTCGTCTGTCATTGTGTGATAATTACTCGCCGCGAAGCTGGAAGCTGGTCGCAGTGCTGAGTGTGATCCGCTGCCAGGAGAGGCGCGCCGCGCTCCTTGCAGCACGCCCGAGGTGCGAGGTGAGGCGGCGGCGCGGCGCGGCATTGTGCCTTATCGCCGCCGGCGGTCCGCCTCTCTGACCTTTGCGATTCCGGCGCTCCTTTATCACGGCAGCAGCCATAGTTGTCGTCTCCTTCTTTTTTCCTCGCTGCCTGCTCCTTTCTTTATTGTTAACGCCAGCCGCCAGCTGCCGCACTGCTCTGCTCTCTCGGGGGTCGCCTGGCTGATCAAAGACTCTCTCCTGTCTAATGAACGAAGCAATCCAATCTTCCAGCCTGCCCTCCCGCTAAACAAGCAAAAAAATGCATTCCTTCTCCATTCGGTAGAGTAGAAATGCTTCTCTAGTGCAGTACTTCTTACAATTACAGATCACTTTCTGTTGAATCAATCTAACCGTGAACTAGGAAGCATTAAGTCAGCTAAACGAACTATTCAGAAGCTCAAATATTTTATCGTTACAGTTAACGGGACAGGTTCGTGAACACAAGAGGAAATCCAGAAACATTTGTCAATTTTTTAAATAGTGTATCTCAAGGAATAATAGTTGTAAGCCCAGGTAATGCTTACCATATTTCGACAGATCTTTTGAGAAAAGTTTGGTGTATGCACCACAGCTTTTGGTTCCTCACTTTTCAATCAATTGTATTTTGTGTTGCATGCAAAATAAAGCATGTTAATTATTTATTTACAGCATACATACCAACATCTCGAAATAAAACCAAAGTATAAGCTTTATTTTTTGCTGGAAGCTCTTTACACTATTATTTTTAAAGTAGACTTTTAAAAAGACAATGCTGTCATAAGCTGCGCCTCAAAAAATTTTTAATAAAGATTATCAAAAATTTCAGTAACTAACTCATAGTTTCTCTTTAAAAAGTCATTGATTTTCAAATTTAAATAATAAGGTAAGCCTTCTTTTCAGTTAAGTATATTTTAAGAAATCACAAAAAATTTCAGCATCGATCTTTTCCGGAAGTTCACTTCGTATAATGTTCTAGCACAAGTTGGTTAAAAATTATAATTTTTAACCAACTTGTACAATACCATCAAAAAGGGAACTTCTGGGAAATTCAAACTTAAGTTAAAGTTGGTTCTCTACCTACCCTGCGTAACACTAATGCATCCTAAATCCATATTTTTCTTGATTCTGGTGGTGTTCTCCCTCCCTTTCCGTGTTCAGACTACTACTTCTTCTTATTCTTGCTTCTTTGCTGACTTCTGCTTCGCAGATTCTCCTGCGGCCAGCGGCATATTTAGTCCAGCATACACTACCATAATCTCCACGACCTTAAACCTTGACACTGCACCATCACTATAACGTAGCAGAGCTTCAGCACATCTATTTTTCAAAGTATTTAGTCCTACCACAACAGTTTTCGCGATCCGTTCCCATACACAGTTGTTAAAACCCTCATTTTGCGTCCTGCCATGTAATTACTTCTCTAATGATCTTATGTCACTAAGACAATAAAGACCAAAATGTCGTAAAAAACAAACAAGTGAGAACAAAAATGTTCAAATGTGTGTGAAATCTTATGGGACTTAACTGCTAATGTCATCAGTCCCTAAGCTTACACACTACTTAACTTAAATTATCCTAAGGACAAACACATACACCCTTGCCCGAGGGAGGACTCGAACCTCCGCCGGGACCAGCCGCACAGTCCGTGACTGCAGCGCCTGAGACCGCTCGGCTAATCCAGCGCGGCAAGTGTGAACAAAACACAGCTGTGTGCGTAATATGACATGGGGAAGTCATAATGTGTGCAGACACTTTTAATTCATCTAATTTTGGTCTTTCTTCCTCGAAGTAAACTTTTGAAATGTTAAAAAATTTCTTAACACAAAAATTTAAAAAATTAATTTTTACAATTATTCACGTACTAGTCCCCCTAACGAACGAATTCTTATTACCAATTGGGGCTACAGTCATTATATGTAAACGGCCTTGCCGAGATAGATACACCGCTACCCGTTAGATCACCAAAATTAAACAACGTCGGTCGTGGCCAGTACTTGGATGGGTGACCGTCTGGGAACACCGCACACTGTTGACAATTTTCACTTTGCCTTTACGATAGCGGGGACAGAGCGGTGGTGCTGTAAAATAACTGATCACCATCACAAATGTCCTGGATTTAATTCCAAGCCTATCTTGAGTGTCTCATGAAGTCAGGGCATTCGATACTGTTGACGGTGATCCGTCCATTGGATGGGGACGTTAAGCTCGGCCAGCTCCCTTTGTGCTGTTGAAGAGTAGTGGGCTATGTGCCCGCACAGGGTTTCATGCTCTTCCTTCTCTCATCATCTCCAACACGACGCTATATACATACGCATGCTTTACAGTCATATAAGCTTAACAGATAGACAAACCTACGCAGCTTTCATACTTCGCGAACGGAAGGTGCCTGTGGGCACGAGGGCTAGTGAAAACCTCTCCCATTAGATGGCTGAAACTGCACTTCAGGGTCTCCCTCAGCCATTCGTGCCGTACGACTTTCCTGTACTTTAGTTATTGTATACTATTTATTTGCAGTTACACTTTTCATTAATTATTTCACTGACTGCATCTGTCAGCCGCACGTTGGGACAGAATTATGAAGTCGTTACTTTTGTAGCCCCACAATGGGCAGCAGTAATACAGGGTGTTTAAAAAAGAATATACGTATTTCGAATTCATATATTTATTAAACTTTAATACATACGATTATGAAACTTTACACACATATTTACGAACCTCTCAAGTTCAGATTACAGATGTTCAATATGTCCTCCATTAGCGACACGAACGATATCACATCGATATTCAAATTCTTCCCATACTTGGGCAAGCATGTCCTTCGTCACTGATGTTATGGCAGTACGGATCCGGTTCTTCAACTCTTCCAGGTTTTGCGGAAGTGGTGGTACATAAACGCTGTCTTTAACGAAATCCCCCAAGAAAAAGTCAGGGGGTGTCAAATCTGGTGCCCGTGGAGCCCAGCTGAGACATGTTAAGTCGCCAGCTCCTTGACGACCAATCCAACTGTTCGGTAGGGTTTCATTCACATATTCACGCACTTGACGACTCCAGGGAGTGCCCCGTCTTGTTGAAAAATGAAATTGTCTTCGTTCAGCCTCGGAAACAACCAGTTTTGTAACATAGCGAGATACTGCTGACCGTTAACCGTGTTTCCATCAAAGAAGAATGGGCCGTAAACAGATGATCGGGATAGCGCACAAAACATATTGACTTTGGGCAAATCTCGAACATGTTCAATGGCTGCATGTGGGTTCTGTAGGCCCCAAATTCGAACACTGTGTTTCTTTACCTCACCATTAACATGGAAAGTCGCTTCATCACTGAACACGATGCGTCATGCAAAAGTGTTGTCATTGTCAATACCATCAAGCATCTCGTTACAAAGTGCCACTCGTTTGCGTTTGTCATCAGGACGCATAGCTTGTAACACCTGTAACTTGTATGGCTTCATAACCAACCGACGTCTCAAAACAGGCCAAACTGTTGTTGTAGGCAGTTTTAACTCCAGAGTGACGCGACAAGTTGATTTTGAAGGATTACGTTGGAAAGCAGTCTCTCCTTTCCATACACATCTTGTATCTAGAAACTGTGACACCATCTGGGAATGTTCCACCCACCCATTCTGACGATCAATTTGGTACCTCAACCTGAAATGTCTTTGCACTATAATCACGGAATTGCACTTCGCAAACTCGAGAACACAAAATGATTTCTGCTGCGGAGTAGCCATTTTAAACATAGGACGGTTACCAAGCAAAACAGAAGACAGCTGACATCTAGCGGCTATTAAATAAACTAGACTATGTATTCGTTTCGCCAGTAGCCAAACAGAGGCGCAGCGATCGATAGTTTGGACAAAATAATACTTTGTAATACGGCTACTCTTTTTGAATCACCGTGCATAATGAATCTCCCGCCTGATGAGCCGTTTTTATATATTACCTTGCGCCACATGACCTTAGCCGTAGAAAATTATGTATAGATTACATCAAGAAAAAGCGTGTAATAGGAAACCACTTACATTAAAATAATCATTCCATTACTAATTTGTCTTTACACTAAAACAAAGAGATAAAAATCAGAGCCTGCAACGTCTAGGATTGCTTGGTCTATGTGGAAGATTAACTGCACGAGAATCATTCATGTGAGTACGCAAATGCAGGTGTGGAAGATGACGCTATAAGTTTCAAACAGTGTGACAAATTACGTGGATATTTCAGTACTACTAAGTAAAAAATGATAGTTTTTTATTATCTACATCTACATCTACATCTACATTGATACTCCGCAAGCCACCCAACGGTGTGTGGCGGAGGGCACTTTACGTGCCACTGTCATTACCTCCCTTTCCTGTTCCAGTCGCGTATGGTTCGCGGGAAGAACGACTGTCTGAAAGCCTCCGTGCGCGCTCTAATCTCTCTAATTTTACATTCGTGATCTCCTCGGGAGGTATAAGTAGGGGGAAGCAATATATTCGATACCTCATCCAGAAACGCACCCTCTCGAAACCTGGCGAGCAAGCTACACCGCGATGCAGAGCGCCTCTCTTGCAGAGTCTGCCACTTGAGTTTATTAAACATCTCCGTAACGCTATCACGGTTACCAAATAACCCGGTGACGAAACGCGCCGCTCTTCTTTGGATCTTCTCTATCTCCTCCGTCAACCCGACCTGGTACGGATCCCACACTGATGAGCAATACTCAAGTATAGGTCGAACGAGTGTTTTGTAAGCCACCTCCTTTGTTGATGGACTACATTTTCTAAGCACTCTCCCAATGAATCTCAACCTGGTACCCGCCTTACCAACAATTAATTTTATATCATCATTCCACTTCAAATCGTTCCGTACGCATACTCCCAGATATTTTACAGAAGTAACTGCTACCAGTGTTTGTTCCGCTATCATATAATCATACAATAAAGGATCCTTCTTTCTATGTATTCGCAATACATTACATTTGTCTATGTTAAGGGTCAGTTGCCACTCCCTGCACCAAGTGCCTATCCGCTGCAGATCTTCCTGCATTTCGCTACAATTTTCTAATGCAGCAACTTCTCTGTATACTACAGCATCATCCGTAGTACTGAGATATTGATGCACTCCCTTTGAACTGTGATGCTGAAATGACTACTAGGCGTCAGGAGAGGCGGGCCCGTCCGTTGAAAAGGAGACGGGCAGTACTACGTTCTCAGTAGAGAAGTAGTAACAGCAGACTGGATTGGTAAAGACTGGTCATTGAAAACGAACTTAGACTAATCACTGGCTGTGACCTGAATAACATATCCATCAGCAACACTTCAACCCTTCTAAAGCTGGCCACGTCGACTATTAGTGATATGATTGTGAACGGAAAAGGCGAAGAAACAGTTAAATCAGAACCAAGCAGACTTCAGGTACTGGCGGACAAGGGGCGATGAAAATAGCGGATGATGTTTCTCAGAAATTAGTGGTACCAGCAGAAGGAATCATTTGCAGTTCCAGCCTGTTACCAGCAGTCCATCTGGCACAGTGACCGTGCGTAGGGAGTTAGAAATAATGGAGTAAAACGCGCGATCAGTTCCTCAAGTCGTGCATTTTTGTTGTCAGTGCTAAGCTAAGCGACACTGAAGGTAGTGTGAAGAGCGATGCCACTGGATACGGGATGACTGCAAAGGAGTAATTTGGAGTGATGAATCGAACTATATCCTCTGTCAATCCAGTGGCAGAGTTTGGGTTTGGCGGCTGCCTACAGAACGTCACTTGCAATCATGTTTAGTGCCAATGGTTACTTACGGATGAGATGGTGTGAGGGTATGAGTGCATTCTTCGTGGTCAGGGTGTGGTCAACTTCTTGCACTTAGGAAAAGTGCGTAATGATGTGAACACATTTTACTGCATTGTTTATTGTGCACAGTAGAGGGATGGTTCTGAAACGATGGATTTTTGTATCAGCATGTGAATGCACTCTACCGTCAAGCAACAAGCGTGAGGCAGTGGTTTGTGGACAATAGCATTCCTGAAATGGACTGGCTTGTCGCGAGTCCCTGTCTGAGCCGAATATAACATCTCTGGGACGAGTTGGAACATCGACTACGCTTCAGACTCAAGAGTCCAACATCTTCTCTGGCTTCGGCTCTTGAATAGAGTGGACATTCAGACCCAGCATTGAAAGTGTTCCGATCAGAATTTAAGCCGTCATGTAGGGAGACTACATACCCATATTAATGTTCAGTAATTGCTGTCCGGATACCTTTGATCAAATGGTATATATTCGATCAAAATTTCGCACATTGCACTCAAGAATACAGGGTGATTCAAAAAGAATACCACAACTTTAGGAATTTAAAACTCTGCAACGACAAAAGGCAGAGCTAAGCACTATCTGTCGGCGAATTAAGGGAGCTATAAAGTTTCATTTAGTTGTACATTTGTTCTCTTGAGGCGCTGTTGACTAGGCGTCAGCGTCAGTTGATGCTAAGATGGCGACCGCTCAACAGAAAGCATTTTGTGTTATTGAGTACGGCAGAAGTGAATCGACGACAGTTGTTCAGCGTGCATTTCGAACGAAGTATGGTGTTAAACCTCCTGATAGGTGGTGTATTAAACGTTGGTATAAACAGTTTACAGAGAATGGGTGTTTGTGCAAAGGGAAAAGTTCTGGACGGCCGAGAACGAGTGATGAAAATGTAGCACGCATCCATCAAGCATTTGTTCGCAGCCCAGGAAAATCGACTCGCAGAGCTAGCAGAGAGCTGCAAATTCCACAGTCAACTGTATGGAGAGTCCTACGAAAAAGGTTAGTTATGAAACCTGAACGTCAACTACCCGAGGCGATGGATCGGCCGCCAGGCAGCCCGTGACAGAGCACTTCATCACTGGCCTCCAAGAAGCCCTGAACTTACCCCCTGCGATTTTTTCTTATGGGGGTATGTTAAGGATATGGTGTTTCGGCCACCTCTCCCAGCCACCATTGATGATTTGAAACGAGAAATAACAGCAGCTATCCAAACTGTTACGCCTGATATGCTACAGAGAGTGTGGAACGAGTTGGAGTATCGGGTTGATATTGCTCGTGTGTCTGAAGGGGGCCATATTGAACATCTCTGAACTTGTTTTTGTGTGAAAAAAAAACCTTTTTAAATACTCTTTGTAATGATGTATAACAGAAGGTTATATTATGTTTCTTTCATTAAATACACATTTTTAAAGTTGTGGTATTCTTTTTGAATCACCCTGTATAACTCGCACAGATGCGCGTTTCAGCGCTTTTACATCGCCGTGAACGTCCTTGCTTAACAAATGAAGGCTTGATGATTATGATTTATTTCACTCTCTGTTTTTCCGAGAATTTCCGCTGTGGCTATCTCAAAAAAGTTTTTCTTACGGTCCTGTAGGTTCAGAGAGATGATCGTTTGCCTACTTCCAAATGCACGGTAGAGCAGAACCGCGTCGATCGAGGAACTGTGGTAGAGGGGAGGAGCACACCTCCTCTCATGGCATCGCACTCTCGCACTCTGCTGCAGGTGGTGCAATGGTGCAACTGATGCCGCGTCCTGATGGTGAGGTCGGCAGTGTGGATAACGGGGGAGGACGAGGGCGTTCCAAAGCCCGTGTCCTGCGTTGCGTGGGAGTCGTGGTGGTCGCTGGTGGGGGTGGTGCTCGGTTAGGGGAGGTCTGCGTTCAGTTCCGCGGCTAACGAGCAATTTGTGGGTGGTGGAGGCAGGAGGGGGAGGGGGGGGGGCGTACCCACCACGGGCAGGACACGCCCGCGCCCAGATGCGTCATCTCGCTCCTCGCCCACCCAACAAAATACCCCAGCGTTTTTTGCCGGTGCGCGCAGTATTTTGATATTCAGTCAGGCTCTCGTCTCATATTCCTCTTCTCCTTCCTCCCCATTTATAGCCACGAAAGGCATCCCGTTACGCCCAGGTGCATACTAATTCTATTTCTACACGCGCCGGTTTAAAGATATCTGAAATCGCTTCCTGCTACCGGTCCAACATCTCTTCAGTTTCCACCCAAAGGCATGATGTTCAAATGATTCAAATGACTCAAAGTACTATGGGACTTAACATCCGAGGTCACCAGACCCCTAAACTTAGAACTACTTAAAACTAACTAACCTAAGGACATCACATACATCCATGCCCGAGGTAGGATTCGAACCAGCGACCGTAGCAGCCGCGTAGCTCCGGACTGAAGCACCTAGAACCGCTCAAATCTTTAAGGAAACCAACTTTTACGGCAACATTGCTCGGCTGTGTTGTTGTTGTTGTTGCTGTTTGAGTCGCTTAGAATATAGCTTATTAGCCCCCTGTAAGTATTTTCCTTCGATGAACGAGCGCTTTCTCTCTCTCTCTCTCTCTCTCTCTCTCTCTCTCAATATATATATATATATATATATATATATATATATATATATATATATATATATAGGGTGTTACAAAAAGGTACGGCCAAACTTTCAGGAAACATTCCTCACACACACAAATAAAGAAAAGATGTTATGTGGACATGTGTCCGGAAACGCTTAAATTCCATGTTAGAGCTCATTTTAGTTTCGTCAGTATGTACTGTACTTCCTCGATTCACCGCCAGTTGGCTCAATTGAAGGAAGGTAATGTTGACTTCGGTGCTTGTGTTGACATGCGACTCATTGCTCTACAGTACTAGCACCAAGCATATCAGTACGTAGCATCAACAGGTTAGTGTTCATCACGAACGTGGTTTTGCAGTCAGTGCAATTTTTACAAATGCGGAGTTGGCAGATCCCCATTTGATGTATGGATTAGCACGGGGCAATAGCCGTGGCGCGGTACGTTTGTATCGAGACAGATTTCCAGAACGAAGGTGTCCCGACAGGAAGACGTTCGAAGTAATTGATCGATCGTGTAGAGGAAATTAAAATAGAATTTCACAAAAAAAATCCAATAACAAAAGTTCTAAAATACGAGCTGGTTGACAGCTAATAACAGAGGGAAGGAACCAGCCTCTCGGACAAACATTTCCATCTGTTTATGCATTTCTGGATACACACACACGCACACACACACACACACACACACACACACACACACACACACACTCCCACTCCCTCTCCCTTCCTGTCTCTCTCTCTCTCTCTCTCTCTCTCTCTCTCTCTCTCTCTCTCTCTGACACACAGCCTGAACGTATAAAGATCCTGTATTACTCAAAATATAAAATAGACTGGAAGAAGACTTGAAATGAAACTAGTTGAAACCTCCTTTGCAAATGCTGATGGCTGGCTGGCCAGTAACATAAAAAGAGAAAGATTCAGTCACTGCCATGCTGGAGTGTGTACTGTAAATGCTCGTGTATAAATTATCTTTACCGTCAGTATACTGTGTGTATTAGAAATATGAAACTTAAGTTGATTTGATCTTGCCAAATGGTAACCTGTAATGTAAGTTACACATTACACCTTAAGTGTCCCATAAAACATATTTGCTGACTTCTGTAAGGTCTTCATGTATTCGATTTCCCACTTAATCTTTACAATGGTTGCAGATTTTTTGTCACATAGTACACCAGAGGACATAAATAATATTTTTTGCTTAGTAAAACTAGAAAATAAGTTTTGAAACCGAGACATAGGCCGTACAAAATAATAAAGCCGTGAAACCTGCCCAAACATATGTTTTCGTCTGTAATAATGGCGATGTTTTACCAGTGTCCCGACTGTCAAGACAACTGAGGAGTGCAATTTTGTCATATGATGACATGATGGAGACCGTGGCTGCTGTTTGAAGACAAATGTTGATGGTGTTGGGACAGCAACCAGCCACAAATTTACATACAGTTCCTTTATTCAAAGGGTGCCGTTACCAGTTTCGAATCGTTGTGATTCATCCTCAGACGGTTTACACTCTTTCTTTATGACATGTGACATTAATCTGTAAACAACACACCACATGTCATAAAGGAACTGAAAGTAAATTTGTGGCTGGTTGCTGTCGCAACAGCATCAACATGTGTCAACTGAGGAGTTATTTATTTAATCACTTCTCTTAACGATAAAAACTTTGTTTGGAACATCGTTTTGGAAAACTTGAACAACTTCGTTAGTAAAATTACGAGTTGGGTAGAGATCTGAGTGTGCTAGAAGCAGATCTGGCATCTCCGTAGCGGCATGCACAGCGGCATTCTCTGTTCCTTTAATGTTCTCGCAGAGAACCCCTCGACGGGCCGTGCTTTTAAAACAGGCTCATCCCAGGATCGTTTGGAAAACACAGAACCCTTTCCTTGAGGCGGAGGGGGGTTAATGGAAGCGAGTAATGCCGCTCCATTAGCACCTCTGCTGCACAGTTATCTTCCCCGAGTAATAAGCGTCACCGCTGCCGAGGGGTTGTCCAATTACTCCCCGTGTTGTCATCTCACGTCTGCGGGCACGGCTCCTGTTAATGTTAGCCGGTTGCTGCACTTCACTGTAATGCGACACACCCACTGCTAAATATTCTTTCGATCCATCTGATGGTTTCCATGTAGCATTAATCAGTTATCATATTCATCTACTAAGGGCGCTCAAAAAGTTTTGCACAGTCGTCTCCAATTTTTTTATTTTTTGCAGGACGAGAATGAACTTTTTTGTGGCTATACTTGGAACATTTAGATGTAAGTTGGTGTATAAAAGTATTTTCTTTTATCTACTGGTGAGCCATAATGGACCATGAAGATGTCAGGTTGCTACGAAGGTCGGTGATGGAGTTCCTCTTCAATACTGGCGATGACTCTGCCACATCGATTCACAGGAAGTTGCTCCCTGTTTATGGAGAGGACACAGTGGATCGTTGCAGTATCCAGCGGTGGTTACAGAGGTGTAAGGAAGGTGATTTCACTCTACTGGACAATCCATGATGCGGTAGACCTTCGACGGCAGTGAGTGATGTGAATAAGGAGACCATTGGTCAAATCATCCAAAATGACAGATGTGTGACGACACTACAGCTTGCTGAAATGGCTCGTTTGTCATTGGGTGTGTAGTATCATTGCCACAGATACTACCACAACGCCGCGCCAACACAAGGTTGGCAGCCCGTCGTCTGCCGAGCAAAGCGCACTCTAGCGGGCTGTGCAGCTCGACGGAACTGGAGTGTGCCTCGTTCACTTCTTAGCTAGATTCCAACCTAGGCAGACGCAGTTTCATAAGCGGCCCTCAGCCAGTTCTGTTTGCATTGATTCTCTGAGGAGGGCCCATCAGGCTTAGTCTCTGAGAATATGTTGTGTTAGTTATAGCAGTAGCAGCAGTCCTACGAACTACTGAAGATAAGTTATTTTTTGGTAAACCTTCCGGGATGTAAGGTCGTGGTCCATGAAACTCTTCAGCTCCTAACGTTTCGTCCAGAGCTGCGCTGGACATCTTCAGAGGAGTGTTTCTCCTCCGGTGAGTCTTGCCGACTGACGGGTCGGACGTCTGAGAGCGACTTATATACCGTAGAAAGAGGGCGTGACCAGAGTTACACGTGATATGCAGAGATAATCTTTGTCAGAGATAAAATTAATATCGATCGTAATCTCGTCACAGATAAAACTGCCTAGCAATTCTGTAGTGCTACTGTCCAAATATCACTAAGTTTCATGGTCTCTTCTTTCTTTTAATCGGAAAGAAGAGACCATGAATCTTAGTGTTATTTGGACAGTAGCACTACAGAATTGCTAGACAGTTTTATCCGTGACGAGATTACGATCGATAGTTAAGTTTTATCTCTGACAAAGATTATCTCTGCATATCACGTGTAACTCTGGTCACGCCCATTTTCTACGATATATAAGTCGCTCTCAGACGTCCGACCCGTCAGTCGGCAAGACTCACCGGAGGAGAAACACTCCTCTGAAGATGTCCAGCGCAGCTCTGGACGAAACGTTAGGAGCTGAAGAGTTTCATGGACCACGACCTTACGTCCCGGAAGGTTTACCAGAAGATGTCATCCGGTCGTGAAAGCTTTCATACTGTGACAAGTAATTTCATTGTACTATGTGTTTGTTGAATAATAATCATTCTCTCTAAAAGTGTGCCGTACCGCATATTATTGCAACTTGGCCTCCTTTAGCTCCTATCAACTCGGCCTCCTACTTATTTGCATTTAGTAACGAGCTGAAAACACCCACTCGGTTTTTGCCTCTAAACAGTGAGACACAATAGAGTGGTGTGGTATCAGTGGTACAGTCACTAGGGTACAGAAAAATCTGTGCCCGTTGGGTGCCTAGATTAAACGAAATGATGAAGAAGAATGTGTTCGAGGGTCTCATGAAGACCTTTACTGAAGAGTCCACAGTGTTTTGACGGCGTCATTACCCGGGATGAAACGTGGTTGTTTTCGTCCGAACCTGAGAGCAAAACCCAATCCATGGGGTGGCGTCATGCGGGCTCCATTCGGAAGAATAAACCAAGACTTTCACGAACAGCAGGCCGAAAGGTGATGGCCTCCTTCTTCTGGAATCAGTGTGGTGTCATTTACATTGACTTCTTGGAACCTGGCTCCACACTTAACCGGGACGGTTACTGCTTGTCATTGGACAAGCTGCGACATGCCATCATGACCCACAGACCACAGCTTCAGGGTCAGCTAATCAGACTACACCTTGACAGTGCAAAACCCCATACTGCCCTAATGACGCAGGAGAAAATTAGGAAAATGAGTTGGAAAATTGTTCCTCACCCTCCCCACAGTCCGGACTTGGCTCCGTCTGATTTTTACCTCTTTGGTAATCTGAACGCCCACTTGCACGGTAAAACTGTGGTGTCACCGCAAGGCACCACACTTGCTAGGTTGTAGGCTTCAAATCGGCCGCGGTCCGTCAGTACACATCGGACCCGCGAGTCGCCACTGTCGACGCTAGTACACCGAGCGCCGCCACTCGGAAACTTATTATCTGTACATGGTAACACTACAGTATGGAGGCTTCCTTCTGCAGAACTTTGCGTTCTGGAAAAAGCCTTCTCGTTGTGCTCCCCACAACGCAATGAACAGGTCACGGATTGTAGCTAAACCTAAGCCGGCCTGGCACGTCGGATAGAGAGGAGATGTAGTACCTCCAATAGAACCATACCTAACAAAGCACACTGAAGTAAAACCCACGTTTGATCAAGCAAATTGACGAATTATTTGAAGCTGTAGACTTAAATTCAGGATGAGCGACGTTCAAATTCTAGTCTTTTATCAAAATAAAAATGGTTCAAATGGCTCTGAGCACTATGGGACTTAACATCTATGGTCATCAGTCCCCTAGAACTTAGAACTAGTTAAACCTAACTAACCTAAGGACATCACACAACACCCAGTCATCACGAGGCAGAGAAAATCCCTGATCCCGCTGGGAATCGAACCCGGGAACCCGGGGGCGGAAAGCGAGAACGCTACCGCACGACCACGAGCTGCGGCCTAGTCTTTTATCACTCCTATTGAGGTTCTCCACATTTTTGTTATCTTTTCCCGACGTAAACATCACAGATTTTGTGCTGTGATGACGGTTTTGTTGACAGTCTTGCGAAATAAAATTAAATTAGTTACATGTATTAGTAAAAAATACACTCTTTGAAATGCCGATGGTAGCAGGGGTAAATCACAAAAAGCGAATACTTACGTACAATTTGTACACAAAGCACATTACATTTATAAAAGTCGAAGAACATGAAACGGAAGCAGTGGATGAGAAGGGAGAGTTGTAGCCCATACCCAAATTTTGTCAGAGTGTAAATTGGACAATCTGTAAAAGAAACCAAGGAGAAATGTGGGAACGGAATTAAAGTTCAGGGGTAAGAAATGGAAACTTTAATTCCTGTGCGCCCACCATATTGGAATTTAAATGGCGTCCTTTCACTGTCTAAGCAGGATGCTAACAGCAGCTTACCTGCTTCTTGAAGCATAAAAACTCTCCTAGCCTTCGTGATGGATCTATTTAACTGAGTACTATCATGTTCACCA
Organism: Schistocerca americana; assembly: GCF_021461395.2. Taxonomy (NCBI): domain Eukaryota; kingdom Metazoa; phylum Arthropoda; class Insecta; order Orthoptera; family Acrididae; genus Schistocerca; species Schistocerca americana. The sequence goes on along the minus strand of NC_060125.1, from coordinate 521,098,317 downwards.
TGATGACTGTTCACTGTCTTAATAATGACAGTGTCGATAAGGTCAGGCCTTCAGACCTTAAGCGATGAATAGGTTTCGGAAGACCGAATTCAGTATTTCGGTTTCCTCTCTGTCATCTTTTATTTGGTGCCAGTGTGTCACTGAGAGACGGGATGGATTATTTTGACCCGCTTACTGTCTTTACACAGTACATCCCAGTTCCGTTACGATTGCATGCGTAAAATTACAAAATGCAATACCATCGCGTGGCGAGTTGTGGCGTTACGATTCTCAAAGTTTCAACAACAGCAGTGTAGAAGGTGAAAGTGCCTGCTTCACTGCAGCAGGCGTCCTGATCGCAAATATAACAGGACGTGTCCGACAATTGTCGGTGGAGGAGGAGAAGGAAGAGGAGGGGAGGGGGGCTAGGTTAGTGCTTAACGTACCGTCGCCAACGAGGTCATTAGAGACGGAGCACAAGCTCGGATTAGGGAAGGGTGGAGAATGAAACCGACCGTGCCCTTTCAAAGGAACCAGCCCGGCATTTGCCTTAAGCGGGTAAGGTAAATCACGAAAAACCTAAATCTGTATAGCCAGACTTGCGTTTGAATTGTTGTCCTCCCAAGTGCGAGTCCACTGTGCTAACCGCTGCCCTATCTCGCTGAGTGACAATTGTCAGAAAATGGTGGTGGAGCAACGAGGCAGCATCAAGTTTTTTTGAGACCTCCGTCGTTGTGGCCAACAATTCATAGAATTCGGCCTGAGTACCGTGAGGCAGGTTCCTGATCGCTCATCCACGACAATGACCGAGCCCACGAAGTAAAGTTTGTGTGCAAGTTTTTTGCCAACAAATGGATCATAGTCCTAGATCACCTGCCGTAACCACGGGGTTTGGCCACATCCTCTTGTTCACCAAATTGAAGTTTGCAATTACACTCCTGGAAATTGAAATAAGAACACCGTGAATTCATTGTCCCAGGAAGGGGAAACTTTATTGACACATTCCTGGGGTCAGATACATCACATGATCACACTGACAGGACCACAGGCACATAGAGACAGGCAACATAGCATGCACAATGTCGGCACTAGTACAGTGTATATCCACCTTTCGCAGCAATGCAGGCTGCTATTCTCCCATGGAGACGATCGTAGAGATGCTGGATGTAGTCCTGTGGAACGGCTTGCCATGCCATTTCCACCTGGCGCCTCAGTTGGACCAGCGTTCGTGCTGGACGTGCAGACCGCGTGAGACGACGCTTCATCCAGTCCCAAACATGCTCAATGGGGGACAGATCCGGAGATCTTGTTGGCCAGGGTAGTTGACTTACACCTTCTAGAGCACGTTGGGTGGCACGAGATACATGCGGACGTGCATTGTCCTGTTGGAACAGCAAGTTCCCTTGCCGGTCTAGGAATGGTAGAACGATGGGTTCGATGACGATTTGGATGTACCGTGCACTATTCAGTGTCCCCTCGACGATCACCAGTGGTGTACGGCCAGTGTAGGAGATCGCTCCCCACACCATGATGCCGGGTGTTGGGCCTGTGTGCCTCGGTCGTATGCAGTCCTGATTGTGGCGCTCACCTGCACGGCGCCAAACACGCATACGACCATCATTGGCACCAAGGCAGAAGCGACTCTCATCGCTGAAGACGACACGTCTCCATTCGTCCCTCCATTCACGCCTGTCGCGACACCACTGGAGGCGGGCTGCACGATGTTGGGGCGTGAGCGGAAGACGGCCTAACGGTGTGCGGGACCGTAGCCCAGCTTCATGGAGACGGTTGCGAATGGTCCTCGCCGATACCCCAGGAGCAACAGTGTCCCTAATTTGCTGGGAAGTGGCGGTGCGGTCCCCTACGGCACTGCGTAGGATCCTACGGTCTTGGCGTGCATCCGTGCGTCGCTGCGGTCCGGTCCCAGGTCGACGGGCACGTGCACCTTCCGCCGACCACTGGCGACAACATCGATGTACTGTGGAGACCTCACGCCCCACGTGTTGAGCAATTCGGCGGTACGTCCACCCGGCCTCCCGCATGCCCACTATACGCCCTCGCTCAAAGTCCGTCAACTGCACATACGGTTCACGTCCACGCTGTCGCGGCATGCTACCAGTGTTAAAGACTGCAATGGAGCTCCGTATGCCACGGCAAACTGGCTGACACTGACGGCGGCGGTGCACAAATGCTGCGCAGCTAGCGCCATTCGACGGCCAACACCGCGGTTCCTGGTGTGTCCGCTGTGCCGTGCGTGTGATCATTGCTTGTACAGCCCTCTCGCAGTGTCCGGAGCAAGTATGGTGGGTCTGACACACCGGTCTCAATGTGTTCTTTTTTCCATTTCCAGGAGTGTAAAAATCACGATTGCAATGCAGTTAAGGACACCCAAGAAAACAGTGCTCCATTACTAAATGTATTTCCAAAAAAGGACTGTAGTGTCTGTTTACGAACATATTTAAACGATTTTAGATGTGTGCATCTACATCTACATGGATACTCTACAAATCACATTTAAGTGCGTGTCAGAGGGTTCATCGAACCACCTTCACAATTCTTTGTTATTCCAATCTCGTATAGCGCGGAAAGAATGAACACCTATATCTTTCCGTACGAGCTCTGATTTCCCTTATTTTATCGTGGTTATCGTTCCGCCCTATGTAAGGCGGTGTCAACAAAATATTTTCGCATCCGGAGGAGAAAGTTGGTGATAGGAATTTCGTGAGAAGATTCCGTCGCAACGAAAAACGCCCTTTCTTTTAATGATTTCCAGCCCAAACCTGTATCATTTCTGTGGCACTCTCTCCCATATTTCGCGATAATACAAAACGTGCTGCCCTTCGTTGAACTTTTTCGATGTACTCCGTCAGTCCTACCTCGTAAGGATTCCACACAGCGCAGAAGTATTCTTAGTGGGTCTGTTACATTTTCTAAGTGTCCTACCAATAATACGCAGCTTTGGTTAGCCTTACTCACAACATTTTCTGTGGGTTCCTTCCAATTTACGTTGTTCGTAATCGTAATACCTAGGTATTTAGTTGAATTTACAGCTTTTAGATCAGACTGATTTGTCGTGTAACCGAAGTTTGAGTTCCTTTTAGCGCTCATGTGGATGACCTCACACTTTTCGTCATTTAGGGTCAACTGCCAATTTTCGCACCATTCAGATACCTTTTCTAAATCGTTTTGCAGTTTGTTTTGATCTTCTGATGACTTTATTAGTCGATAAACGACAGCGTCATCTGCAAACAACCGAAGGCGGCTGCTCAGATTGTCTCCAAAATCGTTTATATAGATAAGGAACAGCAAAGGGTCTATAACAATACCTTGGGGAACGCCAGAAATCACCTCTGTTTTACTCGACGACTTTCCGTCAATTACTACGAACTGTGACCTCTCTGAAAGGAAATCACAAATCCAGTCACATAACTGAGACGATATTCCACAATCACGCAATTTTACTACGAGCCGCTTGTGTGGTACGGTGTCAAAAGTCTTCCGGAAATCCAGGAATACGGAATCGATCTGAAATCCCTTGCCAATGGCACTCAGCACTTCATGTGAATAAAGAGCTAGTTGTGTTTCACAGGAACGATGTTTTCTAAACCCATGTTGACTGTGTGTCACAAGACCGTCTCCTTCGAGGTAGTTCATAATGTTCGAACACAATATATGTTCTAAAATCCTGCTGCATATCGACGTTAACGATATGGTTCATGTAGTTGTTTTGTGAACATGATTCATTACTTTCATTTTTCATAGCCACAGTCCTAACAGAACTGAGACGCACTGTGTACTTAAGACGATGGTCGTTTAAGGCTGTCGGGGTTTTGGAAGCGCCGCGATGGATACGGGCGTTGTAACGTAGCGGGCCCAGGCACCCCGATAGCTAACGAGCAGTTGGGCAGGCATAGCCATCAGGCGCACATGGCCGCAAATTGCCGCTGCTTAGAGGTCGCCAACTGCTCCCGCCGCCCCCGCCTAACACGCCGCCCTTCAATTTCGTATTCAGCTGCGCCTCGGGTCCGCCATTCCGGCCACATGTGCCTCCCCTTGCTCGCTCACTACCCCTTACTGCTCCAGCGATGTACTGCGGGGACCTGCCGACAATTCGATAGACCAGCGTATCCACAAAAATGCTCACTTTCTACTCCTCCACTTCCAGGGGGACAATGACCCTCTGTTGGGAAGAAGACAGTTAGCCAACCTATGCGGTAGTAGTATGGAGTCCTGATGCGAAAGCGAAGCCTTTTGAAACACACGGTAAAGTCACATTAATGTGACTACCGCCTATGTTCGAAGTCAACGTGCAATAACCACTCACAGACCGTAGGTGGCAGCATTAGCAGTGGAAGGTACATAAAGTGTATCGGGGAGACGTGGATAACGGTGCAATCGTTGTCGTTATGCGGAATTACAGGCCCATATCGTTAACGTAGCAGGATTTTAGAACATATATTGTGTTCGAACATCATGAATTACCTCCAAGGAAACGGTCTATTGACATGCAGTCAACATGGGTTTCGAAAACATCGTTCCTGTGAAACACAACTAGCTCTTTATTCACGTGAAGTGCTCAGTACTATTGATAATGGATTTCAGATCGAGTCCGTATTCCTGGATTTCCGTAAAGCTTTTGACACTGTACCACACAAGCGGCTCGTAGTAAAATCGCGTGCTTATGGAATATCGTCTCAGTTATGTGACTGGATTTGTGATTTCCTTTCAGAGAGGTCACAGTTCGTAGTAATTGACGGAAAGTCATCGAGTAAAACAGAAGTGATTTCAGGTGTGCCCCAAGGTAGTGTCATAGGCCCTTTGCTGTTCCTTATCTATATAAACGATTTTGGAGACAATCTGAACAGCCGGCTTCGGTTGTTTGCAGACGACGCTGTCATTTATCGACTAATAAAGTCATCAGAAGATCAAAACAAACTGCAAAACGATTTAGAAAAGATATCTGAATGGTGCGAAAAGTGGCAGTTGACCCTAAATAACGAGAAGTGTGGGGTCATCCACATGGGTACTAAAAGGAACTCGTTAAACTTCGGTTTTAAGATAAATTAGTCTAATCTAAAAGCCGTAAATTCAACTAAATACCTAGGTATTACAATTACGAACAACTTAAATTGGAAAGAACACACAGAAAATGTTGTGGGGAAGGCTAACCAAAGGCTGCGTTTTATTGGCAGGATACTTAGAAAATGTAACAGACCTTCTAAGGAGACTGCCTAGACTACGCTTGTCCGTCCTCTTTTAGAATATTGCTGCTTGGTGTGGGAACCTTACAAGGTAGGATTGACGGAGTACATCGAAAGAGTACAAAAAAAGGCTGCACATTTTGTATTATCGCGAAATGTGCGAGAGAGTGTCACAGAAATGATACAGGATTTGGGCTGGAAATCATTAAAAGAAAGGCGTTTTTCTTTGCGACGGAATCTTTTCACGGAATTCCAATCACCAACTTTCTCCTTCGAATGCGAAAATATTTTGTTGACACCGACCTACATAGGGCGGAACGATCACCACGATAAAATAAGGGAAATCAGAGCTCGTACGGAAAGATATAGGTGTTCATTCTTTCCGCGGGCTATACAAGATTGGAATAATAGAGAACTGTGAAGGTGGTTCGATGAACCCTCTGACATGCACTTAAATGTGATTTGCAGAGTATCCATGTAGATGTAGAATCGGAGCGATTTATCTGACGTCCGAATGGCCGTGATCATTGGTTTTCAGGCTGTTGAATCCTGCCTTGACGTCATTTATGTCGGGTGTAGGAAGCCTGCTTTCTCGGATCGCTAGGCAAACAATTCAAACGAATCGTATTAATGAGTTTTATTACAAAATGAATAATGACAATACTTAACTTTGACAATAACACAGAAATTTCGCAAGTAAAGGGGACCATTCAAATAAGAAATCTCTTCAGTATCTACAATTCCTAAGTCTCTGGTCTTGAAGTGCCTGCTGTAGAAGTGGCCGCGACCAGTCTACATCTACATTTATGTTCCACAAGCCACCCGACGGTGTGTCGCGGAGGGCACTTTACGTGCCACTGTCATTACCTCCCTTTCCTGTTCCAGTCGCGTATGGTTCGCGGGAAGAACGACTGCCGGAAAGCCTCCATGCGCGCTCGAATCTCTCTTATTTTACATTCGTGATCTCCTCGGGAGGTATAAGTAGGGGGAAGCAACATAGTCGATACCTCATCCAGAAACGCACCCTCTCGAAACCTGGACAGCAAGCTACAACGCGATGCAGAGCGTCTCTCTTGCAGAGTCTGCTACTTGAATTTGCTAAACATCTCCGCAATGCTATCACGCTTACCAAATAACCCTGTGACGAAACGCGCCGCTCTTCTTTGGATTTACTCTATCAACCCGACTTGGTACGGATCCCACACTATGAGCAATACTCAAGTATAAGTCGAACGAGTGTTTTCTAAGCCACCTCCTCGGGAGCGGTGCTTATGTTTCTCTTCACGTAGAGGTCGCGTTGTCGTCCCGGAGTGGGGTCGGTCAGCGTGCAATTGGCTGACGTCTTCTTCACAGTCCCCTCTGCTCTAAGGTTCCGGACTGGCGTGCCGGCGCTTGTCTTTACGCCGGAACACGGGCGAGGGGTGGAAACTTTTTCGAAACGGCTAAGTTTGTAAACTATTCGCGTGTCGCCGTGGTTAAAGTATACCGTGCATGGCAAAATGACGCTCTCCAAAACTGGCGCCAAGGCTATTGTGCTGCACCACGGGCCATAGATGACGGAGATGAACGATGGCTGCGGATGTGTACAAGTGAATAGACTTAAGGCTGTTACGGAGCTGACCACGCAAATGAACCAAGGTGCTACGAATAGTGTCTCCTCAACGAGCGTTTGGCGAACGTTGCTGTTTACGTGCTCGCGCGTGGTAAACACATCCACACTAACTGTTGTTCATCGGCGACGAAAATCTGGACGTCCCCTGAGTGGGAGGCCTTTTCAGATTAATCACTTTTTATTCTCCATCTGATAGATGGTCCTGGCGTGTACCGCCCTGCAACAGTCGTCGGAAGGGTCCAGGCTGGAGAAGGGCGCAGTATTGTCTGGGGAGTGTTTTCGTCGCATTGCCCTAGTGATCTCGTCATTCTGGGACCACATTTGACCAGCACAAGTTTGCATCTATCCTTGGGAACCATGTCCACCCCTACATGCATTTTTTCTCCGTGTCACGATGGCATCTACCAGCAGGACAATGCAACATGTCACAAGCTCACAGCGTACATACGTCGTTAGAAGTGCACCTGAACGAGCTTACCACATTACGCTCGCCACCAAACTCCCTGGTTTTAAACTAGATCGATAATCTGTGGGACCACCTCCATCGGGATGTTCGCGACATGGATCCTCAATCGAGAAAGCTAACATAGCTGGTAACGGCACTGGGATCACCATGGCTCCGTATCGCTGTCGGTATCTTTCACAACATGACTGACATTAATCCTGCTCGTCCCCGTTCCAAAAAGTGGTTGTTCAGGCTTTTGACAGGTGGTGACATTAATCTGTTTATGCCGTGTATGTGCGTGTATGAAACTATACTTATTGTTTTCTCTGGAATCCAGAAATTTTCTACGAGAGACGTTCCAAAAGTAAAACGTATTCTGATCTAACGAACCGCACATTGCTCCCGCAAACCTCCGTCTTGTCAATGTGTCTTAACAGCGGACAGGAACGCTGTCGAACTATTTATTTATGCGGTTTTAATGTGTTCTACTAAATTAACGATTCTGCCAAATGTGAGATTCCTAGTGTAATCAAGTTCCTGAATGAAAACAAACACTCAATCGAAATGTACAGAACTGTAACACGTGTAACAAACTTTCACTCAAAGTTTCAATTTTTCTCGTGTTTAGGATTTCTACGATTATTTAGAAGCAACTTGATGGAAAATAGCTATTAAAAACATACTTAATTCCAACTTCAGAGCCGGCCGTGGTGGTCTCGCGGTTCTAGGCGCGCAGTCCGGAACCGTGCGACTGCTACGGTCGCAGGTTCGAATCCTGCCTCGGGCATGGATGTGTGTGATGTCCTTAGGTTAGTTAGGTTTAAGTAGTTCTAAGTTCTAGGGGACTGATGACCACAGCAGTTACGTCCCATAGTGCTCAGAGCCATTTGAACCATTTTGAACCAACTTCAGAAGTAATTGTCCTGTTTCATATCATCAATACACGTACGGCTTATAATAGAAACCGCAGTCAGACACAGACATGGTTGAACAATGTTGATTTGTATCAAACCATGACCAGTTTCGCATTTATTAAAAGTCCATCTTCAGATGGTTGTTGCAAGTCCCGTTGTTTTCTTGCTGGGGCCTCGTTTTATATCTTATTGGTTTGCTGCACTAGGATAGAGAGAAAATTTTTTGTTCACTATTTGGGAAAGTTTACAATAGATTTAGTTCTTATGACCTCTATCAAAGCATTTATGAAAAGTTTTTAATATGGCGAAAACTTGGGTGCTACATGATTCTGCGTGATGAAATCGCCCTGTGTTTTTGTTGCGAATTTTAAAATCAACACATCTGAGGATGTGCACTATGTGAGCGCCGTTCAATTCATTAAAGAGCACACTACACCACACCATTCTCTGTTTAATGGCAGCACACATGATAAACATTTACAAAGCCTGGCCCAGCTTCACATGAGTAACATTTCTCGTCGCTTCGTAGCATTTCATGAATTTGATGGAATGTAGCATTACACTGAGGGTCTGCTGCAATGAAGTCAGACAATAAACGACCTATAGAAGGATCTCAAAGTGAGAAATCGCGAAAGGAAATGCTAACAGCTGCAAATCCGAACTAGTGCATCATGGGTAGCTCGCGTAACATCTCTAAAATTGCCTGCTGACGTAAAAAAGCTCAAGGCGTGGTATTAAAGTAGCCTATAATTGCAGATTGATTCTGCTAACACGTTTTGTTTAATTTTTTGTGCAGACATTAAGACTTTAATTGTAACTTTTGTGTTAAATTCGTGCTGCGCGGGATTAGCCGAGCGGTCTCAGTCGCGGCAGTCATGGACTGTGCAGCTGGTTCCGGTGGAGGTTCGAGTCCTGCCTCGGGCATGGATGTGTGTGTTTGTCCTTAGGATAATTTAGAATAAGTAGTGTGTAAGCTTAGGGACTGATGACCTTAGCAGTTAAGTCCCATAAGATTTCACACACATTTCAATATCTTTTTTCTTTGTTAAATTCGTGACACTCTCTATATTGTAAATTACATTTTAAATAATTTTTCGCGAAGGTGCTAATATATATATATCCTCAATTCGTAATCTGGTTCATAATTATAGAGATTCATTGGCACAAGGCGACTAATAGCTAAATAATTTATTTCCATAACCAAGCAGTTCCTGTTTTCGAGTGCGTTGACCGTCGTCAGCTTGGTTTTGAAAATATTAGTCATTCATAAAAAAGTGCAAAGGCTCAAATGTACGAGTAATTCCATACCTTTGTAATAGATTTCATTGTAATGGAATGTAAATAACTGATAGTGAAATGTTTTCACTATTAATAATACGGACCTTTGAGCGAAATTTTCTCATTTTGTTATCATTATTGGTATCTGTTCCGAAATGCATTTACTGCTTCGTTGTTTGCAAATTGTTCACCTATTTTTCATTGCGTGTTACCATATGTTCTTAAAAGAATTAAAGTTCGAAGTTTTACGAAAAATGAAGCGTAGTAACAATTAACTATGCATGTGTTAGCGACTCTCATATTTTCTCTACATTTGCCCAAAGGTTGAAAGTCGCAGTTGTCCTTCATTTTCACGCGTTATCGGTATGTTGTATGCTTGACGCCGATTTCTATTGATTTATTTCTTATTTGTGGCCAACAGGAAATGTTATTACATGGATACGACGTAAAGCGGTAGAAAATACGTTTTTTTTTTTTATTAGCAAATATTTGCGTAGATGCTGAGAAAAGAGGCCACTCTAACGTATTTGTTACCTGGTATAGGTCTAACAAACTGAAAACCAATCTGCGACGCAACAAATATATACAGTGTATCGACCAGATTGTGTTGTAGCCGGCCGACGTGGCCGTGCGGTTAAAGGCGCTGCAGTCTGGAACCGCAAGACCGCTACGGTCGCAGGTTCGAATCCTGCCTCGGGCATGGATTTTTGTGATGTCCTTAGGTTAGTTAGGTTTAACTAGTCCTAAGTTCTAGGGGACTAATGACCTCAGCAGTTGAGTCCCATAGTGCTCAGAGCCATTTTTTGATTGTGTTGTGTTCATGATGCAGACGTTCTTTAACCTCTTCACTTCTATTGGGACGTATGTGCTTTACGTTAGTTCAGCAGAGTTTCATGAGACTACTGACTGAAAAACTGTTACTTCCTGGCTAAAGGAAAGGTTGTGGGAGGGTGAACAAATTAGAACAGGTGATCATCTGACTACTGTGAAATTCGGGCGTGAAACAGTCTGTCTTCCTGCCTTTCTTTTTCAATTGTGGGTCTCAGCGATCCGCATACGACGCTTTCACAGCGCCCGAGAAGTACTTCTCGCCGTTCAAACGGAAAAGTCGGCGGCGCCTGGGAAGAATTTCCGCTCGCGTCGTTCTCCTTATACCCCCCTCCCTCACTGGCAGTGGGTTTCCGGTACATTTGGTCGGCGGTTCTCCATCTGCTCAGGTCCGGCGAGAAGTGAAGCAGAGCTCCCGGGACGCAACGCAACGTAACGTAGCGACGGGTTTGACTTTCAAATGAACGCGCGGCGAAGAGCGAGCGGACGTGGCCACCGGTTCGGCGAGCAGCCGCTGCCTTTCAAAAAGTCCCGCGGCTCTGAATATTCATACAATTCGGAGCGCGGCGCCAGTTGCAATGGGGAGCTTTCCCCTCGCAGGAGCCAACTTAACGACCAACCTGTTTTCGTGCGCCGGCTTGTCCGGCCTTTGACATTGGGAGTCTGCTTTTGTAAGAAGATTGCCAGGCAACCACATTCGACAGTGTCGCTCGTCATACAGTGCAATACTATGTTGTGATATTCATCAGGACAAATATGATGCTCGACATTCGAGAGAGCAGTTAACTAGCTGCCGTGCAAGGTAGCTGGCTTGGACGGTAGCATATGATGTATTCACTGGGCGTTATACACTGCCGGAAAAAAATGCGTCACTCGCAAGAACGTGTGCATACTGAGCGGTTGTGATAATAGTGATTCATACGTCACCGTCGCCGGATATCAGATGGCGCTCAAGGGGAATGTCTGTTCGCCCACTGTTTTGACTCTGCAGGCAGTAACTATGCCGAGTTTAGAGATGAACAGTGTTCACAAAACACATTCTAGGGTACAGCCATGCAAACTGTGATATTTCTGGCTGTGGGCGCCAGTATTTCATTTTGCTAGAAGCTCGCCTTGATGCAGCTTGATACACATGAAGTAGCATATGGCACAAAAGTGGAGTAAGTACAAGCGACAGATGGTACAGTATGTACCAGTGCCGTGGGACAGTCAGCCAGTTGTACTGAACTTGCTTCTGAGTGGTCGGCATGTTCAGGTGCTAGGCGCCAAAACATCTAACTTCTCTCATTAATTACACTAATGGCCATTAAAATTGCCACACCACGAAGATGACGTGCTACAGACGCGAAATTTAACCGACAGGTCGGGTTGACGGAGGAGATAGAGAAGATCCAAAGAAGAGCGGCGCGTTTCGTCACTGGGTTATTTGGTAACCGTGATAGCGTTACGGAAATGTTTAATAAACTCAAGTGGCAGACTCTGCAAGAGAGGCGCTCTGCATCGCGGTGTAGCTTGCTCGCCAGGTTTCGAGAGGGTGCGTTTCTGGATGAGGTATCGAATATATTGCTTCCCCCTACTTATACTTCCCGAGGAGATCACGAATGTAAAATTAGAGTTATTAGAGCGCGCACGGAGGCTTTCAGACAGTCGTTCTTCCCGCGAACCATACGCGACTGGAACAGGAAAGGGAGGTAATGACAGTGGCACGTAAAGTGCCCTCCGCCACACACCGTTGGGTGGCTTGCGGAGTATCAATGTAGATGTAGATGTAGATGTAGAAGATGCTGCGATATGTAAATGATTAGTTTTTCATAGCATTCACACAAGGTTGGCCCCGGTGGCGACACCTACAACGTGCTGATATGAGGAAAGTTTCCAATCGATTCCTCATACACGAACAGCAATTGACTGGCGTTGCCTGGTGAAACGTTGTTGTGATGCCTCGTGTAAGGACGAGAAATGCGTACCATCACTTTTCCCACATTGGTAAGGGTTGGGTTGTAGCTTATCGCGATTGTGGTTTATCGTATCGCGACACTGCTGCTCGCGTTGGTCGAGATCCAATGACTGTTAGCAGAATATGGAATCGGTGGCTTCAGGAGGGTAATACGGAACGCCGTGCTGGATCCCAACGGCCTCGTATCACTAGCAGTCGAGATGACAGGCATCTTATCCGCATGGCTGTAACGGATCGTGCAGCCACGTTCCGATCCCTGAGTCAACAGATGGGAACGTTTGCAAGACAACAACCATCTGCACGAACAGTTCCACGACGTTTGCGGCAGCATGGACTATCAGCTCGGAGACCATGGCTGCGGTTAACTTTGACGCTGCATCACAGAAGGAGCGCCTGTGATAGTGTACGCAATGACGAACCTGGGTGCACGAATGGCAAAACGTCATTTTTTCGGATGAATCCAGGTTCTGTTTACAGCATCATGATGGTCGCATCCGTGTTTGGCGTCATAGCGGTGAACGCACCTTGGAAGAGTGTATTCGTCATCACCATACTGGCTTATCACCCGGCGTGATGGTATGGGGTACACTGGTTACACGTCCCGGTCACCTCTTGTTCGCATTGACGGCACTTTGAACAGTGGACGTTACATTTCAGATGTGTTACGACCCGTGGCTCTACCCTTCATTCGATCCCTGCGAAACCCTACATTTCAGCAGGATAATACACGACCGCAATTTGCAGGTCCTGTACGGGCTTTCCTGAATACAGAAAATGTTCGACTGCTGCCCTGGCCAGCACATTCTCCAGATCTCTCACCAATTGAAAACGTCTGGTAAATGGTGTCCGAGCAACTGGCTCGTCACAATACTCCAGTCACTACTCTTGATGAACTGTGGTATCGTGTTGAAGCTGCATGGGCAGCTGTACCTGTACACGCCATCCTAGCTCTGTTTGACTCAATGCCCAGGCATATCAAGGCCGTTATTACGGACAGAGGTGATTGTTCTGGGTACTGAATTCTCAGAATTTATGCACCCAAATTGCGTGAAAATGTAATCACTTGTCAGTTCTAGTGTAATATATTTGCCCAATGAATACCCGTTTATGATCTGCATTTCTTCTTGGTGTAGCAATTTTAATGGCCAGTAGTGTATGTAAATCATCTGACGGATAGGGTAAATAAATCCGCCACTGTTTGCTAATGATGCTGTGATGTACAGTGAGGTATTGATATTGAGTGATTACAGGTGGATAAAAGATAGGTGGATAATAGATTACTTAGCCACAAAATTTCTAGTTTGTGTGATAAGAGGCAGCTAGCTCTAAATGGAAAAAAAAGTTAATGCACGTGAGTAGTAAAAACAAACCCACAATGTTGGTGTGCAGCGTTAGTAGTGTGCACTTTGACGCAGTCACGTCGATTAAATATCCAAGCGTGGACGGTGCAAAATAATATGAAATGGAATGAGCATGTAAGGAGTGCAGTAGGGAAAGCGAATGGTCTACTTCGGGTAATTGGGATAATTTTAGGAGAGGTTGGTTCATCTGAAAAGGATACTGCGTATAGAGCACTGGTGAGACCCATTGTTAAGTGGTGTTAGAGTGTTCGGGGTCCACATGATGTCAGGTTGAAGGAAGACATCTAAGCAATTCAGAAACGGATTGCTAGATTTGTTACCAATAGGTTCGAACAACAGGCAAGTATTACGGGTTATGCTTCGCTAACTCAAATGATAATCACTGGAGGGAAGGCGACGTTCTTTTCAAGGAGTACTATTCATAAAATTTAAAGAACCAGCATTTTAGACTGACTGCAGTAACTCAAGATTTTAAAAAAGGCTGCAACAGCAACTGTTGAAATTCTTCACGATAAAGGATGACAGCCAAAACAGTTGCAGAATAAAAATTTTTATTAAAATTCTTGACCAAGGTTTCGGTACATATAAATATACCATCATCAGAAGTAAAAAAATTTAAAATTACATCATCCAATGGAGATTAATAAAACAATTGTGCCAAAGGCGTCGTCAATAATTAAGACATCTTCTCCGTTTGTACAACATGACTTATGGGCACAGGGTCAATGCGAACTGTTTAGTCATGTTGTACAAATGGAGAAGATGTCTTAATTATTGACGACGACTTTGGCACAATTGTTTTATTAATCTCCATTGGATGACGTAATTTTAAATTTTTTACTTCTGATGAAGGTATATTTATATGTACCGAAACCTTAGTCAAGAATTTTAATAAAATTGTTATCCTGCAACTGTTTTGGCTGTCATCCTTTATCGTGACTGCAGTAAGATTCCACTGCAGCCAACGTACATTTCGCTTAGGGACAGCGAAGATACTAGAATTCAGGTCTCGTACGGAGACACACAGACAGCGGTTTTCCCACGGCGCCGACCGTTGTCGCCGAGTGGTTCTAGCCGCTTCAGTCCGGAACGGCGCTGCTGCTACGGTCGCAGGTTCGAATCCAGCCTCGGGAATGGATGTGTGTGATGCCCTTAGGTTAGTTAGGTTTAAGTAGTTCTAGGTCTAGGATACTGATGACCTCAGATGTTAAGTCCCATAGTGCGCAGAGCCATTTGAACCATTTCCCCTTGCTCTATGTGCGAGTAGAACAGGTAATGAAATGACATGTAATGGTATTAGGTACCCTCCGCTACGTACGGTACGATGCCTTGCGGAGTACGTATGTAGATGTAGATTCCATACTTAATGTTGTGTTGTCCTGTCAGTTAGCTTATTTGTTGTCAAGTGAATAATGAAGCAACTACAATTTCATTTAGGAAACTACGTGCAGCCCGGAGAAACAATTTTCATGAGATGTTTGAGTGTGTGACCTATGTGTCTCAATTTTACTATCATAGATGCGTGGTGCAAAGTACAAAATTAGTGTCTGGGGGGGGGGGGGGGGGGGCGACTGCATTCGTTTCACAAGCTGCATCCTCCGCCATATTATGCCATGCATCAGTGATACTATCTGAAAGAAAAGTTATTATTGGTAATTTGTGTAACCACTGCAAACAGCCGTGCGGCTGTGATAACACGGGTTCCCTTCACATCACCGAAGTTAAGCGCTTGCGGGCTCGACTCGCACTTGGGTGGGTGTCCGTTCAGGTCTGCCGAGCGCTGTTGGCAAGTGGGGTACACTCAGCTCTTGTGAGGCCAACTGAGGAGCTACTTGATACTTGACTGAGAAGCAGCGGTTCCGACCACGAAAGCTAACGACGACCGGGAGAGCGGTGTGCTGTGACCACGTGTACCTCGAATCCCCACCCAGTGAGACCTTTGGTGAGGATGACACGGCGGTCGGTCGGCACCGTTGTGCCATCCGAGGCCTATTCTGACGAAGAGTTTAGAGCATGTAACCAGTTATGAAACAGTGATGTAGTAATTATCTTTTAAAAACAATTCAGTTTAGGACCTAAACACATTTAAACCTCTTTGTTTTTACCCCCTCATAATATTTCATTTTACCCCTTATAGGGTAATTACTTCCATTTTGGGAACCATTGACTTAGTGGGATATGGGAAACCGCATAAAAACCAGACCCAACATCACCAATTCACGAGCCCTCATCGTTAATCCGTGAGGTGGATTCTATCTGGAACAGGTTCCTCTCCTGAACCCTGGAAACGGTGCGTTTGCATTTTTGGCTGTCCGGGTGGGTCTCTCCATACGTATGTAGAGCTTTGTTTTGTACGGTTAGTTTATCCTATACAGAATATAATTTTGTTTACATTCACTCAGTCGTGTTTCACCAGTTCTTAGGCATAGTCACATTTAATAAAACTTTTGTATCAACTGTTCTACGCTTTTACATTCTTATAAATGTTCTCCATAACTGCCATACTGACATATAAGAAGAACGATTTCAAAGATATGCAACTCTGACGGCTTTTACTGGAATAGATAAGAACTATTAATAAAATATGAACAAAACCCCACCCAAGAGCAATCGCACCTTTAGTTAAACAATACTTCGCTTTATTACTTGGCACTAAAGCAGACTCAATACGCAAATTGTAATTGATTTTACTAAAACCTTCTTCCATGAAATGAAATCTAGCTCTCTCTCTCTCTCTCTCTCTCTCTCTCTCTCTCTCTCTCTCTCTCTATCACATTTCGTCCTACGTTGCTAAATTTAGTACTACAGCTTTATCCCTTCTTAACGGCTATTAAATTTTGTTGTAATGAAAGGTGTTTTGTAATGAGAATCTGTGCGCACAAATCTCTGAAGGCTCCTTAACACTCTCTTCGTTCTTACATAAACTTCGACAGCAAATTTTTTAATTAAAACATCCTTTGAAGCTGTTTATGAGCTGCGCTGCATGGTCGCTGCACCCGGAATAATTAACAGGACTGTTATCGCTGTATTACATCGTTCTCTCTGCCGTGGGAATAGACGAGCCAGAGCAGTGGGCGTCCCACGCTCATTAAAGCCCTTTCACGTACAAAATGAAGCTATTGCGGTCTCCTGCAGCCAAAGGACTGAGTAGTTTTTCTCGACGGATTCATTTGCTTCAGTTAAGAACGTTCGATATGGCACAGCACGACACATTTAATGAAGGAACGTGAGGCAGGCTATATTTTATCACACAGTAGTTTTCATCTTTTCATCTCGCAACTTCTTTGTGTCACATCATTTCATGGTTCTTTTTGAATTGAATCGCTTAAGAGATGGCACAGTGGTAAGACATTGGAAATAGATTCGGAAGACATTCGTTTGAATCCGCAACCGACCATCCAGATTTAGATTTTCCTAAATCAAATTCAAATGGCGCTGAGCACTATGGGACTTAACTTCTGAGGTCATCAATCCCCTAGAACTTAGAACTACTTAAACCTAACTAAGGTAAGGAAATCACACACATCCATGCCCGAGGCAGGATTCGAACTTGCGACCGTAGCGGTCGCGCAGTTCCAGACTGTAGCGCTTAGAACCGCTTGGCCACTCCGGCCGGCTTTCCTAAATCGATTCAGCCGGCCGGCCTTAGGTTAGTTAGGTTTAAGTAGTGCTAAGTTCTAGGGGGCTGATGACCTCAGATGTTAAGTCCCATAGTGCTCAGAGCCATATGAAATCGATTGAGGCGAATTACTGAATTGTTTCTTTGATCAAAGCATGACTGTCTAGCTTCCCCTATCCTAAACTCTGCTGTCTCTGAGAGGCATTGAACCCTAGCAGCCGGCCGAAGTGGCCGTGCGGTTAAAGGCGCTGCAGTCTGGAACCGCAAGACCGCTACGGTCGCAGGTTCGAATCCTGCCTCGGGCATGGATGTTTGTGATGTCCTTAGGTTAGTTAGGTTTAACTAGTTCTAAGTTCTAGGGGACTAATGACCTCAGCAGTTGAGTCCCATAGTGCTCAGAGCCTTTTGAACCCTAACACTACTTCTTCCGTTTCTCAAACGCATAATAGTCAAATCCCACGACTCCTGAAGTGAGAGGACGTGCAGTGAACCATCTTTCTACTGTAAAATACACTGAAGTGCCACAAGTAATGGGATGACTCCTAATATGGTGTCGGAGCTCATTTAGCACGGCGTAGTGCAGCAACTGGTCGTAGAATGGGCTCAACAACACGTTTGAAGTCCCCTGCCGAAATATTGAGCCATGCTGCCTCTATTGCCGTCCACAATAGCGAAGGTACTGCCGGTGCAGGATTTTCTGTAGGAACTGACCTCTCTATTATTCTTGCACGGAGTGGCCGCGCTGTCTAGGCCGCCATGTCACGAATTGCGCGGCCCCTCCCACCGGAGGTTCCAGTCCTCCCTCGGGCATGTGTGTGTGTGTTGTTCTTAGCATAAGTTAGTTTAAGAAGTGTGTAAGTCTAGGGACCGATGACCTCAGCAGTTTGGTCCCTTCGTAATTCACACACGTTTGAACATTTCTGTATTATTCATGTCGGGAGATCTGGGTGGCCAAATCATTCGCTCGAATTGTCCGCAATGTTCAAATCATTCGTGAACAACTGTGGCCCGGTGACATGGCGTATTGTCATCCATAAAAATTCATCGTTGTTTGGGAACATGAAGTCCATGAATGGCCACAATGGGTTTTCAAGTAGCTAAACATAACCATTTCCAGTCGGTGCTCAGTTCAGTTCGAGCAGAGGACACAGTCCATTCTTTGTAAGCACAAACAACACCATTATGGAGCCTCCACCAGATTGCCGGCCGTTGTGGCCGAGTGGTTCTAAGCGCTTCAGTCTGGAACCGCGCGACCGCTACGGTCGCAGGTTCGAATCCCGCCTTGGGCATGGATGTGTGTGATGTCCTTAGGTTAGTTAGGTTTAAGTAGTTCTAAATTCTATGGGACTGATGACCTCAGATGTTAAGTGCCATAGTGCTCAGAGCCATTTTCTCCACCAGATTTCACAGTGTCTTGTTGACAACTTGGGTCCACGGTTTCGTGGGGTCTGCACTACACTCGAACTCTATCATCAGCTCTTACCTCTAGAAATCGGTACTCATCTGACCAGGCCACGGTTTTCCAGTCCTCTAGAATCCAACCGATATGGTCACGGGCCCAGGACAGGCGCTGCAGGCGATGTCGTGCTGTTGGCAAACGCACTTGCGTCGGTCGTCTGTTACCATAGTCGTTAACGTCAAATGTCGCCCCTCTGACCTAACAGATACGTTCATCGTTCTACAGTTACTTCACTCACTATTGGTTGTGTGTGAGCACTGACAATTCTACTAAAACGACGCTGCTCTCGGTCGTTAAGTGAACGCCGTCGGCACCGCGTTTTTCTTGCTGAGAGATAATGCCTGATATTTGATACTCGCGACACGCACTTGACACTGTGGAGCTCGAAATATAGAATTCCCTGACTATTTCAAAAATGGTTGGTTTGGTTGTTTTTGGGGAGGAGACCAGACAGCGGGGTCATCGGTCTCATCGGATTAGGAAAGGAAGTCGACCGTGACCTTTCGAAGGAACCATCCCGGCATTTGCCTGGAGCGATTTAGGGAAATCACAGAAAACCTAAATCTGGATGGTCGGACACGGGATTGAACCGTCGTCCTCTTGAATGCGAGTCCAGTGTGCTAGCCACTGCGCCACCTCGCTCGGACAAAAATGCTTCAAATGGCTCTAATCACTATGGGACTTAACATCTGAGGTCATGAACCCCCTAGACTTAGTACTACTTATAGCTGTATAACCTAAGGACATCACACACATCCATGCCCGAGGCAGGATTCGAACCTGCGACTGTAGCAGCAGCGCGGTTCCGGACTGAAGCTCGTAGAACCGCTCGGCCACAGCGGCCGGCCCCTAATTATTTCCGAAATGGAATGCCCCATGCGTCTAGTTCCAATTATCATCCCTCGTTCAAAGTCTGTTAAATCCCGCCGTGTGGTCGCAATCACATCGGAAACCTTTTCACCTGCTACACCTGAGAACAAATGACAACTCCGCCACTAAACTGCCCTTTTATACATTGCGTACGCGATACTACCGACACCTGTATATGCCCATATCGCTATCCCATGTTTCTGTTACCTTAGTGTACCTCATAGTTTAAAACTTAATTTTGTTTACTTAATGGTCGTGCTTCGGTCCTCTGAGAGGTTTAAGATATTTTCGTCACTTTCCGCTTCTTTCACCGTTGCCAGTGATGAGTCAAAACTCAAAAGTTACAGTCTGCACCGAGATTCGAAATTCTTGTTCAACTGTAGATTCCGTTATAAACTTCTGGATAGCTCAGTCCAAAGGTTGAAGGAAAGTACGGCATAAGACTTCCAAAAGGACTATTCGTAATAAACCATGCTTCTGTTGAAATAGACCTCTTCAAGCAGTTTCCCTTGGGTCTTTTTTTTTGTCTATGCACTTTGCTAGCTGCAAGAGATTATATTAATTGTTCCAAATCATCTAGCCAATGTTTACCTACATTATTCTCAGGCAGCGTAAAAAGTAAAATCATGAGTGTGAAACGTTATCATTGGAGGAATCGAAGTCGGCATTGTACCTCACTTGATTGGCAGTAGAGGAGAAAAAACTGGTTCAGATACAGGAAAAGCAGCTTAAACTTGGATTCACGTATTTCCTCTACATTACTTTAGACGAATCGAGATTGGTTCCCAAACAACACAATACGGTAAAGAGAGACACTCTGTCCTGGCTAGAGTAATTGAAATTGATGAAACTGGAGTTTCTGTTCGACTTAATTCATCATCATCATTTTGTAACTGAGATTCGGAACTGCTCTCCTCATTAGGAGGAAATGAAATTTCAGTGTGTACAATCGACTTTATATTTTATAATAGTTTGAACTTGTGTCCGTAACTGCAACAAATTGTGTACATGATTTGATACCTCCTACAACTGTCATTTTTTTCCATATTG
The DNA here is from genome assembly GCF_021461395.2 of Schistocerca americana. Lineage (NCBI taxonomy): Eukaryota > Metazoa > Arthropoda > Insecta > Orthoptera > Acrididae > Schistocerca > Schistocerca americana. The sequence goes on along the minus strand of NC_060125.1, from coordinate 521,077,744 downwards.
CACAGTTGCTGAATTTTAGTAGAATTAATTTTTATTGAACCTAGCATATTTTATGATTTTTTTGCAATTGCGGTTAAATCTTAACAGATTGTTCATGCACTGAATTCCTGTATCTTCCATTTAATAGGAAGCTTGAAATTAGTGTGAAATCTAAATTGTGCAGTAACATAATAAATAAAGAAAAACTAATAGCTGCGGCCGACGGCCTTGCCGCAGTGGTAACACAGGTTCCCGTCAGATCACCGAAGTTAAGCGCTGTCGGGCTGAGCTAGCACTTGAATGGGTGACCATCCGGTCTGGCGAGAGCTGTTGGCAAGCGGGGTGCACTCAGCCTTTGTGAGGCAAACTGAGGAGCTACTTGATTGAGAAGTTGGGAAGTAGCGGCTCCGGTCTCGGAAACTGACATACGGCCGGGAGAGCAGTGTGCTGACCACGTGCCCCTCCATATCCGCATCCAGTGACGCCCGTGGGCTGAGGATGACACGGCGGCCGGTCGGTACCGTTGGGCCTTCATGGCCTGTCCGGGAGGAGTTTTAAAAGCTGCAAAAGGTTATTAAATAATTAAAACATTTTATACTATAGATTAGCGATTTCTAATGCATATGCATTCTCGGTTTAATATGCAGATGGAGTAGATCTTCTTACCCGTAATAATTATATTTCTGAGAAAAAAAGTAGCCAGTTTCGTCATAGAGTTTCGCCACCTGTGTATACAAGAAGACTCTGTAATTGTAGTTAATAGACTGCAAGTATGAAAAGTGAAAAACGACAGCTCATCTACACTCCTGGAAATGGAAAAAAGAACACATTGACACCGGTGTGTCAGACCCACCATACTTGCTCCGGACACTGCGAGAGGGCTGTACAAGCAGTGATCACACGCACGGCACAGCGGACACACCAGGAACCGCGGTGTTGGCCGTCGAATGGCGCTAGCTGCGCAGCATTTGTGCACCGCCGCCGTCAGTGTCAGCCAGTTTGCCGTGGCATACGGAGCTCCATCGCAGTCTTTAACACTGGTAGCATGCCGCGATAGCGTGGACGTGAACCGTATGTGCAGTTGACGGACTTTGAGCGAGGGCGTATAGTGGGGATGCGGGAGGCCGGGTGGACGTACCGCCGAATTGCTCAACACGTGGGGCGTGAGGTCTCCACAGTACATCGATGTTGTCGCCAGTGGTCGGCGGAAGGTGCACGTGCCCGTCGACCTGGGACCGGACCGCAGCGACGCACGGATGCACGCCAAGACCGTAGGATCCTACGCAGTGCCGTAGGGGACCGCACCGCCACTTCCCAGCAAATTAGGGACACTGTTGCTCCTGGGGTATCGGCGAGGACCATTCGCAACCGTCTCCATGAAGCTGGGCTACGGTCCCGCACACCGTTAGGCCGTCTTCCGCTCACGCCCCAACATCGTGCAGCCCGCCTCCAGTGGTGTCGCGACAGGCGTGAATGGAGGGACGAATGGAGACGTGTCGTCTTCAGCGATGATAGTCGCTTCTACCTTGGTGCCAATGATGGTCGTATGCGTGTTTGGCGCCGTGCAGGTGAGCGCCACAATCAGGACTGCATACGACCGAGGCACATAGGGCCAACACCCAGCATCATGGTGTGGGGAGCGATCTCCTACACTGGCCGTACACCACTGGTGATCGTCGAGGGGACACTGAATAGTGCACGGTACATCCAAACCGTCATCAAACCCATCGTTCAACCATTCCTAGACCGGCAAGGGAACTTGCTGTTCCAACAGGACAATGCACGTCCGCATGTATCCCGTGCCACCCAACGTGCTCTAGAAGGTGTAAGTCAACTACCCTGGCCAGCAAGATCTCCGGATCTGTCCCCCATTGAGCATGTTTGGATCTGGATGAAGCGTCGTCTCACGCGGTCTGCACGTCCAGCACGAACGCTGGTCCAACTGAGGCGCCAGGTGGAAATGGCATGGCAAGCCGTTCCACAGGACTACATCCAGCATCTCTACGATCGTCTCCATGGGAGAATAGCAGCCTGCATTGCTGCGAAAGGTGGATATACACTGTACTAGTGCCGACATTGTGCATGCTCTGTTGCCTGTGTCTATGTGCCTGTGGTTCTGTCAGTGTGATCATGTGATGTATCTGACCCCAGGAATGTGTCAATAAAGTTTCCCCTTCCTGGGACAATGAATTCACGGTGTTCTTATTTCAATTTCCAGGAGTGTATATTTCAAAGGAACGTTGCAAATTACCTGGCTTCTTTCCAATTGGAACAGAGTTAATTGCTTCCAAACACAGTTGGTGATGGAATTGTGGGGAAAATATTGAAGGTAGCTATTATTGATGTTCTGAATGGGGGGCCCCGTACGGTTCCCAAGTTGTGCTGCGACTGTAGGCCACAAAATTACCAAATAAGCAGCAACCAGTCGCAAGATCATGTTTTCTTTATTTAATTTTGCATATCGATTTCGACTGATTAACAGCCATCATCGGTGCTACAAATACAAGAATAAAAATAAAAATAATTAATAACAGTGACATAATTAATAAATGTACATAAAGCAAAATTAAATGTGTATAGACGCATTAAACCATTTACAATGCACATACAAGTTTACCTTTCAACGTGTATGTTCCCTGAGTAATAACAGTGTGTTAAACAGATGTCAAACATGGACTGATACATAGAGAACTGACTATGACAGCGAGAAACCAAAAGGGGGTGCTACAAAGCAAACCCGCCCTCTATGCAAACAATATGGTTAAAATAAAGATGAGAAGAAGAAATGCCATACAAAGTGCGGTAAAAAATAATGAAAAAATACTGAATTTCCAAAATGGATACATTGACAAAGATTTTGTTAATCACGTAGTACAGTTTTATACGACAAAATAAGTTTGTTTCGTTCATGTCCGTAATTTTCTTATCTCAACTTAATTTACTTTACATGTGCATTCAGCAATGTGGCGCCATCTGCCGGGGGGAAAAAGTCCTATCTTCCTGAATATCTTACTGTACGCTAGATGGATGCCAACACCGTTTTTACGTTTTGGCATTATGATTAACTTTGCCCATCGATAATATGATAAATAATTTTTTTAATTTATAATTTTTTAAAAGTTTTTAAAAAATTTTTATATGGTGTGCTTCTCAGCTATGTTTGTACCTATTTTTACTTATTTGTACAATCACTTTTTGGCGTATATAACTGTACTATGTGATTAACAAAATCTTTGTCAATGTATCCATTTTGTAAATTTTTCAGTATTTTTTCATTATTTTTTTACCGCACTTTGTATGTCATTACTTCTTCTCATCTTTATTTTAACTATATTGTCTGCATAGAGGGCGGGTTTGCTTTGCAGCGCCCCCTTTTGGTTTCTCGCTGTCATAGTCAGTTCTCTATGTATTACTCCATGTTTGATGTCTGTTTAAGACACTGTTATTACTCAGGGAACGTACACGTTGAAAGGTAAACTTGTATGTGCATTGTAAATGGTTTAATGCGTCTATATATAAATGTAATTTTGCTTTATGTACATTTATTCATTTTGTCACTGTTATTAATTATTTTTATTTTTATTCTTGTATTTGTAGCACCGATGATGGCTGTTAATCAGTCGAAATCGATATGCAAAATTAAATAAAGAAAACATGATCTTGCGACTGGTTGCTGCTTATTTGGTAATTATTGATATTGTCTTTTACATAATATTGTAAACTCTCACAATATGCGCACCGTTACACATGTGGTAAATACCACTGTATTAGCGCAAGCAATCCCGTGATCTCATTAACATACAGTGTACGTGACGAGAAGCCGGTATGAGGAGACCACAGGGGTTGGTCTGTTTCCTCTGCGCAGTACGTGTGCGCCAGTGTGTGACGTTTGACATAGCCGTGCGGGTACCATTAGCGCCGCACGCCCGACTGCAAATCTACAAGCACTGCATTACACGCCTGTGATGGGTTCGTACACAATGCTTTTTGTTGACAATCCTGTGTTAGCGTATGTAACGCTCGCTACGCTGTTGAAATCACTTCCGACGTGTCACCACGTTTGCCAGGCGATTAACTGATTGTCGGCTACCGATCTTTAATGTCCGTAGTTCCTAACAGTGAGTATAACCCGGTTCCACCATGGATAACATTTCGTCGATTTTTACCGGGGCACTATGCCATTAAAACGAACTTCCAAAATACTGAATTATAAATTTAATAAAACTAGAAAGTAGCTCTTATCAATGAATATTATAAATATCGTCCATGAAATTGATAAATAGGGGATCATCTACATGTGAGACTCATTAGATAACTGCTGCTTGAGCGATCATCTATGTTACTGTAATTAAAGGGAGCTAACTACACTTGAATAAACATGTTAACTCTCGACAGTTAATACACACGCGCAAAACTATTTTCATGTCAGGCACGGTCCGTGTCTTTCAAATATTGGCAAAACCGTGAAATGAGAAACCGCACCTTTCAAAATGGAAAAATTTCAAAAAGTTGAACTTTTTTTTTTTTTGTGTGTGAAAAGTGTTTCTGTAACATTACGTTGATAATTCTCAGATTAGGACACGCTATGGACAACTGAACAAACTCAATTTTGTCGTGCCACAGACGTTACTCATTTATTATTATTTTAAGCATTTTCAGAGGCCTGAAATATATACATATTTTTGTGAATATTGTTTTGCGTTACACCCTGGACATTGAACGTTCAGATAAGGAACAATCCTGGCACTTACTAACTTTCTGTCACGTAATAATGGTCCAAATTTTGCTTATAATATTTGCAGATGCTGCGGCACACGTGTGCTTGCTTTGCTGTCTTTAAGGCTATCCTTCTCCTTCCAGTCTATCGAATTTTCACTAGCATAGCGGTAAAAATACGAACATAGGTTATCTTAACAGTCTGTTTTGAGTACTGTTGCCGACTGTCGAATGTGTGTGTTTGTGATCCCTATGTGTGTGTGTGTGCGTGTGTGTGTGTGTGTGTGTGTGTGTGTGTGAGAGAGAGAGAAATCTTATGGGACTTAGCTGCTAAGGTCATCAATCCCTAAGCTTACACACTACTTAACCTAAATTATCCTAAGGACAAACACACACACCCCCATGCCCGAGGAAGGACTCGAAGCTCCGCCGGGACCAGTCACACAGGCCATGACTGCAGCGCCTTAGACCGCTCGGCTAATCCCGCGCAGCTATGATATTTATGGCTGTGAGTGTGTAGCTTGGTATACGGAGTAATTCAGCTGCCCCTACCGTTACGGTTTTATGCAACCAGCCGTTTTCTAGCAGGGCTTGATGGTTCATGTGCGAGATTTTCATATTCTCTCGCTCGCTACGTGAAAACAGTCTTACCGGCCGAAGTGGCCGTGCGGTTCTAGGCGCTGCAGTCTGGAACCGCGTGACCGCTACGGTCGCAGGTTCGAATCCTGCCTCGGGCATGGATGTGTGTGATGTCTTTAGGTTAGTTAGGTTTAACTAGTTCTAAGTTCTAGGGGACTAATGACCTCAGAAGTTGAGTCCCATAGTGCTCAGTGCCATTTTGAACCTTTTTTTTTAAACAGTCATACAGAAAAAATGGACCATTTTGTAGGAAATGTAATGTAGTTAAATTTTTTGCTGGGATACGTTTCCGCAAGAGGCCGTAGTTTTCGAGTTAGTCAAGATAGACGTACAAACGTGACCTACAACACTCAGCCTCCACCACTCTATATTTCTAGTATGTTGCTCACGGCACTTCATTCTACCACTGTACAGATATTTGCGACCTCACGAATTGCGTATTTCACACATTCGACCCTTCTTGGGCGTCATTCACTGGTCTTATTAGCCACCGGCTTAGTCCAGCACTTACACACTGTAATACTGCCGTTTGTACAAATTTTTACTAAGCAATATTGCAAAATATTGTTGCATAAAAATAATTACATAATTGTATCCGTCAGGCCTTCTGACTACGAAACTGCTGTGCTTGTAAATGTTAAGTTTGGATCGAACTGTCAACGTAATTAGGTTTAGCGTAACTTTTACAGAAGTCTTTCTTCGTTCACTACCCTGACGGGCACGTTGAAGTTAGTAATGTTAACGAAGAAACCTACTATGCTGGTGGCGTAATAGACTAATCAGTAGAGACCAAAAAGGTCGAAAATCGGGCGTAGTTCGTGCAGTCGGAAATTATTGTTCGGTGATAGAATGGCGTACCACAAACTAGAAATACTGATTGTTGAAGGATGAGTGTGAAGCGGGTGTGCGTTTCAAGGTCACTTTCGCCCGTTTTTCTCGAATAACTCGAGAACCGTGGCCTCCAGCGAAAACGTATCCCAGTACGAAATTTAAATATATTAACGTTCCTGCAAGAAGGTCCTGCTCCTTTTTTTTCGGTAGAACTAATAGTTCGCGCGTAGCAAGAGAGAGAATATGAGAATCTCGCGCGTGGTTTTGAAGGCCAGCTATAACATTGCGGGTTGCATAAAACGACAGCGGTGGGGACAGCTGAATGACCCTGTATATGTATGTTAGGAGTATGTGTGAATACGTGTAACTTTCTATCTATCGAATTGGGAAAAATGAACATTGAGGCACAACGTGACTAAAAAAAGGATTAGTTGATACCACCATGTTGAGACATTAAGTAATCGTCAGTCTAATGATGGAAGAAAGTGCGTTTGGAGAAGAGGGGCGCAAAAGTTGTAGAGCGATGCCGTGGATTGACAGCGCCAAGCAGGTTCAAATTGTTGTAGGTTACAGTAGCTACCCAGAGATAAAGATGCTTGCACAGGATAGACAATTCTGGAGAGCTTCTGATGTGACAATACGATTCTAAGCCGAAATTCAATTTTTATAAGCAGGTATTTTTTGTGATCTGATAGAAACAAGCCTATGTACATCAGCGAGAGTTAATAGCATCGGATGGCAACGTAGAATTTAAGTTGTTGTTTAAATAAATTTAGTACTCTTCGGGGATTGAATTAACTGTTGGCTGGGTAACTTCCTAATTATTAACAAGCGAACACCTGATTTAATTTAACTTTTTGTGTATTACTTCGAATAAATGCAAAATCTTGATAACAGTCTTCCATTATAGCTCCGTTGACCTCAGTGAGTTTTATGTTTCAATTTATAAACACGATTATTCGTATTGCACAGTCCTAAATAATACTGTAGTACTGCCCAACACAAACGGTTCACACACTACGAACATTATTCTTAATGTGAACTCAGCCTGTTCAGACGCTTCTGCTGGTCTCTACCGCGGAACCAGTTATAAGGTATTAACAAACAAAATTGCGGAAATCATTTTTACATAAATCAGGTAATTGTTTCAGAACAAGTTTGCTACTACGTATTATTTTGTACGGCCGAAAAGAATCTTCTAATATAATTACAGTGTTGGCTAGACTACATTTTTGAAATAAAAATGAAGTAGCGTCGTTAAATAACCTCGTTTAGTCTGATATTAATTACCGAATCATTTTTCAAACATTTATTGTGTGTGCGTGTATTGTTGGTTGTAATACATCAATGTTTTTGAGATAAAGAAATAATAATAATACCCGATTCCGGGAACTGATGATGCGGTGATCTTCCTAGAATGTTCAAAAAGAAGTAAATCTGCGACATAATCAATAAACAAAAGGTCGAAATTATGTCTACATCACTCTAAAATTGATATAAAGTTCATATCGCAATGGAAACAGGAATTTTGACATTAGCGGTTAGTTAGAGAATACGCGTGCAATGTTCAGCTATAGAATCGTACCGAGCGACGTAACGCAATGTTTAGCACATTGGATAAGCATTGTGGAAGATAACTATTCAAATCCACGTCCTGTCATCCAGATTTAGGTTTTCTACGTATTCACTCAGTCGCACCAGGCAAATGCGGGGATGGTTCCTCTGAAATGGGCACGGCGACATTGTTTCCCAACATTTCGTTCAAAATGGTTCAAATGGCTCTGAGCACTATGGGACTTAACATCTGATCTCATCAGTCCCCTAGAACTTAGAACTACTTAAACCTAACTAACATAAGGACATCACACAACACCCAGTCATCACGAGGCAGAGAAAATCCCTGACCCCGCCGGGAATCGAACCCGGGAACCCGGGCGTGGGAAGCGAGAACGCTACCGCACGACCAATATTTCGTAATCAGGCTTGTGCTCCGTCCGTAGTGACTGCGCTGCCCATGGGACATTAAATTCTAATCTTCCTTTCCTCCTTCGTTGTACACTCAACGCCAAATAAACAGGTATAGGCATGCATATTTAGGTACAGAGATATGTAAACAGGCAGCATACGGCGTTACTGTCGACAACGCCTATATGACAAGTGTCTGACGCAGTTGTTAGATCGGTTACTGCTGCTACTATGGCAAGTTATCAAGATTTAAGCAAGTTTCAACGTGGTGTCATAGTCGGCGCATGAGCGATGGGACACAGCATCTCACAGATTGCGATGAAGTGGGAATTTTCCGGTACAACTATTTCACGAGTGTGCCGTGAATGTCAGGAATCCGGTAAAACATCAAATCAGTGTAGTATCATTGCCACAGATACTGCCCCAACGCCGCGCCAACACAAGGTTGGTAGCCCGTCGTCTGCCGAGCACAGCGCACTCTAGCGGGCTGTGCAGCTCGACGGAACTGGAGTGTGCCTCGTTCACTTCTTAGTTAGATTTAAACCTAGCCAGACGCACTTTCATAAACGGCCCTGTAATGTTTGCATTGATTCTCTGAGGAGGGCCCACCAGGCTTAGTCCCTGAGAATATGTTGTATTAGTTCATGGTCTTCCATGTTACGATATTGTCAGCTCATAGCACCAGCTGCAGTCCTCAGCCAGTTCTGTTTGCATTGATTCTCTGAGGAGGGCCCCATCGGGCTTAGTCCCTGAGTTATAGCCGTAGCTGCAGTCCTACAAACTACTGAAGATAAGTAATTTTCATTGTACTATGTGTTTCTTGAATAATAATGCTTCTCTCTAACAGTGTATTATTGCAGCCTGGACTCCTTCAGCTCCTATCAACTCGGTCTCCTACTTATTTGCATTTAGTAACGAGCTGAAAACATCCACGCGTTTTGTGCCTCTAAACAGTGAGACACAATACTCCGACACCGCAGCGGCTGGAAAAAGATCGTACAAGAACGGGACCAACGACGACTGAAGAGAATCGTTCAACATGACAGAAGTACAACCTTTCCGAAAATTTCTGCAGATTTCAATGCTGGACCATCATCAAGTGTCGGCGTGCGAACCATTCAACGAAACATCATCGATATGGGCTTTGGGAGCCGAAGGCCCACTCGTGTACCCTTGGTGACTGCACGACACAAAATTTTATGCCTCACCTAGGCCCGTTAACACCGACATTGGACTGTTGATGACTGGAAACATGTTACCTTGTCGAACGAGTCACGCTTCAAATTGTATCGATCGGACGAACATGTACGGTTATGGAGACAACCTCATGAATCCATGGACCATGCATGTCAGCAGGGGACCGTTCAAGCTAGTGGAGGTTCTGTAATGGTGTGGGGCGTGTGCAGTTGGAGTGATACGGGACCCCTGATACGTCTAGATACGACACGTGACACGTACGTAAGCATCCTGGCTGATCACCTGCGTCCATTCATGTCCATCGTGCATTCCGAAGGACTTTGGCAATTCCAGTAGGACAATGCGATACCGCAAACGTCCAGAATTGCTACAGAGTGGTTCCAAGAACGCTCTTATAAGTTTAAACACTTCCACAGGCCACTAAACTCCCCAGACATGAACGTTATTGAGCATATCTGTGATGCCTTGCAACGTGCTGTTCAGAAGAAATCTCCATCCAAGCCGGCCGCGGTGGCCGAGCGGCTCTAGGCGCTTCAGGCCGGATCCGCGCGTCTGCTACGGTCGCAGGTTCGATTCCTGCCTCGGGCATGCATGTGTGTGATGTCCTTAGGTTAGTTAGGTGTAAGTAGTTCTGAGTTCTAGGGGACTGATGACCTCAAATGTTAAGTCCCATAGTGCTCAGAGCCATTTGAACCATTTTTTATCTCCATCCCCTCGTCCTCAATGGATTTATGGACAGTCCTGCAGGAATCATGGTGTCAGTTCCCTCCAGCACTACTTCAGACATTTGTCGATTCGATGCCGCGTGGTGTTGCGTCACATCTGCGTGCAGGTGTACCATTTTCTTTGGCTCTTCTGTGTCGTATGTTGTTCATCATTATTCTTGGTGTCCGCCCCCGGTTGCTGAGTGGGCAGCGCGACAGAATGTCAATCCTAAGGGCCCGGGTTCGATTCCCGGCTGGGTCGGAGATTTTCTCCGCTCAGGGACTAGGTGTTGTGTTGTCCTAATCATCATTATTTCAGCTCCATCGACGCGCAAGTCGCCGAAGAGGCGTCAAATTGAAAGACTTGCACCTGGCGAACGGTCTACCTGACAGGAGGCCCTAGTCACACGACATTATTATTATTATTATTACTGTTATTATTATTCAAAATGTTCAAATGTGTGTGAAATCTTACGGGACTTAACTGCTAAGGTCATCAGTCCCTAAGCTTACACACTGTTGTTGTGGTCTTCAGTCCCGGGCCTGGTTTGATGCACCTCTCCATGCTACCCTATCCTGTGCAAGCTTTTTCATCTGCCAGTACTTACTGCAACCTACATCCTTCTGAATCTGATTAGTGTATTCATCTCTTGGTCTCACTCTACGATTTTTACCCTCCACGCTACCCTCAAATTATAAATATGTGATCCTTTGATGCCTCAGAACATGTCCTACCAACCGGTCCCTTCTTCTTGTCAAGTTGTGCCACAAACTACTCAATACCTCCTCATTAGTTATGTGATCTACCCATCAGCATTCTTCTGTAGCACCACATTTCGAAAGCTTCTATTGTCTTCTCTCTCTGCAGCTTACACTCTGCTTAACCTAAATTATGCTAAGGACAAACACACGCATCCATGCCCGAGGGAGGACTCGAACCTCCGCCGGGACCAGCCGCACAGTCCATGACTGCAGCGCCTTAGACCGCTCGATTTTTGTTATTCTTGGTATCAGTAACTGCATAATGTCGTTTCCCAGTCTGGCACGTTACGAGCTGCATCAAAGCAGTTTTGGACTGAGGACCACAACAAACAAAAGAATGTGGAGTAGCGAAGGTAGCGACTGGCAGTAACCAGGTAGATGGGAGCACATGGACGGGGTGAAATAGAGAGCTTAGTAGACGGAGGACATAGGAATAAAGGTGGCGTGAGTAGTGAACACCGGCGGTGGGGACAATGAGGGAGAGGAATGGCTGCCCGATACCTGCCCAAAAAAAGCGGTCCCGGCCTGTGAACAAGTAGCGGGCGGCGAGAGATGAATAGCAAAGAGGCGGGGTGTCGGCGGCCGGCAGGTGGCTGGCACAGCTCATCACGCGTGTCGGGCCATACGGCCCGCGCCCTGACCGCACGCATCCCACGCACTCGCCGCACGTGCGCCCGTAGCGCCGGCGCCGCCCTCATGCGTAATTCAGGGAGCGCCCATCTGCATGAGTAACGACCCGGCGCCGACCCACGGCCGGAATTTCAATCCGGCTCTGCCGCTACGCCACACGGCGGCGCGGAGACCCTGCCCGCGGCAGTGCCGTAGTGGCAGCGTAGCGTAGCGCGGCGCGCCGCCGCTCTGGTCGGACGCCTGACCTGTGCCTTCTGATTTACAGGAGCCGCGGACACGGCCGCTGCTTTACATTTAAATGTTATCGCCAATGGCCGTTCGCCCGCCTTAAATCCTCGCCCCGCGCAAAGCGACCCCTCTCCCCCACCCCACATATAAATTATACCGACTAAAGCTAACTCCTAGAATTCCCCGTGGTATGTGGAATTGCTTACATAGATCTCCCCGAAGCTACGTCTCCGGTTTGGTGCACCCTCAGTAAGTCCGGACTCAGGTTCTTTCTCCCTTGGGAACCTGTCGTATCCATTCTAGCAATCGTTCCTTGCCTTCCCTTTTTTCGGCAGGAGTGTGCTTCAGTCTTCCTCCTGTCATCGAGGGTTGATTATTTCATGATTTCCCGAGGTCGATTAAGACGAATTTCAGACCGAGTGAGGTAGCGTAGTTGTTAGCAGACTAGATTCGCATTCGGGAGGACGACGGGCCGGCTGGAGTGGCCGTACGGTTCTAGGCGCTACAGTCTGGAACTGTGCGACTGCTACGGTCGCAGGTTCGAATCCTGCCTCGGGCATGGATGCGTGTGATGCCTTTAGGTTAGTTAGGTTTAATTAGTTCTAAGTTCTAGGCGACTGATGACCTCACAAGTTAAGTCGCATAGTGCTCAGAGCCATTTGAACCATTTGAACCTAAATTGCTTCAGGCAAATGCCGGGATGGTTCGTTTGAAACGGCACGGCCGACTTCCTTCCGTATTCTTCCATAATCTGATGGGAACGATGAGCTCGCAGTTGGGTCCCCTCCCACAAATCACCCAACGCAACGAATTTTAGTAAGATTCCTTTGAAAACGGCATGGTCGATCGTCTTTCTCGTCCTTACGCAATTCGAACTTGCGCTCCACTCTTATAACAACTTCGTCAGCTGAACCTTAAGTAGCTTAGACGGCAAAAATTATAAATTGAAGAGATCAGAGAATGTTTTGAACTGGTTTCTAAGGTAACGCCAATATCATCGGCGTGGCATTCGGCTGTTTGCTGTGAAACATTGGTCGTTTACAAACGCGTCCTTCACACGCATTGCAGTTTCAAGACGTGAAACGTTCATTTTCGACCATTGGTTCCTCAGCTACAAACATTGTATTTTAGTGTAAGTTTGACCATCATTTTTTCTTCTTGTTTTTGTATCCCGCCTGGATGGCAGCGTGGGGGTCTACTCCTGTAAACTGAAGGGTAGGTCGAATGTAGGATGCTAGGAGGAGCAGGTGGTTTTACTTAACTTTTGCTGAGATGAGCACCTAGGTGCGAAGCCGTACAGGTATCAACACTAACTGCTACTAGTAGTTGGACTATCATTGAAGTAACAAAGTCTGTAATGGCTAGCCCCCTATGAAGTAGAAACTAAATTGCTTGGTCGTCGGCTCGGAATCAAATGGGCTGAACCCGCAGCGATGCTCATAGAGCTGCACAGCGCCGGCTAGAGGGCGCTGTCGTCAGTGTATGTCGTAGTGCCAACCTAATAACTTGCACCTACGCCGAGGCATCGTAGCTGTCGATACCATATTGCTAATTTCTTAATCGAATGTACTTAAGGTCTTAAAGAAGGAAACAGGCTATTCCTTATCCGCTTTCATGTTGTTACTAATGTTGCCTTTTGGATACAATCTGATCTTAGGAACCTGTGCTTAATAAAATAGAACAAGAAGCTAAAAATCGGGACATGTATTTAAAAAATACAAATTTTTCGACAATAGACAAGTATTTCCTCATCATAGTTATGAACAAAGCTATGCTCTAGTGCACCAGGAATCAAACGCACTCTTCAGTTAATCAGAAGCACCATCTTTAGGGCGGAAACAAATTTCTGACACGTTTCAGCAAAGATCTGATTGGTACAGCAAGAAAAGTGGCTGTCAGTCATGGTCGAGAAGGAAGGCAAGTTGCAAAGCTGTTCAGAAAACAACAGCGTGGCATTGATAATACAACAGTGGGAGCCACGGGGCTGAGTGTTTTCAGTAAGAACGGTAACTGCACCCAAAACTCGTAAGCGTTATGGTGGACGGTTTATGAATGAGTATGGTCGTTGTAAGCTAGCGAGATTGCGGTGTGTTTGTGAGGGCCATGTGACGTGTCGGCTGTGGCGACGTTCAGGCAGGATCACTTCCCGGTAGACGCAAGGATGACGCAATCAAGAGGTGTTTCTCGTCTCCTCTGACCAGCTACCTCTCGAAACCAGGCAGATTTTTCAAACGCTCAGCGTAATGATGGGACTCAGTCATGATGTGAAATCGCGAGTTGTTCTGGTGGACAAGAGGCTCAAAACCTTTCATTTTGCTGTGTTGTAAAATAGTTGATTTGATGGTACGAACATAACACAGACGGGTAACAAGATTCACCTTCATACTGCATACGGCACGAAACGCTAATAGCACAGTGTACCAAACACCGGAAAAATCATGTGATACTAAATATGTTTCAGTTCAAATGGTTCAAATGGCTCTGAGCACTATGGGACTTAACTTCTGAGGTCATCAGTCCCCTAGAACTTAGAACTACTTAAACCTAACTAACCTAAGGACATCACACACATCCATGCCCGAGGCAGGATTCGAACCTGCGACCGTAGCAGTCGCGTGATTCCGGACTGAAGCGCCTAGAACCGCTCAGCCACAGCGGCCGGCTCGGTTCAAAAATTAGGAGCACTAAACGGCGACTGGCTACGCAATTCGCACTCATCCCAACACAGTAAGCTGCATTTAGTTGTGAACAAACACATATTGCAAATATGTAAAACAAGTCGGTAAACAGTGATTCATTGCAGATCAAATGTTCAAATGTGTGTGAATTCCTAAGCGACCAAACTGCTGAGGTCATCGGTCCTTAGACTTACACACTACTTAAACTAACTTAATCTAATTTGTGCTAAGAACAACACACACCCATGCCCGAGGGAGGACTCGAACCTCCGGAGGGAGGGGCCGCGCAATCCGTGACATGGCGCCTCTAACCGCGCGGCCACTCCACGCGGCCGACTCGCAGTTTATTCATAGATTGCTGTCTTGTAGCTACGTACCTAAATGTGACATTGCGTTTCTAGCATAACTCAAGGGAAGGTGTGTCAGAATCAAACTTTAGCATCACAATGGCCACTGACGTGCCTTTCGAATTGTCCGCTGTTCTCAGTAGACCACTTACGGAATTTTATATCCTTGGTGCACACATACGCTTCCACAGATATTCAATTAAGATTTTAAGGTCTGAAGTGAATAAACCGTACCGTTTCGTCTTTGAATTTTTGGAACTGTAAAATTATTTTGCAATTACCCCGCTGGCCGGAGTGGCCTAGCGGCTCTAGGCGCTTCAGTCTGGAACCGCGCGACCGCTACGGTCGCAGGTTCGAATCCTGCCTCGGGCATGAATGTGTGTGGTGTCCTTAGGTTAGTTAGGTTTAAGTAGTTCTAAGTTCTAGGGGACTGATTACCTCAGAAGTAAAGTCCCATAGTGCTCAGAACCATTTGAATCAGGTTTTTTTTTTTCCCCACTTACCCGGCAGGTTCACAGTACGGAATTGGACATGAAACAACCATCCGGACTTTCTGTCAATCTTTTCTAGGCGATAAATCCTACTAATGATCCTTTTGTGGAATAGTTGATTTTTTTTTATAGTATATCCGGACAGACGTTAGAGTAACCTCTGGCGTGCCACAGGGGAGCGTTATGGGACCATTGCTTTTGACAATATATATAAATGACCTAGTAGATAGTGTCGGAAGTTTCATGCGGCTTTTCGCGGATGATGCTGTAGTATACAGAGAAGTTACGGCATTAGAAAATTGTAGCGAAATGCAGGAAGATCTGCAGCGGATAGGCACTAGGTGCAGGGAGTGGCAACTGACCCTTAACATAGACAAATGTAATGTATTGCGAATACATAGAAGGAAGGATCCTTTATTGTATGATTATTTGATAGCGGAACAAACACTGGTAGCAGTTACTTCTGTAAAATATCTGGGAGTATGCGTGCGGAATGATTTGAAGTGGAATGATCATATAAAATTAATTGTTGGTAAGGCGGGTACCAGGTTGAGATTCATTGGAAGAGTCCTTAGAAAATGTAGTCCATCAACAAAGGAGGTGGCTTACAAAACACACGTTCGACCTATACTTGAGTATTGCTCATCAGTGTGGGATCCGGACCAGATCGGGTTGACGGAGGAGATAGAGAAGATCCAAAGAAGAGCGGCGCGTTTCGTCACAGGGTTAATTGGTAACCGTGACAGCGTTACGGAGACATTTAGCAAACTCAAGTGGCAGACTCTGCAAGAGAGGCGCTCTGCATCGCGGTGTAGCTTGCTCGCCAGGTTTCGAGAGGGTGCGTTTCTGGATGAGGTATCGAATATATTGCTTCCCCCTACTTACACCTCCCGAGGAGATCACGAATGTAAAATTAGAGAGATTCGAGCGCGCACGGAGGCTTTCAGACAGTCGTTCTTCCCGCGAACCATACGCGACTGGAACAGAAAAGGGAGGAAATGACAGTGGTACGTAAAGTGCCCTCCGCCACACACCGTTGTGTGGCTTGCGGAGTATAAATGTAAATGTAAATGTAAATGTGGATGTAGACATCATCAGTTCCTTTCTAACAGGGCCGTAATTTATTCGCGAGCTGGCAAGTTGTGGAGAAGTGACCGAGGGAAGTAAAGGAGCTCAGATAGGACTCTTACAACCACCAAGGTAAAGTGAGTAACGGCTAGAGATCAGAACTGAGCTTCGTATACACGCATTAAACTCGCTTGCGAGTCCACTAACGCCATCTCCGAACTCGCTGTCTCGAGCCTCGTAAGCCTCCGCCGCAGCCCATTCGTCACCTACGTCTGTTCGCGGGTACAAGTGGAGTGGGCTTGCTCAGAAAGGAGGCGAGTTCTCATATAACCGCGGACTCTCGGAATTCCTGCTGCATACGCAACTGTTTTGAAAGAAATTTCCGTCATTAAATTGTAATTTACTGTTCATTTGACACAGTCATCATTTCGGCTTTATAGACATTCGCAAGTCCAAGTTGAAATGTCACAAAATGTCCGACCTGCGTAAATCACACAGGCAAGTTGTACACCAACATAACAATTGAACGATTACCGGTGAATATTGTTCTGTTTATATATACATCTATTTAGATAAAACTGTTCAGAAGACTGCTATAAATTTATTTTAGTATTTAATCAGAGAATGTGTAACAAATATGTTGACATACACAGACTTTCGAGAAGTTACTACGTCTGAGACGACAGTACCAGAAGATATGACATGAGGATGAAGTGAATTCTCGAGAAGGTGATTAACTATTACAATAAATTACAGAAATGAACGATAAGCTACGCAACTCGCTGTTAGTCCATAAACGCAAGTTGCCAAGACTTAACGAATGCCGGCCGCAGTGGCCGAGCGGTTTTAGGCACGTCAGTCCGGAACCACGCGGCTGCTACGGTCGCAGGTTCGAATCCTGCCTTGGGCATGGATTTATGTGATGTCCTTAGGTCAGTTAGGTTTAAGTAGTTGTAAGTTTAGGGGACTGATGACCTCAGCTGTCAAGTCCCATATTGCTTAGAGCCATTTGAACTTAACGAATACAGAAATAGCACGCTCTTGTGGCGCAAGGATATGACAATGACGTTACTCTGTGCCCAGTTTTCGTTTGATGCAGCCCATATGTTTCCTCATGATGGAGGTGGAATGAACAAAAATAGAACCATTTTGTTTGCACTAGACGAAATTTGTTTTTCGTCTGTAGCGTGGACTATAGCGTGAAACTTATTTCACATACCACTCCCCCTTCAGTGGAACAAATATGCAATACTGTGCTTTGCATCTTTTCATTTTCGTCCTACGCCCTGCACAGTCTCACAAAACACAGCTTCGTTAAAGGTAATCCGATCCCGACAACCAGTCATTTCACCTTGTCAGTGCTACTTCACAGTAGCAAGGTTGTGTACTTATCATCCGTACTAAAAATAAGTCACGACTAACCTACACTCCAGCACTCTTCAGTACATTGAAGTGACAAGCCATAGGATAGCGACTTGCACATATACAGAGTGGCTTTGTGTACACAAGGTGTGAAGAGCAGTGCGTGGCGGGGCTGTCAGTTGTATTCAGGTGACTGATGCGAAAAATTTTCCGATGTGACTGTAGCCGCACGATTGGAATTAACAGACTTTCAACGCGGAATAGTAGTTGGAGCTAGACGTATGGGACATTCCATTTCGAAAATCGTTAGGAAATTCAATATTCTGAGATTCACAGTGTCAAGAGTGTACCGAGAATATCCTCCCACCACGGACAACGCACTGGCCGACGGCCTTCACTTAAGGGGAGCCGGAGGTGGTCAAATCCAAAAAATTACGATTTTTTTTTTTGGTACCGAAAATTAATTGGAACATTCCTCTTTAATGTAAACTTTGAATTATTGTTCTACTCGCCCTAGAAGTGGAGTTATTACCATTTTCCCCCACGCCTGCAGAGAAAATGGGAGGCCGCTGAATGCATCTAACACCCTCTCGTGACTTCCTGGCGAACTGCTTGGGATTTTCTTGGCCTGTTACGCATACAGTGCCTTATGTTACGCATACAGCGAGTGTGCAAGGGTTGGCTACATTGTTTTCTGTGACAAATGAAGCGCCAAGAGCGCGGAACATCGTCTCTTTGCTGTTTACCGTTTCGAATTAGTTCAGTGTTGCGCCTGTTGTTGGTAGATGGTAGTATTATACTCCTTGTGTAAAGCGTTGTTCTGGTTACGATGCCACGATTTAGTAACCGTGTATATAAGAAGAGGAAGAACGTAGGGAAAAGAAAATTAACACTAATACCAAGTTGCGAAAAGCAGTGTGGGCATTGTTCCTTCATACTGCCTCTTCCAATGAATATCCTCAACACAGCCTGTGCCCAAAAGATTCCTGGTGCAAATATAATGCAAAAAAGGACTATGATCACAAATATGGTTTGCCAGCAGCTGTGATAAATGCAATAAAACCAATTTTTCATGACTTAGCACAGCCAGAATTGTTACACAAATGTCTACACGGAAAGACGCAGAATCCTAATGAGAGCGTAAACAATTTGATTTGGAAAGTGATTCCTAAAAGCGTGTTTGTAAGCATAAAAACACTGCACTTTGGCATTTATGATGCAATAGCAACCTACAACTAAGGGAACAGTGTCAAGTGTGAAGTTCTGAAGGCATTAGGATTTACAGCTGGGGTGAACACTGTACGAGCACTAAGAAATATTGACAGAGAAAGGATAAGAGGAGCAGAAAGAATAGAAAGGCATATGAAGTATGATGGAACAACAGGCCAGAAAAGAAGACGAAAGAGGAAGCTTTTGGAGGATGAAGAAGAAGACCCTGATAATTCATCCTATAGTGCAGGAATGTATTGAGAAACTTTGATAGCCATTTCCTGTAAATTAGAATTTTTCGAATATAAGGAACATTTTCTCAAAATCCACTCAAGCTAGAGAGATGAAATTTTTATACAGCACTCCTAGTGGTCAAACTTACATTGTAACACAGCCATTTGGCAATATGTTCAGTAGTTTCATTTCAGTTTAATTATAAAGCAATTATTTGTAAAAAAAATTGGGTCATTAATAAAAAAAATAATTGGAAGGAAACTAGAAAAGATACTCCAAAATCCCTCTGTCATAACTGCAATACTAAACCACTCTATATGTAAAAAAAATTCAAATTTTTCTATTTGGTAGTTTATTCATAAATGTTCCTCAAACTTAGTGATTTTAACATGGGCAGTATAGGCACCTCCGGCTCCCCTTAACGACCGAGAGCAGCGGCGTTTGTGTAGAGTTTTCAGTGCTAACACACAAGCTGCGCTGCGTGGAATAACCGCAGAAATCAATGTGAGACGTACGAAGAACGTAACCGTTTGGAGAGTGCGGCGAAATTTAGCGTTAATATGCTATGTCATCGCACGACCGACGCGAGTAGCTTTGGTAACAGCACGACGTTGCCTGCAACCCCTCTCCTGGATTCGTGATCATATTGATTGGACCCTAGACTACTGGAAAACCGTAATCTGGTCGGATGAATCCCGATTTCATTTGGTAAGGGTTGATGATAGGGTTCGAGTGCAGCGCAGACCCCAGGAAACCGTGGTTCCAAGTTGTGATCAAGGCACCGTGTAAGTTGGAGGTGGCTCCATAACGGTGTTGGCTGTGTTTACATGGAATGGACTGGGTCCTCCGGTCGGACTGAGCAGATCTTTGACTGGAAATGGTTATGTTCGGCTGCTTGGAGACCATTTGCAGCCAAACAACGATGGGATTTTTATGGATGACAATGCGGCGTGTTACTGGGCAACAACTGTGCGCGACTGGTTTGAAGAACTGTGGAAAATTCGAGTGAATGATTTGGCGATCCAAATCGCCCGGCATGCTTCTTATCAAACATTTATGGGACATAATCGAGAGATCAGTTCGTGCGCAAAATCCTGCACCGGCAATATTTTCGCAGTTATGGACTGCTATAGAGGTAGCGTGGCTCAGTATTTCTCTAACGGGCTTCCAACGACTTGTTGAGTCCCTAACACGTCGAGCTGCTGCACTACGTCAGGCAAAAGATGTATGTATGTATATATATATGAAGAGGGTATCTGTTCTTTCGGACATGCATCGGTGACCATGCAGCTTGTTAGAATGAAATTACAATGAAATGAATACCCTTAGCTGCATACAGGCGTTGATAAAAGTCAACGGGGACAGTTGAAAATGTGTGCCCCGACCGGGACTCGAACCCGGGATCTCCTGCTTGCATGGCAGACACACTATCCATCTGAACCACCGAGGACACCGAGGATAATGCGACTGCAGGGACTTATCTCTGGCACGCCTCCCGTGAGATCCACATTCGCAGCTTGTTGCCCCGCATTATATTCATAGTGCCCCTGCCCGTTATACTCATTACTCGCGGTTTTACTGCCGATTCCCGTAAGAGTTCGGATACTGTTTGTGCATCCGCACAGAAGAAGAAAATGGTCAAATGGCCAGTGAGCTTTAACTATATATACTGAAGATAGTATCTGTTCTTCTGTGCGGATGCACAAACAGTGCCCGAACTCTTACGGGAATCGGCAGTAAAGCCGCGAATAATGAGTCTAATGGGCAGGGGCGCTATGAATATAGTGCGGGACAGTAAGTTGCTAATGTGGGTCTCACGGGAGGCGTGCCAGAGATAAGGCCCTGCAGTCGCAGTATCCTCTGTGTCGGTGGCTAAAATGGATAGAGCGTCCTCCATGCAAGCAGGAGATCCCGGGTTCGAGTCCCGGTCGGGGCACACATTTTCAGGTGTGGCCGTGCGGTTCTAGGCGCTACAGTCTGGAGCCGGGCGACCGTTACGGTCGCAGGTTCGAATCCTGCCTCGGGCATGGATGTGTGTGATGTCCTTAGGTTAGTTAGGTTTAATTAGTTCTGAGTTCTAGGCGACTGATGACCTCAGAAGTTAAGTCGCATAGTGCTCAGAGCCAACACATTTTCAACTGTCCCCGTTGACTTAAATCAACGCCTGTATACAGCTAAGGGTATTCACTTCATTGTAATTTCAGAAGGAGGTATCTCGTGACTTTTGCCACCTCACTGGAAGTCACGACTAGCCTCACAGTCCTGCACGCTTCAGTTAGAGGGAACAGGTTGACGTGTATTAGGCGCAGCGCCGTAGTTCTCAGACTCGTCAAACACATGGAACTCCAGCGAGAATGAAGGAAGCTCGCTAGCACTGGTGTAACAGCGGTGCCTTGACTTGCCAAGTAGGCAGACCACTACATTAGCCTCGTACTTTAACGAAATTGCTATTGTTTTCGTTAAAGAATAATTATTAATTATTATTGCTTTTAGTTACTTAATTTGCCTTTCTTTAACTTTCTTCTGTAAGTACGATCTTTGTTGTAGAACCTCTCTCTTATTTACGTGTGGTAATAAAAAAATTCACTTTCAAAAGAATTACGTACATTTAAAAATTACGTGAACTCATATTAACTGATTAAGAATATTTAGTTGAGAATTAAATCCTTTACATAACTCGGCCTTGGCACACATTTTCTAAATGCAGTGGATTTTTTTGTCAAATATTTACTGAATTCTATCCCGGCGTTAACTATGGAACACAAGATTATCTCTATTAGCAGAAAATGGTTAATTATTGCCAAGCCGACATTTAATTACCATTGATCTAACCTACTTCGCTATACATTTAAGTTATTTGAAAGAACCAAAATTGTTAAATTTCAATGTTAACTAACATTAACTATCCGCCTACGAATGCACAAACGTATAATTAGTTTAAAATTCATCAGTCTCAGGATCACTGTAAAAGAACAACAATTTCTTAATTCACTGTTAATTCTTATCTATCTGTTCCCGATTTACGGGTTTGGTTGATTTTTCCTTTAGCGGAACAATTTTTTAAATGTGCCGCCGCTGCAAATCGATCAGTCGCGGCACAGCCCAGCAACACCGCTAAAAATGCTGAAAATTCTTTAAAGAAATTTTATAGATGACATGGCAAGCTAATTTACATTAATAATACACACTTTTGATAAATTCTGATATATTTAGATCAAACAATAATTGAACTCACATTAATTTGTAACGCCTCCTCTAATGGCTGCTAAATCTAGACAGAGACAAAAGAAGTCTACCCACTGATAAATCGCTTCGACACAGCTTCCTCTCGCATTCAGCTCTATACCGAGAAGACCAAAGAATACGCTGTACATGGCTCTTTTATACTACTGCTGACTATTAACATTTCTTTGTAATTTGACAATATTATTCTCCTCTGGCTAAATTTCACATCTCTGTTATCGCAGATACTGACACATTTCACAATCACATAATAAATATAGAAAAATTACTATCCTAAATACAGAGAGAATATTACTACAAAAAATATTACGATAATAACAAATGTCTTTTACACAAAATTCAATAATATTTTTTGTTCAATAATTACGGTATATACAACTTGCTCAGAGCGGCGTATATGGTACAAATAAACTCTTGTTCATTAATAGCGTGAGTTTGTCAGGGAACGTTACAGTACCCGCTCCGTTTTAATCTCTTGCAACATCACAATATCCCTCGTTAAAAGGGACACATGGCAACCCCAGTTGTAACGTACCTTAGGCCAGGGAAAATGGCCAGATGAGTGAAAGGAATTCAGTTTTTGACACTCAACACGTATTATCGAAAGCTTGCGCACGCGAAGGAAACTAGCAATTGTTGCGGCGGATACCGGTGTGTACTGTTGTGCCTCAACCAACCACTTTCGCCGCGGGAGGGGAAAACGCACGTTGTTTACGCTATCTCGGAAATAATTTCAGGGGCGCCAGCGGGCAGGCGGCGACACGGTTATTGACTTCGCGGCTCGTTTGATATATTCGCAATCACAGCGGCAATAAAGAGTCCAGCCCAGGCTGGCCCGCGAATCTGGCGCGCCGTTCTGCGGCCGTAATGAGCCTCTGATAAAACGCGTGATGCGGCCAGCTGGCCGTTAGCCGGACAGGTGGTGCGCGCTCTGCCGTACTGCACACACCACTCATCCCGCGGGGCGTTTCGATAACATCGCCGCCCGGCGCATAATTCAGTCGCGCTGGGCCGCGCAAAATCGTAAATACGCGGCATAATGGAATTCCGACGGTGCTCGCCCGTAGATAGCGCTGTGTCACGCTGTCCGGGCCGTTCAGTCGATAAGCGGCGGAGTTAAACACGACAGTGGCCCTATCGCCACCTCCATCCTCGTTAAGGAGGTGTAAGAAGAGAAACAGGATCTTTATTTTATTTGTTTGCTGTTGCGACGGTCCATGCAAATCACAAGAAGGGCCGAAGCGCAATATCATTTTGAGGCGAATACAGAAGCAATGAAAGCGCAAGGATACGTTTCGTGGTCGCTGTATTCAATGTAGATATTAACATCATCAGGTGCATAAACTGTTCTCTGTGCACTTGCGTTAATTCCTTATGAAAATGCGAGCTTTCGACAACATTCACCATTGCCTTCGTCAGGAAAGCGACCTACTGTCGAAGAAGTAACGAAATCGCACAGATGTAAGTGATTTAGTATAGCCAACTGCAACTCAAGATTACTTTGGGCCGCGCGGAGAGGCTGCGCGGTTTAGGGTGCCATGTCACGGATTGCGCAGTCCCTCCCGCCGGAGGTTCGAGGTCTCCCTCGGGCATGGGTGTGTGTGTTTTTCTTAGCATAAGTTAGTTTAAGTTACTTTAAGTAGTGTGTAAGTGTAGGGACCGATGACCTCAGCAGTTTTGTCCTTTACGAATTTACACACATTTGAACATTTTGATTACGTTGGCGCGAACGATCAAACGTCGCTCACAGCGTCTTAATTTCCGTCACGGCCTACAGAGGGTCAACCAGAACTCCACAGACAAACTTCCAGAGGCTGTTCAGGGATACCTTTCGTAGCGGTGACCCATCGGATCGGGATATTTAGTGGGCGTGGAAGCTGAGATGATGAGATGGTGACGCTACTGGTGCAAGAGACAGGGTTCAGGGGCTGGTATGGATGGCTGTCAGACACCCTAATGCGTCAGTGAAACAGAGTTATATGGAAACATATATAGTAGCAATTTACAGTATGGACTGTCTTGTCCAGAGCGGTTGAAGGCGCGCCGATTTGAACTCTGACGTGTGGGAAGGAATGCAGATACAGCGCTCCATTGGATGCGGCCGTTACGTAGAACTGGACCCAGCGGTGGTGTTGTGCAGGTGGCCGGAACTGAAGTTTGTAGGCGCAGGCTTACGGCGGCTTTCCAGGACCAAAAGCACCTCCTCAGGCTCCAATGTACAACGCAAATTATGGTTTGTTCTCCAGACGAAATTAGTTTCTGCCTCCTCCATAAAATTCCATACATGCAAATTCAGAGTAACTACTTCATTAGCTTCTGGATCTACATGATTACTCTATCATTCACACGTAAGGGTCCGACAGAGGGTTCATGGGATCTACTTCAAGCTATCTGTGGCTTCCCAGAGAATACGCTGCTTGAAAGTCTTTCGGGCAATCTGATGATGGATGCATGTTACGTCATCGAAAATTCGTTCGGTTGCATACCCGAGAGACTTCCAAGTTCAAGCTATTGCTCTACCGTTCCACTTTGGAACGCCACGCTGGAAATACGAACACTGCGGACTTCCCGTGCGGCTCTTATATCTCTGATTTTATTGTGTTAATCGTTTCTACCTACGTAGCTGGACGCAGAACAAAACAAAACAATCGCATTCGGAGGAGAGAGTCGGTGATTGAAATTTCGTTCAATCGTCTCCTCGCAAGGAAAGACGACTTTCTTTTAATGACTGCAACCCATCTCGCATATCGTATCGTGACACTCCGTCCCCTACTTCGCGATAACACACAACACGGTGACAGTGTTTGCATTTTGTCGATGTTCTCTCTCACTCCTATCTGATGCGGAACCCACACCGCACAGCAGTATTCCAGAAGAGGATGAACAAGCGTAGTGTAGGCAGTCGCTTTTAGTAAATCTGTTGCATTTTCCAAGTGTTGTGCTAATAAATCGCAATCTTTGATTTGAATTTCCCACAACATTATCTTTGTGATGGCTCCTTAAGTTATTCGTTATTGTATTCCCAAATATTTAATTGAATTTACAGCCTTGAAATTTGTATTATTTATTGTGTAACCGAAATTCGACGAGCAAGTTGCCGAACACTCGTCAAATAGAAATACTTGCACTGAGCGGTTCAACTATCCCAGCCGGTCTCTCTCGGCAAATAATGCCAAACGATCAGTTCATTTTTTCATGTTGTTATTGACCTAATATAAACGCTTAAAATGCTGCCGTAATCTAATCATTATGAGGTATAATCTTACATTAATCTTAACACAATAAGTGATGTATTGAAGTTAGAAACTATGTATATGTCTTACGGCAGCGCACGTCACTGCGCACAAATTACCCAGACTATAATCATCCAGTTTTTGAGTATGAGAGTACTTAGCAACTTTCAAAACACTTTACACATAATTTCAAACTTTTTAGAAACTTTTTCTGCTGACAGCCTAACAAAGTAACAAAGTTTATCGCTTACTGCATTTTGTTTTATGCAGTAAAACTTCAGCTTCAGATACTACTAACTTCATTTGCAACGAATTTTCCAGACAGTATCCACTTATACCACAGAACGTACGTGCAAAATTATATCGTTGTAGGACACACAATTCAGGGAATAGGACGTCACAAACGTTGAGATGCATCCAAAGTTAGCTTTCTTAAAACTGTTTACCAGTTTCGGTTTTTACTTTTTTATTGCTCTATGAGTGAACATACCGAAACTAACGAATACAAACATAATTACGGTTTTGCGTCTTGAGTCGTAATGCTTTTATGTGCATAACGTCAAATATTTAACATATTAACTTATTTGTAAAGTAATCCGACGTTTGAAGCTGTTTTATACACGAGAGTTCGATTTTTTAAGGAGTCGCGTTTGGTGGGAATACTGGTAAATTATCTAAATCAGTCTCTTTTCACTATGGATCTTCGCGGTAATTGTCTTATAGACAGCTAAATACATTTCAGTTTATTACAAAGTTTCGTCTATTGCAGGCATCAGATCTCTAATTAAGATTAAAGTAACATAAAAATGAGAAATGCTGTGTGTACGTTACTAGATGTCAAATATTACCACAATCACACACTTAAACATAGAACTCGTAACACAAAGTTCAGTGTCACTTGCCAAAAATCTATGCCGAAGTGGACATCAACTGCCATAGCTATTGGAATATATTGTATTATAACTCACAATGATTTCCATATTTTTGTGAGTGGATTTCTTAATTTTTCACTTTTTTCGTTTTGTCGAACGGTAACGTCTAAATGCGATTTCCCATTCTTATGTTACTTCAATCTCCGTTATGTATTTCATCACTGAGGTAGACAAAATATTGTACTGAAATATATTAAGCAATGAGCACGGCGTTATTCTCAAAACTCTGAACACCTCGTCATCGACGGGCCGTAAAATCCTTATCTTCGTCTTCCTTGCACTCTTTGGGAGGCAACAGTAACTAATTCTCTCGTCGTCTTGTCCAACGTCAACTGGGGCATTTGTATTTAAGGATGAAGCTTCCAACTGATGTTTGCTAAGCAGTAATTTTGAGCAAGGAGAATCCCCGAGGCTTTAGTTATTTGAAGCAATATCTTATGCATAGAGTGCAGATGAAAGCTGAGTTTTCCGTTTCGTCTTCCAGAAGACAATGCGTGAGAGTTCAGTTAGTGGACCTGAAAATGTCGCCCATTTATCGAAAGTGATGGTCTCCCTGGAATGCTACTGTCGTTAATCAAACATAATTTGCTTCCGGAAATCGTTTGTATTCGATTTATGTACTAAATAGCGATGTCATAAAGCCGTATACAGCAGAAGCTTGCAATTTATTTTTTCACTTTATGGTCTGTTGCAAGGCACGTACGTGTTACACAGATACTTTGGTCACAGAATCATCATAAGCCCGATGTAGCTGTTACATCTTTCCGTTATCTCAAGAAAATACTGTTAATTATGCTGTGTTGTACGGTAGGGAGTGAAAACTTCGCATCATTTGACATCACGGGCAGTAATATAAGATGAACGAGTCCGGATGTGCAGTACATATAACTTTCACGACTCAATCGTTTCCAACGCAGATATTTTACTTCGACAGAAGCGGTAATCATTTCGGCCATATACGACCCATTATGATGGGGGTCTCACGAATTGCGACTTCAAGCCATACGTTTTTTATACACCCTGAAAGTGCAGTCGGGAGGAATTTCCGCCCTTGCCGTTTACATTATGGGTATTAAATTCTGTCGCAGATCTCGTTTTTATTCGTCGTAAGCTGCGGCAACGTCTTCCAGAAATTGCCGCAAAGAGAAGAGTTAAGGCAGCACGTAAAGACTGATAAGACTGAAGTATAGTCTCGACCCAACGCAGTGCCTTTGCTTCACAGTAATATGATAATATGTAGTGCTCAAAGTTGATTCCATGAAACATTTTATTTTAATACTATGTAAAACATCTATTTGAAATGCTGTTCGGAAGATCAGAAGAAATATGCCCTATTTCATTAACTAGATTGATTTTGATGGATCCACATTTGAAGACTTCACATACGCTGGTCAGCTAGAACATTATGACCACCTACCTAATAGCCGGTACGTCCACCTTTGGCACGATACCGGTGGTGACTCGTCGTGGCATGGAACCAATGAGGCCTTGGTAGGTCGTTGAAGGGGACACCACATCGGCACACACAACTCACATAATTCCCGTAAATACTGGCGAGTTCACGTTCAATCACATCCCAGATGCGTTGGATCGGACTCAGATCTGGCAAATTGGGAGTCCAGCACATCAATCAGAACTCGTCACTGTGTTCCTCGAACCACTCCATCACACTCCAGCCCTTATGACATGGCGCATTATCTTGTTGAAAAACGACAGTGCCATCGGGAAACATGATCGTCATGAAGGAGTGTACGTGGTCTGCAACCAGTGTATG
Source organism: Schistocerca americana (assembly GCF_021461395.2). Classification (NCBI taxonomy): domain Eukaryota; kingdom Metazoa; phylum Arthropoda; class Insecta; order Orthoptera; family Acrididae; genus Schistocerca; species Schistocerca americana. The sequence continues at coordinate 521,049,522 of NC_060125.1, read as the reverse complement.
ATACTCCTTGGCCGTCATGTTGCCTTAAACGAACTCCACTAGACTGATGGATGCCCACGTGAATGTTCCCAAGAGTATAATGGGGCCACGGCCATTTTGTCTCCGCCCTGCAGTGCAGGTATCAAGGAGTTGTTCTGCTGGAAGACGACGGTTTCGCGCCCTGTCCTCAGCGTGAAGAAGAAGACCATGCAACACTCTGCCACTGCGCCAATTTCCTGTGCCAATGGTCGAGTGTCCCTTTCAGTTGTAGTTGCCGATGTCATGGTATTAACATTGGCACATGAATGGGTCGTCTGCTGCCGAGACCCATCGTTAGGAGTGTCCGGCGCACTGTGTGTTTAGACACACTTGTACTCCGTCCTGCATTAAAGTGTGATGTTAGTTCCGCCACGGTCCGCAGTTCGTGGTCTCGCGGTCGCGTTCTCACTTCCCGAGCATGGGGTCCTGGATTCGATCCCCGGCGGGGTCAGGGATTTTCACCTGCTTCAAGATGACTGGGTTTTTGTGTTTTCATCATCATTCATCGTCATTCATGAAAGTGGTGAGATTTGACTGAGCAAAGGTTGGGAATTTGTAGGGGCGCTGATAACTACGCAGTTGAGCGCCCCACAAACCAAAAACATCAGCAAAAACAATAGTTCCACCACAGATCGCCGCCTGTCCTCAGTCTGCCCAGACTACGACGACCAACATCTGTAATGGCCGACTAACCCTGTAAGGTGTCAGGCAAATCCAACACCTTCCATGAAAACCCTGAGATGATAACCAAATCCAGTAGTATGTCACATAGCTCCGAATAAATCGTGGCATTAAATTAACCAAAGTAATACGAGTAACGGGTGAGCAAATGGAATACCACAGAATAACACAAGAATGCCTAAATGCATGTCATACCTTCCCACCGTGAGACAGACGCAGTTTCGAGGGGAGAAACGAGAACAGAAGCCGAGAGAAGAACCGTGTTAAGCTAGAAGGCCCTACGATAAGGGACGGACACCCACGTCGCCAGCTAACCGCTAGGACCACCCCCAGCCCATGTTAAAAGCTAGAGCCCTCCAGAAGAACAGTATAGATCTTACGATAACACAAAAAGGGCTACCCCAGCCGCAAGTTTTAGCGTGAGACTTTTTCGCGTCTCTGTTACGTCAGGACCCCCCCCCCCCCCCCCAGCCCATGTTAAAAGATAGAGCCCTCCATAAGAACAGTATACGAGTAGATCTTACGATAACACTAAAAGGACCACACCAGCTGCAAGTTTTAGCGTGAGACTTTTTCGCGTCTCTGTTACGTTGCAAACTTTAAAAACATTGCCCCACCACGAAAAGTATAACGTTTCTCATTGGATAGACAGAATTTTTGTAGGCGGAGCCTAAGGTTAACATTGAGACCCTGATTGGTCAGATGAAAACACAGCCAGATAGTTTTTTTAAACCAACTTCGGTAAATTGTAGTAAGGAGAAGTTAGGAGAGAGAGTTACTTCCGAGACGGCGAGACGAGCGGAGCTGTGCTGCCCGCCGCCGCCCCCTGACGAACACCGACAAGGTAATGACCGCACGCGATGCCGCATTTTTGAGCGCATAAGGCTTCACTCAGAACTGCAGAAATCTCATCTGTTACACCCCCTTTTTGCGCAATACTAGTGTCGATCGTCAATTAAAGCTCATGGTGTTCACATTTGCCACTTGAAGTAAAAATCTGAAACGCGATGCTTTTTCTGTTATATAGTTATTGAGAAGCCACATCAGCCACTGTAATTTACGACAAGTTAGATAAGTAATTGAAGATAATTGAGGGTCACTGTAGACCATTTCCATAGTTTTCTCTTTTGTGGAACTTAATTTAAACATAGATTATAGATGTGATATGGCATAGGTCATCCTTCGATCCATTGTAGAACTTGGAAACCCATTCAGGGAATATTCGTTCACATTTTTGTTGAACACAGTTGGTTTTTACCATCCTGTATTAAAAGATCTCCTTTTATCAATAGTGCAATTTATAAACAATGTTTTGTGAGTAGAATAAAATTTCCAATGGTAAAGTTAACTGCTTTTTCGACGTTATTTTACCAGTTAACTAAAAATAGGGAAGCCTTGAACCCCTTCCACTAAATTTAGTTAGTATTAAGATTCTTTTACAGGGAGTGCAGTGGAGCTGACGCTGAAATCATTAAGTATTTCGTTATATCATCGCTAGTCTCACTGAACTCTTCTGAATTCTACATGTCATGTGTGGTCTGACGTCTCCTTACCAGCAACAGGTCCCAGGTTCAAACTAGTAGATTCCCTAAAAAACACGCTCAGAGCGTCGTTGCGCGGAAGTGGTAGGGAGACACGATATAGAACAACAGACACCACGCAGAATGTTAGAACCCCACGACGTCTGGACGTGGTATCGCCTTAGTTTCGCCACATGTTGAAGCCAAACACCACAGCATACCTCGAACAACAGACTAGTAGTGCAGTTTTCTAAATGCTCGTGTCGAGCCTCTAGGTCATCAAAATCTGCCCTTGATCAAACTCGGATAGATCGCGCGCCTTCCCCATTCTACACACAGACAGCACGCTCACTGATACTACATTTACCGTGCGTGTGTCCGACTAGCAGTCATTCCTGACCAGGTGACATTGCTATCGCCTGGGCCGGTTTATATCGATCACAGATCGCTGGTCATAATGTTCTGACTGAGCAGTATGTTTGATGTACTGTAGATTTCCACTGGTATGACACGTATTACTGAATGCTTACACCGGTCTATTACCTACGACCTCGGCAGGCATAATTTTTTAAAATTCATAGAGATGCGCGAAATTTATTCTTTTCGTTACTAACAAGCATTCAGTCGACCACGTTACTCTTACAAGGGGACCTCATGACAATTGGATTTTTTTTATTTTCCTATCTTTATGATATGTGAAGTTCAGAACTCAAATATCAGTCACAAAAGCAGCTCGATGCATCTCTAAAAAATTATTGAGAAAATTGACTTTTAAGTTGTCCGACCGTCTTTAATACGTTAGGGCAAGGCCGATTTTTCTTCGACAGGTCGTGTGACTGTCTGGCAGAGTGATTACTCTGCCAGCACTGCTGAAATTTTGAGGAAAGTTGCGTGTTTTATGAACATTACCCTGAAGCGTAAAATACATAAGGATGAAAACAATTAACTTTTAATGTAATTTTTTTATTAAATAATCTTTAATAAAATACAAGTAATTAAGAATTTACATTTGCAACGAGAACTGGATCTTTGTGTGCGGTATGTAATTATAAACATGAAGACGTGCATTTTTTATAAAAAAAATAGCAACTAGATGTTGGTTAATTAGCATAACGAGCGAAAGGAGACTCGAAACAGCAATTACAGCGTGGCGATTCTTGTGGGAAACATGGAATTCTTGGTCCACCAATTATCCGTATGTTGGTTACAAGTTTCTACCATTTCTATTTCGTTACCATTACGGACAACGCAGGATTCTTATACCGGAATACTTAGAAAATATTCCTAAATAACCAAAGAAATTTTGTCAGTGGAGTTATGGATCTCCCTGTACAGAGAGCGTCGCTGTCAGATACAGCCGTTAAACATGCTACCCATTGAAAAAACACGCTGTTATTATCGCTGTAGCAAACAAACAAAACATCCGGCAGTTTAATTTAGTGAGTTCTTAATTCCTTTTACAAACTGTTTTAGTAAGACCCACGAGAAGAAGGAATATTGTACGCTGGAATACGGTGCGTAATTATCAGTCCCAACTGGCAAGGAAGCTGCAAAATTTTCAAACAAGAGATAAATTACGACCTGTTTGAAATAACTTCGCCAAATATCTGAAATTTAGTATAATTTTGCCGCTGCTGTCGTTAGGGTCAGGTCACTGCTAACGAAATCGCTTTCAGGCTGTTCAAAACCCGAGTGGTAATTAACAACTTAAAAAATAAAGCTCCCAAATAACCAGATTACTTTTGCGATGAGAAACCCCTGTTTGAAGCTTATGAAGTACCCGCCTTTTACCTTGGATGCCATTCAGAAGCGCGGCCAACGCACACAATTCACTTCTCCTTCCACCACGTCCGTATTCCTCCAGCGTCGGCGTATTAGTCTTGATCCGGAGAAAGACTCGTCCATTATCCATTCAGGAGATCCGGTGAGCGAATTCACGGGCTGGTAGCTTTCTTCAGAAATCCCTCAGCGGAATCACTCTCCGGAACACAGTCCGAGTATGCCTGGAAGCCGGGAGGAGCGAAGAGGCTGGTTTCCCAACAGACAAGTTGAGGAGCGGAGAGCCGTGTAAATATTTGATAGCAGGCGTGGCTCGCTCTCCGTGAAGCGCAAATACACCGGCAGTAATGGCAATTCGTAACGAGTCTTGCGTATTACTCGGTGAATATTTCAGCACACGCGTGCTGTCTAGAGTGGATTCCCTCGTCACCCCTCGCCTCTTGCTTGAGGGTTGGTTCTGACGAGCCGGGAACAGGTGATAAAGTGAGCGCTGGCCGTCAAATTGCATCGTCTGACTGCCGACAGACTATCGTATATTAGAGAAATTTCACGTTCCTAGCAGCAATAAATTCAATCTCTAAGATGTATTAAAGTCTGTGTGGGAGAGAGAGAGAGAGTGCTGGTTCTGGATGGATGCCGAATCTACGCAAAAATATATATGTATTGCAGTCTTCTTATCTCACTCGATTTTGTTACACTATTAGATTACGTCACTGGCAGTATAGATTAAATTATTTGAGATACACAGCCGCGCGGGATTAGCCGAGCGGTCTCAGGCTCTGCAGTCATGGACTGTGGGGCTGGTTCCGGCGGAGGTTCGAGTCCTCCCTCGGGCATGGGTGTGTGTGTTTGTCCTTAGGATGATTTAGGTTAAGTAGTGTGTAAGCTTAGGGACTGATGACCTTAGCAGTTAAGTCCCATAAGATTTCACACACATTTGAACATTTTTGAAATACACAGGTCACTCCGTCAACCGATGTTGTGAAGATCTTCGAAGCTATGTAATATGTCGAATAAACCTTCTGGAAAAATAGCAAGTGGAACTGGTCTTATAATTTCAGCTGAAGAAATAAAATTCGTAATATATACAAAAAAAGGAAAAATAGAACGAGTAAGTAAATTTGGATATCTTAGAGCAGCTATTCAAAAGAATGGACCAGAAAATTTTTCAATAGGTATAAGAGTTAGCAAAATGGGAAGAGCATATTGTTCGACAAAGAATATTTGCGAGAAGAATTGCATATCTAGAAAAAAACAACTAAAACATTAGAGCATATTGCTGCGACCAGAATGCTTACATGGATGTGAATGCCTAAAGATGAACTATAAACTGGACAGAATAGAAGTACTTGAAAGACGAATAATCAGAGAAATAATAATTGCCGTACGAGCTAATGGCGGTTGAAAAATGGGAATTAATGAGGATATCTACATAAATATAGAGAATATATCGGAAGTAATGCTTAAGCGAAGATTAATCTTTTTTGGACACCACCACCGAATTAATGACAAACGTAACAAATATTCATGTTTTTCTGGAGGAAGCTATTTCCAGTAGCATGGATTACAAAGATAAGGAAACATATAGAAAGAAATAACACCGAAGAATCAGAAAAAAACAGAAAGAAACCTTTTTAAGAATAAGGAAATAAACTTAGAAGGCTTTCAAAGCAGAAGAAGTAAGAAATCGGGAGAAACGTGGACACAGGAAAGGAAACAAAAACATGGGGAGAAAATGAGGCATAGGAAACAATTATTGGGAAAGAAGCGGAATTGACGTTCTAACGCCATCCTATTTGGTCAATACGAAAATAAGGAAAGAAAGAGATTCTAAGTGCGTTTGTCCGGAAACAAATACCTGTTTGTACATGGGCCAATGTGCTTTCACTTCCATATGTCTTTTACGTAGAAGTAGACAGTATAGGCAGTGCGGCATGTAGTTACCACACATCCTAACACATGCGTCACTCCTTCTTCGCAGTGAATCATCCACTTCTTCGGCTACCCCTGGCTCCATACGGATTGCGTCACATGCACTGGTTACATGCTCCTGTAACGTCTGTCCTATGGCGGTGGGTTGAGCATACATCAATGCCTTAAGGTTTCCCATAGCAAGAAATCCAACGGATTCAGATGCTGTGAACGAAGTGGTCGTTGCACCGGACCGCCTCGACAAATTTATCGCCCACCAGAGGTTGCGGTGAAATACTGTCACACGGTCCGTAGTTAAGGCCAGGTTCTCATTCAGCAATAGCCTCCTACCTGCATGAAACGAAACACCATGTTAACCACAGAAGTATCTGCATCCAACACATCCAACCAAATGCGAGAAAACTAGACATCCTTAAAACACTCTAAATATACAAACACCAAACAAAACAGCCACAATCCATCTTAAATGACAATATTTACAGTAGTATCACCTCTGTTTTCAGCAGCTGCCTACATCATTAAAATTGCAATGCGCGCACACACACACACACACACACACACACACACACACACACACACACACACACACACACACCATGACAGCCGCCTAGTGTACAAGAGATTGACCTCATTTACAGATATATCATCGCACCACAATGTATTAACCCAACCTTTAGGCAGTTATTACAAGTAACAGATATAATCTTCAGACTTCTTGCTTTGTAAAGTTTGCTCTCATACAATCACTCTGTCGTCCCTCTCTCTTTCTCTTTCTCTTCCTCTGCCTCCAGCCTTTCATCATATCTATCTATGAATCCCAACCAAAAATTGTTAATTGTGTGTAATTTTACCACTGTAGCCAATATTATTATCGTACTTAAAGTTTGTAACATTTCTCCTGATTGTATAAACGAGTATGAAGTTTAAGCTATTTTAACTTGTCAAAATCGCTTCTATGTACCGCCTGAAGTATTTATTTCAATGCATGTATTCGACACCTAAAAACAAACACCTCCAAATCCTTTGAAATTTATTCTGTAATAATGCTGTTGCGATATATATCCTTTGTACTTTATGATAATGGTTTCTATTCTGCTATGCGATACTTGCACCCAATAGTTTTCAGACGCCGTATTTGTTTTCAGAATATGACAGTGTACATGTGATGTGTTACGATAGTGAAAGGAACCTGTGACTTCTTGAGGCACTCTATTTTACTTATTTTATGTTTACCGTTAGATATACGTTTAACTTTTTGTCAAAAGAAGCTCAAAACCATGTTCTGAAATAGTGTTTTGTTCCTCCACTAGACAGTGCCACAAGTTCCTCCAAAAAATCGTAACACAACACACGCAAATGTCATAATAACAAATTTAAATCCACCTGATGATGGAAGTTTAAACCATTGAAACGCGTCGTGGAGGTAAGTAAACAATGACTGGTTACAATAAACTTGTTGTTTCATTTCATGTCAGTAACACTCACCGTAAAGCCTAACCTAGAATGTTCACAACAAATTTAGTTTGTTGTGTAACAAGTAGTGTTCGCTCGTACCATTCGCCGTCGTTTGCAGCAGATAGGGCTGTGCACAACGTGTCCAGTGCTGCGTTTACCACCGACGCAACGCCACACGTTTTTACGCTGGCAATAGTGCGATGAACAAGGGACATAGACAACCGATTTTTTTTTTTTTACTGGTGAATGCCGATTCTGCCTGCACCACCACGCATTAACGTCTGGAGACATCATGGTGATTGACTGTTCAATTCTTGGCTTATGTATCGCCATACTGCTCCTGCACCCGGTATTACGGTGTTGGATTCCAGTCCGGCACGCCTTAGTACTCATTTCCGGTACATTAACCAGCCAGCTTTACGTCTCTGAAACCGCAGATCCTGTTGTCCTCCCATACCGTTAGAGCTTGCCGACTGCCACGTTGCAACAGGATAATATGCGACGACACGTGGCACGCCATCTTCAAGACTTCTTCGTTAGCCATTGGACAGCACTGCTCCCTTGGCCTCCCCGTCCTCCCGATCACCGAATCCAGCCTATCGAAAACGTCTGGTCGTTGACTGCGGAACGACTGGTGCGTGATACACAGCAGTTCAACTTTGGCAATATGTGGAAGCAGCATAGACTGCTATACCCAAACATATACAGTGTCTCTTTCATTCAATGCCAAGGCGTGTAGCAATGGCGGCAACACTCAATACTGATTTCATCATCATCCTCACTCCATATGAAGCTGTATTTTCAATTATCGTTGTACAGCGTTTTACCTCCCACCTCAATTTGCTCGTGATGTTTTCGGTCCTTATTGGTGTTGCATTTTGGATGGCCAGCAGTGCAGTTTGTGCGGCTGCGCTGAATTGTTAATCACTTGCACATCAAAGAATGTCACCCTGACGTTTGTTGCGTGGTACCTTCAAGGTATTGCAGTCCCAATGTCTAGCCCGGTACAATGCCCAACCAGTATATGTACGGCTACTAAACAACCGATCCCAGTAGAAGTGGTACGTTTGCAAGTAGCCCCCTCTCCCTCGTCCGTCTATCAAGTGGGCTGTGTCGTGGGGAGAGGAGGGGAGTCGAGGGCGGAATTCGTGTCGGACAGCAGCGGCAGTAATGCAGCAACCGCCGGCCTCCTGCGGTCCCTTACATCAGAGGCGCCCTGGCGCCGGCCGCCGCTGCGGTATTTTGATTTGACTTGCGGCACGCGGCTTGATTGCGTAGCGAGGGGCGCCGGGCCCGGCGCTGCGAATTAATAACGCCGCCAGCCGGACTCTCCGGGGACCGGCCCGAGTCCACCCCGGCGCAGCTTTTGTTTCGCGTCCCGCGTCCTCTCGGGCGTGACGTAGTGTTGCTGCCGCCAGATGTGTGGTCCTTGATCTTCCTGCAACAGGAAGCCCCCGCAGTCGTGCAGTACGACGCGAAACCTGAAAGCAGGGGTAAATGTTCAAGGTAAATTGTCCTCGTACTTTCTCCGGATGTTTATGACTTCATAAATAAAAGGTAAGACTATCACCACAACGTTTTAAAATAAAGCAGCGGAACTTAGCCGCACCGCTTGGTCTTCTTTCCATTTGTTTTCAAAACTGGAAGAAACTACAGTTCATCTCATTCGCATTGCGTCTAACGCGCTACGGTTAGTTAAAGCTTTCGGAATGAGAAGCCGTGGTAGATATACAGGGTGTTAGAAAAAGGTGCGGCCAAACATTCAGGAAACATTCCTCACACACAAATAAAGAAAAGATGTTATATGGACATGTGTCCGGAAACGCTTAATTTCCATGTTAGAGCTCATTTTAGTTTCGTCAGTATGTACTGTGCTTCGTCGATTCACCGCCAGTTGGCCCAATTGGAGGAAGGTAATGTTGACTTCGGTGCTTGTGTTGACATGCGACTCATTGCTCTACAGTACTAGCATCAAGCACATCAGTACGTAGCATCAACAGGTTAGTGTTCATCACGAACGTGGTTTTGCAGTCAGTTCAATGTTTACAAATGCGGAGTTGGAAGATGCCCATTTGATGTATGGATTAGCATGGAGCAATAGCCGTGGCGCGGTAGGTTTGTATCGAGACAGATTTCCAGAACGAAGGTGTCCCGACGGGAAGACGTTCGAAGCAATTGATCGGCGCCTTAGGGAGCACGGAACATTCCAGCCTATGACTCGCGACTGGGGAAGACCTAGAACGACGAGGACACCTGCAATGGACGAGGCAATTCTTCGTGCAGTTGACGATAACCCTAATGTCAGCGTCAGAAAAGTTGCTGCTGTACAAGGTAACGTTGACCACGTCACTGTATGGAGAGTGCTACGGGAGAACCAGTTGTTTCCGTACCATGTACAGCGTGTGCAGGCACTATCAGCAGCTGTGTGCCCACGGGTACACTTCTGCGAATGGTTCATCCAACAATGTGTCAATCCTCATTTCAGTGCAAATGTTCTCTTTACGGATGAGGCTTCATTCCAACGTGATCAAATTGTAAATTTTCTCAATCAACATGTGTGGGCTGACGAGAATCTGCACGCAATTGTGCAACCACGTCATCAACACAGATTTTCTGTGAACGTTTCGGCAGGTATTGTTGGTGATGTCTTGATTGGGCCCCATGTTCTTCCACCCACGCTCAATGGAGCACGTTATCATGATTTCATACGGGATACTCTACCTGTGCTGCTAGAACATGTGCCTTTACAAGCACGACACAACATGTGGTTCATGCACGATGGAGCTCCCGCACATTTCAGTCGAAGTGTTCGTACGCTTCTCAACAACAGATTCGGTGACCGATGGATTGGTAGAGGCGGACCAATTCCATGGCCTCCACGCTCTCCTGATCTCAACCCTCTTGACTTTCATTTATGGGTGCATTTGAAAGCTCTTATCTACGCAACCCCGGTACCAAATGTAGAGACTCTTCGTGCTCGTATTGTGGACGGCTGTGATACAATGCGCCATTCTCCAGGGCTGCATCAGAGCATCAGGGATTCCATGTGACGGAGGGTGGATGCATGTATCCTCGCTAACGGAGGACATTTTGAACATTTCCTGTAACAAAGTTTTTGAAGTCACGCTGGTACGTTCTGTTGCTGTGTGTTTCCATTCCATGATTAAAGTGATTTGAAGAGAAGTAATAAAATGAGCTCTAACATGGAAAGTAAGCGTTTCCGGACACATGTCCACATAACATTTTCTTTCTTTGTGTGTGAGGAATGTTTCCTGAAAGTTTGGCCGTACCTTTTTGTAACACCCTGTATAAAACTGTTTCTTCCTGGCATTTCGTTTCCAACTACGGGAGACACTGTGGCGTTCGCCGTGTTATTCAGTGCTTTGGTATTTAACTAATTTGTAAATGGAAATGATAATGTTATTTCATTACAGTGAGTAATTACAAAATAATTTCCTTTTCTCCCGGCTAAAGATTTGGTCATGTTGCTAAATAAATCCAAGTTGTGTTACAGTGTTGTCTGTAAGTTGCGTAAGTGTCACTAAATCACAGTTCATACACCAGATTCTATACAACTATTGATTATGATGGAAACAGTTATCTTCAGCAAAATGATCATTAAAGCCACCGAATATCAGCCGCGCACAACACAGACGTATGTTACCTGAAACAATATCCTTCGCAACTCGTGCGTAGTTAATTGCGGCTCCATACATCAGCAAGAAAAGTTTGTTATATGGATCGTTCTATGAGCACTGTTATTAAAGAACCAATCTGATTTGTATCATTTTCATTAAAATGAGTTCGGGACCACCGGTGCACATTTATTTTTACGCATTTTATTACCTTCTGCATTTATGTCTGCAGAGTTGCGTAATTTGAATTTGCCGCTGAGATAATTGTTAAGATGGCGGCAGACAATTAACAGAGACTTTCTATTGTTAGAGCAAATTTCCTTTTAACAGGATAAGTATCTGAACTAATGCCGATCAAACTTTACTTTTCTAATGTGCACTACTTAGACTAACTTTCATAAAGCAAACCTTTGATACTTACATAAGAAACACAGATAAAAATGCGATACAAATCGCTTCATCAATGGTTGCGCTCCTTGCAGCGGAAAGAAATAATTAACGCAGATAATGCTTATTGAGAGAGTAATTAAAGTTACAAATAATTATTCACTCATATTTAGTATAATAATGAACTCTATTCTCAAGTAATAATCAACAAATAATTACAATTTCTTAACAGACCTCAGTTTGATATGCGTCTTGCGTCCGCAACCTACAAAAGCCAACCAAAGAAAGGTAAAAACAAAGGAAGACAAACGCAGATCATAAAAAGAATTTACAATTATCATTGTCTTTGTGTGATACACATCGATATGCCCAATTACATCGTAAAATATTATATAAATAATTAATATTTATCATCGTTTTGTTTTATTTCACTATTTTTCTATATGTCCGATAGATAATGTTTATATCCGTTAGAGACATAATTTCCTCTCGTCGCACTGTAGCTAAAATTTATCTCGTGGATGTTACGCCACCTTCCGAGGTAAAACAGCTACTGCCACTAAGGCTTGAAGGGCTCTTTCATTTTATAGAGCGCACCACCATACATCATGTGACGCCGACTGGATGGCGGCGTCATTCTCGATTAAAAATAATCGATTGTAATTTTGTTGCCGCAAAGTCAACACCTATATTTTATCTACTTCAAACCCCCTTATTTTCTATTAAAAGTATTATGGTCTTTATGAATCCCTCCCTCTCTCTCTCTCTCTCTCTCTCTCTCTCTCTCTCTCTCTCTCCTCTTTTCATGCGTGCATAATAATGCGATGTCGTAGCTGAATTTGTTTTTTTTTTTAATCCCCGTCTAGAGGAAAATGTTCTCCCGTTGCCGAATTTTCAGTATGTCCCAGACGACAGTTTCTTTTGTGTTCGGCTATGTTGACCCCTCTTTTCGTAGTTCCAATATACACTCGCCCGCGACTGCACGGAATTTTATATACCCCAGATGTTGCTGCGGAATGTGGTGCATCTTTTGCGGTTCTTAAACATTTAACTGAAGAAAGTCTACATTCTACGATTGTATGCTACGCTTAGTTGTAAGTGCGACAGCGCGCTTCTTTTAAATTCACATCGCAACATGGAGTTGTTTGCTCCTATGCTTTATTGATAGCCATACTGTACACTGGTCTTAACAGAAGTTGGAGCCTGTTAAACCTGGACGGTTACGTGAAATGAGTGGAATTCTTAGTATGAATACTGACCTATGGACTCAGAGAACTTCAAGCGTCTGTCTTCATTCATGTCTACTTCCATATCCCACTTTTTTGCGCATTGTTTCCTCCTTAGCAGTCTCTTAAACTTCAACCCACTCTTCGTTATTACTAAATTGCGATCTCACTTTATATCTGCTCCTGTGTAAACCTTAAACCCAATATCTGATTTCGGACTCTGCCTGACCATGGTGTAATCTAACTGAAACGTTCGACTGTTTCCCACCTTTTTCCAGGTATACCTCCTCTTTCGATTTTTGAAGATAATATTCGCTATTACTAGCTGAAATTTACTGGAAGTTGAGTCAGTAATTCTCTTTTCTCATCCCCGTTGCTGAGCCCATATTCTCCCTTGCCCTATTCTTCTACTCCTTCCCCAATAACAGCATTCTAATCCCCTATGAATATTAGATGAATACTGAATTATCCAGGCAGTATCCTCATGTACTTTCTCTGTCTCTTCGTCTTTGTCGTCTTTCCATTTCACTTCACTGACACCACTAAATGTAGATTGAGCCTTAGCATTTCCCTTTCCAGCCCATAATATTAATAAATGCTCTAGAACAAGAAAACACACACACACACACACGCACGCACACACACACACACACACACACACACACACACACACACACAGCCGGCCGGGGTGGCCAAGCGGTTAAAGGCACTACAGTCTGGAACCGCGCGGCCGCTACGGTCGCAGGTTCGAATCCTGCCTCGGGCATGGATGTGTGTGATGTCCTTAGGTTAGTTAGGTTTAAGTAGTTCTAAGTCCTAAGGGACTGATGACCTTAGAAGTTAAGTCCCATAGTGCTCAGAGCCAGCCACACACACACACACACACACACACACACTCACACATGCAGCAGCAGCAGCAGCAGCAGCAGCTACCGTTTCATAATCACTATACTGCTGCCAAAAGGGAAAACATGGGTAACATGAACACAAAAACTGAGGGGGGGGGTGGTATTTTCAGCCACAACTCCGAACAGGTACACTATGTGATCAAAAGTATCCAGACACCCCCAAAAACAAACGTTTTTCTTATTAAGTGCATTGTGCTGCCACCTACTGCCAGGTACTCCACACCAGCGACTTCAGCAGTCACTAGTCATCGTGAGTGAGCAGAATGGGCGTTCCGCGGAACTCACGGACAACGAACGTGGTCAAGTGATTGGGTGTCACTTGTCTGTACGCGAGATTTCTACTCTCCTAAACATCCCTAGGTCCACTGTTTCCGATGTGATAGTGAAGTGGAAACGTGAAGGGACCCCTACAGCACAAAATCGTACAGGCTGACGTCGTTTGTTGACTGACAAAGACCGCTGACAGTTGAAGAGGGTCGCAATGTGTAATAGACAGTAATAGGCAGACATCTGTCCACACCATTACACAGGAATTCCAAACTGCATCAGGATCCACTGCAAGTACTTGGACAGTTAGGCTGGATGTGAGAAAACTTGGTGTTCATGGTCGAGCGGCTGCTCATAAGCGACACATCACGTCGGTAAATGCCAAACGGCGCTTCGCTTGGTGTAAGGAGCGTAAACATTGGACGATTGAAGAGTGGTAAAACTTCGTGTGGAATGACGAATCACGGTACACAATGTGGCGCTCCGATGGCAGGGTGTGGGTATGTCAAATTTCCGGTGAACATCATCTGCCAGCGTGTGTAGTGCCAACAGCAAAATTCTGAGGCGGTAGTGTTATGGTGTGGTCGTGTTTGTCATGGAGGATGCTTGCACCCCTTGTTGTTTTGCATGGCACTATCACAGCACAGACTTACACTGATGTTTTAAGCACCTTCTTGCTTCCCACTGTTGAAGAGCAATTCGGGGATGTATACTGCATCTTTCAACACGATCGAGGTCCTGTTCATAATGCACGGCCTGTGGCGGAGTGGTTACACGATAATAACGTCCCTGTAATGGACTGACCTACACAGAGCACTGACCTGAATCCTATAGAACACCTTTGGGATGTTTTGGAACGCCGACTTCGTGCCAGGCAACACCGACCGATATCGATACCCCTCCTCAGTGCAGCACTCCGTGCTGAATGGGCTGCCATTCCCCAAGAAACCTTCCAGCACCTGACTGAAAGTATGCTTGCGAGAGTGGAAGCTGACATCAAGGTTAAGGGTGGGCCGACACCCTATTGAATTCCAGCATTACCGATGGAGGGCGCCACGAACTTGTAAGTCATTTTCAGCCAGTTGTCCGGATGCTTTTGATCACATAGTGTATATATGCGAGCGACGTGCAAGTAGTAATGCAACACATTCTTTTCTGAATTTCAGGATGTCAGCAAATCATTTGGCTGCAAAGTCCTGTTTTGCATCATGATCTCCGTTCAGTGTGTCGGTCTTACGCCATGTTATTGGGAGGGGCCTTTAAGCTCGCATAGTACCACTCCAATGTTCGAAGTCCGAGCCAAAGGCGTGCCGCGTCAATAACCTCCGCATCATCCAAGTACTGCTCCCCCGCGAAGTCCAAACTTCATTGAGCCAAACAGTTTGCAATCGGAAGGTGCGAGACACGGGCTGTAGCGCGGGGGCGAGAAAGAATAGTCAAATGAAGTTTCGAGCTCCTCTCGGTTGCGCAGCCTTGTGTGAGAGCATGCGTTGTCGTGGAGATGGAGAATTCTTCTGCATTTTCATGGGGACAAACACTCTGAAATCTTTTCTTCAGTTTCGTGAGGATAGCACAATACACATGCACGTTGGTCGTTGCACCAGCAGGGAGGACAGCAAGCACAATAACTGCTTCAGAACCCCAGAAAAGTGCCACCATGCCTTTACCGGCTGAGGGTGCGGGTCTGAACTTTTACTTTGGAGGAGAGGTGGTGCAGGGCCGCTACATGGATTGCTGTTTTTTCCGTTTCGAAGTAATAAACACATGTTTCAGTGCCTGTGAAGACGGTCAACAAAAAAGGAATTGTCAGGATCAGCCTCGTAACGCGCTAGCAAATCCGCACAGATGGTCCTTTGCTGCTCTTCAGTGTCTTCTGTAAGGCGGAGAGGAACCCAAAGGGCAGACACGTTTGGGTACCCCAACTGCTCGGCAAGTGCATCACCACTGCCAACAGAGACGTCCAGTTGTGCAGCGAGGTGCTTGATTGCGATTTGTCGATCACCTCGAATGAGAGTGTCTGAATCGAACGAGGTGGCTCAATAGTCAGCACACTGGACCTGCATTCAGGAGGACGACGGTTGAAACCTGTGTCCGGCCATCCTGATTTAGGTTTTCCGTAATTTCCCTAAATCGCTGCAGGCAAATGCCAGGATGGTTCTTTTGAAATGGCACGGCCGATTTCTTTCCCCATCCCTGACAACATTCGAGCTTGTGCTCCATCTCTAATCTGACCTCGACGTCGATGGGACATTAAACCCAATCTTTCTTCCTTCCTTTTCAGAGTTCCCGCGTGTTCCAACATTGCAGGAGTCAGAGCTGTGTGTGAAGGGCTGGCACGCAGTAGACCAGACAGGGGTTGTTATGATGACAGACGCCCCGCACAACGACTCACCATGCATCTGTTCGCTGCCAGGTCTCTGTAGACCAGGGGCAGCCAAGAAATCGGCTCGTGGCCCTTGCCAGGACACAAGTGCCTAAACGCTCAGCTGCGCTTTACATTTCCCCCAGCGCCACGCTGTCTGAGCGCGGGGAGGGGGAAAAGCGGAAAACTGTGAATGCGCCGCATTTAAATGGCAGTGCGGTCTCACTGCATACTACTTGTCTTTATATTTCTCAACAACATGGATCACAAGCAAAAAAAATTTTCAGTTTTATTTAGTTATTTTTGGTCTACCGAAGACGTAATTTTTATCAGGTGCAAACGGCCGGAATACGGACAGGTGCAGACAATTCCAAAGAGTTTTGCATTCAAGTTGCTACGTAACCGCGACTTATTTAGTTTCAAATTCGAAGAAAAGATCTTTCACACAATTATGTCGATCTATATACTTGTGCAACCACGTGATGGGCCGGCCGCGGTGATCTAGCGGTTCTAGGCGCTCAGTCCGGAACCGCGGGACTGCTACGGTCGCAGGTTCGAATCCTGCCTCGGCCATGGATGTGTGTGATGTCCTTAGGTTAGTTAGGTTTAATTAGTTCTAAGTTCTAGGCGACTGATGACCTCAGCAGTTAAGTCGCATAGTGCTCAGAGCCATTTGAACCACATGATGGAGACTTGGAAATTCTACCTGAGGAAATCAATGTAGGTGTCCTGGACAGTTTTAACGTTAAAAGATTTGTCACTGAAACTCTGAATACCTTGCAGGTCTATGAATTACGTCGGCATATGCCCAAGAGCTCCTCCAACTGAAACGACAAATGGTCTCAAATCTAGTACGGAAACAGTTTATGTGCTTCGGCCTGGAACGTATCACTAGCTCTAGAACGCAGTTCTTTTAAAATTCCATTTTTTCCTCTTTGCAGATATTGAATTTCAATAGCATTTATTTTCTTTTTTAGGTGAGTGAAGGATGACCTGAGTTCTGAGCGGAAGTGAAAACCGATGTTGGTGAGTGGATACATGTATAATTCTAGAGCGGCGTAGATAATAGAGTACTGTTAATCTTTTTAGATGTTGCGGATAATCTGCACTTATGTCCTTCTGTTCTGTAGCTTGTAGTGGATTCCTAGGTACACAGCAATATGCACTTGGAGTGAGGAAGTTGCAAATACAGTGTCGATAATATGTGATTAATCTAAAGAGCGTTGTGCATTTCTTTCATTTCTTCATCACAACGTCATGACCGTACACTAAAATAGCTGACGTAGAACGTTTTTCATTTGAAGCTAATAATGTGGAAATGTTGTTGTTTGGAAAACCTCCACAGAAAATCTCATGTGGGAATACTCCAAAATTTCGGAAAAAGGTATCGCAGAAGAATTTAAATGTATAGGAATAATTTTTGCAGCACACACCAGTAAGGAAAACTCAGTTCAGCAAGGATAAGCCATAACGTGACTGTAATTTTTGGTTTGTGTATCTAAAGGTACATTTAATTTTTTTTTTAGATCTGTTAAGCACTTGTTTTCGCTGACCTACACCTTGGTAGTGCTTATTTCTTTATTTTTACATTTAGGAAATACTTTGTGTTTTGGTTACATGCACTGGGTGCAAGAATACTCTGATTCAAAGAAATTAGAGGATATAGTCCGAAAATTGATCTCAAAAAATGAAAGAGAAATTCCCTTAAAATTCCGAAGTCGATTTACAGTTAACAGCCATGCTGCCTGCTTCCACACGCAGGTCATAATGCGAGAAAATTGTGGAGTTTGAAGAAATTTGTTTCCGAAACTGAACACAGAACCACTATGAGTTTTTATATTCGGGGTGGTTGAAGACAACGAATTAACAGATAGCAGTAGTAGTGACCAGAAGAGCAGAAATGGCCTCGAACGTTTTTGAGAAATGAAATAGGAATTTCAAACGTAAGCTTTCGATGTGCATGAAAAGGAAAAATTTCCAATCAGTGCATATTTGCCCTTATGGCTCATGGCAGTAAGACTTAGACTTAAACTGAAAATACCTGTGTGAACAGTGGAACGATGGAACAAATTACTGGGAAATAAATTTTACAAGGTGCGCCTGAAAAGTTAGATGAATTTTTTCAGAAAATAAAGTATTTACGAACAAAATACTTTTACTGGCCTTGAGAGTAGTGACCGTCAGCTAGAAGGGAGAACCGATAGAGGTACCCAAAGAACCCTTCGCCACTCACAGTCAAGTGGCTTGCGGAGTATGGATGTAGATGTAGATATCGGATGTAAACCTTTCATCATCGTACTCATTCGTGGCAGTGGTTAGACTGGACTGTGTAAAAATTGGGACTTCTTGCGGGCGCTGATGACCGCGCAGTTGAAGGCCCCGCAAACCAAACATCATCATCATCATCATCGGTTTTAAATCTGCAGGAAACTATCAACAAACGCTTCTAAAGAAATCTCTCGAAGCTCCCTGGTTCATTCTCGAAGGCAGCTACAGGTCATTCGCAAAGCATCCGGTGCACTCTTTCGAATATTGTCCAAGACTGTGCCTGTGGACCCAAGAGCGCCTCACAGTCTAACTGTCCTTTCAGTCTCTAAAGCGTTCAATACACACACACACACACACACACACACACACACAATTTTTACTCACTACTTCAGCACTGTACACTTGCGTTAACATTCCACGCCGGCCGGAATGGCCGAGCGGTTCTAGGCGCTACAGTCAGGAACCGCGCGACCGCTACTGGACTGCTAGGATGCATTTGTTCGAAATAAAGTGTGGGTCGCAAGGTCACCCCAGTTTACGGTACTCTCGAATTATTGTTTGCACTGATTGTTGGCAGGCATAATGACTGTAACTTACAAGTTGCGTGATGACGTGCGTAGACTTCAGATGTCGAACTGCGCCTCCCCTACTGCACGGTGGCCTTTCACAACGGAGCCCCCACCACTACCGTTGCCCCTTCCCCTCCCACTGCCCCTTCCCCTACCGCGCCGGGCACGGCCGGAGTCACTTTGTGCGCCCTCTAATAGCAGTGAAGTGGAACGCGTGCGTTGACGAGTCCTCGGCGGTTTCAGACGAACTACAGACCGAGAAGATTATGCGGCATTCGGGAAGACGCTTCTGGAACTGTCCCCTGGGAGTGTAGTCTGTAACACAGCAGCAGCGACACAGTTGGCCGGCGAAGACGGCCTACCGCGGCCTCCTTTGATGGCGGGGGCGGGCCTAATGAAGGCGCACCTAATCCGCATGCTAATTCCATTTCATTAGAGGCGCCGGGCCAGCCAGCGCCGTGGCCAGCGGGCCCCCAAGACGGATGGCTGCGACCAGGAGCGCCGCGTGGCTGCGGCAGTAGCAGCGCGCAGCCCGCGGTTGCAGCCGCCCCGGGCCCCTTATCACCCCTTTCCGGCCCACTACACTCCGCTTAACTGCTTCCTCCGGGTCCGCCTCCCCCGCCGCCTCCTGCGCAGCCTCCCTCGCTTCCGAGAGCCAGGTCAGGTCGCCCTCAAACGCAAGGCGCTACCGTCGCACCGACAGCGTACCCTGCAATGCGACGTTTCTGCGCAGATGGAGGTTGCTCCGGCACCTACCGCAGCTGGCGAGAATGAAGAGAAATCATCGTCATGAATACAGCTACAGACGGAACATTGACGGCATACCGTACCTTATGGAATACCACGAAAGAAAAAGTATATCACCAGAGAATTAGCGTATAATCCTGATTACTGGATAGTGCCGGTATGGTAGTTCTGGTTGTTAGATTTGATCGTGACAAGTGCCACCATCGTAAGAGAGTGGAAGAAACTCAAAGATGCTCCATGCACTCCCTGAGGTTTAACGGCACAGTTATAACTTTTACGGATCTTATATGACGTAATATCGAATTTAGTTTGTGAACCTGGTAATCGTCGGCTTTTAAGTTACTTAATTCAGCCATCAAAAATTCTATCTTTGGCGGCAGTGTTATAAGAGAAACTGAGGTCAAAAACGAAAATTTTTTTCTTTCTTGTAATGTGTAAATGATAGCATGGAAAAGTAAAGAATAATTGCTGATGCTATGATTTTCTTTTAATGCCCTTCTTGGTTCAAATGGCTCTGAGCACTATAGAACTTAACATCTGAGGCCATCAGTCCCCTAGAACTTAGAACTACTTAAACCTAACTAACCTAACACACATCCATGCCCGAGGCAGGATTCGAACCTGCGACCGTAGTGGTCACGCGGTTCCTGAATGAAACGCCTAGAACCGCTCGGTCAAAGCGGCCGGCTATTGCCCTTATTAAAGTAGCTACAGCCTGCAGTTAGCTTGGAAGATGATTCGATTGGTCGACCACGAAAAGAAGTAATGTTTTTCCTTCGTAAAATATTAGTTAGGAATAATATGGAGTTCGTAAAATTAATGTGGTTGCGTAACAATCGCTCACAACTAGGCGCTTAAAAAGGTCGCGAACCAAACGAAAAGCCTCCATATTTAAATAATTCACTTAGACCAAAATAGACACTTTTACTACGACTTTCAATGAAAGAGATTCGTAAAACATTTATTTTCTATTCAGAGTAAAATTTTTGAGTTTTTAAAGTGCGCCAGATAAACACGAACTCACGTTAGCAGACCAGACAACCTCGCAACATCAGCAACAGTACTAGTGATTTTTCATATCATTACACGTATGTATAATTACTGATCTCTCGATCGAGTTTTTATGTTTTTATTCACTATAGATTACGTACATCGCAGCATTTTAAAGATACTGACACAAAATATTATTAAATTTTATTTCATGTAGGCATGCTATAGGTGGTCATATAATATGTATTAATCGTGAAACATAGGGAAAATTTTCTAAGTCAGGCTGTGATGTGGCGCAGTTATAAACTTTTTATTCTCAATTTGAAAATTAATTTCATATAAGTGAGGAAGTATATAACTTAAAACTGTTGCTGACTTCACTGCTAAGGTCATCAGTCCCTAAGCTTACACACTACTTAACCTGAGTTATCCTAAGGACAAACACACCCATGCTCGAGGGAGGACTCGAACTCCCGCCGGGATCAGCCTTACAGTCCATGACTGCAGCGCCTCAGAGCGCTCGACTAATCCCGCGCGGCGTTGCTGACTAAGGGGAGAAGGGCGGCAAATGGGAAAAAATACTTTTATCGATATTTTCGAAGAAAAATCTGTTTTCTGCAAAGAACGTCCGACACACGACCCAGATTCGAGTTCCGGATGGTGCCCGCCAAACTGATCCTAAAGCCGATGAAGGAGAAGGATGTAAGAGTATGTCACTAAGCGGCTATCCCACAACTCGGAACCAGTTGCAGACTGCATGCGTAACACCTTCCAGGGGCAACAAAAATTTTATTTACAGTATTTGAAAAATTAAAACGCTGATATAGTCTACTCGTTAATGAGTATGACCTCATATTAAAATTTTAACACAATAAGACATATATTGCAGTTAGAATCAGTGTGTGTGTGTGTGTGTGTGTGTGTGTGTGTGTGTGTGTGTGTGTGTGTGTGTTTTACGGCAGCGTGAATCACAACGCGCAGATTACCCAGACTATATTCATTGACTATAAGAGAATGAGAGAGCTTAGCGATTGGCAACAAACTTTACACACAATTTCAAACCTGAATGAGATTTTCACCCTACAGCGGAGTGTGCGCTGATATGAAACTTCCTGGCAGATTAAAACTGTGTGCCGGACCGAGACTCGAACTGTGAGGACGGGGCGTGAGTCGTGCTTGGGTAGCTCAGTTGGTAGAGCACTTGCCCGCGAAAGGCATAGGTTCCGAGTTCGAGTCTCGGTCCAGCACACAGTTTTAATCTGCCAGGAAGTTTCATATCAGTGCACACCCCACTGCAGGGTGAAAATCTCATTCTGGAAACATCCCCCAGGCTGTGGCTAAGCCATGTCTCCGCAATATCCTTTCTTTCAGGAGTGCTAGTTCTGCAAGCTTCGCAGGAGAGCTTCTGAAAAGTTTGGAAGGTAGGAGACGAGGTACTGGCAGAAGTAAAGCTGTGAGGACGGGGCGTGAGTCTTGCTTGGGTAGCTCAGTTGGTAGAGCACTTTCCCGCGAAAGGCGAAGGTCACGAGTTTGAGTCTCGGTCCGGCACACAGTTTTAATCTGCCGGGAAGTTTAATTTCAAACCTTACCGAAATATTTCCTCTCTGGCACCGCACGCACCCCTGGCCCCACCCTGCGCCCTCCACCCGCTCCCGTTCTCCCCCACAAAATGTTGAGAAGAAAGACGTTTATCACTTACTACGTTTTCGATTTTCACACATTAAAACAGACAAGACATTTTAATACATTAGTTCTTTACTAGTAACCGTATTCATATCGTGTTTCCCACACAGTATCCACCGGATGAAGTTACATAATTATATCATTGTACGACCTATAGTTCACTACATATGACGTCATTAATATTTAGATGGGTGAAAAACTAGCTTTTGCTTAAATTGGTGCGCAAGTTACCCAGACAAAATTCATCCAGCGTTTCACAATGACAGCGCTTAGCGACATGAAATGAACTTAAAACATAATTTCAAACAATTTCTAAACTTTATCTCGCTTGTACTTTGAAAGTCACACATTCAACGCATCAACACATTTGTAAAGCAATCAGACATCTGGAGGTATTTCACACTTAGAAGTCGATTCTTTAAACAATGGGGGGTTTACCGTAATCACCTAACAGGCAGCATCAACAACCGTTCATTATCACATAACAAAGGTTTTATTTGAACTATGAATTCGTCAGTCTGAAATTTGTACCCGTTGTGGACTGACGCGTTTATGGTTCAAATGACTCTGATCACTATGGGACTTAACAGCTGAGGCCATCAGTCCCCTAGAACTTAGAACTACTTAAACCTAACTAACCTAAGGACATCACACACATCCATGCCCGAGGCAGGATTCGAACCTGCGACCGTAGCGGTTGCGCGGTTCGAGACTGAAGCGCCTAGAACCGCTCGGCCACTCCGGCCGGCTGACGTGTTTATGTTCGAGCTGAGCCAGAGTACTGGGTTAATTGTTTCATGGTTTAAAAAGCAGTTAGAATTTTTAATTCCGCAATGTACAGCGCCTGTAATATTATTTACAGAATGTGTGACATTTTGTTCTCTGCATTCCCGCGTTACCTTCATACAGTGAACTGAACTGAAAATATTCTAATTTTGTTTCTCGTAATTACATGCACTGAGCAGTTCGTTGTTATTAACTGCAGCGGGAAGCGGGAACCATTATCTAGTCTTACTTTTGCCATTTAGTGTTCTTCGGATCCTAAACGCGTAACATTAACTGCAGTCAAATGTTTATTTTGCGGTTCAAGCCAAGCTCTTCATGCTGGTAAATTAGTATTTTCAGGAAAATTTTAATGTTGTTCCTTAACAGCGGCGGTTCACCCGAGTCAAACTATATAAAAACTGGAAACTAAACCTAGGTTTGCGAAGCTGCAGTTTATTTTTTGGAAAATAGAGCTGGCACACCGTTAATACGGGAAAAGCCAAACTCCGCAGACAAACTTTTCGAGCTAAACTCTGTTGTACGCTGAGCACTTTGCTACCTCCACACAGAGTATTTCTCTCACCTTTGTACCGTACTCAATTGAGAATACGCTGATAACCTCGCCGTTGCTCCCACTGAGAATACTTTGACGGCTATGTAAGTATGCGCAGCGCAGTATCCCTTTACAGTTTGAAGAGAAAATATTTCCACTCAGCCGTGCAAATAGCTGTCGAAAACACATTTAAATGGCACCTAGCTATTTGCGCTCAAACAGAAACTGTGTACTCCGCAATTATGTTTGTGGTATTCTTTCGTCAGTGTTAATTGCACGTTCTATTTCTTTGTGTAATTGTTGGTTTCTTTGTCGGCACAAAATGAAAGAAAAATTTTCAGGTCAAAAATGTTTCGAAACCTCTGCTAAACGACTAGATTTCTGTACCATGTCCTCCCTTGAAATACTGACACTAAACTCCTCATCTCTGTTTTCCAGAAAAGCAATCTGAGATTTACTACTGATCGTGCCATTAGTGCGTATAAAACACTTTTTATCGCAGAAACAACAGACGCATGGTTTTCTAGATATGGTACTAGCATAAAAAATGCTGGAGAGTAGTTGCTGGATGTTTTTGTTGCTGCTGAAAGTACAGCGGCTATTTTTCGTGAATCCTGACGCTCTGAATTGAACCGCAATAGAAGCATATAACCTTGAAAATCTTACAAGTTAACAAAAAAGTTACAGATCCAGATCAGTAGTTTGAGTACTTTGTGTAGTTGCCGATAACGATTGGACAGTGAGCGAAAGGTCCTTGAGTACTTTAAGAAAACTAAAATAAGATTTAGAAACGAAGCTTCCGAAGTATCTGGAAAGGCAAGTTTATAACCAATTTGTATAACGAGTTTTCATATATGCTGTCTGATCAAAAGTATACGAAAACCCGTATGAAATGCGGCTTGCCACTAGACGGCGCGAGGGGTCGACCCGCCAGTATAAAAGGAGACGGACAGAATCGGCCAACATTGACCACACGTTTTCAATTGGTGAGAGATCTGGAGAATGTGCTGGCCAGGGCAGCTGTCGAACATTGTCTGTATCCAGAAGGGCCCGTACAGGACCTGCAACATGCGGTCGTGCATTAGCCTGCTGAAATGGAGGGTTTCGCCGGGCTCGAATGAGGGGTAGAGCCACGGGTCGTAACACATCTGAAATGTAACGTCCATTGTTCAAAGTGGCGTCAATGGGAACAAGAGATGACCGAGACGTGTAACCAATGGCACCCCATACCATCACGCTGGGTAATATGCCAGTATGGCGATGACGAATACACGCTGACAATGTGCATTCACCGCGATGTCGCCAAACACGGATGCGACCATCATGATGCTGTAAACAGAACCTGGATTGATCTGAAAAAATGACGTTATGCAATTCGTGCATCTAGGTACGTCGTTGAGGCGCTCCTGTCTGTGATGCAGCGTCAAGGGTAACCGCAGCCATGGTCTCTGAGTTGATAGTCCAGGCTGCTGCAAACGTCGTCGAACTGTTCGTGCAGATCGTTGTTGTCTTGCAAACGTTCCCACCTGTTGACCCATGGATCGAGACGTGGCTGCACGATCCGTTACAGCCATGCGGTAAGGTGCCTGTCATCTCGACTGCTAGTGATACGAGGCCTTTGGGACCCAGCACGGCGTTCCGTATTACCCTCCTGAACCCACCGATTACGTATTCTGCTAACAGTCATTGGATCTCGACCGACGCGAGCAGCAATGTCGCGATACGATAAACCACAATCGCGATAGGCTACAATCCGACCTTTATCAAAGTCGGAAACGTGATGGTACGCATTTCTCCTCCTTACACGAGGCATCACAACAACGTTTCACTAGGCAACGCCGGTCAACTGCTGTTTGTGTATGAGAAATCGATTGGAAACTTTCCTCATGTCAGCACGTTTAGGTGTCCCCACCGGCGCCAACCATGTGTGAATGCTCTGAAAAGCTAATCATTTGCATATCACAGCATTTTCTTCCTGTCGGTTAAATTTCGCGTCTGTAGCACGTCATCTTCGTGGTGTAGCACATTTAATGGCCAGTAGTGTAATAAAATGTTAGTAATATTTCACAACAACGCTTAATTTTTTACCAATGGTAATAACAACAATTACAAAATTTATTAAACACAACAGCGGAAAGATATTTTTACGGGTAGGGGGGGAACGTAGAAGGTGACAGTTCTGCTATGTGCGCGGAAAAACCCGGTACGCTTCAGCTGAAGGAGGGAATCGTTACTGTACAAGACGACTGCTGAGGTGTAGCCCTCATCTCGTGTGGAACAGCAGACAACCTTTTGCTTGAAGTGCAGCTGGAGTCTCTTTTCAGGCAGCCTAACACTGGACTTGCAGTCAGAACACGAGACAGTATCTTCAGGACGAGACCTCTTTCCTTTCGGAGCCTTTACTGCCAGCGGGGACTCGCAGCGGCGGCGCCAGGTTTACGGCAGTCTCGAGGGTCGTGCCATCGATCCCCAGGGCCCATACGTCTCCTCCGCCGTAATGCGATTGGCCCTCTAGCCGCCGCCCGCCGCCTTTAGGAGGCAGTCAACTCCGGCGCTGGCGACTGCCCGGATTGCCCGTGATTTAGGCGCTCAGGACGGCCATCCAGGGCACTAAAACCGCTCACGGGTCATCCCCGCGTCGAGCCTACTAACCGTCTTACAACCCACTTCTTATCTCTCCGTAGGAGATATTTGTTGACACAGTCAGCCGTACTAGTCCGATAAGTTCTTTCTCACACCTTCTGGAGTAGCTTCATTCATTTTTTCCCCTCATCATTGTCCGCAGCTACCCCTGCTACCATCAGAATTTCAAAGAGTGTATTTTTTACTAATACGTGTAACTAATTTAATTTTATTTCGCAAGACTGTCAACAAACCCGTCATCACAGCACAAAATCTGTGATGTTTACGTCGGGAAAAGGTAACAAATATGTGGAGAACCTCAATAGGAGTGATAAAAGACTAGGCCGCAGCTCGTGGTCGTGCGGTAGCGTTCTCGCCTCCCGCGCCCGGGTTGCCGGGTTCGATTCCCGGAGGGGTCAGGGATTTACTCCGCTTCGTGATGACTGGGTGTTGTGTGATGTCCTTAGGTTAGTTAGGTTTAAGTAGTTCTAAGTTCTAGGGGACTGATGACCATAGATGTTAAGTCCCATAGTGCTCAGAGCCATTTGAACCATTCTGAACCCCTCATCATTCGGTTTGTTTAAATTTATTTTGTTTTCCCTCTTTTCCCTCTTCCTATTTTCCTTCCCCTCTCTTTCTTTTCCATTGTTTTTCTTATATTTTCCTGTTATTCAATTATATTTTTTATTTTCTTTTTCTCCTTTTTCTTTTAACTTTGAACTACGTCTTTCAGTAATTATCTTCGTATATCCATTTATTTTAATATCATCAAGAATCTCGTAAACCCTCACTACTATTCTTATAAATTCTCTTTACAGCGCACAATAATACACTGACGGGAGAAAAATCATTACACCAAAAAATAATTAATTTAGAGTAATAAAATTTCGGGAATACATTCGTCTCGGTAACTTATTTAAGTCATAAACATTGCAAAATAACAGGTTGATTTAAGCACGGGATAAACCTTGCAATTGTGAAATGCTGGTAGAGTAACAACCTGTGCAACCACCACAATGTTGAATGCAAATATGCAAAGGTGCTTGTGTTGTGTTGTACAGTGACAAGTTGGTTCAAATGGCTCTGAGCACTATGGGACTTAACATCTGAGGTCATCAGTCCCCTAGAACGTAGAACTACTTAAACCTAACTAACCTAAGGACATCACACACATCCATGCCCGAGACAGGATTCGAACCTGCGACTGTAGCACCTAAAACCGCTCGGCCACCCCGGTCGGCAGGTGACAGGTGTTGTGGGAGGAAGTTCCATGCCTGTTGCACTTAGTCAATACAGGGACAGTCAATACTGATTGGGAATGACGCTGGAGTTATCGTCCATTGATGTCCCACATGTGTCCATTGGAGACAGAACTAGTGATCGAGCAGATCAAGGCAACGTGTCGACACTGTGTAGGTTATGTTGGGTTACAGCTGCGGTATATGGGCGACCGTTATCCTGTTGGAAAACGCCCCCTGGATGCTGTTCATGAATGATGGCGCAGCAGGTCGAATCACCTGATTGACGTACAAATTTGCGTCCAGGGTGCGTGGGATAATCGCAAGAGTGTCCTGCTGTCATACGAAATCGCACTCCAGACTGTAACTCCAGGTTTAGGTCCAGTGTGTCTAGCACACAGAGAGGTTGGTTGCAGGCCCTCAATTGGCCTCCTTCCAACCAACGCACGGCCGTCACAGGCACCGCGGCAGAACCAGCTTCCATCAGAAAACACAACAGATCTCCACTCAGCAGCAGTGAGCTCTCGCCTGACACCACTGAAGTCGCAAATGACGATCGTTTGGGGTCAGTGGAATGGCTAGGGCTGTCCTTGAAGTAATCGATTTGTAACAGTTCGTTGTGTCACTTGGGTCCCAATTGCTGCTCAATTGGTGCTGCAAATGCAGTACGATGTGCCAGGGCTATTCGCCGAACACGGTGGTCTTCCCTTTCGGTAGTGCCACGTGGCCGTCCGGAACCCGGTCTTCTTACATGACCACCGTTGCCGCCAATGATGTACAGTGGTTATGTTCTTACCACGTCTTTCTGTAGCATCGCAGAAGGGACATCCAACTTCTCGTAGGTCTCTTTCAAACTGGATGAGCTGCTGATAATGCCGTCTTCGTCCTCTTAAAATCATTTTTGAGTTATATCAACTCACTACGTCCAATCTCGAAGGTAACCAATGCTCACGACCGTTACGGCCCATATTTAAAGCAAATCTTATTTTCATTCTCTCACTCGCACTACTAGTGCCGCACTTGTGTGAATGGTGCGAAATTTGAACAGACGTTTTCTTTCAGATGTTGAAACACGGCTACCAACTTTAATTTATGTCGCACAACTCCTCCTTGATGTGGCGTTTTTTTCCCCATAAATGTATAATCAAATGGTAAAGTGCTCTGCCCCTCAGGCCACAGACGAACCAATTGGGACCGACCGACCACAGTGTCATCCTTCGCCATCGGTGTCACTTGGATTTGGGAAGGAGGAGCATAATGTCAGCGCTTCGCTCTGTCGGCCGTTGTCACGGACGTTAGAGCCGCTACTTCTCATTCAAGTGCCTCCCCAGTTACATCACCAGGTTTAAGGACCACGGCCACCACTCCCACTAAGGAAAAATACTTGGCAGTACCGGCAACTGGACCTGGGTCATCCCCATGGAAGCCATCTAGGCTGACCTCCCAGGTAAGGAGATGGATACGATAATGTAAGCCCACAGGGCAAAAAGTTAATAACGCCGAGGAAACATTACACTATCACATTTGATAATAGTATTATTTCGCCAAGAAACATGGCCCATAGGTTTCTTGAGTTATACCGAATCGAAGTGAAGCCACTTATTCACTATTGAGTTTGGCTGAGTTACCAAATCGCCCGGTCGTTTTTTTACGTTTCAAACACTCGCAGGTATTTTACCGTATGATCTGGTCGCTTATCGGGCCAGTCAGGACGCTATACTGTGCCTGAGCGTTCATCAAACCTGGAACATATGCGTGCTGCCCAGTGAAGAAGATTCCTGTGATTTTCGAAGATAGAAGGTTTCACAGCATACTCACTATGAAGATAGAATAAATGGTAAAACTTTATCAATAACGATGTTGAAGTAAAGATCCTTGTTCATACTGCAGTTCTTCAGACTTTACCGGCGATCTGTTGAACTCCTGGCTTATCTTCATGATAACGTCAGTGAGTCGCCCGAAATTTCCGTACGAAAACTACCCCTAAAGCCTCACAGAGCCACCTCTGCCATGAACAATACCTTCCATACATTACTTGTCAAACAGCTATGGGACGTTGGTGCATTCTTCACCTGAAGTCATTTTATAAGAGACGAAAGAGCGATTCACACTAAATGCCTCCAGCGGCCGTAAGACGTAAGGAATGGTCTTTTGGAGGTGTTGTTGTTGTTGTTGTTTTGTTCATCAGAAGATTTATTTGATCCAGCTCTCAACGCTACTCTATCCTGTGCAAGCGTCATCATCTTCGGATAACTACTGCAACCTGTATCTATTTCAACCTTCTTACTGTACTCACCCCTTAGTCTCCCTCTACAATATTTTATCCCCCACTCTTACCTCCAATTCCATACCGACAATTCCTTATTTCAGAATATGTTTTATTAACCAATCTCTTCTTTTAGTCGGGTTACGCCATAAATTTCTTTTCTCCCCATCTCCATTCAGTACCTCTTTATTATCTGTGCGATCTACCCATCTAATCTTCAGCATTCTTCTGTAGCACCCCATTTAAAAAGCTTCTATTCTCTTCGTCTGAATTGCTCGTCATTCATTTTCAGTTCCGTAGAAGGCTATACTCCAGACAGACACCTAAACACTTAAATTTATCTTAGATATTAAAAAACTTCTGTTCTGCAGAAATTACTCCTGTATTATAGCCTGGCTGCATTTTAAATCATCTCTACTTCAGACATCATCATTTGGTGCCGAAATAGCAAAACTCCGATAGGCCTACTACTTTTTGTGTCTCATTTCCTAATCTGATCCGCAGAGCAGTGCCTGATTTAATTCGCAACATTCCATTAGTACTGTTTTACTATTTTTGCTGTTCTTTTTTTAACTTCTTTTCAAGATAATGTCCACTGCGTTCAGATACTTTTCTCCGAAAACTTCAAAGTTTTTTCCCTCTTCCTCTTCTTCTTCTTCTTCTTCTTCTTCTTCTTCTTCTCCTTGAACTTTAATTTCCCCTCCAAATTGTTCTTTGATTTCCCTTACTGCTTGCTCGGTTTACAGATTGAACACTGTACTGTAAGGCATACGTTACAATTCTGTCTCAATTCGCTCTCCCGACTTCAGATTTTTATTGCTTGCAACTCTCTTGGTACCTACTGAATCCTACCAAGAAATTGTCGAACCCATGCTACGCAGAATCGCTGCCGTAGTGCGTTGCAAAGGTGGGCTAGTACGCTATCAAGCATCTGGTCTAATATGTTGGCACAGCTGTGTACTGCACATTGTGTGCAGACGCGCAGCGGGGAGCGTTTTCTTCAGACTCCACTTCGATCAAAGAGATCCACGACACAGGCAAGTACACGACATGAATGGCCAACGTGGGAGTGGAATCTGCGTGATGTATGAGGAAGAGGGGGAGGGGGACAAAGTGAGCAGTGGTATGCGCATAGCAGGCGTGCCGCCCCCTGGCCAGGTGGTCGGTCTGTCACCGCGGACAGCTGTTGACGCATGCCGGCGCCCGCCACACACCTCTGGAATCGCATGGCATGGCTCTCTCTGCCCACAACACTACGCTGCCTGACGGCACGTTCCAGAGAGTGTCTCAGAGTTTTCGGTAAAAAATAATGGCCTACTTGGCAGAGTTACATTACAATAGCCGGCCGCGGTGATCTAGCGGTTCTAGGCGCTCAGTCCGGAACCGCGCGACTGCTACGGTCGCAGTTTCGAATCCTGCCTCGGGCATGGGTGTGTGTGATGTCCTTAGGTTAGTTAGGCTTAAGTAGTTCTAAGTTCTAGGGGACTGATGACCACAGATGTTAAGTCCCATAGTGCTCAGAGCCATTTGAGCCATCACAATAGCCGATGCCGGTTTTTCTAGCGCATTCCTCGGATAATATTGTGTATATGTGTGTGTGTGGGGGGGGGGGGGGGGGGGGAGGTTGTCATGGAAGTGGTAGGTGCGAGAAATAAACCTTTATTTAACAGAAATGTTGATATTTGCCTTGTGCTTACAACTTAAGGCCTTAGCCCCAAGAAATTATTAAAATCCAAAAGGACTGTGGAATCTAGCACAGCCCTAAAATGACAATAACAACTTCCAAGAAAATTTTCTTTAAGTGCAAGTAAAATAATAGTTCAGCAACCTCAGTAGTGTCTTATCAATTTAAATACTGATGAGCAGTCATCGTTAAATTAAACTGAAGAATACAGCACAACAGCAAAATGACAAAAAACAACTCTTGATAAAATTTTTCTTAAAGCATGTTTAAATAATGGTTTAGTAACTTAAGCAGTGACTTGTCCGATTAAATACTAACGGGCAGTCATCGCTAAATTAAATTGTGGAATATCACCAGCAGTTAAATTATAATAATAACTTCTAATAAAATTTTCCTTGAAGCAGGATAAATAGTACTTCAGGATCCTTAGCAGTGACTTACAAACTTAAAAAGTAATGAGTAGTCATCGTTATACTAAAGTGCTGAATACAACATAGCAGCGAAATGACAAAACAACTTGTAATAAAAGTTTTCTTAATGCTGCTTAAACAGTACTTCGACAATATCAGCAGTGATTTATAATGAATAGTCACTGTTAAATTATCAAAACAGACGCAGCGCTAAAATGGCAATAATAATAATTTTTAGAAAGAATATTTGTTTTAGTTGATTTTCAGTAAATGCTAAATCGGCTGATCTCAGGATTCATTTATCACATTACATACTGCTGAGTAATTACAGATAATTCGCTGAATATGACCAGCACGAAAATGCCAGTAACAGGTTTTAATAATTTTTTTAAGCTTCATTAAATACCAGTCATGAAATCCGTTGAAATGACCTTATGGCATACAATTACATACGGCCAACTGTTGACCATATACAGCTATATCAACCTGGCATCAAAATTAAAATGAGCCAGTATATAAACACCGACCAATAGCCCCTCACAGGTTTACAGACGCTCGTAACATCCGGTCGACGTCGACTTCCATGGTGGCTCAACTAGCCTGTCGCAAAGCAAGTTCGTTTAACATTGCCGCTACTACAACGCATAAATTCACGATTAGATACAAGGCAGACATTGAGTCCTGATTAGTACTACAACGGAAAATTTTGGCGAGCACATGGATATACCTAGTGAACGCTGAAGGAGAAACACAACGAGATAGCGCAACTACAGTTATATCCTTTTTCAACGTTGGAACTCTTCCACTGACAAGGGTCTATGAACGTTCGCCATGGCAGAGCGTTATAATTCAAAGTCAATAATCACTTATAGCCACACAAGGAGTGCTGGAACCTTCCGGAAATGGAGAAAATATTCACACTCCGAGAACACGTCAAAATATTCAGCTTACACTTACTACAAGGTTGCTCCCGGCGCCACAGATTCCGTATGGGCAACGAAGTTTGCCTAGAAATAGTTATCTTAGGATCCTTCCGTTTCCGCAGCAGATACTCTAATCCGTCCTTCCTTCCTCGTTCACGCCGCACTGCCATTACGAGGAAAATGGCTCAACTCGCAGTAGCATCTTAGTCCTAGCTCTCTCGCTGCGACCCACTTTCCTACGCCGCTCGCTCTGCCCCCTTTCGGCACACAAGAGAAATTCCGTATGGTTCAAATGGCTCTAAGCACTATGGGACTTAACATCTGAGGTCATCAGTCAAAATGTTCAAATGTGTGTGAAATCTTATGTGACTTAACTGCTAAGGTTATCAGTCCCTAAGCTTACACATTACTTAACCTAAATTATCCTAAGGACAAAGACACACACCCATGCCCGAGGGAGTACTCGAACCTCTGCCGGGACCAGACGCACAGTCCATGACTACAGCTACTTAGACCGCTAGGCTAATCCCGCGCGGCGAGGTCATCAGTCCCCTAGACTTAGAACTACTTAAACCTAACTAACCTAAGGACATCACACACATCCATGCCCGAGGCAGGATTCGAACCTGCGACCGTAGCAGCACCGCAGTTACAGACTGAAGCACCTAGAACAGCTCGGCCACAGCGGCCGGTGAAATTCCGTATATCGATCGGCAAAAATAACCGAGCGTTAATATATCGAGATACAGACTCACACGGCCTGGCGTCTACCCCAACATTAAGAAACTTTACAGGTATACGACACGATATTGCCGTGCCTGTGTTATTCAGAAATACTATGCAATGTTCCTTCGAACATCCATTCATGCATCGTATTTGTGAATAACACAGGCATTGCAATATCGTATTTATCAGCAGACACCGGGCACAAGTGACTTTAGATTAAAATATCTCCTCCGTACGGGAAAATATATATGAATGTATGAGTGCAGGTGTAGACACATGGTTGACGACGTATGGAAGTTTGCGACTGGCCGTTACTCGTGCTCGGATAGCCTCATGGTAAGCAGGAAATCTGGATTCCAATCCCGGTCAGGCAAAAACATTCGCTGTCGTCATTCCATTATACTGCTGATTTTTGTCCATATTCGCAACTGCGGATACATTTAATGCATTACTGTGCAGGGAGGTTCAGGATGAATGATACACATTTCTGGAACCAGTATGTAGACTAATTCGGATAAAACATGTCATACAACACGTATCTCAGCTTCATTGGTTACAGAGATGCAGCCGTTAGAATGTAACTCCAGCACATACTCACATAAGTTATCAAGAAAAGGTAAATCACTTAGTTCAAACTGAGAGAGGCGGCGCAGCGGTTAGCACACTGGATTCGCATTCGGGAGGACGACAGTTCAATCCCGCGTCCGGCCATCCTGATTTAGGTTTTTCGTGATTTCCCTAAATCGCTCCAGGCAAATGCCGAGATGGTTCCTTTCAAAGGGCACGTCCGACTTCCTTCCCCATCCTTCCCTTATCCGACGAGACCGATGACCTCGCTGTCTGGTCCCCTCCCCCAAAACAACCCAACCAATCAACCAACTAAGTTCAAAGTTTCTTTTCATAAATTTCACCTCCGACTTCGTTGCACTTCCGAATTCTCTTGACAACGTCTTGAGCAGCGCTTCTGAGGCCGTCTTGACGTTATTTTATGGCTGTAAGGGTACTGATACCAACACGGTCCCTACGTATGGACTTCCCGCCTAGCTATCTCTGCCAGACCGGAGTCTACAGGTGGCGCGGTGATGCCCCATCATCCAAGTACAGGAGTGGTCTAGCGACTGCCAATTCAGTGCGTGGCAGGTGGTCGGAGGTGGTCTTGCGGAGACTAGATCTCACCGTTAATAATTGCTGATCACATTTGTTTTGTGTCGAACGAGACAGCACACACCAATGTTTTTTTTTTATTCCAGTGTTTGATCACAATATCAATTCTTTTGACGATGACCGTTTTCAGTCAGTAATGACTATCCTCAGATCTTTTCTACACCATGTCCTAAAGTCGTCAAAACATTGACGATGCCATTACAGCCTTATCACTTTAGGACATGGTGTAAGAAAGATCTGAGGATAGTCATTACTGACTGAAACCGGTCATCGTCAAAAGAATTGATATTGTGATCAAAGACGAATAAAAAACATCTGACAGTATTGGATCACTGTTCATATACGCAGCTGGTGACAGCATACACAATCCACTCACCTTAATGTAATCATTGTCTATGTTCGATGTCGGCGTTTAATAGCCACTCCCAGACGGGAGGCAGCAGGATTAGTAATAGAGGATATATAAAACGTTTCGGCTGGTGTGAGGAGGGGGTGGGGGGGGGGGGAGACGGAAAACAGTGGATTCGTTGTCGTAATGCGGAAATGGAGCGATTAATCTAATTCCCAAAAGGAGATGATCATTGGTTTTCGGGCCAAGGGTGGAAGCATTCCGAAATGGCTAAGTTTCTAAATCGTTCGTGTGCCACCGTAGTTAAAGTATACTGTGCATGGCAAAATGGCTCTGTCAAAAATCAACGCCGAGGCAACTGGTCCACCACAGGCCATAGACGACGGGGCTCCACGACGCCTGTGGGCAGGTGTACGGACGTGCAGGCGTGCAACTGTTGAGCCTAAGACAGCCGAGGTGAGCCAAGGGGCTACCAACAGTGCCTTCCCAGTGACCGTTCAGCAAACTTTGCTGCATGTGGGCCTCCGCACCAGGCGCCTGGCCCATGTCCTTATGTTGACTTCTGCTCATCGGCTACGAAGGCTAGAATTTGAGCGCCAGTGCCACAAGAGACTACCACCGAGTGGTGACAGGTGGCCTTTTCAGATGAGTCACTTTTTATGGTCCATCGGACAGATGGCCGTTGGCGTACACGGCATGAAACGTCTGAAACCGAAGGGACCACGCTGGAAGAGGGAGCGTTACGGGGCGGGGAGTATTTTCGTTGCATCTCTGGGTGATCTCGTCAGGCAACAGAGCACAGAGGACCAGCACAAGTAAGCATATATCCTGGTGGCCATTTCCACCCCTACATGCCTGCAATGGCTTGCTTTCTATATTGAAAAACGGTTCGTTGCAAAAGATGGCCGAGCGGTCTAAGGCGCTGCAGTCGTGGACTGCGAGGCTGGTCCCGGCGGAGGTTCGAGTCCTCCCTCGGGCATGGGTGTGTGCATTTGTCCTTAGGATAATTTAGGTTAAGTAGTGTGTAAGCTTAGGGATTGATGACCTTAGCAGTTAAGTCCCATAAGATTTCACACACATTTGAACATTTTTTGCAAAAGATGTCGATTTTACATGGCATTTCTGTCCGATATTCATTCACATCAGGAAATGCCGTCTTCTTATTAGTTTGATTTACTCGTATTCCGTCGTTTCTTACTATTTTTTCCGTGGACTCCACACTGCTTTGCAGAAGTATGTATTTTTGTTGTGTATCGCAACACAGTCTATCACCGTTTATTTGCATCTTTTTGGCTAAACATTTCTGCCTGTTCAGTCTGTGTAGTGTTACCACCTTAACTGATAGTTTTCCATTGAACCAATTTTTTTTTCTTTCTCTGCTGTTCGTAATATACTTTGTCATTTCACTATGTAACTATGTATGTATTTGATGTGTAAGAGAACTGAACGAGTATTGAAGATCTAAATGGCGGTTTCGAGGGGGTGAGGGAGGGCGAGAGGCAATGATGAATGAACAGTGAATACGAAGTGGGAGAATTGGTAATGAGATGGAGGAATTGCGATGAGGAGGAAGAAGTTGAACGATGAGCGTGGGGGGAGTGGGGAGGGGGGGTGTAAAGGGAGAGAGAGTGTGACTGGTAGGAGATGATTCTTCTTGTAGCGTTGGTACCAAAAAGCTGTGGTTGGGAAGGGAATGAGACAGGGTTGTAGCCTTTTCCCGATGATATTCAATCTGTATATTGAGCAAGCAGTAAAGGAAACAAATGAAAAATTCGGAGTAGGTATTAAAATCCATGGAGAAGAAACAAAAACTTTGAGGTTCGCCGATGACATTGTAATTCTGTCAGAGACAGCAAAGGACTTGGAAGAGCAGCTGAAAGGAAGGATAGTGCCTTGAAAGGAGGATATAAGATGAACATCAACAAAAGCAAAACGAGGATAATGGAATGTAGTCGAATTAAGTCGGGTGATGCTGAGGGAATTAGATTAGGAAATGAGACACTTAAAGTAGTAAAGGAGTTTTGCTATTTGGGGAGCAAAATAACTGATGATGGTCGAAGTAGAGAGGATATAGAATGTAGACTGGCAATGGCAAGGAAAGCGTTTCTGAAGAAGAGGAATTTGTTAACATCGAGTATAGATTTAAGTGTCAGGAAGTCGTTTCTGAAAGTATTTGTGTGGTGTGTAGCCATCTATGGAAGTGAAACATGGACGATAAATAGTTTGGACAAGAAGAGAATAGAAGCTTTCGAAATGTGGTGCTACAGAAGAATGCTGAAGATTAGATGGGTAGATCACATAACTAATGAGGAAGTATTGAATAGGATTGGGGAGAAGAGAAGTTTGTGGCACAACTTGACAAGAAGAAGGGACCGATTGGTAGGACATGTTCTGAGGCATCAGGGGATCACAAATTTAGCATTGGAGGACAGCGTGGAAGGTAAAAATGGTAGAGGGAGACCAAGAGATGAATACACTAAGCAGATTCAGAAGGATGTAGGTTGCAGTAGGTACTGGGTGATGAAGAAGCTTGCACAGGATAGAGTAGCATGGAGAGCTGCATGAAACCAGTCTTAGGACTGAAGACAACAACAACAACAACAACAACAACAACAGCAAAAATACGCATTTTCTTATAGTACCAAAGATGTGTTTAAAATACCTTCAGTAGTTGTATAGCAACTACGGAAATTATGGCCACACAAATTAATTTAAATTCTTTCTTTATCGTTAACTCTTTAAAGGAACAAAGCACACAAAATATGCAAAGCTTCACATCATTCCACTAGCCGGGTCATTGCACGTTTTCCAGTCGAAAACGCGAGTCACTGTTCGGTCCTCCAGGACTATATTTTGTCGATCTGAAGTTTGCTATCTTGGGACGGGTCGTCTTTGAAGAAGGCTTTTTGCAACTGAATTAGGCACGTTATGGGTGGAAGAAATTCTTAATGCTATTTTTGACGAAGCTTTAAAAGAAAAATTTTAATTTTGTCCCGCTCTGTCCCGTTCGCTGCAGGAGTTCGCGTTTGCGTAATTTTTACGGTCCGTGAGCAAAGGAGCCTTTTGATTTGCGTGCGGCGAGAGCTTAAATTCTCTTTCACTTCCAGCATCCGGTCGATCCGAGGAGACGGCGCCTGTGGGGTAAATTCATCGGCAGCGCCGGGCGGTAGGTTAATTTTTCCTCTCCTAGGGTCTTTACGTCACTGCCGTTGCACTGAAGGGCAGAGATTAGTGGGATGGGGGAGGGGACCGACTGAAACCGGCGGCCATTCTTTATTAAAATATTATACTACGCGCTCCTTTGTGCTTGCTATCTGTACCGTCCCTCCATTATTCGCGGGGGATGGCCTTTGTAACCAGCAATGCTTGTAGTATCTTGGCCATGTTCACTTAGCTCCTATAACGATATGTTTACGTAATGTATATACATAAACATACGGTTATAAATGTCCCCTCCCCCTGCCCGCATCTCGTGGTCGTGCTGTAGCGTTCTCGCTTCCCACGCCCGGGTTCCCGGGTTCGATTCCCGGCGGGGTCAGGGATTTTCTCTGCCTCGTGATGGCTGGGTGTTGTGTGCTGTCCTTAGGATAGTTAGGTTTAAGTAGTTCTAAGTTCTAGGGGACTGATGACCATAGATGTTAAGTCCCATAGTGCTCAGAGCCATTTGAATCATAAATGTCCCCGTTCGTAGTCGCTAATTATAACAATATGTTTACTTTTGTGCTGTAACATCTAGCTATAATCAGCGGTGGAAATATATTTGCGAATGCCGACCGTGTGCGGCTGTTTCTTGTTGAATCGTCTGATCAGTCGGAAGTTGCATTGCAGAGGAGAGTGAATGCCTATTCAAAATATAATTATTTTTAAATAGCTCAATATGAATTTCCTAAGGGACCATAGTTTATCATGCATTTACCAGTAGAATATGGCGCGGAGAAAATATTTCGCCGCGTGCAACTTCCGTCCGATTTCGACGAAAGAATTCGTGACTGTGAACACTCTATTTGGCAGAAACATAAAGAAAATTAAATAACTTCATGAAGGAGGAAGACATAGATTCTATACTAAATAAATAGTCCATACACCAGTTCCATTTAACTCTGAATTTATGGCAATTAATAGATGAACTTAAACTGCAATGAAGGATTTAACATGGATGCCGTTTTGACTGGCACTTCCCGTAATGAAAATATTTCCTTTGACGTTTTCACATACACGTCGCACAATAAATCTACTGCTATGCAGTACTGCACTTTTACTTTACACTAAAATAGTATTATTTTTAACAACAATAATACGGCGGCATGACATGCGCGTCCGACACAAGTTACAAGAGGCAAGAGATGAAAAAAATGAGTAACTGAGTAACTGTTAATCGAGAATATCTTGTACATCAAAAGAATGTGTAAAAGTGTTCTTCTTCTGTCCGTTTTTCGCGCCGCGGTTTTCAAAGTCAGTATATCACTGCATGTCTGACGGCGCTTCGACAATAAACAAGTTACGTCACAGGTCGTTCACCTTTTACATTCTCGCAACATTATTTGCTAACTGTAGCTGTTGCCGAGCGACTGCTCGACTAGTGAATGATTTAAAATGATAAGGCGATCACATAATGTTACAATCCCGTGTGCGTCAGGCAGATTTCTTGTGGAGACTTACTCGAGCACATTTTCACTATTCCTCGCCTAGTGACTCAGACTCCAAAAATTCGTTATTGACGACAGGCTAATACCGCTCGGTAAGCTTCCTGTAGTAAGTACCCTTTGTAGTGCACGGTCCAGTCACATTAATGTGACCCACGTTTATATTCGATGTCAACGTCTAACGGCAGGTGGCAATATTAGTAATGGAGGTTATATACAGCATGTTGGGGGAACGCGAGAAACTGTATAGTCGTTGTGTTTATGCGAAAACGGAGCGGAGATGTGTACAAGCGAACAGACGTAACTTTCTAGTTGGCCGGCCAGAAAGATCAAGGGGCCACCAACAGTATCTCCTCAACGACTGTTCAGCGAGCTGCGTATGGGCCTCTGAGTGGCGTCAGGCGGTCTTTTAAGATGAATTACCTTTTATGCTCCATCGGACAGATGGCTGTTGGCCAGGGGCGCCCGCACGGGTGGGTTGGGGGTGGGGGTGGGGGGGGGGGTGCAGTGAGGGCAGTTGCCCCTAGTGAGAATTCATACAGTTTACACATATAAAAAATACCTGTAGCTTTAGGGCTTAGTTATGTGTGATTTAAAATACCTGTAAAATTACCACTAAAATAACCGGAAAAATATCGATAAAATGACGTAAAAATGATATAAAACATATGTAAACAGAATTACTGGATGAACTAGAGCAATGAAAAACTTTAAAGGAGAATCGAACTAAAATTAAAAAAATATGATAAATTTAAAAATTGTGTGTTTTTCTTTAAGAAATCGCGTTCGTTGAAGATGTGCAAAATTGTTATATATCCGTCTTACAGCTATTGCCTACGAAATATCTTTATTTTTATTTTCACACCCACACGTGGTAGAAATTAACAACAGCAAGTCAGGCAACAATGGGAATAATCAGATGAACCAGCAGTTTATTGTTAACTTTTACAAATGCATTTTTGAGCAACATTAAAGCGTTTTTCCTGAAGGCACGCCCGTTGTCCGTTCTTTACGTATTAAAAGAATCAGTTGTTTCATAAAGGGACTTTAAACACGAACGTAAAAAAAATATCTTCCTTGAAAAATAATCTACGATACAGTATCTATATGACGAAAAAAGCAAAATTAAAGATAGATATCCTTCAGTTACTTCCGAATGTCGATTTTTAATAGGAAAACAAGTAGTTCGGAGAGAAAAAGCTTAGAACAGGACCAAACGAAAATGGCGGCAATATGTATAGTCTGCTAATGTAAAAACAGGTTTTACTATAGTTATAATGCTAGTTTTTTTATGTTCATAGCCCTGGCATGGTACTAAAAGTGCATCAGTATTTCTAAATTTCATATAAGGGGAAAACATCTGGCTTACCATTAAACGACAAATGTTCTTCAGAGAACAATAGTAATTCAGCAAGCATATTAGAATACGTAGGCCTATTCCAAAATAGAGCTGTATCACATTAATGAATCGTTCTTAGTTAGTACACTACGCAGCTGCAGAACACTATTGTTAAGTGCACAAAAGAAGCGTTCACAGTAATGTAAGTGAATTTGACCAGGTTTACACAGCTGAGTGTAGTGAACCGTTTTTTTCCGGACTGTTAATTTAAATCCAACTGCGTTCACTGCATGAGCAGAGTATTTAAGCGCTTAAACGATTATTAGTGCTGTTGGCAAGTAACAATACGACAACCTATCTTGTCACATAACTCGCAGTGTACCTGTGTTGTTCGAAGAGTATGAGTTTAGCATATATATATATATATATATATATATATATATATATATATATATATATATATATATATACCGTAAGGTGGCTCGCGGAGTATAGATGTAGATATATATATATTCCCAGATTTTACGTTTCTGAACTGTATTCTGCCAATAAATTGTATATATATATATATATATATATATATACAATGTGGTGAAAATTTTTTGCCCCTACTGAGACAGAAACCTGCGGGCGCCCCTGCTGTTGGCAAGTGATAAACACGCTGCATGCGTTATGGGCCGGGGAATGTTTTCCTCGCATTCCCTAGGTGATTTCGTCATTCTCGAAGGCTCAATGGAACAACACAAGTGTGCATCTATTCTTGGGGACCGTGTCCACCCATACAAGCAGTTTGGTTTTCCTCGGCACAGTGGCATCTACCAATAGGACAACGTATCGTGTCATATAACTCGCAGTGTATGTGTGTTGTTCGAAGAGGACCAGTATGAGTTTAGCGCATTCCCCTGAACACCACACTCATTGGACTTGAAACCAATCGAGAATCTGTTGGACCAGATCGATGAGGCTGTTCGCGCCGTGGATCATCAGCCTGGAAACCTGGCGCAGGTGGCCACAGCACTGGAGTCTGCATGTCTTCACATCCCCCTTGGTACCTTCCAGAATCTGACTGACACTCTTCCTGCAGCGGTCGGCTCTGCAAAAGATAGTATTCAGTCTTTTGACAGATGTTCACAGTAATGTGTCTGGACACTGTACTATCAGCATTAGCTGACGAGATGCAAAACTATCCTTACAGGGGGATCGCGCATACTCGCCATCACCGATTTCCTCCGAGTTTATGCTTGACGAGAAATGAAAGTGACAGAATTGGGAGTTCCAGATGGCCATTCGTTTAGCAAAAAATACCATTTTTGGCCTGGGTCTGGCGATACATGAGCCATTTCTGTTAGCGTAGTGGAAGGATTTCAGATCGGTAATCTGAGGTCCGTGGGGTCGATTCCATATGCGAAAAGTTTTTTTTCTTTGTTCTACACTTTTATTTTCAATTTTTATGTTGCTTATACTGCAAATGAACCAAAATACTGCTCAGTACATTGTGTTTATTAACTTTTTCATTGAAGACACGAAAAGCAAGAAGCAAAGAAAAACCTGAAATTGCAAATAAACTGCCAGGAAGGAGCTGTAAGGCATAGCCAAGAACATAGAATACAAAATTAGATACCTTTATTACTTTACAGTCGACGATTTACACGAGCTTGAATAGTATACATCGTAATAACAGGAGAACTTATTGGACACATGCAGCTGCGGCAAGCTGCTCGAAACTCAAAATGAAACGAACGGTATAGGAAGTCCTGTGCTCTTTAATTGCTATCACGTCTCGGAAAGTTATTTGCAGAGTAGGCCGTAAGTAGAGTCATTTCTTGGATATTATTTGCAGTACCAGATTTTCTTTTGCCTTTCATTTTCATGCCTGTTATGTATATACTGTCAAATACAATACCCTGAATATTAATTCGGTTTATTTGTAGTGTAAGTAACGTAAAAACTGAAAATCAAACATTAAAAATTTTCACAATGTGACACGTTTCTCCTCTCTCTCAAAAGACTGAGATATTTCAATAAATATTTTTCTCAGTAAATCGCGATACAAACGTAATAATAATTCTAAGAATTTTTGCATAACTCTAATATCGTGACGAGAATGAGAAACCTCCAATGACTATGAATAAAAGTTAGTCTCTTTTAGACAACATGCTGTAAAATCCTGCATGATTATATGCCTGCAAGCATTTATGAAGTAATTCGTCGTCAAAATTAAATTGTGGGGCTGCGGACAGCAGAGCGGTGAGGCGGCTAACGAGGTCATTGTTCGGTGACAGATGACCGATCAGTATGACAAAATTCTTACTTAAAAAATGTACGCGAGGATGAGGAAACGATCGTCAGATACGTGTCAGGGTGGTTCTGCTTTGTAATGAGAAATAAATACGAAAGGACTCTAAAATTGTCCGACGCGCCCTGAGTCTGTTCGACGTGCCCACTGTAAAAATAGAGCAATACGTGTAAAATAATATTCATTATACAGGAAACGAGGAAGGTAAAGCGTTCTTAAATAAATACAGTCAATATTAACAAGAGAATGAATATTTCAACTGAGTCAGAGGAATCACCACTAACATGTTCACAGCTCAACTTCAGACAGAAGAAAGGTGCTAATTTGTTGAAGAAACAGTTGAAGACAGCTAGTTTCATTTATCAAAATGCTGATAGTATCACTACTGAGTACTTCTAGAAATACGGTTCATCAACAGTATTCGGCC
Source organism: Schistocerca americana (assembly GCF_021461395.2). Lineage (NCBI taxonomy): Eukaryota > Metazoa > Arthropoda > Insecta > Orthoptera > Acrididae > Schistocerca > Schistocerca americana. Next base: position 521,005,690 of record NC_060125.1, on the reverse strand, counting down.
ACGATAACAATAAAATTATTACTTTTATTTGGCAATACAATGTATCAAAATGAATGTGCAGTTACACACACACACACATATACATACACACACACGCGTGCGCCCGCATCGTGTATTGGATTAATAGGGACTCGACCCCAAGACGCTCGGATTACTGTTCTGTACTCTTTCCGCCGCTTCAACCCCAGCCTTGAAATTACACTAAGATAATGGCTCATGTTCCTCGAGATCTATGCCAGAAATTCTGTTTGCTCTAAACTCTTCGCCATCTGGCGCCCCCACTTCCGTCACATTCATTTCTGGCCAAGTCCTACATACGCCATAGAGTTGGACGAAATCGGTGATGACCCGTAGGCCCGATCCCGCTGTTATTAGGTTTGCTTTCTCGCTCGCCTGACTCAACGGAACTCAAATATCTCTCGAGAGCTTCAAGGCATAATTTTAATGCCTCGACTGCTGAGGTTATTTTTAATGTTTTTAATATTTATTAAGAAGACCAGCGAAGACAGATCGAGCCTGTCAACATAGGTGATGTATTTAAAAACACGAGACATCGTACGCAGTCAAATGACCGGATAGGCGGCCTACCGAAATTCTCGCGTCTCGTCAAAAGACGGCAATGGTAGTCGAAATTTTAATGGAAGCTCAAAATTAATCAAATCAGTATTGCTTCACGTAAGAGGATATGCGGCACATATTTTAAATTTCGTTTTTGTACTGTGTAGTTGCAGTTGGCCCAAATACATGTTGCTTATCACATATTTCATGTGATGTATAGCTGTCAAGGGGAAGCGTCTGTTTCTTCCCGTTACAGAAAAAACGATTTTTAATGAGGAATTTTACGTGTACATTCGATAGAGCAGCCCCTAAATTAATATGATGCGTAATTTGGTCTATCGATGTGTATTAACAGGGACAGTAAAACAGGAAGAATAACAAGTATTGCAACAGCGAATGAATGGCACCGTTCCATGGCGGTAGCAGTCAGCGTGGGCCAGGGTGCCCGCGAGGCGCTGCTGGATCAATGCTCTAAACTACCGTTTTACTGTCCCTGTTAATACATGTCGATAAAACAAACATCGTTACAGATTAATTTAGGACCACTCTATCGAATGGACACGTAAAATTCCGCATTAAAAATTATTTTGTTTGTGGGGGGAAAGGAATGGACGCTTTCCATTGACACTGAGCGTCGCATGAAGGATGTGATGAGCTATATTTGTTTGATCTGAATCCATCTACACATAGCATAAACGATATTACAAATATTTGTTGAAACACGTGCGAAAGTACAACTGGCGACTCTTAGGAGAGAGACCCGGTATATACCAACGTGTTTGCAGTTCTTTACTGATATATGTGATCACCTCCCATTTCTTAAATCCGCCGCGCCCATAGGAACTCTGTTCTGTAAAAATACTAACAACAACTACAACAACAAAACGATATTATTATTACTACTATTGTTATTATTATCATTATCTATAACTAAAAGTAGTACTAACAGTATAACGATTACGTTATCAGATATGTCACTTTAGTTGCGTATTTGAATTTAATTGTCACTTACGCCGTTTGTGTCTACTGTCACATTTTACGATAGGATATTTGGGAACTAAGTCATGTTACATGTAAAAGAGGATGCCATGCTGAATCTTTTATCAGGTAAAATAAATGACTAAACAAATCCGCACTTCCTCGATGACTGTGTGATATAATCTTACAGATTTGATTTATTGTAAGCGAGATTTTTTCCCCTCAGACGACGAAACTGGACATTTCAAATTAACACGATCATGGAGGTTCGTAATAAAAACTCCCGCGACTTGCGAAAGCATAACAGAAATTATTAAAACTCACCATGCGTGCATGTCATGTCATACAAAAAGAAGCACTTAGTCTTCAGGCCTCAAGTGGCCCATCGGGACCATCCGACCGCCGTGTCATCCTCACTGACGATGCGGATAGGAGTGTCGTGTGATCAGCACACCGCACTCCCGGTCGTTATGATGGTTTTCTTTGAACGGAGCCGCTACTATTAGGTCGAGTAGATGCTTAGTTGACATCACGAGGCTCAGTGCACCCCGAAAAATGGCAACAGCGCATGGCGGCGCGGATGGTCACCCATCCAGGGGCCGGCCACGCCCGACAGCGCTTAACTTCGGTGATTTGACGGGAACCGGTGTATCCACTGTGGCAAGACCATTGCCCTTATATCATGTCATACAAATTTGGTTAAAATTTTTAGTCTCAAAGTCTGGAGCTATAATTTCCGTCACCGGTGGTGTTGGTGTGACGATACAGCTTAACCTGAGCAGAGTTGCAGATATGACCTTCAACTGTCCATTGGCGCCCACGATTCAGAGAGCGCCAGCAACGCGTACTCGACTGCAGCGACCCACGCTGTACGTTTTCCGATTGCAGGTCGTAGGGCGGCCGCCCCAGGGGCAATTTCAACCAGCGCAAGCTGCGTAATTGCGTCCCGCAGCGCACTGTTAATACACAATATTGCCGAGTAATTAAATGATTCTATGCTAATGCGAGGCGTATATCTCTGCTGGTGCCGCGTCGGAGGCCCCAGTCGACTTTGTACGTGGCGTTAGGCGCGACAGGTGCCTCTGTGTGGTAGCGGCTGCCACAGTCTGGTTGCCTCACTGTTGCCTCTTGTAGGTGGTCTCAGTGGCGACATGAAACAGATACGTGCGGAATACTGTGCTTCCATCTGGTGACTCGGAGTGAACAATTCCAAATGTAAGCTCACGGGATAAAATGTTAGCAACCCCCTAAAAAAGAGGCACACTGGTCGCTTTGGTGTGCTGTAGACAATGCCGAGCTGATACCAAGCGATCAAGTGATGTTCCACATCTGACATAACGTCATAGCACTCAAGTGGTTTTGGGGCCTCCCGGACCACAGCGAGCATCGCAGTATCACGGTAGTACGTAAACTTACATTGCAGTGTCCTGTTGCGGGATAGATATCTTAAGAAATCCTGCCTATTGCAAACCTCATTCTCTGATTCGCTTCCTACTCAAGGAAGAAATAACAACTAGCGAAATTTTTTCGCGAATCAAAACGGTTTACGTGAATGGTGTTACGAACAGAACGAGTGTGCTTAAGTCGAATAGGGAGTTCAGTGGAGACAGAACAAAAGTTCGTGACCAACAGAGGAGAGGAAGACCTTCCATTTTCACCGGTGAGCTGGTGTAAAAAATAGAGGAATTTGTTCGTAACGATTGTCGATTTACAGTGGATAAAATTTCTGCGATGCGTCATGAAATTAGTTTTCGTGCTGAAAATGTGTACAAAAAGCTCGCTCTGGTTCCTGAACCGCGTCTTAAACTAATTTCAGTAAATTGTTACAACTGAACCGCATGAACCTAGTGAACACAGGTGTGGCGCGATAAGCTAGGGAGAGTCTTTATGTGTGTTGGAGTAGCACAGGACTCAAGGTATTCCTTGAGAATTTAAAAGCAGTGACGCCAAAATCAGGTTTTAAGGAATGTAAGTGGGCTCTGATAATGAAAATAGTAAAGGGAATATAAAATTAAGACTCGCAATAACAAGGAAAGCTTTTCTGAAAACGAGAAATATGTTAACATCGAATTCATTTTTAACCTTTAGGAAGTCTTTTCCAGCCTACTTTGTAGCTTAGCCTTGTACGGAAGTGAAACGAAGACGAGTAGCAGTAAAGATAAGTAAAAAGTAGAAAGTTTTGAAATGCGGTGCTACGAAAGAATGCTGAACATTAAGCGCCAACATCGAGTAATACACACTGACAAAAAACTTGAAGCCGGCCGGTGTGGCCGTGCGGTTCTAGGCGCTTCAGTCTGGCACCGCGTGACCGCTACGGTCGCAGGTTCGAATCCTGCCTCGGGCATGGATATGTGTGATGTCCTTAGGTTAGTTAGGTTTAATTAGTTCTAAGTTCTAGGCGACTGATGACCTCAGAAGTTAAGTCGCATAGTGCTCAGAGCCATTTGAACCAAAAAACTTGAAGCACTAAGAATTGGAGGAGGAGGCAAAGTGAAACTTCTTGGGCTCAAAGGGCGTATCATGTGTATTGCAGTCATTACAAAACGTAGTCAAATTTATAAAGAACCTTGCAGTATGAGCCCACTTGTCAATATGTCGTTGCACCCCCTCTGACTTGGTTGAATGCAGTGATTCGATTGAGCAAGGTGGCATAAAGCCATTGTGTGTGTGTGTGTGTGTGTGTGTGTGTGTGTGTGTGTGTGTGTGTGTGTGTGTTGTGTATTGAACCGGAGACCACGAAACGACGGAGAGGCTTCGTCCCGCCGTAGCCCTCAATGCTTCACAACTCCACAACAGGCCACAGCAGTCCACCCACCCCACCGTCACTCCAAAAATGGTTCAAATGGCTCTGAGCACTATGGGACTTAACTACTGTGGTCATCAGTCCCCTAGAACTTAGAACTACTCAAACCTAACTAACCTAAGGACATCACACACATCCATGCCCGAGGCAGGATTCGAACCTGCGACCGTAGCAGTCGCGCGGTTCCGGACTGCGCGCCTAGAACCGCTAGACCACCGCGGCCGGCACCGTCACTCCATAACGAACCCAGGGTTATTGTGCGGTTCGACCCTCCAGTGGACCTCCCCCCCCCCCCTCCCCCCCCCCCTCCACCAGGAATGTCTCATACCAGATGACAGATGAGGACGAGCGTAACGCAAAATATTTGCGTGGTAGAGTGATTATGGTGTACGCATACATGGAGACACTGTTTGAACAGCAATCGCCGACATAGTGTAACTGAGGCGGAATAAGGGGAACCAGCCCGCATTCGCCGAGGCAGATGGAAAACCGCCTTAAAAACCATCCGCAGAGTAGCCGGCACACCGGACGTCGACACTAATCCGCCGGGCGCATTAGTGCCGGGGACCGGCACGCCTTCCCACTCGGGAAGCAGCGCGTTGGACCGCGTGGCTAGCCAGCCGGGCGGCTTAAAGCCATTGTATCCTCTCCTGAGGCAAGGTGACCCACAACTGTTGTATCTGGTACTTGACATCCTGCACACTGGTACTGAGACGAAGGTTGCTGTCCGAGCTGGTCCCTCACCTGTTCTACGAATAAAAAATCTGCGGTTGTTGTTGGCCGTGGGAATATCTCAACTTCACACAGACAGTTCACTGAGATACGTGCCCCGTGTGGGCGACAACTGTCCTGTTGAATAATGGCACTATGATAGTGTCGCATGAGAGGTAACACATGAGGATGCAAAATGTCTGTGACGTACCAGTGTGCCGTCAGACTTCCCTGAGTTACTATAACCTGAAGTCATTACTGACGACTCCCCAACTTATGAATCCAGGAGTAATACCGCTGTGCTTCTCCAAAACATTGGAAGAATGGGACCTCTCCCCAGGTCACCGCCGTACTCGCCATCGATTATCATCCGGCATAATGCTGAACTGCGAATTATCGCTAAACATAATGCTACGCCATTCTTCAGCTTTCGACGCTTCCCAATCACTGCGCCGCTCCTAACGCAGTCGTTTGTGTTGTGATGTTGGCGGTAATTCCCTCCTCCGGCTGCTGTTGCTACTGTTCGATCAACTGTGCGTGCTGACACAGAACGTTACAGGGAGTCCATTACTTGGATGGCAGCATAGATGTGAAGAGACAACTACGTGCTTGGTCCACAATATGGTTGACCTCCCTTGTGGTGGTCAGCCTGGTCGACCGAAACCTATACGATGAGTATGCTTGCCCTTACGTTCCCGTGCAGTATGAAATTGAGCCACTGCCACATCTGAATGCCCACAAATCTGGGTATTGCACGATTCGACCAGCCGGTCAAATGGAGACCCACAATGAGGACCATTTCGAACTTTGTCAGGAAGTAATAACGCTCTCTCGTAAGAGTAAGCTGCATATTTGTGTCCTTCACATTGATAACACGGGACGCTGTTCACGCCCTTGATATACCCTAACAGACCTGGTAACAACCTAAACACGAATAACGCTAATGTACGCTGGTAACCGTTCTACCTGTCACAGAGAATTTCAGCTCTAATCATTCACTTGCCTGCTATTATGTATACCTGTAGGAAGTCTGACCATGTCGTCTTGATGCTTCACTTTTTCCCAATACATGCATATCTGTAATTTTCAGCAAATATATATTTTTTTTTCAGGACAAATTTCAGTGATCAGCTGTAAATAAATTCTATAGTGCTTCGGTTTCTGCAAGTTAATTTGTAATCTCCAGAAGCTTAGTTTAGCAGTCATTCAACGTCTTATTCATAGAATAATAACGCCATGGTATGTTCAGAAATTTACATATTGTATGTGATTATTTTAGACACCGTTTGGCAATGTTATTTGATTATTTTAGACACTATTTGACAATGTAAGCTGTCAAACAGTGTTTAAAATAATCACACACAATATGTAAATTTTTGAACATACCATTGCGTTATCCTTCTACGAAGAAGATATTGATTGTCTTCCAAACTAAGAGTCTGAAGATTACAAATTAACTTGCAGGAACCAGTTAAACAAAATAAAATTTATTTGCAACTGATGACTGAAATTTAACCCGAAAAAAGTATACATAATTTCTTTAATCTTTCGATTGACCATGATTCTTTCGTATCTTGTGCCAGCATCTCTAGGTGAATATTACACCCGGCATCGTAGACTATATAATCAGTGTTGCACGTCTTGGCCGTGTTCTGCCCCAGCTATATTTGCTCTGTATTTCTCTTTCCATCACCAGTTCGCTTATTACCGGATGGCGTAGCAGATATTCCCTTCTTTTCTCATGCAGATCTTCCATACACTTCTTCCACACGTATTCTTTTTAATACTTCTTCATTTTGTACTTCAACGTCTACATAATTTTTGACGTTCTACGATAGCAGCATATTTCAAATGCTTCCATCTTCTTGGTCTCCTCCGGATATTAATAAACATAGTTAAAGCGGAGTTTTGTAGAGTCCCGCATCGCGATTTTAGACAAATATCTATTTACAGTAGCCAAGTAAAATTAAAGCTTGTTCGATCTTTCGAATTTTTTACTCATCTTCCTTTTCCACATATTCTGGACTTTAGTCATTGACGGAAGAAACACACATCATACTTCTTTTCTACTTACATCAGGACCGCCCTTACTCTTCATCACGAATTTCGTCCAGGTTTATGGTATATGTAGGGCCTAGCCACATATGAAAGTGCCAGTGGCAGCTCTAGATGGCCAACCGTTTAGTAAAACCAACATTTTGAGCGGCGTTCGTGCGAAAAATGAACTATTTGTGTTAGCGTAGTTTCCATGCAGCGCTTGGCGCAGCGGAAAGGTTATGGAACAGTAATCCCGAGGTCGTAGGGTCGAGTCCTTACGTCAAAACTTCATGTTGTTTTCAATTATAACGTTACTTACACTTCAAATAAACCGAAATAATGTCCAACGTATTGTATTTATTAATATTTCATGAAAGGTATGAAGAGGAAAGACAAAGGAAAATTGGGGCATTGCAAGTAAATTTCGAGGAACATATTGTTAGGCGCATGGGGGATCTTTGTATACAAAAATTAGATATATATATATATGATAATTTTGAAGTTGATGATTTACCCTTGCCGGTGTGATATTCGTCGTAAAAATAGGGGAAGCAATAATTTTCTCGGCATCTTGCACTCGTTATACGGGCTCCATTTTTACTGTTGTGTGGTTGTTTTAAGGTTGCTATAGAAAAGCAGCCCTGGTTTACATACATAAGAGGCTCCGTCTCGTCATTTCGCCAAATACTGGGGAGGGTGAAATACAATGGCATGTGTTTCGATGCAGTGTTTTTCAAGGCCAAAATGAAACTCATGGATCAGTAAGTCCTGTATGCTATAATTACAGTACCTTTCTAAAATTTTATTGGTAGAGTTCTCGTGGATGCTGCAAGTGCAGTGTTTCCTTGGAAATTTACTCGCAATCCCAAATTTTCCTTCGGTTTTCCTTTTCATCCCGTTTACGAAAATATTAATAAGTGCAATCTATTGAGCATTTTTTTGTTTATCTGCAGTGTAAGTGACGTAAAAAGTGAAAACAAAATAAATTTTCCATAAGAAATCGACCCCACGACCCTTAAATTACTGTTCTGCAATCCCACCGCTGCGCCACCCGCTGCCTCATAGATACGTACCGTAAATGGCTCATGCCTGCCCTACCCGCGCCTAAAACACTTGGCCATCTGAAGCTCACGCTCCTGATGCTTTCATTTCTGGCGAAGCCCTGCATTTACCATAAATCCGAACGAAATAGGTGATGACGAGTGGGTGCAGGCTTCTAGTTAGTTGAAAATCCGCCGCCGCCGTTAGTTGCAGCAAGTGCGTGCAGCTGAGACCGCAGTACATATCTGTCAGACTTCGACCCTTTGTGCCTTCTACGGCAACCTGTTTACTGACTTGAGGGGACAATCGGGGCGAGTGTGTTTGCAAGGGGGAGGCGTTAATTGCGAAACGCTGCTGCCGCCGCCGGTCATGAGAATCGACACGTGTCCGTCCAGCCAGCGCCAGAGCCGCTCCACTGCTTTGTAAACACACACACACACACTCACACACACACACACACACACACACACACACACACACACACACATATTGCGTCACTGAAGGTCCCTGCCCGCTCTGTGTCCAGTGCACTCACTACAAAGGAGATTCCATCGGTTTTGAGTTTCCTAGTAGTGCGCTGCCTACGGTTATCTCCGGTACTACCACAGGAGGCGACGGTCAAGTCGGGGCTCGGACGCAGGAAACAAAGGACACGGTGTTACAATGTGGCGTACTGTTATCTGTCCACCACGAAACCCGCTGGTTGATAGGTCGTCTTCTCACGTCTCTTCCTGTGAACGTGATATATTGTCATCACTTCTCGTCATTACTTAGTGCGTCCACCCACTGTCGCTAGGGACGAACAGTGTTAGAATCACATGGAAATAATCTTCAGTAGATTTCTGCAACGTTAAGGGGCTCTTCCAAGTTCAGTATTTACTGACAATAACACCGTCAACAATATATTGCCACACATTCAAGATATTTTAGTGACCCTCACATCATCAATAATATAGTCATTATTTTCAGTTTGCAATAACATGTTGTGAAGACAATATGTTGGACCAGGGTAAAGAGTGTGCCACAGTTGTATTAGCATTGCCTCGCTAAAACAGACAACCGAAACTAATGACATGGAAGAAATGGGTTCGTGGGTGGTTGAACAAAAGGAATGACTATTCACATGTGAACCTGTTGACTCTTATCCGAAACACTGACCCAGAAAATTTGTTCAACTATTTTCAAATGAGTCCTGATCCATACGGCAAATTACTGGGGATGATACGGTACAAAATCGAAAAACGAAACGCAATTATGACGGTGGCACATATCCTTTGTGGTAGTCAGGAAGCTAAACTGGCGGAATGCCCAGCATTTTAGTGTATAAAAGTCTGACTTCCGGCACCTAAGCGCTTGCTGCCCTCCGCGTTTTTTCAGCTTCTTGCCGAAATTTGTTCGCAGTGTTTTAATTTCCTTTTTCACATCTTCTAGCTTCGTTTCCGGGTATTGCAAGCGATAAATGTCAGATAACTGCTGATACCCTTCAAACTTTTTGCTCCCGTCTATGTAATCTGACGATCTTTGATTCCATAGACAGCTCCTGTAACATTCAACAAACAGCAGCGTTGATTGTTTGTTCGTTCCTCTACCTCTCAGCGTAGATTCAAGACTGATAGGAAGTGCAAATGTAAACAGCAGTTCTGTGATACTCGCTAGCACCCTACGGCTATTTCGCGAAACACGGTAAACATCTGAAAAGCAAATATTCTCAAACCGGAGGATATTTATGGACCCGTCAGTATTGCTCTGTCAATATCTCCAGTATTGACCATACTTAAATACTCACCCTCAGGCGGTCAGTATTATCAGTATACTGACAATAGCATTGAACGTGTAAGGAACCTATTACTCCTGCAGTTAAGAGTCATTTTCAGTCATCAGTGTCCCTGATTGCAACAGTGACACAAATGAACCACGACCGCACTGGTAGTTACTCCATATACACAGCACTGAAAAAGACAGTCTGTATTTTTAGAGGTGATAGTGTGGACCAAAAGCAGACCAAAATTTCCAGTAAACATGGGCTCTAAAATGCGTACCTTAAGATCTAGGAGCATTTGTTCATTTTCACTACTGTGAAATACATCTCTTGTTCAGCAAGATCTTTAGTACTACGAACAAACTACAGTATGCAGTAAACAAACGAGGGCATACTCCTCTGCTCTTGTCCATGGATACAGCATGTAGTAAATATGTGCTAGTGTTGTTATTTTAAGCCGTATTCGCAGTTCTCGATAATGGCAGTGCGTACGTTAGTTCTAATGCAACCAGTTTGTCTTTGATACGTTTGTGAAATGCTTGTACATTGTAGTTCTATTTTTCCACTCGTTTGCATAATGGAAGTCTATTATTCCACACGAGGAATGACGGGCATGGTCTTCTGTTATGGTCTGGTAAGAGGAAACAAGCAGATTGCTTTATAGGCTCTATACTTTCAGAGTAACAGAATAACCTGGTCTGATTTGTTTACTGTATTCTGTAGGTCATTCGTAATAACAAAGTACTTGCAGAACAAGGTATGTATTTCCTAATAGCGAAGATGAACATAGGCTTCAGCTCTTATGACATGTATATCAGAGTCCATGTTTACTGGGTTTTTGTCTTCTTTTGTTCCATACTATCAGCTCTCCAAATGTAGAAATGGTTTTTATTTTATTTTAACTCTCACTATTTGATCACCGTCCACATGAACGAGCACTTAATGCAGGCGGTCTACGTAGCTCGCAGTTACAATTATTGATCAGACTCGCAGTGTTCAAATTGCACTGGTAGAGGAAAAAGTGTCAAACGGTTCAGTTTGTTTGGCACGTTGATTGCTATTAAAATTAAAGAGTAAACATAAAAATGCACTACTGGAAGAATCCATGCATCAAAGGACAGTGCTCTATCCAGAGGAGCGCGAAAACACTTATTCCCCTTTTCAGCGGACTGAAATATGAACACAACGCCTGTATCATTTAGAGTATGTGTGCGTGTGCGCACGCGCAGTAGTGTTCAAAATTAAAGCAACAAACCGAAAAAATTCTCCTGTGTCTAATTCACGATATAATCATAAAAATAGTCAACAGACGTCCGTACAAGCATGTTCTGCACGAAAGATGACATTCCAGTCAACGGACAACCCCAACAACGATGACGTCGGGGCACCTATCATCTACATCTACATCCATACTCCGCAAGCCACCTGACGGTGTGTGGCGGAGGGTACCCTGAGTACCTCTATCGGTTCTCCCTTCTATTCCAGTCTCGTATTGTCCGTGGAAAGAAGGATTGTCGGTATGCTTCTGTGTGGGCTCTAATCTCTCTGATATTATCCTCATGGTCTCTTCGCGAGATATACGTAGGAGAGAGCACTATACTGCTTGACTCTTCGGTGAAGGTATGTTCTCGAAACTGCAACAAAAGCCCGTACCGAGCTACTGAGCGTCTCTCCTGCAGAGTCTTCCACTGGGGTTTATCTATCATCTCCGTAACGCTTTCGCGATTACTAAATGATCCTGTAACGAAGCGCGCTGCTCTCCGTTGGATCTTCCCTATCTCTTCTATCAACCCTATCTGGTACGGATCCCACACTGCTGAGCAGTATTCAAGCAGTGGGCGAACAAGCGTACTGTAACCTACTTCCTTTGTTTTCGGATTGCATTTCCTTAGAATTCTTCCAATGAATCTCAGTATGGCATCTGCTTTACCGACGGTCAACGTTATGTGATCATTCCATTTTAAATCACACCTAATGCGTACTTTCAGATAATTTATGGAATTAACTACTTACAGTTGCTGACCTGCTATTTTGTAGCTAAATGATAAGGGATCTATCTTTCTATGTATTCGCAGCGCATTACACTTTGAAACGTCCCCTTTGAACAATTTATACATGACTGTGCTTAAACTAATACGCAATATTTTTTAGCGCAACGCAATCTGACTTTCAAAAATCCCTCCAAAAGAATGGCCCTGACTAACATTAAACTATACCTTTCAGAAATCACTTACCTCACAAAAATCTTCATTACTCGAACTACTGCAATACCGCGAGCGCCACTACTGCCAGCTAAATAAAAGATTCAAACTACGGAAGGCACTAACTACTGATAGGGATAGTTAGAAAATGAAAGATATTAATAGAGAACAAACAATGTATTTACCTTGATAGTCATAATATATATAGCAGTTCATGACAAATTACAAAACTCCGCCATCTCTCTCCCCACATCCACCACTGCTGGCGGCTCACCTCCAACTGCGCAACGCTACGCGCTGTTCACAGCCAGCTGCCCAACACTACAATGGCAGACCAGACAACAATACAAACTAGCCACAGACTGCACACAGCACAGCCGGTGATTTTCATACAGGGCGCTACGTGGCGTTACCAATAAAAAAACCTAAACAGCCTACTTGCAACATTAATCAGTTGCCGAAATGTGTGTGCAAATCCGTTAAGTTGGAAAAAAACCGAAGAACATTTTTTTTCTACCGTTATGCATATTGCAGTTATTTACATTCCGTATTCTTTATATTGTTTAGTGGCAAAATAAATGCAAACCTAGCAACATTTCCATTTGTTGCCTTAATTTTGGACTCCAGTGTATTTACGTATTGCGTTACAGATAGAGCGACATATCTGCATATGAAAGACACACTGTGGCAAGCATGGCATCTTCTTAGGTTTTATTCCATCAGTGCGCAGTCTAAAACCGGTGGCAGCCTTTCCGTTTCCGCTCCCACATTTCTCGCCGCTTCCTTCCGTCGCACAATACTCCACACGGAGAGCAATTCCCCTGAGTAGGCCCACCACCCGCAAGACGGCACTGTATGAATGGCTGCCGCTCGGCTAGGCGGCGCACCAGGTGCGTCTGTGGCTACGGCGCTCTACAATGGTGCCTTTCTCGTAATCCACTGCGCTGCCACTGCGCGGCTTCCTCGTGCGCGTTTCCTGATTCCCGTGATAGCACAGCCGCCCTCCACCGACATCACTATCTCATGTAACATTTTCTTTCCTGTCTTATACCATATTATTCCCAGTGGTGTCGAGTATTACATGAATTACACTGACGAACCAAAATTTTATGACCATCTGCTTAATAGCTTGTTTGTCCAACTTTGGAACGAAATACATCGCTGGTTCTGCATATCAGGATCCGACAGTTTGTTGGTAGGTTTGTGGAGGTATGTGGCATTATATGTCTACGCACAGGTCATGTAATTCGCCTAAATCACTGGGACGCTGATTTGCATACGCACTGATGGCGGCCGATAACGACCGAGATAGCTTCCATAGGATTTATATCAGGCGAATTTGGTCGCCGAGATATAGTCAGTTCACTACAATGCTCGTCAAACCACTGTAGAACGGTTCAGTTATACTGCTGAAAGTTGACATCGCCTTAGGGGAAGACATAAGGCATGATGGGATGCCGGTGGTTTGCAGCCGCCAGCGTGTCAGATTACTGCCAGAGGTCCCATGAAAGCGCAGCAGAATGTCCCCCATAACATAACACTGCCCCCACCAGCCTGCGTCCGTGTTGTGCTGCACGTTTCGAGCCGCCGTTCACTTCGATGATGGTGTTTGTGGAGCCGACCAGCGACCTAGCGTAGCTCAAATGTGATTCATCCGAAGATCCGATATGTTTCCGTTGATCGACGGTCGAATCCCAGTGGTCTCATGCCCATTGCATTCGTAATTGACGACGTCGTTGGGTCAAGATGAGAACACTTAGAGGTGGTTTGCTGCAGAGCTCCATGTTCCACAACGTATGATGAACGTTGTGCTCCGAAACAGTTGTACGTACACCAGCATTATGCTCTTCCGGCGGAGATGCCACAGGTCACCATATATTCTACTTTACAGAGCAGACAAGCCTCCGAACACCACGTTCTGTGAAGAGTCGTGGACGTCCAACCATTTAGAGCCTGGTGGTAGTTTCACTGTCCTTGTACCCTTTTCCGTTGATGCTCACGGCAGTTGTAGGTGGAAATTCGACCAGCTTCGTCATTTTCGATATACTTGTTCACAGGCTGCGCGTAATAATAATCTGCCCTTTGTCAAAGTAATTTATGCCAATGGATTTCCCTATTTGCAGCCCATATCTTTGCTAGGGTAGTCCCCTTACGGGTCTGGCCGATTACACACTCTTGTGACCGCATCATGTTCCCGAAACTCCACCAGGCGACATCTAACGTCGCGTTGGGCATTAGTTATGATTTTTTGGCTGATCAGTGGACACTGTTGGCCATGGAAACTGCAACACCATGAATGCGACGTGCAACAAACGTCAAAATGGCATGAAGTATATTACATGATTGGATATGCAGTCACACATACGGAGTAGGTGCAATGCCATCTACACTCTGTATATAAGGAAAGGTTACGCAGAGTGTTTCTCATTCATACTTCGCACTTCAATGTGAGAAGGTAAAGTATCTTGCAGCTTACTCCAGAAATCTGCTGGATTGTGGTTTATCGTTCCACGATAAACTGCTCTCGTATGTCGGGATTCTACGATGATTACACGAATACGGAATCGGTGGGTTAAAGAGAGACACACTCATGCCATATTGTATCTTATCGGCCCAACGTCCCAAGCAAATAGCGCCCGAAAGGAGAGATCTATTTTTCACACGGCTATGCAGGATTCTGCAGCTTCATCATGTAATTTGATTCGTAAAATGGGCTTGGTATTACGTATACCTCGTGTGTGAACACATTTATAAATGAACAATTTAATATTTCACATTTTCTTCTAGGTCTTAGTCAAAAACACAGACTGAACTTCCGGGGAGCGGATGGAAGGTTTGGATCCGTTCATTGACTTTAGGCGTAGCCGTAACTTCCTACAATTACTGATGTACTCCCACCAGTATTGTAGGTTTCAAGCATACCGTTTCTTGTGAATGCCTTGTAACATGTGTCACACGGGAGAAAGAACATATGCTGGTGGTGTCAATGGCAATGTGTTCATTGTTTGAAGATAAACAAAGGAGACAATTTCCAGGCCATCCAGTAAAATTCAGCACTTGATTTCATTATAATCTCATAGTTCCTGTTAAAATAAACTGCAGGCATAAAACTGAAACTCCAGGAAGGACAGGAAATAAAGAAAGTAATTATAGCGGATATATAGTACAGTACAAAAAATTCATGATTATGAATGAGGTGATCAAAAAGTTTACGTTCGAAGACTGTACAGTCCAGAATCGACATGCCAATCGGACAAAATCGCCGTGAGCGTTGAGGCAAGGTCCCACAGACGTACCAGGTTGAAGATATCCATTCTGTAAAACACCATGTCCTGCTGCGTGAAAACGTCCGTCACTACCTCCTGAATATCGACGTCTGACAGGAGTCGTCGACCCTTCATGGCCTTTTTTAAGGACCAAAGGGATAATCGCGTTGGGGAGAGCTCAGAACTATAGGGAGGGTGTTCTAGTGTCTCCCACTTGAGTACTTCTGTGATACGGCTTTTGCGATATGGGGACGTGCATTGTCATGAAGCAGCAGCACCTGTTGTCGCAGTTTTCCTGGACGGTGTTTTTCGACGGACGTGCTGCTCCATACGCATTCTTCAGTCGCTGATGGATGTCTACCGGCGTTTGTTCTTCATCAGCCAAGAAAAGAATAACAGCACGTTGGTCCTATTCGATCTCATTTGGTAATAACGTTGCCAAACTTCACGTTTCCGCACGCATGTCCCAAAGACATGAATGCCACACTAACCCCTTGCCTTCATGTTGATGCTTATATACCCATGTGGGAGTCCCGCTTTGTTGCATATACGCTGCAGCTACGCCCTCAAGCGGATGCTTTCGGATCGCCCTTTACATCTACATCTACATGCATGCTCCGCAATCCACCATACGGTGCGTGGCGGAGGGTACCTCGTACCACAACTAGCATCTTCTCTCCGTGTTCCACCCCAAACGGAACGAGGGAAAAATGACTGCCTATATGCCTCTGTACGAGCCCTAATCTCTCTTATCTAATCTTTGTGGTCTTTCCGCGAAATATAAGTTGGCGGCAATAAAATTGTACTGCAGTCAGCCGCAAGTGCTGGTTCTCTAAATTTCCTCAGTAGCGATTCACGAAAAGAACGCCTCCTTTCCTCCAGAGACTCCCACCCGAGTTCCTGAAGCATTTCCGTAACACTCCCGTGATGATCAAACCTACCAGTAACAAATCTAGCAGCCCGCCTCTGAATTGCGTCTATGTCCTCCCTCAATCCGACCTGATAGGGATCCCAAACGCTCGAGCAGTACTCAAGAATAGGTCGTATTAGTGTTTTATAAGCGGTCTCCTTTACAGATGAACCACCTCTTGCCAAACTTCTACCAAA
The DNA here is from genome assembly GCF_021461395.2 of Schistocerca americana. Lineage (NCBI taxonomy): Eukaryota > Metazoa > Arthropoda > Insecta > Orthoptera > Acrididae > Schistocerca > Schistocerca americana. The sequence goes on along the minus strand of NC_060125.1, from coordinate 520,989,229 downwards.
GAACCGAAGACGACTATCCGCCTTCCCCACAACTGCCATTACATGCTTGTCCCACTTCATATCGCTCTGCAATGTTAGGCTCAAATATTTAATGGACGTGACTGTGTCAAGCGCTACACTACTAATGGAGTATTCAAACATTACATGATTCTTTTTCCTATTCATCTGCATTAATTTACATTTATCTATATTTAGAGTTAGCTGCCATTCTTTACACCAATCACAAATCCTGTCCAAGTCATCTTGTATCCTCTTACAGTCACTCAACGACGACACCTTCCCGTACGCCACAGCATCATCAGCGAACAGCCGCACATTGCTATCCACCCTATCCAAAAGATCATTTATGTAGATAGAAAACAACAGCAGACCTACGACACTTGTCTGGGGCACTCCAGATGATACCCTGACCTCCGATGAACACTCACCATCGAGGACAACGTACTAGGTTCTATTACTTAAGAAGTCTTCGAGTCACTCACATATTTGCGAACCAATCCCGTACGCTCGTACCTTAGTGAGGAGTCTGCAGTGAGGCACCGAGTCAAACGCTTTCATAATCACAAGACCATCCTAGATCTCAGGAGAGGCAGGTTCCGTGAAGAACAAATCAATAATCTGAAGCTAATGCACCCATATAGCACTAAAGAGCTAAAGAACACATGAAACTAATGGAAGAAACAGCGCATTCACTTGAATTTAAGGCAGGAGATAGACAAGGCGTGGGCATTCTCCAATCCTGTTTGTCTGTGCTTGAAATTGTGAGCAGAGGACAAGACAAGAAATTTGAAACTTTTAACATCAAAAGAGAAATAAAAATAGGCTGTAAAAGGGAAAACGTCGAAGTTTATTATTGTACGCTTCCAGAATATTTATAGAGTCTTTCAGACAGTGAAGTGTAGCACAAAAGCAGATACTTAAGCAAAGAGCATAAATAGCTGAATAACTGAGGAAAATGTCAAACACAAATCACCATCAAAATTAAACGTAAAGTATAGAAATGCGACAGGAAATGATAAATTCAAATTCCTACGAGAAATGAGCCACTCTGGCGGAGAGGAAAAGGAAGCCTTCTGAGCGGGATTTCTAAGGAAACCTTATTACCCCAATCAAAATAAAATCTTCATAAAAATCACTCTCTAAATTCAATAATTTATCATTACAAACAGTATTACGACCATAATGCACATACGTATCATAAACACTAATATTAAGATCGATAATAGAAAAAATAAAAAATTGGAAAAAGAAAAACAAAATAATGATGAAGATATTAGAAACAGAACACCAATAGCAAAACTTAAATTAATAAGTGTACAAATAAAAATACACCGTCCGAACAGGCCTGTAAGGCCCAACGACACAGACCAGCCGCCGTGTCATCCTCAGCCCTTAGGCGTCGTTGGATGCGAATGAAGCACGTGGTCAGCAAACCGCTCTGCTGGCCGTAGTCAGTTTTCGTGACCGGTGCCGCTACTTCTCAATCAAGCAGCTCCTCAATTGCCCTCACAAGGGCTGAGTGCACCCCGCTCGCCAGCAGAATTCGGCAGTCCCGGCCGATAACGCATCTAAGTGCTACCTAAGCCAGACAGCGCTGAACTTCGATGATCTGACGGGCACCAGTGTTACCGCTGCGGCAAGCCGCTGACGGTAACTATACAACCATGTAGAAATAAGTTAGAGACGAAATTAGGAGCAAAATAGCAACTTTTATTGGGCTTGTCCAGACAAAGAATGCACACTGACAAGAAAAATTGAATAACATTTTAAAAAATTTGAAAAGGAAACGGAACTGGGTAAAGAGAGAGTAGGAAAATTTGGAAGAGACTAATGTGAATAAGCAAGAAATTCAAGACAGGAAATGGGAGGTATTCCAAGTCAAAACAGTTAGAAGAAACTATAGGAGGAAACTGGACAGTAGAGAAAGGATAAAAAGAGTTGAATACTGGAGGAAGAGTAAAACTATTTAAGCAGCTTAAAAGGTGTTCCTTAGCTGGTTTTTACTGAAACGAAAATAGTAATAATTTATTATTATTATTATAACTTCATCGTCCTAAATACCTGGTGGATCATTAAAGGTCTTCAGCATTTCCAAAACAATTTACCTTCTGTGTTTCTTAAAAACTCTAAACAATGGAGCCACGATTGCTGGCGAGAAGTCTTAGAGGAAAGTTGCCGTAGGCCGATTTGGCAACTCCATTGTGCTAACAGCGAAGTTGTTCCTCTCAGTCGCCACGCCGCCTCCTCATAGCCCCCCTTTGCATCCCCCCCCCCCCCCCCCCCCGCCGCCGCCACTCAATGCACTTGCCGCAGGCACCATCACTTTAGAGTTCTCAGGTCCGCCTTCGCAATACTGTCTCCCTCTATAGAAGGGAGTCCGCGGCGAGATGCGGGGATGGGGAGAACGGGCAGGGCGGTAATACCGGCGTTACGGCGTACTAACTGGAGCAGAAATTTTTCTTTCAATTTGAATTGCATAAATAAAAGTTCTCTTCCCGTTTCTTTTCTTCCTTCGCTGAGTCCACTAAATTTTGAAAGGAGAGAGGCGGTGCTTGGCGTGTGGATGCCATAGAGATAGCGAACGACATCGACTTTCAATAATCGATCCGGCGCACGAGGGAGGCTTCTACGGCGCACGTGGTGCGCGGGATGGGCCTACTTAAATCCGATTTACGCCTCTATCTCTCTCCTCCCCCAACTTTCCTCTAAAATAGCGCCACTGGTGGAGTCGTCTGAAAGCGGGGGAGGCGCCAGTGTCTTGGTATAGACGCAATAGTCAGAGAATTGCGCGGGGAGACAACTGACACCAATATCATGCCAGAAAATGAGTGTTCGTATCCTGATGCCGCGAAAATGAAATTTTGGTTGTCAGTAAGTAGAACGGACCTGAAACCGGGTCAAGAACACCTGCAGAGCGGCACCTAGGAAACTTTCCACGTATGTCGTCTTACAAATACGAGGGATGTTCAATAAGGAACAAAACACATTTTTTTTCCTCGACCATCTGCGGTTGAAGAAATGCAGAATTTGTTGTGGAAGATGCCCGCTTCATCCCCTATGAAGTTCCGATGTGTGGTGGCGCTTTACGTAGCCTTCAAAATCGAATCTGTAACGGAGTTGCGATCCAAGCAGAGCGCTGTCACTGAGTTTCTTTTGGCGGAAAACCGGAGCACCACAGATATTTATAGGCGTTTGTCTACGGAGTATGGTTCAAATGGCTCTGAGCACTATGGGACTTAACATCTGAGGTCATGAGTCCCCTAGAAGTGAGAACAACTTAAACCTAACCAATCTAAGGACATCACACACATCCATGCCCGAGGCAATATTCGAACCTGCGACCGTAGCAGTCACGCGGTTCCGGACTGAAGCACCTAGAGCCGCTCGGCCACAACGGCCGGCTTCTACGGAGTACTGGCAGTGAACAAAAGCGCGGTGAGCTAGGCGTCTGTCAACATCGCAACGAAGTCGCGCAAACCTGACCCGCCTCTAGCGTGCCGGCCCGCTGCATACAGCTGTGACTCCTGCAATGCTACAACGTGCGGACACACTCACTCGAGGTGATCGACCGGTGACACTGAAACACCTCGCTGCACTACTGGACGTCTCTGTTGGTAGTGGTGCCACACTCGTCAACTAGTTAGGCTACTCAAAGATGTGTGCGCGCTGGTTTCCTTGCCGTCCAGCGGAAGATCATAAAGAGCAACGAAGGACCATCTGTGCGGAATTGCTTGGGTGTTAAGAGGCTGATCGTGACGATTTTTTGTCGAACATCATCACAGGCAATGAAAAAGGGTTCATCACTTCGAACCGGAAAGAAAACGGCAATCCATAGAGTGGCGCTACACCATTTCTCCTCCAAAGAAACAATTCAGGGCTGCACATTCATGGCGACGGGTTTATGGGGCTTTGAAGGGTTATTCTGTTCGATGCTCTCCCTCAGAGTGCAACGATCAACTCAGAAATGTATTGCACTACCCTCAGGAAATTGAAGACACGACTTCTGCGTGATCGCCGCCATAAAAATGCAAACGAACCTCTCCTTCTTCATGACAACAAAAGGTATCACACAAGTCTGCGCACCCGAGAGGAATTCACAAAACTTCATTGGACTGTTGTTCCTCATCCACCCTACAGCCTGGATCTCTTACCTTCCGACTTCTATGCGTTTGGCCCAATTAAGGACGCACTCCGTGGAAAACAGTACGTGGATGATGGGGAGGTTATTAACGCGGCAAGACGTTGGCTCTGACGTCGACCAATAGAGTGGTACCGCGCGGGCATTCAGGCGCTGCAGTAAGCAGGCGTAAGGCCGTCGCATGGAACGGAGATTATGTTGAGAACTAGGAAGAAGAGTGAGGAATAATATGTTGTATTGGCATCACGAATAAAATCGACCAGCTTTCAGAAAAAAAAATGTTCGTTTTAAATACGTAACGCGCGTCGTAATGACGGCGAAACGCGTGTGGCACGACGAATTCATTTTATTCATATGTAATTTGCTGTGACTTGGCAAGACAGCCAAGCCACTAGGAGATAGCCGAAAGGCACGCGTTTAAGCTCACGCAGGCTGGCGTGAGGTTTGGAACAGTTAAGGGAATTTATAGTAGCAAAGAACGTAAGTAACTACTGGAATACTTAACTTTGATTCATAATTGGTGAACATCGGTCTGACGGTACATGCATCACAAGATAAATATCAAATGATAATGGCGCCTTGCTAGGTCGTAGCAAATGACGTAGCTGAAGGCTATGCTAACTATCGTCTCGGCAAATGAGAGCGTAATTTGTCAGTGAACCATCGCTAACAAAGTCGGCTGTACAACTGGGGCGAGTGCTAGTAAGTCTCTCTAGACCTGCCGTGTGGCGACGCTCGGTCTGCAATCACTGACAGTGGTGACACGCGGGTCCGACGTATAGTACCGGACCGCGGCCGATTTAAAGGCTACCACCTAGCAAGTGTGGTGTCTGGCGGTGACACCACATAATTAAACAGATCAAAAGTCATAATTATCTACATAATGTTGTACGCAAATCAGGACGGGAGGACAATAAAAGTTAAAAAAAGGTGGTAGTCATTTTGCGGTGAAGATCAGTAGCAGCCCTACTGAAACTCAGAATGCATCTTACCAGTCGTGGGAAGGGTTATGATTCCTTCACTAATGTGTCCTCGAAAGGTCGCACGGACGTTTCTGTGTTTTCCGGTGGTAAAGGCGCAGGGGGTGGACAAAAACGTGAAAACACCAAAACACAACATATTACTTTGCCTAGTACGGTGTATGAGATCTGTTGGCATTCAAAACACCTTGTATTCCTCTCGTAATGGATAGATATAGGTCCTCTATTATCTTCAAGGGAACCTTATGCCATTCTTCCCGCAAGATTGTGGCAAGTTCAGTTAACGATGACGGAGGTAGATAGCGATCAAGGACCCTTCTCTCCAAAGATCACAACGGCTCAACAGTATCGAGATCTGGTTACTGTAGCGAGCAGAGAGATAGGACAATTGACAGTCCTGATCACAAACCAGTCCTGGATGACGGTAGCTGTATGAACAGGATACTTGTCGTCTTGGAACATAGCAACTCTATTGAGGACCAAACGTTGTACAGTAGGACGGGCGTGATCAGTCGGAATGGTCACGTAGTCCTTTGCAGTTTTGCGACCTTGTAGAATAACCATGTCGTGCATCGAATACCACGATAGGGATGCCCAAATAATAACAGAACCCCCCCCCACCTATTTCACTTTTTAAGGACATAAATTCCGTCAGAAATTAGGAACAGTGTGAAACAAGACAAGTCTGACAAAATGACATTCTTCCATTGCCCCACAGCCCAGGATCTATAGCTCCAGCACAATGTTTTCCGGTTATAGGCATTTGCGTCACTAATAGTTTTGGAATCCCAGTTCGCCATGCAGTACCCAGGTTATGGAGCTTCCCTGGTGTTGTTTTGGTGCTGAGAGGGTTCACGAATGGGACATTCCGTTCTGCAGTGCCTTTTGCAGCTGACGTCCTCTTATTTTCTGTCATAATTCTCTTCAATAGTCGACCATATCGATCACTTAACTCACACTTTCGTTCGCGTTGTGACTAAGCTGATGACGTTATTTCGCTTTTCCTGTTCGCGGCATAAAATTTTCGATATGCTGCCGCTTCAAGCACCAAACACTGACTGTCTTGGTTAGGGAAGCACCCACCCCGAGAAATTGCTCACGTTGTAAACTCTCGTAGCTCCGAGCTAATTCACTCGCAATTATACAGAACACTGTTCTGATCATAACTGACACTTGCAACGTAGTGAAAAAAATTTCACAGGTGCCGCTTGTGGTCAAACACAACGGCACAACCTGCAGGTTTAGCGAACATCTGCATTTATGTTCAAACAATCAAATGTCGAGGTCTTTCCGTATTTTTGTCCACCGGCGGCACAAACACCTCCCAACCGGATACCTGAATTGTTCAGAGATCATTGTCTATGCCACGGGTGGGCATCAGGGCCGGATCCGACGTGCAATTGGTTTCCACCCGCCCCGCGGAAGAAATTCGTGGGAAGGCGAGGCGCTCCACTCGCATAGTATTGCTCTCGTGACTTATTTTTGGATATTCGCCATTCTGTTGCTCGTATTTTCCGGTTTGCTTCTGTATAATACAGTCGACATACAAGTATGTTAAGTTCAAGCAATTTAGATTTTTTAACTTTATAAAATGAGCATGAAATGATGGCTTAGTTTATTTAGTGTTACAGAAACAAACCATGGCTATGCGATCAGTCATTAAAAGTGTTTTTGGTCAAATATTTAAATAGTTGTGGCTATTAACACCCTAAATTTCAGTAACTCTAATGGCGTGCCTGCGGCCAAAAATAGCAAGTTACGCCTAATTGCTTGTTGACTGGGACCACCTGGTCAGTGCTGAATTTATTTATTTGTTTATTTTTTCTTCTCCGTCATATTAACATTAGTAAATAGTTCTTGTCCATTTTGAAAGTATTATGACCCTGCAACTGCTTAAACTGAAGATAATTATAGCAAATTAACCGTTACTAGTTCCTTTTATAGGTTTTTATTTCTCCGTCGTGACGTTTCAAGGTGTTTTGCACCCTGTCTTCAGAAGTTTACATTTATTTACGTATCGTGAACACCGTTTCTTTACTAGCGGTGTTGTATAACTTTGCAATGAAACTTTTTATGACAGCTATTGTGAAACGTCGTAGACCTCTAAGTAAAGAAATAGTATTCACGTTACATAAATAAATGAACATCCCAAGATGAGGTGAATCTGAATGTATTCTCTACAGCGCGAGTTTCGAGGCATAATTTGCTGACGTGGTGTGTAAGAAATGAGGTGCCGTTCGTACCGGTGCGTTATCCCACGAACATTAACGTCACTGGTGCTGCAGTTTTGACTTTATGTGATTGGGGCGCTGCTGTTGCGTGACGTGACGAGCTGTGTAACGATACAAGTATGTTTATGAGCATAAACGATGAACTTCCAACCACATAAATTTTTTCGATAATAACATTGCATTGTCACATTTGTTAAACTTAAGCACTTGTCCGCTCTCGTGAGCAAAGAGGCGCATGAAAGGGCACGCCTAACGCTACGTATATGCCATGACGTTTAACGAGGACTATTGCTGTGAAGTGACGATAACTTACTGCCGCCTCGTGCCGAAAGTTGCAACTAATGATGCTGTAGACGTTCATAAACCATTTTTGGGAAATATGCAAATGTATATTGTTTGTTTTATTTTGTTAAAAGGATTATGTTATTAAGAATATTGTAAACTTATGTATTCAAAAATGGTTCAAATGGCTCTGAGCACTATGGGACTTAACTTTTGAGGTCATCAGTCCCCTCGAACTTAGAACTACTTAAACCTAACTAAACCTAAGGACATCACACACATCCATACCCGAGGCAGGATTCGAACCTGCGATCGTAGCGGTCGCGCTGTTCCAGACTGTAGCGCCTAGAACCGCTCGGCCACTCCGGTCGGCAAACTTATGCATTTCTCATTGTAAGGAGACATGGCTTATGTGTTAAGGCATATTCGGTAGGGAAGTCCCTCCGGACATATTGGTGCGGCCACATCCCGCCTTTTTCAGTAAATATATATAGTTTCAGAACAGTACTATGTAGAGAGTCCTAGTTCAGAGTGGGAGACGAGAACTCTCTCTCTCTCTCTCTCTCTCTCTCTCTCTCTCTCTCTCTCTCTCTCTGTGTGTGTGTGTGTGTGTGTGTGTGTGTGTGTGTGTGTGTGTGTGTGTGATTATTGAGCTAATTATCAATGAGAGCCCTGAATGAAAATGGCAGAATGCTACATTTCTACAAGAAGAGCAGCTAAAAAAAATACGTGTAATTATCTAAGAAATGTGCTCTGATTTACTACATAATATATGCCAGATATGTTGTGAAGTCGTGGGCTCTGCAAAACTTAAAGATACATGGTACTGGTTATTAGTACAAAGGAGGAAGCAGTATCATTCAGAGCCAATAGTGTGTACGCCGTGAAGTGCATTTTAAAGTAGCGTTTTCGACGGAGGTTTAGTCATAGTTCACAAAACAAGCTTATTTTTGGATGTGGTTTTGTGTAATTCAGACCTCGTGCAGGGAAGCCATATTCGAGTTGTGAAAGCCATGCTCTGTTCTGATTTCCTAGTTACGTAATTATTATTTGAGTTATTCTTAAAGCAAACGCTTTTACAGTGTCATTATGTGTACAGATAGGAAACGATCAGTTTTTTCCTTCGAGAGTGTGTGATAAATTGATTACGTTTTGCAGTGATAAAATCTGGTAGAAATATAGTTATAAATATTAGCCAATTATTTAAATGAAGCTAATACGTAAATTATGAACCAGCTAAATCCTCTTATAAATGTTACCTGCTGCTGAAGCCGAACTCAAGAAGACTGCACCACAAGGTAATGAGAAACTTTTACCGTTCTTGTTAAAAGCACTGTGGTGGATTGTACATTACGAAAGTTCTCAGTTAATGTGTGTGTGACGAAATAATACTGTTCTTATCCAAAATTAGTTAGGCTCACATGGCAGTTCACACAAGAAGTGTAATTTCTTGACAGATGTTGAGAAGTGATTTAAATAATTTCAGCTTTGGACGAACCAAAGGCTCATAAGTGTACAGTCACAAAACCTGTCACCACAGTAAGCTAAGCATCGTTTGTGCTTGGCAGGCTAGTTAATATAATATGTCCATGATCATTGTCTATAAAGTGTCTTCCACTCAAAGTAGCTATTTGAGTGTGAGTGTAGATATACTCGTTAGGCATTAACGCACATTAAGTATTCATATAAGTCTCACCTCAAAGGCAGTTCGTATAAAGTTAGGTTTCCTCTACTTTCATTTTGCGATAACTTATTATTTATAATTTATCGTGTGGTATAGTGCAAGCGCTGTGTAATGTAGAGAACGATCAGTAGTTTAAACTGCTGTACAGTTATTACACGCGATCGTTTCCTGTTTTCTTCGAGTCCGGCTGCCAAACACTGTCATTAGAACAATTAACATCTCTAATTAGGATACAACGCAAACGAACGTGCCGCGAGATCCAGTGAATATGCAAACCAGGCCCGCGGATCACCAAAAATTGCCCATGCCTGACCTAGAGGATAGTGAATATACAGGGTGAAAAGTATTTAAACCGACAAACTCTGGGAGGTTGTAGGGGACATCAAAAAAATTTCTTTTCCCTAATGTCATTTTTTCCTATGAGGATTATTTAAACCGGTGGAGGCCGTATTACGCTCTTCACCTGTAGGCAACTGCTGTTCACCAGTTTAGTAGAGCATTGTCTCTGTTTACTAATGTAGCGATACACCTGGAGTGAGTACACCGATATGAATGGTGCGTACTACGTAGCGAACCACAACGGGCGAGCTGCACAGCGGGTTTATCAACAACAATATCTTAATCACCGTATCCCGCATAATATGACCTTTGCTGCTGTGCACCAACGTCTGCGTGAGACCGGGTCATTTAGTAGATTACCTGGACAGGGACACCGTCGCACGGTAAGAACGCTGCAATTTAAGGAAGCTGCCTTGCAGCTTCTGGAGCGGGATCCTTCAATCAGCACTCGTGCAATTGCACGTAACATGGGGACGAATCATACAAATGTAAGAACAGTAGATCGAGAGCAATTGTTACGTCCATTTCACTTACAGCGTGTCCACAACCTGGAACCAGTTGATTATCCACACAGAGCACAGTTTTCGCAGTGGTACCTGGAACAGTGTGAAATGCGTCCTACATTTCCATCCTCTGTGTTGTTTGCCGATGAAGCAGCGTTCGGGGGTAATGGAGTCTTCAACATGCACAATTCGCATGTCTGGAGTGAGGATAACCTACATGCCACAGTTACTAGCGCTCATCAAGTGCGGTTCTTCGTTAATGTGTGGGTCGGTGTTGTTGGGGACTGTTTAATTGGGCCGTATCTGCTACCGAGGCCATTAAATGGCAGGCACTATTACAATTTTCTCGCCAGAGCATTGCCAGAATTGCCGGAAGACGTCCCGCTCCCTACAAGACAACGCATGTGGTTCCAACATGACGGGGCGCGGGCACATTTCAGTCGTCATGTGCGTCGATTCCTGGACCGACGGTTCCCAGAAACGAGGATTGGCAGAGGTGGTCCTGTACCATGGCCTGCTCGATCCCCAGATATCTCCCCTCTGGATTTTTTGTGTGGGGAGAGAAGCGCAACCTTGTTCACGCAACTCCTGTTGCATCAGAAGAGAATCTGGTTGCCCGGATAGTAGCAGCAGCAGCAGGAACAATTCAGGATACTCCTGGGGTTTTTGCCCGTGGCAGACAGAACATGATCCGACGGTGGAACCTTTGTTTACGCGTCAAAAGAGGCATTTTTGAAAATCTACTGTAATTGAAATTGGGTTGTGTTTATGTGTTGTCTCCTGGTCACAAAAAATAGAAAAGTGTTTGTTGTTTTAATTAATTTGCCGCCAGAGAAATCTTCCTCTACCGGTTTAAATACTCCTCATTGGAAAAAATGATATTAGGGAAAATTATTTGTTTTGATGTCCCCTACAACATCCCAGAGTTTGTCGGTTTAAATACTATTCACCCTGAAGAGCTAGAAATCAGTCATTAGTCTACAAGCTGGTTGACATGCACGGAGATGCCAGTGCGTTACGCACAGACACGCACGGACTCGTCGTTCTGTGTTTGCTCCTGCCCAGCAGTCACGCAGCCACGCTAATGAAGTCACCGATCACAACAGCGGCCGTGGTGATTACGGCGACTGGGCTATTAGCTGCACGTGACTGCCGAAGCCAAGGCGGGACACGCATATTGTAGTGGGGCCGGGCGACTTCCCCCCCCCCCTCCCCCCCCTCCCCCCCCCCTCCCCCCCCTCCCCCCCCCCCCCCGACGCTACAGCCAACCCTCGGCGCCACACCCTCTGTGTGCTCTGCTGGGAGCCAGTGACAGCGTGCAGAGAGACGGGGCAGCACCAGAGCCGCCAGCATTGACACAGCAGGGATTATGCTAATATAATGACGTCAGCGGCTAATTGACACGGCGCTCCCAGCGTAATAGCGGACGTCGGCGGACGAGTGACCGTACTGAGGGACACGGCAAATGATCACCTCTCTGGGGAGTAACCTCACACAGCGACTCATCCAGTACCGACTAGAGCCTCATGGAGAGCACCGTGGCTATTCTTTCTGCCAAAACATTACACCTTCCATTGCTTGTAGTGTTCCAAGTAGTCTTGGGATCAGACCTCAGATCCCCCGGAAGGTAAAAAAAAGTATACCACAGGGATCAGCCTTCGCTCCATTTCTCTTCGGCTATTTTGTTGCAGACACGCCAAAAACAAATTCAATGACGTTTAGTTACGCTGACGATAGCGTACGTGCAGTTAGGTGTAACTGAAACTTCCTGGCAGATTAAAACTGTGTGTCGTACCGAGACTCGAACTCGGGACCTTTGCCTTTCGCGGGCAAGTGCTCTACCAACTGAGCTACCCAAGCACGACTCCGCTGTAGAGTGAAAATCTCATTCTGGAAACATCCCCCGGGCTGTGGCTAAGCCATGTCTCCGCAATATCCTTTTTTCAGGAGTGCTAGTTCTGCAAGGTTCGCAGGATAGCTTCTGTGAAGTTTGTAAGGTAGGAGGCGAGGTACTGGCGGAAGTAAAGCTCTGAGGACGGGGCGTGAATCGTGCTTGGGTAGCTCAGATGATAGAGCACTTGTCCGCCAAAGGCAAAGGTCTCGAGTTCGAGTCTCGGTCTGGCACACAGTTTTAATCTGCCAGGAAGTTTCATATCAGCGCACCTCCGCTGCAGAGTGAAAATCTCATTGTAGGTGTAACTGAGTTGAACAGTCAGAAGAGATCCTAACGGAGGTCGTAGACGTAGTAGGAAAGTACTATCGTAAATGGAGACCCCAACTAAACGCTATCGAAACGGAGGTTTCTTGCTTCCACCTAAATAATAAAAATGGCTCTGATCACTATCGGACTTAACATCTCAGGTCATCAATCCCCTAGAACTTAGAACTACTTAAACCTAACTAACCTAAGGACATCACACACATCCGTGGCCGAGGCAGGATTCGAAGCTGCGACCGTAGCAGTAGCGCGGTTCCGGACTGAAGCGCCTAGAACCGCTCGGCCACATCGGCCGGCCGAATAATAAAAGGAAGTCGGCCGTGCCCTTTCAAAGGATCTATCCTGGCATTTGCCTGAAGCGATTTAGGGAAATCACGGAAAACCTAAATCAGGATGGCCGCATGCGCGTTTGAACCATTGTCCTCCCAAATACGAGTCCAGTCTCCTAACCACTGCGCCACCTCGCTCAAAAAACCAAAGCATTTGGGGACAATCTTAGACAGAGTTCTATCTTTAAGTACATGAAATGTATTCGCAGTTGCGAATATAGCTGTATAATGGAATGATGACAATGAATATTTGTGCTCTACCGAGAAAGGAACCCGGATTTCCAGATTGTTGTTTTCAGTCAGGCTATCCGAGCACGCTTCACTGCCAGACCCAGATTTTCTTATGTCGTCAACTATGTATATGCAATCTGCACTCGTAGAAATGGCTCTGAGCACTATGGGACTTAACATGTATGGTCATCAGTCCCCTAGAACTTAGAACTACTTAAACCTAACTAACCTAAGGACAGCACACAACGCCCAGCCATCACGAGGCAGAGAAAATTCCTGACCCCACCGGGAATCGAACCCGGGCGTGGGAAGCGAGAACGCTACCGCAAAAAACATTTTAAAAAACCTCTCTTTCAGCCGCTAATTTGGAAGCAAACCATACATAACGCAGCATTTCCTTAAATGTTGCTGCTGATCATTGGTCATGCAGTATCGAGTGTGTTATAATAACGTCTTAACGAGAAGCAATTTCTCGTTTTCTTTCGATTAAATACGAACAATTTTGAAGACACGGACAAGCATACATTTTCAGTATCACTTTATACGTTTGGTCGTTTACTAGACAGTAGTTATGAATATTACATTATTTGTGATAATAAAAATTTGTAGACTGGCAAATAACATTGTAAATTTAATAAAAGTTCATCCGATTACACGTATTTTTCCCATTACATCTATTGTAATATAAATAGTAAAGAAAATGACTATGTTAGAAACTTAAAAAAAGGAAAAAAACTAAGTAGCGGGACTCAAGCCAGCGACCCAGCGATTACGGGGCTTGAACGCTAACCACTTTTCTTTTTTTTTTTCGTTTTTGTTCGATATAGTTCGTTGCGTTTGGTCTGGGCGGACGTCACAAGCCATCCGTTCAAGTTGATCGTGGATTCTTTGATTCAGTTTTTTTATTACAGAGAGCACGCAGCCCTCTGACCGAACAGGCTGAGCTACCGTGCCGGCTACCACTCGGCTGCCGGCGCTTCATAGTAAATATGGCCACGCACAACTGTATATATTTGACGACCGAAATTATCTTGCGATTTTCTCAGTAACGCTTGAGAAGTACGATCTGTTGCTTACACATTTTGTTGTCCTAATGGAGTACTATGAGTGTACGAAGTTTGCAGTAAATCCGCGTTCCAAACGTCGTGACCTCCCCTTGTTATTGCAGTGAAAACAACACTCCATCATGAATCTTCCTATTACTTGTAAGTTATGGCTACGAAGTCAGCCTGTATTTACTGATATCAGTTATTATTTTACCCGATATATAATACCAGTTATCAATTGCAAGGAATTTGAACACCGCTACTAATATGCACGATGGTTTCGTATTTCGTTATTACGGAACGCTCGTCCCTTTCATCTCTCTCTCTCTCTCTCTCTACCAAGATCGAAACCTGCCGCAGCAATTCCTTCCCTTCCCGTATCCTGCGCTTCATGCTCTCCAGATTTACAAGTAACAATAGCTGGATTCTTTCGTTGTAGCATTCATTTTTCACGATTCGCCGAGTTTTTCATCAGCAGCAGTGGAGAAAAGGTATACAAGGAGGGGCCGTTGGGGTGGAGATGTGTGCGCCACGACCACCACGTAGCGGAGAATCCTTAAAGCTTTCCACCCTGCAGCGCGATGGGAACTTTTAAGTGAAGTGTGCATATGCTATTTCGTAATAACCGGTTTTATTTCTGCAAACATTTGCATAAGCTTCTCATTTCCCCGGATATTACTTGGGTTGTGTGTTTTTTCCCGCGGCTGCCACCCTCCTGCCACCAAATTTATTCGACACCCCCCGTTCCCCCATCAGACCATCGCACGGCTGCAACCCGCAAGGTTAAATTTAGACTTCCACCCACCGGCGATACACCGCGAGCGGCGGTGGGTACGCAATCCAGCTTCGGGCAAGAACAAACATCACCGCGACAACGGTCCTGATTCCGTTCGCATCCCCCTTTCCGTTGGATTTATATGCTCCAGTCAGGATTCGTGTCCGTCTAACGTCTCCTACAATCTAAAAGTCAGCTATGCTTCCACAGGCGCAAAAGACACTTCGGTTTCTAGCATGGTGCTTCGTTCGCTGATGCGTGGGAACGTTTACGAAAATATTAGGAAAAACTACGAATACTTTAATGTTTGGCGCCCATTCCACCAGAGAGTGTCAGGGATATGATACACGGATCATTGTGCCACTCATTAAAACAAAGGCGTTTTTCCAGCGTCAAGACCTTCTCATTAAATGTAAATCACCAACTCCCCAAAGTGTGAAAATATTTTGTTGGCGCCGACCTGCATAGGGAGAAATGATCATCGTAATAAAATAAGAGAAATCTACATCTACATCTACATGGCTACTCTGCAATCCACATTTAAGTGCTTGGCAGAGGGTTCATCGAACCACAATCATACTATCTCTCTACCATTCCACTCCCGAACAGCGCGCGGGAAAAACGAACACCTAAACCTTTCTGTTCGAGCTCTGATTTCTCTTATTTTATTTTGATGATCATTCCTACCTATGTAGGTTGGGCTCAACAAAATATTTTCGCATTCGGAAGAGAAAGTTGGTGACTGAAATTTCGTAAATAGATCTCACCGCGACGAAAAACGTCTTTGCTTTAATGACTTCCATCCCAACTCGCGCATCATATCTGCCACACTCTCTCCCCTATTACGTGATAACACAAAACGAGCTGCCCTTTTTTGCACCTTTTCGATGTCCTCCGTCAATCCCACCTGGTAAGGATCCCACACCGCGCAGCAATATTCTAACAGAGGACGAACGAGTGTAGTGTAAGCTGTCTCTTTAGTGGACTTGTTGCATCTTCTAAGTGTCCTGCCAATGAAACGCAACCTTTGGCTCGCCTTTCCCACAATATTATCTATGTGGTCTTTCCAACTGAAGTTGTTCATAATTTTAACACCCAGGTACTTAGTTGAATTGACAGCCTTGAGAATTGTACTATTTAACGAGTAATCCAATTCCAGCGGATTTCTTTTGGAACTCATGTGGATCACCTCACACTTTTCGTTATTTAGCGTCAACTGCCACCTGCCACACCATACAGCAATCTTTTCTAAATCGCTTTGCAACTGATACTGGTCTTCGGATGACCTTACTAGACGGTAAATTACAGCATCATCTGCGAACAGCCTAAGAGAACTGCTCAGATTGTAACCCAGGTCATTTACATAGATCAGGAACAGCAGAGGTCCCAGGACGGAAAGATTTAAGTGTGCGTTTTTACGGTGCGCTGTTCGAGAGTGGATTGATGAAGAAGTAGCTTTAAGTTAGTTCGCTAAACCCTTTACCAAGGACTTGATTGTGTATTGTTGAGTTATCACATAGATGTAGATAAGTGTCCCATACGTTCTGTTAAGACAGCTCCAGCAGAACAAGTTACGTGATTAACATGAGGAACATGTACTTCGGGTGTTTCCCAGTTCGCACGTCTCTCAGTATACCTCACCATAGATCTAGCATCGAATAATAATCGCAACCAAATTCTCACTTCTTTGCACCCATCCATACAGGAAAACGTTCGTAAACTCATTCTCAGTGGCAGATGCCCACATGTCGCACACGTTAACCTACACTCCACGTGCAATTCAGTTCCTGTTGAATTTAAGAAAACTTGAAGGCACTTCCTCTTGTCATTATCATAATGTCCTTCACAAAAATTACCATGTATTTCCGTTCCTCTCCACTAATCCGTGAAACAAGTTGTCTGATACTGAAAAACTATCATATATAATTATTGCAACCGTTTACAGATCTCCACTGGGAAATTTTGAGTTTTTGATTAGTCATCACGGTTCTTTGTTATGCTATCTTTCAGACACTAAGAAGCAATTATTGGTGGGTGGTGATCTCAGTGTTCGTATTGTATAGCAACCTAATAGGATAAATAACATACAAATATCACGTTAATCATATGAGTTGGTTAAAGCATTCATTTTTCTCAATACATTCGAATGAAGACAGTAAATCAAAGATTTTTAGCTTCTTTATAGACGAAGGTCGAGATAAGCAAATAAACGTCCAACCACTAGTTAACTATCAATCGTGATATGCTAGTACTTAAGGTAACATAATATTCTCGTATAGTACTAAGACTCCAATACAGGAACCAGCTAGGATGATTGGCGACTGGAGGGGAGAAGATTTAGAAAATAACTGTGAATGGGGTAAAACTGATATGAAAAAATGTCAACATAAAATTTAACATACTGCGTGATAAGTTTGTGTCACAAATTAAACTTTTCCCAGTAGGCAAATTAGAAACGATTAAAAAAACATGCAAAAATCTGTGGATCACTAATGGAAAAAAGCATTTCGTTAATGGAAAAAGAAAATTTGTGCTATCAATAGTAAGTAAACATCATACTTTAGTTGCATAGCCAAGTTATTAAAGTGTCTAAATGCATGCATATCCGTTGCTGTGAATGGGAAGGTCACAGATGGTCAAGTATTTTAGTGGTAATTTCTTAAATTTAATAGAGAGTAAAATCACGCAGCTTAGCAGAAAAATCAAGACATCATGTTAAGAAAACGACTGCCACAAAATTTAATGATTCAGTGCTCTTATCCATTTCCGTATATGAAATTTAATAAGAGGAGAAAACTTCATAAGAAGTTGATTTTAAAGAATTATCTTACATTATGAATCATCTTCTATGAATTATGTTTGGTACCACATAAGTCAGTGCCTTTGTGCAGTGACAGGAGCGATAGTAATAATTACCGACTTGTTTCACTGATCTTATTCTCTAAAATTTTCGAGGAAGTGTTGTACGTTAGAAAATTGTCTCGTATTGGTAGTAATGATATACGTTAATTAGCAAATCACTATTTTGATTACAGAAAGATTGTTCAACCCCAGACTTTACCAGGATTAAGTAAAAAACAGAACCACTCAAGATTTTTGTGATATATCCGAGGCGTTTGACTGTATTAATCACAAAAATTGAGGTTTTATGGAAGTAACAGTATGGATAGTGTATGGCCCGCGTCACAAATTTAAAAAAATGCAGAAAATTATAATTCAGTTTTCGCAGACGTGAGATAGTTTACTGACCAAGGTAAATCATTACTGGATTTTCACAAGGTTCAGTTCGGCGTCCTCCGTTGTTTCCTATACATTTTAATGATCTTCTTTGTAATTTAGATGAAACATAATCACTTTTTTTTGCAGACGATCCAATTTACGTAATCGATCTGAACAGACATAAATCGCCACACTAAAATGTAAATAACAAGTTTAAAATGATTATTGACTGGTTGCCTACAAATGCTCTCTCTCAATTTTAGAAAACACAGACTATTCCATTATGTGCAAAGGTTATAACATCAGTCATAAATTTAACGTATAAGCAGAAGTTAACAATCAAGCCAGAATCTTCGAAATTTTTGAAATTACATATCGAAGGAAACTACACTTCATAAATTCTTAAATAACTCAGTTCAATCACTTTTGCACTTAGTGTTATTGCACAAGTCCGAAAACAGACACTATCGTGTCAACGTTGATCAGCGCAACACATTAAGTGGCAACATTAGTACATAAGTTAATCAGTAATCTACTCTGCAGTATGTATATACAGCAATAAAAAAGTTCTGGCCGAAGGAAAGAGGGAGCATAGTGGAACATGCGTATTAATAACCACGAATTAAGAGCCACCATAATAATCCTTTCTCCACAACCGATTCGGCGTCTCAAATTACTTCGGCTGTTGCAGCACGTATATTCCACTAAACGCCGGTGGGACACTCTTTTTATACATCCATTAATCTCAATTTGCCGCGCTGTGCAGTTTAATCTCTTAAATCGAGCCACACACAGTTACTGCTTCGTGGCCGCACCCCGCTCCACCGAGAAAGCCAATGTCGGTATTTACGAGTCGCTAATTGCGAAAGGATTTGAATAATTGTTAAACGTCCGGGATTAAGAGTACTATTGGTTTCGCTCGCCACTGCTAGCTCCTCCGTACCTCCTGTTCCCTGCGAAACCAGGAGCTGCAGTTTCGGCGAAACCACATCCCATTGTTCCAGTCACAACGGGCAAGCATACACCGGGATTCTCGATAACGTAGTGCCCATAAATCAATTCTCACTAAAATATTTCTATAGGCGATAAAGAAGTTAATGAACTCCTATCGACAACACAGTCGAGCTCTATCGAAGATGTGATGAGATTCAATGAGTAGTTGCTCCTTGTATATACAGGGTGTCCCAGAAATGTTGCAACAATCTTCGAGGGTTGTAGAGGAACGAATCGAGGATAGGAACCCGTGTCCGGATGCGTCATCCAACGACGCTACATAGCGTCGCAGTTATAGACACTGGCGCTTCCCAATGGACCAGCCTTTCGGTAGCGAAGGTGACTTTGTACGGTAAAGGGCCGTAGTCGGAATGTCTCGCAATGTTGTTTTGTTATTCAGTGATCGCGACTGATTGCCACGATCGCCTTGAAGAAGACGTAGCTAGCTCCTGAGGAGAAATTCCTTCTCTCCTATGACTGCGATGCTTTGTTGCCTTTGTGGATGACGGATTCACACACGAGTTTCCATCTGCAGTTTATTTTTCTCTTTTACACCATAAAACATGGGAGACTTCAGAGTGTTCCAGAAGAAAAATAAAGTGCGAATGGAAACGCGTGTCCGAAACCGTCATGCACCGAAGCAACAAAGCATCACGTTCATAGGAGACAAGGCCTTCCTACGAGGGACGTTCTGATAGTTTCTTTCTTTCTTTCTTTCGCTACTGCCTTTATCCCGCATTGTGCGCAGGGTCGGCAGGGTTAAGGACGGATCTGACATGGTTAATTTTAAGGGGTGGCCGGATGCCCTTCCTGCCGCATCCCCATACCCCCCAGGATGGAATTAGTGTACCCCAACTGTCTGCGTCTAGTGTAAAAAATGGTTCAAATGGCTCTGAGCACTATGGGACTCAACTTCTGAGGTCATTAGTCCCCTAGAACTTAGAACTAGTTAATCCTAACTAACTTAAGGACATCACAAACATCCATGCCCGAGGCAGGATTCGAACCTGCGACCGTAGCGGTCTTGCGGTTCCAGACTGCAGCGCCTTTAGCCGCACGGCGTCTAGTGTAAATCGTGAAATAGTGTGAATGTGTTGCAAATGTCTGCGAGTCGTGTAACTGAGGCGGGAGTGGGGACCAGCCCGGTATTCACCTAGCAGGATGTGGAAACCGCCTAAAAACCACATCCAGGCTGGCCGGCACACCGGCCGCCGTGGTTAATCTGCCGGGCGGGTTCGATCCGGGGCCGGCGCGCCTACCCGAGTCCAGGAAGCAGCACGATAGCGCTCTCGGCTATCCTGGCGGGTCGTTCCGACAGTAATGCCTCCTATTTTCATTCATGGAAACTACAGGAGAAACATAAATCACAATACAGCTAAACAGAACAATATTTCAGCTACAGGCTGTCATTTTTCCACATGGTCACCACCATTCTTTATTCATTTTTATCAATGATGAACCAAAGCCTGCATGTCACGCTTGTAAAAATCGGAACCAGCTGAGGTTAACCACTGCCTTACAGCTTTGACAACAGCATTCGAGGCTTGAAAATGTTCGCCATGTAGTCCATCTTTCAGAAGCCCAAAGAGATGGCCGGCCGGAGTAGCCGAGCGGGTCTAGGCGCTACAGTCTGGAACCGCGTGACCGCTACGGTCGCAGGTTCGAATCCTGCCTCGGGCATGGATGTGTGTGATGTCCTTAGGTTAGTTAGGTTTAAGTAGTTCTAAGTCTAGTGGACTGATGACCTCAGATGTTAATTCCGATAGTGCTCAGAGCCATTTGAACCATACAAGCCATAAATTTAAGTAAACGAAATCAACAATGTAACATAGGATCCAGCTTAATTTTTCAAGGAACTCCTCGGCAGAATATAAGAAGTAACCCATGAAGAAATTCTTCAGTTTAGATTTGAAAGCGCTTGGATTACTGCTAAGAATTTTGAATTCTTTCTACACAAGAGTCAAGGAAGTGCGGTCCAAATGCAGATTGGATTTCTGCGTGGTATTAACTGAGTGAAAGCTGCTAATTCTTGGGAATAGCGAACGGTTTTTACGAGGCCCGAATTCAGGAGACCAAAACTTGGGACACGTTCAGTCATACCGCCAGAGATTGAAGTGGTTTACAGAATTTTAATATCCCCGGAAGTATATGAAAGACATGTGGGTCGATTACTTACCATATGTGGATAACGTTATTGCTGAAGAAAAGCAGATGTTAAGTCCCATAGTGCTCAGAGCCATTTTCGTCCTCGCTCGGTACACGAATGGAGAAGGAAATCGATAATATCGGTACGAAGTACCCTTTGGCTTGCCGTGAACGTTGGCTTGCAGACTACAAATGTAGATGTAGATTTATCAGGGGAAAATCGGTGAGAAAGTTGCGGTTTTGAAGGCAGTGCGGGCACACTGCAGAAGCCGCAGTCAGTATTCCACCGCAGAGTGGGAGCAGCGCTGGCAAACTCGTCGCATCTCGTCCCGGCCCGGTCACAGTGGTTTGTTTACGGCCCGCGCCCGCCTGTCGTGTCCTCGCCTGGGCGCGTTTTTAATCACGGCGCGCCACGCACTCTGCTCGCCAAGTGATTTCCCTCATGACCGGCGCTTCCCGTCTCTGTACATCCAGCAAGTTCAGTCGCGTCAGCCGCTGCAGCTTCAGCCGCGAACGTCCCGCGTCGCAGTCTTCTCGGCATGGTCACCGAGACGCTGCCGTCACTACATCGCAACGCATAATAGTGGAAGGAAAATTTCGAGAAAAACTAATCTGTAGCTACGCTTCCACCACCACCACCACCACCACCACCTCCTCCTCCTCCTCCTCCTCCTCCTCCTCCTCTTGCTCCAACCCTCCCTCCCTCCTTCGCCCTCTATTAAATTAGGATCACAAGTTAATATACAGGATCTGTAGTCGAATTAAGTCGGGTGATTCTGAGGGAATTAGATTAGGAAATGAGACACTTAAAGTAGTAAAGGAGTTTTGCTATTTTTGGTGCAAAGTAACTGATGATGGTCGAAGTAGAGAAGATATAAAATGTAGACTGGCAATGACAAGGAAAGCGTTTCTGAAGATGAGAAATTTGTTAACATCGAGTATAGATTTATGTGTCAGGAAGTCGTTTCTGAAAGTATTTGTATGAATTGTAGCCATGTATGGAAATGAAACATGGACGATAAATAGTTTGGACAAGCAGAGAATAGAAGCTTTCGAAATGTGGTGCTACAGAAGAATGCTGAAGATTAGATGGGTAGATCACATAACTAATGAGGAGGTATTGAATAGAATTGGGGAGAAGAGGAGTTTGTGGCACAACTTAACAATAAGAAGGGACCGGTTGGTATATGTTCTGAGGCATCAAGAGATCACAAATTTAGCATTGGAGGGCAGCGTAAAGGGTAAAAATCGTAGAGGGAGACCAAGAGAAGAATACACTAAGCAGATTCAGAATGATGTAGGTTCCAGTAAGTACTGGGAGATGATGAAGCTTGCACAGGACAGGGTAGCATGGAGACTGCATCAAACCAGTCTCAGGACTGAAGACCACAACAACAACAGTACAGGATCTGAACACGAAATACCCTAGTTTCAATTCGTTTCCAACACAAAATCAAAGAAAATAAATTTATTTCCTTCTCAAAAATAAGTTTATTGTGAAATTAAACTTTAAAAAATTGCGACATCAAATCAAAACACTTCAGTCTGAGCCTCTTCAGTGACAGGAATGATGTCCAGTCTGTATTAAGATTGTATCCAGATACGCTGCAACGTGTGCCGAGCCTGTGACAAAGCAGGGCTGGCACATACTAGGCCCACACTATCCTACGTTAACTACACTCCTAATTTATAAGTTAAAGCATATATAATTTTATTTTTTTATTTTTATTTCTATATTTTCTTTATTTCTTATTCAAATATTAATGATAATATTACGATAGTGAGTACGTGACACAAAACATCAGTTTCGCATAAACGGAAATCCCCTTCAAAACCATAGTATTCCGTTCATGCTATTTACTGTACTGATTGTGTTATAATAATTAGTTTCACTATAAATTCACATAAGACAACGGCCTTGCCGCAGTGGATACACCGGTTCCCGTGAGATCACCGAAGTTAAGCGCTGTCGGACGTGGTCGGCACTTGGATTGGTGTCCATCCAGGCTGACATGCGCTGCTGCCATTTTTCGAGGTGCACTCAGCTTCGTGATTGCAATTGAGGAGCTACTCGACCGAATAGTAGCTGCTTCCATCAAGAATACCATCATTACGACCGGGAGAGCGGTTTGCTGACCCCACGCCCCTCCTATCCGCATACTCAACTGAGGATGACACGGCGGTCGGATGGCCCCCGTAGGCCACTCGCGGCCTGAAGACGGAGACGAAGCAGACGGATAAATTCAGATAAAATTTCATGCAGCCAGCTATACATAAGACATTCTGAGCTAATACGTTAAATCTAAAAGAAGGACCCAATTCATTACCAAGAGTAATTACCCCTGATTTCAGTAATGTATTTGTATTTGCCCGAACTTGTTTAGTTTATGAGATATTGTTAGTTAAAGATTTCAAATAGTCCAGACTTTTCTACTTGATTATGACCAAAGTACAGTAAAATTTATGGATTTAGTCACACACTTCAGTTAATCTGAAGTTTCTGCATCCAGTGGCACCTATATTATGTGACAATCTTCAATGATTAAGAAATACGTAATTTTCAAAAACTAAGTTACATCAGTCAATATGGATGCTATACTTGTAATCCAGTAAATCCTAGTACATTTTTTGGTACCGTTCATTCTAACAGCTTCTGTACTTGTCAAACCAAACTTGATCATAGTTCCAGCTGCCAGTTAGGAATGAATATTTTAACCCACGAGATTTTCAAACTACAACTTAGTAACCAAAATTGCGCCGGCCGCGGTGGTCTAGCGGTTCTAGGCGCTCAGTCCGGTGCCGCGCGACTGCTACGGTCGCAGTTTCGAATCCTGCCTCGGGCGTGGATGTGTGTGATGTCCTTAGGTTAGTTAGGTTTATGTAGTTCTAAGTTCTAGGGGACTGATGACCTTAGAAGTTAAGTTCCATAGTGCTCAGAGCCATTTGAACCCAACCAACATTGCTTAACATTCTAGTGCGAATCTTCTTAAAGTCGACGCTCGCACAATTTCAGACGGCCCGAAGTATCACTTTTTAATTTCTGTCAGTACGTGTTAATTTTCATTTTTCTTAAGCACCGCGTTTTGATTACAGAACAGTATGCAGTACGTCTCGTATTTGTGTTTATTTACATCAGCCTCGGAAATCGTTATATTGCAATATGGTGTTGCATAATCAACACCGTGTGAAATCGTCTGCTGGTTGTGAGGAGTATCTGTTAGAATGCGAGTAACACTCTCTGAGTATATATACAGCTATTTAAATTGTATGTTGGGGGAACATTATTCATATTTCGTGTACCTGTAAGATACTTCAGAACTGCTTAGATGGTTGTTAATGAACTGCCACAATTAGTAAATATTTCCAGTAGTCACTTGTGTAAAAACTTGCAGACTACGAGACATTTAATATTCCTTTGCATGATTCGCAAACGTCCCTTTCCCTTAGCTGCTAGAAACATTTAAAATGTGTGAGACCTGGTCATCGTCTATAGAAAATCAGTGACATAAACAAAAACAGGGAGGATTTTTCGTGTGGAACTAGAATGCAGTTGCCTTACTTTTCATTTAGTTGGACACAGAATCCTGTGTCATAAGCTTTTAGATGGTGAACCAGCGAGTGTGCGCAGCTATAGAGTGCAAATACTTCTACAAGTAGGTCCGAAAAGTGAGAAAGTCTTGAATTAGCGAACAGCCTGTCCTTCACGTAGCCGCAGAGAAAAATATGCGGTAGTGTGACACCAGGAGAACGTGGAGGCCAATGTTCAATTGAGAATTGGACCAGTGAGGTGGAGCACCATCTTGTTGAAACCGAACCGTTTATTGTAGGTGTTCACCCTCGGGGAAAGCAAATATCTCCAACATGTCTAGATGCGTCGTTCCTGTGACAGTTTCCCCGGCAAAGAAGAAAGGTCCAATTGTCTTGTTGCACGTGAGGTTACACCAAACACTGACTTTCGGGCTATCTCTAAATTTTTTCTGATACTCTGTGGATGCTATGAGCCCAGTTGTGAACGTTATACCTATTCACAGCTCCAGAGAAATGGAATATGGCGTCATCATAGTACATTACACTTCATGAGAAAGTAGGAATCTAGTAAATTCGGTTAGGCATTTCCCACGCAAATCCGTATCTTCGTTATTTGTCATCTGGCTATATGGTCTGCGGAGTCTGCTTCTGGCATGAATACAAATGCAGCCGCTTTTTGAGGACCTTATGAATAGTTGCACGTGGCGTCTGGAGTTCCCCTGACGCCAGACGAATTTGCGTGGACTTATCTTGCTCTTCAGAGACGCGCCGAACCCTGCATGCTGCTCTAGAGTGCAGAATGCCACCAGCGTCCAGAAACTGTCTAAGACTCTAAGCCATGCTTTATCCTCGTGGCGTCTGGTGCAACTTTGTTGCTAAACAACGAAAACAAAACTGCATTTGCACCGTTTCAGTGGATTTAAATTCTATCTACAGAAGCCCATGGCGCGCTTCCTCCCGAACTCAAGCCATTTTCGATTGGAAGGACAACACTGAAAACGCCCCAAGCGCTAGGAAAATTTAGCCAGAAACTGTAGGTATACAAAGTACTGTTAGAAATAACGATTTACTAGTTTTAAACGGCCTAACAAGTAGGGTATTTCGGTGCATACAGCTGTACATTGCTTGCCACTGATACTGCATCATTTTCAGAGCGGCGTGCAAGAAACCTCAAATTCCTATGAGATGTGTAAACCTCCCTACCCTCGTTTACAGTTTAATTTTTACGGCTATCGGTGTGGGATACAGAATGTTTCTAAATTATTTAACAAAATCGTTGTGTATCTTGATTTTCGGCCGATTACACAGAATGAAAAATGCAATTGCGTAAGAGTGTTACTTACATTTTTGTAGTTTTAAACCATGTCAACGTAAATTGAGCTGACACATTTATATGTCGTTGACATTACTATTAAATACATTCGTGACGCTGTTACATATTGCGTGTAATCGGCCGAATATCAAGATACACAACGATTGTGTTAAGTCATTTGTAAACATTCTGTATTTTTCAGCTGCTCTTGATAATGGCCTAAGGCCGAAATTGCAGCCGTGGAATAAAGAAAGTGTTACAGTCACTGGCGTAAATATGATGTCTTTTATAAAGTTCTACATGACTATCATTTGACCATCGGACAGACTCCCATATGGACGGCATAGAATAAGCGTACCTGGCGTAGAGAAACAACTTAAAGATTTGAAAACAAGTAAATCACCAGGTCCAGATGGAATCACAGTTCGATTTTACAAAGAGTAATATACGGCATTGGCACCTTACGTAGTTTGCATTTATCGTGAATCTCTCGACAAGCACAAAGTCTCAAGCGGCTGGAAAAAAGGTGACTTCAGTATACTCGTATAAGAAAGCTAAAAGAACGGACCCGCAAAATTACAGACCAATATCCCTAACTTCTGTTTGCTTCAGAATCCTTGAACATATTCTCAGTTCGAATACAATAAACTTCCTTGAGGCTAAGAATCTTATGTCCACGAATCAGCATGGTTTTAGAAAGCATCGCTCTTGCGGAACTCAGCTTGCCCTTTTCGCACATGGTATATTGAGAACTATGGATGAAAGGCAACAGATAGATTCCATATTTCTAGATTTCCGGAAAGCATTTGACACGGTGCCGCATTTCAGGCTCCTAAAGTAGGTACGAGTATATGGAATAAGTCCACAGATACGTGAGTGGCTCGAAGACTTCTTAAATAATAGAATCCGGGATGTTTTACCCGACGGAGAGTGTTCATCAGAGGCAAGGGTATCTTCAAGAGTGCCCCAGGGAAGTGTGATAGGACCGTTGGTGTTCTCTATATACATAAATGATTTGGCGGACAGAGTCGGCAGTAATCTGCGGTTGTTTGCTGATGATGCTGTGCTGTACGGTAAGGTAGCGAAGTTGAGTGACGGTAGGAAGATGCAAGACGATTTAGACAAAATTTCCAGTTGGTGCGATGAATGGCAACTAGCCCTAAATGTGGAAGAATGTACGTTAATACGGATGAGTAGGAAGGAAAAAACCTGTAATGTTCGGATACGGTATTTACTAGTGTTCTGCTTGACACGGTCAAGTCGTTTCAGTGTCTGGACGTAACGCTGCAAAGCTATGAGGTGCAGCGAGCAAGTGCGAACTGTGGTAGGGAAGGCAAATGGTCGACTTTCGTTTATTGGGAGAATTTTACGAAAGAGTGGATCACCTGTAAAGGAGACCGCATAGAGGACGCTAGTGCGACCTGTTCTTGTGTGCTGCTCGAGTGTTTGGGACCCCTACCAGGTCGGGTTAAAGGAAGACATCGAAGGAATTCAGAGGCGGGCTGCTAGATTTCTTACCGGTAGATTTGATCAATACGTAAGATGCTTCGGGAACTCAAATGGGAATCCCTGAAGGGAAGGCGACGTTCTTTTCGATAAACGCTATTGAGAGAATTTAGAGAACTGGCATCCGAAGCTGACTGCCGAACGATTCTACTGACACCAGCATACATGGTGTGTAAGGACCACGAAGATACGAGACATTAGGTTTCATACGGAGGCGTACAGGCAGTCGTTCTTCCCTCGCTGTATTTGCAAATGGAATAGGAGGAAAAATGACAAGCAGCGGTACATTGTACCCTCCGCCATGCACCGTACGGTGGCTTGCGGAGTTTGCATGTAGATGTAGAACTCTCTTGTAATTAGATGTCTGAAGCTGTTTTATACGTTTTGGGGGAGAGGGGATAGAGAATTTACTGGTAATTACTAATGAGCGAAGTAGTCATGAAAACCAGTGAAGTAGAACTTACACCCATATACAGTGGAACTTGGTTCAGAAAAATTAGGAATTTCTGTCGGCAGGAACTGGAAATGATGAGGAAATATTTCTATGAAACAAAATCGACATCCTGGAAAGACAAGGTTTTCCTGTACGTTACAGTCATCCGCCACAAGAAAGAAAGAAAACGACCAGCAGTTCTTTTGCCTTGTTCCCCGCGTAATGTCGACGCCATCCAAACGTGTGACAACTTCCTCGATAGATATTACGAAAACGTTTGCCGTCATAGCGCCGACGTCTATACTCGCGGGCAACCCGGCACCAGCCAGCGGCCCTTTCGCCTCCTTTGTCCTGGCACTTTTTCCAGGCTCGCTTCCTTTGAAGTCAGCCGATAATTAGCCGCCTCACCCCCACCTCCGTCTCTGCTCTCCCATAACGATGGCAGACTTCTATTTTTTTCTCTCCTCGGTCCGTTTTCCCTGCTTCTGGCTGAGATAATGCATGCGTATGAACATAAAAGCAGAGCCCAACCGTTGCACACAGCGCGCGTAATTTTAATTGTTCGAGCGTTATGGCTAATTATAGCCCACAGAGTATTCGAAGTGAATAATGTCTCCTCCACCCCTCCCCACCGCCCCCTTACCCTTTTTTGTTTTGTACCCCCGGCTGGAAGCGTTGCGCGCTGCAAAGGAAGATGGCACAGCAAGAGGCGATAGGTAGAGGACGGGGCGTATTCGGAAGCGCGTTGTGGGCTCACCTGCCCTCACTAACGACTATTGTTCCCTCTTTTCCGCTTTTTGCACCGCTTTCTCAAACAGGAAGTTCCGCCACGAGCCTACCCGCTAATAGAACGCAAGTAACCCCAACTTCAGCTGCCACTTTGTGTCCCTTCTTCCTCCATGAGCTGAATTTACTTCGCTTTATTTACTGCGGGGTGGCGCAGAATAGATGTTAAAAAGTGTTTCTCTGCTGTGGTTTTGTTGTGTACAATGGTAAGGAGAGGTGGTCTACAGATAGGTGTGGCAACTGACGCGTTGTAGCAACGCTGGACAGGAACAGAAATAATTAGCGAACAAGATAGTTCAGTAAAAAGAAGATTTACTTAACTTGTATTCCTCCAAGTGTATGAAGACCCGTAACGAATAATGCAACAAGAAACAGTCCAACTATCACAATATCAACTAGTATGTGGCTCCCTGTACTAAGCACAAACGATGGTGTCGAAACGAAAAGGCTCCACATGCAAGTTCGTCGTCGGCCTGCCTTCGCCCGTCCTATCTACATCTACATCTAAATCTACATCTACATGATTACTCTGCTATTCACAACAAACTGCCTGGCAGAGGGTTCATGGCAGAGGGTTCAATGAACCACCTTCATGCTGTCTCTCTACAGTTCCACTCTCGAGCGGCACGCGGGAAAAATGAGCACTTAAATTTTTCCGTGCGAGCCCTGATTTCTCTTATTTTATCGTGATGATCATCTCTCCCCATGTAGGTGGATACCAACGGAATCTTTTCGCTATCGGAGGAGAAAACTGGTGATTGAAATTTCATGAGAAGATCCCGTCGCAGCGAAAAACGCTTTTGTTTTAATGATTGCCACTCCAATTCACGTATCATCTCTGTGACAGTATCTCCCCTATTTCGCGATAGTACAAAACGAGCTGCCCTTCTTTGTACTTTTTCGATGGCATCCGTCAGTCTCACCTGATGCGGATCCCACACCGTACAGCAGTACTCCAGAATAGGGCGGACAAGCGTAGTGTAAGCAGTGTCTTTGGTAGACCTGTCGCACCTCCTGAGTGTTCTGCCAATGAACCGCAGTCTTTGGTTTGCTGTACCCACGATATTATCTATGTGATCGTTCCAATTTAGGTTATTTGTAATTGTAATCCCTAAGTATTTAGTTGAATTTACAGCCCTCAGATTTGTGTGACTTATCGCGTAATCGAAATTTAGCTGATTTCTTTTAGTACTCATGTGAATAACTTCCCACTTTTCTTTGTTCAGGGTCAATTGCCACTTTTCGCACCATATAGATATCTTATCTAAATCATTTTGCAAGTCGGTTTGATCATCTGATGACTTTACAAGACGGTAAATGTCAGCATCATCTGAAAACAATCTAAGACGGCTACTCACATTGTCTCCTATGTCGTTAGTATAGATCATGAACAATAGAGGGCGTATAACACTTCCTTGGGGAACGCCAGATATTACTTCTGTTTCACTCGATGACTTTCCGTCTATTACTACGAACTGTGACATTTCTGACGGGAAACCAAGAATCCAGTCGCACAACTGAGGCGATACTCTGTAAGTACGCAGTTTGATTAGAAGACGCTTGTGAGGAACGGTGTCGAAAGCCTTCTGGAAATCTAAAAATATGGAATCTATTGGACATCCCCTGTCGGTAGCACTAATTATTTCATGAGTATAAAGGCTATATTTCGGTGGCAGAGGGCGCTCGTAGGTAATTTCTTTTAAAAAAATCGTTTTTGGCTTTGGGGTACAAAGACCATACATCCAACAACTCTTCTGAAGTGCCAAATAAAAATAATCTCAAAAAAGCGAAATAGCACAACATTACGAAGTTAGCATACGAACACGCTCTTAAAGTAAAACAAAAGAGCAATTAGACAGACTCTAGACAGCCGCCATCAGTAGTGACAATGGTATTGAAGCAGAATTAGAAACAGCATTGTACAGAACATTACGACAATCATGCATACGTTCTTACACACTGAAGAACCAAAGAAACTGGTACACTTGCCTAATGTCGTGTAGGGCTCCCGCTAACATCCAAAAGTGTCGCAACACGACCGAGCGTCGGCTCGACTAGAGTCTGAAGTAGTGCAGGAGGGAATTGACACCACGAATATTGCAGGGCTGTCCATAACTCCATAAGAGAACGAGGGGTTGGCGATCTCACCCGGAAACTGGAAAATGACGTTGGCGTTCACAATAGCACGCCCCTACACTGATGTTACGGGCAGGACAAACTAGCTTACACAAGCAAGCGCTCTGCAATGGACACAATTTTGTTTCGTTGACGGAGGAGAGAGAGGGGGGGGGGGGGGGGGGGGGGGGGGGGGAGAGAGAGAGAGAGAGAGCGAGAGAGAGAGAGAGAGAGAGAGGTAGATAATACAGACTGGCTGGCACTCGAATAAAGACGTCGTACGTTTGGAGAGAATGTGCATACGAAAAAAAAAGAAAAAATAACCATTTTATAGGTCGTATACTACGAATGTTTTCCGCTCCCATGGGAACCATCCAAATGAAATTAGGCAATAACATTTCTCACAGAATAACACAAGCAGTTAATCTTTCCGCTCTCTATCCGTGGATAACAAGGAAAAAAAAAAAACATTTTACATATCATACAGAAAATAGCGTCTGCCTCCCTGATCGTAGTCTCTCGCAGAGTGCAAATTTTGAAGGTAATCTAGAGATTTTAGAGTTGCACTAGGTTTGTCTTGTGCGTTCTGCTGCTGAAAATGGAAAAAATTAACAAAGTGGTCATATGGATACCTGAATAATATCCACTGGCGTACTTCCTCGCTCCATGGAAATGCGATCTTGCGCCGGGTCGTGTAAGCTAAGGCGTGCCTTTTTCTCTCCCCTCATTTTATCTCCCACCGGCTGGCCATTAAAACGCCACATCTCGTCTCCCGCACCGCCGCGAAAAGGGAAGAGCAGATCGGGTTACCGCCTTTTATTTACTTTCACATACCACTCTCGCAGTCTGTCAGGAAGTTGCTTTAAAGTCATAACACTCGTGTTTCACAAATACTGAAAGCATTATACGCCTCTCTCTCGTCCCTTCCCCCCCCCCCCCCCCCCCCCCCTGCCCAGCAAAACCACACCTTCGTAAATTTTCTGTCGCTCGGCGTCAGTTGAATTTGGTGAAAAGACGCGAAAATAAGCTGTTTGAACAGCATGCTCTGTAGCCGTTGTGGGCATTGTGCTTGTAAGGATCAGTTTAAGAATGAAATATGAGTAGTATCCTATTTCTACAAAAATAATTTATTTAATGTGACGCAAATGTTTTTCTAACTGCGTATGTAATTCATAGTGGAACTCTGAACTGTCTTCAGCTTCTGTGAAATACTGTGATTGAATAAAACCCCTGTCTTAGGAATTTTATCACTTCAGTTCATTAAATTAGCACTGGAACCTCGTTCTGGCGGCCGCGAGGACGTGTACGGGCGAATAGACGTGCAACTGTTGAGCAGCTGATTGCTCAGATGAACCCAGGGGCTACCAGCAATGTGCTATTTTTATACCTATGGGCCTCTGCAGCAGGCGCCTAGTTCGTGCACCGATGCTGACTGCTGTCAGCCAGCGACGAAGGATGGAATTTGCACGTCTATACCGCAACTGGACGCCCGCTTGAGATGAACCACGTTTTACGCTCCATCAAACAGTTGGGCGTTGGTGTGTACGGCATGAAACGTCTGAAACACAACGACGCAGCTCGGAGGAGGGAGCATTATGGTCTGGGGAATGTTTTCTTGGCGTTCCCTGAGTGATCTCGTCATTCTGGAATGCACAATGGATGAGCACAAGTATTCATCTATTCTGAGAGCTATGTCCATCCGTGCACGCACTTTGTTTTTCCTCGACACGAAAGGTATCTACCAGCAGGACAATGCAAAGTGTCACACAGCTCGCAGTGTACGTGCGCGGATCGAAGAACACCAGAATGATTTTACCGTACTTCCGCGGACACGAAACTCCCCGGATCTAAATACAAACGACAACCTGTGAGACCACATCGATCGGGCTGTTCGCGCATGGATCCTCAACTGAGATTTCTAGCGCAGTTGGCTACGGCACTGGAGCACATGGCTCTACATCCCTGTCTGTACCTTCCAAAACCTCATTAGCTCTCTTCCTGCACGTCTAGCGCTGCAAAAGGTGATTATTCTGGTTTTCGTCACATGGTCACATTAACGTGACTGGACAGTGTAGATTCATATTGTTGTCGTCAGGTAACTGGCCACTGCTTCTTACTCCGATCCTCTTCTGAGTCAGCATTCTTACGATTGCCCCATTTATTATGCACCTTTTGTCCTGGAGGGTCCTAGCCAAGATCTTCTGCACGTCTTAATTGTCTCCAGTGTTTGTCTTCTCTCGACTACCCTGTATATCACGACCTCATTCCTTACTTTATCTGACCATTTGGTAGCTCCCGGTCTTATTCAGATTCACATCATAAAATCCTCCAAACATTTGTCCCATCGCAGTGTCCAAGTTTCGACACTGCACAGGACAACAGTTCCCACGAAAGACTTCACTAACCTTTTTCTTATTTTTTTTAATGGATCAGTGAAAATAATTTTCTTTCCGCTAAACATCGTTTTCGCAGTAGCTATCCTTTTTTGAATCATGTACGGTCAGGAAATTTTCTCAACGCTGCCCCTTCCCGAGCACGAATCTGAGTCATTGTGCGTCCATCCTTATATGTCTACCACCGCGCGACTGCTACGGTCGCAGGTTCGAATCCTGCCTCGGGCATGGATGTGTGTGATGTCTATAGGTTAGCTAGGTTTATGTAGTTCTAAGTTCTAGGGGACTGATGATCACAGATGTTAAGTCCCATAGTGCTCAGAGCCATTTGAACCATTTTTTTATAAGTCTACCAAACTTATATTGTTATGTTAAAAACGCACGAAACCACGATCACTTAATAAACGTTCATTAGTCTTGGTTAATAAGATATTCTGATTAGTCCTGATTACTGTAGTAGATGCTAACAAGACAAAAACAGCTCGCATATGTCAGCAATTCCAATGACTTTTTAGTCGTAGCGTTTTGGGCACGACAGTTTTGCAACCTTTAACTCTGACGAGTTTCACCAAGAATTAGTGAATTCAATGGCAATGAGCAAACCGGGCAGTGCACAGCTTTAGAACCACCAGCTTAAAAGAAAAATTGGTGGATAAATAGAAATTTAAAATAAGGTAGGTGAGATGGCAGCAGGCAAAGCATGTGAGGTTATTTTAATAACATGATGTCCGTTTCGGAAGCAGGCATCTTGGCTGCAACTCGTAATTTCCAAATGAAAAGTGGATCGTGTGACATACCTAACAGATAGAACATACACGAGAAAAACAGTGGTTTTCGTTGCAAAATAGTTTTGTGCATGATGCGGATAACAATAACCTAACAACATGCCCCATAACATGTCGATCACCTCCTGTTGCCTTTGTGTTGTTACCATCATTTCCCTTGAACTATAAAAAATTAAGATATGGTCCATTTCAGAGAAACGCTTACTAGGAATTTCTCCTGTCACTATACCTCTAACAATTGTACCACGTTCAAAAAGTACCAATTGTGCTGTTTGAATTGTGTTATGTGGGAGTTCTTCAACATAAATGAAGTCCAGGGATGGACCCAAAACTGAACCTTGTGGTACAAAATTGTTGATGTCTCCCAAGTCACTAAAATATTCTTCTCACTCAGAATTATTCACCGCCAGTATTTGCAGCCTTCTTGTCAAATTTAATCCAAACGAGAAGTTTTATGCTCATCAAAAATTCTTGAACTGCTGTAGCGCAATTAAATTTGCCCTCTCTGTGCTTACATTGGCGATCTCCACTGTGCCTCCCCGTATTTTCTGGCCACACGGATTTACCCGATTCCGCAGCGTTGCCACCACACACACGAGGCGCGGAGGAAAGGAAAAAGTGTGGTGGTTATGAAGGCGAGAAGTCTGCGGAGGATATAAGCAAAATACCGAGCTCCCGGAGGTCGGGAGAGAGCGGTATTAGTAATGCCGGTCGCGTGAAGAAGCAAACAAACCGGCAAAAAGGATCAGGAACAGGAGAAAAAGTTAGCCGGCACCGTGTGGGCGAGCAAGTTGGTACGTCCGCTAGCTTCCGGGAGGCGCCGCGAGAGGGCTCTGCGATCGCAGAGGTGGCCTGTTTAATATTCATAAGGGGTGCGTGGCTTGGCGCGGACGTGTCTTTACTTTGCACTCGAAAAGCGCCGTTCGCGATCCTTCCGCAGAACAGCGGCGAGCGCAGCCGCCGTCTGAGACCCACTCTGTCTACGAGGGAGCTTCAGTAGCGTGGGGCGACGTCAATAGATCGCAATCAAGTCATACGGAAATTTATTGCGAGCACACATTTATCTAGCAAATCAAAATGAGAGAACGGCGTATGTAATTTCACGAGACAAAGGATTCATGGTACAGCAAGTCATTGCGAAACTCTACGCTCTGAAAGACCACATTAAAGTTTGCAGAACTGTTCTGTCAACGTCTCGCCTTATACATAGGTCCACCAATTTCAACTTCCTCCGTGTATTCGATCTCATTTCGCGTCAGTTTCTTTCCAACGTACAGGTATTATATGTATTCCAGCGTGCTGTCCCCCTTTTCTTCGGCATTTAATAGTGATTTTCCATCTGTGCATTGTAGGTTAATTACTTCACATCTTTTTTTAAGGTTTCGGAAAAAAACGGAATCTTTATAGGATCACTTTTTTTGTGGCTGTTTGTCTGTCTGCCTGTCTCGCCGTCGGACTGTTCGAAACACTTTTCCTCAGGAACGGGCTGACTTTTCAAATTGAAATTCATGTCACATATTAATGACAACGGTGAAGCTTCTAAGTCAATGCAGTCAAAACATACGGCCATTTATGACACATATTTTGATATTAGTAAACTCGCACATTAAATCCCACTGGGTACTCCCCCTTCATGTAGAAGCAAGTAATTTTGCAAGAAGAAAGAATTCACAGCACAAGAAGATTGTTAATTTATAAGCGTCTCACAGAAAAAAAATTATTCGACTTCAGACTCGAAATTAAAATCCGTGGGACCGATAGATTGCCAGTAGCAATATCGAGAACAGGCAAAAATCGTAGAGATCCCCGATATCCGGAATGGATGAACTTCCTTTATACATAATTTAAGCCGCGCAGGATTAACCGAGCGGTCTTGGGCGCTGCAGTCATGGACTGTGCGGCTCGTCCCGGCGGAGGTTCGAGTCCTCCCTCGGACATGGGTGTGTGTTTGTCCTTAGGATAATTTAGGTTACGTAGTGTGTAAGCTTAGGGACTGATGACCTTAGCAGTTAAGTCCCATAAGATTTCACACACATTTGAACTTTATACATAATTTAGTTTGTACGCAACCCTCAGTGTGCAAGTCATGCTCGCATCTGCCCAATTTTATTTTATAGTCGTTATTCTTGTGACTGAATTCGAGAGCCTAGGCATGAATTCGTTTCCTGCGCCACCCTCTTCGTCTCAGAGTAGCACTTGCGCCGAACACCCTCAAACAGGTATATTCTATGTAATTCTAGTCTCTGTTTCCCCTACAGGCTATTATCTTCTACAGCTCCTTAAGGTTCTATGCAAGTTCATCTTTGACGTCTTAACATTTGTTCTCTTATCCTTTGCCTCCTCCTAGTCACTGTATTCCAGGTGTTCCTGTCCTCCCCAATTCTGCGAAAAAAAGCCTCATTTCTTATCAGTCCACCTACTTTTCAACATCCTTCTATAATAACAGATATCAAACCCTTCGCTTCTCTTATTTTCCCATTTTCTCACAATCTGATTCATTCCCGCACAATACAGTGTTCCAAACTCACATCATCAGAAATTCTTTGCTCAAATTAAGATCGGTATTTGATACTAGTACACTATTTTTTGTCAGGGATACCCTTTTGCCTGTACACGCCTGCTTTTATATCCTCCTAGCTTCGTCTGCCATACATTAATTTGCTTCCAAGGTCGCAGAATTATTTCACTTTGCCTACTTCGTGCTACCCAGTTGAGACATTGAGTTCATCACTAACCTTTTTTTGCTACTTCAGCTTCCTCTCAATCCATGTTCTACACTTATTAGGTAGTTTATTCCATTCAGAAAATCCTGCAATTCTTCCTGTCTTTCACTGAGGATAGCAATATAATCAGAAATTCTTATCATTGCTAATCTTTCCTCATGCATTGTAATCCACTTCTGAACCTTTCCTTTATTTCCGTCACTGTATCTTCGATGTACAGGTTTAAATGTAGGGGTGAAAGACTACATCTCTGTCAGGTACCCCTTCTATCAGAACACTTCTTTCTTGGTCTTTCATTATTCTTTCTCCCCCTTGTTTCTTGTACGTATTGTACGTTTCCTATCTTTCCCTATACCTTACAACCATTTTTTTCTTTATAAATTTACGTTGCATTCTCCCAAATTCGACCTGTTTGACTATCTCCTTCATTAACCCAAACCGTTTTCCTTCACCACTATCTTACCCAGAACATACTGGCAGGAGCTTCCTCACGTTTCCTGGCGGATCCCATCTGCACCTGTATGGTACTTGCAGTTTGAGCCACGACTTTGATATTTTTTCAGTTTTCACTAATTTTGTATTTTTGTTATTATAATCACTAGCCTAAAACTAGTGATTCTGACAGTGAATATGGTCTATAAAATACTAAACTAAATAAACTAACCAGTAGGGATATTCTACTAATACAGGAGTTCCGAGATGCATTTTGAAAAATTCACGTTTCACTAATATAGTTGATGTGCAAGAATGAAAAACCAAGAATGGTGCTCGGATTAGATGGAGTATAAGACAATGATTTAGTGTTTCGCCCGTTTTGTTCAATGTGTGTATTCAAGAAGGAATGACGGAAATAAACGTTCGGGAGAGAGGTTACAGTTTGTAGTAAAAGGATGTCAGTGATGAGATTTGCTGGTGACATTGATATTCTCAGTGAAACTGAAGAAGAATTACTGGACGTCTTGAACGAAATGAACTGTATAATAAGCACAGTCTGTGGATTGTGGGACATGTGGAGAAGCAGAAATTATATTAGCGACAAACTAAACATCAGAATTGGTGACAAAGACGTATATGAAGTGAAGGAATTCTATTATCTTTGAAGAAAAATAATACATGAGAGACGAAACAAAGAGGACACAAAATGCGGACTCGCACAGATAAGACGTACTAATTGCCGACTTCACAAAACGCTGATACGCCCAGTACTTACTTATGGCTCAGAAACATGGACAATTACGGCGCAGGGTGGAAACAAACTGAGATCACATGAAAGATGTATATTGAGGAGGGGTTTTGGACCTGTATATGAAAATGGGACCTGGAGAGGGCAAAGAAATGTCGAACTTTATGACTGCTATAAGGAGGATGACGTGGGAAAGTTCATAAAGCTGTGTAGACTGAGATGGGCTGGACATGTAATGCAACTCGGTGAGACAGATCCCGCAAGGAAAGCCTGCTGCAGTGAATCCGAGGAAGAGGACGACCTAGGTTGAGATGGAGCGACGAGGTTGGGGAGGACGCTGCCCGAGTAGGTTGCCACCTAGGTCGAGATGGAGCGACGAGGTTGGAGAGGACGCTGCCCGAGTAGGTTGCCGTAACTGGAAGTCCACGGCGAAGTCCAGAGAGGAATGGCAGAAAATTATTGAGGAGGCCAAGTCCTATCCCGGGATGCAGTGCCAATGGAGGAAGAGGAAGAAGAAGAAAAAGAAGAAGAAGAAGAAGAAGAAGCAGAAGAAGCACAGACACAGTGGGCAATCGTGGACAAAATAACTTCCATTGTATCTTAAAGTTAGGAACAAATATCTGAAAATAACGCCTGAAAAGCAGCATTGTATAGAGATAAATCATGGACTATGGAAAAAGCTAACCCGCCCGGTTAGCCGTGCGGTCTAACGCACTGCTTTCCGGGTGGGAGGGCGTGCCGGTCTCCGGAACGAATCCGCCTCACTTACACTATGTCAGCGATTGCTGCGCAAACACTTTCTCCACGTACGCGTACACCATAATTACTCTACCACGCAAACATTAGGGTTCGAAAATGGGTCTGAGCACTATGGGACTTAACATCTATGGTCATCAGTCCCCTAGAACTTAGAACTACTTAAACCTAAGGACATCACACAACACTCAGCCATCATGAGGCAGAGAAAATCCCTAACCCCGCCGGGAATCGAACCCGGGAACCCGGGCGTGGGAATCGAGAACGCTACCGCACGACCACGAGATGCGGGCAAACATTAGGGCTCCGGGTGTGAGACGTTCACAGTGGTGTGGGGGGGGGGGGGGGGGGGGGGCTGCAGGAGGGGGGGGCGGGGCGTGTCCACTGGGGTCGAACCGCACAGTAAACCTGGTTTCGGGTGAGTGGACTGCTGCAGACTGTTGGGGGGTTGTGTACCACTAAGGGCTACGCCGGGGACGAAGCCTCTCTGTCGTTTCTAGGTCCCCAGTTCCATACAACACAATACAATGGGAAAAGCTGGGGCAAAATAATCGGAGCGTCTGAGATATAGTGCTGGAGAAGGATGTTGGAAACTTGGTGGAGTGATGGGATAAGAACGGAGGATAGTTTCCACAGAACCGGCGAGGAGCGGAACATGTGAAAAACATTGGCAAGAAGAAAGGACAGGATGATAGAACACCTCTTAAAACATAAAGTAATAATTTTCATGCAAACTGAGGAGCTACTTGATTGAGAAGTAGCGGCTCCCGTTTCGGAAACTGACATACGGCCGGGAGAGCGGTGTGCTGACCACATGCCCCTCCATATCCGCACCCAATGACGCCTGTGGGCTGAAGATGACACGGCGGCCGGTCGGTACCGTTGGACCTTCATGGCCTGTTCGGGAGGAGTTAATAATTTCCATGGTACTTGAGGGAGCAGTAGCGGTTACAGACTGTAGGGGAACACACTAAATGGGATTTTTAAAAAAAGCTGGTGAGGAAGAATCAAGTATAATTAGCTTTATGCAGTTGTCCTTCATGCAACGTCTCGTTTTAAAGTGGCATTACAATGGCATATTATTTTTTGGAAACCTGGTAGTTATAAGTTGTCGAATTAATCTGTACCTTTACCAACATCTTCTAAAAAAAGAATGTTCCAGTAATTTGTTAAACAGAGAGGACATTTTTGCTGAATCGTGCACCACCTCTCGTACGACATGTGGATTTGTTGGACTTTGTCTGTTCACTCTTCCACAAATGTCAGCAGCTGATTTACATCTTTACAAAATATTCACACTCCTTTATCGGCATTTATCACACAATATTCCTTCTCAGAAGTTCCAGTCTCACCAGTACGAGACTGGCAAAGGCTCAAATGGTTCAAATGGTTCAAATGGCTCTGAGCACTATGGGACTTAACATCTGAGGTCATCAATCCCCTAGACTTAGAACTACTTAAATCTAACTAACCTAAGGACATCACACACATCCATGCCCGAGGCAGGATTCGAACCTGCGACCGTAGCGGCAGCGCGGTCCCGGACTGAAGCGCCTAGAACCGCTCGGCCACAGCGGTCGGCCTGGCAGAGGCGAACCTGCCCAAGATGACATGACAAATACTGTCGGACAGATTAGCAACGTAGTACGAGTATACAGCAGGGGTTGCCGTACCGAAGCGATCGTTTTCTACCCTTGCAGTCAGTCAGAGATTATTGTGCATAGAATAAGATCTGCCCTTCTGGCAAGCAAAGCTTTACAAGCCTTCATAATTGGAGTACAAATCATCTGCAACTACACCTACCTGATCACTTTCCATTTAAAATCGAATTGCTAAGCAGAATGTTCATAGAACCACTTTTTTTCATGACATTTCCGCTCTGAATGTGACGGGGAGAAAATGAACACCTAAATCTTTCCGCGAGAGCTCTGATTTCCTCTATTGTGCCACGAAGGTCATTTCGCTACGTGTGGATTTGACGCAGCAAAATGTTTCGGCATTCAGAGGAGAAAGTTGGTGATTGCAATTTCGTGAAAAGATTTCACTCCAACGAATAACGCGTTTTTTCTTAATGACTGCCACGTGAACTCACTCATCACATTCCCTATTTCGTGATAATACAAACCGAGCTGCCCTTCCTTAAACTTTTTCTGTACCCTCCGTCAATCCTATCTGGTAAGCATCTCGAATCGCGCAGAGGACGAAACCAAATTGTTTCCGTTACAACGCCAGATATTTTCCTTCGCTTTACGCATGTTAATTAAACACTGTACCACGAGATAAGACACATGGCAGCTTGCAGCACTGTTGACAGGTTTTAACCACAACGTGCAGAAGACTGAACCTTTGCCACAGATACGGAAAACAAACTCGTGTTACATGACTGGGTGTGGCAGGCGTGGCGAGCTCAATACGTATAATCTTCACAGATCTTCTCTTGCCGAATGTACTACACACATGGTGTATTTGAAAATTGGAGAATTTTCTTTTTCATTTGCAAGAGATCATGTTTTTGAATACCATCCTTTTCTTTTTCAGGTGAGTGAGGGCTGACAGAAGTCCCCAGCGGAAATGGGGACCGATATCGGTGAGTGTAGCTGTAGGAAGTGCCTAAGCGTTTCTCATTTGCCGCTAACACTAAGAACAATAAAGCAATGTTGTTTTGATGGTCTTAATAGCGTGGAGGCAAATAATATCTAGAAATATTTCAGAACTTTTGGACAAGATTGACTATATGTATGTGCATAGACTGGACAACTTGGAACACACAGAACTAAAGAGACAGCTATTAGACAAAGAGCAACCGCAATGTAATAATAAGCTTTGCAGGAAACGTTTGCTTTAATTGATTTTAGTTGAAGAGTTTGCATTTTTGGTCTGCTTACCGAGACTTTATACATATTTCCTCTGAAATTTTTGTTAAAAAAGTAATGTACGAAGAAACGAGCCTTCTGCTATGAACAGTGTCCGGACTGTAGAGTGTGTGATCACAAATTGCTCGTGATAAGTTACACAGACAGTCGACTAGCAGCAGCAGCAGCAGCAGCAGCAGTAGTATGGGGGCAGTTTGTGTCGCTAAGAACCAAAAAAGCAAAATACCGCGAAAAAGTTTCTCTCCGTAGTTTCTTAGTGTCTCTTCATCGTTTTCCTTCCCATCCCCCCCCTCTCTCTCTCTCTCTCTCTCTCTCTCTCTCTCTCTCTCTCTCTCTCTCTCTCTCTCTCTCTCTCTCTTTGTGTGTGTGTGTGTGTGTGTGTGTGTGTGTGTGTGTGTTGGCTAGTGTGGCCGAGCGGTTCTAGGCACTTCAGTCTGGCACCGCGTGACCGCTACGGTCGCAGGTTCGAATCCTGCCTCGTGCATGGATGTGTGTGATGTCCTTAGGTTAGTTAGGTTTAAGTAGTTCTAAGTTCTATGGGACTGATGACCTCAAATATTAAGTCCCATAGTGCTCAGAGCCATTTGAA
This sequence comes from Schistocerca americana, assembly GCF_021461395.2. NCBI lineage: Eukaryota > Metazoa > Arthropoda > Insecta > Orthoptera > Acrididae > Schistocerca > Schistocerca americana. Next base: position 520,947,134 of record NC_060125.1, on the reverse strand, counting down.
CCATTTTGTGTGTGTGTGTGTGTGTGTGTGTGTGTGTGTGAGAGAGAGAGAGAGAGAGAGAGAGAGAGAGAGAGAGAGAGAGAGAGAGAGAGAGAGAGGGAGGGGAGAGGGAGAGAGATTGGAGGGATTGCCTCATGAGCTCTATGAGCTCTAGGGTGAGAGAGACCCATGTCGTGTTATGAGTAATGATTAGGTCAAGGAAGACGTTTCCGCCTCTGTGATAGCTCAGTCGAACACCTAGTCACGACACTCCTGTCTAATTTTTGTTATACACTCCGAAAGCGGCCCTCAAAGCGAACAGTAAGCTGAAACATAGTTCTAAAAATTGAAGTGTATTCAGTGCAGTAAAAGTCGGAAGTATCTAAAAAAATTACACTACATTTATTTCCTGAGGACTCTGGGCACAATACTGGACAGTTTATTTACGACTCTCTTGGATCATACAGATATCTACTTACGGATGTCGTTTCCATTTTTAAAAAATGAGTAGGAAACATCAAAGGACCTGAAATTCTGTAGGAAGACCTTGTGTATCTACCCGACAACGTAAAGTTCTGTACGTTACGTTTGAACCAAATCACTTAATGTACTCGTATAACACAGGAAACATGTGTGGTATGCAATACGTACATTATTTGACGGAACAAGAAAAAGCCACCACAACTGTAACTGAAGGGAAACCATACAGACGTGATAATAAAACGTCAAAAGCAATAAAATTGTTCACAACACAGGAGAAACCAGTTCTGCAGTTGCTGCTACCTTTGAGCCACAAACGGCAAGTATCTTCAACACATTCGTCTTCCGAACAAGAAGTAATTACATGTACAAAATTATTCGTGTATTAGAATGTCCAGTGAAGTGTAAGAAAATGTGTAGCATTAGACTGCATACAAAATTGTTGCGTATCAAGGAAATGACTAAAGAACAGGCAGCAGCAGAAATATACAGGTATGCTTCTTATACATGAAATGCCGCGCGGAGTGGACGCCCTTTTTGAACCACCGTGTCACGGATTGCGCGGCCACTCTCACCGGAAGTTCGAGTCTACCCTCGGGTGTGTGTGTGTGTGTGTGTGTGTGTGTGTGTGTGTGTGTGTGTGTGTGTGTGTGTTTTGTTCTTAGTTAGTTTAAGTAGTGTGTAACTCTAGGAACCTATGAACTCACCAGTTTGGTGCCTCGGGAATTCACACACATACATGAAATACTGTGTTTATATCCTAGTGCTTTCAGCGGAGTATGCTGCAGTTATACACACATTCGAAAGTATTTCTTCAAAGCTATGTTGTAGCTTCTGTCATCGAATCAGTGAGATATAGATCCTTTTACAGTTACTTCAAGATCATTCATCTCTCATGAAGTCACGCGATCAAATAATTTTTATAATGTATAAAATGCATTATACAGGCTGATTCAAAAAGAATACCACAACTTTAAAAATGTGTATTTAATGAAAGAAACATAATATAACCTTCTGTTATACATCATTACAAAGAGTATTTAAAAAGGTTTTTTTTCACTCAAAAACAATTTCAGAGATGTTCAATATGGCCCCCTCCAGACACTCGAGCAATATCAACCCGATACTCTAACTCGTTCCACACTCTCTGTAGCATATCAGGCGTAACAGTTTGGATAGCTGCTGTTATTTCTCGTTTCAAATCATCAATGGTGGCTGGGAGAGGTGGCCTAAACACCATATCCTTAACATACCCCCATAAGAAAAAATCGCAGGGGGTAAGATCAGGCCAGTGATGAAGTGCTCTGTCACGGGCTGCCTGGCGGCCGATCCATCGCCTCGGGTAGTTGACGTTCAGGTAGTTACGGACAGATAAGTGCCAATGTGGTGGCGCTCCATCCTGCTGAAATATGAATTGTTGTGCTTCTTGTTCGAGCTGAGGGAACAGCCAATTCTCTAACATCTCCAGATACTGTAGTCCAGTTACAGTAGCACCTTCGAAGAAAGGTGACGCTGACGCCTAGTCAACAGCGCCTCAAGCGAACAAATGTACAACTAAATGAAACTTTATAGCTCCCTTAATTCGCCGACAGATAGTGCTTAGCTCTGCCTTTTAAAATTCCTAAAGTTGTGGTATTCTTTTTGAATCACCCTGTATGTTGTATAAGGATATAAAATACACAATGGGCTAACAATGAAAGATTATCGGATCTAACTACGTAAAAAAAAAAGTAGTCGTCGGCTCCCTCTTTTACATATTAACTTAAGTTTCTTTCACTACCAATGCTACCCATACTATCGTTAACTCTACCAAAAGTATACGGAACCGTAGTTTTGGTAGTGCGCAACTCTAGAACTAACACCGTTCTCTGCCTCTAGGGGGACAGGGAAACAAAAAAACTAAGGCAGCAACGCGACGAGACCTGAGTGCTGTAGTTTGGAGGAGACAGACGAGGCGTAATTAAGGGAAAGCAGCTGAGGAGGTGCGGGCTCGGTGGAGGACCTCGCGGTGGATGCTGCAGACATCCATCACGGCGGCAGCCGGCACGCGAGGGGGTGCTGCTCGCGAGAGAAAAGAAAGAATTATTATTTCTTTATATTCACGTCGCGGGCGGCGTGCGTGCGTGAATTCCGCGCTGCTCGTTTTCCGGTACCGTCGCCGACAATCACAACTCGGCCCAGCACTGCTTCCACTTTACACCAGAAGTCACGTAAACACCACTCACGGATAAGGCCTTAAGCCGTTGGCACACGGATCATGCATTCGAACGTTGAGCGCTTAGCGTGCCGAGTTTCTAACGTTGTGGGGTGGAGAAAGCACGTTGGAGAGTGTTTCCGAACGTGCAGAGCAATATCTAGCATGTCAGACATTCTGAACGTGAGTTTGGACACAGGCTAGTCGGATGGTAGAACGTGACCTACGTTACAGGACGCCTTGTCTCTTCAGTACACAGTCGCGAGACGCCATATTGACTTTCAGCTGAAGCCCGTACATATAAATGCCGTTTCTAAGCACCCCATGTGTAAATTGGCGTTTGTAAATACCAGAAAATTGTCAGATTTGTTGTAATGAAGTGATGAGAAACGTCATATTAGAGTATGTCATTTCAAGGCAACGGCACGTTGTAGTTTCCATCAAAAACGTATTATTCTTGATACAGTTTGTTATAATTAAATGTCTGATATTAACATATCTACGGGTAAATCATTCGGGAGATGATGAGGTACCAGATATGGTCCTAACTCGTTCATGGTCGGTGTAGCGTAATTAGTAAAGACGCAGGATGGTAAGGTAACAGCTAACAGCTGATGTGTTGCTGCTTCGAGTCTCACTACTACAGGGTGATTCAAAAAGAATACCACAACTTTAGGAATTTAAAACTCTGCAACGACAAAAGGCAGAGCTAAGCACTATCTGTCGGCGAATTAAGGGAGCTATAAAGTTTCATTTAGTTGTACATTTGTTCGCCATTTCAGCCAATAAAGTTTTTGGTCCCTTTTTCTTCGAAGGTGCTACTGTAACTGGACTACAGTATCTGGAGATGTTAGAGAATTGGCTGTTCCCTCAGCTCGAACAAGAAGCACAACAATTCATATTTCAGCAGGATGGAGCGCCACCACATTGGCCCTTACCTGTCCGTAACTACCTGAACGTCAACTACCCGAGGCGATGGATCGGCCGCCAGGCAGCCCGTGACAGAGCACGTCATCACTGGCCTCCAAGAAACCCTGATCTTACCCCCTGCGATTTTTTCTTATGGGGGTATGTTAAGGATATGGTGTTTCGGCCACCTCTCCCAGCCATCATTGATGATTTGAAACGAGAAATAACAGCAGCTATCCAAACTGTTACGCCTGATATGCTACAGAGAGTGTGGAACGAGTTGGAGTATCGGGTTGATATTGCTCGTGTGTCTGGAGGGGGCCATATTGAACATCTCTGAACTTGTTTTTGAGTGAAAAAAAAAACCTTTTTAAATACTCTTTGTAATGATGTATAACAAAAGGTTATATTATGTTTCTTTCATTAAATACGCATTTTTAAAGTTGTGGTATTCTTTTTGAATCACCCTGTATATTATTGGTTTAATAGAAGTATATTTCTCTTTCTGAGAAGTGAGTTTGTTCGATGGGCCGTATCTACAAGACAACTTCCACTACTTTCAATAAGATATTTTATATTGTGTTTCAAGTTTCGTGTTCGCCATAGCATCAGCACGGGGCTGTACCCGTGAAGGCGCCGCGTACTAAAGACGTCACGCCACCCCTCTGTCCTTGAAGAATGGCTGGCTGCCGCATCGCGGTATGCGACATTCAAATTACTGCTGTGATGCGGGGGCGCAGAATTCGCAGCTGAGAACATCCCAGAAACGTCGTGGCGCCGGAATGCTTAGTGCTGGAAGACGTTTGCGAGGGGCTCCGTAACGGTCTTATTTCTAGCGAACCGTGTTAGAAAGCTTCACTTTATGCATCGTATCATGCTTTTCATCTTTGATAAACGCATCTACGTTCGCCAGTAGACAACTAGCCTGGTCAGTTACCCTGCCTACAATGAGGTGACACAGGTCATGAGATACAGCTTAATATCCATATAGACCTTTTTTGCCCTGCGTAGTCCAGCAACATGACGTGATTCAGACTAATCAAGCCGTTAGATGTCCCCTGCTGAAATATTGAGCAGTGCTGCCTCTTTAGCCGTCCATAATTGCGAAAGTGCTGCCGGTATAGGAGTTTGTGCACGAACTGACTTCTCAATTATGTCCCATAAACGTTCGATGGGATTCATGTAGGGCGATCTGGGTGGCCAAACCATTCCCTCTAACTATCCAGAATGTTCTTCAAACCAGTCGCAAACAACTGTGACCCGGTTTCATCATCAACCATAAAAATTCCATCGTTGCTTTGGAACATGAAGTCCAGGAATAACTGAAAACTGTTTCCAAGTTGCCGGCTATAATCATTTCCTGTCAATGATAGGTTCAATTAGACCAGAGGACCCAGTCCATTTCACGTAAACATAGCCCAAAGCATTATGCAGCAACCACCAGCTTGCACAGTGCCTTGTTGACAACTTGAGTTCATGGCTTCATGGGGTCTGTACCGAACTCGAACTCTACCATCAGCTCCTAACAACAGAAATCGGGACTCGTCTGACTAGGCCACGGTTTTCCAACCCAGGAGAGGCGCTGCAGGCGATGTCGTGCTGTTAACAAAAGCATTGACGACGGTCATCCGCTGCCATAGCCCTTTAATGACAAATTTCCTAATGAGATAGGTATATTCCAGGTTTGTTTTGCATCTGGCCCGATAGAGGGCCATCAGTATGTGATGCAAAAACAAAATTCGGTAGACCATCTTCTTTATATACTCTAGGCAGTTCCGTTTTATTTTATTTCCTATAGCGACGTGTTACGGCATTGCTGCGCGGGATTACCCTCCCTCGGGCATGGGTGTGTGTGTGTGCATTTGTCCTTAGAATAATTATGGTTAAGTAGTGTGTAAGATACGACGTCAGAGCACAAAAGTTGCGTGCAAACTTCCTCAGTTCTCTAAAGAATAGAAACAGAAAATCCTCACAGTTGCATTACCAAATGCGTAAAAGATAAACATTACAAATTACATTAAATGGCTGTAGGATTGACATGTCCTGTATACCCCAAATATACGACTTATTTTACTTGAAATTGGTCCATACTACACAGCACAGTTACGAAAAGTGAAACTCTCATGCTTCTTTCTAGCGAAGAAAATATATTTTTGAAGTAGAGAAAAACGATATAACCCTGTCAGAAAACATGGCAATGCAAGAAAGGCCAAAAAATATAAATGTAACTAATTATCTCCATGAATCTCTGAAGTCTCCGCCCCCCCCCCCCCCCAATCGACTTTGGTTGTACTATTTTTATCTCAACACCTGTTTCTTCGATACCTAGCCGTAAAGCCACGTCAGACAAGTAATAACTGAAAGCTTCATTGACGGATGCCGGGAGAGCTAGAAAAGTTCAAATTCATGTAGTCCTCCTTCCCACGAACGGATTCCGATTGGAACAGAAAAGGTGAAAAATCATAGTGGCACCAGGCTGAAAGATGATTTGCTAAGTAACGATGTAAGGGTGGGTCAGTCAAGAGGACACGTCGGCTAAAAGGAAGCACATTACATTTTTCTGTGTTCACTGTACCTGCTGTGAAACTGACTTTGGCTACCCATTGTAGTGGTGGGTAGTGACATAAGGAACAGAGTTTCTTCTGTTCACCTGCCTTCTGTTTTGGCATTTAGTCAAGAAAGCGGTTTTGTTAGGATCGAAAGTAAGACATAGACCTCCTAATTTGATCGGTTTTAGTCCAACAGTCAGTGCAGTTTTCTTCCTTGCAATAGGTTTCATGCCTACATGCTATTGTTCCCTTTTGCACGCAACAGCATCTGTCTGTCATGTGGTGGACTCTTGTTCACTCAGACGGCTAAGGTTCGTTTGTGAAATTCGTTACCACTGGTCGTACAGGTAACGTGCTCCATATTCACAATCTGTACAGTCCTAACGCCACCAATCTTTACATCTGTCACACTTTATTCAAACATCATGTAAATTACACGCATCCTGGACAACTGCATGTTTTTTCAGAATCAGTTTTCTGAGAGCTTAGAGTAATTTACTTTTGCTGGACGAGGTTTTTCCTTTTCTAGAATATCTAATTTTCATTTCTCACTTCGCTTCGGTTTTCCTTCCGCTCCTTATTTTCTGGTTTTTGGGACCTCTGCTTCTTTCTGGCAACGAACGAGAATTCTGGTAGAGGGGAGGTGCCAGAAGTGGGGGTTTGTGGCCGGCCGGGGTGGCCGAGCGGTTCTAGGCGCTACAGTTTGGAACCGCGCGACCGCTGCCTCGGTTATGGATGTGTGTGATGTCCTTAGGTTAGTTAGGTGTAAGTAGTTCTAAGTTCTAGGGGACTGATGACTTCAGAAGGTAAGTCCCATAGTGCTCAGAGCCATTTGAACCATTTTTGGGGGTTTTTGCTCGCAGTCTTGCGGCACTAAGTTCTAGGACTCCCGTATAAGTACGTGGCTCGGTTTCGTAAGATGGACCAATTCAGTACAGTTCAGTTTCAATACACTGCCACGAATTTTTTACCTGTTATTTTTTATTTAATCGTTTGGCTAGAGCCTGCCGTCGAGCAGGCCGTTCGCCAGGTGCCGGTCTTTCCATTTGACGCCACTTCAGCGACCTGCAGTCGATGAGGATGATAGGATGATGATGAGGACAGCACAACAGCCAGTCCATGGGCGGAGAAAATTCTCCGACCCAGCTGGGAATCGAACTTGCGCCCAGAGTATTGACAATCCGTCACGCTGACCATACAGCTACCATGACGGACTGACCTGTTATGTGGTTGGTTGGTTGGTTTTGGGGAAGGAGACCAGACAGCGTGGTCATCGGTCTCATCGGATTAGGGAAGGATGGGGAAGGAAGTCGGCCGTGCCCTTTCAGAGGAACCATCCCGGCATTTGCCTGGAGTGATTTAGGGAAATCACGGAAAACCTAAATCAGGATGGCCGGACGCGGGATTGAACCGTCGTCCTCCCGAATGCGAGTCCAGTGTCTAACCACTGCGCCACCTCGCTCGGTCGCCTGTTATGTGGTTCAAATCGCTCCGAGCACTATGGGACTCAACTGCTGTGGTCATCAGTCCCCTAGAACTTAGAACTACTTAAACCTAACTAACCGAAGGACAGCACACAACACCCAGCCATCACGAAGCAGAGAAAATCCCTGACCCCGCCGGGAATCGAACCCGGGAACCCGGGCGTGGGAAGCGAGAACGCTACCGCACGACCACGAGATGCGGGCCCTGTTATGTGTAAACTCTAAACAGGTTGTACATATTCAATAATATGGTGACATACAATGATTTGTATTTCGTATATAGTAATAAATTATGTTAACAGCAACCGTTTTTAATATTAATGTAGGAGTAAAACAAAAAATTGAAAACAAGAATTTGGCCCACTGTCTCTAGGCGTGTTATCGTCCTTAATGATCAGAACTGAAGTCTCGTCTCATGCCGGTACACAGGAATGGGTAAAATCCTTCCCCAAAAAAAATCTATGGGTACGTACGTATTAAACCGGGGACCTAGAAAAGACGGAGAGGCGTCATCCCGCCGTAGCCCTCAGTGGTTCACAACCCAACAACAGACCACAGCAGTCCACCGCCACGCCATACCGAATCCAGGGTTATGGTACAGTTCGCCCCCCAGTGGACCCCCGGGAACGTCTCATACCAATCGAGTGTAACCTCAAATGTTTGCGTGGTAAAATAATTATGGTGTACACGTACGTGGAAACGGTGTTTGCGCAGCAATCGCCGACACAGTGTAACTAAGGCAGAATAAGGGGAACCAGCCTGCATTCGCCGAGGTAGATGGAAAACCGCCTTGAAAACCATCCTCAGGCTTACTGACACACCGGACCTCGACACTAATCCGCCGGGCGGATTCGTGTCGGGGACCGGCACGCCTTCCCGCTCGGGAAGCAGCGCGTTAGACTGCGTGGCTAACCGGGCGGCCTATATAGGGGTATATTTCCGTTGAACTACTTGAGCAGCCTTATCTATTGTCACTGTGAGGCGTGGGCACAAACCGTCGCAGTGGTGAGAACTTTTGCGCAAACGTTCACTAGTCGACAAATGTATCGTTGGAGCCCACCACATGACAGACAGCTTCTGACTCGTGCAAAAGGGAGTAATAAGATGTAATCACAAAAGCTACTGCAGAAAGGAAAACTACAGTGACTGTTGGATTAAAACCGCTTAAATTACGAGGTCTATGTCTTAACTTGGATCCTAACAAAAACGCCTTCTTGACTGAATGTCAAGGCAGAAGAAAGGCGAACAAAAAAAAAGTCTGGTGCTTACGTAACTACCACTACTACAGTGCGTAGTCAACGTCAGTTTCCCACCAGGCATAGAGATCACAGAAAAAGTTAATGTGCTTCCTTTTAGCCGATGTGTACCCTTGAGTGATCCTCCCTTACATCTTTATTTAGCAAAATATTTTTCAGCCTGGTGCCAGTATGTTATCTCACCTTTTCTGTTGCAAAAGCAATCCGTTCGGGAGAAGACCGACTGCATGAATGTGAACTTTTCTAAGTCTCCTGATATACGCCAATGAAGCTTGCACTTATTATTTGTCTGACGTAACTTTACCGCTGGGCATCGAGGCAGCTGGTATTGAGATAAAAGCACTACAACCGATGGGGAAGGGCGTATTGTACAGACTGTTGGAGTTACTCTCATATTTATAGCCTTTCTCGGGCTGCCATGATTTCTATGATAGTTACATGGTTTTTCTCTACTTCAAAAATATATTTCCTTTGCTGGAAAGAGGCATGAGAGCTTTATTTTCAGACTGTACTGTGTAGTATGGACAAATGTCAAGTATTCCGGATGTGTCGATCCTATAACCGCTCAAAAAATTTGTAATGTTAGTCTCATAAGCATTCAGTAATGTAACTGTGAGACCTTTCTGTTTCTTTTCATAGAACTGATGAAGATAGTATGAATGTTTTGTACTCTGAGATCGTATCTGTTATGACACTTTCATACTCTCGCTTTTGTAATACTTGTTGTAAGCGTCAAAATGAACTTCTTCTTAGAGTGACTAATATGTAAAAAGCTTCAAATAACAAGTCAGTGTATAAATAGATTTCAGTAAAAAATAAAGTAAATATCGTTGCTTTTCTGTAACTGTGCAATTTTAACCGAAACTCCTTTCAAAGTAAATGTAGATTTACGAGGGGCGTTCAGAAAGTAAGCTCCGATCGGTCGCGAAATGGAAACGACTATGAAAATCCGATAAAGCTTTGCACAGATGTGTTGGGTACTGTCTCTAGTATAACCCCAGTTAGCATCACGTCGCTCTTCTCATTTCTGAGCTCGCAGTGAGTGCGTAAAGATGTCTAGAAAATAGTGTCTGCCGCCAAGTACGAGGGCCTGGTGAGAAATTTCGCCTGAAGCTATGCAGCTAACATTACATAACTGTCGTGCTGTTTCTTCTTCAAGACAATTCTCAGCCGCATTCTGCAGGGGCAATGAAGATGCTCCTGCATCGTTTTCAAATGGAAATGTGAGATTACCCACAATACAGTCCGCAATTGTCTCCCCCTGAGTTTCATCTCTGGTCACATGAACCGCTGTCTTTGAAGACAACATTTTGACACAGACAACGAGGTGTAGGCCAGCGTGGAGAATTGGCGGAAAGCACTGGCGGCTGCCTTCTATGATGAGGCTATTGAAAAGTTGGTACAACGCTACGACAAAAGTCTAAGTCAGAACGGCGACTACGTAGAGAAGTAGCTGAAAGGTGTAGCTAATTGTTACAAGTAAAACATTTCTGATGTTCACTGTGGTTTCAATTTGGCAATCAATCGGAGCTTACTTTCTGAACAGGCCTCGTAGAAGCTCACGGTATATTCAGTTCTAAAGCACTTGCCTAGCGTAGCATGAGTTTCCTTGGCGGCTTACCACATAACTCACTGTCTCGCGCCTGGATAAATTAACTGCATGTCACAAGGGATCGTCTAAAATGTCTGGAGTCCAGACCCCAGAGCGCGGGCTCCTGTGACGTGCAGGGCGGCGCGATTGACACGCGGAGCTGCCTACCTCCTCAGGGGACCGCCACACGTCACGCAACGCCACACGGCGTCCTTGCGGGATCGGAGAGGTAGCGCGGGATATCGAGGGACTTTAAGCGAGTTAGGCTGCTCACTGGTGCGTTCCGAGGGGATCATCTCAGCACCCTCCACTTTAAACGCGCCGCTTCTACCAACTTCAGACATCTCGACCGCCTGCAAACTTTACCACGCCATCATCTCAGCGGTGAACTTCGGAGCAAAGCGTATCAGATTTATTGAGCAAATACCGCCCACTGATTCTGAGTCTCGAGCGTAATTAAATTTCATGTTCAGTAGCGCCGTTGCTGTTTACGTGGCGTGTGGACGGAATTTGTGAAAGGACTGGGATAGGAGTAGCGTTGCCTTTTTCTCGAAACCGAGCGAGATGGCGCAGTATCTGAGACATTGAATTTGTGAGCGGGAGGACTGAAGTTCAGACTTCCTTTTTAACCTTTCGAATTCCGTTTTTCTGTGGCTCTTCAAACTCACTTAATGCAAAGAGAATATCAGGACTTAAAATGTATTGCAGAATGAGATCAAGCCCAGATTGGGAAAGAAATGTGCCTTCTTTCCTTTCAACGTAACGATGTGTGTCCTCATTAGGCTTAAATGACTAAGGGAAACAACGAAAAAACCGAAGGCTGGATAGCTGAACGGGAATTCGAACCTCTCCTGCAGAATACGAGTCCACTCGGTAATAATCGTTTAAGACAAAACTTCGGTAGTTTACTGAGAAGGGCACAAGAGAATTCGTTATCATTCTTGACCTTCTGCTCCGTCTGTAATGATATCCTTTATCACTCTCATCGTCCTGCTTCATTTCCTGGGAGACTGCGAAATGCGTAACAGGACGAAGCGATGGAAAATGAATATTTAGGTAACACAAACAAAGTACTGTATAATTGCGGCTTGATTACCTGCAGTATTTCAAAACCTTTACTATGAATAAGGTGATATTGCAGTGTCCTTCAGAAGTACATACAGTTCGAAGGATCAAGCACTGCGGCGACTACAGCCATCATGAAATACATGAAATGTATTCGCAACTGCGAAGGAATGTGATTTGTGTAGTCTCTAAGCATAATAGTTCATCTTTGCGTGTTAATCTGGTGTGTTCATACTACTGAAAATACTGTGTGCGGTATGCACATAACTACTATTTGTAGATTATGATGAAAGTAAAGGAGTGAAGGAAGAAAGATTAGAGCTTTACGTCCTTTTGACAGTTTGATCATAAAATCTGAGCCCAAGAACGGACTTTGAAAAAGATAGGGAAGAAATGCCTCTTTCAAACGAACCATTCTGGCAGTTGCCTGGCCGCGCGGGATTAGCCGAGCGCTCTGAGGCGCTGCAGTCATGGATTGTGCGGCTGGTCCCGGCGGAGGTTCGAGTCCTCCCTCCGGCATGGGTGTGTGTGTTTGTCCTTAGGATAATTTAGGTTAAGTAGTGTGTAAGCTTAGGGACTGATGACCTTTGCAGTTAAGTCCCATAAGATTTCACACACATCTGAACATATATATTTATATTTTTTTGCAGTTGCCTGAAGTGATTTAGGGAAATCACGAAAAATCTTCCGAATGCAAGTCCACTGTGCTAGCCACTGCACCACTTCGCTCTGTGCGACGAAAGTAGTTCAGGATTATTGTCAGATCTGAAGATCGCAGTTAAAGTGCCGAAACCGGTAATGTTGGTCTTCACAGTAATTAGTGGTGGCCATTAGATAGTAAATTACTATGTGGACACTGTGTGATTATTTTGAATTTCATATCTCAATAATATTGTGGAAAGCTGTTTACAATATATTTTTTTACGCAAATGAACAGCTTTAGGCATACAGCATATACTTAGACACGTTGGTTGGCCTTCCTCTGTCGTCATAGTCTTTTTACATTCTTTTTCTGTGAAAGCGTTTTAGATTAAATGAACAGGCCTTTGTATGTGGTTTTCATCTTGGACAATTTCCTATTGTTCAGATTTAGATCTAAAAATTTAGCAGTTCTGTTTGTCTTCTTGTGTGACCTCTGGCAGTTCTAGATCATTTTTGCACACACATTTTTATATTTGATAGTTGTATTTTGTTTGTAGCTCTTTAATTGTTGTTGTAGCAGTTTCCTTTTGTGTTCCACAAATCTAACAACATACAACAATCTTTAGTTCAAAATTACTGATATAAATCAGTCGGAATAATTCAGTAAAATACGACTCTTGGCTCACATACTTAATTTTATCACAAATCAAATTTTCAAGTTTTATGAAGGAGTCTTGACTTTAATGCGTCGTCATTTCGCCAGTGAGTAAATTACAAAAAATCTAAATCCACCTCGTAAACTTTACGCAGTATAAGAATTGCAGCCTAACAACTGATGGAAAAAACAAGCGATAGGTACGTTAGCTTCCTTAGCACAGTTAAATAAATTTAGGCTACAATTCGTTCTGCAATTACTCGTTGTGACGTCGCACAGTTCCTAAAAACGTCTCAATTACGCGTAATTCATTAGATACTTCTTTCGGCGAAAAACTGCATATATTTAGATTTAGAGAATATCTGCCACGCTGCCCCAAGTTGAAGCATAGCTGCTACCGATTTATATTCAATCTTCTGGGCTAAGAGGCCGTGGCAGACGCATAAAGCTATTCATCAACTTTTTTCCTCCATCAGCGAGAGACGTCTGCAGAGATGAAATTCTGGGAACTGGTACAAAGTCACGAATTTATGGGGGAACTACGAATAGTATACACTGTTAATTCAAACTCCATCAGAAAAATTTAGAAGATTTTTTGGGATATTTCCTGAATGTTTGATCCCGGTGGGTCGTTGCGTAAGAGCGTTTTGTTTCATTTTTTATCCCGACTTATTTTTGTATCTGTATTGAAAGTAAAATACATTATCTGATAAAAAGTATGCAGACATCTGTATGTAATTCAGAACTGGCCACTAGATGTCACGAGCGGCGGACCTGCCAGAATAAAAAGAGGCAGCGAGTATTGTTAGTAGAGCAGCAGTAACAGCAGAAGTGATTGGTCAGGAGTGCTCAGTGACTTCAAACGTGGGCTAGTCATTAGGTTTCACCTGAGTAACAAATCCATCAGGGACATTTCAACTCTTCTGAATATGCCCAGTTCTACTGTTGGTGATGTGATCTTAAAGTGGATACGTGATGAGTCAACCATAACTAAACTAAGAACAGGGAGATCTCATATACTGAAGAAGCTGCGCCGTTGAGCATTGAGGGTAGTGGTTGTAAAACATTACGTGAAATCATCGTGAGTTCCAAACTGCTGCTGGTACACCAGCCACAACAGTGACTGTGCTTTGGTAGTGAAAAAGAATGGAGTAAAATGCTCGAGCAGCTCCTCATGAGCCACACATCTCTGTAGTCAATGTTAAGCAACGCTTGAGGTGACGTCACTTGTTGGTGGATGATCGTCAACGAGTGATTTGTAGTGATGAGTCGTCTAATACCCTGTGGCAATCCGATGGTTTCTGGAATGCACGGAGAACATTACCTGCCATCATGTGTAGTGCCAGAGCACGTGGTGTTACGATATGAGGGTGTTTTTCGTCGTTAGAGTATGGTTCCCTTACTGTACTTAATTAAACGCTAAATGCGGAAAAATATGAAGAAGTTTTACTGCATTGTGTACAACGTTCATTAGAGGAACAAATCTGAGACAATGATGGCTGGTACAAGCATGTCAATGCACCGTATCATAACGCATTATCTGTGGGGCAATGGTTTGTGGACAATAACACTTATTAAAAGGGCTGGTCTTCCCATGTTATGTTATGTTATGTTAACTGGGGACCTAGAAACGACGGAGAGGCTCCGACCCCCCCGCAGCCGCAGTGGTCCACAACCCCACGACGACTACCACAGTCCACTTCACCCCTCCGTCGCCCCACACCGAACCCAAGGTTACTGTGCGGTTCGGCCCCCGGTGGACCCCCCCAGGGAACGTCTCACACCAGACGAGTGTAACCCCTATGCTTGCATGGTAGAGTAATGGTGGTGTGCGCGTACGTGGAGAACTTGTTTGCGCAGCAATCGCCGACTTAGTGCAGCTGAGGCGGAATAAGGGGAACCAGCCCGCATTCACCGAGGCAGATGGAAAACCGCCTAAAAACCATCCACAGACTGGCCGCCTCACCGGACCTCGACACTAATCCGCCGGGCGGATTCGTGCCGGGGACCGGCGCTCCTTCCCATCCGGAAAGCCGTGCGTTAGACCGCACGGCCATCCGGGCGGGCTTGGTCTACCCATAGTCCCGAAATGAACCCAACGGAACATTTTCGAGATGAGTTAGAAAGTCGACTTCGCTCCAAACCCTAGCGTCCAGCATTACTACCTTCCCTGGTTTTGCCTCTTGAGCAATGGACTCCGCAGACGTTGATGCCTGATTGAAAATGTCCCCAGTAGATTTCAAGCCGTCATAAAGGCGAAGGTTGGACACTGCCCCTATAATGTCCATTAATAGAGTACTTGTCCTCATACTTTTGGCGAGATAGTGACTGTCCATAAAATTTCAGTCGGCTTTTCTGTGAGAGAATTCGTTGTAGTAGCTAGTAGTCATGTTGTATGAAAAATGCAACTTTTTTTCCCTTTCATAGGTCAATTCTCGTGGTGTGTAACCAAACAATTAGCTGTTACGTGCTGCTTAGCTCCCTATCCATGACTCATTTCTGTAGCGAAGGTACTGCTGTTTCTTTCTCCAGTGTGGCTAACGTAGAAGTGAGGGACACGTAAAGAAAAAAGGAACATTGAACGGTGCAGCGTCGTAGGGCTCTACATCAGAGAGATGAGGGTCCGTGGTAAGCCGTGGGTTGAGACCTTCCCCCTTCCACCTGCTTGGTATTCGTGGCTGGCGCCGCGCCCTTATTCCGGATGCATATTAGCGGATCCCGGCCTGAGCCACGAATTTCCTGACTCGATGCCTGCATAGCGGCTGTAGATACCCCGTGTCTGCATTCGGCTTGCGAATAAACGTGCAGTTAGCACCTGTATGAATCAGTCAGTGTTGGAACACTTCTGGAGACAAGTGCTACTCCTCACGTGATGATGAATGCTGTAAACGGAGGATGGGCTAATTAAAACCCTAAACTCAGTATCCTGGTTTGCTGTGGTGATGTACAGGGTGATTCAGCTACCCTACCTATGAGCTTTACGCAACCCACAGTACTTCCAAGAACCACAAGCGAGATTTTCATACTCTCACTCTCGCTACTCATGAACTGTTAGTCCTACAGAAAAAATGAACAGAACCTTTTTGTAGGAAATTTAATGCAGTCGAATGTTTTACTGGGATATGGTTTCGGCTAGAGGAGGGTAGTTTTTTAATTATTCACGAAAAACGTACAAAAGGGGCCTTCAAGCGCGTTTATCTTGATTATCTCTAAAATTGTGGCGTCCAGCATAAAAGTCTTAGTACAAAATTTTATCTACATTAAATCTGCTACAAAACTGTCCCATTAATTTTTCTGTAGAAATAATATTTTGCATGTAATAACTGAGATAGCAGGAAAATCTTGCGTTTGGTTTTTGAGGGCGTTGTGGGTTGCATAAGGCTCATTGGTAGGGGCTACTGAAACATTCTGTGCATTATTCATTACAATATTATGCTAAACCACATGATAGTAAATCCACAACTGTCTTGAAATCATCCACATTGCGATGCGTGTTTCTTAGTCACCACTGTACTTGTTAATGTAACTTCACTGTTTGTTTCCGATAATGGTCACAGAAGGCAAAGAGCAATAATGTCGTTGTCTGGTAGTACCAGCTATTTTTTCTTGCATCATGTCACTCTATAGTCTCAGACTTCTTATTCTTCGTGTTTACCCTGTCTAGTATGGACAAATTATTTTTTTTTTTTTAACGTTGCAGAAGGACACCCTTCCTCTGGCCATAGTCGTCAGTTACTGAAGGGAAGGAAATCAGGTGACCATCTATCGGTAGATTGTGTCAACTTTGTTCCGTATGTCGTCGTCTTTTAACTGTTTGTGTATTATATTTTCTGAGGCGGAAAGTGTTCACCAGTGCAACATTTTCGTAGACGAGTGTGGCAAACCGTCTAAAAACCACACCGAGGCCGGCTGGTGCACCAGCCACGGTCTTCAGTCCGCTACTCACCTCCCTGTCTCGCACGCTAGCACACAACACCCTATGATATACGAGTAGGTCATTCTATGGTCTCACACGTAATCTTATAACTGTGCTCTATTAGTTCATCCTCATTCTGTATTTTTTCTGTTACCGTCCACTATATCTTAACATCCGTCGTACGACAGCCAGTCAAGACAGCCATCATTACGAAAAAGTTATGTAAGTTTTTTCACAGGAGCGTCTCTGTAGTCCTTGTACACTTGAAAATTTCCACGCCACAGGCCCGTAGCATCCGCCAGTGGAGCCATTACAAATCTCTCAACCTTTTGACTACTGGTAAGATGAAGTGACACATTTTGGTTTGGCTCCTCTAACGGAATTCTACTGAGAAGTGAAGAGCGGTGCCCTGGCACGGCGTTTATGTGTGCACCAGGACTGCAGAGGTGTATCTGAGGGAAAATAAAGAAAGTAATGCGTGACTAAATTTTTTGAACATTTCACATCATCTCCACTCAAATTTTCTTACCATTGGAAAATCTATGTTTATTACATATTTTTCATTTTTTTATGCCGTAAGCAGCTGCTGCTTACACCGGACGGTTATAGTAAGATACAGCTACTCATAGCGCTCCAGTGTGGGCTGCAGTTATCGTATGTTAGCGAAACTTGGCAAATATTCTAAAGCATTAATGTGGAACCGATTTATGCTGCAAAAAAATAGTTCCAGTTTTAGGCACCAGGTCCAAAACTGCCGCTGTGAATGCAAGAAATACGTATGGAAATGTTTGCGTATGTAATGGATTACTAACGAGACGTGAGCAGATAAGATCAAATAAATGAGAAAGGCATAATGTTGATTTTAACTACCGCTTACACGGTTTGTTCGACATGAGCACCAGAGACATCGAGGAGATGATTTAAAGCGCCAGATTTGCACCTGATAGCCAAAACTGGAGTTAATTTTTTCCAGCGTAAATGGGTTCCATTTTAGCTTATTAGTCTATCTACCAAGTTTCGCTACCATACGATAATTATAGCCCACACACGTGCCCTGTGAGTAGCTGCACTTTAATAATACCCACCCAATCTAATGAGTTGCTCGTTATACTCCAGTCCCATACTACATTTTTTTCTCATCTGTTTTCAGTGCAAAGTTGGTTATGCCTTCTCCTTTATTTATGTTTCCTAGTCTACACCTCACTACACTGTGTATTCTATTGTCGTTATGCCGGAAATGGAGATACAGTGGTGGAATTATAAATAGACGTATACAGCTTAACCAGTCACAGCCGGCCGAAGTGGTCTAGCGGTTCTAGGCGCTGCAGTCTGGAACCGCGCGACCGCTACGGTCGCAGGTTCGAATCCTGCCTCGGGCATGGATGTGTGTGATGTCCTTAGGTTAGTTAGGTTTAAGTAGTTCTAAGTTCTAGGGGACTGATGACCTCCGCAGTTAAGTCCCGTAGTGTGCAGAGCCATTTGAACCATTTGAACCAGTCACAAGACTGTAATATTTCAGTTCGGATTCATTTCATAGTCTTTGCTACAACGTCAGGTAACAGTTTTGGTTATTAGCTCATACGCACCATACACAAGAAAGCAGCTAGTCTAAATTTCCAGATATGTTTCAAATTTATCGCTGTCATTGCTACAGCATTTGGTGGATTAGTAAAACAAAACACTTGAAGGACTGCCGTTGCATACCTGCAGTCCTGCAAATCTCCACTGAATACTCTCTTTAGAGGTGTGAGTTTGAACCTTGTATTTTAGCTATTTACAGGGTGGTGCAAATAATTTAAAAGTGATCCGGAGAACAGAGTTCCAGGTTACAAAGAAACACAGCAGAGGAAAGGAAATAGTGTACTAACTTGACTATAGTAGATGTTGAAAGTGACCACTATTCGTCTATTGGCACTTTTGGGCCATAGTCAGCAAGTTGAAGGCGAATCGAAGCCGGACTACTCGAATTACTAGAATCTCATCCGAAATCTTCTGCTGCAGTTCTTGAAGCCTGTGAGGGTTGTAGCGATACACATTAGACCTGAGGGTTTCTCACATAAAGTAATCGCACGCTGACAGACCAGGCGACCTGGGTGGCCAGCTATGGCCGCGACGAGATTGGCCTCTGCTGACAACTCTCTCAGGTTTGCAGATTGTGTAAATATTCTCCAAAGTTCGGCCTGCTTTATAGGCATTTGCTCCACCATGTCGGAAGTAACTGTAGGTCTCTTTCTCCTTCGTTAATGCTGCCATGGATGGTATATACTCTCGTCCAGGCCACTTGAACTTGCCATACCGTGTAAAAAATGTACATGTGATAGCTGTTTAGCTTCTTCCGGTTCAGGGAGATGATATAGGTTTTTTATGCTGAAATGCAGTTCTTAATATTATGTAAAAATATGGAGAGTTTTTTAATAATCACTCCACACTCGAAGATGCAAGAAACATATATCTGTAAGCCGAAAGGCTACCTTTAACCACCGGAGGATGACGGTTCAAACCCGCGTCCGGTCATCCTGATTTATTTGAGACAAATGTCAGGATGGTTGCTTTGAAAGGACACGGTAGATTTCCTTCCCCATTCTTCCCTAGTCTGAGCTTGTGTTCCGTCTCTAATGATCTCGTTAAACACTAATGTCCTCCTCCTCCTACCTTTAACCTAGACTCCACCTCTTAATGACGAGATGATTCTCCAAAAAGCAGTCAAGTTTCGGATTCTACTTTATACTGTAGAGTCCCTTTGCCCTAAATACACAATTCGCCAAAGCGTTTTCCAATTGAATGACTTACATCAGCGTTGAGCCACACGCTATTGTTATTACTGAGGTCAATGCCAGCCAGGCATGCATTCCTAATGAAATGAAAGGATAACAGTCTGATCAAAATTGGTGACGAATACACTACTGGCCATTAAAATTGCTACACCAAGAAGAAATACAGATGATAAACGGGGATTCATTGGACAAATATATTGTACTAGAACTGACATGTGATTACATTTTCACGCGATTTGGGTGCATAGATCCAGAGAAATCAGTACCCAGAAGAACCACCTCTGGCGGAAATAACGGCCTTGATACGCCTGGGAATTGAGCCTAACTGAGCTTGGATGGCGTCTACAGGCACAGCTGCCCATGCAGCTTCAATACGATACCACAGTTCATCAAGAGTAGTGACTGGCGTATTGTGACGAGCCAGTTCCTCGGCCACCATTGACCAACGTTTTCAATTGGTGAGCGATCTGGATAATGTGCTGGCCAGGGCAGCAGTCGAACATTTTCTGCGTCCAGAAAGGCCCGGACAGGACCTGCAACATGCGGTTGTGCATTATCCTGCTGAAATGTAGAGTTTCGCAGGAAGCGAATGAGGGGTAGAGCAACGGGTCGTAACACATCTGAAATTCAACGTCCACTGTTCATTGTGCCGTCAATGCAGACAAGAGCTGACCGAGACGTGTAACCAATGGCATCCCATACCATCACGCCGGGTGATACGCCAGTATGGCGATAACGAATACACGCTTCCAATGTGCGTTCACCGCGATGTCGCCAAACACGGATGCGACCATCATGATGCTGTATACAGAACCTGAATTCATCCGAAAAAATGACGTTTTGCCATTCGTGCACCCAGGTTCGTCGTTGAGTACACCATCGCAGGCGCTTCTGTCTGTGATGCAGCGTCAAGGGTAACCGCAGCCATGGTCTCCGAGCTCATAGTCCATGCTGCTGCAAACGTCGTCGAACTGTTCGTGCAGATGGTTATTGTCTTGCAAACGTCCCCATCTGTTAACTCAGGGATCAAGACGTGGCTGCACGATCCGTAACAGCCATGCGGATAAGATGCCGGTCATCTCAACTGCTAGTGATACGAGGCCGTTGGGATCCAGCACGGCATTCCGTAGTACCCTCCTGAATCCACCGATTCCATATTCTGCTAACAGTCATTGGATCTCGACAAACGCGAGCAGCTATGTCGCGATACGATAAACCGCAATCGTGATAGGCTACAATCCGACATTTATCAACATGATGGTACGCATTTCTCCACCTTACACGAGGCATCACATCATCGTTTGACCAGGAAACGCCGGTCAAATGCTGTTTGTGTATGAGAAATCGGTTGGAAACTTTCGTCATGTCAGCACATTGTAGATGTCGCCACCGGCGCCAACCTTGTGTGAATGCTCTGAAAAGCTAATCATTTGCATATCACCGCATCGTCTTCCTGTCGGTTAAATTTCGCGTCTGTAGCACGTCCTCTTCGTGGTGTAGCAATTTTAATGGCCAGTAGTGTATGTTCTGAAAATCAGATAAATGTCACACTGATGCGTCTTGGGTGTAACACCTTAGTTTCCCGTCAGTGACGGTCGGCAGCTCGATCAGGAGTACGAGTAGAGTTGGTATTTGTTGGAGTGGAGTGCAGTGGTTGCCCGTGGACATCCTCTGGGTCCGGAGGGCGTTGAGGCGTCGACCCCCGGCGCAGCTGTCGCCGCCGCGGGCGCTCCACTTGGGCAACAGAGCGCGCGCACGCAGACAAACCGCACCCGCGGGATTCAATCCGGGAGCGAGTGCTCTGCTAGTCTGAGGGAGGGGAGAGAAGGGGCAGGGGCCTAACAAATGATGGCGAGGCGCGTGCTTGCGGCCGGGGGAAGGTGAGGAAGCGGGTCCGTAATGGAAATAAAGAAGGCGAGCGAGCCGCCTCCCTGTCCCTCACACCGCGCGTCGTCAGCTCCGCCGGACAAGCTGGCGGGTTCCCAGTAGGCACCAGGCCCCACATGCCCCCTGTACTCTGGCTCCCGAGATCTCGACGAAATCTTCAGGGCCAGATGGAACCCCTATCAAATTCTACACCGAATCTGCGACTAAGTTAGCCCTTCTTTTAACTATAATACACCTTAGATGGATCGAACAGAAATTATTCAGAAAAAGGGGGAAAAACAGATACAGAATTAAGAATACTACAATTGCAGTTACTGCCAGAATTGCTGCTTCTGGTGGCTTCCTTTTGTGAATTTGTTGTTCTTTCCCTTGCTAATGAACACTATAATAATTACAAAGACACGCTGCGTACGAAAACCACTGAAGCGTCTGCGGTGGACGGCATCACTATGCCTGGTCACTTTTTTATCGCGTACCCAGTGGCACTGATAGTTATGGGTAGCCATTCACTGAAATTGGGGGCACTGAAGATGCTTGAACAAGAACGAGGTGGGGAAGAAGAAGAAGGAGGTGAAACTACTGGTAGCGTTGATGCTGTATCTCCAGCCTCTAAAAGAAAGAAATGCTAATTACTGTAGTAAAAAGGTTTAAACATATTGACCAAAACAAGAACAAAAGTCAAGTATATATATTCTCTAAAGTGCATACCTTAAGAACTACAAGCACTTACTCCTCTTTCCTATCGTCAAACACATCTCTTCTACTGAGAAAGTGCTCATAGTTCTTAAAGTAGGCATTTTAGAGCCCATGTTTATTGGCCTATTTTTTCTTCGAATGATCGTCCCTGTTATAACCGCGACTACGACTTTAGCCTCCAGGGCATGACTTTTGAATCACCCTGTTTAATGTACCCATGACAGAAGACACGCTTTTGTGCTACGTACTGTAAAAATTTCTGTATTATTTTGAAAGTATGTATATTTACTATTATACAGAAAAGTAATTCCAAGAAAGCATAAATTACAGACATCTACAAAAAGGGTAAAAGAAATGAGGTGTTGCAGAATGTTGGAGTATATTTTCAACTCAAACGTAATGAGGTATTACGAACAGAGTGACTTTCTCCATTCCAACTAGCATTGCTTTCGGAAACATCGGTCAAGCGAAATTCAATTCGAGATTTTCGCAAGTGATGTCCTAAAACACATGGCTTGATGCAGTCAGAGAGTAGTGATTCCTGACTTCCGAAAAGCAGTTGACTCAGCTGCACACTAACGGTGATATGGGTTACCAAACGCAATTTTAGACAGGAGTGAGAATTTCTTGACAGGAAGGTCACGCAATTTCATACTCGATGGATAATAGTGGACATATGTAGAAATATCTTCGTGTGCACCCTATGGATATGTGTCGGTACCCTTCCTGTCTATGTTTTATATTAATGATCTTCCAGTCAACATTAATAGGAGCCACAGTCTTGGCTGTTGATGGCGTTATCTGAGATGCTCTCTCTGAAAAGAGCTGCACAAATATTCAGTCGTATCTTGATAGGATTTCAAAGTAGTGAAAAGATAGGAAATTCGCTTGAAACGGAGAAAGTGTAGTATCTGCGCCTCCAACACCAATGAGTCCAATCTGTAGTCAGCCAAATCGTATAAATACGTGGACGTAACAATTTGGAGGGATATGAAAGGCAATGATCGCATTGAGTCGTAGATTAAGCAAGTGGCACGTTTCGGATTATTGGCTAAATGCAAGCAGCCCCCAAACTAGAATGCTTTTAAAAACATTTATGCAACACTTCTTAGTGTATATCTCAAGTGTGTGGGACCCATTCCACATAGCACTATCAGGGGTGTTGCAAATATATAAAGGATGACACAGTGTATGATTACAAACTCGTTTGCCCCATGAGTGAGCGTCATGGGGCTGCAGTAAAAGTTGAACCAGCAGATGCGTCAAGATAGACGCCAACTATTTCGACAAAGTCTAACAAAGTGTCATAGAACCAGCGTTGAAAAAGGAATCTGCGCATGTGCAACAACCCTCCAGGCAGTAAGTTACACGTTTCATTATTCCCTGTACACTAAAAATGTAGATATGAACAGAATATCTAAACGTCAAGGATTTGCTTCATTCCTCACTGCTGCAATGCTTATCCTGTGCTAGTTTCCCCTCAAGTGCCAACTAACACAGAAAAACTTGTAGTGCACACGCCTAGACTATGCATATTCTTCAACGAACATCTCTTGTGTTCCTTATCTCGAAAAATACTCGTTGTAGGATACTTTCGGCCTGTATAATGTTGGTCCTGAAGGTTTCGGACAACTGGTGTGTTACAGCATCATGGATCTTCAGACGGTAGACACATAAATGTAAAGCGCCATGCATAAACACCTCTGGAGTTTCAGAAGACGGCTGCGCGATAGCTAAAAGTTGGACAAAATGACACATATCAGAGGACGCAGCTTCTCTCCACTTTTGTTCGTAATACGCTTCATGGCTTGGTTACAGAGCACATCACTAGGGGAAGGTATGTCGAACATTCAGACAAATCATCCGCTCCATGTTATCGCATCGAATTGCTTCGCTCCTGCAAATAGGGAACCCAGTGAACAAATTTGCAAAGCTGGTTGTACGCTATTGTGCTTTCCCGGGCGACAGCAACTTCAGTGAATTACACACGCAGTCTCTCCCGCCCATATTGACATTTGCTGCGACACATACTTTGCCCGTGTTGAACACTTCTAATGTGAGTTGAAATCTTTGAGAGATGCTCTATTCACTGATATGTGTCTACATTACCGGGTAAAAAGTGCCTGCGTATCTCTTAGTGCACATTAATATGGGTGTATTCACCCTTCACCTTTGCTGGAACGTTTTCAATAAGACATCTGAATCTCTGCGGAGGAATGACAGCCCATTGTTATACAAGACCGGAAACCAGAGAATGAGATAATGTTGGAGGCTGGAATTTAGAGCGCAGTCAACGTTCGAACGCATCTCACAGGAGTTCCACTGGGTTCATGTGGGGCCGATGGACACCTCAGTACAGTTCAGCAATGTTACTCTCCACATACCGTTGCCTCACGGGTGCTGCTTCCCTCGACAGCGTGCATTGACATCGTCTCCGAACAGTTCCCCTATTATTCGCGGTATTGTCTTTAGCATTTTCTAGACCATAATAAATGGACCACGCCCTAGCCACGAAAAACACCCCTCTACCCTAACAGCAGCTCCTCTGTACTTCACTTTCGGCACTACACATAATAGAGGCTAGCGTTCTACACGAATTCGCCAAACCTAAACCATTCCATCGGATTGCCACAAGGTGCAGAGTGATTGTGCAGAGTGATTCATCACTCCATATCATTCATTTCCAGTCATCCACTGTCCAGAGGCGTCTCTCTTTACACCATCTCAAGACTCACTTAGCACTGACGACAGAAAAGCTGCGTCTCCACCCGTCCGCTTTGCCCCGTGGCGCCTTCACGAGGGCGCATATTTCGAACGTATACAATGTGGCGACCGTGACGTCAGTCATTAGACCCGCCAGTAAAAGAACAAGCACACGAAATATTTAGCTCCAGCAACAGAAACAAACTAACAGAACGTCCGTAGGAACTAGGGAGTTTTCGGTGGGGACAAACTAAATGTACGACAGTAAAAATAACGACGCCATTCCAAAACAACTTAACCAAAAAGTCAAGCATAAGAAATTTTCAACATTCAGCACAACCAAATATCCACAAGCGAACACCACTGACGTCGTAAATTTTGCTAGACCTTTGCAGCTCCATCCTAGACCACAATACCAGTAGCCCACACACAACTCGAAAATCCGGTATCGCAAATTGTGCTTGACATAAACGGCAGCTAGCACGAGGCCCGCACCACCAACAACCAACACAACCAAATCGTCAGATTCGTTATCCACCCCTTCACTTATCCTATCAATCTACTCGTAAAACGAAGTCCTCAGTAAAAAAACAAAGACTCACTCATGCAACTAATATAAAAAAACCTAGCCTAAGTAACGACGGTGAACTCATGTCGATGATACCTGTCAAGCACAATCTAACACAGTTATCTGTAAGTAAGAAGAAAAACACCAAATTCGTCAAAACTTCCATTATCTCCAACTTCGATATATCCAAACAACTATAAACGTACATATGATACAAATTACAATAAGAAATAAATATAACCACAAAAAATCCCTACCAATCAAGGTCAACCTAGGCTGCCCCCCCCCCCCCACACACACACACACGACGCTCAACACACAACGAATCGTCCACAATAAATTCAAATAACAGCACGAACTTCGTCTTTGACAATACATCTCCGTCCATTGCAACAAGCTATGGTGTAGTCGTAAATTTTTCATATCCATGACTGGAGAAAAAGAAAAATAATATTACACCTCCGATCATAAGTAACACACTGAACTAATAATTCGGAACAAATATGCGAATCCGTCAGTGTGAATATGCAAAATGAAAGTAGCTCACTAGCAGCCCCGTAGAAACGTTTTCAATAACAACCTGACACACTCATCTCACAACGTCAAATGACTCACTAATACACCAAACAAACAATTTCGAAACATTAACAGCCGACACAAGAGAGCGCCACCAAATTCTACAACACGACATCTGCAAACACGACCTGACTCAAAAACACTGTGCTACCAAGACGTCGCACAACACAGTTATGTTCGCGGGTGAAAGCAGTAGGGTGGAATTGCAAATTTCGGTTGAATCAGTGCGATTTACGTATAGCTGTTCGACCATTGTACACTGTTCTTTTCAACTCCCTACCCACAGTCATTCTGAAAGTCGTGAATGGTTCCTTTCCCTGATTTCATGCTATTTTTTACAGCCACCCTCCGCAATGCTGAATGGTC
The DNA here is from genome assembly GCF_021461395.2 of Schistocerca americana. NCBI lineage: Eukaryota > Metazoa > Arthropoda > Insecta > Orthoptera > Acrididae > Schistocerca > Schistocerca americana. The sequence continues at coordinate 520,920,844 of NC_060125.1, read as the reverse complement.
TATGTGCGTCATTGCGTGAACTCTTCCTGGTCTTGGTCTATCTAAGTTGTTCCTCCGCCTTTCCGCTTCACGGACACGTCAGCAGCGGACGACAAGGGCAGCTTTACAAAGTTTGAACACTTTCGTTCGACTTGTTGTTTAGGCGACAGCCAGTGACGAGTCACGTTGGAAGTCACTGAGCTCTCATTACTGACCCTTCCTGTTAATACTGCTTCTCTACTGACAACACAGTACTCGCCGCCTCCTTTTACACTGGTGGGTCCACCGCTCTTGACATTTAACGCTCAGTTCGTATAATTTTCATCAGATAGTGAATCTCTTGTATATTTTATAGTTTTAGCGCCGTCGTGTTCTGAAACCCCAGAGGTACTTACGAACAGCCCTGTACATTTTACTCCCACATAGGCGGGCCTCGCGTTTCCTGCCGGTTTTCGCTCCACTGAGACGGCACTCCACTGGAGCCCGCATGAAGCCGCCTCGAGGACAATGGATACCGCAAACAAAACGGCAGCCAGGACCGTAGGCGCAGACCGCAAAACACCTCGGCCTGCTTCTGCTGGCGCCTGTGTGGCGCGCTTGCGCGTGAAAGAGGCATCGCCGACGCAGACGGCGACGCCGCGAGGGGCTGCGGCGTCCCCGTCTCTAGTGCAGTCCACAAATCTCCCCGGCCCTGTCGTGCCTGCATAATATCACTCTCGCGCCAGCCAGCATTCTTCTCTCGCCGCGCTTTGTTCCTCACCCGTGTTTTTCTCCGTGCCGCTACTCCCATACTTGCTGTTAATGAGATGGCCAGGTAACAAAAATTTCACGCCTTCGCTGTGCCTACCGTGTGACAGCACCATCTTGTTCTTTCTCTTTTCACTGAGTAACAAGCCTACAGGATTTTCAGATGAATATCAAGTACAATGGGCCACAAAACTTAAGGACGAAAGTACGAGGGTATATTCGGAAAGTACGGAACGATCTGCTGCTAAATGGAAACCACAGTGAAATCTGATGAAGCTTTGCACTGACGTGTTGAGAAGTTTCGTTAGTATGCCCACGGACAGCGTGACGTCCCTCTTCGCAGTTCTGAGCGCACAGTGAGTGCCTAAAGCTGACCAGAAAATAGTGTCTCCTGTCAAGTATGGGTGCCTGGAGAGAGATTTCGCCTGATTGTGTGTAAGCCTATGGATCAATGACCTCATCAGGTCCCATAGGAACTTACCACAAATTTCCTAATGAATTCCGTCTACTGTCTTCATAAAGTGCTTTTACTTTGCCATTATATATTTCGAAGTAGCAGCTTCTTCAATAGGACTTTCTTTCGTCACATAAGAGCCTCCACTGCGATGTCATGACGCCAGAAACGCGTATCTGTGGTAGGTATAGAGGGTCCTTAATTGAAGGTTGCTAAATTGTGTTGCAACATGTAGCATATCCGTGGGTTTTGTTGTTTTCTGACATTGTCTGACAAAGAAAGAGATTCAGACAGAAGGGGAGCAGGAACGAAATGATACTTCACGGAATTGACAAGGTTTTATAAATTACAAAACAGTCACACTTTGAAGAAGCGACCCTGTAGTGTCCGCAGAACGTTGATTGGCCTGGAGTAGACCGGTTGCTTCAAGTGACACTATAACCAAAAGTCTCGGAGATAGAGGTCTGGTGAACGAGCAGGCCAAGGTTGCCCCCCTCCCCTCCCCCCCCCCCCCCCCCACCCTCACGACTAATCCAGCGGTCCTGAAAGGTCTGCGTCAAATGTGTGAACGTACTGGTGCGCCATCATGCATGAACCACATCTGTATTCGTTGCTGCAATGGTTCAGCCTCCAACAAGGTAGGCAATACATTACTGAGAAAGTCCAGATAATGCGCCCCAGTTAACCGTTGTAGTAGCACATATGGCCAATTAATCTATAGGCAAGTACGTATGCCCATATGCTGATTGAGAATCGGTGTTGATGCCCTTCTTCCCGAAACGCTTGGGTATTTACATCTGCCCATACATGCTGGTTATGGAAATTTAAAATACCTTTTCTTGTGAACTCTGCCTCATCGGTAAATAAAATCTTGGGTGTGAACAGTGGATCTACGGCTCACTTCTGCAACAGCCACCGTCTGTTGTGATAATCCTGTGGCCTTAGGGCCTGAACGCGCTGTAGATGAAGCGGGTAAGCCATTCTTCATGTGTTACCCTCCAGATAAGAACGTGAGATACGCCTTCAGCTGCTGTAATCGTCGCACACTGGTTCAGGGGTTTCTTTCACCGAAAGTAGCACACACTCCTTCATGTCAGGTGTGAGGACTGTGCGGAGCCTTCTACTGTCAGTTCTCCGAAGTATAAGGGTGCCTGTGTCTCTCAGACTCTGGAAAAGCCTGCCGAACAGCTCATCAGATGGCACCTTGCGCTGTGGATAGTTTCCAGCGTAGAGAGCACGGGCTCTCACGTGTCCATTTGCTAAAGGATGGCAGGATATCACATCCACCATTTCACTTGTCGAGTAGTAGGCTTCCATTGGTAGCAAGTGGTGGAACAGAGAAAGTGTAAACGTACTATAACACCTGTTCGTACAAATAAATAAATAAATGAATTTTATCCATAGTGGATGCTGTCGAACTCCGTGACTGTTCCTTTTTCGGGTGTAGAAAAATATCCGCTATCAGTCACAATAAAAGGTTATTAATTTGTCACACGACCGGTTTCGGGCTTGAGCCCATCCTCAAGTGTTTCTACATTCATTTACATGTTTATACTGTTTGAGATCAATAAAGATGAAGCACCATTATTACAGTTATGCTGTGGTGACAGTTTTGACACTTAGTTACACACTTATTGTCATTTTCAAGTCCATATTTCAGTTTTACCAAGTATAGCTTCATATTTCACTACTATGAGGTCCACTCGTGAAATACACTTTGTTTACATACAAACATAGTGTATTTCACGAGTGCACGTCATAATAGTGAAATATGAAGCTATACTTGATAAGACTGAAATATGCACTTGAAAATGATAATAAGTGTGTAACTAACATGCAAAACTGTCACCACAGCTACGGTCGCAAGTTTGAATCCTACCTCGGACATGGATGTGTGTGATGTCCTTGAGTTAGTTAGGTTTAAGTAGTTCTAAGGTCTAGGGGACTGATGACCTCAGAAATTAAGTGCCGTATGTGCTCAGAGCCATTTTTTGTCACCATAGCATGACTGTAATAATGGTGCTTCATCTTTATTGATCTCCAACAGTATAAACATGTAAATGAAAGTATAAACACCTGAGGATGGGCTCAAGCTTGAAATCGGTCGTGTGACAAATAAAGAACCTATTATTGTGACTGGTAACGGATATTTTTCTACAAATGGTTCAAATGGCTCTGAGCACTATGGGACTTAACTTCTGAGGTCATCAGTCCCCTAGAACTTAGAACTACTTAAAACTAACGACATAACGCACATCCATGTCCGAGGCAGGATTCGAACCTGCGACATTAGCGGTCGCGCGGTTCCAGACTGTAGCGCCTAGAACCGCTCAGCCACTCCGGGCGGCTATTTTTCAACACCCTAAATAAATAAATGTTGTGTGACTAGGGCTTCCCGTCGGATAGACCGTTCGCCGGATTGAAGTCTTTCGATTTGACGTCGCTTCGGCGACTTGCGAGTCGATGGGGATTAAATGATGATGATGATGACACAACACCCAGTTCCTGAGCGGAGAAAATTTCCGACCCAGCCGGGAATCGAACCCGCACCCTTAGGATTGACATTCTGCCGCGCTGACCACTCAGCTACGGGGGCGGACTGCGTAAAAATAACGCAAAAACAATAAACACATAAGAGAACCCGCGATTGGAAAAAGGTAAAACACCATGATACGTACCTAGGGCTGACAGTACTGTACAATAAGGTAAACAAACACGACGAAAGCTGACGTAGCCTACAACACGACTCTACCCACACAACAGACTGCAGACCACGTAATAGTAGGTAGGGTACTGCGAGTAAGACATCATAATACGCTGCCGACATATTTGACGGAGCGCCAACGAAACTACTGTGCTAATATCCGCAACCAAGCCTCACATAGCCCTTTCTGTACTATGAGAAGTGGCAGTACTCATCGAAACAAGAAAAATAAGCCCAATTAACATGGGTCCGGCAACTCTCACTTTCCGAGATAAAAATTTGTTTATACAAGCGTGTATCTCGAAATGTATGCGTTTCCGAATCCATATTTATTGGACGTATTTTTCTTGTTTCGGTGATTACTACCATCTCTCAAAGTATTAGACACTTTTTTTGAACACCATGTAAATCCTGCCAGGCCTTGTAACGACACTAAACACGAAGACCCCTAATGATTTCTGGTGGACGTTCTACCTGTCCAGATCTGTAATCACTTACATGCGCGCCAGCCGCGGTGGCCGAGCGGTTCTAGGCTCTTCAGTCGGAAACCGCGCGACTGCTACGGTCACAGGTTCGAATCCTGCCTTGGGCATGGATGTGTGTGATGTCCTTAGGTTAGTTAGGTTTAAGTAGTTCTAAGTTCTAGGGACTGATGACCTCAGATGTTAAGTCCCATAGTGCTCAGAGCCATTTGAACCATTTTGAACTTGATCGCGGGCCGAAGTGTGTACTTAGATTGACATCCGACTTTGTCTACTGGATGCTTCAGTTTTTTGTCCAGCAGCGTGTGAAGTGTGCTTAGCATAAGCGGAGTGTTGTGATAGAAGCTGCCCCCTGGACATAAAGCAGCCGTTCGCTCGAAGCGCTGGTCCCGCCGGCAGCTGTTGTCTGGCGGCAGGGTGGCGCTGGTGTCGCGGTCATGCCCGGAATACCGCCCGGGAGATTAGGGCGGTTTCGGTGGGCGGAGGGAAGCCAATAACTCGCCGCAAAAATCGTATAAGGCCGCAGCCCGCTGTGCACACACGCCCGCGGCGGTCGGCGCGTCTTCCGCTCTGCCCGGCCCTACAGCGAGGGAGCCCGGAATGTTGACGCCGCCTGCACCCTCTAGTCGATACTTTGCCGGGGTGTTCGAGCCACGTCTGAAAACAAACTTCGTGGCTTGACAAGGAAAACGCACCGTTTAACATACGGTCTTACTTGTTTTCGTTAAAGTGAGGACAGAATAGACATACGTAGGGGTTGGATTACTGGAAACATAGTGCAGTGCAAACTGCAGATGGTTGTGTGACGGTACGTCACAGAAATATTGACGTTTTTATCGGTTGTAAACAGTGAACAATATTGTTAAGGGTGAACCAAACATTATTTGTATTTTATGTATTTGTATTTTATGAACATAATTAGTATAAAAGATACAGTTAATGTTCTTGAAACAACTGATACGCAGCAATAGTTTAAAAATAGCATCGTTATTTAAAACGTGTCTATGAAAATGAAAAAGGATCGAAAAGAGACGAGATTTTACGGCCGAGGAGGAAGGACGTACTTTATGGCTCTCACACTGTTTTGTTTCGCGATACGGAAGGCAGCCATTGAGCGGCTACACATATTTTATTTAAATTATTCGGTATTCTGCTAAAATAAACTAATTATTGTTATCGCAAAATGAATTTCCTTGTAATAGTTGTCACCTCAAATGGTCGCAGCGGCTAAATATTTTTAATAAGCATTTTTTTCAGTAATTTGCGCTGCGAGAAGCTCATCTTCCGATGCAGCCTTTGGTCGGCCATTACGCGCTTAAGTATTAATTTAGTTTTCAAAATGTTAACAGTAACTCTAAATGCGAGAGATTTCGTTGTAAGAACCTTCCTAAATTGCAACAGATAATTAATTTACGTTAAAGTTCATTTTTAAATTATACAGATTCCATGAGTTCAATAAGTTTTATCTTGGCCGCTCCACGGTAACAATCGGAATTCTCTCGAGCCTTGCTTTGCAATCAATAAATAGAAATTAACAAAATTACATTCAATTCAGTTAACGGCAACAATATTTTAGTCATCACGTTCAAAATCTAAAGTTGGTACATGAATAACAGCGGCCCTTCAAGAACCCGTTTCATACTTACTTGTGCACGTAAGTAAAAGTGATAAGAAAAGATCATATCCCTGAGAGAAAGAATCATGCTCTAACAAAAGAAAAAATTCACCTGACAATTAAAAATATATAACGTAACAAATGACAACGTAACAGTTGGAAAAAATAAGTAACGGGGAGATGTGTGAAAATATACAGGAAATGTCAGTAATAATGGCAAAACGAATGTTATTTTCTGTCGACACCTTTACCGAGTCAATGAGAACAACCTAACAAGACAATTTCCTGTAGTTTTGAAAACCAACAGTGTGGACTACGTAAGAAGAAAAGAAACAAGAAATCGAAAAAAAACAGAAAAATCTTCATTAATAATAAAACATTAAATCTGGAAACATTGGGAGGGAGAAATAATTTTAAAAATCCGGAATAACATGGTTGGAAGAGAGGAAAGGAGAAGATGCAGTACTGGAAAATTACGAAAAAAACAAAGAAAGAAAAGCAGCTGAAATTATTCCGTGATCCTACTTAGTCAAAACGAAAAAAAATCTGTGTGTTCGAAAGTACACATATTTGCTCATCGCCGAAACCAAAATCTATTACTGGACTCTGGCCAGTACATTGCAAAATGCTTGGATCCTCCGTGTTACATGGTACACAGGGTGGTCAGAAACAGTGTGAAAAGCTTGGAATTGTATTGCACGGTAACTGTGCTGAGAAATAATTGTTAAGGAAATATTCGACAAGTTTCGCCGTTTCCAAGTTAATTAGCATTGAAATTAGCCAATCAGGCTGTTTCAGGCGCAGTTTCAAGCGGCCCGATAGAGACGGTGTTGCTAAATTTGTTCTTCTTGTGGTTTCCTGAAACCGAATAAGAGAGCAATACAATATTTGGACATGGGACGGTAGTGAGGATCGGATCCGGTCCAATGGCTGAGAAATCTCGTGCGCTATCATCTACACTATGATAACAACTGACGCTAATTATATCTGGGAGGCTGCCTGATTGGCTAATTCAGAGCTAATTAATTCGGAAACGAGTCAACGTAACGAATTTTTTCTTAATAATTATTCTGCAGCAAACCTACCCTACCACATCCTTACAAGTGTTTAACACTCTTTCGGACTACCCTGTATAGGGAAAGAAAGTAAAAGGCATTATACTTTCCACAGATCTTGACTGAGGTAGTCCTGCAGTACGTGGAAAAAGTCAATTTCATACATTTATTTTCATTTAATTGTAGAAGTAACTCCAAACATTTTAGTGTATATCTTGTGACCAGACGAAACTATTTTCGTCTGCCCATAGCTGTAGATTCTTTTATTGCTCTGGGGGAAGGTTCATCAAACTAGAACATATGAAATATTAGTTCACTTTATTACGTAAATTAATAAAAGATTTACTTAACTTTGATACATTTCTTTGCCACAAGATTATTTGATAATTCACAACTGTCGTTGACTGTGAAGGCATCACTTCATGCACATATTAACAAACTGTTCTTCTGCAGCACAATGTTCAACGTTTTCAGCAGTACAAGTTCATCTGAAACTTTAACTATCACTGTTCTACATGATGATGTTGACTGCTGTAGCTTAGGTCTCGAACTGGACTGAGGTCTTCGTGCTCTTCATAACCTTGACCTCAGCCTGAGGGCTCTGGTGTAACTGAGAGGCAGGCGGGGTCTGCTGGAGGGCCCCCATATGTCGATATGAATTACAGCGAGCCCTCGCTAATATGTGTGCTATTGATTCGCGTTGCTGACTTTGATGATGCCCCGCCATCTCTGGACGGTATCACAATATACTTACTAAAAAGCAGAAGATAAGTCGAACGCTAGCATCCTTAGACCAGGAACCACTAAATAGAATGTAGTATGCATGTCGCATTACTGGAATGAAGCTGTAACAGAGACAAGTATTATGCAGCATTTCCAATCACGAGGCAAAACACATGCCTAATAACGTGTTGGTTTATCTTTGGAAAGCAATACAACAGCGATTCCGAGTGGCATCGAGTCGACTAATCCTGTGTAGGTGTCCCAATATATGTCATAGATGTCTACTTACAGGAAACGCAATTAGAAGGAAGGTCAGCGTTGGCCGTAATATTGATGGTTTATTGACAGCAAGATAGATTTTAAATCGCATAGTGATCATCTTCAATGCTGTGGTGTACAAATTAAACTCATAGGCACTCGTGTCATCAGTAACGAAGGCTAAGAAACGATCACAATAAATCATTTTTATTGTGATCGTTTCTTAGCTTTGCTTACTGATAATAACTTGACAGCAGTGCCTATGAGTTTAATTTGTACACCACAGCACTGAAGATGATCACTATGTGATTGAAAATCGATTTTGCTGTCAATAAACCATCAATACTACGGCCAACGCTGACCTTCCTTCTAATTTCACGTATATGGTCGTTGTGCACTCTGCACTCTATGGAGTCGCCAATCAAGGGAACGCAGTTGCCGTAAATTACAGGCCGGGAGTTTATCGGCTTCGTATCAGGCGAATTTGGTGGCTAAGACAACAACGCGAGCTCACTACCATGCTCTCTAAACCATTTTAGCATGATTCTGTCCTTGTATCACGACCAGTTATCCTGCTGGAAAAATGCCATCAAGCTTCAACGGATGCAATGATGTTCACATAGTTTACACCTATCATTTTACCTTGGATTACTGTTACAAGTCACCTGGCCACATAGAAATCCAGGTGAATATCCTCCATAGCGTAATACTGCACCCACCAGCGTATATCTGTGGTGTAGAGAATGTTTTGAACAACCGTTCGCCTGACAAACTGTATCCAGTTACGACCATCGACCTGGTGCAACAAGAAACGAGATTCTTCCGGCAAGGTGACAAGTGTCCATTGATCCACAATATAATCTCGATGATACGGAACCCATTGCAATCATAATTGACGATGTCACTGGCTTAACATAGGAACACGTGTGTGACGTCTACTACACAGCCCATGTGAGTAATGTGCACCGAACGGTGTACTTCAAAGCGTTTGTGCTTGCATTGTGTACCGTCTCGTGGGAAACCTTTTAAAAATCGTAGTAAAACGTTACGATAACCGCAAGTGAACTGTGTCTAACGGACAAAACTATGCGATTTTATGTATGTAAATGTTCTACCAATGATGGAATATTATTTTTGAATGGGAAAAATTCTCCACCTTTACGTATTTTGAACATAAAAATATTAATAATAAATATATTCCTGTGTAACATATACTAAGAGTAACAAAGTCTATGAGTATATCATGTCATGGAATTTCTGTATAATTGTGTGATAAAGACTTGGATGAATAAAATGATCTGTCTAGTGTCGGCTCTCTAACCTTCAAGACGCTTTTGAACGGACGATTTTATTAATTGTTCTTAAGATTTTTCAGAATACATGTATAAAAAGTACTTGCCCTTGTAATCTCATTTCATACCTTTCCCTCCATGTGAATATAATTAAGTGAAAATAAATAAACATCCCTAAATGTCATAATGGGGCATTGCCAGCCATTACGTGAAATATAATTAATCACATGATTTCCAGACTTCACCAACAAGATAACAAGAAAAAATACTTTAAATATTTTTGATACCAGGAAAAGAAACTTTTTTGCAGACGTTTTCATTAAATATACAGGACGAACGCAAAGATAATAAATAATAATTCTAGTCTCTCGCTTACTTATGAATAAATCGCTGACTGGTAAAAATCTTATTTTCAATACCGTAATTATTATTCAAATTATAATTAACAGTTTAAAAGGTCAGTATTTAACAAAGAATTTATGTAACAATGACAATAATAGTGCATCTACGTAGGTGATTATATCGTGTCTCTCTCTGCAACAACATTTATTTATCAGGCATTAACTACTACAGTTTTAAACAAACCACGCGTATTTTTGAGCTGGTCGTATTTGTTGACAACGTGAGTAAATTGTTACAACCCAAGCTAGTACCGGTACAAAGAATTGTTTGCCTACATAGCAACACTGATGATTGTTAGCGTATATTTTAGCCACTACTACGAGTGTGTGAAATATGCACGACATCACGACTTATAAATATTTTTACCCACGATTCCAAACGGAACAAACCGATACGTTTTATAAAAGAGAGAGAGAGATAGAGAGAGAGAGAGAGAGAGGAAGGGAGGGAGACGACTTCTTGTACAGAGCAGGCTAACCACTGACCTCCACATTTTTGGATGAGGTGTGGGCGTCCAACACCTTGTCGTCTATGCTTGGTTTCTGCGATCTTCAGCCATTTTCTACAGATGCTCACGACAGTAACACGTGAACAGCCGACCGACTTCGCTGATTCCGAGATGCTCGTTCCCAGCCTCCGGGTCATAGCTATCGGCCCTTTTTGAAATTCGCTTGTGTCGGTGAATTTTCCCACTCAGACAAACAGATATGAGAAAGGCCGTTCTTAAACAGAATCACCAAGGTCAATAAACGCTAGCGCATACCAAGTCCTGATGCCCAGAGAACACAGAGGTCAATGTCGGGCAGGCTGAGCCTCGTAACTGAAAGCTGGTGGCTTGGAAGGATGATGTCCAAGTTGGAATGGCGGCTGGAATCCTGGCTGTTTAGACCTTGCGGAGACTAGATCCTCGTTTGGCTCATCGAACTGAACTCCGTAAAGAGCGGCTGGGCGGGGTCCTAAATGATCGCAAGGTGGAGGAATATCTTCTCGGCGCTTGGTGGGCACGCAGTTCGTGGATGCGAAGTAGTGCCTGCAGTTGCAGCACAGTTGACGGCTGTACTTGCTCCGATGATGACGGAGCTGGCACCTCTCCTGTCGAAGCAGTGCCTCTTGTTTCCGTGGCGGCTGCTGGAAGTTTCTTTGACTGCAAATGAGTGTGCTGGTGGAATAAATCACAATATTTACTTTCGTTGTTCCCGAGGTAGTTCGACAGCAGGTCAGAGCTTCAGAACTGGCTGGATACGCCTGTATTGCTGGTAGTTGTCACCGCAGGTGAAAGGCTGGGGATATGGCACTTTTCACATCTGTGAGATCAAATTCTGTTGCTGGGTATCGTTCAATAACTTACTGGTCCACTCCGTGTATTGTTTCATATTTGGATTATCCTTGACACATTGTTCACAAAGTGGTGGTGATGATGTTGCTGTACAAACCTGTCCCATGCTTCGTTGTTGACACTCCTTAGGTCACCCAGTGTGCTAGGGGGCATCCTGCAACAATGCTCTAGGAATTTCAATTAGTTCATAGCGTGCCAAATCGGCTTCGCATCAGATTTTGGGTGGGCGCAGTGTGCACGCGCAAATACAAACCTGTCGATGCAATATTGACTGGAAGGCTGAAGAGAAGTTTACAGGATCCTGCCCCACTACTGTGTAGCCCTCAAATTTATCTAGACAGAAATGACAGGCGTCACACATCTGCGCATGTTACAGGACAAGAGGAAGACTGGCCCACCTCCCTGTTAAACCCATCGGACTGGATGAAGAGGATTGGTAGCTGCCCACCCATACTCTTCTTCGATGATCATCTGGTGTCAGATAATTATTGCACGTAGCGGTCTCCTGTGTGTTTTGTTTGGAAATAAACGTGTTCAGTTCACTAACACTCATTGGTGTCGACAACAGAAATTCCCAGTTTACCTCTTCACCCTAAAGCTTGCATTCAGTACTGCTTGCTGCTGTCTCGGGTTTCTATTTCAGGCAATATTAGTCGTGCTTTAACAGCAGTACACGGGACTATGGGTTGGTTTCGTGGTAAAGAATTGACCAATATATGCCTTACCTATGAGTTCATTTAATGCTGTGGAACAGCACCACAGCGACACTGTACTAGGCTGTTCCCACCACGACAATGACCACATCACAGTACGTGTCCTTCATCTCAGCGTTGTTGCCTTGCTCTCTGTTTAGTGTTGTAGCTTTTGGTGATTGAATACTTCACTCCAGTGAAGCCATCTTCACAGAAACAAAGATAAATTTGGTAACAAAGCACGTAAATAATAAATACATTATTTCTCTGTCGAAAGCCAGGGGGTCCCTCATACCCAAATTCCTTAGACTTCTGGAAGGGAAGAGAGGGGGTGGGGGGAGCAAGAAGAGGCACTCCCCCACCCCTTAGAGTCTGAAATATAGAGTTTTTATTCATTATAGAAGTCTCATACACTTGCACAAGTGAGTGGATAAACGTCCTTCCTCTGAGATATAATAATTTTTGGGTCCTATATAAAATTTAGTTCTTGGGGCATGGCGCATCTCGAAACTGGCCAACCCAGTTATATCAATATTGGTAATTTTAGAATCTTACCTCTCATTCCCCCCCCCCCTCCCCCTGCCACCCGCCACCACGCTAGAAAATTTCGTCGGACACCCATGCAAAATACTAGAAATTATCCCTAAACAAACTGCCTATTGGCTTCTGTATCGGGTTCTTCGGCCAGATGAAAATCATTAGATGAACATCGGCCGAAGAACCCCATACAGAAGCCAATAGGCAGTTTGTCAACAGGTGGCCACGAAAGCCTTAACAATTTTATATCCCTGAACAGTACGTGAAATACTATTAAAAGTATCTAACCAAAATTGTATCCTTTTATTCTGTGAAAGTATCAGTGATAAGATTGTCATAAATTAATTATTCAGTGAACCTGTATTTAACTGCGTCTGTGAACTTGTTTCTTGCACCATCCGTTTTGCCAGAAATGCAACATTTATTAACTCAGCAATCAAGTTTAAGAGAATGTGCAATGGCATTAAGATGGTACTGGAAAATTAACTTTTGGCCCTGATGTTTACTTGGTTCTTTCATTGGTGGGTAACTTTAGTTTACTACTCATTTTCATATTCAATACAAGCAAAGGATGTGGATTATGATTCAGGCTGTTAGATTTAAACACAATGTTGATCTCAATACATATATTGTTAAAATTTTAAGTCATACGCAAAACATACTATTTCAAACATTTTCGTAGCACGAATCACTCTTACAAAAAATTTTACAAAACGCTTACTGCGTCAAACCTTGGACATACAAATCCTAACTCTGAACATTATCTAACAAAAACCAATTTGAAATGACTATGTATCTTCTCTCATTTACGTGCTAAAGTTTGGTCCGGGGCAGCGACCTACCTTACCGCTGTCACCATACGTCTGCTTCCTCCGGGCATGTAGCTGCGACTCCTACCTTAAAGCTGTCTGCACACGTGTGCTTCCTCCGGGCACCTACCTGCGAATCCCCAGTTTTTTACTGCGCACGCCCGGCTCTCTTAACCAACAAAGATCCTCCTACTCAAAGATATTATACTCGTTCCACCTTGCGGTTGGAAACTACCGACTATTTTCTGGAGCTACCCTGATCAGACCTTAGCACATACCTTTCACTGGCTGTAGACATGGGTTTCACCGTATGGAGTCTAAGACACTGGCAATGATTTCATCTGTAATGTGTGATTGAGAAAATGGAGTACGCTAAGCCTGTCACATTTGGGGGAACACATATTAAAAATTGCAAAAGAGTGGAAAAAGCTGCACGAAGATCTTGCCAGTACGTTATAAAAATAAAAAAAGGTTCCCATTTGAGGACAGATAAATGAGGGTAATTGTAGCAATTTTTTATTTTCATTTTCTGATGCTAAGTTATTTTTAGTAAGCTCATTATTAACGAGGCAAATTGGCATTCATGCACAATTAAAAGCAGTAATTAGTAATTCCATATGGTGTGCTAGTTACAGAGACTGTTTCATCAGTTAGATGTGGAGGCGAGGCGAGAGGGCAGGGGAGAATGAGCAGCCACGCCTCTGGACTCATTTCTCACTGATGAAAACCGTGCACGTACGTCGAGAACAGTCACCGCAAATCAGAATTTATAACCGAGCGCCGGAAAGCGGCCACCGCAGTCTGATTTTGATGGACGTCGCGGGGGGCCGCGCTCGTGTCTCTCCGGACGCCACGGGCACGTGACGTCACTGTCATGGCGGACGGCGAGTGAAAGCTGACGAGCGTCTCTTCACGGCCCACTGCGACTGCAAATTACGTCCTCCGGCGCGGTATGAAGTATCGATCTGTCCTTTTTCGAAAACGTTTCATCTCTGAGTAATTACACCGGCTGCAAAAATTTTTTAATTATATGTGGATCGGGCCTGTTCGCCGGCCGTGTCATCACTCACGTCTGAGCGGAGCCAGCGACAGAGGGAATATTTAATTTTTACAAGAATTCGCGTTTTAATGGGCAATAGAGAAATAGAAAAATAAATGAGCTCGGAGTCGAGGAAATTTTAATTAAAATGGCTCAAAGCCTTTCAGCTGCACGTAAAAAGTGGTGTCCATTTGTCAAAGTTATGGTTGTTAGCTAGAAATAAAGCAACGCTTCAGACGTTTGGATTCCGGGCGCAAATTGAATTATGAAGAGGAACACTGCAAATAAAAGTAAGCAGCCTGAGATTTATGTGTAGTGTTAGCCTAAGCAGGAGGAAAATACTGGTTTTAACGATAATTCCGTTAAAGGGTATGTTATACCGGCTTTTTAAATGTGTATAGACTTCTGTGGTAACAAATCACTTAGGAAGAAATACGTTTGCACGAAAGGGAGCAGTGGGAATAAATAACTTGCGGCATTCACGCACAGTCATCTTCTAGACACCTCTTCAACGAGTCAGGCTTCTGAACTGCACCTTCAATATGTATGACCATTCGTATTCACCGAAAGCACTTGGCGAGAAACACACAAATGTGGTTGGAAGAGGGCCTCTTCCCACTTTCAGAAGCTGCTACGAACAGGTGGCTTGTACGCATCAGCTATACAGTGCCAAATAGCGTTAGGAAACAGCTACGGGAGAAGAAATAGGTAACAACTAGTATGGAACTTCCCTTGCACTACTTCCCCTACGAAAAAATCATTTTCAAGTACAGTTTTAGGTATTCTATCTCCAGCATAGTGCAATCAATTTAAGTGAGAAGGAAGATCAATAATGGTAATCATTTTACTCATCTCGTTGTTGTAGCTCTTTCTCGATAATGTGGCTCTTTGAAAACATAGTTCGCTGAAAAACGGTATGACTGAATTTATATTTTAAATTTGAACACAGCTTCCTACTACTTTGCCCATCTGACTTTCATTTTTTTCCGTTTTACATTTCCACATCACATCACAAATCGGTCTCAATTCTGCTACAAGCAACAACCAATTCTTTTCTTGAACAGACCGCAACTGACTCAGGCTATGATCCGAGTTAAGTCCAAGAAGAACGAGAATAATACAAATACTCTCAGCTCAGCGTTTTTACAAAACATTTATTTTATATCCAAAGAGCTTACATATGTGACTGTTTCTTTTTACAAAACTTTATCGAATTGATTACTAAAGTAGAAACAATGACAGTAATTTCAAGGATGGAAGATCGGGTTTAACGTCCCGTCGACATCGACGTCACTAGAGATGGAGCACAAGCTCGGCTTGTCAAGGATGGGGAAGGAAATCGGCCATGCCCTTTTAAAGGAACCATACCGGCCTTTGCCTGGAGCGGTTTAGGGAAATCCTAAATCACGGAAAACCTAAACCACAATGGCTGGACGCGGGTTTGAACCATCGTCCTCCCGAATGCAAGTCCAGTGTGCTCACTACTGCGCCACGTCGTTCCGCCTTAAATTCGTGTTTCCTCTTTATAAACATAAGAGCTTGTTTCAGTTAAGTTGTCAGAATTACACAAAGCATAATTACAATTTGTATAATCGAGATGTTAATTTCCCTTTGTCATATTCTACCTTACGTAACGAAAAGAAAGGTGCACCGACCAGTTCCGTAGCACAACACACATTAGCAACAATTTACAATGTTTTATTGATAGAAATTGTACAGTAATTCACTATAGTATGAACATAACGCGTGGCAGTATGGACATTATTGTTCACTTCGAGTGATTTGTCTTTAAACACTGATACAGACCCAGATCCAGTAAACGGCGACTAACATTAACTGCATAATGCTCTGATGGGCTCTTATTGGCAACGATTGTAGATGAGTCCTGTGTTGAGGTGCTGACTAAAGAACTAACTTGACCAGCTGCTGAATGGGAGCCGTGCTTCTGTTTATATCCAAGTTTGATGGACGTCCAGCTGGGGACTGCTTTTGAAATGCCAGGCGGCTGCGCAACGTTTCTGTTGTCGAGAGCGCGCTCTTAGATTCTGGGTTGGGTTGTTTGGGGAAAGAGACCAAATAGCGAGGTCATCGGTCTCATCGGACTAGGGAAGGATGGGGAATGAAGTCGGCCGTGCTCGTTCAAAGGAACCATCCCGGCGTTTGCTTGGAGCGATTTAGGAAAATCACGGAAAACCTAAATCAGGATGGCCGGACGCGGGATTGAACCGTCGTCCTCCCGAATGCGAGTCCAGTGTGCTAACCATTGCGCCACCTCACTCGGTCTTAGATTCTGATGATAACTAAGTTGCGCCTGAGTCTTTGGGAGATAGCCGCTCTTGTATGTAGGCTGTGTCCTGTATCTCTTGGAAACCAGATTAAACTGTATGTACTTTTCGTTCCTCTAGATTCATGCTGAAGAGGTCTTCCATCCTGTAGAACATGCCAGAAAAAGAAGAATACACAAACAATATTTACAAAGATAAACAATTATGCTAATGCACCTTTCACAGATCCAAGTGAAATGATCCACTTTGATTGGAGAAAGCAAAAAAAAAAGAAAATTCTGAAACATTTTTATTTAAGAGGCAATAAATATCTTGTCACAAAATATGTAAATGTTCAATACACTGATAATTCTTAGGCTATTGCAGCCATGCATCATCAAATAGAAAAATCATTTGACAGCACTGATTTACAATGATTGCATTACTGCACTGAATTTGTACAGAATACACGTAGAACTAATAGTCGCATTTGATGTTATAAGTAACACATGCACATCAGTTTGTTCTACTAAGAAATTCATCAGTACGAGTTGGTCACCAATAAATCCTTCGGGCCCCTCTTAAACTGAACTTTATTGATAGTTCAACTTTTTATGGCTGCTGGAAACTTACTGAAGCTACCAAGAATCAAAACAAATGCTCAAGAGAAAATGTACGTAGTTTCTAATGAATAATCTGATTCTGCAATAAAAAATGAGGGTTCCCATTTGAAATTTTAAAGTTGCCTCCTACCCCACCCCCAGGGTGCTTGGGTGGGCGGCTAATTTTAGCACCAGCAGATGTCGCTCTCGAAAATAATCAACTTTGGATTCTACACAGTTTTTCGTGTGAAGGTTCTTTTTCGTGTTATTCTGGTTTGTTAACTTAAAATTTACACCCTGTATATTCTCGTACAGGTGAGACATTTTACTTGAAAGTAATTCAGAATAACACAGGCACTACTGATATGTCTGCGTAAGCAGAAGAAACTAACGACCAAGTCCGAAAAACAATTTATTTGGACTGTTCTATTAACCAAAACAAATTCTCCAAGTATAGTACCAACACCAAACAATGATCCGTCTTCGAATCACAACTAGATACAATAATATAGAAAATAACTGAAATAATTCCCTACTAACTCCACCAGAGACTTCTCCAATATACCAAGCCTAATCCAGAGATCAGCGAGAAGATCCAAGCCGGGCTGCCGAGGCGGCAGCTATCCATGTCTGCTGGCGGTCGATGAACTGCCGATGTGTGGCCCAGCGCCGGCCTTTATAGCGCTTCGGCGGATGAGTACCTCGGAACTATTTTCCATCACGTGGTTTGACGTGTGAAAATAGTTCCGGGATCTGCAGCGACCTCTTCCTTCTACATCTACATTTATACTCCGCAAGCCACCCAACGGTGTGTGGCGGAGGGCACTTTACGTGCCATTGTCATTACCTCCCTTTCCTGTTCCAGTCGCGTATGGTTCGCGGGAAGAACGACTGTCTGAAAGCGTCCGTGCGCGCTCTAATCTTTCTAATTTTACATTCGTGATCTCCTCGGGAGGTATAAGTAGGGGGAAGCAATATATTCGATACCTCACCCAGAAACGCACCCTCTCGAAACCTGGACAGCAAGCTACACCGCGATGCAGAGCGCCTGTCTTGCAGAGTCTGCCACTTGAGTTTGTTAAACATTTCCGTAACGCTATCACGGTTACCAAATAACCCTGTGACGAAACGCGCCGCTCTTCTTTGGATCCTCTCTATCTCCTCCGTCAACCCGATCTGGTACGGATCCCATACTGATGAGCAATACTCAAGTATAGGTCGAACGAGTGTTTTGTAAGCCACCTCCTTTGTTGATGGACTACATTTTCTAAGGACTCTCCCAATGAATCTCAACCTGGTACCCGCCTTACCAACAATTAATTTTATATGATCATTCCACTTCAAATCGTTCCGCACGCATACTCCCAGATATTTTACAGAAGTTACTGCTACCAGTGTTTGTTCCGCTATCATATAATCATACAATAAACGATCCTTCTTTCTATGTATTCGCAATACAGTACATTTGTCTATGTTAAGGGTCAGTTGCCACTCCCTGCACCAAGTGCCTATCCGCTGCAGATCTTCCTGCATTTCGCTACAATTTTCTAATGCTGCAACTTCTCTGTATATTTATGTTTATGTGGGCCGGTAGTGGCACCTGGTGTCTTTGCTGTGTTGTTGTTGTGGTTGTTGTTGTGGCCGTTCATCAATATTGCCTGTCGGTTGTGTAGTGCTTCGGTGTGCCTGCGAGGCGGGCAACCGCGGCTGCAGGCTGTCAGTTTGGTTGCTGATGCTCTAGGCGCCGTGATGTCTCGTGGAGAAGCCCACAGCAACTACAGTATCGTATTTAAGGATTTCGTCACAGTTTTCTCTCATGAAAACCACCAGACGAAGTAGATTCGATACATTAGGCTCCGGTCCGCAGGATAATCTGACCATAGGACGTCAGAGCTGAGGATCTGGACGGGCGATACGGCGGAAACTGCAGAGACGTCGGCGTCACATGGCAGTCATCCTTTGTTGCCCACCCCCGTCTCAGGTCTCCCCCTCGACGAAGAAAACGATGGGCTAAAGGGAAGAGGATGAGGATAAGGATGAGTACGAGGACGCAGTCGAGGGAGAAACAGAAGGAACGATGGCAGTAATAGCGCGGGCTGCAGCTGGCGGGATTCACAGCTCGGCGCCGCCGGCGCAATATTCTCCGGAGCTCACACGGCGCACGCTCGCACGGGCGCTGATGTTCTGCAATATCTGGCGGCGCCTGCTGCGGGCGCGTGGGGTGGGGGGAAACGTATCAGATTATGCCCGGGTCCGCTGACCGATCGCTTCATCCTCTGCTCCAGGGCGGGCATCAGCAACGGCCCTGCAGTGTCCGTGGCGTTCTGGGAAGAAGGCTGCCGGCCGGCGGAGCGTATAACGCCTCGCCTCGACAGAATACATCATCGAGCGCTGCGGATCCGAGTCGGCCCGATATGAAAACATTACCGGCAAATGCGCTGTTTTGTGGGATACGCCTGAAGCACGAATACACCTTCAACGACGTTCTACGTCCACATACTAATAAGCGAGGGGGGTACGCAATGGTTAGAACACTGGACGCGCATTCTCGAGGGCGACGGATCAAAACGGCCATCCTGATTTGTTTTTTTGTGATTTCCCTAAGTCGCTAAAACCAAGTGTCAGGATGGTTCCTTCGAAACGGTACGGCCGCTTGCCTATTTCTTCCTTCCCTAATCCGAGCTTGTGCTCCGTCTCTAATGACGTCGTTGTCGACGAGACTTTAAACACTAATCTCCTTCTTACATATGAATATACACACTGGAAGCCACTGTATAGGTAGTAGCGGCGAGGCCTTCGTGAAACTGCCGCCGTAACTGATTGAGCTGAGAATGTACAGGGATGGACAAAAACATGGAAAAACAATACATTACCATGCTACACTACTGGCCATTAAAATTGCTACACCAAGAAGAAATGATAAACGGGTATTCATCGCACAAATGTATTATACTAGAACTGACATGTGATTACATTTCACGCAATTTGGGTGAATAGATCCTGAGAAATCAGTACCCAGAACAACCACCTCTGGCCGTAATAACGGCCTTGATACGCCTGGGCATTGAGTCAAACAGAGTTTGGATGGCGTGTACGGGTACAGCTGCCCATGCAGCTTCAACACGATACCACAGTTCATCAGGAGTAGTGACTGGCGTATTGTGACGAGCCAGTTGCTCGGCCACCATTGACCAGACGTTTTCAATTGGTGAGCGATCTGCAGAATATGCTGGCCAGGGCAGCATTCGAACATTTTCTGAATCCAGAAAGGCCCGTACAGTACCTGCAACATGCGGTCGTGCATTATCCTGCTGAAATGTAGGGTTTCGCAGGGATCGAATGAAAGGTAGAGCCACGGGTCGTAACACATCTGAAATGTAACGTCCACTGTTCAAAGTGTCGTCAATGCGAAGAAGAGGTGACCGAGACGTGTAACCAATGGCACCCCAAACCATTACGCCAGGTGATACGCCAGTATGGCGATGACGAATACACGCTTCCAATGTGCGTTCACTGCGATGTCGCCAAACACGGATGCGACCATCATGATGCTGTAAACAGAACCTGGATTCATCCAAAAAAATGACGTTTTGCCATTCGTGCACCCAGGTTCGTCGTTGAGTATACCATCGCAGGCGCTCCCGTCTGTGATACAGCGTCAAGGATAACCGCAGCCATGGTCTCCGAGCTGATAGTCCATGCTGTTGCAAACGTCGTCGAAGTGTTCGTGCAGATGGTTGTTGTCTTGCTAACGTCCCCATCTGTTGACTCAGGGATCGAGACGTGGCTGCACGATCCGTTACAGCTATGCGGATAAGATGCCTGTCATCTCGACTACTAGTGATACGAGGCCGTTAGGATCCAGCACGGCGTTCCCTATTACCCCCTGAACCCACTAATTGCATATTCTGCTAACTGTCATTGGATCTCGACCAACGCGAGTAGCAATGTCGCGATACGATAAACCGCAATTGCGATAGGCTACAATCTGACCTTTATCAAAATCGGAAACGTGATGGTACGCATTTCTCCTCCTTACACGAGGCATCACAACAAAGTTTCACCAGGCAACGCCGGACAATTGCTGTTTGTGTAAGAGAAATCGCTTGGCAAGTTTCCTCATGTCAGAACGTTGTACGTGTCCCACCGGCGCCAACCTTGTGTGAATGCTCTGAAAAGCTAATCATTTGCATATCACAGCATCTTCTTCCTGTCGGTTAAATATTCGCGTCTGTAGCACGTCATCTTCGTATTGTAGCAATTTTAATGGTCAGTAGTGTAATAAGTTGTAGGATAACCGGTGGCAACCACAAGAGCTTCAAGTCGTCTCTAAATGATAAGTACGTGGGACGTTCAACAAGTAATGCAACACATTTTTTCTGAAAGCATGTACTGTATTTTCAGGATTGCAATACACCATATTATTCGCCAGTCTTTTGGTTACTAAACTATATTTTTCAACATTATCTCCGTTCAGTGCAACGGCCTTTCGCCACCTTACCGGGAGGGCCTGTATGCCTGGTCGACTTCGGAGCTACGTTCTTACTGCAACTTCCCCATTCGAGACGCAAAGCGCCGCAGTGGCGACAACTCGAAAGACTTGCACCAGGCGAACGGTCCACCCGACGGGAGGCGCTAGCCACACGGCATTTCCATTTTACTTCCCTATTATCCAAGTGCTGCTTCCCGCGGAGAGCATCATCTTTCATTCCGCCAAAAACATAGAAGTCAGAAGGCGCGAGATCCAGGCTGTAGGGCGGATGAGGAAGAACAGTTCAGTGAATTTTTATGAGCTCCTCTCGGTGCGCAAACTTCTTTCCGGCGTGATTAATGGCCACACGACGGAAATTAACAGACTTTGTACGCGGAATGGTCGTTGAAGCTAGACGCACGGGATATTCCATTTCGGAAACCGTTAGGGATTTACACATTCCGAGGTCCACAGAATACCAAATTTCAGATACTACCTCTCACCATGGACTACGCAGTGGCCTGCGTCGTCCACTTAATTGCGTTGGCATGTGGAGGAGAAGTTCGTTAGCATTTTTGTGGCGCCGAACACGCTGAAGTCGATTCTTCAATTTCCTGAGGGTCTGCCGGCATGCGGGAGGGCGCACAGGTTTGAGCGACCATGTTCCGGTATACAGACGCCGCACCCAACGTCTCGTCGAGCTTTTAATCACTGATTGGGTTGATTCGGGGGCGAACAGAACAAACTGCGAGGTCATCGGTCTCATCAGATTAGGGAAGGACGGGGAAGGAAGTCGGCCGTGCCCTTGCAAAGGAACCATCCTGGAATTTGCCTGAAGCGATTTAGGGAAATCAGGAAAACCTAAATCAGGATGAACGGACGCGGGATCGAACCGTTGTCCTCCCGATTGCGAGTCCAGCGTGCTAACCACTGCGCCACCTCGCTCGGTTTTAATCACTGACAGGTCTCCTTAGACATTCTATAAGCGCCTATGAATATCTGCAGTGCTCTGGTTTTCTGTCAAAAGAAGCTCAGTGCCGGCTCTCTGCTTTAAACGGACCTTCGTTAAAGACGCCATTTTGAAGGGTACGTGTAGTGCCACTATTTATCGGGCCTTTTTGCTTCCAAAATACTGGTAAGTTCAGGTAACTATGATGTAGGTAGATGGCGATCAGACGCACCCTTCCCTCCAAAGTAAACAACAAATGCTCAATATTATTGAGATCTGTTGACCGTGGCGGTCAGGGGAGATTCATCCACGTGCTCACAAAACCAGTCCAGCACGATGCGAGCTGTGTCAACAGGGCCTCCTTCGACATGAAACACAGAATTACAATTAGGTAACAAACATTGCACGGTGAAATGGACCTGATCAGGTAAAATGGTCACTAAACCTTGACAGTATTCCGACCTTGCTGAGTGGACCCTTGGAATACCACGACGCTGCTGCCCAAATCATCTGCGAACATCCACGTAAACTTGGGCAGGACTTAAGAATGTGAAACCAAACTTAGCCAACCAAATGCCATTCTTCCACTGCTCGACAGTCCAGATTTTATGGTCTCGGCATGACGTTTTCCTGTCATCAGCGTTTGCATCATTGAAGAGTGGTTTTGACGCTCCAGCACGGCCTGCAATTGCGTGCTTATGTAACTCACTTCTTGTTGTTTTGATGCTGACAGTGTTCGCGAGTGTGACATTCACCTCTGCAGTGACTTTCATAGCTGTCGTCCTCTTTATTTTTCATCACAGTCCTCTCCAATGACCATCCCTCCTGATCACTCAACACACTTTCATCCGCGTTGTGACGTAGCGAATGATACTTTTTCCACTTTCCGTGTATGCGGTAGAATGCTTTAGATACGGTGCCTCTTGGAAAACCAAACACTTCGGCTTCGTTGATTACGGAACCATCCACCATACGAGCACCAGCTGTTTTCACGTGTTTGAATTCGCTTAGCTCCGACATACTGCTCTCACAACTACACAGAACACCGTTCCGACGACGATTGACGCTTGCCACGTTCCCTTCCTTCTGCCTATACACCAGTAATGTCATATGGTGACAGATATCCCCGCGAGTTTGATGGATTGTAGCTCACGAATGTACTGAAGGTGGCTATTTACAACTGAAATCTGGTTGTGCAAGAATAATTAAAACAAACAGAAAAACAGTGAGATTGCGACTCTGAACCGTGTTCCGAGCATTCCTTACAACAGTGTACGGTCGCTGTTCACAACGGTTCATTATGAACTCAAAGTTGGTTACCTGGAAAATTATCAAATGGTTCAAATGGCTCTAGCACTATGGTACTTAACTTCTGAGGTCATCAGTCCCCTAGAACTTAGAACTACTTAAACCTAACTAACTTTAGGGCAACACACACATCCATTCCCGAGGCAGGATTCGAACTTGCGACCGTAGCGGTCGCGCGGTTCCAGAGTGTAGCGCTTAGAACCGCTCGGCCACCCCGGTCGGCGGAAAAATTATCATTAAGATCACCTGAAAATTGATAAAATGACGTTAAAATGACACGGGACAAATGTAAAGTAAATTTTAAGATGAACTCAAGTAATAAGAAAATTTATAGGAGGTTGGAATTTAAATCACAAAAAGAATAATTTCAAATAGCTATGTTTTTTCTTTCAGAAATATAATTTTTTGAAAATATAAGAAAATTGTTGTTTAATCGTCTCAGAGCTTTTCTAGCATGGTATTGTGTGACAGCATGCAGAGATCTTGTTGCTGAGGGAACGTCTGTTGCCGGACAAGTGCTTGTAATTACAGAATCTTCCTGCACTTCTTGAAGCGTTTGAAGTATAAATTCAGTTTCCTTTAGTTTCAAAAACGAATCAGAAAAACTTTTAGTGCAATGTGGATACGAAATCTCGATATATTTAAATAACCATACCCGGTAAAAGTTAACAACAGTAAACGACGCGACAGTGACAACAAACAGATATAGCACCACCTTATTTTCAGTTTGTATAAATACATACTTCACCAACATTGTTGAACTTTTTTTACAGACACACAAGTTGTTCGTTCTTAACAACATTAAAAGAATAAGTTGTTGTGTCGGAAATGGTACTTTATTTGTATTACGCATTATCCTATAAGTTGTACATGAGCGGGAACACGGTGCAGCTTCCACATAAATCGATTTGTAAAGCGATCTTGAAGGTTGTGGTAGTGGTTCAAAAGCGCAAAATGTGGCAAGTATTATCCATATGAACTCTTTAATGACAGGAAAGCAGTTAATGTAGAGAATAGGGCTTACGTCTAAACCAACAGAAACTAAAGTCAATAGCGTGAAAACGTAAAATGTGGGAATGTAAAAGCAGGTTTTTCTATAATTATCCTGTTAGCTTGTTTAAGTTTACAGCAAGAACCAGGTAACTAAACGTACTCTGTAGAAACTAATAGGAAAAAATTTCTAAATCACCTGTTTAGGGAAAATGTTTTGCCTCTAGTGACATGAAAAGCTGCGGCGCCTCTGACAATAACAATTTCTGTTTAACAGTAGAGTAAAGAATACGTGAATTTGCTGTGGTTTTGCTAAGGAGAATTCCCTATATGCTAAACGGAGTCGTTCTATTAACAGAAATCATTTTCAACCAAGCCCTGATGCTGTAGTCTACATAAAGCGTTTCACAGAAAATTATATCATTCGACAGCACAGAACGAAGAGGGGCGTCGTCAGAACTTATTTTACCTCAAAAACCTGCAACATTAGCATCTGATGCCTTTTCAACAGTCTTCCCAAATCAGTCATCTTATATCATTGCAAAGTTCCCAGAGAAAAGGAAATCCCGTGATGCGAGTAGACATGGATTGGAACATAGGGAAGAATTACAGTTCAGATAGTGCTGCATTAATGATGAAATAAAAACATTCACAAATTTCAGAGCGTTTGCTCCAAGCAAGTTTCCAAAAGTTAGCGCACTGTAGTTCAAGGTACTTGCGTTGCATTACATAAATAAGTTTTGTAGAATGTGTACTGAAAATTCTTACATCAATTACAAAGTTTTAAGACTATATGGTACAAAAGGAGATAAATAATTTTCCTTTTGATCCTTAAGTTACACAACAAATTTAAGGCACACAGTTAATTTGTAACAAGTAGACAAGATTAGACAGTGTGGTGAATATTCCTGATAGAGCAGATAGTACTGCAGGACAATCTCAACACATTATGAAATTAATGATGTGAGATCTTCAAATTGTAGTACTGGTAATGAAAAACAGTGAAATAAAGCAAATTTCCTCAGAAAGCAGTCACAATTAGTGTTCTCAAAAAGAATCCAATATAGTGATCAAACTTCTTATTTGTGGCCAAAATGTTGCAATCATTCCCTTCTGGTTATATTTCCTGAAAAACAATGAAGTGCTTTCATTACCAAATCCAATACACCGAAGGAAGCTAAATGCAATTTTTTGTCCGTGTAAAAGATTGGGAGAAGAAGTCAAGAATAAATGACTGAGTTAGCTCATACAGACAAACCCAGCTAATAGCTTGCATCAGTGGAAACTAGTTTTTGTATACGCATTTGGGAAGTCGGAATAACTCCGCTTTAGCACAAGCATACATGTTAAATATTAACAGGAAATAAAAGGTTACAGAAGATTTTATCTTACATTCAAATAATATATTTCGGGTAAATTTCAAAGTTTCTGCTCAGAGAAAGTCGAGTCAAGCTGTATATTCGGCAGCACGTTGGGTCCCCATTCGTAACGTCACAGAAGCTATAGCCAGGCGAACAGTTTCAAGAGGATCTCATTACGTGAAGGTACTTCGAACCAGGCATCATTTTTCTGTAACACAATTTTCATGCCTTTGATGCAGATCCATGGCTGTGTGTTACAGCACTTTAATGTGAATTTTTCCCCGCCTTGTTATCCTAATCCCTTAACCGTCACCGGGTGGAGATACGGAGGAGAATGTGGTCAGCACACTTCTCTCCCGGCCGTTGTCTGTTCCTCAATTGGCCTCACAAGGGCTGAGTGCACCCCGCTTGCCAACACCACTCGGCAGACCCGGATAGTCACCCATCCAAGTGCCAGCCTAGCCCGACAGCGCTTGACTTCGGTGAGCTCAAGGGAACCGCTGTTACCACTACGCCAAGGCCGTTAGCAAATTCGCCATCATGCAGGCTTTCTGAGTGTTGGAGAAGGATTTGAAGGATAAAGAAGGTATCAAGTAGTCAAATCAAGTGACATATGACGGCAAGAAGTGTGGAATAACCGCTTCTCTAAACTTGCGACCAATCACGTCGATTGACAATTTTGTTGCATGTTGACTTGCACCATTATGATATAAATAAACGTTTCGAATGTTGAATATTCGTCGTCTTCTTAGTTATGGTCCCGAAAGAGTTCTGAACATGTTAAACTGACGTCCGTTGGTGGCTGTCACAGTAGAACTATTTTCATCTTCAAACAAATAAAGGACAGCGATGCCGAAGATGCCAATAGCAAAAAATGGTTCAAAAGCTCTGAGCACTATGCGACTTATCTTCTGAGGTCATCAGTCGCCTAGAACTTAGAACTAATTAAACCTAACTAACCTAAGGACATCACACACATCCATGCCCGAGGCAGGATTCGAACCTGCGACCGTAGCGGTCTCTCGGCTCCAGACTGTAGCGCCTAGAACCGCACGGCCACTCCGGCCGGCCTGCCAATAGCACACACATTTGGACCTCACTATTATTTCCGTACATTTTACGGGGATTCTCATTGGTCCCGTAGCGGAAATTCAGTTCATTGATCTCCATACTGAAATAAAAGTAAGTCTCACCACTTGTGATTATTGCGTTACCGTTTTTCTTCCTGTATTATTTGCTTTCGAATGGACAAGTGTCCAGGTCACTCATAATGTGATGCCTTAAGCTGTTAAACGACACACATTTTTCTATCGTATTCCGTTCACACAGGGAACGAAGATAAAACAAGTGTCTACAAGGATCATTTTAATGCCGGCCAGAGTGACCGAGCGGTTCTAGGCGCTACAGTCTGGAACCGCGCGACCGCTACAGTCGCAGGTTCGAATCCTACCTCGGGCATGGATGTGTGTGGTGTCCTTAGGTTGGTTAGGTTTAAGTAGTGCTAAGTTCTAGGGGATTGATGACCTCAGAAGTTAAGTCCCATAGTGCTCAGAGCCATTTGATCATTTTAATTTTCGAGATTTTATTTCAGTTACAATTGCGTGATCAGGTTTTCGTATATCAATTAAAATTTCTGTACCAGATATCACAATTTAACAAAGTTTAGAAGGTGGTGCATGTAGAGAAAGTTTTGGAAGACCTGGAGGATAAATCTAGGACAGACGCTACAAACACCTATCACATTTTCCCTCCAGATCTTATTTCATTTCTCAGGGCAATTGATTTCTAGACAGTTTTTGAATCTTATGTTATATTTTGACCATCGTCGTAGTTTTCTTTGGTTACTCTTTCCTGAACGTAGGAACTTCCATGATGAATATTTGCTTTTTTCCAGTTGGAAAATTATCATTTTTCTGTTTAGTCAATGTCTACTTTTTTGTAGGATAAAAAGTTTCTTTTGGTTTTAACATCGCCTGTATGTGATTGCTGGATGGGTTTGTTCTTCATATTATCGCAAATTTCTTTTGAGTCAATTAGCACTTCTTCATACTTTATTTAGATATAAACTCATTGCCAGACCGGGGACTAATTCGCCAGTTAGACATTGGTTGCTCGGCTTCAAGTGTATTTTATTTAGCTTTTCCGGTTTTTTTTTTATTATCTCCTCCACTTCCTTACACGAAGAAATCATTACATCATTGGTGAGGAATTAAAGATATAAATTTTTCCAAATGTTGTCCCTGTTACGATTTGTATATTTTTCTGCATTTTTTAGTCTCTGTTTTAGTTGTTAGTAAATTATTTTTGTTGTTGTTTTCGCATGAACATTTCTTTCGCGGTTGATTGTTATTCCTATGTAATGATGATATTTGTTAATTGTCCTAAAATATAAAATCTTTTAGGTTTCACTGAACACTTCATTTCCTTTTTTTCAGGTACGTACTTCGGCAACATTCATGTTCGCTTCCTATACTGTCACAGTTACAAACTGTAAGTACTACAGTCGAAGATTAGTATGATATTATTCTCCATAAATTATTTTCAGTAACGGACACACGCCTCCAGGTTGAGTGCCTGAAGAATTGTGCTCAAAATGACAGTAAAACTGATCTGCTTGTTACGCTCCAACTGAACCTGAATGGAAAGATTTCCTATGCCTTACAGCGCTGCCATGTCAACGCCTCACTGTTGACTTTCCGCTGCTCTGTATTTTCACAGCAGCGTATTGGTGATAGCCATAGAAAGGTGGATGGAAGGGGGGGGGGGGGGGGAGGAGGAACGGTGTCACGGCTGCAATATTGCACCTTTTATCCGCAGAATATTGTAGCGTCCGTTGGAAGAGCGGTGGAAATGAGAGAGGAGCGTTGCAAATGAAAGCTATTTTCTGGTGCGTGGCTACCTCCCCTCACACTTCACACTACGTAGAGGAAAGAGCAACACTGTTTGCTCGTTTGTATTGAGAAACCCACTGTACCTCATCCCGTGAACGAGCAAACTTCGAATGCCCCATTGTATGACATTACAATGATTGCAAATTGCTGCAACCGATACGCAGTTTGAGATGGTGATGTATACTATTCCCATTTCCGGGGCAGCTATTTGAGCTCACAATATGTTTACGGATTACACTTCGCGTCCGGGAAATGTTATCATCTGGCTGTCCAACAATAGAATGGGTTTTACAACGTGTCTGGAATCTGCCTGTTGAAGGAAAATGGCACGGCAGGTAATTGCAAGGTGGGATAAATGTGAACAGCCGCGTATTGCTTTTACGTTGCCGTGGCCATCTGCGCCGTTGCATCGCCAGGTAATGCACATAGCTTTTGTAACGTGTTCTCCGAACTGCCTGTCGTAGTAGTTATTCACATCGGCACAAAGCCAGCTTTTTCTTCAGTTACGATACTTAGGTCGTATGTTTCCTAATAGCGTATTGTGTATGTGGCCAAATTAAACCACATCGAATATCAGAGTTTTTTAATAAAATTAGTGGCCTTTGACATTAAGCATTTTGCCAGACAAGTATATGTTTATACAATATCAGTTACATAGCATGTACATTATAAATTACATTAATTACAGGTAAACTTCCTAGTACAGTCTGTACAAATACGCACTCAACACAGTCCATATATCAAAATTTCTTACTCTTGAAACTTTGTGTCTGACTTATAACTGGATATCCGTTTCTTGCAGAAACTGGGAAACACTGACATAGTCCGTTGCCGTCAGCCGTCGAAACAGGTCCTTCACAGATGTATGTTGGTGAATTCTTACTCTGATAAAGGTCGTAAGAAACTTGATGTGTGGTCTGTCATAGCGTGAACATCCTAATATTACAAAGGTGAGGTCTGCAGTTTGAGGTGGGTGGTCTTCGCACTATGGAGATGGCTGAAGTTTCATCCTTTAAAGATGTGAAGGATAACGGCCGTGGTATGAAATGTCACTATCAGCTACTAACGCCTCGGCTGGGTCCTCGTTAAAGCAGTCATAACACTGGATGTGCTTTCCAACGTGAACTGCAACCGGAGCACTCTATCACGTGAGTTGTCGGCGATATTTGACGTATGATTCTAAATGGGCAGGCCGAGAAAGGTCTCTACCCTGACCTCCCAAATCATCCGACCTCAGTCCTCTGGGTTTTTCTATCTGGGGTTACGACAAGAATGATGTGTACAGCAATCGCTAGATACGGTTGAAGAGGTGTAAGAGTGAAATGTTCCGCAGTGTCAAACTTTACGAGATGAGCCGGGAGCTTTGGAAGAATTGGTAACTTGCGTCAGTACTGCATACATCTGCAAGGATAGCGTGTGCAGCACCTCGTTTAGCAGCTGCGAGTGTACTGGAAATTACAGCACGGAAAGTACAAAAGTAAGCTCACTGGACAAAAAAATTTGCCAACCCTACATAAATCATTGAATACCGTGTAATGCTGCCCCCGGCCTTGATATTCCCATAGATTCGGTTGGGAAGCGAGTTCACAAAGTTGCTCAGGTGCGTCGCCTCCATGTTATGCCACACTCTTAGTATTTGATCGCACAGTTCCACCAACTTGTGGGGATGCTCCTGTCGGCATCTTACCCGCTGTTACAACATGCCCCACAGATTTTTATGGGCTTCAAGTTAGGCGATTTTGCAGGCCAGTCGAGATCTAATAGGGTGGGCGAGTGTTCAGAACAGCAGCCACGTATTCTTCCATCGCGATGAACTTTGCTGTCATCTTGAAAAATATGGCTATCGTTAGCCTCTTGCGAGGTGACCGACTCCAAATGTTCCTTGCATGGGCTCTCCGTCGCGATTTTCTTTTCATAACAGATTGAGATAAGCATTCACTTACCGCCTGTAGCAATTCCTCTTGGGTTTGGAAGTTATTTTGATTCACAAGCCGTTAAACGCGTCCCTGGTCCCTCTCTGGCAGGATACATCTGTAAAGGCTTGAGATTCACCTGTGTGTCCTCATTAGGGTGATTAATTTTTTGTTCCTTTGAGTTTGCTATTGTATTGCTTGTTAAGGGAGGCCTTGGCTGAAAGTGTAGCCCAATTAGATGGAGGACTTCCTGAAATTTTGAAATAGGACAATATTTCATACTGAAGTCAGTAGTGGCTCGCAATGACACATTTACAATTCTCTAAAAGCCTCAGTTGCGGACTAGTACGTTGTTACTTCTGTTATCGTACATTTTTCCCCGTGTCGGTCTTGTCTACTACTTGTGATAAACGCTACATGACCCTAAGATGTAATACAACAGAGTGCATAAAGGCTAAATCGAATTGTATATTACTGCCCTGCTTAAAAAATTCCGTAATTTATTCGAGCATGCTTTCTGTAAACCTTTGGGAAGGGACAGAATTTAATTGCAAACTGATAACTGATGTAGGTCTCCAAAAACGGCATTACACTTGTCAGTAAGTTGATAAGAGCTCTTAGTTGCGCAGCCAGAAAGTAAGAAGGTACTCACTTGTAGTACAGCGCTCCGTCTTCAGGCCACAAGTGGCCCATCGGGACCATCCGACCGCCGTGTCATCCTCATAGGAGGATGCGGATAGGAGGGGCGTGTGGTCAGCACATTGCTCTCCCGGTCATTATGATAGTTTTCTTTGGCCGGAGCCGCTATTATTCGGTCGAGTAGCTCGTCGGTTGGCACCACGAGGCTGAGTGCACCCCGAATAATGGCAACAGCGCATGGCGGCCCGGCTGGTCACCCATCCAAGCGCCGGCCACGCCCGACAGCGCTTAACTTCGGTGATCTGACGAGAACTGGTGTATCCACTGCGGCAAGGCCATTGCCCAACACTTGTGGTACACGTAGGCAACAATAAGACAGATAAATGAAAGAGTAATAACGGATTGCTCCTGGCATCATATATGACATTTCACGTCGTAACAGGTTCTCAAGGTGCGTAAGTATGAAGAACATTTAACAAAGGGGGTCGATGTTACTAACTTGACCGATGGTGTGTGCTGATGCATACGCTTAACGTAGTGTTTTGTGAACTCACGCTTCTCAGCTTGCGAGTATGGTCCAGTAAAAATATGTAACTTGGTTCGATGTGAATTTCTATAACAGACAGCATGCAGATGAGGAAAACCACCACGGAAATAAACATGTGAAGCTACGTAAAAATGTGAAGAAGAACCTACAGAACCTAAGATTCTAAAGAGCAAGAGTGCAATCTAGCACCCACTGCTGAGGTATAAATGCCCTGGAAAGGGTTTTCACATTGAAAAGAACAACTGTTTGCTTAATTCATGCACTTTCATTGCTGTAACTTGACCATACACACACTACGGTATGGAAAAAGTGGAAGATCAAGAGGGAAAGATGTCATCACAATGTAACTTATTCCACTAATTAGGGACATGACACTACAAATGGTTCAAATGGCTCTGAGCACTATGGGACTTAACATCTGTGGTCATCAGTCCCCTAGAACTTAGAACTACTTAAACCTAACTAACCTAAGGACATCACACACATCCATGCCCGAGGCAGGATTCGAATCTGCGACCGTAGCAGTCACGCGGTTCCGGACTGCGCGCCTAGAACCGCTAGACCACCGCGGCCGGCTCATGACACTACACAAATGATCAGCATTACAGACGTGTACACGCACTGTGACTGTGGAAATTCAGTACAGAGTAGCGCCACAAGGTGCTGCAATCACAGCCGATAGACGTGGTGGCACGGAATCAAAAGAACGCCTGAATATGCTCCTCGGGAATACTCTGCCACGCGGTTCGTGGGCTCGTCCGCAAAGCATCAGATGTGGCTGCAAGGGGACCAGAACGAACAATTTGCCGGTCGATCACATCCCCGACACATTTGACAGACGACATGTCAGGCGAACAGGCAGGCTAGGGAAGCAGTGGTACCCGCCGTTCTTCGAAGAAGGCCTGCATATTCCTCGCCACATTCGGCCGGGAGTTACCCTGCTGAAACATGGCATATGAAACGGCGTGCAGGAGGGGCAGTGCCTCGGGGTGTAAACTGTCCCCGAGGTAGCGGTAGCTGTTCAGGTTGCCCTCAAAACGTAGGAGGCAAGATCGTGTGCGACAAGCAGTAGCGCCCCAAACCATCACACTTACCGTTCGTCCGCTATGCCGCGCATCAATACAGTCTTCCCGATTGCGTTCACCATGGCGGTGTCAAACACGTATGCGGTCTTCACTGTAGGACAAGTTGAACCTGGACTCGTCTGAAAACACTTCATCTTGCCACTCAACATGCCAGTGTTGACGTTCAAGTACCCGTTCCGGTCTGCGGTGTTGTTGGGTTCTGGCGGCGCAATCGCACGCGTGCCACCAGTCCATCCCACAGTAAACGGTGTCGAACCATCGACGCAGACTTGTCCACACCCCCTCCAGTGCTCCAACGTCGCGCCAACACTGTGTACGAAGCTGTTTTATCCGTTACGGCCAGTCGGACAAGATGGCTGTCACCTCGCGCTGTGGTCACAGAGTCTCATTCGTACCCTGTCAGAACTGTGTACGGCCCTCTTCTCTCCACTGGTTCCACATACTTCTCACGTAGAAGCAGCTTGCCCTCTACCAGCCGCAGTGTCGGGGGACGATGGACCCGCCTCCCGGATACCAATCATTCTGTCCCTTTCAGACGCACTTACAGGCCGATTTTCCACCCTGTGATGTCGGCGATGTATAGTAGCACTTGGTTACCTAGTTCCATTTCGTATGATGGCTCCGAATCGATTCACGGTTACGTAACACTAACGTGTTCGGTCACAGAAAAAAAATTGTTCAAATGGCTCTGACAAGGGAACCTCCCCATCGCAACCCCCTCAGATTTAGTTATAAATTGACACAGTGGATAGGCCTTGAAAAACTGAACACAGATCAATCGAGAAAACAGGAAGAAGTTGTGTGGAACTATGAAAAAATAAGCAAAATATACAAACTGAGTAGTCCATGCGCAAGATAGGCAACATCAAGGACATTGCGAGCTGAGGAGTGCCGTGGTCCCGTGGTTAGAGTGAACAGCTGCGGAACGAAAGGTCCTTGGTTCGAGTCTTCCCTCGAGTGAAAATTTTACTTTCTTTATTTTCGCAAAGTTACGATCTGTCCGTTCATTCATTGACGTCTCTGTTCACTGTAATAAGTTTAGTGTCTGTGTTTTGCGACCGCACCGCAAAACCTTGCGATTAGTAGACGAAAGGACGTGCCTCTCCAATAGGAACCGAAAACATTTGATCGCAAGGTCATACGTCAACCGATTCCTCCACAGGAAAACACGTCTGATATATTCTATACGACACTGGTGACGGCATGTGCGTCACATGACAGGAATATGTTGTCGAGCCATCTAACTTGCACACCTGGCGAATGGGTAAAAAGATTCTCCTACCTTGCCCGATTTAGGTTTTCTTGTGGATGTGATAATCACTCCCAAAAAAGTGATGAAAACATAAGAGTTTGTCACATAAACTGCAACAAATGAATACGAAAGTTTCACAGTCGCACAGTTTTCCCTGTGCTCTGTCAAAACATATGTTTTTTTACGTTTTCAAATGTTTCCGTGTGTAGACCGTCAAATCCTGCATATGTCCAAGCAAATCTGAACATGTCCTGGAATTTTGGAGAGCGAAGTTGATCATGTGTGAGTGCCTGAACTTTGATAATTGTCTGAAAATAAAAAATTAAACTTTTCACTCGAGAGAAGACTTGAACCGAGGACCTCTCGTTCCGCAGCTGCTCACGCTAACCACGGGACCACGGCGCTCAAAATGGTTCAAATGGCTCTGAGCACTACGGGACTCAACTGCTGAGGTCATTAGTCCCCTAGAACTTAGAACTACTTAAACGTAACTAAACTAAGGACATCACACACATCCATGCCCGAGGCAGGATTCGGACCTGCGACCGTAGCGGTCGCGCGGTTCCAGACTGTAGCGCCTAGAACCTCTCGGCCATCCCGGCCTGCCGGTCACACAAAAGACGACGCTGTTGGGCCTACGTGCACCCCACTTCTCTGCCATTTAAATCACTTATCGTGGTTCCGATTTTCTATACGGCCTCTTATCATGGCGTGTTGCAGACCATTGCTTCTGGGTACCAATGATAGTGTATTATAAGGATCCCCGTCGCGTTTTTCTGACTGTGTCTGAAGGCTAACCTCGACACGGATTTCACTAATAGACAGTGTATCATAAGGGAGGTTATAGTATATAATTTATTACCACTACGCCGGACAAGACGTCCAACCGCAGGCATTATCGTTACTGTTACCCGTCCGAAGCCGCGACGGGTCGCTAGTACTACATAATCCCCAAACACGGCTGCTTTTAAATCTCCTAAAGCAAACGATGATGACTGCAGCAAGTTCATAGTGGCTGATCGATGTAAGAGGATTTCAGGTGTGCCGCAGGGGAGTGTCGTAGGACCGTTGCTATTCACAATATATGTATAAATGACCTTGTGGATAACATCGGAAGATCACTGAGGCTTTTAGCGGATGATGCTGTAGTATATCGTGAGGTTGTAACAATGTAAAATTGTATTGAAATGCAGGAGGATCTGCAACGAATTGACGCATGGTGCAGGGAATGGCAATTGAATCTCAATGCAGGCAAGTGTAATGTGCTGCGAATACATAGAAAGAAAAATCCTTTATCATTTAGCTACAATATAGCAGGTCAGCAACTGGAAGCAGTTAATTCCATAAATTATCTGGGAGTAGGCATTAGGAGTGATTTAAAATGGAATGACCATATAAAATTAAACGACGGCAAAGCAGATAGCGGGCTGAGATTCACTGGCAGAATCCTAAGGAAATGTAGTCCGAAAACAACGGAAGTAGGTTACAATACACTTGTTCGCCCACTGGCTGAATACTGCTCATCGGTGTGGGAACCGTACCAGATAGAGTTTATAGAAGAGATAGAGAAGATCCAACGGAGAGCAGTGCGCTTCGTTACAGGATAATTTAGTAATCGCGAAAGCGTTGCAGAGATGATAGATAAACTCCAGTGGAAGACTCTGCAAGAGCTTTTGTTGAAGTTTCGAGAACATACCTTCACCGAGGAGTCAAGCAGTATATTTCTCCCTCCTACGTATATCTCGCGAAGAGACCATGAGGATAAAATCAGAGAGACTAGAGCCCACACAGAGGCATACCGACAATCTTTTTTTCCACGAACAATACGAGACTGGAATAGAAGGGAGAACCCTCCGCCACACACTGTCAGGTGTCTTGCGGAGTATGGTTGTAGATGTTGAAACTTCTCTTTTTGGCATAATTTTACGAGAGTAGAGAAAGACACGGAGGCGACTGCTGCCATGCGGAAGTATTTGGGCGGAGCGACGACTCGCTACCCACGGTGCGAACCGTCGGCAGCAAACAGCGCGGGCACGGGCTATTTCCAACACGCGAGGCGTCGGCAGCGCGTGTGTGCTGTCGCCGCTGGGTGCGGCAGAGTGGGCGTGGGTGGGGGTTTGCCACTGCACTCGGCGCCACGTGTGACGTGTGTGTAGCGGGCGTGTTAGCTGCTGCGGATGCACACATTGCGCCGCGCCGGCTGTCGCAGAAAGGACAGTAAAAATAAAAACAGCGAGCAGCAGCCGTCACGCGGGCCTCGGCGCCGGCTGCGTGCCAGAACAGCGCTGCGACGGTGTGAGGCGCCGACGCTGACACACTGCTGGCTGCGAGGGTGCGCCGACGGGTGCGAGGGATGGAAAAAACCGACCAGTTAAAACCGATACGAATATTTTAGTTCTGAATGACCGGTTGTTTTTGTTGTGGTCTTCAGTCCAGAGACGGGTTTGATGCAGCTCTCCAAGCTACTCCATCCTGTACAAGCTTCTTCGTCTCCCAGTGCCTACTGCAACCTAGATCCTTCTGAATCTGCTTGGTGTATTCATCTCATGGTCTCCCTCTACGATTTTTACCCTCCACGCTGCCATCCAATATGAAACTGGTGATCCCTTGATGTCTCAGAACATGTCCTACCAATCGATCCCACAAATTTCTCTTCTCTCCAATTCCATTCAATACCTCCTCATCAGTTATGTGGTCTACCCGTCTAATCTTAAGCACTATTCTGTAGCACCACATTTAGAAAGATTCTGTTCTCTTCTTGTCCAAACTATTTATCATCCATGTTTCACTTCCATACATGGCTACACTACACACAAATACTTTCGGAAACGACTTCCCAACACTTAAATCTATACTCGAGGT
Source organism: Schistocerca americana (assembly GCF_021461395.2). NCBI lineage: Eukaryota > Metazoa > Arthropoda > Insecta > Orthoptera > Acrididae > Schistocerca > Schistocerca americana. The sequence continues at coordinate 520,883,586 of NC_060125.1, read as the reverse complement.
TAACAAATTTCTCTTCTTCAGAAACGGTTTCCTTGCCATTGCCAGTCTACATTTTATATCCTCTCTACTTCGACCATCATCAGTTATTTTGATCCCCAAATAGCAAAACTCATTTACAACTTTGTCTCATTTCCTAATATAATTCCCTCAGCATCACCCGATTTAATTCGACTACGTTCCATGAATAACCGGTATCTGTCAACAAATAGCGAGAGAATAACCGAGGCCGGCCGGTGTGGCCGAGCGGTTCTAGGCGCTTCAATCTGGAACCGCGCGACCGCTACGGTCGCGGGTTCGAATCCTGCCTTGGGAATGGGTGTGTGTGATGTCCGTAGGTTAGTTAGGTTTAAGTAGTTCTAAGTTCTAGGGGACTGATGACCTCAGATGTTAAGTTCCATAGTGCTCAGAGCCATTTGAACCATTTTTTTTTAGAATAACCGGTATCTCTCGTTATTTGTTTGGCCTCGGTTATAAAATACTTTTTTTGTTTTTTACTTCACTGAAGCGCCAAAGTAACTGGTATAGGCATGCATATGCAAATACAGAGATATGTAGAGAGCCAGAATACGGCGCTGCGGTGGGCAACGCCTGTATAAGACAACAAGTGTCTGGCGCAGTTGTTAGTTCGGTTACTGGTGCTCAATGTCAGGTTATCAAGATTTGAATAAGTTTTAACATGGTGTTATAGTGACGCACGAACAATGGGACACGGCATCTCCCAGGTAGCAATTAAGTCTGGATTTTCCCGTACGGCTATTTCACGAGTGTACCGTGAATATCAGGAATCCGATAAAACATCAAATCTCCGACATCGCTGTGGCCGGGAAAAGATCCTGCAAGAAGGGGACCAACGACGGCTGAAGATAATCGTTCAACGTGACGGAAGTGCAACCCTTCGGCAGATTGCTGCAGATTTCAGTGCTGAGCCATCAACCAGTTTCATCGTGCGAACCATTCAGTGAAACGTCATCGATATAGGCTTTCGGAGACGAAGACCCATTCGTGTACCCTTGATGACCACACGACACAAAGCTTTACGCCTCGCGTGTCAGCACTGACATTGGACCGTTAATGACTGGAAACGAGCCTCGTATCAAATTGTATGGAGCGGATGGACGTGTACGGGTATGGAGACAACCTCATGAAATCATAGACCTTGCATATCAGCGGGGGGCTGTTCAAGCTGGTGGAGGCTCTGTACTGGTGTGGGGCGTGTGCAGTTGGAATGATATGGGACCCCCGATACGTCTAGATACGACTCTGACAGGTGACCCGTGCGTAAGGATCCTGTCTGATCACCTGCATCCATTCATATCCATTGTGCATTCCGAAGGACTTGGGTAATTGCAGCAGGACAATGCGACACCTCACACGTCCATAATTGCTACAGAGTGGCTCCAGGAATAGGCTTCTGAGTTTAAACACTGACCACCAAACTCCCCACACACGAACATTATTGAGCATATCTGAGATACCTTGCTGTTCAGAAGAGATCTCTACTCGATCGTACTCTTACGGTGTTATGTGCATCCCTGCAGGATTGATGGTGTCAGTTGCCTCAAGCACTACTCCAGGCATTAGTCGAGTCCATGGCACGTCGTGCTGCGGCAATTCTGCGTGGTCGCGGGGGCCATACACGAAATTAGGCAGGTGTACCAGTTCCTTTGGCTCTTCAGTGTAATAGCCGGGTCTAAAAACCGAAATATCAATAAGTCACAGCAGCAGTGCTAAAATTTGCTTCCTAAATAAACCTTTTCAAACGATGAGTAAAATTTATTTGTAAAATTCCCATTGCTCTGAAATATTGCGTTATAACAGAAAATGGTAAAAGCGATCAGTGCTCCTTTAATAACAATGCCGACAGGAACGGGCAACAAACATTGCATAAGAACTGCTAAAGTGTTGCCCAGACAATAATGTTCCTGTTACACAGTAGCGGGGCCTGTCAGATGGTCTGCGTGTACATGCAGTGTACCAGACTCGCCCACATCAGGTCTATGCGGTAATTTCTCTCTGTCGTCGTCGGACATCAGTCGTAATGCAGAATGTAACCATACCTAGTCTGGTAGTATTTTACGAAATACGGTATCAATAGAGCGCAGTGCTCCATTTGCTTTAAAAGATTAAAAACGAGAACAGTCACAAGAAACTTGCGACATCTTATGACGAGAAAACTTAAAACTTAACAATTCATTCATAGTTTTCCTTAAAAATAAAAAGTAGCCTATATGCTGCTTGTGTCCACACCATACGCCCTTATGTAGCCTTCAAAAACGGACAGATCAACACCAAAAATAAAGTTCTTTACCCTCAGTTTTCCTCTTTTAGCACTGAAAATTCGTAATGCCGAAATAGTGATTTCATCAAATGGTTCAAATGGCTCTGAGCACTATGGGACTTAACTTCTGAGGTCATCAGTCCCCTAGAACTTACAACTACTTAAACCTAACTAACCTAAGGACATCACACACACCCATGCCCGAGGCAAAATTCGAACCTGCGACCGTAGCGGTGGCGCGGTTCCAGACTGTAGCGCCTAGAACCGCTCGGCCACTAACCCCGGCTACAGATTTTAAAGAATATAGATACCATTACTCAATTATGTAATGCCTGTTAACCTATCTTTTCGTCTTTATACAATCGGCTACACGGTAAATTAAAGTCCAAATCTGACACGTCCTCAACAAGTTATTTTATGTAGAGAAAGTCGTACAAAACAGGCTGCCTCAGGTCCTATGACATTCGTAATCTAAACATATTGAAATTTATTCTTTTCCCTTCATTAATTTTGGGTGGTTCAATATAAACAAGAAAAAATTAACTCGGCTGATCTATGTCTGTCAGAGTTAACATTGTGCAGTTCTATTACTTCTATTTTTGTTGCCGTTGTTGCTGCCAATAACTCATGTCAGTATTGCCGAACGCAATAATTTATAATCGCCAGTTATCGGATAATGTTTAATCTCCGTATCCTACTCCCTAGCGCCAGCTGAACGCAGGGCGTTAAACCAACGATAGGAAATGGAATGTGTACATTATGAACGCTGCGGTATAATACGCTACACTATTGTTTTAAAGCAGCTCCCAGTCGGAGTACGCACAGAATAGGCGTCTTTAAATTACTCCGACATGTAAATTGAAACGAAAATCTGCGAAGCCGGCAAGATAATTAATTTCCTGCTATCAACAGAATTAATACCGAATAATCGTGCTGAATAATTCGTTCGATATTAGTTAACTGCCATTTCCTCTGTTATTTATGTGAAATAGTAGATAAGAGGATTGTTCTTTTTTTCGTACTTGTTTTGAATGTCCTGTCTTCGGTTTACTTTGATTTCATCTTCTATCTTCTCCTACCTTGTGAAAATGTACTCGTCTTCTAAAACTTAATACACCTTACCTCTTGATAATTATTTTTGCAAATTGTGAGACAAATTTCAACCTCTCTTTGTGAAACACGAGTTATTTTTGAGTTAGTGCTCATATCCAAAAGTGTTTCAGCACTTTTTTTAAAAAATCTGAGTATACAAGGTGGTTTCTAAAAGAATTGCGAATGAATATTAGAGTTGAAATATTTTACTGTGTATATTGCGATAGTGCTTTTTATCTTCATTACTTGTTGATTAGGTTTTGTTTATCATTTGATAACTAATTGGTTAGCTTATTATATGCAACAAACCCATGTTTTTATTAAAGTAGTTGGAGGAATCACTGAAAATCCATTTCTTCAACGTAATTTACTGTGGGAATTAATTTGTGATTACTGTTTTTGGATGTACTTGCCCATATACAGAACGTCCGTGAAGTCGCGCCATCGTATCAGAAATTCGTAACTAGGAGGGTAGTAGAAATAGAGTATTTTGGTTTGTTGAAAAACATTTTCCTGTTCTCAGTTTTTTTCTTTCTGTTATGTCAATGAGTGTCCCACCTTTCGTTCGTAGACCATCAAGGCGATATTAGAATACTACCTACGTACGAGTCAGGTCTGCAGCACCTGAAGTCCTGATTGCTTCAGTGATTCGTCCTCGGAGGGTAGCAATGTCATTGACTCGTGTTGTTTTGACGCGATCCTTGACGTAACTCCACAAAAAGGAGTCCAATGGCATTACACCAGGAAAGCGATTTTCTCTTAGAAATCATTCAGCGCATTCCCACATTCAGACTTCAATTCAGGAGTACACTATCATGCCGCAGTATGTTAGACGGCTGCAACTCTTCATTCTGTGGTAGGAGGAACTGTTCGAGCACGTCCACGTGAAAATTTCCCGGTATTGTTTTCTCTGTGAAGAAAAGTGGATCGGCCACCCTACAGTCTGTTACGCTACACGAAACGTTAAGCTTCGAACTGTCTCAGATGTGTTCACGTTTATTGTCTAGGTTTTGGAACCCCAGATGTGAATGCTGCTTCATATGAAAACAGGCAATCTTTCACGTAGTCACTGACAGCATCTATGGAAGCCAGTAGGGAGCACACGAATGCATACTGTAGAGGATGGTAATTGGGCTCAATGATTGAACAATTTCTATTTTTTCGCAAAAAGGCAGAACTGCTTATGTAACACTTTATGTAGAGCTCATCTTAAGTCCTTCGATTCGCTTGATGCACGACGAACTGACTTCTTGGGACTGCACTGAAATGCATCTTGCACTCTGTCAACCCGTACTTGAAATACACGGGAACGTGCACTTTGAGGAAGTTCTTTGACACTGCCTGCTCCTTTAAAGAAGATTCTGAAGAATCACATTGTGCTTGTTTTTGCCGATGATGCCCTCCCATGCTGACATCGATAATTACGCACACAGACTTTGATTCTGCATAGCGGATGACACATTGGGCGTTCTCCTGATCTGTCGTCATTTTGATGCACGCCAAATCAAATTTGCAACAAAGGACAGAGGGAAAAAATGAGAGCTGGTAAACTTTTTTCAATAAACCACAATTCACTATCTTTAATAAGTATCACGTTATGATTTTTTTTGAAATCATACCGGGACTTTATGGACACTATGCATACATATTTCTCTTGTGAAGATAGCTATAAAACCACTGCGCATGTCATTTTTGATTACGATCACTTCTGAAAAACCTAACCTACTAGCAATTTAGGTAAAATACGTCAAAGTCACAACCGACACAATAAAATGTTTTAAGCCTAATTTTCCATCGCAACAATTATCAAATAACGTCAGCCACAAGTTGATGAATAAAATCTTACGTATTCAGGTTTTAATAAAATAAGAAACTGATGGAACGTATTTGGGGTCGAAAACTGACGTAACATGAATCAGTGTTTCGCTAAAACACATGAAATCTAGTCTTATAACTTTATCAGCACACAACTGAATGCTAAAAACCAAATTAAGATTAATCCTTTTCATATGTTTTTTTTTCCTTTCCCTGTCCCTCGAATTTTACACTCTACTGACAGTTCCAGTGTGGTGTAAAGTATTTTCAGAAGATCTAGCACTTGTTTAACTAACCTGTCCCCCTTTTGGTAAATGTTTTACTGGGACTGTAATGTGAAACATATTGTAGATTTCCCTCCTGAGCTAACTGTTTAGTACTTCTTCATTTGCACTTTACCGTAGTTCAAAGCTCCTGTTAAGTTCCAAAAATCAGTTTTTTTTTTGCAGCATGTTCCAAAATATTTTTTTCTAAATTCACCTCTTCCGGGTTTCTCATGGTCCAAGTTTCACGTATATGTAATACTATGCGCCAGACTTACTGTTTGTAACCCCCCCAATCCCCACCTCTTGTCTGCTACGGAAGATATCTACGCCATTTAAAGCTAGTATTCCTGCCTTTCTAGGAAAATACTATTAGCAGACTTTTATCTCTTTGTGGGAGACACTAGCCGTAAAACACAGAAATGATGTTAGAATAGCTTAGAGCTGTTTACAATACGGATCAACTTCAAAAAAATGGTTCAAATGGCCCTGAGCGCTATGGGACTTAACTGCTGTGGTCATCAATCCCCTAGAACCTAGAACTACTTACACCTAACTAACCTAAGGACATCACATACATCCATCCCCAAGGCAGAATTCGAACTTTCGACCGTAGCGGTCACGCGGTTCCAGACTGTAGCGCCTATAACCACACGGCCACTCTGGCCAGCGGGATCAACTTCACTCTGACAAAGCAAGACTATGTTTCTGTTTTGTAGATTACATATACTCTGCGCGTTTACTTGCTCTATCGCCACTACGATCATCACCAACACGAGTAGCAACAGTATCAGCAGCAAGACTACACGAATTCATAGTTAAAGTACAGATACCTGTTACAGAAACGTATACTAAACAATCTCCTGCTGGAGAAGAACGCTGTGCTACCATTACGTTTCCAACAGTTACATTGAAACTGGAAAACCAAGTGACACAGAAAAGGGGGGGGGGGGGGGGGTAAAAATCGTAGGTTCGCCAACTGTCAAGTAATCTACCATAGGAGAGGTTTCACAGCTTTTTAAAAGGCAAACTATTTATCCGTCATAAAACTTTACCAGCGCGTTGTTGATAACAACCAGGAATGTAATAACGAAATTAACGAAATAAGAACCCGTTTCCTTATTCAGCATTCTCATGAAATGCACAGAACGTATGCAAGCACAAGATTTGAAACTACGAATTTCTTGCAGTATTTAGCCACACTGTTTTAGTGTCAATTTTTCTTAAAGAGGCTGTCGATGAGACTGCGAACTGGCCGTTCATTTGGACCGTTCACACAGAAACTAAATTAAACTCTGTAGCAGCCTGAGTCTGTTAATAAACATATATTAGATAAGATGTGTCTGACAGAGAAAAAGAACAGGAAAATTTTCTACTTTATAAAAAGAAATACTTATTCTAAAATTAAATTTACGTTAACAAATTGCTAAAAAGAGGTAAGCCCTTCTGTGATTACAGGATGACCCTGTTAAATAGGAACGCTTTATTTCCATTCGTGAGTAGTTGTTGTTAGTGTTATTTGGTATACAGCAAAGTACAGAGTGTACATTCCTCTACACGATATTTAGTTAGTTCAAATGGTTCACATGGCTCTGAGCACTATGGGACATAACATCTGAGGTCATCAGTCCTCGAGACTTAGAACTACTTAAACCTAACTAACCTAAAGACATCACACACATCCATACCCGAGGCAGGATTCGAACCTGCGACGGTAGCGGTCGCACGGTTCCGGACTGAAGCGCCTAGAACCGCTCGGCCACACCGGCCGGCTTTAGTTAGTTACTGTAGTCGTCTTTATTGGGCTCTTCTAGGACAATATCCTCCAGAAACGAAACTGTCTTCTGTACCGCAAAACACGGTTGTACGACTAGTTGAAACTCTTAAGGAATGTGAGGAGCATTTCCTAAATGATGACAAAAGTGACGCTCTGTATTGTGTACTCAACAGAGAGGTCGTCAGACAGCTGGGTCCCGTCAGTAAATGACTATCATTTGCGAGGAGTGATCTATCAAATGAGGCCTGTTGTGTCTGCTGGCCCGATTATCAAGACGGATGGCAGAGCACTCCTGCGGTAGTCAGCCAGAGAGCCTTCCCGTGTTCGCCACGGGGCGGCAGGAGCATGCCCCGTGCGGGATGATTGACCACCGACACTCCAGGCGGAATTCGCGAACCTTTCTATGCTGTTGATTCTAGTACTAATTGCACAGAGGCTGCTCTCAGACAAGTGTAACAGTACGTCAGCTACAGAAACCTAAAATTTATAATTTCACGGTTTTCTGCAGTACCGATGGCAAAAAAGAAAACAGCGAGGTGTAACTGGATATGGTTAGAGGGTGACATGGAAGAACCAAACAAAAGAAGACGGGGAGGCACGCATAATGTTAAGAATGTGGTACAGGGCAGTCTGTTTCAGAGTCGTGTGCCTGAAACAGATGGAGAAAAATTTAGTGTTATTCAGTGTTATAGCCCGCTGGACGTATCGGATGTTATGTTGAAGTTATGGATTGATTGTAGGGATTTGATACATCCGGAGAGATTATAAGGACATCAGCGTCTAGAAACCGATGAAAAAAACAGAGCGTGTAAATCTCCTCGGCTATTCAGTGGCATCCACCGGTAAACGTTCTTTGGGCGTAACATGCTCAATTACTGCTCCATGACTTCTATCATCCTCTCAATTGCGTGAAGTTTCAAGAACCAGCGAGTGATTTCCCAGTTTTTAATTTATAGAAAAGGTGCTTTGGAGAAAAGATAAGCAGCTGTATAAACATCAAGAGAGCGGGTGGGTAAGCAATCATAAGCCAAGAATGAAAAGGTGAAAGGTGGAAGGAGTGTATAGAGGATCCATACAAGAGAGATGTTCTTGCCGGCCGCGGTGGCCGACCGGTTCTAGGCGCTTCAGTCCGGAACTGCGCGACTGCTACGGTCGCAGGTTCGAATCCTGCCTCGGGCATGGATGTGTGTGATGTCCTTAGTTTAGTTAGGTTTAAGTAGTTCTAAGTTCTAGGGGACTGATGACCGCTGTTAAGTCCCATAGTGCTCAGAGCCATTTGAACCATATTGAGATGTTCTTGAAGGCAATAGTATGGAAACTAAAATGGACGTATATGAAGATCATATGGGAGATATGATACTACGAGAATAGTTTGATAGACCTCTGGAAGATGTAAGTCGAAATACATCCACGGGAGGACACGATATTCCGTCAGGACTATTGATAGCCTTGGGAGAGCCAGCCATGACAAAACTCTTCCATCTCGCGTGCAATATGTATCAGACGGGCGAAATACCCTCAGACTTCAAGAATAATGTAACAATTTCAATTCCAAAGGAAACAGTTGCTAACAGGAGGAGTAGGAGGTTAGTGTTTAACGTCCCGTCGACAACGAGGTCATTAGGGAAGGAGCGCAAGGGCCGTGCCCTTTCAAAGACACCATCCCGGCATTTGCCTGAAATGATTTAGGGAAATCACGGTAAACCTAAATCAGGATGGCCGGAGACGGGATTGAACCGTTGGCCTCCCGAATGCGAGTCCAATGTGCTAGCCACTGCGCCACCTCGCTCGGTAGTTGCTAACAAGTGTGAAAATTTCCGAACTGTCAGTTTAATAAGTCATGGTTGCAAAATAATAACACGAATTCTTTCCAGAAGAATGGAAAAACTGATGGAAGCCTACTTCGGGGAAGATCGATTTGGATTCCGGAGACATGCAGGAACATGCAAGGCAATACTTATCACAAAGACAGGTTAAACAAAGGCAAACCTACATTTATGGCATATTACTCTCTTTGAACTTCTGAAGGCAGTAGGGGTGAAATCCAGGGAGCGGAAGGTTATTTACAACTTGTACGGAAACCAGACGGCAGTTACAGGAGTCGATGGGCATGAAGGGGAAGCAGTGGTTGAAAAGCGAGTGAGATAGGATTGTAGGCTATCCCAGATGTTATTCAATCTCTACATTGAACAAGCAGTAAAGTAAACCAAAGAAAAATTTGGAGTAAGAATTAAAGTTAAGGGGACAAAAAGAAGTTTTGAGGTTTGCCGATGAGACTGTAATTCTGTCAGAGACAGCAAAGGACTTGGAAGAATAGTTAAACGGACTGGACATTGTCTTGAAAGGAGGATATAATGTGAACATCAACAAAAGCAAAACAAGAGTAATCGAATGTAGTAGAATTATATTAGGTGATGCTGGGGGAGTTAGATTAGGAAATGAGACACTTAAAGTAGTAGAGAAGTGTTGCTACTTTGGCGGTAAAATAACTGATGATGGTCGAAGTAGAGAGGATATAAAATGTAGACTGACAAAGGCAAGAAAAGAATTTCTGAAGAAGAGAAACTTATTAATATCGAATATAGAATTAAGTGTTAGGAATTCTTTCCTGAAAGTAGTTGTATGGAGTGTGGCTATGTAGGGAAGCGAAACATGGACGATGACAAGAAGGGAATAGAAACTTTTGAAACGCGGTGCTATAGAAGAATGCTGAAGATTAGATGGGTAGTTCACGTAACAAATGAGGAGGCACAGAACAGAACTGGGAGACAAGAAATTTGTGGTACAACTTTACCAAAAGAACGGATTGATTGATAGGACACATTTTGCGACCTGAAGGGATCACCAGTTTAATACTGGAGTGAAGTGTGGGGGCAATAATCGTAGAGGAAGACCAAGAGATGAATACCGTAAGCAGATTTAAAAGGATGTAGGTTGCAATAATTATTGAGAGACGCAGAGGCTCGCACATGATAGAGTAGCGTGGAGAGCTGCATCAAATGTCTTCGGACTGAAGCCCACAACAACAACAACAACAACAATAGAAAGGTGCAGTTATCCTCGAACCGAAACTTGGTTGGAACACCATCGTAGCAACGGCCATATTCGAGATGAAGCCTCTGCTTTCGTCTGACCTTTGAACTGACTTACCCGCCTGTTATAGGGGGACCTACAGTTTGACGTGGATTCCGAACCACAGTGCAACTCGTAAATTTTCACACTGACAACAATTTCAAAATAAAATGCAAAGCGGCCGACTACCTGCAGTTTTCTCCAGTTGAGAGTGAAAACCATTAGAACGCGTCGTAGAAGCTGAACTAAAATATGTGAATGCCATAGGGGAACTGTTTGTCTTAGAAATGTCATGCGCCTGCGACCACATTGTTATACAATAAGCGCTGCAGGTCTATTTACAGGTTATACATTGCTTATGGCTAGACTTGTTCGTGCATCCTTCCGACAGTTCGGCTATTCATTGGTTATCAATATCAGTTTACTTTTCTGAGTCATTTCAGTGCTCAGGACATTCCAGAGGTAGGAACTACTGTGAGCAAAAACATAAACTCAATTTTAAAGTCGAGGCTGTGTTACCAACTTGGCGACCATTTTGGAAGCCGCCGTCTTGGATGCAAGTAGTAGTTGTCAAATGCAAAGACACTCACCCGACATCTCAAAAATACAGAGAATTGCACGAAGAAAACAATGACGCCTTTATTCATTCTCGAGTTATGACACATTTTGTATTGGACAAGGCAAACGCTGGGAATACATTAAAGGCTACACGATGTACTTGATGTTTTCCTCGTGTAATTCTATATCTGTTTCGTACAAAGGAGATGACTGTGTAATTTGAAAATTACAATTTCATTCAAGATGGCGGCTTCCAATATGACCTCCATGCCTGTTTCTCCCATCTCATACTGGTTCTCCTCTGTAGCAGAGAGGGCAGCGCGGCTGACTGCCGTGCTGCGGGACCTGGTTTCAATTCCCGGTACTGCCATGGGTTTTTCCTCGGTAGGAGGACTGGAACGAATTGTACTCAGTCTCTTTATCCCAACTGAGGAGCTGCTCCACAGATTGGTAGCGGCAAAACTCCTCCACACTGCTTCCAGGTAACGCCATGGCAGTTGGTCGGTGCTGATTGGCTCGTCTGTAGCCAGAACGGCGGTGCTTTCCGCCTATCCATTTCGTACTACCTGACTTTAAATTCCTTCATACCACGTATTTATGCCTCGTATTTTTGTTTTTGAAGGGTGGTTCTGTATGTATGGGCCACCCAACATTTTCTCCAGTGTTCAATAAAATGTATTATGCAGATTCCACCACAGTTCTGGTAACTACCTATCAAAAGGCTAGAACTCCCTGGCAGAATAAAACTGTGTACTAGACCAGGACTCGAATGTGGAACCTTACATTATTGTACAGTTCTCTTACTGCCTTCATAACTTAACTTTCGCCAGTACCTCTCTCCTATTTTACAGACTTACCAGAATGTTTCCCCACATGAAGGATCCTCATTAGAAACCAAGACTCGAGCTCGGGATCTTTGGCTTCCGTGGGCAAGTGCTCTATGAACAGAGCTACCCAAGCACGACTCATGACCCTTCCTCTCGGCTTCGTTTCCGCCAGTATCTCGTCTTCTACCTTCCAAACGTCACAAAAAAAGATGGCTCTGAGCACTATGGGATTTAACATCTGAGGTCATCAGTCCCCTAGAACTTAGAACTACTTAAACCTAACTAACCTAAGGACATCACACACATCCATGCCCGAGGCAGGATTCGAACCTGCGACTGTAGCGGTCTCGCGGTTCCAGACTGAAGCGTCTAGAACCGCTCGGCCACACCGGCCGGCCAAACGTCACAGAAACTCTCTTGCGAAACTACCAGGACTAGCACTCGTGCCGGCCGGGGTGGCCGAGCGGTTCTAGACGCTTTAGTCTGGAATCGCGAGACCGCTACAGTCGCAGGTTCGAATCCTGTCTCGGGCATGGATGTGTGTGATGTCCTTAGGTTAGTTAGGTTTAAGTAGTTCTAAGTTCTAGGGGACTGATGACCTCAGAAGTTAAGTCCCATGGTGCTCAGAGCCGTTTGAACCACTGGCAATCGTGGAAGAATGAAGCACTTCTTTCTTCCAGGAGTGCTAGTCCTGCAAGTTTCGCAAGAGAGCTTGTGTGAAGTATGGTAGGCAGAAGACGAGGTACTGTCGGCAGTGAAGCTGTCAGCACCGTTCGTAGGTCGCGGTCGGGTAGCTCGTTCGTTAGAGTACTTGCCTGCGAAAGCCAAAGGTCCTGAGTTCGTGCCTCGGCCGTGCACACAGTTTTAATCTGCCAAGAAGTTTCATATCAGCGCATACTGCCCTACAGAGTGAAAATTTCATTCTGAGGTGTACTAGGTTTATTGATTGCGATATCCTTCAGCTTTTCTTTCGTGCCTCCATCGCCTTTGCCCTCCCGACGAGCGGAGATAAAACCTGAGACGATAAAAAGCGCAGCAGAAGGAGGCGCCGGCTGGGTCGCTAATGACGCATCGGCAGCGCGTGATCGATGTCCGGCCCCGTGCGATCGCCAGCAGGCAGTCAGCTTTTTGTCGCAGCCGCTGGTGACGTGAGCCAGATGGATCGCCTGGTTGACGCGTCGCTCAAAGGCCGCGGCGCGAATAGAACGGCTGCAGCCAGCCAGATTGCCGTTTGCGCACGGTTCACCTGGTCGCGCGCTGTCCGCAATAGCTCCATCATCGGATTTTCCGAACGAGAGCCATTCTGCCTCCATACAAGGGGCGCGGACAGCAGTTATCGCGTGCGTCACTGGCGACTGGTCGAGCGGAAACTTCCGCTTCTGCGTGTTTTAGCCGACTTCGCGATACGGACAAACTGTTCACTGTTGTCGCATCCATTGTGCGCACGTACAACGTGGTCTCATAGAAGCTTGAAACGGAAGCTTATCATATGCCGTAGCACGATATCGCTGTGAGTCATCCTGTTTATATATTTATTTATTTACACTGATGATCCAAAACATTATGATCACTGCCCGTTGGCACATTGCTGCCTGATGACATGTTCTACATCTACATACATACTCCGCAATCCACCATACGGTGCGTGGCGGAGGGTACCTCGTACCACAACTAGCATCTCCTCTCCCTGTTCCACTCCCAAACAGAACGAGTGAAAAATGACTGCCTATATGCCTCTGTACGAGCCCTAATCTCTCTTATCTTACCTTTGTGGTCTTTCCGCGAAATATAAGTTGTTGGCAGTAGAATTGTACTGCAGTCGGCCTCAAATGCTGGTTCTCTAAATTTCCTCAGTAGCGATTCACGAAAAGAATGCCACCTTTCCTCTAGAGACTCCCACCCGAGTTGCTGAAGCATTTCCGTATCACTCGCGTGATGATCAAACCTACCAGTAACAAATCTAGCAGCCCGTCTCTGAATTGCTTCTATGTCCTCCCTCAATCCGATCTGATAGGGAGCCCAAACGCTCGAGCAGTACTCAAGAATAGGTCGTATTAGTGTTTTATAAGCGGCCTCCTTTACAGAAATTCTACCAATGAACCGAAGACGACTATCCGCCTTCCCCACAACTGCCATGACATGCTTGTCCCACTTCATATCGCTCTGCAATGTTACGCCCAAATACTTAACTGACGTGACTGTGTCAAGCGCTACACTACTAATGGAGTAGTCAAACATTACGGGATTCCTTTTCCTATTCATCTGCATTAATTTATCTATATTTAGAGTTATCTGCCATTCTTTACGCCAATCACAAATCCTGTCCAAGTCATCTTGTATCCTACTACAGTCACTCAACGACGACACCTTCCCGTACACCACAGCATCATCAGCAAACAGCCGCACATTGCTATCCATCCTATCCAAAAGATCATTTGTGTAGATAGAAAACAACAGCGGACGTGCCACACTTCCCTGGGGCACTCCAGATGATACCCTCACCTCCGATGAACACTCACCATCGAGGACAACGGGGTACTGGGTTCTATTACTTAAGAAGTCGTCGAGCCAGTCACATACTTGGGAACCAATCCCATATGCTCGTACCTTAGTTAGGAGTCTGCAGTGGGGCACCGAGCCAAACACTTTCCGGAAGTCAAGGAATATGGCATCCGTCTGATACCCTTCATGTTGTCAGTTTTCGACAAAACAGCGTCAATTCATTTTGTTTTTTTATTGATACACTTCCACATGCGCTCCGTTTATTGGCTGTAAAGCGTCTACGCGCTGCTTAGGTTCATCTACATGTACACCTACATGGTTACTCTGCAATTCACACTTAAGTGCCCGGCAGAGGGTTCATCGAACCATCTTCATGCTACTTCTCTACCATCCCGCTCTCGAATGGCTCCTGGGAAAAAGAAACACCTAAATCTTTCCGTTCGAGCTCTGATTTTTCTTATTTTATTATGATGATCATTTCTCCCTACGTAGGTGGGCGTCAACAAAATATTTTCGCATTCGGAAGAGAAAGTTGGTGATTGAAATTTCTTAAATAGATCTCGCCGCAAAGAAAAACGCCTTTGTTTCAGTGACTGCCACCCCAACTCGCGTATCATATCAGTGACACTCTCACCCCTATTGCGCGATATCGCGAAACGAACGGCCCTTCTTTGCACTTTTTGGATGTTCTCCGTCAATCCTACCTGGTAAGGGTCCTACACCGCGCAGCAATATTCCAGCAGAGGATGGACAAGTGTAATGTAAGCTGTCTCTTTAATGAGTTTGTCGCATATTCTAAGTGTTGTGCCAACAAAGCGCAGTCTTTGTTTCGCCTTTCCCACAATATTATCCATGTGGTCTTTCCAATTTAAGCTGCTCTTAATTGTAATTCCTAGGTATTTAGTCGAATGAACAGTTCTTAGATTTGTGCGATTTATCGTACACCCAAAGTTTATCGGATTTCTTTTAGTACCCATGTGGATGACCTCTAACTTTTCTTTGTTTAGTGCCAATTGCCACTTTTCGCACCATACAGAAATTGTCTCTATATCATTTTGTAATTGGAATTGATCGTCTGATGATTTTACTAGACGGCAAATTACAGCGTCATCTGCAAACAATCTAAGGAGGTTGCTCACATTATCACCTAGATCATTTATATAAATCAGGAACAGCAGAGGGCCTATGACACTATCTTGCGGAACGCCAGATATCACTTCTACTCGATGATTTACTATCACTACGAACGGTGATCTCTCTGAGAGGAAATCACGAATCCAGTCACAAAACTGAGAGGATACTCCATGTGCACGCAATTTGATTAATAGTCGCTTGTGAGGAACGGTATCAAAAGCGTTCTGGAAATCTAGGAATATGGAATCGATCTGAGATCCCTTGCTGACAGCACTCATTACTTCATGGGAATAAAGAGCTAGCTGTGTTGCACAAGAACAATATTTTCCGAATCCTTGTTGGTTATGTATCAGTAAGTCAGTTTCTTCAAGGTGATGCATAATGTTCGAGTACAGTAAATGCTCCAAAATCCTACTGCGGTAGTGATATGGGTCTGTAATTTACTGGGTTACTCCTATCTCGTTTCTTGAATATTGGTGTGACCTGTGGTACTTTCCACTATGTAGGAACAGACCTTTCGTCAAGTGAGCGGTTGCATATGATTGCTAAGAAAGGCGCTATTGTGTCTGCATACTCTCCATGTCTTTGCCAATCTCTTCCGTGCCCGCCTCTACAGCATCTGATACGCGTACTGTAAGATTTTGCACATCAGGAACTGATGAACTGAACACATAACCTCACAAAAAAGTAAAGAAGGGTTATTTCTGGTGAACGTGGCGTCCATACGTTGAACCGTCTCTACTGTTCCATCTGCCGCAGAATGTTTCGTCTAAGAAATGGCAACCATGTAACCTTCTGCGTTGTGGTGTACCGTCCTGTAACTGAGGTAAATCGTAAAATGTAGAAGTGTATCCATAGAAACCTGAGTTAAGTTACAGCTATGCAAAAAACCCGCATAGACCCGTGGAAGTGTATCCATAATAAACGTTACGACCTAAGCTAGCATTTGCACAAACTGCATAGCTGTATCTAACATAGTTGTTTAGAAATAAATTGTTGTATTCAGAGAAAGATTTGAGGCTCAGCCTAAATAACAGAGAAATAAGCTGATCGATAAGTAAACAGAATGGATTGGAATACGTAGTTGCCGGCCGCTGTGGTCGAGCGGTCCTAGGCGCTTCAGTCCGGAACCATCCGGCTGCTACGGTCGCAGGTTCGAATCCTGCCTCGGGCATGGATGTGTGTGATGTCCTTCCGTTAGTTAGGTTTAAGTAGTTCTAAGTCTAGAGGACTGATGACGTCAGATGTTAAGTCCCATAGTGCTTAGAGCCATTTGAACTATGTTGAAGACGTAGCTACCGCTGTAATGAAAGTGAGTTGGACGAAGTGAGGACATGTAGTTAGGCGACTGGGTGGTACAGGGACTAAGGGAGTCCTTAGCTGGATTCTAAGAGGGAAGAGAAAATCTATACGACAAACTTACTCACGAAGAGCAGATAATATTAGAAAACAAGTATTACCTACAAGAGTAGTGTAGCTGAAGACTGTAATGCGGAGCCGCGCGGGATTAGCCAAGCGGTCTCGGGCGGTGCAGTCATGGACTGTGCGGCTGGTCCCGGCGGAGGTACGAGTCCTCCCTCGGGCATGGGTGTGTGTGTTCGTCCTTAGGATAATTTAGGTTAAGTAGTGTGTAAGCTTAGGGACTGACAACCTTAGCAGTAAAGTCCCATAAGATTTCACACTCATTTGAACATTTTTTTTGTAATACGCAAAAATTTTGAAGCGGCTTCTGTCCTAAAGAAGATGTCCAGTGGCTGATGATGTCATCGTTTTCGTTGTTGTTATTGATGATGATGATGATGATGATGGTCCTGATACAAAGGTTACTGCACTAAATAACTACATGTGACAGTTTCTAGTAGGTAACGTAGGTGTTATAGGTCATGTAAAGGATCTTGCTGCACTCCTCAACCCTAGGTTCGTAAGTGAAATGTCAGATCCACCATATTTTCTGCGACAGACTAGCAGTGCCGTATGATAGGGATGTGCTGTGACTGTTGTGTGTTCATTTGCATTAACCGCTCTATCCACGTAAGAATGACGAAGGTATTATTGTGCTGGTGCATAAAATCGCAGCGCTTTCCCAAAAGTTTAATAAACACAGCAGATAACAGAGACTTTAGTTCAAATGTTGCAAACGGCTCTGAGCACTATGGGGCTTAACATCTATGGTCGTCAGTCCCCTAGAACTTAGAACTACTTAAACCTAACTAACCTAAGGACATCACACACATCCATGCCCGAGGTAGGATTCGAATCTGCGACCGTAGCAGTCGCGCGGTTCCGAACTGAAGCGCCTCGATCCGCTCTGCCACCGCGGCCGGCAGACTTTAGTTTTCAGTAACATATTACCCTTTCCTATTTACAAAAGTCTTCCAACGCTGGGATAACTTTTCGATCCCGCGACAGTAGAAGTCACGTGGTTTTGAGGCAAAGAACTCGTCGAGCCGTGTACGGAGCGCATTTTCCTCCGGAAAGTAAGTTGCTTGAAAGTTGCTCGATAGAGAGCGAAAAAGGTGAAAATCTGAGGTGACAAAATCAGGTGAGTGAGGTGGGTGCGGAATGACTTTCCAACCCAATTCCTGCATAGTGTTTTTTTTGTCAGTCAAACAAAATGTGGACGGGCGTTACCATGGAGTAGCATCACTTCACGCAGTCTTCCTGATTGCTGTTCTTGTCTTACTTAAGCAAGACGTCTCAGTTGTTGACAACAAATGTCAGCAGTGGAGATAACACCTGGGGGAAGCAATTCGTAGCACGCGACTCCGTTGTACGAGGAGTTGATGCTTTGTTTGGGCTCAACCATTCCTTTTTTTTCCTTACGTTAGCGTAAAGACACCATTCCTCGTCACCAGTAGTGATACGGGATACAAACGGTAAGTTCTGTTGGCGAGCCAATTGTCGACAAGGAAACAGATACGCGCATATGGCCTCCTGATGAGTTTTGTTGTTTTGGCTTAGAGCATGAGATACCCATATACCCGATATTTGAATCTTCCCCATTACAAGCAAATGTCACACGATGTCGGCATAATAAAAGTTCATCACAGTGACCGGTTCTCGAGTACAATGACGTAGTTCGTTGTAGATTAATTCGTTTAAACGATCTATATCAAACCCGAGAGGAAGAGTCCCTAATGTCAAAACGATCCTTCTTAAAACAGCCGTGCTCTGTCCGGTATCATTATGCCCATAAACAGCGCAAATGTTTCTGGCTTCCTTAGCTGCTTCAACACTCTATTGAACTCAAACAGTAGAACATGTTGGAAATATTCCGAATTCTTCTCTTGGCACTCCATTTTCTAGCGGCCACAGCTCCGTTCACTATCTCCAGGTGACAAAATGACAATATGTGAAGTTATGTAGCAACAGTGACCCACAAATAAAAAAGATAGTCGATAAATAGACCCTTAGCAACCGGTTGCCGATATTGTATCAAATCCTACTGCACTGTTGGGAAGAAGGCACAGTACCTCAAGATATGCGAGATGCAAAAATAGTAACAATCTATAAGGGAAAAGGCGACAGAGGTAATTTCAACAACTATAGAGGAATATCTCTCTTGAGCATTGCTGGAAAGGCGCATGCAAGGATAATCCTGAAGAGACTGGAAACCTTGGCTGCTCGGAACTGGCAGATCCACAAGTGACATGATATTCGCCTTGCGCCAACTACAAGAGAAGTGCCGCGAACACAGAGTGTCATTATATGTAGCTTTTGTTGACCTCTAGGCGGTACAGTCTGGAGCCGAGCGACCGCCACGGTGGCAGGTGCGAATCCTGCCTCGGGCATGGATGTGTGTGATGTCCTTAGGTTAGTTAGGTTTAATTAGTTGTAAGTTCTAGGCGACTGATGACTGTGGAAGTTAATTCGCATAGTGCTCAGAGCCATTTGAACCTTTTTTTTTTTTTTTTTTCTTTTACCTCAACAAAGCCTTTGACACCGTCAGTAGGGAGGGACTCTACAGCATATTGGAAAAAATTGGATGTCCCCCAACTTTGCTGTCTTTAATAAGATCTTTTCACGACAATATGCGTGGCTCTGTAATCTTCGATGGCAGTACATCTAAACCATTCAGTATGAACTGCGGCGTAAGACAAGGCTGTGTGTTGGCACCTACACTTTTTGGAATTTTCCTCTCGGGTCTGCTCCAAGTGGCTTTCGAGAATTGCAATGTTGGAGTACATCTGCATATTAGGAAAGATGGAAGGCTTTTCAATGTCAGTCTTGTAAAGAGTAAGACAAAGCGCTACAAGATAGTCGCTCGTGAACTCCTGTATGCTGATGATGCTGTAATTGTTGCGAACCCCGCAGAAGAGCTGCAAGAGCTAGTATCAAGATTTAGTCACGCATGCCACCTATTCTCGATGAGTGTAAACAGCAGTAAGACCGTAATTATGGTTCAGGGTGCTAACACAAAGCCGAATATCACACTAGATGGCACTACTCTGCAAGTCGTAGATAACTTCTGCTATCTTGGATCTACTATAGAATCAAACATGTCTGTTGGCAAGGAAATTGATGCTCGCATTGGAAGAGCTGCGACAACTTTTGGCAAACTCTCTACACGTGTTTGGAAAAACAACAAACTCTTTTTGACCACCAAAATTCTTGTATGTCAAACTTTCGTCCTCAGAATCCTTTTGTATGCATCGGAAACATGGACTACCTATGACAAAAAAGAACGTCGCCTTAATGCTTTCCACATGCGGTGCCTGAGATCCATCCATGGAGTAACGTGGAAGGACCGGGTGACCAACGAAGCAGTGCTATCTGAAACTAACTGCAACGATATTTGAGCTATCTTGAAGCAGAGACGACTCCGCTGGCTGGGACACGTCCACCGTATGGATCCTGACAGATTACCACGTGAGGTGATGCTTGGAGAGATTTCTACAGCCAAAAGACCTGAAGGACGTTCTGTATTGAGGTTCAAGGACTCCTGTAAACGAGATATGGAGAGCTTTGGAATCGACACAAACAGATGGGAGGCACGGGCTATCATGAGACCAGAGTGGCGTGATGATATATCATCTGGAATGTCGAACCATGATGAAGGCTTGTTAGACAGATTAAGGCAGAAAAAGCTTCGCAATGCTACCACTGCTCCTGCCTCAGCAGCCAGATACACTTGTGACAATTGCGGCAAGAGATGTCGTGCTGCCATTGGCTTGACAAGTCATATGAAAAAATGCAACCATAAACACACAGACACTGCAACAATCATCTACCAAGATGTCGTGGCCAATATATATCAATCGGAATATCAACGTGCAAAACAAAATGGCTACGAATTTACGCGCCAGTCTAATATCTTCCGAATAGTCTGGATTCTGTTAACTGTTGTGCTGGTGGACAAGAAAAAGGCTTCTTGTCGTTAGCGTGATGGGGCTTTTCTCAGATACGTTCGGGGAAACATGTTGCTTTTTCTTTTCTTAGCGAAAAATCTGTTGCACTGCTGTTTCAGTGCAGACGGCTGTGTGCTTGTCGGATCGTGTTGTCTCCCAGAGCGAGATTCGCGCCCCGTCGGTCCCATCCCGTCACACACATGACGCCAGCCAGCTCCGGTCCTATCCGTCAGCGGGCAGGGGCGCCGGGGGAAACGTGGGGCAGCTTTCAGCTTTTTCAATCTCCCGCCGCCCGCCACTGTGGCGCCACTGCTAGCGCCGCCCCCTCCCTAAACCCCTGCGCCCTAACTCGTCACACAGCACCGGAGGGCTGGCTGGCCCACACAAATCTTAATTTGGATGTCGCCGGGCGTCACCGAACCTACCCGACGCATAAAAGGAAGGCTACCACTGCCTGTGAAAACTTTTCTTTGATCTCCTCTCCGGGAAATACCTACACAATATCCATAAGTAATACGTGTCACGCTTGTGTCAATGCAGTCTAAAATGCGAAACATCTGAGACAACTTTTATATCCCTAGCATTTCCAAAGCTGCAAAAGAAAGAAAGAAAATAATAGAGCTGAAGTGCTAAGATATCACTTCGTTATCTGAGCCATACCAGCGAAAATGTTCCACGAATATTATTGCCACTTGCCCAACGTTTTGACTACATTAATGAGTTTAAATTTCATACAGTGGCTAACAATCCCAGATACAATACGCCTTGCGGAAACCAACGCTAACTTGGCCGCCATATTGACGGTGGTGAAACCACTGAGAGCAGTCAGTTTCGTTTGTCCGTGTAGAAAGTGAACTACAATTTTGTGGTGAACTGTTTAATTTTACTTTGCAACGAGTTTAGTGCAATATAAATTAATCATGCCTAAAGTGTGTTTACCGAAGCTGCACGACTCGAAGTGGCAGGAGCTACCGTAGAGATGGGCAGCAAATATGAAATGGTACAAATTGTTTCTAACTACAACGAGTACATCTCCTCAAATCACTTCGAAGAGAAACATATGTAAAACACAAATCAGAGGCTCCTCTGTCCAAGGCAGTGCCAACTGTCTTCAATTGTACATAACGTTTAAAAAATAGTGAGAGATGAAATCACCCAACCAGCGTCCAGAACGCGAACTTTCGAAAATTTGGTCAGTAATATTCTTAATGAATCATCAGCAGCAGTAAGTCTGTAATTTAATAATTATACTGCTTTTACAGCTTTTATTCAAACAAAAATACTGTTTCTATTAGCTAAAACACAAGGCATTACGACGATTGCGCCATAATCGTCATTTTGCATTTATTACCGTTCAGTTTGCTAGTAACAAGAAGTTATCGTGGGTGGACGAATTTGTTTTGAGTCGTCTTGCAATCTTATCTACATCGAAAAGTTTATCGATATTTCGACAAAAACTGTGCTTGTTGCTGCCAATGCACACACAAATCAGAATCATGAGCTGTCTGAAGTTAGCCAAACTTAATCTCAAGGGCGAGTGTGTGTGTGTGTGTGTGTGTGTGTGTGTGTGTGTGTGTGTGTGTGTGTGTGTGTTGGGGGGGGGGGGGGGAGGGAGGGGATTGACACAACAGACGATCCCCTACACTATACAGATAGAATGGCGGACAGGTATTCTGTTTGTTTCTGACATGGCGGGCATATTGCCAGTTTATGAAATTTAAACTTGCTCGGCTACTTTTACTAACATAACAAAAACGAAATTCTATTAACGTCCATGAAATGAATCTCCTTCATTCCTGTCATCATTTACAATTCTACAACTACGATGATAAAGTCTCTCTCTCTCTCTCTCTCTCTCTCTCTCTCTCGTGTGTACGTTTATGTTTGCGCATATGTGTCGTATTTAGTGACATCATTATCGATTGTGTTTATATAAAGATTCTGAAACTACCGCAAGTCACTCCGTGGTAGCAGTATCTTTGATGATTTTTCACCAATTTGAACAAGTTTTCATGGGGTTTGAACGTAATCTCTGCACTTGCCTGTTTCTGACGGTTCCAGTCGCTTTTTATCATCTATTTACACAGATACTTCGTCGCATATTGATGTTGGATAGTCGGCAGTGTGTATAAAGCATTTCATCATTACATGGCTCTGAGTTACTCGTGGAGTATTTGATGATATGCAGTTTGTTCACGGAAGTGATCTAAATTCGCAATAACAACAAGAGAGAGGAAAGCCTGAAGATAAACGGATTCTGGATTTCCGTGTTGTAGCAGACGATCGTTGCAGGTAACAAGGGTAAAACTACAGCGGTAACGATCAGAGAAAGGCAGCCAAAATATGGCGTTGCAAGCTCATAGGAGTATAACCACCGCCAACAGTTATGAAGGGCGCAACTTGGACTATGCCAGACCCTCGCGATGGCGAAACTTCCGTCGGCCGCCGACCCGGATTCGTGCGTCAACAGGCAACACGTCAACCAACATTCATTGTTCACCTTCTGGTATGTACGCGTAGGGTTCATAGATCACAAAATTTTATTTTATTTTTCTTTTTTCATTTATGGGAATGTGTTAGCAATGACCGAGAGTCTCTCTCTCTGAGACACACACACACACACTCACACACTGTAACGGCTCCCTTTCTTTAAGAAAAGTTCTATCTCTCATTCCGATCGCTAGAATTTACATAATTTAACACGAATGAACCGCGGCTATATAGAGCATAAATAAAAAGAGCACGCGAAAAAACTAAATAACCAGCATAAAAATCCTAACTGGGGTCCTAGAATTCGCATCTGACTGTATTCTATTATTTTCCGCCGCTATGAGAGCTGGCAGTAAAAACAAAGAACGCTAAACGATAAATCAAAGCAATTGAAAAAGTTGCGCACTGCACTAAATTTCTGAAAATAAAATGAAAATACTTTCATTTCAGCTCATTATATAAAAATTAAACCATTGTTAACTAAATTAAAAACACATTATATATTCTTTGAATAAAATTACAGGCATTGCGCTTCGTACGAAGAGGGTTCAATATGTGATACAACACTTTTTTCTCGGACAATTTCGTTTGAAAAAAATCGACAATTTGTTGTGGAACGTCGTGGAATAGTCCTGTAGTAAGCTCTATGGTTTCATGAAGTTCCGGTAAGTAGCGGCGCTTTACGTAGCCTTCAAAATGGAGTCTGTAACGGAGTTACGTTCCTAGCAGAGAGCTGTCATTGAGTTTCTTCCGGCGGAAACCGAGAGCATCGCAGATGTTTATAAGCGATTGCCGAACGTCTACGAAGACCTATCAGTGAACAAAACCACGGTGAGTCGTTGAGCGTGGCGTCTGTCGTCATCGAAACACAGTCGTGCAAACTTGTCAGATCTTCCTCGTGCCGGCCGGCCGCACACAGTTGTGACTCTCGCAATGTTGGAACGTGCAGACACTCTCGTTCGAGGTGACTGATGGATCATTATCAAACACTCGCTGCACAGCTGTACATACCTGTTGGTAGTGTTGACGCATTCGTCTACCGGTTGGGGTACTCAAAGCCGTGTTCCCGCTTAGATCCTCGGCGCCTAACAGAAGACGATAAAGAACAACGAAGGACCATCTGTACGGAACTGCTTCCTCATTACGAGACTGATCGTGACGGTTTTCTTTTTCGAACATCGTCATAGGCGATGAAACATGCATTCATCACTTCGCAAAGCCTCACACAAGTCTGCGCACCCTAGAGGATCTCATAAAACTACAGTGGACTGATCTTCCTCATCACCGCTACGGCCCGGATCTCGAACCTTCCGACTCCCTTCTGTTTGGCCCAATGAAGGATGCACTCCACAAGAAGCAATATGTGATGAAGGGCAGGTTTCTGATGCAGCAAGACGATGGCTTTGACCCCGACCAGTAGAGTGGTACCATGCGGGCATACCAGCCCTCCCAGTAAGGTGGCGTAAGGCCGTCACACTGAACTGACATTATGTCGAAAAGTAGGGTTTTGTAGCCAATCGAATGGGGAATAATGTGAGTACTGCAACCCTGAATAAAACCAACCTGATTTCAGAAAATAAGTTGGGTTGTTGTTGGGGAGGAGACCAGACAGCGGGGTCATCGGTCTCATAGAATTAGGCAAGGACGGGGAAGGAAGTCGGCCGTGCCCTTTCAAAGGAACCATCCCGGCATTTGCCTGGAGTGATTTAGGGAAAGCACGGAAAACCTAAATCAGGATGGCCGGACACGGGATTGAACCGTCGTCCTCCCGAATGCGAGTCCAGTGTGCTAACCACTGCGCCACCTCGTTCGGTAGAAAATAAGTGATGCATTACATATTGAACGCACCTGGTAGTGTCAAACTTCCTAACAGTCAAAAACACTAATATCCATAGCTGATCCAACTATGAACTCGTCAGTCTAGAATGAATACAATGAAATGACTGAATAAGACAAAGTTCAAATTTTCTGTTTCTGGCGAGACAACGGCGGTTTGTTGATTCCGCGCCTCTTAAACCATTGTTCGGCTCGTCCTTCGCATACACATAAGTTTCCCGGCTACTGTATTTCCCGGAACGCGAAGCTGAGCTGTGAATCGGACATTCCTAGACGTTGATAATTAACACATTATTCCCAAAATTCTTAACAAAAGGATTCATTTTTGGACTGGTTGCCTTTTCCCACCACTCAGCAACAGTTTGATATTCATGTTGCTAGCCCTACGTTTGAAATTAATATTTTAGCAAGGAGTAAAAAATATATGTGAGTCCTAAAAAACACCGATAAATTTTAGGGATAGGTTCCTTACACCAAAACAAGAAAAAAGCTCTAGTAAACAATAGCTCTAAGGCACTACCTTAAGACCTATGAGCACTTGTTCATTATCGATACTGTGGAACACATCTCTTGTACTGAAAGCTCTGTGTTTTTCATGTTTTGGGAGGAGGTAGTATGGACCGAAAAAAGAAAAAAAGCCTAGTAAACATGGGCTGTAAATTGCATATCCTTAAAGCTATGAGGACTTGCTCGGTGCCGGCCGCGGTGGTCTCGCGGTTCTAGGCGCGCAGTCCGGAACCGTGCGACTGCTACGGTCCCAGGTTCGAATCCTGCCTCGGGCATGGATGTGTGTGATGTCCTTAGCTTAGTTAGGTTTAAGTAGTTCTAAGTTCTAGGGGACTGATGACCACAGCTGTTAAGTCCCATAGTGCTCAGAGCCATTTGAACCAACCATTTTGAACTTGCTCGGTAGAAGAGATGTGTTTCAGACTGGCGAAGATGAACAAGTGCTCATAGCTCTTAAGGTAAGCATTTTAGAGCCCATGTTTACTTAACCGTATAAGGAAACCGTTCCAAAATATTGTCGGTGTGTTTTTTAGGAAACCCTGTATATATAACTGCAGCAAGGGACAACGGACATCATCGTCCCAGAAATATATCTATTTCCAAACGCCCCCTTCTGACCACTGTTTTAGGGCGGTTTCCCAAGATTATCAGGGGAACTGGAAGACCGTCTCTGATAATCCCAGCTGGGATCGCCTCTCTCCCATACCCATCCTACTGTTAGATCTGTCTGGAAAGAACAAAGTAATACAACTACTTATCATACTCGAACCGATATCTGTGGTTATCCTTTAACATCTTAAACAAAATTTAGAGTTATCAAATCTTTTGGTGATTAACTGTATCGACTATAACTTCTTTGTTTCATAAAGCTGACGAACTTCTTGGTCAGAGGTAGGGACTGATCTCCACTCCATTCTTGTATATATAGACATTTCGAGTATTTGCACGTACCCTTCTGGAAGCTTCCCTTTCTCTTTAAGTGTTCAGGTTGCTGCTGTTGATTACGCTTAGTTTTCAACTCTGACACATGGTGCGTAATTGCTTTATGGTATACTGTGTGCATGAGAGAGCCTTAATGTCGTCATGAAACCCACTTAAGTAATTACACATAAGAAACAAACGCAATTTCTGTGCGACGTGGAGAACCTCCTCATGTACCTTCGCACACACTCCCACCACAGCTCTTTCTCTCTCTCTCTCTCTCTCTCTCTCTCTCTCTTTCTCTCTTTGTGTGTGTGTCTGTGTGTGTGTGTGTGTGTGTGTGTGTGTGTGTGTGTGTATGTGTGTGTGTGTGTGTATCTCTCTCTCTCTCTCTCTCTCTCTCTCTCTCTCTCTCTCTCTCCCCCCCCTTCTCCTCTCTCCATCCCTTGCCCCCCGGTCCCTGCGGTGCGGGCACCCCACCAGACGCCTGTTTCCTCCCCCGTGTCCACGATACGCCGCCCCGCATGGAGGCGACGTCGGTATCTCGCGGCAATATCCGGCAGGTGCCGCCGGCAGTGCTCGAATTTGTTATAGCCGTCACCGGAGCAACGACATCGTCGCCCTCCCTCACCCCCCTCCCTCACTTTGTCGTCGTCGGCCGCTTTTCCGCCGTGTCCGCAGAATAATCGTGTCCCCATACATCGGCAATCTCCTCCTCTTTTTTCTATTTTCTGCCATACATCCTCTTGTCGTTTATTCCGGCACGGGAGCGATGCCTCGCCGGTGAAGTTTGACACCGGGCTATCCACTACCGCGTGAAACATGGCGAGGTCGTGTGTCGCGGGGTGAAGGCGTATTATTCTGACCGGCAGTGACAGGACTGGAGCGATGAAATACGGTAAATGTAACCCGTCTTTGTACACGCACTGGATTACCGCACAGGGTTTTCACAAAAAGCTTCGTGAATTAATGCCCCAGAAACTTAATACTCTTTTGAGGATTACCTTTCTGCGCCGACTCATTACTGTGTAAGGGGCACTTCTGACGTCTGTTATCTATCCTTCATGGAATTCTACACAACTGCTTTCTCTCCTCTTTCTGCTTTTTCTTCTTTACTTAAATCCTCCATTTCCGATGGTTCAAATGGCTCTGAGCACTATGGGACTCAACTGCTGTGGTCATAAGTCCCCTAGAACTTAGAACTACTTAAACCTAACTAACCTAAGGACATCACACACATCCATGCCCGAGGCAGGATTCGAACCTGCGACCGTAGCGGTCGTGCGGTTCCAGACTGTAGCGCCTTTAACCGCTCGGCCACTCCGGCCGCCTCCATTTCCGAAAGCCTCTTTATTCACGCAGGCTATCAGTTGTGAATATCACAAAATGTGCTGTACATCAAAATTAGTCTTTCACACTCAGTAGGAAAAAAACTGACAACGCCATCCTCAGCAAAATGGCTCTGAGCACTATGGGACTTAACTTCTGAGGTCATCCGTTCCCTAGAACTTAGAACTACTTAAACCTAACTAACCTAAGGATATCACACACATCAATGCCCAAGGTAGGATTCGAACCTGCGACGGTAGCGGTCGCGCGGTTCCAGACTGTAGCGCCTAGAACCGCTCGGCCACATCGGCCGGCCATCCTCAGCAGATGGCCGTTGAGGACAGATGCTAAAGTAGTAATCTGGATTAGTCTGACACAGCTACCGCATTTATACTGCTGCCAAAAAAGAATTACTGCGTGATACTGCACTTTATCGATGGGATGCTCAATTTTGTTTTGGCGTCTCCAAGAGCTTCCTACGGTACTTGACTCTGGTATTTCACTGTATACGAAGACTACAGCCACATATATACCAACAAACAAAAATAAATTACGTAACTTTAATTTTTAGAGGGGATGATTAAAACTATTAATTCCCATTGTCCGTGATAGAGCATCTGTTTAAAAAGAATTGCTCTGAGCACTATGGGACTTAACTTCTGAGGTCATCAGTTCTCTAGAACTTAGAACTACTTAAACCTAACTAACCTAAGGACATCACATACATCCATGCCCGAGGCAGGATTCGAACCTGCGACCATAGCGGTCGCGCGATTCCTGACCGTAGCGCCTAGAACCGCTCGACCACACCGGCCGGCAGAGCATCTGTTTAATTGCAAAGTACACTCCTGGAAATGGAAAAAAGAACACATTGACACCGGTGTGTCAGACCCACCACACTTGCTCCGGACACTGCGAGAGGGCTGTACAAGCAATGATCACACGCACGGCACAGCGGACACACCAGGAACCGCGGTGTTGGCCGTCGAATGGCGCTAGCTGCGCAGCATTTGTGCACCGCCGCCGTCAGTGTCAGCCAGTTTGCCGTGGCATACGGAGCTCCATCGCAGTCTTTAACACTGGTAGCATGCCGCGACAGCGTGGACGTGAACCGTATGTGCAGTTGACGGACTTTGAGCGAGGGCGTATAGTGGGCATGCGGGAGGCCGGGTGGACGTACCGCCGAATTGCTCAACACGTGGGGCGTGAGGTCTCCACAGTACATCGATGTCGTCGCCAGTGGTCGGCGGAAGGTGCAGGTGCCCGTCGACCTGGGACCGGACCGCAGTGACGCACGGATGCACGCCAAGACCGTAGGATCCTACGCAGTGCCGTAGGGGACCGCACCGCCACTTCCCAGCAAATTAGGGACACTGTTGCTCCTGGGGTATCGGCGGGGACCATTCGCAACCGTCTCCATAAAGCTGGGCTACGGTCCCGCACACCGTTAGGCCGTCTTCCGCTCACGCCCCAACATCGTGCAGCCCGCCTCCAGTGGTGTCGCGACAGGCGTGAATGGAGGGACTAATGGAGACGTGTCGTCTTCAGCGATGAGAGTCGCTTCTGCCTTGGTGCCAATGATGGTCGTATGCGTGTTTGGCGCCGTGCAGGTGAGCGCCACAATCAGGACTGCATACGACCGAGGCACACAGGGCCAACACCCGGCATCATGGTGTGGGGAGCGATCTCCTACACTGGCCGTACATCACTGGTGATCGTCGAGGGGACACTGAATAGTGCACGGTACATCCAAACCGTCATCGAACCCATCGTTCTACCATTCCTAGACCGGCAAGGGAACTTGCTGTTCCAACAGGACAATGCACGTCCGCATGTATCCCGTGCCACCCAACGTGCTCTAGAAGGTGTAAGTCAACTACCCTGGCCAGCAAGATCTCCGGATCTGTCCCCCATTGAGCATGTTTGGGACTGGATGAAGCGTCGTCTCACGCGGTCTGCACGTCCAGCACGAACGCTGGTCCAACTGAGGCGCCAGGTGGAAATGGCATGGCAAGCCGTTCCACAGGACTACATCCAGCACCTCTACGATCGTCTCCATGGGAGAATAGCAGCCTGCATTGCTGCGAAAGGTGGATATACACTGTACTAGTGCCGACATTGTGCATGCTCTGTTGCCTGTGTCTATGTGCCTGTGGTTCTGTCAGTGTGATCATGTGATGTATCTGACCCCAGGAATGTGTCAATAAAGTTTCCCCTTCCTGGGACAATGAATTCACGGTGTTCTTATTTCAATTTCCAGGAGTGTATGTAAGAATGTAATCTCAACTCTTAACGAGTAAACATCGCACTTTCTCCGCTCATTATTATTACAACTTTCACTACATGTGGTATGTCATTTTGGATTATTTCCAAATGATACTTATACCATTTAGTATACTCTAGCCCTGATTTAAACACGTACATTTAAATCCATGGTATTTAGCTTACCCATCATACCCTGTCAGTCTAAAAAGTTTAGAGAGTAGATTAACGAAAAATGTAGAAAAGTTGAGGTGGTTGTCTTAATGCTACAGGTGTTCTGTATTGTCTCTCCCCCCCTCCCTCCCCACCCTCACCACCACCACCACCACCGGTTGAGTACAGCGCGCAGAACGTTCATACATTCATACGAAACTGTCAAAAAAGTCCTCCTTTGGGATGATTTTCAGCTCGCGCGTCATATTGGCTTGAATGTCGGTTAAGTCGTCAAAGCTCTGACCCTTCTTGTGAATTTCTGCTATTTGTCGTTTTGTCATAGGTTCGCAATAATAACACCATTTCGTCACCTGTGATGATTTTTCCAGAAAGAATGGTCCGCGTTTGGCATTTCAATCAAGTCACAGCAGGCATCCACGCATCGTTGTTTTTTATCGGGACTCATGGTTTGCGGGACGAACTTCACGCACACATTTCCCTCCTTTAAAACTTTCTGGAGATGTCTTGACACTTCATTTTGATTTAGAAATGTTTCTTCAGTGCGATTTGTGGCACAACTATGTCTACTTACTATACCTGGATCAGAATAACGATGTCGTCGTTTCCCCATTACGCGCAGGTGCAATGTGGCCTCAGTAACAGCAGGTGTGCGGTTCCGTATTGAGTATCTACATACGTCCCCCTCTTAACGTACGTTATTGAGTACACTCTGCACGATGATAATAGCCTTTACCACTTCGCGAAGAAATTTCAGAGTTAGTTTCACACTTCCCGAAAAAGAAACGTACTGCAAGAGATGCCAAGCACATAAGAACAGATAACAACAAATATGTTAGAGACCGCAATTGTCGTCCACATCTGACTGGAAACCAGCACCCGAGATAGCTGAGCGATATGGCAGCACTGCACAGGACAGAAGGTGTGACCGAACTTGCGCTTTGATTGGTTGTTCCTATGGTACTGTCCTGTAAACAACTAGCTATGGTCGACTAATGCCTGGATCAGAATAACAAAGTGACTGACAGCTACTCACTTTGTTATTCTGATCCAGGCATTAGTCGACCACAATATTGTTACATCTGGGAGTGTTGGGCGCTCAGCTGGCCTTCTCGTGAGTTTTTGTCGTATATTTCATGAGGACACGCTGAACCACTTGATAGTATGTGAACAGCTGTCTTGAAACCATTCGCAACGCGATGCGTTTTCCTTAGTCATCCTTGCATTTATTTACTGTAAAGTCACTACGTGTTTCATTTAACGGCCATGGGAGACCAAGTACAGTAATATCGTGGTCGGGTTGTATACGGCCACACGTCCACTGCTTAATGCTGTCTGCTCACAACTGATTGGTCGAATGCACATCTGTTGATTACAATTGCTGGTTCAAGCAGACGCCTTAGTTACTGCGCTGATGTCGCTTATATGAGAGGAATAAAATTAGTCTCCAAACATTCTGGACGGATTGTGTGTATCACTCTTTCCTATTTGTCACTGTTCATGTGCTGCTATTATATATACTAACTCTGTCTTCAGGCCACTAGTGGCCTACCGGGACCATCCGACCGCCGTGTCATCCTCAGAGGAGGATGCGGATAGGAGGGGCGTGGGGTCAGCACACCACTCTCCCGGTCGTTATGATGGTATTCTTGACCGAAGCCGCTACTATTCGGTCGAGTAGCTCCTCAATTGGCATCACGAGGCCGAGTGCACCCCGAAAGACGGCAACAGTGCACGGCAGCCTGGATGGTGACCCATCCAAGTGCCGGCCGCGCCCGACAGCGCTTAACTTCGGTGATCTCCCGGGAACCGGTGTATCCACTGCGACAAGGCCGTTTCCATGTGCTGCTGTTACCTTTCGTTATTTTGACTTAGTCTTAATCTCAATGTAACTTCTTAATAACTTCTCGTTACTGTCTCTGTGCACGTATTATTTATTAATTTCCCTTACTTCCAGCGTGCATATATACCGTTTTGTCATTTATATTGATTCTTCTCCAAACTGAGTATCATGCATCTTCGCTGTTTGACTCCAACCAATAGGTTGAAAGTGACTGACTGAAAGACTAGAAAAATTTGAAAACGCATGCGTGCTCGAACAGAAAACCCACATTATCAAAACTGCAGTGTCCTTCGTATGGCTGTTTGGCGAAGAATTTGGTTCACTAGATATGATACATTTACGTAGCCAATCTGCTTTTGGGACGGTCCCTGCATTTCTCTGCCTTTGTCGTCTTGGGGATTGTGTGGATGTAATTTTCTCGAAAGTGCGATGGCATCTCTCCAATCTCACAGATTGTACAAACTACCTTGAATAATAGTTGATCGCCTGTTTCTTAATGCATTCTGAACTTGTTCATGTCGTTGTCATGAGTGTGACGCAGTGATCTCTATCTAAAGTGGACGTCGAACTCTAGCTGTCCACAAGTGCCTGACAAAGATAGTCACATTCTGTATCTTGTCAAATTACAGCATGGCGGCCAGAAAGTCTCATTATAATGCAAGAGAAAATACTTTCGATTCTAAGCCGACAAAAAGAAAAACAAGTATTTAAACAAAAGCCCAAAAAAGTGGTAATTCTCCTGCATCACTTCAGAAGTTTCCTGTGATCCGGACATTACAGGCTGATTACAAAACGGATTCTGCTTTATTTCTCGTATGCTTCACTCATACATCTCATTACTAGCGAAAGAACGCTATGAGATGCGTCATAAATCAATAAAGTAGGTGCTGCATTAACCAAACCTGTAAATAGTGTAATTCGTAAAACCAAGTGTTGTAAGCACTGCGGAGTTCTCTTCAACAAAGCTGCCATTGATTACTCAGACGTGCTACTACTGGTAAATTTTGCTTATGAACAAAGTTAATAGTTACTAAGAATAATTTGCCCGCCCGATTAACCGTGCGGTCTAACGCACGGCGGCCGGGGTGGCCGAGCGGTTCTAGGCGCTTCGTCTGGAACCGCGCAACCGCTACGGTCGCAGGTTCGAAACCTGCCTTGGGCATGGCTGTGTGTGATGTCCTTAGGTTGGTTAGGTTTAAGTAGTTCTAAGTTCTAGGGGACTGATGACCTCAGATATTAAGTCCCATAGTGCTCAGAGCCATTTTTTTAACGCACGGCTTTCCGTTGGGGGTTGGGTTGTTTTGGGGAAGGAGACCAGACAGCGAGGTCATCGGTCTCATCGGATTAGGGAAGGACGGGGAAGGAAGTCGGCCGTGCCCTTTCAAAGGAACCATCCCGGAATCTGCCTGGAGCGATTTAGGGAAATCATGGAAAACCTAAATCAGGATGGCCGGATGCGGGATTGAACCGTCGTCCTCCCGAATGCGAGTCCAGTGTCTAACCACTGCGCCACCTCTCTCGGTCGGCTTTCCGTATCGGTAAGGAGCGCCTGGTCCCGGCACGAATCCGCCCGGCGGACTGGTGTTGCGGTCCGGTGAGCCAGCTAGTCTGTGGATGGTTTTTAGGCGGTTTTCCATCTGCCTAGGCGAATGCGGGGCGGGCTGGTTCCCCTTATTCCGCCTCAGCTACACTATGTCGGCGATTGCTGCGGAAACAAGTTCTCCACGTACGCGTACACTACTATTACTCTACCACGCAAACATAGGTGTTACACTCGTCTAGTGTGAGACGTTCCCCAGGGGGGGGGGGGGGGGGGGGGAAATCCACCGGGGGCCGAACCGCACAATAACCCTGAAAGAGTGGTTCGGTGTGGGGCGGCGGAGGGGTGAAGTGGACTACGGTAGTCGTCGTGCGGTTTGTGGACCACTGCGGCTACGGCGGGGACGGAGCCTCTCCGTCGTTTCTAGGCCCCCCGGTTAACATACAAGTATAATTTGATATTAAAATGTGCAAGGGCAATTACCCTGGTACACTGCAATCTTGTATTCACCTTGCCACTCATCGTCATAGATACACGTACGAGTACTGCATACGCGATAATAAATTTCCTTTGGAAGGGCATTAAATGTAGAGTTTTCAGGAAAATTATCTGCAAAGTTGGTGATACGTAGGTCAATTTTGACAACAGATATTGATTTACAATATGGCAGGTAACGGTTGTCAAGAATATTTGTTGAAAATTCTTTTCAGATTACCGCAAAATATACATAGTAAAGGTACAATTCACACGAGATATTTCTGGCACACTAAAGTTTAAGTCACCATTTGCAAGAATAGAACCACAAGAGTGACTAAAATTCGTAAAAGATGCGAAGAAAGAAATATTCTGGTTACGTAGCCTCCTACTAATGAAGTATTGTAATCTCGTGGTGATCTGACAATTAACTGCTTCAATCACCGTAGCATAACGTAAATAATCTGAAATGGGTACATAATCCTCACTAATTTACAGCTCAATTGAAACTTCTTGCCAGCTACCAGTAAGTAACTGCATAATCTAAGAATTATCATATACGCCTCACATGTTTTGTGACAAATTTGTTATTATCTCTTAACTGAAAATACGTTTGGGATGTTTCGGCTTAGTCCACATCCATGAGGACCACTTCACTTGGGATCTGTTGAGGGGACACGCGCATGCTCATATTGTTTCTGTATCTATGTATTAATAGCGACCTGCCCCGGCTTTGCACGGGTAACACAAAGTATCTTTTGCTGAACGATAACGTGCAGTGATAAGTACAAACCTTCCTCGTGAATCGGTCTATCTACTAGATAAAATTTCGTTAAAATCTGTACATTATTTGCTGAGGTTAACATTTCCATGCAGGCAAAAAAATTCGGTGGGGGACTTTAATTTGTACCATGTAGCATGTATATATTTTCTGACATATTGCACATCCTTGAGGATCTACTCACTAATGATCTAGGAAACAAAAATCTAATCCACAACACTGCAGACTAAGCAGACAGTAGAAATCTCCAAGCACGTTGCGGTTCTGTACTCGGAGACCGCCCAGAGAGCAGCACTCGGGCAGTGTAGAGATGACTGGTGTAGCGAGCAGCGCCACCTCACCGCAGACGTGCCGTGTTTCCGCCTCGGCCGGACGCAGCCTGGCGCCCTCCTCGCGCGCCCTCCTGGGAGCAGCCGTGACTTGTCTACTCTCGGCGGGAGTAACGGCCTGTGGCGGCCACGAGCAACCCAACTCGCCCCTCAAACTCCGCGAAACTCGGCGGTCACGGCCGGTCGAGCGCGACCCCAGCGCCCACACCGCAACAAACACACCTGCGCGGACTTGACAACTTTCAAGCGTTACCCCATCCCACGCCACCCGCATGTAGCTTCCACGATTAACACGTCTTCTGGCTCACGGCACTTACATCTGCAACTCTGGGAATTACTCATCTCTTGACCGGACACAGGCCACAGCCCGCGCCGCATAAAGGTGGTAGGCTCAATGTATTGCTGAGGTCTCCACCCTCGAGTGGCGATTCGTAGAACTGCAGGGTGGGCGAAACAAGACTGGCCTGGAAAACTAGCCTCATCCCCGCGGCTTAGCCTGCGCGTGCATTCGGCACCTAATATATTGAACACACTTCCTCCTCCCCCTCTCTGGATCCACCACTTTCTTCATCTGTCTGTCCCTGTCACTCTCCTAACAGTATCTATTTCTTCCCCCCCACTCTTTCTGTTTCTTCGTCTCCTCCACTCCCTCTCATTGTCTATTTTCTCCACCCCATCTCTATCCCTATATCTTCCTCCCCTCCCTCAGACCATATCCTCCGCCCATTCTCTTTCCCTCTCCACTTCCCCCTCTTCCTTTTCCACCTGCACCCTACCCCACTACACCTTCCATCATGCTCATGCAACTCCTCCTCCTCCCCTCCCTCAGCCCACATTCTCCTCCCTCTCACTCTGCTCATTTCCTCCTCTATCCATCTCAACCTGTCCCAAGCTATGTCCATCAGCATGTTTAGCCCATCCAACAGAGTTCAGTGAAGCTGGCCAATGCTGCACATCTGTCATACAGGCCATTTTACATGTCATAGCCTGGAAAAACGTTTATTGCCCTCAGACATGTAGGCTGCCCCTGCAAAACAGGTTGATTTGGCAGGCTGGTACCGTTCCTATGCAACATGTCTGTTGTGCAGGACAACCTATATGCCAGGGGCTGGAAAACACGTTTTTGCCTTTATCTCTGCTCCAGTTTGAACTAGGGGATTACAAACCCCACAGTGTGGAAACACGTGATGCCTGCTGTTTCTGTGCCAAATTTTTGTGGAATCGATCCAAGGGTTCTGAGGGGATCCAAGTCATATATGTATACACTGTGCTGTATATATATAACAGATAAGATAGATGCAGGACTGAAATTCGCTAATGAACATCACAGAAGATGCTGAAAATGTATTAGCTATAGAACGTGTTTCACATCATTGTGCCACTAACCTTTCCATTGCAGACTTTGTGGGAGGTTTTGCCAAAACAGCTATAGCGCTAAACTCTCTAAACTCTTGGACAAATACTTCCACTCCTGTTTTCCTTGTGGTTTATATAACATGAAACAAAGAACACTTGCTGTTATATTGTGTGCAGCTTTTTGCGTTGCATTCGACTGGTCACTAAACATGTCTGATCCTATCATTTGCCATGTGGGGTAGCCACGCAGTCTGAGGCGCCTTGTCATGGTTTGTGCAGCTACCCCCGTCGGAGGTTCGCATCCTCCCTTGGGCATGGGTGTCTGTGTGTTGTCCTTAGCTTAAGTTAGTTTAATTTAGATTAAATAGTGTGTAAGCCTAGGGGCCGATGGCCTCAGCAGTTTGGTTCCATAGGAACTTATCGCAAATTTTTCCTATCATTCACTCAAAAGTAATGATTCAGTGAAATACTCAAGACAGAGAATGTGAGAGCGAGGCATGAGCAGACATAGCACAGTACCTGATTTGCCCATGGAAATCACGTTTTCCACCAATTTTTTTCCGGCATTTTCTCTGATGGAACCTTCTATCGCTCATTAACAAGGGTCAGTTCTGTGCCACTTTTATATTTTCTGGCTCATTTTTATTTTGCCCATCCTAGTAGTAGTAGTAGTAGTAGTAGTAGTAATGTAGAACAAGAAGAAGATCAGGTGTGGCTGCCCAAGAGCGAGAGTCTCAATGTCTTCCTTAGGTACACCCTGGTGGACAGCATTGGTGGTGACACTATGCGAATCTTAACTCTTTCCTATGTTCTTAACAGTAAATTGTTAATTTTATACATTTCCGTTTCCTAATTACTTTTAAGCAACAAAATCAACACCATTTCAATTTAACAGTGTGCATGCACGATCTGTTTTAATCACTAGATGGTAGATCATATGAAACAGGCAGTAAATAAAAATACATCATTGAATATAATTACGTAATCGATTAGCAATTATTAAAGAAAAATCTATCACTACACCTAGCAACAAACTTTTTGCCTTAAAGTAAAATGATACCAGATAAATTGTATTTTTTATGCGTAAAGCGCCTTTATAAGAGCAGCACAACACCGCTGATTGCTTGCTGATACCATAAATACCATACTATCCTTCTCAAACTGTATTGTGTAGTTCCTATAAAAAATCTGTATTTCCGATGTTGAAACCAGTTAAATTCATCATACTATGTTTTGCTACCGAGAGCTGAGGTTCTACAAGTACTAAAGATCAAACAGGATAACAGGCGCCATGCGGGACCTAATTCCAAAATTGTTTCACTTCTTCACGAAGGAAGTTACGGTTCAAAAAATGGCTCTAAGCACTATGGGACTTAACTGCCGAAGTCATCAGTCCCCTAGAACTTAGAACTACTTAAACCTAACTAACCTAAGGACATCACACACATCCATGCCCGAGGCAGGTTTCAAACCTGGCCACCGCCGCCGGCTTTTGTTCAGGAAATTGGTGCCATATTCGGTATCCAAGAACAGTTCACCATAGCTCCTCCGCACCTTTCTGTCCAAATAATGGCCGTGAAAATTTCTTCCACCACCAAGACCGAACTGGCTACCTCCGAGTCGAGCGCCGCCGCACAGACGTTCGTTTACGACCCAGACTACGGGGGAAGGTCTGTAATTCTAATAATCTTCCATAAAGGACCGATTCATTTATAATTCAACAACTGAACGACCTTGGAGAAGGGAAAATCTTTAGTGCTGTATAATAAACTTACCTCATACTTATCTTAAATTTCGATAGCATACAACATGTAGTTCTGACAGTACTTTAATTTTTATGCATTTTCCTTGTTGTTTGGTACCATTCACATTCAATACAATTACTCGTGTGCATTTCTCTGAGTGTACCCATGTAAGCATCCAGTTCTGTTTTGTTTGCACAGTTAAATTAACGTTTACTATAAAACAGACGAGCAGTATTACTAAAAGACTAAAACGATCGCCTGGTCGCCGTTACAGATAGCGTATCTAACTGATTCTAGGGATAAAAAGATTTGGTTTTCAATATTTCATACAGTTATTGACTGATTTTTTTTAAAAAAGTGCTGCTATAAAGGACTCATTAAGGGGTATAATCTTAGGTTATAAGTATAACACAGTAAGTCAAGTATTAATGTCACAAATTGTGTCTGACTTGAGGCATTGTAACTCACGGTGTGCAAATTATCCAGACTATATTCATGCAGTATTTGAGAATGAGAGCAATTAGCGACTTTTTCTCGCTGTCAATACCCGTAAAGTAATGAATGGAAAAATGTATCGCTTACTACATTTTCACTGATCATGCAGTAAAACTTCATCGTCAGGCATGATGTTTTAATTTGTTGCTTCTTTACTACTCAGTCTATTCGCAAAACATTTTTCAAACAGTATCTACATATAACATTGAATGTAACTGCAAAATTATACCGTTGGACGACAGGTAGTTCAGCAGTTAGGACGTAATGAACATTCAGATGCGTGAAAAACTAGCTTTACTTAAAACGGGACTGTTTTATCGATGGTAGTTCTATTCTTTAAAGAACCAGAGTGGAGGGTTACTTTTTCTGAATTAACAGGATTCTCAAGGGACTGTTTCCTTAAACCCAGTTACCATACATGACATGTTGTGATTTCCACAAGCCGTATTGCATCTATCTGCTGCACGTAGCGTATATCGTTGTGGTTGTGCTGCTAGACACGACACTTGCATTGCACAACGGCTTGCGGAGTATGTATGTAGACTTAGGCCCATTAGACTATCAGCAATGAAAATACACTCCTGGAAATGGAAAAAAGAACACATTGACACCGGTGTGTCAGACCCACCATACTTGCTTCGGACACTGCGAGAGGGCTGTACAAGCAATGATCACACGCACGGCACAGCGGACACACCAGAAACCGCGGTGTTGGCCGTCGAATGGCGCTAGCTGCGCAGCATTTGTGCACCGCTGCCGTCAGTGTCAGCCAGTTTGCCGTGGCATACGGAGCTCCATCGTAGTCTTTAACACTGGTAGCATGCCGCGACAGCGTGGACGTGAACCGTATGTGCAGTTGACGGACTTTGAGCGAGGGCGTATAGTGGGCATGCGGGAGGCCGGGTGGACGTACCGCCGAATTGCTCAACACGTGGGGCGTGAGGTCTCCGCAGTACATCGATGTTGTCGCCAGTGGTCGGCGGAAGGTGCACGTGCCCGTCGACCTGGGACCGGACCGCAGCGACGCACGGATGCACGCCAAGACCGTAGGATCCTACGCAGTGCCGTAGGGGACCGCACCGCCACTTCCCAGCAAATTAGGGACACTGTTGCTCCTGGGGTATCGGCGAGGACCATTCGCAACCGTCTCCATGAAGCTGGGCTACGGTCCCGCACACCGTTAGGCCGTCTTCCGCTCACGCCCCAACATCGTGCAGCCCGCCTCCAGTGGTGTCGCGACAGGCGTGAATGGAGGGACGAATGGAGACGTGTCGTCTTCAGCGATGAGAGTCGCTTCTGCCTTGGTGCCAATGATGGTCGTATGCGTGTTTGGCGCCGTGCAGATGAGCGCCACAATCAGGACTGCATACGACCGAGGCACACAGGGCCAACACCCGGCATCATGGTGTGGGGAGCGATCTCCTACACTGGCCGTACACCACTGGTGATCGTCGAGGGGACACTGAATAGTGCACGGTACATCCAAACCGTCATCGAACCCATCGTTCTACCATTCCTAGACCGGCAAGGGAACTTGCTGTTCCAACAGGACAATGCACGTCCGCATGTATCCCGTGCCACCCAACGTGCTCTAGAAGGTGTACGTCAACTACCCTGGCCAGCAAGATCTCCGGATCTGTCCCCCATTGAGCATGTTTGGGACTGGATGAAGCGTCGTCTCACGCGGTCTGCACGTCCAGCACGAACGCTGGTCCAACTGAGGCGCCAGGTGGAAATGGTATGGCAAGCCGTTCCACAGGACTATATCCAGCATCTCTACGATCGTCTCCATGGGAGAATAGCAGCCTGCATTGCTGCGAAAGGTGGATATACACTGTACTACTGCCGACATTGTGCATGCTCTGTTGCCTGTGTCTATGTGCCTGTGGTTCTGTCAGTGTGATCATGTGATGTATCTGACCCCAGGAATGTGTCAATAAAGTTTCCCCTTCCTGGGACAATGAATTCACGGTGTTCTTATTTCAATTTCC
The DNA here is from genome assembly GCF_021461395.2 of Schistocerca americana. NCBI lineage: Eukaryota > Metazoa > Arthropoda > Insecta > Orthoptera > Acrididae > Schistocerca > Schistocerca americana. The sequence continues at coordinate 520,842,850 of NC_060125.1, read as the reverse complement.
AGGAGTGTAGAAGCTGCTAGGTGCATACTAATAATACTGCTGCCCATACTGCTGTAGCAAGGAAAGACACTCGTTTTTAGACACAAATTACCACACAAATAACACAAAAGGCGATACATTAAAGTGTTTTCGATCATCTTGTCGCGCAGTCAGTATCAGTCATCACGCTACCATAAAAAAAGTAACTGTGGCCAAGCCTCATCTCAAGATGAGCCTGAAAAAAATATCGAGAACTAGTTTGTGGAAATAAATATTTTATAAGTGACTGGTCGCCTTTATCTGTACTTTTCGATTAATGCACAGTCTTCCGTTCTACAGTATCTATAATGGATCAGTATTGATTTCTACCATTTGTATATTTTTCATCCCAAGGGTTTGGGACACTTCACAGAAATTCGTCGAACACATCTCACCACGGTGTGTTTTTTCGTTTTAGCCGTGTCAGGAGAGCCATCTGTGTCCTCCCAGACGCGGGCAGACTGCGGAAAGCTCACAGAGGCTGTTGCGCGCGCTCCTGGAATTCCTTGGCGTTGCAAACCCTTCCGCCTGGATGTCCCCGGAATCCTTCGATACCGTCACTCCCAGTGACAAGTATTCGATGCGAGTTACAACTTATTGTTCTGAGAGCAATGTTTGCAGCTAACATGTGTTGCTCTACTACCGCGACATTTTATAAGAAATGTTTCTGCTCGCTTGCCCATCAGTTTGTGAATTTCACGCCTTAGGATGTCTCAAACTCCTTCGTGTTTTTTAAGAGGTCTGTGATAATTCATGAAATGCAGTTTTCTAATTAATATAATTCAAACACGATTTTGCGACTTTTTTGTGGCACTTTTGTGTATTTATTTTCTAGATACTTTATTTAATCCGAACATTGTTTAACGATCTAACATTCACAAAATGATTTTCATTTCCTATTTTCTGTAAGCATGTGGGACATTTTCCAATTATTGAAGTGCTAACGACAATTTTTGAAGTCATGTCGGCACCGGATAATTGCTTCAGTTCCCCGCCGAAGAGTGAAACATTTCCAGAATGAGATTTTCACTCTGCAGCGGAGTGTGTGCTGATATGAAACTTCCTGACAGATTAAAGCTGTGTGCCGGCCGAGACTCGAACTCGGACCTTTGCCTTTCGCGGGCAAATAACTTTTCCCGCGAAAGGCAAAGGTCCTAGTTCGAGTCTCGGCCCGGCACACAGTTTTAATCTGTCAGGAAGTTTCAGTGAAACATTTATCTAACAGTACTACAATACGTGCGTAATTGCCATATTAGGAAGAGACTTTGAACTCAGTAGCGCGTTGTGAAAGGCACTCAATTGAGTGAAATGTCTTTTAGTTAAAACACGTCCTCGTATACAGGATGCTAAAAAAGGTATTCCATGTTTTGATAGGTGGTAGTAAGGACAAAAATAAGAAAAAATGTCCAGGAAACATGCGCTTTAAAATACATATATTAAGAGCTATGAGCACTTGTTGACCTTCGCTGCTCTGAAACACATCTCTTCTACTGTAGAGATGCTCACAGTTTTTAAAGTACGCATTTGAGAGCCCATGTTTTCTACACATTTGTTTTGGTTCATACCACCGCCTCTCAAGGTATTAAATGCTTTTTTTAATATCCTACATTTCCAAACAGTCAACCAATATGCTGCGTATAGAATCGAGTAATTCAGTCTCAGCCAACTATCCTGCGGTGGTTTATGGAGTTATTGTACGAAACAGCGATACTGGCAGATCCGGAAGTAAACTGGTCAGCGCCCTTCAGAAACTGATTCAAATAACAACGATCACTCATAGCTGAAGAATATCATGGCGTAGGTTAAATTACGATAATTTTAAATAAGTTATTCGATGATGCGTAGGGAATTTAGAGACACCCTTTTTGTACCACAAACACTGATGTTCTTCCTGCCTGACGATGATCTATTACGACTGAAAGTGGATGTATAAGTAAAGTGATTTATGGTAGTTCTACTGGCGCAACAGCATCCCTTTCAATAAAGATAAACGGTTCGGGACAGGAACTGACATTACAGTATGGCACAATACACAACAAAGTAACCAATAAAAGGTTCATCTACATCTAAATCTACAGGGACGTCAGCAAATCACACTTAACTGCCTGGTGCCTGGCAGGAGGTTCATCGAACCGCCTTCACAATAATCATGTTATTCCACTCTTGAACAGCGCCCAGAAAAAACGAACACCTGTGTCTTTTCGTGCGAGCTCTTACTTCCCTAATTTTATTACGGTGATCGTTCCTCCCTAAATAGGTCGGCGCTAACAAAATATTTTCGCATTCGGAGGAGAAAGTTGGTGCTTGAAATATTATGAGAAGATCCCGCCGCAGCGAGAAACGTCTTTGTTTTATAATGCCCAGCCCAAACCCTATATCATGTTCGTGACACCCTCCCGTATTTCTGAATAATACAAAACGTGCTGCCCTTCTTCGAACTTTCGCGATGTACTCCGTTCATCCTATCTGATAAGGATCCGACACCGCATGGCATTACCCCAAAAGAGGACGGACAAAGGTAGTGTACCCAGTCTCTCTAGTAGATCTGTTGCATCTTCAAAGAGTTCTGCCAAAGTGTTCTTCCCCACAACATTTCCGTGTGTTCTTTGCAATTTAATTTGTTCGTAATTATAATTCCTAGGTATTTAGTTGCATTTGCGGCCTTTGGATTTCTTTGATTTTTATTGTGTAAACAAACTTCAACAGATGCCTTTTAGCACTTACGTGGATGGCCTCACACTTTTCATTATTTAAGGTCAATTGCCAATTTTCGGACCATACAGATATATTTTCAAAACTGTTTTGCAATTTTTGATCTTCTGATGATTTTACTATACGATAATGGATTGCATCATCTGCAAACAACCTAAGACGGCTGCTCAGGTTATCTCCTGAATCTCTTACGTAGATAAGGAACTGCAGAGGCCTGTAACACTATCTTGAACACAACAGAAATCGCTTCTGTTTCCCTCGACTACTTTCCGTCAAGCCGGCCGCGGTGGCCAAGCGGTTCTAGGCGCTTCAGTCCGGAACCGCGTGACTGCTACGGTAGCAAAAATGGCTCTGAGCACTATGGGACTTAACATCTATGGTCATCAGTCCCCTAGAACTTAGAACTACTTAAACCTAACTAACCTAAGGACATCACACAACACCCAGTCATCACGAGGCAGAGAAAATCCCTGACCCCGCCGGGAATCGAACCCGGGAACCCGGGCGCGGGAGCTACGGTAGCAGGTTCGAATCCTGCCTCGGGCATCGATGTGTGTGATCTCTTTAGGTTAGTTAGGTTTAAGTAGTTCTAAGTTCTAGGGTACTGATGACCTCAGATGTTAAGCCCCATAGTGCTCAGAGCCATTTTCTTTCCGTCAATTACTACGAACTGTGAGCTCTGTGACACGAAATCACGAATCCAGTCGCATAATTGAGACGATATTCCATAAGCATCCAATTTGATTACAAGCAGCTTGGGAGGCACAGTGTCAAAAGCTTCCTGTATAAATACAGAATCGATATGAAGTCCCACGTCAGTAGCACTCAACACTTCGAGTGAGTAAAGAGCTAGTTGTGTTTCACAAGAACGACGTTTTCTAAATCCGTGTTGATTGGGTGTCAATAGACCTCTTCGGGATAATTCAGAGCATATGTTCCAAAATCCTGCTCCATATCTTAGTACAACCTCTGACTTTGTGTTTGGTAGACCCTTGTCATTCTACGATTCGCTTCTCTCTGATTACTACTCTGAGGACTGGTACTCGTGTATGGTTTCTGTTTCCGTCGTAACATGGTTAGCGTTTGAATTTCTGAAAAAACTGAGTAGTGGGAGAAAACAATCATCCCGTGACATACAACACCATGATACTGAAACTCACTTGTGCGTTCAAAGCGTGGGTCCCAATCCTGTCTAAATGGCAATCAACTTCACGTGAGAAACACTAACTTCCTTTCTGTGCTCTAACTTCCCGCGTTTTAATAACCGTACATTCTAAGTTACACAGAACAGCTCACATAACCATTTCCACGAAAAGTGATGTGATATCATACAGTGCGAAAATTTTCGGCTCGTAACTACGAAAGGAAGACCAGGGGAAATCCAATCGCGAGATAACTGGGTGGACCCCTGGGTCTCCCCTACGGGCCGATGTGTCGCGTCTGGGGTGAGATGAGCGTCACACAGCTTGAGCGATGGTTAACGTCCCAAACGGTCCACCTGTTACTTGGCTCCTGACGTTCCCCCGAAGAGCAACCCGTTTTGTCCGCAATTGCGTCGGCTGTCAGCGGCGAGCTCTAAAATTTTACAGCCACGCCCCGCCTTGCGTAGACAATTTGAGGACGCGCGCCGGAACGGCGTCGTTCTCTGTTACGACGCGGCACGTCGCGACGCCTGCTGCCTGGGACATTGGTGCGCCTTGGCGAGTCCAGCGAGTGCAGCCCGCTCGTAGCAGGCCTATACTGTACGCATCCCGCTTTAGTACAAATATAGACGGGGATCGCATGCTGAGTCGTGAAATCCAATGGGACTGTTAAATTTTCCTTACTGTGCCCGTCGGGAAGCGCCCAGAGGGCTGGCTTAGAACACTACAAGCGCAAGCCCTTTCCGCACGGAGTTTGCTCGGCTCTGCGCTTTGTGCGAGAGAGAGGCGGGGAGAGAGAGAGAGAGAGAGAGAGAGAGAGAGAGAGAGAGAGAGAGAGGGGGGGGGGGAGGATGAGAGGGGGGAGGGTGAGAGGAGGAGGGGGGATAGAGGGCGGAAACACTACTTACAGCTTGGCGGAGTTTGCTGAAGATGCTACAGCGTAAGGTGCGGTTTCAAGTATTCTTTAACAAGCGGTCGCTTTCGATCAAAGACCATTTTCCAGTGCCAGTAGAACAAAGATCATCAATTCAGTTGAAAACGTATGTTCCAGAATACTAGTAATACTTAAAGCCTGTGTCAATAGCAAGAGTTACATTGGAGAACAATGACGTCAAATAAGGATCACAATATCCAAAATTTGATTAGAAGTTGGACCAGGAAATATAAATTAGTAGCAGTAAAATTACGCACGCAGATAATAGACGTGCGATAGTTAAACATTTCACGATAGCTATACAGCTAGGAAAAATGCTTTTATGGTACGGAATACATAAATGATGATATAACCGAACGCCTAGAAGTAGTGTCCAAAATGTTATTTATTTATTTACAACAATCAGTTAGTTAACTTGATGTGATTACACCGTGAGGCCGTCTCTTTCATCAGGCCGGGGTTTCACATATACAGTACCTTTTAAACTTCATAGTTACCTAAAAAATAACAATTAACATTAAAACGACTTCAGTGTCTGAAGTGCCAATGTGAGCAAATAATTTTGAAATAATAAAGTTAATACTGGCAGTACTTGCACTAATTCTGCTGCTGCTGTCACTACTACTACCACTACTACTACTACTACTAGTAATAATAATAATAATAATAATAATAATGACGATGTCAGGTATAAAAAGGATTTATTGGTGTGCAAGATATATGATTTCCGATATAGCGAGTTCTGGGGAAAGGATATTTAAGGAGACTGCACCACCTAAGAATACTGAGAAATGAGTAAGAACTGGTTGGAAAGAAGGATGTACAAGCGTAACGAGTGCGTACAGGGATAATTGTAATCCTAACTGTCGCTTTAACAGGTATATCATTAGCTCTCTTCTGAAGCTGGCGATGTTATTTAGTTCTCTAATATAATGCGGGTTCCTAATGCTGAAAAGATCTTCGAGGAAGTGGCTGAACGATGACGTGGGACAGAAAGGATTTTGATCTGACGGGAACGGGTATTTATACCATGTTGTTCAGAAAAGGGCGTTGAGGCTGAGGCGAGATATGAAGGACCGTGTACGTTGATATGACGTAACAGTAGACAGTGCGCATGTAAATTACTGTGCTTGGCTCCAGGCAGCCATGACAGCTGTGCATGTTATGGTGAAATATGATCGCACATCACAGATATAACGAACAATGAAGTTACGTGCTCAGTCCAGTTTTGATTTTCATCTATTACTACTCTAGAAGAGTAAAAACTTTGAGGTTCGCCGATGACATTGTAACTCTGTCAGAGACAGCAAAGGACTTGGAAGAGCAGTTGAACGGAATGGACAGTGTCTTGAAAGGAGGATATAAGATGAACATCAACAGAAGCAAAACGAGGATAATGGAATGTAGTCAAATTAAATCGGGTGATGCTGAGGGGATTAGATTAGGAAATGAGACACTTAAAGTAGTAAAGGAGTTTTGCTATTTAGGGAGTAAAATAACTGATGATGGTCGAAGTAGAGAGGATATAAAATGTAGACTGGCAATGGCAAGGAAATCGTCTCTGAAGAAGAGAAATTTGTTAACATCGAGTATAGATTTAAGTGTCAGGAAGTCGTTTCTGAAAGTATTTGTATGGAGTGTAGCCATGTATGGAAGTGAAACATGGACGATAACCAGTTTGGACAAGAAGAGAATAGAAGCTTTCGAAATGTGGTGCTACAGAAGAATGCTGAAGATAAGGTGGGTAGATCACGTAACTAATGAGGAGGTATTGAATAGGATTGGGGAGAAGAGAAGTTTGTGGCACAACTTGACTAGAAGAAGGGATCGGTTGGTAGGACATGTTTTGAGGCATCAAGGGATCACAAATTTAGCATTGGAGGGCAGCGTGGAGGGTAAAAATCGTAGAGGGAGACCAAGAGATCAATACACTAAGCAGATACAGAAGTATGTAGGTTGCAGTAGGTACTGGGAGATGAAGAAGCTTGCACAGGATAGAGTAGCATGGAGAGCTGCATCAAACCAGTCTCAGGACTGAAGACCACAACAACAAACAACTACTCTAGACTCTTCGCTGAAGGAAAGAAGTTGATACTGGTTCATTTAGGGATAAAAATGATAGAGATACCCGAAATTTCAAACTAATGAGCCTGGAGTGAACGAGTACCGCTTGGGTTTCGGATGGATTGAGCCTTAACTCTAAATCCTGCGCCCATTTTGAGACTCCACAACGGACGGTACTGCAATTCTCGCTAGCTGTCTTCAGGTTGATTAGTACTGCACTTAGATAAAACTAGTAGTCATTAACGTACATGTTGTATTTGCTGTAGGATAAAACTGATGACGCATCATTGGTATGAAATGAAAAGACACTTATAAGTGCAGACTGGCGGTACACAGATCGTGAGCAGTAGGCGACACGTTGCGTAAGTTGTCGCAGCAGCACTGAGCTCTACAGCCGTTCCGCAGGTGTCGGCACCGAAGCTCATAGGCAACCTAAGTTTCAAAAGACAAATGCTGCTCAACCATGCAGGAGGAGCCGCATGGTGCGTTTAGCTTACAACGGGACCGTACCAACTTCGCTCGCCGATTTGATCCTTATTGACAAGCTGTGTAGTGCACAACTACGACATAAAACATACGTCAACAGGAAGACGCAGCTCTGAATAGTTTATGAGAAAACAGAGTTTGAAAATTTTGGCCTTGCTTATATACTTTGTGTGGTCGCTAGTATTCAAGCAATTCGCAGATCATCGAGTAAGCGCTTAGTTTCGTAAGTGCAGGTGCGTGTATCGAATCTCGCTGGCGATACTTCTTTTTCTTTTTTTTTTTTAATTCCCACTAACAACAGAGTTATTATTTCCATAAACTGTATCCTGAAAAAAGGAGAAAAATATTTTTTTAAGTCGACTGGACATAAAAAGACGATCCACGACAACTTTCAATCAAACTGGTATATTCATTTTATTTATGTTATTGTATCTACGTTTGTGACAAGTATAGCGTGTAACCTACAGAGAACTGCACGAATCAGGATTATACTGATAGCAGAAACAATGAAAACAATTATTACTGCGTAATACAGCATATGTAATGAATGTGTGATTTTTGCATGTGCATGGTTCTTTCGATGCTTCTATTCCAAAATATTCTTGGTTTACATTCATAAACGATTCTCGACATTCATAAACGATTCTCGCTCATCATACAATTTCCTCCTATGCTACACATATCTGTTGTTAGAATTACGTGGAAATGACAGAAAAGTAAGTACAGACCGTGCGATTCCATCCAATGACATCGCCCTTACTAAACTAAGCGATAACTCGCTCTGCTGTGAACTCCGTGAACATTAGCGGCCATAAATATTTACAAGCACGGCTAAATTTTTCAAACTAAATTCTCTCGAAAACGGTTGAGACTTGTGTCTTCCCGTTTACATATGTTGAAGTCCTAGTTGTGCCCTACACACCTGTCAAGCTGAATCAAATCTATAAGGGAAAATTCGTACGGTCCTCTTGTTAGTTTAACTGGAATGACACTTAAAACTGACTCTCCGTGGAAGATGACTCTCAGTAAATAAACTGCGTTCGAGAAAGTGTCAGTTACTGTTCAAAACAGTGCCTTGCCTTGCGGTTCAGACCAAGAACTTCTGGTCCTGCGTGCTCCAGGGTGTTGCCATCAACTTACGAGGGAAGGGTACCCCCAGTGCTTCACCTGTTCTGCTCATCTTTAGCACGACTGTAGTACATCCTTAAACATGATAAATGCAGTTCTCAAGCTTTTTCGAGAAATCGAGGTTCAAAGTTTTACGAGCCTGTTGAATATACAACACGAATATACAACACTCCTACGATCGGCTACGCACAGAGCGTACATATATGGCAGACGGTCAGCAGTTCAAGTTGCACCGCAACAAACTTAACTCTGTACGGAGACTGTCATGTATTATAGTTGATCACTACAAAAAATTAGGAAGGATATTCCGAAATTGAGCTCCGATCTGTCGCGAAATGTAAACCACTGCGAAAATGAAAAATGTTTTATCTGCAGTAATAAGCTACACCTTACTGCTCTTTCTCTGAATAGTCGACGCTCCGACTTAGACATTTATCGTAGCGTTGTACCAACTTTCCAATACCCTCCTCATAAAAGACACCAGCCTGTGCTTTCCGCCAGTTCCTAAGGCTCATTGTCTGTGCTAAAATGTTGTCTCCATAGCCAGCGGTTCATGTAAGGCGAAATGAAACTCAGAACGAGCAGTTACGGGCTGTCTTGTGGTTGATGAAACACTTTCCATGTAAAACGCTGCAGGAGCATCTTCATGGTCCCTGCAGAGTGCGGCCGAGAACTGTCATGAAGAACGAAAACCATGACAGTTACATTATGTTGGCTACACGATATCAACCAAAATCTCTCATCGGGCCCTCGTACGTGGCGGGTGACACTATTTGTAGGCACCAACACGTGTTCACTGTGCGCTCAGAATTGAAAAGAGCAACGCGCCACGTCCGATGGGAATACCAGAGAAACTTCCCAACACATCTGTGTAAAACTCCATCGGATTTTCACAATGGTTTCCATTTCGCGATTGATCGGAACTTACTTTTTTAGTAGCTCTCGTATTTTAATGAAAAATTAAAGAATTTTTAGAAGAGCTGGGAGACCTGCAAATAGGTATGTACTACAGTCGTGCGACAGATGGGCAAAATCAGTGATCCATTGAGTGTATGTTTCCTTTGTGTGGCATTCTCGTTTACTGCGTTCGAGGAAGAAAAGGAACTTGCAAAGCGTGCTTTTTTTAACCGCTTTGTAACAGTCACATATCATCAAGGAGGAATAACTGTTGGAAGCACGTAAAGTGACGTCGCTAAGCCCTCTGGATGACGTGTAATTAAAATGTTTAAAAGCAGAAGCCGTCCGACACCTCTGCTCACGTAGCTTTTTCAGCGGCGCAGCGCCCCCTGCTGTAGCGGCAACCGGGCGCACAGCCGCGTTGTGAGGGTAGCGTGACGTCCAGCGCTGGACACGACCCCCTACTCCAAAACTGCTCGCAGTTCATTATGAGAAGCGCGCCCAGGGCCCAGCGCCCTCTGTATCGCAAATAGCATCTCTGGATTCAATAAACGGCCCCGCGGGGGCCCTGCGACGTTCAGGGGCGGCGACGCTTCATTTCAGGCCCGCCTCTCTGCATCGTCCCCCATAGAGAGGGCCGGTCGCAAATAAGCAATATCGCGAACTCCCGTGGCCGCTTTTAAAAATGCACTGACGGCACAATGCGGCGCTAGCCGTCGGTAAACTGTATGGTGCTTCTGCACTGCTGCTGCTATTCTGCCACGTGGGATGTTCAGCAGTGTCTCCATTAATGCTTAGAGGCGGTAAAAAGCGCCCATAATTTATGTCGGTATACTGACATCTATGGATTTTATGAGACTGTAAAAAGGGAGTCATAACACGTTGTAAATTAAGAGCCCTCAATGGATTGCTCATCCACCCAGCAGGAGAAATTTTCTTCCTTTGGATATAAATCATTGAAGGGTATGGTGAGTGCTGTGAAACGTAATGGCAAATAAAAAGTGTGCGCCGGCTGGGACTCGAATCCGGAACATTTACGCGTTAGGGGCATCGCTCTTACCGACTGGGATACGCAAGCACGATTCACGATCCGCAGTCACAGCTTTACTCCCACCAGTATCTCTCTCTCTCTCTCTCTCTCTCTCTCTCTCTATCTATCTATCTATCTCTATCTCTATCTCTATCTCTCTCTCTTTCTCTCTCTGTCTCTTTTCCCTCCCTCCCTCCCTCCATCCAGCTTTCCAAAGATTCTTTCTAGAAACATTCCTTGGGGTGTGGCTGTGCCATTTTCAAGAGTGCTACGCCAGAAAGGTGTGCAGAAGAGTTTCTGTGAAGTCTGAAACGTACGAGAAAGGTACTTCAAGAAGTAGAACTATGAGGGTAGGTCGTGAATAGTGGGTGCATAACTTAGTTGGTATAAACGTTGCCTGTGAAAGACAAGGTTCGAGTATCGGTCCTGCACATACTTTTAATCTGCTAGGAAGTTTCCAACTTTTGTGTGAAGACTCTCTGTGCATTGTGACTGTATAAAGCATTTTACTGTAGACGACAGTGTCAATAGGATTGTTCGGTAGTGGTAGTCCCATTGAGGCTACTGTAAATAATTTTGATATCTGATAGTGATCAGAAGATAGGAACACGTAGTTAATACAGATTTATTTTATCAGTGGCTTTCGGTGGTTCTAAAATCTTTCTTTTTCAGATACGAGGTTTGGGGGACTACACTCATAAAATGTATTGTCTTTAAAATCCTCATGATGTTATTCTCAGAATTTCATTATTCCCACTATTGCTATCGAAATGGAGGTTAATAGCTAGTAGCCCGACATACTAAATTACTTGTTCCTAAATTGCTTCTCTGAGGAAAACTATACTGCCATTGCTGTTTTCAATATTTGCACGGACATCAAAATGATGGATATCTAAATAAGTGGGTAAGGAACAGGAAATTAGTCAAAATCGCTGAGCAAATGATATGAGAGTAAATCTGATGGGATACCTATACGATTCTACATAAATGTATCCGAAAGAAATTGTTCCTCTTATGGCAGCAGTGTGCCTCACGTCGTTGGAGGATAGAGGTATTCCTAGTGATCAGCAGAAAGCGATGGTCGTCCAATAAACGTACAAAACTACAGGCCTATATCGGTGAAGTTGGTCTGTTGTAAAAGTTTTGAACAGATTTCATTTCACCATGAAGATGCGTATCAGGATTGGTTTAAATAGTCGCTGTAACTGTCGTGAGCGTTAGTTATGTTTGAGATTGGACGTAGTGACATGTTAGTCAACAATGCCTTTAAGGCGTCAAAGACGAGGTCGTGTAACAGGGCTACGGGAAGCTGGGTGTTCCGTCAGCGATACTGCAGAAAGACTTGGCAGGAATGTAGCCATTGTACATGGTTGCTGACAGCAGTTGTCAAAAGAATGTAAGTCGCAAGAAGACGGGGCTCCGAACTGCCACGTGGCACAACCGAGAGGGAAGACCACTGTGTTCGGCGTTTGGCTCTGGCGCATCGTACTACATCTACACCAGCAATTTGAGAAGCAGTTGGCACTACTGTGACATAACGAACTGCTACAGATCGGTTACTTCAAGGAAACCACTGAGGCAGACGCCCTGTGATGTGCATTCCACTGAGCCCAGATCACCGTCATTCGCGAGTTCACTGGTGTCAAGCAGGATCTCATTGGTGGGCAGGGTGAAGGACTGCTGTATTTTCTGATGAAAGCTTGTTCTGCCTGGGTGCCTGTGATGGCCGTGTGGTGATTAGGAAGAGGCCAGTTGAGGGCGGGCAACCAACCTGTCTGCGTGCTTGACACACTAGATCTACATCTGGAATCATGGCTGAGGTTAGATTTCGTGTGACTGCAGGACCACTACAGTGGTTATTCCACCCAGTCTGACCGAAAATTTGTACGCCAGAATGCTGATTCGACCTGTTGTGCTGCCATTCATGAACAGCATTCCAGGGTGCGTTTTCCAGCAGGCAAACGCTCGCCCACATAACGCTGTTGTAATCTAACATGCTCTACACAGCGTCGACCCGTTGCCTTGGCCTGCTCGATCACCAGATCTGTTTCCAATTGAGCACATGTGGGACATCACCGGACAACAATTCCAGCGTTACCTACAAACAGCATTAACCGTCCATGTATTGACCGATCCAGTGCAACAACCGTGGAACGCTATCCCACAAACTGACATCTGGCACCTCTAAAAGATAAGGCATGTACGTATGCAGGTATGTATTCAACAGTCTGGCGTCTACACCGGTTGTTTAATACATTAGCATTTCACTTCTGCTATGGCTTATCCAGCGATTACATTAATCTGTGATCTTGCAATGTTAATCACTTAAATACGCTACTGGCCATTAAAATTACTACACCAAGAAGAAACGCAAATGATAAACGGGTATTCATTGGACAAATATATTATACTAGAACTGACATGTGATTACATTTTCGCGCAATTTGCGTGCATAGATCCTGAGAAATCAGTACCCAGAACAACCACGTCTGGCCGTAATAACAGCCTTGATACGCCTGGGCAGTGAGTTAAACAGAGCTTGGATGCCGTGTACAGGTACAGCTGCCCATGCAGCTTTAGCACGATACCACAGTTCACCAAGAGTACTGACTGGCTTATTGTGACGAGCCAGTTGCTCGGCCACCATTGACCAGACGTTTTCTATTGGTGAGAGATCTGGAGAACTTGCTGGCTAGGGCAGCAGTCGAACATTTTCTGTATCTAGAAAGGCCCGGAATGGACCTGCAACATGCGGTCGTGCATTATCCCGCTGAAATGTAGGGTTTCGCAGGGGTCGAATGAACGGTAGAGCCACGGGTCGTAACTAATGCAACCCCATACGATCACGCCGGGTGATACGCCAGTATGGCGATGACGAATACACGCTTGCAATGTGCATTCACCGCTATGTCGCCAAACACGGATGCGACCATCATGATGCTGTAAACAGAACCTGGATTCATCCGAAAAAATGACTTTTTGCCATTCGTGCACGCAGGTTCGTCGTTGAGTACACCATCGCGGGCACTCCTGTCTGTGATGCAGCGTCGAGGGTAACCGCAGCCATGGCCTCCGAGCCGGTAGTCCATGCTTCTGCAAACGTCGTCGAACTGTTCGTGCAGATGGTTGTTGTCTTGCAAACGTCCCCATCTGTTGACTCAGGGATCGAGACGTGGCTGTACGATCCGTTACAGCCGTGCGGATAAGATGCCTATCGTCTCGACTGCTAGTGATACGAGGCCGTTGGGATCCAGCACGGCGTTCCGTATTACTCTCCTGAACCCACCGATTCCATATTGTGCTAACAGTCATTGGATCTCGACCAACGCGAGCAGCAGTGTCGCGATACGATAAACCGCAATCGCGATAGGCTACAATCCGACCTTTACCAAAGTCGGAAGCGTGATAGTACGCATTTCTCCTCCTTACACGAGGCATCACAACAACGTTTCACCAGGCAACGCCGGTCAACTGCTGTTTGTGTATGAGAAATCGATTAGAAACTTTCCTCGTGTCAGCACGTTGTAGGTGTCGCTACCAGCGCCAAATTTGTGTCAATTCTCTGAAAAGCTAATCATTTGCATATCACAGCATCTTCTTCCTGTCGGCCGTCCGGTTTTAGGCACTTCAGTCCGGAACCGCGTGACTGCTACGGTCGCAGGTTCGAATCCTGCCTCGGGCATGGATGTGTGTGATGTCCTTAGATTAGTTAGGTTTAAGTAGTTAAACGTTCTAGGGGACTGATGACCTCAGATGTTGAGTCCCATAGTGCTCAGAGCCATTTGAACCATTTTTTCCTCCTGTCAGTTAAATTTCGTGTGGGTAGTACGTCATCTTCGTGGTGTATCAATTTTAATGGCCAGTAGTGTATATTCCCGAAGTTTCATTATTATACATTTGGTGCTTTTTTATGTTGCGGCTTTTTGTCAGTATTTTTGGCTGTTTATTACCGACTATGTAGCGATTTCCGGGGGTGTGGTTTCGCAGGGACCTAAGAGTACAGCTTCAATAGTTGCGAGTGGAAAGAGCACTCGATTGCACTCGATAAATGTGCTGCGTCATGTACAGTAAGAATCAAGTGAAAGTGGCCTCTTCTGGTTGATCAGAAGGGTTATGCCTCAAAATATTGAGTATAGTAATGCTTGCCCCGTGCAGAGAAAGATGTGACTTAGTTAGCAAACGAATCGGTGATAGTGTCTTTGCACCTCGCCAGCGACTTCCAAATCGCGTCGGGAGAAGTAACAGGAATGACGTTTCCTAACAGACCTGTTTGAATGGAAATTCGTTAATCACTAGTTCAGTTATAGTTCGAGTTCCCGTGGGCCGCAGCTGGCAGTGTAAATGCCTTTCTCGGAAGCTCCAGGGCCACAGAGCAGCTGCCGACAGAGCTCTCCGGCGGGAAGCGCTGCCGAGCGTAATTATTGAGCTGCGATCCGAAATCGCAGCTCCTCGCGGCTCCGTCTGGCCGCGCTGTCGCCTGCAGCGGCGGCTAACCTCGTTAGCGACGCCCCCGCAGACAAAGGCCGCCGCCGGCAGACACCGCAATTAAACTTGCGCGACAGTCTCGCGGGAGAGCGCAGCTGAGGCGGCTACCTATCGGCGCGCCGCAACCGCTCTGCGCAAGGGCCGTGACGCATCTCCGCACCCGGCTGTGTAGGATCGACGCACGTAGCGTTTGCGAGAAAAGCCAGACCCCTCAGTTCGAAAGCTTATAAGCACCCAGGACAAAAAATTACTCACCCTCAGCAGACACCACTCCGATTCCGATTAAAACCGCATCTAGCCTGGAAAATAGCCACAACTCTGCGAGGGAGTTAGTCCACAGTGTTTTACAGGTACCCTTTACCAAGCTGAAACCATTCACTGTTAGAGATGTCCATATGTCCATTATAATTATCCGGGCTGTTATGCTGTGGTCGGTTGATGAAATCTGTGTCAATTCCCAACGTTTCGTCCCCGTCTGCGGAGGATATCTTCAATTGGGTCTGTAGCTCGATGGAAGGTCCAACACACTCACTGGCTCGCGCTCCCACGCCGAGGCGTGACGTCACGTGTTTTGAAAACGTCAGTGCAATTGGCCGCTGTCCGTTCCCGTCGATCGCCGTCGCCATCACCCAGTGGTGGGCGGGTGGTACATATCTTCTTCAATACCGGCATCCAGGTCAGTTAGGTTTAAGTAGTTCTAAGTTCTAGGGAACTGATGACCTCAGAAGTTGAGTCCCATAGTGCTCAGAGCCATTTGAAGCATTATAGTGCGATTGCGTCCCTATAGAGCTTTCCGTAATATCCACTTGTGGCCACTAGTACTTGCGTCTCCTCAAAACGAATATCGTTTCTCCTCTTCTACAATTGCCCTTGTGCTCTTCCAAACGTTTTGAAACAGTTCTTTTAGTGGTACTGTTGTGTACATAGTTCCGCGTAGTCAGCGCGTACACAACTTTCCGACTAGAGCGCGTCCCGCTAAGCACAACAGCGCAGGCGCAGCGCTCGTCCGTCTCCGCACTACGAGATGGCGCTGCCTTAGAGATGGACTAAATTCTGCTTCCGCCGATCCGCGTATTAATATGTAACGCAGCCAATGAGATTGCTGCTAACGTAGAACCTTTTCTCCTCGCGGATCACACTCGTGCAGTGATACCTGAACGCGTGAGGTATTATAACGAGTGTGCAGACCTCCGATTAGTCAGTCTGCATTTGTCTGCACCAGTCTGCATTAGTCTGTACCAGTCTATATTAAGTTTCAGTCTGCACGTAAGAAGATTGTCATATTCCTGTACATAGCCATGAAGAGAAATGTATAGACAATTTGTCAAGTATCAGAGATATGTGAGAATAAGATTAACGTACCAAGACCAAAGGAACTTCAGATTGTCAGTTGTAAATAGCATCAATAATCAAGTTACGTAAGGTTTATGCTTTTTATTATTTTAGTAAATGTGTGTGAAAATTAATCAAGTTCTGTTTAAAGTTGGTCACCGTCAATCGGCTACTCTAAGCGTGCAAGTGGCATTTCTATCGTCTGACCTAACGGCAGAAGATAAACACGTCATGATAAGACCACGAGACATATTGCTGACTCTCGCCTACTTCGTTAGAGCGACAAGTCAAATAATCTGATGGTGTGTGTACCGAAGGTCTTACAGTACGCACACCACAGGTACCCACATAAACATCTCCACAGCTGCAAGGGATGCTATACACTCCAGCTTTTTCCAATGGTTTGCGAGCGTGCTTGGCAAGCTTAAGGTATTCCTGTACCTTCCTTGTGGGCTTGTAAATTACGGTAATATTCCGCTTCGTCAAGATCCTCCCTATTCTTTCCGTTACATTTTTAACAAACGGAAGGAAAACCTTAGATTTTGCAGTAGCCTGTACGTCACTATGGTTTCTACGTGGCTGTCTCAACGCACGTTTTATTTCGGCGGACGGATATCCGTTCTTCATTAGTGCATTGTGGAGATGTTCCATCTCAGCGTCGAGCAACTCAGGTTTACAAATATTTCTAGCTCTGTCCGCTAACGTCTTGATAACACCCCGCTTCTGTTGTGGGTGGTGGTTCGAATCCCGGTGCAAATAACGGCTTGTGTGCGTGGGGTTGCGGTATACTGAGTGGCCCAAACTACCATTTTCGTTTCTAAAAACATGCACATCGAGGAAATGTAATTTGCCGTCTACTTCCTCCTCCATTGTAAACTGAATTCTCGAGTTTATACTATTCAGATGCTCGTGGAACCGGCTTAGTTCCTCCCTGTCATGTCTCCACGGCATAAACGTGTCATCCACGTATCGTAACCATACATTTGGTGTTTTTCTGGCAGTACCTAAGGCCTGTTCTTCGAATTTCTCCATAAAGAAGTTTGCAATTACGGGACTTAGGGGGCTTCCCATAGCCACACCATCCGTTTGTTCATAAAAGTGTTCATTCCACTAGAAGTATGTGGTCGTCAAACAACAGTTAAACAGTTCTGATATAGGCAGGAAAAATTCGATCCAGCTCTTCCAATTCATAATTAAGTGGATGTACCACAGAGCTACCGAATTAAGAGTATACTGACTGTCTCATTTCAGCCATTGTTCCAGAAAGTTCCAAATATTCTCTGTGGGATAAAAATCGGATGATTTAACTATTCAGTTGAGGCGCGGTAAGATTGCATCATTATTCCTCAAACTAGGAATCCAGACTACCTGATCAAAAGCATACGAACAGCTATTAGTCTAAATTAATATTGGGTACCCACCCTTAGCCTTTATATGACGACTTGAACACTGCTGCCGATACTTTCAGTGAGGTGCCTGAATGTCGGCGGAGAAATTCCAGCCCATTCTTCCCTGATATCCAAAACCAGATTAGGGAATGACCTTAGACGCAGGGTTCTGGAGCGAAGTCGATGTTCTAACTCATCCAAAGGTGTTCCACTCGGTTCAGATTGGGATTCAGGGCAAGCCACTCCATTTCAGGAATACGAGGTGCTATCCAAAATTTTCGGGACCGGTGCAGCCATCTGTTGAAAACCGTACCTTTGGACTAATGGTCACCATCACCCTCGAAGTAGTTCCCATCCGCACGTACACACAGGTCCCAGAGTTTCTGCCACTGTTCTAACGTTTTCTGGAAGTCCTGTTCTTTGAGGATGTTTATCACCGCCAGCGATGCTTCTTGAATTCTCTCTAGAGTGTCGAACCGACGGCCTTTCAACCTGAGTTTCAGTTTTGGGAATAGCGTGTAGTCGCAAGGTGCCAAATGTGGCGAGTACGGTGGGTGGGGTACAACCGCCATGTTGTTTTTTGCCAAAAAGGACCAGGTGAGCAACGACGTCCGACAGGTCACGTTGTCGTGATGCAGCAGCCAGTTCTCTTGACGCCAAAGTTCGGGCCCTCGTCGCCGCACGTTTTCCGCAAAAGGTCACAGTAGTACGCGTAATTCACTGTTTGGTTGGTTGGTACGAATTGTTTGTGCACAATTCCCTCGATATCAAAGAAAACGATGATCATGCTCTTCACTTTGCTCTTTACCTGCCTCGCTTTTTTGGGTCTTGAAGATCCCGGGCTCTTCTACTGGGACGATTGTTGCTTTGTCCAAACACTTGTTGAATCATTGCAAGGGTCTCCGTAGCACTTTTCTCGAGATTCGCACAGAATTTGATACACACGCGCTGTTCTGTTAGCAGATCCATCGTAAAATCGCCACACACCAAACACAGAGTATTACGGAAATCACTGTGGACACGCAACACGTCCACCCAGCTGAATTCCACTCCGCATAGTGACACATCAGATATGCAGCTCTCGCCACCTAGCGGTGCAAAGATCTACTGCTCATACTTTCCAGATGGCAGCACCAGTCTCGAAAATTCTGGATTCCACCTTGTATTAGTGTCTACAAACCACTGTCTTGCATACGAGGTCTGTTCAAAAACTTCCATAACATTCGTAATTTCAGTGGTGTGTTGGAGCGAAATGCGGTTGGCATTGCTGAATGTGTAATTGGTGGAAGTTTTTTGTTGTATGTCGATTAGTTACTGTTCAGTGCTGTATTGAGTACAACGCTGTGTCGAGCAGTTTGCGAATTTCGAAATGGCAGAATTGGAGGAACGACTTGTCTGCATTAAATTATGCGTGAAACTCAAGAAAACCTTTGCACAGTCACACCAAATGATGCAGGAAGCGCAGGTAATGAATGCTTAAGCCGTAATCGCTGTTACGAATGGTTCACAATGTTTAAAAATGACTGGTCGGAAGCTAACGATGACCTTCGTTCAAAACGCCCTTCATCACCCGCCCGGGGTGGCCGAGCGGTTCTAGGCGCTACAGTCTGGAACCGCGCGACTGCTACGGTCGCAGGTTCAAATCCTGCCTCGGGCATGGATGTGTGTGATGTATTTAGGTTAGTTAGGTTTAAGTAGTTCTAACAAGGGAACCTCCCCATCGCACCCCCCTCAGATTTAGTTATAAGTTGGCACAGTGGATAGGCCTTGATAAACTGAACACAGATCAATTGAGAAAATAGGAAGAAGTTGTGCGGAACTGTGAAAAAATAAGCAAAATATACAAACTGAGTAGTCCATGGGCGACATAGGCAACATCATGGAGACCGTCAGCTCAGGAGCGCCGTGGTCCCGTGGTAGCGTGAGCAGCTGGAGAAGGAGAGGTCCTTGGTTCAAGTCTTCCCACGAGTGAAAATTTTACTTTCTTCATTATTGCATAGTTATTATCTGTCCGTTCGTTCATTGACGTCTCTGTTCACTGTAATAAGTTTAGTGTCTGTGTTTTGCGACCGCATCGCAAAACCGTGCGATTAGTAGACGAAAGGACGTGCCTCTCCAATGGGAACCGAAAACTTTTGATCGCAAGGTCATAGGTCAACCGATTCCTCCACAGGAAAACACATATGATATATTCTATACGACACTGGTGACGGCATGTGCGTCACATGACATGAATAAGTTGTCGATCCACCTAACTTGTACACTTGGCGAATGGGTAAAAAGATTCTTCTACCTTGCCCGATTTAGATTTTCTTGTGAATGTGATAATCGCTCCCAAAAAAGTGACGAAAACATAAGAGTTTGTCACATAAACTGAAAATAAAAAATTAAACTTTTCACTCGATGGAAGATTAGAACCAAGGACCTTTCGTTCCGCAGCTGCTTACGTTACCACAAGACCACGGCGCTCCTGCGTTTCCAATGTCCTTGATGTTGCCTATCTTCCCATGAACTACTCAGTTTGTATATTTTGCTTATTTTTTCACAGTTCCACATAACTTCTTCCCGTTTTCTCAATTGATCTGTGTTCAGTTTTTCAAGGCCTATCCACTGTGCGAACTTATAACTAAATCTGAGGGGGGTGCGATGGGGAGGTTCCCTTGTAAGTTCTAGGGGACTGATGACCTCAGAAGTTAAGCCCATAGTGCTCAGAGCCATTTTTGAACCTTCGACGCCTAACGACGACGCTCATGTCAGGTACATCGACGAAATTGTGCTTACCAATCGAAGGCTGACTGTCCGAGAGATTGCAGAATAACGTAACATATCAGTTGGGCCATGTCATGAAATCCTGGCATAGCATCTTGGAATGCAACGTGTTGCCGCCAAGTTTGTCCCACAGTTCATGAATCAAGACCAGAAAGACCCTTGCCTCGCAATCTGTGAAGAGCTTTTCGATCGTGCAGAGGAGAACGAGATGTTCCTTAAGAGAATCATAACTTGTGATGAGACGTGGGTCAACGGTGATGATGTTAAGATCAAGGTTTAATCTTCACTATGGTTCGGGAAAGTTTCTCCAAGCCAAAAAAAGCTCGTCAGGTCAGGCCAAATGAGAAATCCATGCTACTGACTTTCTTTGTATTCGAAGGATTAGTTCATCATGAATTTATACCACAAGACAAACTGTTTAATGATGGCACTCTCGGAATGTGTTGCGACTCCCGAGAGAAAATATGATAAGCAAATGTCCTGAAACGCGGCGAG
This sequence comes from Schistocerca americana, assembly GCF_021461395.2. Classification (NCBI taxonomy): domain Eukaryota; kingdom Metazoa; phylum Arthropoda; class Insecta; order Orthoptera; family Acrididae; genus Schistocerca; species Schistocerca americana. The sequence goes on along the minus strand of NC_060125.1, from coordinate 520,821,970 downwards.
ACAATTCATAATTATATAATTTACACGGTAAGTCCCGTAGGACCAAATTGAGGAGCAAATCTCCAAGAACATGGAACGTGTCAGTACAATAAATTACAACATAAAAGTAATAACAGATAAAAATAAAATGTTTATGAATCTGAAAAAAGTCAGTCCATCAGTTTAAGTAAACGGAATCAACAATACAACAAGAATCAGCTTAATTTTTCAAGGAACTCCTCTACAGGATAGAAGCAGTGACCCTTGAGGAAACTCTTCAGTTTTGATTTGAAAGCGCGTGGATTACTGCTAAGTTTTTTGAATTCAAATGGTATCTTACAGAAAATGGATGCAGCAGTTTACTGCACACCTTTCTGCACAAAAGTTAAATAAGTCCTATTCAAATCCAGGTTTCATTTCTGCCGAGTATTAACTGAGTGGAAGCTGCTTATTCTTGGGAATACGCTAATATTGTTAACAAGAAATGACAGTAAGAAATATATATACTGAGAGGCCAATGTGAAAATACCCAGACTCGTGAACAGCGGTCGACAAGAGGTTCGTGACCTTACACCACTAATTGTCCGAACCGCCCGTTTCTGAGCCAAAAAATTCCTTTTAGAATGGGAAGGGTTACCCCAAAATAAAATACAATACCATACGACATAAGCGAATGAATATAAGCAAAGTAGACTAATTTTCGTGTCGAACGATCACTCACTTCAGATACCGTTCGAATAGTAAAAATGGCAGTACTAAGTCTTTGAACAAAATCCTGGACTTTCCATAGCAGTTTACTATCTATCTGAACACCTAGAAATTTGAACTGTTCAGTTTCACTAATCATATGCCATTCTGTGAAATTAAAAAGTCAGGTTTTGTCGAATTGTGTGTTAGAAACTGTAAAAACTGAGTCTTACTATGATTTAGCGTTACTTTTTTTTTTCTACAAGCCATGAACTTAGGTCATGAACTGCAATATTTGAAACCGAGCCAGTGTTGCACACATCCTTTACTACCAAGCTTGTGTCATCAGCAAACAGTAATATTTTACAGTTACCCGTAATACTAGAGGGCATATCATTTATATAAATAAGGATCAGGAGTGGCCCCAACACTGATCCCTGGGGCACATCGCTTCTTGACAGTACCCCACTCAGAACCCACATCACAGCCATTCTCAAAAATGTGAATAATGGCCTTTCGCTATCTGTTGCTAAAGTAAGAGGTGAACCAATTGTGAGCTACTCCCCGTATTCCGTAATGGTCGAAGTTCTGGAGCAATATTTTGTGATCAACACAATCAAACGCCTTAGTTAAAACAAAAAATATGCCTAGCGTTCGAAACCTTTTGTTCAACTCATCCAACTCACAGAGAAAAGATAATATAGCATTTTCAGCTGTTAAAAGACTTCTAAAGCCGAACTGTGCACTTGATAGCAAATCGTGTGATATAAAATGATCAATTATCCTTACATACACAGCCTTTTCAATAACTTTGGCAAACACTGATGGCATAGAAATAGAACTAAAATTGTCTGCATTATTCCTTTCTCCCTTTTTATAAAGCGGCTTTACTACTGAGTACTTTAATCGCTCAGGAAATTGACCATTCCTAAAGGAAAAATTACAAATATAGCTAGATACAGGAATAAGATGTGCAGCACAGTAATTTAATATTCTGCAAATCACTCCATCATAACCATGAGTCCTTAGTCTTCAGTGATTTAGTTATTGACTCGATCTCCCCCTTCTCTGTATCACAGAGGAGTATTTCAGACATCAATCTCTGAAAGGCATTTGCCAAAGGAGTTATATGACTCTCTGTAGAAACTAAAATTTTATTTAATTCACCAGCAATGATCAGAAAATGATTGTTAACTTCAGTACATATATCTGATTTACCAGTAGCAGAAATAGTTTTAATACGAACTGACTTTATATCGCCGACCTTGTGGTGCTGACCAGACACTTGCTTCACAACTGACCATATGTATTTAATTTTATCCTGTGAATTAGCTGTTCTATTTGCATACCACATACTCTTTTCCTTCCTAATAACATTTTTAGGAACCTTACAATACAGTTTGTAATGGGCTACTGTAGCTTGATTGTGACTACTTCTAACATTTTGATATAATTCCTGCTTTGTTCTACATGATATCCTTATCCCACTAGTCAGCCGCCCGGGCTGCCTATTACTGCTAGTACCCCGTTTAGAACGTTCTAATGGAAAGCAACTCTCAAAGAGCATGAGCAAAGTGTTAATGAAAGCATTATATTTATTGCCTATGTTAGCAGCACTATAAACATCCTGCCACTCTTGTTCCTTGACGAGGTTTAAAAAACTCTGTATTGCTGTCGGATTAACTTTCCTACATAGTTTGTAATTACATGTGACATTTGCTTAAGTATAAAAGCCTTTTAGTGTTAAAATTTGTGCATCACAGTCTGAAAGGTCATTCACCCTTTTACTAACAGAGTGCCCATCTTGCATCACGATAACTAACCCGCATATTTATCTCTGTTGGTGCGTGACTATTGCTCTAAAACCGCAATCACTGTGCTGCCTCCTCCTCCGTACGCTCCAGACCTGGCCCCTGCGGACTTTTTTCTACTTCCAAAGTTGAAAACCTCGTTTAAACGACGAAGATTTGCTCGACAGACGAGATAAAAGAAAATTCGCAGACGGCGATTCGTGCGATCCAGCAAGAGGCGTACCAAGACAGTTTCCGGAAGTGTAAACGGCGTTGGGAGCGCTATATCAATTGTTTCGAAGGAGTCCATGCACAATCAGTAAAAGGTAAGCACAGATAAAATTTTTTGGACAAAGTTCCGGAATTTTTTGAACAGCCCTCGTTCATGAGCTGCGTCTTGAGAGGGCGCATTTTCATGCTTATAGAGTCACCGCCTCCGAATTGGTCACCGAGCGAGGTAGTGCAGTGGTCAGTACATAGGACTCGTATTCGGGAGGACGACGGTTCAAACCGGCGTCAGCCGGCCGCGGTGGCCGAGCGGTTCTAGGCACTTCAGTCCGGAACCGTGCGACTGCAACGGTCGCAGGTTCGAATCCTGCCTCGGGCATGGATGTGTGTGATGTCCTTAGGTTGGTTAGGTTTAAGTAGTTCTAAGTTCTAGGGGACTGATGACCACAGATGTTAAGTCCCATAGTGCTCAGAGCCATTTTTGAAACCCGCGTCGGGCCATTCTGATTTAGGTTTTCCGTGATTTCCCTACATCGCTTCAGACAAATGCCGGTATGGTTCCTTTGAAGAGCACGGCCGACTTCCTTCCCCATCCTCCATTAATCTGATGGAATCGATGATCTCGCTGCTTGGGCCCTTCCGCCAAATAAATCAACCAATCAACGAACTGGTCCTCTACAATATTCGGTACACAATGTTGTAAGATGTATACATATCGTACCGCAGCATCTCGTGGTCGTGCGGTAGCGTTCTCGCTTCCCACGCCCGGGTTCCCGGGTTCGATTCCCGGCGGGGTCAGGGATTTTCTCTGCCTCGTGATGGCTGGGTGTTGTGAGCTGTCCTTAGGTTAGTTAGGTTTAAGTAGTTCTAAGTTCTAGGGGACTTATGACCACAGCAGTTGAGTCCCATAGTGCTCAGAGCCATTTGAACCCATATCGTACCGCAATTAGCATTTCCTTAAGCGTAGTCAGGGAACCACGCCGTAACACCACATCCTCTGTATTTCACTGTTAGCACTACGCGGGACCTCAGGTAAGGTTGCCGAGCTTTCTCCTAATTTCAAGCCTTCCATCAGACTGCCACAGAGTATAGCGTGATTCATCCACTGTGTGGTGGCGTCGTTCTTTACTCTACATCAAACGTCGCTTGGCGTTTACTGCAGAATTGTGTGAGGTGAGAACGTTGTTACGGAAACAACGATAAAAAAGAATGCCAAATTCAAAAGAATGCAAAATGCCCTAGATTGTCGATGTTTTACTAAAGCACGAACTTTAGCACGGACTTCAATGCAAAATACCTTAAACAGCTTCCACGACGAAACTCTGTCTCGAAATTCCGCAGAAAATCCAAAGAGATTCTGATCATATGTAAAGTGCTCCAGCAGCAAGAAATAATCCATATCTTCGCTGCACGATAGCAGGGAATTGACGCTACTAAACGCTGTTTTCCGAAAGTTCTTCGCCAAAGAAGAGGAAGAAAATGTTCCAGAAGAACAGGTGGCAATATGAGTAACTTAGAAGTAGATATCCTCGTGTAGCTAAGCAGCTTAAATAAATTAATAAAGACAAGTCCTCCGGTCTAGATTGTATACCAATTAGGATCCTTTCAGGGTGTGCTGACACAGTAGCTCCATTATTAGCTATCATATACACCCGCTCGCTCCTCGAAAGATCTGCACTCAAAGACTGGAAACTTGCACAAGTCACACCAATACCCAAGAAAGGCAATATGAGCAATCTGCTGAATTACAGATCCATATCACTAACTTCAATTTCCAGTAAGATATTCGAGCAGCTACTGTGTTCGAGTATTACGAATTACCTCGAAGCAAACAATTAACGAGCAACAGTCTGCACGGATTCGGAAAATATCGTTCTTGTGAAATGTGTACAACTACCTCTTTACTCACATGAAGTATGAGTGCTATCGACAGGGGATCTGAAATTGAATTCCTATTTCTAGATATCCAAAAGGCTTTTGATACAATTCCTCACAAGCGACTTCTAATCAAATTACGTGCCTATGGCGTATTGCCTAAGTTGTGCGGCTGGTACGTGACTTCCTGTCGAAAAGATGACAATTCATAGTAATTGACGGAAAGTCGAATCAATCAAACAGAAGTCCAATTTGGCGTTCCCCAAGGAGGTGTCGTAGACTCTCTGCTCTTCCTAGTCTATATAAACAATTTAGGAGACAATCTAAGCAGCCCTCTTAGACTGTTTGCAGATGATGCTGTCATTTATCGTCCCGTACAGTCATCAGACGATCAAAACTAATTGCAAAATGAATCTGACAAGATATCGGTATGGGTTCAAAAGTGGCACTTGACTCTAAGTGATGAAAAATGTGAAGTCATCCATATGAGTAGTAAAGTGATTCCTCTAAACTCACATGTCTAAAGGCTGTAAACTCAATTAAATACTTACGGATTACTGTACGAATATCTTAAACTGGAAAAATAGCATAGATAACGTTGTGGGGAAGAAAGCAAACCAAAGAGTGTGATTTATTCGTAGGGAATTGTATTGTATTGTATTCTATGTTAACCGGGGACCTAGAAACGACGGAGAAGCTCCGTCCCCGCCGCAGCCGCAGTGGTCCACAACCCCACGACGACTACCGCAGTCCACTTCACCCCTCCGCCGCCCCACACCGAACCCATGGTTATTGTGCCGTTCGGCCCCCGGTGGACCCCACAGGAACGTCTCACACAGACGAGTGTAACCCCTGAGTGTGCGTGGTAGAGTAATGGTGGTGTACGCGTGCGTGGAGAACTTGTTTGCGCAACAATCGCCGACATATTGTAGCTGAGGCAGAATAAGGGGAACCAGCCCGCATTCGCTGAGGCAGATGGAAAAACGCCCTAAAAACAATCCACAGACTGGCCGGCTCACCGGACCTCGACACAAGTCCGCCGGGCGGGTCAGTGCCGGGGACCAGGCGCTCCTCGCCGGCCGCGGTGGTCTTGCGGTTCTAGGCGTGCAGTCCGGAACCGCGCGACTGCTACGGTCGCAGGTTCGAATCCTGCCTCGGGCATGGATGTGTGTTATGTCCTTAGGTTTAAGTAGTTCTAAGTTCTAGGGGACTGATGACCATAGATGTTAAGTCCCATAGTGCTCAGAACCATTTTCCAGGCGCTCCTCTCCACTCCGGAAAGCCGTGCGTTAGACCGCTCATCTAACTGGGCGGCCTATTCGTAGGGTATTTATAAGATGCAATAAGTTTACTAAAGAGACTACATACACAACTCTTGTCCGTTCTCTTCTGGAGTATTACTGCGCAGTGTGGAATCCGCATCAGCTAGGATCAACGAAGGACATCATAAAAGTTCAAGGAAAGACAGCTCATTTTATATTACAGCCAAATAGGGGAAAGAATTCACGGATATGATCAGCGAGTTGGTGGCGGCGGCGATGCTGCGACCGTAGCAGCAGCGCGGTTTCGGACTGAAGCGCCTAGAACCGCTCGGTCACAGTGGACGACTCCCACATGCTATTCGAGAGTTAAGCGTTCGGGAGTAGTCCAAAAGTGGCTCTATGGACCGTCTACTGAGCACTTCAGTGTGAATAGCAGAGTAGTCGTGTAGATGTAGGAGTTGAACATACGTACGGCAAACGCCAATAAAATAAAAATGAATAGTTACGTAGCAGAAACAGCTCCTTTCAGATTTCAGTTTACTTCGGTCGGAACTCGGGCAGTTTCAGCTCGTCTGTCGTGGCCGCAGCGGCCCTCTGCAGTCCCGCTAACTGCACAGCGGCGTGTATGCGGTGCGTTTTCAATTTGTCGGCCCACCCTCCTACAGTGGGCACAGGGCGTGACAGCCAGACCGCGTAAAAAGCAAACGCGACAAACGGGATCCGCAAACCGGCCGCTAACGACGTTGTGGGTTATTAATGAACACAGCGGCCGAGCGGGGGCAGGCACTGCGGCGTCCGAGGTAGCCGAACGGCTAGCGCATGCCGTGAGGATACGCGACCTCGTTGTCCTTGATACGAAGTTCCACGAAGCCGCGTCAGCACACGAAGCGTGAGGCGCTGACTGCCTGCGGGGTCATCTGGTGATGCCAGTCTTCTCAGGGGATCGGGTGCCAAATTTAAGCACAGATGTCGAAACCTCTCGCGATTCTTTGGCTGTGTCTTTGGTCATACGGCAGTAAAGGGGGACGTTGATGAAAAACACACACTATTTCAAAAATGCGCCAAATCCACAGTTTTGGAGCTATGGCAATGAAAGTTTGTACCACAATTTACGTGAAAGTAACACATTTACATATAAAATCATTTGATTATATATATTCAGCTTTGTTTTTAAATGAAATCTGAAGTTTTATTTTCAAAAAATAATTATGTTCCTTTTTCTCAGAAAGTATTCAAGAGATTTCTACAAAAATTTCTCTGCTTCATCTCTTTATATGTTTTAAGCTTCTCTCATGAGATCTTTGGAATAGGTCAAATAAGAGAATTTTCATAATTTTTTAATTATAATTCCAGAGGCACAATTTTAAATTCATGCAAAATTCCAATCACGTTGTCGCATATCTCAGATTGCAATCAAAATTTCAAAATTTGCTCTTGAGACAACGTTTATTAGGTTTACAGAAATATGTGTACAAAATTTCATAATTCTGGCATTCATAGAATCTGAGGGAAAGGTACATAAACTTTAAAAAACAAACTTTTCAGGAAACGCAATTCAAAGTTCAACCTAACTTTTTTCCTTACGTCAGTTTTCAGTAGGCACCACATTTGTACACCGGGTCGTCTTTCCCTTCAAGGCTTCTCTTCTGGTTTCTTGTTGTCTGTCTTCTTTCCTTTACCAAGTCATCAACTGACTTTTCAGCTGCAGAGACGCACTGTAAATCTATTTTTCTCTGGATGTCTTGAGTAAAATTTCCTATCTTGAAGCCAATTCTTTCTAACACCTTCATCCTCCCGACGTTCCCATCATTAAATACAATAACTGCATCATAAGTTACAATTCTGACAACTGTAGCAGTTGCAAATGTGTTTTTAGAGCATCATTTCCATATGTGTGAATCCAGAGACTCATTTAGATTTTGGGTTTTGCCATGAACACAGTTTTTGAGAAGTGCAGGATCGGCCAAAGATGATCTATAAATCGGAAGAGTATGTATCACGGCCTTCTTGATCCATCCCGGACACGTTTGTTTGAAAGCAATACACAGAATCGCTGTTCACTCAGCTGGTATTGAAGTGCTGCTTCAAAACATGGACGTGGCTGGGAGGCCGCGTCACACTTTTAATTAATTTTCAGGCACTGCGGATGTGATTTCAACATTGGCACTTTGGAAACTTATTGTCCATGAGCTGTAAAAATAAATAAAAAATAAATCGAAAATTGACATTTTTGGTCAATTTCATCAACGTCCCCCCTTAAAGCAAGGGAGTAAGGGTTTAACGCCCCATTCGCAGGAAGGTGATATTACAAGGTGTGGTCATAAAATTTTAACTAACATCTCGGAATCAATATTTTGCTTGTTTACGAGTACTTTCGATCAACGCCCAAGTACAGAGAGGTTATAATTAAACTTTGACTATTTGAGCCAATGTAGACGGAAATCTGTTTACTGTATCGATACCCGGATTAATAGTAATCACGTTCAAAACGTGCACTGCAGGATTTGCGTTGTTAGTAGTCTAGTGCCACGACTTGGCGTTAGGCGCCGGTACTGGTACAGTGGCGTAAGGTTGAAACACAAGCATGAGTATGCGTCACAGTTGCAGACAGCGAAAGTGAAGCTCTTTTGTCACACCAACTGCAATAGTGCTGCTCGTCCTCGCGCATGTTGAGGCTTTAAAGGAATACGGCGAGGTTCTCTTTCCACACTGTGCTTGAAGGACATAGTTTGAAGTTCGAATTAACTAGTAATTTAGTAATTGCTTCCGGGAAAGGCCGGCTGCCAATTGCCCCACATATTGTTGACGAAGTTGCCGTTTCCATGGCCGATAATGCAGGACGCAATGTGCGATATTCAAGCAGCGCACGAGCTGTCTCACAATAGTTGAACATTCCATGGACCACCGTTCGAAAAGTGCTGAGAACAACCGTGAAATGGTATCGCTGCTGCGGTTCCAGGCTGTCGTGGTTGCAGATGGTCGTCACATTGAGTACGGAACTAACAAATGTTACCCTCCCATGTGGAAATTAAAATGTGCTTCTTTCAACAGTTTACTCCTTTTTTCACTTTCGCACTTCCTTAAAAATGTTTCCACAAAGTTGCTTTGCCCTATGATCACTTTTTTTTTTTCGTGGGGGCCCTCTCAAATAGCGAAAGTTTAATTATAATCACACTGTATTACAGGGATGCTTCGTCAACTCAAACGGGAATAGTCTGGAGGGAAGACGACGCTCTCTCCGCGAGGCAGTATTGCGGGACTTTCGGTAACCAGCATTTGAGGCCGACTGCAGAACGATTCTGCTGCCGCCAACGTACATTTCGCGTAAGCACGACGAAAATAAGACGCGAGAAATTAAAGCTCTTACAGAGGCTTTTAGAGAGTCGTTTTTCTCTCGCTGTGTTTGCGAGTGCAACAGGAAAGGAAATGAATAGTAGTGGCACATGATATACTGCGTTATGGACCGTACGGCGGAGAATGTATGTAAATGTAAACTGAAGAGCCAAAGAAATTGGTACGACTGCCTAATATTGTGTAGGGCCCCCGCGAGCACGCAGAAGTGTTGCATCACGACGTAGCATGGACTCGATTAATGTCTGAAGTAGTGCTGGAGGGAACTCACGCTATGAATCCTGCATAGCTGCATATAAATCTGTAAGAGTACAAGGGGTGGACATCGCTTCTGAACAGCACATTGCAATGCATCCCAATTATGCTCAATAATGTTCATGTCTGGAGCGTTTAGTGACCAGCGGAAGTGTTTAAACTCAGAAGAGTGTTCTTGGAGCCACTCTGTAGCAATTCTGGGCGTGTGGGGTTTCGCCTTCTCATGCTGGAATTGCGCAAGTGCGTCGGAATGCACACTGGACATGAGTGGATGTTGTCTGGCCGGACGAGTCTCGTTTCAAATTGTATCGAGCAGATGGACGTGTACGGTTATGGACACAGCCTCATGAATCCATGGACCCTGTATGTCAGCAGGGGGCTGTTTATCTACATCTACATCTATACTCCGCAAGCCACCCAACGGAGTGTGGCGAAGGGCACAGCCGGCCGAAGTGGCCGTGCGGTTAAAGGCGCTGCAGTCTGGAACCGCAAGACCGCTACGGTCGCAGGTTCGAATCCTGCCTCGGGCATGGGTGTTTGTGATGTCCTTAGGTTAGTTAGGTTTAACTAGTTCTAAGTTCTAGGGGACTAATGACCTCAGCAGTTGAGTCCCATAGTGCTCAGAGCCATTTTTGCGAAGGGCACTTTACGTGCCACTGTCATTACCTCCCTTTCCTGTTCCAGTCGCGTATGGCTTGAGGGAAGAACGACTGCCGGAAAGTCTCCGTGCGCGCTCAAATCTCTCCAATTTTACATTCGTGATCACCTCGGGAGGTATAAGTAGGGGGAAGCAATATATTCGATACCTCATCCAGAAACGCACCCTCTCAAAACCTGGACAGCAAGCTACACCGCAGTGCAGAGCGCCTCTCTTGCAGAGTCTGTCACTTGAGTTTGCTAAACATCTCCGCAACGCTATCACGCTTACCAACTGACCCTGTGACGAAAGGCGCCGCTCTTCTTTAGATCTTCTCTATCTCCTCTGTCAACCCGATCTGCTACGGATCCCACACTGATGAGCAATACTCAAGTATAGGTCGAACGAGTGTTTTGTAAGCCACCTCCTTTGTTGATGGACTACATTTTCTAAGGACTCTCCCAATGAATCTCAACCTGGCACCCGCCTTACCAAGAATTAATTTTATGTGATCATTCCATTTCAAATCGTTCCGCACGCATATTCCCAGATATTTTACAGAAGTAACTTCTACCAGTGTTCGTTCCGCTATCATATAATCATACAATAAGGGATCCTTCTTCATATGTATTCGCAATACATTACATTTTTCTGTGTTAAGGGTCAGTTGCCACTCCCTGCACCAAGAGCCTATCCGCTGCAGATCTTCCTGCATTTCGCTGCAATTTTCTAATGCTGCAACTTCTCTGTATACTACAGCATGCTGCTGGAGGCTCTGTAATGGTGTGGGGCGTGTGCAGTTGGAATAATATTGGACCGCTGAAACGTCTAGATACGACTCTGACAGGTGACAAGTACGTGAGGATCCTGTCTGATCAGACAGAGTGCTTACCCAGGTTTCCTGTTTTACGCGAGCAGTCACCTTAACCGCTTCAGCTATCCGTGCGCCAATCACGCCCCGACCCGAAATTCCACATGCCGTCGTCTATGTATCGCAACCTGCACCCGTACGTTCCGTATATTTCTATCCAGAAGTACGTAGTTATTGAGTCGAGGGTCTGGTACTGGCGAATAAATACGAAATACGAGTGCATGTGTTATTAAGAAGTACGATGTAGTGTTCCTTGGTCATGCATGATGTACCAAACACCGTGTTAGACTCAGAAAGCCAGAGGTAAAAGTCTCCACAACAGTGGCTTAGGGGTCGGCAGCTGGAAATTTAGTGAAATTCGGAAATTTGTGGTAAGTTCCTATGGGACCAAACTGCTGAGGTCATCGGTCCGTAGGCTTGAACACTACTTAATCTAGGTTAAACTAACTTACGCTAAGGACAACACACACACCCATGCCCGAGGGAGGGCTCGAACCTCCGACGGCGGGAGCCGCGTGAACCGTGGCAAGACCCCTAAGACCGCGCGGCGTCGGCAGCTCATTGCGACAGTACAGCAGGCGGGACAGGTAGCAGTTTCGAAGGCGCAGTCATCTTCGTGAACGGTAGCAGCGAATCACATGTTCATCCTCGTAGCTGGTGTACTGCAATATAATTCTTGTGAAGGCTCTGAAGCCCGAGTGTCTATTACTGTTCGTCTGAGACAGTGATGTTATGCCTGGCCTACAATGAGCAAATGTCCCCTACTATTCTGGGACCATCATCAGTATTCACCACCAATCTGCTTACCAAGAAAGACTTTCAGGGCTGAGCTTGTTACTTTTCCGCCATACCAGCAGGCTGATACATGTTCTTGTGAAACTTTTACTCTCTCTCTCTCTCTCTCTCTCTCTCTCTCTCTCTCTCTCTCTCTCTCTCTCTCTCTCTCTCGCGAAATCAAGCTGTGCTGTCAGAATAACGTTATTTCGTCTCCTCACTTAGGTCATGTTGCTGAGATTATGATACAAGCCTCTCGCTCGTGCGAGGGAAGGCAGTATCTTTCAGGTGTGTTCTGCTCTCCGTAACGTCAGCTTTCCGCTTTCTGTAATGTCGCCTTTCTGCCCGTTTGTCAATTTGATTGTGACATCGGATATTGGCCTGGTTTGCCTCGATTTGCTGCTAGCTTGGGAGGGCTTTGAGGAAATTTTGCATTTGCCAGTAATACACTTCTGCTGTGTAACAGAGCAGTACCTGGAGTGACTGGTCCATCTTTATTTGAAATTATCATCCCTCTTTAAACAATTCTTCGAGCTTTTCTGTAGGGCTGTAGGGAGTAACAGATTCCCCATAGCCCCCCCCCCCCCCCTGTAGCATAGCATAGGCCAAGGCTGAATATTTGTCGAGACGAAAGCAGAATCTGATTGCTGTATATTTTTCATAATGCGTTTGAAAAAATAAATGCCTTCCACAATCCAAGAGGAACTTGATTTTCTACTCCCGTGCTGAGAAATCAGAAGCAACGTGGAGGCACCAGCGGAACTGTACGCACAGAGGAGTTCCGACGGTTCGGATTCTCAGAGACCCAATAATGCGTATTTAATACTCTCCGCTTTTCCTGATGAGTAAAGGCAGTTTCATCGGTAAAGAGAATAATTTGAAGAAATAAAGTAGTGTCCTGACGTATCATCATAACCGAGAGACAGAAACCCATGTATCTTCTGCAATCCCTCTAATTAATCTATATTATAGAGACGAGGCTGTTAGTATGCAAATTGTGAATAACGGTGGACTCTTCCAGGGCACGCGCAGTTTCTCTGGAGCTAAAATCAGCTGCCAGGACATCTATTTCATTCGCTCCGTTCGTTGGAGGCTTGCGCATCCTCTGCTTAGTGTTGCAATGCCGTTCCAATAATTATGTTTCACACATTCAATGAACTGTCATTATCGTTGGACACCGTCTGTCGCGATGCCTTTGTGTGTAGCATTCATCTCTTCTCTTCGCGTTCTTTCTGCAGTCTCTGTAAAGAAGTAGCGTATCTGCTTTCCATCCGTTTGTGAAGCACACTTGTTGTTCCAAAATATCCAGCACTCAACACACGTGAACGACACAGACAGAATGAGCACTATAAGGGGCATGAAATGAAAATCAGACACATGGGAAATAATAAGTAAACGGTTTCTTGTTTCAAAAGTAATCGCCGTAACTGTTAATTGACGTATACTACTGTGAGATACGACAGGCAATGCTATCATGGAAAAATGTTTGCGGTTGCCTACGGTACCATGATTGTACTCAAGTGTGCACCTCTTCGTCCGAATCAAATCGACAGCCACGAATGTCTTTCGTCGGGACTCCAAAAATATTGAAGTCGCATGGGGAGGGATCGGGACTGTATGGAAGATGTGTAAGGACTTCCCAGCGAAACTACTGCAGCATAGTCCAAACAGCCTTGGCAGCAGTTTTGCTCCTTATCTATCGTGACACTTTTCCTTGTCTGTGCAAAAAATCACAAGCTTCCACATGACACTGATCTCTGATTCATGTTTAAAACGGCCGTAGTGGCCGAGCGGTTCTACGCGCTTCAGTCCGGAACCGCGCTGCTGCTACGGTCGCAGGTTCGAATCCTGCCTCGGGCATGGATGTGTGTGATGCCCTTAGGTTAGTTAGTTTTAAGTAGTTCTAAGTCTAGGAGACTGATGACCTCAGATGTTAAGTCCCATAGTGCTCAGAGCCATGTTTAAAACAGATAAATCCTAACTTCTAAACATTTTAACTACTCGGAAACTACGAATTTGAAAGACTGAAGTTGATACCAAAATCTCTGTAATTAATATAGCTGTGAAGAGAGATTTTACATCGTTTTGTGAGGGCTTCCTCACAATTCATGTAGGTGAAAATAGACTCGCCACATCTTATACGGTTCCGGAAATATTTTAGGTGAACAGTTCCTCTGTAATGAATACGTGAAGGGACTGATACCGCGTCTAGCATCTGTTTACAGTTGACTGCGCCACAAGTCTGATGCGAAAAATTGTAGGATTATGTCCCCGACGTCAGTCTCTTGCAGGATTATGTAACACAAATGATAGTTGTCTGTGAAGACATTTCTGGATACAGAACAGCTTCTTTTTGGTTAACAACACTGTTTTTGTTCATTAGGTGCAGAAGGCAGTAGATAAAGGAAACAAGATTGATGTAATGCTCCCTTACTTGCAAAAAGATTTCGATACAGTTCCACGCCGTTGCCTGGTAATCAAAACACCTACATACGTAATATCCCAGCAGAGATGCCACTGGACTGAAGTCTTGTCAAGAAAAATTCATTATGTCATTTTCACGGAGGGGTAATGCCACAAGCGAAGACATTATTGTTGTCAGATTGTGTGTTGGTGCCAATGCTGTTCGCATTACCAATAAGTGACCATTCATATAACGTCTTTATCGCCCTGTGACAGTTCGCAGTGGTCGGAATTGTTAATAGTGAGACGAAACATGAATAATGTATGTCAGCAATTGGGACAGATGATTCTGAATCCACAGCTCATTTATGTGAATGGATTACTCAGGTCGTTACTGCAGTGTCGACTATTCCCCCGATTCTGTATCGACTTGTTGGCAGAAACAAGTTGAAGTAATAGTGCTTTATTTGTTATTATTCGTTGAACCTATTTTGCGTCGTTGTGTACTGCGTAAATTACAGTAACAGTTGGGTGACTATGGTTGTATTAGTACGAAAACGCGCCCTGTCGTAAACCAGAATCTGGGAGGCAATGTTTTGTGGACAATAACATTCCAGAAATGGTCTGGTCTGACCAGAGACCCTACCTAAACCCAGTGGAATAAATTTTGGATGACTTAAAACATCAATTTCGCTTCAGAACCCACCGTCGTTCTCTCTAGATTTGGCTTTTCAGGAAAACTGGGCCGCCACTCCTTCACATACCTTAAAATATCTCGCTGATAGTGTCGCTAGCAGAATTCAAGCCGTCATAAAGGTAATGAGTGGGGATACTCCATATTGAGCTCCATTCTAGGTGTTCTGATGCTTTTTAGTGGATAGTGTCATACAAAAATATATAATTTATGTAACTTTATTTTTTCAAATTGATAATTAAATCCCTTTGACTACACTTCGCTCGTAGCTCAATGTACATAGTTTAGTTGAGTGCTGTAATTGCTCCTTCTCTCTCTCTCTCTCTCTCTCTCTCTCTCTCTCTCTTCTAACGGCTACATGTGAGCTCGTATGTTGTGGTTATTTATTACTGGAACCGCGCTACTGCAGCGAATATCTCCTGGGACGTATAAAATTACGCAATCTGTACAGCAAACCCGACACGGATGTTAGGTGAGCCCATTCCCGAGGGTAGTCTGTCGTTCCATATTTTACAAAGATAATACCCGTCAAAAGGAAAAATCGACTCGCTTCGAGCAAATGGTGCGGTTTCCAATACTTTTTTTAAAAAAATGCGTCAGATTTATTTTTGCTCCGTCCCATGCATTGTGGTGTTAAAACAAGCGCCTTTCGCACGGTCCGATGTTTATTGCTTGATTAAAGACGGTACTCTTCGCTGACAACGGCTCATTTCTGTTAAATTCAGGGATGATGCACCACAAGGATTACGGTGTCCTAGCTCTGTGCGCGCTCTCTAATGCTTTGGTGAACCCATTTCTCTTCCTTTTATCAGGCCAAAGTCACTAGCTGTAAATGTTTTAAAAATCCTATGGGGCTTGGCAGTAATTTCTCTGATGAGGAAGTTATTTATATGCCCATTCGTTTCGATGTCTGCCATTGTTGCAGTGCCCTAAAAGAAACATATCGGCCATAAATCAAGGTCTTACTTTAATCTGACTCATTCAGTAGATGCGAAGCTGTGCGTAGACCTTGGATGGCTATTCCGAGTTCACATTTTTCTGTGCGTGTAGTATTTGACATGTGAGCGCTACGATTTCTGATGGACAAAACTCGCTATAGACTTCCTCGTGTATTGGTAGCCTGAAAGCGTACGCTAGAAAAGCGAACGGTTTCGCCATAGTACAAGAGGCGTTCAATAAGTAATGCAACACATTTTTTTCTGAAAACAGACTTCTTTCATTCAGAATTCCAGGACATCACGTTATTCCACACTCTTTTGGCTGCAAAACCCTATTTTTCAACATAATCTCCGATCAGAGCGGCGGCATTACGACACCTTACTGGAAGGCTTGTATACTCGAATGGTACCACTCCACTGGTCGACGTCGGAGCCATCATCTTGCTGCATAAACAATCTCCACAAAATCCACGTACTGCTTCCCGTCGAATGGATCTTACGAGGGCTATTCGAAAAGTAAGGAACGATAGGTCGCGAAATGGTAACCACACTGAAAATCAAAACTGCTTTATTTGTAACAGTTAGCTACACGTTCCAGCAACTTCTCTACACAGTCGCCGCTCAGACTTAGACATCTGTCGTGGCGTAGTACCAACTTTTCAATTCCCTCGTTATAGAAGACAGCCGCTAGTGCTTTTAGACTATTTTCTACTCTGGACTCCAGCTCTGTGTCTGTGTCAAAATATTGTCTTCATAGCCATCGGTTCATTTGAGCAGAAATGAACCTCAGATGTAGCCAATTACGGGCTGTATTGTGGATGACCAAATACTTCCCATAGAAAACGCTGCAGGAGCATCTTCATTGCCCCTGCAGAGTGCGGCCTAGAATTGTCGTGTCGAACGAACCGCATGATAGTTATGTTATGTGGATTGCATAGCTTCAGGCGTAATTTTTCGCCAGGCCCTCATACTTGACGGGAGACGCTAATTTCTAGCCGTCTTTACGTTCTCACTGTGGGCTCAGAACTGAAAAGAGCGACATGATGCTATCGACGGGCACACTAGACACAGTGCCCATCCCATCTGCGTAAAGCTTTATCAGATTTTCACTGTATTTTCCATTTCACGACCGATCGTTCCTTACTTTCCGAATAACCCTCGTACATTGGGCCAAGCAGATGGAAGTCCGAAGGTGCGAGATCCAAGCTGATGTGGCGCTACCCCGCGGACTGCCGTTTTGTTTCCGGTTCGATGTGATGAACCCATGTTTCATCGTCTGTGACGATGTTCGACAAAAATTCGCCACGATCAGCTTCGTAACGCGCAAGCAGTACCGCACAGATAGTCCTTTGCTCTTCACGGTCTTCTGTTAGGTGACGAGGAATCCAACGGGCACACAAATCTGAGTTCCCCCAACAGATGGACGTGTGTGTCAGCACTACCAACAGAGGCGTTTAGTTCTGCAGCGAGGTGTTTGTTTGTGATCCGTCGATCACCTCGAATGAGAGTGCCCGCACGTTCCAACACAGCAGACGTCACAGGTGTGTGTGGGCGGCTTTCACTCAGGAGATCCGACAGGTTTGCGCAACCTTCTTGCGTTGAAGACAGACGCCTCACTCAACGACTCACTGTGGTTTTTTTGACTGGCAGGTCTCCGTAGACCTTCTGCAACTGCCTGTGAATTCCTGCGCTGCTCTTGTTTTCCGCCTAAAGAAAGTCAGGAACAGATCTATACCTAGAACGCACCTACGTTACAGATGCCATTTTGAAGGCTACATACAGCGCCGCCTCGTATTAGAACTTCATGAAACTATAGGAGCTGAAGCAGCAATATGCGGATGTCCAACAACAAATTTCGCACTTTGTAAACCGAAATTGACCGAAAAAGAAATGTGTTGCAATGCTCTCGTTGAGCGCCACTCGTAATTCCGTAGACGTACAATCACAAAATGGTATCACGTGTTTTTGAGAAAGGTAGACGAATGGGAAAACTGGAAGAAGCCGATCTCGGGGAAGATCAGTTTGGATTCCGTAGAAATGCTGGAACACGTGAGGCAATACTGACCCTACGATTTATCTTAGAAGATGGATTAAGGAAAGGTAAACCTACGTCTCTAGCATTCGTAGACTCAGAGAAAGCTTTTTACAATATTGGCTGGAATACTCTCATTCAAATTCTGAACGTAGCAGGGGTAAAATACGAGGAGCGAAAGGCTATTTACAATTTATTCAGAAACCAGATGGCAGGCCCGCCGGTGTGACCGAGCGGTTCTAGGCGCTTCAGTCTGGAACCGCGCGACCACTACGGTCGCAGGTTCTAATCCTGCCTCGGGCATGGTTGTGTGTGATGTCCTTAGGTTAGTTAGGTTTAAGTAGTTCTAAGTTCTAGAGGAGTGATGACCTCAGATGTTAAGTCCAATAGTGCTCAGAGTCATCTAAATCAGATGGCAGTTATAAGAGAGGAGAGGCATGAAAGGGAAGCAGTGGTTGGGAAGGGAGTGAGACAGGGTTGTAGCCTCTCCCCGATGTTATTCAATCTGTATATTGAGCAAGCAGTAAAGGAAACAAAAGAAAAATTCGGAGTTGGAATTAAAATCCATGGAGAAGAAATAAAAACTTTGAGGTACGCCGATGACATTGTTATACTGTCAGAGACAGCAAAGGACGTAGAAAAGCAGTTGAACAGAATAGACAGTGTCTTGTGAGGATACAAGATGAACATCAATAAAAGCAAAACGAGGATAATGGAATGTAGCCGAATTAAATCGGGTGATGCTGAGGGAATTAGATTAGGAAATGAGACACTTAAAGTAGTAAATGTGTTTCGCTGTTTAGGGAGCAAAATAACTGATGATGGTCGAAGTAGAGAGGATATAAAATGTAGACTGGCAATCGCAAGGAAAGCGTTTCTGAAGAAGAGAAATTTGTTATCATCGAGTATAGATTTACCTGCCAGGAAGTCGTTTCTGAAAGTATTTGTGTGGAGTGTAGCAAAAATGGTTCAAATGGCTCTGAGCATTATGGGACTTAACTTCTGAGGTCATCAGTCCCCTAGAACTTAGAACTACTTAAACCTAACTAACCTAAGGACATCACACACATCCATGCCCGAGGCAGGATTCGAACCTGCGACCGTAGCGGTCACGCGGTTCCAGACTGAAGCGCCTTTAACCGCACGGCCACAACGGCCGGCACCAATTTAGTATTGGAGGGCAGCGTGGAGGGTAAAAATGGCAGAGAGAAACCAAGAGATGAATACACTAAGCAGATTCAGAAGGATGTAGGCTGCAGTAGGTACTGGGAGATGGAGAAGCTTGCACAGGATAAAGTAGCATGGAGAGTTGCATCAAACCAGTCTCACAACTACAAGACCACAACAACAAGAAGTAGATTTAAACGCGCTCTCTCTCTCTCTTTCTCTCTCTCTCTCTCTCTCTCTCTCTCTCTCTCTCTCTCACACACACACACACACACACACACACACACACACACATGTACACACACTATACTTTTTTCTTTTTTGTGTAAATTAAATCCAATGTTGAACGTTTTTGTTGCTTATAATACCTAATCTGGAAACATTAGAGGACTCACTTAAATCCCGCATCTGTAAGACATGTTAGTTTTGGTGTGACAGCAATATAGCTCAGACAAAGGTTGTATAGTTTCAGACAACGCTACCAAAAATAACTTGACTGACGTACACTGGTCAGCCGGAATATTATGACGACTGCCCACCGCGAGACTGAAAGTCGTGTGGTGGCGTAAGCAGTTTATGTGTTGATGTGTCGTGGATCTGTCGACAGAGTAGAGTGCTGGTGCGGGCATTGATGGTTCAGCGCACTTTGCTGAGCATGCGGCTCCGCAGCTGACGACCGTTGTGTGTTCCCAAGTTGGTCCAACAGCGTCGTCATTTACGGTTCCAGTGGGCACGGTACCACAGAGAACAGAAAGTGGATCAATGGAAACGTGTCGCGTGTTCCGATAAACCGCGTTTCTTGTTACTCCAGTTCTATGCTTGTGTCCGGATACTTAGTATTCCAGGCGAACAGCTACTAAGACATGCACTGCACCACGAACGCAAGCCAATATGGGCAGCATTGTGGTTGGTTGGTTGGTTTGGGGCAGAGGACCAAACAGAGAAGTAATCGGTCCCATCGGATTAGGGAAGTATGGGGAAGGAAGTCGGGTGTGACCTTTCAAAGTAAACATCCCGGTGTTTGCCTGAAGCGATTTAGGAAAATCACGGAAAATCTAAATCAAGATGGCTAGAAGTGGGTTTGAACCGTCGTCCTCCCGAGTTCGAGTCAATTGTGCTAACCGCTGCTCCACCTCGCTCGAGGCAGCATTATGCAATTGAGGACATTTTTCTGGGCTTCCATGTGACCTGCAGTCGTAATTGAAGGCACCATGACAGCTGTGGACTACGTGAACATTACTGCAGACTACCTGCATTCCTCCATGCTTCATGGTTTTCTCGACGGCGATGTCAGCTTCCAGTAGCCCGTAGGATAAATATGTATGTCGGAAGGCCAGAATCGTGAGAGGGTGGTTTGAGGAGCGTGACAGCGATCTGACGCCTTTGCTTGATCTGAGCCCGGTGGAACGCATCTGGGACGCTATCTCGCCCAAAGTCCACGGCCACAAACCACCCTCTCGTAATTTAGGGGAATTGCGTTATTTGTGCGTATGTATCTAGTGCCACACGCCTCCGGAAACATACGAGGGTAATCCCAAAAGTAAGATCTCATATTTTTTTATAAGCACATAGACCTGTTTATTTCTACAATGGCTTACATCAGTTGACGGCTTGAATATTAAGCTATTTTTCGACATAATCGCCATTTCTGTCGATGCATTTAGGTAGACGCTATAGCAGTTTCTGTATGCCCATGTCATACCAGCTCGCCGCTATGCTGTTCAGAAAGTTATGAACCTCTTCTTTCACCTCGTCGTCGGAGCTGAATCGCTTTCCGACCAAATTTTCTTTTGACCTAGGGAGTAGGTGATAGTCACTGGGCGCCAAGTCAGGAGTATAGGGCGGGTGGGTGGGTGATTATGTTCCACTGAAACTGTTGCTGGAGAGCAATAGTTTGCCGAGCGCTGAAATGCGGGCGAGCGTTGTCATAGAGAATGTGTACGCCCTTGCTCAAATTCCTCTTTTCCGGTTCTGAATTGCCCATTTGAGTTTTTTTCAGCGTCTCACAGTACCTGTCAGCATTAATTGTGGTCCCAGAGATTCAGCTCCGACGACAATGGCAGACACTGAAACGATTGGTCCGGTGTTGGTGCGGTGGGGGGGGGGGGGGGAGCGGGGGGGTTTGACTGCTGTGGCCTGTTCTACATCTACATCTACATTTATACTGCGCAAGCCACCCAACGGTGTGTGGCGGAGGGCACTTTACGTGCCACTGTCATTACCTCCCTTTCCTGTTCCAGTCGCGTATGGTTCGCGGGAAGAACGACTGTCTGAAAGCCTCCGTGCGCGCTCTAATCTCTCTAATTTTACATTCGTGATCTCCTCGGGAGGTATAGGTAGTGGGAAGCAATATATTCGATACCTCATCCAGAAACGCACCCTCTCGAAACCTGGCGAGTAAGCTACACCGCGATGCAGAGCGCCTCTCTTGCAGAGTCTGCCACTTGAGTTTATTAAACATCTCCGTAACGCTATCACTATTACCAAATAACCCTGTGACGAAACGCGCCGCTCTCCTTTGGATCTTCTCTATCTCCTCCGTCAACCCGATCTGGTACGGATCCCACACTGATGAGCAATACTCAAGTATAGGTCGACGAGTGTTTTGTAAGCCACCTCCATTGTTGATGGACTACATTTTCTAAGGACTCTCCCAATGAATCTCAACCTGGTACCCGCCTACCAAGAATTAATTTTATATGATCATTCCACTTCAAATCGTTCCGCACGCATACTCGCAGATATTTTACAGAAGTAACTGCTACCAGTGTTTGTTCCGCTATCATATAATCATACAATAAAGGATCCTTTTTTCTATGTATTCGCAATACATTACATTTGTCTATGTTACGGGACAGATGCCACTCCCTGCACCAAGTGCCTATCCGCTGCAGATCTTCCTGCGTTTCGCTACAATTTTCTAATGCTGCAACTTCTCTGTATACTACAGCATCATCCGCGAAAAGCCGCATGGAACTTCCGACACTATCTACTAGGTCATTTATATATATTGTGAAAAACAATGGTCCCATAACACTCCCCTGTGGCACGCCAGAGGTTACTTTAACGTCTGTAGACGTCTCTCCATTGATAACAACGTGCTGTGTTCTGTTTGCTAAAAACTCTTCAATCCAGCCACACAGCTGGTCTGATATTCCGTAGGCTCTTACTTTGTTTATCAGGCGACAGTGCGGAACTGTATCGAACGCCTTCCGGAAGTCAAGAAAAATAGCATCTACCTGGGAGCCTGTATGTAATATTTTCTGGGTCTCATGAACAAATAAAGCGAGTTGGGTCTCACACGATCGCTGTTTCCAGAATCCATGTTGATACCTACATAGTAGATTCTGGGTTTCTAAAAACAACATGATACTCGAGCAAAAAACATGTTCTAAAATTCTACAACAGATCGACGTCAGAAATATATGTCTATAGTTTTGCGCATCTGCTCGACGACCCTTCTTGAAGACTGGGACTGCCTGTGCTCTTTTCCAATCATTTGGAACCCTCCGTTCCTCTAGAGACGTGCGGTACAAGGCTGTTAGATGGGGGGCAAGTTCTTTCGCGTACTCTGTGTAGA
Source organism: Schistocerca americana (assembly GCF_021461395.2). Taxonomy (NCBI): domain Eukaryota; kingdom Metazoa; phylum Arthropoda; class Insecta; order Orthoptera; family Acrididae; genus Schistocerca; species Schistocerca americana. The sequence continues at coordinate 520,799,447 of NC_060125.1, read as the reverse complement.
ATCGAATTGGTATCCCGTCAGGTCCAGTGGATTTTCCTCTGTTGAGTGATTCCTTGGACACTTATTTCGATGTCAGCCATTTTTTCGTTTGTGCGAGGATTTAGAGAAGGAACTGCAGTGCGGTCTTCCTCTGTGAAACAGCTTTGGAAAAAGGTGTTTAGTATTTCAGCTTTACGCGTGTCATCCTCTGTTTCAATGCCATCATCATCCCGGAGTGTCTGGATATGCTGTTTCGAGCCACTTACTGATTTAACGTAAGACCAGAACTTCCTAGGATTTTCTGTCAAGTCGGTACATAGAATTTTAGTTTCGAATTCACTGAACGCTTCACGCATAGCCCTCCTTACGCTAACTTTGACATCGTTTAGCTTCTGTTTGTCTGAGAGGTTTTGGCTGCGTTTAAACTTGGAGTGAAGCTCTCTTTGCTTTCGCAGTAGTTTCCTAACTTTGTTGTTGTACCACGGTGGGTTTTTCCCCTCCCTCACAGTTTTACTTGGCACGTACCTGTCTAAAACGCATTTTACGATTGCCTTGAACTTTTTCCATAAACACTCAACATTGTCAGTGTCGGAACAGAAATTTTCGCTTTGATCTGTTAGGTAGTCTGAAATCTGCCTTCTATTACTCTTGCTAAACAGATAAACCTTCCTCCCTTTTTTTATATTCCTATTAACTTCCATATTCAGGGATACTGCAACGGCCTTATGATCACTGATTCCCTGTTCTGCACATACAGAGTCGAAAAGTTCGGGTCTGTTTGTTATCAGTAGGTCCAAGATGTTATCTCCACGAGTCGGTTCTCTGTTTAATTGCTCGAGATAATTTTCGGATAGTGCACTCAGTATAATGTCACTCGATGCTCTGTCCCTACCACCCGTCCTAAACATCTGAGTGTCCCAGTCTATATCTGGTAAATTGAAATCTCCATCTAAGACTATAACATGCTGAGAAAATTTATGTGAAATGTATGTGAAATGTATGGGGTTGTGGACCACTCTCGGCTACGGTCCCCGCTTCTATACACAATACAATCGATTTGGGATATCGTGTCAGAGAAAAATTAAAATTCTGTTGTGAGTGTTGTTTTTATATAATTATTTTTTGTACATCTTTCATTCCGAATTCGTGAGAGTAGAGTGGACAGTAGTGGTCATTTGATAGTACCATGAGTGATACTTAGAAGGTGCAACAGGTCTACTAAAGAAACTGCTCACACCACAATTGTCCGCCCTATCCATGAGTATTTCTGTGCTGTGTGGGATCCGCGTCAGGTGGGACTGACGGATGACATCGAAAAAGTTTAAATAAGGGCAGCTCGTTTAGTGTTATCGCGAAGCAGAGGAGATAGTGCCATATATACGTGAATTGCCGTGGCAGTAATTAAAACAAAGGCGTTGCGACGGGATCTCCTCATGAAATTTCAATCACCGGTTTTCTCTTCCGATTGCGATAACATTCTGTTGGCACCCACCTCCATAGGGAGAAATGATCATCACGATAAAATAAGAGAAATCAGGGCTCACACAGAAAAATTTAAGAGCTCGTTTTTTCCGCGCGTCGTTAGGGAGTGGAACGGTGGAGAGACAGCTTAAACTTCTGCCAGGCACTTTATTGTGAATAGCAGAGTAATCACTTAGATGTAGATGGTTACTACTTTAGGATTTATGTCGACTGCACGTGGGAGAGAAACAATCGCGAAATCCTCTGAGTTATGTGGAGAGTATTTCTCGTGAGAAAGAAAAGTCTCTGCACATTTGTAAGTCGCTGCGACAGCGTTCGTGGTAACGTAACGCCCCTTAGGAGTTACAGCGACAGGCCAATGGTGCGGGGGCGGTGGCGGGGGCGGAAGTTGGCTTGTTTTGACGGTTGCTCAACTTCGGTAACTCCGGATAACGGATGGCGGCACGCGCAGCTTTGATGTGGCGGCTTCCTAACGAATTTCGACGCCGCGGGAGGAAATGGAAAAGCGAGCGGCTCCAGCAACAAAGGCCTCTGGTTTCGCTTCCGCACGTGGATCGGCCACGCTATCCGTGAATCTCTGCAGATTTGCATTCCCATCAAGGCTCTGCGCTGCTTTTGACGTCAAAGGCGCGTAGTAACAATATTCTTTGACAGCCTCTGCTCCGACTGTGCTGAAGTGTGAGCTACAAAGACTCGGCCAAATGCGATCCAGATCAACGCAATACTGATATTTCTCAGTTTCAGGCTTGATAACTTGATAACATTTACGATACATTTCGATGACCCTCTATTTTTTTCGGCATTCTTTTTTTCCGTGACATGTTCTTGCATTTGTTTGTTACATTTCGTGTTTCTATAAAAATATTTGCTTGTATCAAAACCGGCAGAACAGAGAAGCAAAATGATCTGTCACATTTTCTCTGTGTCATTGATTATTGGTGTGCTTCTGGATGTACTGCGGGCTGTTGTTTCCATTTTACGCACAAAATTTCGACGATTTATGCAGAAGCTACTGCGTAAAGATACGAACCCTTTTTACAGCATTGTGTAGTGCGTACAGCACAGGAACCGTTCTATGACGATTACTGTGTCAGCATGACAATGCACTTTGTTGTAAAGCAGCATTTGTGAGACAATTGTTTGTGGAGAATAACATTCCTACAATGGACTGGCCTGCCCAGAGTCTTGACCTGAGCTCAATGGAACGCCTTTGGGATGAGTCAGAACGTCGATTTCGCTCCAGACCCCATCGTCTAACGTCTGAACATTCTCTAGTTTTGGCCCTTGAGGGAGAGTAGGCTAACACTTCTCCACAAACATTCAGACAACCATTGAAAATGTTCAACTGTCGTAGAGGCGAAGAGTGGACACACCCTACATTAATGATCGCTAAGAGATGGGTGGATACTTGTGAACAGATGGTGTAGACAGATAACATTTTTAGATAAAGGCATAAACCCTCTAAAAATGTTTGGATTCCATTAAAATGTGTGGAACCGACGCACGTAACTATTTCATTGTATTTTTTTGTTCACAATCACTGCATTAGTTTCTTCCCGTGATATGTGATATCATTCACGATTAAGATTGGTACGACACCAGTTACTATTAACGCGTTGCTTACACAATCATGCCGTGAACATCTTTCTGTGAAATACTGCCGAGAAGAACTGATACGTAATTGACTTCCATCTGTGATGATGTATGTATGTTTGCTTAGGCTACTGTCTCAGACGTTCCGCGAATGAACCGAAGTAGAGACAAAAAGATAGGAATGTGTGCTTTATTGTGCCGTCGACTGCAAGGCTGACAGGTGCAAAGAATTACAGCAGCTGGGCAGATATTGCTTACAGTCTTGTAGATTCAACTGCTAATTTTCTTGCATCACAGGTAAGTATCTTCAACGAAACTTCATAGGTAGCACGCCATTAAATATAACCACATTATTAGAACCTTCACAGTAGTAGCTTCAAAGTTTTCCCCGCATCGTTGTCGATGTTGACTGATATGGTATCTTCATAAGGTGGGAGAAGAAGATGAAACTGATAACTATAGACGAGTTTTTGAAAATTTTTCGAAATTGGCGGCGTACAGAACAGCAATTTATAGGGGCACAGGTGTTGACGACGAAATTTATTGATGAAATCTTCGCATTTCAGTTGAGTGGCAGCGTTGTCTTGTAGCAGCGAGTGTACTATTTGTCATCTCCGCCTTCCTGAACATCACCTGAAGATGAGAAGCAGGAGACTCGTTGAAACGTTGCTAATCAAAGAAGAGGAGCTACCTACGTTTCTGAGCGCAAGGCGTTAACGGAGTGATGTTTGGTTTCTTGAATCGCTCATCATTTAAGCATTCACTAGACAGTACGAGATGTGGATTAAAATTGCTAATTCGGTATCTGCTGTGACTTTTTACAGGAGAGTATATTCTTTGATGAGTGTTGGAATTATTGGTTATCCAGTGGATTGGCTTCAGTCTTACTTAGGATACAGACGATTTTATTAGGCTGTCACATAAAGAGAGACCGAGTTATTTTAATATGTGATGTTCCTCAGGGCTCCATAATAGGCTAGCTTCTTTTTTGAAGTATACAAGTAGGTTGCCTACAACTGTTGCAGATAACTCCAGAATTGGTTTGTATTAGAGATTCAGGCAGACTTTGATCTCACATTCAGCGTGTGTACCTAATTTCATTTGCCAAAGTTTTCACTACCAACGACAACTTACGTAGTATCACTGTATTCCTCTTTTCACTATCAGGTACAGTAAGGAAAATAAATGTGTAAAGGCGAACATTTTAGGTTAAACGTTACCTATGTGTCGACTGAAACTACAGGTTACTGTTGTCAGTCAAAATTTATTTTATTCGCACTACTGAAGTATTTACAAAGCGTAAGTGATGTAACACGACAGAAAAGGTTGTCTGTGACCCCTGGGGCAGTGCCACAGGTTACCTGAAAGTCGCAAACCCAACAAACACACACGTCGCATTAATTCACATAAATTTACCTGATGATGGAGTTCTAAACATCTGAAACGTGTTCCATAGTAGAATCTTTCGTTTCAAGGTACAAGATATGGAGCACGACTGACGTAACACGGCTCAGCTGTCCGCAAGTTGTGTAACTAAGAATTTTTCTCATCATAAAACTCTGTAACTGAAGAATTAATAATATATTCCAAATATCTTAAATACAGGGCTATTACAAATGATTGAAGCGACTTCATAAATTCACTGTAGCTCCATTCATTGACATATGGTCACGACACACTACAGATACGTAGAAAAACTCAAAGTTTTGTTCGGCTGAAGCCGCACTTCAGGTTTCTGCCGCCAGAGCGCTCGAGAGCGCAGTGAGACAAAATGGCGACAGGAGCCGAGAAAGCGTATGTCGTGCTTGAAATGCACTCACATCAGTCAGTCGTAACAGTGGCACGACACTTCAGGACGAAGTTCAACAAAGATCCACCAACTGCTAACTCCATTCGGCGATGGTATGCGCACTTTAAAGCTTCTGGATGCCTCTGTAAGGGGAAATCAACGGGTCGGCCTGCAGTTAGCGAAGAAACGGTTGAACGCGTGCGGGCAAGTTTCACGCGTAGCCCGCGGAAGTCGACGAATAAAGCAAGCAGGGAGCTAAACGTACCACAGCCGACGGTTTGGAAAATCTTACGGAAAAGGCTAAAGCAGAAGCCTTACCGTTTACGGTTGCTACAAGCCCTGACACCCGATGACAAAGTCAAACGCTTTGAATTTTCGGTGCGGTTGCAACAGCTCATGGAAGAGGATGCGTTCAGTGCGAAACTTGTTTTCAGTGATGAAGCAACATTTTTTCTTAATGGTGAAGTGAACAGACACAATGTGCGAATCTGGGCGGTAGAGAATCCTCATGCATTCATGCAGCAAATTCGCAATTCACCAAAAGTTAACGTGTTTTATGCAATCTCACGGTTTAAAGTTTACGGCCCCTTTTTCTTCTGCGAAAAAAACGTTACAGGACACGTGTATCTGGACATGCTGGAAAATTGGCTCATGCCACAACTGGAGACCGACAGCGCCGACTTCATCTTTCAACAGGATGGTGCTCCACCGCACTTCCATCATGATGTTCGGCATTTCTTAAACAGGAGATTGGAAAACCGATGGATCGGTCGTGGTGGAGATCATGATCAGCAATTCATGTTATGGCCTCCACGCTCTCCCGACTTAACCCCATGCGATTTCTTTCTGTGGGGTTATGTGAAAGATTCAGTGTTTAAACCTCCTCTACCAAGAAATGTGCCAGAACTGCGAGCTCGCATCAACGATGCTTTCGAACTCATTGATGGGGGGACATGCTGCGCCGAGTGTGGGAGGAACTTGATTATCGGCTTGATGTCTGCCGAATCACTAAAGGGGCACATATCGAACATTTGTGAATGCCTAAAAAAACTTTTTGAGTTTTTGTATGTGTGTGCAAAGCATTGTGAAAATATCTCAAATAATAAAGTTATTGTAGAGCTTTGAAATCGCTTCAATCATTTGTAATAACCCTGTATATTACACGGTACATAAATAAGTAAAACTCGCAATATTTACAAACGCTGTTAAAAACAGGACATCATGTCCAGTAACAACAAAAACAGAAGAAAATGCCAGGGACTGCTTACGGTAGTCTTTACTGCACTTTACTTCATGTGATTCTAAAATAGGTCATTAGACTGAAGCACTGATCATGAAAAATCACTTGTACCTAGGTATACTATCCTTCAGCTGCAACATTCTTCCCTCTATTATTTGCCTAAAACTTCGCTTCATCATTTTGAATCTTTCAATAAATGCTCGAGTTTTTACATCTTACGGGAACAGTGCAAAGTAATGAACAACAATGGACCCAACATTGAACCTTGTGGGACCAACTGACGATTTGACCCTTGTCTCCTTCCTGCATTACTCGCAATATTTAGCACGGCTTTTTATGAATGAGTTGTTTATAGCGCCACTGATTCCATAAAGTGTAAACATTATTAGAATACTAATGAATCACCTTATTTTGGGCGATGATCAGTACTAAATCTGGGACTTGCTGGCAAAGAAATGGGTGTTGTTTGAATGGTCGTGGCCTAGAGTTTCGGAAAATCGCCATTAGATGTTAGTCAATATGTCTTCTCACTTTGCTATAATTCAGAAGTAAGATGGCGTCCGCTCAACAGAAGGCTTTTTGTGTGCTGCAGTTTGCAAAGAGCGCGTCAGTGATTTCGGGGCAGCTCCTTCACATCGGCGTTTTGTCATTGATCCGCCTGCACCCAAAAACATTCCTCGCTGGTATCGTTAATCTGGAAATACGGATGCTTGTGCCAAGGTATGAGACCAGGTCGACCTCGCACTTCAGATGGAATGGAGGAAAAAATGCAGCAAACATTTGAGCGGAGTCAACGAAAGTCCACTTGCCGCGCAGGTAGAGAACTGGCAATGTCTCACACGATTTTTTGGAGCTGTTAAGGTACCGTTTGGTCTATGAACCATACAGACTACAATTAGTGCAAGCTCTTCGGGTTGGTGCTGATTGGAAACAGGTTGACTTCAGGACATGGAAGACGATTGAATTTTTATCGCAGAATTTTTTAGAGGTAAAAAGTAAGCTGACATAACGTGCGAATGTGGGTAATCCATAGCCCTCATGACGTTACTGAGCACGAAAGAGGCTCACCTTGAGTGAAGGTTTTTTGCGCCATTTCTCGTGAAAAAGTTACGATCCCTTCTTTTCTGAGAACTGGATTTTTTCCACAAATTCAGGAAGATTCGGAGGACTTCATTTTTCAACATGATGGAGCTGCAGCACACTTGCACAACAAGGGCGCACAGGACCCCCAGATACTGCCCTGCAATCTTGGAATCAAAGATCGCCAGAAATGACCCTTTGCGATTTTTTCTTGTGAGGATATGTGAAGGAAAGTGTGTTCATCTCCTCTTCACATAGAAACGTGAAGAGCAGAGTAACAGCTGCCATAACTTCTGTAAAAGTAGATAAAGTGTGTAAAGTTTGACAAATTTAGCTATTGTCTAGGTGTTGTTCGTGCTTCTGCTGATCGTCACATTGAGCATTTGTAATAGCAAAACTAAAACTACACGGTTTTGTGTGTGTTTTGCAACTGATCCCGTGTTTGTAGTATGTTTTATCAGTAAATACGGAGTTTTGAAATCAGGTTATTCTTTTTGAAACACCCTGTACTGTCACGATTTGCTCAGTTCGATGCTTTTGGAATGAAGAGCTTGGTTCCAGCAGCTGCGTGTCTGGCTAGTGGCCCGTCGCTTTTCCAACGGGAGAGGCGCGCCTTTCCGGGCAGAGTGTCCCGTAATCAGGTTTCTTGGCGGGGAGACGGTGGCGCCAGTGCACGGTAATCTAATGAGCGAGCGGCGAGCGCGGCTGCCTCCGCCTCCGCCGCCCCCGGGGGCAGATTGGAAGCGACGCTGATCGCAGCCGCCCCCGCCGTCCCCCGAGACCCGGAGGATGACCACGGAGAGCGGCCTCCTGCGCCCAGACCGTTGATAGCTTTGTTCCGCCTCGCCTAAACCCGCCGTGCCTTCACGACCTCGCGCTGCTTCCTTTCTTCCGCCGTGCGTTCGCCACCTAAACAAAGAAGTAACTAAACACTCAAAAACCATACCTCTTCTTAAATAACAGAACGCAGTACGTCGTCGTCGATGGCGAGTGTTCATTACAGACGAAGGTATCGTCATGAGGGCGCCACCGAAGTGCGGTAGGACCGCTACTGTCTGTACATGTAGAAGGCAGTATCCTGACTGAATGACTCACCGTCGACCAGCCCGAACCGCTAAGGTATAAATTCTAAAAATGGTTCAAATGGCTCTGAGCACTATGGGACTTAACATCTGAGGTCACCAATCCCCTAGAACTTAGAACTACTTGAAACTAACTAACCTAAGGACGTCACACACATCCATACCCGAAGCAGGATTCGAACCTGCGACCGTATCCGTCGCGCGGTTCCAGACTGAAGCGCCTAGAACCACTCGGCCACCTCAGCCGGCATAAATTCTAAATTTGGGAAACCTGTTTAGGCGTCGTTTATGACAGAACTTTTCGAAATGCCATCCCTAAGGTGATGTAAAAGTTTTTTTTTTTTGAAAATATGTTGCTATTAAGGCAATTTCAAAGCTAGACCTAAGAAAGTTCATATTAGCTTTTTCGGTCAGAAATAAAGAAAAATGTTTTTCAGAATTTTTGGGAACTTCACGCCTCTGAGGGCGAAATAGTGGGTAATTTTTTAAAGTAATAACTATTAAAGAACTAGAAAAGTATTTAGAAAGCTTTATGTATGAAATTAGATATTTCATTTCTCGGTTACAAATAAAAAATACGTGCTTTATGGTTTTTGGAAATTAAACTCCTAAGGTGTGAAATGGGAGATAAAATTTTTTATGGAAATGTTTCATAATGAAGCCATTTTTAAAGCTACAGCTATGAACATTTTTATTTGGTTTTTCTGTTAGAAATAAAAAATAGTGTTTCACTGATTTTTGACATTCAATCCCTAAGGGAGGGGGGGGGGGGGGAATAGATGAAAATTTTTAAAGCAAAATCTATGAAAACTACTATCTCTCTTCTCGGTTAGATATAAAGAAATATGTGTTTGAGGATAAAAGTTTCAACGTAAATTTCATCACAATAACGCACAAGGCATGATTATCACAAACCTTGGTCTCCAGCTACCAGAATTGCGTTTTGACGAGAACTAGATTCGGAAAAGAACATGCTTCTATGGCTTTAATCAGCGTTAAAAGTTCAGAAGATTTTGCGTTTTGTGAACTACATAATAATTCTAATAAAGAAAAACAAAAACCAGAAAATCCGTGCAGACTGTACATTCCATGTGACACAGGCAGTGGGCGCTAACTAGTTCTCCATATACATAAATGATTGCTGATTATTATGTCGTGTACGGGAAGGTGTCGTCATTGGGAGACTGTAGAAGGATACAAGATGACATATGCAGAAATTTTAGCTTGTGTGATGAATGGTAAAATGCAGAAACACGTAAGTTAATGTACTAACTGTATGTGGCGAGCCGCTTGATTATGGGTGCGCAACGGCCTTATTGGATAACTTCAACGGTAATTATCTCGGAAGCGGCGCAACGTATCGAGTTTTGCCCTTAAGAATTATTTCTCAGCACAACCTAACGTGCAACACCCTTACAAGCCTTCCATACTCATTCTCACCACCCTGTATATCCTAGGACTAGCTTAGCGTCCGCTGCTGCGCTTGGGCAGTCTATATGGTCTGCACAAATTTTTTGTTGTCCTTTAATCAGATTTTTTTATGTTTTTTTCCAAAATTTTAACTCCTTCCAAACTTTTCATGTCAATATGATCATAGAAGCAGGATCTTTTCCGAGTGGACTTCTGACCAAAAAGTGATTCTGGAAGCCTTTTACATTCTTGTATGATATTACCATAGGAATTTTTATCCCCTATCAAGTATTTATTTATGTCTAACCGAGAAGTGAAACACCAATTTAATAGATTTAGCATTAAATCCTTTTTTAATGTAACGAAATATTTTCTTAAAAATCTTCACCGCCTATTTCAGGCCCTAAGGGGTTGAATTTCCAAAAACAGTGACACATTTTTAAATTTTTAACAGAGAAACCAAATACAAATTTTCATAGATACAGCTTTGAAAACGTTTTCATAATGAAATAATTTCATAAAACGTTTCATCCTCTGATTCACTCTGTTAGGGTACTGAATTTTCAAAATTACTGAAAGCTGTATTCTTTTTTTATTTCTAACTGAGAAGTCAAATGCTAATCTTCATAGATATGGCTTTAAAAATGCTTTAGCAGTTCTTTAACAATGAATTATTTCCAAAAAAACTTTCATCCATTATTTTACCCCCTTATTGATTAAATTTCCAAAAATGCTGAAAAACATGGTTCAAATGGCTCGGAGCACTATGGGACTTAACATCTATGGTCATCAGTCCCCTAGAATTTAGAACTACTTAAACCTAACTAACCTAAGGACACCACACAACACCCAGTCAGCACGAGGCAAAGAGAAAATCCCTGACCCCGCCGGAAATCGAACCCGGGAACCCGGGCATGGGAAGCGAGAACGCTACCGCACGACCACGAGCTGCGGACGCTGAAAGACATACTTTTTGTTTCTAACTGTGAAACCAAATACCAATTCTCGTACTTCTGTCTTCGAATTTTCATTAAATGCTACGTACTTTCAACTATTTCATACCTTTTAGAAACGTAAGCTCGGACAGCCCCTTCTTAAATGATGGCTATAGTGTGAAATCCACGGCCTCTCCAGATTTCTTGTATCTGTTGTAGGGGTTTGGGATGGCCGATGATGAATCAGTGAGTGAGTCAATCAGTCGGGACATTGCCATTTATGTAATAGTAGGGATCAGAAGGATCGCCTTTATTACAGGTAGCCTTCCAAACCTTGGGCTTGGAGAAGTAGTTGAGGAAAAACGCATAATATCTTAATCACTGAGATTATTTTACCTTCAGTTGAGATAACGAGTTGCTGGAAAGGATAGCTAGCCGTAGAGCTGAGAGGAGAGCCGCGCGCAGCTGTGGAGGCGGGCTAACGACGCCCGCGCCCGCGCCGGCGGCTGCGGGATCGAGTCCCAGGCAGGTAGTTAGGAGCTCCATAATTAAGACGCATCGCCGGCACAGAGGCCACCTCTCACGGGGCCATGCATATGGAGCAGCGCGCGATTAGGCCCTCATCACACTAACGCCCGGGCCCCATTAGACGAGGCGCGACGGGCTCGTAACTTGGAGGGAAGCGTCAGCCGCGTCGACACCCTCCCAACGTCTTCCTCCCCACTGGTGCCGCGAGAGCAGCATAGCGTACTGCACACCTGTGGCACCCTATCTGCAAACTGATCACAGTTTATGTGTTGATTTGTCATTGCTATAGTTACGTTCTACACAATGATGAGTCAAAATATTATTACCACCTGCTTACTAGCTCGTTTGTCAGTCTTTAGAACGACATAGGATTGGATTGGATTGTTTAGGGGAAGAGACCAAACAGCGAGGTCATCGGTCTCATCAGATTAGGGAACGACGGGGAAAGAAGTCGGCCGTGCCCTTTCAAAGGAACCATCCCAGCATTTGCCTGGAGCGATTTAGGGAAATCACGGAAAACCTAAATCTGGATGGCCGGACGCGGGATTGAACCGTCGTCCTCCCGAATGCGAGTCCAGTGTGCTAACCACTGCGCTACCTCGCTCGGTTAGAACGACATACATCACTGTACTACGCATCGGGGATCCGCAAGTTTGTTGGTAGGTTTGCGCGCAGGTATGTGACATTGGATGTCTACACACAGATCGTGTAATTGGCGTCTATAACGGGACACTGATTTGCGTACGCGATGATGGTGCCCGACAGCGAGACAGATACGTTCCATAAGATTTACATCAGGCGAATTTGGTCACCCAGATTTCAACGTGAGTTCGCTGTAATGGTTCAAATGGCTCTGAGCACTATGGAACTCAACATCTTAGGTCATCAGTCCCCTAGAACTTAGAACTACTTAAACCTAACTAACCTAAGGACATTACACACACCCATGCCCGAGGCAGCATTCGAACCTGCGACCGTAGCAGCCTCGCGGTTCCGGACTGCAGCGCCAGAACCGCACGGCCACCGCGGCCGGTGTTGTAATGGTCCTCAAACCACCGTAGCACGGTTCTAGCTTGTTCAAATGTGTGTGAAATCTTATGTGACGTAACTCTAAGGTCATCAGTCCCTAAGCTTACACACTACTTAACCTAAATTATCCTAAGGACAAACAGATACCCATGCCCGAGGGAGGACTCGAACCTCCGCCGGGACCAGCCGCACAGCCCATGACTGGAGCACCTAAGACCGCTCGGCTAATCCCGCGCTGCAGTTCTGGCTTCGAGACACGGACAGTTATACCGCTGAAAGAAGACATCAACGTCGGGGAAGACATCAAGCATGAAGGGTTCGCAGCTGTCAGCGTGTCTTCGATTACTACCATGCAAGCACAGAAGGCTGTCTCCCATAGCATAGTACTACTCCCACCAGGGTGCCTATTCTGTATCTTTCCGCCATTGTGCCGATTGTTTCGGTACTCAAGAGCGGCGAACGGTCTAGTACTCTAATTAGAGCCCTTGCATTATTCAGTATGCATTTCGGAAGCGATACCCGTTCTGGTCTAGAGAACCGAAGAGCTGTTGTCGGTTCGCGTCGCGCAAGCCAATCAAAAGCAAGCGGCGCACAGCGCCAACAGCACAAAGCGGCTAGCAGACGACACAGGCGCGATATTCTTCGAAGCACCGAAAATTGCGTTTACGTTGCCATAACGCATGACGCCGCATTTCATCGAGCTGACGTACCCGCCTTCATCACTCTTGCCGCCTCCTTAACAGTATCAGGTGCAGTATATCCATTTCCATGATTCTCAGCGGAAATGCATAGAAATTATTGCAGTTTCCCTGACCGCATGTTTCCATGCACGCATAATAACGATAGCGTATTTGACTGTATTCTGCAGATTGTCGTAAATGCCGCATTATGTCATCTTATTCTCATTCACACTGACGTCGTGTTTTGGATTTTACGTTTCGAAAAATGAGTTAGGTATAGTGTGTAGTGCCACATTGTATTAATACACCTATAAAAATACCGGAAAAATTGATTCTCAGAGTTTCAAAGAATATGAAGATAAACAGAATGTGGTTATAATTCGCTCCTAGAGATCCAAATTATTAAGTGGCGCACTTCCCTATATGATACGTCAACGAATTGGGTCTTAAAAACAAAATTGAATGGCAAATGGTTCAAATGGCTCTGAGCATTATGCGACTTAACTTCTGAGGTCATCAGTCGCCTAGAACTTAGAACTAATTAAACCTAACTAACCTAAGGACATCACACACATCCATGCCCGAGGCAGGATTCGAACCTGCGACTGTAGCGGTCACGTGGTTCCAGACTGAAGCGCCTTTAACCGCACGGCCATACCGGCCGGCACAAAATTGAAGAAACGCATTTTCGAGAGCTCCTCCAGTTCGTCGAAGTTTATAACATGCATCTCATGAATGAAAATGTTTCGTATATGATGCTACAGTCTAAAAATATTGCGTCGGAGATCTTTCATCTCTGTCTACTGTTGTTGAGGATTCGGTCACAGATAAATACTTGTGACAAGCAAGATTATGAAGATGACTGCTGCTATTTACATTCCCAGTAATTTAAGTTGTGCTCTTAGATTCATGTCTAACCGCATACTCGGAAATCGTTACATATTCGGAAAAAATGGTGATTTATTTCCGACAAGAAAAAATATAAAGGTCACTGTTGGTTGTTTCGCTCACAGCAATTTCATCTCCAGCAATTTCATGTTTCATTTTTTAAACACACAGAAATCACGAAATCATAAATGAGGAAGTGCTCTCTTACATATAAGTAATAACAAATATTGCAGTAGAATCTTAACTTACGCGAATAACAATGTCTCAGAACGTGTTGCATATATGAAGGGGAAAAAAAATATTTCTGCACCCATCCGTGGGTGAACCCGTGGCTTTTCGTATCGCATTCCCGCGTGCTAACCACTTCGCCACCCCAAACAACAGAAACACAGTGCGCAGTTCGTGTACTATTGGGTAGAGGAACGTAGGCTGACTTCGTTGCCAAACGGTGCTGCATAAATCATAAATGCGTGATAGTTTGGAAGGTTTCCAGTATCAGGCTTCACATAATTGCTTTCCTTTGTTACTTCAAAGTTGTAAACACGTTTCGATAATTACTAACTAAACCATTTGTGGGAAAAGTACGCTTAGTCACTAGTAACGTCAGTTCACACTCTTGTAATATACGTAAGCAGAGCCGATGTCTTGATATTTAATGGTCTTTAAACTCTTATTTGCACAAAAATAACACGTATTGTGAGAGAATATTGACGGAAACCTTTTTTTATGTAACCATTCAAAGTAACAACCTAACCTAACCATATTTCTAACAAAGGAAAATAGTCTATTAAGAACCCACTTTCCAACCGGATGCTTCTCTGGTGATTCTTTAGTAACACAATCACTAAATCCAAAGCTGAAACCGCTAAATATGTTCGAAATAACAAATTATAGGTGTACATAAACCGCAGCTCACCGATCGACAGGGCCAGACCGAAATCCAAAACTTCTCGGTACAATTATCGTAAAATCGGTGGGAGGACCGTTCGGTAACAAGTCTCAGAAGCTTACTGAATAGGATATTTGGATAAAGAACCGAAAATGACATCACTATTGAGATTAACCTACTACACCGATCAGTATGATCAGAATAGGGCCCCAGGCTGTGTTCGTACCGCGCTGCACCTTACCAGCCGCCGTTTACCTCGATGACGACGTTTGTGGAGACAACCATCGATCTAGTATAGCAAAAATGTGATTCACCCAAAGAGCCAACACGTTTCCATTGATTGATGGTCGAATCCCGATGATCCCGTGACCACTGTAATAGTAAATCGTTGGGTCAACATGTGATCACGTAGGAGTGGTCTGCGGCGGAGCTCCATGTTCAATCATGTACGATGAATGGTGTAGTACGAAACACTTGCTGGTGCGTGCACCAGCTTTGTGTTCTTTTGGCAGAATGCCACAGATCTATCCTACTTTACAGAGCAAATAAGCCTCCGACTCTCACGGTCTGTGAAGAGTCGTGGATGTCCAACCAATTAGCGCCTAGTGGTAGTTTCACTGTCCTACCTCTTTTCGTAGATGCTCACGACAGTAGCACACGAACAGTCAACCAGCTTAACCGTTTTCGAGATACTCGTTCACAGGCCTTCGCTAGTGTGATCCTCCGTCCGTGTCTGCTCCGCATATCCCACATTCTAATAACTGGGTCCCCCCCCCACCCCCCCCACCCCCAAGCGTCTAGTCTTTTCAGTTTGTTTTTATAATCGCAGTTCGCACTTAAACATTCCTGTTAAAGATAAAACTCTCTCAGCTTTAGTGGTATCTCCATATTCCACACTGTACATCAGTATTTTTGTACTCAATAAATACAAGCACTTAGCTAGAGCAGGCATTGCCTGCAGCGGAAACAGCGACTGTTGAAATTAAGTTTTTCAGGACGGCCACAAGTCGCACTTAGTATGTTTTATTGACTGGTTTCGCTCTTTAATTTAACAAACAACTGCTGTACTCTAAACTGTAAATA
This sequence comes from Schistocerca americana, assembly GCF_021461395.2. Lineage (NCBI taxonomy): Eukaryota > Metazoa > Arthropoda > Insecta > Orthoptera > Acrididae > Schistocerca > Schistocerca americana. The sequence goes on along the minus strand of NC_060125.1, from coordinate 520,783,760 downwards.
CCAGAGTTTATAATGATGCTCTTGTTAAATTAAAGAGCGAAATTGGTCTATAAAACATACTAAGCGCGACTTGTGGCTGTCACGAGGGGTCACAAGGAGAGGGGTCCCAACGCCAACCAACCGCCATCGCTTTGACGCTAACGTCAGGAGACCTGACCGCAACGAACGCTAACCGCTTCGCTGGCTCCAATTTCCCGTCCGTACACACTAAGCAAATCGCTGCCAATGAAACTGTTGGCTATCGTTCGTTGGCCTACGGTGAACGCGCCTTTGAATTAGAGTAGAACTTCACACCCGATATCCTTAATTATTTGTTGGATATATGCCAATCTCAATCATCCCGTACAGTCCGTACGCATTGCAGCTCCATCAAGTGCCATGGAAATTATTCCCTTATGCTCAAACACACGTCGTATCATCCTATACCTCCTTCTTGTCAGTGTTTTCCAAATATTACTCTGTTCGTCGACTGTACGAAGAAACTCCTTACTTTTATATCAACAGTCCACTTAATTTTCAACATACTTCCACAGCACAACATTAGAGATGCTTCGATTCTTATCCCACTTTCTTAGAGTCCATGAGTCACTACTAAAAGTACATTCTCAGAAAATTATTTCTCACATTAAAACCGGTGCTTGATACTAGTGTACTTCTTTTGGCCGGAAGCATCTTGACTGCTGTGCAAGTCTGCTTTTTATGTTCCAAAATGTTCAAATGTGTGTGAATTACAGAGGGACCAAACTGCTAAGGTCACCGGTCCCTAGACTTACACACTACTTAAACTCACTCAGACTAGCTCAAACTAACTTACACTAAGAACAACACACACACCCGTGCCCGAAGGAGGACTCGAACCTCTGGCGGGAAGGGCCGTGCAGTCAGTGACATGACGCCTCAAACCGCGCGGCCGCTCACCGCGGCGCTTTTTATAGAGTCCTTACTTCGTTCGTACTATGTTGTTTTCTTCTAAAGTAGCAGAATTCCTATACTTCGTCTACTTAGTCGTTTCAGTTTTGATGTTAAGTTTATCATTAACCTCATTTCTGCTACTTCTCATTAATTTTGTCTCTCTTTGGTTTATCTCAATCCTTATTCTGTGCTCGTTAGACTGTTCATTCAGTATATCATGGTAATTCTTACTAACTTTCATTAAGAATGCTGTTTCATAATCCTATCGTTGAAATCCTTTTACTCTGAATTTTAATCCCACTCCTGAGTCTTTAATTATATCGCTTCAACAATAAGAGAGAGAGAGCTGGCCCTCCTACCTTACTAGTTATGATCCTGTAAATGGTGTGCAATTACCGTGAACTGATATCTAGCCTTTTGCCGGGGGATGTACATTTTAACGCTGACTTCGAAAGGTAGTGCAGCTTTGCATTTTACACACTAACAAATCATTTCCCCATATGAAAGTAACGTACAAAATAACTTAAATCTTAAGCTAAGCAATCACACGAATTTTCATTAGTCGCGAAATATTTGTCGATCCTTGTTGTTGTGGTCTTCTGTCCGAAGACTGGTTTGCTGCAGCTCTCTGCGCTAGCCTATCTTGGGTAAGCCTCTTCATCTCTGTATAACAGCTGCAACATTACATCCATTTGAACTTGCTTACTGTATTGTAGCCCAGGCATCCCTCTGTAATTTTTAACCACCACCACCAACACACATTCCTCTATTACTAAACTGACGATTCCTTGATGACTCAGCATATTTCCTATCATCCCAGCTCTTCTTTTAGTTAGTTTGTACCATAAATTTGTTTTTCACTGTTTACAGTCAGTACCTCCTCATGAGTTGCTGTTCTGGTCTTCAATCCGAAGACTGGTTTGATGCAGCTGTTCGTGCTACTCTGCCCTGTGCTAAACTCTTCATCTCCGAATAACTACTGCAACCTACATATTTCTGAATCTGCGTACTGCATTCATCCCTTGGTCTCCCTCTACGATTTTTACCCTCCGCGCTTCCCTCCTGTAATAAATTGGTGATGCCTTGATGCCTCAAAATCATTCGTGCAAACCGATTCCTTCTTCTAGTCGGACTGTACCACAGATGTCTTTTCTCTCCAGTTCTATTCAGCATCTCCTCATTAGTTACGTGATCTACCCATCTGATCTTCAGCATTCTTCTGCAGCATCACATTTCAAAAGTTTCTATTCTCTTGTCTAAACTGTTAATCGTTCGTGTTTCACTTCTGTACATGGCTACACTCCATACAAATACTTTCAGAAAAGACTTTCTAACACTTAAATCTACACTCCATGTTAACAAATTCCTCTTCTTCAGAAAAGCTTTTCTTGCCATAGACATTCTACATTTTATACACACTCTACTACGGCCATCATCAGTTATTCTCCTGTCCAAATATCAAAACTGATCTATTACTTTCAGTGTCTCGTTTCCTAATCCAATTGCCTCAACATCACCTGATTTAATTCGAGTACATCCCGTTATCCTCGTTTTGCTTTTTTTATGTTCATCTTATGTACTCCTTCCAAGACGCTCTCCATTCCTTTCAACTACTCTTCCAAGTCCTTTGCTATCCTTGACAGAATTGTTATTGGTTCTTAAAACTGCTGAAAAGCAAATGCTGAACGGCATTGCGACAAGGGATTCAACGCCATACAACTTCTGGTCGTGTATTTTGTTGCCTCATTTGTATGGATTCTGGTCTCTCTGCCCCTTCTCTCAGAGAAGTCAACAGGAATTTTCGCGTCCTCCAAGGGCAGGTGTCGGAGAAGCTGCGCCGCAAAGGCGGCAGTAATCACACAGTTAACAGCCATTTTAAACTGTAATTACTGTGTAATTGGAGGAAAATATCAGCAAAGCCCCGGATGCAACTTGTTCTCCCCCTGGGGAGTGTCACCCCTGCGCGCCGAGCGCCACCCCGCGTCGTGTCGTGACAGGTCCTTAAACGGCGACATTTCAAATTAAAATCGCCGGCTCTCCAGGCTTTGGCACGCCCTTTTTTTAATCACAAAGGTGTCAAGCTACTTGTTAGCGCGAGATGAAACTTTGGTCTGAGACGCCGGCTGGCAGCCGGCGCGCTCTGGCCGGCGTCGACGCCGATTGTTCATTAAAAAAGTTTTATGAGCCCCGCCGACGCTAAGCGGTCGCGACGCCTTCGCCAGCAGATGCTGCGCGGTGGTCGCGCTCACGAAAACAAAACTTCTCGCGGCACGTGTCCCCAACTGGCGCCTCAGAAGATATTTCTGCTTTTCGTACCAAGTGTAAAGAACACTTGTCCTGATATTTTTTTGATCTTCGACTTGTCTTTACGAACTTAATGAAGGGTTGCAAGACATGTGAGGGAAAGAAGAGGTGAGCTGATATCGATAGTGCTTTGATTTCGTTATTTTAATATACAGTGCAGAGTACCCCTCATCTTGAAAGTATTTTTCCATTGCGTGACATTTTTTGAGCAATTGTCTTGTTAGCGCGTCCATGAAGTAACTAAACAATAAAAAGATAACGTCATAATTAAACTACCTGTTTTCATTATACAATTGACAACGGAAGTCGCTGAATCACTATTGCATCGTGTGTTCCTACATTTCTCCGGGATCCGAACTGATCTTCCTTTAGGTATGTTTGTACCGGTTTTCCATTCTTCTGTAAAGATTTCGTGTCAGTATTTGCAGCCGTGACTTATTAACTGACAGTTCTGTAATTTTCACATTTGTCAGCACCCGTTTTCCTTGGAATTGGAATTATTATATTCTTCTTGAATTCTAAGGGTATTTCGCCTGTCTGATACATCTGCCTCTCTAGATGGAAGAGTTTTCTCAAGGTTGGGCCTCCCAAGTTTATCAGTAGTTGTAACGGAATGTTGTCTACTCCCGGGGCTTTGTTTCCACTTAGGTCTATCAGTGCTCTATCAAAATTTTCACGGTGTATCTTATCTCCTATCTCATCTTCAATTTCTACAATATTGCCCTCAGGTACATCTCCGTTTGTGGGGCGGCGGGTGGAATAATAGAATAAATGTTTTGTATTTATGCTGTTGTTTGCTGTTCTCAACACTGGCTCTCTAACTACAATATTGGCAACCAGAAAGTGATTAGCAAAACGTGAAGCCTGTAATTAGAATTCCTAGTGCCCACTTCATCTGAGAAATACATTTGTAGCTACAGCTTATAGCTCTGAGGAATTAGGAGATTGTCTGGGATTCATAATCAAAAACCATTCTCTCTAAAATGTTCACTATATTCTGAAAGTCACAGACCAAAAAGAATCCACACAATCCAACTACCAGAGCAGTTCAGAGTCTAATGCGCTGATGCAACTATAACTGTTCAAATTAAAAGTGTAAGTGAATGCTCGCCATAATTTGATGATAATGTTCATCAAACGCCGCGCTAATAATGGTAGAATGTCTGTCCTGCGGCGGCACGTGAAAATACGACATACGCAAACTGAAGATAGATCATTAAAGTCATCCCAGAATTAACACTTCACTCGAAAACGATTCCATGGTTACGCGTATCCCGAGTAACTTATTACGGCAGCCGAGGCTGTTTATAGCAATGACGCCGACGCTACGCGACGCGACTCTCGGCACAGGTGGTGCGCTAATCAGCACCTGGAGAGAGCTGGAGCCTTCCTTTTTCACGCAGCTTTCTTACATATAAAGCCTGATCAAATCTGCTCTCCCGACTAGCTGCTGGGCTAGTAATGCACCACTTTAAGTTATCGAATAAATCATTGCTTCCTTCGCTGATGGCCGATGAGGCTCTCAATTTAAATGTACAATCAGCACACAGGTAAGTAATCATAATAAAAGTCTGACGTGGCTAAGTCAAATATTTTGGGCGAGATAATTAATTTAATTACACTACATGCAGTAGACGAGCTCTGAACTTGCTCTTTGGAGATACGCTGTAGCTACAGTTTTATAGTTATTCTGTTGAAACTTAATTTCTAAGACAAAAACCAGAAAATCATGAATTTCGACTAAAATTTTAATTTGTGATATCCAGAATAATGTTTCTACTAAACTATTATGCAAAAGGAATCTAAATATAAATTTTTTAGGTTCTATCCTTTTTTCTGTTGCGCCAATGATTTTTACAGAAAAACATCCAAATTTCGAAAATGGTTAGAGTTATTGAACGGATATCCAACACATATTGATTTTGTATTACTCCTGACATGCTAGAAACGTTTCAGGTTATTTACTTCATTTTAAAGTATTGCGCAATATTTATGACGTCAGAGCTAGTTACAGTAGACTAGGCTGGCACACAATGGAAAGACTGATGTGAATTTTATGAGGCGTGAGTATGCTGCTTCCCTACACGTTGTATAGATCTTCTATATACTCCTTCCATCTTTCAGCTTTCCCTTGTTTGCATAGGACTGGTTCTCCATCTGAGCTCTTGATATTCATTCACGTGGTTTTTCTGATTACCGCCAATCTATCTTTCCCCTAGCGATATATGATTCTGAATCTCTACATTTGTCCTCTAGCCATTCCTGCTTAGCCATTTTGCACTTCCTATCAATCTCATTTTTTAGGCGTTAGTATTCCCTTTCGCCTCATCCATTTACTGTATTATTGTATCTTCACATACACTGGTAGCATTGTGAAATTCACGACGGCAGTGCTGAACAACATGGACAACAACACTACAAAAATCATTATCTTCTGCCGTTGTTAGGCTTTGCCTATTACATCCACGTACAATGATGAGTCCAAATCGTTCTATCTGGTTTTGAGCCTCCCAATGTTTCTTTATTCTGTTGGTTAGTATTTGTGTAGTACTCTCGGTAGGCTGTCAGCCTACATCTTTCTGATGAGCTCGTTTCATTTCCTCCTGTACTCTCCTAGATTTATTTTTATTTTTTTAAATTCAGATAAACCAGTTCTGTTTCTGCTTTTATTTCTGTATTTCCCTCTCTATGTTGCCTTGAGTATGCTGCTACATGTCTGATAAATCTCCACACTAACTTAATCATGACGCGAACCATCTCCCTATATGAAATTGTTCCTAGAAGTTTCGCTACATGTTAACTATATAGACGAGTATGGAATGACTCTATCTACGCTGTCTGATCCCTAGTACTTGGACATCACTATGTAAGCTAAACTGAGCACTAAATGTCACGAGAGGCGGACCCACGCGTATAAAAAACAGGCGATGTTGTGTTGTCAGTAGAGAAGGAGTTAACTGCAGAATCGGCTCCGAGTTGGCGAAAGTTTATAATGAAATCAAATATTAGCGTTTCTTCCTTTGCGCGCTTTGTAGTTCTTTAGTGGATAGATGAGCGAGGAGCAGATGCTGTCGTGGACAGGGAGTTAAGATATTAATTTGTTCTACATCTACGAGGGTAAGCCCAAAAGTAAGGCCTCCTATTTTTTTATAAGCAAATAGACCTGTTTATTTCTACAATGGTTTACATCAGTTTACAGCTTGAACATTTAGCTATTTTTCGACATAATCACCATTTCTGTCGACGCATTTTTGTAGACGCAGTAGCAGTTTCTGGTATGCCCATGTCATACTAGCTTGCCACCGTGCTGTTCAGAAAGTTATGAACCTCTTCTTTCACCTCGTCGTCGGAGCTAAATCGCTTTCCGGCCAAATGTTCGTTTAACCTAGGGAACAGGTGATAGTCACTGGTTGAGCAGGTTCCAGGCTGCAGAAAGGAGATTTCTCCATAGTTTTAAAGGATGCATCAGTAAGATCGGTCGAGAAATAAAGACATTTGAAATGAATCACAATATCATTCAGTGCACAAGGAAATAGAGCCAAAGAGAAACAGATGGTGGGAACATGTAGATATAATTGATGAAAACAGCCTTTCAAAACAATTCTAGACTACTAAACTAGAGGTATAAGACAGAGTAAAAGACCACGGAGGAGATGGTTGGACTCCGTCGGGCAGATCAGCTGAAATCAGCTAATCTATGTAGGGAAAAGAAGACGGCGAAGTGTTATTACCAAGAACAATTTTTATTACTACGATTATAATGCTGAAAACTAACTTATATTATAGAAACACGGGGCTGCTTACTGAAGTCCTGTCGCTCAAGTGTTTGATAGATATCGGATATCCGGTTTCATCCGTCAGTAAGCATTTATCAGACATCAAGTAATAGGACCTGCCGCCCGTGCGCTTTCCTTTTAGCCTCCTTCATCCGGCTTCGCAATTCCGTGAGGTCCGGTGATAGCAGTACGTCGCTTTTCCCCCTCTCCAAACACACACACACAGCCACATAAAAAAGCAAACACAGGAGGAGTAGGGAGCCTCTAATGGGACGCCTCGGTCAACACGGGCCTAGCCGATTTATCATCCAGGCCACCCCAGCGCGTCTCTGTGTACACAGCGGCCAGTGGCGCGGTTCGTTTGATCCACTCGGCAGACAATGGCGAACCGGCGTCACGTCAAATATTCAGCGCCACTTCTGCCCACCATCTGTCTTCCTGGCCAGCAGGCGACGTTTAGAAAACAAGATCATGAGGTCCCCATGCCAAAGAAGAGGGCAACATGGCACACTGCGATTGACAGGTTTGTGCATGCAGCTGAGCATACACTCTACTATGCCACAAGCATTGAAGATGATGTGTGCAAGACATTGACACAGCAGCACTGCTAGAACGAAAGAATAAAGCAGCTGTAGCGGGAAGGGGAAAGTAAATAATAAATTTCATATAACCTTTTTAGAGCTTTCATGATATCTATTCCTCCCCCGCCGTCTCCCTTGTTTCTCAGTTCCACAAAACATGTACCTTGCTCCGATGGGGTGGCTTGAGTGACTTGCTGCACAGTAGAATGATAAGTAAAGGAACAAGGTTTTGTTATAAACCAATGAGGATGTCGCTAAGTGGGGCACCTCCTCCGGCTACGCAAAGATGTCGTAACTGAATGTTAACACGGGAGGCCCGAAGTACAAACAAGCTCGGAGTACGTTTCATCAGATTATGCGAGAGGGAAGTAAACAACTGATTCAGCACTCTGACAACAGTGAAGAATAGAAGAACGCTCTACTGCTAAATGTAGTAACTACACTTAGAGATGTTATAAGTAGGCTTTCAGGATGCAAACTTTGCATAGAGGAAGCATGAGAGCAGCTGAGAATGCTGATAGGCTCAGAAAACGAGAGCACATTCAGTCAGCAGTGTGTGAGGGATCCCGCCATCGCCTGCTGTAAAACGCCCGCCCTCCTCAAGCTCATTCTCAGAGTTAGGCCATTCCATCTTCATTATGGATATCGAAGGAAGACCAGCTCTGTTAAGCTGCAGGATGCTCTGGTGAATTCAATAAGTGTCTACAAGCTGCCGCCAACTTGGGAGTCCGCTACGGTCGCAGGTTCGAATCCTGCCTCGGGCATGGATGTTTGTGATGTCCTTAGGTTAGTTAGGTTTAACTAGTTCTAAGTTCTAGGGGACTAATGACCTCAGCAGTTGAGTCCCATAGTGCTCAGAGCCATTTGAACCATTTTTGAACCAACTTGGGAGTCCACTGCTGCAAACCAATAGCCGTCCGGCCTTGTAGGGGGACAACTGATCTGCAAGCCGCGGTTCTGCCACTCACAACACTGACGGACTAGGATGGGGCGGGACCGATCTTCCGCGAATGAAGAACTGACATGCCCTTCTGTAAACTGTTCAACGTAGGCGCTGGGCACCTGTGCCGCCACTACTGGGACAGCACAAGCCTTACTGTCTGTATGTTAGGACACCACTAACGATATCCTTGGTGTTACTGCTGGGTCTTACGCCTACACGCCATCTCGACAACCGACAACAAGAGCATGCTGATTTCTGGAGCCAATCCTAGACGCAGCTTCATTGAGAGCGGTGAGGCACTGAAGGACGTCCACAACCACACCATGTTGCGCATACACACGGCGGCCGCATCCTCCTGCGACGGGGCCGCAGCACTGGCCAGAGGCAAAACATGACCTGTGTCAGCAAGTTCCTTGCAAGACACTCACATACCTCCCTGCTTTCAAGCAACGCGAACTCGGTGCGTCCGTTGCTAGGCAGCTTCAGGAAGGAGACGGAGTGATAGGAAAACTCTTGCTAATAAATGATTGTTAATTAAATGATGTCTCATTAACATCTCGGTGTTCTGTAGGGTCTGTAACACTCACACTTCGCTCTACCAGCTGATAACAAAACAAATCCGCCCTGGATAGTAACAGCCTGGACAATACTGACACACTCTGAGGACAGCTGTTCTCCATTTGGCCAAATGTCCTGAGGAATGCTTCTGAAGCAGATGTGGAAGACACACAACACACGCTGTATTACAGACATCGCTCTGTTCCTGTGCGATACACAACATTTTCCAAACTAAAACTTAATTGGGAAGTGATTTCTGCCTTTTTAAGCATCCCGGAGCAGCTGAACTTCTACAGAGCATGCCAGTATGTATCTCCATCTAAATACTTACTACGCTAGCCACTGTTGAGTGCATGACAAAGGGTAATTCGTGCCAATACCAGACATGTTTTTTAAGAAATTACCGTCTTTAGTGGAACAGCACTACGTTTTAAAAAACTTTATTATTATTATTAATTACTATCGTTATTATTACTAAAACGCTCATGCAGTCACATAGTCCCAGTTGCAGGTTACCCATCTAAAGGTTTCCAGGGTCAAAAACCACGATTTGTTGCCTTTCGTATAATTACTGGCCTAATTTAAAATTGCTGTCATAAACCGCTCATTAGGTGCTATACTATTACGTTAAAGGTTCAACACAATCTTCTTTTTCTTGTGCCTTTCTCCCGTATAAGTGCATGGCCAGCATGGTTATTTACGGCGATGGCGTCTTTAAATTAAGGGTTTGCCTGATGTCTTCCTGTCACCTTTTCCTAAAAGGCATGATAGAAAATGACAAGAGAAAAATTGTAATTCTAAATAAATTTCCAGCAGGCGATTGTTCTTAAAGCGTGCTCGACAGCTCTTCAAATAACTTTCCAAGACGAGAACGTAATTCAAGTTCACAGGAGTTCACTACGAGTGGTTTGCCATCAAACCGCTATTTGGGAGAATCTATTACGAATGAAAATCATTTCTTTTTCTATAAAAAATTCAAAATGACAACGTAATTTCAAAAATGCAACGTTCATATTGGGTTCAAGACGTAGAGGAAAGAACTTCATAGCATGCTTTTTCGATGAACATCATCCCAAGACGTGTAAACCAACTGTAAAATAACAACAGTATCAAATTTTGTATACGAAATTCTCGTATATCACTTTCAATAACAGAAAAAATTGAGTAAATTCCACATAGAGGATCGACCCCACGACTCCCGATTTAGCGCTGTGTAGTCTTTTCGCTGCGACAGTTGCTGCATGGAAACTAGGCTGACGTACATGGTTCATGCCGCGCCCGATCTCCATCAAAAATGCAATTTTTCCAGGCTCCTGGAGCTACCAGTTTTCTGGCCAAGCCCTCCATATGCCATCAATTTGGACGATATCGGCCATTACTAGTACGAGCGGTCCGCTCGTGGAATAATCGCATGAAAATAATTACTCAACTTGACTTTGACTGAACAAGCAGGCGTCGTTGAATCAACATACAGCTTCATGTTCAGAGTTAGTTTATTCCATTGCTGCGATACTCATGTACATAAGGACTCGTATTCAAATAAAGTAATTACTTGTATATGCTATGAAATAATTCATGATATGTCCCAGATCACGAATGTACCGGGGACGTGAACTGAGGTGACAGAAACCATGTGATACCTCCTAATATCGTGACGGACCTCCTATGTCCGGGGTAGTGCAGCATCTCGATATGACTTGCACTCAACAAGTCGCTGGAGATCCCCTGAAGACATATTGAGTCATGCTGCCTCTATATCCATTCATAATTGCGAAAGTGTTGCCGGTGTAGGATTTTGTGTCCCAATTGACCTCTCGATTATCTCCAATAAATGCTCGAGGGGATTCATGTTGGCCGCGCGGGATTATCCGAGCGGTTTAAGCCGCTGCAGTCGTGCACTGTGCGGCTGGTCCCAGCAGAGGTTCGAGTCCTCTCTCGGGCGTGGTTGTGTGTGTTTGTCCTTAGGATAATTTAGATTAAGTAATGTGTAAGCTTAGGGACTGATGACCTTAGCAGTTAAGTCCCAGCCGGCCACTGGTGGCCGAGCGGTTCTGGCGCTACAGTCTGGATCCGCGCGACCGCTACGGTCGCAGGTTCGAATCCTGCCTCGGGCATGGATGTGTGTGTTGTCCTTAGGTTAGTTAGGTTTAAGTAGTTCTAAGTTCTAGGGGACTTATGACCTCAGCAGTTGAGTCCCATAGTGCTCAGAACCATTTGAACCATTTGAAGTTAAGTCCCATAAGATTTCACACACATTTCTTTTGGATTGATGTTGGGCGATCTGGATGACCAAATCATTCACTCGAATTGTCCAGACTGTTCAAACCAATCACGAACAGTGGTGCCCCGGTGACATGTCTAATTGTCATCCATAAAATTTCCATCGTTGTTTGGCTGCAGATGGCCTCCTAGTAGCTGAACATAACCATTTCCAGTTAATGATATCTTTATTTGGACCAGAGGACCCAGTGATTCAATGTAAACACAGCTCACACCATTATGGAACCACCACCAGCTTGCACAGTGCCTTGTTGACAACTTGGGTCCATGACTTCGTGGGGTCTGCACCATATTCGAACCCCACCACCATCTCTCAGCAACTGAAATTAGCCCGGGTTCCCGGGTTCGATTCCCGGCGGGGTCAGGGATTTTCTCTACCTCGTGATGGCTGGGTGTTGTGTGCTGTCCTTAGGTTAGTTAGGTTTAAGTAGTTCTAAGTTCTAGGGGACTTATGACCACAGCAGTTGAGTCCCATAGTGCTCAGAGCCACAGCAACTGAAATCGAGACTCATCTGACAAAGCCACGGTTTCCAGTCATCTAGGGTCCAACCGATATGGTCACAAGTCCAGGAGAGGCACTGCAGGCGATACCGTGCTGTTATCAAAGGCACTCGCATCTGTCGTCTGCTGCCACAGTCCTTTAATGGCAAATTTCGCCGCACTGTCGTAACTGATACGTTCGGCGTGTGTCCCACACTGATTTCACGTAGAGTTGCTTGTTTATTGGCACTAACATCTCTAGCCAACGCCGCTGCTCTCGGTCGCTAAGTGAAGGTTGTCGGCCACTGCAAGTAAATGCCTGAAATATGGCATTCTCGGCACATTCTTGTCACTGTGTATCTCGGAATATTGAATTCCCTAAGTATTTCCGGAATTGAATGTCCCATGCTTCTAGCTCCAGCCACCATCCCGCGTTCAAAGTCTGTTAATCTCGTTCTGTGGCCATAATCACGTGGGCAACTTTTTCACATGAATCACTTGAGTACAAGTGACAGCTGCGCCAATGCAATGGTCTTTTATAGCTAGTGTATGCGACATTACCACCATCTGTATATGTGAATATCGCCATCCCTTGACTTTCGTCACCTCAGTGTGTATGTAATTGTGCCCGATGAAGTAGTTCTACGTGAAAGAGAGGCTCGCTCCAGAAGACCGATGTGGACACGGGAGTCCAGTTTGTGGCTCTCTAGCAAGAGTAGTGGAGCGATAAGAGGCGGTGGACACAGCCTCCTAAGTAAGTCGGCTCGCCGGCGGTCGGTGCTTGCTATGTGGCCCTCTCGGGCGATAACACTTAGCCGGCGCGTTCTGGATGATCCCCGGCGGTAATTTAGCGTGGCAAGGCCGCCAAGACGCCCTCGGGACGGGGAGGCGCTCTTTAGCATACAGATGAACAGTCCGCACCGGCGCCCGCTGCTAAGCATGACGGATGGCGACGCCTTATTAATTAAGCCGGACTCGCGGCTATAACGAGGATTACCTGCACCTCTCCCACCCCTGCTGTTCCCGGCTATGGGGGTGATGCACGCTCACAGCGGCCCCCGTGCGTAAAATTTAATGTCCGGTCGCTGCGCGCCCGTATGTCTAGCACGCCAAATTCGACAGCCTTCCCATGACCGCAAAACAAGCGCCTCTAGCACTTGGAAGTCATAATCTACATGTGTTACTTCTACTGTATATCGCTCTGTTTAGTCTTCTTATTGAGTGTTACATGTGATGTGATTGTTTACTAGTTTGAATGTGTTTCTCTGGTGTTCCCGCAGATATCTGCACTGTGTAGCTGGAGCCAGCCCAAACACATGCTCATTACGTCTTTCATGCGACGCTTATTATCTTCGGAAAGCGTCGTTTTGTTTCCCGTTGCAAACGATTGGTATCCCACCGCTGTCCAGGGCGTCTCCGGACACATCTTCGCTGGTCTTCAGGGATCAGTCCGTAGTGGAACTCATCGCTGAAGACAGTTCTACTCCAGTCAATGATGTTCCATGTCGAAGACTTGTCCGGAGACTCCGCGGACAGTGATGGGATACTAACTACACTTTCGCTTGTCCTCCGGCCCGTCAACCAGGAGTCTAAGGTGTCACTTCTTTTCATAGCAGGATCGCTTTGGTTGTCATTCGCGGAGCCCTTACAGCACAACGGTACATCGGCGATATTCTGCGTATGCTTTGTTGCCCTTCATACCAAGTCATCCTGGGCTTCCATTTCAGCAAAATAAAATCCTCTCGCACACGGCGAGTGTTTCGACTGCTTGTCTTCGGCTTACCAAACCTTACGTTGGCCAGCAATGTCGCCGGATCTCTCCCCAGTTGTGAATTTTTGGAGCAATATGGTCATTGCCGTCCAACCATCTGGCCCAGGATATTGACGCGCTAATGCCCCAGATGGACATAATTTGGCACTCTTTCCCTCAGCAGGACATCCAGCAGCTTTGTCAATCAATTCCAAACCGAATAACTTCATGCATAAGGACAGATCTAGACCAAGGAGTTATTAGGTTGCTTAGTTTTTTGAAGTTCCTTCTGTTGAATAAGTCATCCAATTTTTCTGAAATTAATATCATATGTTTGTAAATATACATCACATCTACACATATCCGTCCCATTTGGATAACTCCTGCTTGGTGCGTCTTTGTTTATCTTAACAGTATATTATACAATTGGTTACCAAAAGGGATACTCTGTCGCCTAAGTCGCAGGCACTAGCCACACACCGGTGTACCGCGGGTTGCCACCCTGCCCCTGAAGTCAGCGACCCAACCGCCACAAACCAAACCCGCAGCAGTAAATTCATTGTGAAAAAGAAAAGCCGCCAACCAAAAATGGAGTAGGTCAAACGTAGAAGAGTACCAAGGCTATGCCTGTGACCAAAGCTATGACGAGTACCAAAACAGAAAGGAAGCTAGTCTCCGTCATCTCTTTGATGAGTGACGATAGCATGGATAACGCCCATCTCTTCCGAGATACTATTGCAATGACAGATCCAGCACATGTTGTTGGAGAAGATCATATCTTAGCTAAATTTCGAGAAGGAAAGACGAATCCTTACAGCTACAGATATGTCTGCACCATAAACACTTTCTGGAAGGTCGCCTACAAGTTATCTAAAGCCTGTACACATAAAGGAAATAGTTTTTCATTTAAATTAAAAAGAAATATCGCTTATTAATAAGATTCATGTGATAGGGAAAGTGGCATTTCCCCATGTTACTACTGGTCTGGGCAATATCAAATGGTGCTGTTGACGTTAATGAGAAAAAATGTAAAATAGTGATTCTCTTTTCCGTAGCTCTTATTTTTGTATTAATTTAGATATGCTAAGTATTATTTTAAACAGTTCTCACCCATTGCTAGATGACTATATAGTATTAGAAATAGGAAAAATAAGTAACGAAATTGATATAGTTCACTCTGACGTACTTCTCATGCCATAAAGTTCCTAGAAACATCCCCCACAGAAGAATCCCGGTGATACATATGTATCGTTTTGTGTGGCCTCTATCTCATTTTTAAGATTTCAACCTTCTGTCTTCAATTTACACCACAATACTACTTGTGTATCATATTTTGCATGAACTATGTCGTATTTAAGAATTTCTGTGCAAAAAAATGATATACTGTTTTTATTTTTTCTAGTCTACATTTGCAACTTTAAAAAATTAAATACAGTATCATTTCTAAGCAGATTATGTTCACTGACATTTACAATTTTTCACAACACCTGTTCCTTTACTTTAAAAAAATGCGAATTTTGTGATTTTGTATCGTATTTAGGTTAGCTTATCCTATGAAAATTCCATGAGTAATGGGTGTTCTTTTTCTGCGCAGGTGTCGCTGTGTGACGAATACAGTCTTCCGGTGGACTTCGTCAACAAGCGGAGGCCCCACAGTTTTGGCGCCGGGCTTGCCAACTGGACCACTCCCAGTCCGGCAGGCGAACAGGTAGGCCTGCAGCAGCTGCAAGAGATTGTTTGCGGAATGGCTGCGCCAGCACGGGATAAGTGGGACTGAATTCCCGACATTATTCCATAAAAACAAATGAGTAGTAAAAGGACGAAGTTCATTCCGTGACGCGCTGTACACTCTGTTCAGGAATATTTAATGTTGGTCTAGACCATGGCCGTTCAAGGTACCGCTCTATGGCGCAGCGTGATTCCGCTCTTTGCTCCAGCTCCATCGCAAAATTCTAATTAAACATGTTGAACATTTAATAAAGACACTTATTACAATAGCCTTAATGCCAAACAGATTTTCTAATTCAAGGAAACATTGCCAGTAAAGAAAGGAGAACAAAATGAGTGTAAAGACATACTAAATACGAAAGTTACTGGATGACGGCAAACTGAAAGGCAGAATTAGGAAACTGAGTGACAAAGAAAATATACGAAATTAACCCACTTCGGTTTTCTGTTGTCGCTTTCTACTATTATTTACTTTTCTTTGCATAAGAGCTTCAGTTTTGGGAATGACTGATTCAGCACAGCTCACTCTCAAAACACATTTCAGATAATAATCTAATACGGAACATCTCAGTCACGTTTTTCACAGTTACACTAGGGAAAAGAACTGATCACAATTGTACGCTAAGCCGAACAGACTAAACATCCATGCTGCATGGCTATGAAGTTTGGTGTAACGCTTCTCGAACAAATGTTTATAATAGTGACTTAAAGTCTTTCTGCTCTGATATCTCTCTTTCAGTTCTGAATCGCACTGAAGATCTAAGATTTCCATTTGGAGAGGGTGGCTTACAGAATCGATGTCAGCAGAGTACGAAGTAGCAAAAATTCCTTAATCTGTTTCCAGGCGCAAAATATCAGTGAATTTTATTTCAAATTCAGTATGCAGTTTTCTTAAAAGATCTATATACTAACCAAAACCCTCAGCAACGGCAACGTTTGTTAATGCTGACAGTTTCTGGAAGTAAGACACGTTTCTAGCATCGAGCCGCCTCTTTCACAGCGACAGTTTCATCTTGAATGCCATTATATTGCCACAGAAGTGGATGATGAGAATATCGTTCCCTTGAAGTGACACACGCAAGTCCCAAACATGTCCTGTCGCATCAATTAAAAAGGCGAAACCAAAAATGCATCTGTCATCCGGCAGTTGTGGGGCACTTTCTCCCTTCAGTTCCACGAATAACGATATTTCTTAGCGGAGTTCCATGAAGCGCTCCAGAAATTAACACCACTGAGCCAGGAAACCCCACGGTGATAAGGCAAATTTCCATATCCATAACCGACATCGTCCAGAAACACTTTGAAAAAGCGATGATTGAATCCTTTTGCTCGACTAGAATTTTGACAGCCAAGTTCATAACATTATTCAGTTTTACACTTTTGGAACACAGATGTTGTTCATGAATCAGGCAGTGTACAGGGATAACCAGGAGATCATGAATCTTCGTTTTTCTCTGGACACACCCTAGAAGTCAAGAGAGTAATCCAGAGACAAAGAAAAGGCAACAGTTCATTGTCAGCTGAGACTCCAAATCTTCCGCTAATTCTTCAATTCGGCGCATGACAGTGGCTCGATGAAGTGACGCGGACTCTAGCTACGGAACCAGCTGTGGGCACAGCTCTTCTATTGCTATTATAAGGCACTGTCTAATAAATTGATCTTCAGCAAATGGCTTCAAGCGCACAGCTATCTGCTAAGAAATTCTGTAGCTGATTCTCAGAAGAGTCTCTTCCAGGATGATCAACGTCCCCCGCCCCCCCCCCCCCCAATTATGTGAAATATTTTTATATGAAATAATATCAGTAGATCAGTAGCTCGAGTACTCAAAACTGACACGGTAATTATTCCCTCCACTGCCACTTTATTACAAGCAGAACTTACACTACTGGCCATTAAAAGTGCTACACCAAGAAGAAATGCAGATGATAAACGGGTATTCATTGGACAAATATATTATACTAGAACTGACATGTGATTATATTTTCACGCAATTTGGGTGCATAGATCCTGAGGAATCAGTACCCAGAACAACTACCTCTGGCCATAATAACGGCCTTGTTACGCCTGAGCATTGAGTCAAACAGAGCTTGGATGGCGTGTACACGTACAGCTGCCCATGCAGCTTCACCACGATACCACAGTTCATCAAGAGTAGTGAATGGCGTATTGTGACGAGCCAGTTGCTCGGCCACCATTGACCAGACGTTTTCAGTTGGTGAGAGATCTGGAGAATGTGCTGGCCAGGGCAGCAGTCGCACATTTTCTTTATCCAGAAAGGCCCGTACAGGAACTGCAACATGCGGTCGTGCATTATCCTGCTGAAATGTAGGGTTTCGCAGGGATCGAATGAAGGGTAGAGCCACGGGTCGTAACACATCTGAAATGTAACGTCCACCGTTCAAAGTGCCGTCAATGCGAACAAACACGGATGCGACCATCGTAATGCTGTAAACATAACGTGGATTCATCCGAAAAAATGACGTTTTGCCATTCGTGCACCCACGTTCGTCGTTGAGTACACTATCGCAGGCGCTCCTGTCTGTGATGCAGCGTCAAGGGTGACCGCAGCCATGATCTCCGAGCTGATAGTCCGTGTTGCTGCAAACGTCGTCGAACTGTTCGTGCAGATGGTTGTTGTCTCGCAAACGTCCCCATCTGTGGACTCAGGGATCGAGACGAGGCTGCACGAACCGTTACAGCCTTGCGGATAAGATGCCTCTCATCTCGACTGCTAGTGATACGAGGCCGTTGGGATCCAGCACGGCGTTCCGTATTACCCTCCTGAACCCACCGATTCCATATTCTGCTAACAGTCATTGGATCTCGACCAACGCGAGCAGCAATGTCGCGGTACGATAAACCGCAATCGCAATAGGCTACAATCCGACCTTAATCAAAGTCGGAAACGTGATGGTACACATTTCTCCTCCTTACACGAGGCATCACGACAACGTTTCACCAGGCAACGCCGGTCAACTGCTGTTTGTGTATGAGAAATCGGTTGGAAACTTTCCTCATGTCAGCACGTTGTAGGTGCCGCCACCGGCGCCAACCTTGTGTGAATACCCTGAAAAGCTAATCATTTGCATATCACAGCATCCTCTTCCTGCCGGTTAAATTTTGCGTCTGTAGCACGTCTTCTTCGTGGTGTGGCAATTTTAATGGCCAGTAGTGTATTATTGAGCAGTAACTTACTTCGTTTGAAAAGCTGGCTTTCAATCAAAGATTATTCCCTTCCGTTCGTCGTACTCTGCCGCGTGATTTACTGCATAATGACGTCTTAAATTTAATTTCTTTATATGTTTTAATACTTTGTGACACGGTAAAAATTTTACACGACCATCGTTTTCAGTAAAAAGGTAGAGATCCTCGCAAGCAACTTTAAAAAAATGGTTCAAATGGCTCTGAGCACCATGAGGACTTAACATCTGAGGTCCCCTAGAACTTAGAACTACTTAAACCTAACTAACCTAAAGACATGACACACATCCATGCCCGAGGAAGGATTCGAACCTGCGATCGTAGCGATCGCGCGTTTCCAGACTGAAGCACCTAGAACCGCTCGGCCACGCCGTCCGGCAGCTTTAAAACAAGTTGCCTGCTGCCAGGGATGCTTGCTGCTTCTGCCACGTCTAAATAGTGCTGGCGCTCTTTCTGTAGTTCTCGCCTGCCGCTCTGCTCACTTCCCGCGGCTCCGCGCTACCATCGGCTGTGGTCAAGAGTCCTCATGGCCTGGGCTTTGATTGTATGTGTAAATAGTAAAAATCGTCTCTTACTACCAGCTGATGGGAGCAATAAATAGTGTCATTCAGGTTTCACTCACCGGAAAATAAGTTGTAGGGCTTCGGTTTATCAGAATTTGCGCCAGATTTCTGCATCTACATCTACATTTATACTCCGCAAGCCACCCAACGGTGTGTGGCGGAGGGCACTTTACGTGCCACTGTCATTACCTCCCTTTTCTGTTCCAGTCGCGTATGGTTCGCTGGAAGAACGACTGTCTGAAAGCCTCCGTGCGCGCTCGAATCTCTCTAATTTTACATTCGTGATCTCCTCGGGAGGTATAAGTAGGGGGAAGCAATATATTCGATACCTCATCCAGAAACGCACCCTCTCGAAACCTGGACAGCAAGCTACACCGCGATGCAGAGCGCCTCTCTTGCAAAGTCTGCCACTTGAGTTTGTTAAACGTCTCCGTAACGCTATCACGCTTACCAAATAACCCTGTGACGAAACGCGCCGCTCTTCTTTGGATCTTCTGTATGTCCTCTATCAACCCGATATGGTACGGATCCCACACTGATGAGCAATACTCAAGTATAGGTCGACGAGTGTTTTGTAAGCCACCTCCATTGTTGATGGACTACATTTTCTTAGGACTCTCCCAATGAATCTCAACCTGGCACCCGCCTTACCAACAATTAATTTTATATGATCATTCCACTTCAAATCGTTCCGTACGCATATTTCCAGATATTTTGCAGAAGTAACTGCTACCAGTGTTTGTTCCGCCATCATATAATCATACAATAAAGGATCCTTCTTTCTATGTATTCGCAATACATTACATTTGTCTATGTTAATGGTCAGTTGCCACTCCCTGCACCAAGTGCCTATCCGCTGCAAATCTTCCTGCATTTCGCTGCAATTTTCTAATGCTGCAACTTCTCTGTATACTACAGCATCATCCGCGAAAAGCCGCATGGAACTTCCGACACTATCTACTAGGTCATTTATATATACGGTGAAAAGTAATGGTCCCATAACACTCCCCTGTGGCACGCCAGAGGTTACTTTAACGTCTGTAGACGTCTCTCCATTGAGAACAACATGCTGTGTTCTGTTTGCTAAAAACTCTTCAATCCAGACACACAGCTGGTTTGATATTCCGTAGGCTCCTACTTTGTTTTTCAGGCGACACTGCGGAACTGTATCGAACGCCTTCCGGAAGTCAAGGAAAATGGCATCTACCTGGGAGCCTGCATCTAATATTTTCTGGGTCTCATGAACAAATGCTAGGCAATGCGCCAGTTTGACCGAAACCGTTTCCCGATGCTAATCGTTATGCAGGCCGAAGAAGTGGAAATTTTTTGTCTCGCGAAATTATTGACGACCGAGCTTGGCAGCAATTACGAATTCGTTGCGCAGAGCGGAATTAAAATCCGGCCCGGCGCGGTGCACAGAATTATGCGGCCCTGTTCCCCCGTACAGAGTGCGGCGCGCTCGCTCGATTGCGGCCGCGCGGCGCGTCATGTGTTTTTTACGATGCGGCAGCGCTTAACACCGCGAGCTCGGGGAAAAAAATAAGTGTGCGGAATTAAAAAATAAAAATAAAAATATTTGAAAAATAAAGGGCGACGCCGGAGGCACGTGACGCGCGGTAATTATGTAGTTGGCTGCGAGAGCACGGTCCGGTGGTCGGGAAGCGATTAGGGGCGACGGCGTGGGATTACGGCAGAGCTTCTGCTACCACTGGCCGGTCGATATACACGTCACACAGTGCAGGCCCGGGGCTCGAATCTGCAGTCCCCACTGGCGCCAAATCAACTGCTGGCCGGCGCAAAGTAGCGGCAGTCTGACAAACCTCGCTGCGTCCACAGCGCAGCAAACTGATGACGTCAGCTGAGAAATATTTTAGTGCAAACAACTAAGTCTAATCTGTGTTGCAATCCGTACCTCAGTCGGTAAAAACAGAACCTTGCAGGAGCATTCTGTTATTCGTCCGTCCGTCAGTTTGTCTGTCCGATTTTTAAAAATCTCAGGAGCGAGTATCAAGTTGAACTTTATGTCACATAGCAAGATCTGCGGCCCCTTGGCAATGTAAAAA